>NC_138891.1:110698749-113276609 GCF_965194825.1 Balaenoptera physalus | reverse complement strand
TCATTCATAGATCACAAAAGAACAATTTGGGTTACTTCAAGAATTAATTAGGCATTTGTGTGAAAGCCACTAGAACAACTGTTCCCCTTGCAAGTTCATAAAGCTGTTAAATTTGCTCTTGTCTTTTCACTCAGAGAAGCTGGCAACACCTCAATAAAGCACAGTGTGCACAGGCAGTAAGCCAAATTTCTGCCTGAATTGTTCACTTGCATTCACTATGCTCTTTTAATAGGCACACACACTAACACCTTTTAACCTTACCAGTGACACAGCTGAGGCACTTTTCACTCAATGAAAAATCATTTAGGATAATGTTCTCCCAGCCTATCTTTGAAGGATAGTTCAGTTAAAGTTATAGTCTTTATTTCGAAACAGTTTAAGTATCTCTCTCTGCCTTTAGACAGAATTCTAACATTGATTTACCCAATGTTTAATAACTCATCCAATGAGTTTATTTCTTAGATTTCATTTAACTCAAGAAAGATGTGCATTCCAATATCTTGAAATTAAAGCACATAGGATATATTTCAGATTAAATTTAAACCCTTTTTATTTTTATTTTTTAAACTGGAGGACTGACCTTGGGATAATTCCATTCTACTATTATACTTTAAATTTTAGGGACATAAGAATACATCTTATTAGTAATTCTGTAGTCATTGCCCATCATACGCTTCAACCAGTATGAAATCCTAAATAATGCCTACTATTATTCCTCACGAGGATGAAGTGACCTCAAAAATTGCAATTTGACTCTCAAGGAAGGAAATCTAGTTCCTAACACTTGAATGTAATGACAATATTGTCTCTGTGTCATGCCAACACCTGAGCCCATCTGTGAGACAGGCACTGTGCCATGCAGAAGGTAGAACGTCAATTTCAACAGCATGTAGATGCCAATATGTGGAAGTCAAAGTGATAGCCTGTGGGACTCATCAAATAGCTGATCTTTTGTAAGAAAATCCTCTCAATAGCAAGCAACGCCAAAAGAGGGCCAAATGCTTCATTACTAGTCTTCACAGCTGCTGATGCTTGTGGGCATTCATAACATCAAAGAATATTTCCTCCTCTAGTCCTGTTTCCAATCTGCCTGAGAGCCAGTCATTTTACATAAAGGAAAAAATGATGGGATTATTTTCAAAAACAAAGACAGTTTTATTTGTCATGTCATGTGACGACTTCTTTAAATTCCTTAATATTCTTGCTAAATGGCAGATTTAACAATTAGCGGTAATGTTGTTTTAATCATGCAGTAATAATTTATATAAGTTCATTAAGAATTCCCTTGTGGATAATATATGGATATTTTATATGTGTGTGGGTGTGTGAGTGCATGTAAAAATTTTAGGTTGTAATTAACACATTAAAAATGTTAGAATCTGACGTCCTAGAATTGGCTTATGTAGGTCAGATATCATGGGTAAGTAACAAACCCAGGCTCAGTTCAACTTGAGTAGTAATGAACAAGGCTAGTGTCAATATAAGTTCAATTTGTTTAGGCTAAAGAGCCAGTCAAATTTCCTTTTAGCCTTGATTTCCTGTTTGGGAGGCAAAGTGCTGAGAGTTTAGAGAAAGAAATGAATGGCTTTGTTTCTGGAAATTACATTACGTAGAAAATCTGGTTCTTAATTTGTGAAGAGCAACAATCAACTTAAGCTTTTCTTGGTCTGAGGCATTTTTTTGGCTTTTTTTATTTCAACTATTTCTGAGCCAAAGTCTCTTGTTAACAGCAGTCTCATTTCAGGTGTCTGAAGATATTTATAGTTTTCCTCAGTTAAGTAAAGTCCCCTTCAGGGGCTCAGGACACTGATTCTGTTGCATCCTATGGGCTACACACCAGTCACTGGATTACCGTAAACTCAACTGTAAAGAGAGACAGACACAAAACCCTCTCCTTATTTTCAATTTTCCCAATAGGGTAAGTCTTTATAACCTTATATATATTTTTATATAAATTTTATATTTATATAAATATAAATTTTGATAACAAATTTTCTTCACAAGGAATTAGTAGTTACAAATCAAAAACCCCAGAAAGTCCTTTCATCACTAATAAACAAAAATCACATGACAATAATTCACTTCTTTCCTGAAAATATAGTATTGATATTTTATGAAACAGCAAGTGGCTAAAGTTTCTACTAAGCATTCAGAGTAACTAAGAACATGCAGTTGACACTGACAGCTCTGGGAAAATACACAGGTTATTTAAACTATTTTTAAGCCTCAGTTTTCTCATCTATAAATGGAAATGACCTTATAAGAGTTGCTGAGAGAACAGAAATTGTGTAATGTTTTAAAGTACTCAATACTAAGCCCAACACGTGACTGTTCTCAACACATGTAAGCAGTCAATATTATTAAGCCAGCAATCCACTTTGACCTTCATATTGTCTTTTTAAATAGTATTTTTTATTTTAGAAATTAATATATTTGTTGCAAGAATTTTGGAAAATAGAGAAATACAAAAAGTGAAAAGTAAAATAACCCATAATTGTACTACACCGATATGAAAACCATAATATTTTCCTTATGTTGCATAACATTTTGCTCCCCTTCCCTGACCCCCTCCAGAAAGGGTCAATCTGAATATAATTTCTCATCATCATAAAACTTATAATTTTTTCACAGAGCAAAATGGAATTTGGATTCACTTTATCTATATGTAAATACTTCATTTCCCAGACAATGATTTAAAGAATATCCTATATTCTTTGCATAAAGTAACATTTCTGCTTTGCATTCTGCAATTGTCGCAAAAATACAGCTTATCTATCTATATCTGCATATGCATTCCTATGTATTTACAGAAAAGAAGAAACATCAATCAATCCAAACAATGCTTTTAGTTGGAAAAAACCTGGTAATTCACAGGGATACAGTGTTTATATGATATTAACATCATAATATTCTTAAATTAATTCCTGCTGAAAATTATATAAGAAAAAAATGAAACTGACATTTAAATTCTAATTCTGTTTGCATTTGGTTGAGCATGGTGTTTCTGTTGATATCATTACAGCTATTTAATGATCTCAAATTTGAGCCAAATTTTCAAGTGGCTATGGGAAAACCTATTAAAAGTGCATTTGGTCATTGGAATACTGCAGTATGTGTATGAGTCTGTACATCTCACAAAACAAGAGGGAATGAGTATTTTCTATATGTTTGCTTTGAAATTTTACATATTTATATTAGCTTAGTGTTAAATATTCAAGAATGCAAAAACCTCTCTAAGATACACTGAATCCAACTCTCAATTATTCAGTTTAATGGGAGGTGGGGAACATATAGATAATTGAAATTCACAGACAATAAAGATGTCAGAAAATAGTTGCTCACTCTTTCCTCACAGCTGCACTTACAAGAGCTGCTGTTAAGATAGATTTGAGATTTCCCTCCTCTCCATGAATGTGGACAGCTTCCAAGGGAGAAGGCAAATGACAAAATGGCAGGTAGCTGGAGGCTAAAGAAAAATACCAAGGTGATCTGAATAATCTATATGTGAATAATCAGCACTTCCTAACAGAGAGGGACCTGATGGAGAAAGTATAGGGATAACTTATAATTAATATTTTAAAATTATTCCCCTTGACTGCTGAGAAAATGGGGACAAAAACATGTTTAATCTTACAGAACTGTAAGTGACTGATACCAAGAAGAAGAAAATGTTGACTAAATCTTCTTTTGATATTTACAAAAAAATTTTTAAATTAAAAAAAAAAGCCTGTGGAGTATTGTTATGGGGAAGAAGGCAAACTGTGAAGATGAACTAAGAAGGTTTAAGTCCCTGTTTTGTCACAACTGCCTTGGTGACTATGGGAAAGTAGCTTAATGTTTTCTGTTACCTTTGTTATTGCAACTACAAAATAGCTATAACAATAGTTCTTACCTCGATGGGTTTTTGCGAGAATTAGTGAGACTAGTACATATTGTATTCTTACCTACTGCTGTGTAACAAATGATCACAAATTTTGTTGCTTAAAACAAGCATTTTATTTTCTCAGTGTTCCCATGAGTCTGGAATCCAGGCACAGCTTAGTTAGGTCCTCTGCTTAGGGCCTCACAAGGCTGCAATCAAGGTGTCTGACAGGCTAGTCTAGAGGCTCAAGTGAGGAATAACCAGCCTCCACCTTCACTCAAGCTGTTGACAAAGTTCATTTCCTTGAGAGCCCTGGATTCATGCTACCTATTGTTTGAAGGCTACCCTCAGCTGGCTATTGTTATGCTGCCCTCAGCATCTTGTCACATAGGTCTCTCAACATGGCCTCTTCTCTCTTCAAACACAGCCAGGGAGACAAAATCTCTAGAGCAAGGCTGCCAATCAGTTAGCCTTTTATCATGTAATGCAGTCTTGGTAATAACACCTTATCACATTTGCCATATTTTATTATTTAGAAGCAAGTTACAGGTTTTGCTTATACTCAAGAAGGGGGCAATTACACAAGGGCATGAGTTCCAGGAGGCAGGAATGATGGAGAGTCATTTAGCTTCTGACTACCACAGATCAAGAAGAACCACACCTGAAGAAGCTCACCCATGTCTTGACCTGACTTGGATGTTGAGAATTTTGGACTTTGAGCAAATACTGTAATGTGTGGATAAGACTCTTGGAAACCATGGGAACGGGTGAATATATTTTGCATGTGAGAGAGATGTGAGTCATTTTGGTTCAGAGGGCATATTGGGATGGACATACTCTAATGGCCCTCCCATGATTCCCAATTCCTAAAGGTCACACATCTTTGAATTCCCCTTCCCCTGAATGTGATGAGAGTCTGTGACTTGATCCTAACCAATACAATACGGCAAAGGTAAAAGGATGTCACTCCCATGACATTACGTTTTATATAAGACTATCTTGCTAGCCAGCTTGTTCTAGAGACTCCTTCTGCAGGTTTGATTAAGTAAATAGCCATGTTAAATAACCCACATAGTGTCTACTAAGTATTAGTGCAGATGCCCTCTAGTAACTGGGGCTGACCAGTAGAAGCTGAGAGTGGCTGACAGCCAACAAAAAGCCAAGATCCTCAATCCAACAACCACAGAGAAATCAACCCTGACAACGAACTGTGACAACTTGAGAGTGGATTCATCCCCAGTCGAGCCTCTAAATTAGAACATAGCCAGTCCAATACCTTGGCTACTGCCTTGTGAGATCCTAAGCAGAGGACCCAGCTAAGCTATGGCTGGGCTCCTAAGCCACAGAAACATTGACCTGATGGATATGTATTGTTTTATTTTTACTTTTAAAATTTTATTTATTTATTTATATTTTGGCCATGCAGCACGTGGGATCTTAGTTCCCCAACCAGGGATCGAACCTGCACCCCCTGCAGTGAAAGCCTGGAGTCTTAACCACTGGACCTCCAGGGAAGTCCCAGATATGTATTGGTTTAAACTGCTAAGTTTATGGTAATTTGCTACATGGAAATAGATAAATATTGCACTTGAAAGTTCTTAACAAAGTGAGTTCTCATCATAAGAATTCAATAAATATTAGCTCTTGATTTTATTTCCCCCACAGAGGCAGTATAATATCAGGATTCAGAGAGTAGATTCTAGAATGAGGCCCTGAGTTAAAAACTTGGCTCTACCATTTATTGGTCCCTCAGCAGTGGATAGGTAACTTCTCTGAGCCTTGCTTTTCCATCTGTATAACGGAAATAAAAGCAGTGTGTACCACGCACAGTTGAATTCAAAGATCTAGCAAGTTAATAATGTAAATCGCTAGAAAATCCTGTACACATACAAAGTCCCAACACCTTCAAATTACTGTTATGTGGATAAAGATTGACTATAGTCACTAAAGTAGCTCTCTCTGTAGTCTTTCTTAACCTGTCTTTTCTAATAAAGTATTAGATAAGATAGTTCTTTGCAATAATTTGAAGGTACTTTAAGGCAGCGGTCCCCAACATTTTTGGCACCAGGGACCGGTTTTGTGGAAGACAATTTTTCTGCGGGGGTGGTGGTGGGCGGGGATGGTTCAGGCGGTAATGCGAGCAATGGGGAGCGATGGGGAGAGGCAGATGAAGCTTCTCTTGCTCTCCGCCGCTCACCTCTGTACAGCCCGGTTCCTAAGAGGCCCGGACCAACTGCCAGATGGTGGACCGGGGGTTGGGGACCCCCGCTTTAAGGAATACTAGTAGTACTTATTTTAAAAGTGTCAGGTAATTAAAAATCTCCAATTCTTGTTTCAGATAGGAATTCTTTGGGAATTTTAGAATTCTTTAGGAATTCACAAAAAAGAAAAGTTTACACTTTTAATATTTTAGTAGTAGTTTCTTTGGTTTCTCTGAAGTACTAGGAAATGTTACAAAAGGCATTTGCTTTCAAGGGCGTAGGGTAAAACTTGGTAGAAATGATACCACAATGCACCACAACGTAGGCACAGATTGCAAGTAATTATAGTTTCAGAAAGGGGGCAATGCTTAGTTCTAACATGAGGAATCTACAGCCACTGTAGAATACCAGGCAACCAATTCCTTTGATTATGATCTGTAATACAATCCAGTATACTTTGTTCCACACTGCTTCCTAAGACATTTAAGAAAATGTTACAAAATGAACACTTAATGAATATTACTGGAAGAGGTAATTTTTAAATGTTATTTTTTCTATTTTTTAAATTACACAACTAGTGCATGAAAATATTAAAACAATATGGACAGATGGAATAAAGTAGAAGTCTCATTTTACTTGAATCCCACAAATTACAGTACTTCCTCTAATTGACAAGTGGTAACTTTTTGATAAGATACTTGAACTTTTTCTATACAATACATGTATATGTGTGTGTGTTGAATACATTATATTATGCGAGGGTAGAGAAACATTTAAATTGTGAAAAGTTCATGCATTTTGAAACAACATATCTTTGAATTAATTTCATACCAGATATTTTATAGTTTCCTCATTCCTTTTTAATTCTAGAGAATATTCCATATTATAGGTATGTCATGATATATATACTAACCTCAAGTGATGAACACTTTCTTAAAATTAATTAATTTATTTACTTTTGGCTACCTTCAGTCTTCGTTGCTGCACGCGGGCTTTCTCTAGTTGCAGCAAGCGGGGGCTACTCTTTGTTGCAGAGCACGGGCTCTAGGTGCACAGGCTTCAGTAGTTGTGGCACATGGGCTCAGTAGTTGTGGCTCACGGGCTCTAGCGCGCAGGCTCAGTAGCTGTGGCGCACGGGCTTAGCTGATTTGCGGCATGTGGGATCTTCCCAGACCAGGGCTAGAACCCGTGTCCCCTGCATTGACAGGCAGATTCTTAACCACTGTGCCACCAGGGAAGTCCCTCAATTGATGAACATTTAGGTGATGTCAAGAATTTTCTTATTTAAGTACTTCATGATGGACATCCTTTTTCAAATATATTAGTGAACAACGGTGATATTTACTGTAAGATTCTGTAAGATGTATTAATGTTGTGCACAATTTTAGTTAAGAAGGATATATGTATATGTTTAAATAAGAACTAAAACTAAGTTAGTGCTCAAATTTAATATTTTTCTCTTCTCCATGTAAATTTAACTCAATTTAACAAGTAATGTACTTAATAGGGTAATTTTAAAATCATCTTTTGAATCTCAATTTGTTCTTCTCTGGGAAGAAGCTCTACAGCCCTGATGTATGCAATGGGAGTAGGGTAGGGGGAGTAGGGAGTGAGAACAGTTCTCCCCAAAAGCATTTCTATCACTGATGTTCAGAATTGCTGGCTTTGGTCAGTTTTACTATTGCTTTTACATTTTTTGTTACAAAATATACTGCCTTATTGTCTGAATGCAGGGTTGGCTGCTCCCACAAGTACCCAGTCCATCCCATCCCCACCCTAACTGCCTCCACACACACACCTTGGTATACCGCTGCTGTGTAGTCTGGCTGCGATCAAGAAGAAAGTGTTTGCTAAGAGTTTTCTCAGCACGCACGCTCTCACTGATTTTATACATTTTTCAAGAATATGACTGTTTTACAATTAAAAGTGGAAGAATGGTGGGAAAGCATGGACAATTGCAAAGGGACCACACTATATATCCTAAGCAAAATAATTTCATTCATGGCCCAGTAGAAGCAGTGAGCCCAGGCACATCTCTAACATTAGCATAATAGATGATAGCCACGGATTAACAATGAATGCATTGATCATTTGCTCCAGCATTAAATTTGCTATGGATTTTCTGTAACATTGTCATCCTTATGATTTTGTCAATTGTCTGATGGTGTTTTATTTCAGGAGCACAAGCATTCATGAAAAAGGTTTTTCTATTAAATAGTTCTTACCTGTACAACAAATTCATATCACAGCAATTGTATGAAATTATTTGATTTAAGAGGTTTTCTCATGTTGGTCATTATTTATCATGGCAGCTAGCTTTTCCTCTCTCACAAAAATAACATTAGCAATGGTATTCTAAAGACAAAACATACCACTATTAATTGTGGGCTTTAGATTTAACCCAGTGAACAAGGCCTTGCTCAGTATGATTTTTTTCTTTTTATGATAAATAAGTTTTGTTTAACAGTATTAAAACTTATTGCTATATAGTTGTGTAAATTTTCTAGCATATTTTGTTTTTCTGGTTTATTTCATAATATGATTCCTTATTAAATCACTACTTCCTTTATTTTAATTTAATGGTCACTATTATCAAAGTTATTAATTTTATAGCTATAATAGCTGATACACCTGGCTGAAATTTTCCTGAAAATGTTTTAAAAATCAGTTTTAAAAAGAAACTTTTCCTTAAATGAAAGGTAGCTTTATAATATGTAAAGGTACTTGTCTTTCATTATTTTATATAATGTATAAAGGATTTATTTAAAATACAAAAGTTAATTAAATAATGAACTGCTAATATTCAGTTAAATTCTAGAAATGTCTATTAAAGGATTCAACATGTTAGGTATTCCCAAAAAGCAGTTGTTGACATTCACAGTATTGTTACTGTGTCAAAATCTACAATTTGGCAATGAGAAGAGCCAAAGATTTATTAATCTCTATTCCTATCGGGGATGAAAACTAATTAGCAAAATTAAATTATCACTTATTACAACTAATTAATCTTTTTTGAAAATGACACATAACTATGGTTCTTGTCATCATGGCAAAAAAATATAAAAGACAGCATCTTACATGATGTTGTTAAAAATCAAATTTCAATATAAAACACAATCCTACATATATTAACATGGAGATTTTGTAGATATTTCTGACACTGTAAACTTTGTAGAAAGAAATTATTAGGTCTTAGAATAGTTAGTGAAAGCACCACATTTAAGTGGGAACAGTTTCACTTTACCTTGATAACATTTTTTACAAGTAAAAGAGAGGTAATTACATATTTGGGTGATGGTGATGGGAAAGATGAGGGGGAGAGCAAAAGTTAAAGTATATTAAAACCTTGTCATGTTGAGAAAATCATTATAGATATTGATTTCTCTTATTTGAATTGGTATAATAAACATGAACATATATGTCTGTGGCATGTGTAGGTGCAACTTTATATAATTAGAAATAATGTTCAAGCTATTCAAACAATTGGAATAAAAACAAGAACTATATTAAGAAAAACAGATCAATCTAGTAAAAATAAGAAAAAAATGGATGGGAATAGTAAACTATACATCAAATGGAAAATAACATAAATAAACCCATAAATATAACTTATTAAATAACTATAAATAGGTTTAAATTTCTTATAAAATTAGGATTTAATTCAGTATCAAACAGCAAACAAAAATCTTGAGTAAACACTTTTTTAAAAGAAATAAAACAGATGACAGCAAAACTTTCAAAATTAAAGGTGAAAAATACATACAAGATAAATGCTTACAAATAGAAATTATGAGAGGCAATATTCATAGTAAACAATCTAGAATCAGAATAAAAAAATGGGATCAAGAGATATTTTATATTGATAAATGTATTGATAGACAATAATCTATAACATATGTTTGCAGCATTCAACATAGCATTGAAATATATTAATCATGATGTATTAAAAATACAAAAAGAAAGTTATAAAACCACAATAATGGCAGAAGATAAAATTAAATAAAGAGACATAATAAAAGATTAAGTGAAACTGAGTCTAAAAAAGTCAAGAGAAAGTGAGACCCTCAAAGATGCAAGAAAGAGTGAATTTAGCTTCTGCAATGAAAGTTTTTGCTAAAATTTTTAGCTTGATTTTGGTTTTTAATTTCATTCTACAGATCGGAGGGAAGCTAGAGAAACTCTAGTGTCTGCCAAAGGTGACAAATTTTGTGGGAAATGCTTCACAAGAGCTGGACTGTGAAGAGCTACTCTTAATATGAGTGAATTAGAAATGTTCCTACACCTTGCAAGTGATCTGATGCAAAATATTCTTTTCAAACTTATTGCTGAATGAAGAAATGTATTTCATGAGATTTTATAATTAAAAGCTACAAGAGCGGGGCTTCCCTAGTGGCGCAGTGGTTGAGAATCTGCCTGCCGGTGCAGGGGACACGGGTTCGTGCCCTGGTCTGGGAAGATCCCACATGCCGCGGAGCAACTGGGCCCGTGAGCCACAACTACTGAGCCTGCGCCTCTGGAGCCTGTGCTCCGCAACAAGAGAGGCCGCGATAGTGAGAGGCCCGCACAGCGCGATGAAGAGTGGCCCCCGCTTGCCGCAACTAGAGAAAGCCCTCACACAGAAACGAAGACCCAACACAGCAATCAATCAATCAATCAATCAATCAATCTTTAAAAAAAAAAAAAAATCTACAAGAGCATGTCCTGAGTGTATTTAAACCAAATGAACACTACCAAGATTGTCAGAAAAACTTCAAGCATATAAATTGGTTTAAAGTCTTTCTGAGCTGTTAATCTCCATGAATGTGTGGTACGAAAAATATTAATACTTTCTTAAATAAAAAGAACTTTTGATTTCTGGCCTCAAAGAATTTCCACAGAAAAATTTTAAATGGTTCTAAAATTAAACACACACACACACACACAAAACACACACAAACACGGCACCATGATTGAAAATGAACAGAAATCCCAGATATTTAAATTACCAGATAAGATTTCAATATCTTTTCATAAGTGAAAAATAATGAAAATATGAGTGAGCATTATAGAAAAGTACAGAATTTCCAAAAAGTTTCTTTTAAAACCCACATAGAAGGTCTAGAAATTAAAAAAAAAAAAAAAAAGCCATTGAAGTCTAAAGCACATTTGAAAACAGAAAGCATAAGAAATAACCACCAAAGGATAATAACATTATACATTATCCAAAGCGCAAAACAAAAGATAAAGTTTTGGAAAACATAAATATATGTCAACAGACAGGACAGTCAGAGTTAAGGAAGTTTACGGTAAATCTATTTGGAGTTCCAAACCAAGAGGAAATAGAAATTTGGACTGAGGTATTGTTTAAAAGTGGAATAGCTTGAAAAATTTCAGAAATGATTAAAAATACCAAAAATATGTTTTCAATTAATAAAAAAAGTAATCCAAACTTAGCCAGATCATGGTGATACCTCAGCACACTAAAGTCAAACAATTCTTAACATGTGCCAGAGACAAAAGACAGATTACCTTCAAAGGTAATCATCTGATGTTCAATTTCATAGCAGCAGGAAAGGAAGACAGATGAAGGTGGAATCGTATTTTCAATATGCCAAGAGTATATCCCTATCAAGCTAGAATTCTGTACTCATTGGAGATAACTATCATGAATGAGGAACAACAAAAAAGGGATTTTTACAACATAAACTGCAGGTTTTATGGAAATAATTCATTAATAAGGGAAGGTAAATAAGATAATGCAGGCTATCAAGGGGAATATTGCCAATACTCTTAAATGTAATAGAATGGGATCTAAAACATGCAGTGTTTCCATTTAGAAAAAATCATAGATATCAATTTAGCACAGATGGTGCTTCAAACAACCCCTAAGTTCCAGTGGCTTAAAATGAAAAGTTTATTTCTTGTCTGTGCTATATGTTAAACACTAGTTGGCTGGAGGTTTTGTCTTCATCATGACTACACTCATGGAATAGCCATTACTTAGAACATTCATCAGATCACAAGGAAAGAGATCTCTGAGGGCCTCCATTGTCATTAAGTGGTCTGGTCTAGAAAAGGAACATATTATTTTCATTCTCAGTTCACTGGCCAGAACTAACTCATGGACCCACCCATCCCTAAGGGATTATTAATCACCATGTGCTCAGAGGAAGAAATAACCCGAAATCTTGGAAAACATTATTAATGACTACCACATATGGACAAGTAATGTATTTAACAGGAAGAATGTCAAAGAACAAACAAAACATATGTTGATACATATGTAGATGTGCTGGTGAGTTCTAGTGGAAATTTTCTCCTGATTGCTTCATATGAAACAAGATTACCATCTGAGATTGAAGAAGATGTATGAAGCATTAGACAAGAGAGGAAAAGACATGAAACAGAACAGAAAAATAGGGTAAATGAACTAGAGAAATAATTATGATTTTCAGTCAGCATAAAGTACCTACATGATATTAAAAAACATAAATTAAATGGGCACAATTAACTGGATTGTGTGTTTTTCCCAGTCACATTCAACTGGTACAAAAAGGGGGAAAGTTGTATTTCACAAGGCTACAGATTTACCAAGACAGCATGCAAGGGAGAAGGAGGCAAACAAGTTGAGAGTGTATACATTTTTTAAAAATTTATTTTATTGAAGTATAGTTGATTTACAATAATGTGTTAATTTCTGAACGTGTATGCATTTTAATGATAAACCACAAAAAAAATAACCTACGAAAGAGGGAAAAAATGCATGAGGATGAGGAGGGTGAAAATTTTTAAAAGAAAAATTATGAGGTCCTTGGGGGTCAAAGATTTTATGGAGTTGAGATGCCAGAGAAAGTGAGATGGAAATTGTAGAAATGGTGGTTAGAGAGTGAGATGTTGAATTAGTTATTGTTAATGATGGGAAGATAGTGGTTGGGTGCAGTACAAGCAAGATCTCTGGGGGTAGATGAATTCAAGGAATTGAGAGGACAGTGTATTAGAAGAGTCCCTTAGTTATGTCTATACTAAAATCACTAAGGTTAGAGATGGGACAGCATAAGAGCAACTGCTAGTGAGAATGTGCTAAAATCTTCAAAAAAGGAAGAGGATTAAGAGATAACTGATAAACGAGTGAGTGGTAGCTAGTTTGAATACATGCAATTCAAAGACATGGGTAGGAATGGCTTTAAAAGTGACAAAGAATAGCAAAGAGGACTCCTATATCACCTCCAAGCTCAGTGATAGGAGAGGTATAAGACTGAACACAGTCCATTTTAGTGATCTCAGGGAATATCCAGATTTCAATTACAGCTAGTGAGTATATAGAGAATATTGGTGACAATGGGAAATAAGTGCCAGAGTCCACTGTGAAAGAAATCCAAAAGTTGGAAATGAGTGGGAGATAGAGGTAGAATAAGAAAACATGAAGCCATATGACATTTAAAGAGTGAAAAAAAAAATGGGGGCATGGAATTTGGGTGTTAACTGGCATTAAGAGAGATAAAGGATATAATCAGATTAGTTCTGCTGAACTGCTGGCAGATAGTAGTGGTAAGGTTGGGAAGTAAAGAAAAGTGAGTGTTTAGAGCCCAAAACCCTTTCAAAGGAGACATGGAGGCCTGGAGATTATTCCCTGGGAACTGGGCTTCCTCTTCACTCTTTCAAATACATATAAGGAAACTCCTAGGGGGATAGTGTTTTTCACAAACAATGAAAGAGACTAAGGTTATCATTCAAAATCATGAAAATAGATCTTTACCAAAAACAGTATGTTACATTATTTTTATTTAATTATATCTGTGTGCCTGTTGGAAGTAAAATATGAATATTTTTTCTTCTATTATATTTTTACAGCACATATAAATCACTTTTACCCTAACAGTATTTTAAAATTAAAATGTAGGGGCTTTTATAATCTAAGCCTTTAGCAGAACATGGATCAATCAAAGAAAATGTAATTTTCTTCTTTAAAAGTAAATCTCTGCTTCAGGCACTGAATATTCTGCTTGAGTTTCCAGCCAATAAATAATAAACTAATACTATACCTTCAATTAAGCAGGCACATTCCTAAGGGCATCTAGGATAGATAACATTATTCTTCAGAAACTTATTTTCTATGGATGAAAAAACAATCCAATGTACTAATTCTCATGCCTGAATCATTACCATTTTAAGCTCCAAAACTGATGCAACTAATACACTTTCTGGAATTTTGAAAAAAGTTAGAAAGCACAGCCTTTGAAAAAATGGCAGTGACTACCTAACATGAGACATGAATAACAGCATATGATTTCCAATAAAGGCATAGCCTTTCTCCAGTTTCTACTCTCACTGATTTTAACATGGCTGGCTAATTCACCAAGAAATGGCTCACAGGAGGTGAGCATTAATGAAGACAGATTATGAACACAATTCTACATCATAGGTTCGTGGGATCACATATCAAATCCATCCAGCAATAGTCAATATGGGAATAAAAGGACCTTTTCTTCATCATTTGTACAGAAAACTCTATTATTCCTTCTAATGTCAACTGTCAATTTAAGAAAAGTACATCACCCAAATATGGCCTACTTTTTCTTATACATACACACACCCCCCCCAAACTATACAGGAAGTTTATAGTAAATGGTTCTAAATATTAAGAAGAAAAATAGAACCAGCTCATGATTTATTGCCCCTACATGGGCATAACTGCACCTCTTACATTTCTTCTATTTTTAAGGTTTTTAAAGAATATAGAGATACCTCAGAAAGTTTATGAAATTAGCCAGTGAAAGAGTTGGAAATACCAAATCTCATACTTCTAAGTTCAGAGTGGCTTCTGGTTGCTGCAATGTGGTTGTCTTGAAGAAAGTGAGTCAGAAAATTGAGAATCAAAGTTATGATCTTATTCAAAATGTATAAATGTAAAATAGTTTTAGAACTATTTTTTTAACCATATTAGCCATAGTTTAAAAAAAATACCGTGCAGTCCCATTTAATTTATTTGTCTGCTCATTTAACATGAAGGTATAATTTAAAATGTTTGATTCTTTCTATCCCTAGTAAACCAACAAACCCTCGCATATCAAGTGGATAAAACATAATAGTTTGATGTCTCCAAAGTTAATGTGCATTGTGTTACCCATGTAATAATTGAGAGATATGGTAAACTGTCCCTCTCCTAGTTCCTCTCCCTCCTCTTCCTTCCCCGCCCCCATAAAATTACAATATAATGGATATATATTTTTAAATTTTGTTTGACAATCCTTATTTCATAAAATTGAAAACAAAAATCTAATAAGATTTTAGCCTTATTATATTGATTAAATTTCATATTGTATATTCTGTAATCAGAATATAAAAAAAGAGATCAAGTACATATAATATTAAGCTGATAATCAGAATATTATTTTTATTAAGATATACCTAACATAATATTAATTCACCCTTTTAAAGTTTAAAACTCAGTCATTTTTAGTATATTCACAAAGCTACAAAACCATTGTCGCGATCTAATCCCAAAACATCTTCATCATCACAAAAACAAACCTCATACCCATTAGCAGGCATTCCTCATTTCCCCCTAACCACAGCTAGCTTCTGGAAATCACTAATCTATTTTCTGTTGCTATGGATGTGCGTATTCTGGACATTTCACATAAATGAAATCATGAAATATGTGGCCTTAAGTGTTGGCCTTCTTTCACTTAGCAGGTTTTCAAGGTTTATCCATGTTCAATCATGTATCAGTACTTCATTCCTTTTTATGGCTGAATATTCCATTGTATTGTTATATGTAATTTGCTTATCCATTCATAAAATGATTAAATTCAGGTTGTTTCCAATTTTTGTCCATTGTGAATAATGCTACTATGAACATCCATGTAGACGTTTTTGTGAGGACATATGCTTTCAACTCTCTTGGGTACATACCTAAAAATAGAATTGCTGGCTCCAAATCAGTTATGCGCTCAAACCTGGAAATTAACTGCTGTGAGATATATATATATATATACACACACACACGTATGTGATAGACAAAAGTAAATACAGTTGACCCTTGAACAACACGGGTTTGAACTGTGATGGTCCATTTATAGGTGGATTTTTTTCACTAAATACCTAATAAAATACTACATGATTTGCAGTTGGTTGAGTCCATGGATGCAGAACCTCAGGTACAGAGGGCTGAATGTACAGTTATACATGGATTTTTCAACTGTGTGGAGGGTCGGTGCCCATAATCCCTACGTTGTTCAAGGGTCAACTGTAAAACATCTATCATTTATCATATATCATTTCATTTACTCTTAATTTCCCTATTACTTTGTGATGCTCTTTTTTATTTTTTTAAAATAATTTTTAGTTTCCTGAGTTGTCATCCAACTATACCAAGTTTCAATTTCCCCATTATATCACTTTTGATTAACTAATGTATATCTTTTATGTATGATCTTCCAGATATTAGTTCAGTTTGTATTAACTTAAAAAGCAGTGGATAGAACTTGCAAAAAACTATTTATACTTAATACAGGATATCAAAATTTTAAGTATTTATATAATCATTTAAAATTAATAAATGTTCCAGAAAACGATTTGGCATCATAGACAGCACTAAAAAAAATGTTGTGCTGTAGAATAATTAGATGCTGTGGTTTACTGGGAAAGCTGAAGCTGTCAAACTTTACAAATATGAGCTTAATGCCATCTACATCACAAGTCTTACAATACTGAGTTAATCTATTTCCCCAATGTTTCTTCATCATTTAAAGAGGAATAAAAAATTTGCTACATGAGACTGATATAAGAACTAGGTGAGATATATAGTCCAATGAAGTTGCAGAATAAA
The DNA here is from genome assembly GCF_965194825.1 of Balaenoptera physalus. Classification (NCBI taxonomy): domain Eukaryota; kingdom Metazoa; phylum Chordata; class Mammalia; order Artiodactyla; family Balaenopteridae; genus Balaenoptera; species Balaenoptera physalus. The sequence continues at coordinate 113,259,736 of NC_138891.1, read as the reverse complement.
CATTAATCACCATTCTCTCATTTCCCCATGAGGAAAATAAGACTAGTGAGGAATAGAGTCAACTGCAACAACAGATGCTAATCAACCAAAGAGAAGAACATATGAAGCAGTAGAGAATAAAATTAGTTCAATACGTTCCAGGAAAGCATCTTGCCTTTTCTTCTCATATTTCTACTTCCAATCTGTTATAAAACAGTATATTAACATTTTTTCTCCAATGTATCTTTGCATTTATGAAGTTACAAACTCTGTGTTCATATGTACCTAGCTTAAAACATAACTTGGTAACACATAACAACGACCTAGAAGAACTAAAGAGCAAACAAACAATGATGAACAACACAATAAATGAAATTAAAAATTCTCTACAAGGGATCAATAGCAGAATAACTGAGGCAGAGGAATGGATAAGTGACCTGGAAGATAAAACAGTAGAAATAACTACTGCACAGCAGAATAAAGAAAAAAGAATGAAAAGAATTGAGGACACTCTCAGAGACCTCTGGGACAACATTAGATACACCAACATTCGAATTATAGGGAACCCAGAAGAAGAAGAGAAAAAGAAAGGGACTGAGAAAATATTTGAAGAGATTATAGTTGAAAACTTCCCTAATATGGGAAAGGAAATAGTTAATCATAACAGCCATAACAGGGGAAATCGGCAGTAACACAATCATAGTAGGGGACTTTAAAACCCCACTTCTACCAATGGACAGATCATCCAAAATGAGAATAAATATGGAAACACAAGCTTTAAATGATACATTAAACAAGATGGACTTAATTGATATTTATAGGACATTCCATTCAAGAACAACAGAATACACTTTCTTCTCAAGTGCTCATGGAACATTCTTGAGGATAGATCGTATCTTGGGTCACAAATCAAGCCTTGGTAAATTTAAGAAAATTAAAATTGTATCAAGTAGCTTTTCTGACCACAGTGCTATGAGACTAGAAATCAATTACAGGGAAAAGTCTGTAAAAAATATGAACACATGGAGGCTAAACAATACACTACTTAATAACCAAGAGGTCACTGAAGAAATCAAAGAGGAAATCAAAAAAATACCTAGAAAGAAATGACAATGAAAACACAAAGACCCGAAACATATGGGATGCAGCAAAAGCAGTTCTAAGAGGGAAGTTTATAGCAATACAATCCTACCTTAAGAAACAAGAAACATCTCAAATAAACAACCTAACCTTACACCTAAAGCAGTTAGAGAAAAAAGAACAAAAAAACCGCAAAGTTAACAGAAGGAAAGAAATCATAAAGATCAGATCAGAAATAAATGAAAAAGAAATGAAGGCAACGATAGCAAAGATCCATAAAACTAAAATCTGGTTCTTTGAGAAGATAAACAAAATTGATAAACCATTAGCCAGACTCATCAAGAAAAAAAGGGGGAAGACTCAAATCAATAGAATAAAGAAATGAAAAAGGAGAAGTAACAACTGACACTGCAGAAATACAAAGGATCATGAGAGATTACTACAAGCAACTATATGCCAATAAAATGGACAACCTAGAAGAAATAGACAAATTCTTAGAAATGCACAACCTGCCGAGACTGAACCAGGAAGAAATAGAAAATATGAACAGACCAATCACAAGCACTGAAATTGAAACTGTGATTAAAAATCTTCCAAAAAACAAAGCTCAGGACAAGATGGCTTCACAGGAGAATTATATCAAACATTTAGAGAAGAGTTAACACCTATCCTTCTCAAACTCTTGCAAAATATAGCAGAGGGAGGAACACTTCCAAACTCATTCTATGACAAGGGTGCCCACTCTCACCATTATTATTCAACATAGTTCTGGAAGTTTTAGCCACAACAATCAGAGAAGAAAAAGAAATAAAAAGAATCCAAATCGGAAAAGAAGAAGTAAAGCTGTCACTGTTTGCAGATGACATGATACTATACATAGAGAATCCTAAAGATGCTACCAGAAAACTACTAGAGCTAATCAATGAATTTGGTAAAGTAGCAGGATACAAAATTAGTGCACAGAAATCTCTTGCATTCCTATACACTAATGATGAAAAATCTGAAAGTGAAATGAAGAAAACACTCCCATTTACCACTGGAACAAAAAGAATAAAATACCTAGGAATAAACCTACCTAAGGAGACAATAGACCTGTATGCCGAAAATTATAAGACATTGATGAAAGAAATTAAAGATGATACAAAAAGACGGAGAGATATACCATATTCTTGGATTGGAAGAATCAACATTGTGAAAATGACTCTACTACCCAAAGAAATCTACAGATTCAATGCAATCCCTATCAAGCTACCACTGGCATTTTTCACAGAACTAGAACAAAAAATTTCACAATTTGTATGGAAACACAAAAGACCTCGAATAGCCAAGCAATCTTGAGAAAGAAAAATGGAGCTGGAAGAATCAGTCTTCCTGACTTTAGACTATACTACAAAGCTACAGTCATCAAGACAGTACGGTACTGGCACAAAAACAGAAATGTAGATCAATGGAACAGGATAGAAAGCCCAGAGATAAACCCACATACATATGGTCACCTTATCTTTGATAAAGGAGGCAAGACTATACAGTGGAGAAAAGACAGCCTCTTCAATAAGTGGTGCCTGGAAAACTGGACAGCTACATGTAAAAGAATGAAATTAGAACACTCCCTAACACCATACACAAAAACAAACTCAAAATGGATTAAAGACCTAAATGTAAGGCCAGACACTATCAAACTCTTAGAGGAAAACATAGGCAGAACACTCTATGACATAAATCACAGCAAGATCCTTTTTGACCCACCTCCTAGAGAAATGGAAATAAAAACAAAAATAAACATATGGGACCCAATGAAACTTAAAAGCTTTTGCACAGCAAAGGAAACCATAAACAAGATGAAAAGACAATGCTCAGAATGGGAAAAAATATTTGCAAATGAAGCAACTGACAAAGGATTAATCTCCAAAATTTACAAGCAGCTCATGCAGCTTAATATCAAAAAAACAAAAAATCCAATCAAAAAATGGGCAGAAGACTTAAACAGACATCTCCAAAGAAGATATACAGATTGCCAACAAACACATGAAAGAATGCTCAACATCATTAATCATTAGAGAAATGCAATTAAAAACTACAATGAGATATCATCTCACACCAGTCAGAATGGCCATCATCAAAAAGTCTACAAACAATAAATGCTGGAGAGGGTGTGGAGAAAAGGGAACCCTCTTGCACTGTTGGTGGGAATGTAAATTGATACAGCCACTATGGAGAACAGTATGGAGGTTCCTTAAAAACTAAAAATAGAACTACCATATGACCCAGCAATCCCGCTACTGGGCATATACCCTGAGAAACCATAATTCAAAAAGAGTCATGTAGCAAAATGTTCATTGCAGCTCTATTTACAATAACCAGGACATGGAAACAACCTAAGTGTCCATCGGCAGATGAATGGATAAAGAAGATGTGGCACATATATACAATGGAATATTACTCAGCCATAAAAAGAAACGAAATTGAGTTATTTGTTGTGAGGTGGATGGACCTAGAGTCTGTCATACAGACTGAAGTAAGTCACAAAGAGAAAAAGAAATACCGTATGCTAACACATATATATGGAATCTAAAAAAACAAACAAAAAAAGAAGGTCATGAAGAACCTAGCCACAAGATGGGAATAAATACACAGACCTCCTAGAGAATGGACTTGAGGATACGGGGAAGGGGAACCTGGGACAAAGTGAGAGAGTGTCATGGACATATATACACTACCAAACATAAAATAGATAGCTAGTGGGAAGCAGCCGCATAGCTCAGGGAGATCAGCTCAGTGCTTTGTGATCACCTACAGGGGTGGGATAAGGAGTGTGGGAGGGAGGGAGATGCAAGAGGGAAGAGATATGGGGACATATTTATAACTGATTCACTTTGTTATAAAGCAGAAACTAACACACCATTGTAAAGCAATTATACTCCAACAGAGATGTTAAAAAAAATAAAATAAAAACATAACTTGGTGACAGAATGGCTAGATTGGAATAACACACTTTGAGAAAGAAATATTTCAAAATGAAATCCCAAACTTAAAATCTCATTAATTCAGAATCAGTTAAAGGGAGAGTCTGTGTAAAGTTGAAATAATTCAAAATTATCAAGTAATTGTTTCTTCTGTTGTAGAAAGAACAGTGATTATTGAATGAGGTTCCAGACAAACCAAATTGATTTAAATTATAAACATCACCTGCTATTAATCAATATTTTATTTGGATTCTGGAAAAACCATAACACTGCTTATTTGTTCTGATCACCCTCAAAAACTTTTACAAATCCCCTAGTGCCCTCCCCAAAGATGTCTGTATCCTAATGCATGAAACCTGTAAATATGCTACCTTATATGGAAGAAGGTCTTTGCAGATGTGATTAAGGTTAAGGACTTTGAGATGGGGAGATTCTCCCCAGATTACCCAGTTGGATCTAAAATAATCACATAAATTCTTAAAAGCAGAGACCCTTTCTCAACTGGGGACAGACAGAGAGATGTGATGATAGAGGATAGATGTCAGTGTGAAAAGAACTTGACCTGCCATTGCTGGCTTTGAAGAAGGAGGAATAGAGTCGCCAGAAGCAAGAAAAGGCAAGGAGACAGATTCTCCCCCTTGAGCCCCCAGACAAGAACACAACCCTGTCTACAACTTGATCTTAGCCCAGTGAGACTGTGTCAGGTTTCTGACCTACAGAACTCTAAGATAATAAATTTGCATTGCTTTGAGCCACTCAATCTGTGATAATTTGTCACAGCAGCAATAGAAAACAAGTACAAATATATCTTTTCTCCTGGGCATGTCCTAACCTATAATCCCACAGTTACCTAGTACTGTTATACCGACTTCCAGCTGCATAGCACTTTTTAACCTCAATGTCTCTATACTTTTTCACTTATTCATTTAATAAACATTCTCCAAATTAGACAAGTCTCAGATGCTAGATCTCCAATGTACTTTTTCGTTTCTTCTATTGTAACCAAAATATCCCAACCACATACCTTATCAGTTATAAGATAAATGAATGAAAAGCAAGGCAACATTTGGTAATAACATTTTAAAAACAGCTACTGTTTATAGGATGTCTAGTATGTTCTAGACACTTTATATATGTAATTTCCTATTTTCACAGTCAAATGCAAGATAAGTATTATTATAAACATTTTTGAGGTGTAAAAATTGTGGCTTTAACAGACAGTTTGCCTTTGTCCAGTAAGAAGATTTTAACCCAGGTCTGTGAAACCTCAACTTGCTTGAGAACAAGTCCGTATGTTGTATAACATTTTTGCATTAATCATATGATCCCTAATCTAAAGAAATAGCTCCCTAGCTGTGGAATTTCTAAAGCCAGACATATCCACAGCCATAGCACAGAATTTCAGGGAAATCAGAGCCATCAACTCTGCCCTTCACAAAATCACTACATACTATCTCAATGTTCCAGAACACAAGGAGAAAGGTTAAAAAAGCCTAACTCTACAAAAGTTATTAAAGAAACAACAGCACATGATATTAGTAGATAAGGTGGGCCATTATCTATGATATAATTGGATATATAGAATAGATATCCTTTTATAGAATATATAGTTTTCTGTAGACTAGATATAAAGATTTATGTATTGCAATAGGATATAATTGGAGCATGGAAAAATGTATCATTACTGTCTTAGACAAAAGTGTCCAGGTGGAAGAATTTGTTTTCTCAGTACAAATAAAACGAAAAAATTAACAGACTTACATTCTATTCTTAATACCTACTGTGTAGTTAATGTGAATTTAAGTGTTTAGAAATTTTCTTTACTATGTTAACAAGTTTCTCACCAATTCCATCTACATGATAAGCTTGTTAGCAAGCTTCCTTTTAATAATGAGTACAAAGTTAATTTCTAGCCAAGAACTCCTAGTACTATCATGATTTCAATGGTAGCACGTTGAAATTGTGATATTCTATTATATGTCTAAAGTAATTTTTGATAAATGGCTCATATTTTCTCTATCAACTTCAAGTTAAGTGCTTGAAGTTGGTGCTACTTTCAAATGTTATCTTTAAAATAATGTTTGAAGGGATGTTAGTACATACTTTATACTCATATATACTTGGGTGTGTGTAAGTTCTGGAATCTGCCTTTTTGAAACTGTATTCATTCACTTTAAGTAATGTGCTGCTAGCAGTGATATTTGTAAGAACATATAGTTCATAGGAACTGCTTCTTCACATTTACAAGTGTTTAGCAACATAATCATGAAAATATTTAGAGTACAAAAAATAAAGAATCCATTATTAGAAGTATAACTTCATTTCTTTCTGAAAAGCAATTTGGTAATAAATATTAAAAGCTTAAAACACTTTATAAACTTTGATCATGTAATTTTGCTTCTAGGAGTCTATCTTATGACAATAATCATAACAAAAATACAGACTTTTCTCTGTTTTCCCACCTCTTGGAAGAAAATCAATTTCTTTAAAAGCAAAGGAAGAAAAACATATTTTTAAAACTGTAGGCCCTTGTCAGTATACTGATTAGGTCCAGGGGGAGAAGGAAGGAGATGGAATCTGAGGCCTGCTAGCTATTTGTTATATTTTGTTCAGAGATTAGAAGCAAGTGAGGTAAAATACGAACACCTGATAAACAGTATACGTTGTCTTTCTTATTAAAAGTAAAAATATTTAAAATAAGACCAATAAAGGACTTTAGCTCTGTATAGTGCATAACAAATCAATGCACCGTTAAATAAACCCATTGAATATGTGGGCCATTCAATACACTAGCTTTGCTTTTTTCTGTTTGATACAAAATTATAAAAAGGTTACCTTGAATTCCAATGTAATTATACTAATCCAATGTGTACTATTGAAAGCAATTTAATATACCCCTTTGAAACAGTGTTGGCTTTCTTTTATTCTTTTATTTTATTAACAAAAACATCTCTTAAAGGGCAGAAAATTCCAGCAGCCTGAAAATGGCTACTGAATAACATTAAAGTGATTTGGGGTGGATTAAGAGTCTATTAACAAGAAAGTACATGTTGAAATATCTCATTACTAAATGTAGGATCTGGAGTGAAATATTCAGCATACGAAAAATGTGTTGTCGTGTTCACAATCTAAAACACTGTTGGGAAAATAATTTTATTATGGAGAATTTAGTCTCAGTAAAATTTAAGTATATGTGGTTGTGGCTTTTCCCCCCCTCTATTTAAACTTAAAAAATAGCATCAGTGTATCATTTGAGAAGATATTTAAGTTTTTTTGTCACTAAAATGTTAAGATGTGAGTATATTTTTATATTTGTGATATAGTAATAATTTGTATGCTTTCCTAAAATTTTCAATTGTACATTTGTATAGCCTTTAACTTTCCCCAGAAGAGAGCTGTCAGCTTTAGGCCAATCCCTTTAGCCAATTCCCAAGGCCCTGCATGTTTATTCCCTCCTCTTTCTGGATACTATTGCTTTTCCTAATTGCTTACTTGTCCTAAGAAGAATCTGGCCTATTCTAATTCAAACAGGAAAGCCTATTTTTGTTGAGTATAAGATATAAATAATAAATCTTATTATAATAACAGATTATATTTAGAAACTGAGCTATAACTCAGTATATGTGAGTGATTTATATAAACAGGATAAAAGGGAAAAAAAATATCCATGGCAATAAATCACATATAACAAATTAGAAACAGCATCTAGGCATTTGTATTGTTTTCTCATCAGCTCTAATTCAAATGAGTAAGAGGTAATATCATGATATCTGCAATGGTTTTAGCTAAACTGATCTCCCCAAATTGAGTAGAGGTGAAGAAAATGGCACCTAGATAATCTGCCTGCTCATTAAGTCTCTCTTTCCAAGTTGTACTTCCTTATACATTGTCATCACTTCAAGGTCACAGTGAAAAAGAGGCATCTGTAGTGGTCTCAGAGAGATTCTCAGATTGAGATTACATAAAGTCATCACTACCTTCTAGTGTTTGTTTGTTTGTTTGTTTTACCTTCTAGTGTTTTGAATGAGGAGTTGACAAATTTTGTTTTATCTTTTTCTGAAAATTATTCTGATCCCTCCATAGGGAATGAAAAAAATCACAGATATATTGTCTCAAAAAGGATACTGGTTCACTTCTTTAGGAAGAGAACCAAGAGATCTAGTGTCAGACAAGTGCTAGAAGTAGAGGAAGGCAGAGGTAAATGTCCAGAAAAAGAAAAGCTCTCTCGAGCTCTCAGCATGGTCCCTGTGGGTTTCCTTGATTCTGACTACCCAACTAGCTATAACTGGTGTTAGGCAGGTAGATGGTTTTATGCAGATAGATGGACTAGGGCTATTTCCAACTGAGTGATTAAGAAAAATGACTTGAAATGACATATAATTCTCATTGTACAATAAAAGAAAGCTTACAAGTAGTCATTCAAAAATATTTATTATAAAAGAATGAATAGCTAAATGAGTGAATGAATGGATGGATGGGACAGACGGATCAATTCACCATTTGTTCTGAAGTTTAACAATACTAATTAAAGAATTACACAGTTTTTGAAAAAAAGATGTAAATACCTACTTCACACATACATATAACACAAGTAATTTCAAATCAACTAGATTTTATTTTGAAATGGTTAAGGTATTTTAAGGAGAATAAAATTATTCAATCATTTTGGATCATCTGGAAAGGGAGAATAAATGCCATATAAACTACAAATAATGGCAAAAAGGATACACATATATATTATTGTTTAAAACTAAAGGACTTTAACGTGGAAAAACAAAGAACAAAAAACATGACCAAAACATAGTGTGACAAAAACCTGTAAAGTTATACACCACAAATATATAAAGAGTTCATATATTAATAACAAAATTTTAAGAGTCTCACGAATGATGAAATGCAAAGTTCATGAAAAGGAAATATAATTAAGAAACAGAAAATTTTAGTCAGAAACACAAAAATATTTACTTAACAATATGCTAGTATTTTACTAACTCCTAAAACTTGGAAATAAATATGGCTAATTCTGTGGAGGGAGGTCTTATTGCAAATATTGTCAACCTTTTGCAAAAACCAAATTGGTAATACAATAGAAGAGTTAACTATATACTCATCCCATTCCGTTGCAAAATATCTATCACAACAAATTAATCCAAAATATGTTTTAAATGAAGATGTTCATTGCAGTATTATTTTAAGTATCAAAAATTAGGAGTCACTTACCTTTCCATCAATTAGGAAACAATTAATTATTTATAGTACTTTCTCTCAAAGGAAGAGGATGCAGCTAATACAGGGATTTTGAAAACTAATGTGGCATGAAAATATTCTTTGACACAGCTTACATAGAAAATAGTATTCCAGAGTATATAGATTCTGACTGCAACTATTTAAAACTTATTTAAAACTATTAATAGTAATAAACAATGGAGAACATATATCAAAATTGTAATAGCAGGTGTGATTAGTTAATGAAGACATGATTCATTTTGTCATTCATATTTTTTTCATGTGATTATTCTGCTTTTATTATTAGTTAAGTAAACAATCACAGGCAGATGGATAGGTAAAGGAGGTAAATTCACCTCTTTTAATTTGGTTTTCCTCTTTATAATACACATAGGTAAACATATATGACAGATAAAAATTCAATTAGAAGGGAATTTTATATTATTTTTAATATGGTTTAGTTCTCCCAAACTATGCTTCAACTGAGAAAATCCAGAAGGTTAATTGTCAATTTTGTCTGCATTTCCCTCCTTCCTGAATTATTTTCCATTTAGTTAACAAAGAGGTGGATTTGTAGCTAAACTGCCATCAAGTTACTTAATTCAGTCTGAAAGTGTTCCTAAAGGGAACCACTAATAACAGAAAGAATTGCTGGCACGATCAAAATTTTTTGAGGAATTAAAGTGCTTAGCCAGGCAGCGAGGACATTAATAATTTATAAAGTAAGTCAGCACATAAAGCAGAAAGAGCTGACTTCCAACCACAATAGAATAAATCAAGAAACCTGCTGAGGAGATGTTGAGAGTACTGATAAGCTTCAAAATAATAGGCTTTTTTGACCTCTCTAAACAGTTGCCACATTTGATCACAAAAGGAAAGTTTAAGAAAGGTCTTATATTTAGAACATATCTGTCTGTTCATAACATCAATTATGGACTATGTACAAAGTCTAATCATATTCTTTTTCAAAGAAAGAACATTTGATGGTACTTATTAATAAGATTTCTTCTTATTACTAAGATGATTACATATCTGTTTCTAGGTAGGGCAAGAAATGTAACAGAATCTAAAATAAAGACAATAATTTTGAGTGAACAAATGCATTTTTAAAGAATACCGGTGGCTCAAATTTTAAAAGTCTTAATAAAATTGAAGACTATTTTTTTTGCCTGAAAATAATCTATAGTATGGAAATTTCCTCAATTCCAGGGTAACTACTAAACAACACAGTACAAGTATAGGGACTCTCCTATTTAGCCACAGAGCACGACTTGTGTGCCATCAAGGTTTCTCCGACAACCCAAAGCCCTGAAATGCCATGAATACAATAACAATCTAAATCAAAGTGAGGCGTGCATCCATACTTAAATATGAGCTTTTCTGGAGGAAGCAATGTATTAAGTTGTTGAGACATCTTGGATCCTCTCACAGTCCTCCAGGGATACAAACATTGAAATTACCTGGCGTCCATGGGTGGGGTCTCAGAGAAAGCCTAAGGGGTTGCTGCTTATTCAAAAATATATCTTCCTTTCTTTCAGAATTAATGAACTCTCAGTTTTCAGCTGACTAACTGGCTGACTACAAAAAAGACTAATTTTCTGGAACTAAGTGCTGGCCAGGGGGATATAAGTGGAAGTGATAGGTGTCAGCCTCTGCGAACATTCTCTGAAACATGGTTGCTATTTTGCCTTTGGCCCATTCTCACATTTCCTTTCTCTCTCCTGCTGCCTGGAACATAAATGCTGCTTTTTTTTTGACAAGGATGCCAAGGGTCACACCACAGAGATGGAAGAACTGTGAGCTAAAAGGGGCCTGGGTTCCTGAGCAGTTCGTGGAGCCGAGCCAAGTTACTAACACTTAACCTCATATTTCTAGCCATTTACAAAAGACGAAAATACATTTCTGCCCTTTGATCAGCCACTGTTATTACAGGTCAGTGAAACTTACTGCCAAATATAATTCTAACTATTATTTTACAGGTGAGAATACAAGCCTGCACGTATCCAGTGCCTTTAGAGGCGCAATGCTCAACATGGTAGCTACCAGACACACGTGCCACTGAGCACTTGAAACGTGTAGTTAGAATTCAGATGTACTGTAAGTGTAAAATATACAGCACATTTTGAAGACCTATGATAATAATATTTTGGATATATTATGTTAAATATACAGCTAAAATTATGTTCACCTAATATGTGGGGATTTTTTAAATGTCATTCCTAGAAAAATTTAAATTACTTGTATGGCTTTATATTTCTGTTGGGCAGAACTTTTCTAGAGGTTACAAAGCAGACTAGATATCTGAACTCCTGCCTCTCAGTTACAACCTTTCTTTGTCAGACCAAACAACTTCTACTGTGTGGTAAGGGGTAGAGTTGGGTTATGTTGGTAGATGTCATCAGGATTGAAATTAGCAACATAAAAAGCATGACTTCGTCTAATTTAAAAAAGGGCCCAAGTCAGAAGGATGTGAATAATTCTAAGAACATGTATATTTGCAGCACAACCTCAGCTGGAATGGTCAGAAAATAGAATCGGGGATGATAAGCTTTCCAAACTGGTAAAATTTTAAGTAATGACAACGTCTAGGTGGAATGAATGGGCATGGTTTGCTTAAGTGGACAGGAGATGAAAACGCTGAGATGAGGTGGTCAAGAAATTTGTAAAGTTCTGGGTTAACCCATTTTTATGAAATTTAATTCTGATAATAATTTATAATTCATTTTTTCTTTTCCATTTTAAATTTTATTGTATTGTGTTAGGAATACAACATGAGATCTACCCTCTTAACAAATTTTTAACTGTATAATACAGTACTGCTGACTATAGGTGCAATGTTGTATAACAGACCTCTAAAGCTTATTTATCTTGTTAAACTGAAACTTCAGGCCTGTTGATTGGTAATTTCCCATTTCCTTCTTCCCCCAGCAACCACCATCCCACTCTTTAATTCTACAAATTTGACTATTTTAGATACCTAATATAAGTTCAATCATGCAGTATTACTCTTTCTATGACTGGCTTATTTCATTTAGCATAATGTCTCAAGGTTCATCCACGTTGTTGCATATTGCAGAATTTCCTTCTTGTTTAGAGTTGAACAATATACCACTATATGTACATACTACATTTTCTCTATTCATTCTCATTACTTCCTATTTTTCTTCAAGCTTAATGCTGATGCTAGATATTTTCTGACCTATCGAAGTCCACTGCTTCTCCCAGTAGCCCCTGCATACCCAGCTACTTTCCCTGGGATCCAAAACCCATTCCCTCCTCTTCCCCCTTCTATCCTTGTTATCGATTACCCAATTAGTCTTCACACAAACCTAAGAGAAAGGTATTATTATTATTATCATTATTATCATCATCTCTATTTTAAAGATGGGGAAACCAAGCACAAAATGACTAAAAAATTTCACCCAAGTTCACACATCTAGGAAGTAGCAGAGTTAGATTTCAATCCAGGTAAAGTGGCTTTAACCTCAAGCACTTAATATTTTATGGTCTATTGTCTCTGGCCTAGTAGCCAATTACTGATTACTTCCCAGCATCCATTCTCTATTTTCTTTTAACCAAAAGTTGAAATATATTTTAGAATCCCTGTGGATCTTGGACAGCTGGGTCCACTCTTGAGGAACCTACTCTTCGCTTCTAACCTCAATGATTCTTCCAATACTGGGTGTGTGGTCTAAGGCAGGTCAACAAGGGTGTCTCTCAGGACTTTGCCTACGAACAAGGTGACAAACTATTCTTTTGCCTATGAATTAGGAAGCATGTAACCTTAACATCTAGCATCAATAAAAATAGAGAAGACAGAAACAAATATAGAGCTAGAAGTCCAAAATTCTAAAAACTCTAGAGGGTCCAAAATCCCGGCAGAGTGTCCTAACTTGAAAGTTTGATTTATATCATATATTATCTTCGTATCTTAGAACGGAATGCTTTGTTTTAAAATCTTAATTGTAATTAATTCCTTTAAAGTACTTAAGAATAATTTATCTCTCTTCTTAAACACAACTTTTAGTCCAATGTGTATCTGATAAACATTTTAAATAATCTTGAATCTCTTAATACCAAAATAATTATTTTATTAATATCTAGGGTAGAAAAATTTATGAATTGTCCATACTTTGTAGAAAAATAATGTTTCTGGAAAAATATGTCACATTGTCTAAGAAAAACTACTTTATCATTATAATTTTAAATAACTCATCACAATAAAGAGAGACAAACAGTATTTAGCATGTGTACTGTTAATATGATTTCTCTCGAGTTTTACTTGGAAAATTTTAATTTTTAAAAATCTATATGGTCTCATATGATTAACATGGAAATAAAAATTTTTTTGAATGAGTTATATGCCAATTTACAGAAATGGAACAGTAAGGGACATCTCTGAACGAATGATGAAACTATTTTAAGCCTTTCTTTGTGATAAAACTAGATGACAAATTTACCTAATTCTTTAATTTTTCAAGATTATTTTAAAAGTTTCATTGGATGACTTTGAGATTTTTTTCCTGTATATCACTGTACCAGTATGAAAATAGTGGAAGATTTAGTACGATATTTTATTCATTGCTATGGTATTGTAGAATGTTATTATGTACATTACAGCTAGAAAGCAAATACCTTTCTTATGTTACTGAAATTCTTGGTCCAAAGAAGGGCTTTGATAAAGAGAAATGGATAGATGATGTTTTTCAGCAAATATTTTTATTTTGGACAGTTACATTATTTTGCAGATGACATCTGCAATCCTATTTTTTTTTTACTCTTTTCCTGACCATAAGTAAGGTGGCTTTTATCAAGCTCTAAGCCATATCTCCTATCTGTCATGTTATATTTTGAAAATACTTTTTTTTTAATGCTGGGCCAGTCAAAATGATAGTAATTACATAAAGTATTCAAAGCTGTAAGGGGAAAGTTATGAACTTTCGAACTGAAGCACACATGCAATCTTTTTTAATGTAGAAGAATAAGAAGTCTATAATCCACAAAATAGATAAATTTTAACTTTATATATAATTAGATTAAATAATGTTCAGTGGAACAGTGTAGACCAACAGTTAATGTAGGACTGATATGTGAGAACCACAGTCTCACGTCAATATATGTCCTACCTAACCTCCTTTTTATTTCCAGGGATACGAATTGTTTCCCCAGAATGGTCTAGCCCATTATATTAAAGCTAAAAAATTTTAACTTGTTGAAGACTAATTTTTTGTAGTTTACATAGAAGAGTCTAATATGTAAGCAATAATTTCCAAAAATATATTGGAATTTAGAACACAGAGAATCAGCAGCAACATAATTATTTGAGCAAGTATATGAACAAATAGTCTCCATTTGGATATGAGAGATAATACATGGAAGAGAATAAATTATACAGAAAGATTTTTTTATTCAATAAGTATTAATGTTTCAGAAGATTATCATTATATACTGACATAAAATGATATTAATATAATAAATATATATGAAGAAATGTAAACTATCAATAGGCCAGACATCTATTTTTATTAGGTACTCCAAATCCTTAATAACTAAATTCTGCATAAAACATTTTTGTTGGCTTTGCTTACCCAGAGACTTAAGATAATTGTCTAACAAGCCCGGGAGATAAAAGGAAAAAGCCAAGACCTAAAACTGGAGCTATCAATGAAAACACAGGGGAAGAAATTGAAAGTGATAAGCACACCTGAAGACAGGTGTCAATAGATATTGCAAAAGAATACACATTTGTAAAAAATAACAATACAACGATACAATTTTAGGAGTAAAAATAGATGCTTTAAATACAAAATCAGAGCTGAAATCAGAATTTATGAACCAAAGATGTAATTTCATTTTTGTATAAAAAATAAAGAATGTTTACAATTTACTAGTGACTACTGAGGTGGCATAGTAGATATTGCACTCAGTTTGACCTCTGTAGATCTGGATTCAGTTACAGTTCTGCTATGGAAGTTGTTGAACTTCTCTGTGTCTCAGTTTCCTTATGCCTAATACAGGGTAATAGCTGACCTATACTATTCATAGAGTTATTATTATGAAAAAGCAAATGAACTGATGTATAAGAAAAAGTTTAGGAAGTTATAAAAACACTGAAGATATTAAGTAAATCATCATCATTATTATACACAAATTATATATAGGGATTATTTTAAATGAGAAATCACTTCTTTTAATAGCATGTAAATATCTCTTGTTTGTGCACTGATGAGAAAAAGTAATTACGGTACTGTAGAAAAATTTAAAAACAGATAAGTATAAAAAAGGAAAAATTTAAATTCACCTGACATCCAAGCATGCACTGATAACCATTATAATTCTGATAATATTGTAGTCAACTTTTTTCCATGTATTGGTACCACTGCTGCTAATGCTACTAAAACACACACAGACACACAAACACACCTATATACACGGTGTTATAATTAATTTATAGTAATTATATATTTATGCTATGTATCATGTATTGTGCTGTGCTTTCTTTTTTACACACCATTCCATGTGGAAAATATGCCACAGTATTAAAATTTCTCATTCTACATTATTTTTAGATAGCTAGACAACACTGCATTGCAATGAAGTAACTATATTTAAGTACTCTTCTACTGGATATAGGTATTTTCTCAATTCCTACTAATGAAAATAACATGAAAATAAACATTTATAGAATCTTTGTGTGAATCTACTATTTTTCCTTCAAGGTGAAAGAGAATGAATTTTTTCCAAATGGTATAAACATAAAGCTCAAGATGCATTGAGCCAAATCCCCTCCAGAAAAGTTATTGAGGCAGCAGGCTATCAACAGTGTAGAAAAGTGTCAATAAAAATAATAAATTTTCTTAAGTGGCTGACTTCATATACCTGGAAAACTTAATAATTAAATTATTATTATATAGGATTTGTTATTAATGCTAAGATAAATGTGGCCATATTGTATTATATTACATTATAGGAAATAAGCACATGGATCTTTTCAACCTAGATACCCTGGATTATATATACAATATCAAGACAGTTTAGATTAATATATGAATCATAGGTACATTATGAAATAGTATATAATATATTCAGGAATAATTTGGGCATGTGATGTGGATGTGATGAACAGTAAATTCTGTGATTCTCAAATATATATTTTTTGACTTGGTCTTAGTACAGTAAAGCATTGGTATGTTATAGACTCATTTTTATTGATGGTGCCTTTGTAACTAAATATATTTTTCATTAATTTGTTGTATAAACAAAACAATACCATAAGAATTTTCTAAACTTCCTGGCCATAACTGAAGCCAGCTTTGGATAATGTTTTCAGTTGTGGCATAGAAAATTACAAAGAGTCAGTCTGTCAATGGAAAACATGAAGATGTAGCAAATATGAATTCAGCTGACCTGATACCAACTATGTTGATCATCAGCCAATAACACCAGCTGCACAAGAACTAGAAGACAGCAGGTGAAATCCCTAAACCACAAATAATTTAATAGCACAACTAATGAATATAAGAGTATTCAGGTCTAAAATTAACCAGGTTATTAAGAGATGCCTGAAGTCTCATGGAAATTGAAAGGAGAGTCAATGATATTTTGTTGGTTAGGGTGGAAGAAGAATGAGGTGTGGGACAAAAATTCTAATTGCGAGTAATAAAATATTACATGAATACCACCGGCAAAATATATAGCTTAGAATTTTGGACAAAGATGTGTGGATACCTAATCATAGAAATTTTGAGCTCGATTCTATTTACAGTTAATCAGTTCATCACACAGAGAACCATTTATGAAAACAGTGACAGCTAATATCAATCAAAAAGCCTGAAGGAAAGTAAGCTATAGATTTTGATTCCTTCTTATCGTCAAAGAGATAGTGTTAGAGTTCTCCCAAATATTTTCCCCTAGAAAGTATACGTTTTCTCCTACTTTAAATGTTAGTTATTTTGTTGAAATCTGCTGAATAAAAGCTTTTATCTGCAGGGTGTAGAGGTAAGAATAGATGAAATAATTTTCCTGTTTTGCTCTCTCTAAGAAAGCACGATTTTATAGACAGCATCTCTGAATTTATTTGGTAAGTCACTTAGAATAATCAAATGTCAAACAAATGCATTTTTAGTTGAAAATCCTTAAAACCATTTGTAGGCCCTAAACAATTTTGATGAGCTAAGAAAACATATTGCAGAAAATAAATATCGACTGGACATACATGTTTGACTATTTTACTTCAAACTCTCATTGCTCGACTTGAAAATGTGCACATTCAAAAAGATAATTATAAAATAATTTGAGACAATATTATTTATTTCTCAAATATCTTATTCAACCTTTAAATACTACTCAAGTCAATTGTTTTATCAGTTGCAAGGAATTATCTGTACTACAAAATTTTCTGTCAACTGCATTTTTGTGCATGTTATGTAATGCACACATATTAGAAGTGCATGCTCATTTTTTTTTTTTAACTTTAGCAGTACTCTATTGCAAAGGTTTAGAGAAAGAATAGTCACAAATAATTACGCTAGATAGTGTGTTTATGTGTGAGTGTATTCATGTATCTTTGTGTGGTCAGTATGTTTGTCTCGTGGGTTCAGTAGGAGAAAATGAAAATAGAGCTGTTTCATTGTCTTTTGTTTGACTTTTGGGCAGTTCCACCAATTCTTAAAGGAGCACTATCATTGAAAGGATAAAGTGGAATGTCATAAGCGACAGAACAAGGAAAAGCATAAATTGGAGAACGGAAGTGGAAACGTCAAGAAGTACCAGGGGATGGGACATAGGCAAACAAAAAGGGAGATGAAGTACTTGAGCTACTTACAAAGGTCTTCTAATAGCATTGTTTTAATACTAATTTCAGAGTATTGTATAAAAAGAAATTCTGATATTCAGAAAACTGCCTTCATCTTAAATATATTCAAGTTTCATTACCCATAATGACAAGGACCTGTTTCAAGGCAATGATAGAATTACTATCAAGTATAGATATATTCCGAATTTCTACCAACACTTAAACAATTTAAGCACGGAAACAGAGTATTTTCCAACATGGTATACCCTTCCTAAAATATATCCAGCTTTATGATATTTTAAATAAGAGAATTATCAAAGAAGCAGTGGAATTTTTCTTTCTTTCTATGACCTGAGATAAACGAAATCTATCAGTAGAAAATTTTCAAAGCAGCGTGAAATATAATTTGCTGCATTTAGCTTTCACATTGGGGGGTGTTAAATTTTGACAGGGAGTAAATAACCATAAACTATGTGCAAGAAAGAATATTCTAACAAGTTATAATAGGATGTGTACCCACTCTTTGATTTTTCTCACCATTAATTATACTATTGTAGTGTTATAATTATCTATTGGTCACAGTGATAAGCCACTGTGTAATTATTTATCTCCTCTACACTGTGTCTAAAGCATAAAAGAAATAATGACTTGAGCATACCAAGGATGCTAAATAAACTGCAGCCACCAATAAATATAAGGTAGGCCTGGCAATAGAATATTTCTTATTAATTGAAAGAGGTTAAAAGTAAATTTTAAAGATATTTTCATTAAAGAGTAGAAGGAACGTAACAGCATTTCTTTTAAATAAATAATAATGTTACATTTTGCAAAGGAAGCTAATGAAATATTATATTTATGGCTTAAAACCCCAAGCTGAAGTTAACATTTCTATAAAGTTAATTTCAGCTAAAAGATTCTGTTTTAGTGGGAAACCGATTGGTTTTGTATTGGTCACTTGTTGAACTACAAGAAATGCTGAAGCAGAAGGTATCTGGAAGGGAAAGAATATTGACAGTCACTGCAGCAAGCATAAATAAGAGTGTCTTGCTGAATGTGTGTGGAAAATAAAGACATTATTTACACTCAATGGCAGTTTCACAATGCTTTTTGGCAAGAAAAGTCAAAAAGAGATGACTTATGGGCTCCTGTAAGAATTTAAGTAGAGTTCTAAGAAACTAGTCTAAAAATGAATCAGTTGGGGTGAGATGATTAAACATAGGTAGAAAAATTCTAATTCCTTCTAACAAGAATGACCGCACATGCACAATTATGCTTCAGCAGTCCACTATTTCAATAACATTAACTTAGGTCCATTTTCATACAATGTTTATTTGCCATAAAAACTATTCTGAGCAAACTAAAGTTAAATCATGTTCCACTGACATAATACACTACGAGAATTAAATCTTAAATCAGATAAATTTTTCAGAAATATTTAGCCATGCAATAAATAACAACACAAAAACACTGACTTTATTTTTATTCATGGAATCTTTAAAAAAGAGAACTTTTTTAAAGATAAAAAATAAACTTTCTACAAAACAGGTAAATCTCATTGTCTTTGTACAATGCTAAAATATAAGCATTAGCCAGTGCTTATGAGCTTCCTGGCAGTCAAAGTAATAAAGGGAAAACGAAGTTTTGAGGTTATGTGGCTTTCATATCACATCACAAAAAGCACATGAACTCATGAGGAGAGACAAAAAGTTTTATTAATTCTAGCACTAAAGATTTATTGTGCATTCTTTCAAAAGGGAAAATAACTCAGCAGAATAATCAATGTTTGCCAAATGCTTTGTACAAATTAAGTGCTCAATAAATTTAATAAAACATATTGTGTGGCTTATTAAAAATTACTAAGATGATTTTGATATGAGCTTTTTCATAGTTTACCTCAGAAAAACAGCAACAACACTGTGCTATTAAATGATATTTCTGTTAAACCAGGGCTTTTTAATATTTGGGGGGTATCACATATCCCCTTAGCAGCTAGATAAAGACTAGACACTCTTCTCAGAATAAGGTTTAAAAATGTGTAATATTTAAAAAGAACATTGCAAAGAAAACTACATCAAAATACAGTTTTCAAAATATTTTTGACGTATACTATTATAATGTGTAGTAGCTATTCTTCAAAGACGGCCCTCAGTGAATCACACTCCGGAATATCCATGCCATTGTATAGATGCCTCTCATGTTGAATCTGGGCTAGTGGGATTAGTAAAGTTAGGTCATCAGAAAATTTGCAGCTTCTGCCTTGGTCTCGCAGACCAAGGAATGTTTTGGAACATTCCCTTTCAGAATTTAGCTGCTACAGGGCAGAGAGAAGCCAGGTGTAGGTGCTCAGGTTGTCAGTCGCCACTAATCTAGCAGCCTACTGCCAGCATCAACTGTCAGTCTTGTCAGTGAGTCATGTGGAACATCCAGCCTAGTTGAGCCTTCAGATAACTGAAGTCCCAGCTGACATCTGTCTGGGATCTTATGAGAAACCCCCAAGAACCACTTAGTCCAGTAAAAGCAATGGACTGTAAGAAAGAATAAATCATTGCTTTAAGCTACTAAGTTCTTGGGTGATTTATTAGACAGTCATAAATAACTGGAGAAATATGATTCTCTATTAATGCAGTAAATAATAAGATCACGCAGTATCTAATAACCATAGTGATTTCAAATCAGTGATGAGGATATTCAAGATATTTGTAACATCCATAGTTTTCTTTGGAAATATCTGAAATTTCTATTGAGGTTAAAGTCACAGACACTGCCATACAATACTCTGGTTTATTGCTCACATAAGTAATTAAGGAAATGTTCAATTTAATTAAAACTTAGAAATAAAAAATGAACCCTTTTTCCCCCCTGTTTCCAAGTTCATGGATTCCCCCTGAATTCTAAGCATGATTGTAGACTCCGTATTAAGAACTTCTGAGCTAAACCACTGCTTGGAGATGTGACGATTGTGGAGAGGATAACTCTTTTGTATTACATAAGCTTTGCTTTTTAAATAGGAAAACAATTGCAGCAAGATATTTAATCCAAACTTTGAAGAAAACTATAAGACTACTGTTTATGACATAAAAACTAAAGAGTGTATCATGCACCAACATAATGAGAAATCCCTCTTGAGTATTTAATTGAATCAGCAGCTCAAATATTGATTTTAGAACTAGGAAAATATCAAAAGTTCTAGATTGACACGTTATTGTCCCCAAACTTAACTCCATTCAGTTAGAATATGTCTATGCTTACTTTTTCTAGGCCCACTTTCAAATCTTACTGAAATATATCTCTGAAATTATTAAATGATACAGTATCTTCATCACTACCCCCATGTTTCGCATTTTTCCCCCTACATATTCTAGATGCACGATGACACGTATGGTTAATCTTGAGTGCTGACTGAACCTGGAATCTTATGCTAATTATTAGAAGCCTAGATCAGAGTCCCAGAGTCCCATAACCACCTTCAAATTCATAATCTTTGCAGAATTTTTTTCAATATCAGTTTAGATCACCAGGTTAGACAAGAAATTTATTTTTCACTGTTATTCATTAGAATAGTAGACTACAGAAAACATTTCAAAAAATAATACCACAGAGTATTTCAAGGAACCAAGAGAATATGACATCTTTGGAAAACTAATTTAAAATGTTAAAAGTTATAGATGAAAGATTCAGCCCATCTGTCAGTATGTATCAGAGGCTCAGGTATCTAAGAGAAAACTACAAAATAAATTGACCTCTCCTGCCTTTTCAAAAATCTAATTTTGCTGTCAAAGAATTCAATTCATTCTCTCCTATCTTCTCCCAATTTCCAAGTTTCTGAACTATCATTTTATTAAATGTTTCATTTCCACTTGACCTCAATATAGAACTAAAAGCAATGATGTCCTGTGTACAAGAAGAGTGGACTAAATATATGTTGCTAGTGATTTCCTCTTGAGGTCCATAGGCATTCATGGAGATATCATGATTCAATTGCCAACTGTTGCTTTTAGCCAACATTTTGTTTATCCTTGAGTGGCTGGTCATTCAAGTTAATTATCACCATCCTCAGAAAAAGCTCCTGTTGCATAGTGAAAGCTCTGAGTCTTTATTTGGTTAGAGATAATCTCCTATAGCTTTCAGAAGCATTATTAACAAACAAATTGAAGTCATTTAATCAGAAGCTGACTTTTTAAAATCATTACATTTGTGTAGTCTCCTTTTCTCTTTACCCATCAATTTATCTTTTCACAGCAGTGTTTTCATGGCTTACCTCGAAACAGCAGTGCTTGAAAAAAAATAGCATCTGGAGGTGAATAACAATACGCAGCATACTCAATGATCTGGATTACCATTAATGCCATGTCAAGAGGTCACCTATGCCCTGAGTCTAGAGAACAAGCGCCAGCAGCTCTGTTTATAATCATCAGTTACTGCTCAGGATACTGCATTTGACATGCAGATAATGTATTTTAAAAAGATAGTGATATGTTGCCCTGTCTACTTAATGAGCAATGTTTATACTTTTAACCACCAACCACAGTTATTTTGGATAAAATATCATTAGTATTGTAAGTTTTCCTTTTCATAAGAAAGCCCATTCTACACCAATAATACCACGACCCCCACTATTCCCCTGGCAATGCTGAGATGTACAGGGACTTAAACAGATGGAATGTGTTATGGAAGTGCCCTTATTATGGCCTAAAGGCATCCTTCTTTCCCTTGGGATCAAAGGTGAAGTTATTTTCCATGCTAACTCTTTGTTCTGAGGCAGAGTCTATCAACTCTGCCACATTTCTGCTGAATTATATGATGGTTTTGAAATGTGAGTTGATGTTCCCTTGAGACTGTGCTTTAATCAGATTCATTTCAATAATAATAAAAAAAAGAATCCTAGAATAATGAAGTGACAATATTTTATAGGCAATAAAAGGAAGATCAGATGCATTAGATAATACTTAACAGATCCTTAAGATAAATTTACAGTGAATGCAGTTAGCCCCATCCCCCCTAAAAATAGGTCATTACAACTCTCTTAAGAGAATTGGACATACTGTGCTTTATACGCTTCAATGCTTTATGGACTTCATGCTTAGATAATATATTAGTCAGACTGAGCTTCAGTGTTTTAGATATTTTGATACTTTGGCATCTCTGTTAAGACAATAATACTGTATCAAAATCACATGCATAACAATTATTTCTTTTTAATCATACAGCCAGAAGCAACAGAAAACTTTTCTCAGTAATATGAAATTTAAAACTTAGAGTAATTTAAAGAATTTTTTCTATAACATTTACTTTAAGAATTTTTTCTATAACATTTATTTTCTGTGACAAATACTAAGTTTAACCTTTTGTGTTATAAGCCATATTCAGTTGGGAATTAAATTATTATATGACAAATATTATTTAAGTTATGCCAACATTAAAAGTAGAGAAGAAAAGCATTTAATTGTCTTTTATAGATTAAAACATAATAAGTGTTTTTATAAGATCTCTCTAGTGATGCTTATATTATTCTAATGAATTGTACTAATAGAGGATCTTGGTTTAAAATATAATTGCCCTAGATCTATGTTCATCTCTTAGAGTTCTCCATTTCTCAGTTTTTTTAGCATGTCATTAACGTTTGATACTATTTCTAAAGCTTAATTTTGGACCTCTCTGCTTGTTATATCAGTATTTAAAATTCCTCTTTTATTTCATCTCCTTGACTCTAGTTAAGACAAAGAACAAACATTAGAAGTATTAAAAATCCCTTTAGACACTTTATTTTTTTCATAGTTAATGGACCAAAACATAGGCAATCAAGAGACCTAAAACTCATTTTACCTTAAGTAGATTTATTAGGTCTTTGTATTTCTATGCTATTATCTTTTTACCTAGAGGCGGCAGCATCTAAAATGGCCCTCAATGATCACTGCTTCCTGTTGTAAATGGCCTTGTGTAATTCCCTCCCCTCAAACATCTCGCTTCCAATCAACTGACTGTGGCAATGTTAAGCAGATGGCATGTCCATGACTAGGTTACAAAATATTGGGATGCATGTCTTGTCAACAGACTCTCTTTATTCTTTCTTGGCATGCATGCTTGCTGAAGCAATCAGCCATGTTAGAGAGGCCCATATGGCAAGGAACTTAGGGTAGCTTCTGGCCAACAGCCAACAAGAAACTGAGGCCCTCAGCCCAATAAACCTGTCAACTACGTGAGTTAACTTAAAAGTTAAGGTTTCAGATGAGACCGAAGTCCTAGCAGACACCCTGACTGCAGTCTCACGGGAGATGATGAAACAAAGGAACAGCTAAGGCATGACTGAATCCCTGACCCCCAGAGAATCTGAGACAAATAAATGTGTTTAAGCGACTAAGTTTTGAGGGTAATTGGTTAATTATCAATAGATAAATAACACACTTCCTTAGACTTTATTTACCTTGGGGTTTCCTGCCACTTTGCAAAAATCTAGAGTGTTCCTGTAATCCCACACTGAAGTGTTAGACCCCTTTCACTGTCAGTCCTTACCCTTCTTCCTTGCCAACCCAGACTGCAATTTTTCTTTGGTTATCATTACCTCATAAGCTCTAGGAAGATGATTTCTTTTCCAATACCTTGGGGTTGTATCAGCATAAACCTAAAACAATCACTGTAGATTGTTCTTCCCTGCCGCTGACAAGTCACGTGTGTGGCTCCATCCTCGCCCATGAGATCTGAGTGTCAGTCGACTAGGGCACTCATAGGAATGGTCTGCCAATGCAATGAAAAAAATGAGTGGGAAGAAACACCTCTCTTCTTACTCATATTTGCAGGTTATGCCACCATCGTGCAACCACAAAGAGAGCCACTGTCATTTTAAGAGTGGCAGAAAAAGATGAACATGATGCCTGAGATACTATGTTATGATGCCACTAAATTATCACCCTAGAATCACCCTGCCTCCCATCTTTTATTTTATGTGGCACAATTAAGCCAATTTTATATGGGTCTTCTGTAACCTGTAGCTAAGAGCATCCTTACATCTTGCTAGAATGTATGACTTTTAACTGATACTAAATATATGCAGAGCTTTCTGTTCATGTACCAGGACAGGGTAAGAGCTGTCTTTAAACAGCATTAATCACATAATACAATCACGCTCACATACAGATACTTGTTTTGAAAATTTTTCTTTAAACCCCAAAATTATATGTGGCACTTATTTGATCTCAACCACAACTTGCAGCTCTAGAACTTTAAGAGATCTCATTCAGATAAATCAGGAATGGAAGACTAAACTCAACAAGACTTTAGCAGCTTTTCTCAACTGGTCTCCTCATCTGAATTGCAGAGCACAATATGTGATGTGAATGACTATTTTATCAATTCTGTGGAGAACAGTACAAAAGTATTGTGCTATTGCCATGCTAGTATAGAAGTTAAATCATTACAGACAAGGGACGCCTGTAGGCATCTGGATTTAAATCACTCCTGGGACACCAGTTGTGAAAGGACGTTCTGGTTGTTAATCCCATACTTCCTCAGCTACACTAGCTCCCCTTCACCTTTTATTCCATTTATCTATTTTTTTCCAACAAAACCTGTAGCAGTGGAATATTCTTGATCTCTCTGTTCTCAGGATAAGACTTTATATAAAATTCTTTCACCCAGTCAGCTTTTCCAGAATTATCTTTTTGTAATGACATCATATAGGGATTCTAATCTATGTTATAATGGCTGATATGTATTAGGATTTTAATGAATGCTCAATGTTGAAAGATCAAAAAGGGACAGCTTGTACGTTAGCCCATTATGATTATGGCATAGTGCAAATTCCAAACTTCTGCTAAATAAGGAATGATAAATTGATTTTGTTATTCAATAGTTCAGTATCTTATTGTTCACATGTATTTTACTTTTTAATTATTTTGTTGATATTATGTCTGAAAAAATGGCCTTTCACAATATGCCATTCTATTTGCCAACATCAACACTTTGATGGTGTTTTTAATTAAACCAAATATATTTGTGCTTACATTTCTTGCAAAGGGAAAACATATTTTTCAATTGATATCTAATCCTATGAGAATAAGGTATATAAAAGGGAATCAGAGCCATACAGGGTACATCTGAAATTAAACTTCAGTGCTTATGTTTATATGCAGGGTGGGAAAAGAAGGGTAATAAGGACATTTCAAATGCAAATTCAAAGAGCACTTTGTGACACAGTTTAAGCTCCAACTCATAGTCTTAGGGTTGACTAATTGAATTGCTATTGATAAGATGTCACTTAAAGAGACATCTCTGCAGTGAAACACGAGTTTGCTGTAAATGACCTGTCATTAAAGTCGCGGGTAATATCCATGTCTGGACTGAATTAAAATGTACCTACTAGCAATGTGCTCGGGTGGAGTTAAACCAGCAAAAATGGGAGGAATTCAGTGTCCATGATCCACTAGAGAATTATGCCTCAGGTGCTATGTTAATTTACTTTCTGGCAAACATTAATTGAAGCCTATCAATAAAACAGGTAGAAAAGCTGGGAACTGCAGCTACATTAATTGCCAACTACGCTCAGATATACTTTTACCTAAAATATGTGTAATATTAGTTTTGAATTTTTAATTACATCAATGTTGATAATATAATTAGTTTTGTATAATTTTCATACAAAAGGTGATAATGCTTTGTGACCACCTAGAGGGATGGGATGGGGAGGGTGGGAGGGAGGGAGATGCAAGAGGGAAGAGAAATGGGAACATATTGTATATGTATAACTGATTCACTTTGTTATAAAGCAGAAGCTAACACACCATTGTAAGGCAATTATACTTCAATAAAGATGTTAAAAAAAAAAAAAAGTGATAATATTGAAATCATAATTCGGAGACATGATTTTTAAATCAGGTTTTCCCGAGTGTCTCATATTTAGCCAGGAATCACTTAGACAACTAAAATTCAAACTCAGCCAGTAATAAATATTATTCATCAAAGCCCACATATTTATTAAATACTTTACTTTGTAAAGTGAAACCATAAGTGTTTCTATGTTTGTGCTAATTTCAGCCATCTTGCTATTTCATACAAACATCATGTAATTTATACAGACAGGTACAAGGATTTTCTACAACCTGCCTCTGTAGCAAGATATAAAAACCTTTTCCAAAAAAAAATATATATTTTATATATTTTAATCCTTTATACTGGGAATGAATTAAGCCTTTTCCCCCTTTTTTCCACATCTCAGTAGAGATATAAACTATTGGTCATGATTCTTCCTACTAACATGACTAATATGTAATATGTCCTATTACAAAGAGAATAAACACATTTTTCAAGACAGATTTTAGAGACGACATATATTACCTCCCAAAATTTAATAATGTGTTTTTCTGTAAAGCCAAGCTGCATATATTGTAACCTGCTTTTAAATTTAAATATTATTTTTAATTGCTGAGTCATCACTAGACTGGTTTTCCTCAAGACTTTTTAGTGGTTTCAAAGTTAAAAAGAATCATCACATTTTAAGTGCCTATCACACTTAAACACAGTTACATTTATGAGGATTCAGCTATGTCAGGAAGCAGACAATATGGCAATACCGGGTTGTCACTTAATAAGGAATATTTAGACACCTAATGCTACATGCTAGAAAACTGTAAATTGTTTTCATCTCTATTCATATTTCATCTATATTTCTTTAATTCATTATCACCTCTGACCTTAATGCTAACCTTTATTATTAACTGAGGGGGATTAAAAAGGTAAAAAATTATAATTAAAAAGGTGAAATATTTGTATCCCGGCCATGACAAACTCATTTAAAAATAAATCAAGTTTTAATATTGATAATTACACGTATCAGAGTTATATTACCCCTAAAATATGACTGCATTTTCCCATTTGGTGTAAAAAAATGTGTACATAAACTTTCTATATATTTTATATAATCATTTCTCTTATCAAATTTCAATAGCATATGCCTCAAAAAAAACTTAATTTCAGTCACTAGAAATTGTTTCCGGTTAAAAATCAGGATTTTACTAATTTTTTTTCAAGTTCTATATTAAGCTATTTGATGAAAATCTTTATATAGCAAGTCCTCTTCCAATAAATCACTATAATTTGGCATGATTTCCTTTATTTCTGACTGAAAAACTTCACAGATGATATAAAAATATAATATGAAATAGTGTCATCTGTTATTTTAAGGAAATCATACATAATTGGGTAAAATGCTAAGTATATAAAAAATACATCATCAAATGATGGCCACATGAAAAATAAAATAGTTTTTATGTATTAGATATATTTCTAATTTCCATTGTTGTTCTTAGACAGTTCACTTTATTTGGGAATTGTTGAAATTCAATTCTTAATGAATAATCAGATATTGTTCTTAGTTTTGAATGCTTGTATTGTGCTCATTTTACTTCTGAATTAATGTTCTTTTTTTAAAAAAAAACAGTTCTTCAAGATATATCAATATTTTGCTTATTACAACTAACTTCTGTCAGAGAGTCAGCCTGCCCTCTCCATCCACTGCACGGCTCTAACAGCATCGCTTGGCTTAGCTCTAGGAGATTAAGTCAACTTGCATCTGAGGGGAAATTCGAGGTTATGAGCAGAGTCCTGCATCAAAGCCTACACTCTTGACAGGCAATTTTCCTGGCTGAAAGGAGCTCCTGAATTAGAGCACATGGAAATTCCTATAAAGCTAATTAAAATTCCCATATGAGGCAAAAGGCCACAATCAAGACTTGTTAGTGTATATCTCTTTGAGAAAAACAATCTTGCTTAGAATAAAATGCCTTATTAGTTTCATACTGACTGCTTCCAGTCCTTGGAAGAGCAATGTTTCAGTAAATTAGAACGAATTCAGAAGGGCATTTTATATTTATATCCATATATAATCTCTATATTTATTTTATTTTCAATTGCCCAAAGTTTTACTCATAATTTGCTTTTCATTTCATGTTGCATCACTGTGGAAATTATGTCAAGCTTTATTAAATAAGGGAGAGAGCTTGTGAAGAAGAAACAGTCTGCCACTGGAAAAGAAAGGTTGGCATTTGGCTGTGTGTTAACTAATTAAATGTCACTGAGTCTAGAGGCTCAATACGCATCAGTTGATGATTTGGTAGATTCTACTGCTGCATATGTAGATTTAATTATAGAGTGACTGAAATTAATAAATTGGCAGTACCTCCCAGAAACATATTTTATGACCCATGATTTCTCTGTGAAAGAGCTTGCTAACCATTGCCCTCACATAACATTATACTTTGCTAAATTCATTACAGAGACAATTACATAGCAAATTAACAAGCATTCACCTGTGTATTACCCACTGATGATTCTGTAGTTGATCCAAAATTAATGTTTTTGTTCCTTCATCTAACAGGTGTCAAGGATCCTTCCCTAACTACCATGATTCTGAGAAGTCTTTATAATATATATTGTATCTATCTATCTATACATTATCATATACACTATAATCCAGGAAATTTTATACTTCTTCATTCAGGTTGTATATATACGTAGGTTTTTTCTTTTGTTTTGTTGTTTTGTTTTGTTTTATAATCATAGTACCTAAATGAGAGGAGGGAAGATACGATTTACGGAGTATCCCCTTCTCAATTATCTTTGCTGTTTTTATCTTCTATTAGAAATGATAATCAAGAATCAACAACAGATGACACTCTCTTTGCCAAAATCACAGATAGGTACTTCCTATATAACTCTATAGTCACCCCACTGATCGGTGATTATAATGCAGAAAAAACAGTGAGGTATGTAATTATAATTAGTAATTACCCATAAACCATTCATATTTTAATTTAGTATCCATTTTGTTCATTTTGAGATATCTACAAAGCAATTTCACTCCCCACCCCCTCGACCCCAGTGGTGAACAATAGGGAAATTTAACCTGGAATGAACAGATTGGTACAAAAAGAGCTAAAAGGTAGATATATTTGATCTGAGAATGCTTTCTTCAAAGCATATTCAATTTCCTTAGAGTGAATATATTTTATCAAATCTCTAACATCTGGCAGAAACATGTATCAAAAGTTCTGTTCTTCCAAAGACTGGCAGCTGAAATTATGACTTGTAATCACTGTGAAATGTCTGTTTCCTATATTCAAAGTTAGGTCATTTCCTCTTCCACATTTGACAGTCAGAAAACACGCTACTCTGGTGACTTTTAAAATAACGTGATACCCCTTTCATATAATTTTCCCCCTTTAATATGTCTTTACCTCTTGTGAGATGAAATTGTGATATCAGATAATAATGAAAGAAAGTAATATTTTAAAAAGTGCATACGGGAGGGACAGTCAGCAATGCTTAAATACCTTTTTTTTTTTTTTCTATTCCACTTAGAATAGCAAAATACAAGGCAATTAAATGGTATTTTTAGGGGATCTTCTTGTTTTGCAAAAAAGAACACCTTCTTGTATGCATCAGAATCATCTGCAAAGCATCTGAAATATGTCCCTAGACTCTTTTGACCTACTAATTCAAGTTCTCCAAGCCTTGGATAAGGTCTGGGTATTTAAGTTTTTAAAAGCCCAACTAGGTGATTTGGATGCTGACATCTTTTTTTTTTTAAGTATATGAATATTTATTTATTATTTTTTTAGGTATAAAATAAGCTATGAGTATATACTGTACAACACAGGGAATATAGCCAATATTTTATAATAACTATAAATGGAGTACACCTTTAAAAATTGTGAATCAATCACCTGTAACATATAACATCATACAACAACTATACTTCAATAAAAACAAAAAACAAACAAAAAATAACAGCAATGAAGAGGATGGCTCTACTTTGGTATTGGAAATAGAAAACTATAGTTATTTTAAAAACAATCTCTATACATTGATGAGAAGATATGCCCAGGATATATTGTTTGAAAAATTATAAAACAAGATGTGTGGTTAAGATCCCTTAAAATATTTATTTACATATTCTTAATATTAATATTTATATTATTATTGCATGGGAAAAATTCTGCCCAAAACCATGCCAAACAGATAACAACAGTTATCTCTGGAGACATAATTACTGGAGATATTCGTTTCCAGGATTACATTTTTCTGTAATGTTTTACTTTTATATAATATGTATACCAATATTTTTGTAATCAGAAAAACAATAAAGACATACTATTAAATGCCTATGCTTGGATGCTGACATCTGATTAAAAGCCATTATATTAAAGTAACGGACAGAGGAAGCAAATAAGATTACTCAACACTTTCCATCTTGAAGCATTCCAGTCACTCTGAAGTCTGTAATCTGTGTCACATTCAAAAAACAAACAAAAACCAACAAAAACACTACATATCAAGTAGGCATAAATGTTAGCAAAGCCTATACTACATGTTAGATTGATATACAAATTTTCCAAATTGTTATACGAGAATATAATATAGATGGAGCACTTAGTATACCCAAGTGACACAGGAATTATAACCTCTGCCTAAAGGGTTTCAAATGTGTATGTTGTGTATATTGTTAATAAAATTTAACCTTGAGAATGTATATCTGTTCAGCTGTTTTGAAAGCAAATATGTGGGTGAAACAAGATATTTTTAATCTTATTAAATTCCTAGGGATGAGGGTAAAATCAAAATATTTAAAATTTGAGACTAGATCAGCTATTCAAATATAAATACTATACATATTTTATTTTAAAATTACATTAAATTATATTAACCTAAAGTAAAGATGTTAGTATTCCTTATTTAAAATTATTATTTTCAAAGAAATGGTTATTTTATGACAAGGAAAGAGAACAAAAATTCCTCAGATATTCACCAAAAAAGGGGTCAAAGCAGTTCCTTGGGCAGACACAAAAAATCAGGAATAAATATTCTGCCACAACTGTATATAACCTTCTAAACCTCAGTGCTCTCTCTCTATCTCTCCCTCTCTCTATCTCTCTCTCTCTCCTTCCTATTCTCAGCTAAACATGTTGAAAATTTTTTCTACTTTTGTGGTCTACAAGTCACAAATTTGAATCCATCTCTCCTATGCTCCCTTGTTACTCAGTGAAAATTTCTATCTATGGTCAAGAACTTCCTTTATTTGAAATTCAACAGCCACTTTTGCTCATTTTTCACATTTCAAAAAGAGTTGATAAACTTCTGTGAGACTGTTATATCTATATTTTCCCTCTACCTTTCTCTGCTTGATTTAAAATTCTAATCATCCCTTAAAAGTTGATAATCCTAACGATCTTGTCCTAGGCCTTTTCTTTTTTTTCTACTTTTTTTTTTTTTTTTTTTTAGTTTACATGGTACTCCTAGGTTAGTGCTTCCATTTTCATGGTTTAAAGTGCTATATCTATGTTGAAGACTCCCAATAGGTTACTCTTTCCCATATCTCCATGATGAGCTTCAGATCCATACATGTTACTATCCACTGAACACTGTTATTCCAAAAAAACATTCATCATCTATACCACCCTTCCAGCCCCCCAAATAACCAACCAACAAAACAGAAAGGTTTGTGTGTCCTATTCCATGAATGGCATCTTCCATGGAGTTGCCTGATTCAAACACCTGAGTGTCATTCTTGAATCTTCCCCATTCCCAATCCAATCAATCTGCAAGCACTACAGTTTTTACTTCCTAAAATCTGGATTTATTTCACCATTTTCCCATTCTTCCATCACCACCTAGTTTAGGGTACAATTATCTTTTTCCGAATTACTGCAAGAGCCCAATTATCTTTTTATATTCTATATTTCTCATTAACCTTACAGTTTGAAAAACTTTCTCATATGCAAATATAATTTTATTCCCATTGATATTAAAATCTTTTAGTCAAGGGAGAAGCATGATAAAATTTTCCCTCAGGAGAAAGAACTCCTCATAAACTCACCTCTTTTCAATTTAATCTTTCACCACACCCACCTCCTCTCCTTTTTCTGCCCAACCCCCTTCCCTCACTTACCTATAAAAGCACTCTGTGCTAAAGTTGGGCTGAACTCAGTTCAAATTCTTAAACACACATTGTTCCTTCTCAACTCCAGGCCATTTCCCTTTGTATTCCTCTGGCCAGATCCCCCCTTCCCATAATCCTCTTCTCGTCAGGTGTAGGTTTAGAGGTTAGTTCTTCCAGACGCCCTCCCTGACCAATCCCAATCATGGTATAGGATTGCTTTTCCTGTATTATCATACTCTCTGTTCTTACCCTATTATATTGCTTATCACACTGCTCTGTGGTTGCCTGTTTTCCTGTATTGTGTATTCCCCTTGAAAGCAGACACCATGGCTTTATTGTTCTCACCTGTGCCCAATTCTTAGGTTCCCCTCCCCCTCATAGCACTCTTCTGCCTAATCACCTTGCGATAAGATCCACCATACCCACCAACACTTAATCCTTCCATTCCATTTTAACCACTTTCTTCTGATTCCTTCTTAGTTTATAAATACACATACACCTCATTAAAAACATACAAACAAACCAAAACAAAAAACACACAACCCAGTACCCCCTCTGTACCACCAACCTGTTAAGCTTCATGAAAATTTTGATTTCACTGGCTATCTCTACTTTTCTTTTGTTTTGCCTTACATTGAATATTTCTCTGACTGTAATTTCACTCCCACTTTTATTCCAAAACTAAAACAATGTGCAAAAAGTCACAAATTACCACTGCCAAATGAAGTGAGCATTTATATTTTGTATTTTGGCTATCATCCCTAAAACTTTCTTAGACAGAACTAAAAAGCTCCACTGAATTCTAGTATTCCTAGTCATATCCAAGAACAGAGAGCTTAGTAAACAAACAAACAAACAACCAAACAACCTCTTGCTCTAAACCAGTACTTCTCAAATTTAAAAGTATATGAAAATCACCTGGAGTCTTCTTGCAATGCAGACAGGACTTCAGTAGGTCTGGGTTGGGGCTTGAGTCTTCACTTCTGTAACAAACTCCCATGCCAAAGCTGCTGGCAGCAAGTATCTACAATCACAGTGGAGTAACTACGGAGCTTTAAAAACTTCGTTCCCTGGGCACCCCTGGAAACTGATTTAATTGGTCTGGGTGCGAACTGGATCCTGGGAGTTGTCAATGCTCCCCAGGTGATTCTAATAAGCCCAAAGCTCGCAAATCACGGTTCTAAGTCATAACAACCTCTTCCTCCATAAAGTCCTTCTTCTAATCATCGCAGAATATGTGAATTATGAGTGTAAACTAATATTCATTCAGCTCTTGCTTCTCAGAAAGCATAGGTCGATGGATCCACACCATCTGCACCACCTGGGAGGATTTGTATTTTTATCAAGATGCTCGGGTGGTTTATGTGCACATTAAATTTGAGAAGCACTGGATTGAGGCACTTTATTATTTCAAATAGGCACGTATTTATTTATTATTTAGACACATTTTTAATGAGGTATAATTGACACATAACATTGTAGTTTTAGGTGTACAACATAATGGTTTGGTATATGTATGTACTGTGAAATGATCACAACAGTAAGTTCAGTCAACATCCATTATCACAGTTACAATTTTTTTCTTGTTATAACTTTTAAGATCTACTCTCTTAGCAACTTTCAAGTATGCAATAGAGTATTAACTACAGTCACCGTGTAGTCACATTGTATCACCAGGACTTATTTCTCTTATATCTGGAAATATTTGGATAGACATTTAAAATACCAAAAATTATTAAGCTAGAGGGCAATAACTTCAGGAGCCCAATAAGGAATTCTTTTACTAATTTCATCTAGCTTGTGCATAAATATATATTTGCAAATTATCCCTTTTCCTTGTCACACTGCATGCTGATTCCTACTGAAATAGACAGTCTGGAGGCAGCGTGGCGGAGCAGGAAGAGCAGAAATGTTCAAGTCAGACAGACCTGCATTTAAATTATTGTTCTGCTCTGTTATTCTGAGAAAGTCATCCAACTCCTGCACATTACTCTCCTTAATTTTAAAGTGAATAGATATCTTGGGGATACCATTGTGAATTTAAATGAAAATTTTTGCAAAAATGCTTGACACTTCAAATCAAAGGCCCATAGATCCATTCAGGTATTTATTTATCCAACAATTATTTATTGAGCACTTAATATTATAATTAAGGAAATAGAGAAATTAAAAAAGAAATAAAGATTTTATTTTCTTATAGAGCTCCCGTGTGTGTGTGTGTGTGTGTGTGTGTGTATGTCTTTGTGTGGGCGTGTATAGAATAAAATAAGAAAATGTGATAGAGAAGGCTTAGGAAAGTGTGAGTCTACTTCACAAAGGGAAATCAGTCAAGTTTTCTTTGAGGTCTGAATGATAGGGACAGAAGTCACCCCTGTGTAAATCTGGGGAGAAGAGCTCGGGTAGAGACCAGAGCAACCACAAAGACTGAAGCATGAAAGGGCTTGGCGTGCCCCAAGACACGCCAAGCAGACAGACAGCAGGCCTCTGAGGCTGACATCTAGCAACTGAAAGGAGAGCATGGTAAGAATGAGGTCGGAGGGTTAGGAAAGACCTGCATCATTTGAGGTCTGCAAGAAAAGGGCAAGGAGTTTGCATTTTATCCTAATTGCAAAAGGGAGATCTGGGAATTTTCAATTAAGATATGATCTTGTTTTCATTATTAAGAAATTGTTCTGGCTGCTGTGAGGGGAACTGACTACAGTGAGGGGGGTTTAAATGAAAATACTAGGGCCAGTTATGATATTATTGCTTGTAGCAATACAAGTGAGAAATGATCATTTAGACCAAAAAAAAAATCCTAACTTTCAATGTCTGTCATTCATTCTGTATTTGCTGCATGAACCTCCTCAAAGTGGCCAGTGCCTCCTTGTCTAGTAGGTCAGTGGGCAGTGTTAGGGACATTCCATATCAGACTACTCTTAGGGTGATCCAGGTTCCTACCCTATGGTCTAGTTATGAGAAACGACCATATAGACTTCAATACATTCATATACTAGTAACTACCGGGTGAGTTATAGCTGAGCTCCAAAGGTTTCCCTAAATATATAGCTCCATCTCTGTGACTCAGCAGGCATTTAGTTAATGGCAATGTCCCTGAAGTATTAATTAACTTAATTCCCTAGTAATTTGGAGAACTGTATAAGCAAACTATATTCAGTGTATTTGTTGACTGACTATATTTCAACTGTTTCTTTTCTCTGCTTCTAGTCTCCAAAAAAACTTTAGTTTTAAAAATGTTGTGTGTATCGTTCATTTATTCAAAACTGTTTCTTAATTTGCTTATATATCCAGGTACTAAACTAAATACTAGGGAAAATTCAGTGGTGAAGATAACATACATGGTTATCTTCATAGATAATATTGTTTACTAAGAGAATACATCCAAAGTAAAGACAATCCCAACAGAGTGCCACAAGGGGTACTCTCCATGACATAAAGTTAGGAAAGCCTTCCTATAGAAAGGAAGGCTCTAACTGTGAACTAAATAATAAGCAGGAAAAAGGGAGAGGAGAGAGAAAGAAAACAATACCCAGAATTGAAAAAGATTATGGCACCATCAACATTTTCTAAATGTATATATAAAAACCTTCCATGAGTCATGGCTGATACCTAATCTAAGCCTAC
Organism: Balaenoptera physalus; assembly: GCF_965194825.1. Taxonomy (NCBI): domain Eukaryota; kingdom Metazoa; phylum Chordata; class Mammalia; order Artiodactyla; family Balaenopteridae; genus Balaenoptera; species Balaenoptera physalus. The sequence continues at coordinate 113,223,144 of NC_138891.1, read as the reverse complement.
CTTCATTGAAGCAGGAGGAGAGACAAAGATTAATTAATTCATATGTTAAATAATCAACAAATATTATTGAGTGCCTACCACATACTGGACACTAGTAACTGGAAACACAGAAGTGAGCAAGAGAGAAATTTCCAAGATCTTAACTTTCCTAGGGCTTGGGAGAGAGGAAGCAGTCAGTGGACAAATAAGCCACTTTTCTTTTCCCAGTTCACTGTTTAAAGTCAGAAGTGTAAAAATATAACAGATTTTTTTGTTCTATCAACAAATCCCACCTGTGGGATGGCCTACAGTTTTTTGAATAGGTCTGTCAGAAAGTAAGTGATTCATAAAATCACTGACAGAGCTAAGCACATGAAACACATATGACAAGGCTGTCAGGGCTTTTCAGCTCACCCAGTGAGGAATGTCCCAGGAATGGGCCTGCTTTAATTATTTCTCCCTGGAGTCTTTCTACCATCCCAAGTATCTTCTTCTTCTTTTTTTTCCCTTTGACTTGAATTAGTTCTTCCTTTTGCCGTCTATCCCCACATCTTATTCCATTCCACTTCCACACCCATACTGGCAACCAGCCTCTTAGCTATCTGCTTGTCAAAGATTGACCCAGGATCCCTTTGAGGATTGGCAACGTATTTCTTCAAGTGAGTCAGAGGGGACCGTTCATCCTGGAGAATGCTCAGAAGTTTCACAGGGCCAATTTCATGTTTTCTCTTGAATAATTGAGTAAGTTTAACACCAAATAAAGTGATAGGATGGTTTTTCCTTTCAATTCAGTAGTGTGGTATTTCAGAATCCCAGCTTCTACAATAAATGATTTTCCCACTGAGAAAAGAAACATTTTACTGAGATTTAAAGACAATGGAAGGTAACAGACTCTCCAGAAAGGCATTAAAAATTAACTAGGGGTTTAAAATCCAGAATGGAAATGCCAAAATAAATCTGAATTTTCTCAAATATAACGTAGGCGATACAAATAAATCTCACGCATAAAACCTTTAACATCCCCACCGTCTTAGCCTGCAGATCCAACTATCCTCCAACATTTTCGACTCAACCACGCTGAGCTTATTCACCAGCCCTCCAGTTAGAAAATCATAAAAGGTCTGCAGGTGTATTTACACTCAGAGGGAAAACGTATAGGTATGAGAGCTGCAATCATTTTCTCCAAAGTTAAAAACAACAAACAGTTCATGACTAGCAGGATGTCTATGTACAAGTTTGGTTAATTGCATTATGCTGTTTTGAGTAAAAATGGGGGAAATATTCAAAGGAAATGTGATGCTATTTTGCCACAGAGTTTTGTAATAAAAATACTAGGGCTGTTGCATTGTGTATTCAATGTCATTTAGACTTTTCATTCCTATCATTCATTCACTTGTAAGAAATCTCAGGCACAAGGCATCCTGAGGAATTAGTTCCCTGCCTACAAGTTACTCACAGACCACCCACCGGAAGAGACAGATTCCCAAACAGATAAGACCAGTACAGTGCCATACCTGTTATAAAATATGTGCTGATCGCTGCTGGAACACTGTGGAAGAAGCAATTTAATCGTGTCCTGGTTTACTTGTTTGTGCAAGTGCACAGGAAACCACATACATATGGTGGTTTAATGGGTAGCACACAAACTGTGTCTGATTTTCTCACAGTCTTGCAGAGTTTAGGAAAAGAAATTCATGCAGATAGATTTATGTTTGTCAACAGGATATATCAGTGTATGAAGTTTTATAGAATTGAGGCAGGGGAATGTAAGGTTTTACACAAAGGATAAGAGCTAGCACATTGCCTGAAGTCTGAAGTCATTCATCTTTATCTCTGGCACACGAGTAATACGATCAAGAGACTTTAAAGACAAGGGCTGCTAAAATAGTCAATTAGTAGTGAGCCCAGAGCTAGAGTGGCTAGTCAGAAGGATCTCTGGAAAAGGTTTAATGGTTGATGGAGCAGACAGAGAGAAGAAATAAAGTATACTTTTTAAAAAGTGGTTCTGGAGCTAATTCTGGAAATACTACTCCCACGTTAAGCTTTCTTTTTATATGTTCTGGGTTGGGGTTTGAGATTCTTTTTTTTCAGAAATTTAGTAACATTTTCTAAATCAATAACCAGGTTTTTTAAATCAGATTTTTGTTTTGTTTTGTTTTGTTTGTTTGTTTGTTTTCCGTGGTGTGGCTTGCGGGATCTAAGCTCCCTGACCAGTGAAAGCGCCAGGCCCTAACTACTGGACTGCCAGGGAATTCTCGGGGTTTGAGTTTTTAAGAGGGAGTTCAAGTTTGGGGAACACAAAGAAATTGTCATCAAGTCAAAAGAAACAATGTGTGAATGATGTTAATATACTAAATTGCCACAAAATGGAAAATAAAATATTTCAATTGGTAAACTGAGGTCAATCCATGTTTATTATTTTGAAAAAATATATTAAAAAACAAGATTAAAAGCAAAAAGACAATAAAAAAGAAAAACAAAAAAACTGAGGAAAAGAATTTTTGGGAAGAAGTTCAAAGAACCTTTCTGGAAATGTACTAAGAACCAGCCGTTCTTCAAGGCACTGGAGATACAGTGCCCCTTGCTGTGTTGTTCACACCAATAGGAGGATCACAGATTAGTATATGTGAATAATTTTCCTAGGTTACACTGCTAAAGCAATGCACCATTCATTAAATCAGGAATACTGTAAATACCCACTCAATTTTGATGATTTCAAGTTTCCAGATTACTACTTGAGATTTACATTATCTTCATGTATTGGGGAAGAAACATGATCCTCTTCAGAATGGAAGTCTCAACAACACTAAGACCTATTTCATGCTGACAATCTCATATAATTTAAATTACTTCTACGTTTTATGACAATGCATTTCTAAAATATATTAAAGTTCTAATCATTAACTTTGATATAAAAACAGTAAAGTGTACCACTTCTAAAACTGAATGCACTTCAGGAGGTCCTACTATACCCATTTAAGTCACTCCTTCAGACCTGGTAATCTCCCTTTTACCTCATCCTCTGTTATATAAGAGGCACATTATATTGAACTGCATACCCTGATGAATTTTCAAATTTCATATAATGCATATAAATAAGTGGTATTGCATATAGGAATCCCTTAAATATATATCAGTGCATTTCATCTTTTAAGTTTCTTAGTTTTTAATTTTTACAAGGAAACAGTGTTCAATATTTCGAATGGAGAACACTTATTTTTTATGCACAAAAGTTAAAATTAGTTCTTTCTACCTGTCAACTTTTTGTATACCACAGCAGGATTGACTATATTAACATCTATAAAAAAGTATAAAAATAGCTACTAGATAGATTTGAAAAGACTATGTGGTAGATTATAAAAATGGTTGCAAATTACTCCATTCCCTAAACCCAAACCTTCCCAATAAGATACTGCAGATTCTCCAGTCAAGAAGAGAAGTCTGTTTCCCCAAATTCTGACTCTGGGTTGCCCTGTGACCTGGTCTGGCCAAGAAAGCATTAGCAAGTTTGATAGAAGCACCCCTGGAACAGACTGTGCTTTGGGACTTGCTCTCTTTGCAAACCCAAAACCACCACTTGACGAGCTCCGGGAATCTGCTGGAGGATGAGAGATCCTTTGGCCCACAAATAACCCATCTCAACTTAGTCATGTCCCCCAGCCAACCATTAGCCAGTTAGCAGTTCTGGTGGTAAATATCAGACCCACTTCATTATGGTACTGGTAAAACACTTAGTGGGGCATTACAGTGGAGATGTGTTTCTCCTGGTACTTCTCTATCCAGATATTCTTCTATTTAATTCTAATTATTAAGTCTGTTTAATTCTGTATCTCTAGTCAGATTTTTTTTTAAGCTTCTGTCCCAAACCAGACTGATTGCTTCCTGTTATCAGAGCTCAGCTTTTGTTCCCTCACTAATTAAAAAATTAACCTGTAAACAAAAAGTTCTCTATGCTTGCTCCAGAATTCAACAGCTATTTCTACGATTCCTTTGCTATTTCCTTCTCTAATTATTACTGCAACATTAGCAATTGTTCTTACAGGGACTTCCTTCAAAAGCAAATGTGCTTGATGAAATGCTTTCTGCCCTAAGCACGGATGGCGAAAAAAAAAAAAAAATTATACATTGCAGGGTTTGGGGATGAGTGCTTAAGGGGACCAAGTGACTTTATTTTTTAAATTTTTTAATAAATTTTATTTATTTACTTATTGGCTGCATCGGGTCTTCGTTGCTGCATGTGGACTTTCTCTAGTTGCAGCGAGGGGGGCTACTCTTTGTTGCGGTGCGCAGGCTTCTCGTTGCGGTGCCTTCTTTTGTTGCGGAGCACGGGCTCTAGGCGCGCGGGCTCAGTAGCCGTGGCTCACGGGCTCTAGAGCGCAGGCTCAGTAATTGTAGCACACGGGCTTAGTTGCTCCGCAGCATGTGGTATCCTCCCGGACCAGGGCTCGAACCCCTGTCCCCTGCATTGGCAGGCGGATTCTTAACCACTGCGCCGTCAGGGAAAGGGAAGCCCCCAAGTGACTCTAATCAGGCAATATTTTTAGGGTCAGGCCGAGCCAAGGAGACTGTCCCCAATACTAAAATCTTTTGCGTCTACTGTCGTTTCATGTTTTCAGCAAACATCTTGCCAAAAAGTAACTTTCTATTCCTGAGGTAGAATTCTGTTTCATTGCCACCATCCATCCACCCATGTATTTGTTTAAGAAAATAATATACAAAACACTTATTTAGTAGCAAGTACCTGTGTGAGGTGCTGCACATTCAAAGACTGATAAGAAAGAAATCCTGTCCTCAAGGAAAACTTACCCTCTCTATTTCCACAAGAAAATGTGTTACACATGGAGAAAAATAAATATTAGCAAGGGGCCCTTTATTAAAAATTTACACAGTTACTATATTTTAAAACTCCTATTAGCTTTTGGTATGATGAACAAGGAAAAAACATATTATTCATACACTTCACACAAATACACACACATATACACACACATATATATATATATATCCTCCTCCAAAGGCTAAATGTCTTAAATGGCCACATCTCTATAATCCAGGATATAAATTAGATCCAGTGATTATTCCTATTTAAACCTTCTATTTCAGTCAGAAGGGTGCTAGTTAAGTGTCCTTGTGATTTAGAAGGTTAAAAGGTGGCCCTGCAAGCACTCAGAATGTTTTTGCTTTAAGTACAGCTTACATCCATTATCCTACCCAGTCAGTCACAGAGAAGGTGCTTATTGCCACATTGTCATTGGTTGCCCCTGCTTTGTCCTGGAATATTCTAGCCGAGATCAAATTCTTAATCACAGCATTGGTAGATACTGTGTTATGAGATATAACACCTATACATAGAATACTACTTATCAGGTGTTTTTTAAAAAAGGAAAAGAATCATGTTAATTTGTTAATGTACATTCTTATCAGTTACCAACTCTGGAAAAAATAAAATCTAGTTCTTGCTTTTTTTTTTTTTTTAAACAGGCCAAATAAATTAACGTAATTCTTCAGTTCTTATAATAATTGTCGCTGACTGCCAAATGTATCAGAGCAGTCTATAAGGAGATTACTTCATATTGAAAGGAAGCAACACAGAGGCAGTAAGGCTTAGAGAAATTGGAGCCACACAGAGGGAGGAGCAAAGCCTACCTATGCTTCTTACACGTTGTATCTTTAAGCTTTTGTTTCTTTTTTATTTCAAAATGAGTGTAATAATATCAATTCTACAAGCTTGAGAAAAGATTAAACAAGGTAACCATGTAAAAAACCCTTGAACAGTACAAGTAGCAAAGATTCAACAAATGCCATGTGCCTTCTCCTTTTTGGAACAAAATACTTAATTATAGTTAATTAGAATATCATTACAATTTTAAGGAAATTAATTAGGCCATTAAGGACCAATGGAACTATATATGTATATAATTAGCTTAAGGTCAAACTAATTTATTCCTTTTTTCTTCATCTATGGCTTTGTTTTCCCCCTTAAAAATGCTCCTGATTGTGAATCCATGTATTTCTTCATATAATTAGCTGTTCTTCTTCACATAGCTATAATTCATATAAAGGTGCAATACTGTAAATTGTTTTGGCTTTGCTTTTGTGCTACTTTATGGATACACTGGCAACAGAATACAAAAACATGCTTTTTATAGTGATGTGTGAAAAGGAAAGTAAATATTTGAGTCAATCCATATAATTTCCCCTTATTTCTAAAGAAAGTGGGACATTTGGTTAGATTTATCCTTTTCAGAGTTCATCATAGACTAACTTCATGGAAAAAAATATTCAAGTCTACCCTTTCCATCCATCCAATCCACCCATCCAGAAATGAAATGGCACAGTTTGTAAAACACAGATGTGATTAACACATTCTCTTTAATCCTTAAAAATATTGAAATTTTGGAGATAAAAGGTTTAAAAATCTACAATAATTTTTAGGAAGAAAGAAATAGGCTGCTATTTAAGATGACTTACTGAAAGATACAAATAACTTCTGATACAAGCATTCTATTCATCAATTTCTGCCCACTTTACTGCTTTAGTACACTTAAACCATAAATTATTACAATCCATCTTCTAATTTAGAATTCTTCCAACATCTTCTAAAATATGTTTATAGAAGGTATTTTCAAAACAAACATCATTTCAGTCATCAGTTTATCATATACATTTATGTTTATATTAGCTCAATTTCTACTTCAGTTTTCCTCCCTTGATGTCACTTTCCATTTCTGGGTCTCTAGTTTCTCAGACATAAAGTAATAGGATCAGGAATACCACCCCAGATTCTCTTCCACCTCTAATGTTCTGGAATTTTATACCTAATATTTTTGCTTAATTTCCATGTTTTATATCACTAAAAACCTTCAAAATCATCACTGAACCTACAATGAAGCACAGATTTTAAAAACAGATAGTCAAAAGTAATAATTTTAATAAATACACGTTTGTTGCAGTAACAGCTTATATTTGCATAAGGCTTGGTTGATAATTAGATTCCTAGTATAAATTAATTTCTAATGTATGCATTACTTCAATATTATTTTCTTTATGCAAAGTAAGATCAAGTCCATCAACATCATCTCTTAAGTAAAAAAGCTGAACTTAAGTTGTTATTTAATTTCTAAGTCATGTATTCAATGTTATTTTCTTTATACAAAGGAGAATTTCAGCCCATAAATCATATACTCTTAAGTAGGGAGTATAAATTCACTTTCATTTTACAAATTGGATTTTGTTATTTTTTTCAGACACAAGTGTATTTCAGTTGTAGATATATTTCTCAATTTCAATGTTTGATTAAAGAGAATGTGAGCTGGAAACACAATGTGCTCAAGGAAGTTTAGAACATTCAGTCCTTCATTTTAATTTATTTTGGAAATATGTTTATCTGGACTTACATAGGATATTGGGACTCCTACATGGAGTTTGGAAATGGAACTAATAGGCTTCTGTACATGTGTATATGTATTGTATACTGTAAAATTATTTATATTCTGGTTGGAAAAACTGTTCTCATACTTTCTTTTACTTTATTACTTGGATTTCTGACTGCTCATAAAAAAACATAGCTGTTTAATAACCATGAAAACTATACTATTGCAGATTTTATTAGATTCAAAGATATTGGTACTTCCCATTTTGAAAATTTTTTAATGAGTTTTATATACATATTTACATATATAAGTTATTTCAAACAACAACGAATGGGGTAAAATTTTAAATAGATCTTCAGATTACAGTAAAATGAATTCAAGAAACTGTTGTCTGATAGTGAGTTATATGCTTAGTGAAATGCTGTTTGGAGTATTCAGAAGCAGTAGTGAACAAAAGGGAAAAGTGTGATAAATTGTTACAAATATTTAAAAAAATAAATCTCAATGATATCATAAAAAGCACAGTTTTATTATCTTTATAACAGATGGAAGAGACTGACTATAAAGTATTTGTAGTCTTTACATGTGGAATTATAATATTAGTTTGGATGTGCATGCATGTTTAAATTATGTTGTTTAAATACGACTGATTTTATTCCAAAGTTTTCATTTGAAAAAACAGATATGCTACCAAATGGCAAAGGCCTACATTTCTTTTCAGGTCTTTTTTCTTTCTTAAATTATCTGCATTTTTTAGATGGCAAGGCCACTGTAACATGCAGGTATAATGAAACAACCTTTGTATTATATCAAAAATTATATGACTAAAACAATTAATTTTGCCATCTATCAATACTTAGTTGTTCCAGAGTGCACCGGAGAGTTGATTTTTTTTTTTTAAATGAGTTTTCCTATGTAGGAATATAGTCTAAGTACATTGGGCAGTAGCTTGGGGATATATCATTCTTTCTAGTAGGAGACACTGGCTGACAGTGAGGGTAGAGAACACAAGTATGGGAATGGTTTTACTCTTCATGCACAAGAGGAAGAGTAAATAAAATATGCTTGATCTCACAGTGGTGTGCTAGTTTTATAATTTTGTCCGTCACAGGAAAAATTCTCTTACTGTTAAATCTTAATACCTTAATATTTTCCTTTAATTCATTCAGTATTCTATACTTCAATATACAAAGGGAACCTGAGTTGGTCATTAAATCTCTGTAATTAAATACAAATTTTATAGAGTGTTCATTATTTATACTGCCTTGCATTCTCAAATAAATGTGAATTGTTATTATATTATTGTACTACTACAATTCACTACTAAACACAAAGATGTCTGTACATTAAAAAATATAATTCTACTGCACTGCAATCTAAATGTAGGATTATCAATTTATTATTTACTTAAAATCTAAAATTTCATTTTTTCAATAAATCCCCATCAACGTGAAGGGTATTAGTAAAATCCGATAGTTAAAATCCCTTGTGTGTGTTTGATAATTTAGCTAAGTCCTATTATGTAGATAAACTATAAATTATACACAGAAGAGTAAACAGCTGTGCATATGACCTATAGTAGGATGGCAAAACTGAAGATATTCAAAGGCACAAATTAAAGGCCACTGAACCAAGTATATATCTACAGTATCCTGTGGTCTGTATATGGACTAGTACACACTATTAAAGGTGTAAATGAAGAATAAAGATCATTCCTCTCTCACTAGGGAAGCCAAGGTCTTTTTTTTCTTGTCTTTTTTTATTTTTTTTAATATTTAAGGATAGCAGCCATACTTCAATTATCTTGTAATTTATGTCTACAATAATAAGGACAAGGGCTTACAAAGCATTGACAAGCTGATTACTCAGATAACAAATTCAACAATTTTCCTTACTCATAGGATCATTAATGAATGGTCACAGAGTATTAGATATTATTATATCTTTCTTTTTTCTCAGAAGAAAAGTGTGCAATCTTACCATTAAATTTAGAAGCTAGAATCCCGCTAGCCAGAGTCTTTGAATCCACTCAGTAATACATGAAATCAGACATCCATTCAACAAAGGTAACAATTTAAGTATCAGCTATATTTCAGGCACTATCATATGTGCAGAGGAAACAAATAGAAACAATATATACCTCCAATTCTTCAGTATTCTTAGTTTAGAAGGGACACATGCCCATGCACTGTGCTATTTAATATAACTCCTATTACAGTTATAGGAACAATGCATTGTGAAATCAAAGAGGAGAAAGCTACTACATTATTTCTGTCTGGCGATCTCCAGAAGTATTTCATATGTGTATGTCACATTAAAAATATGAGTTAACCAGAGGGAGGGAGAGTATTTGGTCATTTCATTCAGAGAGGAAAACTTGTGTAATGACAAGCGTTGTGAGAAGTTCCTGCATACATCCCTTCACGTATACATTCAACACATCTTTTTTGAATAACTCCTTTCTGAAAAGCATTCAGCTAGCAATGGGGAAAACACTAAAATACAGATGCCCATCCTTCCCTCCTGGTGCTGACAATCTGGTGGAAAAGACAGACATTGCATAATTGTGATTTTTTTTTTTTTTCTTTTAAGGGAAAGTAGAGTATAGAAGGGGCTTCAGAAAGTAGGGTATTTTCATTAAGGGAAAGGAAATTTGGTGAGGGAGAGAGGTGTGTCCAAATGGTAAAAGGTCTCATAAAGTATGTTCTCTGCACTGTATTCTGCAATCAGTGGAGAGAAGTTTTTAATCAAAGAGTGACACAACTAATGAGATATTAGAAAGGTATCACTGACAGCATTAAACAGGAAAATAAATCAAGGAGAGACTAAAAATTATGGAAAACAGGGAGTCCGCCACAAAATTCCACATGAGAGATGGACAGCCTGAGTAAATTTACCTACAGAGGTGATGAAGAGGAGAGGGAAGGAAAATTGGAAAAATATTTCTGAGATACAATAAAAAATTAGAGATTCCCAAATATAAGGAGTTAGGGAAGTCCCAATTTGAGAGACTGTTCCACAAATTTTACTTATAAGACTTAGGGCAGTAGTGGATGTGAAGAATTAAATAACATGTAGGCTCTAGAAGGCAACTATTCGGGTAGTGATAGATGAGTTCATTTTGGAACAGGAGAAATCCTGAGGTGGGGTGGAAGTGAGGACAAACAAATGAAGAGATGCAGTAAACCCTGAACAATATAAGTTTAAAGCCGGGGAGAGAGCTCTGTGCCAGAGAAAAAGACTTGAGTATCATCAAAATATTTACTATAGAGCAGTGGTTCTCATATTTTCTACCCATTAGAATCACCTAAGGCATTAAAAAAAAAATTGATGCCTGTTTCACATCCCCAGGGATTCTGACTTAAGTGATTTGGGATGCAGGCTGGACACTAGGATTTAGAAAAAGTCCCCCAGGTGATTCTAATGTGCAGCTATGTTGAGAACCTCTGCCGTGGAGGGACATATATACGTGAGGTCTTTGAATGTTAAGAGGCTGGATTCTGAAGTCAAACAGAACAGTATTTGAATTGAAGCTCTCCCAGTTATCCATGAAACTTTGCACATGAAAGCCACAGATTCTTTATCTGCAAGACAGTGGTAATATTGGCTACTCAATGATTTGTAGGATTATGCACAAAAATAGTATAAAGGTGCTTCTCACAATGCTGAATGAGCATCTATAAATATCATAGACAAGTATCGTCATCAATTATTATTAATACCACATAGTCTCATTCTCCAGTTTGTAAAGTCTTGGGAGTGAAGGAGATCACGGAGGGAGAATATGCAGAATCTGAAGGGAAAATTTCTAGGGGCAGAATCTGGGGAAAATGCAGCCCTTAAGAGACTGGTGGAGGAGAAGGAAGCAGCAAAGGAAGAGGCAGAATGGTCAAATGTATGGGGGGGATCTAGAAGAGATGGTGCCTCGGAATTTATTAGATAAATTTCAAATGTCACAGAAATTTGAATTAGGATAAAGTCTGAAGCTTGGCCATTGATCTGGCATATTTTAAATCTATGGGGTCTAAATGTGATCAGATTAGGGCTGTACCAATCTACCATTGGTGGAGGGGTGAAGAATTAGAGACAGCCGCAGGAAGACAAGGGAAGGATACTATTTCAAGAAGTTTAATTTTTAAGAGGAGGGCGTAGGATAAACGAGGATAACTTGAGAAAGAAGGATTATGAAAACTTTGAAGGGCTTTTTGTTTTCCTAGAGTGGAAATAACTATAAAAACAAGTAAAGGAGTCAGGGAATGGAAAGGTTGAAAATACACAAAAGGGGAAAATGGATGAGTTCTGGCCCCAATGAGAACAGTTGTCCCAGAAGAGAAGAAACATACTTTTCTGAGACAAGAGTGTGTGAGCAGGTGTTTTACACAAAATTGGAGAAGAGAAGAGGAAAGCAGAGACAGAACCCCACTGACGCTGTGGGGCTGAAGCTACTCTGTGCTAGAACTTGAATTTACTGAGGGTGGAGATCACTTACATTCACTGCCATGAGGTTCAATGTCTAGTACCCTGACTCATAGAGATTGGTATTTAATACACATGTGATGAGGTGAACTATGACGTTTTCACGCTTATTCTGGGAGAGTAAGTAATGGAAGACAAGAATGTCAAAGCAAAACAAGGATCCAATGGGGAGATCCTGAGAATGCAGGAGCATCACAGCGGTGCGTAGTTTCCAGTCTTCTTTATGTTATCTCTTTTAAATTCTTTCCGGAAGAGTGAAAGAACTTAATGGAGAAACAATGAAAGTGAAAGAAAGAAAGATGAAAGAAAGTGCCAGGTAGGGATCTAATGTACAGCATGGTGTTTATAGTTAATAACATGGTACTATATATTTGACACTTGCTAAGAGAGTGAACCTTAAATGTTCTCACCAAGAAGAAGAAATGGTAATTATGTCACATGATGAAGGTGTTAACTAATGCTATGGTGGTAATCATTTTGCATTATATAAGTTTATCAAATCAGCATTTTGTCACCTTAAACTTATACAATATTATGTAACAATTGTATCTCAATTAAAAATCCATAAAGTGCCTGGACTGCAGAAGGATAGGGAAAGCTGTGCAGTTCTATGACAAAAACATTTATTTGCTGCTCTGGCAGTAGCAACTAAAGCAAAATAAAGAATATATGCACTAGTATATTAGCTATAACTAACTACAGCTCTAGGAAAAAAAATTACAAACAAGAAAATTCTATTCTGATATCTTCCCTTACCTCTGCTCAAGCTCTCATTCCAGGATACCACTTTAAAAATAGTTTTTAATATACCCCCAAATCTCACAATGATCAGAATTAAAGTGATCAATTAATTTGTCTAGTCAGAATATTATTCTAATAAACTAATAAAATCAGGCTCTTCTTTCTACGCTCTTGCACTTACTAACCTGAATTCAATTTGGCGGAAAAAAACCCTGCAATCAACAGCATCTGGCAAAAGAGCATGACCGAGTCAACCCAATGTATTACTCTCCTGAAAAAACAATTTACCCAGCTCATGCCCTTTGCATGTTACATGAATAGCCTTATCTTTGTGTAATGTACGAAGGGCAGTAAATTTCAGGATGTTTTTTCTTTTCACTTTTATGGAGTATAGTTGATTAACAATGTTGTGTTAGTTTCAGGTGTACAGCGAAGTGATTCAGTTATACATATACATGTATCTATTCTTTTTCAAATTATTTTCCCATTTAGGTTATTACAGGATATTGTGCAGTGGTTCCTGTGCTATACAATAGGTCCTTGTTGGTTATCTATTTTAAATATAGCAGTGTGTTCAGGATGCTTTTTAAGTATGATAGATCATCAGCCATGAAGAAGAAGAGTTATCCATAAGATTCCAAGTTGGACCTGCCTAGAAAATTTACTGGTAATAGAACAGGAGGGTGAATTAAAGCAGTATTATATCAGAAGACGAACCATCACACTAAGGAAAGAAAACATAAAAGGGGAGGATAGGACTGTTGCTTTTTTTTTCCCCAGCACTGAGAGCAATCAGTGTTCTCACCATCACTACAGTAAGACCCTTCCTTGTACACATCCTGCCCCCCAAGGAGTCAGCAAAGGAGCAGATGCTCCATAATCTTCAATTCACGATATCCGCATACATTTGTGTCACTGGAGTAATCCCATTTGATCATTTAGTCTTTGATCTAGCAATTTGCATGTGCAGGTGGCTAAGACATTGCCTTATTGGCCACTTCGTAACAGCTCCAGCACAAAGTCCTCCTGGGATTTCACATCTACTTCACTGCATCCAGTTATGCAGTGATTTCATTCCAAAACCTCCATCATACCTCAGCAGCTGTCGTATCCAGAAGCACAATGCTCATTGTTCAGGGTTTTTTTCCTCCCTCTATTAAATGTGCTTGTTTAATACAGTACATACCACAGACCAGATGCATTGCATGTATGTTCATTTTCCATAAAATTTCTTTTGGCTTATTACATTTATCTTATTATTAATAGGCAGAGAGACTATTCTATGGGGCTGCGTTAAAATTAACATTTTAAAGGGCATTGAGGCACCACATTGGAAGGATAAATATTTTTCTAAGGGATTAAGGTATCCAACCATAAATGAACTTAATAAATATTTATCAATGTAATTTTTTAATATGGTAAAATACACATAACATAAAACTTACTATTTTAACCTTTTAAAGTATACAACTCAGTGCATTCACATTGTTGTACAACTGTCACTACTATCCACTTCCAGAACGTTCTCATCATCCTAAACTGAAAGTCTGTACTCATTAAACAGTAACTCCTGTTCCTTCTTACTCCAGCCCCAATAACCACTATTTTACTCAATGTCTCTATGAATTTGACTGTTCTAGGTACCTCATATACGTGGAATCATACAGTATTTATTCTTTTTTTGTCTGACTTACACCGATTAAGATAATGTTTTCAAGGCTCACCCATGTTGCACCATGTATCAGAATTTCATTCCTTTTTAAGGCTGAATAATCTTCACTTGTAGGTATATATCACATTTTGATGATCCCTTTATGTGTTGAATGAATTTGGTTTCTTATCTTTTGGGAATTGTGAATAATGTTAGTATGAACATGGGAGTAAAAATATCTATTCCAGTCTCTGTTTTCAATTCTTCTGGGTGTATACCTAGAAGTGGAGTTGCTGGCTCATATGGTAACTCTGTTTAGTTTTTTGAGGAACCACCATACTATTTTTCACAGTGGCTGCATCATTTTATATTCCCACCATCAATGCACAGCAGTTGTTGTGTTTCCACATCCTTACCAACACTTGATATTTTCATTTTTCTCACTTTCTTTTTCTTTTTTGATAATAGCCACCTAATCGGTATTCATATAAAATTAAATTTGAAAAAGGGTGAGTGAATTTACGTCCTCATCTGAAGAAATCTAAATCTTAAGTGATAGAATTGTTACCTCTGCCTCAATCCTATTTCTTATATGCCTTTGTCTTAAAAGGTGATGTTTGCTATACTGCCACCTCAGGCAAGCAAGTTTTGGGAGACTATATAAGGAATTCATCAAAGATAAACTTTAATACTCCCTTTGGTTTCTTTGGTGCTTCATATCATCATTATCTTCTTGGTCAAGTTGAGATTATCTGTTTCTTTCCATAAAGCTGCAAAATTATCCTCACCAACACAATCATAAGAATAATCTAACACAATGGCAGTTTTCCATTGAAAAGCAAATGTTACTAGCGTATCCTATAGGATTCATTCATCCATTCATTCATTCATTTGTTCCAGATTTCACTGTGAGTTTATTCTCCCCAACACTGTACAATAGAAGTTTCTGTGATGATAGAGGTATTCTACATCTGCCCTATCCAATATGTTGTATGTGGCTATATATCCACTAGCTATATGTGGCTATTGACTATGTAAAATGTGACTACTTCCACTGAAACTTAAAATAATTAAACTTTAATTAATATAATTAATCATTCAGTTCCTCTGTCACACTAGCTACATTTTAGGTCCTCAATAGGCACAAACAGCTAATGGTTAGAGTGTTAGTGCAGGTTTAGATGGATACACTGAGAAATTGCTTATCATCTTTCTCCTGGTTAGTCAAAGTCTGGTCATTAAAACACATAAACATTGCTTGTAATAAAGGGTAGTACAGGTAAGTGCTAAGACCTACTGAAATACAAATGAGAGACACGTTTCCTGGGGGAAATTAGGAAATGCTTCAAAAAGAGAGGTAATAATTAAGTTATATCTTGAAGGATGATTATGACCTCACTAGACAGAGAAGGAAAAGGATATTTTAAGTAGCTAGAAAGACAAAGGCAATGAGTTGTAAACAAAATGGTGTGTTGAGGGATAGTGAAGTGTGTGGTGTATTAAAAGAGACACTATGCCTAGGGAGAAGTGAGAGAAATGGAAAAAAGTTAGAAGAGTAATCCAGAATCTGAGTGTGAAGGGCGATATACTGAATACTTCAGACTTGAATCATATAAAGAGTCAACAAAAATAATGAATAAGTAAGGGTACATCATGAATTTGTTCATTTCCTAAAATAGTTCCTTTCCTTGATCAGAGTAATGATAAAGAGCATTAATTGAAAGGAATTGAAATTAATGGCCTGGGTGTAATTATTTTTTTGACGTAGAGGCTTTAAAAAAAAAATTTACCTTTTTTCAGGGAAGCTTATAAATAGAAGATTCTCTCATTGGCTAAAGCAGGCCATTCTTAAACTCTTTTAAATTACTACCCAATACTTAAATAATCTAAGATTTGTTTAGCACAAACCATGTTTGTTTGGTATTCTGTTGTTCACTGCAGAATAAAAAGCAAGTTATTACAGAAACTGCCTGTGACAGTATATAAGCAGGTGGAGTTTTTTTACAATCTTCCTAGTTCCTGACTCCAGAGTAAAGTTCCATATAATATGTACAGTGCACTGAAACAATTTCCTTTCTAAAATTTTTTGATTGGATTAATATTTTAAAGTACTTATTCAAGGGCTACAACATTGATCAGAAACTCTTTCTGGGACTGATCCGGTGGGTAAAGACTCTGCGCTCTCAATGCAGGGGGCCCGGGTTCGATCCCTGGTTGGGAAACTAGATCCAACATGCCGCAACTAAAGATCCCGCATGCCACAACAATGACCCGGCACAGCCAAAATAAATAAATAAATAAATATTTTTTAAAAAATTAAAAAAAAAAAAAGAAGCTCTTGGCTGTTGTGCTAAAATGTTCTGCCTCCAGGTTATAATTCACCTAGCAAATGGTCAATCATGCTTCACTCCTAGAGTGCGCCATGATTCTTCCTTTGATCTATTGAAGTACATTTCTAAGGTACCTTTCCTAGAGTCCTATAAACAAGGAAAGTGTGTCTTTGGGATATTCATTAATATTCTCTATAAAGAACTAAAGCTAAAGTAAATGATTATAGGCATAGCTAAGTGTTCATTACACATGAACAATTCCCATACCTTTTAAAGAGATTATACAGTTTGTCATAAAAGGCATTAGTCTTTAATTATGGCCGAATATAAACCTATTTTGGTTGAAATCTTAATTAATGCTTTTCATTCTGGTTCATTAACATTTTGATGATTCAGTAAGATGACAGGACACATACCAACCTGGCAGAAATGACCAGAAAAACGTGTCTCAAATGAGGACAGTCGCCAGGTAGTCTTATAATCCATCCACATATGGAACATTTGTATATGACTGTCACATTTCTTAGCATAGGAAGACTAAAATCAACTGCAGATCAATCAAAGACCTGAACGTAAAAAGCAAAATTTTAAAACTTTTAGGAAAAATGTTTATGATTTCACAATAGGGAATGGTTTCTAAAACGAGATGTAAAAAGGAGAAGCCATAATGAAAAAAGATAAGATACAGCCTATGGAAAAATGTTTGCAATGCACATACCAAACATGAATTAGAATATAGAACATATAAAGGATTTCTAATAAATCTATAGGAAAAAGACAAATGCCTCAGTAGAAAAATGCGTAAAATATATGTTTTAGCAATTTACCGTAGAGGAAAGATGCTCACTGCACATATAATCAGAAAAGACATATTAAAACCATTCAAATGATAAAACTGGGAAATGTGACAATATTAAATGTTGACAAGGATAGATGGTAGATCATACGAATGCACTTGCAAACTGTAAATGCTGCAAGCACTGTGTAGGATTTGGGCAATATCTGAATAAAGGAAAGAAGTAAAACCCACATAACCAAGCAATTGTACTCATAGTCATATGCCTAAAAAGTATTGAATATTGGCACTGTAATACATGCCCTCCAAAAAAAAGAAATCATTTCTACAGTGTCTGCTATAGTGGGAAATTAGAAATGCCTATTAATGAGACAGGGAAAAGTAAACTCTAGTAGGTTTATAAAAAGGAATACTATACAGCAATGAAAATTAATGAAGTAGATCTTTCTGTACCAACTTCAATAAATCACATAAAATAATATTTCCAAGGATGCATATAGTATGTTACAATTTATATAAATATTTAGTTATTTAATACAATACTACATATGATTGAAGGGTGTACATATACTTAGTAAAATCAAGAAGAAATGCATGGGAATCATAATTACAAATTTACAATGCTGGTTACCTCAGAGGTAGATACAATCTGAAAAAGTACATAGAGAGGTTCAATTTTATTTTTAATGTGTACTTACTTAATCTGGGTGGTAATTCACAAACATTCGTTTCACTGTTTTCTCTGTTTTTGCCAAATGAACATGACATAATAATAAAAAGTCAGAGTCATTAAAAGCTCCAAGAACTCTGCACAGCAGCACTTCAACTCTAAAGGTTATCTTTCAAAATTCTCCTCTTGAGAAGTGTGCCTTCCTGATGCAGACCTCTTTAATTTCAGTAAGAATGAATTACATGATTTAACTGACTGTACTCTGTACTTAAATCTTTCTTTGAAGCACAGCAATCCAGGAAGCCATGCTCACAGCTCTCAATAAGATCTAAGAAGCTATGCTGATGGTTCCTCCCCCAACTGCCAAATTAATCTCCATATTACCTGGCTGAGCTGAGGGATAAGCATTGTGATAAACTCCAAGTGCCTGGTTACACCTGAAACGCTTGCTGAAATGTGGATTCCAGAATCCCACTCCCATATGTTCTAATGTGTTCAATTTAGTGGGGGAGGGGAGTCCAGGGAGTGGTATTTTAAGTGTTATTTTTGTTGATTTGGAGGTCTTCTTGGTTCAATGGACAAAGTTTGAGAAATACTGCTTCGAGGAATTCAGTCTCATGGTGGAAATGAAATAAACAAATGCAATGGAATTTTGGAGATATTATTAAGAAAGGATTAGAAAGAGACATATTTAAATCTATTTGCGTAACATGTAAGTCTTCACAGAAGAGGTGACAACTGTTTTGTGTTTTCAAAGATCACCCAAGGATCAAGAAAGTGAAAAACATTCTGGGCAGAAGTTCTAACATAAACAAAAGCAGAGAGTAATGACATATCCTGAGTATTTGAGAAAATGCAAGATGATTTTCACAGCAAATGATAAAGCTGGAGGCTGAAAAGAGAGGAATTCTGGGCCCAGATGATAGAGTACCTTAAATAACATGATAAAGAGTTTGGACTTCATTGTTTGCGCTCTAGAAAGATGACTCTGCAGGCATAACACACATGAATTCAAGTGGGGCAAGAATGGAGGTGAGGTGGTAGCTTAGAAGGCTGATCCTAGGAAGCATGAGTAGGATTTGAGGGCAGGTCTGTCTGTGGGAAGAAGAGGTTGGGTTCAAGAAAAAGAAAATCATCAGTACATATTTTTTTTTCACTGCTCGAATGTAGTAGATACGACAGAGGGATGTGTCAAAGATGAATTTGTCTGGATGCATGATGTGCTATTGATGAATTGGAAATCCAAGTAGAAGAGCAAGTTTGGCAGGAAGGATAATGCATGTGGCTTCAAATGATTTCTTTTACTATATTTTCCTTTAAAATATTTTAATTCATCTCTACGTGGAGATGTCAAGTAGTTCCTTGGCAATATAAATGTGGCAATCAGGAGCAACACATGGAATAAAGATATAAAATTTAGATTTCATTATTGAAACACTAGATTTGCATCACACCATCTGGGGTGACTGAAGAGAATGAGAAGACAATAAGGGCTAAATTTAGTAATATAATTAGCAAATAGAAAATTATAGTTGACAGACAATTTATGGAAAATATATAATATAAATTAAAACCAAATTAGATGGCAGACGTTGTAATTCATTGGGAATTTCAGAGGTGTGTAAAAACTATGAGGATTGGAATAGACAGAGAAATTTCATGGTAGAGGAGAAACATGAACCTTCTTACAAGTGAACAGGGTTTGGCCAAGAGAAGGGGAGGCTCTTCCAGATCAGAGAAGCCATGTGTACAGAAAGGTGAAAGTGGAGGTGTACAATTTTCAATCTGAAAGTAACTTGATGGATTCTTCCCAGACTGCTTGGCCGTATCTGTCCACATTTCAAAGCAAATGATTTCACCCCTCTTCTCTGACCTCAAAAGATGATGATACAGTTGGGGTGGGGGGTAGAGGTGGAGCTTTCTTACTAAAGAAGTTATGGCTATGACATCCTTGGAAAGTTACTGTTTATAGAAGACTGGTCTGGGGGAAATGCAAAGAGTGGTTTGGACAAGAAAAATATATTTAAGAGGTTCAGAAATTATGACTTCTGAAACAAAATTCAAAAAATAATAACTTTTTATTTAAATATGAGGGGAAAAATAGGTCCATGACATGCAGGAAAAGCATGTACTATATCATGAAAAAGAGTTTGTTTCCAATGGTGAATCTGCCCCTTATTTGCTGAATGATTATGTATATTTTGCTTAACCTCTCTGAGATTCAGTCTCTTCATAAGTTAAGGAAATCTAATAGTCTATTTCAAAAGGGTGATGTGATGATTGAATGAAATATCTATTGCAACTAGGGTGTCTAACACTGTGTCTACAGTTTTCCCCAGTTACTCTTCTAGGACCTTTATTTCCTATAGAATTAGGATAATTGCCTGGTCCATATAGTACTAATATATTTTAGGTATAAACATGAATGCATCAACAATATTACTGCTCACTCAACTCAATACCAAGTTTAGAGAGATAAATGATAATGTGACCAGGTCATAATTCTAGCCTACTATATGCTATTATGTTTTTGTTTCTGAACTCACAGATCTCAGAGAAAGAGAAAGATCAGTTGAGTTTTCTGGATGATAAGGAGGACCTCATTCTCTAGTGGATTGGATGGAACCCCACCTCAAGTTACATTTCAAATGGGGCATTGCACCTGCTCATTTATCAAGCTGCCAAGGACTGGCTTTGCTGTCTTGCTTTTTTCTTTTAAAATTCACATCTTTGCAGTATCTTGAGTTGCTCAGCCTCATAATGTAAGTAGCATATTAAACCTTGCTTAAATGAAAATAGCTCCTAATGTATCAAGTATAGATAATGCCAAAAGGTGCCATCTCACAGCTGAGTATAACAATAGTTTCCAAATGTTGCATGCAAGTGCATAGCTTCCCTTTCATTTCTGATCAATGTTATTTGTATTTGAATTTAATCTTATAATTTAAAATAAAAGAACTATATAGACCAACATAATTCTCTTTGGGGAGATATTCGGATATTTTTCTTTATTTTGTACAGTACAGGGTAAGAGAAAGTCAGCTTTAAACCTACAGGACTCTCTGGGCAGCTGTGAGTCTCTCCCCCCAACCCCACACTCAGCACAGGTGCTGGATCACTGGAAATCACTAATCCTTTGCAGGATACAGCCTAGAAGATGATAACACTGGTTCAAGGACAAGGGAAGGGAAGAGAAGTAAAAGGAAGTAAGTGGTAAAATAGAGCAAACGTGATTAACAGCTGTTTTCTGAAGCAAGCCTCCATCAGGGATCTGCAGCTGTGTCATTGTGCTTCAGTTATGCAGATTATACAAGGCTAAATTGGAAGACTCATGGAGCAAAAAGATATGTGGAGAAAGGTTAAAGGAAGTCCAAAATCCATGGCAATGATATGCCCTAACTCCCTACTTACTCCTCAGTTTCACCCTTTCCCTTTCTTATGAGAAGAAGCTAGATGCCTAAGAAACAAACAAAGTCCTCCTACTAACTAGATATTTGTTCTGGGTTGCTGCTATTGATGATTTTGGTATTTCTTCTGTTTTGGGAGAGAAAGGAAAGGGGTTGATGGAACACCAGTGGATCCTTTAATAAACCCCTTTAATAAACTCAACATGCTGTATGCCTTCCAGAACGCTTTCAAAAGAACTACACGTACCTCCTCAAGATAAAGAGGAGATACCGGGATATGGGTGGAAAATTAAGTCTCAAAATATTCGGTGCTAGGAGCATCCAATTTAGGTCTGAAAGCCTAGCTGCCAGGCTTCTAGCTGGCTGCCTAATAAATGGGTGGATTCTCACAATATTTTGTTTAGTATTACATCCTAGTTGCCAAACAACCACAATGAAGGGCACAAATGTAATGAAATATTATTGTCTTATCCCATGTGCTCCGAGGAGTATGTTTCCTCTGAAAGATCCCCTTCAAGCAACCAACATCCCCATGTGGACCATTCCTTAGGGTCCTTAATCTATGCCCCTTCCTCCAAGTGCTCAGCGGGGGTCGGCAATCCACCTTGAATTAAACAATCTCCCACCACTACTTGGAAATACACAAACCATCTCTTCACAGCCCTTCGTAACACACAGCCTGGTACAATCACTTAAAAAGAAACAGGACAGATGACCCAGAGGAATTTACAAGGTCAGGGCACTCCCCGGTGGGGGCGTGAAAGGGTGGGAGGTGCTGAGGTCAGGGTTAAATGACACTGCCAAATGAAGCCCCCCCCCTGCCCTGCCACCTCCTTCCTTCATCTCTAGAAGGAGTCTCCAGTGAGCTCCCGCGTCTGGAAGCCTGCCCCTTCCGTGCCGCAGAGAGGTTAGGAAGCGCATTTCAAAGCCGCATCTAAAGCAGCCCACTTAAAAGAGACAAGAAAAGCCTGGCTGATGACCAGAATTGGCCCAAATCACTTGCTGCAGTTCTCTTCTCGCAGCCTCATTAGCGTTTCCCTTCTTTCCTCTTCGCCCTCTTTCCCCTTAGGGTACAAGTCCTCTCGGAAGCTTGGGATGCACCCTAGGGATTTTCAGTTAGCGGCTGCAGCTCTGACCCGGGGCTGGAATGAGATGCTTTAGCATTCCGTCTGCCTATCCCACCTGTGGCCCCTGGAAGGATAACCTGGGACCTCTGCGGCCAGACGTACGCGTCCAGCTCCGGCCCCTCGGGGACCTCGTGGCGCGTGGCTGCTGGGCGCAACCTCCGCGGCGCCGTAACCCCCTGCGGAGCGGCAGCCGGCTTGCCACGCCGAGCTCCCCCTCCACCCGCCCGCAGAGGTCTGCCCGCCTCTTCCCATTGTGTCCGCAGTGCTGCGGGGCTGAGCCGTGCGCCCGCCGCATCCGCGCCAACCCCCGAGCTGCAGGCGGCAGGAGACCGGGAGAGAAGAGGGGGGCAGGGAGAAGGACCGAGAAGGGAACCAGAAGGGCACAGCGCTTCATCAGTAATGCAGAGGCACCTGGACCTCCCTGCAATACGTTTTACAGTTAAACGCCACCAACTAGAGCGCTTCCTGGCACGTCCCCACGCGTGTGGTTTTTGTGTGTGAAAGATGGGACGCACCTTGTTCATTCATCTATCTGCGCTTCATCCTCTCGTCTCCCTCAGAAAAAGTTCCCCCTCTCTTAGCTTTAAGCCTCCATCCCCTCCACATCAGCACTCCATTTCCAGGCAAAAACTGCAGATTGGAAACACAGGTCTTGAAAGACCCCACTACATATCACGAAGAGTTTCCCAAAATTCGCCCAGTAACGCTGATTTTCGAAGCCCCCATTCTCATCCTCCTTCTTGGAAAATGCTTTCAAAGTTTGGGAGCTCAAATGGCCTTGGACCTGGTGGTTTCTGCACCTCAGTCCCCAGTCATGAACCGCGGTGCGGTCAGAGACACCGAGATTACGCGGCAAAGTTGCCCAGCACCAACCCAGCAGGCCGCTGATGCTAGGAGCATCGTAAGAGGCAGCTCTTCTGTACGTCCCTGGGAAGCCCAAATGCGCGACGTAACCTCCGCCAACAAGGATTAACTCAACCACACACAACAGACACACATCCCGGAAAGTTCTTTGTGAAGCAGGCTCAGCCCACTCTGAAGGGACGTTCAGCACAACTTGCAAGGAAATAAATAAACATCTCACCCCTACAGGGAAACTTGTTGAATCCCTCCGAGCGAAAGCCTGCAGTTTCCGATTTAGCCTGAAGGTTTTTGATTCTACCCCCAAACATCCCGGTGCACCAGTCACAATTTCTGGACAAACTGCAGTGCTTTCCGCACCCATTCTGCACTCCAGTGACCACCGCTATGAAACCGAGCGTGTGCCTCTAGACAATTCGAAAGCCGGCTGTCACTACCCTTGCCATCATTTGGGAGACTTACCCTTTGATAAGACTGTTTTCAGCAATCTAGCGGCTCCGCGGTGCAGGCGCAGCCCTCCAACTTTGCTGGGCACGGAGACCTTCCGAGTTCAACCAAGCAAAAGCTGTCTGTGACTTACAAATATAAGAGTGGGAAATAGGGAGAGAGTGAAGTCGGGTTTCTTCTCAGTATCAGCACCCTGGAAGAATCCAGTCGTTCTTCAGTAGAGGATTCTTTCAACCCCGTTATCTGTATTACTATTAATGAGCAGAGCAGAGGGCATTGCATGCAAATAGGTCCAAGTGCGCGCTTCTATTGGTGGCTGCGGAGGCCCCTGGGTCCTACTGCTCCGGCGCTAAACTACGCAGCAACACTACGCACGCAGCTTTGGAGGCGCAGAGGGGAAAATGGATTTAATTGACTCGTTACCTCTGGTATTGTAATGCCTGCTGCGATGTTTAACGGAGGAAAAAAAACCCTCACATTTAAACTCATGTCATGTGATCTATCATTTCATATTTGCTTTTAATTGCCTGTGTGGAGTGGCTTTGAACATACAAAGGCTTTTTGAAAGAACATTTTCTGGGGAAAATCCACACAGATACATTTGGCAGGAAAACCCTCTTTTTTTTTTTCTGTTATGCATTATTCGGATGTAAATTCAGGAAATATTTATATAGTCAGATACTTCTGCCTTACCCTTAAATAAAATAGCATCTAATTTTATTCTTGAAAGTGCATGGCTACTCAAAATAAACAGGTTCAAACGGCAGAAGCTAAAATATGAATGTTAAGATATTTGGGATATATTTTTTAAAGACTACTGAAAAAAATGCCATCCATGACGATGCCGTGGTCATCTTTTTTATTTTGCAAAATAGGAAATTTAGAAATATTTTATTAGTGAGTATTGACACAAAAATATAAATCAACATAAAGATATTGATGTCACAATATGTCAAGCATTCACTATTAATTGCCACATTTTCTTTTTACAGTTTCTCTCTTTGCAAGCCCATTAGAGATGCAAACTGGCACAAGGAGATTTAAAGTGAGGCAGGCCTGTGGTGACTGGCAATTTTGAAATATTGTAATGTTGTGCAAAAACCCCTCCAGTACATCATCATTAAAGGTAGCTATCTTAAAAATTAGAATATTAATAGCTGAATCTTAATATATATAAATTTAAAGCCCTTAAGCTTGCTTTTCCCTGACCTTTAATTTTGTGGAAGGCAAGAAATCCTGCCTGAAATGACACAGACTCTCCACCAAGTTCCATCTAAGATATTTGCTGATATTACAACCTAGGAAATAACATAATTTTATTGGGTTTTAGATGTAAATAGTAATGTAAATTTAATTACAAAATAATGTCTGTAATTTACAGCTCAATGCTGTTAGAAAGTGATACACTGAATAAGGTCAGCAGCAACGAACTCATAAATTCACCAGCCATGTGTAAAGTAAATAACTGAAAACACAAAATGCAAAAATACAACAGAATTGAGATCTTATTCCAAACACATGTATAGCATTTGAATTTATGTAGTGTGTGCTACGATCCTTCTTCATTTCCATAACTCCTTCCCCTTGTAGCCTCTTCCCTTCCCCCATCAGTAACCCTTGACAACAGAAGTGTTACTTCAAGTCCAGGTTGCTTTTGCTGCTTTCCAGACCTACCTTACAGATTACATACTCATAGGGAACAGAATTAACTCTTACAGGACTGAGATGTAAAAGAAGAGTTTCCTTCAGGGGTTAGAAAATCCAGCATTCTTAGGTATATTTCCAAAGTTTTCATCAAGCATATATATTTGAAACATCTGTGACCACTAATTCAGAGTGAAAAGACATGATCAATTGGCATTACATCAGAGTCAATTTGCTGCATTTCCCCATTACTATTATGTCTCTGGAATAGTCTTTTGAAATGACGTTTTACACAGAGTTATTACAATCACTTTAGCCCAGGTTAAGAAATTTTCAATTTACAATAGAGTTAACATAAAAATATCAAGATATTACTGTATTCAGTATAAGAGTTTAAAGGACTCATTATCTGTAAAAGAAGAAAAAGGCTGTTATTTGGTCTAGTAAGGAAAGCACAATGACCATGCAAAGTTGGATGGAGATGACTGATAGTCAATTCTTTTTTTAAAACAAGTATATTATTGGTCTTTCAAGTTCTTGCTACAAGTGGACTTGAAAAAATAATCGTTTGCAGTCTCAGTGCAAATTGAAAGTTCTGCATTTAACGAATATCTTTTTAGAACTGAGAAAATATGTGTTTTATTCAGGCAGAGTTTGTACAAAATTAATGCAATTTATCAATGACTATAATTTAATAGAGACGTTGAATAGTGGACAAATATGAGACTGCATAAAAGAAAATAAATAAATAAAAACAAGCCTATTAACACATTTAGCATAAAATTGTTTGATCAATTCTCACTTTCTGCATAAAAGGCTGAGGCAAATATACAGCACGGTAACCAGAATCATAAATTCAACTTATTAGTTTTTCAGGAAAAAAATATATTCTACATCTCTTCAATGAGTTACTGGTGTTTATCCCAGTTATTCTTATATGTTATGAAATATATAATATATATGATTGCATATAATATATATTTATAAATATTGAAACTATTTTACCTTATTGGATACTAGAGTAATAATTGTTTTAAACAATAATATTGATGTCACAAGAGTTTTCATCCTCAGATATGTAGGAATATCCTTGATCTATTCTTTACTATCTGAAGTATTGTTGGATCTCTCTTTTTGTTGGTGCATTTTTCAAGGACAATATATGCTCTGTCAGAAACTGATTTCCATTATGCCCTTGGATCAGGATGACAATACCTTATTGTGGCTAATGTGAACATCTATAAAAGTTGGAAAGCAAAACACACCTGGCATATTTCTGTATGCCATTACTATAATCAGCTTACTTTCTAAATTGAAATAGGTAAACATGTAATAGTATACCATTAGGTAAAATTTAATGAGCTCTAATGACTTTCAGTTACTAGTCAAGCTATTTTTAAAAATTCTTTGTGTCTTTAATATTTTTGAAATATGTATAGGTTAAAAAATTCCAAAGCCATAGACAATAATTCATTTGTCTACTTTAAATAGAACATTCATTCATGTCTGATTTTTGACAGATGTAAAGGAATACTAGCAGACATATAAATTATACTTTGAAAGTAGAAATATAAAAGTAAGAATGTGGTTAAATGGGCATTTTTTTTCGGGTGTAAATCAGCAATATGTATACTAATTGCTAATTAGGATGCTATGATATATTAAATAATTGTGCTAAAATGCCTTCTAAATAATGTAGAAAGTTGCAAGAGGTTATGTTTACATATGCAGTTTATATACTAATTTGGATTAATTGCTAAATCAGGTAAAGAAAGTACAACTCAAAAGTTAAAAATAAATCTGTATAAGATAGTAAACTTGAGAAGAAATAAGGAACTTAAAAAAGGTGAACTAAATTTGATACTTAGTAGAAGAGATGACAACTTCATGGTACCATAATTTTGGTAAGACAATCACCATGAATGGAATGTTCGTAATATGTAGAATTCTAATAAAAATTGGCAAGAAAAAGAGGCATGGAGGAGGATAGTTTACTCTATATCAAACAGGATTATAAAGCAAGTAAGATAAAAGTTGACAATAAAATTGTAGAAGTGAAATACTTTGGCAAAAGATGAAAGCACAAACAACAAAACAAAAGAGAAATTGGGTAAGAATCTGTTATAGTACCTTGAGATTAGAGAAAATGTTAATAAACATTGTTTTTATTCAAGTACTAAATTCTTAAGCATATTGTTACCTATTTTCCTACAAAATTTGTGAATAAAATCTTCAAATATTTTTGTAAAAAATGCCAGAAAATGTAAACTTACCTAAAATGCTTATAAACTATCAGATAATTTTTAGTTACAGCAAACAAACAAATGAATATGGATGTAGATATCTAAAACACCACTTCTACATATTGGGGGATAAACATCCAATCAATTTTCTGTATGTTTGTTATAGCAAGGCTAATAGTCAGATGTGGTTTGCCCTTCAAAAGATAATTTAGAGGGAACTCTGTACTAATCAAATTCTAACATATTTAAAAGCCACTCATTTAGTCTGTTTTAAGGACTCCTTTAGGACTTGCTTATAGAGCATAATAAAAGAATTTTAAACTATGTTCTATTTATATACCATAGTTCTTAAGCTGTTAAATTCAGTTAAATTGTAATGTTATTTGCTTTTGTCCTAGACCAACCTCTGCCTGTACAAAAGCTAATATTAAAGTTAAGGGTCACTTAGTCATTTAGTGAATACTAAGTCTACTTTCATATGGTATTATGTTGGACACATAAAAGTAGATAAAGCTACAATAGAAATTAAGAGCAAACATTTTTATTTAAAAGGAAAGAGAAATGAATACAATAGCACGATCCTCTAAGAAGGAAGGGATTGCAAAATATATAGTTTAGTGTTAAATAATAGTAAATATAGTAGTCTGTGTTTCCTATGCTGGGAGGTTGATAACAGAAAGTCTCCTTGCAAATAAGGTTCTGTTCCTTTCTTCACTACTTTTAAAATAACTTCCCCTGTCATATCTCCCAGAAAGGAGCTTTTTTCTTAAGCAACGTTCAAATGTAGGTAATCAATGTGTACCTAGTTTAGAGCAAAGAATCAAATTTTAGTGGTTTTCAGTCAAAGTATCTGTGCAATACTTAGGCCCAACAAATCAGTTTTCTCACTATTTGGTTTCTTTTCTTCATGTAGTAAATACATCTTAGTCTTCAATTGTATGATCCACTTGTTAAATAATAGTTGCTCTAGATTACATAGGTAGGTAGGTAGAGAGGGAGAGAGAGAGGTGATGATGGATAAATAGCAATAGAGAAATACTTTAGAAAGTAGATTAAGAGCAGATTTGGACTCTGGAATTGGTGATGGAAAATGGCTGTGACATTTTGGTAATATAATTACATTAAGTAAGTTTTTAAAAAGTACTAAATATTCATACAATGTTTGTTTTAAACACAGAGCTCTAAAAATGGAACATGGATTTTAAAGGGCTGGAGATCCTAGTAATTCAGTTCTGACAGCCAAGCAAATTAATATCAAAAATAAAAAATAGAATAAGAATAACAAAATTTAAAAAATAAAGATTGGCTCAGACCAAAAGAATAGTTTTGGAAAGGCTAAAAGCTAGAAGTAAGGCTTGGAGAATCAAAGTAGAGCAGCCATACTCTATTTCCTGAGAGATACAGTACAAAGTTAACAGGTACCTAAAAATTGGGAGCTACTTAGATCCTAAATTTGCTTTTACTCTATTCATTGAGGTAAAACAATTTCAAATTTGAAGAGATATAATACTCATGATTAAGAAGAGATTAAACATATTAAAAATCATTGATATGTGTGTATGTATTCATAGGTGACTTTTTTCTTTTTCTGTTTTTTGTTTGCTTAACATTCCATAAGGCAAATATATTAATTTTGTTATTAAAGAAATAAATTAAAATGCAAATATGAACATTAAATCAAATAATAAAACACATATTTAAGGTTTATTTCCTATTATCTTAGGAAGGTCACTAGCCTTTTGGCCCTCAGATCACTGCTCTCTAATGTGAGAATGAAATCTTATTATGGTAAGAATAAAATATGTGATAAGGTTTTGTAGAGTCCACATTTTAAAAGTAATGTTGGGACCTCCCTGGTGGTTCAGTGGTTAAGAATCGCCTGCCAATGCAGGGGACACAGGTTTGATCCCTGGTCCGGGAAGATCCCACATGCCACGTAGCAACTAAGCCACAACTACTGAAGCCCGCATGCCTAGAGCCCGTGATCCGCCAATGAGAGAAGCCACTGCAACAAGAAGCCCGTGCACTGCAATGAAGAGTAGCCCGGGCTCGCTGCAATTAGAGAAAGCCTGCACGCAGCAACGAAGACCCAACGCAGCAATAAATAAATAAATAAATTTATTTATTTATTTAAAAAATAAAAGTAAGGTTAATCAATATTTAAAAAGCACCTAGTGGAGGAGCTTCAAGATGGCGGAAGAGTTAAGACGCGGAGATCACCTTCCTCTCCACAAATACATCAGAAATACATCTACAGGTGGAACAGCTCCTATAGAACACCTACTGAACACTGGCAGAAGACCTCAGACCTCCCAAAAGGCAAGAAACTCCCCCATGTACCTGGGTAGGGCAAAAGAAAAAAGAAAAAACAGAGACAAAAGAACAGGGATGGGACCTGCACCAGTGGGAGGGAGCTGTGAAGGAGGAAAGGTTTCCACACACTAGGAAGCCCCTTCACGAGCGGAGACTGCGGGTGGCGGAGGGGGGAAGCTTTGGAGCCACGGAGGACAGCGCAGCCACAGGGGTGCGGAGGGCAAACCGGAGAGATTCCCACACGGAGGATCAGTGCCGAGCAGCACTCACCAGCCCGAGAGGCTTGTCTGCTCCCCCGCCGGGGTGGGCGGGGCTGGGAGCTGAGGCTCGGGCTTCGGTCGGATCCCAGGGAGAGGACTGGGGTTGGCTGTGTGAACACAGCCTGAAGGGGGCTAGTGCACCACAGCTAGCCGGGAGGGAGTCCGGGAAAAAGTCTGCAGCTGCCGAAGAGGCAAGAGACTTTTTCTTGCCTCTTTGTTTCCTGGTGCGTGAGGAGAGGGGATTCAGAGCGCCGCCTAAACGAGCTCCAGAGACGGGCGTGAGCCGCGGCTATCAGCGCAGCCCCCAGAGACGGGCGTGAGACGCTAAGGCTGCTGCTGCCGCCACCAAGAAGCCTGTGTGCGAGCACAGGTCACTATCCACACCACCCCTCCCGGGACCCTGTGCAGCCCGCCACGACCAGGCTCCCGTGATCCGGGGACAACTTACCTGGGAGAACACACGGCGCGTCAGGCTGCTGCAACGTCACGCTGGCCTCTGCCGCCGCAGGCTTGCCCCGCCTCCATACCCCTCCTCCGCCAGGCCTGAGTGAGCCAGAGCCCCCGAATCAGCTGCTCCTTTAACCCAGTCCTGTCTAAGCGAAGAACAGACGCCCTCAGGCAACATACACGCAGAGGCGGGGACAAATCCAAAGTTGAACCCTGGGACATTTCTCCCAGCAGCCTCAGAAGCAGCGGATTAAAGCTCCACAATCAACTTGATATACCTGCATCTGTGGAATACCTGAATAGAAAATGAATCATCTCAAATTGAGGAGGTGGATATTGGGAGCAAAGATATATATTTTTCTTGCCTTTTTCTCTCTTTGTGAGTGTGTATGGGTATGCTTCTGTGTGTGATTTTGTCTGTATAGCTTTACTTTTACCATTTGTCCTAGGGTTCTGTCCGTCTGGTTTTTTTTTTTTTTTACTTTTTAAAATTTTTTTCTTAATAATTATTTTTTATTTTTTACTTTAATAACTTGATTTTATTTTACTTGATTTTATTTTATCTTATTTCTTTCTTTCTTTCTATTTTTTCTCCCTTTTATTCTGAGCCATGTGGATGAAAGGCTCTTGGTGCTCCAGCCAGGCATCAAGGCTGTGCCTCTGAGGTAGGAGAGCCAACTTCAGGACACTGGTCCACAGGAGACCTCCCAGCTCCACATAATATAAAACAGCAAAAATCTCCCAGAGATCTCCATCTCAATGTCAAGACCCAGCTCCACTCAAAACCCAGCAAGTTACAGTGCTGGACACCCTATGCCAAACAACTAGCAAGACAGGAACACAGCCCCATCCATTAGCAGAGAGGCTGTCTAAAATCATAAGGCCACAGACACCACAAAACACACCACCAGACGTGGACCTGCCCACCAGAAAGACAAGATCCAGCCTCATCCACTAGAACACAGGCACTAGTCCCCTCCACCAGGAAGCCTACACAACCCACTGAACCAACCTTAGCCACTGGGGACAGATACCAAAAACAACGGGAACTACGAACATGCAGCCTGCAAAAAGGAGACCCCAAACACAGTAAATTAAGCAAAATGAGAAGACAGAAAAACACACAGCAGATGAAGGAGCAAGGCAAAAACCCACCAGACCTAACAAGTGAAGAGGAAATAGGAAGACTACCTGAAAAAGAATTCAGAATAATGATAGTAAAGATGATCCAAAATCTTGGAAACAGAAGAGAGAAAATACAAGAAACGTTTAACAAGGACCTAGAAGAACTAAAGAGCAAAAAAAAAACAATGATGAACAACACAATAAATGAAATTAAAAATTCTCTAGAAGGGATCAATAGCAGAATAACTGAGGCAGAAGAATGGATAAGAGACCTGGAAGATAAAATAGTGGAAATAACTGCTGCAGAGCAGAATAAAGAAAAAAGAATGAAAAGAACTGAGGACAGTCTCTGAGACCTCTGGGACAACATTAAACGCACCAAGATTCGAATTATAGGGGTCCCAGAAGAAGAAGAGAAAAATAAAGGGACTGAGAAAATATTTGAAGAGATTATAGTTGAAAACTTCCCTAATATGGGAAAGGAAATAGTTAATCAAGTCCAGGAAGCACAGAGAGTCCCATACAAGATAAAGCCAAGGAGAAACATGCCAAAACACATATTAATCAAACTATCAAAAATTAAATAGAAAAAATATTAAAAGCAGCAAGGGAGAAACCACAAATAACACACAAGGGAATCCTCATAAGGTTAACAGCTGATCTTTCAGCAGAAACTCTGCAAGCCAGAAGGGAGTGGCAGGTCATATTTAAAGTGATGAAGGAGAAAAACCAACAACCAAGATTACTCTACCCAGCAAGGATCTCATTCAGATTTGATGGAGAAATTAAAACCTTTACAGACAAGCAAAAGCTAAGACAATTCAGCACGACCAAACC
Organism: Balaenoptera physalus; assembly: GCF_965194825.1. Lineage (NCBI taxonomy): Eukaryota > Metazoa > Chordata > Mammalia > Artiodactyla > Balaenopteridae > Balaenoptera > Balaenoptera physalus. The sequence continues at coordinate 113,190,417 of NC_138891.1, read as the reverse complement.
AGCTTTACAAACATTCTAAAGGAACTTCTCTAGGAAGGAAACACAAGAGAAGGAAAAGACCTACAATAACAAACCCAAAACAATTAAGAAAATGGGAATAGGAACATACATATTGATAATTACCTTAAAAGTAAATGGATTAAATGCTCCAACCAAAAGACATAGAGTGGCTGAATGGATACAAAAACAAGACCCGTATATACGCTGTCTACAAGAGACCCACTTCAGACCTAGGGACACATACAGACTGAAAGTGAGGGGATGGAAAAAGATATTCCAAGCAAATGGAAATCAAAAGAAAGCTGGAGTAGCAATTCTCATATAAGAGAAAATAGACTTTAAAGTAAAGACTATTACAAGAGACAAAGAAGGACACTACATAATGATCAAGGGATCGATCCAAGAAGAAGATATAACAATTGTAAATATTTATGCACACAACATAGGAGCACCTCAATACATAAGGCAAATGCTAACAGCCATAAAAGGGGAAATCGACAGTAACACAATCATAGTAGGGGACTTTAACACCCCACTTTCACCAATGGACAGATCATCCAAAATGAAAATAAATAAGGAAACACAAGCTTTAAATGATACATTAAACAAGATGGACTTAATTGATATTTATAGGACATTCCATCCAAAAACAACAGAATACATATTTTTCTCAAGTGCTCATGGAACATTCTCCAGGATAGATCATATCTTGGGTCACAAATCAAGCCTTGGTAAAGTTAAGAAAATTGAAATCATATCAAGTATCTTTTCTGACCACAATGCTATGAGACTAGATATCAATTACAGGAAAAAATCTGTAAAAAATAAAAGCACATGGAGGCTCAACAATACACTGCTTAATAACCAAGAGATCACTGAAGAAATCAAAGAGGAAATCAAAAAATACCTAGAAAAAAATGACAATGAAAACATGACGACCCAAACCTATGAGATGCAGCAAAAGCAGTTCTAAGAGGGAAGTTTATAGCAATACAGTCCTACGTTAAGAAACAAGAAACATCTCAAATAAACAACCTAAACTTACACCTAAAGCAATTAGAGAAAGAAGAACAAAAAACCCCCAAAGTTAGCAGAAGAAATCATAAAGATCAGATCAGAAATAAATGAAAAAGAAATGAAGGAAACATAGCAAAGATAGCAAAGATCAATAAAACTAAAAGCTAGTTCTTTGACAAGATAAACAAAATTGATAAACCATTAGCCAGACTCATCAAGAAAAAAAGGGAGAAGACTCAAATCAATAGAATTAGAAATGAAAAAGGAGAAGTAACAACTGACACTGCAGAAATACAAAGGATCATGAGAGATTACTACAAGCAACTCTATGCCAATAAAATGGACAACTTGGAAGAAATGGACAAATTCTTAGAAATGCACAACCTTCCAAGACTGAACCAGGAAGAAATAGAAAATATGAACAGACCAATCACAAGCACTGAAATTGAAACTGTGATTAAAAATCTTCCAACAAACAAAAGTCCAGGACCAGATGGCTTCACAGGCGAATTCTATCAAACATTTAGAGAAGAGCTAACACCTATCCTTCTCAAACTCTTCCAAAATATAGCAGAGGGAGGAACACCCCCAAACTCATTCTACAAGGCCACCATCACCCTGATACCAAAACCAGACAAAGATGTCACAAAGAAAGAAAACTGAAGGCCAATATCCTTGATGAACATAGAGGCAAAAATCCTCAACAAAATACTAGCAAACAGAATCCAACAGCACATTAAAAGGATCATACACCATGATCAAGTGGGGTTTATCCCAGGAATGCAAGGATTCTTCAATATACGCAAATCAATCAATGTGATACACCATATTAACAAACTGAAGGAAAAAAAAACATATGATCATCTCAATCGATACAGAGAAAGCTTTCGACAAAATTCAACACCCATTTATGATAAAAACCCTCAGAAAGCAGGCATAGAGGGAACTTTCCTCAACATAATGAAGGCCATATATGACAAACCCACAGCCAACATCATTCTCAATGGTGAAAAACTGAAACCATTTCCACTAAGATCAGGAACAAGACAAGGTTGCCCACTCTCACCATTATTATTCAACATAGTTTTGGAAGTTTTAGCCACAGCAATCAGAGAAGCAAAGGAAATAAAAGGAACCCAAATCAGCAAAGAAGAAGTAAAGCTGTCACTGTTTGCAGATGACATGATACTATACATAGAGAATCCTAAAGATGCTACCAGAAAACTACTAGAGCTAATCAAAGAATTTGGTAAAGTAGCAGGATACAAAATTAATGCACAGAAATCGCTAGCATTCCTATACACGAATGATAAAAAATCTGAAAATGAAATTAAGAAAACACTTCCATTTACCATTGCAACAAAAAGAATAAAATATCTAGGAATAAACCTACCTAAGGAGACAAAAGACCTGTATGCAGAAAATTATAAGACACTGATGAAAGAAATTAAAGATGATACCAACAGATGGAGAGATATACCATGTTCTTGGATTGGAAGAATCAACATTGTGAAAATGACTCTATTACCCAAAGCAATCTACAGATTCACTGCAATCCCTTTCAAACTACCACTGGCATTTTTCACAGTACTAGAACAAAAAATTTCACAATTTGTATGGAAACACAAAAGACCCCGAATAGCCAATGCAATCTTGAGAAAGAAAAATGGAGCTGGAGGAATCAGGCTCCCTGACTTCAGACTATACTACAAAGCTACAGTAATCAAGACAGTATGGTACTGGCACAGAAACAGAAATATAGATCAATGGAACAGGATAGAGAACCAAGAGATAAACCCACGCACATATGGTCAACTAATCTATGACAAAGGAGGCAATGATATACAATGGAGAAAAGACAGTCTCTTCAATAAGTGGTGCTGGGAAAACTGGACAGCTACATGTAAAAGAATGAAGTTAGAACACTCCCTAACACCATACACAAAAATAAACTCAAAATGGATTAAAGACCTAAATGTAAGACCAGACACTATCAAATTCTTAGAGGAAAACATAGGCAGAACACTCTATGACATAAATCACAGCAAGATCCTTTTTGACCCACCTCCTAGAGAAATGGAAAGAAAAACAAAAATAAACAAATGGGACCTAATGAAACTGAAAAGCTTTTGCACAGCAAAGGAAACCATAAACAAGACCAAAAGACAACCCTCAGAATGGGAGAAAATATTTGCAATTGAAGCAACTGACAAAGGATTAATGTCCAAAAATTATAAGCAGCTCATGCAGCTCAATATCAAGAAAACAAACAACTCAGTCCAAAAATGGGCAGAAGACCTAAATAGACATTTCTCCAAAGAAGATATACAGATTGCCAACAAACACATGAAAGAATGCTCAACATCATTAATCATTAGAGAAATGCAAATCAAAACTACAATGAGATATCATCTCACACCTGTCAGAATGGCCATCATCAAAAATCTACAAACAATAAATGCTGGAGAGGGTGTGGAGAAAAGGGAAACCTCTTGCACTGTTGGTGGGAATGTAAATTGATACAGCCACTATGGAGAACAGTATGGAGGGTCCTTAAAAATCTAAAAATAGAACTACTACACAACCCAGCAATCCCACTACTGGACATATACCCTGAGAAAACCATAATTCAAAAAGAGTCATGTACCAAAATGTTCATTGCAGCTCTATTTACAATAGCCAGGACATGGAAGCAACCTAAGTGTCCATCATTGGATGAATGGATAAAGAAGATGTGGCACATATATATAATGGAATATTACTCAGCCATAAAAATAAATGGAATCGAGTTATCTGTAGTGAGTTGGATGGACCTAGAGTCTGTCATACAGAGTGAAGTAAGTCACAAAGAGAAAAACACATACCGTATGCTAATACATATATATGGAATCTAAGAAAAAAAAAAAAAAAGGTCCTGAAGAACCCAGTGGCAAGATGGGAATAAAGACACAGACTTACTAGAGAATGGACTTGAGGATATGGGGAGGGGGAAGGGTAAGCTGTGACAAAGTAAGAGAGTGGCATGGACATATATACACTACCAAACGTAAAATAGATAGCTAGTTGGAAACAGCTGCATAGCACAGGGAGATCAGCTTGGTGCTTTGTGACCACCTAGAGGGGTGGGATAGGGAGTGTGGGAGGGAGGGAGATGCAAGAGGGAAGAGATATGGGAACATATGTATATGTATACCTGATTCACTTTGTTATACAGCAGAAACTAACACACCATTGTAAAGCAATTATACTGCAATAAAGATGTTAAAATAATAAATAAATTTAAAAAAATAAGTAGAAAACACCTAGCTATTTTAACCTTACTCAACTATTTAGTACTGGAAAAATTTTATATCCATTTTTGTAAATTACAAACATGATCACCAACTCTCTCTTTAATATTTGTTTAAAACTTTACAAGGAGATATAAAAAAACACCAAGTTTCTAAAATAGTAAATAAGAATAATGCACTGCCAGGAAAATTTCAAGAATAGGCTCTTAAAATAATCTGTGAACAATTAGGATATTTTAGAGCAAGGAGAAAGGGCATATGTTTATTGAGAAGGAATCATATATAGCAAAACTTACTTTCTATTATTGCTAAGTTAAGCAGCTTTTAGATCATGAGAATGTCTTAGAAGAAGTTTGTCTTGATTCCAGCTAAGCATTTGACCAGGGGTTGAATAATTTCATTGTAACCAAGGTAGAGAAAAATTGGCAGGATGATAGTGCATTTAGGTGGATTTGTAGGTAATGAAACAATTGGACTTACTGTGTTGGTTCATCAATATCAACCTGAGGGGACCTCAGATGTCCTGCCACAAGTTTGTGCACTTGATACTGTGAAGTTTAACATATTATCAGTGAAAGAATCTTCATCAAACGCACAGCCAAGGTATAGCTGAGCCAGAAAGCCAACAACTTGAAAAACTAACTGACTATGAAAATGGACACTCAAAACTTAAAAAAAAAAAAAGGCTAAATGCATTAATGCTGAAATATAACATTGAGTAATAGAATGTTTGAAAATTAAGTTCAGAGATCAGTGAGAAACCACTTGTATGGTTACACCAACTGCAAGGTCAATACAAGCTAATGTTGTGATGTGAGACCTAATAACACTATCTTAGGTTGCAGTCAGCCAAGTTCTGTGTTATGATCAAGGCAGATAGTAGTAGAACTACTCTCCACAGTTCAGAGCATATCAAATTCTAGGCCCCATGTTGAGAAAAGAAAGAAAAGGAAGGAAGGAAGGGAGGGAGGGAAGGAGCAAGAAAGAAGGGAAGAAAGAAAGAAAACTAGAGAGCAAGTTATAAACCAAGATAGTGAAGGATCTGACAGTGGCATGTAAAAAAGACTTAAGAAAATAAAGATGTCTAACCCAGGGAAAAGATTTTTAGAAAATATGATAGTTGACTTCTACTATTTGCAGAGCTATAATTAAGAGATGGTAAGACACCCCCAAAAATGTTACTCTGGTACTCTTCCAGTCTATGATTCTTTTTTCTATCAAAAAAGAGATATTGGCCATAGACACTCATATATTGAATATAATTTGACCTTTGAACCTAAGTACTTTTCAGATCCCATGCAGGGGCAGGGTTACAAAATCCAATTTACATTTGGACAAAAGATGCTTCTTTAAATTAAGCTGAGTGGCCTATTTATCTATGAGAACATCTCAATTCTATTTATGCACATAAATGTGCAAAAATGCCTAGAAAGGGAGAAATGGTGAAGACAAGAAGGATGAAGACATGATATGTGTGAGTTAAAATGTAAACTGCATCATTCTACAAAAACATGCAAAATAGGTTAAGCATATTCTTTGGTCAGAAAGTTAATGATAATGGCATGAATTATGATAAATTTCTGTAAATTCTTGGCACAAAATGATAATTCTAAGAAGGTTTACTTTTAAAAAATAAATATAAAATCTTTCACTGGGATAATTTAGGTGTACTTTGCCAAATTAAGCCAGTAATTTATTTCTTTCTAACAAGAATATTTACTAATTTTAAAATATTAGTGTGTATTTCTATATCCATTCCCATTAAGGAAGAAAACTGTTGTTTGAAAACTTTACTTAATGAGGGCATTCTAGGACTCTGGACGCAGAATCACCATTAAATTATGATCAGATGGAAAAAAGGTAAAGACAATGGCATTATTACACATGGTATTTTATGATATAGATATGTCCAATTGACTGTTTAATCACATTATTCAATGAACTAAATGATAAAAGTCTTCACTGAAAAGGAATGGACTCCATAATTGAAATTATACAAAAGAGCCAGAACAAATTCAACTAATAAACAAAGTCAGAACAAATTCGAGTAAGGATAAACAATATAAAACACACGCTGAAATGATATTAGGATGCTAGATTTAACAAAGGGAATAACTTTTGTTTATGATTATACCTTGAAAATAATTAAATATCCTAATAAAAAAAATCAGGGGGAAAACGGCAGGGGGGTGGCGGTGGTGTGGTGAATTGGGAGATTGGGATTGACGTATATACACTAATATGTATATAATAGATAGCTAATAAGAATCTGATGTATAAAAAATAAATAAATAAAATAAAAATTTAAAAAATCACCAAAGTGTGCAAGAATCATATATTTATCAAGAGAAATAAATAATTAAAGTAAATAAGATAAACACACTTGTAAATTTTTTTTTAGCAAACATGGTTAGATAAAAAGTTCAATAAGCAGAATATCAGGTGAAAAAACTTTGTATTGAATTGCATTTTTAAATTTTAGTTCACTTAATAAGTATTTGGAAAAATATATAACATATATGTTACAACCTATTTGTGTACACACATATGGGTTATAGGACACATATAGTGTGTGTGTGTGTGTGTGTGTGTGTGTGTGTGTTATAGGATGAATTATCCCTGTATTAACACCTTTGCATGTTTGAACATCTATTATAGTATTCTTTCGCATGCAAGAGAAACTTGAGTATTCCAGGCACCTAACAAAATGAAAGATACTTTTGCTGTATGTACTAGAGTGGATTAATGTTTGACAAATATTAATTTGCAGTGCTTCTCCCTGCAGTGCCTCTTCTTTCAAGAGGATCACACATCTCTATGTGAAAAGCTGTGATCAATGAAATTTTGGCAGAATTTTAAGAATAGCATGTGGCTTATAATGTCTTTCCCCCATTACCTGATGATGGGTTGTTTTCAGTAGAGGCTGCTTGGTTTACATGGGTTGGGAATAAAGCCACAAATGACTCATGATGGACATATTGTATGAGTGAAAAATAAACCTTTATATTGGTAAGCACCCGAGACTTGGGGAACATTAGTCACTGCAGCAGTCTAGGAAATCCTGATACAGTATGGAATTGAAGAAATTAGATTCTATGAACTAACAATACTTTCTGTATACAGTAACTAGAAACTATTTTCTATTCTTGGTACCCATTTCTTTTTTTTTTTTTTTTTAATTTTTATTGGAGTATAGTTGATTTACAATGTTGTGTTTCAGGTGTACAGCAAAGTGAATCAGTTATACATATACATATATCCACTCTGGTTTTTTTTAGGTTCTTTTTCCATATAGGCCATTACAGAGTATTGAGCAGAGTTCCTTGTGCTTGGTAACCACTTTTGAAAGGAGTTGAGATGCAATGTCCCCGTAGCTACATCTGTGTAATCGTTAAGACAACAGCTCCAAATCAAGAATAGCCTTAACTCTCCTTTTAAGTCATTTCAAAGTTTGCGGTATTTGAAGTTTCCATTCAGAATCTTAATTGAAAACAATATCTATCAAAGAAACACTTAATTTAGGGGCCACAATGATCATGCCACCTAATTTGGGCTCATCTTGGATTTGAATTTTCAAGACATTTATTTTTCCCATACAAAGTGTAGAAGGCAGAGGAGATAGAAACATATTCAATTGATTATAAAATTCTGGTAATCCTAAAACCATCATGGTTTGCTTTTAGATACAGGAAGAAATTCCCACAAACAATTTTATATACTATACTCAATATTTACTTTAAAATAATCAAAGAATCAAACAAAAACAATAGAATTACTGATGTTAAAAAATAAAATTAACCTCCCCTCAGATTAAAAATTTATATGAAAATGAAATTTATCTCATTATAGAATTATAGACTGATTACTACCCCACTAAAAAAAGATCACTAAATCCAACCTGTTCAAAACAGAAGAAAATGATGGAGGTAGTATAAAGGATTAACAACAAATCTTAAAACACCTAGAATATAATGGAAACAAATACTAGAAATGGATGCAGTTCATGAATAATAAATCTCAACAAAATATGACCACTAATTAATTTGCTTGTGTTACAAAATTTAAAACACAATGCTTAGTAGACATAACCAAATAAATAACTCATATACAAATGTTTAGATAAGTATTACTGTGAAAGTATGTTTGATAATTGACTACAAGTAAAACAAAAGTTATAAAAAATCATGTGATAATGTGTTTCATAGAAATACAGTGTTCAAGAGGGTGCTGCAAAAATAGATAATAAACTCTGTTTCAGTGACGATGTTTGTTAAGGATTTATGAACTAATATAGAACACAAACAGCACATTGCTTAAATTTGCAAAATTTAAATGACTTGCTTTTTTACTGGGCATATGTATTTTAATAGTAGTTAGAGAAAGGTACGTAAAATGGAAAAAATCTATGATTTTGCTATTATTATCATCAAGAGCAACAATGTAGAATCTCTCAACAAATTTTGAGAACTAATTTTGCAGAAAATAAATGATTAGGCTTTTATGAACGATTCAGCTATAATATTTTAAATCTCATATGTTAATTATATTATTGCTCATTCAAGTTATAGAGCATTCTGAAATGAATCATTGACCCATGACAACAAATTACTGCTCTGAAATACCACTACTATTAATATCTTCTGGACCCATTGTGTGGTTGTCCATAGAGGGAATTCTATTTACAAAGAGTTACTAAAACAGCATAGGAAAAATCATAGCCCCATCTTCTTATATTATCCGGGAAGGATGTGGTTCATACCATGTGCTCTTCCAGATTGAGTTTCCAACATGGTCAGCATTACTATAGATCATATTCACAATAGTATCATTACTGTATGGCTGGTCTATAGACAATGTGCCAGAGAAAAACAAAAAGGACTTACAATATTTCAACCTGGGTTCTATCTTTTGGAATTTATTCTTGTGCATAATTCTCTGAGCCTCTAGAAAATGAAGACATTTAGAAAGTTAAGGTAGAAGCATATCTTAAAAAGGAATGGACATCACTTTTCTCTCTCCATTTTCAACATTTTTTAAGCCCTCAGTTTTCCTCCGACCCTGCCCTTTATCCAGGACTGTGCAGAGTCCCTTCAATGGAACACTCCAATCTTGGCTACTATCTTTCCCTACATGGAAAAGGAACTCTCTGGATCTGTCTCCGCTTGACCTAACAAATAACCTACTGTACTTTCATTCTCATTATGAGCTGTGACCTCTCCACTGAGATTTAAATATTTCATTTGATAAACATCTCATGTTTTATGTCTGCTTCAAAGATTGGCATTTTATCTGGAAATCTTCATCAGATGCAATGGTCCTCTAATTTCAAGCAATAATTCTTGATAGACTGTGAAATACTAGATTCTATGGCTAAGTGTGTTTCAATCACCTTTGAGATTGCTCTAGGTTGGAAAGCCTGAGCATATTTTTCAGGTGGGAAGGAAGTCATTGTTACAGGAATTTAGATAGCTAAAACGACTCCATGATTCCATTCTTAAGAATGATATTCCTTTGGGGGCTTATGTAAGAGCAGTTCCTGGCTAAAGTTGATGAACCAGTTGCTTTTTAAAATTAACTGTACATAGCTGTTCAATGAACTCTATGGGTCACAAAAAGGTGGGGAAGCAATATATCCTATTAAGAAGCTTATGAAATTGCATCAGGATGCATAATTAATAACATGGTTAATAAAGTACAACTATGCATAAGTGTTATTGAGGACAACAGAAAGAATCATCTCTTGGAGGTGAGACTAGGCTAAGCAGAAATAAAACCAGTGAAATTTATTTTAAAATTGACCACAATATAGAGAAGAAATATAGATTTCTCAATGGGAGAAAAATGTGAACAAATGAAATTTCAGGAACAATAAAAATAATTAAGGGTCTAAATGAAATGATTAATGGGTGGAGACTAAAAAATAGTATGCATTTAATTTGGTGAAAAGACTAATGGGAAACTCAATCACTTGAAAGTATCTGCAGAGTAAAAAAGAGGGGAGAAGGAGCAAATTTTAAGTTAGTCAGGAGAAAATAACCAGAAGTAATGGAATAGAATTGAGTATAGGAAATTTTTGAGTGACTATCATAGAAAAGGCAGCCTTGTTAGGTCTATTAGGCTGAGGAATTGTTTCCTAAGGGACATAGTAAAAAGCCCCTTTGCTCGAGCCATTTATGGAAACCAGACAAAGAAGTGGGTAATGGTATAGGAAACAATTCTATATTCACAAAATTATGGGCATTATGATCTAATAGCTCCTACCCTCCTAGCACAAAAAGTCTCTAGCATTATGATCTAATAGCTCCTACCCTCCCAGCACAAAAAGTCTCTAATGCATATAACTCTTTGGCTTCCAGCTTTTGTATTTTCTCTTTTTAGGGAAAACTGATAGAACACTGAACAGGATCCTGAAAATGAACTTCTTCAATGTACTACTTCAATGGCTTTTGTAATGGCATCACTTCCTTATATCCATATTATTTACTATATTAGTTTTTGTGAATTAAGATTCTTTAAGCAAGAGAGGTATTCAAATTTATGATTTCCAAATAAATGTTGATTTGCAATACAAGAAACTTAGTGACATATTTCATTGATCTACTAACGAACTTAAAATTCAATAGATTAGTCCCTTGGTTTGATCATTCCTTCAATATATCTTACAATCATAATAAACCTGTAACATATCTAGTATTTAAACAACTGAAAAGTTTTTAGCATATAAAATCATTTTCTTTACACATTGCCCCATGAAACTGATAGTCATAAAAATGATTTTGTGATACATATATTGTAAGATATCTTCAGAATCATCTCATTAACAACATTGTATAGTTTGGGTTTTTCTAGTGTATTCAATCTGATTTAAAAAGGGGGAAATCTATGTATTTGATGAACATTGTAAAAAGTTATCATCTAAAATAACTTTGCCCCTAGATGTGCTGGACAAATAAGAAATAGTTGTCTAAATAACCTAATAAATTTTTTTTGTTATGAGGGCTTTTATCCAGGAGCATGAAAGGATTGACATTATATATGAAGTAAAGTAGGACTGAGATGCTAAAAAATAGTTGATAATATTTCAAGGTTTTAAAGATATATCTAATATTCTCCTATGTAATCTTCATTATCATCCTCTAAGGAAACTCCAGCTCAACAAAATTAAGTGACTTGCTCAGTACCACTTGGTCAGTATCAGAATAGGATGCTGAAATCCTGTCTTTAGACTGTAAACAGTGTTACCTTTAAACTGCATCATTTTATCTCTCATAACAAAATAGGCAGTAGGTTTTCTTAAATAATCATTTCATTTTCAGTTTGTGGGATTATCCTTCCTGGATATGCAACAATACGGTATAACTGAAGAAGAAACAGACTATAAGTCGGAAGTCTGGAATTCTGCCACTGGTTCTGCTGCTGTCATATCCTGGGTAAATGGTTTAATTTTGTGAGTCTCAGTTTCCTCAACTATCACATATTTGGTTACATAGAGTTTAAGAATATTACTCCACTCAAAATCTGATTCAAAGCTCTAATGGCATAGTTTTCAAATAATGTAAGACCATTTAAAAATTATGTATCTAATTTTATCATTACAATTTTGTATTTAACGCTTTCTTTAATTCTGAAAAGCTAGTCAAAAAACTTGAAATATTCCTCATTTGTCCAATAAATTAAATTAACTCACTAGATGATAGGCATTTTTAATGAATAAGTAAATTACAATTAATAATGAATATTAAGCAATGTCTATAAAAATATTTCTAACATTTTCATGTTTTAAATATTTAAAATTTTTCAGCTTTTGAAATGGGTGAGATCAATATTTGTATTTTTTCCTGTTAGATACTAAAAACACGAAAGAAGGGATTTATATTTTTCAAAATATAGGGATTTATATTTTTCAAAAGTAGCAGAGCGATAGAGTTTATTCTCTTGCTCTCCTCTGTGCTATCAATTTCCAGACTTGGCACTTTAAGAGGAATATAATAACCTGGGGTATTTCTAGAGAAGAATGACTTGGAGGGTAAGGAGAGCCAAAATATGATATGCTTACAATATTGAAGAAACTGGGGATGTTTATAATGCAAAAGTAGATTTAGATAATTTTTGGTAGCCAATAAGTTACTTTTGTCTTTACTATGATCAATATCCTGGAGAAAAAAATATTGTACCAATACAAAGAGCTGCATGCGAAGGCAAGGTCAAATTTTTTTCTGTCGCCTTAACATGAGGGTACACACTTGTGCAACATTATGCACTACACACAAATTCAGTATGATATGATAGTTGTATATTAGTGAAAATCACAATTGTCTGTAATTTTTAAACTAATTTATTTATCTGAGAAAGAAAGAAATGGTACCTCTGGAAGATTCATAAATGTATGGAGCTGTCAGGTACTATGTTAGTCTCTGCAGATACAGCATGAAATAAACCTACATATTTCCTGCTCCCATGGGTTGAAAGAGATAAATATGAAAACAAATAGAATTCAGAGTAACTACAGAACATGACAATTGATATGAAAGAATGCACAGATAGATAATCAAGAGAAAAAGACCAGAGTACATAGGATGGGCAGAGAAAGACTCTTTGAGGAAATGACACTTAAGTGAATATCTTACACATAAAAATAAGTCAGCCATGTGTAGAACTAGAAGAAACACAACTCTAAAGGAATGAAAGAGGAGAAAAAGTGGATTTAAGAAGCACAATGAAAAAATATCAGTAACTAGGGTAGAGGACTGGGCTAAGAGAGGATCTATACGAATGCATGGGGAAGAGAGCCGTGGTGATAATGGATGGATAGGGGCTTGTTATTTTATTAGTGGCAGAAATAAACATGGAGGTAAGATATGAGTGAATGATTCCTGATATCTATGCCAGAGATAGGAGAAGAATGAATTTCAGAATATTATTAAATCTTGGAAAATTATCTCAGAAGTACAGGGACTTTTGAAAATCATCTTCTCCTATGTCCCATATTCATTATCTACACAAAAACTTGCATACAGATGTTTTTTAGCAGCTTTATTCATAATAGCCAAAACTTGGAAGCAACAAAGGTGTCCTTCAGTAGGTGAATGGACAGCTAAACTGTGGTATTGATACATCCAGACAAAGGAGTATTAATCAGCATCAAGAAGAAATGAGCTCTCAAGCCATGAAAAGACATGGAGGAAACTTAAATAATGCACATTACTAAGTGAAAGAAGCCAATATGAGAAGGCTACGTACTGTATGATTCCAACTATACGACATTCTGGAAAAGGCAAAACTATGGAGACAGCAAAAGCATCAATAGTCACCAGGGGTTGTGAGAGGGAGGGATGAATAGGGAGAGTACAGAGCATTTTTAGGGTAGTGAAACTGTTCTGTACGATACTACAGTGGGGACACGTGTCACTACATATTTGTCAGAACCCATAAGAATGTACAAGAGCAATAGTGAACACTAATGTAAACTCTGAACTTTAGGTGATTATGATGTGTCAATGTAGGCTCATCGATTTTAACAAATGTACCACTCTGGTGGGGGATGGGTGTTGATAATGCAGGAGGCTATGCATGTGTGGCGGGCAGGAAGTATATGAGAAATCTCTGTGTATTCTTCTCAATTTTTCTATGAACCTAAAACTGCTCTAAAAATAAAGTCTTAAAAATTAAATTATAATACTTTATTAATAATTCAATTCTCAAATAATAATATTTAAATACGTGAAAGGCGATGATCTGTGTGGGTCTTGACCATTCTTCATTCATTCATTCATGCAATATTTACTGAATATTTTTTATGTGCCAGGGACTCTTCTAAGCAAAGGGAGTAACATGAACACAAATGCATTTCGTTATTGAGCTTGTCTTCTAGTGGAAGAGACATTCAGTAACACATTAAATGTCGTATAGCTATGATAGTAAATTTCCTACTTAATTTCAGATTCATTTCCTGCCCTTCTCTGCCCTGATCTGTATATCAGGTAATCAGTCCCCCAGGCTTCCTTAATCTCAGATTCCCAGGGAGGTTTTTCCAGTTGGGGGCACTTATTGAATGCTGGGTGTGAGGGGAGGAAAAGCCATGGTATATCATACCCTCTTTCTAATTTGGGGGCTACTCTCACAGCAGCTGTGTCTCTTGCTTCCTCCAAATCTGTAGCTCCTGCTTGACAGTTCCCTGAGAAATGCAAATTAGACACAAATTAAACACATAATGAGATATCATTTCACATCCAGATTGACAAAAATTTAATAATCAGACAAAACCAAATGCTATCAAGGATTAGAAGCAATGGAAAAATTTCTACTCTTTTGGTGGGAGCTAAAATATTTTGAAAAAAAATCTGAATTTTATAGACAAGTTGAAGATAGACGCTACTACTCATCAATGTTAATTATACACTCTAAAGATGAGTTTGCACATGTGAACCTAGAGAAATGTACAAAAATGTCCCTAACAGTACTTACTTCTTGTAATAGAAAAAAAAAAAAAAACAAAAAAAAAAACTGCAAATCATCCTAATAAGCATTTAGAGAATAAATAAATGAATAAATTAATTTTGTTTATATGCATTCAATGGAATATTCTATCACAGTATACATTAATAAATCAGATTCTTGCATTAACAAAGATAAATTTTTTGTTTTTATTTTAAAAAATTATTTGAATTTTATTTTATTTTATTTTTATACAGCAGGTTCTTATAAGTTATCTTTTTTATACATATTAGTGTATACATGTCAATCCCAATCTCTCAATTCATACCCCCACCCCCTGCTTTTCCCCCTTGGTGTCCATATGTTTGTTCTCTACATCTGTGTCTCTATTTCTGCCTTGCAAACCAGTTCATCTATACCATTTTTCTAGGTTCCACAAATATGCATTAATATATGATATTTGTTTTTCTCTTTCTGACTTACTTCACTCTGTATGACAGTCTCTATGTCCATCCACGTCTCTACAAATGACCCAATTTCATTCCTTTTTATGGCTGAGTAGTATTCCATTGTATATGCATGCCACATCTTCTTTATCCATTCGTCTGTCGATGGGCATATAGGTTGCTTCCATGACCTGGTTATTGTAAATAATGCTGCAATGAACATTGGGGTGCATGTGTCTTTTTGAATTATGGTTTTCTCTGGGTATATGCCCAGTAGTGGGATTGTTGGGTCATATTGTAACTCTATTTTTAGTTTTTCAAAGACCCTCCATACTGTTCTCTATAGTGGCTGTATCAATTTACATTCCCACCAACAGTGCAACAGGGTTCCCTTTTCTCCACATCCTCTCCAGCATTTGTTGTTTGTGGATTTTCTGATGATGCCCATTCTAACCAGTGTGAGGTGATACCTCATTGTAGTTTTGATTTGAATTTCTCTAATGACTAGTGATGTTGAGCAGCTTTACATGTGCTTCTTGACCATCTCTATGTCTTCTTTGGAGAAATGTCTAGGTCTTCTGCCCATTTCTTGATTGGGTTGCTTATTTTTTTAATATTGAGTTGCATGAGCTGTTTATATATTTTGGAGATGAATCCTTTGTCCATTGATTCATTTGCCAATATTTTCTCCCATTCGGAGGGTTGTCTTATCATCTTGTTTATAGTTTCCTTTGCTGTGCAAAAGCTTTTAAGTTTCATTAGGTCCCATTTGTTTATTTTTCTTTTTATTTCCATTACTCTAGGAGGTGGGTCAAAAAGATGTTGCTGTGATTTATGTCAAAGAGTGTTCTGCTATGTTTTCCTCTAAGAGTTTTATAGTGTCTGGTCTTACATTTAGGTCTTTAATCCATTTTGAGTTTATTTTTGTGTATGGTGTTAGGGAGTGTTCTAATTTCATTCTTTTACATGTAGCTGTCCAGTTTTTCCAGCACCACTTATTGAAGAGACTGTCTTTTCTCCATTGTATATCATTGCCTCCTGTGTCATAGATTAGTTGACCATATGTGCGTGGGTTTATCTCTTGGTTTTCTATCCTGTTCCATTGATCTATATTTCTGTTTTTGTGCCAGTACCATATTGTCTTGATTACTGTAGCTTTGTAGTATAGTCTGAAGTCAAGGAGTCTGATTCCTCCAGCTGTTTTTTTCCCTCAAGATTGCTTTGGCTATTTGGTGTCTCTTGTGTTTCCACACAAATTTTAAGATTTTTTTGTTCTAGTTCTGTAAAAAATGCCATTGGTGATTTGATAGGGATTGCATTGAATCTGTAGATTGCTTTGGGTAGTATGGTCACTTTCACAATATTGATTCTTCCAGTATAAGAACATGGTATATCTCTCCAACTGTTTGTGTCATCTTTAATTTCTTTCATCAGTGTCTTATAGTTTTCTGAGTACAGGTCTTTTACTTCCTTAGGTAGGTTTATTCCTAGGTATTTTGTTCTTTCTGTTGTAATGGTGAATGGGATTGTTTCCTTCATTTCTGTTTCTGATCTTTTGTTGTTAGTGTATAGGAATGCAAGAGATTTCTGTGCATTAATTTTGTATCCTGCTACTTCACCAAATTCATTGATTATCTCTAGTAGCTTTCTGGTGGCATCTTTAGGATTATCTATGTATAGTATCATGTCATCTGCAAACAGTGACAGTTTTACTTCTTCTTTTCCAATTTGTATTCTTTTTATTTCTTTTTCTTCTCTGATCAATGTGGCTAAGACTTCTAAAACTATGTTGCATAATAGTGGCAAGAATGGACATCCTTGTCTTGTTCCTGATCTTAGAGGAAATGCTTTCAATTTTTCACCATCGAGAATGATGTTTGCTGTGGGTTTGTCATATATGGCCTTTATTGTGTTGTGGTAGGTTCCCTCTATGCCCACTTTCTAGAGAGTTTTTATCATAAATCGGTGTTGAATTTTGCCAAAAGCTTTTTCTGCATCCATCTAGATGATCATATGGTTTTTATTCTTCACTAAATTAATATGGTTTATCACATTGTTTGATTTGCATATATTGAAGAATCCTTGCATCCCTGCGATAAATCTCACTTGATCATGGTGTATGATCCTTTTAATGTGTTGTTGGGTTCTTTTCGCTAGTATTTTGTTGAGGATTTTTGCATCTATATTCATCAGTGATATTAGTCTGTAATTTTCTTTTTTTGTAATATCTTTTTCTGGTTTTGGTATCAGGGTCATGGTGGCCTTGTAGAATGAGATTGGGAGTGTTCCTTCCTCTGCAATTTTTTGGAAGAGTTTGAGAAGGATAAGTGTTAGCTCTTCTCTAAATGTTTGAAAGAATTTACCTGTGAAGCCATCTGGTCCTGGGCTTTTGTTCATTGGAAGGTTTTTAATCACAGTCTTAATTTCATGACTTGTGATTGTTCTGTTCATATTTTCTATTTCTTCCTGGTTCAGTCTTGGAAGTTATACCTTTCTAAGAATTTGTCCATTTCTTCCAGATTGTCCATTTTATTGGCATAGAGTTGCTTGTAGTAGTTGCAGGATGCTTTGTAGTTTTGCGTTGTCCATTGTAACTTCTTCTTTTTCATTTCTAATTTTATTGATTGAGTCCTCTCCTTATTTTTCTTGATGAGTCTGCCTAAATGTATATCAATTTTGTTTATCTTCTCAAAGAACCAGCTTTTAGTTTTATTAATCTTTGCTATTGTTTTCTTTGTTTCTATTTCATTTATTTCTGCACTGATCTTTATGATTTCTTTCTTTGTACTAACTTTGGGTTTTTTGTGTTCTTCTTTCTCTAGTTCCTTTAGGTGTAAGTTCAGATTGTTTATTTGAGACTTTTCTTGTTTCTTAAAGTAGGAATGCATTCCTATAAACTTCTCTCTTAGAACTGCTTTTGCTTCATCCCATAGGTTTTGGATCATTGTGTTTTTGTTGTCATTTGGCTCTAGGTACTTTTTGATTTCCTCTTTGATTTCTTCAGTGATTTCTTAGTTATTTAGTGATGTATTGTTTAGCCTCCATTTGTTAGTATTATTTATGTTTTTTTCCTGTAATTTATTTCTAATCGCATAGCATTGTGGTCAGAAAAGATGGCTGATATGATTTCAATTTTTTTTAAATTTACCAAGGCTTGATTTGTGACCCAAGATGTGATCTATCCTGGAGAATGTTCCGTTTGCACTTGAGAAGAAAGTGTAATCTGCTGTTTCCAGTGGAATGTCCTATAAATATCATTTAAATCTATCTGGCCTATTGTGTCATTTAAAGCTTGTGTTTCCTTATTAATTTTCTGTCTGGATGATCTGTCCATTTGTGTAAGTGAGGTGTTAAAGTCCCCCACTATTATTGTGTTACTGTTGATTTCCTCTTTTAAAGCTGTTAGTATTTGCCTTATGTATTGAGGGGCTCCTATTTTGGGTGCATATATATTTATAATTGCTATATTTTCTTCTTGGATTGATCCCTTCATCATTATGTAGTGTTCTTTCTTGTCTATTGTAACATTTTTTATTTTAGATTCTATTTTATCTGATATGAGTATTGCTACTCTAGCTTTCTTTTGATTTCCATTTGCATGGAATATCTTTTTCCATCCCCTCACTTTCACTCTGTATGTGTCCCTAGGTCTGAAGTGGGTCTCTTGTAGACAGCATATATATGGGTTTTTTTTTTTTTGCTTCCATTCAGCGAGCCTGTGTCTTTGCGTTGGAGCATTTAATCCATTCACATTTAAGGTAATTATCATTATGTATATTCATGTTACCATTTTCTTAATTGTTTTGGGTTTTTTTCTGCAGGTCCTTTTATTCTGTTGTGTTTCCCATGTAGAGAAGTTCCTTTAGCATTTGCTGTAGAGCTGGTTTGGTGGTGCTGAATTCTCTTAGCTTTTGCTTATCTGTAAAGCTTTTGATTTCTCCATCGAATCTGAATGAGATCCTTGCCGGGTAGAGTAATCTTGGTTGTAGGTTTTTCCCTTTCTTCACTTTAAATATATTGTGCCACTCCCTTCTGGCTTGTAGAGTTTCTGCTGAGAAATCAGCTGTTAACCTTATGTGAGTTCCCTTGTATGTTATTTGTCGTTTTTCCCTCATTGTTTTAATAATTTTTCTTTGTCTTAAATTTTTGTCAGTTGGATTACTGTGTGTCTCAGCGTGTTTCTCCTTGGGTTTATCCTGCCTGGGACTCTCTGTGCTTCCTGGACTTGGAAGGCTATTTACTTTCCCATGTGAGGGAAGTTTTCAACTATAATCTCTTCAAATATTTTCTCAGGTCCTTTCTTTCTCTCTTCTCCTCTTGTGACCCTTATAATGCAAATGTTGGTGCACTTAATGTTGTCCCAGAAGTCTCTTAGGTTCTCTTCACTTCTTTTCTTCCTTTTTTCTTTATTCTGTTCCATGGCAGTGAATTCCACCATTCTGTCTTCCAGGTCACTTATCCATTTTTCTGCCTCAGTTATTCTGCTATTGATTCCTTCAAGTGTATTTTTCATTTCATTTACTGTGTTGTTCATCTCTGTTTGTTTGTTCTTTAATTCTTCTAGGTCTTTGTTAATCATTTCTTGCATCTTCTGGATCTTTGCCACCATTTTTTTCTGAGGTCTCGGATCATCTTCACTATCATTATTCTGAATTCTTTTTTGGAAGGTTGCCTATCTCCACTTCATTTAGTTATTTTTCTGGGGTTTTATCTTGTTACTTCATCTGGTACATAGTCCTCTGCATTTTCTTTTCGTTTATCTTTCTGTGACTGTGGTTTTAATTCCACAGGCTGCAGGACTGTAGTCTTTCTTGTTTCTTCTGTATGCCCTTTGGTGGATGAGGCTAACTAAGAGGCTTGTGCAAGCTTCCTGATGAGAGGGACTGGTGGTGGGTAGAGCTGTGTGTTGCTGTGGTGGCAGAGCTCAGTAAAACTTTAATCCATTTGTCTGCTGATGGGTGGGGCTGAGTTCCCTCCCCATTGGTTGTTTGGCCTCAGATGATCTAGCCTTGAATACTACATGATCTTTGGTGGGTCTTATCTTATGGCGGACTCAAGGAGGGCTCACGCCAAGGAGTATTTCCCAGAACTTCTGCTGTCAGTGTCCTTGTCCCTGTGGTTAGCCACAGCTGCCCCCTGTCTCTGCAGGAAACCCTCCAGCACTAACAGGTAGGTCTGGTTCAGTCTCCTATGGGGTCACTGCTCCTTCCCCTGGGTCCCGATGCGCACACTACTTTGTGTGTGCCCTCCAAGAATGGAGTCTCTTTTTTCCCCAGTCCTGTCAGAGTCCTGCAATCAAATCCTGCTAGCCTTCAAAGTCTGATTCTCTGGGAATTCCTCCTCCCATTGCTGGACCCCCAGGTTGGGAAGCCTGACATTGGGCTCAGAACCTTCACTCAAGTGGGTGGACTTCTGTTGTATAATTGTTCTCCAGTTTGTGAGTCACCCACCCAGCAGTTATGAGATTTAATTTTATTGTTATTGTACCCCTCCTATCATCTCATTTTGTCTTCTCCTTCGTCTTTGGATGTGGGATATCTTTTTTGGTGAGTTCCAGTATCTTCCTTTCAATGATTGTTCAGCAGTTAGTTGTGATTCTGCTGCTCTCTCAAGAGGGAGTGAGCGCACGTACTTCTACTCCACTGTCTTGAACCCAGGATAAATTTTTTAAGATGCACTTTGAATGAAGCGAAGCAATCAATCTATCAGAATACACACATACACATATTTTGAAATTCCTTTCATCTAGTGCTCAAACTGTATAAAATAAATATTTTTCATATATGCAGACAGATAGGCTAAACTAGTTATTTTAAAAAAATAAAGCAATGATAAGAACAAAACCCATGGTAGAATTTGGGGTGGTGGTAGTGTTTAGGGAAGAAGATGAATTTGAGGATGGAATCTCAGGCATTTACAAAATAATTGGTATTCTCTCTCTTAAGATAATGAATGGGTACATGATATTTATTTTTGAGTATTCTTTCTCTTACTTATATCTTATCTAAATATTATTTTGTATTTTTGTAATTTTTCATAATTAATTAAAGTGGTGCATGATGCAAGTGTAAAGTTCTATAAGATTAGTATCAGCACCATGACATTATAATTATTATTGATGATAACAATAATAAATAATATTTTCTGATACATAAAACACATTTCAAAAATATAAGAAACATATAGGCAATGCATAAGTCAGATATAGTAAAGACAAAGCAGCGAAGCTATTCTAGCAGAGAAAATATTAAGTACCATGGACATTTCTATGCCTGTTCTGTCATTCTCATGGAAAGTGGTTATCATTGAGTACTTATAATCTTCACTTTCCCATTTAGTTTTAAGTAGACTATATATATATCTGTATATAGCTATATATAGATATATATATCTATATAGTTTTTTTCCATTTAGTTTTAAGTATATTTATGGTTTTGAATAAGCAGGGATTATCATAATTACAAAGTATTTTCCTGTAAGGATTCTTCCTTTTTTTTTTTTTTTTTTTACAAACAGTCAGAAATACAAACAAAATATTTTTCTAAGGGTTTGAATCCCCAGGGAATACATCAGTAAGATGGATCTAGTTGTCATCACATATGCCTGTTTTTATAATGCAGTGCATTCCTAGAAACCTCATCTTTGGCTATGCTATCAGCAAGTAAAGTGTTTAACACTATTAATTTATCTGTCTCAACACATTTGACATTAATGACAAAATTATCAACCAAACATGTCAAATTTGACTTACTTGGCCTTTGATGAATATTGGTGTCTTGGCAATGGAAGCATGCATTCTATCAGAAAGAGTAGCAACTCTTTAAAGACAAAATCTTCCCCAGCACTGGAGGAGATGAAATTTCTCTGTTCTACCCCATTTCCCTGAACCAAAGTAGTTGTCATTACAATCTAGAACTTTCCCATGTGTGCATAAAGGATGCAGGGTGGCAAAGGTTTTGATATTTCTAAAGTATATTCAATATCTGGAATATCTCAGTGCAGTTAAAATGATATTAATAACATCAAATACGCTAATAGTACTTACGTTTCAGGCAATATTCTAAGTACTTTAAACATAATAAATCGTTTGATTCTTAAAATTGCATGAGGTAGTAATATTATTAACTTTATTTTATAAATGAATAAACTGAAACACAGAGTAGTTAAGAAGACCTGCATAAGAGAATTTAAACGCAGGAATATGCCTTCTAAAATTTCTTACTCTTAGTTGCTAAATGATACAGCTCCAAATGCATTTAGAAGGTGGGCCAAAGCTGGAGCATATGCAAATGTAGACAGGATTAAAAATCTGAACTGGTTAAAGTTAACTCTCTGCGAAACTTAATTATGGATGGGGGCAGGGGTAATAGAGTGGTGCCAGCAAAATGCATCATAGCTACTGTCAAGAGGATAGACTTATGAAAAAAAAAAAAAAAAAAGACAGGTGGAAAAAAAAAAGAGGGCTTCAGATAAAAAGGTCAAAGTGAGGTTAGATGAGTATCATTTAGTACCTTGGAAAGTTCCCTGGGAATGCTCAATTTAACCTCTGCAGAATTTGATCTGCTCTCTTTTAGTTTTACATTCTCCAGGCGCAGAATTAGTTTTCCTTCCTTGCTTACTCAGTATTTGTCTTTTTTAAAACTTTTGTTTTGGAAAACTCTCAATCTGAAGAGAAAGTTTTAAGTGCATAACAAAGATGTTTCCCCATCTCTAAAACATTTGAGAGTAACTATCAAATTGTGCATAATTTTGACTTGTCCCTTTGTTGATGATGTTAACTTTAATCAGTAATTAAAGTGATGCCTGATAAGCTACTCAATTGTAAAGTTACACTTTTCCTCTTTGTAATTAACAAGATTTTGTTGGGAGGTATTTTGAAAGTATGTAAATAATTACAGATGTAAATGTAAATGCATACAAACATATCTCCGTCATTCTATGAGTAATTCTTTGCTTCTGGGACAATAAAATGTGTCAGTCTGATCTTACAGCATCTGTGCCCCAACCCTAAAATCAGTATTTTCTTCAGAGTCATGACTCCTATTATCACATAATACATACATAAATGTATGTACATGTTTGTGTGTGTCTCTATGTGTAAATATGTGTATAAGTAGAGTGAACTCAATCCCCTATATATATCGAATCTCCCTTGACTTCTGCTGTCCTGTCCCCCATCCATGCAGACATCGTCCTTACCCTATTAGTTCTCTGACACCCCATGCTGAGCCACAGTGCCATGAAGTCCTCACTCTTGCCAGGACTCTAGTACTCTGTATCTGGATGCCCTAGACTCATTTTTTTTTTTTTTAAGAGCAAATAACCATATTAATTCTTTCAAAAGTCTTCTTACATTATATTAGATAGAAAAGATATTTCTCACCTGACTTGATTGACTAAAATGTTGTATAAAACCCCAGAGGGGCAGGTCAGACTATTATCTCAGTTTCATTATCCTCCTGATTATTAGGTTTTTCATATTCTTTAGAAGGACAAAACTTCACAGGATTGTGATCCTTCCTCCTTTTGTAATTCCACTCTGTCAAGCTGGGAGAACATGTGCATTCTTTTATTCATTGCTTATGGCTGACTTCATAAGGAAGTATTATGAAAGGGGCTGCAAACTTCCAATTACCAGATATGAAAATTCATATGAACATAATAAATATAAGTCTTCATAATTTTTTAAACTACAGAGTCTTCATTTTTCTCAGTAAATGGATTAGTACAGGCTGTGAGGAATTTTGTAGTAGTCAAATTGGCAAGAAAGAAAATGAAAGCATGAAAGTCTAAGTGCATCTTTCAGGATTAAGGTATTTAATGTTTAAAGGTTTTCTGTTTTTTTTTTAAGTACTTGAAGGATGGAAAGTAGTCAATGAAATGGAGCTAAAACATCAGTGATTTTAATATTCTAGGCTCAGGGATTTTTTGAGTTTGTAGAAGTCAGTGTGTTTATTTTGTAAAATTATACTTTGATTCATTAAAATGTTGACTTCACCGTGGGAGTTAGTAGCCCGTGCACAAAGAAATTATGAGAGAAGGGAGTAGAAATCATCATCAGGGCTATAAATTAAGACAAGTTATTCACTGAGAGGCTGTGTGGGAGATCATCCCATGGAAATGCAAAATCTCTTTATGAGATAGGACTGAAATCATATTTTATCTTGGCATCTCCAGACCATGTTTGACTGACACATAATAGTCATTCAACTGATGTGTATTGAACAATGACCATAATAAGCATAATAGCACTAATGGGAATCTCGGGCATGTTGTTAAATGGACAAGATTCATCCACATATATGTGTTATCACAGTGAGTATGTGGGTGAAGTGTCATGGAATTCAGTGTTATGCCCCACAATGACCATGGACCTTGCTCTAGCAACAATGGATAATGTTAACTGAAGTCTCTACATTACAATGGGTCCTTATCCTCCAGATGGTGTTTGTGTGTGTGTGTGTGTGCATGTGTGTGTGTGTGTGTGGTGTGTGTGTGTGTTGTGTTTTGCCTCTGTGTGTGTAAGACCATTAACTACCTAGCGCACAACTTCCTAGAGTCATGGTCACCAACAACCAGGAAATTCCGATGGGTATATCCAGTATGAACCACTGGAAGGAAGTATGTCATAGCTTTGTTTCAGAAAAAAGATTCAACTTATACATAAGCAAACCACATATCCCTTAGTTAAGTATTACACTTCTGGATCTGAGTACAGTACTAAACTAGTCATATTTAGTATAAACATACTCATAGGAAAAATGACCATAGTTTAAATGGTATACATAAAATCCCTCTTAACCTACTACTTATCTTTTGCTCCTGCCCTAATTCCTATATCCTCTAGCCCCAGTCTCCAGAGGTAGCAGAAGACATTTTTCAACTTGCTTCTATATGGTAGAATAGAATTTCTAGTGGTAAGGATGGACATGGATGTCCTATTTTTCAGTGACTTCGAGTTTCCAAATAATCCTGGTTATCAGATGGCACTGCATAAAAAGAAACATTACAAAACTGAATCCTGCTAAGGCTAAGATTATCATATTTTAGATAATCTCATCCTGATATGGTAGAGTATATTTGCTCAGTGTTAATGATAAAAAGAAAGAAGTGAACAGAACTTCATGTAGATGAAATCTTGCTTTAGTACAAGGTAAATATGTTTTCTCATTTAGTTGATAAGCAGGCAAAATAACAGGAATACAATTATACTGTTTTTTGGATTTTCTATTGAGGTTCCTTCTAATGAACTATGTAGGATCTTTAAGATATATTTGACTTTTCACCTGAATTCAGTTTGAATAATTGCATTAGGTGGTCATCCTTATGTAAGCATTCCATTCACTCACTCACTCACTCATTCATCCATTTATTTAACAATTATTTATTAAGCCATTCTTTGAAATTTCCCAATATAGTGTCCTTCTCATCCTGTACTGTTCAAAAAGATTGGGAAAAGTTAGGGAGTAATATATGTTGCAGACAGTGGATTTTAGTTCAAACATTTCCTTATTTAAGAATGAATACTTCTGAAAAAGAAATAGTAGCTTTATTACAATTGATCTCCTCAGCTGTATTTGGGTCTGGGCCCATCACTCTCCTGGGAGAGAATTTTGGCCTGCGGGTCTGCTGAGTTACCAGAAACTGTGATTAGGGATGTGAGGCTGTCATTCTGTCCTAGGAGCTGACTTCAGAGCCAAGATTAACTGGTGCCAGAATGAGAAATAAAATTCAAGAACCTTAAAGGAACTCTGTAGATTTACCTGGGATTAAAAAAATATTACTAAGCATCTTTTTTTTAGGGTTCAATATACCTTCAAACCTGCTTTCTTATGCCGATATCTCATTTTTTAAATTTACATAAAATAATTTTTAGAAGGAAATAAAATAAGGACGAAAAAGAAAAGAAAATAGATGAATGAAAAGAGGAATTTTCCATGCAAAATTACAAATGCAAAGAAAAATCTTAAAAGTGTGCAATTAAAATTTTCACCTAAATTATATCATCTTAATATCATGACTAGCAAAAGTCCTGTGTTTCTGTGTTTAAAAGCCTCAGATTATTTTTCTGGGAGAACACAGTATTATATCCCTTTTAGAATTCTGAGATTTCTAAGCCACAGGCAAGAATTGTTACCCTACCACTAATTAATTAATCTGTGTGTTCATACTGTGGTTTACCCTGTGGGTGATAAAAATTTGTGCCACAATTTATTTTGCAGATGACTTTAGGATCCACAGTCAAATCAAATGAGATGGAATTAACTGTCCCAGCCTTCCAAAGAGCAGGCTCATACAAATGACATACTGTTTTAGCTCTTGGAAGATGACATTTGTCTTAGTAATTTTGAAATATGAATGTGTTCTAGATAGCAATAAATACACTGCAGTGTTCACATAGGTAAAATATAATAAACGTGATGTTTGAGAGAAGCTCTCTTTCAGTTGTAAAGTCTTCTTGCCTCAGACTTCTGACTTTTCCTTCTACACAACTCATTATTATAAGTTCTATCTGCATTTATTTTTTACTTCTATATGGTCCAAAGTTTCATAATAGTTGTTTACTTTCAAATTTGTCCTCACTCTCAGTTTTCTCATTTTTTTGGGGTTATCTTGTTTGATATATTAACATTCTTCTATTCACTGCCTCTCCATTGCCAGAGCTCTCCTCATCCTGGTTTACAGGGCTGTTTCCACAATCCACACGTCATTGTAATAGGATTAATTATTTATCCATAAAGGGTCTGGGCATATTTATTTTTCAGGTTAATAATGAAAATGTAATAATTGAGTCCTATATAGTTCACACTTAGGAATGATGATCAAAGCTATTTATTATTAAGAAGAGTTACTATCTTCCACTAACTGTGGACTATATAAACTAACCCCAATATGAATAGTCATTAAATTCTTTACACTTCTGGTTAAAATTAAGAAAGCAAGCTATAATAGAAAATAATAGCTCTGAACGCACCAATACATTTTCAGGAAATTTCAAAATGAATGTTAAGGGCAATGGCATTAAATGTTGATGCCTTTTCATGATAGATTTATAGTAATCAAAAAGTCCAAATAATTCACTTTTAGATGAAGCATGCCTTGGTTTTACAAAAAAAGGAATCATTCCTACAAATAAAAAAAAATCACTATTACAAATTTTATTTTAGAGGTTAAAAATTTATTTCTGAAAATGCCAATGATTTAGGTATATAAACTAAATTACAATTTTTATATAATTCTAAAGCTATTTGCTTTACCTCTTAAGTAACTTGTTAATTTCCAGAAAATCTAAAGGACAAATGCTTTTCTGGATTTCTTCCAAAGCAGTACATTAAATGACCTTGATTGTGTTTAGACTTTCAATTTGAAACCTCTAAGCTTGGATATGAATTCCAGTTTAAGGTTTTTGTGAAATTTCTACTGAGGCAAGATGTGTAACAATACAAGACAAATAGTGGCAAAATAAGCCTCTAAAATAACCTGTTTGAGGATAAATGAAAAAATAATAAAATAATAAATTGATTGGACATAGTAAAAGAAGAATATATACATATATAAATATATATTTTTACATTTAAGATTCCTTCTAACTGTAACATTTAATAAAGAATTCCCTTTAATATTCAATTGGATTGACTTTTTTGATTTTTGCTTTTTTTTTCTGAGTACTAGTAATAGAAAATCACCTGAGCTGGTCATGAAAGAAGAGGTTTTCAATACATCCTTTTTCTTATTTTAATTTCCTTACTTTGTACATTTTACTAAAATCCTACTTTTAACAAAGCACCTACATTTTTCATGTTGATCCCTTGAAGCTTGCCAGCAAATACTATATAGAATTTAATTTAAAAATATTTCGCTGGGTATCACTGTGATTATTGTTGAAGAAATAAAGAGAAATGAACACTGGTTTGTGCTGTCTCAGAATATTATGCCTCTTAAAATTGCAGTGACGAATGCAGTTAGAAGATACACATTCTTGGGAAACAAGTGACTTATGCCTACAAATGTTACCACAAACTGTGTTAGAATAGTATCCAAATCAATAACTTTGAAGAGTCTGTCTAGCAAAAGCTTTGAGGTCTTGGTAAATACATGGTGAATGAGTAAAGTAATGACTTTGCAAATCACTTTCATAATATTAAAAGGATTAAGCAGTTACTTTATGAAACATTTTAATTCATTGACAGCAAAAAAAAAAAAAATGTGCTGAGTAGATTGAATTTTTTGTAATGTGAAGTATACAAAGAAAGTGTAAATTTATGTCCTCGAAATACTCACAAACTTACTAGGAAAAAAAAATTGGATTAGAATGAGAAAAAAATAACTGGTTTAGAATGAGACAAAAATAATTGGTTTAGAATGAGAAAATACTCTTGTTATTATGTGTTAAATTCAAATATTCTGTGCAATGACAATAGTTAACTTTTATTGAGTGTTTTACCTTCTTTATCACAACAACCCTATGATACAGGCACTCTTCTGATTCCTGACTACATGGATGGTAGCTGAATCAAAACATATTCATAAGCTTGCCCTGATCAAAGATTCATGAACTCAAGCAGGCTTACTGCAGCATCTAAGCTTTCATACACTGTGCCACAGCTCAGTCTATGTTAGATGGTCAGGAAAAGTTTCATGCAATATGTGGACCTTGATTTAGGTTTCAAAGAAGAATGCAAATTTGGATAGTATTAACAAGCATGGAAAACCTATGGCAAAGACCAAATTTTTTACCATATGGGCATGGTAAAATTGGGGGTAGAGATGAGTCTAGATTGAGTAGGATTAATAGGGTCAGAATTTTATTGATTTTCAAGACAGTAAAAGATTATAGACTTTACACTCAGAGGTGGGAGATATTGACTATTTGGGAGATTTATACAAATTATCTATAAACATTTCATGCACAGGCCCAGCAGTCAATGTTAAAGAGTAGTCTAAAATAAATTACTGCAATATAGCCTATAAGATATAATAACAGATGCGTATAAATATGCACAACTAAACCAGAGAAATTACAATAAGCCCTCCAGAATAGGTGACATTTGAGTTTTGTCTTGAAGGAAAAAATAATGTTTTAAAAGATTCATCTGACACTAATGTAAGAATGAATTAAAGAGAAGAACTTGATATTGGTAGAAAAGATAAGAGACATTGTAGTAAAAGGTATAGTTTGTGGTAGAGGCATAATCAGATGCCAATTTCTTTTAAGCATGATTGATAGATTATTGGTGAGAAAGAGTTATTCCTAAAGAATTATAGTTTTAGATTAATATTATGCATAAATAAGATGACTCTGGGACAGTTAATTTACTTATACTAACATGATGTTAATAAGACCAGGGTTATAGGGTTACTCATTCTGTTCTGTGACCTTGGAGTAAAGGCCAGCCAGGAATTTTAGAAATCTTTCACAGAATGACAAAGACAGATAGTGTGAAAACCTTCATAAATTTCATGCCTGTGATAGTCAACACTGAAAAAATAAAACCCTCAAAAACATTTATTCAATTAAGTGTGGACCAAGTGTGGGCATCACCACACAGAATTCTAGTGTAATAATAAGATTTCCTCTGAGCTTTCCAGATACAGGTGAATATTGAATTTTATTTACATAAGGTTTTATTTGTTCATGCATAGTACCTCCAGCACTATCACTTAGGTCATCTTTACTGTTGCTGCCTAAACACAATGATAACAATCACAGTAATAATAAAGAGGACAATATCTATCATGCCTCAGATAGCTTTGGAATTAGGTAGAGAATGAACAAATAGCTACAATTCATTTGGCACATAACATATTGGCATAACATAATTTAATTTTTACATTTCATGAACTAGGAATTTTTACAAGTCTATTTTGCAGATGAATAAACTGAGACTCATAGCTGGTGGGTGTCGAAGCTAGGATTCAAACCTGGGAATATCTGCCCTCAACTCCAATCCTTTGAACAACATAAGATACATCCAATGATCCTGTCTTATGGGCTTCCCTACCATAGACTCTCAGCCTCCCTTTTCTTTTACCTTGGGCTGTAACATTGGGTTTTAATTTGCAGTGCAGAGAGACAGTAGAATTAAGACTCCAATGCAACAGCATTTTGTCCTAATTCTTCACTGTGCTGTCACCAGAACTGGCTTCAGTAGTTCTCCCAACTGCAGTTACTCTCTCCATGTGCATCCTCTTTAGGCATCCTATCAAGGCAGGCAGAGGTTAAGCTGTATGGACTCCAAGGTCCAATCCATCTCTAAAAATTCTACTCTTTTAAGAAAGTTAATGAAGTTGACCCAGTACTATTGATGTTCGGGGAATTCAAAGCATCTGGAAATTCTCTCTGGAATTTCTCTTCCCTTAACATTTTGTTATTTACAGAATTTATCTTGCTGTCTGAAATTTTTGTCGGTGGTTTCAAATATTTACTATTAATTTGTTTAAACAAGTGTTAAGTAATATGGGTCAGGTCCAGTATAGGCATTGGGGATAAAGACCTAGGAGAATTTGTTGCCCCAGGAATCCAGGGCGTATTTGCTGTATCTATGGCTTATGACCTAAAAGTCTTAGTAGGGGAGTGAGAAAAGTAAACTGAAATTATATGACATGTTTTCATTGATATTTTTTTTACTCCCAGATAGAACAGCTTCTGATGATGAGCAAGGGACATACCGTTTGGGTGGGGATGATCGATAACTGGCCACCAAAGTATGCATTATAAAACTAACTTCAACTTTGTTGCAAAAGTATTGCTTTGAATGGACTTCTAGCTAGCTACCAAAAAGTTTGTTGATTCAACATTCAGACTAATTGATAACAAAGAGATTCTAGTATCATGTGCCTTATTAGAGTGCTTATTTTTACTGGTACCAGTCCCAGCTGGCTTTCATTTGCTGGCTGAACTTGGGTTAGGCATGCCATCTAAGCCTCATTTTTCTCAACTGTCAAATAACCCTACCAATATTGTTATGAGAACTAAATAAATTCATGCATAAAAAGTACTAAACATACTATCTTATATATCAAAGCCTTTTAATTGTCTATATTTCAACCCAAATTTCAATTGCTTTTTCAATGATATTTGTTGGACTCTAATAGTCTATACTGTATTAAAAAAATTAATTCTCAGAGAGATAAATGCATTTAAATAGAATGAAAAATATTAAAATACAAAGCATGGTACATTGATACAAAATTTAATTATTGCTTATTCTCTGGAAATTGATGAATTAAATATTTTAGCTAGCTCTATCTTCTTTTTTGTGTGTGTGGTTGTTTTTCAATCTGATTTCACCTGAATAACCACAGAAGCCCCATGCTAAGCGATGACTCAGACACACTTTGCAATAATAGCTATGTTAACTGACTTTTAATGCTATTTTACTTCCCAGTTGCTCTCCACACGTCCCCAAAGTTTAATAAAGCTGAAAACATTTTATTTTATTGTCTCAAACTATTGATTATCTGTTTAATGTAATGTTGAAAACTCTGTGATATATTGCCTTTGTCACAATGATTAAATGAATTATCTTAAAGAAATAAGAGTTCTGCTTTAAAGCAAAGAACCCTAATGCAAAATAAAATTGTTTCATTCCGACATTACTTGGGGCTCCATTAGAAAGCATACAAATCTTATTCTCAGTATTGCAAAGGAAAGGAATTTGATTGTTTCACAACTGATTTAGATATTCCTAGGGGCACTGCACGACAATTTAGATTTCTACTTCTTGATTTTATTGCCAACATAAGCTTATTTAAAGAAATGAATAACAAAGTCACTGACTTCAGAGAAATGGAAACATAAGAAAAAAAAGTCTTTGAATTTTGACCTCATAAACAAACAAACAAACAAAAAAACTATTTGATCCAGAAAGAAAGCACTGTATTTGAGCAAGACAAAAGATATGTCACAATTTAAACCAATCCTAAGAGTTGTCTAATAGTAATACAGGGTAATAAGGAAACAAATATGGGTGAAATACTGTATTTGTTTGCTAGGGCTGCAGTAAAAAGGTACCACAGACTAGGTGGCTTAACCAACAGAAATTTATTTTCTAAAGAAAATAAATTCTAGTCTAGAAGTCACAGATCAAGATGTCCACGGAATTTTTGTGTTTTTTTGAGGTCCCTCTCTTTGGCTTGCAGATGGCTGTCTTCTTCCTCTGTCTTCACATGGTCTCCCCTCTGTGTTTGTCTGTGTCATAATCTCTTCTTATAAAGACAGCAGTCCTGTTGGATTAAGACTGGCCCTAATGATCCCATTTTAATTTAACTACCTCTTTAAAGACACTATCTCCAAATGTTTAGGGTTTCCATATGTGAATTTTGGGAGGACACAATTCAGTCCAAACAACTACTTAATGTAAAAATGTTGTATGTGAGTCACTTCATCCATCTTGAGAATGTGGCGTTGAGACATGGTATTTGTTAACAGACTTTATTTGCAGGGATGACAAACACTGCAGAAACACATTCCCCTGACCACATAGCCCTGACTGTGGACATTGTTTTTCCTCCGAATACCTCTTCCTTATCACAGGAATAGTATATACATTTTTCAAGGAACAACTCTTCCTCCTCTTTTCACTCTAGTATCTAAACATGTCCAAATAGGATTACCCTCTTCTTAAATATATTCACATAACTGACCAAACTGATTGCTTAAGGGGAGTGCATGTTTACTGAACCATCCCACTCCATTTTTAGATCCAGAGCTGAGGGAAGGGACTGCTTCTTTCTGGAGAGAAAGCTGAGAATATGTAAGCCCAGAAATTCCAAGGTGTGCCAGTTCTGGTCTTCTGGAAAACACCAGTCTGCACGGGGAGAGAATGAAACTCTTATGCAAAGATTACAGACAATAGGCAGAAAGTCTAGAAAATTCAAAAATTTTGATCATCTCTAACTCATCAATGCACATTGTGGTCATATGAATCAAAAATTTCTCCCTTTTTCCCATCCTGGCTTAAATTTAGATTTAATAGCTTCCAAGCAAAGGTTACTAGTTTTGGCTCCAATGAGACAAAATGGAGAAGCACAGCAGTAGAAGTATAATCTCTTGCTACTTCATTTTGGAAACAAGTTTTGAAAATACTGTGACCAGTGTCTTTACTGTGAGTCTTGCTATAGGAAAGTGTTTCTACTGGTTCTGTCTTGAAAAAAGCCTCCAGAGGTACATTGTATTTATTTAGTTTTGCTAATATGGCAGATGAAAAGAAGCAGCCTCATCATGGAAATGTGAATTAAAAAAAAAAAAAAGGATAAAAAGAATGAGTCAGTCTGTGTTTCCCCATCAGGGCCCCTGATGCTGAGACCTGACCATTTACATGGTTTCACTTAAAGTTACACACTCAACAAATAATTTACTAAAAAAGTGAGACAGTTGCTGAATATATCTGTGAATACTAAAAAACTCTTTTACTTAAGTTGTGTTGCAACTTTCTCTTGTTAACCTTAATAATAACACCCTCCAGATCATGCTACCAGAAAGAGTTGCATGAACACATCCCATAGTGTGAGCAAGGTACTTATGGTTATATTTTGCTGGGTAAATGAAAGTCAAGATTTCTAATACATAATGGATGGGTTGACATTGGCTTCCCTACTTAGTTTCAGTGACAAGTATCCATGTGTTTTCTACGCTAGATGATTCATTTTAAGGAAAGTGTGTGAATTCCAGAATGGTGAGAATTGATAGTAGTATCCTGATTCATTCATCCACTTTCAGCACAGTGCAACATGTTGCATTTTTTGTATAATACTTTAACTGTATTTTTAAATTATATTATCTGGTTTTAAATAACTTAAAACTGTAAATAGACATTTAGAAAATGCAAGTTAATACCAACTACAAGAGCACAAGCAAAAAACAATGGCAAAGTTGACATTGCTAGTGTGGGTCATTCTTAAGTCACATTAGAAAGGTAAAAATAAATCTTAAAATAAAATGATCAAAAATATTGGCAAATAGTTTGGAAAAATGAAATTTTTAAGAGGACACTTTGAAACAAAATTACATGCCTTATGGCAAATTATAAATTTCACCTTAACACTAATATTCATTCTCATATCTAATACTGGTATGAAGCCATAATGACTACCAAAATATTTTTACAATATTTCTTATAATATTTTAATCTCCTCCTTAGAAGTATATAGTCCGTGTATGTTTAATAATATAAATAATATATTAATATTGTAGTACCTGCTTATAATTTACAAATAACTATGCATATTTTTGCGCATGTTCAAAACGTTTTATTATTCTGGTACACAAGTAGAGGTTAGATTCCAAGAGATCTAAGTAATGCCAATATTATGCATAGCGTACCTACAGAATTGATTAAAAAGTTAATCTTATTTAACCGAAAAAAACTAGATATACATTTATGTGTGCTCCTTTTCTAGAAAGTAACTTTAAAAAGATAATAAGCAAAAGGTGCATAAGACAAGAACAAAATTAAGAAGTAGCTTTCTATAATTGTGTTTGTATCTAGGATTTTACAATAGCCATACATAAGGAACCCATTTAAATGTTCAGATACCAGTGTCTCATCAGAAATTTTGATCTTAATCTAGGCCCCAACAAATGTAGTTCCAAAAAAACTTCCCTGGTGTTTCAAATCAATAATTCCCATTTATAACATTATGAAATATTTATTCAGATATTTTAATGTATTGATGTATAAAATCATCTCTCTCTTTTTTTCTCTCTCTCTTTATTCACTTCGTTTCTGGAAACACCAGAGACAGATCTGGTATGGCTCTGTAATCCTTAGACTATAATGAGTCCTCTGTTGGATGTAGTATTGCATATATCATTTCTTACTCTGTGACCTTTTTTTTCCACTCTGTTAATAAAGCCTTTTGATGGTCAGAAGTTCTAAATCAAATGCAGTCCAGTTTATCCATTTTTTTGCTTTATGGTTAGTGTTTTTGTGTCTTGCATGGAAATCTCTGCTTATTACAACATGAGAAGTTCTCCTAGTTTTCTTTTAAAAGTTTTGTTTTTTACCTTTTTCGCTTAGCTCTGCAATCCGATCAAAAAGAATGTCTTGTGTTCAATTCTAGATACGCATAAAACAGTACAGGGAACCCAGAGAAAAGAGGTAGGGTAGTTGGCAGGTAGAGATGGGGCAATAGACTGCTATATTTCAAAGGCCAGTGAAACAAACAGAGGGCATTTATTCTTCTTTGCTACTCCTTATTTATTTATTTTTTCAGTCTAGTGTCATTTGTTTTAGAGAATTTCCCACATTCTGAATCTGGTAAATTATATCCCTGTAGTAAGCCATCATTCATTTTTTATCCCAAATTTACTATACAAGGTAGTTAGATCTAGAAGAATGATTAGATTTAAGTTCTCCTTCTCTTCCTCCATCTCCTCTTCTTTATTCTACGAGAATATTTTGTAGATGAGCTTTTTGTTTTACCTTCTTTCACATTAAGAGTTATATAATTTCTAGATGTTTTGCTTTTACATCTGGATGTTTTCTGTCACTTGATGTGAAATTGATCAGTGGATCCAGTTTTCATGTGCCAGTTTCATTCATGATAAAATTCTCTATTAATCTTCCACCTAATGGTTTTATTTTTCTTTGATGATGTTGCCTAGATCTGTTATTTCACAGTAGCTTGTTGTTGTTTTTATTGCTTGTTTTATTTTGTTTTGTTTTAGTTCTACCTTTTCTTCCACATTTATTATTTGGAATTCTACTCTAAACAAAGATTTCCTCTCATCAACTGTCTGGGTATAGTAAAATACAGGACAAACAGGAGGAGCAGGATACATTTTTATTCTTTCCCTTTATTTACCAATTTTTAGAATAGAGTCAGGTTATAACAGTTTTCAAAGTTGACCAATGATATATTTTTTAACATATTAACTCAAGGATTTTTAAAATATAGCTGTTGATATGTTTAAATTTAATGCACACATTCTTTCTGATGCTCAAGCTATTGCATCTTTGGCCAAAGAGAGCTATTTCAAGTTGACTTTTGTGTCCTTTAACTAATCTTGGGTAGTATTTGAGAGCTTCTTTGTTTTCAGGAATGAAATTTTCTTTTTTTCATGGAATCCTGATTTATTTTAGTGGAAATCTGATTTATTAGAGTCTACAATCTAGGTACCTAGGTGCTAGAAATTCTCATTGCTACTTAATATTTTATTTTATTTTTTCTAGACCTTTTCAGTGTACACTGAAACATATTGGCAAATACTTTTTTTTTTCAAGAAAGAGAAAGGTAAATGAGTTTATATTGGTATTTATATGTCAAATTAAAGATTATGAGATAAACCTATCTATCTATCTATCATTTATCTATCTGCCTTTCTATTCTTCCAAGTTTAGTTGTTTCAATTAGTTTTTAACTTCAAAGGCTTTTTACTTTTATACCTAACTTAGTTTTCAAATTAAATACTAAAACAACCAAAACACAAAGAACAAGGTACAATAAAGAAAGTTATAACAATGTGAACCACAGAATTGGAAAACACAGAAAAAATATATTAATAATAATTATTATTTTTATTTTTTACAGATTAAATCACCATGAGTAGGTCTTGGGGGATATGTTAAAAGTGTAAGTTTACTCAGTGAAATAACAAATTGAATAGAACGTGTATTGTAATGCAATACCAAGAAAACATTTATTATGTACAGTTGCCTGTATTTCCAGGCTTTATTGCTATGCTGTAGTTAGGTCAGAAATTTTTGTAGTAGCCATAGAATTTTTAAAAATTTATTTATTTAGTTTTGGCTGTTTTGGGTCTTCGTTGCTGCGCGTGGGCTTTTCTAGTTGTGGAGAGCAGGGGCTACTCTTCATTGTGGTGCACGGGCTTCTAATTGCGGTGGCTTCTCTTTGTTACAGAGCACCGGCTCTAGGTGCACTGGCTTCAGTAGTTGTGGCTCGCGGTTTTAGTTGCTCCGTGGCATGTGGGATCTTCCTGGACCAGAGATCGAACCCATGTCCCCTGCATTGGCAGGCAGATTCTTAACCACTGTGCCACCAAGGAAGTCCCTATCTCTAGTCCCTATTTGAGAATCTTAACTGGTTTCTTGCCTTAATTCTTCTCCACTTCACTTGCAGCTCTAACCTTATGTCCCTTTCCTGGGCAAAACTCTCCAACTGCCTCTTATGTCTCATTGTAAAAGTCAAAATCCTTGCGCTGCTCTGTTAGTTCAAGTATGATCAACCCTTCCCAAGCTCTCTAATTCATAGTCCTCATCACTTTTTACTTTCTTACTACCTCACTCTCTGTCCATATTGGCCTCATTTCTAATTGCTAAGAATGCCAAGTATATCTCACTCTCAGTGCACAAAGCTGGGTTTTAATGGATATTGGGGATATACCCAAAATCTTTTGTCATCTAGTGTTGTAGATATTATCTATGATTTCTTTTGTTTATTTTTGCTTTGTTATTTACTTAAGTTATTGTATTTTCTCTACTTTCCTGGTGGAGTAACTAAGCAGATTAAAAAATTGCTAGTATCGATTTCCAGAATATGGTGATCTGTTCTTTTGTTTTTTGAGTAGGCACTCTCCTACAATTTATTGAATGGAAGTAGATGAGTTTATAAAATTTCACAAAATGTCCAAAATGTTATAAGAGGGTGAGATTTCTTATATGTAATTCTAACGACTTTATTGGATCATTGATCTGTGTTTTAGGTAAAACCCTCCTTTAGGGAGCAAGGAAAAGAGGACCCAGGAAATAGTTACAAAGAGAGCTTCCAGAGAGATAGGAAGGCTCCAAGGGGGACATGGTTTCAATATATCAGAAGATGAAAGAGGAAACACGGACATCAGAAGTATTAGTTACTTCAAGAGGTAGAGGAAACTGAGAAAAGTGGTTGGTTGATTTTGGAGTAATCCTTTTAATAGTATAGTAAAAGTAGAGTCAGAAATTATCATGTTGCTGTCCAATGTATTATCGAATAACATTGAACATTAACATGCAGTGGCTGTGTCTTTCACAAATTTATTTATATTGCATTCATTATTTAATAGTGTTTAATGCAAAGTCAGAAGATGAAAACAGAGACTGTCTTATATGAGTGGCATTTTTTATTGAAATTTTATTCTGAGGTTGAATTGAATTGTAAGCCATATCTAAACACATTAAACTCAAACCTTAACCAGGAGTGACTTGCATAAACTGAGATGATTCAGGAATCATTTTTAAACATAGCTTTAAAGTAAACACATTAACATGATGAATTTGAATAAATGTTCTCTATCCAGATTCATTTTAGAAAACTTTCCAGTTAAAGTAAACCTCTACAGCACTATTCATTATACTTAGAAGTGTTAAATTAATACTTTTTTTCAAAAAGTTCAGATAAAATTTTTCTTTAAGTACTAACTTTGGCTTAAAAGTATGATGGAATATTCAGCAAGACATAACTACATGTAAAATTTAGACTTAAAAAACTTAAAAATTATACTCCATGATTAGTGAGAGAAACTAATTTACTGTATACATTTGAAATGTCAAGTATTTAGGTGATGTTGGGAATCTATTTCAGCTATGACCACACAATTTTTTTAAATGTAAGATTAAAAAGAATTAACTTATTTGTACATTTTTAGGAACATATATAACTCTTCAAATTATCTTAATTATTTTGTTATTATAATTACCAAAGAATTGTAAAATTTTATACTAAATACTTTTTCAAATAAAAGACATTTATTTTGAAAAAAAGAAACTCCACATAACCACTTATAATATTTTGCAATAACCAGTTCTGAATCCCACCCATCAATTTTATACTGAACATACAATTTTATACCCTGGTTTTAAAAATTAAACAGATTTAGTAACATTTCCACGTTAGGAAATGTGCTGTCTCTGAACCTTTGGGAACAGAGACTGCCTGCTTCATGAAGTGTTAAATAAAATTTGTATCACCTAAATTGTCTTCTTTAATCATTTTTCAGAACATATATACATGTTATATTTACATGTGCAGAACACATATATATATATATGGTAGAATTTCCTTATAATTTTTCCCTCCAGTCAATTCTCAAATACACACTTTTTTCTCTATATGTGAAACATCTATTCAAATGAACAATAAAAGACATTTATTTAAAGAATAATGTAAATGAACGCCTATCTATAAGTAGGTACTCTTAAGCATTACACATGCAAGAGTGAATTTGATACTTCTAAAATTCTTATGAACAATGTACCATTATTATCGCCATTTAGCAGATGAAAAAAAATTGAACTAAATATCAGAGATGTAAAAGGTCATACAGTGGATGGAGGAAGTGGACTTGAAACAAACCTGTCTGAATTTGAAGCCCATACTGATTCATTCTCTGTGTAATCCTAGCCCTTATTTCACAAAGGTCTGAAGACAGAGCAGAGGGGGATGTGTTGTCAGTGTGGGGATGACAGTCATTGGGAGTCATGTGCTAGGAGATCTCCAACTCACTTATTGCTCTATATGCCCCATTCTTGGTCACTTTCCCAGTTCATTGATCTCTGCTGGTTGACTCTTAACACATGTCATCCCCTGGTTATCAACCTTTTGTAGCCCTATTGCTTATTTTTGTTTTCTTTAGATCTGTTGTTAAAGAGAAGCCCATCATAGGTAGTCACTTCATTTCTCCATAGCAGCGTTGTCAGTTGCCAGTTAAAAAGTTTAGGCTCAAGCTTTCTATAACAATGCACATTATTTGATAAAGATTAAAAATTTGGTAATAACAATAGGAGATAACCCAGAATTTACAATACTTAACAGACATATGGCCCAGTTTTTACAAATTATTGCATTTAATTCTCAGATTTTTTACTTTTTCTAAGAAATGCTATTATTAACCCATTTTTGTCAGATGAAGAAGCAAGTCTTCAAGCACTTTTGTATTTGGCTCAGTCATATCACCAGTAAATGAGGAGCCTAGACTCAGACCAAGGATTGCAGTGAAATATTTATTTTTCCAGTGAAGTGTACATTACAAGTTGATGGGAGGAACAATTTAGAGTAGTAAATAACATTGACTTCTCTGCTTCATGTATTATCTCTTTCTATTTATCTTTACATATATTTTCAAAACCAGAGAATCCTTACTACCATCAAGCCTGTTTCCTGCTCAGGTGACTCTTACTCTCCCTCTTTACTTTTTCAGTTTTCAAAATCTAATTCCATTTTTAGTCGTTACCTCATCGATTTCTTCATGGCCATTATTCCATTCACTATTATCTATCCTTCTCAACTCTTTTTTTTTTTTTTTTTAACCTATACTTTTCTCCTTCCTCTTTTATTATATGTCCTCTCTCTTTAAATTCAACCAATATTTTAGTCAGAAACTAAAGTTGTATGATCAGTGGTCGTGGTGTAAATTTTTAAATAATATATGAATATTTTTCAGAATTGAAGGATTGTCTAAAGCTGAGGGTTGTTAGTTCGCTTACTTCAAAAAGAGAGTCTAATACAGTGTTTGCAGTTGGAATAAGTACTAATTTCTTTTCCCAAATGTTGATTTGAAACAGTTTTGTCCTAAGAAGTGTCAGAAAATTTTTCTTGAAAAATGTTTAGAAAATTGGTGTTAAATATGGTTAGTGGTTTATTTACTGCAGGACTCAGAGGTTTCATTATGTTAATATTTAAATGTCTTTAATACTTGTGTGGTCACATAATACCCATTAACATTTTGGGGGGATGCTGATGTTCCTATTACACAGTTTGAGACACATAACTATTCTATAATCTTACATTATTCTGTATTATCCTAAAGTTATCCAGGATGAAAGGAAATTTTATCTTCAAATCTATGTAGATAAAAAATTATTTACTGAAGTAGAATTTGACCCAATCAATTAAGAAACTTTTATTTGTTGCCTATTCTATTTGCTGCACCATGTGGGAGAAAGTGGAGACCAAAACACAAATCAAACACTTTTTAAAAAGAAGATATCAGACTTGTTTTCAAGATGCTTATCCATTAAATCCATATATCACATGATGAAATGTGATAACCATCTTCAAGTACAATAAAACAGTTTTTTGGTCCAAAATGGGTTGATTTTAGTACTGCTTTTTTTTCTGCCTCAGAAAGTGCTTAATTTATGTGACAACTAAATAAGTCTTGCCTGGTACATTTATTTAATTTAATTAATTTATTTAATTATTTTTGAGTTTATTTTTGTGTATGGTGTTAGGGAGTGTTCTAATTTCATTCTTCTACATGTAGCTGTCCAGTTTTCCCAGAACCACTTATTGAAGAGACTGTCTTTTCTCCACTGTATGTCCTTTCCTCCTTTGTCATAGATTAGTTGGCCATAGGTACGTGGGTTTATCTCTGGGCTCTCTATCTTGTTCCATTGATCTAGGTTTCTGTTTTTGTGCCAATACCATATTGTCTTGATTACTGTAGCTTTGTAGTATAGTCTGAAGTCAGGGAGTCTGATTCCTCGCGCTCCATTTTTTTCCCTCAAGACTGCTTTGGCTATTCGGGGTCTTTTGTGTCTCCATACAAATTTTAAGATCTTTAGTTCTAGTTCTAGTAAAAAATGCCATTGGTAACTTGATAGGGTTTGCATTGAATCTGTAGATTGCTTTGGGTAGTATAGTCATTTTCACAATATTGATTCTTCCAATCCAAGAACATGGTATATCTCTCCATCTATTGGTATCATCTTTAATTTCTTTCATCAGTGTCTTATAGTTTTCTGCATACATGTCTTTTGTCTCCCTAGGTAGGTTTATTCCTAAGTATTTTATTCCTTTTGTTGAAATGGTAAATGGGAGTGTTTCCTTAATTTCTCTTTCAGACTTTTCATCATTAGTGTATAGGAATGCAAGAGATTTCTGTGCATTAATTTTGTATCCTGAAAGTTTACCAAATTCATTGATTAGCTCTAATAGTTTTCTGGTGGCCTCTTTAGGATTCTCTATGTATAGTATCATGTCATCTGCAAACAGTGACAATTTTACTTCTTCTTTTCCAATTTGTATTCCTTTTTTTTCTTTTTCTTCTCTGATTGCCGTGGCTAGGACTTCCAAAACTATGTTGAATAATAGTGGTGAGAGTGGACATCCTTGTCTTGTCCCTGATCTTAGAGAAAATGCTTTCAGTTTTTCACCATTAAGAATGATGTTTGCTGTGGGTTAGTCACATATGGCCTTTATTATGTTGAGGTAGCTTCCCTTAATGCCCACTTTCTGGAGGGCTTTTATCATAAATGGGTGTTGAATTTTGTCAAAAGCTTTTTCTGCATCTATTGAGATGATCATATGGTTTTTATTCTTCAGTTTGTTAATATGGTGTATCACATTGATTGATTTGCATATATTGAAGAATCCTTGCATCCCTGGGGTAAAACCCACTTGATCATGGTGTATGATCCCTT
The DNA here is from genome assembly GCF_965194825.1 of Balaenoptera physalus. Classification (NCBI taxonomy): domain Eukaryota; kingdom Metazoa; phylum Chordata; class Mammalia; order Artiodactyla; family Balaenopteridae; genus Balaenoptera; species Balaenoptera physalus. Next base: position 113,147,868 of record NC_138891.1, on the reverse strand, counting down.
TAATGTGCTGTTGGATTCTGTTTGCTAGTATTTTGTTGAGGATTTTTGCATCTATATTCATCAGTGATATTGGTCTGTAATTTTCTTTTTTTTTTAAATATTTTTGTCTGGTTTTGGTATCAGGGTGATGGTGGCCTCATAGAATGAGTTTGGGAGTGTTCCTTCCTCTGCAATATTTTGGAAGAGTTTGAGAAGGGTGGGTGTTAGCTCTTCTCTAAATGTTTGATAGAATTCACCTGTGAAGCCATCTGGTCCTAGACTTTTGTTTGTTGGAAGATTTTTAATCACAGTTCCAGTTTCATTACTTGTTATTTGTCTGTTCATATTTTCTATTTCTTTCTGGTTCAGTCTTGGAAGGTTATACCTTTCTAAGAATTTGTCCATTTCTTCCAGGTTGTCCATTTTATTGGCATAGAGTTGCTTGTAGTAGTCTCTTAGGATGCTTTGTATTTCTGCGGTGTCTGTTGTAACTTCTCCTTTTTCATTTCTAATTTTATTGATTTGAGTCCTCTCCCTCTTTTCCTTGATGAGTCTGGCTAATGGTTTATCAATTTTGTTTATCTTCTCAAAGAACCAGCTTTTAGTTTTATTGATCTTTGCTATTGTTTTCTTTGTTTCTATTTCATTTATTTCTGCTCTGATCTTTATGATTTCTTTCCTTCTGTTAACTTTGGGTTTTGTTTGTTCTTCTTTCTCTAGTTCCTTTAGGTGTAAGGTTAGATTGTTTATTTGAGATTTTTCTTGTTGCTTGAGGTAGGCTTATATAGCTATAAACTTCCCTCTTAGAACTGCTTTTGCTGCATCCCACAGGTTTTGGATCATCGTGTTTTCATTGTCATTTGTCTCTAGGTATTTTTTGATTTTCTCTCTGATTTCTTCAGTGATCTCTTGGTTATTTAGTAACATATTGTTTAGCCTCCATGTGTTGGTGTTTTTTACGATTTTTTTCCCCTGTAATTCATTTCTAATCTCATAGCGTTGTGCTCAGAAAAGATGCTTGATATGATTTCAATTTTCTTAAATTTACTGAGGTTTTATTTGTAACCCAAGATGTGATCTATCCTGGAGAATGTTCCGTGCACACTTGAGAAGAAAGTGTAATCTGCTATTGTTGGATGGAATGGCCTATAAATATCAATTAAATCTATATGGTCTATTGTGTCATTTAAAGCTTCTGTTTCCTTATTTATTTTCATTTTGGATGATCTGTCCATTGGTATAAGTGAGGTGTTAAAGTCCCCCACTATGACTGTGTTACTGTCAATTTCCTCTTTCATAGCTGTTAGCAGTTGCCTTATGTTTTGATGTGCTCCTATGTTTGGTGCATATATATTTATAATTGTTATATCTTCTTCTTGAATTGATCCCTTGATCATTATGTAGTGTCCTTCCTTGTCTCTAGTAACTTTCTTTATTTTAATGTCTATTTTATCTGATATGAGTATTGCTACTCCAGCTTTCTTTTGATTTTCATTTATATGGAATATCTTTTTCCATCCCCTCACCTTCAGTCTGTATGTGTCCTTAGGTCTGAAGTGGGTCTGTTGTAGACAGCATATATATGGGTCTTGTTTTTGTATCCATTCAGCAAGCCTGTGTCTTTTGGTTGGAGCATTTAATCCATTCACGTTTAAGGTAATTATCGATATGTATGTTCCTATGACCATTTTCTTAATTGTTTTGGGTTTGTTTTTGTAGGTCCTTTTCTTCTCTTATGTTTCCCACTTGGAGAAGTTCCTTTAGCATTTGTTGTAGAGCTGGTTTGGTGGTGATGAATTCTCTTAGCTTTTGCTTGTCTGTAAAGCTTTTGATTTCTCCATCGAATCTGAATGAGATCCTTGTCGGGTAGAGTAATCTTGGTTGTATGTTCTTCCCTTTCATCACTTTAAGTATATCATGCCACTCCCTTCTGGCTTGTAGAGTTTCTGCTGAGAAATCAGCTGTTAACCTTATGGGAGTTCCCTTGTATGTTATTTGTCGTTTTTCCCTTGCTGCTTTCACTAATTTTCCTTTGTCTTTAATTTTTGCCAATTTGATTATTATGTGTCTTGGTGTGTTTCTCCTTGAGTTTATCTTGTATGGGACTTGCTGTGCTTCCTGGACTTGGGTGGCTATTTCCTTTCCCATGTTAGGGAATTTTTCGACTATAATCTCTTCAAACATTTTCTCTGGTCATTTCTCTCTCTCTTCTCCTTCTGGGACCCCTATAATGTGAATGTTGTTGCGTTTAATGTTGTCCCAGAGGTCTCTTAGGCTGTCTTCATTTCTTTTCATTCCTTTTTCTTTATTCTGTTCCGCAGCAGTGCATTCCACCATTCTGTCTTCCAGCTCACTTATCCGTTCTTCTGCCTCAGTTATTCTGCTATTGATTCCTTCTCGTGTAGTTTTCATTTCATTTATTGTGTTGTTCATCTCTGTTCATTTGTTCTTTAATTCTTCTAGGTCTTTGTTAAACATTTCTTTCATCTTCTCGATCTTTGCCTCCATTCTTTTCTGAGGTCCAGGATCATCTTCACTACCATTATTCTGAATTCCTTTTCTGAAAGTTTGCCTATCTCCACTTCATTTAATTGTTTTTCTGGGATTTTATCTTGTTCCTTCATCTGGTACATAGCCCTCTGCCTTTTCATCTTGTCTATCTTTCTGTGAATGTGGTTTTCGTTCCACAGGCTGCAGGATTGTAGTTCTTCTTGCTTCTGCTGTCTGCCCTCTGGTACATTTTTTTTTAATTTGGTTGATTCTTCGTGTTTGTGAATATATGCTTACTAGTCTTTCATAGTGATATAATAAAAGCTGACAGCTTACTACACCATTTACATTTTAAAAACCTAACATGGATGATATGAAAATAACAATTGCTTTGGAAGAATAGAAAAAGAGAGAAATGACAATGATGACATTATTTAGAAGCATTTGCAAATTTAACTAAAATTTTTTACCCTATTCCATCTGAGTTTACAGGTTGGGACTGCTTTTAAAATAATTGCTAGTTCAATATCTCTGGTGATTTTTCTACAGCAGAGAAGAAAAATTCATACCATTGTAAAGATATAATAACTACCAAGTACAAATAAATGTCTGAATGATTTTATGACAGACATTGACATTCTTAATACCTAAGTGGAATGCATCTGTAACTAACTGACTAATTAATAGGACGTTAATGTTTCCAATAGCTGGGTTGTGATGGAGCAGCTTTGTATGGCTTATTTGGATTCATATCTGCTTCTTAAAGAATAAAGACAAAATATAAACCAAAGGCAAGAGAACATTGTTAAATAATAAGTTTTATATTTACTCCATTTTAAAGGAAAAAAACAATGCAGAGGAAAAGTGGATAGGGTCATTTAATAAGATATTTTCTCAGTCTATTTTTAAAAGAATAGTTGTGAGTCCTTAAGGCCAAAAGTTTTTTAATATCCCTGTACTTACATAGTGATTAGGGAGGGATGTGACAAATCTGATTTTACAACATCATATAAGATGTTATAGGCAATAGCAGTCAATGAAGGAAGGACAAATGGCATCCCCTTGAAGATCTCAGAAGGAGCCAAGCTTTCCACTTCCAGGATCCATTCTGTGGCTTCCTGGTGCTTCAAGTGCATGTATGGACATAAGTCCATAGATCTTGTGGACTGAAGCCCTTGTGACCATTCCCATACAGCCAAACAAGCAAAACAAGGGTTAAGATCCACCTGTTCTATAGTCATACGTGCATGTGTCTTTCCATACCCTGCCCAACATTTCTGAGCTGAATCTGAGTGATGTTCCCTCCTTATCTCCCAGGACACTGCCTGATATTGCATATAATTCTGCAGATGAAGGAATTCTGCCTGAATCAGGAGTGACATAAGACACACCTAGAAGTGCAGCCTCTTATTTGTCATGCAGAGCGATATCTTGGTGCCCAGCTTACACAGCTAAGGAGAAGTTCTTGGTACTGAAGAAGCTAAGGTACCAGTGCTAAGCCAATCCTAAGAATTGTAGGCGGAGCTGGGCCACCTGCACAGCCAGCTTGCTAAAGAAATGGCAGCTGAGGGGTTCAAACATTTCCTCTCTTATGTTTTGGATCTTATGTTTACAGCTCTATAATTAGCAGCATCATAGAAGACATCTCCATACTGGTGCCTGGGCTTCTACCAGAAACCTTCTTTTTATATGCCAGACCTACTGAACTTTGCAGACATGATAGAAATCCTAAAGGCTTTTTCCCAGATGACACAGTGTCAAGTTCTAAAGCAGAGTTTATTACAAGAAGAAAAACACCCCACCATCCTCATATCAGAGGCTTAAGAAGGAATTTTCCTCACTCTCGGAAGTTCTCCAATTACTAAGTTCCTCATCACATTTTTTTTTTTTTTTTTTTGCATCTCAATTAGGAATTTTCTTCTGCCAGAGATTTGCTGACAGACTAGACCTTGGGGTGTAAAAAAAGACCTGACCTATGTTTCCCCCACGGCCTAACTTAGCAGAAGCCTAAAGCCAATGTTTTGAGCTAAGACTTTTTTTTACAGGTAATTGTGTTGCTTGGAGTGTTTTAACTTAAAGCATGAGAGAATTTTCTGATTTTTCCATGCCATGCATGAAAATAGGTCTTAAATGAATGACTTGTGACACACGCTACACTCTGTAACGGGTCTCATTAGCCACTTTGTGTCTAGCTATCACTTATTCTCACTTAATTCTTTGTTTGTAGCTTAGCAGACTGAGAGAATAGTGCTAGATATATGTATGTGAACATATGTGCATGTATGTAAGCAGAGGAAATTCTTTTCTGCTGCATCATAATCCCACACCATTGCTCAGCAATCCTGTTTCTCCTTCCCTGCCCAACATCGAGATAGGGGTCAGTCTAGTCTACCATGCAGATTCCTGGACTGCTGATGGGAGAACTGTTTTTCTTAAATCTAAAATGTAAAAACCAAGTCTCCTTTCTAAAGGTTCTTGGGTCTTATCAGTTCCACTGCACTGAAAAGTCTTGATATGGACTTTGTACTATGGACAAATTCAGGAATAGCTAGGAAACATTCAGGAACAGCTAGAAAAATACTGAAAAATAGAAGTTACTAAGAGGGATTTACCTTACAAGATAACCAGAATATTTTTTGAAACCTGTGCTATGAAAACAGTATGCTAGGCACAGATATGAACATGTAAACTTGTAAAATAGAATAGAAAATTCAGAAATAGAGTCATACATATTCGGAAATTTGGTATATGATAAAAGTGGCATTCAACAACGAGAGCAAAAAATGAACATTTTAAGAAATGAGTCTGGGACAACTGAATAGCCACTTAGGAAACAATAAGTTTAGACTCATATTAAGCATCAAACCTAAGAGTAAACCTCAAAGTAATCAGGGATCTAAATGCAAAGAATAATACCATATAAGTACTAAAAGAAAAATGGACAAATTGCTCTATAATTTGTATATTGGAAAAGTATTCTGACTATGACTCAAAATCCAGGTGCAGTAAAGGTAAGGATTGATACTTATAACTATCTAATAATAATATTAACGATGAAAATAAGAAATTTTGCATGGAAAAACACCTGAAGCAAAGTCAAAAAAAAAAAAAAAAGGAAGAAAAAAATACTGGCAGAAAATATTTGCAATATATGCTACCGATAAAAAGCGAATGGCTCTAACATATAAGCACTCTAAACAATTTACTATTCAAGAAATAAAATAAAACCAACAAATATGGGTTTAAAAAGTAAAATATTTTCCCAACAGTAATACATAACTTTGTTTCCAATGAATCATCACTACGTTGATGGGGACAAAACAGAACTATTCTAAATAAATGATGAATTTATTTTTCTTTGTAGTCATAAGGGTTAGCAATTCTCATAATATTTTCTGCATAGTCTATAATTAAGTACATAAGTAAAATATATTGAGAATAATAGAAGCCACATTCTTCCTGTTGAGGAAAAGTATTATAAAGAAGGAAGACTAGAATGAATCCTGTGCCATTGGATTGGAATGGGAGGTATTAAGATGATCTTATGCATTCATAGTACATTTATATGTATCTATATAATATTTATCTGTATCTATCTAATACCCATATGTATGTGTGTTCATGTGTGTGCGTAAGTGTGTGTATGAGAATAATTTGCAAGCTCAGTTCACTAAAAGGGCCTAAAACCAATGACATACCAATGTCACTGAATACACCTAATAGTCACTTAAAATAATGAGGGCTTCTTGGAGAAATGGACTTATTCCTGGACTAGAGCAGGAAAAAAATAAGATAAGCCTGAAGTATCATATGCCAGAAATGAAGCCAGAGAGTAAAAAGTGTTCAAAAAGTGCTGAAAACATGTCAAAGGACACAGTGATCAGCTTGTATGGGTTCTCACTAGCCAAATGTGGATTAACTTGAACAATTAAATAATGATAGTAACAGGTTTTAACCACCCACTGAATAAAATAATCTATCAGTCTACACTGACTTAAGCAAAGAAATGAATACATGAATAAATGGGGATGGGGAAAGCTTTACATTACAGAAACATGACAATAAATTTAAGTTGAATGATGGAGTTAGAAAATCGTATTTTATTTTAATCACAATGTTAATTGATTCTGGCAAGAATAAGTAACAGATGCTAATATTAATGGGTAAAAATATGATGAGGAACAGGTTATTTTTGTGGTCTCAAGGTATCTCCCCACAAATTATTTATTCATTACAAAGAGGAAACACATTTTCATGTGGAGAAACCTAGCAGACACTACTTTGCCCAAGTGATTAATATAACACTAGCAATATTGGAACAAGTCGAAGTTATATACCTCCTGATGTGAAGCACAGAGAAAGATAGCATCACTTCTGTGGTATTTCTTCCAAAATTGTGAACACAAATCTAATTATGGTGAAATATGAACTAAATGGATCAAAAATGTTAACAAGTGGTGAATCCCAGTTAAGGATATACCTGTATTCTTTGGGTTAGTTTTGCAAATTTCCTCTAAGTTGGAAATTACAAAAAAATAAAAGGTACAAAAACTACAGGCATAACTACCAAGGGTTACAAATAGAAATGCTTGGTGGCTGGAAATAAAAGTGTATGTATGAATAAGCATATAATTTTACATTCCAGTAGTTTGTTACAGATTTAAGTCATTTGTTTGTAACATGAAATTATTAAGTGAGAGAAATGGTGTTTTTCTTGTGTGAGAGATGAGTAACCTGAGGCATGTGGATATTTTAAACCAAGCTTAAGATCACACTAAATAATCATATGATTTAATATTAAATATCCTGACTTCAAATGTGTTCTTTTACTTTTCTACACGGCTATGTCTTTTGGGTGGGAATTCTCACAGAGGCTTTTACCCCTACCATCCAGAGCTGAGACCTAGTTAAGCAAGATTTCTTCTCCCTTGAACAGAACAGATGCTGGGTTTTTTTTTTTTTTTTTTTTCTATTTTAAACTGTTCATGCCAAATTTGGAGTTTTGGGTTTTACTCAGGTCTCTGATATAAGTTCCCAACTTTTTGTGATACTCAGCCTTTGTTCTATTCTCCAGAAGTGGTCCGTTAAATTTTCAGACTTAGTTTACAAGGAATTGATAGCTGCCTGCTTGAGCTCTCATCTCTCTGGACTCAGGCTTTCTTACTGTATTCCGTCTGTCTTTGAGAATTTCCGTTCTTTCCTGCCAGTGCAGCAATGAATTTTAAATGTTTTCTTTAAAGTCTTTATCCAACATTTTTAGAGGTTTGACAATAGTTTGAGAAACATTAATTTGACATACTGCCTGAAATGGAATATTCTGTTTGTTGTTGTTTTTTCTCCCTATGGAGAGGGGAGGAAGAGTCGTGTATTAACGGTCAGTGGTGGCACAGTTTATCTGGTGATTTGGTACATTTATTATATGAACAAAAGTAAACACACTACATGATTTTCTTAAATTTTACTTACCCACACTAAGATCTAATTAGATTGATTGTAGCTATCAGAAAATGTGCTAATCATTTTCATTTAATTGTATTAAAATGTTTCAGGTTTGTCTTACCAATATAATATTGTAAAATGTAATATGTATGTATATGTTTAATTTTAACAAAATCTACATAGACATTGTCAGAGGAAGTTAAGAATTTCAATGAACCATGAGCTCTTATAAATTGCTAAGAGAAGCACAACAATCTAATAGAAAAAATGCTCAATGTTTATGAAGAAGCTTTTTGCAGAAAATTAAATCAAAGCAAAATAAATATGTATAAAACTATGACTAACTTGACTATAAATCATGTCCTATCTTTTCCTGAAAAACAAAAGGAGACCCAATATACCATATTTCTGCCAGGGCTTAGGAAAAACAATACTCTCCCATACCCAGGTGCTAATGACAATTGTTAGTTTCTGGAAAACAGTTTGTTATTATCCATAAATTAAGTTAGATTTCATAAATTAAGTTAAAGTTACAAATATTCTTCAACAAAGCAAACCCATTTCCAGGGAATCTACCACTCTTAGAAAAGTAAGCAACAATAGGAGAAACTATAGATGCGAGGATGTTTACTGCAGAATTATTTTTACTAGCAAGAAACTGCAGACATTGGCAAGTCCAAAGCATGTGAGTAATTGAAAAAATTTTGATATAGTTGCAAACTGGCATATTATGTAGCCATTAAAAATAATCATTTTGAAACCTTCATTTAATGAAAAAACATATCCATAAGATATTGTTAAGTAGAAAAAGATAGTTACAATGAAATTTGTACACGTATGTTCCTATTTTAAAGGCGAGAATGTCAAGATTTTTATATATAAAATATTCTATATTCATATAATAGTTACATAGATATATACAGGGTATGTATATATGGTATATAAATGCATGTCATATATTTGTGTAAAATTATATGGGCTTGGAGAAAAAATATGGAAATATACCTAAGAAGTAGTTTTAAAAGTTTATATGAAGAAAAGGGAAAGGTAAGATGAAAAGAAGACAAGCAAGAAAGGAAACAAAATCTGTATTCTTTAAAAGACAGAATTACCTGAGAATTACATATATTATATATAAAATATATATGTATGTATGTATATATATGATACTTAGAATGCCCCAAATATGCATTATATTAAACATTGTTTAAAATAAATTACCTTAAAATGATCAATGCTCAATTTATAATGCATTTCTTTTAAAACTTTATTGCATTTTCTCCACAGAGTGTTAGCTGTTGAGTCTTAGAGGTGGAGTCGACCTTAGTTTACAAGTAGATTGATTTGACTCTCTGCAATTTTAAGGTCCAAATGGTTAAAAAATTGAGTGGGTAGATGAGCTTTTTACAGAATAACTTTGAAAATGCTATAAATGTCAATCAACTATACATTTTTTAAGGGGGAAATTAAAAACCTTGCAGACTTAAACTTAATTCAGACGTTATTAAAAGTAATGTGAGCATAAGTGAATGTCGGGCTGCACCCTGCAGGCCTAGCTTTAAGAACAAAAAAGAACCTGGATTCAGCAATAAAGACATCAATGGTTTAATGGATGTGGGGTCTTACAGGTCTGAAGCAAGGTCCTGGAGTGACACCCCACCAGGTGCCGTGGACAGCGGGCAGGACATGGCAGCAGTCTTCACTCCTGGGGGGAAGGGGAGATTGCCAGTTATAGGGGCAATTGACATCAGGTTGGCTCATCGGTTACCAAGGGAACCAGCAGAGGGGCACTTCCCTCACTGCTCCTTTGATAAGTTCTAGTTGGGGCCTGGGGCAGTTATGTGCGAAGGTCAGTTATGTGAGTAGGATATAGGTGAAGCAAGCACTGGTTGGGAGGGGATGTACAGAGAGCAAGAGAGTAGCCATCTTGAGTGGCCTGATCATACAGTGAGTTTATCCCCACATTTTGGAGACTTCTCAGCTCATATCTCCATGGTTTCAGGGTCTCTCTCCTCACCTCCTCTTAGCAGCCTTTGTGGAGGGAAGAGGTCAGCGGTACTCAGGAACTAGTTATTAACTCCTTCTCCTGCCCTGATGTGCTCCTCAGGTTTCGCTGCCTACAAGATAATGGGGAGGGTGGGTCTTGCCATCCCTTTGCTGGCAGAGTCCTAGATGAAAAGGACTTTGCTTCTCTGCCTGAGCTGCGCATTTCTGTGGCCCCAACGTGGTACAACCCTAAGTGTCACTTGTCACTGCACCCTTTCAGTCCTCTGTGCTCAGGCTGCTGTACAAAAATACCATGCGCTGGGTAGCTGAAGTAACAGAAATTGATTTCTCACAGTTCTGGGGCTGGGAAGTCTCAGATCAAAGCGTCAGCAGATTAGACTCCTGGTGAGAGAGCTCTTCTTGGTTTACAGAAGACTGGCCACCTTCTTTCTGGATCCTCACATGGTGGAGAGAGAGTGAGCAAGCTTTCAGGTGTCTCTTCTTATAAGAACACTAATCTTAGGGCCCCGCCCTTATGGTCTCATTAACCATAATTACCTCCATATAGGCCCTAACTTTGAGTATAATTACATGGTGTATTGGGGTGTCAACATGTGAATTTTGAGAGGACACAAACATTCAGTTCATAGCAGTTACCTGAGGCTTAAGGCAGTATTGCTCCTACTTTCAATCTGACAAAAGCTCGCATAAAAACAGTTCTTTGCCATCAGTACTCAAAACTAGAGCACTGAGTCTAGCAGAAAGTAGATGTCATGCTTTTTCTATGATTGTTCTTATCACTCTCATTGTTTTTTTCCCATGAGCTTATGGACCACCTTTTCATCTTCAGAAACATATATAGTACATATATAAATATATACATATATACATACACATCTATCTTGTAAATAGAGGCATAAGTGTGGATGGGGATGGGGTAGGTGTAAGGACTCTCCGTGTCCCCAGGATATTTAATCTTGCTTATGGATCAGCCAGAATAGCATTTTACACGTAACTAGCTAACATTATTTGAGAGTGTGTATATAAACTTAAAACAAAACTTAATCAGCTTGTCCCAAGGGAAAGCTCCATAATCAGACCATTGGATCTTTAGAGCCTAAGATGGAAAGTTGAAGAAAACCAAGAGTGTATAAAACATAATATTGTAATCGTGATAAAGAAATATAATTATTACTTCCTTTAAGATAAAAAGAAGAACATATATACTAAATACTAATGTAAGTAGCAAAAGTATTAGAAAAATCACAACTATGATTCTTAGGGCAAGCATTATTTTATTATGTTCTGGATTTGGTACATTTCAAAAGAGTTGAAAATTCTTAACAAAATTGTTATACAAAATAATGATATACTCAAAAGTGGCAGAATAACTTGAATGACAAAACTTATTCAAATTAAATATCAATAGTACGAAGCATTGTTCATTTATGAAGTCACCATTATTACCAGTTAGAATACTTGACCAAAAGAATCCAATACTAGCAGTGACCTTGAGAAAAGTGACATGTGTGTTTTATATCATAGCATTTCAAAATTAGCAATAAGTAATGAGGTTGGCAAACATAACCATCAAATAAAAAACATAAGTAATTAACTGCAACAATGTTGAGAGGATACATGAGTCTGGGAAATGGGCCAAAATAAAGGTTAGAGTCAGTGTGTTTTTTAAAATGAGGGATAAGACCTAGAAGGTAAAGGAAAAATTTGGTGCCAAGAAAGTACATTGGTGCTAACTATTAACTCATGACTCTAGATAAAATAGAAAATGGGCAAAGGAAAAAACTCATTGCAACTTGCCTGCAATCGGATTTCAGAATCCCTAAATTAATTTTACTTTCCTCATAAATATATGACTTCTTTCCTTATTTTGTAAAGTCAACTACAATCTCATTGATTTCAAAACAAACACCTGTAAGTTATGACACATGCTTTAGGCAATTTCACTTAATGTGTTAATTCATGCCTTAAGCATAGTGACCTTAAATTTACAACTTAACATGTAAGTAAGACAATACTATGCACCTCTAAGGCAGCCTGAGATGTTTCATGATACGTAAAGAGGAGGGCAGTTAGTAAAGAATGAAAGAGTCTTTCTGTATGTTAGGGCACAGGAGGACTGTGAATGAATCCGAAACTCAGAGGTAAATGAAGTGTTGACACTCCAAAGAATCTGGAAACTAAAAAGAGAAGGTCAAGGGGGCAAAAGTAGGGCAAGAGAGAGCCTACCGTAAGGATGTAAACATTCGGGGGGAATTATAGAACTTGTGCAAGATAACAAAGGTTTAAGTGGAAGTATCCCCCAGGAATTCAGAGAAATGGAGCATTCTGCTTACTTTTCTCACCACATACACACACACACACACACACACACACACACACACACACATAGGCAAGCACCCACACAGGAGCAAAGTACTATGATAACAATGTAAGAACTATACTTAACTCACTGAAATTCAACAATGTAAGAACTATACTTAACTCACTGAAATTCTAATACTTTGAGTTGAGGAAAATGCCACAAGGAAGGAAGTAAGATGTAGTAGATTTTGAATAATAACATAACAAGAAACCCCAAAGGACATACATTTCTTTGGCTTTTAACCAAATTTAACTTCAAGTTTCAGTAAACGTTTCTGTGGGGGAGTGACCTGGACACTCAACCTACCAGACTATCACTAGAGTTCAAAGTGAGTTTTATTGTGAGTTTGAATTCACATTCAGCCTTCTGTCAGCTGAGTGAGATGAGACAAAGGAGAATATTGGTGCTACATCTTGTGAATTCATAATTCTAACCTTCATCTCTGACCATGGATAAGTCATTCAAGCTCTGTTGAATCATCTTAGTTAAATGAAAGAAATGGTTATTATTTTCAATTACATTATTTTACAGGTTTATATTTAATCATACTTTTGGCAGTACAATTTTCCAGTTTTACACACTTTTATTTATTGAAATAGCACTTAAGGCAAGGGTTGTTGTAATTAAATAGATCACGACCTTGAACTGATAGATCTATAATTTGGAAATTACACTTCCTAATATAATTATTAAATAAATTTTGCATATATCAAAACCCCATATTAAATACAGTCAGCTATTATCCAGGAGTTGTATATCCAATTTGCACATGAGATCTATAACTCTCCCTACTGACTATATTATTTTGGCCCTTTAGCTGTTTAATTATTCATGAATCCATCACTTTGAAGATCCTTCTCCTGTTTGCAATTGTTATGACAAAGTTGTGTGCATAAGTAGAGCAAATTAATAGCAAATATTTTATGCATTAGTATTTCCATTATTGTTTGGCTACACCGGTTGAAAATTTCTAAACTAAACTAATAAATGAAAATTAATTTTATTTGGGTTTAAGCATTCTTCAACTATAAAAATCTGCTTATGTTTTGAATTAGAAAATTGCATTTATTTTTCATGTGCTTGTAAACTTTATCATAATTAATACAAAGTAAGACAATATCAAAATTGTAATAGAGTTCTGGTACTACTTAGGATATAGGAAGCATTGTTTAAAAGATGATTAGAAATTAAAATGTAGGGTTTTAAAGTCTTTTTCATAGCATCACTGACCTTTATAAATTACTATGTTCTATGAGGATAAAAGGTTTTTATGTCCTATACATCCTGTATCTCCAACTTATAACATAGAGAAGGCTTTTAACATTAGTTGAATTACAATACGGCTTTTTGCTTATCCAAGTAAAGGAGACTGTCAGTCACTCTACTATCCCCATGGTAGGGTCAGGATTAGGATTAGGGATAAGAATAGGTTTAGACTGAAAAATCTGTGTATCTGAAAAAGATTATTATAGACTATATACGAGGAAATAATTGCTTTTTAATTCTTTGGTGTTAAATATTTAGGCAACTGAAAGATTTGAATAAAAACACAATACAAATGATAAAAATGGCTACTTCAAAGACATTTCATTGGGAGAAAATACAACTGATGGCAGTATCTTGGGAAAGAAAGTGATGGTTTAGATATGATAATTCCAGTACTCAGCAACATGGAGCACAGGAGAGAAGGCACCTGCTGTCTGATCTGGGATGTGTATCAGTGTTTATGGCTGCCAAGAGATCCAACTATATAAGCACTCCTTGTGGTTGGAGGAGAGTAATAAAACTAGCCAACATCTGGGTTTTTAATTAGCTGAGTAGAAGGTTTCTTTCTCAGGAATCAGGTGAAGGGGCTTCCGTTTTCTTAGATTCTTCAATGTCAGTAGGTAGACTGTGGGTTGTGTTAAGGGTTATACTATAATCACTGGGAAGAATGTGGCATGTCCTAGTAGGGATCAAGTTCTATGGATTGACAAATACAGCAAATGAAAATAGTGCAGGGGAGCTACGACACTGGGTGCTTGTTGACATTAAAGGAGACCTGGAGGATTGTATGGAAACAGACAGTTTACATAAGTCTCCCAGCCATTAGACCTTAAAATATTTTTGAATGTTTAAAGAGAGCATAAGCCAGCACAAATGGGAGAAGATGCCAAGGTCAATTCAGTTAGAAAATAGAATCTTTGCCCTTGGTCTTCTTTCTTACTTCCAGCTGTGCATAGACAATTCAAGAGCCACAGGTCTTAACTGAAGCCAAAGTCATTTCAAAGTTTCTCCTTAATTACAACAGAGATATTAGGAAACTTCTCCCCCCCCCACTTTTTTTTTTCCTTTCAGTTATCCTGAGACAGAGTACATGTCTTATCCACTGGCTTTAAAGGAGAAACAAAACAAAAGAAAAACTAAGCAAACCACATCTTGACAGCATCCTCAATAACATAATATCTTTGATAAACAAACCAAAAACTAATTTCCTAGGATACTAGAGCTCTGGACCTTAATTCGGAAAGAGCTTAGCAGTGATTTTTATTTGTTTATTTCCTAATGGAAGTGTTAGTTTTCCTACTGATTTTCAACCTCTCCTGATAGTATTCTCAAATGTCTGTGTAGTCTGTCTTATAATCTATAGGTTCATGCTGATAGAGTCATCTACACCTATCAATGAGAAAGGATTTATTAAACACAGGCTAGGTACCTGGTATCTAGGGAATTAAACACAGGCTAGGTACCTGGTATCTAGGGAATAAGAAAGAAGTGAAGGACACTCTTCTTCCTCTAACAAGATGAACCAATATTTTGTCATAATCAATAATAAGACTGTGTGAGTATAAATAGAAAGTATATTATCTGGTAGAGGATATGATTTCTCTAGATGCTTGAAGGGAGTGTGGAAATGTTAATGATAAATTTGGCATATTGGGTCTTTGGGCATAGGACATTTTGCTATTCTATGTTTTTTCTTCCTTTTAATTTATCAAACTTTCTAGAATGTATCTTACTCTGTTTATTTTTTCAACTACCTTTTTGGTAACACTGATTTTTACTCTCTCCTTGGTCTAATTTTTAGATTGTAACTTTACATATGTTGGTACTCCTGGTTTGGGGACCAATGTGATGTTAGCACATGTGATAGAATGGATAGACATATTTGCTGACCTTAGCATGATTGCTTATTTTTCTATTCTTTAGTGTCTTGGGGGAAATTACAGGATATAAATATCTTCAATTCTAATCCTTGGAACCTTAAAAATATAAATTAGAACTTCAACTAAATAGACTCATTTCAGTTTCAGGATATGTTTGGCTGTGTGCATTGGGGACATGCTGTGAGGTGGCATCCTGTATACAGTAACATCATGAGTAGGATAAAACCTTTAGTTACTACTATCTCTTAAGCATTCCCTCTCAAGGTTATAGCTTACTTTCAAACCTAGTCGGGTCATTATTTCCCCATTTTTCCAAATAGGATGATCATACCCTACACTTTGCCTGCTGCTAATGGCTACTCTTCTTCTGCTGTGTACTCTAGCTTCAAAATGGAAAAATCCCCCATTTCCCATAATTTATTCAGATTTTCCAGATCACTCTGTTATGAAAATATAAAAATAAACCCACAAGCAAGAAAGTACAACAGGGCAGTAGCAAGCAAGAATACAGGGTATTTTTGTAATTTAGAGTCAAGCCACGGCTTGACACATCTGTCACAAATATCCAGCCACCGATATATACAAAATTCTATCACTATGTTGACCAGAGCATATTCTATAG
Organism: Balaenoptera physalus; assembly: GCF_965194825.1. Taxonomy (NCBI): domain Eukaryota; kingdom Metazoa; phylum Chordata; class Mammalia; order Artiodactyla; family Balaenopteridae; genus Balaenoptera; species Balaenoptera physalus. The sequence goes on along the minus strand of NC_138891.1, from coordinate 113,131,823 downwards.
CTCTGTAACTGTGGGTGGGTCTGCTTCTCTGAAATTTGCTAGTCACCTAATAATAGTGGGTCTAATTGGTTTCTCTCTCTCTCACTATGTGGAAAAATCTTGTGAACTATTTAACTTGTGTCTGATCTATTTTCTATTACAAAAGGACATACCTTCATCAGATTGTCCCACTAACTTCTTTGTAATATATATTTCTTACATTTCTTAGATGTTTCCTAAGTCCCTTTTTTTGGTCATTTTTGGTATCTATTCCTCACAAAACAATAGATCTTCCTAAACAGTTTCAAGGAAAAGGATGGCATACTTGAAAATAAATAAGTAAATAAATAAATAAATAACAATATAATCAATAGGGTTAGAACCCTCTTGGTGGGAAGAGAATTTTGGGACAAAGGAGAAAGAGAGAGAGAGAGCAACAAGATCTGTAGCAAGGAAACTGAGTCACAATTTGCATGTACTCCACTACTTGTTTGTTTATTTTTAGTAGGAAGTGGTTATGCAAGAGAAAGAGAAAAGAGTTTTAAGGTCCTGCTTACACTTCATTTTAAAATTCCACAGGATTTCCATTCTTGGGTTTTACAAGATAGTCCTCAAAGAGTTTTTGTAACTAGATACCAAGGGTTCTAGTAAATATACTTCTCTTTCCTGATCTGATAATTTTCCTTTGATATTTGTTAATTGGTTAACCAGAGAAAAAAGAACTAATTAATGATAGACTCTTTCAACTTTTCTGCTCCTTCTACAGAATGTCATTGGCTCTTCTAGATTTGACACTTATTGTAGAGAACTAACTTTCAGGAACTTTACCTGGAGACTCACAATACAATTTTATCATGCTTACAGTAATAGTAGTAGGCTAAACTAGATACACAGAGAAAGATAGAGCATAATTTGGGGCAACTATTTAAATTTTCCATTCTGTAAAATGAAGGAGAATGATGTTAATGTTCTCAACTTTTCTCTCCTATTTCCAATTATTTTCACATATGCATGTATACATACACTCTCTCTCTCTGTCTCTCTGACCAGTTTAACAGCCAATTTATAATCTGAAAACATTTTAAAATTCATTGAAATAATATTGCACTGTATTCCTCTCATGATACTAATATATATGGGTTACTATAAAATATTTAATATGTGTCAGAGACACAGAAACACTGTATTAGTATGGTGGGTGAAAAAGGCATTGTAATTAGAATAAAGTAGTTCAAGGTTTCTTGGTAACTGGAGAAGTTACATGACCTCTCTGTACTTCAGATTCTTCACTCCTAGGGCTACTGTGAGAATTAAATAAAATTAACTGACTAGATGTATATGTGTGTGCATCAATTTTCAGAGACTTATACTTTAAGTAAATACCTTCTGTTTCTTCAGCCTTGATAGCATGATCTTTTTGGTTGGACCTGGTTAAATATGGGTATAAGTGCATTTGAGAAAATAAGTATATTTGTGTATATATATAATTATATATAGTTATAAATCATATATATTTAAATTATATAATATATAAATATATATGTATATGTAATATATATTATATAAATATATTATGATTATGCAAATAATATATAATTTAAGTATATATCTTGTCAATATATTTTAATATATAAATACACACACAAATATTTTGTTAAGTTTATACATCTAGGACCAGTGGAGAGCAAATTGGTAGGTCTGAGTTCAGGAATGCTACAATTTATAAGTCCTTTAAGGGCAGTAACGCTATTCTTTAGATGTTAGAATTTTCCATACTTCCATATACAGAATATTTCATAATTGGTATTTATTATACATTTAATGAAAAATTGTTACCACAGAATAAGAGTACTCTCCTGACCTCCTATGCCTAATTATTTGCTTAACCTACACATTTTCACAATTCTGTAGAGCTATGGGTTGATGACAAAGTTTTAAGTATTCTTGGTCTGGTATTCCAGGCTAGGCAATTGCTTTTTGAAAAGTAATTGTGCCCTGGTCTCTGGAATAACTGGGTACACCTCCTTATGCACCATCATCTGTTTAGCATAAGTGCAACATTTCATAGAGCAATCCTTAGAGCTTTGCAATTTGTCTGTAGTTGCCACTTGGAAGATATTTTTCTCTAACAGTTTCCCCACTGGATTAGAAGGACCAGGCTGATCTTTAATAAACCAGATGCCAAGGACTTTATTATCATTGCCCTGGGTGTACTTGAAACTATCTCAACAATTTGATAATTTCTACAGTGCTTGTGACAACCCAAGGTGCAAGTCAACCTGAGGTTTTGTTTTCTTGACGCTGTAGCTATGCTACAGGCATTCCCTTGATCAGAAGTTCATTCATGTGTTTACCCAGAGTGAAAGAAATATTAATACTCAATAATATTGAGTATCTGCTATGCTCAGGCTATGGTTCGAGGCACAGGAAATACAGATCCCACTTTGCCACTGTGGAGCTTACGTCCTAGTGGGAGGGCTATGATAATTTCCGCCACAGGAACTATGACGCAGAATATAAAAAGTGTGTTCAGATTAATCAGAGAACATATGTCATAATGATCCTCCTACTATGAGGAATTAAGAAAGATATTTATGAGGAAATTTGAACTGATTTTGGAATGAATGAGTAAGAATTTAACTCAGTGAAAAGGAAAAGAGCATTCCAGGCAAAGGAGAAAACATGTTGTAACAGAGTAGCTGAAGGGAGCAGTGAGCATTTGCTAAACTGAGCTAAGTCTTATACAGCTGAAGCCAGCAAATAAAAAGAATAGGGAGAGATGAAACTGAAGATATTTTGAAAGATTGAGCTCATTAATTATCTTAAAGATCATGCTAAAGTTTTGGTCAACATTTTAAGGGTCATAGGAAGCCAATAAAGGATTTTACATGCATGAATGTGTGGGTGGGTGGTGTATGGCATGGTTAGCCTTTTATTTGGAAAAGATCATGCCAGCTACATTGTGAAAGGGAGATCCAATTGAAAGAGACAAAGAGAACAGCTAGTGGACTACTTCTGAAGGCCAGATTAGAGTTGATTTAAAAGGATAAGATTTGTAATAAAGATATGGGTGAAGTAGAGACATTGGAAAGACTTTAATGGAATAATACCTGCAAATGTTATTAATCAACAATATTGGGGAGACACAGACACAAAAAGACAATGTCTAAGATGATTTCCAGATTTCTGCCTTGTGTACTTGATTTTCTGGCCATGTCAGTTTGTTGATATAGAAAATACTGGAAGAGATATATGAGCTAAGATCATAATTCGGTTTCAGAAATAATACATTTCAGGTTCATATGCAATATACAATTGTCAAGTTTGGTAAAGAGTTTAGCTATATATGGTTTGAAACTGAGATAGGCCTAGACTATAAACATGGGTGTAGAGTAATAGATAATCATTGAATCCATGAATACCGTTGATATTGTCTAGAGAAAAAATACAGTAACAAGGTAACAGGTTCCAGATCAAATCTTAAAGAACTTCAAATGTATTTACTAGGTTGAGAAGGATAAATGAACAGAGTACACTTTTAAGAATGGCCAGGGACATCAGGAAAGTGGTATCATAGAAAACAAGACAGTGTTTCCAGAAGGGCAATGTCAAAAGTCTTAACTGCTACAGAAAGTTCAAGTAAATAAAGACTATTAAATGTGTATTGGCTTTAGTGACAAAGAAACCATTTTTTACCTCAGCAAGAACAATTTCATTGGAGTAATAAGAACAAAAGACAGATTAGGGTAGGTTGAGAAGTTCCTGAAGAGTTAAGAGAATAACGCTGTGATGTAAGACAGCTTGTGAATTAAGTTTGTTGGTGAAGAGAGTCAGAGAGATAGAGCATTAGTTAGGAATTGAGGCCAAATTACCATTTTCATGTATAGCAGGGTAGCAGCTGGAAGCAACTTGGCTGGGGGGGGAAATCAGAGACTGAAGTTGTTTTTACGAGAGCAGAGAAAACAAGGTAGTTATTCTGCTTTTCATGAAGTCCAGTAAAATAATATCATATATAAACAGAATAAAAGATGTAGGCAAGATATTAGAAGATGTCCTTGAATATAAACACTGATATTCTGGAGGGATTTAGTCTGTTTTCCTATTCATTTCTAAAGAAAGCAATCCTCTTGGTTTTGTTTGAATGTGGTCTCGCCCAGAGGAAAGGAAGTGGAATAGATAATTATCCTCATAAGTTTCTTGCATTCTTTCATTTTAAATACCAAGATGACAGTATATTAGTTTCTGATAGAAAAAAGGGGACTTTTTTTTTTCTGAAATGAGTATATTATGACCTGAATTTATTGAGATTTTAGATAAATTCTGCTTCAGTACATAAAAGACAATTCAGTGACAATAAAATCTTGGAAATTTGAAACTCATTCTCACCAAAATATTACACATATGTATTTCTAGAAACAATGTTTTAAAGGCAATGATTATTATTTCTGCATTCAAAAAGATTTATAGTGACACACATATTGGAAATGAAGGATTTATAGTGACACACATATTGGAAATGAAGGAATATTCTTTTTAAATGTGTGATTTCTCAATATCTCACATATGAAAACATTGGAATAAAATCATGCACTGTGTTATTTCAATGTTTGATCTCACCTAAGGCTTTTAAAAATATATTCATGAAATACAATACAGAAAATGTTATGATAATCTTCACGTATATGGAACTATTCACAGAACCCTAGGGCAATATAATTTAACTTTTCAATAGTGGTCCAACCTACATGCCTTGAGCAACCATATAACAAATGTGCAGAACTTATACCAACTATGTACTTCTTCATATTAAATTAAAGACTCAGGCAAAAACCACAAGAAGCAATTTAAATTTTTCTACCTTAAATATTATAATTATAGAATGAGACATGTGCCATGTAGTGGCTGTTATAATTTTGTTAAAATGATAAATAGTTACTCAAGAATTACTAAGGCAGCATGTTCTGGTGAATGAAGATTATTCTCATAATATGAAGACTTAAAATGATGTCACTAATTTCCATTTATTGTATAGCATGTTGAAGGTCAACTTAATGAGGAAGTTATTGGAGTTTCCCGAGAGTACTAACTTAACTTGTGGCACTTTTGCCAATTTAGGATTAGTTTTCTGTTCTTAAATCTAAATAAGTATGTTTATATTTAGAGTTAAATGTGTGCTGTATCAATAGGTAATACATATTTTCCTGGTTTATTGTATGGCCAATTTACATAATTTATCATATAATTTTAACTATCAACTTTTTTAAAAAAAGAAATGAAGTTTTATGAAAAGCATATAGCCAACAGACAAGTTATTCTTAGCATTGGGTAAGTACAGACATGATGTGTAAATGAGTTACCCTCAGGCACCTCTAAATTATGCAATAGTCCTTTTTTCTTAGGGAATTCAAGGATTTAATGACCTCGGCAACACAGTAACAGTACTATACATCTACTGCAATATATTTTAAGAGAATTCAACATCATAAAATATCTTGATTTCTGGAGGAATAAAAATTTTGGAAAAAAATTAACTATATCACAAATTTTTATATGTCTTGTGAGATGTCTATTCATCTGACAAGGCTCAGGTACACTCAAGGAAAATAAATAAATTGGCTAGAAATCAATACAGTTTTTCAGAACTTAAAACACTTTGTATCAAAATATTGAAAAAATGAGTTAACATATTTGTTACTCTTTTCTTTGCCATCTAAATAATTTCTTCTTTGCACACATCCTTTGCCCATAAGTACAGCCACCCCCAAACTTTCAATGGACTGGCCTGCATCTTGTCACAACTGGAGTTTCCTTAATTGCAATTCCTGTGATATTCCTCCCCAAACTCATTTTCTGGTAATTCAAGCTTCCCTCAGTTTACCTCTTTATTTAGGTTGACATGAATGAATGGTAATCAGTATTGCTACATTCCTATAATCAATACATGTTCTTTCTAAAAGTGTTTTCATAATAATACCTTACAAAATCTCTTTTGCTGTTAATAATTTCAGAATTTCTGGTATGTTGACCTAAAACAAATAGCCTGCCAGATATATCTCTAGCACAGTTAGGTTTATTTGGGACCGACAATGAATTGCAACTTGGGGTCTGAAACCATGGCAAGCCATATGCAAGTTCCCACAAGACAAGGGAAGGAGGACACTTTAATGGAGAGGAAAAGGAAGTTGGGAGAGCTATTGTAAACAAAGAGTTTTTTTTCATTGGCTGAGTCCTTAGCAGGAAAAAAAAACGATAAGTCTTTCTTCTTCCTTTTAGCCTCTGCTATCATCTCAAGGCCTGAGAGCTCCCCTTCTGGTCTCCCAACTCTATTTAATTGAGGTTTTTGTTTATTAATTTTCTTTTACACCTGCCATAATATTAAGTTTATAAATTTGAATTTGTTAATCTATCTAGGAGACTCATAGAAACTCTCCTATTCGTTTGCCAACCCCAATTTAATTTCTTTTGACAAATGTAAAAAGCTGCTTCATTAATGTGCCTGTTTATTGTTCTACATCAATTGAATTAGTATACTATGCTCTCATGGTGTTAAAATTTTAAAAATCATGTGTAACATGAAGTTAAGTGCCAAGTATCAGGGCTTGACCATTCATCTATTGATTCATTTCTTAAAATGTATTTGTGATATTGTGATTTATTATATGAAGATGAATATATTTGGTCTTCATTCCCATTTCTGGCACAGAATTTCTAAAACTCTTGGAATTTCCTAAGCAATGAGAGTGATAAAGCTGTCTTTTGTTAATGAGGTAACATTTTCCACCCCCCAAGCTGGAAGATGCTTAGAGGTCTTTATCCCACAAAGAAATAGATGCTGCAGTCTTCAGCTGACCTTACTTTCTCCCCTGGCTGCCAGGCTGATAATCAAGTTAAGGAACATATAATCCATTCAGGGAAGTGTTGGGCCTGCTGAGGGAAGGAAGGGAGTATAATCCCAAAGGAATGAAATCTACCCAACATGTACTGGTAGAGGCCTGGGACTATCCACATGACTGTATTGATACTGAAAGTGCTTAAATAAGGAGACCAGAAAATAAGACCCATCTAGGGAGAGTTTATTGACTTGTGAAAACATTTTTTGGGATAAACGGATTGCAATCCTTGGCTTAGACCCAAGAGGATGGGTCTTGAATTTGTGCAAATATAAGCTCAAAGTTAGAGGGTGACTACTAGAAACCTCAAAACAGGGATGGCTCACACTGAGCAAGGTGGAAATACCTGAGTGAGAAAGAAGAAGGGGCTAAGAGCTCATGGAAATGGGTAAACTGGGATAGATATATTATCAGAGACATAAAGTCCCACCAGAGAACTACATTCCATGGGAAATGGAAGAGCATACGACTTGGTAAGACCATCAGAAATGTGCTAGTGAAAAGATACCAGCACCGATAAGAAGTTCAGTGATGGCTTTCCTCTGAACAGAACTGAACTCACTGATAATGGATATTTTAGAGACTTTGAAAGAGTAGAGGTCAGGTATCAGCACTTAGACAGTGGAAGCCAGGTATGTCAGGTAATTATTATAATGCCTGAGAATTCAGATTGGCAGCCAAGTGGACCTGACACATAGAAAGTTATGGTGATGGTTAAGCATGGTGTTCCTAGGCACAAAATAGATGAGCAGTAAACAAGGGCACTGCTTAACATTGTCATTTAAAAGAGAGCAATATTGGATGGACAGGAACCTGAGGGCAGTTGCACTATTAAAAAGTTCAAAATCTTTTGCCTAGTTTCTGCAACTGATCCAGTTTTCTGACACTAAACCCACTGATGCAATAAGTGCTTGGTTCTCCATTGAGAAGGACTGGATAAGGTCAGGGCAAGTATACACTGTAAAGGATTTCCTTAGTCCTTCCCCAAAGACATCCATGGCATTACCTTAAGTAAATCTAAAATGAGAAAAGAATTCCCACATAATTTACTGTTGAACACTAGCTCTGGGTAGACATTGACACCTGGGAACTTGAAGCATCATCATGACTCCTCATTTAGAGGGTATATAGAGTCCAGAAATAAGTGGACTCCTGGCTTAAGTCTGGTTTTCAGTGTGTCTATAGATTTGCCTGGTGATCATTTCACTGGTCCCTGAGTATGTAATGGAATGGACACACTTGGTAGTGGAGTAACTCCCACATTGTTTCATCATGGGGAAAAGCAAGTGGAAATCTCTAAAACTAGTCACAGGGCAAGGGAATAAATAAAAACAATACTATATTGGAAGGGGGGGAATGGCAGAGAATAATTCCAATCTCAAAATAAATTCAAGGATAATGGCTCCTATCATATTTTCTTTTAATACCCCACTTGATGCCCTACAGACATCAAGTGTATCCTAGAGAATGACTGTGGGTTACTGCAAGCTCAAACTTCTAAGAGCCTTGATCACAGCTGCTGTAACAAGTGTGATACCTTAGCTAGAACAGGTTAATATGGCCTCAGGTATATGACATGTGACCATTGAATAAATAAATGCATTCTTTAAATTCCAATCAGGAAAGAGAACCATAAAAATTCACATTCACAGCAACATACATTTTAATTTTTCCCCAGAGCTATGGCAACCCTCCCATCCTCTGCCATGATATAATCCAAAGAGATCTTGACCATCTGGATATCTGAACAATCTGGGTATCCTACAAAAAATCTATAGATCCATTTCACCAATGGCATCATGTCAATCAGGCAGGAGCAAGAGGTAGCCAGTATCCTGGAGGTCTAGATATGACATATCTAGTCCTAAGGGTGGGAAACAAATCTCATAAAGATTTAGGCTCTGCCACTTCAGTGAAGTGTTAGGAGTCCAGGTATCCAGGGCATGCCAGGGCAGCTTCTCCAAAGTAAAGGACAAATTGATGCAACTTGTATTCTCTATATAAATAAGAAAGCTCAGAGCCTGGTAGACATCTTTGGGTTCTGAAGGTAATATATTGCATAACTTAGAATACTATTCTGGTCTTTATACTGGATGACATAGAAGGCTGATAGTTTTGAGCTGGGCCTGAAGCAATAAAGAGGGGGTCCAGGCTGCATAACACGCAGTTCTGCCATTTGGACCATACAATCTGCAGACTTTATAACATGTGGGTCAGTGATGAAAACAGATGTAGTGTACAATTGAGAGTAGGTGTAACTAGGAGAAATACAACATGGACTCTTGAGTTACGGGAGCAAGGACATTCTATCTGCAGCAGAGAAATATGCACCTTTTAAAGATGGCTTCTGGGGTTTAACTGAGCTCTTATAGAGACAGAACGCTTGACCATAGGGTACCAAGTGACCATGCATCTGGAACTGCCATAATGGGCTGGGTTATTTTGGACTCATAAGTCATAAAGTGAAGTGGGCACAGTGGTCATCCATCGTAAGTTGGAAATGATATATCTGGGATCAAGCACAAGGTCCTGGTCAGAAGGCACAAACAAGCTGCCTGTGCAGTTACCCCAGATTCCCAGGTAACCACCATTGTTGTATCAGCATCCCTCCCTCAGCTCACACACATTGATCTCTGAAGGGTTCTGTATAATTGACATAAAATGAAGAAAAAAAGCGTAACTTGGTTTATGGACGGGTAAGCTCAGGATGAGAAAGCAGTCCAAAAATGGCTGGCAGCTGCAGTGCAACGCCACTCAGAAGTGGCCTTAAAAAACATCATGAGAAAAAAATCTTCAAGAACTGCAAGTGGTCCATCACTTGAAGGAGAAACGGCCTGAGTTTAGAATATGTATAATATAAACTTTATAGAAAGAGGGAGATTGCCTGGCTGGCTGGTTAGGGGGTCTGGCAGGAAATGTATTGGAAGATCAGGGACAAAGAGCTCTGTGGTAGGGCACATACATGGACATAAGAGTGGGTATAAAGTGAGGATCTTTGTGTCACAGGCTGATCCCCACCAGGGAACATCCACCAGAGAAGAAGCAATAAGGAGCCAAGTGTAGGCAAAATGACTTGGTTGGTATCAACCAATATTTGCTAGAATTCACCCCAATGCTGGGATGGTGGGCACATTCATTCAGGGGTCACGGTAGAAGAGATGAGTCAATGCAAAGACTCAACAGCATAGATTTCCAGTCATCTTACCACTGCTGCCAGTGAGGTCAACCTGCCAATGACATGTTAGATTTATGACACTATTCCTCAAAGAAGCAAACTGTGACCACTTGGTGACAAGGTGACTACATTTGCCCCTTTTGTCTTGAAAGAACCATTGGTTTGTTCCCCAAGAATAAACACTTAATCCTTGCATGTGTTTGTCTTTTCTCTCCATAGAACCTCTGTCTAGAGACTTACGGAAATCCTGATCCACAGGCGTAGCCTTCCACACACAACAGCATTCAATCAGGGGAACAAGCTCACAGTAAAAGGGATGTGGGATTGGACCCATCACCATGAGATCCACTGGTTTCACATTCTGCATCACCCGGAAACTATGGGCATGATAATGGCTTGCCAAAGATGAAGTGATAGCCGAAAGGCAATGGCCTGTAAGGGTAAGGTGCCACTCACCAAGATGCAGTACAAGCATTAAACTGGAGATCACTAAATGGCACTGTACCCCCACCCCATAGAAACAATAGTTAGATTCAGGAACCAAGGTATAGAAGTGGAAGTTGCCCTACCTTCCACTACGCCCCATGACGTACAAGCGACTTTATGGTTCCCGTCCCTTCAACTTTGGATGCTGCTGAGTTAGAGGTTGTGAATCTGGTCCCAAACACAGATGCAGTCCTGCCTGGAGCACCAAAAGAGTCTCAAAGTACTATAAGCTAGGATACCATCTAGCCCCTTTAGGGACCAGTGAGTAAGAAGATGAGTCACTTCTTTTCAGGAATAATTGAACCTGATTATCAGAAGGCAATGGGGCTGCTATTTCACAGCAGGGACAGGGAAGAAGATGTATGGAGCTTGGCTGACTCACTGGGGTGACTCATGATATTCCCTTGTCTAATTGTAACTGTAAACAGAAAAGTGCATCATTTCCAGCCTGGAATGGGCATGACCACTAGGGCTTCAGACAATTCAGGAATGAGTGCTTGGTTCACCCCACCAGATAAACCACTATGACCGGCAAAAAGAGTATCTGAGGGTGGGGAGAATTTAGAATGGACAGCAAAAGAGGGAGAAATGAGTACAGATTATAGCCCCGAGACTACTGGAGCCTGTGGTTGTTCCCCCTTTTTCCCACTTCTGAGTTTCACCTCAGGAAGAGATTCACACGGTAACCATGGAGGGGGTTCATCCCAAACCTACACAGAGAAGTGGATCAGTGAAGTACAATGGGTAGACCATGTCAGACATGGAGATGTGCTGCTCATGTACCCCTTTAAGAAAAGACTCAGTGCCCAGCAGTCAGGAGTGTGTCCAGCTTTTAGCTCTTTCAAGATCCACCCTGGTTTTCGAGTTGAGGTCATGCTCTTCTGTGGGTGACCCCAGTCAAAGACTGAATACAATAGTGTTAGGTGAGAGCCTTCTCTTCTCAGGGGAAGGCCTGGGCAGTGGCTGAACCAGAAGTTAGTGCAGGTCCTAACCATTGCTGCCAAGGAAAAACTCTTCTATTCTAAGGGGGCCAACTTTTCCCCAACTTTCAACTGTTTTCTCCATTTGGCTAGCAGAGACTGTATCATGATCTGAGGGCTTCTCTTATCCCATTCTTCTTCCTCCCCTTTTCCTTCACAGGTGTTACTTCTTCATAAAACTTTTTCACTCCCAACTTTCTCTCAGCGAGACAAATATACCTGTGACAAAATGACCCAAACAACCTATATAGTATTCATGATTTTATCCCTATTGCCTAAGAGAGTGCCTAGAAGATAGTTACTATGCAAAAAATCTCAGTTGAATGTGTAATGCTTTGTTCTATATATGATTTCTGAGAGAAGGGAGTGAAATTACTCATAATCCAATTTTCTTTGTTCCTTATGATACGCTCTTGAGACCAGAAATAATATGTCATTGGAGAAGGGCAGCTGAAGCTAAAGGACTAGTATTTTTTTTTTCCTTTAAATTCAAGTAGTTTTTACTGGATATTCCACAAACAAAAGTTATGATAAAGTATTTGATAAAGCTTATCAAATAAGCTATTAAAAAGTTACGTAACTGCCACTTCGTTATTGTTGCATGTATTTTTTCTAAAACACTTATTCTGTGAATTTCTGCAGTTAAGCTGAGATTCATACACAGGTAGTGTTTTTGGCGAATTGTAGAAGTGATATCTAGAGTGATATTTATAGACTTAGTCTAAGTAATTGTGACACACGATCATGGATGGGTACTGACAAGTATAAAATTTGTAGGGCAAGCTGCATGCTGGAAATTCAGATAAGACTTGATGTTGCAATCTTGAGAATTCCTTCTTCTAAAAACCTCACTTTTTGCTCTAGAGGTCTTCAATTGATTGGATGAGATTAATTTATGGAAGTTAATCTGCTTTAGTCAAAGTCTACTGATTTAAATGTTAATTACATCAAAAGTGTCTCAGAGCAACATCCAGACTGGTGTTTGACAAAATAACTGCACCACAGACTAGACAAGTTGACACATAAAATTAACCATCACAGTGGTATTTTGTCTGGAGGCCCAAATTTAAATGCATTTCTTGTTTCTGACAAAAAGGAGAAATCTTGGAGTTTTGTTATCCTTCTCATACCATCAGAAATAAGCTTTCTTAGCTAGCTAGGAAGCTACAAAATCAGGGTTTGTGAATATTTGAGTTTCAATTGAAGTGAGTAGAATGAAGGGCCACCTTGGGGACTGGGTGTGGCAAGGACAATTCCCAGCTCCCAGGTCTCCATTTATGAGACAAGAAGTCAAGTGATCTCTGTGGGTTATGAAAACTGCTAATATGTTCTCCTTTTTAATGTTTTTGAACAATAGTCCGGCTCAGAATATCTGATGGAAGTGATTTGTGGGCTCAATGCCCACAATATATGAAATCCTCTGTTAATGGGAAGTAAGAGATCATTATCGGTTCTTTTTCTTTATTCTTCTTCGTCGGACCACATGCATTTCAAATTTACTGTTAAAATATTTACATGTTAGAGAAATATGGCACTTGGCTGTGTTTTAATCATATTCAGTATATAGTCTCTGATTCAAGAAGAAAGAAATTTGGTGCTTAGAGAATGGGGAGGCCAAAAATAAAAGTCTGAATTTTATCCTTGAATTTACTGTCAGGTTTAATTTTATTTAAAAATAAAGTTGAAGGACAATTCTTCCCCAGCGTGAAATTAAGATGCTTAAAAATGCAGTTAATATTTTGCAACCAGTGATTTGAGGGCAATTTCCTAATACTACACTGAAATGGAAAGTAAGGTAATAGAAATGGAGAATCTACCAGAAACTGCATTTGCTTTAGGGCCAGAATCTTTGAGGAGGAGATGAATTCTCATAAAGTTCTATTGCCCTTTAAATCTACTCTCTAGCAAGGTAGACTAAACAGAAAACTCAACTTCACCTTGTCAAAAGATTTAATCTCTCTAACTCAACTAAATGTTCCATTTAATTCAATCATGTTTTTGAACTAAAAGTTTGTTGTAACTGTATACTGTGATTCCCTATCCATCCCCATTTAAAACAAAATAAAATAAAACTGTTCACGATAGTCTTTATTTGATTTTATAGGACTTTATCTCTTGGCTTTCATGTCAGATCTTTAATGCAATATACCCTGCAGAATAAATCATGAATATAAAAACCAAGTGAAATAACATTTAAGCATGAAGGAAAATAGTCAACATTTCAAAGAATATATCATATATGAAATCATCAGGGTACCTCAGGGCACTATGTCAATTTAACTAAGTTGTTCTAGAAATGCATTTGCATTAAAGTTAGAATTACCAAAGTAATATTTGACATAGTTCCAGATGTGAGAGAATAATAAAGGATTACCCTTATTGTATAGCTTCAAAACAAACAAGGACATGGTGATTTTTTTGTATTGAAAGGTTTTGTGTAAAATTTGAGTCATAATTTATTGTTTATTTTACTGATGGCTTTAAACTAAAAAATTTGGTTATTTAATGGATATTTACTTTGTTGATCCCTTTGTTTGACAAAGTCTTATTTCTGGTGTTTGTGCATTTGCAATGGGATATTTAAAGGATTAGTAACTGTACTTGTTATTTCTGTAATGGAAGATTTTCACATATTGCTTTTCAGCATAAAATGTTTGTTTGTATGGACCAGTTTTATAATACCACTTTGGTTATATCTACTTCACATTCTGTTTGGAGAACATAATGTGTGAGAATCCAATTTCATATGTAGCTATTGACTCAACTTCAGTAGATGTCCTGGTAGTTTGAAGAATATACCAACAGATTTTACTTGAGCCTTCATTTTATAGAATGAAAACCTTGCTGAAAAACAAAGGCTTTCAACTGACCACTAGAGTACAGGGTCCAGAAATAGGCCCACATATATAAAATTAACTGCTAATTGACAAGATGATACTACAGTTTAGTGGGGAAAGAGTGGTAATTAGAATAATTGATACAGGTTTATTATAACTGGATTTCCATATGAAAAATAATGCATATTGGCTCCGATTTCACATACGAGAAACAATTCCAGTTTGTAGCTCTAAATGTAAAAGACACTCTTTTTTGAGAAAATATAGTTATTTACCTGCATATTTACCAGCATTTACCAGAACACAGCTATTCCATTCTCTCACCCCACTCGTTAGTTACCCTTACAGCTCCCCGCTCCTTCTTCTTCAGTGAATAGGTACCATCAGAGGACTGATATTCTCCTTTAAATCAGCACACCCACCTATATTTATGCACATATTCTTTGTTTTTCCATTTATTAAAATAGAAGCTCTACCTCTGTCCTATCAAAGAACAAAACCAAAATCAGTTTTCTCCTGTGTTTCCTCCTTCCAGGTATTCTTTGCAAAAGATACCTTAGATATCTCTGAATATCTAAATTTTGAGTACTCCAGGGCTGGATCTTCTCTCTCTCTTCTATGCTCTCTCCCTAAGTGACACAACGGCCCCATGGTTAATGATTTCTATGTTTCTATCAACTGCTTAGAACCATCCTTGAGCTCCAGACTTGTATAACTAGATGACTACTTACTATTTCTACGTGTCAACACGTCTACAACTGAAATGCTGCCTTTCCTCCACAAACCTATTTTAGTCCTGGGTTCCACACATCAGTAAATCATGCTGTTAGCCACTTGTTTCCTCAAGCCAAATACGTGGGCCATCTTCTGTATCGTTCTTTTCATCAGAAATACATCTCCAACTCTCCTATTCTCCCTGGGTTCAATGTCAGCTCCCTGATGCCATCATCTCTGATCTCAACTATTCTGCTGCTGTGGCTACTACTACTGCTATTACTACCACCACTACGTAGCTTCCTAAATCCCCTTTCTCAATGGGGTCCATAGCCCCACTTTTGCTCTTGCCCTTGTGTTCTCCAAATAATAAAGGTTGCGTCCATTTATTATTTAAATAGGCAAGTGTTCCTTTAGTGAATTTTTATTGATCTTAGAATTCTAAAAAAATTCCAAAATCTAAAGTATACTGCAGGGTCTGTCTCCAGTCTAGTTCTCCTCCAAATGCTTGCTTGACTTTAGCTGTATTGGTCTCCTTTCTAATTAGTCAAATTCTCTAAGAGTCTAAGTTACTAGATAAGATGTTGTACTTCCTCTGGAGGCTGTTTTCTTTCATTCTGTGTAACTGGCTCCTTCATTTTTTCAGCTAATTGTTTAATTGCTATTTCCTCAGTTCTTCCTTAAATATCTCATATGGCCAGATATTCCCCCTTTACTCTATAGGATACATCATGTTTATTTTCTTTATTGTTCTTATCAAAAATTTTAAAATGTTTATATTGTCATTCATTTATTTTCTGTTTTCGCCACCAAAATTTAAATCCCATGAACATGGAAACCTTGATTTTTTCTGCTTACCATTTAATCACTAGAATCTGGCATAGTGAAATGCTTGATGTTTCTGTTATAGTTGATGTTCAGTAAATAGTTTGAATAATTGACTATATCCTTCCCACATGATGTCAAATATTGATGGGTTAACACCTTGCTACTCAAAATGTGGTCTCAGGCCAACAGCAGTGGCATCACCTGGGAGCTTGTTAGGTTTGTAGAATCTGCATTTTAACAAAACTCCAGTTGGTTTGTATGCATGTGAAGGTTTGAGAAGCACTAAATTAACACCAAGAGATTTTTCTTTTAAGCCGGTACTGGCCAAGAGTCTACAATCTTTGTATCCAAGTAAGGTTGATCATAAAATGTCCTTGGAAATGAAGACTATTAAAAAGTATAGCTCTGAATGACCCCAAGGGAATTTAGCACAACTTCCAAATATTTTGTTTCGTTATTTCAAAGTAAGTGGAAATAATAAAAGAATATAAAAATATACTTTTAATTCTTCTTTTTCTCTTGGTATACATGATATGATTAGGTTAATGTTTTGACATGTTTCTCAGCTGCAGTGAGCCTTTCAACATAACCTGAACAGTTTTTTATAATTTCTTCTTTTGCACACAACATTTTCTCAGATTAGGACGATGCTTTTATATCCAAGGTTCCCATAAAGTGCTTGACCAACTACACAGCCAACTCAAGTGCATGAGATTGATTTCCTATTATTTATCTGATCACATGTCAGAAATGTGTTTTGGAATGCCAGATCCCTGAGGTCAAAAGACCACACCTCATTCATCTCTGTACCCCAAGGTCTAGCAAAGTGATCAATGCCATCATGACTCTCCAATGTTTCCTGAATGAAGGAATAAATACAAAGAATCCAGATCTTAAAGTAATAATTCACTGTGATTGTTTATCTAGGTTTTAGATGGCAGTTCAATCTCAGAGAAGAAAATCTACTTTCCCACTTGTATTGGTCAGGATAGACTAAATGTATGATGCACTATTAACATCTGAAAGTCTTGGTTGTTTAAAATGATTAAGGTTTATTTCTTGCTTGTACCCTGTGTTTATCCTGGTTGGCAGGAGTCCCTGTTCATTGTGGTCCATAAATAACCCAGGCTGATGGCACACCAGTGTCCTGACTGTTGTCAGAGAAAGAGAATGAGGAATCACATGTTAGCTTTAAAAACTTATTTCTACAGTGACTAACAGCACTTCTCACATTTGATTGGCCAAAACCGATTACAAAGCCAAGCTTGATTCCAAGATTAGAGAAGCCCAAGGGAAGGAAGGCATCCTAACATGTGCCTGAAAGAGCAAAGCTGAGAATATTTGGCCAAAGTACTAATGATTGTTACAACACTAAATTATTTTCAAAGGACATCAGGATCAGAATATAGTGATCTTTCACCATCTCTCACATTGGCAAAAAGAATGTGTGTGGGGGTTCGGGGAGGAGTAGGAGATGGGAAGGGCAAGGAGGGTCAGTTTCTTGCGTGAAATGCTGCTGATTCTAACGTTGGATGTGTTTTAACCCAGATGCAAAGTCCATTGCTAGTTTTATGACAGGTACAACACATACTGGAGTAACACAAGCATGAACTTAACAAATGACAAGTGTATCTCCTGGGCTATTTTGTGATGCTTTGAATGTTTGAGTTATAATTAAATATATATTTATATATAGCCATACCTGTACATATACACATACATACATGCATTTAACATCTCACCTCAAGCCCAAGCAAAAGAAGCATCTAGAAGAGCATCTTGCGCATAGTTGGTGGTAATTTGTAAGTTTTCACTTTCTCTTACTGATAAGATAGATCATATTCAGATTTCTTATTACTTAATGTCAAACTTTACTAGAATCTTAAACACAGTATTACAGGAATTTTATTTGAAAGCTCTTTCTCCTGTTATGTCCAAATTTATAACTATAAGATATAGAATTAAATAGCCCTGTGGTCTTACATCACAAGCATCTGGAAAGTAAATATACAGAATTTATACCAAAAAAAAAAACACATTTTTTTTCAAATGACATTTGTACCAGGAAGGAGATCTTGAATTCAAATTTTTGGCATCATATCCAATAAACATAGTATATATTATGAGTAGTAATTATTAATTATATTGATAAAATTGCTAAGCACATTTCTAAACTTATTTTGTTTTGAAGCCAAACAATTATTCCTTTGAGTGGCTGCAGTTTTAGACAGCATAGGATCCTGAAGCCTGGAGGTATTTCTATTTAAAGTATACCTGTGTATCTAAATGCCTTGTCAAAGTGAGTTATATTCTGGAAAAGAATTCTTGGGACCTACACAGGTCAAATCCCTCCTACACGCACCATTGCAATAAAAAGTTCACCATAACAAAAAGTTCATGGAAATTCTGGCTGGCCGCCCATGTTAACAGAACAGATCTAGTGAGAACAAATTCCCTAGCACTGAGTAACGGTATCAAGAAGTTTTCATCTCCTAGAGTCATAGTCATTTTTAATTCCCAAAAGGTTTATTCTCTATTGTGAGTTCTTTGCTTGTGATTTTGTTGAGAAATTGATCACATTTTTCCTGTGAGAAGTACAGGCGAACTACCTAATTTTCAGCCTTTAAAAAAATGTTTCCTTAGACAGCCAACAAGGACCTACTGTATAGCACAGGGAACTATACTCAATATTTTGTAATAACCTATAAGGGAAAAGAATCTGAAAAAGAATACATGTACATATATAACTGAATACACACACATATAACTGAATCACTTTTGTGTACACCTGAAACTAACACAACATTGTAAATCAATTATACTTCAATAAAAAAAACTAAAATGTTTCCTATAATAGTTCATATTCTGCAGATCTAGAAGATTCAGGGAAGGGGGATATGTATCTTCTGTGGCCTGGGGGAGTGGAAAGAGTTCTTTCCATTGCTGAAATTTCATAAAACATTTCCTTCTATATTTGTATCATTGAATTATAAATGACAGGTGAACACTGAGTGTCAAATATTTGTTTTTTCTGAGATCAAAAATGTTGACACTGGGGAAGCAGACCCTAATGGTAAGAAGATGGCTTCTTTGTTACTGTGGGATGGGAGGATGTTATTTTGAGATATTAATCATCCCCTGGGAATTCTCCTCCTCCCTGTGCCTGTTTGATCCCTATCCTTTCACACACATAGGCTTTTCGGGCTCATTGCTTTAAGTAAGTGTTGAGATGACATGAAAAGCAGAGTTTTAACTGTCTCAGGTTCCTTAAGAAATATAGAGAATATTCATTTTGGAGAAAATATTTGAGAGGGACAAGGCAAAATCTCTCTCTTCTCTTGACCACGATGTTTTCCCTAAACCTTTACTCAGTCCTTGCTTAGACCTACTTGCTAGAATCCTATGACTCTTATCCCCTCACAAGTACACAAAATGTACCAAATATTAATATAAAGAGGGTATGCCTCAGGCACTTGGTGGGATGATGGTGATATGAAAATAAGGCCTTCCAACCCTTTCATTCCTAGTTACTTGGGGAATAAAGATGGCAGGGTTGTGTAGAACCATCTAGAGATTCACAGTACATTGGGACAGAGCAAAACATACGGTCTTATTACATATGGTCTTAGTGATAGGCATCCTGTGGAAAAGTCCGTGAGAGAGGGACTTGAAAATAATTGAGTGCATTGATAAAATGAGTGCACTGATAAAACTGGATTGCCAGATCAGTGATACGAGGATGTGAGAACAGGAGGAGAAAGTTGGCAAATAGAAAGAAACTGTCTGTTCATCAGACTTGGGAGAAGTGTGAAAGCCTACAAATCACAAAGAAGGCATAGATCCGATTCAGTGAGAATAAGGGAATCGGGAAAGTGAAAGGACAGGAGATGGTAATCTGAGAGGGACTTGTAGATCAAAGTCTTGGAAGTGAATCAATTTTACATGGTAAGAGATACAGCCACGCTGGTGGGAGCTTAGGCATAGTGAATGCCGAGATCACTGGAACTGGGCAATTGGGAGGTCAGTGGAATAAAGGGGATGTAAAAATTCTGGAGCTACTTTTCAAAGCAACATTTTTGATTGGCAGTGATTAAAGTAACAAATTTGGAACGTAGGTTAAAGGTAGAAAAATTCATGCCACTAATCTGCAGAGTCTAGGTTGAGGAATTCTTGAATCAATCAGACCTGGGCTCTGTAACAGACTCTCCTAGCTGCCTAATATTTATTTCCCCATTTTTCCTTTCTAAGAGAGCTGTGACTTTGTTTTGCGTGACAGTGACCCCAGCCAAGCCAAGCCTGTTTTACAGCTGAATGTGGCTGTCCGATTAACCTCTCGCCATTGAGATGATAATTGGAAGTAGCAGGTGGGCATTCCCCCAAAGGTTTCTTTGTAGTGGTTTTGTTTATCTGTGTGTGTGTTTTTTAAAGAAAACTGACTTAACTTATCTTGCCCTTATTCCTTTGTCCTTTGCTTTTGCCTCTGCCTCTTTTAACTACTTGGAACAAGGATGCTCTATCTGGATGCACGGAAGCCTACTTTTGAATATTAAGATGAAGGCCTTGGCTTAAGGATGTGTGAGCAAAGATCTAGAAAAAGCCTGGACTCGGATAGTTTAGAGAAGCCACTTTATTATCACCTCTGGACCCTCTTGCTGTATGGTAAAATTAACCCTTATGTGATTAAGTCACAATAGACAATTATCTGTTATAGGCAGACAAACATGATCTCTCACTGGAAAAGGAACCAGCTGTAATGGTAGTGTTGAGGAAAACTTACGCCTTAAGGAACAAAAATCTGACTCCTCAGATGACTGACAAGACCTAATAGTGAATTCACTGATTAAAAAGAAGGGCCGTGTTAGGCTGGTGTCCTGCTATTTCAAATCTGCCTCTCTCTCCTGCCAGGTGTTCAGGAATATTCATAATCAAAAGAACGTTGGAATTCATTTATGATAATCCATACTATGCTATTCAGTTTTATTAAAATGTTATTATTCTGTGAAATTGATCCTTAGGTTAATTAGGAGGGGGGAAAACTTTCCAGGTCAAAGTTTGAATAAATTAGAGGATGAAAAGTAGCATATGTTCTCAAAAATATGGAAATTACTTGCAAAGTCACAGTTAATTTAATTATCTGGTCTTACTGCATTGGAATAATAATAAGATTAGCCAAAATATAGACCATTGGAAATTTTAAATAAGAAACCTGTGTGGTCGGTTGTCTACTTTAAATATAACTGTTTTATAAAAAAAGATATATAATTTTAATGATAATGATCTATTTACTCCATAAGACCACATTTCCATTTCTATTGTGCAGTCTAATGAAATACATTTATCTTCCATTATCTCTCATATTTTCAACTGAATATTTTCAAATACAGATTCTCAAATTAAGTGGATAAGAAACAATATGTAACTACAGATACCGCTAGAACATACTATATAAATGCAGTTGAGACAACAAGTAATGTTGATCCTATATAACATTGATTTATGATTCCATATAACATATCTAGTCAGATCTGGTATTTTACTTGAGTATGACTCTATAAACCGTGGAAATGTATGTACATAATAATTTAAAATGTTTGCTTATAGGACATCTCTGGTCTGAGGGTTTAAAAACTGAGCTTGTTTTAATTTAATTTTATATAAGATAGCTTTGAAAGAGAAGATAAATCTTCCTGACCTGAACAAAATTCAGGCCACCAATCTCCCTCTTAATTTCATTACACACACACACAGACACACACACGCACACACACACACACACAATTCCATTGCTCACTGTTTTAAAAAACTGTCTACAAATTGAAGGACTTTCAGCTGTGATTCAGTGCTGTTTACTTCTGATAGCTAATATGATAACCACCAGGCATCATCTAATTTAGAGTCCTTAGAACTGACAGTTAAATAAAACTAATGTTATTAAAGGCACTCTTCATAAAATAAGCCTCCTTGCCCAGGTAAAGTCTTTTATTACAAATTTTGGACCTTATCTATCCTAGTAAAAGCTGATTATATTCAATTCCATAGTTCAGGGTTTTTTTTGTTTTGTTTTTTTTTTAACATCTTTATTGAGGTATAATTGCTTTACAATGGCGTGTTAGTTTCTGCTGTATAGCAAAGTGAATCAGCTATACGTATACATATATCCCCATATCCCCTCCCTCTTGTGTCTCCCTCCCACTCTCCCTATCCCACCCCTCTAGGTGGACACAAAGCACCGAGCTGATCTCCCTGTGCTATGCGACTGCTTCCCACTAGCTATCTATTTTACATTTGGTAGTGTATATATGTCCATGCCACTCTCTCACTTTGTCCCAGTTTACCCTTCCCCCTCCCCATGTCCTCAAGTCCATTCTCTAAGTCTGTGTCTTTATTCCTGTCCTGCCCCTAGGTTCTTCAGAACCTTTTTTTTTTTTTTTTGATTCCATATACATGTGTTAGCATAGGGTATTTGTTTTTCTCTTTCTGACTTACTTCACTCTGTATGACATTCTCTAGGTCCATTCACCTCACTACAAATAACTCAATTTCATTTCTTTTTATGGCTGAGTAATATTCCATTGTATATATGTGCTACATCTTCTTTATCCATTCATCTGTCGATAGACACTTAGGTTGCTTCCATGTCCTGGCTATTGTAAATACTGCTGCAATGAACATTGTGGTGCATGACTCTTTTTGAATTATGGTTTTCTCAGGGTATATGCCCAGTAGTGGGATTGCTGGGTCATATGGTAGTTCTATTTTTAGTTTTTTAAGGAACCTCCATACTGTTCTCCATAGTGGCTGTATCAATTTACATTCCCACCAACAGAGCAAGAGGGTTCCCTTTTCTCCACACCCTCTCTAGCATTTATTGTTTGTAGATTTTTTGATGATGGCCATTCTCACCCGTGTAAGGTGATGCCTCATTGCAGTTTTGATTTGCATTTCTCTAATGATTAGTGATGTTGAGCATCCTTTCATGTGTTTGTTGGCAATCTGTATATCTTCTTTGGAGAAATGTCTATTTAGATCTTTTGCCCATTTTTGGATTGGGTTGTTTGTTTTTTGGATATTGAGCTGCATGAGCTGCTTATATATTTTGGAGATTAATCCTTTGTCAGTTGCTTTGCCTGCAAATATTTTCTCCCATTCTGAGGGTTGTCTTTTTGTTTTGTTTATGGTTTCCTTTGCTGTACAAAGCTTTTAAGTTTCATTAGGCCCCATTTGTTTATTTTTGTTTTTATTTCCATTTCTCTAGGAGATGGGTCAAAAAGGATCTTGCTGTGATTTATATCATAGAGTGTTCTGCCTATGTTTTCCTCTAAGAGTTTGATAGTGTCTGGCCTTACATTTAGGTCTTTAATTCGGGGTGGTTTTTGCACACACATTGCGGTTTCTAAAAAATTTTCTAGTCTTTTTCTTTGTTTCTTAACGATATTCTGTATTCTGGAATTCCCGGATCTAACAACAGGTCTTCAATGAAATATGTAAGTTTGAATAAGCAATTTCCACTACACAATATATTTTTTAAAAGACAAGTCACTGCTTCCCACTCAGCAATAACGGTTTATCTGGGGGAAAAAAAGTCTCTGATAAATATTCCTCACACATTCATCAGTTGCAGAACTAGAGTTGCAAACATATACTAGTTCTAGGCCTAAAAAATACCATGGTCTCGATTCACCCTCTATAAATAGATGCTTTGTAAATACAATTGTGTCAATACAAATTATTTTTATTATCATGTTGCAACAATTCTTTGGATCTTGTATTCTTAGTAATAAATATTTCTTTTTACCATTACAACTTCTTAAAATCTGTTTTCAAAATTAGCTAATCTGGATAACTATTTAAAAAGTTAAAAACAATATTTTCAATCAAAGGTAATCCCACAACTCAGAAATAATCTGTTTGAATTTTGATATAATTGTTTTTGTTTTTTCTGTGCATAGACATGGTTACAATAGCATGTTTTGTATAGTATTTCATATTGTAACTTCATACTTATTCAGTAATTACTCTTAAAATTAAAAAAACTTAATGTCAGGACTTTCCTGGTGGTCCAGTCATTAAGACTCTGTGCTTCCCCTCCAGGCATCATGGGTTCAATCCCTGGTTGGGGAACTAAGGTTGCACATACCACGTGGCATGACCAAAAAATAAACCAAATTTAATATCTTATGGAATTTCATAGTTAGAATGCATCTTAATAATTATTCATTATTATATGCCTTTATAACATTCTTCAAAACTCTTCCTAGCATCAGTCCAATATTATAATATCCCTTAAAAAACTTCTGAGTATCCAGTATCTTAAGGGTAAGAAGATGATTTTGCCTTAAGATATGACATTGCATTTCAGATACATCTAGTTTTACGTTAGACTTACAACACTGCCACCCATTGTCTATACTTCTGTTCTTATATTTTCCTATGAAAAAGAGGAAAAATTCCTCAGAGTAGGAGAATCTTATCTCCAGGCTAAAGATCTATATTTCGTCAATGACTCCACGTAGGGGGTTGTGTTTATTTCTGCTTCTGTTTGCTCTCCTTTGAGAAGTCAAGAGACTTCTAAAGAAGTTATTCTTCACATGTGCTGTCTACTCAAGCAGCCTAGAATTGAATCCTGCCTCCCCAAGTTACTAGCTTAAGCAACGTAGTTAATCTTTCTGTGACTCAGTTTCCAAATCTGTGAAACAGGGATAATAATCGTACCAAATTATAAGGTTGTGAAGGATTTCATTAGTTAATACACACTAAATGCTTGGTACAGTGGCGAGCACACAGTAAGTGCTTAACGCATGCTAGCTATGATTAATTTATCTCAGCTATTTATTTACTTTCATGGTTTCCACTACTACCAATACGTTGATGACTCTATTCATTGTCCAGAAATCTTCCAAGCTTCAGATACATATATCCAGAACTTGTAGATATCTGAGACTGAACTTTTTATAAGCACACACACTTGGCATTCTCTCTCACCCTTCCAAAGCTGTTTGTCTGACACCAGCTAGCCTCTCCTTAGGTAGAATCCTGGGAATAATATACGCCTCTTTCCCTCTACTTCTCCTTGTCCCCTTATCTCTTCTGCTTCATCTTCCACATTCAACTGGCTTAAATTGTCTCCCTCCCAAAGATATTTTGAAATCCTAACTCCTAGTACTTGTAAACGTGACTCTCTTTGAAAATAGGGTCTTTACAGATGTAATCAAGTTAAGATGAGGTCATAATGGATTAGAGTGGACCTAAATTCAATGACTGATTGACTTAAAGGAGATAAAGATCCAGAGATGAAGAAGACACACACACAGAGATGAAGGCCATGTGAAGAAGGAAGCAGGGATAAGAAGGTTTCAGCTACAATGTAAGAAAAGCCTAGGATTGCCAGCAATCACTGGAATCTAGGAAGAGGAAAGGTAGGATTTTCCTTTGAATTTTTGGAGATAGGATGGTCCTGCTGGCATCTTGATTTCAAATTTCTTGCCTCCAGAAACGTGTGAGAATAAATTTCTATTTTCTGCCACTCAGTTCATGGTGCTTTGTTCCAGTAGCCCTAGGAAACTAATATAAACTGAGTTGTCCATTTTGCTTTTATATTTCTTGAATTCATACCCTCATTTCCATCTCTAGTATTGATTTCCATTTGGCTTCCATGTTGTCTCTCCAAATGATACCTCTGCTCCTGGTCTTTCTTAAGAGTCACAGAAATGATAAAACAGGGATAAACAGAAAATCACAGATAAGAGTGATGGAATGCTCAGCTATATTATGAAGAATGAAGGCTAAGTTCACAGGACAGTATATGCTTAACTAGAAATCTGAGTTCTAGGGTGGCATATGTAACTACCCTTTGGCATAGTAATGGGTTGATAGTAAGCTATTAGTCTATTAAGTTGCTAATTTTCAAACTTGAAGAAATATTGGTGGGGTAACTGTTTATTTCTTGCAAATGTGGATTGGTGGAGCCAGACTCTTATCTGCTTTAAATGTTATCCATATGCTGACAACTCTGTAATATGTATCTCCATGCTGACTTCTATATTAATGCTTACTTGACAGTTCCACTTGGATTTCTTATAAGCTATGAAACTTAACATGTGAAAATAGAACTTAATTTTTTTTCACCAAACTTGCTCTTCCATAAATGTGTCCCATTTAATTCAATAATATCTACCTTCATCAAGTGCTTAGACCAAAATTTACAGTGTCATACTAGTTTCCTCTTTAATGTCTCATATTCTGACATTCAATCCATCTTCTCTGCATTCTATCCAGAATACATCCAGAATGCAATCACTTCCCCAAACCTCCATGGCTGTCATTCTAATCTGTGGTCCTGTTATCTCTGTGCTGGACTATGACAAGGGTACCATAAATGGTGTCTCTACTTCCATTTTGGTCCCATGCAAGACAAAATATTTGTTCTCCATAAGCAGCCAGATGATTCTTTAAAAATATAAATCAGATAATTACACTCACTGCCTACTCAAATCCTCTACTGGGTTCTGTTATCTTTAATATACAATCTAAGGCCCTTAACAGGGCTTACATTGCCCTACTTAGTGCTTGCAACTACTCCTACTTTGTTCTTTCTCAGTCTCCCTAAGGATCACTTTCCCAGATTCCCAGGTAACCTTGCTTTTCTTTTAAGAAATCAAAGATGATTCTCTTCAGAATATTTGCACTTGCAGTTTCCTTTGCCTGAACTGTTTGTCCTCAAAAATATTTGCATTGTTTGCTCCTTTCTTTTTTTTTTCAAAGTTCACCTCACAAGAAAGATTTAACTGATCATTCATTTAAAAAAATCCTTACATGACTTCAAGATTTACTATGAATCTAATATAATCAAGACAGTGTAGTACTGGTAAAAAAAATACCAAATAGATCAATGAAACAGGATCGAGAGCCCAGAAACAGACCCACACAAATATAGTCAACAGTCTTTGACAAAGGAGCCAAGGCAATACAATGTAGAAACGATAGTCTTTTCAACAACGGTGATAGAACAACTGGGCATCTACATGCAAAAAACTGAAAGTGAATCTCAACATAGACCTTCCTTTACAAAAATTAACTAAAAACAGACCATAGGCCTAAATGTAAAATGCAAAACTGTTAAAATCTTAGAAGATAACATAGGGGGAAATCTAGACAACCCTGGGTGTGGCGATGATTTTTTTAATAAGATACCAAGTGCATGATCCATGAAAAAATAACTGACAAGCTGGACTTTATTAAAATAAAAAATTCTGGTCTGTGAAAGACACTGTCAAGAGACTTAGACGATAAACCTCAGACAGGGAGAAAATATTTTTAAAAGACATATCTGATAAAGAACTATTATCCAAAATATACAAAGAACTCTTAAAAATCAACAATAAAAAAAAAAGTGATGAAAAAGATGGGCAAAAGATCTAAACAAATACCTCACCAAGGAAGGTATACAAGACAGGAAGTAGGCATATGAAAGGATGTTCAGCATTATATGTCATTAGAGATTCGCCAGGTTAAAACAGTAATAGGAGACCACTAAATGTCTATCAGAATGACAAAAACCCCAAACACTGACAATATCAAATGCTGGTGATCATGTGGAGAATAAGAACTCTCATTTATTGAATGAATGAATGAATGGTATGCCGCTTAGGAAATGGTACAGCCACTTAGGAAGATATTTTGACAGTTTTTACAAAACTAACCATACTATTATCATACAATCCAGCAATTACACTCCTTGGTATTCACCCAAAGGAGCTGAAAACTTATGTCCACATAAAAAACTGCACACAGATGTTTATAGCAGCTTTATTCATAATTCCAAAACTTGGAAGCAAGAAGAATGTCCTTCAGTAGGTGAATGAATAAATAAACTATGTTACATCCAGACAATGAAATATTATTCAGTGCTGAAAAGTAAAGAGCTATCAATCCATGAAAAGACATGAAGGAAATGTAGGTGTATATTATTGAGTGAAAGAAGTCAATCTGAAGACGCTTCATGGTGTATGATTCCAGTTATATGATGTTCTGTAAAAGGTAGATCTATGTAGACAGTAAAAAGATCAGTGGTTTCCAGGGGCAGGGGGAAAAGAAGGATGAATAAGCTGAGTACAGAGCATTTTTAGGGCAGTGAAACTATTCTTCATGATACTATAATGGTGAATACGTGCCATTATACATTTGTTAAAATCCATGGAATGTACAACACCAAGAAGGAACTCTAATGTAAACCATGGACTCTGAGTGATAATGATGTGTCAATACAGGTTCAACAATTATAACAAGTTGTACCATTCTGGTGAAAGATGTTAATGGAGGGGAGGGGGCAGGTGTGGGAGCAGGGGGTATATGGTAACTCTCTGTACTTTCTGCTCAATTTTTCTACAAACCTAAACCTATTCTAAAAACAGAGTTTATTTTTTTTTTAAGATTACCAGAGCTTATATCTTGACCAGGTATTTTTCATAAGAAAGAAGTGATTTTTGAAGGTTTACATCATAAAATATTGGACTTTGGAAGGGTAAAAGACCTATAACTTGTCAGTGGTCACCAACACTCTCAAATCAGAATCTGGAAAAGTAGAAAATAAAAACAAATTCTTCTAAAAACAATCCTCTCTCAAACCCGAGTCCCTTGTTCCACTATACCTTTTGGCATTAGCACTCACCAGTCACTGATATATAATTACATTTCATTCGTTTATTTTCTGTCTCCCCTAAAACAGGACGAAGCTGCATGAGATCTGGGACTTGGCCTGTGTTATTTGCTGCTATGAATCCTTTGCTTCTAACATACTGCCCTGCACTGAAGTATATGCAAAACTATCTGTGGAATGAGGGAGTGGAAGGAAATGGAGTTGAAATCTTGTTATATCATTAATGTTTTGCTTGTTTAATAAAAGGTCTGGAACAACTGTCTCAAAATATGAAGGCAGTTCGATTTGGGTAGAAACATATATATGTTCATTAGATTATTTTCTATACTTTTCCATATGTTTGAAAAATTTCATAACTGGAAAAAAGTTAAAAATCTCTGTAAGTAACCAGAGGAAGTGTAGAAGTCAGTAAAATATTGGGATTGAAAACATCAAAAACTTGGAGAAAAAATGGTGAATATAATTAAATTTTCTAGTTTGTGCATGAAGAACACATTGATTTTTGAATATTTATATAGAATGCCTCATTGTGGCTTTTTAGTGTTTGTTGTAAAATATTATATCAAACCTATCCATAGAATCATTTCTATCTTGTAAGTTTCATGTCATCTTATTTGTTAGGAATGACACAAGGTAGGATGAGATATTTTCATTGTATGTCTGAGGTTTTCATATATAAATATTTTTTGATTTTAAGACAAACTGTGTTTCATTCCGGTTTAGTTCTAAAACTATGAAATTGCCTCTATCTCTCGTCTGGTAACTTGTGTTTGTGCTTATTGTACTTCAGTTTAATTTTGAATGTAGCCCGAGGCAGAGGCTAGGCTCAGTGGTGTATCCTAGGGAGCTCAGCTGATTTTATTCCAGTTTTTCGTGAAGCACTGCCTGCCTTGCAGGAAACACCAACCTAATTGGTACCCTTGCTGTTTGTGTCTAGGGAAAAGCTGCAAACTGAATACACATCAACTGATCCTCAAAAATAAACAGAAGACATTAATAAGATGATTTGTATCTCTAAGGAAATATGAAACAAATCAATATACTTTAGAAACTGAAAGAAGCCAAATGTGATTTTTGAATGGCTTTAAATTTTTATGGTTTTTCATTAAGTAATTTAGTTTCCAGTTGAGAGAATCGAGAGGCTCAAAATAAATTATGACATATTTAATTTTAGCCAGAGTCACGTTTCTTTTCAAAATAGGTAGTGTTAAGAAACTAATTAATTAAGACCAACAATCTCTTTAAAAAAATATTTGACAAATATTTTAGTGGAATAAATAACCTGATTATTCGGGGTTTACTGTAGAATTCATTTAAGCCATTTATAGATGTTAATTCAGTATAGACTGTATTTCCATCTTTTTTATTCTTTTCTCTTCTGAGGATGTAAAGGACCTGGTACCAAGTTGGCATGTTCAACATTACCTTGACACCTGCAAATATATTTCAAAACTACTCAATATTTCAATCATTTAGGATGGCAATGCATTCTTAGAATTTCCAAGTAGTCATTGAGGGATGAGACTTTTTTGTTAATAATAAAAGTTCTAAAACATTTAAGTGAAACATTAAGTTAGTGCTTCCCATACTCCTTTCAGATGGTTCCTGAAAAAATAAGTTTGAAAAATGCTCAAGAATTAATCTCCATTCACAGACGCATATGCCTTGCATTGAATTATCAATCACATTCAGGAGACGTGTAATGAAAAAAAAAAAACCCACAAAACAGTTTGCCCAAACGTATTCATTCATAGAGGTCTTTTTCCTAATACAACAAGTAACATACCTCTGGTTAGTAAAAACAACATGAAGAACTATAAAACTGATCCAACTCTTAAACAATTAGATCATTCTATTTGTCCTTTACTGCAAGTACTTTAAAGTTATATTAGGGGAATTGTCATGTAGTACCTCTGTGCCGAGTGATTGCAACAGAAGATATTTTGAACCCAGGAGAGATAGGAGAAGACCAGATTACCTCTTGGATTGCTCTGGAGATCTGTATCACCATGTTTTCATGAAGCAAAATCAGTAAGCATCATCACATGATTGGGTGATATTATCATGCGCACTGGGCTGACGTTTTATGTTCATTGCTTCCCTTAATGCACACAGCGGTTCTGTAAGGCAGCTGTCCTTAGCATGTCCATTTTACACATAAGGAATCTGGGACCAAGGGGTGAAGACACTGGCTCAGGGAAATACTGTTAAGAAACCGAGAATCATAAACCAAACCTAGGCTGCTTAACTCCAAAGTTTCACAGCACATAATTGTGATTTTAGCTCTCAGAACCAGTGTTTCAGATTGAGATTAAGAAAACTTCAATCATGTCTGTTTTTGCTGTTATACTTTGGGGTGGCTGTTGTAGCCATACTGAGTGTTTTAAAAATGCCAAATGCCTTGAAAAATAAGCATATACATTTTTACACATAAAACTTATTATATAGAAAATCTAAACTTTTGGATAAGCAAAACTAAAAAGAATAATTACCTGACAAAAACATTAAGAGACTACTTGCATTATCATTTTTATTTTCTTCTACTATTTTGCTATAAAATTATTTGTATACATAAATTATGAATATACAGAAAGAATAGTTGATAGTTGATTTCCATTTACAAATATTTTATGAATATTTCTGTATGAATGATTATAAATGTGCCATCATTTAAATAATTAAACAGTGTTCCTTGAAATGGATGTATAATAGCTATTTACTCAATCTCTAATTCATATATATATAGACATTTCAAATTTATATTTGGGGTCTTTCTGTCCCCCAAATTTCAGATATCATTTATTAAGCTCTACAAGAACTGATTCTAAAGCTTTACTTTGCCTGAAGTGATGATAGAGGAAAAAATTACCACCCTTTGCATGTGTATGTGTGAGTGTGTGTGTGTGTGTTTAATTCACAAAACACTGACAACTCTCTCCAAAACAGCCCCCACTATCCAAGTTATTCAACTCCCTTATATAGCCTGCGGGTGGATACTGAGTAATGTGGACAGAGTTGCTGCTACAGAGGTTTGGCATTGACTGCATAGATGATTTAGCATCTTGCTTTATGTACTTGGGAATTACTATACTGTTTTCAACTTTGAGTCTCTGCTGAAACCCTAAGAAGGGAAGGAAAAAAATAAACACTTTGGGATGGTGTTCAGACACGTTGGCAGCTAACTACGTTCTTTATCTCTAAACTAGACTCAAAATACGTTAGAAATAAAACTTACAATCTAAAAACTCTGTTCTTGATCTTTCCATTATGCAATTCAGGGTACTTTGGTTGCAAGTAGCACAGAATGACCCTAACCAACTAACAAAAATGGAAGGAGAAAATTGCATAAAATGTTAAAAACAAACAACTGGAAATAAAAATTAAAAACTAAGAACCAGGCTTGGAACAGACAGAAACAAAGATGGCTAGTCATGTAAGAACCACCACCGGGTTGCTTGAAATTCAACTGGAGATTGATATTTACAGAAGGAATCTGATGTCAGGAGCTTCCAGGCATTTCTCTCTCTTCCACGATGGGAGAAAACAATACTAGGCTTTATGTTCCCACTACTACAGGGTACATGGCATGGAAGAGATGATGTTCCAGAAGGAAATCAAGTGCTGCTATGAATGGGTCATAGAAACTAGGACCCCAGAAGCAACAAAAGTCAACTATACACTCAGAAACACTTCTGCAACTCAGCACTGGAAAATATTGAAACATTCAATATTTGAACAAAATGTTCAAACATTCCAAGGGAATCAGCACGAGAGAAATTTTATTAAGTGGTAGAATTGGTTAGATTTTATTCAGCCAACCTAATCAATTTATAGTAACTTTACTCATATGTAACATAGATGAAATCTCTCTATGAAATGTTTTTACATCGAAAATAACTTAGGAAAGAAAATCTGTAATGGAAAACTTATACTTTGATTCTACTTCCAAATAAGACTTAAAGCATAAAAATAGTAATTTATTTTAAAAATATGGCAGAAACCCTTACCATTCAAAATAAACAAACAAATGTAGAATGTCTGGAAAATTCTGTTACAGACCCCTGGTTCTTAACGTTATTTCATATTACCCATGAAGCAACATTTTGAACATGATGAATTTGCATCATGGATTACAAGTGAAAAAAGAACAGCCCTTATATTTTTCTGTATTATGTGTCAATCAGAACCTCTCTGGATGATGAATTAATGTTAATCAGGTTTGATGAGTAAAATGATATAAATTATTATGGGGAGACTCTTGCGGTGTTAGTAGATAGGAAACAGTAGGTCTTAGCTCACTATAGAATGTTACTACAGGGACTTTAAATGGAAGAAGCACAAATATTGAAGCACAACATCCTCTGAGATATCACTGACCTGAGAAGAATTATTGTTCTTTTTATCACTTTACTATTATATTACCTTAGAGCTTTGATGGACACTAAGGTAATATAACAAAAAAATTAAAGCCAAGTTATTCTAGATGGAGTGTTTCAAGTGGCTCTGTCTGTCTGATCATACTGGAAAAAAAATAGTTTCCTCAGTGAATTAGTATGCTAATGCTACACTCATCCATCTGGAGCACATCTTGGGACTCTGCTGAATATTACCCCATTACTTAGAGTGGACAGAAGAGACTGGACTTGATACCAAGTGACAGGGTCCATGGATACTTCTCCAGAGAAAGTTCAGTCTCTTAATCTGCTGTCAGTAGGACAATGGCAAATTGGGGATTAACAATAAGCTAAGCTATGGTGGTGAGACACCTCAAGAAACAGGCAGAATGTTGCTAAGGAGTACACAGTGGCAAGTGGCCCAGTAGTTAACCAATGGGCACCATAATTTTTTATTACTTACTACCTGAGGAGCAGATTTAGCCATACTACTAGGAAAACAGGATTGCAAGAAATGTAAAAAAAAAAAAAAAAAATTAAAAGATTAAAGAATAAAAGACTGTGAGCACAGATATTTCCTATCTGAGGATAGTTTCATATAGAGAAAAGTGGATTTTGGGAAAAAGAGATATTATTGGGTTTTTTTTTGTTTGTTTGTTTGTTTTACACTGGGATCGAGAAACAGATACTAAGCTAAACCAGTGTCAACTAACATGAATACCACAGTGCTGAACTCCAGAATGTGGGTGTGGTGCTCAGTCCTACTATGCAATTCTTAAAAACCTGTTGACAATTTGAATGGATTTCCTTCTCCCTTAAATCTTCATAGCTCAAGCAGTTTCTCCTGATCTAGCAGTCCTTCTCTTAGAATTTTCTTATTCTCATATGATTTCTTCCCAATGTGTATGCTTTTGACATATACCCAGATATTTCTTCCTTGTTTGTCCTTTTAGATTTCTGACCTCTTTGGCTTTCCCAGTCAGCAATTTTAGTTGAATGGCCTTATAATTAGTTAAATGGGTGGTCCACTGAATAGCAGCAAATGATGGGGCTCACCCAGTATCAGGCACCAGTAAGCAAACAACGGTTTACTTAGCTTTAAGGAGATAGGTTGGGAGGTGAGGAAGAATGCAGAGAAGAGATAGGCAACAGCCTAAAGAAACTTGTCACTATAGCAATCAGAGAAGCCTTAATCTTCTGTGGTACCAGTTCCCCAAAAGTGATCTGTGGGTAATCATGAGTTGGGTATTTTTTTTTAAAGTTTCACATGATTCTATTGTGCAGACAGGAATGAAAACTACTGTTAGAGCAGTTGGGAAGTTAGATGTAAGGGTAACAAAAAAAAGGGATCTCTGAACTTTGGGGGTCCTCAAAGACCTTTCCAATGAGTCCTAAGATCAAAACTATTTAAATGATAGTTGCATGAGGTCATTTATTTACCTTTTTTACTTTTATTCTATCATGAATGTGAAGTATATTTTCTCAAGGGCTACATGATATGTGATATCAACAGATTGAAAGCAGAAACAGAAAGATGAATACACTTGTCTTCTATTAAGCCAGACTTCAACAATTCTTGTAAAAATATACTCACCAATTTTTAAAAATAAAGCTATTTTGAAAATGTGTCATTTATGTTAGGTAGGGGTTTATTATTATTTTTAACTAAATTAATAAGTAAATCTTATTCAGTTTTAGTTTCTAATCAGTGAATATTGATTGTTTTAATCCAAAATAAGCAATAACTCTTCAGAGTTTTCAATAATTTGATAGAGTATAAAGGGTTCCTGAGACCAAAAATATTGATAACTGCTGCTCTGTAGAGTGACAGATGCTTCAAGAAGTTGTGAGAGACTCATAAGTCTCTAGATATAGAGAAACTTCCTACAGATGTGTTTGAAGAAGTGTGCTAAGCAGAGGTGATATTTATCAATGCAACACATAGCTGAGCACATTAAATTTAACAAGATGCATATTCAGATCTAACACAGTGTGCCAAACACTATCAACTGATTTATATCTTTATTCCTTTGGAAGATTGTTAGGGACTGTCCATCTGAACTCTAGCTTCCACCAGGGAGTGACTGACCATTGTTGCTGCATCTGTGTTGAGATGAATACTTCATGCTCTCAGGGCTTGATGACATTAGGCAATAAAATATCCAATTAACTGCTCTTGCTTTATTCCCATGTTGACTGTGAAATCATATAATTATAATTTAACTTGCCTATAGGGAAGGAATATGCTGATCTGTAAATAGAAGTATTCATTCCTCTTGATAGCTATATGTTTTATTTAATAAGAATTAGGTCTCACTTGGTTGTCTTGTAAATTAGAATCTTGTGAGTGTGGTTAGCCTGACTTCATGCCCTGGAGATGGACGGACTCAGGGTGCACCGACAATCACATTTCTGAGCCTAAAAAACTGAGTGCTATGCCTTAGAAATGGAATTCCTGTCAAGTGAGGATGCTTCAGGAAAGCCAGCCTTCCCTTCTCTCTTAAATATGTCTTTTTGAATTTTGCAGTAATGAGTTAAAATTCATTTCACTTGGCTTTGGGGCCCACAAGAGATACCATATTCCTAACTGCCTCTATAACCTCCTATATCAACCTGCAGTCACTGTAACACATGGTGTTGAAAGATTTCATCAGTGTATAGATTTTAACCAAGATTTTTATGCGTCTTAAATATTATGGGGAACTATACCACCATTCCACTTCACAAGGAAAATAAAATGCAAGGAAAGAGTGAATTGCCCATTGATCTCCATAAAAACACTTTTAGTCTGTTTAAGCATTAAGTGCTCTTAGAAGCTTATTGAACTTCTGAGCTATAAGTTTAGCTTTTATACTAACTCTTTACAGCGATGTTTTCAACCAGAAAGATGAATGTTTTAAATTAGGTGTCCAAGAAAACCATTAACCTTTTCAGGTAAGTTGTGTTATTTCCTTCACTGCTGTGAATGACATAACTAGAAATAATGCTGTGTACACAGACAAAAGATGTTCCTTGTGACCTACCATAAAAAGGAGATGTATAGAGTGGTGTTTTGTGGAATGATGGATTTGTGCTGATGCTATCGTCCTCTTCTCAGTGTTGCCCTTAGCATATGCCTCTGTGATTCACCGAGTTTCATTGAGAAAGCTGTGGCTGCTATCAGCCTGTGTTAAGAAAAAAAAAAAAAAAAAAAACCCTGAGGCTCATATAATCACCATTCCTTCAAACAACCAGGTGGTACATGAGGTTTGCTTACCTGCCTGGCAGTTGCCATCACTTTATAATGCATTTTACTCTCAGAATATTCATTTTATCTATCTTGCATCTGGATCTCTGGATCTCTGGATGGGCAGGGCAACGTGTTAAGCCAGAATTGTCACGCTTCTCTAAAGATAACTGCATTCTTCCTCGCACCACATTTAGTCTCTTGAGCAATGGAGCACATATTTAAAACAATTAAGCATAGGTCAAGTGTATAATCTGTAACTGTGGAACAGTCCATTCACTGCATACTAAAAAATTCTAATACCTTTTGTTCACTCAGGAACAAAATAATTAGCTCAGAGAATTCTGGTCTGAGAAGGTCTGAATATCAATGGACTGGTAGAGAAGAATTTTCCATCTAGATGAAAATAAAATAACAATGAAATCATTTTTCCCCCTTACACAATTTCCTATGGTTTTTGGCCCATAGGAAATGTGAAGAATTTATCAGGCGGAAAATTGTAAAAGAGATGTGTCTCGTCAGTATTAAGAATGTCACGGCTTTGCAGCTTTTCCACAACTATGGCTAACATATGGAGAAAGGAAAAAGCCCTTCAGACTGTTCTCAGAGGGAACTAGAAGAGGCTACATTGCTTACAAAGCCTGGAGAGAATTCAAGTCAAATAGAGCTAACTATAGAAATATAAGGATAAGGACACCTCTCTCAGCAGTGACACAGATCACATGAACTGCAGAAGCCCTTCTTTCTATCTCTACTTACTGCTTCAGGCAATCTTCCCAATGAGAAGCAGAAGCTATTGAAGTCAAAAGCAGTTTTAGGCCCTGATCTGTGGTGAGTCGTTTTGTTGCAGTAGGACTTTAGTTATTGGCACTATTGTTTAAAATGCTTCATTTTAAATTTATATATCGAGTAATAATATATGAGGTGTGTATATGAACATTAAAATACCTATTCATATCTGATACTCATATATGAATAACATTCATATATGAACGTTCATATATCCATATATGAACCTTAAAATACCTGTAAAATTTGCTAGTAGAAAAAATATTAATCTCAATGTGATCAGTCAAATGGAAGGCAGTTAAAACTAATTAAATAATATATAAATAGAAACTTATCTCCCCTTTCTGGAATAAAATTAAAAAAATAAATTTCATCTTTCTAACACAGGCAATTTAATCACAAATATTGGCTAGTTCTTTCACTACAGCCTATATAAGTTGAACAAATAGCAACTAGCAAGAAAACTGATTTGCTTTGAAATTATCATTATTTGAATATAATGAATTACTCAAACTAAGAGATTTTTCAATATTCCACAATGTTAATTAAACAAATATTTATTTAGCACCTACTATGTGCCACGTAATAAGTTATATGAAGAGAATACAACAGTCAGAATTAACCCCAGCCTTCAAAACTTAGTGTAGCCAATTATAGTGTACTATAAACTATTAGAAAACAAAAAAGATATTTGGATAAGACAACAAATTCTTTCTTCTGGAAGATAAACATCATAAAATACTGTATGAAACATTTACCTGTATATAAATCTAGATCACATGATAATTCTCTAATGACAGAGTTTTACTGTTGGAGCACTGATTTTGTTCAGGTAACCGATCTCCTCAGAGTCCTGTATTTAAGCCCCAAGATCAAGACTTCATGGTTTGTGTGATTTACACAGGCTCCAGTGTCTGTCTTGACAATGTCTTTCTTTACCATTTATACCAAATGGATTCAATCTTCCTGGTTGCCGCAAAGAAGAGGGAGAATATTCTGTGATCCTGGTAGGCAGTTATAATGTTGGAATCCCAATTCAACTCAGGGGCATTGCTAAGGAAATGAACAATCCTGCATTCCCCTCTTAGGACCAAAGCAATTCTAATAGGTAGAGGAGATAAAACAACTCAAGCTCCACAACACTGCTTATTTACAGATTTATTAATGGTCACAGGAAACTAGGTTAAGGGGGAAATGACTTGATTTTCTCAAACACACATGCTTTGATATTCATAATTTATATAAAACATTAACCCCCTCCATTTTTTGTTCTCTGAGTAGCTGAGTCTGTATTTTGCCTTTCTACCTCTGTTTGTTTTGCTTGTTACATCTAAAGAATCCCTTAGCACCTCCTTTTTCCTATGTCCACATTTTTCTTATTTATCTCTTTTAACTTATTGTGTCAATAATAAGGGCAGTGTTTGGGGATCCTAGGATGCCTTGCTTTTTTCATGGCCAGTACTCCCCGATGATAATCCTAATTGTAAATGGATTTTATCTAAGTATGAGTAAACCATAGGATGCTTCTGTACTGACTACTATGCAAAGTATCAGATGCTTATTTTCCATTATATTGTATAGAAAGCAGTTGATTTTACATGGCATGTCTATTTTTTCACAGTCCTTGTATTCTATAAAACTGTTATTCATATATTTTAGAGTGAATTTCACACACATTATTTTACTCCTTGTCATTCTAAACATCTGGCTGTGACTTTTAAATTGGAAATTTTGACAACAAAGTAGGTAATTAAGGAAAAAGCAAAATGGCCATGAATAAACAGTACTAATATTTGTTTATTACACTACTAATCTGCTTGATTATTTATCGTTAACTTAGCATGTTTAGAGACTTTGAAGGACCAACTTTGAAAAATTGATGTCAAAGATGTCTGTGGGAGAAGTATACAGATGAAAGCCTATGAAAGTGTAGAAAATGTGAGACTGGTGCCATGTGAATGCCTCCAGTCATATTGAACCTTACGGATCAAGATATTTTGTGTAAAGACACTGTAGATATTGCGTTCAGGCTTTCAGAGACTCCCTTAGTTTAGTTTCTTTTTAAGCACTTCTAATATGGCTTGTTTGTTTGTTTACTTATTTGGTATACACTTTAAATTGAATATATGCAACTAAAAAGTACATTAAAAATAAATGTGTAAATCAGTGAACTTCCACAACGTGAACACACCTGTGTAATCAGTTCTCTTACCAATAAACAGAATATTAGCAGCATCTCAGAACCCACTCTGGCCCCTTCCAACAACATCCCCTTTCAGGGTTGACCAGTATCTTGACTACAGATTAGTTTTACCTGTTTCTGAAATGTATATAAATATATTATATAAATATTATAAATATTTATATAATATAAATATAAATATAATAACACAGTACATATTTCTTTGTGTCTGTCTTTCATCACTCTATAAGATTTATTCATGTTTGCTGTGTATAGTTGTAGTATATAAACATATTATGTTATATAAATATTATAAATATTTATATAATATAAATATAAATATAATAACACAGTACATATTTCTTTGTGTCTGTATTTCATCACTCTATATTATAAGATTTATTTATGTTTGCTGTGCATAGTTGTAGTTCAAAATTCTCACTACTGTATAGGATTCCTTTTTATTACTATACCATATTTTCCTTATCCTTTTTTCTGTTGATAGCAGCTTGGAGTGTCCTTGTTATTACAAATCATGCTCCTATAAATATTCATGTACTTGTTTTTATGAATAGAGTACTTCTATTTTTGTTAGGTGTGTATCTAAGGAGAATTGTCTACTCAAAGGATATGCAAGAGTAGATACAAAAAATAGTTTCAAAAGTGGCTGTATCAATTTATACTTGACATTTGCTTGACTCTGAAAGTGAGTGCTGCCTTAAATTAGGTGCCCTAGGCCAAAGCCTAGTCCTGGCCTTGCATTTTCCTAATGAATAATGAAGTTTCTTAATGAATAATATATTCATTGCTTATTTAAATATCTTATTTTGTGAGATGTATATTCAACTCTTGCATATTTTTAAATTGAATTGTCTGTCTTTTCCTTACTGAATTTTATGAACCCTTTATATAGAGTATTCTGAATGTATTTTTTGTCAGATTCATGTATAACAAATATTTTCTCCCACTCTTAACTGACTTTTCACTTCCTTAATGATGACTTTTGAGTTGAGTAGTTCTTAATCTATAGATTAGTTTTTAATGAATAGAGTCGTTCTTTATCATTTTTTTTCCTCTGTGCCTAGTGTTCAGTTTGAAGGATATTTGCCCACTCCAAGTTGTGGCTGATATTACCTTATATTTTTTACTAAGAGCTTTATATTTTAATTTTCTAATTTAGATCTACAATCCATCTGGAAATTATTTTTGTGTTGATTTTGAGGTAGAGGTCAAGATTAAATTTTTTCCATGTGGGTAGTCAATTGACCCAGCACCATTTCTTGAAAATACCATCCTTTCTCATTATTTTTCAGCATCATTTTTATCATAAATTAAATAACCATTGACATATGAGTACTAGAGTATCCATGCTGTTCCACTGATCAATTTTTATTTTATTTTTATTTTATCAATATAATACTGACCTAATTAATATAGTTTTATCATTGGTCTTCATATCTAGAATATGATTCTTCTAGCTTTCTTCTTTTTATTCTTTAAAGTTCCCTTGGTTATTCTTGATTGATTTTTGCATTTTGTATTTACATATGACTTTTATAATTTGTCAGTCAATGCCTCCCACCCCTCCCCACCAAAAAAAAAAATATATAAGATTTTAAGATGTTGTATTGAAAGTAATTTCTATTACACCTGAGAGCAATGTTAGAGTGGCTTTATACTAAGGCATATGTCTTGTCACTTAGACTGCCACATTTTAAAAAGAGAAAGTTATTTCCATCCACAAAGAAGAATGATAAGACTGAATCCTTACTAAAAAGCAGTCTAGAATACCTGCACTGTAGGTATTTGTCACTTCTTCTCATTACATATACAAGATCAGTAAAGAAAAATGACATTTATGGAGTACTGCCTGAAGAACATACAGAACATCTATGGCTTACGTAAATTGATAGCATCCAGGTTTCTACTCAAATTCCATGCTCAGTTGATTACCAAGTGGTCCCCTGGGGCTATTTATGAACCCAGGCAACAGGATTTAACAATCAGTTAAAGAGACAAACACCATCAGCCCTGGAGACGCCATCAGTGAGGGATGTACATGGCATGTATTCTCCATCCCATACATGGATACGATCATCTTCTTCCACATTAGACCTGGTTATTGGAGTTTCTTGACTGAATTCCTTTGCTCTGGTTCCTTCTTAGAATTTTTTACTTTTTGCATTTAATACAAGTAACTTGCATTTAATATGAGTAATTGGGTCAAATCTTAGTTAAACAACAATGAAAACATTTAAAATTATTTTCTTACCTAATCATAATTAAATGTATTGATAGATAATTTCATTTTCTATGGAAATGAAACTTTCTACAACTTATTTTCCTTGTAAAACTTGTGGTAAAATATACATAACATAAAAGTTACCACTTTAATCATTTTTAAGTGTTCATTTCTGTGGCATCAAGTACTTCACATTGTTGTACAGCCATCACCACAATCCATCTCCAAAATGTTTTCATCTTCCCCAGACAATACTCTGTACCAATTAAACACTAACTCCCTATTCTTCCCTCTTCCAGCCCCTCTTCTGACCACAATTCTACTTTCTGTCTCAATGAATTTCACTGCTCTAGGAACCTCATATAAATGGAATCACACAATATTTGTCCTTTTGTGACTTACTTCACTTAGTAAAGTATCCTCAAGATTTATCTATTCTGTAGCATGTGTCAAATTTTCCTTCCTTTTTAAGACAATATTATACAATTATATGTGTATACCCCATTTTATCTATTAACTCATCCATGAACACTTGGGCTACTTCCATTTTGGGGATATTGTGAATAATGTTGCTATGAACATGGGTGTACAAATATCTATTTGAATAGCTGCTTTCAATTGAGGGGGGCGGTGGTTAGTGGTATATACCCAGAGGTGAAATTGCTGGATCAGATGGTAATTCCATGATTAATTATTTTAGGAATCACTATACCATTTGTCCCTGTGGTTGCGCCATTTTAAATGCCCACCAGCAATGCACAAGGGTTCAATTTTCTCCACATCCTCACCAACACCTGTTATTTTCTGTGTTCTTTGTAATAGCCATACTAATGAATGTTAAATGTTATTTTCCTTTGATAGATATCAAGATATCTTCATTCTATCATATTCTTCTGAGTAATTGGAGTAAACAGTAATTAAATTCTACTCTAATTTCTGAGTTTAAGGACATTGGTGACAAACACTCTTTTTAATATCTACTGTAAGATGCCATTCTGATAACTTTTGAATAATAAATGATGCCTGTTTTATAATATATTATAAATTGTAAGCTTTAAAATGTGTCCAATTACAATCTGCTTTATAATCACATTCAGAAAATAAGGGAATACATCATCATTTCATAGTATTTTACAGTATAACCAAAGGAACTGCTAACTGGCTGATAGGATAAAAAAATGATAAATATTAATGGTTAACTATCCTCTCTGTGTTCATATTTAATTGGCCTTCAGATAAAGTACATATTCATGAAAATTAAATAAGTATTCAATAATTAATGGCAAATTACACATAGTTTTACTTTGACATTTCATAATACACCATTAAAAGCACTGAAAAAAATCCCATAAACATAGGCATGTTATTTAAATCTACCAATTCTATTTTCTTTAAACAGGTTACTTACTTTTAGATCAAGAAACTTGATGAAAAA
The DNA here is from genome assembly GCF_965194825.1 of Balaenoptera physalus. Taxonomy (NCBI): domain Eukaryota; kingdom Metazoa; phylum Chordata; class Mammalia; order Artiodactyla; family Balaenopteridae; genus Balaenoptera; species Balaenoptera physalus. Next base: position 113,089,011 of record NC_138891.1, on the reverse strand, counting down.
GTTCATTTCATAAGGTCATAAAGCAAAGTGATAGTCTTACAATAATGATATCTAGTTTTATCTAATAATTAACACCTGAAAATGTAAATCTATTTTGGTTTACTCTCAATAAAAGTATAATAAAATTAAAAATAACCAATATAAATTTACATTTAAATGGAAATATTTTCTTTTCTTAACCCAATTGCTTCTTAAAGAATGTGATTAGAGCTGACAGTTTATAGGTTTTAATTTGAATTAGAATTCACTTCTCTGCCCCTTACTCAAATTGGTAAATTCCACTGCTAGGTGTATACTGAAGACAGATAAGTGTTTAGGTCCAGTAGTATGATTCACAGGAAACTTTATATCAGTACTAGATATAGCAGTTTAAAACTTCAGATGAATAGGGACTTCCCTGGTGGTCCAGTGGTTAAGACCCTGAGCTCCCAATGCAGGGGGCCCAGGTTCCATCCCTGGTCAGGGAACTAGATCCCGCATGCCGCAAGTAAATGAGCCCGCATGCCGCAATAAAGATCCCATGTGCTGCAACTAACACCCAGCGCAAATAAATAAATAAATAAATAAATACTAACAGAAACCACATTTAAAAAAAACACTTAAAATGGCTAAAATGTGCATAAAATGAAGAGTATCTCAAAATAGATTATTTTACAGCAATGAAAAGGAATGAATTATGCTACATTAAACAACATGCAGAAGTTTCAAAGATATTACTGAGTAAAATAAAATTATGAAATTTAAAAACAGGGTAAAATAGTCTAAGGTAATAGAATTCAGACTAAGTGTTACATTTAGGGAAAGTTAGTGACTGAAATGGGTACAGGAATGATTCTGATATGTTGTGCTGTTCTCTATCTTAATCCCAGTGACAATTAACTCAGTTTTATATATTTATAAAAGCTCATGAAACTGTATCATTATGATATGTAACTTTTAGCAGATTATACTTTGATAAATAGCTTAATAATAATAAAAATAATGCAGAACATTTCCCTATTACCTCTCCCAAATATAAAATTCTATGATTCTATGAAATCCTTAATTACTCTCCTATTCTTATTATTTTTCTTGTCTCTGTCTATATACTGTCCCTTGCTTCAACAGCTTCCCAATCAATATAAATTATCCTCATGCCTGGCAATTCCCTAAAACTTCAATGAATAATTAGACTCACAGTTATGCCTTCAAAATTTCTACTACTCTACTCTCAACTTCATCTTAACAATTGCTTTTTTTCTTCCAATAAAGCTTTATAATTTAGTGTTAAACATACCAAAGTAGCAATATCACGCATCAGTTGTAAGCTGCTTTAGTGCATTGGATTGGGAGAAAAGTATTAGCAGATACTAATCCTATAAATTGGTAATATACACTTTTAACTGACTGTTATATTCATTGACTCTGATTTAATTTTTGATCATTTTCTTTTGAAGTTTCAACATCAACATCTGGAGAAAAGATTGGGGAATAATTTATTTCTTTAAATTGTAATTCATTAAAATAAAAAAGTATTAAATTCATACATTAATTTCTTAATAAATCAAGAAGTTTTACCTATTTTAATTTCACATTTTACTATTTAAAAATATTCTTAGAAATTAGCCATTATTTGTTAGTATATGCATTTTTAAAAAATGATAAAATAAGATTAAAAACAAAAGCTTAAAATATAGAAAATTCTACATCTCTCATGGTATAACAGAACACAGTGATTTTTCTTTCTTTGGAATTTCTGATAGCACTCATCTCGGATCAATCCTCACACACAAATGTATGTTTTAAATCCCATGTTATTTGCAGAGAACACCTTCTTCATAACAATGTGATAGTACATCTAAATTCTAGGGGATTTTACACCTCAGTAAACATCAATACAATGCAAATGATGATTTACGGGTTTTCTTTTATCTATGATCTTTTATTCATTGCCTCATGTAGAGCAAATGTGAAATACAGTCTTTGTTCCTCAAATACAGAGAGAGAGTACGGAATTCTTGGATCAGCTATCCTTTATTAAAAAAAAAAACAATGAGACGGCAAGTATTCTACATTTTTGCAGTTTATTTTGTGATAAGTCCCTTCTAGTATTTAAAAAATATTCTAATAATGATTTGTCCTGAAGAAAATGAATTTGGTTTTGGTTTTTAAGTATTATATTTAAAATTTTTTTCTTACTCAAAAAGAATTTTGATTAAATAAAAATTAAAAGTGCAATTATATTGCATTCAAATATGCAGTGTTGACATTCATAAACCTGCTTTAAATTCTCTCCACTTGAGCTGTGATGGCAGGATGAGTAGTGGAGAAGCAGAGTACAAATACCAGAAAAAAAGCACTGGTGCTAAATAGAGTGTATTGCACTTAAACATTAGTAGTGTTCAATATTTAATGTCCAAATATGACAAGTTATAGGTCTTATCTCAGAGTCGAAGAGCACGTTAATTCTCAGTAAGACAAGGATTTTCTAATGAATGAAACTCCTTTATGAAAGTTTTCCCAAGCACTCACAAGATCTGTAAGTGTCTGGCAGCAAGTTGCCCATTCTATTGTTGGATAAGCCTTACTTTGTTACTTTGCTTTTTGAGGTAGTTGGTGTTTTGTTTTGTTTGTTATTTTCATGTTGACATAACTGCCTACCTGAAATTTCTGCTTAATAGTCCCTTACAAGTTCTGTCTCTGAGTACACAAAGAAGACATGCAATCATGTGACAGCACAGAAAATGTATACAGATACCTTTCATGACCTTTCAGAGTTGGCTCCCTCAGGCTAATCATCTTCATCCTCATGTCTTTAACACATTTTTCTCTTTCAACATCCTTCCTCTCTTGTTCCCTCTGCCCTTTCTTTTATTTCTCTTTCCCTCTTTTCTTGTTTTTATGAAAATTAATCTACAAAAATTTCAATTAAAATATAGTTGGGAGGCCAGAAGGGGGAGCTCTCATGCCCTAAGAGATAGCAGAGCCCAACAGGAAGAAGACTCCTCTTCTTGCCTGGCAAGAGCTCAGCCAATGAAGTCATAGTCACAACTCAGCCATTGAAGAGCCATGAACTCTTTGTTTACTATAGCCCTCCCAACTTCTTCCCTTCTTTAAGAGTTCTCCTCTCCATATTTGCTGGGGACTTGCATGTGGCTCACCCTGGTTGCAGACCCAAACTGCAATTCTCTGCTGATACCAAACAAACCCATTTTTGCTGGAGAAATAACTGGCAGTCTATTTGTTTTAAGTCAACATTTTCAATTAGCGTTTGACTGGGATCTCTTATATAACAAACATTGTAGATGCCATTGGAGTTATAAAGATAAATACAATAGAGTCATTGTCTTCAAAGAACTTTAATAAAGTGTCTAGTGTCAACTAAACAAATGATTATAACCCTATAAAACAACTGCTATAATGGAAATAAACACATTGGTTATTACTGCATACAACCCTGACAATAATACTCTAGAGATGGGTATTATGTTTATTTTGCTAATTATAAAGGTAATGTATGCCCATTGTAGAACATATATACATGTAATGATAATAACAATTGTTATTATTATTATCATCAATAGGATCATTTATCATGCATTTGTTTTGTGTCAGGCAATTTACCAAGCAGTTTGCATTTATTAACTAAATTAAAATGCACAATAAAACTTTGTTATATGTCTTATGATCCTATCATCATCCTCATTTTCAGGTGTAAAAAGTGAGGCAAAAAGACATTTCACACTTAAAAACTGCTAATTCTTTGTAGGAGCTAAGGTCATTTGATTCCTGAGCCTATACTTTTATAATGCTCTAAGTGACATGAATATCACTCAAACTGCATTGGTTGGCATGTTCTACTTTTACTCTTTCACATTCATTATCCCTTTTCTTTGGCCACAGCACCCTGGTTTTTCAAACAAGGGTTCACTCCAAGTCTGGGCCTTGCTCCATTCCTTACAACTCCAGGTGTGGGCCTTAAAGCAATCAGCAACAGCTTCTTCCCATGAACCTGTGAATGGTTTGTAGATCACGTGACACACAAAGGCGCGTCCATCCTAGGAGATATTGGGTGGGGGCTTCTGAGTAAGAAAAATTCCTTATTCTTCTGCATAAGAAACATATATTTCTCCTAAAGGTGAACAAGGAAGAATGCAGCCCTTTGAAGCTGTTGGAAATCATCTTATCATCATGAGGAGAATCTAGTTTATGTATCTTAGAAACAAAACATAAACAGAATTAGGTAAACAGCGCTATAGGATTATTCCTTATTTAAGCTATTCAGATGTCTCTGCTAAATTTTTTCTTTAAATATTCCAGCCTGTTTGGGTTGAGTTTCTGTTATTTGAAAACAAAATTTTCCAACCTGATACATGTCAATAAACAAGGTATGTTTTACTAATCCCACAGTATAAATAAGTACATAGTATAGATAAAACTGTGTATATTGTCCCTTCCAAATCTTCTCCAACCACAATCTTACTGACTCAGTTAACCTTGACTTAGAATTCTGCCATTTCTCTCCCCAAATTAATATTGATATTTAAATTTAAGTGCTATTGAAATAAGATAGTAAAGAGAATATGCCTTAGAAGACTCCTGTTATGAAATATGCAGGAAAGCTTAAAGATTGGGATGGGATTGGTTCTATCCATTTACATATTTGTTTAATAATGCTCACTAAGCATCTACTGTATGTCTACACTGGAGATAAAAATTTGAACAAGTAAAAATTCCTGTGCTCACAGAGTTTACAGTTTAGTTCTCTTCTAACATGCACACAGTCTTTAATGACACTAAACGCAGATACAGTGAACAAGCAATTTAGAGATTAGTAGGAAATAAACGTAAAAACATTTAACATATGTTTTTCTAGTTGCATAATCAATCTAGAATACAAAAAATGAACTGAATGTTTATGTTTAACAAGTGCCCTTTACCTACACAGAAATGAAATTATTGATGATTAGAAAAATGTCACAATGACTCCATGTCGTTCCTGTAGAAACCTTTGCCACACAGAAGATGTGACATACATTTCATTGTTTTGACATGATTAAGTGTCAAGGGAATGACATTTCTGAGGTAATGTGAGGTTAAACAACGGTGACTAAAAATACAGGTTTCTACCACCTGAACTTGAAGGAATATATATGTATGACATTCACCACTATAAATGATTAATAATTTAACAGAATTGAATTTTTTTTGAATTTCCCCTATCCATAATTATAATGAAAATATTGTTGGGTCAAAAACCTATGAAATCTACAGTTTACTAAAGAACAGTTATCTTAATTTTTTATCTTGTATTTGTGAAAAGAGACCCTTTCCTGTTTGTTTTTCTTCCCCACAGAAGTCTGTGAAGTTATTTATTTAGGAAAGATTCAGTTAAATTTGTCACTAACTGGTTAAGAATAGCATAACATATTTTTTTTGATTTTTTTAAAAAATTGTGTTTCAGTATAACAGCTTTAAATTACCATTTGGAAGGAACATCTTTTGATTACTAAGGATTATAGTAGGAGGTGTTTTCAGTCTAAGAAATTTGAAGATTGAAGGGTGCTATGGACTGAATTTTGTCTCCCCATATATTCAAACGTTGACATCCTAACCCTCAATATGACTGTATTTGGAAACAGAGTATATTAGGAGGTAATTTAGGTTAAATAAAGTCATAAGAGTGGGGCCCTTGAAGAATTAGTGCCCTTAAAATTGAAGAGATGCAAGAGAGCTCACTCTCTTCAACAGGTGAGGACACAGCAAGAAGATGGCAGTCTTCAAGGCAGGAGGAGAGCTCTCACCAGAACTCAACCATCTATGCTGGCACACTGATCTCAGACCTCCTGCCTCCAGAACTGTGAGAAAATAAACTTTTGTCATTTAAGCCACTCTGTCTATGATAATTCGTTATGACAGCCTGAGTTGACAGTTACAAAGGGAGATTTAAATGGGCACCTAAGCCCACAGCAGAAGAAAGAAGAAATAATGATAGTGGTTACAAAAGTCATTTAATATCTATTCATTATTTCCTTTATTAAGCAAATATTTACTACATACCACTATGTGCTAGGCAGAGAAAACAGCAATGAATAAGACTCTGCTCCTGGCTCAGCAGAGGGTGTATTTTAATGGAACAGATAATAATAGATGTGAAATATCAGGTAGCTGTAAGTGTTGTGAAAAAATATATAGAAAGTAGTATATGAGCACAGAGTTTGACAGTACTGCTATTTTAAATATGATGACATAGCAGTCACAAAGAACTGAAGAAAATGGGAGTGGATATTAGGGGAGAGCCATACGAATATTTGGAAGAAGGCATCCAGGAAAAGAAAAAAAGAAAAAAAGCAAGTGAAAAAGTCTTGAGAAAGAAAGCTGGGCATACATGACATATCTGTGTGAACGTCAAGGAATTGATACGGATAAGCATGTGTATGCAGTGGAAGGAATAAGGATTGAGGAAGTTGGACAACATTGGATACTGGAGTCCTTGGTAAAGATGTTGGAATTTATTCCAAAAGCTGTAGTATAATGGTGTAAATTCAACATACACCTTAATTTGAAACCTGGAGAATTTTAAAAAACCTGAAGAGTGTCTAATTGATTAAAAGATTCTGATTTTTTAATAACGAAATTTAGAGGGGCAAAGAAAAAATAATGGTCTGTAATATTGTCACCTGTTAATGGAATCAGACTTTTGCATGTGGTAATTGAGGCCTTCTTCAATTACCTGATTATATAAATGAGCCTCTCTCACAAAAGTCTTATCCTGCTTAACTTTTCTTCATGGAGCTTACTGTTACCTCACAAAAGGCCATCCAGGAATCCATATACAGATTATCCCTAAACTTATGATGGTTCTTCCTGATGCTTTTTTTGGCTTTACTATGGTGTGAAAACAATACGCATTCAGTAGAAACCATACTTTAAATGTTGATCTTTTCCTGGGTTAGTGACATCTGGTAGATACTCCCTCATGATGCTGGGCAGAGGTAGCCTCAGCTCCCAGTCAACCACGGGGTCAAGAGGGCAAACAACCAATACACTTACAACCATTCTGTACCCAGACAACCATTCTGTTTTTCACTTTCAGTACAGTATTCAATAAGTTACATGAGATATTCAATACTTTATTTTAAAACAGGCTTTGTGTTAGATGATTTTGCCCAACAGTGGGCTAATGTGAATGTTCTGAGCATGTTTAAGGTAGGCTAGGCTAAGCTATGTTGTTTGGTAAGTTAGGAGTATTTAATGCATTTTCTACTTAAGATATTTTCAACTTACAATGTGTTATCAGGACAAAACTCTCTTGTAAATTGAGGAAAATCTGTATTTATTTTTTTATTGTCCAGTTCTGTCAGTTTTACCATTAGAATGTAAACTTCCTGAGGGAAGGGATTTTGTCTCTCTTCTTCAGCATTATACTCTAAATGGCTAGACTGGTTCTCATTCACTGTTGAATGACTGCATTAATGAATCACAACAGTTGAGAAGCAATTTTCGTGTTATGATGAGAGAAATGTCATAGATAAAATGGAAGCACTGGTACAGTGGAGTATTTGTCTATTTGCGCTACAAGATTAGTCATGAAGGCTTGATTGGAACTGCCTCTTTCTTATTTATGTAAAAAGCACCTAGTACAACACTTAATAAATAAAGAAAGGCACCTGCCATAGATAATCTAAAGAAAAATTAGAGTTAGCAGGAAAATACCACAAATCAGCTTAGAAAAAATTTTAAACTCATAGGAAGAATAATTCTGTGATAAGGACATAATAGATTGAGAATATAACAGGCTGAAGAAACATGTTGAAGTCTATGGATATTGGGAAATGGCTTGTATGGAAGAAGTCAAAAATCAAGAAGAGCATGAGATGAAAAGAGTGAATGAAATTAAGTAGGAGAGCCGTCCTTCACTCAATATTTTAAAAAAGAGAGAGTATCAAATCCTCTTTATTTTTAACTAGTACACTTATCAATCTTAAATTAAACTGAATAAAATCCCCATTAAATTCTAGTCTACTTTGAGAGAATATTGACAAAATTATTTTCACGGTACCATTTTTTAACTTACTGCCATAACTACCTCTATAACAATATTTTTAAACATTTTTTGCATATTTAATATACTAGGTCACCAAGCACATTTTCTATATTTTTATTGCTTAATTTTGAGAATATATTTAACTATGTTGTATTTAAAATGTGTCTACTTTAAAAAGGGAGACTATTAGCTGCCTATGAATTCCAGCTAGAGGAAAATCTGCATTACTAATTTCAAGAATAAACTTTTTCCTTGTGATCATTTAAGCCAGATAAGATTTCAATGCCACTGTGGAATTAAGGCAGGGATGATTTGGGGATTTGCATAGTAATTGGTGTGACACATATGCCATACTGTACAGGGCTATGGACACAGATGGTGACGAATTTACTTGCCCTGGTCCCTGAGATCAGTATAAAAATGCGATGAAATTGATTTTTTTTTGCACTCTTTGAGGTTTGTAAGTAACCATGCTGGCTAATGAGCTAATTTAGATAGGCTTTAAACAAGAATATAATCACATTGATGGTAATTATTAGAAAGTAGCAAAAAATGAAGCTTTTTAGCTTCCATTCCAAGTTTTAATTAGCAATTAAATAAAAAGTTATTTGACCTATGATTAAATTTCAGTGTTTTCTTATATGTATATATGTAAAACAGTTTTAGAACTATAATTTCCATAAAAATGTCTCCAAAAGAAATATCACCAAATATCTTTCCAATAATAAGTATTCTAAAAAAATAACTTTAAACTAAACACTGGAGATGCAGCACAGTTATGAATATCCTTGCAAGTAAATTAAACTCTAACAAATGGAACCAGAAAAAGTTCTATATGAAAATGTCATCTAAATTAATCCCAGTTCTTAAAGTGTTAAATTATTTCTGACTCACGTATTTGCTTTTTTCATAATTGGGAAATTGTCTGATGCATGTTGTGCCATAATGATTGTCATTTTTAATATACAAAAATATTTAGTAGTGACAAAATAAATTAACAAATGAAAAACACTTAAATGTTTCTTGGGGGCACCTCATTGTCTTTGCAGCCATAAAATTTATATGATAAAGTGTTTAAAAATAACGTTATTGCCAAACTTACATGAAATGTTAGAAAAGGATATACATTTTAGCTTTAGAGGTATATATATATATATATATATATATAGTAGATTTCCGTATTATTCTTGGTACCTCTGAACCTTGTTTTAAAAAATAAATTTATTTATTTATTTTTGGCTGCGTTGGGTCTTCTTTGCTGTGCGCAGGTTTTCTCTAGTTGTGGCGAGCGGGGGCTACTCTTCGTTGCGGTGTGCGGGCTTCTACTGCGGTGGCTTCTCTTGTTGCGGAGCCTGGGCTCTAGGTGCGCGGGCTTCAGTAATTGTGGCCCATGGGCTCAGTAGTTGTGGCTCAGGAGCTCTAGAGTAGGACAAATCCACAGGAGAGGAAAAGTGTAGAAGGGTTTACTATTCTGGAGGTTATCTAATTTCTTTTCAATGTTAATTCAACAACAAAACAGCTTAAAGTGACATGGAAACTTAAAGCTTACAGTTTTCACATATTCCTTATGGATTTTCCTAAGCCCTTTCACATTCTATTGTACATGTGTGTTTCCTGCTAGCACCTTCCCCATCACCATTGCAGAGACAGGAGCATTATGCAGCTAAGATAAAGTCTGTAACATTACTTTTTAAACCTTATTTCTTTAGTTCCTGGCACATAGAAGGTGCTCAGTAAATGATTGCTGAATGCAGGGGCAAATCCAGTTTTACCTGCTATTATCTGCATTGAGAACCTTTTCAATATTCAAGATAATAACTAAGGGTATTCATACTTTTAAAAACTCTGATATGTTAGTAATTCCACTGGTAATTATACACATTTCACAGAAATTGAAAATATCCTTCAAACTACTATTAACCACAAAGTTTAACCAAATAGACTTCTAAGTATGTTTAAGCATGAAGGCTTAATAACATAATATATCCTTAACCATCCATAATACTTAGAAAATACATACAATCTCATGGCACAGGACTAAGTACTAAAATACTAGCCTTAAAAATGCATATATATATATATATATATATATATACATGTATACATATAACTTGTACTCTGTGCTTCCCTGCTTCTTCAGTAGATGAAACAGAATATAATTTAATGCTTTCTTGATGACTTGGACTCATTATCATGAACCTCAGTTATGTGACACCCTATACTGTTACAGATATAATGTGACTACAGATGCTGATGGCATAAATTCTATTATTAAGTTTTAATAGTCTAATGTAATTAGCTGCAAGGTACATTGCAAAGCAGCAATTGTTTTGTCTTCTTCCATGTCTTAGTCACTTTCTTTGATACTGTTATTACTTGCTAAGTCCCTGTAATTAGTTAAGGGAAAGCTCAGGCTATATTTAAAAAGAAATCCTGAGGAAAATATATAATCTACTTAAAAAATCTCCATATGCTTGGTTTAACACATTACTTGGTACTGTCAATGACCACTAAAACAGTAGAAATTTCCCAAAACACGGTACCTGCACATGGTGCCAGATGTTTTATTTAACAGATTTGAAACTAAAAATCAAGGTTGTCATTCATTGCCCTTTTGAGGATTTAGCCATAAAATGAATCATTGAAAACAAGAGGGAGATACATAAGAATCTCTATTTTATGTTAAATATAAAAGGGAATTTTTTTGCTAACATAAATCCATAATTGTGATAGGATTATTTTCTATAAATAGTCAGTAGGTAGGTACACATATTCATAAACTCATAACAACTCTACTTACTCATAGGGATACTTGGTATTAAAAAGACCCTGCATAATAAGAACAGTATATTCAAATGTTCTTTAAAAGTGTTATCAAATATTTTAATGTGAATGTTTGAAATGATTTACTTATTTCTTTTACATTTACATTTTCAAGCTGGCAAAAATTTTACAAGTTGCGGAGAATGTTTGCAATTGGCCTATTATTTTTCCTGTCACTAATGGAGATAGCTGATCTAATCCCTTTAGAGAATTTATATAATTTATATCAATGCCATTTTTATTTTTTCTATATTATTCTCATGTAGTAAGTAATCCCATGTTGACCTTTACTCATATCCTGCGTCCCCATGAAAGGGCATCCTGTAATCTATAGACGTATCTAAAGAGGCCAGGAAGGTTAGGATGTGCTGTCATATACACAAAATGTCATCAGATAGAGGGTGCCCCGAGGAGAATACAAATCCTCCTTCTTGCTATGGTCAAGCATCTCAATGATGCTTCGTAGGCAATCAAGTACATAGATGCTGGTCTGACCTGCCATTGACTTGAGTAGACCGCCTGACTTTTCAAGCTTGCTATTTAATCGGTAAAATTCCAGTTATAAGAATGGTTAATTTCTAGGGAAGACTATGGAGCACTTTATCTACTTTCCTCAAGTTTACCTTACTTTTTTATAGCCTCAGGGGTTTGCTCATATCCCTTCTTTCTGGAATTCGTTTTACCTCCCATGTGGGGGGAAAGCGACACCAATTCTTCCTTTGGAACTTAGAAGGAAGCACTTCTGTGATCCTAAATTAAGTAGCTCTGTAGCATACAGGCTCCTGTAATAAATCCATTGCACCTGCTCTATCAGCCCCTTCACCAAACCACGCTGCACTTACCTGTTCTCTTAGTCTAATTATCATGATAGCAGGACTTTCCCCACTTACTGCCTAGATGTGTCCAGCATCGCTCATATATTTATTCTTTAATCACTGTGTCTCTTCTATGTTTTTCACTTTCCTTCTAAATACAAATTTAACAAATGTATCTTGATGGTATTCTTCAAATATGACAAATATAGTTAATCTCTCCTTAACACAGAGGTATCTCTTTTACTGAAAATACTTCTTTCTAGCTGTTCTATCAGGTGATTTTTCAATTCCGTTAAAGATTTCAGGAACTTGCAACAGGAACATGATGTCTCTGCAATCTCAGAAAAGCCTGAGTATTTTTCCTAGTCTTCTGCTCCTGACTGACACCAACTAGATTGAAGATGAAGGTTTCCCCTGACAGAGATAAGATATTAAATCTAAACATAAAAACAATGAAGCAAGTTTTCAGAAGCTAAATCCATTCTAATAAGAATAATGAAGAATATTTTCTCTCTAAATTTATATGTTGATATTGTCTTTTCATTTTAAAAAATAATGGAGGTAAAAGATGGTAGTTTTCTAATGGTTTTTATTTGGAAAAAGAAAATGAGGTAATATTAATAAATAAACATCGCCTTTAGGTCCTCCCATTTTTGTTGCTGTTACTACTGAACCACCCCTGGCCTCTGAGATCTGTACTCTGAGAAGGCCTTTTCTAGATCAGATGCTAGAAATCCTAGCGTTCTGACCACGAATCTTTGTGGATCCAATCACAGGCACTATAACTAAAATGTTTGTTCAGAAGTAGATCGCAGAGTAATAAATACATGGAAGTGACTAGGAAATAATGCTTTTCAAATAGTTTCGTGCAGTTTAGAGTTGTAATATTTATCTTGTTTTCAAAAGAAAACAGCATCATTGTTTTAGTTCCAAATGAGTAATTTGTGGCCTTAAGGCTCACGGGAGGCAAGCTTGCATTCCAGCGCTGCTCAGAGTGAGAGCTCGGCTGCCTGCGAGGGGGCTTCATCACATTTGCTTTAGACACATTTATGCCTTGCAGCCACTCAGGAGCTCAGAGAAAGAAAAGCCACTGTAATTATATGTTGGAGGAATAATGAAGTCATGCAAAGGAAGGAAAAAAATACTGCGTAGATCATAGTAGCAAAAGAACATAAATCCCTTTAAAATAGCAGTTAGCAGGGCTTCCCTGGTGGCGCAGTGGTTGCGAATCTGCCTGCCAATTCAGGGGACACGGGTTCGAGCCCTCGTCTCGGAAGATCCCACATGCCGCGGAGCAGCTAGGCCCGTGAGCCACAACTACTGAGCCTGCGCGTCTGGAGCCTGTGCTCCGCAACAAGAGAGGCCACGATAGTGAGAGGCCCGCGCGCCGCGATGAAGAGTGGCCCCCGCTCGCCGCAACTGGAGAAAGCCCTCGCACAGAAACGAAGACCCAACACAGCCAAAAATAAATTAATTAATTAAAAAATATATATATATCAGTTAGCAGATTTAAGCCTTATACCACTAACAGTCATGTTGCCATCATGAACCTTTTGCAACTACATTTTTTACCCTTTCTAATTGAAGGTTCCTTTATCATTCAGAATGAGTAATTCTCATATTTTGTATGTACCAAAGAGCAATATGTTGACTAAGACAGTTTCAAAGGCAATTGTAAGATATTTTTGAACTAGCTCTACTTACTATGTCTGAAAATGCATATATTCATTTTTAATATTATGTATAGTCTACGTTTTTTTATCTTTTCTTCCCAAATGTAACATTCTGAATATATAACAAATGCATCTTGATTGTATTCTTCAAATATTATAAAAATAGTTATGTTGCTAAGTATTTAATAGTTATAAGTATTTTTAGTCATTATATATAAAATGAATTATTTCCATTGACTCAGCAGATACCTTTATGACTATGAAATTACTGCTACCATTTTAGTGAAGAGGTAAAACTTTGAAGAAAATTTCTACCATTTAATACATAATGAGATTTTTAAAGCATTGTAAGATCAAAGCATAATAAGGCATTTAATAGGCACAAACTTTGAAAAAGAATCATAGGCACAAACTGAGCTCACAGTTTAAGCCAACTGCTTTTCTTAATTAGGTGTTAGACAAAAGCAATGCACAGAAATTTTCTTTAATTAAAAGAAAATTATACCTGGTACCTCAGCAATAAATATTGGTTAACTGATCATAAAATTATGTTAAAAACACCAAATATTATCACTTAGTACAGTTATCATTATAACATTATAACCAACTTGTTCCAAATCCCAATTTTATTTGCAGCTTTGGTAAATATGTTCTTTAATAAGTCATCCTGAGACATATGCTTTGCTCTGGGGCTGTGGCATTTAGTCAAGTCTCTCTAGCTTCATTTACTGATCAAAGTCCTGCTATTTTTGTACCTCCATCATCTCCAATCAAAGAGCTTATTATAGCATTGCTTAAGTGCTCGAGATAGATTTCCACCCTATGAGAATCATTTCCTCTTATCAAAAGCAGGCTCCTTTTCCCAATCTCTTCCTTTTTCTGAGAATCTCCATTCCACTACTGGGATGGATTAGAGGCAGTGGTTATTAAAATGCAATAGCTTTTCTCCAATTTCTTTGGACTCCTAAAGACAACCAACAGTTTATCTAAAGTCAAGATTTTTTTAAATTTAACTCTCTGCATGGTGCTTTGCTGGTTGTATAGTCGTGTGTCAGCCCCCTCAAGGGGCTAACAGTCTAGGAAAAGTAGAATTTTAATTTTTGTAAAATCCATTCAAATGTGATTTAATAAGGAAAGAAAAGTAAAAATAAATTAAGAACATAATTTTTAAAAAATAAAGTTAATTAAAGAGATTTGAGCCCACAAACCCAAAAGAATTTACTTCATCCCTAAAGTTGGTAATATATTTTTGTATGTGTTTTTTTTTTTCCTTTTTAATGAAATGTTACTCTGATTAAAGTGTTCTTTAATCACAGTTGGTGTTTCATGATATATAAGGGGCATCAATAGCATTGCAATCTAGGAATGGAATAGAGAAGCCTCATTATGGTACCCTTGCTCAGACCTTAATTCTGGACTTGACCAGGATATTCATTACAAACAGTCAATGCAAATGCTGATTCCAAAATAGGTTGTCCCTCTTCTCTCATGTAGGTGTGGTCTTGGTTTAATAGGTAAAGCAGGGCAAAGGAAAAGGGAAAGTAAAAGAAATTAATAGCTTTCCCTAGATGTTGAAATACAGAAATTTTGTTTAAACAGGACAAAACTCATGCTAACTCAAGATTTTAGTGAAAACGTATAATCAGCAAACTCTTTTCCATTCTGTTAACCCTAAAAAATCAAATCCTTTGCCTTTTAAAAAATCTTTTGCTTGGAAACATTAACTTTTAGGCAATGTATCCATTGATTCATTCTTTCTTTTATGCATTCATGGAACAAATATTTGAGCTGCATTGTATCAAAAATTTGATACCTAGCCTCAAGTAGCTCACAGGATAGTTAGGGAAAATATACTTGCAGGTATGTACATTACAGACAGCCTTAGGGTTTATATGTGACTGCTAGCTAAATATTCGCTATAGACCAATACTCCTCATTTTATTAAAATTAGTCTTTGTACTCCTCATAAACCCAAGATGAAAAACAGATGAGAATGGCATTGCTTTTATTAAAGCTTAGGTGAGTGTCCTGGAAATATTTGCCCCATATTTCCATTTTACGCTCTTGGCACAAGGCTATGGATTATTTGAAGACAATATAGTTACAGTACTATTTACAAAAGGATGGATGTAGGCAGGGGGAAAGAAAAAGATAATCCATTTCTTGGTGCTGTTCTTACTCTGGGCCAGAAGGAATCAGGGAAGAAGCAGCTTCCCGCTATTGGATCCCAAAGATGGATAGATGTGGACAGGGCCTTTGGTGGAGGATCACAGCAGCCTGAAGTGATCCTGTTGTCAGCATGCCTGGATATATTGATAGATTCCTTGATGACCTTACATTTTTCCCTCCCTCTGATAGAGTGCAAGATAGGAGTAGAAAGACTAATGCTTATGTGGATCACTAGCATTTCTCTCCAGCTTATTACATTTGTTTTATTCTTAAAGGCAAAGAATAGATTTCTTATTCTCCAGGTGATCTGGCTTTGGAACTGCTGAGATTTGTTAAGAGAACAATTTCTACAGATAATTTGCTGATCTAGTTGGCTTTTACTTAGCAATTCATGAATCAAGAAGCATCCAGTCTAGAAAATAGAAAGGAATTTGAAAGAGCCATACAAGGAGAGATTTTTATAGACCAAAGTGAGTAGGAAAAAGGAAGTTATACATTTGCTGATCGGTTAGAGCCGGGTTACTTTCCTTATATTGGAGCAGTGTATTGGAGCTGGGGGAGCTAACCTGTGCTGAGCAGACAAGAGCTGATGGGTTACCTTTGGCCTTCCTTTTCTGGGAGAGTGGGACAAAGAAACTCAGTTAAATTTCGTTTTGCTTAGCATGAGTGACTCCATCTTGGGTCTAACCTGGTTACTTTAAAAGATGCTTTTGTGCCTTCTTTTTCTTCTCTTTATGTTCTTCAAATAGTACCACCCTTTTATAGCCAGAGGCTCTCTTTATTCTTTGAGAACTGAAAGAGTTGACAATTGTAGTTTTTTTTTTTTTATCTTCAAGAGTTTCACTGTCTTGGCATATAGTAAACTTAGCAGAGGCTTGAAAAAGGAAATGGTGAGGATTTGAATGCCAGGAGGGGAGAAGCAGTGCTTTGTATCTGGTAAATATTTAAGACTCTGATTAATAAGTTATATTTTCTGAAGTTTTTTGCTGTTCTCCCAGCGTTACATCCTCTTCTCCCCCTCCTAATACTGAGTGAACAGAAAGGAAACCTTGGTAGCTGCATTTATCCCCCTTAAATTTTTTAGTTTAGCCTATGAATTTTTATTGTAGAATGATTGGAAAGATTTTATTCTCCACTAACATTATGCCCTGAGGAAACAACTCTCCCGAAATCCCATCACTGATAATTGGATTTGATAATACAGATGATCGAAAACCAACAATAGATTAAATACAAGTGTCATAAAAATGCTCTGCAAAAATAGGTTGGTAGAATCCTAACTTCCAAAAGGTTTTGAAAGTCTAAAAATTAATTAACTGTAAACAAATGTCTCTAGTTTTGAAGCAGAAGCAACCCTAAATTGATAAATGTTTGTAGAGATAATAGAGAAATTATGAAGAGAATTGAGGCAACAGAGACATCATTAATTTTTGAGGAAAATGGTGAGTCAAAGGCATTGTAACAGATACTGGGGAGAAGGAAAGTGTTCAGTAGCTAGGCTTCTTGTTTCCAAGTGATAGCTGACATGTATTTTTGATTAAGGATGAATTGAGTTGTATCATTGTGTTGGATCATTAACTATTAGTTGAGAACCTACTATGTACCAGGATTTCAACTATGTACTGGAACACTGCAGGGAAGTAAAAATAAATGTCTTTGTTCTAAGAGTTTTTAGACTTTATTATTAAAGATATGCATTAAATGACTGCATAAACATGATAATATTCTAATATGGAAATATACTTAAGAAATATACATAGTATTATAGGAAATAAAAATGGGAGAAATAATATAGTCTATGAATCAGGAAAAATCACTCAATGGAGAAAACCTTTAAGGTGAAACTTGCAGGACCCTCTATGAGTCACATGTTATTAGATGTCACCCTGAAATAAGGCTTATGATTATAAAGTTCTGATCTGCATTTCTATCAAAATCTAAAGTTAATCACTTATGAGAGCCTATGGCATCTATGTGGTGCCAGTTTAGTTATCTCCTAAGCAGGCAAGTTTGTTAAATGCAGAAATCATGAAGTAGATTTTTAAAATGTAGTCATCTTTCACCTTATCTTCTCCCATCCTGTGGTTATTCTTCCCTCACTGAACTCTGAAGACACCATTTCCTTCTGTTCAATAATGATGTTTGTTAGCTCTGAGCTATGAAATCTCTGTGCCTTTAATGGAGATTAAGAGAAATTGATTACTTTTTCTGCTCCCATGTGTAAAACAGAAAAAAGAAAACTTTCCCCTGTTCCATCATTATCATATTCATGGATGTCTTTACCTGTCTATCTATTGGCCTGTCTGCCTATCTATCATCTATCTGTCTACTACCTACTTATCTGCTTACCTACTGGGGAGGTGGGGAGAGATGTAAAGGTGGGAGATAGAGTCAATAGGAAAGAAAGATGACAACTAGCCAAGCCAATAAAGCATATATCATTGAAAAATGGAGACTTGACTCTCCCCCCATGCCACACAGTATGCAGATATTTCTGGCCTTTTAATCCATGCTATGTTCCTATATGCTTGTTTCCAAGATCAAATGATATCTTTTCTGTTGTGCACCATATTGCTTACCAAGGTAAGGCAGTGTTAGAGTCTAGAAAAGTGTGGCTTAAGTAATGTAAATGTTTGCACTTCTGATTCATTTCATTTTAATTCTCAGAGAACAGCCTCTTACATATTCATCTTATATTTATATGCATTTTTGTAAATCACCCATGTGAGTAAAGAATGTAATCCTCTGTTTAAATGAAATAGTAGTGTTGGTAGAACCAACACGGTCTAGGATATCAATATAAGAAAAGCACGCCAGAAGGCAAGTAAGAAGGGAAGGAGACATGATGGCAGCCCAGCCCACATACTCTTCAATTTCAGCCTATATTGTAAGTTCTTGACTTTTTTCAGAAATAAGATTTTTCTCATTTTCAGATACAAATGATGCTCTTCAGGAAAACTGTGTTCATTTTGGTATGATCAGCAGTGTTCATCACTAATGCATATATCCTGAGGCTGAGTAGAAGTTAAGGATTCCATTATTATAACAGTCTTCTTGTGCTATTCTTTGCTAACACTATAATCTTTTTGTATCCTTATCCCATTGACACTTTTGTTGGCACATTATCAGCAATAGGGAGTTTTCATCATAATCATGTCATATGTTGATAGGAATTTCTAAAGATAGCTTTATTGATCCATCATATGAGCTAAACCCTTAGGAAGTAGAGAAGATAGAACTTCTATTGGACTATAGTTATTTGAAATATAGACAGAGAAAGCAGATTTTTATCTTTCTTAAACACTTCCACTGTCTTAACACAATAATTTAAATCTTGTGTAATGACATAAAATTTCTTAGTCTATAAATGATGAAAAAAAAAACCCAACATAAGTACATTCTTTGAATGTATATATGCTATGAGAAGTGATACACATTTCTTCTTCTTGCAATGCAACTATGCAGAAACAAAGGTTATTATGTTAGACAAGATAAGAAAAAGGAAAAATATGAAAAGGAGTAAAAACCAAATTAAATTTGACAATGCTGTCAAACTAGCTTTGGGTTCACTCATGTCTTTCATTATATATAATCAATTCTATGTTGGAATCTCATCATCACCAGTGGATGAATTCCCATAACTTACTGACAGGTAACACTGCTTTCAGGCTTTTCTCACTTCTACTCTTCTTGTTTTTATTTAGGGAACTAACCTTTTATTACAGACATTGTCTGCTTTAGGTTATTCTCTATTAAAGAATATTTAATCCGTTACAATCAAAATAGAAATATCAAATGGAAACCCACTCTTAATACTTAACTGATATTTTGAATTTATTTCCTCATATACTTAAGGTTTCTTATGGTTCCTTACATATTTTGCCTATTCTTTTCTATTATGCTTCAGCGGTATCTTCCTCATCTTCTCCTCTCTTTAAGGTAAATATGCACTTTCCCTTTTCTGGCTCAACAGTCACTGAAACAAAATATTAATATTGATGGCTATAGTACAGATGAGGATTTTTACTTTCAAAACCAGCATTGTGCTTATATATGTTGCATGCACAGTGAAAACTAAATACATGGTTAAATGAGCAAGGTTCAAAACATTCATTTCTTCATTCATTTCTCCACTTTCAATAAATAATCTTTAGACCATACTATGTGTCAGACATTGTACAGGTCATGATTTAGGGTTCTGAATGGATTGAATTTGGACACTTAATTTGAAAACAAATTTGGCTTATTGATTAGCACATATCAAAATGATCCATTGTAAGGTGGACCAAATATAAACTTTAGCTAAGCTCCACTGCTACTTATGTTGAATTCAATTAATCTGTTAAGAAATAAATGTTGTGTGCTAAGTTTTGTCTTACTATATGTATTGAGCTTGACTAGAGGGGAGGACAGATGGACTAGATAAAGAAAATGACATTAAAAGATAAGTGGAAGAAAGAAAGTCAGAAATAAAGAAGTAAAGGAAGGAAGAGAGGAAGAAGGAAAAAAGAAAGATGAAAACCATCTGGTCTATCCTCTGAAATATTTAAAATCTAGTCGGTTACCTAAGTGTGAGCTAGGCAAGTGCAGAGACATACAACTAAATAGGTGTTTGCAGCTTTCCAATGTTACCCAGCTTCTAACTACAGAGCCTTAACCAAAGTGAGTTTTCAACACAAGCCAACAGAGAAAGTTCAGACTAGCCCAGAGTTACTGCTGGCTTCTTCTATAGGGAAAGTGTCATGCTAGCACTCAAGAGTTTACCTACTAACATGTTAGCAATTCCCTGCTGGGTCACATTTACGTACTCTGAAGTTCCAGTCTTACTGAGTTATTCAGGATACTAGAAAAAATTACAAGTTGATATTTTATCAAATTTTAGAACATATGTATGGATGATATTGCTTTGGGAGTCAGAGAAAAGAAATGTTCTTTTCTTTTCCCTCTTGAAGTATCATGGTGTATTTGGGTTATAAATTAGCCATTGGTAGAAGTAAAATGTTTCAATTAATAGATATAATTGATGAAAACATTTAAAAAGCATATTTTTAGTTTTTAATTTTTTAGCTTGTACTCTTTCTTTTTTTAATTGAGGTATAGTTAATTTACAATGTTTTGTTAGTCTCAAGTGTACAGTGAAGTGATTCAGTTATATATATATATATATATATATATATATACACACACATACTATATATATATATATATATTCTTATTCAGATTCTTTTCCATTATAGGTTATTACAAGATATTGAGTATGGTTCCCTGTGCTATACAGTAGTTCCTTGTTGTTTAAATGGACTTTCTAAATGCCTTGTTTCAGAATGGAATAGTGGGAAATCTGAATTTTGAAGACATGCAAATACATATTCAAATATTAACCCGTCACATAATTTGGGGACTAATTAATTAGATTAGTTAACCTGTTTGATACTCATTTTCCCCATCAGCAGAATTCAAGTCATATTATGCTTTCTTAGAATTGTTTTGTGAATTGAATAAAGTAGCATTTATACCACTTGTGAAACACTTAACACAGGGCTTGAAAAATGGAGGTGCTGAAGGAATGGTCGTTGATTGATCATAATGATGAAGACGACAATAACGAAGATGAAAAAGCCTGGCATTAATGATATCCAATACATACTAGCATGCTTTATTTGGAAAATATCATATTTGACTTAATGCAACATTATAAAGTGTTACAAGTAGGAGCCATGCCTGGGGTCAGTTTCAGAAGTGTGGTGAGTAGGCTTTGAATTCAAGCAATGAAATAACATTATGGGGGAGAAATTACACGTTAACATATGAATTACACTGAAAATAAATTCCATCCAAGTGGTGAGTAGAGGGAGGGAGGGAGTGATGGAGAGACTCAGAAACTGAAAGAAAGAGACATAAATGAAGTAGGCAATGATATAAAGAACAGTTGCTAAGCTGATTTAACTAATTCCCCTAGACAGTGTTTTACTTTGGTTTAGCACCTTTTTAATGAACCAGAAATTTGTCTTGTGGAATCTTAAGATATCAGTAATTACTTGATTATATAGAAGAAAGAAATACAGAAAATTATAATGATAATTTGGTAATATATAAATGAACTGTCTTGGAAAAGTCTTGGTGACATTCAGTGATTAACAAAATACACTTAAACCACTTTACATGAATACTCAAGAGTGCCTTCAAAAGAAGATGTTCATTTTCTCTCATCTTCTCAGCTTTATGGCTCTTTGATGATATATTAGCTGTAATACATAAAGTTATCTTTAAAACAGGTCTGTTGTCCTGTGAGAATAAGCTTTCCTAAAAGAAATGCCACAGATCATATGTCATGATATTAAGAGCTTATTTCCTGAAAGCTTGGCAAAAGTATATAAGAAATGTGTGCTCCCCTCTTAAATAAAATAGGAGGTGTTCATTCTAATGTAGGAAATAAACCAGGCCTGCATTTCAGACTGTGGAAATAAGACAGAAAGGATTTTTTTTTATCCTTTATATTTTCTAAGTTCTTTTTTAAAAGTAGAATATTTTGGTAGATATATAGAATTATTACCTTACTAAAATGTCTCAAAAATCCTGACCTAAAAGGACTTCAGAAGGTGGAATAATTTTTTAATATCCTTTAGGAGAATTTTACACTTTAAATTATAAGGAAAAGCCATTCTTCAGCTTTACATTTTAGTGATGTGAAAGCTGGTTATTTGACACCTCCCTCTTCTCTCTCTCTCTCTCTCTCACACACACACACCCTGTCATCTGTGCGTATCTGATGCTACTATACTACATTATTGCAAATATAGTACAACTATATTAATACATATGTGTATATGTGTGCTTGTGTTTGTACTTTTTCTTTGCCATAGCACTCTCAAGAATAATTTACTAAAATGCATTTCCTACTTCTGATAAGACTATTCCATAATAGTTCTGTTGTTAAAATGAAAAAATATTATAAAATTATTAACAAGGTATCCAAAGGATTATGCTTTAACTTTGAGTAATAAAATTTGATTTAGATGACCTTTTTAAAAAGTTATTTCTTTCCTTTTAAAATACTTTTTGGATCGTAATTTGATAGTGCAAATTGGGAAATAGTATCCTTAACTATAAAGAAAATGATCAAAAGGGAACAAAGTTATCTAAGTTTAAAAGTTTTAAGAATAACTTAAAGTTAAATGTATAACAATTTTCAGATTAAATTTTCTTCAATTAACATTTGAAGTACTTAATGAATTTAAAAATTATAAACATTGAGTGATGCAACCTGTTGAAATGAGCTTATTCTTTAGGTTTTTTGATATCTGAGTTCCCTCTTATAATATGAATATTTTATTGCCACAATTTAATTGACTTTTTTTCTTATAATTTTTATGTGATGCTGATGATAAAATAGAATTTTGATTAATATTTTTAATACTATGTGAGGACCCATTGTTTACAAGATATTGTCCTAGGAATAGAACAAAATGAAAGAGATATGTTTTATTATATTTAAGGGTGTATGACTAATGGAGAAAAGAAACACCTAAATAAATAAGTTTCAATAGAACATTGTAAGATATAATAATTAAACTGTAAATGTTGTTGTACTCAGCAACTGTAATTCATCTATTTCCTCAGCATTTTGTTATATATTCTACTTCACAAATCTGCTATTTTTGTTTGATTTTCACCATTTCTATAATATTCAATACTAATTTATTTAAGATAAATAATCTTGCCTTTTATTAGCCTTTTGTTGGTGGTGAATACTGGATTAATATAAAAATAATTGAAGATGTACAGTAACATATAAGATTTACATTACATATATTTATTCTATTTAGGGAAATATTTTTATCCATGTGTTTACATCAATTTATTTTAAAATTACACAAACATTTTAACAAAAATGTTACTATTTTGATAACAGTGGAATCCATCTTAAATGAGAACTTTGATACAAATAAGTAGAAATCAAAACACTGCAAATAACCTGTAAGATAAACCACTATCTTTAAAATCGTTAATAAATAATACCCATGTCAATATGTTTTAATTCTATTTGTTGTTAGTGTATTTTTTTGGAACATTTATGAAGTTTGACCAAGTTTTCATTCAGTAAGCACAAATTTGTTGCATGCAAATATGCAAAGTATCGTGCTAGACATTGAATAATATGATGGTGATTAAAATACAACTTTGTCATCAAGGAATTCACAAGATAGTAGAAAAGATTGTCAACAAACAAGCTACTACAATACTAAATAGCACAATATAAGATACGCAGTGGAGGAATTTTGGAAGAGAGAAATCAATCCTTGGTGGAGGTCTGAGGGAGGGTCCTAGCACTTTGCAGGGGGAGGAGGCATTAAAATGAGTTCTGGAAGATACATGCGAGGCAATAAAGTAAAAGAACACTGTTGGGAAGGGGAGACAGAGCAATAAGGGAGAGTAACATGCCTACAGATCCTGAATAAAGGAAAAGAGGACACTGGAATTGGAATTGTGCTAAAATTAAATGAATGTTCAAGTGAAGGTCATTTTATGATCCTTTGAAGTTTATCCTGAAAACAATGCAGAACCTCTGAAAGATTGCAACAAGGACATGATATCCAGATTGAAGTTCTAGAAAAGTCATCAGCAATACCCATAGTGAGCATTCATGTATGTCAATCTATGTTAGCAGCACTTGAATTTTTTTGTTAGAAATATGTCTTCCTTGTTGGATGTTTTGGAAAAAAGAAAAATACATTGCCTTGAATTGTAGCATTTTCTACACTCTAGTAAAATATAAGCTTCCTGAGGATGGAGGCCATGACTTTTATTCCACACAGAGTATTTTACAAAATAAAATATTAATGACCAGGTTTTGAGTTGATTGACAGTCACCGTTGTTTGGGGATGTTAGGATGCATGCCAGATTACATGGAATGAAGTTTTAATATGAAATAGTCTCTCTTTGTGAATGCTGCTGCTCTTTTCCTTAGCAATGATCGGTTTCACTGAATTCTATTTTAACCTTTAAAAGTAAATCTAAAGAGGGCTTCCCTGGTGGCGCAGTGGTTGAGAATCTGTCTGCCAATGCAGGGGACACGGGTTCGAGCCCTGGTCTGGGAAGATCCCACATGCCACGGAGCAACTGGGCCCGTGAGCCACAGTTACTGAGCCTGCGCGTCTGGAGCCTGTGCTCCGCAACAAGAGAGGCCACGATAGTGAGAGGCCTGCGCACCGCGATGAGGAGTGGCCCCTGCTTGCCACAACTGGAGAAAGCCCTCGCACAGAAACAAAGACCCAACACAGCCATAAATAAATAAAAATTAAAAAAATAATAATAATAAATAAAAAATAAAAAATTTAAAAGTAAATCTAAAGAAACATTAATTATAGGCATCTCAGGTAGATAAGAAGATGAATTGACTTTTCTGCTTCCACATACCAGTATCTCAGTGGTAAAATAAAGAATTTTTCCTCTGGTCTCTTTTAAAGGGGATTCTTTTGTAGAAGTCCAATGCTACCAAGAAATTGGTAGTGTTTATTGCTTGGCTTTAATGGAAACTACATTTTATGGGGAATTGAGATTGATTATCCTTATCTTGACAAGTGAAGATTGAGGGTGTATACTATGGAATAGTGTACTGTCTCAACAGCAAAGGGGAAATGTTTAACATATTAGTTACTAAGTTTTTAAGACCAGGATTATACAAAGGGTCGGTTAATGCAACCATTTCTAATTTTCAAATTAATGCTATTTAAATTCTATATATTTACTGGTCTGTTTTCCTAAGGGCAACAAAAAGGTCCCATTTTATTGATTGAAAAAATCTGGTTTGGTCTCAATTTTATTTATCTATCAAGAATAATAAGAAACATGGGATATAATTATGATTATTATGTGAAACCTAACAGTGTAGTTCCCTAACATCAGGTGTAGGAAAGTAATAAGGAATTTATAATAATATTGGTCTCTCTCTGTAAATTATATTTCTCAAATGTCACCCACAACCTATTTTACTAGACATTAGTAATAAAAAAGAATACATTGTCAAATAATATAAAATATAGTCTTAGTAGTATAGTTTCTATGAAATATAAATTTCAAGTTCTATTATATTGTGATTTAGTTTATAAAACCACTGTGGATCCCAAGTATTATTCATTGTCTCAATGTCAATGACTTAAAAAAAATGGTTAAAAGTAACCAAGACCCAGTTATAAAATAAATAAGTTCTGGGGATATAATGTACAACACGGTGACTATAGTTAACAGTACTATATAGTATATTTGAAAGTTGCTGAGAGAGTAGATCTTAAAATTTCTAACCATAAAAAATATTGTAATTAAATGAGTGAAAGGTGTTAACTAAACTTACTGTGGTAATAATTTCACAATATATACGTATATCAAATCATTATGTTGTGCATATAATGATTTGATATATGCCAATACAATATTATATGTCAACTGTATCTCAGTAAAACTGAAAAAAACACTTTAAAAATAATCAAGAATTGAGAATTCTATCTTAATCCTAATTTGGAAGCCAGATTTTAAGGATTTATGAGAGTATATAAATACATATTTGATGATATAGCTTCTGAATCTCATTTTATAGTCTCATTGTTTCACTGTCAAGACCACTAGGGAATAAATATAATACAGAACTCTGTAGAATATAATTGAGTTAATTTTGAATGGACTGGTGTATAGATTTTATGATCTAGAGGCACAGGAAAAGACTCACTTTTCTGAAGATATTTTCATACTGTCACTTGATATTTCACTGCTCAGGAGTCATTTCTTGCATTCTAAAAAGTGTTTTCAACTGGACCATAAATACCCTCAGAGGAGGCAAGCTTTTCATTTTGTAACCATTTAATGACTTTATTTAGTTGTATTTAGTTATTGACTTGCATTCCAGCTGATCACTAATATCTAACACAGTGTATTTTGACACAGGGGAGATCAGTATGCTGGAAGCATGAAACATTGCCCAAAGAGGGGTCCCCTGGTTAGGCACTGTATACCCAAAATGTAGCCAGGAAGAGCTATCCCACCTAGAGGGAATGAAAACAAGGGTCAATGAGGTAGGTCAGGAGCGTAGAAGAGGAATACTGATTACCTGGGTTTATTTCATGATTTTTGCCTAAGGCAGGATTTGACCTCAGGTAGCAGTAAGTATGTTCCCATCAGTGTTGCACTAGAAGTAATCTATAACATTCAGTTAATTTGCTTCACCTACTGAGCAAGACTTTCTCCTTAGTTATCATTGTAAATATAACATCTGAATGTATAACACATAGGGTCTCAGAGATAACTGAACCTGTGGGAAATTGTTTGGCTTAATAGCGTTTTATCTGGAAGATCAATGTACAAATCTCTTTGAATTTAAATTATTGACCATCTTTACATTTTAAAATATTTATACATTGTCTGAAGGAGAAGATTTACTGACCATTTATACAATTCAAACTGAAGATAGTTGCATATACAATAGGATATACGTTAGTTTTTTAAAAAGTCTTTTATGTGAAATAGATATGTATTTTTGAAATAGAAGAACCTGTATTTGTAACTATTTTACTATGTAATGGCAGCCTGAAATCCAATTTTTTTAGAAGTGTATTACTGAATAATATATTAACTAATATTAAATTTAACTAATTTAATATTAAATTTTTGATATTGAAAAGGAACAGAAAAATGTATGCTGTCTTTCACAGAACTTCAAAGTGAATTTTTCACAATGCTGTTTTTTAATTGTAGTTTACAAACAATTTTAAGTTGTAATGTTGATGACATAGTTTTAATAGATTGGCATGCTGTATAGATGTAGGTATGTTGCATTTGCATATTGTGAAAAGAAATAGCAAAACTAGATTTTGCATGCAATAAATAGAATTGTCTAAAGTTAACGTAGTACAAGTGTTATTTCAAACTTTACCTGTGCATAGAATGAACTCAAAGAATACTTGTTGAATCAAAGTATACATAATTTCTAGGTGAAAATATTTTATCTAGATTTTGCTTCACATGAGCTATCAATACTAGATAATATCATTAAAGCACTAAAATTAGAATTGTATAACAGAAAGGGAGTATGTGATTTCACCATTATTGTCAGAGCTTATGGGCTTAGGCATTTTATCCTTTATTCGAGTTACCAGCTCAGAGCCTGATTACTCCTTACTTTCGTTTATCAATCTGAATAAATGTATTATTGACCCTGTAGCTATCGCATATTCGACTTTATCATCACCACTGCTAATGATTATTTGGCTCTGAGGATTAAGTAAGTATACTCCCTTCAGTATGCCCTTTCCTGTATTTTGTGAATGCAATCCTTTATTTCTTTGATGTTTTCAAAGCAATTGAATAATTTCACGCTGAGTGTAAAGTAACTGAAGGTAAAGAATATTTCAAGATATGTGAACTAAAAGGTGGGATATGGATGACGAATAATGTTTCTTGTTAATTATGTATCTAGTTCATCCCTATTTACAACCATTCTGCTCTAAGAAATTTTGTGAGATAAAAGATTCTTGTAATTTTTAATAGAATCCCAAAAAAGATTTCTAACAAAAATTATATATGGCTTACTATAAATCACTACACATCAATGATATCAATATAATGGCTAATCTTTTTCATGTAGAAAGCAACATTGACATTAAGCAAGCAATAGCAATATATAAAATGTAGTATTTGCAGCAAGTAGTGGAGAACAGCCAACAGATTTCATGAGGCAGACCCAGATAGAGATTCCAATTTTACTCGTTTGGGTCAGTTTGGGAAGGGTATTTAATCTTTAAACGTCAGTGTCTTCTGTACAATGAAGACAATCATGCTAACCTTGCAAGTTGCTATAAGGAGTAAATACCACAATATACACAAAGCACCTGGACAGTGCCTGGCACATAGTAGGTGCTTATGGAATGGCTGCTTTCTCACTTCCTCTTTTTCAGTCTTTACCAGGTGAATCCAACATTTTACAGTATTTTAAATCTATCTTTAGATGTGTCATTTTGTAGTTATTTTCCTTCTTTCACTGGGAGGCTGAGCATATTAGTTGACATTAAAGGGACTATACACTCTATCATTTTTGAGCATGGGTTCCAAGGGATCTCAAAACAAGGACTGTAACATTTGCCTCAATTGTTGTAATAGATTCAAAAACTGCCATTTTAAGAGGGTTGTGAGATACTGACCTACAAAACTCGAACTCTGCGATTCCTTGGTTTCTTTTATTTTCACATTATCCCCCAGATCTTGGCAGCTATATTTATTTATCATTGCAATCTCCTTAGAAACCTGATCTAAATTTATTCCATACAGAGGCTTTCCCTGAATAAACAAATCTTACTATAAGTGCTCTTTTTCTCTACATTTTTTAGTAATTATGTTAAGATACTAGAATAACACATAGTTGAACTCTAAAATTTGATTTTTGCTAATTTTGAAAAGGGTTAGGATGATATTACTTTCTGTTACATATTAAGAAAGGGTTTGCGAAGTAGATTAAAAATCTGAGTAAGATATTTTTGTGGGTGAGGGAGATATTCAAATTATAACAGAAAATGTATTTCAAATATTTTTAAAAGTTTTAGACTCATTCTGAATATAATTGTTTGCTAATTAGACACAATGTCTGCTCACAAATATAATTTTAGCCAATATGTTGGCAACTCTACATGGCTACATAGTTTAAGATATTTTAAGTAATTGGAAAAAATAAGGCTGTTTTCTTTATAAATATCTTTTATTTAAACATTTCATTAATATTGAGAATGTGCATTCAAATTGTTTCCTATTGGTACATTTCAGTGTATTAATTTCTACTTAGTTGGCAACTTCTTGTTTAATTTGCTCTTCTTCTGGCCCTGTAAATATTCTAATATTTTAAAAAGCTTATATTCTATACCTTAAAAATAAAACCCTGGAAATTAAATAATTTAAGTAGAAAACTCACTTTCCTCCACTGACATCTTTGGTTCTGTCCCAATCCCATGGTCTCAGCACATGGTCTCAAATATTGCTGGCATACTTATTTGGAGCAGCATTTCAACATATTTTTGTATAATTGTTCCTCATTGCAATTCCTCATTGAAATCTAATATTTCATTTCTAAATTGAAGGCACAATCATCCACCCAATTGCCTACATTATGTTCAGATACCCTCAGAACCATTTTTATTTTTTTCTACCTTTCTTACCACCTACATAAAGCCAGATAATGAGCCCTATATACCCTAGAAAGACTTTCTTCATTCTATGCCTGCCAACATAAATTGACTCAGGATATTATATGTTTTTATTATAGCTATCATAGCTGTCTCTCAAATGGTATCTGTACTTCTAGTTGCTTCTCATCTCCACATCAGTCTCCAGTTTTTTATCGTCAACAAAATTTTCTAATTCTTCTTCTGCTTCACTGAAAGCATATGTTGGATTGTTGGGTAATGTTTGCATAAGAATAATATCTAGACCTCTAAGCATATCGTGCAAAAAAATTATCTTCTAATTTCCAACTGTTCGGTCTAAATCCATCTATCACCACAGCATCTGTCCATCATTTTTTCCAACTGCATGCTTTATGTTTTAGTCACAATGGCCCCTCTATTCACTGGAAATGACCTTGTATTTCATTGTACTATGTGTGTATACAGATACATAATTGATATGTACAACTTTAAAATGTATATAATTTCATGTTCCTGGATTTTTATTTAAACTTACTTTTCTTAAAATGTTCAGCTAATATTTTAAAGTATGACTTATATTCCACCAGGTTCTGTTAAAAACTCACAACCCCTCTCACTCAGTCTAGGCTAAGTAATAATTACTCTGGATTCCCAAAGTACTTTATACCTACATTACACTTCCAACATATTTGTCAATTTATTTATGAATTTCCTTGACTCAGCTGAGGTCTTAACTCATCATCTTCACCTTGAGGAGATTCCGGTACAAAACTAGTCAATAAATGTTGAACGAATGAATATAAAAGTGCCTAACCATTCTATAAAAACCGCCAATAAAAGGTGAAAAATGATAATGACTTTATAAGAAAGACACAAAATCAGTGAGTCATGGATTTTTTTTCTCTTTAGAAATATCGTAGTACAGTACTTACCCTTTAAATAACTAGAATCAGAGTCAAAACTTCATTAAATAATTACTTAGATTAAAAAGAGATGATATCTCTAATAGCCCTAAGCTTTTAAGTTTTGCAGTTTGTAAGAGGGTAATTAATTAGAAATATCCTATGAACTTCTGTGTAATTATTTGTCTTTTTAATATCAAAGGACTAACTCATGTTCCTTGTTAAAATGTTAAAAATTTATAACCATTTAGAAAATAAATCTTCCATAGTTCTGTCACCCACATTTAACAGTTACTGTATTTCATTTACTTGTTTCCTCTTTATTTATTTATTTATTTATTTATTTATTTATTTATGGCTGTGTTGGGTCTTCGTTTCTGTGCGAGGGCTTTCTCTAGTTGCGGCAAGCGGGGGCCACTCTTCATCGCGGTGCGCGGGCCTCTCATTATCGCGGCCTCTCTTGTTGCGGAGCACAGGCTCCAGACGCGCAGGCTCAGTAGTTGTGGCTCACGGGCCCAGTTGCTCCGCGGCATGCGGGATCTTCCGAGACGAGGGCTCAAACCCGTGTCCCCTGAATTGACAGGCAGATTCTCAATCACTGCGCCACCAGGGAAGCCCCCTCTTTATTTTTATTTTGAATTATAATCAATAAAATTTTAATCAGTTGTTTTCACATATTAATAAATAATATTATTAAATACACTAAGTAACCAACATCATTAACTAATTTTTTTTGGACAGACAACTAGACTGCATTAAATGTATGTAAGTAAAATGAAAGATTCTTATTCCCCATGGAATATAATTCTGTATTCTAAAGTTTTCAATAATACAAATACAATAGCGATATTCTACATATTTCACTACTTCTTTAAAATTGAATTTTTGCAATGGAATTACTGGGTAAAGGGTAAGGAACCTCTTTAAGTTTTTGAGAACACATTATTAAATTAATTTCTAAGGTTATAAAAATTTACATTTTTCCAGCAGCGTTTTAGGGTGACACTTTTCTACACTGAGCACCACGAATTTTTAAATCTTTACTTACTTGGGTATGACGCTCGCACTCTCTATTTCTTCTTTTTAACATATTTATTGGAGTTTAATTGCTTTACAAAGTTGTGTTAGTTTCTGCTGTATAACAAAGTGAATCAGCTATATGTAAAATATATCCCCATATCCCCTCTCTCTTGCGTCTCCCTCCCACCCTCCCTATCCCACCACAAAGCACAGAACTGATCTCCCTGTGCAATTGCAGCTGCTTCCCACTAGCTATCTATTTTACATTTGGTAGTGTATATATGTCAGTGCTACTCTCTCAGTACATCCCAGCTTACCCTACCCCCTCACTGTGTCCTCAAGTCCATTCTCTAGTCTGTGTCTTTAGTCCTGTCCTGCCCCTAGGTTCATCAGAACCTTTTTTTTTTTTTTTAATTCCATATATATGTGTTGGCATAGGGTATTTGTTTTTCTCTTTCTGACTCACTTCACTCTGTGTGACAGACTCTAGGTCCATCCAACTCACTACAAATAACTCAATTTCATTTCTTTTTATGGCTGAATAATATTCCATTGTATATATGTGTCACATCTTCTTTATCCATTCATCTGTCAATGGACGCTTAGGTTGCTTCCATGTCCTGGCTATCGTAAATAGTGTTGCAATGAACATTGTGGTACATGTCTCTTTTTGAATTATGGGTTTCTCAAGGTATATGTCCAGTAGTGGGATTGCTAGGTCATATGGTAATTCTATTTTTAGTTTTTTAAGGAAACTCCATACTGTTCTCTGTAGTGGCTGTATCAATTTACATTCCCACCAACAGTGCAAGAGGGTTCCCTTTTCTCCACATCCTCTCCAGCATTTATTGTTTGTAGATTTTCTGATGATGGCCATTCTGACTGGTGTGAGGTGATACCACATTGTAGTTTTGATTTGCATTTCTCTAATGATTAGTGATACTGAGCATCCTTTCATGTGTTAGTTGGCAATCTGTGTATCTTCTTTGGAGAAATGTCTATTTAGATCTTTTGCCCATTTTTGGATTGGGTTGTTTGTTTTTTGGATATTGAGCCACATGAGCAGCTTATATATTTTGGAGATTAATCCTTTGTCAGTTGCTTTGTTTGCAAATATTTTCTCCCATTCTGACAGTTGTCTTTTCTTCTTATTTATGGTTTCCTTTGCTGTGCAAAAGCTTTTAAGTTTCATTAGGTCCCATTTGTTTACTTTTGTTTTTATTTCCATTTCTCTAAGAGGTGGGTCAAAAAGGATCTTGTTGTGATTTATGTCATAGAGTGTTCTTCCTATGTTTTCCTCTAAAAGTTTATAGTGCCTGGACTTACATTTAGGTCTTTAATCCATTTTGAGTTTATTTTTGTGTATGGTCTTAGGGAGTGTTCTAATTTCTTTCTTTAACATGCATCCGGCCAGTTTTCCCAGCACCATTTATTGAAGAGGCTGTCTTTTCTCCATTGTATATTCTTGCCTCCTTTATCAAAGATAAAGTGACCATATATGCGTGGGTTTATCTCTTGGTTTTCTATCCTTTTCCATTGATCTATATTTTTGTTTCTGTTCCAGTACCATACTGTCTTGATTACTGTAGATTTGTAGTATAGTCTGAAGTCAGGGAGCCTGATTCCTCCAGCTCTGTTTTTCTTTCTCAAGGTTGCTTTGGCTATTCAGGGACTTTTGTGTTTCCATACAAATTGTGAAATTTTTTGCTGTACTTCTGTGAAAAATGCCGGTAGTAATTTTGTAGGGATTGCATTGAATCTGTAGATTGCTTTGGGTAGTATAGTCATTTTCACAATGTTGATTCTTCCAATCCAAGAACATGGTATATCTCTCCATCTGTTGGTATCATCTCTAATTTCTTTCATCTGTGTCTTACAGTCTTCTCCATACAGGTCTTTTGTCTCCTTAGGTAGGTTTATTCTTAGGTATTTTATTCTTTTTTTTGCAACTGTAAATGGAAGTGTTTCCTTAATTTCTCTTTCTGATTTTTCATCCTTAGTGTATAGGAATGCAAGAGATTTCTGTGCATTAATTTTGTATCCTGCTATTTTACTAAATTCACTGATTAGCTCTAGTAGTTTTCTGGTAGCATCTTTAGGATTATCTATGTATAGTATCATGTCATCTGCAAACAGTGACAGCTTTACTTCTTCTTTTCCAACTTGGATTCCTTTTATATCTTTTTCTTCTCTGATTGCTATGGCTAGGACTTCCAAAACTATGTTGAATAATAGTGGTGAGAGTGGGCATCATTGTCTTGTTCCTGATTTTAGAGGAAATGTTTTCAGTTTTTCACCATTGAGAATGATGTTGGCTGTGGGTTTGTCATATATCGCCTTTATTATGTTGAGGTAAGTTCCCTCTGTGCCTACTTTCTGGAGAGTTTGTATCATAAATGGGTGTTGAATTTTGTCAAAAGCTTTTTCAGCATCTATTGAGATTATCATATTGTTTTATCTTTCAGTTTGTTAATATGCTGTATCACATTGGTTGATTTGCGTCTATTGAAGAATCCTTGCATTCCTCGATAAACCCCACTTGATCACGGTGTATGATATTTTTAATGTGTTGTTGGAATCTGTTTGCTAGTATTTTGTTGAGGATTTTTCATCTATGTCCATCAGTGATATTGGTCTGTAGTTTTCTTTTTTTATGACATCTTTATCTGGTTTTGGTATCAGGTTGATGGTGACCTTGTAGAGTGAGTTTGGGTGTGTTCCTCCGGAAGAGTTTGAGAAGGATATGTGTTAAACACTCTTTAAATGTTTGATAGAATTCGCCTGTGAAGACATCTGGTCCTGGGCCTTTGTTTGCTGGAAGATTTTTAATCACAGTTTCAATTTCAGTGCTTGTGGTTGGTCTGTTTATATTTTCTATTTCTTCCTGTTTCAGCCTTGGAAGGTTGTGCTTCTTTTAAGAATTTGTCCATTTCTTTCAGGTTGTCCATTTTATTGCTTGTAGTAATCTCTCATGATCCTTTGTATTTCTGCAGTGTCCTTTTTCATTTCAATTCAGTTGATTTGAGTCTTCTTCCTTTTTTTCTTGGTGAGTCTGGCTAGTGGTTTATCAATTTTGTTTATCTTCTCAAAGAATCAGCTTTTAGTTTTATTGATCTTTGCTTTTGTTTCCTTCATTGCTTTTGCACTTATTTCTGATCTGATCTTTATGATTTCTTCCGCTGACTTTGGGGTTTTTTTTGTTCTTCTTTCTCTAATTGCTTTAGGTGTAAGTTTAGGCTGCTTATTTGAGATTTTTCTTGTTTCTTGAGGTAGGCTTGTACTGCTATAAACTTCCCTCTTAGAACTGCTTTTGCTGCATGCCATCGGATTTAGGTCATCGTGTTTTCATTGTCATTTGTTTCTAGGTATTTTTTGATTTCCTCTTTGATTCTTCAGTGATCTCTTGGTTATTTAGTAGTGTATTGCTTAGCCTCCATGTGTTTGTATTTTTTACAGGTATTTTCCTGTAATTGATATCTACTCTCATAGCATTGTGGTTGGAAAAGATACTTGATACGATTTTAATTTTCTTAAATTTACCAAGGCTTGGTTTGTGACCCAAGATATGATCTATTCTGGAGAACGTTTCATGAGCACTTGAGAAGAAAGTGTATTCTGTTGTTTTTGGATGGAATGTCCTATAAATAGCAATTAACTCCATCTTGTTTAACGTGTCATTAAATGTGTTTAATGTGTTTCCTTATTTATTTTCATTTTGGATGATCTGTCCATTGGTGAAAGTGGGGTGTTAATTTCCCCTACTATTATTGTATTACTGTCGATTTCTCCTTTTATGGCTGTTAGCATTTGCCTTATGTATTGAAGTGCTCCTCTGTTAGGTGCATAAATATTTACAATTTTTACATCTTCTTCTTGGATTAATTCCTTGATCATTATGTAGTGTCCTTCTTTGTCTCTTGTAATAGTCTTTATTTTAAAGTCTATTTTGTCTGATATGAGAATTGCTACTCAGCTTTCTTTTGATTTCCATTTGCTTGAAATATCTTTTTCCATCCCCTCACTTTCAGTCTGTATCTGTTGCTAGGCCTGAAGTAGTTCTCTTGTAGACAACATATATATCAGTCTTGTTTTTGTATCCGTTCAGCCAGTCTATGTCTTTTTGTTGGAGCATTTAATCCATTTACATTTAAGGTAATTATCAATATGTATGTTCCTATTACCATTTTGTTAATTGTTTTGGGTTTGTTATTGTAGGTCTTTTCCTTCTCTTGTGTTTCCTGCCTAGAGAAGTTCCTTTAGCATTTGTTGTAAAGCTGGTTTGGTGGTGCTGAATTCTTTTAGCTTTTGCTTGTTTGTAAAGCTTTTAATTTCTCTGTCAAATCTGAATGAGATCTTTGCTGGGTAGAGTAATTTTAGTTATAGGTTTTTCCCTTTCATGACTTTAACTATGTCCTGCCACTCCCTTCTGACTTGCAGAGTTTCTGCTGAAAGTTTAGCTATTAAGCTTATGGGGATTCCCTTGTATGTTATTTGTTGTTTTTCCCTTGTTGCTTTTAATTTTTTTTGTGTGTATTTAATTTTTGATAGTTTGATTAATATGTGTCTTGGCGTGCTTCTCCTTGGATTTATCCTGTATGGGACTCTCTGCACTTCCTGGACTTGATTGACTATTTCATTTCTCACGTTAAGGAAGTTTTTAACTATAATCCCTTCAAATATTTTCTCAGACCCTTTCTTTTTCTCTTCTTCTGGGACTCCTAAAATTCGAATGTTGGTGTGTTTAATATTGTCCCAGAGGTCGCTAAGACTGTCCTCATTTCTTTTCATTCTTTTTTCTTTATTCTGCTCTGTGGTAGTTATTTCCACTATTTTATCTTCCAGATCACTTATCCGTTCTTCTACCTCAGTTATTGTGCTATTGATTCCTTCTAGAGAATTTTTAAATTTGTTTATTGTGTTGTTCATCATTGTTTGTTTGCTCTTTAGTTCTTCTACATCTTTGTTCAATGTTTCCTGTATTTTCTCCATTCTATTTCCAAGATTTTGGATCATCTTTATTATCATTACTCTGAATTCTTTTTCAGGAAGACTGCCTATTCCTCTTCATTTGTTTGGTCTGGTGGGTTTTTACCTTGCTCCTTCATCTGCTGCGTATTTTTCTGTCTTCTCATTCTGCTTAACTTACTGTGTTTGGGGTCTCCTTTTTGCAGGCTGCAGGTTCGTAGTTCCCGTTGTTTTTGGTGTCTGTCCCCTGTGGGTAAGGTTGGTTCAGTGGGTTGTGTAGGCTTCCTGGTGGAGGGGACTGGTGCCTATGTTCTGGTGTGTGGGGCTGGATCTTGTCTTTCTGGTGGGCAGGGCTGCATCCAATGGTGTGTTTAGAGGTGTCTGTGAACTTACTATGATTTTAGGCAGCATCTCTACTAATGGGTGCAGTTGTGTTCCTGTCTTGCTAGTTGTTTGACATGGGGCTTCCAGCACTGGAGCTTGCTGGCCATTGGGTGGGGCTGGGTATTAGCGTTGAGACAGAGATCTCTGGGAGAGCTCTCGCTGATTGATATTATGTGGGGCCAGGAGGTCTCTTGTGGTCCAGTGTCCTGAACTCGGCTCTCCCACCTCAGAGGCTCAGGCCTGACCCCAGGCTGGAGCACCAAGACCCTGTCAGTCACATGGTTGCCACTGGATTAGCTCCAGTTGCCTCCCTGGGCTGCAATATCCCTGGCCTGTCCTGGCAGGAGTGTTGAGGAGCACTTTGCGGGTTCAGCGTTCCCCAGCTGGGTAGAGAGCTGTGCTCCACTCAGAGTCCATGGCCAGGCACTGGCTTGCTTTCTCCCTTGATCAGGCTTTCATGAAGAAAATGAGTCTGCAGAGCAAGACCGAACAGAGACCTGGCTGGCCTGGCGAGCTGGGCGGGATTCATTTCTTCACCAAAGTGCTTGGGGAAGTAGTAATTAGTGTAGGGGCAACTAATTACTAATTAGGTTGGTGCCTCTGGTGATCTCCTAGTGCAATCTGCAGTTTCAAGGCTCTGGCCAACACGCAGGCTGGCTCGTGTGTGCGTTCGTGTGTGTATGCGTGTCCGTGTGTGTGTGTGTGTGTGTGTGTGTGTGTGTGCGCACTTGTGCACTTGCTGGAGTGGGTCTCTCTGCGCCCAGCACCTCTGGTATAATAAGAGAGCGTGTGTATGTGTGTTCATGAGTGTGTGTTCGATTAGCTGCAATGGGCTGACAATTTTCTCTCTGTATATATATTTTTTCACTGTCCTCCCACTCGTATTCCAGTTCTGAATCCAACTCCTAATAATACCTTCTAACCTTGACGAACAGTTTTAATAGGCCAGTCACTGTTCTAAGGACTTGCATATATTATTTCATTGCATCACCACCTCTTTAAGAAGATATTGAAAGAGTTATGTATAAGTTTTAGTATTTTATGATGCATTTATCTTTTATGTATTTTCTTTATGAAAAAAAGTAACTTCTAGTCACATCTTTTGCCATTTTAATATTAAGTACTTTCTTTTTTATTTTTATCTTAACTAATTTTTTGAGTTTTTATTGTGATGAAATACATCACATAGAATGTAATATCTTAACCATTTTTAAGTGTACAGTTCAGTAGTGTTAACTATGAATATATTACTTGATCTTAAAATGGAAGAAAATCCTGTCACATGCTACAACGTGGATAAACATTGAGCACACTAAATTTAATTTACTTTTAAGGATTTAACCTTTTTCTTATTAGCAGTGTTTTATTTTTAATGTTATCATAGAAGAAATGGAAAATATGACTTGATTAATAAAGGTGCTATAGCCAATTATTTGATAAGATGTCTGTTCACTTTTATGAAGAACACTGTATGTGACAGTTGACTGAAATATTCTTGGTTAGAAGTTTCAAAATTAGAATATACAGCATCAACTGTAGAATCCAAGTGTCTCTTGTCAGAGCCATCCCAATACTGGGTGGCCCTGAAAACCATATTGATGTCAGGACCAATATCACCTCCTAAACATCAGGCCAGCTAAAGTTCTGGCTTCCACCAGCCTATTCTTTAATCATGAACCTGGGCAATTTTTTTAGCAAAGAGTTGGTAAATTTGACCTCAAGGAGGGAGAGCAAAGAGTTCCCCAATATTTAATTTAGCTGCGTTAGATTTATTTTCATGCCTAAATTTTGAAATATTTATAGGGTTGAAAATTGAAACAGTATATATTTAAACCTTCTCTTCAGGTAGCTATCTTGTTTTATACAAAGGCCATTTCACAAGTATTTTCCTTGAGTAACCTCCTAATCAGACTTTGCTGCACTTCATCTTTCTCTAGTTCATGGGCTCTGACAGGGAAATAACTCACTATCCTATTTTTCTAGGCTAATGATATTAGTATGTATAAGTCATTTTGGTTTACAAGTCCAAATGAGTTTCAGTTTCCTGATAAATAAGAATCCTTGTAAATAACCTAAGAATACGCTCTCTCAAATACTGTTATTTATACCTTGCTAGCCTAAGAAAAAGGCTATTGCCATTTTTATGGATTCATTAAACTAGTGGTGGGTTGCTATATTGTTCATATCTTTCCATTGAAATACAGTCTACATAAAAATTAATCTTAAAAAAGTGAAAATTCTCTATACAGCATTATTTATCCAGACATGAAATTGGAAGAAGTTACCCCTCAAGGACAATAAGCTACAGCCTAATATTTGATCCAGAAAGCAGAGCAAAACAAAATAAGTATCAGGGCAAATAGAAAATGTGCTATTTTTCTGAACCTGTGGGAGCTGGGGGGTCAGGAATAGGTCTCAAAAGAAGGCCAAATGATATCCAGTACTGTTTATGGGGATTAATATTCATTTGCTGGATATTATGACTGAGAAAATAATAACTTTAAATATCAAGTAATACATCCAAAATTGAGAAACATTCAGCAATTATGTTAATTTGTAATGAGGAAGAAATAAACGACTAGGGACCAAATGTGACAAATCAAACAATTCTATAATATATAGAGACTTGTGGGAGGGTAGAATTACAGTAAATTCTCCCTTCAAATTTCAATGGTTTTTTTTTTAAAGTTTCCTTTTTTTTTTTTTTCACAACTCACACACACACTGTATTTTATTTTTACAAGAGATGATAAATAAACTGACACCATCTTCCAATCCAAGAACATGGTATATCTCTCCATCTGTTGGTATGATCTTTAATTTCTTTCATCAGTGTTTTATAGTTTTCTGCATACAGGTCTTTTTTTTCCCTAGGTAGGTTTATTCCTAGGTATTTTATTCTTTTTGTTGCAATGGTAAATGGGAGTGTTTCCATAATTTCTCTTTCAGATTTTTCATCATTAGTATATAGGAATGATCAATGGTTTTCTTTAGATATATTTCATCCACATACTTTTTTTTTATTTTTAAAGTTTATTTGAATTAGTTTAACATATGACTTAAATTTTAATTTATTATAAACACGACTACTTTTCTTCTCAGTTTTCCTCAGAGAATTGACTTCCTGCAAGAACATTAATGAAATTAAAATTGTAATGTTGTTCTTGTTTTAATTATTTAAAAAATATGTAAAATATGTAAAAATAAACCCCTTTAATGAAATAGGAGTTATTTGCAGTGAAATGAGTAATTAAAGATGTACACCTCCAAATATATAAATTTTGTGAAACTTTGCATATATTTAATAGTATTAATTTGGTTGAAAAAAATTGGACATGTTTGTTATTGCAAAAATATTAGGCTCATATTGAGGTACCAAAAATCTTAAGTTCTTTATCAGGACCTTTTATGTTACAAATGACACAAGGATAACTCAAATTGTATTAAACAAGAAGTAAAATCTACTGCTTCAGTCTTCTCAAGGGTCAAGAGAGCTAGCTTCCTTAACTTCTAAACAGTAGCTCAAACAATGTTTACATTATTTGTTCAGCTCTACCCCCACATCCCATGTTATCCAGCTAAGGGACTTCCAGTGTGTTAGCTAAGTAACTACAGCCATCTCATATTCCACATTCTCCTATATCATCAGTTAGTTGGAGGAAAAAGATGCATCTCTCTAACTGCAGTACCTGTGGCATAGGTATATCTCCTGAAATCTACAGTCACAAATCTTCCCTGTCACTCAATGACCAGAAGAATGTGATATGCTGACTGGTTTAAGTCAATCACAGCACGTTCTTTGAGCTGAGAATAGAATAATTTTCATAGTAATAACACAAATAAGACTGGGAGAAGGACACATTTCCCACACACACACAAAATCAGGTTCATGTGGGTAGGAGTATAGGAAAAGGGAGACCCGAGGAACACTTGCCCATGGCAAACAACATTATTAATATTAGTGGGACTGTAGATTTGAACAAGTGTAAATGGTGTGATGTTATCAAAATGAAACTGTAATTTTGTCTCCCACTTCCCCTCAGTTGGGGAGACATTTTTCTTCTGCCAGTAAATGATAACTCTGGAAGTCTCATGATTTTTTTGTCACTCTTAGGTAATAAAGAATACCAGGGTTATTTTATCTACAAAATGAAGTCTTGATTCCAAAAGTAGAATGTTGGGTCCACTGTATTTAACATTTCAATATTTATTCTTCCCAATATCTTCTTTTCATAGAGGTATTGTTTGCTGGTGGGCTGCCTGACTTTTTTGAAGGAGATGTCATTAGCCTTCCTTATCCCATACCAATGAATTCAGTTGGTGCAGTAACTGATCCCTCTTGGTTTGGAAATACCTGGAAAGAGGAAAGGGAATGTACTCATCCTAACTGAAACTGTCTGAAGATGGCTTTGGCTCTTTGGAAATGGCAGATGTTTGAAGCTCACTCTGTGCTCTTTGGTGATGTCATGAAATCTTCAGAAGTCTCTTGCTGGATTTCTCTGACTCTACACCTATGGGAAGGGGGTTTCTCCCCCTTAGCCACCTCGCCAGTCTTCCTTAGCTTCTTATTCTCAACGGTTTTCCTCACACTCTGTGGTAAATTCTCTTGGGTTAAATCCTATTTTAAATGAGTCTAGATTGACTTCCATGTTTGACCCACACATGAGAGCCACACTGTTACATATTTTACATTGCCATTGTTGGAAAGGCAGTTACTTTCTGATTGTAAGCTTCTGTTCTCTCTCTGCCCAGCTGTCTCAGGCTGATAGCCACATCCTCATATCTTGAGTTTCTTTAGACATTCTTTGCATATCCATCCAGTATGACGTGGTAATTCTAGGGGGACCCATATGAGCTGTCCAAGGGAGTTTCCTTGAAATTTCTCTTACTGGTACCTCCCCTTCTTTCTGTAAGGGAGTGAAAAGCATTAGCTTTTCCTCAAGAAATCTGCACAGATCCTTGTGACATTTTTAGTCTTTCAGAATGAGTGAGGGGTTCCAAGTGACAAGAAACATATTCTGATTCCTGGTTCCCCTCACTTACCCCATTCTTTATGCCTTAATTTGCAGCTTAATTTGTTTTAAAACTAATTTTAGAACTCTAGAAGCAGTTATTGATGGCATTTCAGCTGAAGTTTTTTCAATTTGAATACAATAGCACACCAATCTATAATACCAACAGAATAAAGTTAAGTACCATTATCTACACTATTTCTTAAATTTTGCTTTCCAAAACAGCCCGTATGATACATGACACACGAGAAAAAGA
Organism: Balaenoptera physalus; assembly: GCF_965194825.1. Taxonomy (NCBI): domain Eukaryota; kingdom Metazoa; phylum Chordata; class Mammalia; order Artiodactyla; family Balaenopteridae; genus Balaenoptera; species Balaenoptera physalus. Next base: position 113,046,785 of record NC_138891.1, on the reverse strand, counting down.
TCCAAGTATTATCCAATAAGAGCAAATCTTGACTTCTTCCTATGTGATGTTCTCATTTGAAAGCGCTTTACATGTGCTAATATATCCAATATTCCTAGTAGCTTATGACATATATACTAATAGTATTTTAATTTTTCAATTGAGGAAATGAAGGCACGTAAAAGTTAAATAACCTTGCTCAAAATCACAGGCATAATATATGGCAGATCTAGGATTTAATGTTAGATAAATGACTCTGGATCCCTAATTCTTTTTTTTTTTTTTTATTTTTATTTATGGCTGTGTTGGGTCTTCGTTTCTGTGCGAGGGCTTTCTCTAGTTGTGGCAAGTGGGGGCCACTCTTCATCGCGGTGCACGGGCCTCTCACTATCGTGGCCTCTCTTGGTGTGGAGCACAGGCTCCAGACGCACAGGCTCAGCAATTGTGGCTCACGGGCCCAGTCGCTCGGCGGCATGTGGGATCTTCCCAGACCAGGGCTCGAACCCGTGTCCCCTGCATTGGCAGGCAGATTCTCAACCACTGCACCACCAGGGAAGCCCTGGATCCCTAATTCTTAACTACACATATTACCTCCTTCTAAGGATTATCAAATGCCTATTCTTTTCAAAGTATTTCATGTTGCATAGAAGGTAATGTTGAAAGAGTTACTTTTTTGTAACAGATAAATTGGAAGTTAAGTAAAAAGGGAATTAGTATATGACCAAATATTAATTAATATACTGTCTTTTTTATCTCAAAGAAAACATTAAGCCCCTTCACTCTGAATTATATATCTTACTAGCTAAGATAGGTTTATGTGCCACAATTTACACGCTTAAACAAATTTTCCTTGGAGGCTGAAGCTGTTAGAGGGGTGAGTTTCCTAGAGAGAATATGAGAAATGACTCCTGCAGGGCAGACCCACTGCTGAGTGTGTTTAAGGCATATGTGCAGATAAAGACTCATCTCAATAGCAACACATTGCACCTCTACCCTTCCATGATACACAGCTTTGTTTGGTTAGTGATAAAAAAGTAATTTGAAAACACCCATCACAGAAAGTAAACTTTCAAGTAAATACCAGCCTTAACATTTAGAAGTGTTCAGTGGCTGGAAGTTCTTTTTTCTTGTCACAGGGATAAAACTTATTCCATGTAATATGAGCAACTCTTGCTCTCCTTGCACACAAGTTGCAATTAGGGTCATATCAATTCATATTCTGCACCCGGTGATTGTTTAATGCTGTACTCCGGTGCTGCACTAAGTATCATATCATTCATCCTATATGACTCCTTTGAAAATTGCTTCTAAAAGTTTGTGCCAAAAATGCTCATGAAGTGAACAATTAACTATCCTTTCACTATTAAGATACTGAAAACTGTCACTTCAGGAAATTGGATACTGTACCCTGTAAAATATGTTGTTCCGAAGATTTTGTTCAACAGTTACTACCTATCATCCATCAGCTTGTGAGTGTTGTATTTAGTCAGTTGTTAAATTTAATACTGTAATAACATTTGGATGTCAGGAAAAGAGAAGTATGGTGTCTCAGTGAACAAACTGAAGGTGTTCGTATTTGTGCTTTTGTTTGTGTTTTATATTTTCTTTATTTAGCTATGGAGAAAGTCAAGTGATTTCTGGGCACATACAGGTTTGTGCTACATTTTTAAACATGGTTACTTTCACTGATGTTAGTAGACACTGCTTTGACATCACTTGCATATGTCAGGTATTGAAAACTAAGATTTTTATTTCAAGTCTTTCCCAATGATATCTATTATTATTTTTTAATTTCTATAATGTAAACTCTTTTTAATCTAGGATTAACCCAATTTGCTTATTTTTGAACAACTTAAATGGCAAACATTGCTTATAATAAGTAAAAAATGTATACCAGTAACAATAAGTAAAATGTTGGATAACAATTCAAATGCATTCTCAATTTTCATAGCTTGACTTAAAGTCCTATTCCAGCATGAAGATATTCCAGACTTTTTTTATCCTACATGACTTCTCTCTGTTCTGAAATCACAGCACTTATCCTCCTACCTGACAGGTAATCAAGTAATCAGGTACAGCACTTGACATCTTTCGAAGTATGATAGTGTCATTTAATATATGTGTTAATATTTCATATTTAAACCTTACAGTAATGAACATAATAAATTTGTAGTTTGTTCAAACTCTTCTGAACAATAAAGTTAGAATGATGGATGATAGTTCTGGCACTGAATGAGTCACTCAAAGTCTCTCTAACTCAGATATTTATTCTTTATTTTTTTAATGAGCTGTAATTTACCTTCAATAAAATGTATGAATATCAAGTGTTCAATTCAATGAGTTTTGGAAATTTTATACACTTGGTAACCATCACTAAAATTTTTCTATCACCCAGGGAAGTTCTCTCATTCTCCTTTCCCCCCAGTTCCTACCACCATCTCACTATCTGAGGTAACCACTTTCTGATTTCTACTACCATAGATTCATTTTGCCTGACTTTGACTTCATAGAAATGGAATCACTTAGAGTGAATTTTTATGTATATCTTCTTTTGTTTAACATATCTTTGAGATTAATCCATGTGCTGTATATGTCTCTAATCCATTTCTTGTTTTGTTGATATGAGTAAAACACAATTTGTTTTCATTCCCTATTCTTTGACGTTTGAATTATTTAAAAGTGTTGGCTGTTATGAGTCGATTTCTTAAACTGTCTTGAGTAAAATTAATCTATGCAATAGATCTTGGGTAAATCTTCTACGTTAGTGTTTATAACTATAAATAAAATTATAAACTGTCTTTGTAATCTTACTAAATTAGCTTATTATGGTAGCTTTATTGGTAGATTCCTTAGGATTTTCTGAGTAGACAATCATTCCATCTGTCACTAGAGACAATTTTTTCTTTCCAATATTTATGTAATTAAGTTTTTGTTCTTGTATTATTGCATTAGCAAGTAAGTATCTTTAGAGCAATTTTGAATAGGATGAGTGAGAGCAGCACCCTTACTTTATGGTAATATAGGACAATTAAGTATGATATTAATTGTAGTATTTTTGTAGTATTTTGTAGATACTTTTTAACTAATTAAGGGAATTCTCATATTCCTAGATTGCTGACAGATTGCTGATGGAAAGGTGTTGAATTTTGTCAATAACTTTTACTGCATTATTAAGATAATTTTTATTCTTTATTCTCCTAACATGATAAATTTCATTGATTGATTTTCAAAGAATAACCCAATCTTGCATTCCTTGGATGAAACCTACTTGATCATGATTCATTCTCTCTCTCTCTCTCTCTCCCACCCTCCCTTCCTCTCTCTTGTAATATCTCATTTCTCTGTCATAGTTCTGTGGTATCAGGGTTAGGTGGGACTTCATACTTCCTTCCATATTTTCTAAAAGAGTTTTTCTCGAATTGGCATTATTTCCTTCTTTAATGTTTGAGTAATTCCACTGGTGAATCTCTCTGAGCTTTGAATTGTTTTGTGGGAATTAAATTTTTTCAATAGATTAAGGTATGTTCAGGTCATTTATTTCTTCTTGTTTTAGTAACTTGTTTTAGTTTTGATAAATTGTATTTTTCAATTGAATAAATTAGTTGAATTTATTGAAATAAAGTTGTGGCTAATATATTCTTATCATCCTTTTACTAGCTGTTGGATCTGTAGTAATTTACCTGATATTGGCAATTTGTGTTATTTTTCTTGATGGGTCTTTCTCTAGGCTTATCAAATTCATTAATCTTATCACAGAGCCGATTTTTAACTTTTTTTTTTTACTTTTCTCTATTGCTTTTTTCTGTCCTATATAACATATTTCTTCTCCCATTATTAGTATTTTTCTTCTACTAATGTTGCTTGAATTTGCCTATTTTTCAAGGTGGAAGTTTAGAAGACTGATATTAAGTCTTCCTTTGTTTCTCATAGGTACATTTAAAGCTATACATGTTCCTCTAAGCACTGCCTTAACTACACCCCACAACTTTTGAAAAGTTGTGTTGTCATTATCATTCAGTTCAAAATGTTTTCTAAATTTTTTGTGACTTTTTCTTATACTTATTGGAAAATGGAAAATTAATTACCCCATTTTAACTAAAAGAAACAGAAACTTCTCTTTATATGTGCTTTCTTATAAATATTTTTCTTGGCAAAACTGCAACTGAGAAATAGGAAAAAAAAGTTTATCTATGAGTTTAATTAATGGCCTTAGTTACTAGGATACAAGATAAGAAAAGCAAGACACTCAGAGCTTTTGGCATGATTTACAGTGTCTACAATTTCGACTTATCCAAAAAAGAGTTTATATAGTATTCTTGGTAAAGAGAACACCATCTTGACAAAATCAGTTTTAGTTTTAAAAAAGCTTTATACCCCACCCCCCCATTTTATTTATCCCGTGAAAATCCTGTGAACACAATATTCTATTAGTACAACAGTGGGGTTAATTGTCTATGATTTATATCTTCTAGATTTATGTATTGGTTTTATTTGTGCAATAAGCAATCATTGTTTTTTCCCAAAAATTATATTTACAAAAATATAGAACTGTGTGTGTTCTCCTTTGTTGTAGCAAACTGAAAATTCTAATTTAGCTTGAGCATAAATGTGCTTTTGGTGGTCTTTGGTTAGTTGGATTTATTTGACATAACCTCAATAAATATAAAAGAATCAGTGTTTTACAGAACACAGTGACCATAATGGAATTGTTATTAAAAAAAAAAAAAATTAAATAAAAAGAAACAAAACAAAATACTTCTATAAAAGAAAAGAACTAATCATAATAAAAGTTCAAATTTCTTAGAAATAAGCAACCTTGAAACAATTACCTTTTAGAACTTGTTGAATGCAGATAAAGCAAAAGTGGAATGGAGTTTTGTTGTATTTAAGGCTAATTCTACCCATTCTACTTTATTTGACATCTATTAAACATTTCCAAAATTACAAAATTATTTTTCATTCCTTAAGGCTGTGAAAAAGAGGAACTTTTTTAGGGTAACTTCAAATCGGAATATTCTAATGGACATAGAATCTGGGCAGAATATTATCTGTTACAGAATAAAAAGCACTTCTCTATTTTGAAGCAGGGGAAGGCTATGGCGAGCAGTATTGAAGGGCTAGAGCAAGGAAGTTCTTTTGGGAGGGACATTTCCATGGGACTCTTGCATTTCTGTATGTCTTGCTAGTAGGTGCCTTGGTGGCCTTTATTCTGGACTATTTCTTCAAAAATGTTTGTAGTGTCAACATCTGGAGCAAACCCAAAGTATTTTATTGTCCAGCTTAACAAAGATAATGTCTCTCTATAGAGCATAGGTCGAGCAGGTGTATAGCCCATTATAAAAGATTTGTGTTCCGTAAGCTTGAGGTTCTTCAACAGTGACACAAACCCATTCTGCACACAGCATCCATCTGTATCCCTTCACACTGGGACCTGGGACTTGGGGGTCAAGGGAACAAACACAAGCATGAAACTTGTTGTGCTAAGAGTAATAAAGTCCTTTGCCTCTGATCTAGGAATCCAGGGTCTTTGGTCAGCATTCATGAACTGTGGCACATTAACTTGTAAGCTGGCAAGTAGAGTGACATCTCAAACAATTCACAGGTCTGTATCATGACAAAAAGTGGAAAAGAAACTGAGCAGTCTAGGGGAAGGAAGAATATTGAATTGACTTGAATCGGAGAGACTTAAATTGCATTGGATAAGTGTAGTTATATAGACTGCCTAAGGTTCCAAACTGTTAAGGAGCCAAGGACTCTGGTAGAATTGGGCTTAAGCACTACTTCCAATTCCTTATCACATGAGGGCTCTAAATAGGTGAAATACAAGGCATACTTGTTATATAAAGTTTCTTTTGCACATCCTTCAGAAATGGGTGTCGATGTTTGATGAAGGAATTAAGAGCTTGCTTGTACCATTCCCTAACCTTTTCTTAACAATGGGAATACTGATAGTGTTGGTTTACGGAAGAAAGTGGGCATTCTGATTTGGTCATCGTTCTGGCTGTGAGTGGACTAAATGATGCCATAAAACTAGTTCAAATTTCCTCTTCTGTGGAATAAATTATCTAACATTGAGAAACAGAGGTTTTAACCAGAGATCTGGCAATGTGACATGAGAAGCTGACAAAAGAAATTTTCACATATTGAGGTATGGGGAAGTCTTTCTGTCTCATACATGATTTGGCTTGAACTTTATGCTAAATAGAACAGCCTATTTTACAGCCTGCCAAACATTCATTGTGTATCTGCTTTAACTATTAAAGAAAATAATGAATTTAAAAATCAAAATGGAGTAACTGTTGTTTAGCATCTAAAATGGAGCTGGGTGGCCATTGTGAATATGGTTTCAGACACATTCCTGTATTATTGAGAACTTGAATTTTCTGAACTATTTCAAACTCAGTGACACCACCAGCTATTCTCAAAACAATATCTACTAGCAGCTCCTAGTTGCAAAATTACGGTCTTAAGATTTCCCCTTGTAACTATGCAACAATTTTGGACCCCAACAAATCCTTACTTAACAAGCAGCTTAACTTCATGCAAGCTCCAATCCTAATTCGTGGCAAAAAATTTATGTAACTTTGTGGATTTTGCCACTATGAGCCTTCCTTATTCTGTAGTCCAGCAAAACACACTTCAAGTGCTTTTTGAATCTGTGTCTCCCAGGCTATAGTGCTCATTTTGGCTTGAATAAAACTCTTTTCTATTCCTATTATAGATTGTACATTGATTATTTGCATTGACAGACCTTTACAGATGACTTCCCACTGAAAATACTGTGATATGATGACTGATAGGAAATAGTAGGTATGCCAATACTATGGGTTCCAGAATTTGATAGGTTGCTAAATAGTTGTAGAAGTGGAAGGTAGATAGCTGAACAAAAGGGAAGAGATGATAAGAGGCCCTAAGCAGTCTTAAATCTGACAGCAGCCTTTTTACCCAAATTGCAGATGGCCTTGGGTGGGTGATGAGACAAATGATACTGTCCTTGTTGGATACTAGTAATTAGAATTATTGTGGAGAGCTCAGATCAAAGCCAAGGGAAGAGGAACTTGAATTTTTATTGAATAAAGTCAAATATAACCGGAAAGGAATATCTTGGACACTGAGAAACACAAGGGTGATGTAAAATTTGAAGAAACTTAACTTTGAAGTGGTGATGTGTTGGAATTCAAGATTTCATTACCCCTTGGGTCAGTCTGACTTATAATTAATTAATTTCCCTATTGATTTAAATAATGTTATCAAGAGAGGAACAAGCTGAACCTATCTGAAAATCAAAAGATAGAGAAAGAAGTAGGATGAGAAAAGCAATTACCGCCCTTGTAAGAGAAAAAAAAATAGCCTTAGAGAGCAGGTCAGTTTTGAAAAAACCAGTGAGGCATCGAAATCTAAGTCTTATCCTTGGAGTACATGGAGCTCCTTAGTAAAAGCATCCTGCATTTTGATACTGATGTGGAAAGAATGGTGAACTGCATCTTCCAAGGGAAATTTTTCTAAGTTTTGGAAAAGGATGCAAATCTAGGTATGGAAAATACAGGAAATATAGTAAACATCATTTCTCCTGCCCCACTGCCCAAGACACACACTTCACTGATCCCTGGTAAATGTTGAGACCACATATGATGGCTCTTATTCATTCTATAGAAAATAACCTTTGCTTCAGAAAACCTGACTAATGTTACACTTATTCTTGTGTACTTATGATGACCCTGAAATTTACAGAGAAATTTGCTGTGTTGTCAGAAATAACGGTTACATGTGTTATGTGTCCAGCCTCAGGGAAACAACTATAACTATTTTCAGTTTAGAATTTGCTACTTCACAGATACCCTGGGGTATATTGTTCAACCATGCCTCTCATTTATGTTTTGGTGTGTAAAATAGAAACTGGGAAGAAAAGAGAGCTGGATCTGATATATCACAGCTGACATGTTTCTGTGTTTAGATAGCATTCACTTCACTGGTTCCCAGGAATCAGGGAGAAGAAGAAGGGAAAAGCAAGAGGAAGCTGCTAGGAATTGCTTTCCCTAATTGGAGGGGATTTCACTGTTTGTTAGCGCAGTTACACATAGTAGAGCTAAAGAACAAGGTCAAATATCCTCATGGTTGTACCACACAGGAATGTGCCACAATAACAGCAAAGACAAGAACTCCCAGATGTGGTACTGTAAACAGCAGATGGAGATCAGGTCTTCTTACAGAATTTGAGGATGCCAGGTAGGCATGCACTGGATATCCATTCATTAAGTGCAGTCAGAGGGCATATTGCAGCCATCTTCTACCAAGAGAAGCTGCCTAACAGTTCCAGAATCTCTGCTCACTATAGACTTCATATGGTTTGAAATATAGAACTGAATTCCAAGTGAAAGTATTTTGAACGTTTTTCTGGAGCATTGATTCTGAACAGTGAAGGTACTACCCCCTAAAGAAAGTTTTGGAAATCTGTGGACACTCTTTTCCTTGCCACAATTAATCGGGGGATAGGTGTTTGGTGCTAAAGGCTTTTAATGGGCGGAGGTCAAGTATCTTAGACATTCTGAAATGTCTGGGACAATTCTTCATAGTGAAGAATTACTCCGAATTTCACAAAATTTAAAATTTCCCCCCGGCGAATCACTTATTTGAAATCTTATCTGATACTTAGCATGCTTTGTATTCAAACATAAAGTTTTTTTTTTCAGAGTTTTTAGTACATACTAAAGTTCAAGAGTAGACTGCTACAAAATACATTGAGGGGGGAACATAGCATTCTGTTATTTTTCAGAATTACCAAGAATTAGTGTTCATTTCAAGAAACTGCATCTTTGAAGTCAATGGTAATTATGGAACTTGAGTTTTCAGCAGAACATTCCTGTGCCTCTATGCATTTGTAGCTGGGTTTCATGATGCCTATAAATGTGTGTGTGTGTCTCTGTGTGTACAGGCATCATTCATTAGATTTTCTACTGTAGTCAGACTAGAGCATTTATAAATGAAACTCTTTTGTTATAAATTACATTATCTTTTTATTTCTCTTACATTAGTGTGTTTTTAAAATATGTGTGTGCAATGAATAAGGTGTTACAAAATATTTACTATTAAAAGGGGGCTTTTGTTCTGAGATAACTGAGAACTCTTTTCCTAGACTATTCACACCTTTGATGAAGCAGTACCATCAACTCTGCCACCATCCTCCTTATTCTCCCCTGTCACTGTGCCACACGTCAAAAGAGGCATATTGCTGAGTGGTAGCTAGGCTTGTACTTCTAAGCCCTCTGGAAGGGGTATCAAAAACACTTAGCAGGATATTATATTAACTCAAGTTCATGCTGGTAATGGACAGAATGGGTCTGTTTTTCTCAAGCATGAATATTATCCCTCTCCTCAATCATTTATCCATATATATATATTTTTTAACTCTCCAGTTATGTCGCTAGTTTTATATTAAACTCAACCACGAACTGAATTCACTTGCCTTTCACTGATGGTTCACATTTACTCGGAAAATGATAAAACTGTCCCTTTCTGTTTATATTAATGTTTCACTATTAATTAGAAATTGATAAAATTGATATAAAGGCTCATATAAAATTAGAAAAATAAATAAAGCAAGCTCTAGAAGAGAGCTTATAATCCCTGATCATCATGTTTAATATTACATGAATTATTTCCTTCAGTGTTTCTGTGGGAAGCTCTGTTTTTCTTCCTGACTCAATCAGTAATATATTGTCTCATGCAGCAGGTTATTGGAGGACCATAGTTGTGTTTGGGTCATTTTGTTTGTAATTTTTAATAGAGGGCCACATAAAATGCTGTTAGACACAAACTCTAAAGACAGGCCTGATCTGATAGCTTTCTTTTCATCTCTTTCTGTCTATTTCTGTCTCTCTCTCGCTCTCTTTTTATTTATTTATTTATTGTTTGTAATTTGAAAGTTGGTCTATATTAAAGCAGTCTGTTAATGCAACAGTGTTTTCGAAACGCTGTATTAAAGAGCCTATTTTAAATCAACCACTCAAGAAATCATTAACAGCTTATATAAAAAAGAAAACAGCATATAAGGTAAATTTTTATGGCTGAGATCTGACGCTCACAACTGAGAGAAAAGTGGGGGGAGAAGTCTTTCTTCATTAGCAGCATGACCAAAGCACTTAGGGATTTTACTCCCTCACATCCATTATTTCATCTATTGTCCTAATTTAATTTTCCATGATTTTCCTGACAGTGAAGGCTGGCAACTCTTAAGGACAGTACAAAAGGTTTGCAACACTCATGTTAATAATTACACAAGCTGTTGAAGCTTTTTGCTAAAGGGTGTATTGTCAAAAATATCAAATTTAGACAAAAGCAGAAGCTACAGATGTGAGTGAAGCTGGGATCCCTGAGTGCCTTTGTTTTTTATCCACAGAAAGAAACCACCTCGTGAGGTATAAATGTTAATAAAGCATTCACACCGTGTGGAACATTTTGAGAGCTCTAAACAGGAAAACAAGATCTTTGGAGAACTGCCATCAAATTGTTGCTGCTTTTGTCCCTGCTGTCACCTACCAGGATCCTTCTGACAATATAAAACTATGATTTCTACATTCTTTCTTAGCCAAATCAATTAGTTTTCTAAGTATATATTGGCCAGCTTTGGAACAGCTGATCCAAAAATATAGCTTTCTAAATGTGGATAAAAAGTAAACTTGAGTCCAGTATCTTTCTACCTTTTCTTTAAGGATGCAATCAGTTGCCCTCATTTCATTCTTCATGATTACAGAAGATCAAATTTCCCACTGTGTGAAGCTGCCTTGTACCACTGAGGCCCATGCATTACCAGTTTTCCATCCTATTCACTAGCCTCTGAGTAAAGGTGATGGTCATGGGTTATTATAAGGAGTCTTCAAATACCTGCATCCATCAAATATTGATCATAGACTAAAGGAGTATTATCTCATCCATTTAGTATCAAACCTTCTCAACTATAAGATGCTTTTGTGAAATATAATATGCAAATGCATTTAAAAGTGATACTTAACATACAATGGTGTTATAGAGATATTTGAGATGTGAAACCAACATATTTTACTCTCATAATCCTACCTTCCCCCCAGACATTGAGTAAATGCCAATGGGCTGAAGGAAGTGGCTAGAACTATAAACAAAGAATTGCTCATCTTTGAATTTTCATTTGCTTTTTTGAGTCAATTGAGAAATAATAGATCCCCAAAATAGGCTATTTATATAGAGAGATATTTTTTCTTAAAAATCTTCAAGAATAAATCTTGCTATATGTCATTAGTTGAAGAGTATAAATCTAAGCAATGCTTCTTCCCCACAGGAAGGAATGTGACATCCTGATAATTCCTGAAAGGTAAGCCTATATTGAAGGTGATGACACCAGGTGACAATTCTGCCAGAATCTCTGAGAAAGGTCCTAGCACACACCAACTACACTCATCCCTCCATATAGCTTGTAGAGGAAGTTTAAAGGAGAGAGGCTTTGTCCCATTTACTCTTTGGAGCTCATGAAGGTAGCTGCATTAAAACAGAGGTGATAACAAGACACGTTTAGGCAGAAAGAAGACCTGAAACAAGAGTTCTGTTTCCAAATAGACTGCATGTGAAGTTGAATAAACACTTGAACTCTGGGATTGCTTTTAAATAGCTGAGGATTGAGTGGTGGGTCTGCCTAGGGTTCAGCTGAAGGCTGAGGAGAGGAGTCTGTAACAGAGGCACCTGTCTGGGCAGACGTAAGCCACATTTACAGGAAGAACACAATGGAGTTTTTGGTTTTAGCAGCGCCAGAGGGTTATGAAAAGGAGCCTAGAGATATCATAGCAGAGTGTTAACTGCGTGGACTCAAAAGAGTGACTGCTTGGGTTTAAATCCAGCCATGCCTCTTACTAGCTGTGTGACTTTGGGCAAGTTGCTTAAACTCACTAGACTTCCATTCCATCGTTTATGTGAGATTATTAATAAAGCCTTCCTTTTAGGGCTGTTATTAAACTAAATCAATTATAACTATAACACACAGAATAGTACCTGGTACATGGTAAGTGCTGCGTATGTACTTGTTAAATAAGTAGAGTCAGCAAGGGGTAATAGCCGAGCTCTCTGTGAGTAGTCATGTTGTGTTTCTCCTTCCAAGAGAACAATCAATCACACCAGCTGCAGGCACTTCCTTGTGGATGCTTATAGGACAGATACCAATGCCCAAAAAAGGATGAGATGAGCTTTCCTCACCACTGACTATCCAGAAAAGACAACAGGTGACAACATATAGACCAGATTACCTACCCACCATGATTTTGCATAAACTTCTCACTATACCAAAATGCCACACAGGAAAAATTTTAAAAAAAGAAGGCTATTTGAAAGAAAAATCATGAAAGACTGAGCATGCACCGTAAAATAAAATAGTAATAACAAGTTTTTTCACTTTTTTGTACCCCGCTAAGGGCATTTGTGGGTAAAATCAGAGATGAGATTAATTGTAGGTGAACAAAAACCTTTCTTTAATTATTTTATTCTTTCATTCAATTTTGGTACATCTGAGTCATGTGTTAAATTCAGATTCCACAAAAATATCTTTTTCTTCTTTGCTTCGATTTTGGTTTTTGTTTTGTTTTGGTCAATATATATTAAAAGTACAAGTACTGTCATGAGTCATACCAGCGCAAACTTTTATTTTCCTTGACAAAGTGTGATCTTGATTCTTGAAATGTTTGAGAATTACACTTTAGACCACTGCTTCAACTCTGACGCCCTTCTATCAAATAAGTTGACCTACATCCATTTCATGACTCTCCACTTTAATTTCAAACTCAATCTGGAATCTCCCACAGCAAGCATTTCAGAACCATAAAGAAAATAAGGGAAGGGGGAGAGACTGCATAAGTAAAATTTAAATGGCATCATATTTTTTATGTACCTACAAAGTTTTTTTAAAATTGTTTAAATTTATTTATTTTTGTTTGCTTTGGGTCTTCATTGCTGCGCGTGGGCTTTCTCTAGTTGCGGCGAGTGGGAGCTACTCTTCGTTGCAGTGCGTGAGCTTCTCATTGCGGTGGTTTCTCTTGTTGAGGAGCACAGGCTCTAGGCACCCAGGCTTCAGTAGTTGCAGCACGCGGGCTCAGTAATTTTGGCTCGCGGGCTCTAGAGTGCAGGCTCAGTAGTTGTGGCGCATGGGCTTATTTGCTCCGCGGCATGTGGGATCTTCCGGGACTAGGGATGAACCCGTGGTCCCTGCATTGGCAGGCGGATTCTCAACCACTGCACCACCAGGAAAGTTCTATGTACCTACAAAGTTTTTATATTTTTAGAGAGATTGGAACAATTGTAGTTGCCTTTGATTGTCCATACTTAGCTCTTTGATAGCTTGAACCAATATTGATGAAATCATTGATATACTATATAAAGCTCCCTAGAATATATTATTAAAACTAATATAAAAATAGAACATTAATTTTGATTTTACAATCTCTGGAAGTTTCTAAATGTTTCTATGTTAGACTTTTTTATTATTGAATATAATTATGAATTTTTAAAAATTAGTTCAATAAAATATACTTTTTTCTGCTTAAATAGGAGAAAATTCATGTGAAATCTAAACACTTTTATATTAGTTTAATTTTAGTAGAATAACAAATTAATTAAGTCATGTTTATATTATTAACAATGGTAATCATTATTTGGCTTTTAGTAATATGCTAATCCATTACAGCCACTCATGTTAGCAAGACCAGGATAATATTATTGGCTTTAATTCCATAGTGTGTATGAATCTCCACCCTTCTCAGTAAATAAAGCAAAAGAAAATCTAAAATCTAGCATGGGAACATTCTTCACAATAGAGAGACATGACTCTTCTTTAAAAAAAAAAAACAACTCTTGTTGCATAGTGTTTTACAATTTTCACAGCATTTGTACATACCTCATAAAACTTCTAAAAGTAAGGTTTTCTACCTCGCTTTCTCCTAGTATGGTAACTATTTGACAAGGCTAAGCAGATATAAGAGAATAGGTAAAAACAGTAATTAAGTAACTTGTCCAAGGTCATCCTGATAGTTAATAGTGGAGATCAGAATAAAAACAAAAATCTTTGGATTAATGTAACATACATATAATTGACTAGATGATAGTTAAACAGGAAAAACACAATGAGAAAGCAAGCCAAGGGCCTTTAACCCCCGTTTATGCAGCTGTGGCATGTGATAGTGACTCTCAGGAATGAATTAAAAGGACAGAAACAAGCTGCAAGATCATATTTACCTGCTTAAAACAGGCTAGCTTTTCACCTTTTTCATTGCAACAGTAACAGGCATTCTCAGGAGATGCAGTGTTTTTGTTTAAGGAATTTTGTAGAAAGCATTAGCACAGAACACTCACATTCAAATGGAATACTTAGGCAGCTTCACCACCAGCACTTAACAGAATAGAAAATAGGACAATGAACAGTCAGAAAGAGAAAACAAACAAACAAATAATGTAGGCACTGAGATTTATTTAATACTATTAAGAAGCTCTCTATGTTAAAACACTCCATTTGGACCAAATCTAAGACCACCCCACAGTACAAATGGTGTGCAGGGTCAGGACAAAAGATCTGCAGGATCAACAGACATGACCCCATTGAGACTGCAGCCCTCCTATAGACCATCTTCTGAGTAACTGGAATCCCAAATCCTCCACCCAATTAACCCTGATTCTGCTTTCCAGGCCTGTGCAGATCTCTTTTCCAGGGCAGTCCTCCAGAGGGTAGACTTCTGAGGCCCAAGGGAGGGCCCAAAGGATGTTTTTCTGGGGAAAGGGGATTGGATAGAACTTGGAGGTCCACATGTGACTGCTTGAGACCTTTTATCATGTAGGATGGAGTCAAAGGTAGGATAAGATTTCCTTGAGTTTTCAGGTTCCAGCATGGAAACTCCAAAGACTACTAGAATTTCAATCTTTAACCTGGTCTTCCCGGTCATTATGAAGGTATATTTCCAAAGTAGAAGGCTAGATATGTTGTATTTAATGATTTTATACCTTGATTTAAAGCTTTTAAATATTTAGACATGGGTTATACAGCCCTCTCTTGGTACTCTTGACTCAGACTCCAAAATTATCAGGTATGGGTAGGTCTTTAGACCTGTATTGGGTGGGTCAAAAAGTTCGTTTGTTTTTTTCTGAAAGATGGCTCTAGTAGCACTTAGTTGTATTTAGCTTCACTTGAAAAAATTTTGTTAGACTGTATGTGACAGCTGTCATAGCAGTGTGCAATTAAAAAAAAAAAAGACATCGAATTGGTGAATTTTTGTGTAGCCATTTTAATATTGAAGATGGAAGAAAAAAAGCAACATTTTCATCATATTATGCTTTATTATTTCAAGAAAGATAAAAACACAACTGAAATACAAAAAAAGATTTGTGCAGTGTATGGAGAAGGTGCTATGACTGATCGAACATGTCAAAAGTGGTTTCCCAAGTTTAATGCTGGAGATTTCTCACTGGACAACGCTCCACAGTCGGGTAGACCAGTTGAAGTTGATAGCGATCAAATCAATACAATAATTGAGAACAATCAACATTATACCACGCGGGAGATAGCCGACATACTCAAAATATCCAGGTCAAGTGTTGAAAATCATTTGCACTAGCATGGTCATGTGAATTGCTTTGATGTTTGGGTTCCACATAAGTTAAGCGAAAAAAACCTTCTTGACCATATTTCCGCATGCGATTCTCTACTGAAACAAAATGAAAATATTCTGTTTTTAAAACAAATTGTGACAGGTGATGAAAAGTAGATACTGTACAACACTGTGGAATGGAAGAGATTGTGGGGCAAGTGAAATGAACTACCACCAACCAAACCAAAGGCCGGTCTTCATCCAAGGAAGTTGATGTTGGATATATGGTGGGACTGGAAGGGAGTCCTCTATTATGAGCTCCTTCTGGAAAACCAAACAATTAATTCCAACAAGTACTGCTCCCAATTAGACCAACTGAAAGCAGCACTTAAAGAAAAGCATCTGGAATTAGTCAACAGAAAACGCATAATCTTCCATCAGGATAATGCAAGACCACATCTTTCTTTGGTGACCAGGCAAAAACTATTACAGCTTGGCTGGGAAGTTCTGATTCATCCGCCATATTCACCAGGCATTGCACCTTCAGATTTCCATTTATTTCATTCTTTACAAAATTCTTTTAATGGAAAAAATTTTAATTCCCTGGAAGACTGTAAAAGGCACCTGGAACAGTTCTTTGCTCAAAAAGATAAAAAGTTTTGGGAAGATGGAATTATGAAGTTGCCTGAAAAATGGCAGAAGGTAGTGGAACAAAAGGGTGAATACGTTGTTCAATAAAGTTCTTGGTTAAAATGAAAAAAGTGTCTTTTATTTTTTCTTAAAAAACCAAAGGCACTTTTTGGCCCACCCAATAGTTACTGTACATCTAGTTACAGATTAATATCCGTGCTTCCATTTTAATATCTTGATTCCCAATGCCACCATTTGATTCTGTTTTAATACCGTCAATTCCCAATGCAATCATCTTACTACAAGACCCTGATTATTTCCCACTTGGCCTATGGCACTTGCTTAGAATGTGATCTCCCCATCTTCATCTCATTCTTCTTCCAACCCAGGCTTCTACCTTGTTGCCTAAATACATTTAATTAAAATTAATTAACATAAAATCTGATTAATAATATTCTGTATCTAAAAAAATTATTATTCTCCCCTGATAAAAGGGCTACATTCAAACTCTTTAACATGGGACAAAAAAGCATATTTGAGAGTGTCATGTTTGCCCATTCTCTGTGGTCTCTCAGCTTCCATATCTTTTTTTTTTTAGTTTATTTAATTATTTATTTATTTATTTTGGCTGCCTTGAGTCTTTGTTGCTGCACATGGGCTTTTTCTAGTTGTGGAGAGTGGGGGCTACTCTTCATTGTGATGCGTGGGCTTCTCATTGCAGTGGCTTCTCTTGTTGTGGAGCACAGGCTCTAGGCACTCAAGCTTCAGTAATTGTGGCATGCAGGCTCAGTAGTTGTGGTTCATGGACTTAGTTGCTCCGCAGCATGTGAGATCTTCCCGGACCAAGGATCGAATCCGTGTCCCCTGCATTGGCAGGTGGATTCTTAACCACTGTGTCACCAGGAAAGTCCCTCCATGTCTTTGCAGGTATTGCTTCTTCTACCTGGAAACTCTTTTCTGTCTTCTCAGCTTGAATAAATCTTACTCATCCTTCAAGATTCAGTTCATGTCTTCTGTCCTCTGGGAAGCTTTGCCTATGTAACTCAGACTAAGATAGGTACCCATTCTTTGTGCTCGCATCTGTGTATTTTTCCATTAGCACTCAATACTGTTATTGATTTTCTTGTCTGTCAACTCTAGAGGCTGAACAATTTGAGATTAGAGGACGTGTTATTTCACTTTATTCATAAAATCATTTACAAACAGTTGCTCAGATCTGCTCCAGTCCATATACTGTGCAAGTAACTAGCCATGTAATGATAAAATACACAGGTCCTGCCATTGTGGATGCAACAATAAAGCATAGTTACAGTCACTAGACACTGAAATGTGGATTTAGATGGGATTAAGTATAGGTTGTCATGGCAACTCAGAGGAAGGCCACCCAATTCATCTGCCTGGAAGAGAAGGCATCCTACAGAAAGAGGGCCTGGGCTGTGACCTGTATAGGATGAGTGTCTGGTAGGCCCAATGTCTGTTGTGTAACATGCATATATGATACTCTTCCTAATCACTACTTTGGAACAATCAAGAATGTAACAAATTTGGTGTGCCCTGATGTGGACTGCACAAGTTATAGAACCAAACAAGGTAGAGCCAGAGGGATGAAAGAAAGGGTCCTTATCAGAATTAGGACAAAGTCACTGTCTAGCCACTCTAACCTGAGAAAGCATATTCAGTAGAGTCAAAGTAGTGACTGGGAAAACGTGTAAACCATTTATCTCAGCATTTCAGAAATGAGGTAAAGTCTGTACAAGCTGTTGCAGCAACCATTCCTATTTAAAAGGCTTGAGTTTATAAATGAACAATATACATATAGTACAATTCACAAGCTATGTTAAAGAAAGTAACCACTTTACTTCAACTTTTTGGTTCATTGGAATAGAAGTTTATCCTTTCCTTACCTCTGGAATATGATGAAAAAAAAATGTGCCAGAAAAAATAATCCAAAAAAGAGTAACTGTGAGTGAGTGTTGCTTTAATCAGTTACACGTTGGAATAGATTAGCAATTCCTAATGTCTCTCCATACACAGATTTATGGTAATTGCATAGGACTGTTTAAAATTCATTCTATATGATGAGTTCAGGTTTTCTCAACTATTTCTTGATTATGCTCATAACATAGTGTATCAATTTAAAAATACCAGTTATTGTTAAGAGATGGCAGTATACTAGTTAAAACTGACATAAATTTGCACCCCACGTTCTGCCCCCCTCCCTTTTTTTTTAAGGATGAGATGATCAGTAAATAGAACCTTGTACTGAATGAAGCAGAAAATGTGGCCATTCCTGTTTAAACATGTCACGGTTAACATGGCCTCTTCCTTTTCTGAGCAAATTACAATTTGGGAATATATAAAACTAGTCCCTAGTGAATCTTTGAGCAAATATAATCGGATCTATAATAAATCATACCATGAGAATAAGGCTTTGCTTACATTACTACTGCTGATTTCAGTGACGTCATTTCCCAAAGCAATCTTAATAATAGTTATACTGGTGGATCATATTGAGTACACTAGATTTAATGAGTTAGTTCAGGTCATGCCTTGGACCTAAGTCAAACATTTTGTCAATGTAATTCACTAAAGACACCCTGTATAAAAAACATTTTTTGTATATAATCAATAAACCTTTCTGAATATACACTGAAGGAGAAGAAAATCTTAAATTTGTTAGAAAATATAATTTGGGAATGGATGTCAAGGGCCAATCAACTCAATTCAGCACACAGTTAATATATTTAAGCAAGTGTTCCTTAAAACTTACACAGTTAAATTTCTTTGATAAAAAACATGTCCTTGTATGTTTCATAAATTTAAAAAAGGCTAACTAAATATATTAATATTTGAGCCACTGTTTGCAATATTTTCTGAAGAATATGTTTCAAAATCTACACGTTTTGCTTCCACTTGAAAAAAAAATCCTATTTATTTTTTTGGAGTGGAAGCCTACATAGTTTGAATTATTGTTCCATTATTTTCTGCAATAGACAAATTGAACCTTGCTTTCTAATCGTGATTTGTACAGCTCTTTTATGTGTGCTCACATTCAAATTTTATACCCTACTCTGTTTTATAACCTACTGTATAATAGTTGAGTCCTAGATTAATGTGTTTTCATAGCAAGATTCAACAAAGGATTTAATATGGACTCTAAAATTTAGACAGATATTAACATTTTAGTGATATCTTAATGTCTGCATGTAGTTTATTGAAACAGTAGTAAATTCACGATAACGTAAATTCCAAGAGATTTCATTAGAAATGATAAAAGTTAAAGTGCCTTTGTCTTTAGTTGTGACATATTTTACAATGAGTACATTATTGTCTCAAAATTAAGGAATACAAACAATTTATGAAATGTGTTCTTTCTCAAAATATTTACACTATAACAAAGAATCAAACTGGAGATAAACATCAAGCAGAAATCCTTTAAATGTTATAAAACATAACATTTTAGTGCAATAATTGCTCTTATCGTTTGTTATATATAAGAACTGTATTTCCAGAATTATTTGAAATGAATTTCTGCTTAGTACTACAAATATTTTTAAACAATAATTTGAACATTTCTTTATTTGCAATTGTTATTTTTGTTTTGTGTATAGATAGGAAATAAAAGAAAATTATAAGGCCATTTTATATTTCTATATCTGAATTTATTTTAGCTGAAATTACTCCATCAATTGGTAAGAATTGTTCACATAATTCTCAGTAGATAAGCTGGAAGGTGAGTTACATAAAGAACTCAACCATGTAAAAGTTTTCTTGTAAGCCTGAAACTATTTTCTATATAGATTACTAAAATTACTTTTCAAGATAAATATTTGTTCTCCTTGCATTAATTGTGGTAGCTGTATTTTTCTACCTAGCCTCTCATATTTCTTTTTAATAGGCCTCAATTAAGTGTTAAAAATGTTGAACTTGATTAATAATCAGTAATTAAAATAAAAAATTACATATAATTTTTCTTGCAGTAGTAAACTTTCAGCAAGAGTAATGTATAATATATAACTTATATGACATAGGATATACAAACTTAATGAAATGAATATTTATTTTCATTTCCCAAGTTATCCATCCCAGTGTGGTTCTTAGTTACTAGAGACAGTGGGCTCTTAGGAAGCAGTCACAGGCTTCTTCCTGCACATAATATGGAGATTTGGGAGCATGATCTCACATCAGTGGGATCACTGTCACAGCCCTTGGAATGATTTCTATGTCATCTTCCATTTTATACCCCATAATGCTGCTTGGATGATCTTCTACAATTTAAATCTGTTAATGTCAGTCTCTAGCTTAAAATACCATTGAGTTGGGATTGATAGTCTAATCTGAGGAACATACAGAAACAAGCTAGTCTGTCAATTGCATATCCTGCCTTTTGCACATGTTCATTCATGTCTCTGATGTTTTGCCTATTCTCCTCCCCATTCCTAGAAAAAGTATCTCCATCCTGCTTGGCTCTTGTGCATCCTTCAACACTTAACTCATGTGTCATTTTGTCTGGGAAGCCTGCCAGTCCTCATCCAGATAGAGTTCGTTGCCCTTGCTCTGTGTGCAAAGAAGCACTCACTGGGGTTTGAGGTGTGAAAATAGTTTGCCAGAAGAAATCTTACAATATTCATAAGGCTCAAGGCTGTCTTCATATTTCTGGGCATCTCATTTCCTCAGAATAGCCCTATCCCTGGGTAAGATGTTTCTTCCCTGATTCCAGTGGCTTTTGCTTCAATCAAATTCCTTACAGAAAACATGAGCCAACCTCCAGAGTCAGTCTTGCTTTGGCTGGTAGAAGAGGTGGGGTTGAATCTGGAATTAGCCAAGTCAATAAATCCCTTCTCCACGAATGGGGAATGGGAATACAGAGAAATTATGATCAGTAATTTTTTGTTGTTGTTATCTGTTTGTTTGTTTGTTTTGGCCTGTACATCTAACCTATAAACTCAGGAGATTTGGGCTACTATGTTGTTTTTTTTTTTAAGTTTTTTTTAAGGGGGGAAGAACAAATGTATATTTACAGAGTTTGCTATATTAACCTTCTTATTTACCATATCTGGTTCTTTTTATTTTTACTATAGATTTAAATCACCACCTGGTGTCATTTCCTTATCACAATACAGTTTTGATCCCATCCAACTGTGTTATATTTCTGTTATCAAATACATTACATTTCTCTATGTTTTAGGCCTAACATTACAATTATATACCTATTGTTTATGCAATTGCTTGTAAAATCAGTTAAGAAAAGAAAGGAGAAGAAATATGCATTTCTTCTGTCTTTTATATTCACATGATTATCTTTACTGGTGCTGTTGTTTTGTTTTTGGGGTTGGTTTTCAGAGGTGACTTGCTATCAGCCCGAAGAAATTCCTTTAGTACTTCTTGTAAGGTGGATATTCTAGCAACAAATTCTTTCAGCTTTTATTTATCAGGAAATCTCTTTGACTTCTTGTCTCTATTGCTTCTGATAAAAATAGTTATTTTTTAAAAATCAGAATTCTTTTATGCGACGAATCATTTTTCTCTTGCTACTTTCAAAAGTTGTTTTTGTTTTGTTTTGTTTTGTTTGTCTTTGAATTTCAGCATTTTTAATGTGATGTATTTGAGTGTGATTGCCTCTCTTTCTTAGAAGAACAGCCGTCTTGGCAACACTGACTCAATGTGAAACTCCTGTGAGGAGGTAGTGTGGGAGGAGTGAGGGGATGGGTTGTGTTTCACATTCCATAGACTCTTGCTGTTCTTACTGAGATTTAGTAGATTTTCTTAAACAAATGTTTCTTCATTTGCTGTATGCCCTTATGACAACTTCCAGAGACTTTAAGTGTTGGTTATTTTTATAATTTTCACCAGTAATGGTTGTTTCCCAGGGGAACGAGTCCATAGGGCTCCTCGTATACACGTCAGACATTGACATCCTGCCACTGTTTTTAACTGTTCCTGAGAGAGGTGGAAGCTATCTATCTAGAGATACAAAAGGAATCAGACATGCAGAAGGAAGAAGAAATGAGAGAGGGAAACATCTCTTTGGGGTCCCTATGATTTTCACATCCTGGGTTTAGTCTGTGAGACTGAGCTGCCTTCTTCCTACTGTGTTCTGTGAGACACTGATGCCTCTTTAAAACACACCAACCACCCTTTTTTGCTGGGATTAATGTTACTTGTGGGCAACCAAAGGTGCTCTAACCAAGTAAATAATTTATGAGTTCATCCACAGAAAGTTTGAAAGCCAAGTAGTAAGGGGTATGCATTCAAGGATGGCACTGCCAACAGAGATTTTTTTATGAAATTTGTTTTATAACATTCTAAACTTCCCAGAGTTTTCTTGTAGAAAAGAACTCTTCTGATAATCATTACTCACTAGGTGTATGACCTTGGAAAGCTTCTTGTCTCAATTTTTCCATCTGTAAAATAGATGTAATAATAGTACTAATCTAATAGAGCTGTCGTGAGACCTAAATGAATTAAGGCGTATAAAGTACTTTTATCAGTGCCCAGCATAGTAAGCATTCAAGTCTAAAATTCCTTTAGCAAAACTTTGGGGACAGTTTCCTTAACACTTGAAATAGTTATAATAAAAATAATAGTGTGACTGCATTAATACACTGATAATATCTATTATTTTTGTTTTAATTACATCAATTAAATCATTTAATAAATTTAATTCTACTTAACTAGATTCAAGGCAGGACCCTAATCTCCCATACTGTTTGTTACTAAACGCTGAATCCCATGTAAAATTCTCAAGTCAATTGCTTCTAAAAAAATTTCTAGTAGTATTTCACTTTTAATTATAATAAAATTAAATAACTTTTTTCATACCCGTTTAACTGCATTTAACCATATTCAGTCATATCCGTTCAGTATTTACTGAAGGGTAGCTATTGAAAAGATATAGCTGCATGGTCAAACCATAATCTATTCTGGTAAAGTGGGACTGTAGTTAAGTTGACAAGAGAAAATATCATCATTCTAGATGACGTCAGTGCACATCTATATTCTGGGAAAATTACTGTTATTCTAAACAGACAGTTTTAGAATCTGACAAGTTACTTAGTTACATCCGTGAAGGACCTGATGGATTTTCTTACTCCCTTACTGAAATTTTTCAGTTACTTGGTCATGTAGGTAAAAATGTGCCATGTGAGTAAAACCTGTAAAAGTTGAAGAAATCTTTGCTGTTTATAGTATGCTATTAAATATACAATTTTTTTTTCATAGAAAACTGTCAAGTCTTTATCCATATACCAGCTTTAAAATGAGGGTCTTTTTTAAAGATGTTTATTAATGAATAAGTTGTGGAAATGGGAGAAGGCTGGATATAAACAGCAGTAAAATGCAATAGTTTCTTTTAGTAATCTTTAATCCTCAATTTTTTTTTCCATTGTGATGATTTTCTTCATAATCTTGAAATGAATCTTAAAAACCTATTGAAAATTTGTAAATAAAGTCCTAAAATTTTATTCTATTTTTACATAAAAAATCCATGAAAAAATATTTAATGCCAGGTCTGTGTTGATTTTAAAGGATGTAAAATGCACTAAAATGTATTTAGAATAGAATAGAATTCTTTTTTTGCCTACCTTGTCTACATATTGTAATTATGGGCATTACTAAGAGTACAGATTAAAGACAAAGCACCACATATACTTCATAATTTCAGAGATATCAAGCTATCCAAATGAGCACCAAATCCTGATACTTCCATAATGCAAACAAGTCATTTCCCTTAATATATTTTGTGTCTTTATATCATCAAGTTTCCCCCTCTGAGAATGGAGGAAACAGACTATAAATCAAATAAATAACTTTTGCATGATAGATTATGAAAAACATTTGATCTTTTGATCTTGAAACCACACAGCCAAAATGCTTTTACCTCCTGGCTTGAGTCCCAGACTCCAAGTGTCATTCAAAGGAAACATTTTCATGATATAGTGTTTGATATTGTACATCCTTTTCTAAAGCTCTATTTTTTTTTTTTTTTTACTATTGGATTTCTTTACAAGTTTTCTTACAAAAAGCAGCAGAATATGTTACCAGAAGGGAAAAAATTATAAAACTAATTAAAATACGATTTCTTCAGGACATCTCAGCTGTAAAACAGCTAAGACAGAGCAAATTCCAATTGACACTCATTGCAAACTTGCAACCTACTTTTTTACTATTTCTCCTCATAATATCAGCTTCTGAATCTTCACTTAGTTATGCACCAATATTAAACCTGTATTTAATTAATTTATTTAAAATATTATTTATTAAACTATAGTTGATTTACAATATTATGTTAGTTTCAGGTGTACAGCTTCATATTCTTTTCTATTATAGGTTATTAAAAGATATTGAGTATAGTTCCATGTGCTATACAGTAAAACCTCGTTGTTTTACTGTATAGCACATGGAACTATATTCAGTAGTATATATTTACTATATACTATCCCTTTGACAAGGTATGTTTACTGTGTTACTCATTGTTTCCTGAGAATACAAGTGCTCAGCTGCTTTTAGTATAATTTCCCTATCTGTGAAATGGGGATAACAATATTATTAACTATCTCATAGAGTTAAATGATATAGTGAATATAAACCACTTAGAACAGTACCTAACACATAGCAAATACCCAATGAATATTATGTGTTTAAATTACAGTAAATCAACAGTACTTCAATAAAAAATAAATTGAAAAAAACCAAAAAAACAAAAAAAACCCCAGCTAAGCCATTGGAGAGAAAGAGAGAGAGAGAGAGAGCTAAAATTAAACAATGTAACAAAATCGCTCACTGTTAACTGCTAGCTATGCACACAGGTTTATGCTCAGTCCCTGGACACAAGTCAATCCACCATATCTGTGAACATCATGAATACTTGATAAACCCACAGCAGCAATACCAGATTAAAAACTGTGTTAACGTTTGCACAAGTAGAACTGCCCAAGGATTTTAACTATCCCAGGGCTGTAACACCACAAAACAGAACATGAGTCTCCTTTTTCTTATGACTTCTGAAATTTCCATTAACTTTTCATATGCAAAAAATGAAAAATTAAAGATATTTTAATTTGCATCTGTTCATTTATTGCTATTTTAAATATCATTTGTTCATACTGAAATGGATAAAACTGTAAGGATATGAAAGGAATAGCCATGCTAGCAACTACATTTAATAAATATATATTTCTTCTGGGCATTGGGCAAATTTGCATATTACAAAATTAAAACATGTAATATGGAATAGCAAGTATAATTTGAGCAAGCCCACTAGTTCTTTAATGCATAAAGTTTGATATATTTAAAATACGTATATAGGGGAATTATTTATATATATATATAGTACTTCCTACTTTATTGAGAAATTACATGAACTTTGCTCACATTAAGTTATAAAATATTCAAACAAAAACATTTAGAAAACCCTCATTGAGAAAAATACATTTGTAAGTCTCAAATGTTTATTAATTTTGGAATAACTCACATTTGTTAATTTACTGTTAGTTAAAATATGTATATTTTATAATGCAGTTTTGTAGAATAAGAACTTGGGACACATGACATCTAGTCTCAGCTTTCTGTCTGCCTAACTGAGTAGCAAACAAATTTGCCTCTGTAGGTCTCAGTTTCTTGATTGGGTGATTTAAAAACTATATGTCGGGCTTCCCTGGTGGCGCAGTGGTTGAGAGTCTGCCTGCCGATGCAGGGGACACGGGTTCGAGCCCTGGTCTGGGAGGATCCCACGTGCCGCGGAGCAACTGGGCCTGTGAGCCACAATTACTGAGCCTGCGCGTCTGGAGCCTGTGCTCCGCAACAAGAGAGTCCACGATAGTGAGAGGCCCGCGCACCGCGATGAAGAGTGGCCCCCGCTTGCCACAACTGGAGAAAGCCCTCGCACAGAAACGAAGACCCAACACAGCCATAAAATAAATAAATAAATTTAAAAAAAAACTATATGTCTCCTATGTATACAAGCAAATTATTGTTGGTATCAAGAATACCACTGTAGTCACATCTTGCCTTTTGAGTTCAAGCTACAAGACTACATTCTCTGTGAAACTATCTTTGATGAGGTGTCTTTGGTCATATTGCTACAGAACCTTGCATTGTCAAGGGTTATTCTAGAACTATAGCAACGTTTGAGGCAGATAGACTTTATGATAAGGCATGATAAGGTAGATAAGTTAAAATTCTTGCATCCAGCTGAGAAAGCTAAAAGCTATAGAAAAGAAAAACTCGTAACTTAGTAGATAGTGCTTTTGGACTTTACTGGGAGAGCTGGAAAACGCTGCTTGCTAGAGAAATTACAGTCTGTGAGGCAGGAGCCAATCAATACCTCTTAGAGTGGAGAAATTTAGAGTGCACTTGCCATTCAGAGACATTTGGGAAATCAGAAGCAGGTCACAGAGCAGGAAAGGAAAACCACAGGCTCTAAAATTAAGAGCAGAAGAATGAGGGGATTCTCAGAAATAATTAGTTGATTACACACAGTCATGGTGGAAGAGGTGAATTATTCAGCCAGTCAGGAATTGCTGGGAGCTGAATTAATGGTCATTGAGACCTTGAAAGCATGACCAAATTTTAAACCACTGACAAATTTTTTTAATCCTTGTTTCTGGTTCTTAAAATAAGTACAGTCTGCATCAGTGAAAGTCCTGGCAGGAAACAGAAACCACACTTAACTGGAATTTTGAAGAGAAGCTAATGTGTGTGTGTGTGTGTGCATGTGTACTGTAAGCATACACACACACACACACATCAACAATCCTCCAGGCACTCGCAGCAGCAGAAAGCCACCCCTACCCCTGAAGGGACAAGGAGAGAAAACTGTGCCCCAGAGCTAGTTGAGAGCCAGACCACTGAAATGAAGCAGTTCCACGGGATCTTTTGCCCAACCTAGAGGGATCAACCACTGTTGGAACAAATAGGGAGGAAATGAGGATGAAATATCCTAAACTCTGTCCTCAAACCCTCAGATCTTTTGTCTGAGCCTCCCCTTTGTCAAATCCACTTGGAATCCAGAGGACAGGAGAGGCTGAGTGATGTAATTTGCAGGAATCCATCTCTTAGAGCAATAAACAAGGCAGAGGATGTAAGGAATGAGAGTATGTATGTGTAGGGAGTGGCAAATTAGAGGTGGGAATAAACGTATCCAGTCCAACTAGAATAATCTTTTGGAATCGTTAAGTGGTTGAGTCATTAAACTTTTTGATTAATATATAAGAAGGAAAGCTTTAGACTGACTTCCACTCTATTGTATTAATTTAATAAAATTCCAAAAAGAATGGGCTTAACCATACATTTTATCATAGGCATAAAATATGAAATTTAATTCTTTGGAAATTAATATTCTGAAAATTAAATATCTATAACATCCCAATTTAATTCTCAGGTATAATATATAGAATACATGTATTCATGCACATACATATTATATACAATGCAAATATCCCAAGAATTAAATTACATTATATATATATATACACACACATACATATATATGATTTTGTTTCTTCAATATATTCTATTCCCAATGGGAAATCACTTAGAAAAAACAGGGTTCACTGAAATTGACTCCTAGGGTCAAATGTCTTTGGATCTTGTATAAGGTCAAGTGCGTTATCTAATGTAAGTGTTAACACAGGAGCAAAAGAACTTCTAATAGTAGATGAAATAGTTTCAAAGAGTCCAAAATGTAGGGACAAGAACTAGTGATTCATTCTGCTAAAGAGTGATGATGTTTGTAAAGCAAAAGAGATGTATTGACTTATTTACTGATTTGATTTATTGGTTTAGAATGATTTTTTACCCAAGAAGCATTCATGAATGTGCCACAAATACAATCAGAGAAAATGCAGCGTCTGCAGCTTGGCAGAGAGTGAAGCTCAGCAGGCAGCTGTGAGTGAAGAGGATTTAACGAAGAAGAATGATTTTTGTAGCAGAAATATATTACACAGCACAGCACTGTTCTGAGTCAATAATGATGACTAACCAAGACGGGCTGAGAATTAGAGTAGCAGATGAGGCCTGTGAAGTGAATACAGCAAGAGAGAATGAAAAGACACCATGTAACTATAGCTGTTTTCTTTTCCCCCAACTGTGGAGTATTACAGAATAAAAATTAGTGAATGAGGAGGAAGTCACACAAAATAAGCAAAATAAATAATGCATTTCAGTTTTAACAGATATCCAGATAACATGCATTTATTACACTATAAATGAATAAAGTAATTTATAAATAATGTAAAATATTAAGGCCCCAAATGATGACTCAGGTAGAGTTGATTGCAAGAATTCATAGTAACAAAAAAAGAGCAGCTGATTCTTGATAAATGATTCTAGAAAATGAATTCATTAGAAAGGTATTAGACAAACCATAGGATCTCCAGATATCCAGAGAACCAGGTTTAGAGGCCAAGCAACCAGAAACAATTACCAAATCATTATGTAGATCTGGCCAACCAAAGACGTAACTGTCCTTATCTCTGGAAACCAGATGATGTCTCATGAGACAGAGTCATAGGAACTGTCTCTAGTAATGCAGCCATGCCGAGATTGGCCTCTGGATTTAGTGGCCGTCACTCCAGACCCATCACCAGAAAGCCTTTTGTCATGCCCATTCTTCTTTAGGTCAGTAGCTTCTGTTTCAGAGTCAATGTTCGATTGGCAGAACCTTAGTCAGGTGTTTGTATTTTAACTGCAAAGAACTGGGAAAGTAAGCATTCGGTATATTCCGGATATGCCTCATTAGTTGGGGGAGTCTTCATAGTATTGAGATTCCAATGTTGAATGGACAAAGAATGGCAAATGGGTTTTGAAGCAAAGAAGTAAATACTAGAACTAAAATACCCTTGGACGTGACTCTTCTTGATGCAAAAGGGCCTATACATGCAGAAGTCTTATGCTATGAAGATCACCATCATTCTATGGTTCTTCTTACCATCAAATGTGTATAACTGAATTGAATTACTGTTGCAATCTTGATTTTTCTAAAGATTAAACCCATGTCGATGGTTTAGCTAAGTGACCTAATTAACCATTGGCTTTTGAACCATATATTAATTAAAATATAATAATAGTCGTTGCATTGCTTATTATTACCTGATTTGATGTTTCTGGCCAAATCATATTCCATTTAGTATATATGCCACATAAACCAACTTTTGCAATTTCATTTAAAATTCTCACTCTCTAGGGGCTATTTCATTTTTAATGGTAAACAAACTCATATCTGTCCTGTAGTACCTTATTTCTTGATCTACCATTGTATTACTCTCTCATCAATAACATTTTTAATTGTACAATGTTTTTCTCTACTTTTTGTCCTTCAGTGAGACACTTCTGAACACCTTGGAACATGAGTACTTCTCTTACCACTTCATTGAATATATTTTCAAGGGGAGTAACCAATAACTGTCATGTTGGTGAATCCAGTGGCCTTTTTATAGTCTTCCTCCTTCACAATTTTCATCATTTTGTTTACATTGTCCAATTCATCCTAGATACTTTCTTCCCTTGGCTTCTATGTTACCTCATAGAACTTATGTTCTGTTTGCCTTCCTACTTCTGTGGTCACTAATTTTGGCTCTTTTTTCTCTGTTCACCTTCTGAATGAAAATATCTTCACAGATATTAATCCTTATCCTCTTCTTTACAGAGACACCTTTGGTCATTCTTACATAGAAGAGTTTGTAAAGTCATTAACAGTCTAGTCTAAGCGTGTCAATTCTCCTTCCAAGCTCCCATTCCATTTCTATAAGCATTGCAGATTAATAATTGCTAAGATCAAATTCATCACATTTTCTCCCAAACCTGCTATTACTACAGATTTAGTATCGTATATACTTTAAGTTTTGAGAGAAACCTAGCTGCAGGAAATCGGGTAAAAATAGCTATCTCCTGAATCTTAATCTCACCCCACAGAGCCAAAGATTCTGTACTTGTGTGACTGTTATGTATGTTAAATTTTCCATGGATACTAAACATAATGCCTGGAAGAGAACATAGGATGCTAACAAATAGAGAATGAGAAGTTTATTTGACCTATTATCTATCAGCAAGAGCACAGCATTTTATGATTTGTATTTATATATCTTATATGTAAAATATATACTTTATATTTTAAAACTATAGTACCCATTGTCATTTTATTCAGTTTTTTCATGAACCAAGTGATGAAATTGGTACCCTATCTTCAAAGAATTTGCCATTATAAAAATTTCAAAATTTCCAACTGCAAATGTCATATCTGAGAGAATTTTTGCTGCTGGTCAGCATTTTATGGTATTCAATTTATTCTGATTTTAGTAAAACCCCCAGTGTTCTCCTAGTGACACTTCCTCTTCATCATTTTTTTTTATCCCTTCAAGATATTACACAGTTACACACCTACATGCCACATGCACACTGCTGCCATGAACCTTTTTACTGAACACTATTCATTCGTTTGCCTTCTGACTGAAGAACTGAATATAATACTCCATATGTATTCATTCTACTAGAATGATTTGCAATCCTAGACATCTGCAGTATTTCCCAGGTTTTTATAAGTTGAACCAGCTAAAGCATAACATTTCAGTTATGACATAAATTTAGTAAAGTCAGAGCTGTCTAAAATAACCAAAAGATAGTGATCAAGCTCAAGTTCAATTAACATATTGATCAACTTCTGTTATAATAATTGCATAAACCTATAAATAAGATGTAAGTATTTTATGTCTCAAAGCTTCTGGGATTTGTCACTGAACTGCTCTCTCAAAGTCCAGCTACTCAGAAGAGCCATTAAAACTTGTGAGAACGAATAATGAGCCGTTTCATTCCTACTTGTATGATAAATTTTAGAAAGGCAAAATTTTTAAGTGTATTTTCTTAATAATGAATATGAGAACAATGTCATTGTTACTAATATTTCGGGGCTAAAATTGTCAGTCATTGATTGATTGTATAATTTATCAGGTAAAGTGATTGCTAACAGGTATGCACAAGAATAGTTGTTATGAATTTGAACAATTCTGTTAGAATTTTATGTTGAGAAGCCCACATTCCTCTAACAGATAAAAACATACGATTTCCAGTGGGATTCAAATATTAATTGTAGGTAAAGAAACTCAGTCAGCAGAAAGATGTTGTAGTGAATATGCTTTTCATCTCTTTTTTATTTAGTTTCCCTGGGATAAAAAAAGAAACATTGGATTTTGAGTCGGTTTATTTTTCCCCTGCAACAGAAAACATAGTTTTGTGCATATAAAATTATGAGTTGGTGGCCAAACGAGCAGTGACATTGGAAAGAAAAATGTAAAGGAGTTATTCCTCTTTTCTCTCTCTTTTCTTTCTATCAATAAAATTACTTTGAACATTAAAGTAAAAGTTTTATTAGCCATAAGTATACATTAATCATGGTTTTTAGAATGTGAACAATATAAAAAGGCAATATATACCATATAAAAATGCAAAATAAATGTTTGTGCCTCCACCCAGGCAGATTTCCACCTGTTCCCAGCCACATCCACCAAAGCGACTTTACACTGTTTCTATTTTTATACTTTTTGTACTTATTTCATAATTTCAAAAAATGGGCATTCAGATCAT
Source organism: Balaenoptera physalus (assembly GCF_965194825.1). Taxonomy (NCBI): domain Eukaryota; kingdom Metazoa; phylum Chordata; class Mammalia; order Artiodactyla; family Balaenopteridae; genus Balaenoptera; species Balaenoptera physalus. The sequence goes on along the minus strand of NC_138891.1, from coordinate 113,015,013 downwards.
CTATATAAATATCTAAACAATTGACTCTCCTTTATCAAATACTGAGAATTTAGCCTCTTATATTATTCCCACCTACTCATCATGTCCTTCTTCCAAACTTTGCTATTCTGGTACTGAGTTTTCTGACTTTAAATATAATTAAACCTTCATTTCTTTTTTTTTAATACATCTTTATTGGAGTATAATTGCTTCACAATGCTGGGTTAGTTTCTCTTGTACAACAAAGTGAATCAGCCATATGCATACATATGTCCCCATATCTCCTCCCTCTTGAGCCTCCATCCCACCCTCCCCACCCCACCCCTCTAGGTGGTCACAAAGCACCGAGCTGATCTCCCTGTGCTATGCTTCTGCTTCCCACCAGCTATCTATCTTACATTTGGTAGTGTATATATGTCGATGCTACTCTCACTTTGCCCCCACTTCCCCTTCCCCTCCGTGTCCTCAAGTCCATTCTCTATGTCTACGCTTTTATTCTTGCCCTGCCACTAGGTTCATCAGTACCATTTTTTTTTTTTTAAGATTCCATATATATGCATTAGCATACGGTATTTGTTTTTCTCTTTCTGACTTACTTCACTCTGTATGACAAACTCTAGGTCCATCCACCTCACTACAAATAACTCAATTTCATTTCTTTTTATGGCTGAGTAATATTCCATTGTATATATGTGTCACATCTTCTTTATCCATTCATCTGTTGATGGACATTTATAAACCTTCATTTCTTGATCCAGCAAATTTAAATAGAACCTCTGATGAGGGATGAGCAAAGTAGAATTCAGAATTTCTTAACAACTCATTCACCGTTGATTCACCATTTTTTGTGTGAGTTGAGTGAAGTAAGCAGAAAAATAGTCCCCCAGAGATATATTACTTTCCTAATCCCTGAAACCTGTGAATATTACTTTATTTGAGAAGAGGAGTTTATGCTGGTTTATCCAGATGTGTCTAAATATAATTATATGTATCCTTATTAAGTAGAGGTAGAAGGATTTAAATTAGACAAACACACACAGAGAGAAGGCTATGTGAAGATGGAAGCAAAGACTGTAGTGAGGCAGCCATAAACCAAGGAATGCCAATAGCCATCAGAAACTCGAGGAGGCAAGGAAGGATTCTCCCTTTGAGGCTTTAGCCTTTAGAGGGAGTGTGGCCTTCTCAACACCCTGATTTTAGACTTCTGGCCTCCATAACTCTGACAGGATATATATATTTTTTTTAAGTTACATGTCTGTTACTTTAAACCTATTGTTTAAAATGTATTAATTTCTTGTTGTTGCTTGTCATGAATTACAAGTAATTTTTTACTTGTGGTAATCTGTTAAAAGCAACCACAGGAAACTTATACAGTGAGCTATACCTTTGACTCTGTGTTGTCAAGTACTGTGGCCAGACTTATAGAAAGAAAAATGACAGTAAATTTAAAGTACTTGAAGAGTGTTTAAAAATCAACTCTTTTTTCTTTTATTTATTCCACCAATTACTCAAAAACACTTTATATTTTAATTTATTTTGTATTTGGACCATGACTTATATTGTTTAGCCTTTTTTCCTCTCTTTCCATTCACTAAATAAGCACTGCCCTTTTCCTCATTAATCATACAATTTGGGTAATAAAATCTACTTTATTTATTAAAGACATTCTCAGACTCCTTTGATTTCCCATTCTGCATTAGACTGGTTGCTTTTTAGACTGCCACACAGCTGTCATCCTGGGCATTCTCTCTCTCTCTCTCTCTTTTTTTCTTCTTCACTCTTGGATTACTTTCACTGTTTCCTATCTCATACCTTTCTTTTTATTTTAGTCCATTTTACATTTTCTGGCATTTCTTATCAAATGACTTTTAAAAAATACCTAAAAAGTTTGTATATCTATATTCTGCTCCCCCACTAGACTATTCTTTTGGCTTGTTATTAAATTCTAGATTCAAAATTGTTTTTGTTAATAATTTAAAGACATTGTCCTATTAACTCCTAGGATTTAGAATTGATGATAAAAATTTTGACACATACATGTGTGGTCATGGCTTTTTCCTTATTCATGGCCAAGTAATTAATGTCCTTTCATTTTCTTTCATTTCCTATCTCTGGAAGGTCTTAAGAGGTTTTTTGGTGGAAGGGGCCTTTTTTTCTTTACTTTTTAGTATTTTGAAATATTGTAGGACTATGTCTAGGCAAACATCTTAATTTAATAGTAATCTTCTCAGCCTTTGTTCATCCTTCGTGAATTTTCTTCTATTACTTATTTTTTATCTCCTTATTTTCTCTTTTTCTTTGAAATTCCTACTAGATAGAGATATATGTTCTGGATTAAGCTTTAAAGTTTTGTTCCATCTCTCATGATTTAATAGATTTGTTCAATTTTGTAATCCAAATATTTTATTGTCTGAATTAATTCAGGTGGTGAAACCAAGTGGAGAAGTGTTGGACTAAGCCATGAATGGCTGTCTGCATGGACAAGTGGGGTCCAGCATGGCCTCACACTAGGCATAGGCATGCTCAGTGTTGTACAACAAATAGGAATGGGGAACTCAGAAAGTGTGGACACTGAAGCCTAATCAGGAAATACATACTAATCCATCGGATTAAACAAAACCAATAGGATCAGTCAAAGCTTGAAAAATATAAAGCAATTCATTTCAAAGTGTGGACTGTAGTCCACTTCTGGTCTTACTCAAAGCATGCCAGTCCATTCTACGGTGTTTAGCGGTACTTTTATGTTTATGTGCAACAGGATATTTCCTAAAGATTTACTAAATATCTTAGGAAATTTTAGTATTTATCAGCCAATATAACAGATTGTTAGAACTCAAAGATTTTACCATTCCCCAGAAGCAGTGGATGCCCGGGTCATTGGCCCTGTTCACACCTCTGTCTGCGTAAAGTGAGATCTCCTCTCTGAGGTGAAACTGTGTGGAATCTCATGCTGATAGATCAAATACTCCATAAGCCCTTTGATATTGGTGTTGGCTGAGGCCTGTGAACAGAAAAAGCTCACCTACATCTGAAATATGTGTTTATTTCTGTCAATCAATTGCTGACTGCTTCAAACAGGTTGCAGTCATGATACTTTGGGGTCTCTGGATATCAGTATCAGCTCAGGGCAATAATCCTCAAAATGTTTGGCTATTCCCTTTATCTGGTATATAATTACTTGATTAAATGGTGGTAAGTACCTCATTACTTGAGTCAATGGTAGAATTTCATTTTGAGAATATTCAGGATAATTGTTTCTTCATACATATACCATCTACTGTGGTGTCCTTCCTCTTAGGGATTTGACCTCTTCTTCAGTCACTGGGTTCCAGTTCAAAAACCAGCTCAGGTCTGAAAACTGGGGAAGAGACTGCAACTTTTTGCTAAGGCAAACCCTTTTAGTCTGTTGGCCATTCTCTTTTGCTGGATGCCCAGCTATTTTGTACCTCTGGGCATGTTTTCAGTCACCCACTTCCATAACTCTTCACTGATCAGGCCTCCTGACCACCCCTCTGACCTTACTGAAATAATTATATTTACTTGGCTTCTAATTGCTGCCATTTGGCCTCATTATTCCAGGGTCTTATCATTTATCTCCATTGCTATCAGTGAGACAATTTGTGTAACCACCTCTCCTACCATCATCCCTGGTGTGCAGAGACGAACCATCGCTCTTCCTCTCAGTGAAACTTACGGTGTTGGTGCATGGCCCGTCCGCCAGACCACCTGTAAGACATGACCATTTGATGGCTTTCGAGGCTTACATAGTATATCTACTCTAGACATCCTACTACTCTGATCCTTTAATAGCTTCTTCTTTCTGTCATGACAATTCTTGCATTTCTATTTAGCATAGATCATCATGCTTCCTCACTTCTAAGAGGCATTCTAGAAGCCAGTTTACATCATCTCCTGGAGTTCTTGACAGAGTTTTATATCCCATATCAAGAGAAAGTGCTCCTGAAATTTTCTCTTGATTATACTTTATTTTTGAGCTCCTTCCCTTGATCAAATAATGTTCAGAAATCAATCCCATGCCTACCCTCCTCGCTCCTTCTGATTTCTCTGGTTAGGTCTTGAAGTTCCTTTAAGATATAATCCCTTTATTTTTTCATGAGGTGACCCACATCCCTGGCTAAGGTATGTTATTACTTAATCCTATATATAATATATAATATATAAACATAGCCACCTCAAGAGAAGTTGGGAACAGATTCTAAAGAGGACACTGGTTATTTATAGGGGGATCTTCTGACTTATTTTCAAGCAAGGGGAATGCTACTTCTTGATAAGAAGGTTTAGGCCATTTCTGCCAGCTCAGGGAGTTCAGGGAATCTGGGGTTTCAAGATTTTCACGGGCATCAACAGAAATGTCTCCATTCCATGCCAGTGTCACATTCTTTACCAACCAGACTTCTGAACTTGACATAGACGACCTATGATAGTTGAGAGTTTAGTCTTATTTGGAGCTGGGCTATACTGGTAAACCTAAACTCCTGTTTCGCAGAAGTGTGTGCTGCTATAGCGTCCCCCCGGCTTTTACCCTTCTTTTCAACTGGTGATCAATCTTTCTTGACATTTTATTTTTCCAGAGTGCCAATTGAGTTTAGTAAGTTTAGTAATAGCAATATAATTCCCTTATATCTATAATTACTATTTCCCCTGTGTATTTCATGTACCTCATATACTGAACCATGTAATTCATTCCTTTCATCCCAGTTCACCACTGCTAAAATTTAACTGTCAGTCTGTCATTTATGTCAGGAATTCTCTATGTTCTTGACATAATGATGGGACCAATGATGGGACCTCATCTCTAGCCAGACTGCAAGACATCCAGCTCCAGAGTCTGAGTGCCTGTTTTCCCAGATCACTCCTTGTACCAATTGCCTCAGGTTGCATTACCTAGGAAGCAGATTCTAAGGTGGAGTTTAACATGTGTGATGTTCATTAGAGTTTCCTTGAGATTTACACCTGTGAAAAGGAGAAGGAAGCAAAATTGGGCAAAAGGAGAAATTAAACTGCACTGAAGGCCCAGTGACAAACTCAAGACAATCATACAGTACCTTTGAAGCAAGAATTAGGCTGAGGGCTTCCCTGGTGGCACAGTGGTTGAGAATCTGCCTGCCAATGCAGGGGACACGGGTTTGAGTCCTGGTCTGGGAAGATCCCACATGCCGCGGAGCAACTGGGCCCGTGAGCCACAACTACTGAGCCTGCGCGTCTGGAGCCTGTGTCCCGCAACAAGAGAGGCCGCGATAGTGAGAGGCCCGTGCACCGCGACGAAGAGTGGCCCCCGCTCGCCGCAACTAGAGAAAGCCCTTGCACAGAAACGAAGACCCAACACAGCAAAAATAAATAAATAAATAAATAAATTTATAAAGTTCCTACCAAAATTCTAAAAAAAAAAAAAAAAAGAATTAGGCTGAAATGACCAGGCTTTTAAAACACCTGCATTAGTCACACTTGTGACTACCAGGTGTGACTATCCTGGGAAGGGGCATGGTTTTGGACAAGGCAACTCTTGCCTCTGGGGCATTATCTGAGAAGGCTGACAGCACTTCCCACAGTGGAGACAACAAATCCATCCATGAAAGGTGACCTCGCAGCATATCACAGTATCTGCCACATCCTACCATGTGTCCGTCACTCATATCTACTCAACCTAGAACCCTCATTCAAAATCCTATCCCACTAAAATCTCCCCATGCATGCAGTAGGAATTATCATAATTGTAGTCTGAGTCAGTTCAAAAAGGCCTTGAGTTGGTCTTGGTTTTAAATTGAAACAAGTGTTAGTTTTTCATTACTAATTAATTTCAGTAATTGTTTAACATGGACTATTTATCAGCACGGTTCATGGTAATGCATATTTGCTTTGACTGCTTTTTCTTTTTTTCTTTGGCTTGTACTTTTTTCATTACTAAACTTTTTGTAATGTAAGACATATTTGTTTTCTTGCTTTTTTTTTTTTTTTTCAACTGAGACAAGACGTTTGGGACCACTAATTTTCAAAAGAATTCAAGGACCCTCAGAGAAAATACACTGGGGAAGAGAAAATCCTAGGGAAGAACTTGATTATGTCTATCCTATTTATACTGATTCATGGGAGCCCTTCCCCATGGTAAGGGTGAAAATAAATGTGGCATTTAAACCTTAGTCAGAGAAAAGCCAGCCGTTTTTTGTTTGTCTTTTTTTTTTTATTTTGAAAGGAATGGATTTTGAGATCCAAATATAAGATCATATAAATATGTGTTCACTCTAAAAATATTTCTATTGCATAAAATGCACTGATTAAAATCTCTCAGAACAAAGGGAAAATGTCATATTTTACCACAAAATATACCACTGTAAACATGTTTTCTAAGACCAGAACTACAAGTTACAGAAACAGTAACTTGCTAGATCTGCTTTATGTATCTGTTTCTTATATAATTAAAAGTAGAGAGATGGATGATGGATAAATTAGGAGTTTGGGATTAGCAGATGCAAACTACTATATATAAAATAGGTAAACAATAAGGTCTTATTGTATAGCACAGGGAACTATATTCAATATCCTCTAATAAACCATAATGGAAAAGAATATGTATATATATGTATAACTGAATCACTTTGCTGTATACCAGAAAGTACCACAACATTGTAAATCAACTATACTTCAATAAAAAAAAGAGATATATTTAACGGTATTTTAGTCTACTTTTCAAAACTTAAGGATAACATATTTTTATCCTTGTTTGTATCTCTACATTGATACATTAAACAACTATTTGTTAAATATTATATGAGGTGCAGTGCTACTTTTGGACAAAGATTCCAAAATGACTCAGAGATCTCAAATTCAAGGAGTTTAAAGTGTATATGCTTGCTTGAACAAGATTGATTGTAACATAATTTTCTAGTATTAAGTATTAATGTTAAGTATTAAGAGAGTATTAAGTAAGTATTAAGTAAATTCAAATTATAATACTTTTTCCAGTATGCTAAGTACTTATATGATCAAAGCTTTGAATGGTGGCTGGGGTGGCTATATTTTATATTAATATTTTCTATAATTAATAGTATTTTAAATAATAATGTTCATTTAGTATGAAATATCACAAGGGTATTAGGGAAGTGTTTCATCAATCTGTCAATATTCTGAAGAAAATATATTCATCTGAGTAAATGTGTTAGTTTCCTAGGGTTGCTGTAATAAAATACCAAAAAGTTCATGGTGTGGGACTTCCCTGGTGGTGCACTGGTTGGGAATCCACCTGCCAATGCAGGGGACACAATTCCGAGCCCAGGCCCGGGAAGATCCCACATGCCGTGGAACAACTAAGCCCGTGCGCCACAACTACTGAGCCTGCGCTCTAGAGCCCACGAGCCACAACTACTGAAGCCCGCGAGCCTAGAGCCCGTGCTCTGCAACAAGAGAAGCCACCACAATGAGAAGCCTGCGCACCGCAACGAAGATTAGCCCCTGCTCACTGCAACTAGTGAAAGCCCGCGCACAGCAACAAAGACCCAATGCAGCCAAAAAAAAAAAAAGTGTGTGGCTTAAAAATAACAGATATCTGTTCCATGCTCCTCTCCTAGCTACTGGTGGATTGCAGCAATCTTCAGCATTCCTTGTTTTGTAGATTCATTTCTCCAGTCTCTGCCTTCATTTTCGCATAATATTTACCCATATCTCTTCACATAGTCTTCCCTTTGTGCAGGTCTATCTTTGGGTCCAAATTTTCCTTTTTTATAAGGACACTTGTTATATTGGCTTAAGGTTCACCCTAATTATCTTATTTTAACTTGATTACCTTTGTAAAGACCCTATTTCCAAACAAAGTCAGATTCTGAGGTACTGCAGATTAGGACTTCAGCATATTTCTTTGGCGGATACTATTCAACTCATAACAGCTGAATAAAGATTACTCAAAATTATAACCATATTTGCAAGTCCAAAGTTCAAATAGAAGTTAAGTCAAATTACCCACTTTACCTAGAAGTCCTATATGCTATGGCATTTTTAAACTCACAGAAAATTATGTTATATAGATTTTAAAAAACAAATGCTTTTCCTATCCTTAAAAATTTCCTATCTTGTTGAACTCTTAGGACTTTTTGCACATTTGATTTCCCTGGTGATGTATAAAAACTTAGATAATTTAAAAAACTATGTTTCTTTCATCTGCTCCAGTCTACTTCTATATTAATTTTAAGGAGATTATCCGCCCCCCCCCCAGTAACTGTGGATCTACAAAGAAATAAGGATACATGTCATGTTGGAATGTGTTTCTTTTCTTGATTCTTTTTTTTATGCTCTATTCTACCAGACTCTTCTTTTTTAACCCTCTGTAATATCTATGTACATATATATATATAGATATATAGTTTGTAGGATATGATTTTTTATTAAATGTGTTTTATTTTATAAAGCAATGGATAACAGCTTTGGCTGCACTTAATAATCACTTGGGAAAAATAAATGTTGAGAGGTTTGGTCAAAACCCTCTTTTTTTAATGAATAGTTAGAGCACTATCAGGAAATAAGTAGCCCTAACTTGATTGTGCCGTTAGTTTTTGTGTCTTTTTTAAAAATATTTTTCCAGATAGCTTGTGATACTTTGACATTCAATTACTTTAGAATGGTTTAATCATTCAGTAGGCTTAAGATATCCAGAAGAAAAATCAATATGGTAATTTCGTTCCAGGAAAATAACTTTTTTCACAAATACATAGTGTACCATGAGAAGACATATTGCTTTTATATGAATTTTTCAAGGAAATTTTCTAGTAAAAATGGGCACTCTGGATAGATTCTTATTCAGCCTGTTGAATCCTCTTTGTTCCACTTCAGGAACATAATCAAGTCTTTTTTATATTATGGCTCTTCTCTTTCTAGTACTCTTTATCATTATTCACCCTATTAGTTCAAAAATAGCATCTCTTAACAGAATCACTTCCGGATTTTGCTAAATGAGCTAACCACAACACTCTGAAGCATATTCAGAAAGTTTTTCTCATTGAAACCAGATTGCTGATTTTAATACGAATCCGGTAGAATTACCCATTTGCTTACAAACTTAAGCAAAGTTTGTTAAGTCAGCAAAGTCAGTGGCTTTCTTAAGCAAAGTCAGTGGCTTTCTATTCCTCTAAATGTAAAAACAGTTCCATAATATGGCAGATATGTGTCCCTGTATACAATCTAGGCTAATATTAACCAAAATTTAGAAGATTTTGAAGCTTTTTTTTTTGGTGTTTCCTGTATCCCCAGATTGAACCTCTGCAAGTGCCTTTATTTAGTGCCGTTATTTTTCATGCCCTGATCACTTTCATCCTTCTCCAAATTACTGATCCTCTATTCCATGTCCCCAAACTATTCCTTCAAACTCTTTTGTCCAACCCCATAAGTAAAAAATTAATAATAATAAGATTTTTGTTCTCACATGTTAATGTATTTTTGAAAATGTCAACAGGGCACTGGCATTACTTAGGTCAAAATGACAAATTCTTACTGTGGAATTACACATTCTAGAGCATTCCAGCAATGGAGATTCGTTGGGTTCATGGAATTTTCTTTGTAAACGTGAACACTTGCCATGCATGCAATCACTTACTGCCAAATAAAATTTCTTACCTTGAAATAAGTATAGAAAATGTTGAAAAATTATTTTTTGACATGACAGTATTTTGCATAGCAGTGAAAGATTGTAACCAAAATTCTTGTAGAAAATTCAAATACTCAATGTCAAGAACCTCTTAAAAGTAAAGATTGAAAATAACTCCATTGAAAATTAATCAGATTTTATTTCCTGTCTATATAATTAATTAATAACACCCTAATTTTATGAAGTTTCCGTTTATAATTTGTAACTTTTAAAAATTGTATTGAGTCTATTCAACCAAATATTCTCAAACATATTTGAAAATTAAATGATCTTATTCCAGGGTTAATGCATGTGGAGCAACATAAAAGTGTAAAATCAGCATAAAGTGAAGGTTTATAAACAAATGTTGGGTTATGGTTTAATACTCAGAGAAATAGCATATTCACAAGTAAAACTAACATCTAGTTTAATGTATTTCAGAAAACTCTCCTTAAATGCAATAAATGAAAGCTTTCCAGTTTATAATCAGGTCTGAAACAAAATTTCTCAAAAGTCTGGAAAGAGGTTTTCTCTGAATTTCCTCCAATGCTGTGCACATTTGCCATCATTTTTTATTATATATTTTGAATAAATTGGAGGGTGGATATACTACAGAACACGTAATTAGGAGACAAAGATTCTTTTCTTCACTTTGTTGCTAAGAACATTGTTTAGTCACTTACCTTTCCAAAGAAACATGAATGGTTTGGACAAAACATGAACATCTGTTGAAAGTTGACAGTTATGGAATGTTATAGCTTGTGTAAGGTTGGGTAGGTGGTACTTGGGGATATGAGATTGATTTGCTGAAACTAGGCTGGAGGCTGAATAAAAGGATTTGTTTACTATACTAAGGAGTATGTTATCTTCTCCTCCAGAGTAATGGTACTCAACCTTGTTCTATGTAAGAAAAAATAAAGTTACTATAAAATATACATTCTCAGATTCTGATTTTTCCATTAAAGATTCTTATTTAGTAAATCTAAGATAGAACAAAGAATCCATTGCTTTTAACAAACATTCCACGTAACTCTGGTGATAAATTTTCTTTTAGAAACACTACTGAAGGCCATGAGGATCAAATACATGTTTTAAAAAAATAATGCAGGAAAACAGATTGAGCTATTTCTATTTAATCCTGGGGGCAACATAAGTGATACCTTAGTATATGTATGTGTAAAGGTGGTTACATTATTTTTTGCTTAAAAAACCACATTTCCAAATAGAGAAATAATGCTATATATAGTACATGACTGAGAAAATATATAGAATCTATGGCCAAGTATACAAATAAATGATAGATGACATATCAGTGGCAGTGAATTTATAAACAATTTGTGCTATTGGTATTGCATGCTAAGACCTCTTAAAGAAATATGATGTTTTACTAGGGTGTCATTTTATATAATATTCTCTTTCTAAAGCATTTACATTTATAATTGGTATATAAATGTTCATGAAAACTGAAATATTCATAAGGCAAGGAAAAAGTTTTATGAAGAACAAGAAATTTGATGGATGCTTCTGTAAAAATGAACTGTCTGCCTTACAAAGTGACAAATTTTATAACTGTTCATAATGGTGACCTCTTTCACATATATAACAAATTAGCAGTGTGTATTGAATACCTGGGTGAGATATTTTCAGAAACGATTTAACAGACTTATCTGTGAATCTCTGTTCTCCTAAATGAATATAATTCACATTGAACACCTCAACTCTGAATGCTCATAATACACGCTCTATTATACTTCAATAAGCAGAAAGAGAAATGAGCAATTCTGGCCATATCCATTTGTTCAGTATGAACAGCTACATTATCCAGAGTAACACAGTGAACACATTTCTCTCATCTAATCCTTCAACTTTTTAATATGCAAATAATACCATGTCTTTCTCTGCTGAAACCTCTCCAGTGGTTTCTAATTGTGCTTAGAATATAAATAAAATCCTTTCCCATAGTCTGTATCCAACTACATCATCTTGTCCTGACCTGGCTTTTTGACCTTAATTCAAACCATGCTCCTCCTTGCTCATTGGCTCCAGCCACCCTGAACATTTTCTGTTATGAGGATATGTATACCAAGCCTTTTCCCACATCAATGACTTTGCTTTATTCTCCCTTAGATCTTCAAATGTTTGATTTGGCACTCAACTGACATATTGTCTCAGGGAAGAGGAGCTTTCCTCATTATGCTACAGGAAGTAGCCTCCTTACCCAAGTTACACACATACATACCCATACCCACAGCACTCTGCTTTATTGTTTTCATAGAAATTTTTACTATCTAATTGTACTTTTATTTGACTTCTTGAACTGAGATTTAAAAAATCATCATTATTAAAGGCTAGTGAAACATTTGTTCATTTTTGGTTTGGGGATAATTAAAGGAGCTATATAAACATTAGAAAGTGTAGCCAGTAACCATATGATATGTGGGTTACTATATATAATTAAAAGTTACTAGATCATACATTATAAGGCAGTGAGTATGGAGATGTAAATCTGGAGACTTAAATTGATTTCATAGGGACCATGGAGGGCTTTGAACGTCTTGTAAAGAAGTTTGAAAGAAAAGCAATGAAATATTTTAAGTTTTTGAATGACGTGATCAAATGCATAACTGGGAAAAATATGTTGAGTGTAGTAAGATAAGATTTGAGAGAATGTTGCCATTTTATTAATTTTTATTTATTCCTTAATTTATGCAACAGTTATTTATTGAGCACTGTTCTGGACACTGCAGATACAATGGTGAACAAACAAAATTCTCACCCATATGGAGTTTACATTTCAATGGGAGATACAGAAAATAAACAAATAAATATAAATGTAAATAGAAAATCCTGAATAATGTTAGATGCTATGGTGAACAATAAAATAAGGCCAAGGAGATGCAATGTGATGTTGTTGTTGTGTTAGGAAGCCTATCTCAGTCAGTTAATTTTGAACAGAAATGTAAATCTACTGTGGGGGGCAACTATGACACCATATATGGAGGAATAAGCACATGTTACATTTCTCAAACACATTGCTCTCAGGTCCCCTTCCCACTTAAAATTACTGGGACTCTCAAAGAACTTCTGTGTGAGTCATGTCTATTTCTAGCCTATGTCTATGTCTATATTTGTATCTATATCTACACCTATATGTATATTTGTATCTCTATATATGTATCTGTATCATCTCTATATATCTGATTAAGAATGAAAACTAATATTCTAAAATATCTATTAATTCATTTAAAAATAACAGTAAGAACCCAGCTAACACAAATATATGGAATCTAAAAAAAGAAAAAATGGTTCTGAAGAACCTAGGGGAAGGACAGGAACAAAGACGCAGACTAGAGAATGGACTTGAGGACACGGGGAGGGGGAAGGGTAAGCTGGGACAAAGTGAGAGAGTGGCATGGACATATATACACTACCAAATGTAAAATATATAGCTAGTGGGAAGCAGCCACATAGCACAGGGAGATCAGCTCGATGTTTTGTGACCACCTAGAGGGGTGGGATAGGGAGGGTGGAAGGGAGACGCAAGAGGGAGGGGATATGGGGATATATGTATACGTATAGCTGATTCACTTTGTTATACAGCAGAAACTAACACAAAATTGTAAAGCAATTATACTCCAATAAATATGTTTAAAAAAAGAACCCATAATGTGTTAACATAAAACATAACTATATTTTGCAAAACCAAAAAAAATTGATGACGAAAGTGTTTTACATTTTTGCAAATTTCTTTAATTTCAGTCCTAGTAGATCCTATCTGGGCTCTCAAATTTGTTTCCACAACCAGTGTATTGCAATGTATTGTTTAGACTGAAATATATGAAGAAAATACAGCCTCATGCAGATATGTAATTGGAAAGGTGAATAATATTTTCATAATACTTTCAGATAATTATGAATATTTTTGCTGTTGATACTCTACCAAAACTCTACAAACAGTAGTTTCTTAAAGGTTTATTTCAGTGTGGAATCTGAAGCCACATCAATGAACTTTTCATATTCCGTTCCAATAAAATCCATTGCTATATTATGTTTTCTGAATAAATATTTCATCCATATATAACTGTATAACATCATGTATTGGTCATTTGGAAAATAATAATTAACTGAGTTATAGTTTTGACACATTTCATTATAAATATCAAATAAAATTACCTTTGTTATTATAACCACCAGACTCATAGTAAAAGTCCTTAAATAATGGGAAACTCAATGTCAAGAAAATTCCAAATTCCACGAATTCCAAATGCATGAAATCAATATGCTAGGTTTTTTTTTTTTCTTTAAAGTGATAGGCTGATTCAATCTGGTTTTTTTTGAGAAAGTAGTTGTCAAGTCCAAATACTCATAGTTTTACAGATGTTCTCACAAGTCAACTGTTATTCCATGGGATGGGAGAGGAGCAGCTAGTTTAGCTCACAATTCAACCAGTTGTCCAAACTGTATTCCTTGAGACAATCGTCTTACTTTAGTACGCATCAGAAATGCTTTGTGTGCGTTTCCTATTTTATCACACAAAATATTAAAAATATGTTTACTCAAGAGTCAATATTTAAATAATTTCTACTGCTTCATCAAGAACACTTTTAATTGAAACTGCAATTTTGTTTTTTAGTGTGTGTGTTTGATGAAGAATTCAATGCCTTAGTACAATTTGGTACTGTTGCCTTGATTCCTGCTAAAATGCCCACTCTTTTTTTTAAAAAAAATTAATTGATTAATTAAAGTTTTTTAACATCTTTATTGGAGTATAATTGCTTTACAATGGTGGGTTAGTTTCTGCTTTATAACAAAGTGAATCAGCTATACATATACATATATCCCCATATCCCCTCCCTCTTGGGTCTCCCTCCTACCCTCCCTATCCCACTGCTCTAGGTGGTCACAAAGCAGCGAGTTGATCTCCCTGTGCTATGCAGCTGCTTCCCACTAGCTTTATATAAGTCCATGACACTCTCTCGCTTTGTCCCAGTTTACCCTTCCCCCTCCCCATGCCCACTCTTTTCCCACCTTTAGTGCAAATACTAACATGACGGAAAAGGCAAACAACACTGTTATTGTTATGGAATTGGTTTTGAACTAACAGACTGAAATTTTCTTGGGGATGCACAGGGATTGCATAGTTCTTGAGAACCACTGGCACACGTTCGTTATTGGATTGTGCATGAGGGCTGAGCTGATATAATCCACTACTTATCAACAACTTTTAAAATTACATTTTATAGATAGAAGGGACATTCTGAAATTAGAACAGAAGAGCAGAGAAAAGGCTATAGAAGGCTTACACATAGTTATAAATTTTGCTAACCATCTATTATAGCAGTTTCATTTCATAAAGAAGTTAGTGCCCTAAAAGCTCTGGGTATGATAGACATTTCAGCTAATATCTGTTTCCCAGTGACTGCATATCGCATATAAGGTAGGATATCCAGTGACAGTGGTTCATAATACAATTAAGATGTATATGTATGAAAGCCTGACATTCCTGCCAATTTGTTTTGGGAACACCCTGGAATGGTTATTCTTACATATAGGGATCTAGCCAATACACAGAGATGATTTTAACAGTTGTCACTTTCCTCATTCTCTGTGGTTCTTCACCACTTCTAAGGACTTGAGTGGGCACGAATCAGCTCCTTCTCTTAGGAGACTTTAGGAGTCATTGAAGTGGCCATGTAAGGTTTATAAGATCCTGGTAGAAGCCTAATGCATTCCAGCACATACCACAAATTGGTAATCTACATTGTTTGTATAAGTTCCTTCTAAAACAGTATCTGGAAAATTCCCTATCACCAAAATAAAATGCCCTCTGCAGTTACTAGCAAATATCTCTACAGTTATGTGGATATCAATAACCTCATATTGTTTCCATACACATCAATACCTAGGCTAGTACCAGATACAAAAGAAAGTTGAAAACTGATAGGTGTATCCACAGACCTTCTCTGAATAGACCAACTCTGTTCTTAGTGTTAAGTGACTTTGTCTTCTCCCCACAGCTATATATTTAGCTAAAAGAGACAGTCTCTGCAGCCATGAAGAAAGTTCTCACACCTCCACAAGTTTGCTAGATCAAGTTAACATCTCATACCATTGTCTGCATTAAATTTTAGTTAATCACAACTTGAACAAGTTTACTTGCATTAGGTTCAATGTGGAAACATTCGAAATGTGGCTATAAGTTAAATTTAGTCAAACTACCTAGTTCAAGTTTATGAAAAGCCAAGACCTTAGCGCTATTACTTAAACCCTCTGTCCCTGCTTTCCGCATGAAGATAGTAGTTGTATCTACCTCATAAAGTTGCTTTTGAGATTAAATGCATTAAATATGGATAGAGGATGGTGTCTTTCCCATAGTGACTATTTAAAAGTTTTATTATTATTATTACTATCATTTATACTAGATAGTTTATATGTTTGGTCTTTTCTTGGTTAATTTGACAAAAGTAATTGTAGCATGCCTACATTTTACTTTAATTTTGCTTATTAATTCATAATGAATATGAATTATCTATCTATGATATATAAGTAGTGGGATTATTTTCTTTCTAATTTAGCTTCCAGATTTTTGCCTTTGGCTGCGAATCCTGTGGCAAAAATTGTTCTACTTCAATTTCAATAATCTAAAGTCCAGAACTGGAAGCATCTTCCTCAAAGAATTGTAGAGGAAAAAAAATTATAGAACAGCCAAAAATTATAAATCTCCTTCCAAGACTATCATTAGCTGGAGAGATTGCTTTTTGCAAATAATTAAATCAAGCTTTGGGAGTGTATTGTTTAATCTGTTTTACAAAAGAATACAAGACAAAGCCAAATCAAATAAAACCTTGCAACCATTCTTTGGCTAGATCAAATTAGGGCTGAGAACCATGTGAAATAAGCATAATTGCCTGGCAGTGGGTATATAGTTCATTATTTTTAAAAATATGCAATTATAATTGAATAAGGATGAAATAAGATTGTAATAAAACACTGGCAATTTTTGGAGTTTAAAGATAAAGGCTATCGTCTCCCTCGTGTGTTGGACAGACATGTGTTTTTGGCAACAACCTTGAATTTTTGCCCAGACCCTATTACACCCGTCCTTATCTACATTTCATACAGAGAAATAGAAAAGAAAGAAAAATCCCAGTCTGCTGAGGCAGGAATAAATGCATTGTGTATCTGATATAGTTCATTCATTCCACTGAAAAATATTCTGGCCATTCACCTGCTCGCAGTGAAAAAAGATTTATTTTCAGTTGTGAAATTAATTTCTACTAAAATCGCAAGACTCTTTTCACTAGCTGACTGTTCTTTATTAAGATGAATAGCAAAACTAAACAAACAAACAAACAAAAAGTGCTATGAGAGAAAGCAAGGAATTGATCTTAACAAAATAATATATATCCTGCAACAACTTGTTTTCATATGGTGACTGTTTTCTATGGGTGAGATAATTTAGACTAATTCAAATAATTTGGGAAGGGAACACTAGAATATTTAAGATTTCAAAATGATTGATTTAAAGGTGAAAAGGGAATAAGAAGTTAATATTGAGAGTGCATTTAAAGTGTATATTCTCTCCTATATATATTTATATGTACACATATATAGTAATGTATATGCATATTCTTTCTTAATTTATTATATATTTTGACCGAATACTAATCGTTTCATCACATATGATTACAGTTTATGGAGAAAGTAAACTTTAATTCCATCATTGATTAGAGATCGATGAAGATAATGAAGGAAAGAATGAAATTCTTTCAAGTGACAGGAAATAGGAGAACTTTTCTTGCTAATAATAACAGTTCTTAATGAAAATATTTGATTCATATAACACTATTCAAGAGGACCTTTCTTATATTTTCATTTATCTATGGAGATCTTTCAGTGTGACAAAGAGTGCTTAGCACACCTGAAGAAAATTAGAGGCAAAGCTAGGATTTAGGAGAACCCCTATGATAGTGAGAGAATAAATAGGTTAAAAAGTCTTTAAGATAGTAACCAAATAAAACACACACACACACACACACACTTCCATAACTATGACGTAGTTAGGTTTCTTTTTATAAAGGTCAATGTCAACGTCTTGGGTGATCTTTTGTGCTTAAATTCTAACTGACAACAGACTTTATAATTATTAAAACTCCTAAAAATATATCTTTTACTTTCTCCAAAAACATGAACAATGGCTGGCTTAATTTATACATTTATGGAAAAGTACTATTGGATTAAGAAAGCATTTTTTAAGGAAATATATATAGTTAGAACCTTCTAGCAAAATCAGTCCTGTATATTCTAGCTAAATAACTTACATTTACAAAATTCATTAAATTGAATGTATAGCCTCTTAGAGTATCTAAAATCTTTATCATAATAATTTTAAAAGGTAAAAAAGATAGATATTTCTTTATATGTTATATTTTACAATGATGTAAATAAGTATGATTATCTGATAAAAGAGAGTTAAGTAAGATAAAGTATTTCTACGAGTCATTTTTTTCCAGTATTCTGTTATCACTTAAATATTAATTATTCAGAGTCAAATTGTTCATTTATTTCTCCAATATACATTTATTATGTTACTTACTAAGTACTAATCAACATGCTGGGTCCACAGGAAAAAGCTGACTAAGCTTTTGCCTCTCCAAAGCACTCACAGTTTAGAACAGGATTTATGAATTACCGATGACTTTTTGTGAGTTCTGTACATTTTTTTGCTCTGCCTTTAGCTACCTACTTTCCTGATTGCCAGTTCTTCTCCAGGAAGACCACAGAGGGAAAGGCAAGTGTTGATGAGCCACAAAATGAAACACCTAAGGTATATCAGATGCCATGTGTAAATGGTAATGGTATCTGCTGTTTATCAGTTTTTCTCCATTAAATGTTGAAAAAGAGAGGGTAGGTGAGTAGATGAGAAAGAACCTGACCACAGAGGTTAAAATAAATGGTCCTGGTACAAAGCAAAAGAAAACAAATATTAAAAACAAAAAAGACCAAACACAACAAAAAATGTGTAGGATTGAAGAACAGGAATTGACTTTAACGAAAGATTATATATATATGAATATGTAAGAAGAGAAATATATACATATACATGAGAATATATATGTAATATATAATACATAAATATATATAATTTAAAAAGCAAGTAACTTGTTTCTGTAAGAGAAGTATTGTCTGGGGTTTAGATTACTTAGATTACTAATTTGAAGAACTGGGTAAATGGAAATGGAAATTTAAGAAAATTCAGAATTGTTAGTGTACTTAATGAGGATGAAGTTTTCACACTTGAAGGTAGAAGAGGCAGACAGAGTGAGGACTAAAAAAGAGTTTTTGATTTAAAGATAGTGGCTATACATATGAATTTTTTTCTGTTGAAAGACATTCTATCATTCAATTTTTATCATTTATTATTCTTAATTTACCCTCTAAATTGATTACTGTGACTTCCCTGGCAGTCCAGTGGTTAAGACTCCTTGCTTCCACTGCTGGGGGTGCAGGTTCGATCCCTGGTCAAGGAACTAAGATCCCACATGCCTCGAGGCATGACCAAAAAATAAGTTAATTAATTAAGTTGATTACTACATGTTACATATTCCACTAAGAATCTGAATCTACTTATTATGAAATGATGATGATAAATAACTAACAACACTATTTTAAAAGTACTGGCTTAGGTATATGTTCTCCAATTCACTTTCTTTATAAAACGAAAAAGTATGAATTTCATATTTTGCATATCAGATTTAAACAATGTTTACACACCACCGTTTGGTCAATGAAAGTCACTAGTGAAAGGTAGTGGCAATAATTCTCCATCACACACATTGTTGAAGAGAGAACTAGTTTCATTAGTGAATTAAGAGTTAGATTAAATGACAGTGTGAACAAGAAACCTCTAATAATTCTCAGTAAAAACCATTTTATTACATTTGGAAATGCTTTAAGAAAGATATGCCATATTATATATAAAATATGTAATTTTTCTACATCATGATGTGGCAGGTCCTCCTAGCCTCTCTCAAAGGTCTTGTTTCTCTTCCGAGGCACTCAGCTAGATCCCATATCCCAGTTTCCTTAGCATCTAAGTGTGGCTTTGTGCACATTTCTCATGAATGGAAAGTGAGCACTGTGATATGTATCATGTCCAAGCCAGAGCTTTTGAAAAGTGTGTTATTCTATAATCTTTATACTCTTCTGGGAAGAGGTGGCCAGATGATGACGAGGCCTGGGTGGTAGCAGAATCAAAGATGAAGTTGACTGAATCCATGAATATTTAAGTGACAGAAAATTAGCCACAAGCCAGCACCCTGCATGCTCTGTAACAAGAAATAAAGTTCCATTATGGTTAAGTCAATAAACACAGGGTTTATTGGGTGACAAGAGCTAAAATAATTCTAACATGGTAAGCCTATAACCTCATGGTTTAACTATTAGTCTTTTTTGAAAATTAGCTTGTTATCAAGAAATCAGGAAAACCAAGGCAAACACATTCTTCCTTGAATCTAATTCATATGTTCAAATGTGTCTCTATTACAAGGTTTGACAAGCATATTGTGACATCTATTAAATTGAAATATAGGAAATGACCATTTTTTGTAGACCAAATTGGTTGAATATAGGCAATTTCATATGATCCAAACATATTTAATTTTATATAAAGTACATTTTGATACCAATATGGAAAGCAAGTACCAAATTTCAAGTTCAACTTTCTGTATTGTAGAATACTAACAAATTTCAATTGGGATTTCAACAGTTTTTTGTTTTTTTTTTTATTTCAACAGTTTTAATTCCAGAACCTCTAACATAGGATTCCTTTTCCTTAAAAACATTTACTATGTTTTCCAATTCGAAAATCACTGTGTAAAAATGTGTTCACGTAATCTTAATTTTTATCTTAGAGACATAACATTCCCC
Source organism: Balaenoptera physalus (assembly GCF_965194825.1). NCBI lineage: Eukaryota > Metazoa > Chordata > Mammalia > Artiodactyla > Balaenopteridae > Balaenoptera > Balaenoptera physalus. The sequence continues at coordinate 112,994,477 of NC_138891.1, read as the reverse complement.
AACCTCATAAACAGTGTCACACTGAGTCAAAATGGAATTTTCCTTCAATTATAACTCACCATATATACCACAGTACTGACAGATTTTTTTGTTGTTGTTGTTCTCATCACAGGAAATCTTCCCTTTCCTTGATGCCTTCTCCCTAACTTTGAATTGGTATCTAACAATTATAAAGGAATGAATTTCCTTTAATATAGATTGAATTTTCTTTTTGTTTCACTCAGTCATAATTTCAGACCTACAAATTCAGACTCCATCCTAATCTTCTCTCTTATCGGAAACACTATTGCTCCTAACCCATTCTTTCTTCTGCCAACATAAAGTAATTATAATTATTTTATTTTTAAGATACCTGGATATATTTAGGGGTTGTCACTCTGCCTTCTATATAGATGGTAAGGTAGCTTGAGAGAAGGAAGTACTCCTAATTATAAAAGCTATTGCCAAGGAAGTCTGTACAGTACAGTGGTTAAAAATACAATCTAAGTACAATCAAGTTCAGACTGCCTGAATTTGAATTCTGGTTATCTCTCTACATTGACATTTTGACCTCAGGTAGATTATTTAACTTTATCAAAAAAATAAAAATAACATGAGTATATAAATGAGCTAATTCCAGTAAAGTGCTTAGGACAGTGTTTTCCAAATAGCAAATACTTAATAAGTGTTGAGTTATGTTATTGTTATTATACCAATAGATATGCTTTGGCCAGTTAAATATTATCTGATTGATTTGTAGGACTCTGGCTCTCTTTTCTTAATTCCCATTAAGTCAAACAGTATTTGCTTCAATTCATCCAAATATGACCTTTGACTTGATAAAGAAAAGCTTTTAGTTAAAGATCTTTTTTCAGGTTCTAAATAGACTGAGTCAACAATCTAGCAGACTTGTATTCTCAGAAGAGAAGATGCTTAAACTCCAGGAAGGGAGTTTCAGGTTTGATAGCTTTGTGACCTGAAGGAACTCTTCTTCCTTATTCCATTAAGCCTTGCTAAAACAACCCCATCAGCTGTCAGGCACTAACCTGATTCTTAAACACTCCCAGTAACATCCCTTCTCCTTACCACCACCCCCACTGCAACCCCTCTTATCTTTCCAACCTCAATTCACTTTTGCTTACATTCATGTGCCTATGAAGGCGTCTTTCTATATGTGGTATTCTCTCTATTTACCAATCTATTTGCTCTCTGCAACTTCATGCAGAGGTTAGGATGGCAGTTCTGAACAGGTATATATCCTCAATATATTTTGTAGACTGATTATTGATTTAAACTTTTTTCTTTCTTTTTTTTTTAATGGTCATTTTTGTCTCACATTAGAAAGTTTTCATGTATAAAAATTTTGGAACCTAAAAATATATAATGTAATATATATTTCAAACATATATTATATATTGATGTATTTATAATATATAAATTTGATACTAACAAATTTACTTTTAAACCAGGTTTAAACTTAATTAAAAATCTATATTTTTTTCTTTTTCTTCTGTACATTATTATCATATAGCAGTGTTGGAATATAATTTAACTAACCATTCCTTCAGAAGTGCTTGTGGGCCCTTTGTAATGATATTCATTATGAGTATCGCATTTAAAGCAGTCATAATTTTCATAAGGCCAAAATTATATTAAACCTCCTTGAAGAGAAAAGGGAGGTAAGATTTAGCTAAATCTTCTATTAAGTGGCTAAAAGCTTATGGGTTAGAGTTGGATAAACCTGGGTTTGAATCACAGAATTCTCACTTATAAACCTTTGGCAAGTTTATTCAACTGAAAATTGGGGATAGTAATACCAACCTTTTCGGCTTGTTATATGGATTACATGAGATAAATTTGTTAAAAATGATAATAGCTAGCATTGTTACTACAGTCAAAAAAAAGTACTGTCTTCCATACTAGCTTTAGGAAGGCACCATGCTCAGCTTAGCATTTTGCTTCATTTTTGATGAATTGTTTCAATTGTTATATTGGCACCAGGGCTGTTTTCATTAGGACAGAGTCCCTTCCTTTATATCAGGGCATCCCACTGTGGCTAGGTCATTATTTAACCATGACAAAAGTTTGAAAATTATTAGCATGTGGGACTCGGGCCACCACATTTTGCTTTAGCCATTACTAGTGGTTTGTTGATGCTAATGTATGGCACCCTGTGGTGATTTTTTTCCCCTTTACTCTTTGACTTTCTCTTTTGTAACATTTCACATGTGGCGCTGGAGTGATTAATATTTTATGCAGTTGTTCTTATGTGCAGCATGAGGCTGTGGTTCCATTCAACTCTCCGGTAGTTCTGCTGCCACTGAAAGGTAACTAATAGCTCGAGCTGGGCCTCTCATGGCTCTGGGAGGTCTCCTGCGAAAACTAAACAGACTATATCTTGTCACATCATAAATTTATAAGGAGTTAATTAAAGGCTTTGCCTTGCATCTTAAACACATTTGGAGTCCCATATCACAAGGAATGATTCCTGTTTAATTACCAATGGCTTGTAAAAATTTGCGGCTCAGAGAGTATTTTAATGTCAGGCAGATTATTAGTACAAATGGAAAACTGTGCCTGGAAAATGTCCAGAGAATATAAACTTGCATCAAACTATGTGCATATATTTTTCTCTTAGTTATTTTTGGAGACATATAATTTAATTTTAAAACTTTTGAAACTGTCATCATAAGTATTTATGACTTTTATCACATTAAACTATAAGACTGAATATTCACTTATTACACTCTGCATTTTCTTAATCAGTATACTCTATTAACGACCATTTCTTGCTGTTTTCTATAAATAAATGCATGTTCTACAATCATGCTGCTGGAGGATTATTGGTCAGTTTTTAGAGACTTCCAAGAAATGCTGTGGGAGCATAGGTTTCAATTCTCATATGGGAAATTGTCAATTATTATATATTTTATTGGGAAGAGAACATGATAAAATCAAATTCTAATACGGTTCAGAAAAATAAAAAAGAGTTTAAAAATTTTTAAATTAATCTGGAGGAAATTTACCCTAAAAGACATTTTGATGATCACTATTAGATAAATTATTTGAGCTAATGTATAATGGATACTCCATTTAAGTTCTTATCAAAAGCCCTGGAGCTGTTTCTAGCTATCTCAATAGATTACAGTTCTTCCAATGACAATCAAAATTATAATAAGTAACTATGAGGCATGGTGAAGTTATTAGGTGATATAAACAGACTTTTTTTCAGCACCTGACCATTGATTATTTAGATATATATGTTTATTTGAGCAGGCCACATTGGCAGTTTATAACTTACCCAGAAGCGCAAGAGTGAAATATATCCCTATGTTCATTTTAATTTTATTACTTAGATACACAAAGTTTTACTAAGGGTAAAATATAGAATCTAGAAAAATTCCATTTTGTTACAGAGAAATTCTTAAAATATAGATAATATTTTTAGGAGTAATAAATGGGTTTTTGTTTGTTCTTTTTCTTTTTTTTTTTAAACCCCTTAATCATAATATATTTTCCACTTCGTATTTAGTTAATACGAATTTGAGTTTAGTTAAATACGAATTTAGTTTCCTAATGATAGGAAAGTAAAGTTCTCGACATTTCAGGCCCCCTTTAGGATTTTACTGAGCAAAATATCTGTCTATTTGGAGATGGCAAACCTAGAACAACTCCCATTTTAATTACATTCATTTATATTTATGAATTTCTGTTCTATCTCAATCTTCTATGTGATCCAGGTATAAGCATGTGACTTAGGCCCTCATGCATCCACACTAGCCTGTTTTTCAGAGGAACAATGCAGGAAGTGGATGATGTGTGGAAATTTTCTTCTAGAAATGCTGGGGGAGCCTCAACTTTCAGAGCCTATGCTGTTAGTAGACCAAGAGTCAAGGGAGACACATGGCATCCATGCTAAGGAACATGGTTAGTAGTGACTTAGCTGTAGTCATTTGGGGGTGGTTTGGACATTGATCCCGGCTGTATAAGTGCTATGCTTGACTCTATATCCCCCAGAGATTTAGTGAGTTACCTAATATTCTTTTATGCAGTCTTCTTTCTGTTGTTCTCTTAAAGCAGAAATATTAGGTTCTGTTGGTGAACAAGAAGTTTATTTGTATGGAAATTAACATTATACCTAAAAGTAGGCAGTTAACCATATGACGTAACACAGTACAGGTTATGCAGAATGTCACCATCTTTGAAAATATTATACCCACATACCCTTAGTTAGTGACTAAATTTCTTTCATTTTATCTGCATTCTTTCAGTTTCAGGATTGCTCCCTCCAAAGCATCTCTGGTAAGGTTTTTACAAATAGTACTGCTATACCTTTGCATGGATTTATTTGACTGGTTGGGGTTTGGTTTGATAGACTGGTCTAGAGAAACCCTGAGCGCAGAGGGAATGTGATGGAAGGTGGAATTATTGAATTAGGTCAATGAAGACCCATTTCACTTCCTTCACAATTTTGCTAAGGACTTTTTTAAGTCACATCCATTCACCACATAATTTTCTCTTCTAGGATGCACTTATATATTTTGCCAATTGTGTTTGTGTCCTTTTTATATAGCCATTAGAACTCTCATGGAAAACTGAATATATACAAGGTGCAAAAAAGTATGCTAAGATATCTTAATCATTTAAAATTTATAACAATCTCATGAGATATGGGTATTACAGTTTGATAGGAGGGAAACTCAAGAGTATTTAGTGACTTATCAAGGTGTGAAAGGTGATAACACTGGAGATGAGGTTCAAACCCAGACCTGTTTGCCTGCAAATTCATATTTTTACCCACCATATCTTCTGCTGCAATGGTATACACCGTGATTTTATTATTCAGTTGGTTGCTAAAGGTGTTTTCCAAATCTACTAGTGACAGATTCCTAAAGATCCCTAGATTTTGTGTTCCCAAATGACTACCTAAAGGATCCAAATCACCAAGGTACCAGCTTAGGTATGAAACCAACACCCATGGTACTGTGCTAAAAGAAATCCAATCAAGTAAGGCTTGGATTAAATGTATGTTCTAAATCTGGACACTTACTTATCTTAGGTCAGCACTTAGTTTTATTATAAAGGATTTCAGAAATAAATATTAAGAGTTAATTCTGTATTTTAATACTTAGAGGAGAATAAGTTAATAATCATATGCATATAAATCCAAACTTGATAGCTCAAGTCCTGAATTATTCCCTAAATTTTAGATCTAATTTCCTATTGGACAAATTATAGTGGACTAATTGATGACCCCACCCTGCTCCCCACCAAAAGATATGTCCACATCCTAAAACCCAGAGTCTATAAATATGACATTATTTGGAAAAAGAGGTTTTGTAGATGTAATTAAAGATTTAGAGATGACATGCATCTTGGATTATCAAGGCAGTCCCTGAATCCAAAGACAAGTTTCTTTATGAGAGACAAGTGGAAGAGAGACAAATGGAAGAGGAGGTCATGAGAAAATGTAGGCCGATATTGAAGTTATGTAGCCACAAGCCAAGGAACTCCTGCAGCCACCAGAAGCTAACAAAGGCAAAGATTGATTCTCCCCTAAAATCTCTAAGGGGAACACAACAACTCGATTTAGGATTTCTGGCCTCCTGAAGTGTGAGAAAATAAATTTGTGCTATTTTAAGGCACCAAATTTGTGGTAATTTATTATGGCAGCCATAGGAAATGAATACGCATATCATTTTACATTTTCTGCTATAATCTCAAATGTGATGTATTTGAATGTACTTTATCATTCTTTCTTGAGTATTTCTTTGTTTTTCTATCTGTTAAGGAAAAGGCTTAAAGGTTGAGAGATATTTTGACTCCTCCATTATTTCATCACTTAATTCTATCTTCTATCCATCTGTACTTGCTTCCTTTTACAAGTTTTTTTTTTTTTTTTTTTTTGCTTCCTAATGAAGGGGAAGCGCTCATGACCTGTCCCAACAGCAGAGCCCAAGAGGAAGAAGAAAGACCCCTTTCCTGCCAAGTACACAGCCAGTGAAAAGCCATGGACTCTTTGCTTACTATAGCCCTCCAAACTTCCTTTCCCCCTGTATAAAAGATTCCCTTTCCCTTGCCGTTCAGAAACTTAAACTTGGCACGGTTGCAGACCCCAAAGTGCAATTCTCTGCTGAACCCATCTTTGCTGGAGAAACATCTGGCAGTCTATTTGTTTCACATTAACACTATTATGTGCTAATCATTGTAATAGGTGACAGAGACACAGTATTCTGAGAGACAAATGTAATCTCAGACTTCATAGAATATTCAGTCTAATAGAGGCCTTTAACCAATAATTACATAAATAAATAAATCCTGATATTTTGAATCTGAGGAACAGTTTCCCCACCTTCAAGATTCCTGATCTTGGGAATTCCTTGGCAGTCCAGTGGTTAGGACTCGGCACTTTCACTGCAGTAGCCCAGGTTCAATCCCTGGTCGGGGAACTAAGATCCCGCAAGCCACATGACTAAATAAATAAATAAGGTTAAGATTCCTGATCTTCACCCACAGGATAATGATGTCTCATTGTTCTGTAGGGATTAGGCAAAGGAGAGAGTAGACAGAAGAAACTGGGTTTAAGAGTGAAGGAATGAAAAATAAAGAAGAGCAGATATCTGATATAGAAAATTTCCTTAGAGAAATTGGTGAGCAAAGGAAAAGGAGGGGAAAACACAAATTTGAGAAACTAAGTCCTATTTCATGTGGGACATTCCCCAAAAATGTAAATTTACAGGATTTCCTAGGACCAATCAAGTTATACATAGTCTGTGTGTGTGTCAAATTGTTTTGGTAGCAGAACTTGATCTGAACTGACCTACATGTATACATTTGTGTGTGTGTGTGTGTGCGCTATATATATGTATATGCCATATGTATACATGTGTATGTGTGCATTCATATAATTTTTATTTTTTACCCAAAGAGAATGTACATTTTGCTTCATAAATGTTAATGTATTTTTATTATGGAGTACCCCTAAGACTATATGGTTGGTGCTACATAAAATATGATATAAATGTGCTTTTATATTTTTAAAATTTGGAAAGTTATCTATTCCAAAACCCATCTGGGACTGTGGCAGCTTAAAAAAAAATAACTATATTGGACATTTTTCCTTTCAAGCATTTGATAGAGCATAGCTCCATGGAAAACACAGAACTGTAGTTTGCAAATGAGGCTGTAATAAGACAGTGCAACTTCCTATAGGACCAATGACATAGGAAGACATTGAACACTTTAGTATGTAATGACAAAAAAAAAAGCAAGAAATGACTTAGGGCCAGTCTCTGAGAACTGATATGCTTCTTACACTCAGCCTGAAATGATAGAAAAGGCAGGAACTCAGGTTCTTGGCCTCTCAGCCTAAGTTCATACTTCACTACCTGAGGGCTACTTAAATCAACAAATTTCTCCAGTCACAATGGAGGCAATAGGGAGGTACACTGAATAACTTGAATTCTGGATTGTGAAGTCATTTCATAAATAGTTCCTAAATGCAAGGATGACCAGACTGTTAGCCTTGGACAGTTCTGTTTAATCAATATTGTTACTGTGTAATTGTCAATAGTTCTCCCTTTTATTGCAAAAGCATCTTGATTTGTACAATAACTTATATGTTCTTATGGGCTGAAGTGTGTCCCCCCAAAATTCATATGTTGAAGGTCTAATCCTCAGTATCTTAGAATGTGACTGTATTTAGAGTTAGAATCTCTAAAGAGGTAAGTTAAAATGAGGATATTAGAATGGCCTCTGATCCAATCTGACAGGTGTCCTTATAAGAAGAAATTTAGACACATGTATATTGTAAATGTGCATACACAGAGGAAAGACCATGTGAGAACACATCTACAGCCATCTAAAAGCCCAGAAGAGAGGCCTCAGAAGAAATCAACCCTGCCAACACCTTGATCTTGAACTTCCAGCCTCTAGAACTGTGAGACTACAAATGTTTGTTGTTTATGCCACCCAGTTTGTGATATTTTGTTATGGCAACACTAGCAAGCTAATACATATCTCACTTTATTTACTATTTTCTCTCTCTCTCTCATTCTCTCTGTCTTTAATTAATCAACCCAGTTGAAAAATTAATAAGAGGTAGAGCTAATATTTAGGAAGCACCAGGACCAGTGTGAAGCAGTGTATCTTTTCAGCATTTTAGAAAGAACAACATCACACCAGATTTGTCAGAAACAACTATCATGGTATTTTAAGGATTTAATAAGTCCCTTCTTTCTGTAGATAATAAAATCCCAGAAATATGCTGATATAATAGATTTACACTGAGGCACTGGGGTTAGAAAGGAGGGCTGGGCCGTGATTTTTCTAATTTTACTTTTAAATAAATACAATAATACTGTTTACCAAAATGGTTCTAGGAAGAATTTCTGTAATTTAGTCAGAGCCAGAGTAGGTGGTTGACCTCACATGATCTATTTACACTGACCTTTGTTCTGAACATACTTAAAATAAACTCAAAAGCAAGCAAATTTAACAGGATAATCCCAGTTCTCAGTAGTTACATAAATGCTCCAAGGACCTTTCTGAAGAAACAGATGCAGTCTAAGGGGAGGTCATATGAGCATTTTGCAAAACTGTGACAGCTGCTTAAGGAGGGAATATAGTTTAAATTCCTCTGGGACTCTGAGCCACATTTCAATGCTGATTTAGAGAATTAACTCCCTAATCACTGGCACTTTATATTTCATAGGAATTTGGTAAAAATGCATTATTTTTACCTTGTTCATGGCTTTTCTGTAACTTAACCAGCAAATAGAAAATAGAAAAAGGGCCCATCCTTAAAAGGAGCAGACAGGCACAAATACTCTTTATTGTGATATTAGGCATAGGACAAGATGTCCATGCAATCGTCTTTCTCCCAGTAACATGTCAGAAAGCCCACTTCTTGCTATTGGAAAAGAGAGTTTTAACTAGACTTAAATCAAGAGGCTTTAATAAGGCCTGATGAAATTTATAAATCTTCGTTTCAGAAAAATGTCCTTATACACAAACATACACTTTCATGAAAGAGTGCCAATAGTCCCAAAGACCTGCCTTAGAGATTTAACCTGTCAGATCTTAAAGACTTTCCACGAAGAGTAACTTGTTATTATTTATAATACATGCAACCATGCGAGGAATAGCTCCATATGTGATTAGAGTTTCTCAGCATAACAGGAAATAGGTGATATTCAAAATAGCAAAACAACAGTGACACAGGAAATGGTCTTAGGCAATATATAGGAAAAACAAAATACCAAAGAAAAAAATAACTAAAGATATTCTGATTTATATATTTTTCTCAGGGGAGTCTGGGAGTTCAGTTCTAATGACTTACTTGTATATATTCTATTTTATAGGAAAAAAGATAGATATAGATAAATAGAATGATGTATTCTATGGCTATCTACAGATAGAGACATAAAGATAGAGACATACAGAGATTGAAATATATAACAATATATCCAGAAAAAACATGCTAATGTACTAAATGTTTTAACCCTTACAACTTATATTCATATACGGCAATTGTTGTCTCCCCCCAAATTCGAATGTTGAAGGCTCATCTCCTAGTGTGACTGTATTTGGAGTGGGGACATTGGGAAGTAATTAGATCATGAGGGCAGAGCCCTCATAAATGGAATCCGTGTTCTTATAAGAGACACCAGAGAGATGATCTCTGTCTCAGCCAAGTGAGGATATAGCTCAACTCCCATTGTGACTGTATTTGGAGTGGGAACATTGGGAAGTAATTAGATCATGAGGGCAGAGCCCTCATAAATGGAATCCATGTTCTTATAAGAGACACCAGAGAGATGATCTCTGTCTCAGCCAAGTGAGGATATAGCAAGAAGGTGGCCATCTGCAAACCAGGAAGAAGGCTCACATCAGACACCGAATGTACTGACACCTTCATCTTGGAATTCCCAGCCTCCAGAACTGTGAGAAATAAATGTTTGTTATTTAAGCCCCCCAGTCTACAGTATTTTTGTTATAGCAATCCATACTGACTAAGACAATACTAGTCACACATCACTTATATACTTTCAAATCTATTTTTTAAACTTCATGCAGTTAATAGGATCACCACAGAAAAAGTCTGATTTAATATTAACCATCTGAGACATTAAGGAAGGAGGTACTATTGCATATTATCCATTAGAACAATTTGATCTTTAGAGATACGGAGAGTACAGGCATAGTCACATTTATGAAGAGTGCTAATTTTTAAACTGCCAGTAATCTTTTGTTTCCAAGTTCTGGAAAATTAAACTCAAAGTGGTTCAAACAATAAATACATATATTGGTCATATATCTGAACAATCAAGGAGTAATTTTCCCTCAGGCTTGAGCTGACTCAGAGACTCATGTACTTTCAGATGGATTTAGTTCCTCTGGTATTTCAACTCTATTTTTCTTCATGTTGGCTTCATTACTAGACTGTAAGTAGTGACATGAAAGCTACTGTCTTAGTCTGCTCAGGCTGCCATAACAAAATACCATAGACTGAACATGGTGGAGAGGTGGAGACAGAGAGAGAGCTCTGGGGTCTCCTTCTCTTCTCATAAGGTCACCAGCCCTATCAGATTAGGGCACAACCCTCATGACCTCAATATTTATCACCTCCTCCCAGACCATTTTTCCAAGTATAGTCACATTGGAGGTTATGGCTTCAATATATGAATTTTGGGGGGACACAAACATTCAGTCCATAGCACTCTGCCACTGAGCTCTCTAAATTTATGTCTTTCTCACATGCAAATACATTCATTTCATCCTAACACCCCTAAAGTCTTAACAAATTCCAGCATCAACTGTAAAGTCTAAAGTCCAAAGTCTCATGTAAATATCATTTAATCAGATATGGGTGAAACTTGATATACAATTCATCCTGAGGCAAAATTCTTCTCCAGCTGTGAGTCTGTAAAACCAGACAAGTTACGTGCTTTTAAAATACAATGATAGACAGGCAGAGGATAGACATTCCTGTTCTAAAAGGAAGAAATAGGAGAAAAGGAAGGGATGGCAAGTCTGAAGCAAGTCTAAAGCCTAGCAAGGCAAATTTCATTAGAAGTGAAGACTCAAGAATAATTCCCTTTGGCCTGATGTCCTGCCTTCCAGACCCACTGCAGTGGCAGTGTCGCCCCATGGTTCTGCAGGGCAGCTGCCCCTTCAGTTCAGTGGAGCGTGGCTCCCTCAGTTTTCTGCGAGGGATCTGCCTACTGAGACCAAGGAGAAAGCGAGCAGCCTCACCCGCTGAGCCTGCGGTGGGAGTGGCAGCCCTCATAATCCTTGAATTGTCTTAGGAATCATTCCTCCCTTTTCTTCAAAGATAACACCTGTTAGCAGCCTTCTTTCATTCCATCTCATTTCTCTTTTTCATTTAGTCCCTTTGACAGTGTTTTTGTTGCTGCAATCTCATTTCTATTCTGGCACCTGCTGCACAGTGGCTGATTAAATTTGTCCTTCATATCCATACTAATTTCTTTATCAAATGGTTGTGCAGCTATACCCTCAGTGTTCTCTTAAGAATAAGCTTTCTCCTTTTTTTGCGGTATCGGTAGGCTGAGAAGTTTCCAAATCTTCACGTTCTGGTCGCATTTTACTTAACTATTCCTTCTTCAATTCATGGCTCTTCTTTCACACTTTACTGTAAGCAGTCAGGCGGACGCACACCACACCTTCAATCTTTTGCGTCGAAATCTCCTTAGCTTCACTGTTTCTATTACCCAATCTTGCATATGGGTATTTTTTCAAGTTGACTAAAAAAGATGAAGTTGAATTTTTTTCTATTATCTATCATTTCATATAGATCATCTGTGCATTAATTAGTCAATGTATTTACTGAAATTTGCTGAAATATTTTCCCCTGAAAGAATGAGTTTTGATGGATGGAACTGATACTTGTGTGATTAACTGTCTGTGGCAAAAGACAGTTTGTGCCCTCTTTACATGGCTTCAGGTCTCGCCATTGTAGCGCTCACCAGAGGACTTCCAGCTGCTAACATCTGCATCTCTTTCCTCTGGAGCTTATTTTGGTGGCGGAAACCCACTCTGCACTGAATATGGTCAGCAGGACCTGCCTTCTCCTCCTCCTTATCTCCAGTAAACTCCTCCCCCTCACCTGTAACAGCCTCAGCCAATTATTGACAGAGTTAGTGTCAATTTCCTCCCTTTCGGGGTGTGGCTTGGAACTCTGAGGCTCCAGCTCTCCATTGCTTTCCAGAATTTGCCACTGAGATTGAGTTCCAGCTACTTCCTGGGAGATCTTGTTTAGTAGCACACACTTAATTGTCTGCCTTTTGAAGTGTCCCGCCCAAATCCTGGAAACACAGAATGTGACCTTATTTGGAAATTATTGCAGATTATACTATTTGCAGACATAATTAGTCAAATATTTTGAGATGAGATCATACTGGATTAGAGTGGGCCTTAAATCCAATGAAAGTATCCTTACAAGAGGCAAAAAGTGCAGGCACAGAGAGAAGAAAGCCCTGTGAAGAAGGTGGTAGAGACAACGTATATTGCCACAAACCAAGGGAAGCCAGGAGCCATCAGAGTCTGGAAAAGGCAAAGGAGGATTTAACCCTAGAGGCTTTGGGGTGAGTATGGCCCTGACAACACCTTGAGTAAGACAGTACATTTCTATTGTTTTAAGGAACCAAGTTTGTAGCAATTTGTCATAACAGCCCTAGGAAACGAATATTTTCCCATTTCTGTCTCACTTCTGTACTCCCCTATGGAAGTTTCCTGGAATCATGTTTGAAATAAACTGCTTGCATTCAAATTATTGATCTAGGATCTAGTAACCTAAATTAAGATACTGAACAAACTCTTGTGATAAGTACTGATTTTCTGAATTTTGATCTGTCTTCCTTAAATTTTCTGGGAACAAGATACAGAATGGTGGAGACACCTTTTACACATCAACACTCACTTCCTGGCATCTCTGTGCTCCATGGATGATTTACAGAATTGTCATCCATAGGGGCATAGTCGAGAGTTTGTAAACAGTTCTTCCCACACTTTCCCTCACATTTCTGAAAGCCAGAAGAATGACAGAGCTGGCAGTTATGCCTCAGTTTTTGGCTGGAGCACAAGCTGCCTGAGCCAGGCTTGCTGTTCTCAGAGTTTGTTTTGGAATAATAATTATTGTTGACTTGACATCGATCCAGGAGAGAGATCCAGAGAGTGCCATCCACGGGTGGGCACAGAGAAGAAATTTCCTTTTGGTCTGTGCTGTGAAACGTACTCTCCTAAGTGAGGGATAATTTTATTTTTTAAATGTTTCTCCATTTCATAAGTAGTTGTAAAACATGTTGAAGTTGTCAAATACTTGAGACACAAAACTGTAAAAGCAATTCATTTTTTTCCTTTTCAGTTGTGTATGTGCATTATAATAAATGCTCACACACATTTTTTAGCTTTATTTTATATTTTAGCTTTAACTATAGCTATTCAAGTATATCCGTAATGCCAATTTAAAATGTTTTTAGTATATTTTAGTAATATAGATTAATAAAATGTAGATACTGAAAGATTAATATGCACCAGAAATATAATGTCTAATTCAGGGCATTAAAAAAACTTAAAATATAGGTGAGCAAGTTTAAATGATGGTCGGGTTTCAGATTCTGATAGCTCATGAAACTTTCAATATTGAATCTCAAGTGTTTTCATTTAGTACTGAATGCTGCCATCAAACATTAACCATTTCAGATGCTACCAACTGGTCTGCATTCAGTACACATTCAGCTACTAAAGCGAAAAGTCAGTAAAGAGGGTTAACTAGCTCACAGCTACCATTTCATGTAGCTCTAATTTTGGATAGAATATACTGGCTTCCTAAGATGAGGAGAATTGATTTCTAAACCTAGTAATTATAACACTTCATGACTCAGCTCCAGCTTTCTAGAAAAACTCTCATATTCCCTTCGTTCCCTTGAATATCGTCAGCTGTCTCAGCCACCCACTGAAGTTTCCCATGACCTATGAAGTAATGCCTCTTTCACGTTCTCATCCCTTGAATATGGACTATCCTATTTTTAAAATTTGAGACCAGTACTTCATCAGTTTCAGGAAAAAAAGCTATGCTTCTATGAAAATTATATATATCTTTATATAGATATTTTAAATATGTATATGTATATGTTTGTTCACAAAACTATAGCTTACATACCCGTCTTTTTGTAAGACCATAGCTTAAATATATATATATATATGAGATTTTAACCAATTGTAATAGAAAATGCTTTTCTATCTGTGTGTAATATACGTTCTTAAAATTTATGGGAGAATGGCAAGAAAGAACCAAAAATGCTCATTTATTTTTTAATGCTAGATACCCTTACTTTAAAGATACTAATTTCATGCAAATCTTATGGCATATATATAACAATTAAGTTCCCTGTGCCTATTTGATATAATTTATCAAATTTGAAAGTGTATAGTATATGTCATGTTTTCTAGTTAACACGTTTCTTTTTACCTTTTCTTTCCTAATTATTACTTGTTTTAATAATAAAATTATCCACTAGAAAGGCAAAAATCTATTACCTAAAACTTGTCAATATTTTAAGGGGTTATGAATAAAGAGAAAGAAATTCTCTAGCATTTTACTGATGGTTCAATTTTTCATTTGACTTTCTGTGTATAAATATACAAGAATAAAATTAGATTTTTGTCTTTCTAGTGGATTAAAGAAAGTGCTTCTCATTATTGCCTTAATATGTATTCCTCTAGTTACTAATGAGCTTAGATATCTCTTATATGTATATTAGCCATTTAAATTATTTCTTTTGTGAATTGCCTATCAAATTATGTTAATTTGCATAGATTGAAAATTATATATTAGATTTAACCCTATGTCATTATGCTATATTGCACCTATCTTCTTCAAATTTCTTTGTCATTTATCTGTTTACTATGGTGTCTTTTATAGAATATGACCCATTCATATCCATGTGATTAAAACCACATTTTTTCTTTTGTTGTTGCATATTTTTGTTTTTTAAATAACATCTCTCCCCCACCTTAATCTTATATAGATGTTTTTCTTTATTTACATCTCAATGTTCTATATAGTAGTTTTCTCACTTATACTTTATTCCCGTGACATAATTTTATGGTTTAATACATTATTCTCCAAGTAGTGAACTAATATTCCCAGCCCCAATAAACAATCCATTCTTCTGTAACTGATTAGTGCTACCATCACTTACAAGTCCCCATAATATACATGGGTCTATTTCCTTGGTTGGTTCTATTGGTTTGTTTGTCTAAGAATGCGTTAGTGGCATCAGTGTTATTTATGATGGATTTGCAATGTATACCATAATAGGGAATTCTCTCCTTTGCTCTTTTTATTTCTTTCAAAAAAATTCTGTACGAACTTTTGTTCTTTAATATAAATTTCAGAATAATTTCGTACATTTCTCCTTTGTACATTCTCAAAATCCTGTGAAGAATATGGTTGAATTTATAGTCACCTTACAGTCTAGATCAATGATAATTGATACCTTTACTATGTTAAGTTTTCTATGTATTCTATATCTTTAAATGTTTCATAAGGATTTTGTTCATTTTTAAGATACTGCTTAATTTATATTTTTTCTAGACGTGGTAAATATTATCTTATTTCTACTAAACACAAATGGAGAATAATGGTGCTTATTTCTTCCACTGAGTATATATCCAACTATCTTGCTGAACTCAGTGTTTCTAATGACTTGTGAATTGCTTTAGATTTTCTAGGTACAATTATCATACTCTGCATTTTTGTCTTGTTGTATTGGCTAGATACTCAAATCTAATACTTGTAGCAAATTTGTAGCAAAGCTGGAAATATGCTGGTAAAATCCAGCGGGACTTGACAGCATCAGATCTCAGTGTTTGTTATTGGTTCTGAATAAGTTTTTAAATATTTGAATGTTGTCCCTAAATAGTGTAAAACCTTATTTTTTCCCAATTATAAGTTGAATGGTTCAAATCTTTTCCATTATGTACAATTATATGTTTTATAAGGTTTATATAGATAACCTCTATTAGATTAAAGAAGTTGCCTTTATTCCTTTTTTCCTAAAAAGGAAATGAATAGCTGTTGAATATATCAAATGCTTTGTGTCAAACTTTCCTGTTTATTTAGTTTTGTGGTATCTTACAGGGGTAGATTTTTCCGATGATAAACTATTTATTCTTAGGATAAACACTTTTTAATTATGGTTTATTGTTTAAACACATCATTGGAAACATTTAGCTAGTAGTTTAATTAGAAATTTGGCTCAGTTTCATAGGCAAACTGTCCTGTACTCTTTAATATTTGCACTGCCCGTATCAGTTTTGGATCAAGATTATACCAGTCTCAAAAAACTCAATTAATACTACCACTAATAATAGAAATAATTATTATGTATATTGGGCACTTATTACATAGTAGGCATTTTCTATAAGCTTCACTTGTATAAATTCTGAAATTATACCATAATTCAATGCATCGTAAAATATGACCATCGAATTTCTTTTTCTTTTCTGTTTTCTTTTAGCAATCATATAGTGATTTATCACAATTACTATCATTGTCTTTTTTAAATTAATTAATTTAATTTTATTTATTTTATTTTTGTCTGTGTTGGGTCTTCGTTGCTGCACACGGACTTTTCTCTAGTTGCGGCGAGTGGGGGCTACTACTCTTCGTTGCGGTGCACATGATTCTCATTGCAGTGGCTTCTCTTGTTGAGGAGCACGGGCTCTAGGTTGGTGGGCTTCGGTAGTTGTGGCGCACGGGCTTAGTTGCTCCACAGCATGTGGGATCTTCCCGGACCAGGGCTCGAACCCGTGTCCCCTGCACTGGCAGGCAGATTCTTAGCCACCACACTACCAGGGAAGCCCCAACTATCATTCTCTTTTAATACAGAAGACCTAATATCAGCTAACATTTTCTGAGCACTTGAAATCGTCTAAGGCTTATACATTTATGAATTCATTTATTCCTCACAAAAACACTATGAGGTAGGGATTATTATTCTCAATTTATGTGAGGAAACTGATGGATCTGTCCAAGGTCACATGAGTGGAACCAGGATTCGAAGCTAGGCTGCCCTTAACCGTTGTTATATATTGCCTCTCAAATGAGGATAGTTTCTTTCAACTTATTGGCAAGAAGGATTTTCTACTCTTAGCAAATTTGAAGAAGTTCCATTATAATAATAATAGTTTGTACTATTATAAAAAGTAAAATTAGGGCTTCCCTGGTGGCACAGTGGTTGAGAATCTGCCTGCCAATGCAGGGGACACAGGTTCGAGCCCTGGTCTGGGAAGATCGCACATGCAGCGGAGCAACTAGGCCCGTGGGCCACAATTACTGAGTCCGCGCATCTGGAGCCTGTGCTCCGCAACAAGAGAGGCCGCGATAGTGAGAGGCCCGCGCACCGCGATGAAGACTGGCCCCCGCTTGCCACAACTGGAGAAAGCCCTCGCACAGAAACGACGACCCAACACAGCCATAAATAAATAAATTAATTAATTAAAAAAAAAAATGAAATGACCATAATAATGAAATCTCTTAAAAAAAAAAAAGTAAAATTATTACCAGGGGAATTGATTTAATGGTAGTCTCATTAAATATCTCTACAATAATTTCTAGCCGGGTAAAGCACAGTTAGGATTTTGTCAAAATAGCCAAACTGATTAATAATAAATGCTATTCAAAGAGAACTTTCTAGGCACTATGTTTTAAGTAAATTGTAGCTAGATAAAACATGTCATAAATCAATACTATAAGGAATGATATAGGTCTGTTTAGTGTTATTTAAACCTAGTACTCAAAGCATTTCTTTAATATTTGTTTATAGATTTAAGAGAAGTCATTTAAAATAATGCTCCCAGTTGTTTAGCAGTAGTATTATGCTGTTAGAAATGATTTAGGTGATAATGATGATGTTGTTATGTTATTATAAAAGATTTTTTTTTCTCTCACAGGCCAACTTATTGCATTTATAGAATTGCTCATAATTCATATCAATAGAACCTAAAAAGTATAATTTTCGATAACAAAACAGCATTTAAATCCTAGGTGCAGTGTTTATATAAATAAGGACAAGTCTAGTCTGTTATTTTGAAAAATATTACTGGGCAAATTTGATCATGCTGATTTATTAAACAGCACAGAAGAAACACATAGTGGGGTTATGACAGTGAACAATTATTTGAAGCGTTTCTGTCTTATCAGTTTTATTAGCCATTATCTCCTGCTGAGTTATAAAATACTTGATGTCAGGCAGGATACTTATTGACAATACTTTGGCATTGTGCTTTATCCTACTACGTCTCCACTTACTGAAGGAGTGAGAAGAGGGTGGCAAGAATTAGGCAGGGCTTTGTAGGAAAAATAACGTGACAAATGTTTCCCTTACCGGAGATAGCAATTGGAAAAAAAGAAAAAACAGGAAGACAATTTCTATGCAACTCACATATCTTTTGGTATTAAATTAAATTACATTAATTATTAAAATTTATGATCTGTATAGTTTTAATTAAAATACTATTAAGCTTTCTGCTGTAAACACAAATTAACTCTAAATGCTAATATAAAGGAATAGGAGTCTCTCACATACACAATTCCGAGTGTGCTATTTTTTCCTTCTTTCAAATCACACTCAATTTAGCTAATTAAAAAATATATATATTTTACCTGTATATTTGGAAAATATTTAGAAAAAATATAATTGTGTAACCTGAAAAAATCTACATATAATCCTTATGGCTATGTAATGCTAATGAATTTAATACTAATGAATACTAATGAATATTAATACTAATATTAATGAACAAATGATTTATTAATATTTATATTTTACAGATATTTAAAAATTATTTATACATGCTTTTTCAGTAAATAAATGTTCAAATCAATAGGTATATGTGGTGGGCTGAATAATGGCCACCAAAGATGTTCACACTCTAATCCCTGTAAATGTACTTTTTATGGCAAAAGAGACTGTGTATGTGGTTGTTTCGAGGGTGTTGAAATGGGGAGCTTGTCCGGAATTACCCAAGTGAACATGATGTAATCCCAAAGATCCTTGTAAGAGGGGGCAGGATCAGGGAAACGGAGGTTGACATAATGAAGGAAGCAGAGAGAGATTTGAAGATATTCAGCTGCTGACTTTGAGGATGGAGAAAGGAGCCAAGAGGAAAGGTATGCAAGGAATAGAGTTCTCAAAGCTGGAAAAGGTAAGGAAACTAATTCTTTTCTAAAGCTTCCAGAAGGGGCATGACCTGACCAACAACATGAATTTGGCCCCTTAAAACCCATTTTAGATTTCCAAGCTCCAGAACTTTAAGATTATACATTTTTGTTGTTGTAAGCCACTAAATTGTGGTAATATGTTACAGCAGCAATAGGAAGCTAACACAGCATATTACACAAAATGGAAGGTAAACCCATGCTTGCAATTTTTTCAAAGTAACTGCTAGTCTAGATTAGCTTGCAAACACTTTTTCTACTTTCTGACCTTCCATTGGCCCATCAGCTCTCAGCAATCTCACATTGACTCCTCTTCCTCAGGCCGGTTTTACCTGCTTCACAGATGGTTTGCCAGTTTCTGTGATAAATGTCTAAAATATAAATAACACATTTATTAAGATACAATCCCTGTTTTGCAAGACTAACAAGGAGTTCATAGGAAAAGCAAAACATAACAAAAATATTAAGAACTAGTGCTCTGGAGTTGTTCTACCCAATGCAGTAGCCACTAGCCAAAGGTGGCTACTGAGCACTTTAAATACGGTTAGTTTGGATCAAGATGTACTTACTGTAAGTATGAAATACAGACCTGACATTGTTACTGAATGAGGTTTGTTTGCCCAGTGCACAGCAAGCCAACTGTTGAGATGCTAGGGTTTAGAGCAGAGAAAAGATTTATCCACGAGGTAGCCAAGCAATGACATGGGAGAGCAAGTCTCAAATCCATCTCCCTGAGGGCAAGGGACTTGGGATATTTATGAGATAAAGAATCAAGGTTGCCTGAGGTGTGGAAAGCATGGAGAAAGGTGATTGGAGATGAGAAAAGGATAAGGTAAGAGTCCTCCTGCGCAGGTGCAACTAAGCTACAGGCTTCTTCATGGGATGTATATTAAGAAAATGGCAGCCTTGGTGTGTTCTAAGGGTGGAGTTTTGGGCCCTCTGATGTCAAAAGGTCACCAGTGGGACATTCACAGGTGCCCAGTTGGATGGTTGGTGGTCCCAACCTGTCTTTTTTTTTTTTTTTATTTTGGCCACACCACATGCCATGCTGGACTTCCCCTACCGGAGATCGAACCCGTGCCCCTACATTGGAAGCATAGCGTGATAACCACTGGACCACCAGGGAAGTCGGGTCCCAACCAGTCCTAACCGGCTGGAGCCTGAACTGGACAGAGCTGACTCCAAGTTCCTGAAAGAACAACTATGGCAAACAACTTGATTAGGCTGCTTGACGCTTGGAGGACATGCAAGTTTCTGTAAAAACAATTAAAATGAGCTTGATTGGTAAAGGCAGGTTGCAGTTCATTTTTTATTAAGCAACTTACAGTTTAATGGATCTAACTGCCCTCATCTTCAATACCAAAGCCTTGAGCAAGAAAAAAAAAAAGTAAAACATCTCAGTAATTTTTATATTGATTACACATTGCAATAATAATAGTTTGTATATAATGGGCTGTAGTGTAAGCGCCTGACATTAAGCTTCTGATTGCATAGGCATCCACTTTCAAAGACATCCATCTCAAATAAACAAATTGCCAACTTTATGACACAACTACTAACTAATCAACTAGATAAGAACCCAGTTCAGCCCCCACCCATGAAATTCCCCTTTCAGAAAGCCCTGGTTGATCTAGATAACTGACACTTGAGTGACCCTGCTTTTCTCTTCCTGTGCTGTTAAGTCTCACTCTTATGTTTTAAATTTGCCAATAAAGAATGAAGCCTCGAAACCCCAGACACCCCACCCTCGACCCCAATAAAGGCAGAGACCGAGGTCCATGCCTGCACTTTCTCTCCTCTCCCAAGGACCTCGCTGTGTGGCCCCTTGTGAATAATAAACTTTGTTTTTTCAGAGTTCTTTGACGGTTGTTGCTACGGTGTGTCTTGTAATCATAATAAAAATCCCAAGGGCTGGTCCAGCCAGGGCATTGGCACCAGTAGGGAATGTCTGTGAGGGCTGCCTCGAGGAATAGGGCCCCGGTGAGCATCCCCAGGCATTTCTAGCTGATGGCATCCCTACTGATAGGTCGACAAAACATGGGCTAAATTAAATATAGTTTTTAAATTGTTTTTCTTGTTTCTTTTAATTTTTTAAATGTGGCTATAGACATTTTAAAATTACATACGTGGCTCACTTATAGCTATAGAAAAGTGCTGACAGAGCACAATCTTAGAGATTTTATGCGTTGTATTTGCTCATCTCCCTCCGGCCCTGCAGCTGAAAATTCGTATGTTGATGTTCTAAACCACAGTACCTCAGAATGTGACCTTATTTGGAAACTGGGTCATTATAGATGTAATTAGTTAAGATGTGGGCCCTAAGCCAATATAACTGGTATCCCTATAAAAAGGGAAAAGGTCTCATCTCTAGCCCCTCCCCTGAAAATAATTTATGTTCCTTCTCCAGGAGAATATTATTTGCCAACATGCCATGATGAAAGTATTGTTTACATATGCTGTCCTCTCTATTGGGATTTCTTTTTCCATTCTTATTCCCCTACTTTTCAGCTAAGCTTTCCTTGAACACCTCAGCGTGAAACAAGCATCTTGTTTGCTTGTATTTTTGCATATCTTAGAAAAAGCGTTAATGTCTGAGTTTATCAAAGGCACAGAATATAATATTTTCATACTTTTCAATCCCAGGTCTTAGCACAAAATATATACTCATTTTTATGAGAAAACGGGTGGCAGTATTTTTGATTTGTCATTTTTATTATTAATATTAATTAGAAGTTACTGAAGAAAATTCCATGACTTCCAATAGATCTTTATTTCCTCTAAAAAATGGAATTAAATGTTTACTTTTAAAAATATTTGCAGTATTTTCAGTATAAAGAATTATTTTGCTGTCTACTTTCTAAACAGTATATATTCAGTGATGCCAGATATATTTCATTATCTGAACACTTGAAACAGTGTAAACGCATACTTACCACGTTCTCCATAACAATCTAGCAAGGTAAATCAATGGCCTCCATGGAAGATTTTCTGTATTATTTTTCCTTGAATCCTCAGTGTCTTGAAGAGTCGATGGCCCATAAAAAAAGAGCTCATAATATGTTGTATGAATAAATGAGAAGGTAGATGAATAAAAAATATATAAACTTTTACAGCCAAAGGCTGCCAATGAAGTGTACTTGGCACATCTTATGTTAAAGTTGGTATTTTTGAAATTTGGGAAATACATTGATTTCAGGGTTCTGTGCCAGTTTTCATTTTATGTGGCATTACAAGGCTCTTTTCCAATAGTGTCTAGTACTCAACAGCCCTCCTCTGAAGTAGTAATTATTCTGTAGAAGCTCATGGTTGTATTCTTCTTTCCCTATCTATGTCTCTGCCATTCTCTCAAATCTGGCTGCATTTAGGAGAAATCAAGCTGAACTCATTCAGGAAACAAAGAAGGTTCTTTCCAAACCATGTGATAAGGTTAAATGAAAGAGCTGCCTTTGGCAGACAAGAGATCTTTTCTGATGAATTAAATTATACAGTCCATTAGGATAGGAAATATATATCATGCCAATTTGATTTAACACATGGATCATGTATTTGGCCCTAGGACTGAATTATATCTTCAATAGTTGCTTTTGGGTTGCTTCCACAAATAAAATATTAATGTCAAAATCTCTGACTGACACTATCTTTTCATCTATTTATTCACGAAATGAACATTTATTGATTATTACTACATAGAAATAATGCCATAGAGAAGCTCAAACTCTAATAGAAAAGAATGACTTTTAAAATCATGAAAAGTTGTAATAATATCTAAATAATGTTTATAAATCCTATGAGTGTGCAGAAGATGGGGGAAATCATTTTTTCTTAGTATCTGGCCATGAATAACATAATTGGTTTCCTGAGATGACCTTTCAGGTCCAAGTCTTTGGTTGTAATGAGTAGAGGAATAGACAAAAAATACCATATAGGCTCCTCTTCCTCATTGTTAATGATCTTTCTTGCTAAACCTGTATACAACATCAGATCTTTCTCAATGTAACAATCCAGGCAGATGCTACAAATTAATAAGAGTTGGCTGGCCCTCAAGAGGAAAACTTTTCATCATCTTTGCTGATGTAGATCAAATTCTGATGAAACTTGTTAGAGCCTCACTAAAGAGTAGCCTGCCAAGAACATTTAGCACAATGACCTTGAGAAAAACATCCAGTGAGAAAGTCAGGTTTACTTGCCAATATGAATTACATTCAACCATATAAACATGCCCTGAAGATAAATTATATGTATGTGTGTGTATATATATATGTGTGTGTGTGTGTGTGTGTGTGTGTGTGTGTGTGTGTGTGTGTAGGTATGTATGATTGCATGTATGTATCTATGTCATGAATGTGTATGTCTGTGTTTATGCTATTTTGGAATTTCTCAAGTCATTGTTTATATTATTACAATACAGTGTTGGGAAATACATTTTTATTTTCTAACTACTTTGAATTATTAGATATAATGTGATTATGATAAATATTTGTTGAGTGCCCACCTAACATGTATGAAAAACTAACATTAACTTCTAAAAAAAGAGACATACTTTAGAAACATTTAATCTTATCAACATTTTATAAAAATATAAAAAGTATATGCTATATAATTGAATGTTTATATGTTATATATATGTTTATATAATATGTTTATATAATATATATAAACATGCTCCCAGTGAAGCCAAAATTCACATTGAAGGTAGAGATATATACAACCTTATATTTAGAAAATGGAACTTTGCATTCCAGACCCTGTTCTTGGATATAAAATTGTGGTGATTTGTCTGTATAACTCTCTAAATATGATTATTGTACATAATCTCTTAAGAAAACAGCAACACCTCTCCATTCAAATAACTTCTTTGGGACCTGTTACTTGTTTTCCACATTGGATTGTACTTTATTAGTCCATAGCAAATTTTTTCTCATGGTGAGTTATATTCCATTGACATCACTGTTATATAGTTTTTGATTAGCCATTAGCAGTTTAACTCACTATATGAACGATGGAACTGTTGCTCATGAGGTAAATATTAACTTCATTTATTTTCTATGACATTTTTACACGAGAAACAGTGCTGCTAACATAATTACAAGATGGTCTGAAGCTTTTAATTCCACAAAGTTCATTGTGATTTCATTGGAACTCTGTGGATCATGATGGTTACCAATTAATTTATGCAGTGTAATGAGTGCTTCATTTCATTCACCAGAAATTAAAAAGATGCTACATTACAGCTTTGTGGTTTTACAGACTCAGTTATCCTTTATTCCATGCATAATGGCAGTGAAATTGGTTTCCAGATATGATGCCTTTCAAATTCTCATTAAGAATAACAGAGTTAGAAAGAAATTTCTGTCATAAAAAATTTCTAATGCAAAATGTTATAACTTACATTATTATTCTCATCTTTTGAGTTACCTATGTAAGAGTATTTTTCAGATAAATGCTGTAACAATTTATTGTGCATATTTTCTCTACTATATTAACCTAAAAACACCATAAAAATACTAATATTTTGCTTTTAATGAAACTCTCTCTACATATTACACAATAATCACCAAAATAATATTAAAAGGTTGACATATATTTTTTATTGCATAATGAAATCTTAGTTTTTAATTTTCCTTTGACATCTCAGGTGATACATAGGAGAAGTATTGGGTTGGCCAAAAATTTCGTTTGGGGTTTTCTGTACAATGTTACGGAAAACCCCGAACAAACTTTTTGGCCAACCGAATACTTTTGGTGTCTTTATTTTTTGCCAATACAATACCTGTTTTGTTTTTCCACACTATGTCATAACCCATTAACTTAAACTAACAATAACATCAAATCTCATTTCTAATTCCATGCATTTTATTTTTTAATTTGGAAAGTTTTACAAAGCACACAATGTTCAAATTGTTATAATCTTCTAACCTTAAAATATTTTATTTTGGTTATAGTTTGCATGTTCCTTGAAAAATATAGGTCGTGGTTTATGAATACAAAATACATTACCTTTAACAATTTATCACTAATTTTTTTTTAATAAAGAGACCACTCACATACCTTCTGATAAGTGTGGATATTGGATATTCTCAATGACAGCTATATGGATTGCCTTTCACTCCTCTTGCTTCACTTTTTCTTTTCCAGCATTTCTTTCTAATGCTTATTATTGATTCATTTTACTACCAATGGATATTCAATAGCCCACTATAATTTGACTCTCACTGGAAGTCAAAATAAAGGGTTATTTGCAAGGAAGTTTCACTTATTACCTAGCTCCTTCTATCTTACAAATATTGGCTAAGAATTCTCTTTGACCAAACTTTAGTTAGGCTCCCCTGAGCCCATTTTTTGACCAGGCTTCATCTTTGGGGCTTCTCTTTGGCGTACCTAGTCCAGTTGTAGCAAGAATCCTGCTAAGTCAGTTTAACAACATCTCTTTACCTTTGATATCTCCTCAGCGCCATTTTCCATCCACTGGAACCTCACCCTGCTCCTTGGCTCTAAATGCCCACTTGTCCTTATTGTAGTCATGGATGAATCCATCTCTCTGTTATTGCAATAGTCCTGAATAAAGTCCTCCTTACCATTTCAACAAGTGTCAGAATAATTTTTTTTCTTTAACACCATTTGGCTTAATGTACATGGTTTAGTGTTTATATCTATTTCCTTATTTTAAAAAATTAAGAAATCTCTTACCCTGGTGACTTTCAAATTATGACCACCTTAGAAAGTTCAACCACAGAGTCTAAAAGCATACTGAGTCATCAACTAGATCAAAAGAAAAACTATAATCTAGGAAAAAATAAACTTGCAACTCAAACACCTGATAAAGGTTTTAATACTTGAATATAGAAAGGGCTCTTAAAACCAATATAACAAAAAACAAAATTTATCATTAACATGAATATGAATTACACAGGAAAAATAATATGCAAATGGTTATTAAATCCATAAAAAAGATGTTCAGACTCAGATACTTCTAGTTGTCTTCCAATAGCCATTCTCTCATTTTTCTTAGCAAAAAAAAATAAGGTCAGATAAAATAAAATTAAATTAAATTAAAATAAACGTGTTGTATAGTTATCTCTCTTGCAGCTATGTGTGGCCACTTGGCTAGAGGTCTCAAAGAAATATGTAAATATAAGTGTTGGGGACACACATCCAGGAAGTCTCCTTTAAAGAGAAGGAGCATGTCTTTCATCTTCCTACTTGATTTTTCTTCCTTTTTTGAACACACCTGTGATGGTTAAGGCTCCAGGAGCTGTTTGGAACATGTGCATGAGGTTAGAGACGTGAGACTGATCACAATCGACTTTGAGGGGCTGCCACACCAGCCTGGGTACCCTACTTCTCAATTCTTGTTTTATTTTTAATAGGAGAGAAATGCACCATTATGAGATTTAAGCTCCCGATATTTTGGATTTTCTTATTTTATGCTCGCAAACCTTATTGTACATACACAAATTTGTTTACAAATAATGAAAAACACATTTAAAATACGACTTTTAATTATCAATTTATCAAAGATGTTTAAGGTTAAAACTGTTTATTTCTGTCCGGATGTGAAAAAACAGGCATTCATATACTGTCAATGGTGTGGTGATTATAAACTGGTGAAAATTGTTTGAAAATCATTTTGTGACATTTATCAAAATTTTCAAGTTATGTATCTCTTGCCCCGGTTAGACATCTCTTGTATCTCTTGTCTTGCAGTTAGACATCTAGGAATTTAAAATTTTCTTCTAAGGACACTTCCTGGATATCTTTCCAACACTTTTGCTTATACATCATTTTCTAGACTTTTAGTCAAGGAGCCACACATGAGAAGTAGCTATAAAAATATTTGGTTGCAATTGTAGCATTATTTATTATAGAATTTGCGGTAACTTTAGAGTTCATCAATAAGGCTCTGGTTAAAAAAAAAAAAAAAAAAGGAACATCCATTTAATAGTAGACAACCATGCATTTACCAAGGATGAGGAAGATTTCTGGATACTGATGTGGAAGGATATCTAGGAAAGACTGAGTAAAAGTAGGTCTGCTAGGTACTCCCTTCCTCAGGATGCCTTAGGCACTCCTCCTATGTGTATACTGGTAGCATTTTCCAGCTGAGAGATAACCTCTAGGGTGTTAGGAGATCCTCAGTTTTTTATCAGTGAGTTCTTTTAGCAGAATACACATGATATATCCTGAAAATAAGCGTTACTGATAGACTGACTTGTACTGCAGATGGTGCTTCATTGTCTTTTCCAAATCCAGATGTCTCCCAGTGTGGAAAGGAGACTTATAGGAAGCTAAGTCTGATAGTTTGGGGACTTCGCAGATACTGATGCTCTATTAGTAGTCACATTAGGCAGGATCTATAAATCGTGTGAGTCTGTTTGACAATTCAGCCTTTAGTGATAATTCAATATCCAAGATACATTGATACACATAAAGCAAATTTGAGAATAGATTGCTTTTATATATATATATATAAAAGTATCCATCTTCTCTTGTACAGGTAGGAAGAGCACATTTCTGGATAGGTGCACAAGAAATTGTCACCAGGGAGGAATAAACCTAAAGACTATGCTTTTGGCACTAAATTATTTTCTCACATGCAATATAAATTTTGACTTGCATTCAAATTAACGTAAGGAAGTAAACACAGATTTTTTAAACTCAAGTAAATTAGAACTGTCATACTATTTTTATTTACATCAAGATCTGTGACAGCTTTGTCATTAAGGTAAATATTGCAAGGTTAGTGAGGAAATTCAAATTTGATTTCCAAGTCCAAGCTGACTCAATAAAACTATAAACATAATCCTCTTAAGACTGAGAATCACATTAGAATAAACCTATTAGAATAGAAACTCATAGAAAAGTTTCCTTTAAAAAAATCAGGATTTAATCATGATAATGACAAAGTAAGATTAAGTCAAAATGATACACCTGACAGACCTTTTGAGCAAATCTAGATACTTTATATTTTAGTGTATTTTAAGGTATCTAACATACATAAATATTCTCTTGCCTTGTTTTTTTCATTTTACAAGAAGTTATTCAATGTTAGGAAGTTTAATCCTTTGTAATCTCAAAGGATCTTTTCCTCCAACTCAAAGTCTCCCATTTTCTTCAGTTTAATGATATTGAAATTTATGGCCTCTGGTCTCAATTTACTTTTCTTAAAAGTTTATTTAAACTTTTGGAGCTAACATATTTAAAATTTTCACAGTGTTATATGAAGTTGTATTGTTTGGAAGGGATTAAACGAAGGGGGCTTTTCAGATTATACCCTTCTGTATTGTTTTTGCTATTACAAAATATATATATTTACTATTTTTATAAAAGAAGTCAGAAATACATCTTATTGCATTAAATTACCATACAAATGAATTCAAAGAAAACCTTGTTCAGCTGAACAACATATCTTCCTTTCTTTTTTTTTTTTTTTCCTCTTTATTTCTCCCTTTCAAACACTATTGTGGAGAAATATTGCAAGGTAATAGATTTCTGAAAATCATTTTGAGGTTAATGGATTAGTTTACATGATAAATAAATCTTATTCAGTGTACAGCTATTGAAAATAAGGATCAAAACTTAGAACTCTATAATTCAGCCAACCTGGAACAAAAGTAATATATTAGACAAAATCTTCATATTCTAACCCATGCTCAGTCTGTACCTCTTCAGTGTACTGAAAAATCTAGTATTTTAAATTTACGTCTTTCAATTTAACATAAAGAAAATACTGCTGACAAACTGAAAAAGAAGCTTCAGAGCAATAACATATGACATTATAATTCTTTATATATTAAGCTTTTATAAGACTGCTGATGAGAATGAAGTAAATAGAAGATTAAGGAATCTATTTAAGGATAATTAAAAGCTCCAGCAATTGTGATAATCATTTTTTCAAAATTGTCTAATTTAGAATAGGTCATTGTTTTCTGAAAATAAAAATTAGTTTCACCATGAGAGAAAAAATTATTTTGATACTTTTTATGTTACATAAACAATGATGCTTCATCTAGAACTGGAAGACAGAATTTCAGTTCTATTATTGTTAAAACAATTACACTTCGACTCAGGCAGAATTTGTGACAAAGTGTAACGGTTTAACAAAAATATCTCCTATATTTTCTTCTCAGATTTGAATTGAGTTTTAAGTATAATATGATTCAAAATAATCAGTGGTAGGAAGTATAATTTTCTATCCTAAAAAATATTCCATCTTATGGCATCTGCTTTGTTGGCCAATACTAACTGAGTACATAACCAGTCATAAATAAAAACCAAAATTTACAATACACTTAGTACATGTAATGCTCTATAGGTATTTTTTGTATATCTGAAATTTAGTCTACATATCAGTTATATGTAACCTTCTAGAGGTTCCATATTCTTTCTCATTTTGCAGGTAAATAAATTAGAACCCAGACAGTTTAAGTGGCATTTTCCAGAAACGGCAGCCTAGTGAGATTTGAGCAAGGTAGGCCTAGCCCTTTTTTCTAAGTACACTCTATTGTTTCCATGTAACTCTATTTGATATTAAGAAATGAATATTTATAAGGCATCATGTTTAGCTTCCATGTACCTAGAGAATCCGATAGAGAAGATTGGAAATATACTCAATAAAGTAAATAAGAGATCATAGTACTGAAATCATATGTGAAAATATATGTTAAATTACATATGTAGATTATTTTAATTATTCCTACATACATTTTTATATAAAACATGTACAAGAGCCTATCATTTTAGCAAATTGTTCTTTAACTGAATCAGAAGAGAATGTTATTTATTTTAATATTTTTACTGTGATTAAATCCTTAGCAAATTTAATCTTATATGTTATTAAATCCTTAGCAAATGTCAAATATTAATATTTTGGCACACAGATTAAGTTGTGCATCTGCTGATAAAATAAAATTGTGAGAAGAAAATTTTTTAAGAAATTGAATTATATTATTAAAGGAGCATAATAATACTTAGTGTTAAAAATCAGTAACTGTATAATGAGCACAAATGTGTTAAATTTAACACTATCTTATTTAGATTTATTTTAACTATACTTATTGCTTTTCAATTTAATATTGATTAATTAATTTTGATTAATTAGATTAATTTTGCTTTGGTATTTTATGAGGTTGATTTTCTTTTTTTAAAAATTTATTTATTTTATTTATTTATATTTGGCTGTGTTGGGTCTTCGTTGCTGTGTGTGGGCTTTTCTCTAGTTGCGGCGAGGAGGGGACACTCTTCGTTGGGGTGCGCAGGCTTGTCATTGCCACGGCTTCTCTGTTGCGGAGCATGGGCTCTAGGCATGTAGGCTTCAGTAGTTGTGGCTCACGAATTCTAGAACTCAGGCTCAGTAGTTGTAGCACACGGGCTTAGTTGCTCCGCGGCATGTGGGATCTTCCCGGACCAGGGCTCAAACCCGTGTCCCCTGCATTGGCAGGCAGATTCTTAACCACTGTGCCACCAGGGAAGCCCTATGAAGTTGATTTTCAACTATAACTTTCTTCTTTATCCTAGTTAATCCAAATAGTTTTGTTTATAATTATGGTTACATTATTTTTGTATTATGACATCATATGTTGTCACACCTGTAGATGTCGTGTTTCGTTTCAATGCAAATTAATATAGTGCATATGGACAGCTAAATTATTAGTAAATATATCTCAATGTATTTTATGTTTTAACTCAATAGATAATGTACTTTAATCACAAGTAAATTAAGGTTTGATTAATGACCCTGAAGTTTTGAAAGGAAAAACAGTAGAACTAGTAAATGTACATCCAATCTTTATGGAGAAAATATGCTTTATTCATGATTTAGCTGTCTGACATATAGCAATTTAGAACTCCAGGTATATACATCTTTTTTGGAGACAAAACTATAAATCTCGAAAGCAAAAATCATAATCTTTTAATTAGCATTTATTGTGTTCTCTGTGGTAATACAAGTCAAAAGGAACTTTAATACAAGCTCTTTTTCATTCCCTTGGCACCTTGCTGAAACCAACTACTCAAATATTTGTAAAATCTATCATGCATGGCATAGCACACACTTTGGCATTGTTTTATGTTAATTTACTACACTATAACAAACTGTGGGGCATAATTTTTCCCATTATTTTTCTGAGAAAAGAGGAAACATTTCTTTGGAGTTAGGATTTTTTTTCTTCATTGTCTTTTTCTGTAGATTTCAAATCTGTAATTGGGTAAACCAACTTTTTATTTTGAAACCATTTTATAATTTTTCTTAATGATTTCTTCAGTTTTTTTTTTTTGACGTATAGTTGATTTACAATATTGTGTTAGTTTCAGGTGTACAGCAAAGTGATTTGGTTATACATATATATGTATATATATATATATATATATATATACATATATATTATTTTTCTCGATTATTTTCCATTATAGTTTATTACAAGATATTAAATATAGTTCCCTGGGCTATACAGTAAGACCTTGTTGTTTGTCTGTTTTATATATGATAGTGTACATCTGTTAAACCCATACTCTCAATTTATCCCTCTACCCCTTCTCCTTTGGTAACCATAAGTTTGTTTCCTGTATCTGAGTCT
The DNA here is from genome assembly GCF_965194825.1 of Balaenoptera physalus. Taxonomy (NCBI): domain Eukaryota; kingdom Metazoa; phylum Chordata; class Mammalia; order Artiodactyla; family Balaenopteridae; genus Balaenoptera; species Balaenoptera physalus. The sequence continues at coordinate 112,962,680 of NC_138891.1, read as the reverse complement.
GTTTCTGTTTTTTAAATAAGCTCATTTGTACTATTTTTTAGATTCCATATCAGTTTTCAATTTTAGATTTTCATTTTCTTCCTCTTGTGGTTCTTCTGTATTTTTCGATCACTTTGTCTCTTGTGTTGGTTTCATCTCTTTAGTCAGTTTCATGTATTCTTACTTCATGAGTCTTCACATGCTGTTGCTGATATTTTTGCCAGTATCTTTTCCTCACCTGCATTGTTAAGTCTCTCAGTAATACCTATTTACTTGTGTTCTGCTAGACAATAATGATGATGAGACTAACAGACATCATGAAAAGTAATTTTAGAATAAATTCTTGCAAGGTTAATTTCCCATACATATTTATATATGTCACTATCCAAGACTTATATTTGATTACAGGACCGTTTGTCGAAACTCCCTAATTTCTATGGCAAGATTGACTTGATACCATCTTATCCTAATGAAAGACAATCCTTAGTAAATTCAAGGCATCCAGTCAAACATTACATTTCCTTGGAGGCTCTCTACAAGTATGCACCAATGGGTTGGTTGTTCAACCAGCCCACATTGTTTCTACCAAAAGATTTCAGTTTTTCATTTGTAGAACTGAAATGTCACAAGGTTATTTTGTGGACTAAATGAAATAATTTATGTAAACTGTAAAACAGATTGGCATAGTTCATGCTCAATAAAGTTTCTACCTCCAAATCAATTTCTTTAATTCATAAAGAAAGCAGCCAGCCACTCAGCCTTACTAAGCATTAATACATATTTACTTTACAGGAAACTGCCCAGGACAAAATTCTTTCTCAGAGGATTATCTACTTTAAATGATTTTCTATAAGGAAAGAATATATTTTTGTTGCTTTCAGTATTTTCATCTTTTTTCCTGAGAGTCAAATATTTCATATGCATTGAGTGCCATTATTGGAGTATGTAAAATTGTAGAGGTGTAAGTCACACTAATTGTAGCAGCCATGGAGGTGTGCCACTCAGATCTCCTGTCAAGACAATACCTGCTGGGAGAGGTTGAGTTAGCTGACAGCTTCACCTGCTGCATCTTCTGGTTTCACAGAAATACTCAAGCCCACCTAGCCCACACTTTCTCTTGGCTGCTCTCAGTGAACTAGTGAGTTGAGTAGGGGCAAGAGACTTTGGCCATTTCTGCCAAATGTGGGCACCTTGAATGGGAAATCATTGTCATGGCCTGGCTGAGACTTCCTCAGAGCTGCACTGAAGTGGGAACTTCCTCCCAACCACCCTCCTCTCTGACCTCTCTCCTTTCTCAAGGTTCAGCTAAACAAAGAGGTCTGAAGGCTTTCCCTGTCTATCTCAGCTCCTTGCCCTCTTTAGCATTCATAGACATTTTCCTCAATATACTTTTTGCTCTTCTAATTCTGTCCTGGCATCTGCTTCCCAGAGGACAAGAGCTGATACACCACTGATTTGAGGTTTTACTTTGATCCCTATTAAAGAATGTGCCCTGCCTTAATCATACTAAGCCTGGGTCACCAGAGATAAAATTATGTACATACTGAATATTGCATTTGCTATTATTCAAAATTTCCATGCCATTAAGTAAGGATGTAAGAAATCATCATATTTACCATGGAATGAGACCTCCATTCTTGTGTTTTTCTAAATAAGAATTATATATCCACATTCTCTTACAATGATCAATTTGAAAAAATTCAGTTATAAGAATCATCAGAGAGCTCCAATAATTTCAGAAGTAAATTAATAAAATCATAGATTTTTAAATCTTTCCCTTCTTACCTAGAAGTCTTTTTTTTTAATAATACAGTGTATATCACAGTATAATTTTATGTAACATAGAAATATTGACTTTTTAAAGAGCTCTAAGGGGTCTACAAAATTATCTTGTATACTCCCCTCACTTTATATAAGAACCAATTAAGATTCTGAGAAACTAAGGTCACCATCACTGTCAGAACCAGAATTAAAATCTCTCTCTCGATAGCATTTTTCATCAAAATTGTATAGTACTTTCTATAAATTTATTTATTTATTTTTGGCTGTGTTGGGTCTTCATTACTGCATGTAGGCTTTCTCTGGCTGCAGCGAGCAGGGGTTACTCTTCTTTGTGGTGCACAGGCTTCTCACTGCAGTGGCTTCTCTTGTTGTGGAGCACGGGCTCTAGGCATCTGGACTTCAGTAGTTGTGGCACTCGGGCTCAGTAGTTGTGGCTCGCAGGCTCTAGAGCACAGGCTCAGTAGTTGTGGTGCATGGGCTTAGTTGCTCCGTGGCATGTGGGATCTTCCCGGACCAGGGCTTGAACCCATGTCCCCTGCATTGGCAGGCGGATTCTTAACCACTGCACCAGCAGGGAAGTCCCAAAGTAGTAGAGTACTTTCAACATTGCTTTTGATCAGAACACTAGTCTAAGGGGTTATACATGAAGTTTTACTCCTCCTTTAATCATTTCTCTGTCAGAACTCCAAATGGTAGACTGCCTCAGGGCACAAAAGACTGAAAAGTTATATAAAGTAAATCCACATGTATTAGGATTTCAGATAAAGGGAGCTGAGGATTCAGAAAGATTTGCTAGTTATTACAAAACTCAGGGTCTCAATTCTAAATTCAATGAAGGATTATTAATGGATGCAAAATGTCCCGATTTAACTCAAAAAGGGATCCTTCACATGTTCTAAGACTATGCAAGTTCCAATTATCATTAGATTAGACTTCAGTGCCAAAATGCAATTTCCTTCCATTCCTATTTAAAATAACTGTCATTACTCTAGTTCAGTTGTTATATGTTTTAAAGCATTATTTTCCTGAAGACATAATGCATTTCTTTTACAAATTCCTGATACAATCATGAGATTAACAACTTTTTATTTGATTAATATCCACGCATACAACACGTTGTTTTCTCATAGCTTATGCTAATACACACTAATCTTTTAATCCTATAGAGAGCTACAAGTGTGAATTGGGTGGGGCAAAAAAATCCTGTGTGCTCAATATATGTTAATGTCAGAGGGATAGAAAATGAGCTGTTCTGTATGTAAATTTTATAAAAGCATGCAAAAAAACTTGTTGCTAAAATCAGCTTCAAATGAGAAGGATTTTCATTAATGATGAGAAAACATGGGTCATGGTCTCTGGGGATGCACAGAAGAATTTACAATGGCAGACTCAAAGAGCAAAGCCTGTTAGGCAGATGGCATCGTGGAAAAAAAAAGGGGATCCTGCTGAGAGGAAGGAAAATTTCAGTCTCTTAGAATGATAAATACAATGGAAAGTGCCTCCTGGAAAAAAGATGGGAAAATTACATATTTATAGCTAGAAAATTCATAAAGACTATTTGAATTACAGCCAAAAAAAATTTTTTTAGAGAAAATAAAGGTTAAAAGCCATAAGAGCTAAGTATATCAGACAAATTTTACACATTCAAAACTTCATTTAATGTAGCTCCATAAAAATATAAACTGAAATTTGACCAGCATTTAAAATTGTATTGTTAGAACTAATTCTAATCTAAGAATTGCCAGATCACTTTTAAAAGCGAACAGTAACTTTGGGTATAAACTACATTTTATGGAAACTTTTATCTAATCATGTAATTCTTATCCTTACTTTTCACCCATATTTTCCAAATAAGTGTGTGAATATAGCAACAAGATTTCCTAAACTCCTAATTTCCTCACAAGTAAATGGTTGATGCAATGCATTACTAGTTTTCCAAAATTAAAATTACTTCATTATTTATTTTTCAGTTTTAAAACAACTTGCTTATCTTAAAATTGTCAAATACTGAACCATACAAGCAATAAAGTAAAAATAATTTCAAGACCTACTATCCAGTTCTTTCTTTTCTTTTTTAAACATCTTTATTGGAGTATAATTGCTTTACACTGGTCTACTATCCAGTTCTAAACATTGTCAGCACTTTTGAGAAAACCTTTCAGATATCACTCTATGTTATACACATTTATAATCAGATAATTAACAAAAATGGAACAAAATGTGTGCTGCTTTATACATTTTTTGTGGCTAAAAACTTTTGCATGATGTCTATTTCATCTATAAATATTTGTTTCTCTTATACAAAGTGTTATCATTTACTGAACACTATGTTCTAGACATACAGCAATGTAAGCAGCATATAATAGGTGCTAAATGTTGGTTGTTATATCACTTAATCATCACAAAGATTCTGTGTATTAGTAATCATTACCTTACTTTATAAAAAAATTTAAGGTCACACATTACAATTTTTCCTTGTCTGATGTCATCAGTTGTTTTTAATATTTAATTAATGAATGCAGGGTATTTATCCCAAAGTTATCTAGTCAGTCCTCTATTTATGAACTTTTAGTTTATGTATAATGACTCATCATTACAAAAAAGTTTCATTAGTTGATTTGCCTTTACATTTTTTATCTATTCATAATACACTCCTAGAACAAATTTATAGCTCAAAGAAAATACAGTATTTAGATTTTGAGATATATTGACAAATCATTATCCAAATATTGTTTATCAAATCACAGTCACACTATTGCCTTCAATGCAAGGTTGTCAATATTTTAAACTTTTTACAATCATATAAGTAAACAAAAGTGATCTCATTTTTTATATATTTTCATGTATGTGATCATTAGCTATTTTTATTATTCTATTGTGAGTTTTATAGTCACTATTTTCAGCATTTTTCTATTGGGCTATTGGCCTTTTTAATTGATTTGTAAGAACATATTTTGGAGACATTTGGACTTCCCTGGTGGCGCAGTGGTTAAGAATCCACCTGCCAGCGCAGGGGACACAGGTTTGAGCCCTGGTCTGGGGAGATCCCACATGCCGCAGAGCAACAAAGCCTGTGCGCCACAGCTACTGAGCCTGCACTCTAGAGCCGGCGCACCACAACTACTGAAGCCCGCACACCCTAGAGCCCTCACACTGCAACAAGAGAAGCCACCGTGATGAGGAGCCCGTGCACCGCGACGAAGAGTAACCCTCGCTTTCTGCAACTAGAGAAAGCCCATGCACAGCAATGAAGACTCAGCGTAGCCAAAAATAAATAAGTATAAATCAATTAAAAAAATAAAATAAAGAATATATATTGGAGACATTCCAGTGTAATATATGAGTAAATAGTTTTTCTTGATGCATCACCTTACTTGCAACATTTTAATAAAAACATGAGTATGCTATTTGTATTTTTATTTTGTTCAAAGTTATCAAATGTATAAAAATTTATCAAATGTTTTAACATAAAACATGATCCTTGGTTTCTTTAGAAGGAAATTGCTTAATTTAGAAACGTGGATTATCTACTAATCTTTTTTGTGCTTAATTTTTAATTTAATTTCACTGTGAACAGAGAAATTCTCCATTTGATTTCAATATTTTGAAATTCGTTGTGACCAGCTTTAAGAATCAGTAAATTATTACTTTTGACAACTGTTCTGTGTACACTTCAAAAGAATGTGTATTCTGATATTATTGAGTACCAGGACTGCAACATTAAATTTTAGGGGACAGTTTGAAAAAAGCAAAGAAAATTGAGAATAACCAAAGGAAGATCAAAGAAGTATGGCCATAACCAAGAATGAGGGTGGGGGCTGTCTGTGTCACATGCTGCTGACTAGAGAATGGTATGATTATCACTGGATTTATCTTCATAAAGTCATTGGGAAATTTGACAGTAGATGTTTTAAGAAGGTGGTGATAAAAGCAGTGTCTGAGTAGCTCTAATGCAGAATGGAAAAGAAACATTGGAGAAGAGATGTCTATGTTTAATTCCTTCATGGCTATGAGAAGGAAGATTCATGTTTCTATCATTTTATTGTCCCCCCCAAGCCTGAATTCTGAAGAAATTTAGAAAATTTTTCCTTTAGAAATATAGTTTCTATAAAGTCTTAATTCCAGATTGGACTGAAGTAAGAGTATCAAATGTGAATTTATTATGATTGTCCTTTCATTTCCTAGTGATGACTATTACTAGTACAGTAATCTAAAAGAATCTTACATATAATAACTTCACCTATTTTTTTTCCTCTGCTAGTTACTTATTATTTGGACTCCACACATTTGTTTCTGAGAAAATTATATTCTTAATTTACTTCCACAAAGCAAGTGAAAGGTAGGAAACAACCCACTGAGGGAAAACAACAACCACAACAATAACAGAACAAACAAATAAACAAACAAAACAAAAAAATTGATCATTTTTGGAGCCCTTAACCACGTGACATGTAAGAACATTCTATCAGCGTTGTGCTTAAAGCACAATATTCCAGCCATGTAAGTTCTTGTCTCTATATCTTTCATGTGGGATGCTTTAACTTGTAAAATATGAAACTGTAAATAAATAGATATATTTTACAGCATATAATTCCTGAAATAGAATAGGTGATTGTCCTTTGGGGGCATGGAATGCCTGCAGGGAAAATCAAAAGATAATAACACAGTAAAGATTTTCCCATTGAAGTGAGACTAGAGGTGGCAATTTGCACCAGGAAACTGCAAAGAACAAATGTAAGGTACAATCATTAAAAACACTATGTTTTCACAAATGCTTTGTATTTCTATGTTGCTCTAGTATACTGTTTTTATTTGAATTTCAAGATATTTTATTTTAACTTAAGCAGTTATCATTTCCTGGTCTACAGTAGTAATTATAGCCAGACTTACACATAATCACAAAGGCCAGTTGTGTGGATCACACTGCATTGGAAGTATTGTAAAAAATCATTCCACGCACAAAAATCTTCCCAACTCTGGGACTATACACTATTAGCAAAATTTTTTTAAAAAGTCCATTTCATGTAATTGATGGGGTTTTTTTGTTTTGTTTTTCTGTTAACCTGTGTTATTTTAAGCTTTATTTGCATGGATAATACATTGTGCCATTAATCTCTTAGCACTAAAAAGTCACTCTCTTTTAACTTCTGTCATCGTAAAACAGGGGAAACAATTACATCTGTCCCCATAAGATTGTTTTAAAAATTAATTTACTTTCTAGAAAGGTGCCTGGTTTAAAATGTGTTCAATACATGTTAGTATTACGTTCTCATATATTCTATTTATTGAAACCTCTACATTTCAGGAGTATTTCAGTTAATCCAGACAATAATCTTATTAGTAGGTAATATTGCTGTCCACATTTTACATAAATTATACATTTACAAGATATAAACTAGGATTTAAAAGCTCAACCACAAGGGCTTCCCTGGTGGCGCAGTGGTTGAGAGTCCGCCTGCTGGTGCAGGGAACACGGGTTCGAGTCCTGGTCTGGGGGGATCCCACGTGCCGCAGAGCGGCTGGGCCTGTGAGCCACAACTACTGAGCCTGCGCGTCTGGAGCCTGTGCTCCGCAACAAGAGAGGCCGCGACAGTGAGATGCCCGCGCACCGCGATGAAGAGTGGCCCCCGCTCGCCGCAACTAGAGAAAACCCTCGCACAGAAACGAAGACCCAACACAGCGAAAAATAAATAAATAAACAAATAAATTTAAAAGCTCAACCACAGGCAGAGCTTTTAAATGTTGTAATCATTCTGCTAATTGTCTTTTAGTTAGTCTTCAATGTCCATGCATACTTCATCTCAAATTATCTGTAATATTCTCATCCAAGTAGAAAGATCTTATAGAAGGAGAACTCAGGAAGTTCAAAGAAAAAATACTTTGAAGAAACTGAAAAGATTGTTTAACATGAGGATTGAGAAATTTTCACTGAATTTGTTAAGTGAGAAGCATTTATAATTATTAATGTAAATTTTTAGTAGAATACTTGAACAGAAGCCAAATTTTAGGAATATCAGAAAAAAAATTATATGCCCAGTGGGTGGAAATAATGGGTATGCAATACACTTTGCTAATTCCCACCTTTACAGAGCATTTACTCTGGATTAAGAACAAGTTTAAGGAGTTTATCAAGAACACACACACAAAAAAACCCATTAGGCTGCATCTGGAGTTAATACATTTACAGAGGATGTAGGCATACAAATATGAGAAAATATATATAATTGACTCTTTTATTCATAAAGTTTTCCAATAGCTCTTTATTCAATCAGTTTATTTTAACACAAAAAAACCCAAATCTAGATATGAATATTTGGCTATGGTCTATCTTGACTTAGAAAGCAGACAAACCAAAGCTTTTATTTCAATATCAAAAATCTAAAATACCATAACTACTGAGAAATAATTTAAAACTTACAAGTTTTACATACTGCCTATCAAATATTTCTTTATAAATTGAAAATTTCAAGTTAAATTTCAATTAATACTCTTTATCCCTTTAAAAGATACTTTAGTTCTTTCTAAGTTTGATTCCAAGTTAGGTTTATTAAAATTCTAATTTATTTTTACTTTTTTATTGATTTCAAGAGTCTGACTTGATAAGAGCTTAAGAAAAATTATTTATTGTGCAGCATATATTACTCTAAAGAGTGCAAAATACATTTGCATGCCTTAAGTGTTCAACTTTGTAATTAAATATGTTAACATAGTAATTACCTGTTCTAATTATGATACATAATTAGTATAAGTGCATATAATTATGTAGTTACATGAAACATCCATGTGATAATAAAAATCTTACAGTATTATTGAAGATGAAAATGGAGAATTAAATAATAAAGTGAATCAAATTTAGAGGAAATACCCATGGCTCTCACAATATGCCCTTTAATTTTCTTCCCTATTGGTTATTGTTTGTTTAGTATAGCTAAGTTAAATCTTACTGTTGTTTTTAACAGTTACAAATGAAAGAAAGGAGAAAATAAGTTCAAAATATTGGATTGAGTAATATAGGATTTAGGTGACTATCTGAATCACTCAGAATAATTAGTTCCCTAATAGAAAGGTATGAAGTTTCCTAATGTCAACAGTTCCCAACAAGACTTGTGACGTAACTGATTTCAGAAAGACTAACTAAGATGAACCATGCTAAGATTAAAAGAATTATCTTTGATAGATGATTAATAGAATGAAAATATCTAGAGCTAAGTCAATTCATTTATTTACCTAGAAGTCTCTTTACTAGAATATTACCCTGCTTACTGTTAGATTTTTATGGGCAATGTCTAGTGTTTTTTTTTTTTAATAACCATGGTGAGAAATTTGTAAAAGCTGCTTTAAACTTTCATTGAGGTAAAATTAGGAAGGCTATTGCTTATAGTGCCAACCATATAATAATAATCAGTTAATGTAAACATACAACCTGAAATGAAACTAACATGATATTGTAAATCAAGTATACTTCAATAAAATAAATAAATAAATATATTTCAATAATTTAAAAATATATATAAACATACATATTTATATAATTGTATATGTTGCATAATTAAGTAATTTAATTAATTAACTCATAAATAAGTGAAACCATGTAGAAATAACCCTCGGCCATATTCATGTGCTCACCCCTGTGCTAGAGCAGACTTAGAATTGTCTCTTAAGGAAAACGTAAGATGCCCTTATATTAAGTTATTCTGAATGGCCTAGTCCATGTTTTTAAGAAGATATCAACCCCAGCTTCTGGAAGTTATACAATCTGACTCTGTCCTTCATTGACAACACAGGATGTTGATACACCAAGTGCTTGTCAGAAAAGTATAACCCTTTGACAAATTACCCCAAGCTTATCTGAATATTTATTGAGAATCGCCCAAAGGAGACCCATCCATTCTGTTCTCTAGGAAGCCTACATCCCACATTTAATCAAATCCTGAGGAAGCAGCATATTTAAACCATATCAAGTTAACCTGTTATAGAATTGACTGTATTGAACTGTACTTTTGTTTTAGGCCTGTGACATTGACCTTCATGTTGAGCTGTAAAGACTCAAACTGGAAATGTCAGAGAAGGATCCATAGGAGAAATTTCCTATGTCAGCTTGCACAGGCTGTCAATGCACAAACAGTTCTGGAGTGTATTGCGTTCAGGGGTCTGAAGAGAATGTAAGCAACAGTTGTCAACATTAAAGTATTTCCTAGGTTTGGCAAAAGCTCATTGTGAATATAATGTTTTCTGAACATTACAGAAAGGGTCTGAATAGAATGTAAATATAAACCAAATGGGATCATTGCTTAATAAGAACTTGTTACATAAGCAAGGGGGCAAACACATATTAAATACATACACATGAAAAATCAATCCACACTGAATGATAGGGCCTTCAATCTCCCAACTGTCTTTCTTCATAGCTAGCATGTTTCTTTTTGAAGTTCCTTAGAAATGTAGTTAACATCTTTCACATTTTCAGCCTAACACCATACTGAATTGCTCCTGTGTTTCTTGTTCCTTCTCACATAGGTGATCTTTTATTTAATACTGAGATTTATAACTGATGCATAGAAGGCTGCCAAGAATATGTGTGTGGTATCTGGTATCTATTAACATGCAAACAGAAAGTTACTCTCATGTTTTAAAATATTCAGTGTGTCCTGAAATGTGAAATATTTTGCTCTATATTTTGTCTTTCAGTATTTCAAAGTGTAGGTCACCCTCTTGAAATATTGTTTGCCTTGTCCTTGTCCAACAAAATATGTTGCAGAGGTTGTAGGATTCAGAAGGAGCCTTCGGATGTGCAAAAGCAGCAATAATATTTTGCGGCTGTTAGGACTTTGCAAATTTGTGGAGTTAACGTTATCAGCATTCTTCTGACATACTGTCAGTTCACAGCGCACTTATACAGTTTCTCCAAAGCAGTTCATCATATGTCAGCTTTGTAAAATAGTAATCAATAGTAATCATGCTAGAGTTTATGATCATGGAAAGTACTTTTGCTAATGTAGTTATTAAAATAAGAGCAGGTAACCAGTTAGTGTAATTCATATTATATCACAAATCTTTTAACCACTTATTTCATCTTCAAGCATGACCCAAACAGTGAAATACATTGAACTTAGAACAGTGAATATTACCAATGCATCTGTTTGTTGTAATCAAAGAATCTTGGCTTCATCTCATGCAAAATTCCTAATCATGTTATTCAGAAATAATAAGTATCCAATAATCTTTTAAAAATCAACAAATAATGTATATTTACCGCAGTCCAGGCAGTTATAAACACTTGGCATAGTAACTCATCTGAAAATGACAATAACACTATAGATTCTATTCTTATCATCTACATTGTACAGATGAAGAAATGGAGGAAATGGGAGATGAAGTAATTGATTCAAAGACATACATTAGCCAGTGGAAGTGGTAGAATTATAACCTGGTATAAGGTATGAAACCTAGACTATCTGAATCTAGGGTGCCTGTGTTTAATTACCATGATACTTGGTCATTGAACACTATTTCTAGAAGTGTACTTTATACATATAAGTTTTTTAAGTAAGGCAAATCTTTTTTCTTTATTTCTGGATTATACCAATTTCTATTTCACATATTTTAGTTCAAGCCCATATGCAGAGGTATTGTGGCTTTCTTTTCTGTGCATAGGGAATATAGGGAATTAGTTTTTGCCTTTGGTAATTAATCATCCAAAAATAAGGCATAAACACACATATTCAATGTCCTCTGTCAACTAGTTTATCTTTAACCCATAAATCATAATTTATCCAGGCTTCTGTATTAGTGACTCATTGAAATCATGGTATTTTTGCATTTATTTTTATAAAAGAGCTGCCGCCATCCATTATTTCTCAAGAGGCCAAATTTCAGCTTTGCACAGAAGAGAAATTCTGTTACTTGTTAATGAATGCCCATTGCTTATTTTTGAATAGTGTTTTGGTAGATGTTTTTACCTTTATTCTTAGCTGGCGCTTTTTAAATTTTCCCTTAGAAAGCAAGTTTATGTAAAATAAGTCTTATCTTCAAATAGATGTTACCAAATGTAAAATAGATAGCTAGTGGGAAGCAGCCGCATAGCACAGGGAGATCAGCTCTGTGCTTTGTGACCACCTAGAGGGGTGGGATAAGGAGGGTGGGAGGGAGGGAGACGCAAGAGGGAAGAGATATGGGAACATAAGTATATGTATAACTGATTCACTTTGTTATAAAGCAGAAACTGACACACCATTGTAAAGCAATTATACTCCAATAAAGATGTTAAAAAAAAAAAAAAAAGAGATTCTTGCCATTCCAAATACATACATTCTCAAATAGGAGAAAACACTGAACACAATACAGGCAAGAGATTCTTATCCCTTTTGATGATTTCATTACTTTTTCAATTCTATCACTAACTTTTCTTTAAGGGTATGATGAAGGGTGTGGGTTAATATAGAAGTGTTTTATTACAGAAAATGAAAAGTATGCAAAAGTTACAAAGCAAAGAATAATAATCAATACAAAACAAAATTATGGGGCACCTGTATATGCCAACAGTGACTGAGAACAAAAATTGTGAGAAAATTTTGTCTCAATTTCTCATGTTTGCAAGAAAATAAAGACTGACCCACTTACACTGGGATATTTTCCCCAAAGCTTTTGCCAGGCTTTTGATGGCATTTATAGTTAGGTTGCTAAGGGGATATGACATTGTCCAGTGGGCTTTCTCCAGTAACTTAGGAGGAAATAATGGGTTTCTGTTGCCCCCGTAAATCCCTGTTTTCTTAAATTCATATAATATTTATTAGACACCTCTGAAGTTACAATTTAACTATCATAGCAGGACATAAATATTTTTAGTATTTCAATGCCTAAAACTGAAGACAGGGTACACAGAAACACTTTTTTTTCCCTGTGTTATAAAGAGTTTTGCTTGTTATTTTTGAAATCAATGAAAATATAGTATATTACTTATTTCAATTTCAAATGATACTAATAGATATGTCATTTCTATTATTTTTATTTGATTGGGGTGCTTTAAAATGTAACTTTCTTTAATTTTCTCTTATATATATTTAAAACTTGACTTGAAGGTTAACCACATATCAGCTGAGACAAAAATATGCTATACTACTCTCTGCTGATGCTCTTATAAAATCATGATACTTTGTTACAAATATAAAATCAAACTATTTTAACTGAATTTACATGCTCTTTGTAACAATCAGAATATTTCTGCCAAGTGGAACAGAAATCTACAGGAGACTTCATGGTTTTATTCATGACCCAAGATTTCATCAAGACTGATTTTTTTTCTATCACTCTCTTCTGCCATCCACAGCATTGTGTGTTTCTTCCTCAGGCTAGCTCCCCTCATGGTTGCAAGAAAACTAGCAGCTCCAGAGCACGTGAGAAGGTTTAGAATAAAATTTTTCTACCTTTTTTAAAATTGAAAAATCCATTTCCCAAAAGACTTCTTATCAGACCTTCACTAATATCTCATTGGCCAGAATTGCCTCACATACTCATGCCTAAACCAATAACTAGGGAGGGAAACTGGTGATTTCAGCACATCTTCATTGCTATGGACTGCATGTTTGTGCCCCCACCAAACTCATATGCTGAACCCTAATCCTCAGTGTGATGTTATTTGTAGGTAGAGCTTTCAGGAGGTTATTAAGATGGAGCCCTTATGATGGGATTAGTGCCCTTATAAGAAGAGATGCAAGAGAGCTTGCTTCTTGCTTTGCTTTCTGCCATGTGAGGAAACAGCAAAAAGGTGACTGTCTACAAGCCAGGAAGAGAGCTCTCACCAGACACCCGTTCTGCCAGCACTTTGATCTTGGACTTCTTAGCCTTAAGAACTATAAGAAATAAATGTTTGCTGTTTAAGCCACCCACTCTATAGTATTTTTGTCATAGCAATCTGAATTAAGACAGTTATGCACTCTTTGGTACTTGGGATTAGAACTGTCTTCCCAAGCCGTGGCTGTGCAGAAAAGTGCAGATTAATAAAACTGTGGCTCTCTTAAGAAGGGAATCATCTCAAGAATGGAATTTCTCTACAGCTGAGCAGAAAAATAGACTAAGCCTAAGTTTTTACAGTTTTGTAAACCTCCAAACCAGTCCTGGAGTGCTCACTAAAGAATTATGCTGTATGCCAGAATAAACTGCTGAGTGTTTAAACATTATAATAACTCACAGCCCTAATCAATGCATAACTGATACAATAACATGAGAAATTTATAAGCATACCTTGTTTTATTGCACTTTGCAGATATTGCAGTTTTTACAAATTGAAGGTTTTTGGCAACCTTACATGAACAAAGTCTATTGGCACCATTTTCCCAACAACATTTGCTCACTTTGTGTCTCTGTATCATATTTTGATAATTTTTGCCATATTTCAAATGTTTTCGTTATTATAATATTTGTTATGGTGATCTGTGATCAGTGATCTTTGATGTTACTATTGCAGAAATGTTATAAGGTATGTACATTTTTTTTAGACGTAATGCTGTTGTACACTTAACAGTCTACGGTATAGTGTAAACATAGCTTTTATATGTGCTAGGAAACCAAAAAATTCATGTGACTCACTTTATTGCAATTTTTGCTTTATTGCAGTGGTCTGGAACCAAACCTGCACTATCTCGAAGGTATGCCTGTATAAATGCTTATATAAATATTGTGTTACTTAACCTGAAGGTCACATAGATTTCATAATAAAGTTTTATTTAAAAATGCAATAATTGGCAACCTTAAATCATTATTAGAATGAAAATGCTTGAAAATGTAGAATACTTTGCATTCTCAATTAATAAGAATTTTTCACTGTTACAGAATTGGGAATTTTCAGTTTTAATAACCACTGAAATGGATATTAATTAGATTTACTCTGGAGTAATATAGTTAGTTCTAAAATACACTGAACCATTTCAGCATACATATTTATAACTTACTTAAATACAATTAGATTTTCTGTTTCTCCTGCAGCTGATGATTTATATTTCAGGTAAGTTTATCAAGTCATTTTTCATTATGTAAAACTCCTTATATTAAACCTCACCCCAAATAATTGAATAAACCAAAGTTATTCCCTGTACTTCTCTTCAATACAACATACTCTGATGACTACCAAAAATAAATTCTTACCATATCTAATACTACGAACAGCAGTTTTTGCCATTTTAATTTAATTATCATTGCTTTTTCTTATTTTGGTGAAGAAAAATTAGTCAGTGAATTGGGTGTTATGAAACTTAAATTTTGTTATTTTAATTCTTCCCAAATGAATTCTATATTTAGATAGTAATATTGACCTCAGCCTTTTAAATATCATGACGAATATTTTTTGTACTAAAAGTGTAGTAATATTTTTAGTGAGTATCCTATCACTGTTAATGTCTTCTTTGCTTAAAAGCACCGTTTTTCTACCAAAAAAGTCCTGAATATATGAAGAATAGTGTGTCACTGGATATTCACTATCCTGATTGTAGCAATGATAGAATGTATGCTATTAACATTAGAAGGGACTTTGAAAAAATTGCTATATAATTAATAATTCATATTAGCCTATTACCTGTAGTGAATTAATGGGAAGTGGGAGGTTTATAAACCCCTCAAGTCTTGTAAGGGCTAAGTCATCTTGGTTCATATTCCCTATGGCCTAAAAGTCATGACACTTGCAATTAACTCATTAGTAGGTAAAGAGTAACAAATCAGGTTCAAAATAAAAATTCATTACAAAACATTCAGTGAAAAATCTGTTAATCAGATACAAATATATTACTCTTCACCTTTTACCAGTAAGATGCTTTTCCTAACATTTCTATAAAATATATAAACAGTGGAGTAATGTTGTATGATGGACTAGATTCCATGAATTATGATTCTGATAAATATAGCTTTAAAGGATGGGTTATTTTTTAGTGCTTAAAAATGCATCCTTGAGTTGTAACAAATCAAAGACTCCAGAAGATAATAACAAAGTAAAAGTGAAAAACCTTGTGTAGTAAGGTAGTCCTAAGTCAGTTTTCACCTTGAAGATATATTTCAAAGCTTAATGAATTTGACCTTAATCTTAATGGTTGCACAGGATTAGAGATGAAGGAAACAAAGCCTAGAGCTCACACAATATAGAAAGTATAGTATCATAACCTACATAAAGGTAAGATCCTCAAATATTATACCTCATTGCAAGACTGAATAAGAAATCAACCTACAAAGCAGAAATAAGCAGTAAATAAACTTTCCTGTTTTGATCTAGACATTAGGTAAACAAAGAAAAAAGAAAATAATCTTGATTGAAAATGAAGATCTGCAAGTCAGTTGTTACCTGGTTTCATGATACAAATTTATAAAATTTATATGGAAAACACATGGATAATTTAAAGTAGTCTCCAGTTGATATTGATGTTATACAATTAGTAAAAGATTGTGGAATCTATTTCAGGAGGAAAACAACTTCACATTAACCTTAAACAATTATTTGGATAAAGTTCCAAGGGACTTTATAGCCAATATTCATACAGCACTCAATTAAAAACAGGCAACAAAGAAAGGGAGTTTGAAGAAAGAACAGGCATTAGAAACAAAAACGTGAAGATTTCAGATATTGACAATATGAGACATAATTTAGTTAGATATGGTTAAAGGATTTTAAGTAAAAGATAATATTGAAAATATACTGAATCACCTAGAAAATATATAAGAACAATTTTTAAAATGTGTAAGTTTGTAAAAAGCTCAACAGACTTTATATATATATATATATATATTTATATATATATATGAAAAAAATATAACAACCAAATTAAAGATTTAGTGGATTGAATAAACAGTATATTAGATGCAACTGAAGAGAAAGATCAGTTACCAGAATTTAAGTTGAATTAAATTATTCAAAATGTAATAAAGGTAGCAAAATAACTTAAAAATATGAAAGAGGTAAAGCAAAGTGTAGGATAGGGTGAGTTGATTTAACATATATCTGATCAGAGTTCCTGAAGGACCTCAAAAATGAGAAATAAAGGAAAACAATATTCACAGAATAGATATTAAAAACTTTTTCAGAATTGTTAAGAAAAACCCCTATGAATTTCAGATTCAGAAAATCCGATGAATCTCAAGATGGATAATAAAATAAACACACACCTCAATACATTTTAAAACTTAGACAAAACTCAAAGAAAAATCTTAAAACAAAAAGCTAGGGAGAGTGGGCATGCGGGGAGATTGAGCACTGTAAGATCTGTTAAATTAGATGAACCCCACACAGTGAGCTGAACAAAATGTGTCTTTGGATCCTGCAGTTGGACGTGTCTATTAGCTCATCATATCTTGCATAATATTCTTGATCTGGGGGATTTCTTATCTTTCTTAACTATCTCCTCAGTAAGGAAAAGAGAAATTTCATTGCCATTAACTACAAATAAACAAATAAAATATAGGTGCTACCAATCAGATGTACTCAGGCAGGACTATCATTTAGAAGAGAGAAATATGTGAAAAAAACATTGTGAGAAATTTCTTTTTCTTTTTTCTTTTTTTTTTTTTTTGCTGAGGGGACAGTGAAGGTTTTTTCTGGCTCTCAGAGGCAGCTGTTGATGTCTTTCTAGGACCTGGTTCCCAGAACAGTTCAAGCTATGACAGTTTCCCCATTGCAGTTTGGGCTTTGTTCTGAGATTCTATGCCTCCAAACCAGATTCTAGTTCACTTGGAAAGTCTGTAAACCAGCAAGTACTATTTAGTAAATAAAATTTATAGTTAAAATTGAAAAAGTAGGTTTCAGTGTTTACTGCTAAGGATACTGCTTATTAGAGAAATTAATATTCATTGTGATTTCAGCTTTCAGACTCTAAGGAAATGAGAATCCAGGATAGGTGAACTGGCTTCACTTAATTTAAAGAGCATCAACTATCCCTCTAGTACTCGAGTACAGGACTCTAGCAACTTATGTCATACATTGATGACATGATTAATAGATAATTCCATTTGATCATCTGTAATGAATTGTAAATTGAGAGAGAGGGTCCTTGGGAGATCTCATTGGCTTTTGCCAAAAAAAAAAAAAAAAATTCATAAAGTTCAAGACAAAAAAGAACTGGCTAACTGACTCTTCTAGGTATATTGGAGAATGTACAGAATAAGACTTTTGTCAGTTTTAATTTCAACACAAAGAATGTTATGAGAAATAGGTACTTTCTATGATTATGCAAAAAAAAAGAAAAGAAAACCCTAATATTTCTTCCAGTTTTAGGGCTAAAATAGCTGCAAATCACAAATAAATCAAACTGGGAATAAGTTTAATCCCTAACCTCACTGTATTTCTGATGTAACAGTTAAGACACTGTTATGGAGAGAGTGAGACCTTGAGAATTAAGAAAGGAACACATGTCAGAATATATAACATTGAATTGATAAATATCTTAAACATCTAAATCCCTTTGAGCTTCATTTCCATCATAAGCCTTTTCTCTTCTGTCCCACAGGTTTTCTTCCTGCTGTACTAGAAAACCATGAGACAATCTTGCCAAGGAGAAATTGATGCCGAAAGCTCAGCTTCTCTGTATACCTGTGCCAAATCGAATTTAGAATTTTGGGTGAAGTAGAAAAGGATAACTTTATTACTTTGCCAGGCAAAGAGGACACAGCAGGCTCCTATGTGTCCCAACTTGGAGAGGTTAGTGAGAAGATTTATAGTACTGGTTCAAAGAGGGCATGATCAGCTCGTGGACACTCTTCTGATGGGTTGGTGGTAAGGTAAGTAGGAGTCGGCATCATCAACCTTCAAGTTCCAACTGGTCTGGGGTCTACATGCTTGTGGGCATCATACCATCGCTAATCATTAATTTCTCCCACCTGGAGGGATTTTAGTATCTGCAAAACAGCTCAAAGATATTGTTGTGTGTATCAGTTGATGGGGAACCAGGACCTTGCCCCAAGGCTGCACTATTGTTTCTCTTGACAGTTTGTTTCTCCCTGGTCTTGCACCCCTTCCCTTCCCTAATTAACAACTGTTTGAATCTGCCCTTGGAGATCAGGGAAGGTCATGGAGGCTGAATGAAGGCTATTTCTTGTAATCAAGGAAATGGGGGACACAGATGGGGTTTGTGCCCAGGAGACCCACAGGGCCCTGCTTGGTATCAAAATCAATTCTCTTCATTCTCCATACACAATGCCAGTCACTGTTCTTAAATATAAATAGATTCCAGCATTTCCTCCATGTGAAATACAAGGTTTCAGTTGAGAGAAGGAGGCCCAAGTGCCAAATAATTGCTATTTTTATATCAACCAAAATTCTGAAAATATGTATGGCTACTGATGGTATTAGAACAAAAAGAGAGGAACACATTCAATAGTTTAGATGAGTTTAAATTTATTATTCCAGATAAAATTATCAAAAGTTCTGGATGTAATGTGCTAGATTTTAAAAATTGTGAATAGCTTCTAATTGTTTCCTGGTAGGTTGACTAGAAGCTGAATTTTACAGCAGCTTACAGTAGATGAAATTGAGATGCCAAAACTTCCTTGGTCTAATATGGAGACAGTAACGTAAGGATTTAAGGTGATAGGAATGTTGAACGAATAGAATTACCATAAATCATCTGCTCATTTACCTCTCAATAATGCCCTAGTAGGAGGCACAGAATTCACTCCCTTCATCATCACTTAGATCATACCTTGTTGAAGGGGAGTACCAGCAACACTGAAAAGGTGCTAGTGTTCTTCTCTATGATCTAAGATGCTGACAAAGATGCCATTGGGATAGATGACCAGATTTCAACTGGGATGGTATTATGGGCTGTGTCGTGTCCTCCTCAAATCCATATGTTGAAGTCCTGACTCCCCAGTACCTCAGAATGCGATTGTACTTGGAGATGGCGACGTTAGAAAGATAATTAAGGTAAAATAAGGTATATAAGTGGGCCCTATTCAATACAACTGGTGTACTTATAGAAAGAGGAGATGTGAATTACAGACACACACAGACCAAGGAATGACCATTTAAGAACACAGTAAGAAGATGTCCTTCTGAAAGACAAGGAGAGAAGCCTCAGAAGAAATCAACCTGCTAACACATTGATCTTGGACTTCTAGCCTCCAGAATTATAAGAAAATTAATTTTTGTTGTTTAAGCCATCCAGTCTGTGTTTTGTTTTGCCAGCCATAGAAAACTAATACAGTTGTGTGGATGAATACTGGGCTGACAGAAACCAAGTAACTTCACTTACCTACCAGAGACAAGGGGAATATTTATTGTAATATTCAGCAGGAAGAGAGTGCAACCTGATTGGTTTGGATTTTGATAGTAGCAAAAAATACACCAGAGTCAGTCCTTAGGACTAAAATATATCAGATCCCACTGAACTCTCACTGGATGTGTGTAATTTTTAAAAAATTACATCTGCAGAAAAAAGACTTGACTGAGTTTCAAAGAATACATTAAGAATTCTCATATAATTCTTAAACCTATGCCATCACATCACAGAGCTAAGGCCCCTTGATTAAAGATTAGGATGGGAGATATGAACAGGAACTGCCATTCATTCATTTTTTTACCTTTTATTTTATATTGGGGTATAGTTGATTAACAATGTTGTCTCAGTTTCAGGTATACAGAAAAGTGATTCAGTTATACATATACATGTATCTATTCTTTTTCAAATTATTTTCCCATTTACTTTATTACATAATACTGAGCAGAGTTCCTTGTGCTATATGGTAGGTCCTTGTTGGTTATACATTTTAAATAACCATGTGTACATGTGAATCCCAATCTCCCTAACTATTCCTTCCCCCCACCCTTCCCCCAGTAACCATAAGTCTGGTCTCTAATAATAAAATTTGTACCTGCTTTTACAAAAAAAAAAAAAAAAAGGAAAGAAAAAAAAAAGATTAGGGTGGGAAACTTAAAAAGATTGTGATAAAAACCTAAGATTGTGTGGTAATGTTTTTCTTATATTTTTTTCCCAAAGGTATATGTGGTTATTTACTACAGAGACTGTACTGGGGAAAGGGTAATAACCGTACATTTCAATAATCATACGGATCATTTTAGTTCCTTACCCCAGTCATCCCAAAGCACACTCAAAATTGTGCAAAAATAGAAGTGTGGCCATGTGTCATGGTGTCAGATTTGGGGATTACACCTCAGAACAATAATACACATTTCCCTTCACCAAGGTTGACTTTGCTTGTGCCAGTGCTAAGTACCTAACCTGCCAGAAATTTGTACATTCAGTCCCTATGCTTTACCATATTCATGGGAGACCAGCCAGCCACCTGGTGACAGGTTGAAAAGATTGTAACATCCTGAAATCTTTGAGGGGCAGCAATTTTATGTCATTTAAATTATATTCTAGGTTTTATTTGACTTTCTTGAGTAGATGTCCCTGCCAGGAAAACGATCTGTGGAATTACCGAATACTCTAACCACCGTTACACTTTTAAAACATTGCTTCTGACCATGTGCAGCAAAAGGATTAAGGCAATTAACTACAGCAACTGAACCTAATGAAATCTTTGGTATTACTGTCGAACTTATCCATGAGAATAATTAAAACCTTTGCTTAGTTACCGTTCCAGATGTTAACTTGCAAAGTTGGATTCCTATCTTACTGGCTGTGTTATAGTCTTTGAACCAGAAAACGATGCATTGTCATGTCTCACTTATAGCCCAGATACACAGGTTTAGGAACTAGGAACATGGAATTGAAGTGGCATTTTTCAATATAAAGTTTAATATCTCATTTTCACATTTATTTTTTTCTTGTTTCCATGACTTCAGGTTTGGGTGGTTTAGAGAAGGGGATCTGCAACCTGTGAGCCAAACCTGGTCCACCATCTGTTTTTGTAAATTTTATGAGAACATAACTAGACCTATTTGTTTCTGTGTTGTCTATGGCTGATTTTGCATAATAGCAGTAGAACAGAGTATTTGTAAAAGATACCATATGGTCTACCAAGCATACAATATTTACTCTTTGGCCATTAAAGAAACAGTTTGCTTATCATTTGTTTAGGTGTCATAGTATCTAAGATGGAAATGTATTAAAAGCATTTGCTAGGGAACTCAACAGTGACTTCATTGAAATAAAAGCTGAAATATCATCTTCCAATTTGGGGTACTTGATGCCACTGTTTGAACTGGTAAAAGTGAGTTGATAGTGTTGAATTAGATAATTAGGAAGGCAAATATGTTTGCTGCTGCATAATGAAGGAATAGAGTACACTTGGAAGTGTTTGGAAGACTAAGTAAACCCCTATGCAAAGGACTAGCATGAATTTGTATTCCTCAGGAATGGAGGTTTGATCACCCCATCAGATAACAATATAACAAACTTGAATCACCTTAAGTGCCAGCTGATAACAGAGGAGATGTAGACAAGATAGTGGAGGAAAAAGGCGTAAAAACCAATTGCAGTCATGTGACCAGGTATAAAGTTAAGTACTGAATTATGTGCTCCTATACTTCCTTTGAGGTATCACATATTTATATATAAATCTTAGATACTTTTTCTTACCCTCAGTCGACTTCTGCAGCTACTTTAGGTACTTAGTTTTGTTGTATAAGTTTTAAAATTTGTACATAGAGTAAATTGAAGATAGAATTAGGGTGGAATGAGAGAAAAAATGGATATCACTCAGAAACCCTGAGAAATCAAAACCAACACTTGATTTTGAATTAGAAAATGAGGCTTTGGGTTGCCCCACTTTTGCGAAGTTAGTGATCAAAACCACTGCACTGGATAAACCTAGATGATATCCTTTATAGTTTATTATATACAAATGTTACCACATAGAATAAAATGTGACTAGAGCATCCTGTTTAAGACATATTCAACATGGTGGCCT
Source organism: Balaenoptera physalus (assembly GCF_965194825.1). NCBI lineage: Eukaryota > Metazoa > Chordata > Mammalia > Artiodactyla > Balaenopteridae > Balaenoptera > Balaenoptera physalus. Next base: position 112,940,075 of record NC_138891.1, on the reverse strand, counting down.
GAAAACCCAACATTATTTTATTTTCATATTTATGAGTGATATTTATAATATGCAAGGGAGAAACATCTTTTGTTGTTGCTCTAGTTGCTATTATTGTTTGGAAGTTTAAGTATAGAAGAAGACCATGAGTAGGGATGTTGGACTTCAGTGGACATTTGTTACAACTGGAGTTCCCTCACATCCTTTGAACATTCTTCCTTATGAAGGATCTCTCTACTTTGAATACAAGCTGGTGTTATTCCTTTCCAACATCCTTTGAAGATAGGATACAGGAAGATAATTGAGGCACTCAATCAGATATACCCATATATAGTTTCAATTCAGAGCAGAGCAATGTGAGAAAGCAAGGGCCACTTGGAACTTACGATTTGGTGAGAGGCAGGGCCAGCAAGAACTGAAGATCTGCTCTGAGCTCTGGTGGCAGTGGGTTACAGGCAGCCTGAACACAAGGTCGCACAATGTTATCAGGAGCATATCCTTCAAGCAGGACTCTCTGTCTTCATGGAGAGTATTGATTTGCTTAATATTTCCTTAAAAACCCTTCTTCCTGAACTAGATAGGGAGGGGTTTGCTTTTGGCATGTAAGAGTCCTGAACGAAATAATGCCTTTTCTATATAGTATTGTGACTTGAGCAGTAGTGATCTGAACAGCACAGTTATAGAGTAACAAATTACTTTACCCATGATTTCTATTATATGAGTAATTATATTGACATTATTTATAAATAATTTCTATTATATTTGAAAGAAAGTATTATAAAGATTTTGATCCATCTCAGTAAAAGTATTATGTTTTATTCATTACTATACATCTTATCTACCTGTTATGTAATACAAATACCATCACTACTGGCACATTATTTCACTCACATTAGAAATATGGTTTCTGGTCATTGAAGCAGAAAATTGACAGAAATCGGTAAAATGTTATCAAACTCATCCCACTGGCCCCATTCACCCCAAGACACATACTCATTTTATTTTACTTTTTAACTATTTTCCTTCTTTTAATTAAATTCTACTATTTACACTGTTTAATGGGTGAATATCTGGTAGACAATTAACAACCATCTTTTATATGGTATTTTATTTATGTTTTACTTCATGTGCATAAATCTAGCATTCTGATTTTTTGTACTTAGTCCTAGTGGATTGTTATTTTTAAATATGGTTTGTAAACAACATTTCAAAAATTGTAAACATGGATACACAATATTTGTGGCAGTTTTCCAGATTAATTAACTAATTAACACACCATATGTGGCAGTCTACCAGTATATGTATCTACCAATGAAATAGCATCTGTGTGTGTGTGTGTGTGTGTGTGTGTGTGTGTGTGTGTGTGAGGGAGAGGGAATGATCAGGAAAATACAGTATAAATACCAATCCTTTTCTTCACATTTAAAATTTCACAATACTTATAAGACTGTGTAATGAAGGGATAACATGTATTAAAAGCTATGTTATACATCAGGAGTGTATATATGTCCATCCCCAACATATATATGTGTATATATATATATATATATACTATTGATACTATGTATAAAATAGATAACTAATGAGAACCTACTGTATAGCTCAAGGAACTCTATTCAGTGCTCTGTGGTGACCTGAATGGGAAGGAAATCCAAAAAAGAGGGGCTATATATATACATATAGCTGATTCACTTTGCTGTACAGTAGATACTAATGCAACATCGTAAAGCAACTATACGCCAATAATAAGTAATTTAAAAAAAGCTTTGTTATGCCTTTGAAATATTTCATTTAATGCCTCTCTAGGTTCTTATTATTGAGAGCAAACATAGCTAATTTACATTAGCATATTCTTTGTATTTTATACAACTGTAATGCTATTAATGGTCTTTTATAATTAAATATGTTGCAATAATAAGATATTAAGCCAAAGATATAATCCAATTAGCCTTTAGTAGAAAAAAACTATTTTAGATTAGAAAAGTATCATTTCAATATATGCTTATTCAGAATTATGGAAATTCAATTTTGGTTAATATTTAAAAATATATCAGCTTAGTTACTTATAAATTTTAATGAAATTATTCTCTTATTAAGGACATTAGGATTTGCTGCTGTCAGCCTCAAACCCTTCCGGGTAAAGTAGTTTTGAAATATATAAATTAAATGTAAGAAGTTGTCATTTCATTCCATGAAATGTAGGCATTCTGATTGATAAAACATTTATTCTACTATCTATAATGTACGTTTCTGTAGGCATCCAATAACCAGTATATTATAAAAATAGAAATTCATGATAAGAATAAAGACCATAAAACTGTAATGAAAAATAAATAACTCCCCACTGCTTTGCTAATGGAAACAGAAAATAAACTTTAAATGCCATAAGATGGTATAAAAGTACTTCAATTCTACTGCCCAGGCTGCTAATAAAACAAGATTCAATAAAGTAAGATAGGCAAAGTGCTGTTTACCAAACATACGCCTCTGCCGTCAATATATCACAGTGTATGTCTGCAGTGTCAACACAGACAAACCACAAAACAGAAGTGCAATAAGAAGTGCTATAATGTACTTTCTAAAATGTGGTGCAACCTCAATCTTTCAGAAATGTAATTTTAAGATAAATTTACTGGAGTCATTGATAAATTAGTTTATCTTTTGTTCAAGAAAAGAAAAACTAGAGATTATTATGTTAGTTTCCTCTGTAACACAGAGATATATGTATTTTATACTTCAGAGTTATTATACCATTGTATAAAATTACAAATGTTAGACAATAAGCATATAAGGCTTTCAGAGTTTAAAAATGGCATTCCAGAAGAAAACATTAAGTTTCTGAACTTCAAAAAGTCTCAAGATAGAATAGGGACATTTACACATAATTTCATAAAAACAATGGTTGTAAGATACAGAAAACGATAACTGAATATTCTGACCTTTGTCAAGGATCGAATACAGTTCTTATGTATAAATTTAATGTTTTTTTCTTGTACTTGTATAAAAAATTATTCCCATCTTTCTAGAATTCTTATTGTTATAAAACTGCTGTTTAAAAAAGTCTGTAGTTTCTCAGTTACTTACTTTGTTCCCAGATTTAAAGAGGATTCAATCTTTCACTACTAAGTGTAATGTTATCAGAGGATTTCTTTGTAGCTGCAATTTATCAATTTAAGGACATCCTCTTTTATTCCTAATATGATGATAATTTTTATAATGAATGTACCTTGAATTTTGTTAAAGGCTTTTACTGTATCAATTAATATAATTATGTTTTCCTTCTTTACTGTGTCAATATAGAGATTACATTTGAAATATTAAACCATTCTTGCATTTTTGGGATAAGTGCTACTTAGTTGTTATGTATTATTATTTGTGCATATTCATATATTATAAAATATATATTTAGTATATATTATACATATTTATTTATATATTGCTGAATTCTTTTGCTAATATATTGTAGAGGAATTTACATCTATATTTATGATAAATATTGGTCTCTTTTCTAGTAATCTCTTTGTCTGATTGTGGTATCAGATTAATGTTGGCCTGATAATATGTTTTGCAAGTATTCCCTCCCCTTTAAATTTCAGAGTTTGTAAAGTATGTGTATTATCTCTTCCTTAACATTGAATATTTTGAATGTTATCAAATAATTTTGAATAAAATACAACAAAATGTAGAGAACACAGTTACAAAAAATACCAAAAGCATTTTGGACACAATTTGAATTATGTAATTTTTTTAAGTTTTAAACATTCTTAATATCTAATTGACAGTGGGTATCCAAGAAAGTGTTTAGTAAAATATTTCTTTTTTAACTCAAAATAATTTCTACAAACTATTTGTAGTTTAACTCTTTTGTATGTATATATTTGCGTGTATAATATATATATATTCATATAGATACAGATGCATACATATGAACACATATGTCTTACTTTTAATAAATTCTGTCAATTGCTTATTTTGAATTAGCAGAACATCTCAGCCTGTTCAGATGCCATAATGAATTATGTATGTATACCACAACCAAGTATAATATGATTCTGCTCCATAGTTTTCCAAAGTTAGTAAGAACATTGTGCTTTTACAACAACGATACTGTGCTCTATCAAAATTTGTAGTCACATTATCACCACAGAAACAAATAATTTTTTCTTCAACAGTTTTTCAACTTAGTTTGTAAAAGCATTCAAAAGAGTATCTGATGCTTCACCTTCAGAAGAATAAACTTCAAAAATCTAAACCGCTTTCATAAATTGAACCAAAATAGAGGTCTATTACGGAATTCATCTAACTGATTTTCTATTTGAAGCGCATAATATAAAATCGGCAGAAATATAACATCTTTAAGTTCTTATGGAGCTGAAAAATTCAATTTTCACTTTTTGTATGTGCCGAATTAATTTAGAGAAAGCCTAAAAAGGAGCCAAATTAATTTAGAAAAATAGTCATTTGTTCAAAATAAAAAGTCTTGTTTCACAGAGTAATACATAAATGCCATCCTACAGATGTATAAGTCAAATTTGGGTCTTCAGGCAAATTTTTTCCTAAATACCTACTTAATCTTGAATAAGTGCTGCAGTCTCTTTGGCAGATTTGTATCATACAGTTGCATGTAACTTTAGGTACCAACAGAGACCTGATAGTAGATGGTCAATGTCAGTAAGTATTTTGTGCAAATTGTATGTTTATTTTGAATATTTTGGGGAAAAGGGATGTAGTTCTTGATTTTTTGTTAAGTATAAACTTTATTGGTAGGTTATGCTCATTGTTTCTGAAGGCTATACCAAAAAATTAAAAAGTGACCCCAGAGAATAAAATTAATAAATAGTTTAGTATCAACCCATAAAACAAAGGACAAAACTATTTTAATAAAAGAGGTCATACTATCTTCTTTATACTCTAAGCCAGGACTGTTTGTCCTCTTTTCCCAACACATATTTCACAAAGACCTAATTTATAATTTGTCATATCTCTCTTGGATTATATGCTGATGGGCCACAGGATACCTGGGTAGCACACCAAATGTCCAGCTGGGGTAACAGTATTGAATATTTCTCTCACTAGTAGACACCCAAGATTCACAGGTCCTAGTCATCCTAAGCACTCATGTCAGAGTACACTTCATTTCATCAGTAAGTTGAGCGTATGGGGGAAGTCTCCTAACACATTCTGGCTTACTGTAATAAAAAAATTAGTAATAATACTTCATTAAAAATGAAAAATCCCACCAAGCGTTAAACTGCAGGAGACATAGGGACAGCAGGAGTAAAACAATATGATCCCAGGTACACCAAGATATATGCCACTCTGATTATATGAACTATTCATCTTCCTTTCTCTTGGCTACCATATCATTATTTTTACATTGTCACATAGCAAGAATACATTTTATAGGTGAAATTGAACCTTCATTGATTTGATCTTAGGCTGATTTTAAACTTTGGAATCAACAATCTCTATTAAAAGATTTTGACTTTAAAATTGTTATTAAAGGCAAAGCCATGTAATGTTTGAGTTGATAGAATGTCATTCACGAATATTGGAAGGAGAAATGTACTAAGAAAACCAAAGGCCGAGAGTAGGATGGTGGGTTATAAAAGTGAACAGAGGCATTTTCAGTTACTAATTCACTTACATAATACATATTTATTAATGCAATAATTACACCATTTAACTACACCCATACAGTTTAATAATACTACGTTACAGTGGATGATTTATATTTGTCGGCATTTATCTCTGAACTCTATGAATTACAGCTATAATATGATTTGCTTGCTTTCTTACCTTGCTGTATACTTATTGATACAATCCTGAGGATTTCTATAGTCTTTTGAGCCTGACTCTTTTAATACTTTTGTTGTTGTCCCTGCTGTTTCTGTCGTTGTTATTTTGGCCAGAGTCCATTTTGGAATACTTCTATTCAGGAAGACCCTATCTACTTACAACCTAAAAGATATTTTTATGTTTCTCTTCACAATTGAATGATAACTACATATAGAAATCGATAATCAAAATATTTTCTCCTCAGAACTTTGTAGGCATGGCTTTACTGGTAGATATATGGTGTTTGATACCAATCTGGTTCTGGTTCTTTATAATAAGCCGTATTTTTTCTCCATTTGGATACTTTAATATTTATTTGTTTAATACTGGACTTTTGAGATATCTCACAAGAATGTGTCTGTTCATAGATTTTGTTTTTGTTTTTTATCACTCAGTGAAGATATTTCATTAGATTGTTACCTAAGTGTATCATCTTCTTTGGAGCATTTGTAAATGACATAGTGTTTTTAACTTTGATTTCCACAGTTCATTGTTATAGACATGCAACTGATTTTTGTTTGTTGATGTTATATACTTTGGTCTTGCCAAACGTGGGTTTTTTAGGAGCATCTTGGTAGATTTCTTGGGATTTTCAATGTAGACAATCCTGTCATCTGCAAATAAGGAATTTCCTATCTTCTATTCAATATCTGCAAATAGGGAATTTTCTATCTTCTATTCAATTTTTACCATTTTATTGTTTCTTTTATTTGCTTTATTACAGAGGTGAGAACTTGCTGTACTATGTTGAGTAAGAGTGATGCGAGCAGAAATCCTTGCCTTGTTCCTGAGTTTATAGAGGAAGTGTTCAGTTTTCCACTAGTAAGTATGATATTAGCAGCTTTTCACAGATTCTCTTTATTAAGTTAAGGGTGTCCCTAGTTTTTGAAAGATTTGATCGTAAATATGTGTTGGATTTTATCAAATGCTTTTTCTGGGCTAATCAATATGATGATATAATTTTTCTTCTTTATTATATTGATACAGTGGATTGGTTGATTGAGTTTTGAATGTTGAACCAGCCTTGTATACCTGAAATAAACCCAATTTGGTCATGGTATATAGTTCTTTTCATTCATTGCTGGATTTAATTTGCTAATAATATTTGTTAAAGACTGTTTATTCTAAGTTCACAAGAGATGTTTGTCTGTAGATTTTTTTTTCTTTCTTTTTTTGTTCTACTTCTTTTTTTTCTAGTGAGGTAGAATTTTAACCTGAAGACATTTGAGTCCTATCTCAGTTTATTGTTTTTCTTAGTCTGGACCGCTTGAAAGCAGAAACCTTGGATGTCACTTTCTTAGTCATGAGGTAATTTAAGGAAGCTAGAGTGAGAGAGCCGGCAAAATGTGACAAAAAGTGGAAAACCAATAAATGCTGTGTTATCGCACCAGTGTCAGCAGCAGACTGTAGACAATGGGGCTGAATCCCCTGGGGATGCTGTGAGGAACTAAGTGAATACATCCTGTTATGGATTGAATCATGTTCCCTCCAAAAATATATATGTATTAGATTCCTAACTCCTCATACTTCAGAATGTAACTTTATTTGGAAATAGTGTTGTTACAGATGTAATTTGTTAAGATAAAGTCATACTTGGTTAGGATGGGTCCTTACCAAAAAGAGGAAATTTTGACACAGAAACATAATCAAGGAGAATGTCTTGTGAAGATGAAGGCAGAGAGCAAGGATATGTTTCTACAAACCAAGAAATACCAAAGATAGCCGGCAAACTACCTGAAACCATGAGAGTCATGGAGATGATTCTCCCTCACAGCTCTCAGATGTAAACAACTCCTTGATCTTGAAATTCTAGCCTCCAGAACTATGAGACATTACATTTCTGTTAAGTCACTCAGTTTGTGGTACTTTGTACTGGCAGCCCTAGCACACTAATATATCAATGGGCCCCAGAGAACAGGACACTGGGCCATTTTACTTACGGATTCCTGTTCCCTGTTGCTTGAGGTTTGACCACAATGCCATTAATTCTTTCACACTTTGGGGCTGTGTTGTCCATGAATTGAGAAAAATCCTACAACTTTGGAGGAAGCTCCCAAGGAAAAAAAAAGTCTGAGATAGATGCAGGTGCTTCTGGGAAGACATGCATGTGCGCAGAAAACTCCCCCAAAAAGCTGCAGTGAAGTCAGAGGTGGGCTGACATGATATGACACCAGGGACAATTGTGTCTGCTACAGTAATGGTCCCTGTTCTTCTTACATCATTATTTCCTTCATTCTCTTTTCTACATTCATGTTTTAAAGTTAGACAAATAAAAGCTTTCTGGATTTAATTAGTGATGTTGAGCATCTTTTCATATGCTTCATTTTCTTTCATATTTCTGTATTTTTAAAATATTTGCATTATATTCTATGAATCATTTATTTTTTTCTGACAACCTTACATTAAAGTTTCTTTATGATTAAGGTGACTTTCTCATTGCTGCATCTAAAATCATATATTTTTCTCTGAAGCTTGAAAATTCTACCAATGTATGGTTAAATATCATTTCTTTGCACTGCATTGTGCCAGATCACTATTTTTTAGAGTGTTTTTGAAAATTCTATCTGTACTCTATATTTTGACTTCTCTATTTTAAAATCTAAATAACCAATTCAAAATAGCCTGGAAATTTCTTCCCTACTTTAAATTTGATTTTAGAAGTTAATTCTAAATTCATATGAGTGCATTTTGTGTGAATGAAATATCTATATCTATATCTATAGTTTCATTTACATTTATGAGTATTCTTTAACCACTTATCACACTCTTTCCATTTTTTAACATATATATACAGAAAAGCACATAAAACATCTAATACACTTTAACAAATAATTATATAGCAAATATCCAAGTAATCTATAGAGGAAATGAGGACATAATAAACACAAAATCCCCACTGGGCTCCTTCCTAAACATCCCCCTTTTTGAGGTTGCCACTGTCATTACTTTGTAATTATTGTCTTACCCTCCTTCATAGTTTAAAAAGGTATATATCTGAACCTCAAAAATTATATGATCTAACTTTCCTATTTTTGATCTTTATATAAAATCATTATATTTGTTATTTCAGACTTCTTTTTGTTCAACTCTACAATGGCATTTTTCCTGTGTAGGGGTTATAGTTTCTTATTTCTTTGCATGTCTCATATTTTTGTTGCTGTTGAAAACTGAATATATTTAAAATAATAACAATATGTGGCAACTCCTGTAATCAGATCCTTTTCCTCCCAAGTTTGTTTTTATTGCTCTTTGTTGTAGTTATTTTTGTTGTTGTTCTGTTACTTTCCTGGACCAATTCTGTAAGGTCTGTATTCTTCGTTGTATGTTGTCACTGAAGTATCTACTTAGCAATCTTAGTAGCCATCTAATGATTAGATAGAGATTGACTTAAATGCCTGGAAGCAGTAAGTACCTATCTTTTCTGAGCAGCTTTGTGTGTGTGTTGAGGTGTGCCCTTAGTGCTCTAGTGGGTAGTTTACAGCTCTGCCTTAGACTCCATTATCTGTCTGTACAGAACCTGAGTGTCAGCAAGAGATGAGATTAAGACTTTCTTAGTTCCCTTCTGGTCATGTGCACAACCCTTCAAATGTGCATGTCCTTCTATTTTTTTAATTAATTTTTATTGGAGTATAGTTGATTTAGAATGTTGTGTTAGTTTCTGCTATACAGCAAAGTGAATCAGTTATACATACACATATATCCACTCTTTTTAAAATTCTATTCCCATATAGGTTATTACAGAGTATTGAGTAGAGTTCCCTGTGCTATGCAGTAGGTTCTTATTAGTTATCTATTTTATATAGTGGTGTGTATATGTCAATCCCAATCTCCCAATTTATCCTTCCCATGCCCTTTCCACCTTAGTAACCATAAGTAAGTTTGTTTTCTACATCTGTGACTCTATTTCTGTTTTGTAAATAGGTTCATTTGTACCATTTTTTTAGATTCCACATACAAACGGTATCATATGATATTTGTCTTTCTCTGTCTGACTTACTTCACTCAGTATGACAATCTCTAGGTCCATCCATGTTGCTGCAAATGGCATTATTTCATTCTTTTTTATGGCTGAGTAATATTCCATTGTATATATGTACCACATCTTCTTTACCCATTCCTCCATTGATGGACCTTTAGGTTGCTTTCATGTCCTGGCTATTGTAAATAGTGCTGCAATGAACATTGCGGTACATGTATCTTTTCGAATTCTGGTTTTCTCCGGATATATGCCCAGGAGTGGGATTGCTGACCTTCTAGCTTCCTGGGAATGTTTTGGAGCTTTTCAAACCCTATATGGATATCTCATTCCTCAGTTTTTCCTTTTAAGTTTTTTTGTCTGCCTCTTGTTTGCCCCACATGGCTTTGCCACTTCAGGGAACTGAAATGTTAAATAATTGTTTGATTTTTTAGACAAATGCCCTGGGGAAAGGGCTGTTCTGTACTAAGCAAGCTCCAAGTCAGGTGAATAAGGACAAGTTTTGTGAATTGGGCTTTTCCAAGAAGGTCAAATAGAGACAGTGTTCTGAGGATGGGGCTTTCGAGGGCTTTCCAAACCTGTTCTGTCCACTTCCAAGCTGCCACATTGCTAGTTTTCAGAATTATTTTGGTTGCAAGGCTGCTAGTTTTCAAGACTAGGAAGAGAGGGAAGATACCTGGCAGGTTAAAATACCACAAAACTTACTGATCTTACCAAGATGAACAAATATTCATGGGATCATTGCAAGACTGGTTTATTTTCAGAATTCTGAAAGGTTGATTTTAATAATTTTGACTTGTTCTCCTTGCTTTTGGGGGGACTGGCTTTTGCCATTTTGGAAATGCCTTACTCTCAGTACAACCTTAATTTCCAGTTCTTTGATTACTAATAAGGTTGGACATCTTTTCATATGTGTATTGGCCATCAAGATTTTCTTTTTCTATTGAGAACTGTATAATCAAAAATCTCGTGTTTTTTTTTTTTTTTTCCTATCAAGTTTTTGGTCTTATTCTTATTTACCATTGTGTGTTTCTGCTCTACACAGGATATGATTCCTTAGTTGGTTATATGAGTTGCAAATAACTTCTATTACACTGCGATTTGCCTATTTTCCTTCTCTTATAAAACATTCTGATGAAGAGAATGCCCCATTTTTAACATAATACAATAAATCAATCTTTATTTTTATAGTTAGTGTATTTCCTTTTCCTGCTTAAAAAATATATCCTATATTGAGATTATAAAAATATTATTTTATATAACATTATAAAATATTATAACTGCATTTCACATTTAGGTATGTAATACCTTGAAAATAATTTTCTCATGTAGTTTGAGGTATTAAAACAATCAATTTCCATATGTATACACTATTTTCCAGCACCGTTTATTTAGAAACATTTACTTTACCCACTTATATGCAGCACTATCTCTGTCCTATATCCAATCTCAGTATATGCAAACATATATCAGCACTATTACATTCTATTTGTTTATTCATTTACTGATGTAACAGTACTAGACTGTCTTAATATATATTTATATTTGTTTAGTATTTCATATTTGTTTATACTGAAGAAAATAGAGCATAGAAACCTATAAGGTCAGACCATAGAAGACCATGTTTCTGGGGGAGAACTTGGAGACACATTGGAGATAGTAAATATAAGGACAATACACTATTACGTTATATTAAAGATACTTTCATATAGAGGTTAGTTTCATCGCACCATCTGATGATTTTGTCAAATGAGATAATCTCAGAGTCCTGTTATCTTCATTGTCCTCATTATTCAAATAATTAAAGAAAGAATAATTACTATCAGTAACCATAATTTTCCATAACTTCTTCATAAAAAGGTTGTCTTATTCACTGGTATAAAGTGAATAATAATATATTCAGAATAATATATAATTATACAGAATTAATACTCCATAACAATTTGTTCAACAAATAAAATGAGGATTATAATTTTCATTCATGAATTTAGAAAATAACACAAAATTTTGTTACCTTCTTGGCTTGGTATTAAAGTGAATGTGACCTTTCCTATTTTCTTCAATAATTTTGATTTTTAAAATTTTCTTGACATTTTTCTTAATATTCAAATGCTATTTTTAAACCTGGAAGCAAAAATTTTAATGTAGTTTACTATTATGCATATTTGTCATTGACATTAGTTAATTTCTTCAAAGATTTTATGAAATTTGGCTTTATTTGAATGAAAAATGAAAACTAACTTGTTAAATACAAATAAGACAAATATTAATATTAGATAAACCAACTTTGTTGGATAGAAGTGTTGGTCCTCAGTTTTAAGAAAGTTGCCTATTACAAAATAAGTATGGTTTCTAAAGTGCCTTTATTTAACAATGACTTCAAAGTCTGGACTCAAATATAATTAACAATTATCAATGTTTGATAGATAAGTCAGCCTGACTAATGGTTTTTGCTTTAAGCTCCATTTTATGTAAGTTTATTTTATGTAGTTGTGCTTAAGTCAGGTAAATGCTAGAGGCAATGTATATGAAATGGTAGAAAGCCAATATAGCCTCATGTTAAAACATAGTGGGTTCATTATTGGTAATCACAGCTACAGCATGAAAAAATGTAGAAAATTTTAAACTTAATTATGACAGTAAATTTTTAAGCATTTTCAAATGTTCATAAGAATGTCTCAAGCATAGTAGTGAAAAGTGTGGCTTCTAAAATCAGACTGAATTCAAATCAAGCTATATTGTTTATTAACTATACAACATAGACAAGTTATTTAAACACATTTTGCCTCAGATTTTTCTTGTAAAATTGGAATAATAACAATTCGTATTACACAGAATTGTAGCGATGATTGAATGATATAATACATGCAAAACACTAAGGTCAGGATTAATTAAAATGTTATTTATTTAAGTAGTAGTATATTTATGTGATAATACAAGTTTCAATAAACCAGGCATAGCTTTTATCTATTTATGATAAATTCATCAAGTAAACAGAATTATCACACTCAGAACCAGAGAACATTCGTATTTGTTCTGTTAGTACAAGCAACATCATTCCTCAGGTGGTGTTTATTTTTCTGACTCACTGATTTACACGGAAGTGGTAGATATATGTAACTCTTAACTTTGAAGCAAATAAGCAAATATTAATGTCAATATTTACAGAATTTATCAATCCATAGGATTTCAGTTAATGCGACCTTGATTTTTTATAATTATTTAACTGAAAATTATACTTCATTTATGTTTTACATATAGGTGTACACATATATCTCCATATATGTATATATATATCTTTAATAATATTAAAATGCAAAAATCTCATTTTATCAATATTTATACATATTACTTTGAAATATTTTACAGTTATTTCTCCCACTAATCTTTTAAAAAATATATTACAAAAGGCCCTTTTTATTCTCCCAAGCTTATAAATAATTTGAAAAAAAATTAGCATAAAGAATATGAGAAAACACAAGAAGTCAGGAACAATAGTTTGGAGACAATTATATATCCATTAGTTTTCACATAGCAAATTTTTAACTGAGGCAAGTTAGAGGACAACAATTATGGTGATTTTTCTGGGTCATCGTGACGTCTCTGTTATACCTCTGACTACAAAGGGGCACAGGAAAAATTCTGATGGGTGATGTAAATTTACCTTGATTGTATTTACATGATGCTATGGCTTATTACAGCACACAGAACTGTATACTAAAACAGTAAAATTTACTGTATGTTAATATATTACAATCTTTTAAATGCTCTGGGATATTAAAGGATGAAGATGAGATGACTTCTTATTGTGGGATTTCACCGTAAGTAATCCCCCCAAATAACTGAAATATTAATGAAAATCAATGGCCAACAAATGCTAAAGCAATGATTCTAGTCAAGATCATCTTTGAGTCCTCTGCTTCTGCTAAATTTTATGTTTATTTTTCCTGTCCCATGCTGGCATCCACTATTTTGATTAATATTTTGTATTAAAATGTTACTTCTCAATTTTTCAACTGCTTCAGTGTATACTTTTGTTTTGACTTCTAATTATTCAGCATTTATCAGTGACATGCTATTCTATTTTTACTCTTATTTTCCTTTATATATTGGTGATTTATAGAAAATAGTTCCATGGAAATGAGCTCTGCTAATGCCTTCTGGAACATACTCCTTGTGAAACTACAACCTGCTGATAAAACACAGTGGATTTGATAACTTCCAGTGCTTCAGGACAAGATAAAATGTGAGCTGAATGTTTTGGGCATTTCTACTCTATTCTCTATTCCTTAGGTGTCCTCTCTTCACTGGTTATTTCCTCTCTCTTTCTTAAAAATTGCACACAAAACTATAAACCCTCTAATCAACCAAGTTAATAAGGCTCTTTGCTTACAATTCTCTGGAGTGTTTCTATGCAAGGATGTTAGCAAATAACTGTGCACTGATTAAGAACCTATGAGTAGGATAGCAGTGAATATAAGAATGGATAAAATGGAGCCATTAGCATTCACAATATATGTCTACTAAGCAGGAATTTATACACACAGCTATGGCACAGAGATGACCCATAGAAAATGCACATGTCACTGAATAGATATGAATGAACAGAAATATGAGTTGATCTCTTTTATATTTTTGTAATCCCATCTGAACACTGTTTTAGGATTTTAACTCTCCTTAAGTAATATTTATGCTCATGTATCTGATACACATTTGTACAAAATGTGTATCATGATACATTTCTGATATACAAACATAATTGCTGCCATTTTAGTAATCAAAGACAGTTATGTGCTTCCCTTTCATTTTACTTCAAAACTATCAAGATAGGAGAGAAGATTTAGAGTAAATAACAGAATGTATTTCTATCACCCTAGAACATTATTTAGAGAGGAGAAACCACAGGCATTTATTTATAGTGAAGTCTCTGTATTTTTTTCTTTTTGAGCAAGAGTCTTCTGTGGTCTCACTTAAGATACATAATTTTGGATTAGATGGTATGTACTATTGCCTCACTTTATGAAAACGAAATAGAAATATTCCCTTTTATACTCATATAATAACCTATCAAAGAGGATGTGATACTTACTAAATCAGCTGTTCTCTATACCTGCACAATTAATACAACATATATTCTCTAAATTCATGCTACTATATTATGTGATTTGTACATTTACAAATGTAAATATATAATATATAAATATATTTGTATGCAAATATATAGATATTTATTACGATAGTGGAATTTTAGCAAAAAAGAATATCCCAAACTTTTTCACTTATATTCTAAATAGCTTTTCCCAGTTAAATACACGCATTAATTTTAATTACTGTAATGTACAGAATATTAAAATCATTTAGACTGAAATACGAAGTTACATGTATCAATTAAAACCTGAATTAAAAATCATAAGAATGTATCACTTGCTTCTTTTTTTCATTCTGCCTTCACCAAAACATGCGAATTCAGATGAATAATGACTGCTTCAAATTAGACACCTTAAGACCCACAGGCTTATTACAAAGATGAGGACACTGTTTAAGTCACTTGCCTAAAATCTGAGGCTGCCATCCGGACCTTCATGTGTTCTTCCATATTTGCTAAGTGGTGGATATTTTCTTTATCAAAAACTATCCTGGCCAGATGCTGTCCCTAAAGATACCTTCTAAAACTAAAGAATTTGGAATTGCCTGAGGATATACATAAGTAAAAATAAAGAAATAAAAATAAACACACACACAACACAAATTCTTGAAAGAATGTTGTGTGACAAAAAGTCACTTCTGATACAGTCTCATGATGTAATTGAAAAATCTTCCTTTTCTCTAAAGAAATTGATCTTCATATTGTGAAATAACGAAGGATTGGCATTGCAATCACCTTGGTAACATTCAAGGTGATCTTTTCTAATCAATTCCTGCTGAATATAATAGTGCAGCAAAAGGAAACAACTAAAATGTATAAAATTATCAACATGTTCTCAGCAAACAGACATTAAATCACAGTTGTGTTTTAGTGTATGAAACACTAGAGTGCCACAATGAATATACAGAAATAATTAAACAAAATCAATTTAATTAGTATGCAATTGTATATCTTCACTAGAATTTTAGATAAGATTATCTTTTAATTTAAATACTATCTGCTATAAAATTGTTGGACATAAGGAAAAGAATAAATAAATCTAATAAAATTAATAATATTTTGAAAAATTCTCCAGTGGAAAAATAATTTTTCCTGAAAATTTATCATTTCTGAAATATCACTAAATTAACATATTTTACAGAAATATTTGTCATCATATTAAAAAAAATATTCTCCAGTGTGACAAGGCCATCTTCCTCCAAATTTTAAGAATTTCTGGATATTTAGTCTATGATTTCCTTAACACTAACTGTTAGGAAGAAAGACAGTTCCAGAAAATAGTTACCCTGGGCTGGAAGCATAGCTACAGGCAGTAGAGTTACTATACAGTTTAAATATTATTGTAATAATTTATAGCTAAGGTAAATATGTTCCAACAGGTATCATAAAATATATTTTTAAGCATTAAGTTGAAAATAAAAATATTCTCCAAAGCTATTAATTTTAGCGGTAAATTTAATAAAATCATGTTTATTTTAAAAATATTTAAATACTTTCCTTAGATTAAAATGATTTAAATGTATGTTTATTGTTCTTCAAAATTTTCAGTATGTTTAGGTTTATAGAAACTAAATAAAACAAAAAGTTATCTAAGGAAAAAATAAAACCATTTGTCTACTCAAATTGAATAGTTCAGTATTTCAATGAATATTTTATGATATTTTGATTTATTGCTTTAATTTCCCACTCAACTTTATACACACAAATGCAATCTATATGACTGTATGGTAAATTTTTGAAAGAGATATATAATAGTTCTCTTATCCTATAATTTATTCCATTTTATTGTTCAATATTTTGAAATATACTGTGATGTATCTTATGGCCTAGCATATAGTCTACATTTTTTTTATATTGATTAATACTCTAACTGTTTGAGTGCAGAGTTTTATTAATATCAATCAGGTCATGTTGGTCAATAGAGTTGTCTGGGTACTCTGTATCTTCACTGATTTTGTCTGCTTGCTATAGCATTTATTGAGGGAGAGATGCTAAACTCTTCAATACAATAGTGTGTCTTTTTAAATATTAAATTCTTATGAATTTCATAAGAATGTTATGTATTCATAACATACACATATGTTTGTCTATATGTGTGTATATAAACATATGCATATAAATACACACATATATATCATTTATATATATATACTACTTTCAGAAATTCATTAGTTTTGACAAAATTGAAAGTGACCATACATTTCACCAACTTTAATTCTCTCATATTTCAGATGATGCTTGAATCTGGAGAGTTTAAATATTTTTTCCAAAAATTAAAGAGATAATTTAAAAATAAAATTATGGTTTTCTGAAAGTCATCCCTTCATGTCATTCTTTGGATAAGCCACTCATATATTATGTACTATATATATGTATACGTTTATATATAAACCAATATTTATATTTATATGTAGTTCATATTTTATATTTAATATATCAATATTTTAATATATTTAACACATATTTATCTTTGTATGTATATTATTCATTTTTACATTTTACATATACTGGACATATAAGTATATAGGGTTGTGTGTTTGGGGGTGTTTGTATAACTTGTCCAAAAGGATACATATCATATGTTTTATAGTAGAGTGCAAAGTATGCTAGAGTTGAAATCATAAAGCAAAGTCTATTTTTAAACCAGTATTTTGATATTTGTCAAATCTTCGACTCTTTGGACTTTTGAGCTTCATCTTCATGATGATAGAATTGAAGTATGTTATTGTGTCAATTCTAAAACTCATAGCTTAGGAACATCTACTATGGTTTAAGGCCTGTTCCAAGTACTTTATATGGATTAACTCATTAGTATAAATGATTTATATATCCTCACCTAATATTTTATAGGGATCACCGTTATCATTTTCATTTTACAAATGAAGAAAATGAACTCAGAGAGTTTTTGTAGTTATAGCTTGTAGGAAGGCAAGACAGAATTGACTACAAGCAATGGTCTCCCCAGTCTAGGCCCTTAACCCTTATGTGGTATTGTATAAACATTATAAGAAATATCTGTTTGGTTCTTTGTTTAATTTTCCAGTATTCTCCCTCTGTTTATATCCACTTTAAGACTGAAACATATATCAGACTTCCCTGGTGACACAGTGGTTAAGAATCCGCCTGCCAATGCAGGGGACACGGGTTCGATCCCTGGTCTGGGAAGATCCCACATGCTGCGGAGCAACTAAGCCTGTGGATCACAACTACTGAGCCTGCGCTCTAGAGCTCATGCGCCACAACTACTGAGCCCACGTGCCACAACTACTGAAGCCTGTGTGGCTAGAGCCTGCACTCCGCAAAAAGAGAAGCCACTGCAATGAGAAGCCCATGCACTGCAATGAAGAGCAGCCCCCGCTCGCCGCAACTAGAGAAAGCGCGCACGCAGCAACGAAGACCCAACACGCCAAAAATAAATAAATAAATTAATTAATTAAATTTATAAAAGAAGACTGAAACATATAAAAACTATGAACATTGCTTTATATTTCTAAAAAGTCAGCATAATCTCAATCTTTCAACTGCAATTCAGTCTCAAAAAATTGTTAATATAACCAAATAACTAGCTACTCATTTTAATATGGGGGGATTAATGAGGCTTCTAAACCCTACCTCTTTATTTGTTCATTGACTTGGCTCAGTAAGTGTCTTAGTAAACACTGAAATAATCATATTTTGATTATATTTCAGATCAAGGTTTTACAAACAATTTTTGAAAGTGTGTAATGTTCTTATCAAACTTTTGAGATTTCAAAAAATTTTATGAGATTCCTCAAATGCCCCAGTAATGCAAGTGAGTGTGGCATTGTTTGTTGTTGCCAGAATAAAAAGTGGTAGGTTATTAAAAGGTATAAAAGCAGAGGTGGTTAATAAAAATGTACATGGTTTTGTCAAAATGTAATATTTTAATCAGCGATAATAACAGATAATAAGCAATTAAAATCATTTATATAATTTATCTACTAAATAGAAGCCAAATTTCTATATACTTTGAAAAATTTTTAGTTTTTTTAAAATTTAATTCAGTTCAGGTGAAGATTAAATTTAATTTAGCAAATATATATTAGCATATTTTTGTGTTTTTACAGCTCAAGTCCATCTTTGTGCCATTTTAATTCATTTTTATTTTGATTCAAGGCCAAAATTTAGCTATTCTGAGGCTTTATGAGAATTGTTAGCTTGTTTTTACTATATCCATCACTGTGAATAGCTCTTCTCAATTAGTAGGCTCTTATCTGAGATAATTCAGAAGCAATTTCTAAATCAATATTGGGACTACTCTAGAAAATAAACTACTTCTTCATAGCAACTTGGGGTGTCATATTGCTCTTTAGACTACTTCTGCCACTTGGGACATATGAAAGTCCTTTGTGGATCTCCATTTATAACTGTGTATGTATGTGTGTACAAAATGTAGGCAAATATATGTGTATATATATATAGACATATATACAACTTGCAGGTTTATATATCTTGTGTTAGTGTGTATGTGTATTTTTACACACACTGTCATACTGGACTACTTTCAATTCATGGAGGAATAGACAGCAGGGAAATAAAGTATATTGAGGCTCGAGGGTATAGAATAGAACAGGGGATTGAAAATCAGTGGGCAAACAAAACAAAACAAAGTAAATTCAAAAAAGAAACATAAATTAGAGAAAGGTGATGGTGTGTGTTGGGGGAAGGGGATGGTAAATGCTAGAGGAAATAACTGCCACAAGCAAGATTTATGAAAAACTTTCAAGGAAGGCTTGCACGAGGTTATTAAATCTGCTTGGGAGATCTGAGCTCAAAACTTCCTTGGGAGCTAGGGCAACAGAGTGAGGATGATCTAGTAATAATACATTGATAGAGAACTTGGATCCAATAAGATGTGATGAGATGATAACACAAACAATGAAAAGTAAAACAAACAAACAAAAAGCCACCCTATTGTAATCAGAAAATATGCATTAAAATTTGTACATAGAAAAATATAGTTCATGAAATTTACACGGTAAGTCTCTTTGCTCTTTAAGGATAATTGCTAAATGTGTTTTATATCATATCAACAATGTACAGGCATTAGAGATTTTAATAGGATTAGAATTCCCAATTCCAAAAAAAAATATCAATTTTCAAAAATTGCAAAGGGAAATTCATGGGTCTAACTTCCCCAAAGAAGTGGTGCAGGCAGATAGATTTTCTTGTTTATCATCTTACACAAGGTATGATTTATCAGGAGCCAGACAAGGGATGAGGGGTGCCAGGAAGGGTGATATCCTAGAAAACCTGAGAGATGTGGACATTATATCATCTTTGGATTAAAATAATTGCTTTAATTTGTATCAGATTTTATAATTGACTTTATAAATTCTAAATTGTACCTTATTCCATTAAAATTTCTCCATCTGTTTTTTTTTTCCTAATTGCTGAATTATGACTTTCTTTTAATATTATATCTTTATTGGAGTATAATTGTTTTACAATGTTGTGTTAGTTTCTGCTGTACAACAAAGTGAATCAGCTATATGTATACATATATCCTCGTATCCCCTCCCTCTTGAGCATCTCTCCCACCCTCCCTATCACACCCCTCCCAGTCGTCACAAAGCACTGAGATGATGTCCCTGTGCTATGCAGCAGCTTCTCACTAGCCATCCATTTTACATTTTGTAGGGTATATATGTCAATGCTACTCTCTCATTTCACCCAGGCTTCTCCTTCTCCAGCTGGGTCCTCAAGTTCGTTCTGTACGTCTGCGTCTTTATTCCTGCCCAGGTTCATCAGTACCATTTTTTTAGATTCCATATATGTGCGTTAGCATACAGTATTTGTTTTTCTCTTTCTGACTTACTTCACTCTGTATGACAGTCTCTAGTTCCATCCACCTCACTACAAATAACTCAATTTAGTTTCTTTCTATGGATGAGTAATATTCCATTGTAGGTATGTGCCACATCTTCCTTATCCATTCATTTGCGGTTGGACATTTAGGTTGCTTCCATGTCCTGGCTGTTGTAAATAGTGCTGCAATGAACATTGCAGTACATATGTCTTTTTGAATTATGGTTTTCCCAGGGTATATGCCCAGTAGTGGGATTGCTGGGTCATATGGTAGTTCATTTTTAGTTTTTTAAGGAACCTCCATACTGTTCTCCATAGTGGCTATATCAATTTACATTCCCACCAACAGTGCAGGAGGGTTCCCTTTCTCCACACCCTCTCCAGCATTTGTTGTTTCTAGATATTTTGATGATGGCCATTCTGACTGGTGTGAAGTGATACATCATTGTGGTATTGATTTGCATTTCTCTAATGATTAGTGATGTTGAACACCTTTTCATGTGTTTGTTAGCAATCTCTATGTCTTCTTTGGAGAAATGTCTATTTAGGTCTTCTGCCCATCTTTGGATTGGGTGTTTGTTTGTTTTTTGATATTGAGCTGCATGAGCTGCTTGAATATTTTGGAGATTAATCCTTTGTCAGTTGCTTCATTTGTAAAATATTTTCTCCGATTCTGAGGGTTGTCTTTTTGTCTTCTTTATGGTTTCCTTTGCTGTGCAAAAGTTTTTAAGTTTCATGATGTCCCATTTGCTTATTTTTGTTTTAATTTCCATTTCTCTAGGAGGTGGGTCAAAAAGAATCTTGCTGTGATTTATGTCATACTGTGTTCTGCCTATATTTTCCTCTAAGAGTTTCATAGTGTCTGGCCTTACATTTAGGTCTTTAATCCATTTTGAGTTTATTTTTGTGTATGGTGTTAGGGAGAGTTTTAATTTCATTCTTTTACATGTAGCTGTCCAGTTTTCCCAGCACAACTTATTGAAGAGGCTGTCTTTTCTCAATTGCATATTTTTTTCCTCCTTTGTGAAAGATAAGGTGATCATATGTGTGTGGGTTAATCTCGGGGCTTTCTATCCTGTTCCATTGATCTATATTTCTGTTTTTGTCCCAGTACCATATTGTCTTGATTACTGTAGCTTTGTAGTATAGTCTGAAGTCAGGGGGCCTGATTCCTCCAGCTCTGTTTTTCTTTCTCAAGATTGCTTTGGCTATTTGGGGTCTTTTGTGTTTCCATAGAAATTGTAAAATTTTTTGTTCTAGTTCTGTGAAAAATGCCATTGGTAATTTGATAGGGGTTGCATTGAATCTGTAGATTGCTTTGGATAGTATAGTCATTTTCACAATGTTGATTCTTCCTATCCAAGAACATGGTATATCTCTCCATCTGTTTTATTGTCTTTAGTTTCTTTCATCTGTGTCTTATAGTTTTCTGCATACAGTTCTTTTGCCTCCTTAGATAGGTTTATTCCTAGGTATTTTATTCTTTTTGTTGCAATGGTAAATGGGAGTGTTTCCTTAATTTCTCTTTCAGATTTTTCATCATTAGTGTACAGGAATGCAAGAGATTTCTGTGCATTAATTTTGTATCCTGCTACTTTACCAAATTCATTGATTAGTTCTAGTAGTTTTCTGGTGGCATCTTTAGGATTTTCTATGTCATCTGCAAACAGTGAAGGTTTTACTTCTTTTCCAATTTGGATTCCTTTTATTTCTCTTTCTTCTCTGATTGCCATGGCTAAAACTTCCAAAACTATGTTGAACAATAGTGGTGACAGTAGGTACGCTTGTCTTGTTCCTGATCTTAGAGAAAATGCTTTCAGTTTTTCTCCACTGAGAATGATATTGGCTGTGGGTTTCTCATATATGGCCTTTATTATGTTGAGGAAGGTTCCCTCTATGCCTACTTTCTGGAGAGTTTTTATCATAAATGGGTTTTGAATTTTGTCGAAAGATTTTCTGTGTCTATTGAGATGATCATATGGTTCTTATCCTTCAGTTTGTTAATATGGTGTATCACGTTGATTGATTTGCATATATTGAAGAATCCTTGCATTCCTGGGATAAACCCCACTTGATCATGTTGTATGATCCTTTTAATGTGCTGTTGGATTCTGTTTGCTAGTATTTTGTTGAGGATTTTTGCATGTATGTTCATGAGTGATATTTGCCTGTAGTTTTCTTTTTTTCTGACATCTTTGTCTGGTTGTTGTATCAGGGTGATGGTGGCTTCATAGAATGAGTTTGGGAGTGTTCCTCCCTCTGCTATATTTTGGAAGAGTTTGAGAAGGATAGGTGTTAGCTCTTCTCTAAATGTTTGATAGATTTCACCTGTGAAGCCTTCTGGCCCTGGGCTTTTGTTTGTTGGAAGCTATTTTTTTTTACATAAATTTATTATTTTATTTTTGGCTGTGTTGGGTCTTTGTTAACGTGCACAGGCTTTCTCTAGTTGCAGCGAGTGGGGTCTTCTCCTCATTGTGGTGGGTGGGCTTCTCATTGAGGTGACCTCTCCTGCTGTGGAGCATGGTCTCCAGGCTCACGGACTTCAGTAGTTGTGGCACGCAGGCCTAGCAGCTGTGACTCACAGGATCCAGAGCGCAGGCTCAGTTGTTGTAGCGCACAGGTCCAGCTGTTCCATGGCATGTGGGATCCTCGCGAACCAGGGCTCGAACCCGTGTCCCCTGCTTTGGCAGGTGGGCACTCAACCTCTGAGCCACCAGGGAAGCCCTGTTGTTGGAAGATTTTTAATCACAGTTTCAATTTCAGTGCTTGTGTTTGGTCTGTTCATGTTTTCTATTTCTTCCTGGTTCAGTCTTGGAAAGTTGTACTTTTCTAAGAATTTATCCATTTCTTCCAGGTTGCCCATTTTATTGGCATATAGTTGCTTGTAGTAGTCTCTCATGATCTTTTGTATTTCTGTGGTTTCAGTTGTTACTTCTCCTTTTTCATTTCTAATTTTGTTGATTTGAGTCTTCTTCTTTTCCTGATGAGTATGGCTAATGGTTTATCAATTTTGTTTATCTTCTCAAAGAACCAGCTTTTAGTTTTATTGATCTTTGCTATTGTTTCCTTCATTTCTTTTTCATTTATTTTTGGTCTGATCTTTATGATTTCTTTCCTTCTGCTAACTTTGGTTTTTTGTTTGTTTTTTGTTCTGTTTTGTTTTGTTTTGTTTTTCTTTCTCTAATTGCTTTAGGGTAAGGTTAGGTTGTTTACTTGAGATTTTTCTTCTTTCTTGAGGTAGGAATTTATTGCTATAAACTTTCCTCTTAGAACTGCTTTTGCTGTATCCCACAGGTTTTCGGTTGTCATGTTTTCATTGTCATTTGTGTCTATGTATTTTTTTATTTCGTCTTTGATTTCTTCAGTGATCCCTTGGTTGTTTAGTAGTGTACTGTTTAGCCTCCCAAATCACTAAATCAAGACTAATGGTTGCTGACTTTGTTCTTCTAATTTCTTGTTTATGTTCGTTTTTACAAATTTCTTGACATGCTTAGGAGTCATGCTTAGGAGTCATGATTTACTTTGAATCTGGTGCAAGATGAATTTAAATTATGTTTACTATTTGAAAAATCATAAAATGAGCTCCCCTTACAGATCCATATCACTTAATAGTTAAATTGAGATAATCTTGATTATAATTGTTGATACAAATTATTCTTGGGGGGAATCCAACTTTCCAGAAAATACAAGACTTATGAAAAACAAACACATATTCATTGCTAAAGTTTGCAATAAATTCAGAAGCTCTTATCTGAGTGATTATCCCTAGAAATTATTTTTTCCAAGTTTAGGCAAATTATTTGAAAAAAAGTTTCCTCCGTTTTATTTAATGAGTAAAAGTGACACCACTAACAATTAATCTAGCTGAAAGTTAACTAATTTACAACTTCCTTTACTAGCATGTGCATGTTTATCATTCTGATTTTTGTGAATGTTTTTATTTTGGAGTTCTTCCAATTCTTTAAGCATGATTTAGTGCTAACTGATTTTTCTCAGACAACTAGGAGGATGTGAGATATGCTCTATCAATATTTCCTCTGTGTGTGTGTGTGTGTGTGTGTGTTTGTGTGTATTCCAGTATTGAAATGGAAAGAAAATATAAAGAAATATTTTCTAATTGCTTGAAGATACCTGGAGTCACTTGGCACCAGACGACCACTTTAAACAGACTAAGACTCTGTAACAAGGAAGAACAATTCTGACTCCAAACTGGATTTGTTTCTTTTACATTAAACTTCGTATTCTATTGCTTTTGTTATAAATTCATCACTAAAGGGATGTTGCCTATAGCTTAAGGTATACGTAATGGCTTGTATCTGGGAACCTTTCCTCCCATGCCTGAGTGTTAAGCTTTGTTTAGCTCACAGGAAACAACTGACTAGGCCCACTTGTAAGTGGCTACAGGAAAGAAGAAATTAACACATCCCCTCCAGAGTCTGGCTGGAATATTTGCAACAATTTATTGCCTTTTTTACTGTGTCTCCACACCTCCCCCTCTTTATTCTGTAAAATAAACTAGCATCCAAACCCAGGAAATATAGTTCTTTGGGACACTAGTCCACTATCTTCTCAGTCTGCTGGCTTTCTGAATAAAGTCACTATTCCTTTTCCCAACAACTCGTCTCTCAGTTTATTGGCCTGTTCTGTGGTGAACAGTAGAATCTTGGACTCAGTAATAATTCTATATGGTCCTGAGATCCAAATCAGGCAATGAATCCTGTTATTGAGAGAATATGAAGATATTTCACTCTTCCTGGATTTATGGTGTTGTCATCCAGTCTTTTAATAACTCTGTGAATGTGACTTATTTCTGACAATCTTTTCTGTTATGCTATTATCACTCTTGATTTGTTCACATATTTCTGACTTTATGTAAGAATAAAGGAAATGTTAGCATAGTTTATGTGGTATTCATAATATTCCCACCTAAATTCAACACTAGTAATAAATTGTCTAAATGTTTTCTAAGCAGTTGATCTGGAGAAAATACATTAAAGTACATACTCTGTATGGAACAACCAGATCAACTAACCAGTGTGAATATTTCCAGAGGAAAAGGGGAAAATATCCTGAGAATCAGGCACATGTGGCTTTACTCAAACAAAAGTACTCATGTTTAGGTGACAAGTTACTGAACTTCTTTGTGAGCCTCAATTTTGTGAGGTGAAATGTGAATATTATACATTAATAATCCTAGGGTTTTATAAATTTATAAGATGCATGAATATAAGATAATCATACTGTAAATATTAGTTTTCACCTTTCACTAAGTTCCCAGTAGTGTTGATTTCCTAATTCTACAGTTGTGACACAACATGATGACATAAAAATGATTTATTATTTCATAATAATAATATATTATAATGATATAATAATAAACAATTTTAACACATTTTAAAAGATTTTTTAATGCTTTTTCCATATCTATAATTGTAATGGTAGACTAACACTTTTCATTTTATTGATGAGCATATTCATTACTTTTATAAAGCTGAAAATATGCTTGCATTCTTTAGCAGTTAACTCATACATTAATTGGGAATTAGTATGTATCTATTCTCTGGCAGCTGGAGTTACATTAAAAATTAGAGTGTAACTGTTTTTTACATGCTTTTTCCTGGAAAATCTGCTTTTATCTAAAACAACAGAAGAGAAACATTTTCTCAGTCATTATTTAGTCAGTGTCACATTTGTTTATTTCAGTGTCAGTTTATGACTGTTTGCAGTATTTTCTTTACTTACTTATCCATGATATCAAAGTAAGTAGAATATGCATTATTTCCTCTGACAGAATCATAGTTTTCTCAAGAATTAGAGGAAGAAAATGGCTATTTATGGAGCAGCAACTATAGACATATTCCCTTTATCTCTGAAATACAAGGTTCACGTAAGTTAATGTACATCCAACTTCTCAATGCTTATGAAGTCTTTTGATTCTTACTGTAATTCAGAATGTTGCTAAGTACTAATTGGAAGGGTTTTAGTCACTCCATAAGATATTTTACAATTGGTCCAGTTGCAAATCTTGCTCCTCTGAATGATTATTCCATTGAGGCTTGTCACTAAATTTAAACCCTCTACTACTTTTTAATCATTTTGTCCTTCAGAATCATTACTGAGACCCCCAAGTCTAAGGCTAAAAATCATATAGATTTTTGTTGTCATTGTTATTGTTGTTGCTTATAGATATTACTCTGTAACTACCATATACCTTTTTTAAACTTTATGCTTAAATTAAGCTTTTTAAAATAGATTTCCCAAGCCCCAACAATAATTTTTAATATTTGTGTAAGAAGATGTTATAACTGGAATTGGCGTTTATGGGTATCATATTTTTTTAATGTAATAATTAAATTTAATGTATTTAATGTAATACATCTTCCAGATTGCCTGATGCTACCCAAATTAATTAATGTTGATACATATTAAGACAAATTTCAGATTGAGTTTAATCTAGTTATGAATAAAATAAAGTCTTTTTTTTTTTTAAGAAATACATTTCATAATGCTATAGCTACTATAGATAGGGATTCCCCTGATGGATCTGAGCAAAGTAAATTGAAAAACGTCTGGAAATAATTCACCATTCTAGATGCCATTAAGAACATTCATGATTAATGGGAAGAGGACAAATTGTTAACATTAACAAGAGTTAGTTGATTCCAACCCTCATGGATGATTTTGAGGGGTTCAAAACTTCAGCAGAGGAAGCAACTGCAGGTGTACTGGAAATAGCAAGAGAACTAGAATTAGAAGTGGAGCCTGAAGATATGACTGAATTGCTGTAAGCTGATGATAAAACTTGAACAGATGAGCAAAGAAAGAAGATTCTTGAGATGGAATCTACTCCTGGTGTAGATGCCATGAAGATTGTTGAAGTGACAACAAAGGATTTAGAATATTACACCATTTTGTTGATAAAGCAGAGGCAGGGTTTGAGAGGACTGACTCCAGTTTTGAAAGAGGTTCTACTGTGGGTAAAATGCTATCAAATAGCATTGCATGCTGCAGAGAAATTTTTCATGAAAGGAAGAGTCAATCAATGTGGCAAACTTCACTGTAGTCTTATTTTAAGAAATTATCACAGCCATCCCAACCTTTAGGAACCACAACCCTGATCAGTCAGCAGCCATCAACATAGAGGCAAGACCCTCCATCAGCCAAACGGTTATGACTCACTGAAAGCTCAGATGATCATTAGCAATTTTTAGCAATAAAGTATTTTTAAATTAGGGTTTGTACATTGTTTTTTTAGACATAATGCTATTGCACACTTACTAGACTACAGTATAGTGCAAAGATAACTTTTATATGCATTGGGAAACCAAAAATTTGTTTGACTTACTCTATTATGGTATTCACTTTATTGAGGTGGTCTAGAGCCAAACCCGTGATATCTCCGAGGTACACCTGCATTTAACTCTGTTATTTTAGGGCAAAAGCATCAAGTGTGGAGGCCAGAATACTCCTCCATAATCAGAGAGGGACCTGGGTAAGCTCATGGGTTGTAGTTTCTCGCCTGTCAGATAAGAAAGATTAGGTCAAATTATCCCTTCATTTACAAAGAAGGGTCCATGTTGGATTGCCTCTCCCAATACAATGTAACAATTTCAAGCACACCAAATTCTGACTGAAACACTTTTCTAGTTGGAACTTTTGTGAACTTGTCCCTTGATCAGCATTTATGCATATTCAGCCCAACTGTACGATGAAGTGAATCATTCCTCACAGTTACAGTATTAAGGAACACAATCCTGAGCTCCTTTCACAAATAAAGTTTTTCAAACTTGGGGAAATTTTTTTAAAAGAAATACTACTAGAGAAGGGAAAGGATACAAATATGTCACATAAGATAATAATTAATAAATATCTTCAAACAACCAATTCCTTAGACATTGATATTTCATTCTATTATGGCACATTATATCCATGACACATCAATCAACAAAAATAATTTAGTATGCATGTGTCCATATGAATATGCAATATATGCATATTCATGTGGACACATACGTATTATACATATATGTATCTATATACACACACACACGTTTACACATATATAAGCACATATGTATATTATATATACACAGTTTTCTAAGTATATGCTTGTTAATTTGGTGCCAGTGATATATTTACATTTCTATATGCTTGTATGTTATTCTGAATTTAATTTTGTTTCTGCTGAATATCTTGGGGACATCATCCATGTATGATATTTAAGTTTCTAGGATTGTTTTCTATTTGCCTGGCACTGAAAGTATAAGCAAGAAATGTGAACTCCTCGCTGTAGCTATGTTTTTCAGGGGTATCCCTAAGTAGGTCTAGTACACTGACTCCAACACTATGAAGCTCATATTGGATTTCAATGTGTGGCTTTGAAATCCCAGGCATGGTGCAATTTTCTGAATTATTCACACATAATCACTCCATAGGGTTACATTTAAGCATGATGGGAAAGCGCCTTAAAGCAGGCAGCCATGAAGAGTCTTGTCCTGTAGTCGATATTCAGAATACATTAAGGATGATAATAACATAATGATCATGATCTAAATGCGTTAAATTTACCTATTCAAAGATTACGTTAGAGATAATGATGATTTCAGATGTCTCAGATAAGCATTTAATCATCATTTTCTCCACTTATTGTTATTAGACGGATATACATTCAAAAAGCAGGAGAAAAAGAAGACTAATTCACTAAGTGGCATTGATTCTACATAATGCATAGTTAGAAATGCCCATCAAAAGTATGGTTATCAGAAATAATGCAGTAAGTAAATAAATAGTGTCTCTTAAACTAATAATAGAAGAATACTATTACTACTGCTGCTAATAATCATGGCTTTAAAATGAAAGTACATACTATTTTCAGAATCTAAAAGAGTTAAAAGAGATATAAGCAAAATTACATCTTAATCTAAAATTTATAATTAAAATAGGTGACTATTACAAATGATTTGGCAAAATATAGTTTCATAAGTTTAAGAAATGTAAAGCAACTTTTTAGATTTCTAAGAATAGTACACAAAGGAACAAATATAGTCCATTATAAGTAAAACTAGGTGAATATTATAACATTTGTATAATTTTATAACACTTGTTTTTAGTTTGTTCTCATTTGCAAATCCTGTCTTCTCAATCCACAAGGTACCCGGTATATATTATCCAAGCATATGGCTGGATACAACTGCTTTTGATGATTGAGGCACATAAAAAGACTTGATGCTAGAATGAGCTTGGAATGAATGGCATTTTAAAAGAACTAGGACATAATTCATTGACCAAGAAGACAACTGGTAGACGATTAAGATTACAGGGCCAGATCCTAGAAGAATCCATAAACCATGGTAAATTCCAGTTGCCAAGGATGCTGATTAGAAGGTTTTAAGTGGCATGATGACACAATATTCAGTATAAAAAAAAATGTCACCTGGGAACTCTCTGGTGATGAATTATTAGGAAGCAAAATTGGAGGTTGATAATTGGAAAGACTCAAGATATATTGTGAGCATAGGAAAAAAAACTTGATGGATTGATTTCAGAGTGTGATGAGGAAGTGGAAAGCAGAAATGAAACTGGGTAGAAAGAGACTGTAGGCAAGTGGAAACAGAGAAGCAATTTCAGTTTAAAATACCAGTGAGACGTCCAACAAGAAATTTCATAGCAGTGGAATGTAAAAGTCTGAAGTTTAGAGTATATGTCCCAAGTCAGGAAATACATTTAAGGGTTATCAGCATGGAAATGACACTTAAAGCAAAAAAGGAAGATGGAAATCAGAGCTCTGTCTACCAATGAATATTCATATTGTACTAAGAAAGCTAACATTATCTCTCTATTTTGACAAATATACTCCAATTTCTTTATGTTAATCTTATGTTGCCTTTAATGAGAACTGGAGAAGGTGAGGAAAAAGAGCAATTTTATTTAGGCAAAAGTTTTGGTACATTTTTTACTTTACCATTTAATTAACACACTTAATCATAGCTAAAATATTTATATGAATCAATTTAATAAAACAAAATTGTTCCTTATTGACTTTAGCAAATATTATTTGCTATGTGTAAGAAAGTTGCTTCAAGGAAAATAAAAACTGTTATGAGAAGTATAATTTACAACTAAGTTTAGGTAATTACTCAGTATCATTTCTACTGACTTTATTATATAAGCCTTGGATTATGTTTTCAACAAATAGTCAAGAAATGAAACCAGGATTCAAAATAAATAAATAAACACATATATTTATAGATTTTTTTTCTCTGTCTTTAGAGTTACCAGCTGCTTTTCTCATAGGCTATTTTCTTCCACAGAAAATACTATATTGGAGAAAATTTCTTTCATACTCCATGAGTGCAGAATTTATTAAATTTCTGGTTGGCTTTAGGCAGAAAGGTATGTTTGAGGTTAATGTGGGAAAATAATAAAATAAAATAAATGGAGGTGATTTAATCTGAAGGAAAAAATGCTTCCCAGAATTTCCAACATGAAACCACTTTTAAAAGAAAAAACACCTATGATACCTATACGGTAGTTGTTTTCCTTCATGCCCTACAGCCTCAGTTCTCTGAAAGAAAGTTGTACTTAAAAAAATCTAGTGTCCCGCATTTATAAGATGTTCAAAAATACTTGTTTATTTGACAATGTTTGCCACTTGGTAATAACTTGTTGTACTAATTTAAATGACTAGACAAGTATATTTCTTTGAAAGTATTTCTTAATTTGAAATTTTCATTTGACATGACTTCCCAGTGATTTTAATATAAAGAGGATTTTATAATAGTCTTAAACGTGAGAGAAATCACACATGCAAAGGTGACAAAAATTATCTTCGATAATTGACGGGAAAATTTGCTAAGAGTAAAGATATTCTACTTATTAATACAAGTCTAAATTCAAATTGGTAAATGTTAATAAAAAATACTAAGACTCCAAGTAACTGAGATAGTATATGTAAGGTGTGTAAAAGAGTACCTAGTACCCAGAATAGCCAATAAAAAGAACCTTTAGAACTCAATAACAAGAAAACATACAAATCAATTAGAATATGGGCAAAAGATATGAACAGACACCTCATCAAGGAAGATATACAAATGGCAAATTAACATATGAAAATCTGCTCAACATCGTACGTAATTAGAGGATTCAAAATCAAAACAACAATGAGATACCACTACACATCTTTTAGAATGGCCAAAATCTCAAACACAGAAAACACCAAATAGTGACAAGGATATGGAACCACTGGAACTCTCATTCATTCCTGATGGGAATGAAAAATGATACAGACACTTTGGAAGACAGTCTGGCAGTTTCTTACAAAGTTAACATACTCTTACCATACAATCCAACAAATAAGCTCCTTGTTATTTACCCGAAAGAGTAGAAAACTCACATCTACACAAAAACCTGCACATTATGAATGTTTATAGCAGCTTTACTCATAACTGTCAAAACTTGGAAGCAACCAAGATGTCCTTCAATGGATGAATGGATAAACAAACTGTGGTACCTTTATACATTGGTATATTATTCAGCACTAAAAAGAAATGAGCTATCAAGCCATGAAAGTACATGGAGGAAACTTAAATGCCCATTGCTAAGTGAAACAAGGCAATTTGAAAATGCTACGTACTGTGTGATTCCCATTATATGACATTCTGAAAAAAGCAAAACTATGGAGATAGTAAAAAGATAAATGGTGGCCAGAGGCCCAAGAGGAGAGAAGGATGGATAGGTAGGTGGAGCACAGGGTATTTTTTAGGGCAGTGAAACTATTCTATATGATACTGTAATGGTGGATATATGTCACTATACATTTTTCAAAAACCATAAAATTTTCACCATGAAAAGTAAACCTTAATGCAAACTATGAACTTATTTAATGATATTGATTCAATATTGGTTCATTGATTGTAATAAATGTACTACACAAATGCAAGATGTTAATAATAGGGGAGACTGGGGAAAGAGGAGAGGAGCTTATGGGAATTCTCTGTACTTTCTTCTCAATTTTCCTCTGAACCTAAAACTGCGCTAAAAAATTATCAATTAAAAAAACCAAACAAACCCAACAAAAAAGAAAAACAAGAAATGAGAAATCATCTCTATATCTTATAACTGCACGTCTCTGGGACGTTTACATAACATATTGAAGTAGTTCCAATCTCCTAAATATTAGAGGAGATAATGCTAAATATATACCTGGAATCTAACAACCATCAATAAAAAAATTGTTGTTTTCGTTGATGATTGTACTCCTGTGAGGGTTGTTATCTGAAAATCCACCATCAGCATTCAAATTCTATGAGATCATAATTTAAATAACTTGAGAAAAATTAGAAAGATTAAAATATTAATTGGACATTTCTAAACTAGTCATGGAAGCAAATGGCTGGTGTTAATAAGGCAAAAATAAATTTAAAAATGGAAAAAATTTTAGAGTAAGCAAATAGACATCACTGAGTAAACAAATAATGAAGTATAAATTGCTGACAAAGGGCATGCTCCTGCTTCTCTCTAATTTCTTTCATCACATTCCAGAAAAATTGTAATCAAATTGTAAGCAATGGTAGAGTATATTTAAAACCTAATCAAAAATATTGATGCAGGAGTGGGAGGGAAATACGTGAAAATAGTGTAATATTTACAAGAGAATTTGTGCCTACAAATCAGAAGTACAGAAGACTCTTGCACGTGTACTTTCAGAACAATAGTCAATGAGAGAAACCACAGCAAAGAGAGGACGTGCCAAAAGAATGAGGACAAACATTATTGCAATTTTCCAAAATGGGAAATAAGGGGATTCTAAAACTATATATCAGTTAGCCAAAACGCTTGACATGTGTCTTTGGCAAAATTCTGAAACAGATTATGTAGCAGATGGTTTGTGAACATTTCACAATTATATTGTTGATCACTAGGCTCCAACATGAAATCACATGGTGCAAATCATACTAAAGTAATTGTCTTTCCATTTTCATTGTGGCATAAATTAGGCCAGTGGACTGGGGGATACAGATTCATAACAACTTGAATTCAGCAAAGAATTTTGCAAAGATTGTTATCAAAATGTTTTGTGTGATTTTCTAAAATGTTGCTGTCATGAAAGTGCTATTACATGGAATTTTTTGTTGTTGAATAACTAATTCTTGTTATAAATTTGTGGATACAGTTCTGAATAAGTATCGTATATCAGAAACACCTGTGGAGCATTTTCTAAAAACATGTGCTTAGATCCAAAGCCTACCCCAGATATCCTAATTCAGTAAGCCTGCTTATATCTAAGTTATTTTAAATAATAATTTACAAAATAATATAATGTAACTGATTTTTCAATTTCATCTGAGAAAATTAATACTATTTATAATTATTCTTTTAGTTTTGGGGCTGCACTATTTATTTTTCATAAATGACTTTACTGTATCCTTCTACTATAGCTATTCCATTTATAATTCAAGTCATGATAATGGCATTATTTTCAGTTTTTACTTTAAACTTGATTCCTTAGCATTGTCTACTTTCAAAACGATATGCAGAATAACACTTTAAAAGATAAATATTACCATATTATGAGTCCTCTCAAAACCCTTCAAGGACTTTACCTCTCATATGGAATAAAAAACCTTATCCACAAACTTCAATATAACTGAGCACCCTTTCACCTCTCAGATCTCACCTAATGACTTTCTTTCTCATTCACTCCACTTTAGGCAGAGTGCCCTTTTTTACTATGCTTCAAACAGGACTGTCACCATATTGGTACCCTGGTATTTGCATTCCCTCTACCCTAGATATCCACATGGATTGTTCCATCCCTTATTTATTTTATTTATTGTCTGTCTCCCACACAAGGATTTTTGTCTGTTTTGTTCAATGTTGTATCCACAGATACTTCTTGGTATCTAGCATATATTAGGTGGAACATATATTAATGAGTGAATAAATAAATAAATCAGTTATCTTTGCTCCTATGCAACCTAGAAATAGAATAACTGTTTTTATCCTGAAATTAATCAAGATATTGATTTTATAAATTATTGATTATAGGATTATATGAGACACCAACTTTCTATTTAACATTGCCATATTCATAAAAACATATTTAATAAGAAATTTAACATTAAAAATACAAATACTTCCAAAGACTGTATATCTTAGTCATTTGACTGCTTTATTTAAAATGCTGCAATTTTCCTTTCTAATTTACCTGTGTCTTTACTATATTTGAGAGCATGCTGACACAAATTTAATTAATACTTTCTGAAAAAATTGTAAAATCATTTATAATGTCTGTTTCATGTCATAATGTTGTCAGTTAAACTTAACATACACACATACAACTCAACAAGAAAAAGAAATATAACCCAATTTAAAATTTAGCAAAGGACATTAGACATTTATTCAAGGAAGATATATGAATGGCCAGTAAGCACATGAAATGATGCTCAAAATCATTAGTCATTAGGGAAATGCAAACCAAAACAACAATGAGATACCACTTCACATGAACTAGGAGGAATAAAAAAGAAAAATACAATGAATATTGGCAGGAAATAGAGAAAATGGAACCCTTATACTTTGCTGATGTGACTGTAAGATGGTATAGTTGCTTTGGAAAACATTTTAGTCATTCTTCAAAATGTTAAACATAAGACCAAGCAATTCCATTTCTAGATGTATACCTCAAATTGATAGAAACATACTTTTACTTAATAACTTGAACATAAATATTTATAGCAGCATTATTAATGCTAATAAAAATGAAAACAATCCAAATATCAATTAACTAATGAATAAAAAATAAGATATATACATATGATGATAATAGCAAGGACATGGAAGCAACCTAAATGTCCATTGACAGATGCATGGATAAAGATGTAGTACATATACACAATGGAATATTACTTAGTCATTAAAAGGGATGAAATTGGGTCATTTGTAGAGACATGGGTGGATCTAGAGACTGTCATACTGAGTGAAGTAAGTCAGAAATAGAAAAACAAATATCGTGTATTAATGCATACATGTAGAATCTAGAACAATGGTATGGATGCAAAGCATTCTATTTGCAAAGCAGAAACAGAGACACAGATGTAGAGAATAAACGTATAGACATCAAGGCAGAAAAGAGGGGGTGGGATGAACTGGGAGACTGGGATTGACATATACACACTACTGTGTATAAAATAGATAACTAACCAGAACCTGCTGTATATCACAGGAAACTCAACTCAGTGCTCTATGGTGACCTAAATGGGAAGGAAATACAAAAAAGAGCAGATGTATGTATACATATAGCTGATTCACTTTGCTGTGCAGCAGAAACTAACACAAAATTGTAAAGCAACATAACCCAATTAAAAAAAAAAAAAAAAAGATCCGCCAGAGAGCAGAAAGCAGAAACAAGAAGAACTACAAATCTGCAGCCTGTGGAACAAAAACCACATTCACAGAAAGATAGACAACATGAAAAGGCAGAGAGCTATGTATCAGATAAAGGAACAAGATAAAACCCCAGAAAAACAATTAAATGAAGTGGAGATAGGAAACCTTCCAGAAAAAGAATTCAGAATAATGATAGTGAAGATGATCCAGGACCTCAGAAAAAGAACGGAGGCAAAGATAGAGAAGATGTAAGAAATGTTTAACAAAGACCTAGAAGAATTAAAGAACAAACAAACAGAGATGAAAATACAATAACTGAAATGAAAAATACACTAGAAGGAATCAATAGCGGAATAACTGAGGCAGAAGAACAGATAAGTGACCTGGAAGACAGAATGGTGGAATTCACTGCTGCAGAACAGAATAAAGAAAAAAGAATGAAAAGTGATGAAGACAGCCTAAGAGACCTCTGGGACAACATTAAATGCAACAACATTCACATTAGAGGGGTCCCAGAAGGAGAAGAGAGAGAGAAAGAGCCCGAGAAAATATTTGAAGAGATTATAGTCGAAAACTTCCCTAACATGGGAAAGGAAAGAGCCGCCCAAGTCCAGGAAACACAGAGAGTCCCATACAGAATAAACCCAAGGACAAATACATCAAGACACATAGTAATCAAATTGGCAAAAATTAAAGACAAAGAAAAATTGTTGAAAGCAGCAAGGGAAAAACGACAAATAACATACAAGGGAACTCCCATAAGGTTAACAGCTGATTTCTCAGCAGAAACTATACAAACCAGAAGGGAATGGCATGATACACTTAAAGTAATGAAAGGGAAGAACCTACAAACAAGATTACTCTACCCGGCAAGGATCTCATTCAGATTCGATGGAGAAATCAAAAGCTTTACAAACAAGCAAAAGCTAAGAGAATTCAGCACCACCAAAACAGCTATACAACAAATGCTAAAGGAACTTCTCCAAGTGGGAAACACAAGAGAAGAAAAGGACCTACAAAAAAAACCCCAAAACAATTAAGAAAATGGTCATAGGAACATACATATCGATAATTACCTTAAATGTGAAAGGATTAAATGTTCCAACCAAAAGACACAGGCTTGCTGAATGGTTACAAAAACAAGACCTATATATACGCTGTCTACAGCAGACCCACTTCAGACCTAGGGACACATACAGACTGAAAGTGAGGGGATGGAAAAAGACATTCCATGCAAATGGAAATCAAAAGAAAGCTGGAGTAGCAAAACTCATATCAGATAAAATAGACTTTAAAATAAAGAATGTTACTAGAGACAAGGAAGGACACTACATAATGATCAAGGGATAAATCCAAGAAGAAGATATAACAATTATAAATATATATGCACCCAACAGAGGAGCAACTCAATACATAAGGCAATTGCTAACAGCTATAAAAGAGGAAATTGACAATAACACAATAATAGTGGCAGACTTTAACACCTCACTTACACCAATGGACATCTTATCCAAGCAGAAAATTAATAAGGAAACACAAGTTTAAAATGACACAGTAGACCACATAGATTTAATTGATATTTATAGGAAAACCCATCCAAAAATAGCAGATTACACTTTCTTCTCAAGTATGCAAAGAACATTCTCCAAGATAGTTCACATCTTGGGTCACAAATCAAGCCTCAGTAAATTTAAGAAAATTGAAATCATATCAAGCATCTTTTCTGACCACAATGCTATGACATTAGAAATCAATTAGATGGGAAAAAAACATAAAAAACACAAACACATGGAGGCTAAACAATACGTTACTAAATAACCAAGAGATCACTGAAGAGATCAAAGAGGAAATCAAAAAATACCTAGAGACAAATGACAACGAAAACACAATGATCCGGGGGAACCAAGATGGCGGAGTAGAAGGACGTGCTCTCACTCCCTCTTGCGAGAGCACCAGAATCAAAACTGGCTGCTGGACACTCATTGACAGGAAGACCCTGGACTTCACCAAGGAGGATACCCCACGTCCAAGGACAGAGGAGAAGCCACAGTGAGACGGTAGGAGGGGCGCAATCAGAGTAAAATCAAATCCCATAACTGCTGGGTGGGTGACTCACAGACTGGCGAACACTTATACCACAGAAGTCCACCCACTGGAGTGAAGGTTCTGAGCCCCATGTCAGGCTTCCCAACCTGGGGGTCCGGCTACGGGAGGAGGAATTCCTAGAGAATCAGACGGTGAAGCCTAGTGGGAATTGATTGCAGGACTTTGACAGGACTGGGGGAAACAGAGACGCCACTCTTGGAGGGCACACACAAAGTAATGTGTGCATCGGGACCCAGGGGAAGGAGCAGTGACCCTGGGGGAGACTGAACCAGACCTACCTGCTGGTGTTGGGGGGTCTCCTGCAGAGGCGAGTGGTGGCTCTGTTTCACCGTGGGGATAAGGACACTGGCAGCCGAGGTTCTGGGAAGTACTCCTTGGCGTGAGCCCTCCCAGAGTCTGCCATTAACCCCACCAAAGAGCACGGGTAGGCTCCACTGTTGGGTTGCCTCAGGCAAAACAACCAACAGGGAGGGAACCCAGACCCACCCACCAACAGTCAAGTGGATTAAGGTTTTACTGAGCTCTGACTGCCACAGCAACAGGGAGGGAACCCAGCCCCACCCATCAACAGTCAAGTGGATTAAGGTTTTACTGAGCTCGGACCACCACAGCAACAGTCAGCTCTACCCACCACCAGAGCCTCCCATCAAGCCTCTTAGATAGCCTCAACCACCAGAGGGCAGACAACAGAAGCAAGAAAAACTACAATCCTGCAGGCTGTGGACCAAAAACCACAGTTACAGAAAGATAGAGAAGATGAAAAGGCAGAGGGCTATGTACCAGGTGAAGGAACAAGATAAAACCCCAGAAAAACAACTAAATGAAGTGGAGATAGGCAACCTTCCAGAGAAAGAATTCAGAATAATGATAGTGAAGATGATCCAGGACCTCGGAATAAGAATGGAGGCAAAGATTGAGAAGATGCAAGAAATGATTAACAAAGACCTAGAAGAATTAAAGAACAAACAAACAGAGATGACCAATACAATAACTGAAATGAAAACTACACTAGAAGGAATCAATAGCAGAATAACTGAGGCAGAAGAACGGATAAGTGACCTGGAAGACAGAATGGTGGAATTCACTGCTGCGGAACAGACTAAAGAAAAAAGAATGAAAAGAAATGAAGACAGCCTAAGAGACCTCTGGGACAACATTAAACGCAACAACATTCGCATTATAGGGGTCCCAGAAGGAGAAGAGAGAGAGAAAGGACCAGAGAAAATATTTGAAGAGATTATAGTCGAAAACTTCCCTAACATGGGAAAGGAAATAGCCACCCAAGTCCAGGAAGCGCAGAGAGTCCCATACAGAATAAACCCAAGGAGAAACACGCCGAGACACATAGTAATCAAAGTGGCAAAAATTAAAGACGAAGAAAAATTATTGAAAGCAACAAGGGAAAAACGACAAATAACATACAAGGGAACTCCCATAAGGTTAACAGCTGATTTCTCAGCAGAAACTCTGCAAGCCAGAAGGGAGTGGCATGATATACATAAAGTGATGAAAGGGAAGAACCTACAACCAAGATTACTCTACCTGGCAAGGATCTCATTTAGATTTGATGGAGAAATCAAAAGCTTTACAGACAAGCAAAAGCTAAGAGAATTCAGAACCACCAAACCACCTCTACAACAAATGCTAAAGGAACTTCTCTAAGTGGGAAACACAAGAGAAGAAAAGGACCTACAAAAACAAACCCAAAACAATTAAGAAAATGGTCATAGGAACATACATATCGATAATTACCTTAAACGTGAATGGATTAAACGCCCCAACCAAAAGACATAGACTGGCTGAATGGATACAAAAACAAGACCCATATATATGCTGTCTACAAGAGACCCACTTTAGACCTAGGGACACATACAGACTGAAAGTTAGGGGATGGAAAAAGATATTCCATGCAAATGGAAATCAAAAGAAAGCTGGAGTAGCTATACTCATATCAGATAAAATAGACTTTAAAATAAAGAATGTTACAAGAGACAAGGAAAGACACTACATAATGATCCAGGGATCAATCCCAGAAGAAGATATAACAATTATAAATATATATGCACCCAACATAGGAGCACCTCAATACATAAGGCAACTGCTAACAGCTATAAAAGAGGAAATCGACAGTAACACAATAATAGTGGGGGACTTTAACACTTCACTTACACCAATGGACAGATCATCCAAAATGAAAATAAATAAGGAAACAGAAGCTTTAAATGACACAATAGACCAGATAGATTTAATTGATATATATAGGACATTCCATCCAAAAACAGCAGATTACACATTCTTCTCAAGTGCGCACGGAACATTCTCCAGGATAGATCACATCTTGGGTCACAAATCAAGCCTCAGTAAATTTAAGAAAATTGAAATCATACCAAGCAACTTTTCTGACCACAACGCTATGAGATTAGAAATGAATTACAGGGGAAAAAACGTAAAAAAGACAAACACATGGAGGCTAAACAATACGTTACTAAATAACCAAGAGATCACTGAAGAAATCAAAGAGGAAATAAAAAAATACCTAGAGACAAATGACAATGAAAACACGATGATCCAAAACCTATGGGATGCAGCAAAAGCGGTTCTAAGAGGGAAGTTTATAGCTATACAAGCCTACCTAAAGAAACAAGAAAAATCTCAAGTAAACAATCTAACCTTACACCTAAAGAAACTAGAGAAAGAAGAACAAACAAAACCCAAAGTTAGCAGAAGGAAAGAAATCATAAAGATCAGAGCAGAAATAAATGAAATAGAAACAAAGAAAACAATAGCAAAGATCAATAAAACTAAAAGTTGGTTCTTTGAGAAGATAAACAAAATTGA
This sequence comes from Balaenoptera physalus, assembly GCF_965194825.1. Lineage (NCBI taxonomy): Eukaryota > Metazoa > Chordata > Mammalia > Artiodactyla > Balaenopteridae > Balaenoptera > Balaenoptera physalus. The sequence continues at coordinate 112,898,976 of NC_138891.1, read as the reverse complement.
TAAGCCATTAGCCAGACTCATGAAGAAAAAGAGGGAGAGGACTCAAATCAATAAAATCAGAAATGAAAAAGGAGAAGTTACAACAGACACTGCAGAAATACAAAACATCCTAAGAGACTACTATAAGCAACTTTATGCCAATAAAATGGACAACCTGGAAGAAATGGACAAATTCTTAGAAAGGTATAACCTTCCAAGACTGAATCAGGAAGAAACAGAAAATATGAACAGACCAATCACAAGTAATGAAATTGAAACTGTGATTAAAAATCTTCCAACAAACAAAAGTCCAGGACCAGATGGCTTCACAGGTGAATTCTATCAAACATTTAGAGAAGAGCTAACACCCATCCTTCTCAAACTCTTCCAAAAAATTGCAGAGGAAGGAACACTCCCAAACTCATTCTATGAGGCCACCATCACCCTGATACCAAAACCAGACAAAGACACTACAAAAAAAGAAAATTACAGACCAATATCACTGATGAATATAGATGCAAAAATCCTCAACAAAATACTAGCAAACAGAATCCAACAACACATCAAAAGGATCATACACCACGATCAAGTGGGATTTATCCCAGGGATGCAAGGATTCTTCAATACACGCAAATCAATCAATGTGATACACCATATTAACAAATTGAAGAATAAAAACCATATGATCATCTCAATAGATGCAGAAAAAGCTTTTGACAAAATTCAACACCCATTTCTGATAAAAACTCTCCAGAAAGTGGGCATAGAGGGAACCTACCTCAACATAATAAAGGCCATATATGACAAACCCACAGCAAACATCATTCTCAATGGTGAAAAACTGAAAGCATTTCCTCTAAGATCAGGAACAAGACAAGGATGTCCACTCTCACCACTATTATTCAACATAGTTCTGGAAGTCCTAGCCACGGCAAACAGAGAAGAAAAAGAAATAAAAGGAATACAAATTGGAAAAGAGGAAGTAAAACTGTCACTGTTTGCAGATGACATGATACTATACATAGAGAATCCTAAAACTGCCACCAGAAAACTGCTAGAGCTAATTAATGAATATGGTAAAGTTGCAGGATACAAAATTAATGCACAGAAATCTCTTGCATTCCTATACACTAATGATGAAAAATCTGAAAGAGAAATTATGGAAACACTCCCATTTACCATTGCAACAAAAAGAATAAAATACCTAGGAATAAACCTACCTAGCGAGACAAAAGACCTGTATGCAGAAAACTATAAGACACTGATGAAAGAAATTAAAGATGATACCAACAGATGGAGAGATATACCATGTTCTTGGATTGGAAGAATCAACATTGTGAAAATGAGTATACTACCCAAAGCAATCTACAGATTCAATGCAATCCCTATCAAATTACCAATGGCATTTTTTACGGAGCTAGAACAAATCATCTTAAAATTTGTATGGAGACACAAAAGACCCCGAATAGCCAAAGCAGTCTTGAGGCAAAAAAATGGAGCTGGAGGAATCAGACTCCCTGACTTCAGACTATACTACAAAGCTACAGTAATCAAGACAATATGGTACTGGCACAAAAACAGAAACATAGATCAATGGAACAAGATAGAAAGCCCAGAGATTAACCCACGCACCTATGGTCAACTAATCTATGACAAAGGAGGCAAAGATATACAATGGAGAAAAGACAGTCTCTTCAATAAGTGGTGCTGGGAAAACTGGACAGCTACATGTAAAAGAATGAAATTAGAATACTCCCTAACACCATACACAAAAATAAACTCAAAATGGATTAGAGACCTAAATATAAGACTGGACACTATAAAACCCTTAGAGGAAAACATAGGAAGAACACTGTTTGACATAAATCACAGCGAGATCTTTTTTGATCCATCTCCTAGAGTAATGGAAATAAAAACAAAAATAAACAAGTGGGACCTAATGAAACTTCAAAGCTTTTGCACAGCAAAGGAAACCATAAACAAGATGAAAAGACAACCCTCAGAATGGGAGAAAATATTTGCAAATGAATCAACGGACAAAGGATTAATCTCCAAAATATATAAACAGCTCATTCAGCTCAATATCAAAGAAACAAACACCCCAATCCAAAAATGGGCAGAAGACCTAAATAGACATTTCTCCAAAGAAGACATACAGACGGCCACGAAGCACATGAAAAGATGCTCAACATCACTAATTATTAGAGAAATGCAAATCAAAACTACAATGAGGTATCACCTCACTCCTGTTAGAATGGGCATCATCAGAAAATCTACAAACAACAAATGCTGGAGAGGATGTGGAGAAAAGGGAACCCTCTTGCACTGTTGGTGGGAATGTAAATTGATACAGCCACTATGGAGAACAATATGGAGGTTCCTTAAAAAACTAAAAATAGAATTACCATATGACCCAGCAATCCCACTACTGGGCATATACCCAGAGAAAACCGTAATTCAAAAAGACACATGCACCCGAATGTTCATTGCAGCACTATTTACCATAGCCAGGTCATGGAAGCAACCTAAATGCCCCTCAACAGACGAATGGATAAAGAAGATGTGGTACATATATACAATGGAATATTACTCAGCCATAAAAAGGAACGAAATTGAGTCATTTGTTGAGACGTGGATGGATCTAGAGACTGTCATACAGAGTGAAGTAAGTCAGAAAGAGAAAAACAAATATCATATATTAATGCATGTATGTGGAACCTAGAAAAATGGTACAGATGAGCCAGTTTGCAGGGCAGAAGTTGAGACACAGATGTAGAGAATGGACATATGGACACCAAGGGGGGAAAACTGTGGTGAGGTGGGGATGGTGGTGTGCTGAACTGGGCGATTGGGATTGACATGTATACACTGATGTGTATAAAATTGATGCCTAATAAGAACCTGCAGTATAAAAAAACAAACAAAACAACTAATACTAAACTTTCATTGGGTTATTTGTATGGAAATATGTTAATATAAATGTTTCAGACATTACATGAAATTTCTAAAAATCTTAAAAAAAAAAAAAAAAAAAAAACACAATGATCCAAAACCTATGGGATGCAGCAAAAGCAGTTCTAACAGGGAAATTTATATCTATACAAGCCGACCTCAAGAAACAAGAAAGATATCAAATAAACAATCTAACCTTACACCTAAAGAAACTAGAGAAAGAAGAACAAACAAAACCCAAAGTTAGCAGAAGGAAAGAAATCATAAATATCAGAGCAGAAATAAATGAAATAGAAGCAAAGAAAACAATAGCAAAAATCAATAAAACTAAAAGCTGGTTCTTTGAGAAGATAAACAAAATTGATAAACCATTAGCCAGACTCATCAAGAAAAAAGAGGGAGAGGACTCAAATCAATAAAATTAGAAATGAAATAGGAGAAGTTAGAACAGACACCGCAGAAATACGAAGTATCCTAAGAGACTGCTACAGGCAACTCTATGCCAATAAATGGATAACCTGGAAGAAATGGCCAAATTCTTAGAAAGGTATAACCTTCCAATACTGAATCAGGAAGAAATAGAAAATATGAACAGACCAATCACAAGTAATGAAACTGAAAGTGTGAGTAAAAATCTTCCAACAAACAAAAGTCCAGGACCAGATGGCTTCACAGGTGAATTCAATCAAATATTTAGAGAAGAGCTAACATCCATCCTTCTCAAACTCTTCCAAAAACTTGCAGAGGAAGGAACACTCCCAAACTCATTCTATGAGGCCACAATTGCCCTGATACCAAAACCCGAAAAAGATACAACAAAAAAAGAAAATTACAGACCAATATCAGTGATGAATATAGATGCAAAAATCCTTAACAAAATACTAGCAAACAGAATCCAACAACACATTAAAAGGATCATACACCATGATCAAGTGGGATTTATCCCAGGGATGCAAGGATTCTTCAATATACGCAAATCAATCAATGTGACACACTGTATTAACAAATTGAAGAATAAAAGCAATATGATCATCTCAATAGATGCAGGAAAAGGTTTTGACACAATTCAACACCCATTTATGATAAAAACCCTACAGAAAGTGGGCATACAGGGAACCTACATTAACATAATAAAGGCCATATATGACAAACCCACAGCAAAAATCATTCTAAACAGTGAAAAACTGAAAGCATTTCCTCTAAGATCAGAACAAGATGAGGATGTCTACTCTCATCACTATCAATCAACATAGTTTTGGAAGTCCTAGCCATGGCAATCAGAGAAGAAAAGGAAATAAAAGATACCCACATTGGAAAAGAAGAAGGAAAACTGTCACTGTTTGCAGATGACATGATACTATACATAGAGAATTCTAAAGATGCCACCAGAAAACTTCTAGAGCTAATCAATGAATTTGGTAAAGTTGCAGGATACAAAATTAATGCACAGAAATCTCTTGCATTCCTATACACTAATGATGAAAAATCTGAAAGAGAAATTATGGAAACACTCCCATTTACCATTGCAACAAAAAGAATAAAATACCTAGGAATAAACCTACCTAGCGAGACAAAAGACCTGTATGCAGAAAACTATAAGACACTGATGAAAGAAATTAAAGATGATACCAACAGATGGAGAGATATACCATGTTCTTGGATTGGAAGAATCAACATTGTGAAAATGAGTATACTACCCAAAGCAATCTACAGATTCAATGCAATCCCTATCAAATTACCAATGGCATTTTTTACGGAGCTAGAACAAATCATCTTAAAATTTGTATGGAGACACAAAAGACCCCGAATAGCCAAAGCAGTCTTGAGGCAAAAAAATGGAGCTGGAGGAATCAGACTCCCTGACTTCAGACTATACTACAAAGCTACAGTAATCAAGACAATATGGTACTGGCACAAAAACAGAAACATAGATCAATGGAACAAGATAGAAAGCCCAGAGATTAACCCACGCACCTATGGTCAACTAATCTATGACAAAGGAGGCAAAGATATACAATGGAGAAAAGACAGTCTCTTCAATAAGTGGTGCTGGGAAAACTGGACAGCTACATGTAAAAGAATGAAATTAGAATACTCCCTAACACCATACACAAAAATAAACTCAAAATGGATTAGAGACCTAAATATAAGACTGGACACTATAAAACCCTTAGAGGAAAACATAGGAAGAACACTGTTTGACATAAATCACAGTGAGATCTTTTTTGATCCATCTCCTAGAGTAATGGAAATAAAAACAAAAATAAACAAGTGGGACCTAATGAAACTTCAAAGCTTTTGCACAGCAAAGGAAACCATAAACAAGATGAAAAGACAACCCTCAGAATGGGAGAAAATATTTGCAAATGAATCAACGGACAAAGGATTAATCTCCAAAATATATAAACAGCTCATTCAGCTCAATATCAAAGAAACAAACACCCCAATCCAAAAATGGGCAGAAGACCTAAATAGACATTTCTCCAAAGAAGACATACAGACGGCCACGAAGCACATGAAAAGATGCTCAACATCACTAATTATTAGAGAAATGCAAATCAAAACTACAATGAGGTATCACCTCACTCCTGTTAGAATGGGCATCATCAGAAAATCTACAAACAACAAATGCTGGAGAGGATGTGGAGAAAAGGGAACCCTCTTGCACTGTTGGTGGGAATGTAAATTGATACAGCCACTATGGAGAACAATATGGAGGTTCCTTAAAAAACTAAAAATAGAATTACCATATGACCCAGCAATCCCACTACTGGGCATATACCCAGAGAAAACCGTAATTCAAAAAGACACATGCACCCGAATGTTCATTGCAGCACTATTTACCATAGCCAGGTCATGGAAGCAACCTAAATGCCCCTCAACAGACGAATGGATAAAGAAGATGTGGTACATATATACAATGGAATATTACTCAGCCATAAAAAGGAACGAAATTGAGTCATTTGTTGAGACGTGGATGGATCTAGAGACTGTCATACAGAGTGAAGTAAGTCAGAAAGAGAAAAACAAATATCATATATTAATGCATGTATGTGGAACCTAGAAAAATGGTACAGATGAGCCAGTTTGCAGGGCAGAAGTTGAGACACAGATGTAGAGAATGGACATATGGACACCAAGGGGGGAAAACTGTGGTGAGGTGGGGATGGTGGTGTGCTGAACTGGGCGATTGGGATTGACATGTATACACTGATGTGTATAAAATTGATGCCTAATAAGAACCTGCAGTATAAAAAAACAAACAAAACAACTAATACTAAACTTTCATTGGGTTATTTGTATGGAAATATGTTAATATAAATGTTTCAGACATTACATGAAATTTCTAAAAATCTTAAAAAAAAAAAAAAAAAAAAAACACAATGATCCAAAACCTATGGGATGCAGCAAAAGCAGTTCTAACAGGGAAATTTATATCTATACAAGCCGACCTCAAGAAACAAGAAAGATATCAAATAAACAATCTAACCTTACACCTAAAGAAACTAGAGAAAGAAGAACAAACAAAACCCAAAGTTAGCAGAAGGAAAGAAATCATAAATATCAGAGCAGAAATAAATGAAATAGAAGCAAAGAAAACAATAGCAAAAATCAATAAAACTAAAAGCTGGTTCTTTGAGAAGATAAACAAAATTGATAAACCATTAGCCAGACTCATCAAGAAAAAAGAGGGAGAGGACTCAAATCAATAAAATTAGAAATGAAATAGGAGAAGTTAGAACAGACACCGCAGAAATACGAAGTATCCTAAGAGACTGCTACAGGCAACTCTATGCCAATAAATGGATAACCTGGAAGAAATGGCCAAATTCTTAGAAAGGTATAACCTTCCAATACTGAATCAGGAAGAAATAGAAAATATGAACAGACCAATCACAAGTAATGAAACTGAAAGTGTGAGTAAAAATCTTCCAACAAACAAAAGTCCAGGACCAGATGGCTTCACAGGTGAATTCAATCAAATATTTAGAGAAGAGCTAACATCCATCCTTCTCAAACTCTTCCAAAAACTTGCAGAGGAAGGAACACTCCCAAACTCATTCTATGAGGCCACAATTGCCCTGATACCAAAACCCGAAAAAGATACAACAAAAAAAGAAAATTACAGACCAATATCAGTGATGAATATAGATGCAAAAATCCTTAACAAAATACTAGCAAACAGAATCCAACAACACATTAAAAGGATCATACACCATGATCAAGTGGGATTTATCCCAGGGATGCAAGGATTCTTCAATATACGCAAATCAATCAATGTGACACACTGTATTAACAAATTGAAGAATAAAAGCAATATGATCATCTCAATAGATGCAGGAAAAGGTTTTGACACAATTCAACACCCATTTATGATAAAAACCCTACAGAAAGTGGGCATACAGGGAACCTACATTAACATAATAAAGGCCATATATGACAAACCCACAGCAAAAATCATTCTAAACAGTGAAAAACTGAAAGCATTTCCTCTAAGATCAGAACAAGATGAGGATGTCTACTCTCATCACTATCAATCAACATAGTTTTGGAAGTCCTAGCCATGGCAATCAGAGAAGAAAAGGAAATAAAAGATACCCACATTGGAAAAGAAGAAGGAAAACTGTCACTGTTTGCAGATGACATGATACTATACATAGAGAATTCTAAAGATGCCACCAGAAAACTTCTAGAGCTAATCAATGAATTTGGTAAAGTTGCAGGATACAAAATTAATGCACAGAAATCTCTTGCATTCCTATACACTAATGATGAAATATCTGAAAGAGAAATTAAGGAAACACTCCCATTTACCATTGCAACGAAAAGAATAAAATATCTAGGAATAAACCTATCTAGGGAGACAAAAGACCTGTATGCAGAAAACTATAAGACACTGATGAAAGAAATTAAAGATGATACCAACAGATAGAGAGATATACCATGTTCTTGGATTGGAAGAATCAATATTGTAAAAATGACTGTACTACCCAAATCAATCTACAGATTCAGTGTAATCCCTATCAAATTACCAATGGCATGTTTTGCAGAACTAGAACAAAAAATCTTAAAATTTGAATGGAGACACAAAAGACCCCCGAATAGCCAAATCAATCTTGAGGAGAAAAAAAGGAGCTGGAAGAATCAGACTCCCTGACTTCAGACTATACTACAAAGCTACAGTAATCAAGAAAATATGGTACTGGCACAAAAAGAGAAATACAGATTAATGGAACAGGATAGATAGCCCAGAGATAAACCCACGCACCTAAGGTCAACTAATCTATGACAAAGGAGGCAAGGATATACAATGGAGAAAAGACAGTCTCTTCGATAAGTGGTGCTGGGAAAACTGGACAGCTATATGTAAAAGAATGAAATTAGAACACTCCCTAACACCATACACAAAATTAAACTCAAAATGGATTAGAGACCAATATGTAAGACTGGACACTGTAAAACTCTTAGAGGAAAACATAGGAAGAACACTCATTGACATAAATCACAGCAAGATCTTTTTTGATCCACCTCCTAGAGAAATGGAAATAAAAACAAAAATAAACAAATGGGACCTAATGAAAGTTAAAAGCTTTTACACAAAAAGGAAACCATAAACAAGAGGAAAAGACAACCCTCAGAATGGGAGAAAATATTTGCAAATGAATCAATGGACAGAGGATTAATCTCCAAAATATAGAAACAGGTTATGCAGTTCAATATTAAAAAAACAAACAACCCAATCCAAAAATGGGCAGAAGACCTAAATAGACATTTCTCCAAAGAAGACATACAGATGGCCAAGAAGCACATGAAAAGATGCTCAACATCACTAATTATTAGAGAAATGGAAATCAAAACTACAATGAGGTATCACCTCACACCAGTTAGAATGGGCATCATCAGAAAATCTACAAACAAAATAAGTGCTGGAGTGGTGTGGAGAAAAGGGAACCCTCTTGAACTGTTGGTAGGAATGTAAATTGATACAGTCACTACGGAGAACAGTATGGAGGTTCCTTAAAAAACTAAAAATAGATTTACCATATGATCCAGCAATCCCACTACTGGGCATATACCCAGAGAAAACCATAATTCAAAAAGACACATACACCCCTCACAATATTCATTGCAGCACTATTAACAATAGCCAGGTCATGGAAACAACATAAATGCCCATCGACAGATGAATGGATAAAGAAGTTGTGGTACATATATACAATGGAGTATTACTCAGCCATATAAAGGAACGAAATTGGGTCATTTGTAGAGATGTGGTTGGATCTAGAGACTGTCATATAAAGTAAAGTAAGTCAGAAAGAGAAAAACAAATATCGTATGTTAATGCATATATGTGGAACCTAGAAAAATGGTACAGATGAACCAGTTTGCAGGGCAGGAATTGAGACACAGATGTAGAGGACAACCTATGGACACCAAGGGGGGAAAGGGGCGGGGGTGGTGGTGGTGGGATGAATTGAGAGATTGGCATTGACATGTATACACTGATGTGTATAAAATGGGTGACTAATAAGAACATGCTATATAAAAAATAAATAAAATTCAAAAATTCAAAAAAAAAAAGTGCTGATATATGCTACAACATGGATGACTCTTGAAAACATTATGCTAAATGAAAGAAACCAGTCACCATTCTATTTCATGCTGCCATCCTCATAAAAACATATTTAATGATAAGAAATTTCACAGTCACAAAAGTCCACACCATCTGTTTCGACTTATATTTCCAAAATAGGCAAATTCATAGAGATGAAAAGTGGATTGGTAGTTCTAGGGAATGAGGGGGAAGGGGACCGTGGAAAGTAGCTGCTAATGTGTAACATCTAACGTGAAAAAGAAAAAAAGATTTCTTTTTCAAGTGAAGAAAATCTGAAATTAAATAATGGTGAAGGTTGCACAGCTCTGTGAATATACCAAAAATTAAAAAAGAAAAAAATCACTGAATTATACACTTTAGAAGATGAATTTTATGATATGTGAATTGTATCTCAACAAAGCTCTTTAAAAATGCAACATATGACATTGTGACTAATTACCTAATATTCTTGTTCAAGATGGGAATACTTAAAACCTCTGGAGTAGCTTCCATTTATTTTTATTTTGAGTAGGATTTTCTTGTAAGGATGATAATGAGAGATCATCTTCTTTTTCTTTCTTTTTCTTGCTAATAGAATTTAGTGGACTAATGGGTGGGAGTAAAGGCTTCTACTTTCATCACCTTCTTCTGAGAAGTCTGAGTCTTACCACATGGTTCTAGTGAAATTTATATGCATAAACCATACTTTGCCCATGTGAAACTGCACACTAAACACACCTTAATCAATCTAGGGTGCTTGCCCACTCTCAAGGCTGAAAAGATTTTTGTATGACTGGAGAGCTCTGCTGTTCACTAGAGTCACTTGATAAAACCCACTGTATATATAATTTTTCTGAGCAATTCAACCTAAGAGTTTTTGTGAAGACACATAGACTAAAATAAGCACAATACATGAAGCAATAGAAATATAGAAAATCAAAAGCTGTGATGTGGAGAATACAATGTTGTGTGTAATAGTATATTTTGAAGAACCTAAAGAAGCATAGATGGAGGATCTGAGTCATGGGCATGGCAAATTCTAGAATTGCTAATATGTTGCTAAGATACTAGCAACTAGAGCTATATAGCATCCAAAAAGGCAGTAAACAATGTCCTTTTCACCATGCGGCTCCTACTTCCTCTTATTTCCAATGAATCCGTAAATTAAACCCTATAATTGGCAATAATGTAGCATATAGTTCTGTAAGCAGAAGGTGTATCATAGTAAGTCTTTATTTTTGTTCCTTTTTTTGGCTATACATGAATATCAAAATTCATTTTTTTCATATTTAAAAAATCTATTCTCCTAAAGTAACATTGAAAATACACTCTGTACTTCTCCCCTGCCCCCAAAGCCATACACACTGTTTTAAAAGTTTCTTATCCTTTGAATTTTTTTGAGCTTAATCAAATCCTGAGATAGCATTTTAAATTTCACTATATATTTCTTTTTTATTTAAGCCTCTCTCGTAGGTAATTTCTTTCATTATTTTCAAAATCTCTAGCTTCTCTTACAAATCTCATGTGACTAAGACCATTTTCTATTTTCAATTTATGATCCTTTTTTTGTCAAATGTAATTTCTGTTATAATGACACTATTAATATAACTATCATTATCTTTTCACATTTATCCTTAAAGCAGAAAAGTTTGAATTTCTTCTTTCATTATGGTTTTCCCCCACAAACTGACATAACATCTGAAATACATGGAACTAAAAAGATTTAATTCTTGCTTTTACTAGATTAGATAAATATTGGAAGTTTAGTTTGTATTTGTGTTTTCCTCCTTAAATTCTGTTTTTTCTTTTGTTTTGTTTTGTTTTTTGGTTTGTGGACACAAAGTAAATTGAATGATTTATATGTGATTTTTGGTCTTATATGATTTCTCACAGTTTTTTTGTTTTTTTCTTTTAATGCTTTAGCTGTGAAACACTTTCTTGAAATAAAATCCTACCTGGAAGAATAACATGTGAAATAAATTAATACTTAGTTGTTCTACGTTAAAGTTCTGCCCGCTCAGTCAGTGTTTCCTTCCTTCTCAAAGCAGTTCCTCAGCATTTTAGAATCCCTTTTAACACAAATTGAAAACCATAGTTTTATAATAACCTATAAATCATCCCATCCTTACTATAGATCAGCAGCTATCAGACAGGAAGATCTTGCCTTTACCCTAAGGGCATTTGATAATGTCTGGAGATAATTTTGATTGTCAACAACTGGGGTGAAGTGTTCTTCTGGCATCTAGAAAGCAGAGGTCAGAGTTGCTGCTAAATATCCAACAAAGCATAAGACAGTCCCCCGCAACCATACTTATCCAGCCCCAAGCTTCAAAAGCGCCATTATTGCAAAAACCTGTTATGGAAATTGATTATGAATGAACATTTATTCAACCAACAATATTAATAACCTTGTTGTTAAAAATAATGTTTCCTATGGCCATGTCCTGAATGTAAAATTATAAACCAGTATGAGACATTATTTACGAAAATTTGCATAAACTACTCTTTAATTCTCAGTAATGATAAGCAAGTACATTTGTAATGCATATTTCCTAAATAACACCAACCTGGAGGTGAAAATTAAGAAGTGGGTCAAATCTCAAATAAATCATGTTGGTTTTTACTCTTAAACATGCTCCTGGGCTTCCCTGGTGTCGCAGTGGTTGAGAATCTGCCTGCCAATGCAGGAGACACGGGTTCGAGACCTGGTCTGGGAAGATCCCACATGCGGCAGAGCAACTAGGCCCGTGAGCCACAACTACTGAGCCTGCGCGTCTGGAGCTTGTGCCCTGCAACAAGAGAGGCCGCGATAGTGAGAGGCCTGCGCACCGTGATGAAGAGTGGCCCCCGCTCGCCGCAACTGGAGAAAGCCCTCGCCTAGAAACGAAGACCCAACACGGCCAAAAATTAATTAATTAATTAATTAATTTAAAAAAAAAACTACTAAAATTAACAAGAAAAACATCTTTGTCTGAAATAAAAAAAAAAAAAAACCTGCTCCTATGACATTGTTTTACAACACAGCAAATAGCACCAACAATGACCCAGTTGTTTAGACCAAAATCTTAGTCAACCATTATCCTTGCTTTCTTTCTGTCACCTGACACATCTCATCCAATAGAAAATTCTAGCGTGTATTTGTGTGTGTGTGTGTGTTTGAAATGGTTAGAAGCAATCATCTTTCATATGAAAAATAAATATTTATATTTGTTCATAAGGGGAACATTTCTCCTCATTTCTAATCCTATTATTTTAAGCAAGACATCTGAACTGCAGAAATAGCCTCCAAATTGGCAAACTAGTTTCTGTACCACTGCTTGTGTCCTCTCTCCCCCCACAGGTTATTTTGCCATATATTAGTCAACCTTTAAGGTGGAAATAAGATCATGTTTCTCCTTTCTAAGACCTCTCCAATATATTTCCATCATATATAGCATAAAAAATACAAAAAGGTAACACCTCACCAAGGAAAATATACAAATAGCAAATAAATATATGAAAAGATCCTCAACATTATATATCATTAGAGGATTGCAAATCAAAACAGTGAAATACCACTACATTTCTATTACAATGACTGAAATTCAAAACACTGACAGCACCAATTCCTGGTGAGGATATGGAGTAACAAGAATTCTCCTTCATTACTGGTGGGAATGCAAAATGGTTTAACCACTTTGGAAGACAGTAGCAATTTTTTATAAACATAAACATACTCTTACCATAAGGCCCAGCAATTGTGCTCCTTGGTATTTACCCAAATGAGTTGAAACTTATGTTCACACAAAAGGTCTGCACATGAATCTTTGTAGCAGCTTTACTCATAATTGCCAAAATTTGGAAGTAACTAAGATGTCCTTCAAAAGATGAACAGATAAACAAACTGTGGTACATCCAGACGATGGAATATTATTCAGCACTAAAATATATGAGCTATCAAGCCATGAAAAGACATAGAAGAACCTTAAATGCATACTGCCAAGTGAAAGAAGCCAATCTGAAAATGCTACATTATATTTGCCTGCCAGGGCTGCTGTAATGAAATGCCACAGACTTGGTGGCTTAAACATAAATCTGTTTCATCTTTCTAGAGACTGAAAGTCCAAGATCAAGGTGTCAGAGGTTTGGTTTCTCCCGAGGCCTCTCTTTTTGGCTTGGAGAGGGCTACTTTCTTGCTGTGTCCTCACCGTCCTTTCCTCTGTGCACACACATCCCTGGTGCAGCTTGCTCGTCTCATAAGGACACCAATTATCTTGGATTATGCCTCACTGCTATGACCTCATTTCATCTAAATTACTTCCTTAAAGGCTTCATATCCAAATATAGTCAAAATAGGGGTTAGGACTCCAAAACGTGAATTCTGGAAGAACACAATTCAATCTATAAAAGCTATATTCTTTATGATTCCAACTATCTGACATTCTGAAAAAAGTCAAAACTATGGAAACAGTAGAAAGAACAGTGGTTTACAGGGATGCTGGAGGAGAGAAGGATGAAGAGGCGGGTGACAGAAGATTTTTAGGTTAGTGAAACTACTCCGTATGATACTGCAATGGTGGATACATGTCATTATACATTTGTCAAAATCCATAGAATGTACAATATCAAGAGTGAACCCTGGGGTAAACTATGGACTTTAGATAATAGTGATGTGTCAATGTAGGTTCCTCAGTTGTAACAAATGTGCCTCTTTGGTGGGCACAAAATGAGAGAGAAACTCAGTCAGCAATTAAGGAAGATACAGAGAATGCACAAGAACTGCACACTGGCAAAGAGTATGAGAGTTTTTAGGTTTGATGGGGTAGGAGGCTATGGGTGTGTGGAGCAGAGGACATATGGATACTCTACTTGCCCACCTGATTTTGCTTTGAAACAAAAACTTCTCTAAAATGTAAAATCTATTAAAAAACAAAAGCAAACAAACAAACAAACAAAAAAAACAGCAAATTTACTGTATTAGTTTCCTAGGGCTGCTCTAACAAAGTTCCACAAACTGGGTAAATTAAAACAACAGGGGTTACAGGGGTCTGCAGGCTAGAAGTCAGAAATCAATGTGCTGGGAGGGCCAGGCAATCTCCCTCTGAAACCTGTAGGTGAATCCTTCCTTTCCTCTTTTTAGCTTCCGATTGGTTGTGGCAATCTTTGGTGTTTCTTGGTTTACAGCTGCGTAACTCCGGTCTCTGCCTTTGTCATCACTGATATTCACTTGTGTGTCTCTGCATCTTCACACGGATGTCTCCTTATAAAGGCACCGGTCATGATGGATTATTGACCCACCTTACTCAATTTTGACTTCATCTTAACCAATACACTGGCAACGCCCCTATTTCCAAATAAGGCACATTCTGTGACACTGGAGGTTTGGTCTTCAACATATCTCTTTTTTGGTGGAGGGGACACAATTTGACCCATAGCAATTACCATGACTACATGGTTGTTTACTTTATGGCCTCTGACTCCCCCTAAACTCAGTTTCTGCCCATCTGCTCCTCACCCATTGTATGAAGGCTACACGGGCCTTCACTGTTGTTCTGTAAACCTACAGAAAATGTTTCCACACCAAGGTTTTTGCACTTGTGATTTCTTTTGCTTGGAATACCCTTCCCTGGAGATAGTTATGTGCCTCATTTCTTCACTTTATTCAGATCTCAGCTCAGATATGATCTTCTGAGAATGTCTTCTCTGGCCAACCATCCTGCCACACTGTATCTCCAATATATGGAAACATCATTCTTTGTTTTGTTTTTTTTTTTTTTTTTGGCTGCACCACGTGGTTTGCAGGATCTTAGTTCCCAGAAAAGGAATCAAAACCATGCCCCCTGCAGTGGAAGCACAGCATCCGAACCACAGGGAATTCCCTGTATCTCCTTTATTTCTCATCATAGTACTTCTTGTTGTTTGATCTTTGTTTTTATTTAATATATATCTCCATTCAAGAATGCAGGGGAATATTGTATCTCCAGCCACTAGAATGGCTTGGCACATGGTACGTACTTAAGGATATACATGAATGAGTGAGAGATAAAAGTCTGAGGAGATAACCAATAAATAGGTCACTCATCAGCCTCAGCCCATGAGACCCCAGGATAAACCTAAAAACTCTCATACTCTTTGCCAGTGTACAGTTCTTGTGCATTCTCTGTATCTTCCTTAATTGCTGACTGAGTTTCTCTCTCATTAGACTGAAGTTCTTTCTTTTGCAAGGGTTGGTTCCTAAAGTTAGAGATTAAAGGAAAAAATCCCTTATATCATCAAAGCTTTTTTCTAAAAATTTCTTAACCCCCCTAAAAGAATATAATGATTCAATCCTGATTTTAGAGTAGAAAACTCTGGTTAGTAAAATGTGTATAAAAGTAAAATATGTACTGTAATTCATGACATAGAAAGAGTTCATATTCAAAATATGGTTTTGCAGCATCTACAATTGAACAAATTAAAGAGAGAGAGATTTTGTACAATTGAAATTGTGTAAATTAAATATGAAAACAATATGACTACAATCTGCTCTTGACAAGGTTTCATGGCATAACCGTCAAGTTAACATCCATTGTGGTAGTTATGTCTGTTTAGCTTATTTCCTCTCTTCACAGTGATGCACTGCGTTAAATTGAGAGCAAGATGCTTCGTTCACCAAGGTTAACCTTATTTTATTAGACTTCACATAAATTTGTGCTCTTGGCTTATCATAATATCCCTAGTCAAATATCTAATTCATTTGACCAACCCTTTCATTTAATTGGCCCTTTGAGCATGGCCTTTGCCTTGGGGTACACTATGAGATTTTTGGCCAGACCAACTTGGCAGCAAACACAATATCACTCTCAAGGTATCCTTGCTGATAACCCACTGACGTTGTTGAACAGAGCAGTGAACTTACACAAATTCAATTGTACAAAATATCTCTTTTATTTATGCAATTGTAGATGCTGCACACTGCCTCTTGCCCCTCAGGACATGTTGCTTTTCCATCAGATTTACTAGCTCATAAGGTAAAGGAGAACTTTTGTTCCCTTCCTCCTTACTGTACAGCTATAAAGCTTGTCCACAAAATTGCTTCCTCTGTCTCTCTTATTAGACTCACAGGATTATGTTAACATTGTCCAAAAACACACAACTTCTTTGAGTAACCACATCTTCCTGAACAAACTGCAATGCTTTATATAAAAGGAGAAGTCTATTATACATTCCCTACTTATTACCATAGTTCTAAATCACTTTCTCAAGTCTTTCATGTACTTCCTTACTCCTTTCTGATCCTCCAAGACATATGACTTAATTGTTGTCTATAACTTATCCTTTGAAACTGAACATCTTTCCTCTTCCTCTTGATGTGATCTTGGCCCTTTCAGCGATGAGCCTGGATAACCTCCCGGCTATATCACCTCCAGCTGCCTGGTACAAATACCCATCTTGTTTCTGCAACTCCTAGGATACATCTCCCCAGCATTCCCATGTGCGGGGGAGATACCACTGGCTTCAAGAGTTAGAACTGGGCAGACCTCATAGTACTGTGATTCACATATTTTTCATTAAAAAAAAAAAAAGCTTTTCTCTCCCCTTCTTTCTGTTTAATCCACATACAACACACATCCAGACCACTTGCTATTCATAAATATTCTTGTGATGCTCTGCACAAACAAGACATTTCCATCTCCAGGTCATGCACAACTACTTGTTTTTTCAATAGGGATTGAAGGGATTTAGCTCACATGTCCATATGGCCACAGCATCCTCCTGTGACCAGGGAGAGGCATTCATGAAACAGCTGTCGAGCTTTAACAGCTCCTGTTCTGAAACAGAACAAACTGCACACTCTGGAAACAAACCCCAAGACTATGTCTGTTGTAGGAGTTCTCTAATAAACAGAAATAGGTATGCTGAAAGAAGCCAACTGTGCCTAAAGCTGTGCTGTTTTTCCTTATACATGCTTTTGAGTTTCATAAAAATGGCTCAGGTTTGAGAATTTCCTGTGTCACCATTTGAAGTCTGAAAAAGAGAATAATATAATGATTTCAGTAACAGTCCCCAAAGAACCAAAGCAATGATATTAGGAATTAATTGAACTTGACTTGTTTGTTTTTAATCCTCAGTGTATAAGTAATGGCAAAGAAAATTCACATTTTGTATCATTCTATGTCTGATGAATTATTTTTCTCTAAAAAGAGCTACCAAAAACGAGTTTTTGTTTATGGGGAAAAATAGCCATGGGTAATATCAAGCAACACAAAATCATGCTCTTTTAAAATAAAGTGTCTTAAGTTTGGGCATATCTTAATGTTTTACCAGACAATAATAAAATATACATGCATGTCTATGAAAATTTAGAAACCCTAAATCTACCACTGAACCAGCTAGAGTGTTGTTTTTTTTTAACACAATGACTATCTCCCATGTTTCAATTGTTAGAAAATGAGCTCAATTAGTTCCTTCTACAGTCTGTTTTATATGTGTATGATCAATAGCTAGCAGAGACCAGAGAAATTGCTCAATGAATTTTTATGCATTAATATTATTAACAATAACTTTAATTTATTGATGTAAACTATATGCAAATCCCCTGCTTATAAACTCCACACTTTTAAATAATCAACTATTGAGGTATAAGTTACACAGAACAAAATGTTGAATGTGTAGTTCAAATGAGTTCGTCAAATGTATAACCGCTACCTGAATCAAGGCATGGAATGCTTCCATCTCCCCCCAAAAGTTACTTTTTCCTTTTCACAGCATATCTCCAACCCTTTCTCAATTCATGGCTTCAAGTATCCACTTACCCACTTCCTATTACTATATATTTGTATTTTCTAGGGCTTAATATACATAGAATTATTCAGTAGGCATCTTACATATGTCTGGCTTTCTTTGTTCAGTACCAATTTTTTTTTAAATTAATCCATGTTGCTGCACCTACCAGTAGTTTGTTCGTTGTTGCTGGGTACAGTGTTTGAATATCCCACCATTTGTTTAACCATCCACATGTTGCTGGGCATTTGGGTTGTTTCCAGTTTAGGAATACTATTGATAAAACTGATAAGAATTCTTGTACAAGTTGTTATATAGACATCTGTTTGTATTTCCCTTGGGTAAATACCTAGGAATAGGTTTGCTAAGTTGTATGGTAAACATATGATTAATTTGATGAGATATACTGTTTTACAATCTTACCAGTGTATGAGAGTTCAGGTTGTTCCAAATCATAATAAACACTTGTCACAGTCAATCTTTTAAACTGTATTCATTCCAGTGGGTTTGTGGTATCTGGTTGTAGTTTTAATTTGCATTTACTTAATGACCAATGAGAGTAAATATCATTTCATGTGCTTATTGGTCATGTTTAAATTTTGTTATGTGAAGTGTCTGTACAAATATTTTGTAATTTTTATTTGGTCATTTGTTTTTCTATTATTATTTGTAAGGATTCTTTATATATCAGGATTTAAGGCCTTCATTAGATACATGTACTGAAAATACTGTCTTCTAGTCTTTGTCTTTTCTTTCTTTTTTCTTTCTTTTTTCTTTCTTTCACAGTATCTTTTAAAAAGGAGACATTTTTAAATTTTTTGATAAATTGTAATTTATCATTTTTTCCTTTTAAGTTAATCATTTTGATTCTTCAGACATTGTTTTACAGTACATCTTGAAATTACATAGTGTAAATCTTCAAACTTTTTTTTAATCAAAAATTGTTTTGACTTTCTTAGGTACTTTGAGTTTTCATAAAGGAAAATGTAATTCAATTATATTTAGGATTAATGTGTCTCTACAAACGGCCTCTTGGGACCTGGATATGAATTAGATGTTCTTTTAACTCCTTGAACATCTTTATAATATACCTCTTTTAAAGTTATTGTCTGCTACTTTTATCATCCATCATTTATGGATATGTTTCTATGGTACTGATTGATTTTTTCTGATTACGTGTATGTCTATTAGATTTTACTGAATGTTGTGCATTGTAGATGTTATGTTTTTGATTGTCTAGGGTTTTCTTTCTTTTTTTAAAAAACATTCTTTAAAGAGTTGTTCTGACAGATAGTTAATTTAATTATAGTTCAACTTGATCCTTTCAAGACTTGTTTCTAAGCTTTCTTAGTATGGGTATAGAGTAACCTTTGTTCTGGAAATAGTTTAGCTTCAAGGTAGGGCCTTTCTGGAGTCTTTATTGAACGTCCAGGTTTCAATGAGGTCACTTCACTCTTGCTGTATAGTTTATGTAGGGTAGCAGAAAAATACCTCCTCCAAATATGCCTCTTTGACATATGGATTATTTTGAGCTGATTATTTTGAGAAACTGCAGACAGAGGGGAAGCTCTAAAAAGAGAGTAGAAGTTAACTTTTTGTAAAGGAAACTTACATTAGAAAGGGGACGATTATAAGGAAGTGAGCTATTACCAGAGATAACTTTTTTTACCTGAGAGACTTATCTGCAAGGCAGGGTAACATTTATTTACCAAACATTTCCTTTTCTCATTTTCCCATGAATTCTCTTCCTCCTTTTGAAGCCCCAGGTCCCTATCCCTTTCCTTAGTCTCAATGGCTTATAAGCCATTTTGTAACCAAGCAGGATCCTATGGGGTTTTCCCGTGAGAGACCCCTCCCCCATGTCCTCTGTTGTAGCTCCTCTCTGAAGTACCCAGATAATAGTATTTCATGCATATTTCTTGAGTTTTTCAGATGCTAGAAACCTCCAACAAATGGAAGAAATTTACTACTTGATGATCATGATCGTGCAGCCCCCAGACCTCCTGGCACATAGGGATTAATCACCATCAACCAATCAGAGAATTGGGCACCAGGCAATCACATACCCTGGGGTACCCCTCCCTCACCTTGCCTTTAAAAATGCTTTGCTGAAACCCTTCAGGGAGTTTGGTTTTTTTAAGCATGAACCATCCGTTCTCCTTGCATGGCCCTGCAATAAATCTTCCTCTGCTCCAAACTCTGAAGCTTCTATATCTTTTGGCTTTACTGAGCCTCAGGCACATGAACTTGCATTCAGTAATATTTTGATCTCATATCTTTGTGGGGATGCCATAAGTACATACATACATAATTAATTTTTTCTCTCCTGTTAATCTGTCTTTAACTGCAGGGAGGCCTCAGCCAAGAACCTAAAAGGGCAGAGGGGAAATTATTTTTCCTCCTCTACGCTTAGTATGTGATCAAAACTTAAGGGACCCTTATTCAAATTTCTGGAATTTTCCTCTGGGTCTCTTTCTCTATTCTGCTCTGCAAATTTCATCTTCCTCCATGTCCCTGAATTCTGATATGTTTTATCTGATATCTGTTAGTGAGGTGCTTATTTTCTGTTGCATTCTGTTCTGTCTCTAAGCTGGAGTGGTAATGTACCTCCAGACAAACAAGCAGCTCAGAAAATTGTAAGCTTCACTTAGTTTGCTTTTCTTTTCACTGTGATCTCTCAGAGACCATCAACTACTGTTATCCACTAAGCTGTGCAGTCATATGTTGAGACTTCATGAGGCCAAGCAAAGAACAGGCTTCTGGAGAAATAACAATAACATGGAAAGAACAGCTACAGGGAGCTCTTAGAGTTTTGAGACAGGTGAGTTCCAAACAAGACTAAAGTGACCTCACTGAGCCCCTGGGACATTTAACAGAGACTTTAGAAAGGCCCTACCTTGAGAGCAGGGCTAAACATCTCCCAGAATAAAGATTATCTCTATCTACACGAAAAAAGCTTAGAAACAAGTCCTAGTAAAAACAACTGGAAGCTGGAAGCAAAAGATTGTAGGCACTATGGTAAAATCAGAATAAATGCTTTGTTTTCTGTTTCTGGGGTCTACTATCTATGAAATAGTCCACTCAAACTATATGAAATATGTTTCTAATAAATAAATTCTTTTAAAAAAATCATTCTTCTGCCAGTTTGTGGATGAAATATTTCTTCTCTCCTTCCTTCATTTTGAGAATATATCTTCTTGTCATTTTCTTTCCATTAAGTCAATTGTCTTTTGATGGGTTTAGCTTTCCTTTTAAAATCTTGTTTTTATATTCATTTGATTTTAACCTTAATTTATTAACTTTAAAGTGTTTAAAAATATTTATCATATTTTAACTCATCATTTTAAATAACATTTATTTTAGCTGTATGAATTTTTACATACTTCTACCTTATTTTAGCTCTATTTCCATCTTTTAAATTTTAATTTTCTCTAGATAGTTGGTTTATTTAATATTAACTACCTTAATTATTTTAGAAATTTACTTATGTATTTCAAATTTCTGTCTCTAATTTATTCATCTAATTTTAAGCTAATATGCTACTAAGCACTTATCATTTCATATTAATTATCTTTTCCTTTTTTTCCAGTGTTATGTTATATTCAATAAAATCATTATTTTTTTTTTCAATAATTCTGATAGAGCAAATAGAGGATGAAAGATCCAGGAAAAACTTCAAATCCATTATCCATTACTTTAAATATTTAGTCCCCCAAATTCTTACCTCAGTTTACAAAGGAGATCTAAAAAATAATGATTCTTTACCCAGTCATTCCAAAAATTACTGAGACACAGAAAACTGCCTCAATTAGGCCTTCTCTAAACATTTATGCGATTCCCAAGGGTGAGCAGGACACTTTTATTAGCATGTTTAGTTCCTTCAAGAGTGATCAGTCACTTCAGAAAACAAAGCATTTGCAAAACAACACAGTATGTCTTCTTGTCTGCAGGGTTCAGGTACACATTGGAACACTGAAGAATAAAAAGAGCTCTCTTGGAATGCAGTTCAGCTCAAAAGAGCTTACTGGTTGGAGGAAGGAACAAAACCCATCCTTCGGCAAATTCAGCATTACGGTAATGCTCCAGCATCTCATCACCAGTCCTGAGGGACTCAACTGCCTCCGTAGGAAATACAAGTCATCCTGATGATGATATATGCATCTGTCCTATGATGCCCACTGATTTGCCTGGGGTCAAATATCTGGAAAGATTTGAAAGGTAGAGCAGCTCTTTCCTGTATACTACTGAAAGATCTCCAAATTTAAGAGGTACTATTACTAATAATCTGCTTGTCAGCTCAAAGGTCCAGCACCTGTCCAGAGCCCAAGGATGATTTGAGGGAAAGTGTAAGCCATGTTTCTGCTCAGCTCCAGTATGAAGTTAGAGGTCTGAGAAAGAATAATATGCATATAAATGGAATCCAAGTCTTAGAGGACATCAAAAAGGGAATTTTCAAGTTAATTCTTGTACAACCTAGATGCTCAAATTAGCACACAATCACTTCAGCTTTTCTAAATAAAGCTGCTTAAAAAATAGGAATCAGAGATCAAGACAGAGATTTTTGGAGTTTTCCAAAACGAGATGTTCTGCGATTTCTCCTGTAGGATTTAACGGTAGGAAAATGAAAGAGAGCTCTGGGGTCTTTTCTCTTGCTATAAGGACACCAGTCCTATTGCATTAAGTCCTTTATGAGTCCCTTATGACCTCATTTAACCTTATTCATCCCCTTAAAGGCTCTCTCTCCAAATACAGTCACATTGATTATTAGTGCTGTACATGTGAGCTTTGAGGAAACACAGTTCATTCCATAGCAGCTACTGTTACAGGCATTCACACAGATGAAATTCAGAACCAGAGTATTAAGTGAAAAAGTTGCAGAAATTATGAAAACATTTCAAAAAGTTAAAAAGCATACAATACAAAACACTATATATTGGGGGGATATATATATATACATATACATAATGTAATACATTTATTAAAACTATAATAAAGGAAGGAAAATTATAAAACCCATACTTGGCTTATTTGTCAACATTTGCTGTAGTAAGAGAGAGGGAGACACAAGCTGAATGCACAGGAGATCCACAGTAAGGATAATATTCTATTGCTTAACTTGGCTGGTAGATATATGACAATTTATCTTATTCCTAGTAACTCACGTTTCAAATTTCATACTTCTTATCCTATTATAGTAAGATATATTCTTAATTCAGACATTAAAAATTGAAAAAAGTGCATGTTATTATTAATGAAATATACCTTTTTATACTAGTGACATTTTAGTATTCAAATTATGAAACAATCTATCAAATTGATTCAGTATCATTAAACACATTTTCTATGAATTTATTGTAGTTAAAAATAAGTGATTTAGGGCTTCCTTGGTGGTGCAGTGGTTAAGAATCCTCCTACCAATGCAGGGGACATGGGTTTGAGCCCTGGTCCAGGAAGATCCCACGTGCCGCGGAGCAACTAAGCCCGTGCGCCACACCTACTGAGCCTGTGCTCTAGAGCTGGTGAGCCACAACTACTGAGCCCACGAGCCACAACTACTGAGGCCTGCGCACCTAGAGCCCGTGCTCTGCAACAAGAGAAGCCACTGCAATGAGAAGCCTGAGCACCGCAACGAAGAGCAGACCCCGCTCACCGCAACTAGAGAAAGCCCGCGCGCGCAGCAACGAAGACCCAACGTAGCCAAAAAAAAAAAAAAAAGGGATTTATCTCCCTGTTGTTCAAAACAATAAAGTATATTTTTTCTCAAAGCTCAGTTTTGGTTTTCTATTATTCTTAAACCTGAACCTAAAGTATCTTAGTATAATTTCACATTTAATATTTTATTGTTCTGTGTTCCCTATAGTGTACTTTTTAACAAAAGAACATTTTAATATGTCTTAGATTTCTATGGTCATATGTGAATTTTCTTTTTGCTACTTTTAATTGGAGAGTTGATTGTTTCCATTTCTGTTGATCACCCCCACCTCACTACCCTCGATTTTTAAATTCCACGAGGAAATAGAGTGATGACCTTTCAGTTTTTGTAATTGGACGTTGTATCACTTGGCTGTGTCAGGTTCTCTGATTGATTGCAAAAAGCATTACGCTTTTTTTGTTAATTAACTTTAATCCTTATACAGTCAGTTAAAAATATAACTCTTTGTAATCTACTGAAATGTAAGAAATTTAAATGCCTGTCTCTATCCCAAACTCTGTTAAAATCATTTCAGCAGAAAAGGTTGTCAAATTTCCAAGTAAACATATCATTATCTAGCATTCATGCATTATGGATTTTTTTCTTTTTTCCTTTTTTTTTTTTTTAGTTTTACATCTCATGCATTTCATTATCATTATCTGTTATCCAACTAGAGAGCACGCCCACTCTACAAGTTCTACATAGTGTGTTCGTGTGACAGCACATAGTTGAATTAAAAGTGCAATGCCAGAGCTAGGCATTTGTGGTTAGGTATTTTACAATTAATTTAGTGTAACAATGCTAATTTAGGTCTGCATTAATATTCTTTTTTCAAACAGGCTGAAAATGTAATTGCAGTGTACACAGGACAAATAATAGGAATGGCTTGTCCAATTTATTACCCTAAAAAAGAATTAGTGTGATGGCCAATTAAAGGATGCTTTTAAATATAGTTATTATATTGTTTATCATGCAGAATTAACTCACAGAAGGTAAAAGGTGTTATTAAAAACATTAATTTAATTCCTTTTATAAATGACACAAAATTATTATAAAACATGATATATGGTCATGAAAGATCACTTTAATGAAGTCTTGGAATAATTAGAGGAGTTATCATGATAATTTGCTTCTAATAAAATGAGAAGTCTAATAGCACATTTTCTTTTTCTTATTTTCAAAGGAATAAGTGATAAATTTAATAAAATTGGCTCTTTATATTATATTCCATATAATGTGTATTATATATACATATATATTCTACTGCCAGTAATAACACTTTTGTTTCCTTTGTTAAAGATGGCTGCTTTTATTTCAAAACTATGAAGTAAAAAATGCCAATCAGTTCTAAAATTAATACTTACTGCTTTTTGTTGTCTTTCCACACAAAGTGGAATTAAAACAAACACAAGCAAGGAAGGATATTGAAAATAAGAATGAACGAAGAAAAAACTACAGTTTCTGCTTTCCTCCAAAATATGCTTCAATTCAGTTTACAATCTTCCGTTGGAATCCCAGTGAACAAAAAAATCTCTCCTTACATGGTTCTATCAGTGTTCCTCAGAACCTTTTTGTTTCTTGAGATATTAATTGACATTCTGTAGGAAAAAAATATTTTTAATTTTGCTGTTATTGTTAAATATTTGCTGTCCTAAACAAATACAAATAAATTTAACCACAAGACTCTGGAGATTTCTTAAATAGGTGCTAATAATCTTTATGAATCTCTAAGAATGGGAAATAGATTTAATTATTTCCCCAAACAATTATTAAGAGGGAGGGGATATAGGTATACATATAGCTGATTCACTTCGTTATACAGCAGAAGCTAACACAACATTGTAAAGCAATTATACCCTAATTAAAAAAAAAAGAATGTCACCAATTAACATTTCTAAGAATATTGTACGTCATAAAAGATCTACACAATTTAGTTAATTTGGAGAGAAAAAAAAAATTCTGGTTCTCAAATACCTAACAATTTCCACCCTCATGCAGGCTCTACCATATATATTTTTAAACATCTCAAAATGTCATTCAGAAAATCTCCAGTCACTAAAATAGCAACTGAAGTATAAGAGGTGATAGTGATAAATATAAGTAGTGATAAAACATGTATTTGAATTATATCATTATCTCTTCACTCTTGAGAACTAGAAATTTTGCAATTATTGCATATAAGGATTTCAAAGTATTTCATCTTTAATTTTTTAGAAAATTCACAAATCTATTGGCTCAGGAAACCAAGATGAATACTGGAAGGGCACATATTTTATATTTTGGTGTGATGAGCCAGCTACTGCAGGTTTTATATTCATATTTATAACCAACTAAGAAGTCATGAATCCTGAGTGATTATGATTAGCAATTGCTTAAGCAAAATCAGAATTAATAATGGGTAAGGGATATTTTCATGTTTAATGTACAGTGAGAAATATTGTAAAATTAATATATCACTCTGTCACCAAGTGCCAACCTGTTAATATACAAATTCAAGATGGAGGTGATATTTATCACAAGATGCTACAAAGGAGAGGAAGAAAGGATTCCCTGTTGAAACTCCAAAGAGATGTATCAAAACTTACCCTTTCCCCTTCCATTATTCTAACCTCTAATGTTATAAAATGTGGGCTGTTTTAGCAACTGTGGAGTAGAACAGGGTTATAATAGCTGTTTTAATTTAGATATGCACTAATCCTATTCAAATTTTAAAGGCTTGCTTTACTTTGAGACATATCTTGGCCTCCAGTTGCTGGTTTATAGCATGGGATCAATAACATCTAACATTCTATAAACCAAAATGTTGAAAGTCATTACCACTTTACACAATGGACTCTAGGGAGACCTAAAGTAATGTGGGTAAGAAGGGCCATTTTCAGTTCCCCATAACTATTGTCTGACAGTATCACTCCACCATTGGTTATTGAGATATGAGTAATCATTATTAATAATTAATAATATTATATATATAATTTGCCAGTAAATAACTTTGAAATACTATCTTCTAAATCTATTTTGTGAACTTGTACTACAAAATATATACTCACCGGAATATTTTATTTTACCCCTGGCAAAGTTATAAAAAGTTGATCTCACACCAAATTTACAGTCTGAATTTTTCTTTCCTACCTCTTGGCTATCCTTAATCTGTATTTCTTTATTATTACTACTTCAGTGACATTAAAGCATCTTTGACCTATTGTATCACATCCTACCCTTTACCTGCAATATGTTATTTTTATTTATTTTCAGCTTACTTCAAAAATCTATGAATCTGTCTAAATGCTAAATACCAAAGCATATGTTATTTGGAGAAAAGATACCATAGAAATTTAAGAAGTAGTAAGAAAATATGCCTACTTTTTTTGAAAACTACTCTTGTTTTAGTATAATGCCATTCTGGAGTTAATTATGGTAAATTATTTTATATTTACCACTACCATTAATTTGAATGTACTTTTAGATGTGATTGATAATTTAAAGTGTAAGCCTTTATTAACAGGATTTTAGTAATTGTTGAAGCACTCATTAATCAATAACCAGTTATAGAGTAACTACTGTTGAGGAAATTGTTCTAAACACTATGTAGGATTTAAAATATATTCAATAGGCCCCATCCTCAAAGAGCTCAGAGTTTTAGAAGTATTTTGCATGGTGGTATTTGTTCCCATATGTTTATTTTGCAACTAATTTATTCTTGAATTTATTGTTCATAAAATTGTTCACTTCTAAAGGTATTAACAACTCCAATTCAGATTTTGTCATTATAGACGATGCTCAATTGTTCTGTGAAGGGTTCCTGCTGATTTCTGATATTCAGACAGTGAAATGGGTAGTTATTTTTTGTCTGCTTCCTTTTTTTCTTGGGAGAAAAAAATACTTAATCATGAATGTGAAGCTTGAAATAAAAGATATTAAATTCAAATTCCTTCATTAACATCAGTCACCATTTCAGAAGATAAACTGTACTTTTCTTCAAGATGATGACAAAAATATCCATTCTACTTAACAAAAAACATGAGCACGTCTTTTAGGAAATAAAATGTTTCTGTCAGTCAAGATAGTTGTACTCCTATGCGTGTGTTTTCAAATCGAGTTACATTGTCTCTGCTTATGGTGAGGAGTGTGAGGGTTGGCAGGCATAATTAAAAAAAAAAAAACTAAGTAATATTTGTGTGCATTTTCATTTACCTTTAGGTAAGCACTTAATGATAAAAAATGGTCAGATTTACATTTTATAATGCAGCATACTCCTGTCACATCATTGGAGAATCCTGGAATACCATCTAGTCAAAAGATGGATACATTATACTTCTAATAAAAGGAATGTGCCTTGACACCGAGAATAACTGCCTTCAAGATAGATTACTTAAATTCATATTAACATAGTTTAAAATTTTCCTATAGTGCTATACATACATTTGAAAGATTATATAGTTTTTAAAATAGCTAGATGGATGCCATCTATGAGAGGTCACCCAGTTTAAGAAATAGAGCATAACCTCTGTTTTAGTTTTAATGCATACAGTGTGCTTTTCACCCTTCTAACCCTCCCTGATCACCCCAAGAAAATTATAAAGCTGTTAGTGTATTTTCCTTAATTTTATTTATAAAAAATAAACTAAACCATGTGTGGTTCCTTTTTGCCAGCTTCTGAACAGTTAAACTCATTAAATAGGATTTATACTACATTTAT
This sequence comes from Balaenoptera physalus, assembly GCF_965194825.1. NCBI lineage: Eukaryota > Metazoa > Chordata > Mammalia > Artiodactyla > Balaenopteridae > Balaenoptera > Balaenoptera physalus. The sequence continues at coordinate 112,870,320 of NC_138891.1, read as the reverse complement.
TTGTCTGTGACAATTATTATTCCGTTTTGCAGATTATGTTTATAATTTTCATTCAGGTAGATTCATCATCTGAACTTTGTTCATTTTTACCTCTTCACAGGACTTTATAGCATGAATATACAACAATTACTTTATCCATGCTACTGTGCATGGATTCCTGTGCTGTTTTCAGTCATTGTTATTATTGAACAAGTTTGCTCAGATGTACCTGTGCAAATATTTCTATGCCATACACACTGGAATTGAAATTCTGTTATAAGTGTACTGAACTTTATTTAGTAACAGCACCAAGGGAACTCAGCTGCTCAAAATTTGGACACTGAAATCAGAACAGTGCTGTGTCAGCCAAGCACAGGGAACCTGGCTTTCCAGGCAAGTATAGTGACAGAGGGATTTACATACTCTGAAGCAGTGGTGCCATTTATTATGCCCAGTCTTGTATCATGCTTCTGGTAGGCAGGTAGCACTGAAACTGTGTTTCTGCTAGAAAAGCCTCATAGCATATGGAAGTCTTTCTGTAGGCTTTGTGCTTGCTGACTACAGTGAGTCCCCTACATATGAATGAATTCTGTTCTGAGAGTGCGTTCGTAAGTCCAATTTGTTCGTAAGTCCAACAAAGTTAGCCTAGGTACCCAACTAATACAATCGGCTATATACCGCTGCTTTTACGCTTGCTTCCAGACATCCTGGGCTTGAATTAAAGACACTGTACTACTGTACTCTATACTGTACTGTACAGTAAAGTACACAAATGCACAACTACTGTAGAGGATGCATGCACATGACACTGTACACCAGACACATGAACTAACTTACGTGATTGGACATGTGAACGCATGTTTGTATCTTTGAAAGTTCACAGCTTGTAGGTTCACGTGTAGGGGACTTACTGTACTTAGAATCCAAGTCACATTTCTCCTAGGAACAGGACTGTTGTATCATAAGATATATGTGGTTTCTATTTTAGTAGCTACTGCCTAAATGTTTTTTCCAAAGCAGTGTACCAATTTACATTCCTAGCAACACTTTATTCCTAGCAACTCTTCTGTAACTTTGGTACACTGGGAATTTTTAGACATTTTAAGTTTTGCCAAGTTAAGAAGAGCCAAGTTAAGGTATGACAAGAAATGGTACCTTATTGAACTGGGCGATTGGGATTGACATGTATACAGTGATGTGTATAAAATTGGTGACTGATTAAAAAAAAAATCAACTTTTTCAGAAATCTACAAATTTTCAAAAAATTAAAAAAAAAAAAAAAAGAAATGGTACCCTATTGTGGTTTTGCATTTCCTGATTACTAAAATTACTGCAATTGACCCTGTAAAGTGCTTATTCTTGACTTGAGGCCACTTTTTCCTTGGGTTGTTTTTTATTATAAATTTTATGAATAATTTGTATATTCTGTATATTACAGTTACAATATTGCATCACCTGATGTGTGTGCCTTATCTGCCCAGTCCCTTTATGATGTTTCTTAAAATTAAGAATGTTTTAAGTTGTCAAATTTATCAAATTTGTTTCTTCAACTTTGCATTTTTGCATCTCATTGTAAGAAATATTTACTATCCAAGATCGGAAGATAAACTTCAGTATTTTCTTCCAAAATATTTTAAATTTTGCCTTACAGAGTAATTTCCTTAATTCATATGTAACTGATTTTTATTTCCCCCCTTTGGGTATGTGTGCTAATAATCTTTAAAAGATATAAGGAGAAATCTAAAGGAAGTTGGAATTTATTAGAATAAGGGCCAAGGAGACATTATTAATAATACATTATCATATAGTATTTTTAAAGCTATTAGCTTGATGCTACAAAGCCTAGGAAGGAGGGAGGATGGAAACTTGTTTTCTGTATCTCCATATGGATAAACAACTTTTCTCACCACCTGCCCCTTATTGAATTTTCTATCCTTTCTCCACTTATTAGCAATACCATCTGTAGCAGGTGTCAGGATTTGTGGGTCTCTTTCTAGGCTTCCTATTCATTTTCTTGTTATATTTTTCAATCCTGCTGTTAATACCAAAAAGTGGTACAACAGAAAGCATTTATTGTTCTAGAGCCCTGTCCCCTTGGTGGAAACTATTCTAATTTCCGATGTTTTCCAATGAATTCCAATGTTGGTCATGTGATTCTGTTGAAAGCCCGCCACTGTATTTGGAAAAGGTAAAAGTCTTAAGGGGGAAAAGCATATCATATGCTAGGTTCTCCTATGAGCTGCATGTTTGTGTTCTCTCCAAATTCATATGTGAAATCCTAACTCCCAAAGACGGTGGTATTAGAAGATAGGGTTTTAGGGAGGTGATTAGGTCATGAGGGCTCCACCCACCTGAACAGGACAATCACCTTTATAAAAGAGGCTCCGGAGAGATCACTAGCCCTTCCACCACTTAAAAACACAGGAAAAAGTTGGCGGTCTGCAACCTGGAAGAGAGCCTTCACCAGAATCCGACCAGGTTGGCACCCTGACGTCAGACATCCAGCCTCCAGAACTGTGAGAAGTAAATTTCTGTTGTTTATAAAAGCCACCCAGTCTGTAGCATTTTGTTATAACAGTTTGAATGGAGTTAGGGAAGCTAACTTCTCTTGGATTTCTGTCCCTCGAGGGTCATGGCCTCACAAATATTTGTTGCTTGGGTAGCTCTCCGATACCTAGAGCCAGTTATTCATCATTTGTTCCCGTTCACCTTTTGTATTTGTTCTCAGCAAGGGGAATGGTCCAAAACAAATCAGTCCTCCATTACAACAGAAAGGACCAACCTGCCTATTGATTTTTTTACTAAATTTTTAATTTTCTTTCTCAAATTCACCTTATGAATTTTATAGCCTGTTTTTCTTTTCTTCCTGTATTTTTGTAACCAAGCAGGACCCTATGGGCCCCTCTTGGGACAGACCCCTCCCCCATGCCCTCTGCTTTAGCTCCTCTCTGAAGTACCTAAATAATATAGTATCTGATGCACAATTCCTGAGTTGTTTTACAGCTGCTAAAACCCCCAGCAAATAGAAGACATTAACTGCTTGCTGACCAAGAGCCGTAGCCCCCAGACCTACTAGCACCTAAGGATTGACAATGTTAACCCTTGTGACACTGCCCTGTTACCTCACCATCAACCAGAGAACAGTACATGAACTGAGCACATACCTTCCCTCACCTTGCCTTTAAAAATGCTGTGTTGAAACCCATGGGGGAGTTCAGGCTTTTTGATCACTAGCTGTCCAGGACTCCTTGCTTGGCACCTTATAATAAACGTTGCACTTTCCTTCACCACAACCTGGTGTCTGTAGATAGGCTTTACTGTGTGCAGGCGAGCGAACACAAGTTTGATTTGGTAACATTTTAAAAATCTATTCTTAATTACTTTAAATATATATTTTTTTTAGATTCTACATGTCATAATTCTGCATTATTTATAGGTCTGATTCTGTAGTTTGCTTTTGTTCTGCTTCAACTCATTGTGGCTTTCTCTCTCAAATGTTCAGAATTTTTTTATTATTATAAAGTCATGTTCCTTGAAATTTTCTCTGTAGATATTCTTGGTGGTTTAAATTAAAATGCTTCAGAGAGGATTTTTTTGCTTTTAGCATGCACCTGGAGACACCATCAATAAAGAACCACTTTACACTATTTGCTTGGGTATTTTCAGACCATAAAATTATTGTGAATGCCGGGCTCTCTCATAACTAATTATTTGCTTGAGGGTAAGAGTTACCGTGAAATACTTTTTTAAAAATTACTTTCTCCTCACACTCCTCCATAGTTAATACCAAGCCCAGAAAGTTTCCTCACTGTCTTTCTCTATTGGGTGACTTCTCCCCCCTCCCCAATTCATACTTAATATGTCACACTTTAAGGGTTCTGGCTTTCTTTAGGACTTTCAAATCCCGTTTCTCACCCTTCAAGGGCATCAGGAACTGCCTCCTGTTTCTGACATGTGGCCCATTAAAATCCAGGCGATAAGCCAGCAAGACTGGCAATTAACCCAGGGCAAATTCCAACATCAGTATCCTTTCATTATGTAGATTCACACTCAGATGTTATTTTTTTCTGTTTCTATTGAATTTTCATACTTTTCTTGTCAGTTAAGCTGTGATCTTTAATATTATTTTTTTTTCTTTAATATGATTTAAAGCATATTTTTACCAGCATTTTTTGGTGTGCTAAATACATAGAGTTTTGTCAGAACCTTAAGAAACAATTACAAAGGTTTCCATCTTGCCTTAGTTAAATACAACTCCATCTTAATAGCAATGTGTACATTATTCTTAAACATTTAATTAAAGGAACTTTCTTTAGTAGAGTATTTATAAGCCTTTAAAAATATGTTATAAAAATTCAAGGTATTATTATAACCTGTTTTTACATAGGAATATAATCAAATAACTTTCTAGGAAAGTCTACAAATTGTACTTATGTCCTCATTTTTTTAGTTCTAAAGCAAAAATATAAAAAAAAATAACAACAAGCACACTGAATAGAATAATATAAAGACAGAATGTTTTATTATTAGAGCATAATTATCATAATCACTATTGTATTTCAGAGGACCAACAATGTTTCCTATATTAGCATTAGGATACTTAAATTGAATTTCTAAATGGAAGTTTAGGGTTATAAGCTAATTTTGAGGACTTTTCTATAGCCTCAGGTAGGTCAGATGCTTTGAGCCTTGTTTGAATCTTTCTTGCAACATTAACTCAAGCAATTGCTAAGAAGATGCATATACCAGATCAAAATTAAATAGAATCCAGGTAAGGTCTATCGCTGGACCAATCGCTTGTGTCTAATTACCAAGTTTGCATGTTCAGTAACACGTAACTGGCACTGATGAGAATCAGCTGCATTTGAGAATGGGAACAGATCCTTTTCCCAGAGGAGAGGGTACATGATTAGCTATATCTAAAAAGATGAAGGGATCCAAGAGCCAACGGCTTTCCTGAAATTACAGGCGTGTGCCAGCTCAGCTCCATATTTTTGACAGTACATGACCCAAATGTGGAGGGACTTTGACATCAGAATTTTCATCTGGTAGCCATGAGATTACTGCTATGCTTTTGCACTATATGGTGCATTGTTTCTTGCTCTGTGTCATGCCTTAGAGCTAAGTAAATTCAGTGCTAACTGAAGGCTATCGTGTCTCATATGTATGACATCCATCTAAAACCAAGACCACTGTTTCTACCAAAACAGAGTGGACAATCGACTAAATATCTCAGAGCCAGAGTTAAATTATTTTATAAAACAGAGAATTTCATAAATTTAAGATTTTCCTATAAACTTCCTGAAACAATCTATAGGTGAAAACTATGTGTAATACACAATAATTTTTTTAAAGTGTGTGATTAAAATGTTCAGTTTAATATTTCCAGCTTATATGAGATTTACTGCATAAAAACATCTTTTTAGGATGTGAAAGAAATGAGAATACATTGTATTGCTCTCTAGAGCTTAAATATTTGTATGTTCTCAACAAATAAAATGGCTTTGATAGCCTTTTCTTCCACAGAGTTTCAGTTGTCTAAAATTATTTTATAAAGACTATCGTGCTAAAGGTTTACACTTAGGTAATTTATCTAAAACAAGACAATTCTTACTTAAGCATTACATGCAGGAAGATGTTTGTATATGCAATAGAAATCCTTTAAAAATATAATATAATCAAAAGTAGCATGCTTATTCTTTCACTGTCAGTTATCTCACTACATTGTTAAAGAAAATCATTTTCTTGTTTTTTCTGTTTCCAGTTTAGCTTAAATATCCCCATAGTCTGGCATTTGATTGATAGGGAACTGAGTTTGAAAAGTTATGTTAACATCAAACTAACACAAGAAGAAAAAAAGAAAAAAGAAATGCAAAAAAAGCTTCTGAAGATAATAAAAATCAATAATTAAAACATGTAATATTTGTTTAAGACCTCAAGTATTTAAGGCAAGTGAGAGAAGGGAGATAGTTACCAAATCTATGTGTAAGTAAAATTATGGTGGTATATATATTCATTCATTTCAATTCTACACCATATACTTAGGGATGATAATTCTGTGTCATGTACTGATAATTCCTATGATCTTGTTATGGCCTGCAGACAATTTATACATACATATGGTGATCAGTTTAAAAAACAGTATATACAGGTTCCCGCATTATCTGTATCTATTTGAGAGTGTGTGTGTGTATTTTATATACATCATATTAGATATAATTGATCCCAGAGAAATGCAGATCTTACTATAATGGAGTCTTCCCTGTTCAAAAGGTGTATAACCTTTTGAATAAGATATTATTAACTTAGAAGTATCTTGGCCATATTTTTAAAAAATTCAAGGCAATCTTCTGAAATAGTTTGATGGGAAAACACATATTGATCAGTACTAAGTAGTAAAAATTTATTGCAATGTTGTCAGTTGCTTTATTCCAGATCAATACAAATCTCACCAAAAGCTTCTTAAATGCAATAAGAATCTGACAAGACCTTTTTGTCACAGATTAGTGTTAAAGCAATGAAAGAGCCCCCAAGGAAAATTGTCTTTCTGGATGAAATGCCAGCTGTATTCTGTTTCTAAAGTGTTCTATGTGTGTTCAATATCTTTACTGATATTTTGGATGTCTAAAAAGAAAAAAAAAGAGCCTAAACATTTTGTGTGCCGAGTAATGCAAATGAGTAAAAGCTGAGAATTTAAAGTTAGGTTGACTGTTTCTATCAGAAATCCATGACTTGATGCATATTATATTGCTGAGCAGAATTAGATTACAGCAGCCCAAGCCCAATTAAATTCTGTAACATTTTTAGACTATTCCATCAGGTTGATTTTTAAATTAATAAAAAAGGTAATGTAACAGTTTAATAAGATTTAAGAATAGGTTAGTAAAACATTTATTTTTCTTAAGAAGAAAAAAATGTTAGAAATTGGATACAATTTAAATTTAGATTTTGCCCAACAAGGCATCTACATAGAATAGTAGAATCTAATTTGGAACTGTAGAAGGAGTTCTCCGGAACTTGAGACAAGCTGCATTTCATGAATTCTGATAACACTAGAATGTTGTCATCTTGGCAGTCTTGTAATGCCAGTTTGCATAAGTAAATCCACTGAGGCTTGCTTATTTTGGTACATGCTACTCTTGGCACTTACAATTATTTGGACAGAGGGAAAGCACATGCATCTTCCATGATATTTATGTGAATTTAATTTTATGATAGCTATCAATTTAACTTTGTAGAAATTTATCTTTTTCAAATAAAAGAAAAATCTGATTTTGGAACTGTAGCTCTTACTTAAATCCATTACTTTAGCACCCTTTCCCTAGGCAGAGAATATCAGACATGCTTTGCATGCCGGTCTTGCGTTTTATCTGTGTCTCTTCTCTAGATTCTTCCCTTTGTAATCTCAAATAATATTCTTTGTTAGTGCACATGTGTAGCTCTATTTATTACAATTTCTATTAATTGTTAGAATTAGTCTGATTTTAAGTATTATATTAATATACATAAAATATCAGGCTAATATACGATATTGTTTTACAAACTTAATATATATGATGTAAACCAAGAATTATTAAAATGGTAAACACAAATACATATGTATATAATAAGTGCATATCATATATATGCATGTAAATTGTATTACATTATATTAATTATATATTATATTACATTATATTATATCACAGTGCACCCACGATATTGTTCTGAAAACTACTACCATGATTTGAAGTTAATTTTTCCCAGTCAACTTATGAATACTGCTACCTTGCAAGAAATTCTAGAATTAAAATTGACAAGGTACAGGATGGAAATATATTTTCAAAGAACTTAAAATAATTATTTATTTAGCCTCACAGTTCTTAGCTGCAAGGAAAAATGTCCAAAGGGCTACCTTGAATATTATTTATTGGGAGGTAGGACAACACAGTAAGGAGCAGTGGGGTGGTTTAGATTATTAGCAATATCAACATGGACATAGCTGTATAATCTAATGGAGTTTAATGTGCCCCATTCCACATTAGTAGGCTCTAACGTAAAGATAAAGAAACATATGGTTAATTACACAGAGGAGCCTGTCCCTATATGGTGCTGTCACCTGTATTACAGTTTGGAACCCACTTGTACTTAAAGGTTTGAGAAATGCTAGAGGACAATAAATCATATATAAAGAGTGTGGCCTTGAAAGAAAAGTATATCTGGCTTCAAACACAGGCTCTGTATCTGACTAGCTCTGTGACCTTGTGAAATTTACTTCAGCTCTTTGGCCTCAGGTCCCTGGTTGTTAAAAACAGGAATAGTTATGATATACCTTTCTGAGGAAGTTTCTGTTTCTGCTTCAGAGCCTTCATACTCTCTGAAACAAGAGAAATAGTGTCTTTATGTATAGAGTCCTCCTTTATCCATTATCATAATAAACACACTGCCTTCTGTCATGTTTTAATTTCTTGTTCCTCCCCTGAGATTTTGTTTTTCTCGTCTTTCTTAGCTACTAATTCCTAATCATTAGGCTTTGTAATCAGATCTCCTTGAGTTGGTCTCCTGGATATAGGATGAGTTCTACAATGAAATGTGATAGCTCTTTCAGACCAGAGATGAAATTGCAGCCTCTGTTGGAACAGAGCCATGCCCATTAGTTTACATCTGTTTGTTTATGGCTGCTCTTACTACAAAGACAGAAAGTTGTGACAGAGAGTTTATGACCCTCAAAGCCAATCTGATCATTTAAAGAAAAAGATTGTGAACCTCTGTTCTAGACAGTGGGGTGACAGTCTGGTTTTATGGTGAGTTATTTCAAGTGGACCATATCTTTATGGTATAAAAAGGAAGGAACTGAACACCCCATTGCATCCTGCCTCTGCTTACATAACAGTCATTAAAAATCATTAGATAGACATAGGTCAAAGGAACAGATTTTTTAAAAAAATAAAATTTTCAATTGATCAAATTAAGCACCAAACTCACGTATCCCTTCCTTATTCTAAAATAGTCTTTAAGTTGTAACTGTTATTATAATAAAGACACGTAGAGCAAAGACTGGACCACATTTTAATTCCCATGGGGAATTTTGTCTACTTCTAAAATCATTCACAGATGATCTCTACCTTCAATCCCCAATTCCCAAAGACCTAAATTCTCACTTGGGTGGAGAAATCTTTAACTAATAGCCCTAGCTCCGTAAAATATTTGTTTCTTGCACTTAACATGTACTTAATTCTGGAAAAGAAAAAAAAAAAAAAGAACTGCAGTTTCTATTCTTGTAAATATAGCACCTTTTGTGACTACTAAAACTAGCGTAAGAGTCACTAAATAGGTGCATTTATTCGTTGAGATATTATGCTCCTGTGGCTATGCACGTGGAATAAATCGGGCTGAGCAGCCCTGCTCTCCCTAAGGGCCTCCAGTTGGGTTGAAATACCTTTCTACCTGAAGTCATATGGTTTAGAACCTAATCAAAATGCATGGATTAGGATTCCTGAGCATTTTTGACAGTCTAGGGAACAAATAGGAATGAAAAAGGGAGTCTCTGGGTAATTTTTATGTCAGTGCTTTTTTTCAGATACTGACAATAGTGAACAAGGGATATAGTTCATTCTAATTTCCACTAAATCAAGTATGGCTTCTATATATCACGTCTATGTCTCAGTATGTATGTTTTGTAACTGCTTACAAAAGATAACCTGAGAGATGGAGATGACAAGAGAGCAAATTGATTTTTATATTAAAAAAATTTTTAAACATCATTTGTTTGGAGGTGACTTCTGTGACTTCCTCTCTTACGACAGTTTAAATTTTTTTCCATCCTGCTTCTCCTTAGATACACACTGCTTCTTTATTCCTTCTTGAACATACAAGAGCAGGCTTTTCAAAAACGAAACTAACAAACTTTTATGAATAGTATTAAAAAGGGCTTCCATTACTAGATATAAGAAAGATTTAGGGAATTTGTGGATGATAAATATGGCCCCTTGAATAGTAAGCATTCTTTCTCAAACACCACGATTTTGGTTATCGATTGCTACGTATAGAAAACAACAAAAGCTTAGTAGTTAAAAACCTCAAAATCTTTACCATATATACAATCTTATGGGTCAGGAATGCAAGCAGAGTGTATCAGGGATGATTTTTATGCCTCCAAAATGCCCTCTATTTGTCCTTACCTTAGATGGATCATGTGATTGTACATGGGCTTGACTGTACCCCTGAGTCTAGGGCTTCAGTTCTCCCTGTCATCTGGGACCCTTGACTTTCCTCCACATGCTGTCTGCTAAGGCAGGAATGTTTGAGATGGATTCTTCATTCACATTATGGGGTCTGGACTGGAACATGTGAAACAGCTAGCTAGTGTCTCTTGATCATCTCGCTTACTGTTCAGGTCTCTCCACATGGCTAATGTGGGCTTCATTACAGCATGGCATTCAAGATAAATTTTTTCCCATGAGAGCTGACTTCTCTCTGGGGCCAAGAAGCACAAGTGAACATTGTAAAGCTTTTTTCATCCAGTCCCTGAAGGCACTTTCACCGCATGCTACTGATCAAGCAATGTGACAAGACCAGTTGGAATTCAAGGAGGGTGAGTATAAAATGGCATAAGCATAACACTCTTGCCTAGTAGAAAGGAAGTGATGATGGCTGATAGTGGTCATACTTCACTATTTATCAGAGGAGTGAGAAACTCCTCTAGTGACAACAGTATGAATCCAGTAATATGAAGGAGGGAAAAGAACATGGGATTTAAGCAGTAGAGAGTCATAGACTGTGTTTACTAGCTGAGTGGCTTGACATACCTTACCTGTCCCTATGATTCTTACTTCCTTAGTTGGGTATGTAAACCATGTAGCACATGGTTGTTACTAACTAAATTAGAGATGCTATTATTTCTTTCTTAGGCTGAATGATTTTGTTCTCTTTTCACAAAACAGAATTAAGCCATGTTGTTATTGCCTTTTTCATGTGATAGTATTTTGTCTTTCTGCTCTTGTTCAAGCCCGAGTAGTAATGCTCTGAGAAGGTGATTAGAAGTATGGGTTCTTTTCTCTTAAAGCAAATGTTGCAAATATGCTGTTGCTTATGTATTTGTAACCAAAGGAAGTTTTTCTAAGTATGTCTTAGAGGTGTTAAAGCCAGATTATGGAAGAGTCCTTATGTTACTTGATGAATTAAAGGAAGATTTGCAGCCTTGGTCAATGGAAAGGCATGGAGCGCAATGCTGAGGAACATCTGCTACGTGCCGCTATGCCACGGGTACATCATAAAACACATAGTGGGGATCAGTCACACTGCAAAGGGAGCTCTCGGAATCCAGAACAAAACAGGTAGCAGATGTTTCCATCAGATGGTCGAACTAAAATATGTGTTATAACTGGCATCCGAGGCAGAAAATAAACAAGATTTATAGCCTACATAGTGTTTTAATTACTCCGCATTCAGAAAAGTTTTACTGTTAAATTTAGTATTCTTATTCAAACATAGTGGTATCATTCCTGAGGACATCACTGTTAGATGGTAAATCACATTGTGACGTTACTGTTTACCACTACTGGTTTGATTAGATTTGACATAGAAAAAAATTCCCTTGCAGGAATTAGTACAGAAGTTTATATTTTATACCTAATTTATAGATTATTTAATATATTACAGAGTAAATGATTTTTAAAATTAACATTTTTATTTTTGTCATTTAATTTTTATACTGTTTTTATTGAGATATAACTGACATATAACATTGTATTTGTTTCTGGTATAAAACAATGATTTGAAAGATGTGTATATTGAGAAATGATCACAACAACAAGTCTATTTGATATCCATCATCATACATTTTACAATTATTTTTTCTTGTAATGAGAACTTTTAAGATCTACTCTCAGCAATTTTCAAATATACAATACAGTATTGCTGACTATAGTCACCATGAAGTGCATTACATTCCTAGGACTTATTTATTTTATGACTGGAAGTTTGTACATTTTGACCACTTTCACCAATTTTGCCTAACCCCCTCCAGTCCCCACCTTTGACAACCACCAATCTGTTCTCTATGAGTATGGTTTTTCTTTAGATTCCATATATTAAATGTTGCATATTTATATATAACATATTGGTACCTTATCAGATGCAAAGATTTCACTTAGTAGTCGATTACATTTGATTGCTACTGGCTGTACTTTAGAAGGCTTATCTCTCTCCTTTACTTGTATAAACATGCACATGCCAACTTCATAAATAACCAGAGAGAATTTGGAAAAGGAATAATAACAGTGAGTATATTTGATCTTTCAGCTCTGAACCACACCATAAAATACAGGATTCCTTAGACATTGCAGGACTTAACAGTAGAGCTAAGCATTATTATCCAAGCGTGAGAAAAGGACAATGAAAATTGGTTGATACATAGACATGAAACAGTCCAGAAATTCTATTTATTTTGCTGACATGAAGAACAAAAAATTAAGAGGCTTAGGAGACCTTCAAGATGGCAGACGAGTAAGATGTGGAGATCACCTTCCTCCCCACAAATGCATCAAAAATACATCTACATGTGGAACAACTGCTACAGAATACCTACTGAATGCTGGCAGAAGACCTCAGACTTCCCAAAAGGCAAGAAACTCCCCACATACCTGGGGAGGGCAAAAGAAAAAGAAAAAACAGAGACAAAAGAATAGAGACAGGACCTGCACCAGTGGGAGGGAGCTGTGAAGGAGGAAAGAAAACCTAGGAAACCCCTTTGTGGGCGGAGACTGTGGGTCATGGAGGGGGGAAGCTTCAGCAACAGGGGTGCAGAGGGCAAAGCGGAGAGATTCCCGCACAGAGGATCAGTGCTGACCAGCACTCACCAGCCCGAGAGGCTCGTCTGCTCACCCACCAGGGCGGGCGGGGGCTGGGAGCTGAGGCTCGGGCTTCGGAGGTCAGATCCCAAGGAGAGGACTGGGGTTGGCTGCGTGAACACAGCCTGAAGGGGGCTAGTGAACCACAGCTAGCCGGGAGGGAGTCCGGGAAAAAGTCTGGAGCTGCCGAAGAGTCAAGAGACCATTGTTTCGGGGTGCGTGAGGAGAGGGGATTCAGAGAACTGCCTAAAGGAGCTCCAGAGACGGGAGTGGAATGCTAAGGCTGCTGCTGCCGCCACCAAGAAGCCTGTGTACAAGCACAGGTCACTATCCACACCGCCCCTCCCAGGAGCCTGTGCAGCCCGCCACTGCCAGGGTCCCGTGATCCAGGGACAACTTCCCCGGGAGAACGCACGGCGTGCCTTAGGCTGGTGCAACATCACGCCGGCCTCTGCCACCGCAGGCTCGCCCCGCATCCGTACCCCTCCCTCCCCCCGGCCTGAGTGAGCCAGAGCCCCCGAATCAGCTGCTCCTTTAACCCCGTCCTGTCTGAGCGAAGAACAGACGCCCTCAGGCGACCTACATGCAGAGGCGGGGCCAAATCAAAATCTGAACCCCGGGAGCCATGCGAACAAAGAAGAGAAAGGGAAATTTCTCCCAGCAGCCTCAGGAGCAATGGATTAAATCTCCACAATCAATTTGATATACCCTGCATCACTGGAATTACTGAATAGACAAAGAATCATCCCAAAACTGAGGCAGTGGACTTTGGAAGCAACTGTAGAGTTGGGCTTTGCTTTCTGCCTCTAATTTGTTCCTGGCTTTATGTATATCTTAGTTCAGTATTTAGAGTTTATTTTCACTGGTAGATTTGTTTACTGATTTGGTTGGTTGCTCTCTTTCTCCTTTTTTTTTTTTTTACTATATAGATATATATTTTCTCTTCCTTTTTCTCTTTTTGTGAGTGTGTATGTGTATGCTTCTTTGTGTGATTTTGTCTGTATAGTTTGCTTTTACCATTTGTCCTAGGGTTCTGTCTGTCATGTTTTTGTTTTTTTTAAGTATAATTTTTAGTGCTTGTTATTACTGGTGGATTCTTTTTTTTGTTTAGTTGCTCTCTTCTTTCTTTCTTTCTTCTTTTATTATTTTTTAATTTTTAATAATTATTTTTTATTTTATTTTATTTTATTTTATTTTATTTTATTGAGTTACTATTTCTTTCTTTCTTTCTTTTTTCTCCTATTTCTTCTGAGCCATGTGCCTGAGAGGGTCTTGTTGACCGGGTTTCAGGCCTGTGCCTCTGAGGTGGGAGAGCCAAGTTCAGGTCATTGGTCCACGAAATACCTCCCAGCTCCACGTAATAATCCAACTGTGAAAGCTCTCCCAGAGATGTCCATCTCAACGCTAAGACCCAACTCCACTCAATGACCAGCAAGCTACAGTGCTGGACACACTATGCCAAAAAACTAGCAAGACAGTAACACAACCTCACTCATTAGCAGAGAGGCTGCCTAAAATCATAATAAGGTCACAGACAACCCAAAACACCACCGGCCGTGGTCCTGCCCACCAGAAAGACAAGATCCAGCCTCATCCACCAGAGCACAGACACTAGTCCCCTCCAGCAGGAGGCCTATACAACCCACTAAACCAACCTTAGCCACTGGGGGCAGACACCCAAAACAACGGGAAATACAAACAAACCTGCAGCCTGTGAAAAGGAGACCCCAAAAACAGTAAGTGAAGCAAAATGAGAAGACAGACAAACAAACAGCAGATGAAGGAGCAAGGTAAAAACCCACCAGAGCAAACAAATGAACAGTAAATAGACTGTCTACCTGAAAAAGAATTCAGAGTAATGATAGAAAAGATGATCCAAACTCTTGGATAGAATGGAGAAAATACAAGAAAGGCTTAACAAGGACCTAGAAGAACTAAAGAGCAATCAAACAATGATGAACAACACAATAAATGAAATTAAAAATTCTCTAGGAGGAACAAATAGCAGAATAACTGAGGTAAAAGAATGGATAAGTGACCTGGAAGATAAAATAGTGGCAATAACTACTGCAGAGCAGAATAAAGAATGAAAAGAATTGAGGAGAGTCTTATAGACTTCTGGGATAACATTAAACGCAAAAACATTCAAATTATAGGGGTCCCAGAAGAAGAAGAGAAAAAGAAAGGGACTGAGAAAATATTTGAAGAGATGGTAGCTGAAAACTTCCCTTATATGGAAAAGGAAATAGTCAATCAAGTCGAGGAAGTGCAGAGAGTCCAATACAATACAAATCTAAGGAGAAACACGCCAAGGCACATATTAATCAAACTATCAAAAATTAAATACAAAGAAAAAATATTAAAAGCAGCAAGGGAAAAACAACAAATAACATACAAGGGAATCCCCATAAGGTTAACAGCTGATCTTTCAGCAGAAACTCTGCAAGCCAGAAGGGAATGGCAGGACATATTTAAAGTGATGAAAGAGAAAAACGTACAACCAACATTATTCTACCCAGCAAGGATCTCATTCAGATTCGACGGAGAAATTAAAACCTTTACAGACAAGCAAAAGTTAAGAGAATTCAGCACCACCAAACCAGCTTTACAACAAATGCTAAGGGAACTTCTCTCGGCAGGAAACACAAGAAAAGGAAAAGACTTACAATAACAAACCCAAAACAATTAAGAAAATGGTAATAGGAACATACATATCGATAATTACCTTAAATGTAAATGGATTAAATGCTCCTACCAAAAGACATAGACTGGCTGAATGGATACAAAAACAAGACCCGTATATATGCTGTCTACAAGAAACCCACTTCAGACCTAGTGACACATACAGACTGAAAGTGAGGGGAAGGAAAAAGATATTCCATGCAAATGGAAATCAAAAGAAAGCTCAAGTAACAATTCTCATATCAGACAAAATAGACTTTAAAATAAAGACTATTACGATAGACAAAGAAGGACACTACATAATGATTAAAGGATCAATCCAAGAAGAAGATATAACAATTGTCAATATTTATGCACCTAACATAGGAGCACCTGAATACATAACGCAAATACTAACAGCCATAAAAGGGGAAATCGACAGTAACACAATCATAGTAGGGGACTTTAACATCCCACTTTCACCAATGGACAGATCATCCAAAGTGAAAATAAATATGGAAATACAAGCTTTAAATGATACATTAAACAAGACGGACTTAATTGATATTCATAGGACATTCCAGTCAAAAACAACGGAATACACTTTCTTCTTAAGTGCTTATGGAACATTCTCCAGGATAGATGATATCTTGGGTCACAAATCAAGCCTTGGTATATTTAAGAAAATTGAAATCGTATCAAGTATCTTTTCTGACCACAGTGCTATGAGAGTAGGTATCAATTACAGGAAAACATCTGTAAAAAAATACAAACACATGGAGGCTAAACAATATACTACTTAATAACCAAGAGATAACTGAAGAAATCAAAGAGGAAATCAAAAGATACCTAGAAACAAATGACAGTGAAAACACGATGACCCAAAACCTATGGGATGCAGCAAAAGCAATTCTAAGACGGAGTTTATAGCAATAAAATCTTACATCAAGAAACAAGAAACATCTCAAATAAACAACCTAACCTTACACCTAAAGCAATTAGAGAAAGAAGAACAAAAATACCCCAAAGTTAGCAGAAGGAAAGAAATCAGAAAGATCAGATCAGAAATAAATGAAAAAGAAACAAGGGAAACAATAGCAAAGATCAATAAAACTAAAAGCTGATTCTTTAAGAAGATAAACAAAATTGATAAACCATTAGCCAGACTCATCAAGAAAAAAAGAGGGAAGACTCAAATCCATAGAATTAGAAATGAAAAAGGAGAAGTTACAACTGACACTGCAGAAACACAAAGGATCATGAGAGATTATTGCAAGCAACTATATGCCAATAAAATGGGCAACCTGGAAGAAATGGATAAATTCTTAGAAAAGCACTCCTGAGACTGTACCAGGAAGAAATAGAAAATGTAAACAGACCAATCACAAGCACTGAAATTGAGACTGTGATTTAAAATCTTCCAACAAACAAAAGTCCAGGACCAGATGGCTTCACAGGCGAATTCTATCAAACATTTAGAGAAGAGCTAACACGTATCCTTCTCAAACTCTTCCAAAATATAGCAGAGGGAGGAACACTCCCAAACTCATTCTACAAAGCTACCATCACCCTGATACAACAACCAGACAAAGATGTCACAAAGAAAGAAAACTACAGGCCAATATCATGATGAACATAGATGCAAAAATCCTGAACAAAATACTAGCAAACAGACTCCAACAGCACATTAAAAGGATTATACACCATGATCAAGTGGGGTTTATCCCAAGAATGCAAGGATTCTTCAACATACACAAATCAATCAATGTGATAAACCATATTAAAAAACTGAAGGAGAAAAAACATATGATCATCTCAATAGATGCAGAAAACGCTTTTGACAAAATTCAACACCCTATTATGATAAAAGCCCTCCAGAAAGTAGGCATAGAGAGAACTTATCTCAACATAATAAAGGACATATATGACAAACCCACAGCAAACATCATTCTCAATGGTGAAAAGCTGAAACCATTTCTACTAAGATGAGAAAGAAGACAAGGTTGCCCACTCTCACCACTATTATTCAACATAGTTTTGGAAGTTTTAGCCACAGCAATCAGAGAAGAAAAATAAATAAAAGGAATACAAATTGGAAAAAGAAGAAATAAATCTGTCAGTGTTTGCAGATGACATGATACTATACATAGAGAATCCTAAAGATGCTGTCAGAAAACTACTACAGCTAATCAATGAATTTGGTAAAGTAGCAGGATACAAAATTAATGCACAGAAATCTCTTGCATTCCTATACACTAAGGATGAAAAATCTGAAAGAGAAATTAAGGAAACACTCCCATTTACCATTGCAACAAAATGAATAAAATACCTAGGAATAAACCTACCTAGGGAGGCAAAAGACCTGTATGCAGAAAACTATAAGACACTGATGAAAGAAATTAAAGATGATATAAACAGATGGAGAGATATACCATGTTCTTGTATTGGAAGATTCAACATTGTGAAAATGACTATACTACTCAAAGCAATCTACAGATTCAATGCAATCCCTATCAAACTACTAATGGCATTTTTTCATGGAACTGGAACAAAAAATTTCACAATTTGTATGGAAACACAAAAGACCCTGAATAGCCAAAGTAATCTTGAGAAAGAAAAACGAAGCTGGAAGGAATCAGGCTCCCTGACTTCAGACTATACTACAAAGCTACAATAATCAAGACAGTATGGTACTGGCATAAAAACAGAAATATAGATCAATGGAATAGGCTACAAAGCCCAGAAATAATCCCACGCACATATTGTCACATTATCTTTGATAAAGGAGGCAAAAATATACAGTGGAGAAAAGACAGCCTCTTCAATAAGTTGTGCTGGGAAAACTGGACAGCTACATGTAAAAGAATGATATTACAACACTTCCTAACACCATTCACAAAAATAAACTCAAAATGGATTAAAGACCTAAATGTTAGGCCAGACACTATGAAACTCTTAGAGGAAAACATAGGCAGAACACTCTATGACATAAATCACAGCAAGATCCTTTTTGACCCACCTCCTAGAGAAATGGAAATAAAAACAAAAATAAACAAATGGGACCTAATAAAACTTAAAAGCTTTTGCACAGCAAAGGAAACCATAAACAAGACAAAAAGACAACCCTCAGAATGGGAGAAAATATTTGCAAATGAAGCAACTGACAAAGGATTAACCTCCAAAATTTACAAGAAGCTCATGCAATTCAATATCAAAAGAACAAACAACCCAATCCACAAATGGGCAGAAGACCTAAATAGACATTTCTCCAACGAAGATATACAGATTGCCAACAAACACATGAAAGGATGCTCAACATCACTAATCATCAGAGAAATGCAATTCAAAACTACAGTGAGGTATCACCTCACACCAGCCATCATCAAAATATCTACAAACAATAAATGCTGGAGACGCTGTCGAGAAAAGTGAATCCTCTTGCACTGTTCGTAGGAATGTAAATTGATACAGTCACTATGGAGAACAGTATGGAGGTTCCTTTAAAAACTGAAAATAGAACTACCATACGACTCAGCAATCCCAGTCCTGGGTATATACCCTGAGAAAGCCATAATTCAAAAAGATATATGTACCACAATGTTCATTGCAGCTCTATTTACAATAGCCAGGACATGGAAGCAACCTAAATGTGCATCGACAGATGAATGGATAAAGAATATATGGCACATATATACAATTGAATATTACTCAGCCATAAAAAGAAACAAAATTGAGTTTTTTGTAGTGAGGTGGATGGACCTAGAGTGACTCATACAGAGTGAAGTAAGTCAGAAAGAGAAAAACAAATACCGTATGCTAACACATATATATGGAATTAAAAAAAAAAGGGTTCTGAATAGCCTAAGGGCAGGACATGAATAAAGACGCAGATGTAGAGAATGGACTTGAGGACACGGGGAGGAGGAAGGTTAAGCTGGGACGAAGAGGGAGAGTGGCATGGACATATATACTACCAAATGTAAAATATATAGCTAGTGGGAAGCAGCCACATAGCACAGGGAGATCAGCTCGATGCTTTGTGACCACCTAGAGGGGTGGGATATGGAGTGTGGGAGGGAGACACAAGAGGGAGGAGATATAGGAATATATGTATATGTATAGCTGATTCACTTTGTCATACAGCAGAAACTAACACACCACTGTAAACCAATTATACTCCAATGAAGGTGTAAAAAAAAAAAAAAATAAGAGGCTTGCTTAATCTCCCTGGTAAAAGTGTCATATCCAAGCTGTTTCTCGTTAAGTATCCTAGAGGCACCCTTTGTAAATCTGGTTAACCCCCAGGATTACTTTTACGCCTACTTACTTGGGAACTCATTTTGAATGCTATTGCTGTGGCTGTAGCTGTCTTTTCCCATCTAAAAACTAACATTGATGATAATTGACTAGTCTTTACACTGCTTAGCTTTTCAAGGTGTCTTTGACATGCCACCTCTGTAATGTTTTCACCAGGCATCATTTACTGGGACTACCTCACAACTCACAAATAATTGGACCTAATTGAAGGTGCACTCAGACCTTTACCATATCAAAACAAGAGGCCAGAAACCAGTTGTGGCACAATTATTACAGAATGTCATAGCTACATTACTGTATCAAGAAAAATAATGAATCGACAAAGGGAATGTGCTTTTAAAATATATTTGTCTCATTGAGTTCATCATAAGTTCCTCCTCTTTGTCCCCAGTAATGAAGCCTTGTCTTTTTAGAGTAGCTGCTTATTAACTGCTACTCTCTGTGTCCTTTATTATAAAAACATTGCATCGAATATCTCATAATTGGATAAAGTATTTCACCCTTTATTAGCTTCTTTCCTCCAGAGACAAAGTACAGCGGTAAAGATGTCATTCTTGTTCTTTGAAACAAGTAGATTAGTGTATTTTCTCATGGGGTTTGGCAAAGTCCTTCAACAGACGTGACTGGCAGAGGAAGAGGCTGAAGATGTTGGCCCCAGGGAATAGATTGCTGACTTGATAAATCTTTGGGTCATAAAAGGTCATCTCTATGTCTGAAAGAAAGATTGACTTAACTAACAAATACCAGCAAGAGATCTTTTTGTAGTGTAAAATAGAAAGAAAACAAACTAATATTGAAAGAGTATTTGCATGCTAGCAAACACCAATAGGCAAACAAAAACATGTAAGATATTTTTAGTTTTAAATTTATTGTGAGTGATTTTTCAAATTTTTAAGTCATTGCTGCAGGAAAGCTCATGCTTTTCCTATTTGTTCAGATTTTCAGTGGGCTGTGTAGAGAATACATGGTGGACCCCTAGAACAGTCAGTTTTAAGCAGAAGTCATTGTGGTCACATGCTAAAAATGCTACTTTGAAATCTAGAGCTAACAAAGATTTGAAACTACACAGTGCTTCATAAAAGCTGCTAGAAATTAAAAATCACATGGACAGCTGAAGTTGAACTACTTATTACTAATGAATTCATAAATCTCACTGTAATATTTGGCTACAATATTTTCAGCTTGAAAGAGAACAGTAAAAAGTGAGATTAGGAAACAAAAAACAACATCAGGGAAATCCAGTTAATCCAATTAGAACTACTCCACCAC
Source organism: Balaenoptera physalus (assembly GCF_965194825.1). NCBI lineage: Eukaryota > Metazoa > Chordata > Mammalia > Artiodactyla > Balaenopteridae > Balaenoptera > Balaenoptera physalus. Next base: position 112,849,264 of record NC_138891.1, on the reverse strand, counting down.
ATCCACTATTCCTAAATTTAGGAAACAAATCTTGTCTCTTCCTTCAATATTTTTCTTTTTTTTGGGAGAATAAAGAAATTGAAATATTCTAAGTATATGCTTACAATGCTTTGGTCATTAGGAAAAATGCCAATTATGTTGCCAGTGAGTCATTTCCTTTTTTGTTTATATGCCTACTTGTTTTTTTAACCATAGGCCATCTCACCTCCCCTTAATGCTAGGGCCCTTTCCTTTATCCCTGGTAAATTAATCTCACATGCTAAGTCTTTAGTTTGGAAGCTGTGACCTAGGAAATTTCTTCAGTACTCCACATTGTGATAATTCTTTCTCTGAAAGAACAAAAGAGGAGCATGAGTTAACCCTAAAACAAGAGCTTTACTGTGAAAAGGAAGCAAATTCAGCCTGTTGACCAAGGCAAGCCTCTATCACAATGCTCTAAACTCTATTTCACCTTTCCCAAAGTTTCAGGTTTAATTTTAATATTATATATCTACACATACACACACAAACACACACAGAGATCACTAGATTGTGGTGCCTGGCAAGAAGAATTCCTAAATAGGACATTGTTTCTAGTATTTTATAAATTCAGTATTTGAATGTACCCCCAGAATCCAACTGGTGTTTAAATATATATATACATACACCTATATATACTATATATATGTATATATTACTATTAACTAACTATATATATATATATATATATATATATATATATATACACACACACACATATACTAGTTCTGTAGCAATTTAAAAATGAGGCAAATATTTTACCCATAGACATAGATATTATGGGGGTTGTAAATCATCCTAAAACTTGGGCAATATGGGATTTGTATAGAGAATGAGTGTAGGGCTAGAATTTCATGAAGGACTTCTGAGAACAGGTAATGATAATAGGAGGAATAGCTTTAATTTTTGTTAGGCCCTTTATACGCATCATCTCTAGTGTTTACACAGCCTTGCACACGTTATGACTACTTCTGTTTCATGGATGGCATCCAGATCTGGTCGATTACTTGCCTTGGGTCACAGATATTTTCAGTGGAGTAGTGGGGCCTTCATTCTATATCTGTCTGACTTTAGTATCAAATGTTTGACCAATCCAAGGATGATAGGGTCATATATATATATATATATATTTTTTTTTGTCTGTTTGCTTTTCAGTGAGTACTTTTATTTTAAATTCATATATTTTTGATATAATATAAAAAATGCTAATAAGAGAAAACGATTACAAAGAAAGAGGCCAGAATTTTCTTGGCCTGAATATGTGTGTGGCTCAGTCTTCCATGGGTTGCAAGGACTCAGAGATACAAGAGGAACACAGTTTTTTGGCAAAAAATGCGATTTATAAATTGCTGCTTGCCGGAGTGTGAGGAGCCTCAGAGAATGATTGTTTCCCTTAGGGTGAGTTTCTGAAGCTTAACTGAAAATAACATAAAATAACTTATGATGTTCTATGCTGCTTGGGATGATTAGCCACTGAATCTGGACAGTGAAAGAGGCCTCCATTCAAGAATGACTTGAAATGACTGAGACCGACACAGAGAGAGTGCATCTCAGAAAACAGCTCATTCAAGCATCTCATTTTACACAAAGAAAATGAAGTCCCAGAGAGTTAAAGCAGTTTTTGCCTGTCAGTCTATGTAGACTGACTCTCCCTAGGAAATCTCATACACTCTCTGTCATGCACATCGCTCACATTTGAGCCAAGCAGAACTTAGCCTTCCTCCAAAGGCACACATCCTGTCCCATCTGGTGGGAACTCCCTCTCTCTGTTTTGCTTCCTAGAAAATCCCATGTCACTCTTTTGGGTACAGGACCAAGAGTACAATGTACATCCTCAGTAAAATCAATTAATAAGTAAGTAAATAAATAAATCATGTAAAAACGAGCCATTTCCTCATATCATTGGCAATTTCCTGATGGTAGTTGGAAATAGGTGTCTATAGCTTAGTTCTGTGCATCTGTTGTGAAAATTAAAAGCAGAAGCAATGACTCTGAGGAATTCAGGCACCAAAATGGCAGAGAGCTGGAAAAGGAGCAATGAACAAAGACTCTTGGTTAGGGCATCAAATAAAGGATGATAAAAGATGGCCAGAGGGGCATGTCAATGGAAGTTCTAGCTGTCAGGCCAAGGCAGTTTACTGCTTTTTCTTAATTTCCACACAGTCATAGGTAGATCCTCCATTAAATGAAATAAACATCATATCTCTGCCTCTTGCAGTTTTGTATGTGGACAGTTGTGAATGATTTGTGAGAGAACGAAATCCATCCACACAGTGGTCATTGTGGAAAATAGCAAAGCAATAACTTCCTGGAAAACACAAAGGCTTTACTATTATTATTACTTTTATATTTTTGTCTCTCATGGCTAAACTAAAAAATTTCATTAGAGAAAAATCAAATCAAATTTTAAAAATGTTCAAGGCAGCAATTGTTAAAATGTTTTTCATTTTCATGAGAAAATTAGAAATCAATTACTACTTAGTTTGTCTACAATTTGTATGCATATATAGCAGCTTAGAAAAAAATAAGGCTTTTTAATATTAGGACTATTAAATTTATAAAATAAAAAACACTAAGGTGTCACAAATTGTTACAAATACCAATGACCTCCATGATTCCACTTCCAATGGATGTTTTTCATCCTCACTGCACTCTACATCTAGTAGCATTTATTACCATCCTTTTAGCCATAAAATACAAATCCAGAACTTCTACTTCTCTAAGCTATTTTGCGAGTTAGACAGAGTAACACATATCAAGTGATACACAGATCTTGATACTTTTTATTTTACTTGCCTCACCCTAATGAAGCAAAAAACTGTGACTGAAGAAGGTAAAATATATAAATTACACTAAATTTTCTGAAGTAAGACCTTCAGAAAGGTCCTTGCCTTCAGTAAGAGGTAAGCTAATATGTCTTAGAATGATATATGGGAAAATTTATATGGCTCTAAATGAAATTTATTCTCTATATCAAGAAATAAAGATACTCTAATTTTCTATTGAATACTCAGTAAGGCTTTAAAATAAATAGTAAATTTGATTGCAAATAAAAATGGTGTATGCTCCATTTCAACAGGCCAAATAGAAAATCAATGTATTTCATACAATAGAATATGATTTATATAGTCATATAAGTATATTACTTAATACTATAATAGATTAGTAAACAAATACACTAAATTTATTTCCCAACAAATTATAATTAGAAATGTAAATATCCCAATTAATAACAGAAGGCACAGGGATTTTGTTACTTCCTAAAGAGGAACTAATTTAAATATATTCATGCATTGTAAAGTGTTGCTTGGTTTCTGCTCAGAGTAATTAGGCAACCATGAAATTAAAGGGAATAATTTGATTACATTTCCCATCACATTATAATTTTTTTAGGGTTGGAGCAGGAGGAGAAACAGATAATAGAGTAATATATTTTGTCTTTCCACTGATTTAGTATGATTTCTCAAAATGCATTTTATTTTATAGTTAAACATGAATGCCTAATTCCATCTATTACATTTTATTTTAAATACAACTTTTCTTATTTTTGAATTTTATTTTATTTATTTTATTGTACAGCAGGTTCTTATTAGTCAGCCATTTTATATATATTAGTGTGTATATGTCAATCCCAATTCATCACACCAACACTACAGCCACCCGCCACTTTCCCCCCTTGTTGTCCATACGTTTGTTCTCTACATCTGTCTCTCTATTTCTGCCCTGCAAACCGGTTCATCTGTACCATTTTTCTAGGTTCCACATATATGCGTTAATATACGATATTTGTTTTTCTCTTTCTGACTTACTTCACTCTGTATTGCAGTCTCTAGATCCATCCATGTCTCTACAAATGACCCAATTCTGTTCCTTTTTATGGTTGAGTAATATTCCAGTGTATATATGTACAGCATCTTCTTTATCCATTCGTCTGTCGATGGGCATTTAGGTTGCTTCCATGACCTGACTATTGTAAACAGTGTTGCAATGAACATTGGGGTGCATGTGTCTTTCTGAATTATGGTTTTCTCTGGGTATATGCCCAGTAGCGGGATTGCTGGGTCATATGGTAATTCTATTTTTAGCTTTTTAAGGAAACTCCATACTGTTCTCCATAGTGGCTGTAACAATTTACATTCCCACCAACAGTGCAAGAGGGTTCCCTTTTCTCCACATGCTCTGCAGCATTTATTGTTTGTAGATTTTGTGATGATGGCCACTCTGAATGGTGTGAGGTGATACCTCATTGTAGTTTTGATTTGCATTTCTCTAATGATTAATGATGTTGAGCATCCTTTCATGTGTTTGTTGGCAATCTGTATATCTTCCTTGGAGAAATGTCTATTTAGGTCTTCTGCCCATTTGTGGATTGGGTTGTTTGTTTTTTAATATTGAGCTCCATGAGCTGTATATATATTTTGGAGATTAATCCTTTGTCCGTTGATTCGTTTGCAAATATTTTCTCCCATTCTGAGGGTAGTCTTTCGCCTTGTTTATGGTTTCTGTTGCTGTGCAAAAGCTTTTAAGTTTCATTAGGTCCCATTTGTTTACTTTTGTTTTTATTTCCATTACTCTAGGAGGTGGATCAAAAAATATCTTGCTGTGATTTATGTCAAAGAGTGTTCTTCCTATGTTTTCCTCTAAGAGTTTTATTGTCCAGTCTTACATTTAGGTCTTTAATCCATTTTGAGTTTATTTTTGTGTATAGTGTTACGGAGTGTTCTAATTTCATTCTTTCACATGTAGCTGTCCAGTTTTCCCAGCACCACTTATTGAAGAGACTATCTTTTCTCCATTGTATATCCTTTCCTCCTTTGTCATAGATTAGTTGACCATAAGTGTGTGGGTTTACCTCTGGACTTTCTATCCTGTTCCACTGATCTGTATTTCTCTTTTTGTGCCAGTACCATACTGTCTTGATTACTGTAGCTTTGTAGTATAGTCTGAAGTCAGGGAGGCTGATTCCTCCAGCTCCATTTTTCTTTCTTAAGATTGCTTTGGCTATTCAGGGTCTTTTGTGTTTCCATAAATATTGTGAAATTTTTTTGTTCTAGTTCTGTGAAAAATGCCATTGGTAGTTTGATAAGGATTGCACTGAATCTGTAGATTGCTTTGGGTCATATAGTCATTTTCACAATGTTGATTCTTCCAACCCAAGAACATGGTATATCTCTCCATCTGTCTGTATTGTCTTTAATTTCTTTCATCAGTGCCTTACAGTTTTCTTCACACAGGTCTTTTGTCTCCCTAGGGAGGTTTATTCCTAGGTATTTTATTCATTTTGTTGCAATGGTAAATGGGAGTGTTTCCTTAATTTCTCTTTCAGATTTTTCGTCATTAGTGTATAGGAATGCAAGAGATTTCTGTGCATTAATTTTGTATCCTGCAACTTTCCCAAATTCATTGATTAGCTCTAGTAGTTTTCTGGTGGCGTTTTTAGGATACTCTGTGTATAGTATCATGCCATCTGCAAATAGTGACAGTTTTCCTTCTTCTTTTCCAATTTGTATTCCTATTATTTCTTTTTCTTCTCTGATTGCCATGGCTAGGACTTCCAAAACTATGTTGAATGATAGTGGTGAGAGTAGACATCCTTGTCTTGTTCTGCTCTTAGAGGAAATGCTTTCAGTTTTTCACCATTGAGAATGATGTTTGCTGTGGGTTTGTCATATATGGCCTTTATTATGTTGACGTAGGTTCCCTGTATGCCCACTTTCTGTAGGGTTTTTATCATAAATGGGTGTTGAATTGTGTCAAAACCTTTTCCTGCATCTATTGAGATGATCATATTGTTTTTATTCTTCAGTTTGTTAATAGAGTGTGTCACATTGATTGATTTGCGTATATTGAAGAGTCTTTGCATCCCTGGGATAAATCTCACTTGATCATGGTGTATGATACTTTTGCTGTGTTGATGGATTCTGTTTGTTAGTATTTTGTTGAGGATTTTTGCATCTATGTTCATCAGTGATATTGGTCTGTAATTTTCTTTTTTTGTAGTGTCTTGGTCTGGTTTTGGTATCAGGGTGATTGTGGCCTCATAGAATGAATTTAGGAGTGTTTCTTCCTCTGCAATTTTTTGGAAGAGTTTGAGAAAGCTGGGTGTTAGCTCTTCTCTAAATGTTTGAAGAATTTACCTGTGAAGCCATTTGGTCCTGGACCTTTGTTCATTGGAAGATTTTTAATCACATTTTCAATTTCATTACTTGTGATTGGTTGGTTCATATTTTCTATTTCTTCCTGATTCAGTCTTGGAAGGTTATACCTTTCTAAGGATTTGTCCATTTCTTCCACGTTGTCCATTTTATTGACATAGAGTTGCTTGTAGTAGTCTCTTAGGGTGCTTTGTATTGCTCTGGTGCCTGTTGTAACTTCTCCTTTTTCATTTCTAATTTTATTGATTTGAGTCCTCTCCCTCTTTTTCTTCATGAGTCTGGCTAATGGTTTATCAATTTTGTTTATCTTCTCAAAGAACCAGCTTTTAGTTTTATTGATCTTTGCTATTGTTTTTTGGTTTCTATTTTATTTATTTCTGCTCTGATCTTTATGATTTCTTTCCTTCTGCTAACTTTAGTTTTGTTTGTTCTTCTTTCTCTAGTTTCTTTAGGTGTAACGATAGATTGTTTATTTGAATTTTTTCTTGTTTCTTGAGGTAGGCATGTATTGCTATAAACTTCCATCTTAGAACTTCTTTTGCTGTATCCCATAGGTTTTGGATCGTTGTGTTTTCATTGTCATTTGTCTCTAGGTATTTTTTGATTTCCTCTTTGATTTCTTCAGTGATCTCTTGGTTATTTAGTAACATATTGTTTACTCTCCATGTGTTTGTGTTTTTTATGTTTTTTTTCCATGTAATTGATTTCTAATGTCATAGCGTTGTGGTCAGAAAAGATGTTTGATATGATTTCAATTTTCTTAAATTACTGAGGCTTGATTTCTTACCCAAGATGTGATCTATCCTTGAGAATGTTCCGTGTGCACTTGAGAAGAAAGTGTAATCTGCAGTTTTGGGATGGAATGTCCTTTAAATATCAATTAAATCTATCTGGTCCATTGCATCATTTAAAGCTTGTGTTTCCTTATTAATTTTCTGTTTGGATGATCTGTCCATTGGTGTAAGTGAGGTGTTAAAGTCCCCTCCTATTTCTGTGTTACTGTCAATTTACTCTTTTTAGCTGTTAGCAGTTGCCTTATGTGTTGAGTTGCTCCTCTGTTGGGTGCATATATATTTATAATTGTTATATCTTCTTCTAGGATTGATCCCTTGATCATTATGTAGTGCTCTTCTTTGTCTCTTATAACCTTCTTTATTTTAAAGTCTATTTTTTCTGATATGAGTATTGCTATTCCAGCTTTCTTTTGATTTCCATTTGCATGGAATATCTTTTTCCATATCCTCACTTTCAGTCTGTATGTGTCCCTAGGTCTGAAGTGGGTCTCTTGTAGACAGCATATGTATGGGTCTTCTCTTTGTATTTATTCAACAAGCCTGTGTCTTTTGGTTGGAGCATTTAATCCATTCACGTTTAAGGTAATTATCTATATGTATATTTCCTATTACCATTTTCTTCATTTTTATGGGTTTGTTTTTATAGGTCTTTTTCTTCTCTTGTGTTTCCCACTTAGAGAAGTTCCTTTAGCATTTGTTGTAGAGCTGGTTTGGTGGTGCTGAATTCTCTTAGCTTTTGCTTGTCTGTAAAGCTTTTGATTTCTCCATCAAATCTGACTGAGATCCTTGCCAGGTAGAGTAATCTTTGTTGTACGTTCTTCCCTTTCATCACTTTAAATATATCATGCCACTCCCTTCTGGCTTGTAGAGTTTCTGCTGAGAAATCAGCTGTTAACCTTATGGGAGTTCCCTTGTATGCTATTTGTCGTTTTTCCCTTGTTGCTTTCAACAATTTTTCTTTGTCTTTAATTTTTGCCACTTTGATTACTATGTGTCTCGGCGTGTTTCTCCTTGGGTTTATCCTGCCTGGGACTCTCTGCACTTCCTGGACTTGGGTGTCTATTTCCTTTCCCATGTTAGGGAAGTTGTCAACTATAATCTCTTTAAATATTTTCTCGGGTCCTTTCTCTCTCTCTCTTCTCCTTCTGGGACCCCTATAATGCGAATGTTGTTGCGTTTTGTTGTCCCAGAGGTCTCTTAGGCTGTCGTCATTTCTTTTCATTCTTTTTTCTTTATTCTGTTCCATGGCAGTGAATTCCACCATTCTGTCTTCCAGGTCACTTATCCGTTCTTCTGCCTCAGTTATTCTGCTATTGATTCCTTCTAGTGTAGTTTTCATTTCAGTTATTGTATTGTTCATCTCTGTTTGTTTGTTCTTTAATTCTTCTAGGTCTTTGTTACACATTTATTGCATCTTCTCGATCTTTGCCTCCATTATTTTTCCAAGGTCCTGGATCATCTTCACTATCATTATTCTGAATTCTTTTTCTGGAAGGTTTCCTATCTCCACTTCATTTAGTTGTTTTTCTGGGGTTTTATCTTTTTCCTTCATCTGGTACAGAGCCCTCTGCCTTTTCATCTTGTCTGTCTTTCTGTGAATATGGTTTTTGTTCCACAGGCTGCAGGACTGTAGCTCTTCTTGCTTCTGCTGTCTGCCCTCTGGTGGATGAGGCTATCTAAGAGGTTTGTGTAAGTGTCCTGATGGGAGGGACTGGTGGTGGGTAGAGCTGACTGTTGCTCTGGTGGGCAGAGCTCAGTAAAACTTTAATCTGCTTGTCTGCTGATGGGTGGGGCTGTGTTGCCTCCCTCTTGGTTGTTTGGCCTGAGGCATCCCAACACTGGAAACTTCCCAGGTCTTTGGAGGGCCTAATAGCGGATTCTGGGAGGGCTCACACCAAGGAGTACTTCTCAGAACTTCTGCTGCCAGTGTCCTTGTCCTCACAGTGAGCCAGAGCCACCCCCCACCTCTGCAGGAGACCCTACAACACTAGCAGGTAGGTCTGTTTCAGTCTCCTATTGGGTCACTGCTCCTTCCCCTCAGTCACAGTGCACACAGAACTTTGTGCCCTCCAAGAGTGGAGTCTCTGTTTCCCCCAGTCCTGTCAAAGTTCTGCAATGAAATCCCACTAGCCTTCAAAGTCTCATTCTCTAGGAATTCTTCCTCCCGTTGCTGGACCCCCAAGTTGGGAAGCCTGACGTGGGGCTCAGGACCTTCACTCCAGTGGGTGGACCTCTGTGGTATAAGTGTTTGCCGGTCTGTGAATCACCCTCCAAGCAGTTATGGGATTTGATTTTATTGTGATTGTGCCCCTTCTACTGTTTCATTGTGGCTTCTCCTTTGTTTTTGGATGTGGGGTATCAGTTTTCATGAGTTCCAGTGTCTTCCTGTCGATGACTCTTCAGCAGTTAGATGTGTAAATACAACTTTTGAAATAAATAATAAATGGATTTTTCTGTTATCTCTAGATTTCTGTTAATTATTTGTTTGAAGCATAATTTTTAAAGGCTAAAAAAATAGTTTGGCTAACGACTTCACCTTTTTTATGTCTGTGCTCAGTCCTTACCTTTCCAATGATACCTACCAAGGCCAACATAGTGAATCCTGCATCTTGGCACCCAAGTCCCACCAGTAACACTAACTTGGTTTTCTTTCTATAGCATTTATCATCTTAAAATATACTATATAACTTACTCACTGTTTATTATCTGTCTCCTTCATGGTAAACTCCTCAACAGCAAAGATCTTTGTCTTTTTGTGAATGTGTCCCAGTCTCATTTAACAATGCTGATTTCGTGATGAGACCTATTTGATAATACTGTTACATTGAATCACATTTTTGTTTATTTATTATGTTAGGGCAATCAAATATAAAGTATTCAGAACACTATTTTAAACATAGTATGCATTTTAAGATTGTCTAGAAAATTGACAGTTTAGTAATGTTACAATCTGTCAGTCAATCCTGGCCAAATTGAGAAGGAAAAGTAATCACGAAGGTCAATTTAGAAGCAGCACATTTTCAATGGGATCTGTTTATTAATGTTGCAAATTTGAGATATGTTTCAATAAGGAAAAAGTAAAATAGAATGCTTAGGAAATGCAGTCTCATTAATTGGTCGATACTTTTAATGGACAGATAGCTATCAATAATAAAAATATTCCATTATAGGAAGTCCAGGGAATAGCTGTGTGTTTTCAAAACTCTGTCTTCGGGTGCTGCTGACATAAATGGTGAATTTGGAAAGCCAAATGATAGTTTTTCCTTATACTTGCTCATGCTAGCTGGATGTAGAATTTCATCCCATTGATAAGAGAAAAATTTACATTAAAATGAACTGTATTTGATTATTGTACAGAAATAATAAGAGAAAGTTTGTCCCCTGTGTGGGCAGGGGAGGGAGGATGGTGGCTGCGTGTGCACATGCGCACGTGCATGTAGTGTCCTAGAACTTGGTAAGGAGCTTATAACCTGCCTGTGACTCAATCTGAAACCTTTAGAGGTAAAAATTGCCAATTTCTACTCTACTCAATACTCTGTAATGGTCTTTATGGGAAAAGAATCTTAAAAAAAAGAGTGGATATATATACATGTATAACTGATTCACTTTGCTCTACACCTGAAACTAACATAACATTGTAAATCAACTATATGTCAATAAAAATTAAAATAAAAGAATCACAATCACAAAATGGAAAAAACAAGTATTATGGCAAAATATGTCTTTGCATATAAATTCTATTAGCATTTTGAAGTATTAGGATAAATTCCTAAAAGTGGGATTTTAGGTCAATATGAAGAAATATCTTTTAGGGTCTGGATATATATTGCCAGGTTTTTAAAAATAATATATATTTAAGGTTTTACCACCAATATATGAATGCTTGTGTCATTCCACCTTGTCTTAATTTACTGTCTTTAATTAAAATTCAACTTGATAATTCAAAAAAAAAAGAAAAGTAAAAAAGAAAAGTGCCAGTTTTATCTGAGGAAAAATCTCTGTTTGAATTGTGAGCCTGGTCTTACGACAAGAAAGGATGAGGTCAAAAGGGAGTTGCTGACTTGTACACTCATGTGGTTGTCTGCAATGAGATCTATTTTCATCTGAGAATAAATTCAGAAAGTGCTGGACAACACTCATGACTTTTAAATATTTGCAAATTGCATGGCTTTCCCATTTCTGTAATTTCTTTTTTTAATATTCTGTCATGTTTCCCATAATTATAGGTAGCAGCAGCCTTAAATTGAAATGCCCTGTGTGTTTGTCTTCAATAGCTCTAAGGAAGAAATACATTATAGAGTAATCTTTCTACTTTTCAGTCAGACTTGGGAGTAAAAAAAGCTTTTAAATGGTAAATTAGATGAGGGCAGCTGCCAAAAGCAGAGATAATTGGTGTAGTCCCTATGGCCAGTAGTAGTAAAAGAAAAACTGGATAAGGCCTGAGAAAGGACCCTGCACTTAAACATTTTAAACATCCACCTGTAGTTTGCCACAATCTCTATCACTCCATATTACTCACAACAGTCTAAGTCATACATTTCCTTCAATTGCCTGAAATTTCTGTTTATGGGCTCTGTTTTCAGTAGTGCGAACCCACTGTGGGACATACATATGTACAAATCCCATAGCTTTCCTGCTTTCTTCCTAAAATATTAAGGAAGCAGGAATACTAAGGTTCAGATGTGATTTTGGGACTGCAACGGAATCGATGATTGCCTTGTACTTCTCTAGAATTATTACCAATCATCTGTTACCAGAACCTCTTCACTCTATTTGGCATCATCCATTTCAGAGGAGAAAAACCAAACTGGTCTTGCACAGAAAGCCACGCAGAAGTTCTAAATTCTTCAAAGTAATGCAAATTATCGTATCTGGTCAAGTGAGGACTTTATCAAATTTGAAAACTTACTTCATCCCAGTATAGTTATTCTTCTGGAACTCTGGGCACAGCAGAGTGGTAAAACAAAGATGGTTAACAATCTTATGGATTAAAAAAAATAAGCTTGGGCTTCCCTGGTGGCGCAGTGGTTGAGAATCTGCCTGCTAATGCAGGGGACACGGGTTCGAGCCCTGGTCTGGGAAGATCCCACATACCACGGAGCAGCTGGGCCCGTGAGCCACAACTACTGAGCCTGCGCGTCTGGAGCCTGTGCCCCGCAACGGGAGGGGCCGCGATAGTGAAAGGCCCGCGCACCGCGATGAAGAGCGGTCCCCGCACCGCGATGAAGAGTGGCCCCCACTTGCCGTAACTAGAGAAAGCCCTCGCACGAACCGAAGACCCAACACAGCCAAAAATAAATAAATAAATAAATAAAGTAGCTATAAAAAAAAAAAACAAAAACCCAGCCTTCTGCGGCTGTGAGATACTGGCAGAGGAGTTTGGAAGACTGCCATTCTTACACACACACATACACACACAAAAAAATAAAAATAAAAAAAAAATAAGCTTTTGCCCTGAGCCTTTTTGAGTGTCAATTGCCATTCAAGCCCCATAACTACCCTCATTTTCCTGTGAATGCTCTGAACGGCAGACCTATTTTCCTTGAGAGACACTTAGAATTTTCTTTTGTGACCTTCTAGGATTGCTCTTTATTCCATCCACCACCTGGAACTCTTTATTACAACTGCTTTTGCCTCTCTGACCCTGAGTTGCCTCTGAAGTTTCACATTTTGGTCTCTACCAAACTGGATCTCATTTTGCTCCTGCAGCTACCAGGGCTGGTGGCTTTTGCCGAGAGGAAAGAAGATTTTCCCTAGTGTTACAGTTCCTTAATTAACCAGATTGGAGAATTTGCCCTCTCAGTTCCTCTCTCTCGAAAACCATGAAACAAGTCACAATAGATTGGGTCAGCCCTGTGTGGTACCAGAAGATCCCACCACTCACAACTACCCAGCAGTCAAGAAGCATGCTGCATCAGATGGTATATGCTTAGCTGAGTCTCTTCTGATGGAAATTTCTTTTTCTGCATGGCATGGGATGTGATCCATGGGGTTAGAGAGTAATATTGTGAGAGCAGAATATTTTATACATGTATTAGTTTTATCCTAAGAGCCATCATGTGTATTTGTTATAATTTGTATTTAAAATAACCTCAGTTAATGAGATATTTTAGAAGCTTATAAAGGCAAAGATTTTAAAGAAACAGGCTGTAGGATTGGCTTTAGGGTCAAACTTGTTTTAACCTGCTTCTAGTGTTTTCTAGGTAAACATAATTAGTATCGCAAAAGTACAACACAGCAGAACCCTGGGTTCTGCAGGATTCACAACGCAATTGGAAGATTTCCCTGAAGACAAACTTAAGAGATGGTTGCCTTTGATGGCTGTGTTCACCTCTGCTCCTGGACAAGTCAGAGCTGCCAGCTGGTGCCCATGTGATGAAGCAGACTGATATTTTCCCACCTGTTCTAATATTGTACATGCCTCAATAGCATCTACCTACTATGATTTTGTCTGTATTCTTGGCTTCTCTCTTCTCCCAAGATATGAAATTTTAATTGTTCAACAGAAGACTTTTAGCTTGACTAATTATCTAACACACGCAAATAAATTTGGAAAGCTTGTGTTCTAAATGATATTCATATACATACTTACCTATGACAGGAAACTATAGATGACATTGTTTTAAGTTAAGGAGTTACTCTGGATGTAGAGAGGAAGCAAACTTCTTAAATTCAACTGACTGACTGTTCAAAGTCGCATATACAAAATGCAAGGAGAAATTATGGACTGCACTTTAATTTTTAATTATCCAATTGGTGCAATTCAAATTTTCATTTGTATGACCTGAGAATTGTTACCATATCAAGGTTACATCTTCAGTGTTGCTAGAGGTTCATGGAATGTCTTTACTCAATTTTGCTTTCTTTTCCCCCCTCTAATATTTTTGCATCTTATCAGGTAGAAAATGAAAAGATGTATTTAAATTACTGCTAGTAAGTTTGAATAGTTTATTACCTATTGCTTTACATTTTTATTTCTGTATCTATCTCCATTTTACAACTCCATTGTCTTTATAAAGTTTTCTCTTTGATGTTTGTTATTCTCCATTTTATTAGATGGTGCAACATTGGCTGCAATTTCTTAACCTTAAAGTTTGTTTTAATGTTTTTGTTTTGCAATTAGAAAATAAGTAAACATTCTTGAATTTTTTTAATGAATTCTTTCTTTTGAAATAAAAATACTAACTAGGGACTTCCCTGGTGGTCCAGTGGTTAAGAATCCACCTTCCAATGCAGGGGATGCAGGTTCGATCCCTGGTTGGGGAACTAAGCTCCCACATACCACAGGGCAGCTAAGCCCATGCACCGCAACTACTGAACCCATGTGCTCTGGAGCCCACGTGCCACAACAAAAGACCCCGTGTGCCACAACTAAGACCTGACACAGCCAAAAATAATAATAATAATACTAATTAAGGTTAAAGGCTTAGCATATTACATTGGTCATGGACTGTCTTGGTTAAGTGTGAACAACATGGTGCAAATTGACTTTTGTTCTAAACTCAACCATCAAGGAAAGGTTAGTTTCTTGGATTTTCTAACTGCTGTCACCCTAATTCATAAAAGAAAAATGCAAATAACAACTACACTAGGATATTATGTTACACCTATCAATTTAGCAAAAATTCCCCAATTTGATAATACATTCTGTTGGCAAGGCTGGGGAGAAAGAAGTATCTTCATGTATTTCTGGTGGCACTATAAGTTGGCTCATACCTTGAGGAGAAATATTTGGCAATATAACAAATTAATATACACTATGACCAGCAATTCCACTTCTGGGAATTTATCCTTCAGGTACTCTTGGCACACATGCAGAAGACAAATGCTCAAGGTCAGTTATCGGGGCATTGTTTGTAAGAGCAAAGAATTGGAAACAAACCAAACGTCTATCAGCAGAAGACTGTTTACTTTTAGTAAGTCAGTGTGAAATAATATTGGGCAGCCCTAAAGAAGAATGAGGAAGGTTTCTATTCACTTATAGGAAAAAAATTGTAATTTGCCTTATAAAATGAAAAAAGCAGGTCGTAAAAAAGCATATTTAATATGTTCATTTTATATAAAAAGGTGAAAAATAAGTATTATGTTTGCCTGTATTTGCATAAAAATAACTATGAACTCACACACAGAAGCTGTTATTTAATGATGGTTGAATAGGATCTTGGAATATGAGTGACAAAATAAGGAGTGAGATTTCGACTGTATTCCATTTTGTTTAAACATATTAAGTATATTACTTATTACTCACACAAACACACATACACACACAGAAACACAACAAGCCTGAACAGAATGAAGAAGAAAATTTATCAGAAAACTTGTGGTAGCTCATGTTACTAAAACTGAGGAAAGAGCGTGGTTCCAAGGAAATTTCTGGCATAATGGAAATATTTGTATGTTGATTGTGGTGGTGGTTTCACAGGGGTATATATTTGTCAAAATTAATTGATTGGTACACTTTAAATTGATGCAGGTTATTAAATGTCAATCATACCTCAATAAAATCAGTTGAAATAGCTTTATTTTGAACCTCTAAAACTACTACAATTACTACTAATACTACTACCACTTATTATTATTATATTTTATTACTATATAATATATATATTATTACTACTACTAATTATGATGATGATGATGATGATGAATTATATAGAGACCACTCTGTTATATAGACATTGTCTTTAGTAGCTACTTACACAAAATGGAAGGTATTTTTCCGCATGCATAATGTTAGGTCACATATAAAAGCATTTCTAAAGAGTGTTAAGGCAGTGTGATTTGATCTATGCTCATCAGCTCTTAGAATGAAGGTCCACATGAGCATTCTATCCCTCTTAACCTGGTTCATTTTCTTCAAATGATTTATCATGACTTGTACTACACATCGTTAAGTATCTATCCTCTCCTTTTCAAATAGAAGCTTTCTGAGGACAAGGACTTTTTTTAATCTGCTACTCTGTCCTTGGCACCTGATGTCCCTACCATGTAGTAGCTACTCTATGAATAGTTATTTAATTACTTCCTAAGAAATGGATTAAAATATGTTATAAATAAAACTCTTAACAAAGTTGCCATGTTGGAGAGTCAATTAACACTCCAAATTAGCTCTAAACAGCCAGGATTTCCTCCAGCATTGAGATGAATCATCTTGTCTTTGACTGAGTTCCAGAGGAAGTGGTTGGCAACTATATACAGGGGGAAAAAAGTACAGATAATCTTTTGGAATTACACTTTTAACAAAATGAGATGCTCCCTGTATGATACATGGAAGCTGAGGCTGGCAGAGATAAGAGCAGATTCACCTATTCCTTTTCAACTCACTTCTGGGCATCGACTTATTACATACCAGGTTTGCTGGAAACCAGCAACCATTTAGCTTGCTCTGTCTCTCTTGTGTGTAGTCTCTGTTTGTTTATTTGGTTTGGTGTGTGTGTGTTTCTGTGTGTGGTGTTTGGTATGTTGCATGTTTTATGCCAATCCTAAAAGTTGAATTCACTTGTGTTAAATATGTATTATAAAGGATCTTAACTACTAATTATTTCATGATCATTTTACTTTTTGACTAGTCATTTGTTCAGTTATGTGTTTATTCAACATATTTTTATCAAGACCTACTAAAAGCCAGGCACTCTTACAGGCACAGGATAATCAACAGGGAATAAAAAGCCTGGAGTTGTTGTCCAGAGTTCACATACTTTTCAGGAAGACAGTAAATATATTTATAATACATATAATCAAGAAATATTAAGTGCTTAGAAGATACACAAAGTGTATTATCTAGTAATTATGTGGAACATAGACTTTAAAAGGGAATAGCGAAAGCCATAGAGCCCTGTTAGATTCCTGGAGTACTCAGGAGAGAAATGGCTTGGCCTGTATGAGTTAGGGGACTAGAAATGGTGAGAAGTAGTCGAACTCAGCATGTACCTTGAAGCTGGAGTGAATATTCTAATGAATTGGATATGGGGTATGAGGAGATAATAGGAATCAAGAATGCCCCTTTATTTTGCCCAATGCAAGTAGCTTAATGACGGGGAAGACAGCTGTTGAGTCTGCTTTGGTTACAAGTTTGATATGAAAATTTGGCACCAAAGCAGGAATGTTGAATGGAAATTTGGGAAAAAAACGAAGTTTGATATTAGGAGAAAGTCAGTGCTAGAGATAATAATGTGAAATTTATCAGCTAATTAATAGTAATTATTCTATTAATATAGGACTTCTAGATGGCATAGAAAAGCATGAGATTGTAAGAGATTATCTAGAAAACAAGTGAAGCTGAGGAAGTAGGTGGTGAGATGTTTGAGGCTTTGGTATTCTATCATTTAGAGGTTTAAAAAAGAAAAGAACAACCAGAAAGGGGCTCTGAGGAAGAATAGCACCAAGACAGAGAGTAGGTATTTGAAGTCACTTATGTATCCGCACCCCCATGTTCATTGCAACCTTATTTACAATAGCCAAGACATTAAAACCTACGTGTCCATCAATGGATGAATGAATTAAAAAAAAAATGGTAATACACACAATGGAATATTAATCAGCTATAAAAAATAAGAAAACCCTTCCATGTATTGCAACATGGACCTTGAAGGTAGTATGCTATGTAAAATATGTCAGACAGAAAAAGACAATTACTGTATGATCTCATTTATATGTGGAATCTAACAAAACTGAACTATACAGATAGTAGCTGGGTGATGGGGAAAATGAGAGAGGTTGGTAAAAGTGTATAAACTTCCAGTTATGAGATGAATCAGTTCTGTGGATCTAATGTACAACATGGTGATTATAGTTAACAGTACTGTATTAAATACTTGAAAGTTGCTTAAAAAAAGTAAAGCTTCAATGTTCTCACCAGAAAAGAAGAAAGAAAGCTAATTATGTGAGGTGATGGATGTGTTAACTAACCTTAATGTGGTAATCATTCCACAATATATATGTGAATCAAATCATCACATTACACACCCTAAACTTAGTGTTAAATGTTAATTAAATCTCAGTAAAGCTGGAAAAAAAAAAAGACAGGCAGAGAAAAACAAAACAAAATGAAAAAACACCAGTGAATATGTTGTCCTGGAAGCAAAATGAAGAAAATGCTTTAAAAACGGAGGAAGTAAGAATCTGCATTATATTCTGCAGGAATTTGAATAAGCTGAGATTAAGAAATAACCATTGAATTAAACAAGATATTAGTGTCTGTCAATCTTTATAAAAGGGATCTCTGTAGACTGCTAGGGATTTATGCCTAATGAGAATGTACCGATGAAAAAAAGAACTAGAGACAGATTTTTGTCAATTCTTCCAATAGTTTTGTCTTAAACGGGATATAGTGAGGTCTGTATTCCAGTTATCTATTGTCCTGTGAAAAACACTTCAAAATTTGGTGACCTAATCAAATAACCATTGTATTCTACCTCCAGGTTCAACAGTTAGGAGGTGGGCTGCTCTGGTTGGTTCAGCACAGCTGCACTCACATCCCTGGCAACTTAGAAGGGACTTTAGGAAAGCTGAGCTCAGCTGGGTCCCTTTCCCTTTCCATGTGGTCTCAGGACCTGTCCACATGGTCTCTGAAGCAGGATAGTCAAGCTCAGGGCTCCAAGAGTGTGTATTCCAAGGGACAATAAGAGGAACCAACCAGTCGTTTAAGGTCTGAGCCCTGAAACTTATGCAGTGTTGCTTCTGTGATATTTGATTGGTCAAAGCAGGTACAAATACTGTCCAGATTAAAGACAAATGGCCATAGACCCCACCTCTCCAAAGGAGAGTAGCTTAGTCACCAATAGGCTATATTTGGACACTGTAAGGGAGGTTTTTTTCAAGATGGGAAATATTATATGGGAACAATTGTCTCAGCTTGATTTATACCTACACTTACTTTTAAAGCTCTCTTCCAGATATTCAGCAATGCAGATCCTGTCTTCTAGCATGAGCATGTCCACATCTACAGCTTCAAGTCTTGCAGTTCCACATCCTGCTCTTTGTATTCCAACTCTACTGAGCTATGTTAGTCTATTATTTTTCTGCTGGATATCATGTATATTTCCTTCCACGCCTTCACAAACTTCCCCTATTCCTACATGTTTTCTTGCAAATCTTACTAATTAGTCATTTTATAGCTTTAAATTTACTTTCTTTGAAAACATTTCTTGATGATTCTTGGTAGACTTGAACAACCACTGCTCTTTCATAGACCATTATTTATTCACAATTACACTGCTTCACATTTTATACAAAATTATAATTGTAACTTTATACCTCTTCCATCATTGTCACTTTCTTGAGGGCAGGGAGTATACCTTTTGAGTCTAGTAAATTGCCTAACAGATAAAAATGTTTCTGTACTTAGTGATTTTTATTGCTTGATCCCTTTCTACATATCTATCTTGATTTAATTCAAAGAGTACAAAGATGTCAAAGTCAATTATAGAAAAATGACATCCTAGAAGATTACTCCAGATTAATGTTATATGCTATTATCATTGTTTAGTTATTATTTTTGTCATATTTTTGTCATTGTTATTAGATTACTTTCTTCATAGGTTTCACAGAGTCATTTTTTTTGTTTAATATTAATAAACCAATATTTTCAATGCTGAATCCTTCGTATACATATTTGTTACAAATATGATAGTATGAAATAATATGAAATCCGTTTCAGATATGAGAAAAAATATTGAAAACAATAGTTGAGTGGTATATCCTCATATAGCAATACTAATAAATAATTGTTCTATATCTTCTCATCACTCAGCTAAAATAGTTTTTTTCATATATGTCTATGTGGATAAAATTGATTCTCAATTATCTTTAATTTGTTTTCTTAGGTTAAACAGCTTTCAAAAAGGCAATGTAATATGTTAATTAATCCTTACATAACGATGGAATCCACTGGTCCTACAACATACTGTATCAGTCAGTGGCTGCTGGTCTGATAGAGTGTTGGAATTACCTCTTACGGTGGCAGATGTGGAGCCAGTATGGACCAAAGAGCAACCAAGTTTGGGTTGCTGTTCATCAGGGTTTTGTGTATACCTTAAATCAATGTCCATTATGTGACTTGCCATAGGTAAATTATATAGGTGTGGATGTCAACAAGTGGAAGTAGGAGTGGCCTATTCACCATCACTTCTAATAAGTCACTTAGGGAATTCTGGTACTCTTATAACTTTTGGCTCTGTGGGTCCAGATATCCTGGTTCACAGTGGAGTGATTCTCTCTCTAATGGACAGGGTTAAAGTCCTGCTTCATTTAAACATTTGGATATCACCCAGTCCCTTTAGGCTCCTCATGAGAGAAGACTAGTAGGCAAAGAAAGTTACAGTACTGGCAGAGTAATTGAAACTGCTTATCAAGAGGAGATGGAATTGCTAGATCATAATGAGGGAAAAGAAGAAATCTGATTGACATTCATAGGATTTGGTGTGGCATCAGGTGGTATTCCCAAGCCCAGTTTTAACTGTGAATGAGCAATTGTATCAACCTGAGTTTACAAACACACGCTATCCAGACACAGACTCCTTAGAAATGAAATTCTGATTCATCTCATTAGGCAAACCATTTAAACCAGCAGATGTAAGAGCCAAGGGCAAAGTCTCCACTATGAATGAAAAAGGAAGAAGATAATGAGTACAAATAATGATCTTAGAAACAACTGCTGCAAAAGAGGCTAGGGTGTCATCCAAATAATTCTCTTTTGTTTGCCCCCAGAAATTGTAACCAACTTGAAGAAGTTGCTGCAGGATTGCATAAACTTAATGTGAAAAGCAAGAGGATCTGAGCAAGTGTTGAAACTGCGTGGGAGACTGTAGTTGCTTCATCCACATTTCCTTGTTTGTGTGCCCCTCCCAGACCACCTTCCGTTTGTTTTGCTATTAAAAATTTGCATCTATGACTTCAGAGTTGCTCATGGTCCCTGGAACCACCTGGCCCACATGAAGGGACTTTTAGAGGTTTACAAACTCCCTACTCCAGCCCTGGGGTGACATGTAGCTGATGACCGACTGGCATAAGAGTGCAAAAAGCCAGCTCTTTTCACCGGAGGCAGCACAAAGTCTGAGGGATGATTTACCTCTCAGAGCTTTCTGGAGCAGCTGGATTCAGAGTTCAGGACTTTCTTGGTTTCTTCCCCTTTCCTTTCCTGCCTCCCAGCTCTCTGCCCAGCTTCTCCAGGAACACTTGCTAGACATATCACTTGCACCTGAATTCATGGCACAGGTTATTCTTGGAGAAACAAATGCAAATGCCAATGTTTGATTTCAGTAATATTTAATATCCTAGAATAGAAACTCAGTATATAGAAATGAATAAATCCTGTAATGAAATACTATTATGTTTTTCATGAAATGTAACAGAAAAGTATTTTCTATAAGGATTATTCATCTTGACCATGTTCTAAGTATAATCCATACCACTTGTCTGTGTTAGAAATATAGCTCTGTTACAAGTCATAAGTAAGATAAGGAAGGAATACTTTATATGCTAGGGAATTAATGAAAACTTGATTCTTTTCACTAGCTTTTTCCAAAGCCTACCCAAAAGACCTCATACACAAGAAACATTATAAAAAATAATACAATAGCTAAATCATTGATCTACATAATATTAAAAAATAATGTGTTTTCCCTTTCCCAATATTTTCCCCTGTGGTATTAATTATGAAACTTATTAACCGCACACACACACAAATATGTCAATGTTCTGAAAAGAATAACTAGTAAAAACAAGGAATTATAAAAATACATATAGTTAACTAACTTTTATAATGTTTTAAATTTCATTGCTACGAAGACTGATTTTAGTTTACCAGCATTGAGGTCTGTTAACATTGAAATTCCATAATATTGTTGTACAATTTCTCAGAATTATAAGACTGCAGAAAAATTTTGTGACTGGGAAATTTTTTACAAATTGCCTTGCAAAATAATTTCATGTATTTCCCTTTTCCTGAAATTCATTATTTGTTTACAAATTTACCTGCCCCCCTACCCTTGGCTTATATCTTTCTTGATTATCAAAAAAATACTTTTCTTGTGTTCTATGAATTTTCTTTCTCATATTCATGTCCATAAAGAAATCGTCTTCTATCTGAAAACTTTATTCTCTAAATGAGAACAAATATTTGTATACGGCACATATCGAGTCTTAGAGGAGCAATGAGAAATCTTCCTCTGTATGTATTATATGAATTGATCCTCAGAGACAGACAGTGATTGATGTCACAACCAGGTTATACTTGGACTGAACCACATTTTGTATATTGAAAAGTATACAAATATATCGAATAATACTATAGAGATAGCATAATATATTTTAAAATACTACACTGCCTAAAGTTACCACTAAAGGTTTTTTCTTTTTTAATTTCCTTTCATTTTTAAAATAACAAAATACCTGCATATACTAAGAATAGAGTCATATTTAATATATATTTGTTAAATGAACAAATGACTAGATAAATCACATCTCTGTAAATAAAACATAAATTTCTTATTCTTTGCCAACTGTGGGAAAAGATACCTCTCTGCAGTAAGCTCTCAGATTTTAAATTAGTCTTTTATGATGAAGGGGAAACACTGATAATTGAGGCCAGATAAGGGCCAACTGATAAAATCAGTTTAAGGTAATAATTAAAGAGGTGAAAACTGGGTTATTGTAAGGTGACTTCTACTGGAAATATGTATTTTGACTAGTGTGAAATATATCCATACGTAAAAGTATGATTATTGGGTGATTTAAAAGAGCATATCCTAAAATCCAATCCATTTAAAACGTGAGAATTGTGTTGAATTCGTAATTTTTACCATTGTGTCTGCTCAGTTACTGTTGGCAACCATGGAAAAAAAAATGTGCATGAACCAAATGCCCAAGTCTCTTAGAAAAGATTCTCATTACAGAGTAATCTTGTTGCTAACTTAAGGGAAAGAAAAGTATGAAAGACCCATTTTCTATACCATACATCAAAGACAAAATATACCATAACTTACATATTATGACACTATTTCATTTCTTGTTTGTTGATTGTGTGCTTTGTTGATGTGGGGACAGGTATCCCTATAAGAACCTGAGTAGTTTAAGGATTATTGTCAGTAAACCTCAAAATGTAATAGGAGCGATAATGGAAAAATAATATTCTGTTGGAAATCTCTGGCGGTTTTGCTACATGAGGTATAATTGGAACTGCTTAGCAAACTAGTGTACCAATTTTCAAATCAAGGTTATTAGTCATAAAAAACATGGATACTACAAAGCCATCTTGGGAGTCTAATCAATAACAACAGGAGGTAGGAAAGGATTTCAGAAAATTGTCTTAATTTTGAAAGTTCCACTAGTAATAAATGCTCCTGAGGGAGAAAGAAAGCCCCTTAGTATTCATTATTTAACTACTTTGTTTTATAGATTTGACTTCTTAAGAACAAAGCCTGGCATTCTGTTGACATGAAGAATTTCTTGAATTTCTCTTATTGTTAGACCCCTTCAACTTCCAGATATAAAACGATTAGAGACAATCTGAAACTTTAATTATGAAAAGATACAATTCAAAATTTCTGAGTTAGAGATATTCTCTGCAAATATATATTTACATATAGCAAATAAATATATAGCATAATTATATTCTAAATACTAAAGAATAATTTTGGCCAAAAGACATTAAGATTAATTTTTAATTTACATTTACATCAAATTAATATTATAAAGTCTTCTTAAAAATACTTTCTCATAAGCTATAAAAAATTTTTCTTTTGCCAAATAAATAATTTCATAAAATATAATTCATCTCAATTTATAGATACACATGAATTATTTGTTTCATAATTTAAAATTACAGTTAGTTTTTAAATATATGTGTCTCTAGCTAATATGAAATAAATAGAAACACAACAATGCATAAACAAAATCAGAATTTCTACAAAAGGATGCAACTATTAACAAGAGTGGCATTTGCTATTTTGAGAAGGGACGCCCAAGATCTAACAGTCCTAATTTAAAATAAACCTTTATATTCAGTGAATTTCTCTGTATATAAAGTCTGACTTTTCTCTGTATTGCCCCTCCCCCATGGTAGAGTGTGAAGTAGTTAGAAAAGAAATGACAATACCAATTCGCAACTCTGGAACCCAACTGGGATCAGCTGCTAAAGATATTTCTTATCAAAAATAAAGAAATAACCTGCGTCTGTGGGGTTTTTCAGCTTTGACAGCAGGAAATCTCTTCAATTCTGAAATCTGAGATATCCACAAAAATAATCGTGCTGCAATACTCTGACTTAAAATGTGGCTTTAGCGGTAAAACATGGCATCATCAAAATTTTCTTTTTAGAATACAGATTCAGCCTGTATATTTATTTCCATGTATGTTTATTGAGTTTCAAGAATTAAAAAATGGGAAACATGGTGGTGTTCCCTTTAACAGTGTTACCTGTCTAAGAAATTTAGTTGTGTATACTAGCCAACATAGCTTATTATTTTTTCTCATTTTTAAATTTAAAATTTTCCTTGTTTTCTGCAACATTCATTTTTTCATAAGATTTTTTTTCTGGAGGAGCAAATAAGAGGATGCATTTATGCATTTGGAGATTTAAAATCTCCAAATTTTCGTAACCATGCATTGCTTCTTAGCTAGATAATGGCCTGGCGATTCTGAGAAATTATTTGGCAACATCAAACTGATTGGATTAGAGTGTTAGTGCAAATATTATTATAATTGTACACAAGTTTTTGTCATCTATGTGAATTCTCAGAGAAAAACTTCTCTAAAGAACTTACCAGAGCTACCAGCTCCCCTCTAAAGCAGCTCCTGTCCTGCTGTACCCAGGGGTGACACTGGCTGACACAGGCACCCCTCTAAAGTGGTTCCTGCTTCAGGAGACCAGCTCCACATACCAGCCTGCCTACAATAGTCACAACTGGGCCTCACAGCAAGTTACACTGGGGACCAGCACCACACATCAGCACACCTGTCCCAGTTGTGGCCAAACCTTTCAGTTAGCCAGGCCCAGTGCACTGCAGCAGTCCCAAGCAGGACTCATAGACAACCAGGCCAAAGGCCCACCCCTCCACCAGGGTGTCTGCTGCACTCTCAACCAGGCCACACAATTAGTAAGCCGGAGGCCAGCCCCACTCACCAGATTGCCCACAGCAGTCATGGCTGGACCTCATAGCCAGCCACCAAGGAGATAACCCCACCCACCAGGGTGCCCACAGCAACTGTGGCCAAACCACCCTATGTTCATTGCAGCATTATTTACAATATCCAAGATATGGAAGCACCCTGTGTCCATTGATAGATGAATGGGTAAAGAAGATGTTGTGTATACATACACTGAAATACTACTCAGCCATAAAAACAAATGGAATTGTGCCATATGTTACACCATGGGTGGTCTTAGAGTATATTATCCTAAGTGAAATAAGTCAGACAGAGAAAGGCAAATACTGTATGATTTCACTTACATGTGGAATCTGAAAAACAAATGAACAAACAAAACCAAACAGAGACAGACTCACAGATACAGAGAACAAACTGGTGGTAGTCAGAGGGGAGTGGAATGGGGGATTGGGTGAAATACATGAAGGGGATTAAGAGGAACAAATTTCCAATTGTAAAATAAATAAGTCATAGGGAAGTAATGCAGCATATAGAGAATATATTTAATAATATTGTAATAACTTTCTTGGTGACAGATGGTTAGTAGACTTATTGTGATATCAATTCATTGTATATAAGGTAAAATCTCTATGTTATACACCTGAAACGAGTATAATATTGTATGTTAACTACAGTCAATTAAAGAAGAATGTACCAAATGCTAGATTTAAACACATTCTATTACCCAATTATCCTATTCAGTGTAACATTTGCAACTTTAGGGAAAAAAAAAAAAATTCTCACTCTTGTCCCATTTTGCTCTGTCTTTCCCTTTCTTTTTTCACCTCCTATTATAAACAAACAAAATACATCTATATGACAACAAATAAACCGAGAAGATTCCTTTTAGGCCTGTTTATGATCTTCCTCTTCACTACATCCTGAATGGGCCCTGGCAGTAGTATTTATATTCAGAACCTAAAGTTTTCCTGTCACAGCCAATGGAGTAATAAGTAAGTTGATCCAAACTGTGCTTATCAAATTATCTCTCATAGAATGAAGCAATCTCCTGGAAGCAAGATATCTATGATCTGAGCTATAGTGAGATGCAAATCTTCTACCTTGTGGGCAGAGCAGAGTAAGCTGAACTTTACAGGGAACAAATTGGAGCAGACATCATAGAAAAGCAATGAGAAAGAGCAACAATAAAACAAGGAAACAAAAAAATAAAGCAGAGAATATTCCCTGGTCCTTTCTCAGCATTCCATTCCCAAGCTCTTGTTTTTTCCCCAGGCCTGGCTATAATCCTGCCCTCAGCTTCATGAAATATAGCAGGATAAATGTTTCTTTTATTTTCAGTTTGAAACGTCTTCTATATGCACCCCAAATCCTCACCATTACAGTGTCTTTCCATCCATGGAGATGAGGAGGAAGAGGAGGTCTGAATTAATTCTTGACTCCCCAAATTACTAGATTATGACTGTACAAAATGCTCTACTTTCCTGAAGATTAGTTGCCTCTAATGAAACAGGAGTCTCATAGTACAGTACACAGAATTGCCATGGGGGATAAATTCTATGGTTTAGGTAAAACACCTTGCACAGCACCTAGCATGATTAATAAGTGTACTATCTTAGCACATTCATTAAAATCTCCTTCCCCCTCCTTATCTTAGCACATTCATTAAAATCTCAGGGCCCTCAGTGCAAACAATTTTCTCCCCATTGTATCCTATGCTTTCGTGGAGTTTTTGGTTCTAAACCTGAGATAAGAGAGACAGATCATGTATCATTTCAAAAATCTAAAATACAAATTTTGTTTTGTAAAAAAAAACTGAAAAGAAGGGGCCAGATGGCGGAGTAGATGGACGTGCGCTCACTCCCTCTTGTGAGAGCACTGGAATCACAACTCCCTCTTGCGAGACCACAGGAATCACAACAATCATCGAAAGGAAGACACTGGAACTCACCAAAAAAGACACTCTACATCCAAAGACAAAGGAGAAGACACAATGAGACGGTAGGAGGGGCACAATCACAATAAAATCAAATCCCATAACTGCTGGGTGGGTGACTCACAAACTGGAGAACACTTATACCACAGAAGCCACCCACTGGAGTGAAGGTTCTGAGCCCAACATCAGGTTTCCCAACCTGGGGTCAGCAACGGGAGGAGGAATTCCTAAAGAAACAGACTTTGAAGGCTAGCGGGATTTGATTGCAGGACTTCGACAGGACTGGGGTAATCAAAGACTCCACTCTTGGAGGGCACACACAAAGTAGTGTGTGCATTGGGACCCAGGGGAAAAAGCAGTGACCCCATAGAAGACTGAACCAGACCTACCTGCTAGTGTTGGAGGGTCTCCTGCAGAGGCGGGGGGCAGCTGTGGCTCACTGAGAGGACAAGGACACTGGCAGCAGAAGTTCTGGGAAGTATTCCTTGGCGTGAGCCCTCCCAGAGTCTGCCATTAGCCCCACTAAAGAGCGGGGTAGGCTCCAGTGTTGGGTCACCTCAGGCCAAACAACCAACAGGGAGGCAACACAGCCCCACGTGTCAGCAGACAAGTGGATTAAAGTTTTACTGAGCTCTGCCCACCAGGGCAACACCCAACTCTACCCATCACCAGTCCCTCCCATCAGGAAACATGCACAAGCCTCTTAGATAGCCTCCTCCACCAGAGGGTAGACAGCAGAAGCAAGAAGAACTACAATCCTGCAGCCTGTGGAACAAAAACCTCAATCACAGAAAGATAGACAAGATTTTTCATCATTCAACAGAGGGCTATGTACCAGATGAAGGAACAAGGTAAACCCCGAGAAGAACAACTAAATGAAGTGGAGGTAGGCAACCGTCCATAAAAAGAATTCAGAATAATGATAGCGAAGATTATCCAGGACCTTGGAAAAAGAATGGAGACAAAGATTGAGAAGATGCAAGAAATGCTTAACAAAGACCTAGAAGAATTAAAGAACAAACACTAGAAGAATTAAAGAAGAAACAAACAGAGATGAACAATACAATAACTGAAATGAAAAATACACTAGAAGGAATCAATAGCAGAATAACTGAGGCAGAAGAACAGATAAGTGACCTGGAAGACAGAATGGTGGAATTCACTGCCATGGAACAGAATAAAGAAAAAAGAATGAAACGAAGACAGCCTAAGAGACCTTTGGGACAACATTAAACGCAACAATATTTGCATTATAGGGGTCCCAGAAGGAGAAGAGAGAGAGAAAGGACCCGAGAAAATATTTGAAGAGATTATTGTCGAAAACTTCCCTAACATGGGAAAGGAAAGAGACAACCAAGTCCAGGAAGTACAGAGAGTCCCAGGCAGGATAAAGCCAAGGAGAAACATGCTGAGACACATAGTAATCAAATTGACAAAAATTAAGTACAAAGAAAAATTGTTGAAAGCAACAAGGGAAAAATGACAAATAACATACAAGGGAACTCCCATAAGGTTACAGCTGATTTCTCAGCAGAAACTCTACAAGCCAGAAGGGAGTGGCATGATATATTTAAAGTGATGAAAGGGAAGAACCTACAACCAAGATTACTCTACCCGGCAAGGATCTCATTCAGATTTGATGGAGAAATCAAAAGCTTTACAGACAAGCAAAAGCTAAGAGAATTCAGCACCACCAAACCAGCTCTACAACAAATGCTAAAGGGAATTCTCTAAGTGGGAAACACAAGAGAAGAAAAGGACCTACAAAAACAAACCCAAAATAATTAAGAAAATGGTCATAGGAACATACATGTCGATAATTACCTTAAACGTGAATGGATTAAATGTTCCAACCAAAAGACACAGGCTTGCTGAATGGATACAAAAACAAGACCCATACATATGCTGTCTACAATAAACCCACTTCAGACCTAGGGACACATACAGACTGAAAGTGAGGGGATGGGAAAAGATATTCCATGTAAAATGAAATCTAAAGAAACCTGGAGTAGCAATACTCATATGAGAAAAAATAGACTTTAAAATAAAGAATGTTATAAAAGACAAGGAAGGTCACTACATAATGATCAAGGGATCAATCCAAGAAGAAGATATAACAATTGTAAATATGTATGCACGCAACATAGGAGCACCTCAATACATAGGGCAAGAGCTAACAGCTATAAAAGAGGAAATCAAAAATAACACAATAATAGTGGCAGACTTTAACACCTCACTTACACCAATGGACAGATCATCCAAACAAAAAATTAATAAGGAAACACAACTTTAAATGACACAATAGACCAGATAGATTTAATTGATATTTATAGGACATTCCATCCAATAACAGCAGATTACACTTTCTTCTCAAGTGCACACGGAAGGTTCTCCAGGATAGATCAAACCTTGGGTAACAAATCAAGCCTCAGTAAACTTAAGAAAATTGAAATCATACCAAGCATATTTTCTGACCACAATGCTATGACATTAGAAATCAATTAGATGGAAAAAAACATAAAAAACACAAACACATGGAGGCTAAACAATATGTTACTAAATAACCAAGAGATCACTGAAGAAATCAAAGAGGAAATAAAAAAATACCTTGAGACAAATGACAAAGAAAACACAACAATCCAAAACCTATGGGATGCAGCAAAAGAAGTTCTAAGATGGAAGTTTATAGCAATACATGCCTACCTCAAGAAACAAGAAAAATTTCAAATAAACAATCCAATTTACACCTAAAGGAACTAGAGAAAGAAGAACAAACAAAACCCAAAGTTAGCAGAAGGAAAGAAATCATAAAGATCAGAGCAGAAATCAATGAAATAGAAACAAAGAAAACAATAGCAAAGATCAATAAAACTAAAATCTGGTTCTTTGAGAAGATAAACAAAATTGATAAACCATTAGCCAGACTCATGAAGAAAAAAAGGGAGAGGACTCAAGTCAATAAAATTTGAAATGAAAAAGGAGAAGTTACAACAGACACCACAGAAATACAAAGCATCCTAAGAAAATACTACAAGCAACTCTATGCCAATAAAATGGACAACCTGGAAGAAATGGACCAATTCTTAGGAAGGTATACCCTTCCAAGACTGAATCAGGAAGAAACAGAAAATATGAATAGACCAATCATAAGTAATGAAGTTGAGGGTGTGATTAAAAATGTTCCAACAAACAAAATTCCAGGATTGGATGGCTTCACAGGTGAATTCTGTCAAACATTTAGAGAAGACCTAACACCCATCCTTCACAAACTCTTCCAAAAAATTGCAGAGGAAGGAACTCTCTCAAACTCATTCTGTGAGGCCACCATCACACTGATACCAAAACCAGACAAAGATACCACAAAAAAAGAAAATTAAAGACCAATATCACTGATGAATATAGATGTAAAAATCCTCAACAAAATACTTGCAAACAGAATCCAACAGCACACTTAAAGGATCATACACCATGATCAAGTTGGATTTATCCTAGGGATGCAAGGATTCTTCAATATATGCACATCAATCAATGTGATACACCATATTAACAAATTGAAGAATAAAAACCATATGATCATCTCAATACATGCAGAAAAAGGCTTTGACAAAATTCAACACCAATTTATGCAAAAACTCTGCAGAAAGTGGGTATAGAGGGAACCTACCTCATCATAATAAAGGCATTTATGACTAACCCACAGCAAACATTCTCAAGGGTGAAAAATTGAAAGAATTTCCTCTAAGATCAGGAACAAGACTAGAATGTCCACTCGCATCACTATCATTCAACATAGTTTTGGAAGTCCTAGCCATGGCAATCTGAGAAGAAAAAGAAATAATAGGAATACAAATAGGAAAAGAAGAAGGAAAACTGTCACTGTTTGCAGATGACATGATACTATACATAGAGTTTCCTAAAGATGCCACGAGAAAACTACTAGAGCTAATTAATGAATTTGGTAAAGTTTCAGGATACAAAATTAATGCACAGAAGTCTCTTGCATTCTTATACACTAATGATGAAAAATCTGAAAGAGAAATTCAGGAAACACTCCCATTTACCATTGCAACAAAAAGAATAAAATACCTAGGAATAAACCTACCTAAGGAGACAAAAGACCTGTATGCAGAAAACTATAAGACACTGATGAAAGAAATTAGAGATGATACAAATAGATGGAGAGATATATCATGTTCTTTCATTGGAAGAATCAATATTGTGAAAATGATTATACTACCCAAAGCAATCTACAGATTCAATGCAATCCCTATCAAATTACCAATGGCATTTTTTACAGAACTAGAACAGAAAACCTTAAAATTTGTATGGAGATAGAAAAGACTCCAAAGAGCCAAAGAAGGCTTGAGGGGAAAAAAAACAGAGCTGGAGGAATCAGACTCCCTGACTTCAAAGTACACTACAAATCTACAGTAATCAAGACAATACGGTACTGGCACAAAACCAGAAATATAAATCAATGGAACAGGATAGAAAGCCCAGAGGTAAACCCACGCACCTATGGTCAACTAATCTATGACAAAGGAGGCAAAGATATACAATGGAGAAAAGACAGTCTCTTCAATAAGTGGTTCTTGGAAAACTGGACAGCTACATGTAAAAGAATGAAATTAGAACACTCCATAACACCATACACAAAAATAAACTCAAAATGGATGAGCGACAAAAATGTAAGACTGGACACTATAAAACTCTTAGAGGAAAACAGGAAGAACAATCTTTGACATAAATCTTAGCAAGATCTTTTTTGATCCACCTCCTAGGTAATGGAGATAAAAACAAAAATAAACAAACGGGACCTAATGAAACTTAAAATCTTTTGCAAAGCAAAGGAAACTACAAACAAGAGGAAAAGACAACCCTCAGAATGGGAGAAAATATTTGCAAACGAATCAATGGACAAAGGATTACTCTCCAAAATATAGAAACAGCTCATGCAGTTCAATACTAAAAAAACAAACAACCCAATCAAAAAATGGGCAGAAGACCTAAGTAGACATTTCTCCAAAGAAGAAATACAGATGGCCAAGAAGCACATGAAAAACTGCTCAACATCACTAATTATTAGAGAAATGCAAATCAAAACTACAATGAGGTATCACCTCACACCAGTTAGAATGGGCATGAACAGAAAATCTACAAACAACAAATGCTGGAGTGGGTGTGGAGAAAAGGGAACCCTCTTGCACTGTTGGTGGGAATGTAAATTCATACAGCCACTATGGAGAACAGTATGGAGATTCCTTAGAAAACTAAAAATAGAATTACCATATGACCCAGCAATCCCACTTTTGGGCATATACCCAGAGAAAACCATATTTCAAAAAGACACATGCACCCCAATATTCATTGCAGCACTATTTACAATAGCCAGGTCATGGAAGCAACCTAAATGCCCATCGCTAGATGAATGGATAAAGAAGTTGTGGTACATATATACAATGGAATATTACTCAGCCATAAAATGGAACGAAACTGGGTCATTTGTAGAGACGTGGATGGATCTAGAGACTGTCATACAGAGTGAAGTAAGTCAGATAGAGAAATACAATTATCGTTTATTAACACATATATGTGGAACCTAGAAAAATGGTACAGATGAACCACTTTGCAGGGCAGAAATTGAGACACAGATGTAGAGAACAAACGTATGGACACCAAGGGGGGAAAGTGGTGGGGGGGTTGGTGGTGTGATGAATTGGGAGATTGGATTGACATATATACACTAATATGTATAAAATGGATAACTAATAAGAACCTGCTGTATAAAAAGATAAATAAAATAAAATTCAAAAATTCAAAGAAAAAATAAATAAAAAATCTAAAATATGAAGTTGGCAAGTGCTAGCAACATTTTGAAAGTTGTCTGTGGTCTTTAATGAAGTTGATTTCCCTTTGGCGTCCCTGTTACTCACTGTTTCCCTTTCTTGGGAGTTCTTGAGGCCCCTCTCTGCTATTTCTTCATGTCTACTGTAGAATAAGAAATACTATCCATTTCTTTCTTACAGAAAACATAGGAACAATGTTCCTGCTTATATATTCCTATTTATTAGCTCAATTTTCATGAGATTTGGTTCTTCATAAACAATGGAAGGGGCTTACAAAAATGCATCCAAAGAAAGGCAGATTACCAATGAAAAATATAAACTTAGAATTGGGAAAATATAAATCAGAATAAAATAAAACGTCTGGAAAATATATATAGGAGATATATAACATGACATTTAGATTGGTTGAGATTAGTCAGATTGAGTTGAGACCCAAATTCAATGGTGTCTTACTTAAAAAAAAAAAAGAAGACCAATCATTAAAAATCATTAAAAAAAAAAAACAACAATCATTATAAAACGTGTAATTCACACTGGAGTGTGGGAAGATGCCAGTCAAATTTACATATTAA
Source organism: Balaenoptera physalus (assembly GCF_965194825.1). Lineage (NCBI taxonomy): Eukaryota > Metazoa > Chordata > Mammalia > Artiodactyla > Balaenopteridae > Balaenoptera > Balaenoptera physalus. The sequence continues at coordinate 112,815,841 of NC_138891.1, read as the reverse complement.
TTTATTGTTTTAGTTTTTAGAGTAGGTGAAATTGAATCACTTTTGTAACTGGTTATATTGAAAGATCAACTTCCTGTTAATGACTCTCTTAGTTTATGACATTTCAGCATATGGAATATCAATATGTTCAAGAGTACCTTTACATTTTTATATCATCCATGACAGTGGAAGGCGCAATTGAAAATATTGCCCATATTTACCACTTTCAGGATATTTTTTTATTTTCCACAGAGTTGTTATTGAGGCCAGTCTAGGAGGAGGTAATCCAGAGGGCAGGTGGCCAGTTGACCTGAGAACTGGACCTGAGCAATGAGAGGCTTCTCATCCCCTCCCCTGTCCTTGGAAAGTGCGCTGCGCTTGCCCTTTGCGAGACAGAGTCTTCCCAAGGACGCAGCCTTGAGATAGTAATGTGGTGTTGAGACTGGATAGTATACATGACTGAACTCAGTTAAAGCCTGTATGTAAACTTTTAAGATTTGGAGGGCAGGTGTGGAGATCTACTTGTCTTGCAGCTGCCTAATATAAGTAGTTCCCTTGTTTATTAAAATTGCCGCCTACCAATCTGGAGTGGTCTGCTCTTTCTTCCATCTCTCTCTGCCCTCTGTTTTTGGGGCCTGGTTTCAGAATATACTCATGCAGCTCTTGAGGAGGTTGCAAACTAACAGCCAGATCTTTTCATTCCGTTTATCTGATTCAATCCTGTCTGTTCTATTCTCTTCCTTTTATTACAGCAATACCTCTTAAATGGTCTCCTTCTTCCAGTTTCTTTCCACAATTTCCAACAGAATTACATCTTTAAAAATCCGGTCATTTCACTGCTTCAAGTTCTCTGTATGCTGTGGATAGCACATACAAAGTCTAAAATCATGCAAATGTTCTCAATACTTGCCTTCAGTTGTCCTTCTGGGTAACACAATGCATTATTTTTGGCATATAACATAACAATAGCTGATACATTTATCAGTATTTTGGGTTTTGGTTTGTTTACTGTCCATCTCTAGTGCCCCCTCTCCCACCAGCACAAACCCAGAGGAGAGTGAGTAACAATCAGACACCATCCAGGCAGCTCTTTAAATATACTTCCTGGTACTTAGTCTGTAACAATCTCCTCATTAACAAGCAGAATAGAGGAGAATTTATTGCCTGATAGACGACGCAGTCCAGTCCATAAATTTACTACATATTCTCAAGGAGCTCCTTCAAATCCCGTTAATCAACTCAAAGGGAGGTCTTTGTCTTCCTTTTCCAGGAAGACATGTCTTTGTCACTATCACATCCTTATAATCAGAACTGCCAAGAACTTGCAAGCTAACAAGTTGGCCTGCCACAATCCCATGGATATTGGTAGAAAAACAAACTTATTGGCTCAAAGACAAAGGGCAGTTTGTTACAAGCAATAACATTAGCCAGAATAACATTATTTGCTTTGGTTCCCCAAGGCTCAATTCCCACAGTATGTGGTGTGAGGGCTGCATGATGCCTGAACACACAGTGGGGTAACTTGCAGGAGTGGAACCCAAGGAAGGATTAAAGGAAACACTAATCTTTTATAAGGGGCCACTGGCAAACTTGTTCAACACTTTCCCAAAAGGAGACATCATCTGTATTGTCTTGGACAGGAATCAAATTTATCCTCTGCTTCACAGAAACACTATTTCTGTCTTTCAAGGATATTTGCTATGTGAACATCCTTAGAAAAGATAGTAAAAACAAAAGCCATTAATGACTTTTTTTCAGAAGATGTGAGAGAATATCTCAACATAATGCACACATTATTATGAGAGAGCAAAGAGAAGTAAGACGGGAATGGGAGTTGAGCTTCAGGAAAGGCTCACTAACAATAATAAAATTTAATATTTTCTAGAGCTTACTATATGGCAGGGTGATTAACATAAATTAAGATGTTACTGGCATGAACCTCAATGTACATATGGGAAAAAAAGAGGTAGAGTTGGAGTTACTTGTTCAAAGCATCACATTTAGTGAGTAGAACTTCAATTGAACCTATGTCTATCTTAAGAATCGGTGACTTTTTAAAGTTTGACATTTCTCCAAAGGAGACATACAGATGGCCAATAGGCACATGAAAAAACAAATGCTCAACATCGCCAATTATTAGAGAAATGCAAATCAAAACTGTAGTGAGGTATTATCTCACTCTGATCAGAATGGCCATTATCAAAAATGTCTACAAATAATAAATGCTGAAGAGGGTGTGGAGAGAAGGAACCCTCCTATACTCCTGGTGGGAATGTAAATTGATACAGCCACTATGGAGAACAGTATCGAGGTTCCTTAAAAACTAACAGTAGAGCTACCATATGATTCTGCAATCCTACTCCTGGGCATATATGTGGAGAAAACTATAATTCAAAAATATACATGCATCTCAATGTTCATTGCAGCACTATTTACAATAGCCAAGACATGGAAGCAACCTAAATGTCCATCAACAGATGAATGGATAAAGAAGACGTGATATGTTTATATAGTGGAATATTACTCAGCCATAAAAAAGAATGAAATGTTGCCATTTACAACAACATAGATGGACCTAGAGATTATCATACTAAGTGAAGTAAGTCAGATAGAGAAAGACAAATATCATATGATTTGCTTATATGTGGAATCTGAAAAAAAAAGATACAAATGAACTTACTTACAAAACAGATCCACAGATATCAAAAACAAATTTATGGTTACCAAAGGGGAAGGGGGGGGATAAATTAGGATGATGGGATTAACATATACACACTACTATATATAAAATAGATAATAAAGAAGACCTACTGTATAGCACAGGGAACTTAATATTTTGTAATCTATAAAGGAAAAGAATCTGAAAAATAATCTAAAAAAGAATATGTATGTATAACTGAGTCACTGTGCTGTACACCTGAAACTAAGATGACATTGTAAATCAACGATCCTTCAGTAAAAAAAAGAAAAATAAAGGAAAAAAGTTTGATATGACAAAATAATAGTTGCAACACATATGTGAGTTATAAAGCATAACACCAAGGGTTATCTAGGAATTCACCATTCAACTTATGAACTTTGTCATTAGCAATAACATCTTATCTGTGGTTTTGTGCACTCCTTCACTATCTTATCACTCTATTTTTTTCCCCCAGTTAAACACTATCCTCTATTTGGGTTTATCATTTTATTGACTTTAATTTTTAACATATAGTTTTACTATATATATAAAACAATATGAGCTAACTTTGAAAATAAAATCTTTTAATTTTTATAATTAATTTTTATACAGTATCATGCCCTAATAATCTTCTGCAATTTGCTTTTATTCCACTCATATGTTTGTAACATCCAGTTGACTACATATAGTTTATAGGTCAGTCATTTTCATGGCTTCATACTGGTATATTTTATGCTTGAACAAAAAGTTCTTATTTTTCACTCCATTACAGCATCAGCTCAAAGTCCAAAATTTCATCTTGACCTGAAACCCATCATCTCTGTTAAAGTTATGCTAAGTATCTTTTAAATATTGTATGATATATATTTAATTTCACTTTGCTTTAAAACTTTTATTTCTTATATTTAAGATGTCTTTTTTATTTCCTAGACAATAAATCCTTAACACATCTTCCCCTTCATGATATCAGTGCCAAGGTTGTTATGTAATTTAATTCTATAATTTTAAATCTCAGAACACTTTATGATTATTGTTTAACAGTCAACATTCATTTAAATTTATTCACATACTTAGCTGTTCATTGATCTTTATTTTTCCTGTATTTCTGTCCTTTTGTCTGGCATCATTTTCTTTGATCTTTACGAATCCCCTTTCATAGTTTTCTAGTTCCTGTTTCCTGATGGCAAATTTTCTCATTTATTTGTTTGTTAGAAAATATATCCTTTAGGGATTTCCCTGGCGGTGCAGTGGTTAAGCATCCAACTGCCAACACAGGGAACACAGGTTCGATCCCTGGTCCAGGAAGATCACACATGCCGTGCAGCAACTAAGCACATGCGCCACAACTACTGAGCCTATGCTCTAGAGCCTGTGAGCCACAACTACTGAGCCCATGTGCTGCAACTACTGAAGCCCGTGCACCTAGAGCCCATGCTCCACCACCGCAATGAGAAGCCTGTGCACCACAACAGAGAGTAGCCCCCCGCTTGCCGCAACTAGAGAAAGCCCATGCACAGCAATGAAGACCCAACACAGCCAAGATAAATAAATAAATAAATTTATTTTTTAAAAAACAGAAAATATATCCTTTTGCCTGTACCATTGAAGGCCATTACTGCAGGGTTTAGATTTGGAGTTAGCAGCTTTGAATATAACCATCTTCTTTTGGCTTCCAATGTTTCTTTTGAGAAGTTACCTCTCTCATTATTGCTCTTTGAACTTAATATAACTTGTTTATCTGGATTCTCTATGACTTTTATCTTTTTTTTTCCTGAGTTTTATCAATGTATGACTATGTGGTTTGGATGTTTTTATACTGTTTGTCATTTACAACCCTTCTTGACTTTCTGAGTTCATGATATTGACAGTGTTAAAAAAAATATTTGCCAATATCTTTAAATAATACTTCTGCCCAATTATTTTTCTCTCTTCATTGTTTATATTAATTTGCACATATATTATGGTTTTTACAATCCCATATTTCTATTATAGTTTTTTTTGTGTGTGTGTTTTCTTCCTTTTCTGTCTTTCTACGTTTGTATCTTAATAATTCTCCTTAATCTATTTTCCAGATTATTTATGTGCTCTTCAATTTAAAATTTCATTGTTTTATTCTTTATTTTGAAATTTATATTTGATATTTGATTCTTCTTTATACTTACCACATTTTTCTAAATATATACATCTTTACTTTTTATGAACACATTAAATAGCTATTGCTCAGTGCATGTTTGAAAATTCCAAAATCAGGATTTCTTGTGGGTCTTCTACCTGTTTTCTCCTTTACATGTAAATTTCATAGATAACATTTGAGACTATGGATGATGTTATTTTCCTTCAGGGTGGATTTAATTTTGCTTCTGTAAAGTAGTTAAATTAAGAGTAGATTGCATCAAGTTGAGTCAAATCTGCACTTCCTATTTTTTATGGATTGTTCTGATTAACCCCCTTTTCTAAAGTATACTTAATTGGGAGACCCAGTTGAATTCTTAGAGATGGTTATAAGGTTTCATTCATCTTGGCAGTTTTCAAACTCTAATTTTTACTCTCAGCTCCATGAAACCACATAATGGTATGATAGTGGTCACTCTTCACTCAGCAAACTATATAGAAGATTATATATAGTCTTCCCACATCAAAAGAATATAGTTAGATAAGTTTTTACAAGTACAGATAACCCTGTAATCATTACCACAAATAAGGAACAGAATATAAAACTCATCTCAAATTGTTTTTATCTCTTCTAGAGTTTCATATACTCAGAATCAAGTTTTACATATTTCATTGTAGATTAAATACCCTTGGGAAGTAATTTTAATTATAAATTTATTATTTTTAGTAAAAACAGGGCTATTCAAATTTTCTAATTTTTATTGAATCAATTTAGGTATTTTCTGTCTTTTATAGAATTTATTCATTTATCTAAGTTTTTATATTTATTGGCACAAAATTCTTTAATTATTTTCTGTTATATATTTATAGTATCTTAGATTTATTCCTGATATTAATAAATTTTATCATTTTTCCTTTGGTCTCAATCAATTATCTAAATCTTTTGAAAGAATCTGTAGTTTGCTTTATTGATTTCTGTTGCCCTTCTCTTTCCTGTTTGTGTTTGATTTATGCCCTTGTCTTTGTTATTTCTTTCCTTTTACTTGCTTTTGGTCTAATTTCCTCTTCTTTGTGTAACCTACTTGTGTATGCATCCATAAGAGAGTTTCAAAATAAGCAGTGTAAAAACTAACAGGCTGAAAGGAAAATAGGCAAATATATAATTTGGAGATTCCAATACCACTATCACATTAATATGTGGACAAGTGAACAGAAACTCAGTAAAGGCACAAAAATTTTGAGTAGTATTATCAACCAACCTGGCCTAATTGACTTACACTGTATACTCTAGACTACACCACCAAAACATGCATTTTGTTGTGTTCAAGCAACATTCACCAAAGAGAATATATACTGGACACAAAAGATATCCCAACACATTTAAAACAACTGCATTCACAAAGAGTGTATTTTCTTATCAGAGGGAATTAAATTAGAGATCAACAACATGTAGAAACTTGGAAAATCTTCAAATATTCTGCATGCAAACAACATCCTTCTACTCATTTGTGTTGGTCTGATAAGGCTACCATAACAAAATACCCAGACTGTGTGGTTTAAACAACATGAATTTATTTTCTCACAGTTCTGAAGGCTAGAATCTCAAAATCAAGATGCCAGCAGGGTTGGTTTCTGGTGAGGATTCTCTCCCTGGCTTGCAGACTGCTGTCTTCTTGCTGTGTACACACAGGGCCTTTCCTCTGTGCTCTGCACCCCTGATGTCTCCTCCTCCTCTTATAAGGACACCAGTCCTATTCACCTCACCTTTATGACCCCATCTTTCTGACCTTTAACATTACTTCCTTAAAGGCTCTCTCTCCAACTACAGTAATATTTGGGTTTTAGAGCTCAAGCCCAGTTTTGAGGAAACACAATTCAGTCCATATATCATTTTACTTTTAATCATTGAATATTTTGAGTACATTAATAATAATTTAAAAAGCTGTTATCTCTTAATTCATTCATCTATATATATATATATAACTTCTTGTTCTATTTTCTTTTAACTGACTTTCCTCTGGACTTTGGGTCACACTTTCTTCCTTCTTGGCATGCCAAATAATTTTTGATTGGAGGCTGGGTATTGTTATGTTGAGAATCTGGATTTTATTTGCTACCTTTAAAAGATCACTGTGCTTTGTTTTAACAGTTAACTTACTTGGGTATCAACTTTATCTCTTTTTTTAAACTACTAACCAGTGCTGTAATTCGGTCTACATTAGCCTTAAATCTAGGGAAGGTTTAGATGTATTACAAAGGTGAGGTCTTTTTGAAGTTTCTACTGAATTACCCATATCATTAAAGACGACCCTATTCTTGCTAATTGGAGCTCAAAAATCTCCTGTCTTATCTGATATCTCAGAAATGCTTAGCTTGGAAGTAATGTTGGTCATTTGTTGTCTGGCCTCATGGAGTTTCTCCCTACACATGGGGATCTTCAGCAAGCTGCATTTAGCAAAGACTGAAGATAAACCCAATGTAAGTTTGGGTTTTTCTGTATAGATCTCTTCTCTCAGGAACCCTGTCCTGCAATTCCCAGTTGCCTAACTTTCTCAAACTCTGATCTTTATGTCCTTAATTCAGAAAGACCCTACAGGAGCTTTTTCATAGTGGTCTGGAATATTCTCCCAGGTAGAAAACTAGGATAATTTTGTAGAGCTCACCCTGTATGTTTCCTTTTGCATAGAAATCACAGATCTTCACTGATTCTTGTCAACATCTGAAAACAATTAATTTTTATAATTTCTCCAGTATTATAGTTGATTGTTGTTTGAGGGTAATTCAGGTCCCTGTCTCTCCAGCATGACAAGAAGCAAAAGTTTAAGACAACTGTGTTAAAATAAAAAGTAAATACAAAAATAATAATAATAAATAAAAAGTAAATACAAAATTCTCATAAAGAAGGAAATTATACAATCTGAATATAACAAACTGTCCAACTTGATCCTTAGTCAACTACAGAACTAGGTCTTCAGCAGTCTTGCTTTTGTTTCAGCATTCACTTTGAAATCTTCCCCTTTCAATCTGTCATTCCCTTTGATATTATCCATTTTGATTCACTCTGTTATTCACTTTAAGAACCCTGGAGATGTTCATTCTCTTTGACTCTCACTCTTATTCCAATCATCCTTAAAATTTAGCCTCATGTTTACATTTTAAAAATGTTAAGTAAGTCTAGCAATAAAATAGTTTTCAAAACATTTTTCACATTTAAAATTTGACCTATGAAACATTTACAAATGAAGTTTACTAACAAAACTTGATGTTACATTATTGAAATAATCCTACATTTAACTTTCTGTGTACTGTATTTGTAAATTCCCACTTTTGACTACAGATAAGCCATAAAGTGAAATGTCATATCAAAGCTCTTCCACCACTGCCCCTAAGAATTTCTCACATGTTTATATTATTTAGCAAAAAAATAATTTTTATAAAATCAATAATATTTATTTCACTCTGGCAATTTCTCTTTCATTACAATTGGGTTTTTAAATACTAATGTAATAAGGAAGAACCTTTGTATCCTATTGAATACACTAAAGAGATATTACCTATAAGCTTAAATTATACATAAAGGCCCATTTCTGGAAACCCTGCCTCCCAGGTAATGAGTGTTAAACTAGAATATCTTCAATAAAGCTAATTAATATTTAATTTTATAAATAGTATATATTTTTATTTTTTCATTCTTAAATTCTCACTTTTACTTCTATGATTTTAACTTTTATGTCTTCCCTTTAATAATAAATAAAATGGTATATATGAGATTTTAGAGATTAAATATTAGATTTTTTTCCCTTTTGCTATTTAATAACATAAGCTGTAAATTTTTTGTTAAATAGTGAAGAAATTCAGTTTAGCTGCTCAGGTATGTTTACCTTTCTTTGTATGTGCTGGAGAATATCAATTATCACCCTGATAATGAACAGAGAGCAATTCTGTATGAATTCATTATGTCTTTTTGCCTAAACAATATGTGTATTAGTTTGTTAGAACTGCCATAACAAAATACTACAAACTAGGTGGCTTAAAAAAAAAATTTATTTTTTTTTTCAAAATTCTGAATCCATAGAAGTCCAAGATCAAAGTGTATGCAGTTTTGGTTTCTCCTGAGTCCTTGATCCTTGGCTTTTAGATGGCCACCTTCTCACTGTGAACTCAATGATCTTTCCTTTGTGCACTTGGATCCTTGGTGTCTCTTTGTATATTCAAATTTCCTCTTCTTAAAAAGACACAATTGAATGGACTAGGGCCTACCCTAATGGCCTAAATTTAAATTAATCACCTCTTTAAAGGCTCTGTCTCCAAATACAGTCATATTATGAGGTGTTGGGGCTCAATATATGAATTGGGAGGGGGCATGATTCAGCTATAACATTATTATGTAACATTTACTTAATAATGTGTGTGTATATACTTGTGTGTATTTACTTGGGAAATGTTACATAGGCTTTTTTAATTGAATTATAATTGATTTGCAATATTATATTACTTTCAGGTGTACAACACAGTGATTCAATATTTTATAGATTATAATCCATTTAAAGTTATTATAAATTATTGATTGTATTCTCTGCATTGTACAATATATCCTTGCAGGTTTTTAACTTCATTTATACATAGTAGTTTGTACCTCTTAATCATCTACCCTTAATTTGCCCTTTCCCCCTTTCCTCTCCCCGCTGGTGACCATTATATCTGTGTTCTTGTTCTCTATATCTGTGAATCTGTTTCTGTTTTGTTATAGTTATATATATTTATTTGTTTTATGGGCAGAAGACCTAAATAGACATTTTTCCAAAGAAGACATACAGGTGGCCAACAGACACATGAAAAGATGCTCAACATCGCTACTCGTCAAAGAAATGCAAATTAAAACCACAGAGAGATACCACCTCACACCTGTCAGAATGGGTTATCATCAAAAAGAACACAAATAACAAATGTTGGTGAGGATGTGGAGAAAAGGGAACCCTTGTACACCGTTGGTGGGAATGAAAATTTGTGCAACCACTACGGAAAACAGTATGGAGGTTTCTCAAAAAACTAAAAATGGAACTACCATATGACCCAGCAATTCCACTCCTGGGTATTTATCTGAAGAAAACAAAAACACTAATTTGAAAAGATACATGCATCCCAATGTTTATAACAATACTATTTACAATAGCCAAAATATGGAAACAACCTAAGTGTCCATCAACAGACGAATGGATAAGGATGTGGTACACATATACAATGGAATGTTACTCGGCCATAAAAAAAAAATAAAATTTTGTCATTTGCAACAACATGAATGGATCTAGGGGGCATTATGCTTACTGAAATAAGTCATACAGAGAAAGACAAATATTGTATGTTATCACTTATATGTGGAATCTAAAAAATGAAACAAATGAATTCAACAAAGCTTTTTTACTGTATTTTAAAAATATATTTTTGCCAAAGCTTGATTCATATTTTTAAAATGATATTTTTATTAATTTTATTTGTAGCTATTCCTTAATCCTTTGTGCTTTTATCACTCATAAAGTTTCATAACATTCAAATTTATACATTCTAATTATTCTTGTTTTTTAAAAAAATGTTTTATTGTAACTGAATGCTACAGAATTTCCCTGGAATAATATTTTTTGTCTCTTGTTTTATACAGACAAATATGTATATATATGAATAATATATATATAATAAGTATACATGTATTTAAATGTTAAACACCATTACACTACATCATAAAAATAAAAATTCTAATAAATGTTGTATAATATTCTACTAATATATGTATATTCTTAAAAGAGACTGCTTTAGGGGGATTCACTGTATAGGACAGGGAAACGTTGAAAAATTTTAACTCAACTTATTTCAAAAAGATATGCAGTTATGACCAATTTAGAATTGCAATTCATTTCTCTTTTACCTTGTGATTTTTCTAATAGTTCTGATTGACTCTGCTATTTAAGTACTTATTCGTTTATGCTCTTATGCAATAAATTGATGAGCACAGTGCCAAAGTCTATGTTATTCCTCTTTATATTATGATAAACCTGGAAAAAGTGCGTCTGTTCTTGAAGCAGCTCATCGCTTAGCATCAGAAGTGGATTAAAAAAAAAAAAAAAAAAGCTTGATGCTGTAGAAACAATGTGACAAGGCATGCGATAGGAGACATTAGTGTAGAGAAGTGAACACCTAATTCTTTTTGGAGATTAGGGAAGAAGTTACTGAATGATAATACTTGAGATATGGCTTGAAAGAGTAGAAGATTGACAGGTAGACAATGATAATCTGCGTGGGTGGGGATAAAGAGAGGAGTCTTCAGGAAAAAGGAATCCCATCTATGGAGGCCAAGGCTAAACTGTCCTGCTAAATTTTGAGATTGCAAATTGTTTAAAATCATCAGGGGCTGAGAGGGGACTGGCAGAGGTGAGTCCAGCTGGTAGGCAGAAACCAGATGACTAAGGAGTGCGAAAGCTATGCTTAGGAGCTGGGGCAGCATGCCATCTGTGACAGAAAACCATATGTGATTTTAAAGAAAGGGTTGTCAATATCATGTCCATACTTTAGAAAGATCAATCAGATGGCAAAATGGAAGATGGACAGGAAGGGAGTGAAACTGGGGACCAATTGGCAGGTGATTTAGTAAGCCAAGGAAAAATGATAACATGCAGAGATAAGGAGGTGACAAGAGAAATGGAAAATTTCTCTTAATTTTATTATTCTTTTCTTTGAAAAATATTTTTACTGTTTCAGATAATTAGCCTTTAACTAGATATTTAGTAGTCCTAAGTGTCCTAATAGCATCATGTAAATTTATTAACAATTTATGATGAATTTATTTATAATTTACTTATTTTAAAAAACAATATTTTAGGTGGTTTACACTAAAAATCAACACCCTTAACACAGAAACAAAATTTTTAAAATTAATAAGAAAAATAATATATATGTAACCAACATAAAAAATGTCCTTTGAGGCACATGCTATACTTTTTTTATAAACATTTTATTTACCTTCTTGACATCCTTAAGTTATGTACCATCATGCCACTTTCCAGATGAGGATATTTTGAAAGTGGTTTTGGGATCTTAATCTTGGAGTTGGCTGATAGAATGAGTTTCCTAAGAAAAGGCCCATCTTTTGTTTATCTTTACAACACAAACATCTAGCTAAAAAGAGCTGACTGAAGAATAATAGCAAATCAGCTCTAAATTCCCTAATATCCGATTAAAGAAAGAATATTGTATAATTTATACCTCTTTGCCCTTTTTTGTTCTTTTCTTATATAAGGGAACATGACAAAACTAGTATGAAATGGCTTTTAATAGGGAGAAAGATATATACATAATTATATATAGAACACTTTACAAGGGTTTTAGACCTGCACTATATAAGGTCATGTCTCATATCAGCCTTTGGCAAAACACAAACTCAAAATTTTAATTAATTTTGTCAGTTCATTGACTAATTCATTTATTTAATTACCAGTCTTTCAGAACCTCTACTCAAAATTGAGAAAAGATAATTTTCCTCAGGGAAGTGTAATGGGGAACATTTTTTCTATTAAAATGAAATCTGATATGTGCTAAAAGCAATAAAAGCAAAGGGGGCCTTGAGTACACAGAGGGGAACCCAGGAATGACTTTCCAGAAATGCTAACAATTAGGCTATAATTTTTTTTTTTTTTAAGAATGAGAATAAGATTTATGTAAGTTAAGAGAAAGGAAAGGTTAATTTGGCGGGCAGAAAAACAGATTTCTTCAAATGCAGAGAGGGCCAGGAAAACCTTGCTCCCTTTGGAGACTTTTAAGCAGTTGATATGACTAGATCTCAAGGGGCACAGATTTAGAGCTTAACTGGGTTTATTGAGACCAAAGAGAGATGAAAAACAAAAGCAAAAACAAGATTACAAGTATCCTTGTATGCCACGCAAGGAGTCGGGATTTAATTTAGGATGTATGGGGTTTTATAATATCATAGATTTGGATTTTAGAAAGGTCACCGTAGTGACAGAAGGGAATCTAGGGTCATGCTATTGAAACAAAGCAGAAAGAGACAAGTTTTACTATACAGGAGAGAAATGATGAACTAACAAAATGGTAATAAGATGGAAAGGACAGAACTTGAACTGGGGTAGAGGGAAAGGGAAGCAAGCAGAGGAGCACTTTATAAGCCGTCCTTCTTTAGGAGATGTTTAAATGAATACATTTAAGATACATTTATACATTTATACATTTATACATTTATACATTTAAGATAAAGAAAGATCAGAATAAGACAAAAAGATGTTGGAGAACTCAGGGGAAATCAATCTCTTTGACACCGAAGAAAGTAGTTAAAGGATGAAATGTTATTAAGCTAATTCCATGGAAACTCAACTGGGTTCCTGCTACAACTTGACCTGTTTCCATTCCTATGATCACGTCCATGACATTAGAATCTAGCTATGATTCTGGAAGGTACAGGACAGTTTAGCTGCTTTATGTCACCCAGTGTTATAAAGAAAAACAAACAGAAATGAGAAAAGTTCTAACTAATCTGAAAAAATATATAAGTTGGAGCAAACCTGTGTATTTGACCTTTTGTGCATCACTGATTCACTAATCTAAAACAAACCACATTTGAATAATTTTCTGTCAAAAATTGATTTATACTAAAAGGGAAAACATGAATTTCAGCCCCTGTGGTACCTAGAAATTGCTATGGTTTTCATTCATTTGATTCATTAGGTCAAATCTTGTAACCCATTCTCAAATCACCTTAGAATAGTTAGAAACATTAATGTCAAAAAAGGCAGAGTGTTGGCTAGAAGAATTGTCTTCAAGAAAATCACTGAACACTTAAGAAAGAAGTAGGAATCTTTTCAAAGATCTCACTGGTTTTACATAATAATTATAAATATTTTGGTTTTGAAATTTAAATATGTATCTTTATTGTGATGAAAATATCTGTATACATCGCAACACCAGGACAACATGAATTTCAAAAGAACATATCACTAAGATTGGAAGTTCTGTAGGATTTTTAATATAGAACCAATTTCCTTCTTCATTATCAATACAAAAAAGCCAGTTTCTATTAAGGAAGAAAAGTAAATGCAAACATGTCTTTTTGTAGGACTATTTTCTTAATGAATCCCACTAGATTTCTAGCATTTCTATACAGTATCAGCCTCTTGACCTTTTTTTGTAATACATTATGTTATACCTGGGATATTTTGTTGTCTTTACTCTTACACCATCTAATGCAGGGGTCCCCAACCCCCAGGCCACAGACCGGTACCGGTCCATGGCCTGTTAGGAATCGGGCTGCACAGCAGGAGGTGAGCAGCGGGTGAGTGAGCGAAGCTTCATCTGTATTTACAGCCGCTCCCCATCGCTCGCATTATCACCTGATCTCCGCCTCCTGTTGGATCAGCTGTGGCGTTAGATTCTCACAGGAGTGCGAACCCTATTGTGGACTGTGCATGTGAGTGATCTAGGTTGCATGTTCCTTATGAGAATCTAATGCCTGATGATCTGAGGTGGAGCTGAGGTGGTGATGCTAGCTCTGGGGAGCGGCTGCAAATACAGATTATCATTAGCAGAGAGGTCTGACTGCACAGAGACCATAATGAATCAATTGCTTGCATACTCATATCAAGACCCTATCAGTGAGTGACAAGTGACAATTAAGCTGCAGCTTATGTAGTAGACTGCACATAAGCAACACACTTCGGGTGTCACTGTCTCCCATCATCACCAGATGGGACCATCTAGTTGCAGGAAAACAAACTCAGGGCTCCTGATTCTGCATTATGATGAGTTGTATAATTATTTCATTATATATTACAATGTAATAATAATAGAAATAAGGTGCACAATAAATGTTATGCGCTTGAATCATCCCAAAACCACCAACCCCCTCCCATGGTCCATGGAAAAATTGCCTTCCACCGAAACAGTCCCTGGTGCCAATAAGGTTGGGGATCACGGATCTAATGAATATCATGTTGTGAGCTCATCCAAACTATTTAACCAGAAACTGTCACTGGAATTTGCTTAATTCCTCTCTATCTGCTCCCATAAATTATTACCTGAGTTTTTCTAAGTAAATATTTGTGTGTGAGGGTGGAGAGACAAAAGGGCATTGCCATGCAAGGTAATAATTCTCTCACCTCCAACTACCACTGGGATACAATTTGCATTCAACATCTCTGTCTCATTCAATGTTGTTGCCCCCCCACCCCACATCATTTATTGTCTTTCTATTGCTGACATAACAAGCCACTACAAACATATTGGCTTAAAACTATAGTCTTTTAGAGTCCTGGCTGAACAGTTGTGTGCTGTTCTAAGCAATCTATTTAAAATCAGTGTCAGCAAATTGCATGCATTTGATTCCTTGGAATCTCTAGGGCAAAATGTGGTTGTAGGACTGAGGCCTCCATTTTCTTGCTGGCTCTGAGCTGAGGGATGTTTCCAGCTTCTAGAAACTGCATGCATTCTTTGGCTTGTGGCTTGCTTCCTCCATCTTCAAAGTCAGTAAATGTGGCTGAAGTCTTGTCCTCAATGCCCTTTGCTGAGAAACTCTTCTTGCCATATAAAGTAAGATATTTTCATGCATTAGGCCAGTGGGCAAAGATCATGGGGGCCAAAAACCTGCCTACCGCACATCAGAAATCTCAATTCTAGTTAGACTTCCCTACTTTCTCTTCTATGAACTTTTCTTTCATTTATGGATATACATACATACACTATTACATTTCCTTGTAATTATACTATGTTCCCCCAGTAAATCCATCTCTGAAAGTACTCTACATATTTATTTTTCAAGACCCAATTCAAAACCAATCTTTTTCAAAAACTTTTTGACCTCTAACTGGAATCAATGTCTCTGTCTCCTAGAGTTCTCCGAGAGTAGGATGGATAAGACAATTAGGAAAAGGGACTAAGATTTATTCTGTGCCTATGATATGCCAGGTGCTTTAAACACGTTTGTTGTACACACCTAACGAAAGGAGTTGGCATTATTAATCTTACTTAATAGGTGAAAAATGTCCCAGAGAGGGTCGTTCACTTCCCTGATACCACGTGGCTTATAAACATAGGATGTAACTGCTGATCTGGTTGTCTGTAAAACATCTGTGATTTTCCTGCTGCCTCAGTGTCCTTGGTACCTGTGTCATAGCCCTTATCAGGGCTAATGTAATGTAATGTCCCAGATGTCAATAGTCCCTTGAATTAAAATAACTTGAGCCCTCATTCCACATATTGTGAGAAGTCCAGAGCTCTGGAAATTGTGGAACTGTGCTTTGCTAACTTCTCACCATGTAGTAGCTCACTTTGGCGCCAGTCCCCTAGCAGCCCTCATCCAAATGTGAACTCCTGTGGGTGTTTTTAGGGAGTATCTCATATCTGTTCCTGAGTCTTATGTAGAACATAAGTCTTATGTAGATCTCTTACATGTGTCTTACCCATTGCCCTCCAATCCTGCAGCTGCTGTTCTCTCTCGTCACTCCTTCTGCATTACACCAGATACTTTTTCCTGAATTTTACAAAGCACCACGAATGCATGACTGTTGTGTTCAACGTCTTCCCTGAAGTCTGGGAGAAATAGAGAGGTATTCCAAAAAGCACAAACAATGATTGAAAAATAAATATGAGACACAGTCATTCTTAAAGCTTCCTCAGTTGTCTCTGCCATCAGACTTCGCTCACCTGCTCTGTATCTCCCTGAACCCAAAATGCTGTCAAGCATCTGATCTTCGTACTCTCTCTCCCCAGACCCTTTCTCCCAACTCTAATTCTCTCTTTTCCCCAGATTACCCATAAAGCCTTGTGTCTTATACCAGTCATGGGGAAAGTGAAATGTCTAATTTATTACTCATGCAGTTCATTTTGCAGGTGTGTGGAAAGCACTCCTATCCTATTCCCAGTAGAGAGTTGGGCAAAGGGGAGCACACCTTATTCAATAAAAAGATCCATTAAAGTGTTTTCCAAACTGAAAGAGACAGCTACCTCTAATATGTATTGTGTACTCCCTCCTCTGAATTAGGATAGTGTTTTTTTTAATATTTTTTTCATGTTCTCCTCATGAACGTAGCATGTGGAGGTAGGGTGGGGGGATGCACATGCATTTCACCACTAGAATGTGAGCTCTTAATTTTGGGGAGAATATCTTACTTTTATTGGTCTTTGTATACCCTAGTTGCATAGCAAGTGCTTTGCATGCTGTGATTTTGAAATGATCAGCACATGAAGCATTCCCTTAATAGCTTATTCCCTAAACCACCTGGGAAAAGACAGAGTTGAATGTTTTGTGGTTTTCTAAATGGTTCTAGGATTTGTAACTTATTTACCTATGCCTCTTTTATCCAATTACTTACTTTAACTGCAATGATTCTTGTTTTATTTTTTACGTTTTGCTAGTACTTAACTAAGGTGTCATTATAATGCAAAATTAAAGATTTTCTTGAAAAATAGATTGGTCACAATAAGCCCTTAGATTTAAAATTGATTTTAAATATTGCATACAGGCTTTATTTTTCTCTATTTTAAAGTAGCATATGCTCAAATACATATATTCCTGAAAAGAAATGCCAGCCTTCAATAAAAGTCCATGGACATATTTAGTCACAACACTTGAAGTGAAAAAATAAGTTAATTATTTTAAGGTTGCTATTTGTTTACTCTGTTTTTTAGTGTGTTCTTGAATGGTTTAGGGGGTCTAACAAAAGAATAGAATTAAAAGCCTAAACAAAATTTATTCTTACTGTTTTCAGACTTCTTGGTTCCCAGAATTAAGGAACGTCATAACAGAAAATCACCTAATTCCTTTATGTTTTGTGAATATGTAGTTGATATGAATTATTTGCTAAAATCCTATGTAATCCCATTTAAAATCTTTGGATTAATAGGTTTTAGGTAGAATTATTTTGGCCTAGGCAATTTGCCATGGTCATAATGCCTCTTTAAATGCTTATAGGCATGGTGAGTAACTTAACTGAATCTGGAAAGCATTGCCCATAGAAATTGTGAAGTGCAGTGTACTTATTCATCCCTGGAAAACTGCCAAAGCAGTGGGCAAGCAAACTGCCAAATATGTGCATGGGGCACCCGTGAATGACAGACTAAAGTACATATGAGACCTGATACCAGGTCTGGGAGGCCTGGTATCAGCAAAGCATCTGGGCCCTGAAGTGTGACTGCATTATATTTTCTACTCCCAACGGAGAACAATGCTAATCATGAATGCAGAGGCTGGCATTGTTTAGAGTCCTTTTGTTTTGAAACCTTTGCAATATATTAGAATAAAAATAGAACCATGCTTTTAATATTTGAAATTTTAAATCTCATCTGTAATTGCTTTGGATTATATCTATTCTTATAGCACTGTTAGTAATACTGGGTGCGCAATATGTTAATATAGATACTCAGTTTGGCTCTTTTCCACTTTTGAGGATGCACTTATGCTAAATGGATGGGATGGCTTTCTGTCTTCATTTGTTCAGTTACAGATATGACCCCTAATAAATGTTACACAGTAAATACTAATTATAGACTTAATGCCTTTTTCTTGATTTCTTTGTTTTTCACTCTTCAGTTTAAAGAAGTAGGGCTCCAAAGCGCCATCTCAAACTGTATTTTCTGGATATTGGAAACTAAACTGCTAGGAACTTTGTAGATAGTAAAATACTCTTTCAAAATACGTTTGGAGAATATTTAAATGTAAGTTTGGACCAAACTAGAACAATGTTTAATTATGCTTTAAAAAAAGAATGAACAAAAATAAAAGCCACTGGAATGGGCCATTTTTATTTGCTTAATATAGAGGGCAAATTACTTTTTCACTATATTTCAGTGATTCTCAGAACTGAGCAAACTTTATAATAATGAGGGGGAGGGCTTAAAATATGAAAGCATAATATCTACATGTTCATGAATAATTTGATTTAATTGTTTTGGGGCAAGGTCGACACTTCAGTAGTTTTAAAGGCTCCCCCAAGTGACTCTAGTGTCCATCCAGTGTTAAAAATTACTGCTATATCTGAAGTTATAATTGAAACTACCTTAATTATTCAATCCCTCATCACATATTGTATTTGTAATATACCTCTCTTCTTACATCTCTGGACTTTATGAAAATGTCTTTTGTTTTCTCTTTTCTCATTCAGTGTTCTACTGAGTGGAAGGGAGAACTTATTTTTTAAAAAAACACTGATTTTGAAAGCCATGATCATCAATTGCTTCGTTTGATGACCTAATTGGCGAAAAGTGTGGGTGTGAAGGGGGGAGGAATCTCTTACCCTAACTCTCATTACCACTGCTTTGTTATTTGATAAAGTAAGTAGAAATGCATCATCAGCTTTCCTCTTGGTTGTAATTGTGAGTTGATAAGAAATTTGTCACTTTTTAACATTTCACAATCAGAAAATTGGTTAGAAATTCAGGAAGAGCTTTTGGTATAAGAATCCTCTAAGCCCCTTCTGTAAACAAACAGCGTAAGTAATTGTCAACACTGATATAACTGCTAGATGCTTACCTGCATTGTTGCAATTTATACATATTGGATTTTAATGTTATCTCAATGTGAACACATACTCTGATACTTGATATTTTTATTTTATCAAAATAATCTACATGAAAATTGAAACAAATCTTTAACTACTATGTGTATAGCCTGTAGATATGACTAAGAAACAAGAAGCAAAGAAAAACTTCTCAATTTTTAAATTGACTTTAGTGATTTTTGTGAAGATTATTATCATCATCTCCCCTTTTACCTACCCTTCCTTCATTCCGTCCTTTTTTTTCTTCTTTTTTTTCCTTCCTTGCTCTCATTCTTCCTTTATTGTAGATATAATCCTTGAAAAAAAATTCAGTAAGGAAAACACGTGAAGCTGGTCACTGTTACCTTCTGCAACCACTCTCCCTGTTTGCTGTAGTCTCCTCTCAATTCTGCCCCATCACATCTGGGTCCTGACTGACAGATTCTTGTTGGACTTGCATTATTCAGACCTTTCTTGGTCTATGCATCGTTTGTGCTGTACCCTAAGAAAACAGGCAATATTCTCACACTGTTTGCCTCAAAATATATTTGCATCATTGTTATTTCCTTGGCACTTTGTTAGATGTCTAGTTAGGCCAAATAATTTACAAAGTGTTAATGATAAATACTAGCTTATTATGAAAAACATTCTTCTTGGTCATAACACTTTAAAAGACTCCACAAAAATGTTTGCAGCAGTTAGGTAGAATATGAAAAAAACGAACTAGAAGTTAAGGCTGGTGCCAGCAGCTTTATGTGACCATTATATAACAGGATGTGATCTTAAATTTTTTAAGTCCCAAAATTGGTGTCATTAGTTCATCCAAAGATAAACAATTTCACTGAAGTGACTTCCACTTTCACAATTTACAAGAGACTGATGTATAAATGAGGGTACAAAATAGACATTTCAAGGTTATACTATATATAATATGTACATCATAAACATACTATTGTATATTATTCCTCATTAGAATTTAAGATGACAGGGACTGTCTATTTTATTGACTACTATATCCTTAGTTCCTAGACCAATGTCTGATACATATATTAGGAATCCAATGAATAGTATGAGTTTATAAAATAAAAATGTCATGCTATGTGGTAAAGTCCTCTTTACTTACTGCTATCATCCACTAGAATTTAAATTCCATGATGGTTGGGACTGTATTATTCACACACGTAATGCTTGCTCCAACACAATGCTTCAGCAAACCAGTACATGATTTCCTACAGAAGTTAGAGTTTAAATCATAATGATAGAGATGATGCTGCTGATGATGATGGTGACAAGTTATCACCTAAGAATGATGAGTTGGTAGGGCATGTTGAGGAGAGAAGAGAAGGTTTGAGATCATTTTAGAAAAAAAATATTGTTAAAGAAATATGAAGAAATTGTCTGGCAATTTTGGGTGCTTTTTGATATTGTGGTCTTCATATTTTAAAAAGTTCATTTAACACATTTGTGTAATTTTCTCCAGCAGCATTCTACTTCTCAGCTGCAGCCAAGGAGTACAAAAACATTTAGTTATAGCTAGGGCTGGCATTTTGCCAGTGGGAAAGAGAATGAGAAAGAGGAAGACAGAGAGAAAACAAGTGAGCCAAAAGCAGAATGATCAATGAGTGAGAAAGCTGAACAGCATTTATATCAAAGAATCTGGATTTTTGAGAGAGCAAGTGAGAAATTCAGCACTGAAGTAATGAGAAACAGTAAGTACTTCTGTCATCTTGAATACTGAGCTGTGTGAGTTGACTGTGGGTAAAACCATTACCTGAAAAGGCTGTAAAAGAAAGTGTCTTCAAGAGATAGTCAAGTGTCATTTGGGCCACAAAGATAGGAGCAATATTTTTAAGAGGTGTTTAGAAACATGGAGTAATTTTTTTAATAGGATTTGAGTTTCTAGGGGCATAGGAGGAAGATTTGAGAGAGAAGGAGGGAAAGAGAGAGAGAAAACAGAAAATGAAATCATAGTAAGAGATGTATAGGAAGTACTGACATTGGCATCTTTTGATGGATAGACAAGACTGTCCATCAGATGAACAACCTGATGGTGACTGTAATGGACAAGACTGTGAGGCATATAGGACTGTAGATCCATGGCGAGAAGGCCTTTCAAAATCTTGCTACCCAAAAATGAGATTCAAATGTCCTCAATATTTTCTTCCAGATCACTGATAAACTGCTGACTAAAAGGGACTGATCATGTATATTTGATTCTGGCACAAGTGAATTTGCTTTTGGATTTACCATCAGTGCTTATTATAACTCCACTTATTGTTATCCATCTGCACTGTAAAGACACCTACGGTCCTGCCTTTGAGCTTTGTATATAGAGAGGAGTATTTAGGAAAATATTAAAATAAAAGTTCCAGAATAAGTTTTAAAAACTCTTCTCATAAATAATTAATGCATATAAACGACTTTTTCACAAAAAATAGCTGGATAAGATGAGACTATCTTCGGGTAATAACAGTCAAATTGCATGAGGCTCCAAAACATTTTAAAATGTATTTATATGTATATATTTTTTGTTTATTTTCCATTTTTTGTGCAAAAGTCATTTATATGCATTAATTATTTATGAGAACAATATTTAAAACTTATTCTGGAACTTTTATTTTAATATTTGCCTAAATACTCTTTATTATTTTTCTCAGAACTGTAGCTAAAATTAAAGCATTAGGGAGATAGCTTCAAGATGGTGGAGGAGTAAGACGTGGAGATCACCTTCCTCCCCACAAATACATCAGAAATACATCTACATGTGGAATAGCTCCTACAGAACACCTACTGAACGCTGGCAGAAGACCTCAGACTTCCCCAAAGGCAGGAAACTCCCCACGTACCTGGGAAGGGCAAAAGAAAAAAGAAAAAACAGAGACAAAGAATAGGGATGGGACCTGCACCTCTGGGAGGGAGCTGTGAAGGAGGAAAAGTTTCCACACACTAAGAAGACCCTTCACTGGCGGAGACAGTGGGTGGGCGGGGGGGGTTAGCTTTGGAGCCACGGAGGAGAGCGCAGCAACATGGGTGCAGAGGGCAAAGTGGAGAGATTCCTGCACAGAGGATCACTGCCGACCAGCTCTCACCAGCCTGAGAGGTTTGTCTGCTCACCCACCAGGGTGGGTGGGGGCTGGGAACTGAGGCTGCGGTTTCAGAGGTCAGATCCCAGTGAGAGGACTGGGGTTGGTTGCGTGAACACAGCCTGAAGGGGGCTAGTGCACCAAAGCTAGCCAGGGGGGAGTTCAGGGAAAAGTCTGGAACTGCCTAAGAAGCAAGAGACCATTGTTTTGGGGTGCGTGAGGAAAGGCAATTCAGAGCACGGCCTAAACGAGCTCCAGAGATGGACGAAAGCCGTGACTATCAGCGTGGACAGCAGAGACCTGTGGTCTCAGACCGAGGTCGGAGCAAGCAGATGAAGAACCCTGTGTACAAGACAGGTCACTATCAACACTTCCCCTCCTAGGAGAATGTGAAGCCCGGCACTGCCAGGGTCCCATGATCCAGGGACAACTTCCCCAGGAGAACACATGGCGCGCCTCAGGCTGTTGCAATGTCATGCCAGTCTCTGCCGCCACAGGCTTGCCCCGCAATCTGTACCCCTCCCTCACCCTGGCTTGAGTGAGCCAGAGCCCCCTAATCAGCTGCTACTTTAACCCCGTCCTGTGTGGGAGGGGAACAGATGCCCTCAGGCAACCTACAAGCAGAGGTGGGGCCAAATCCAAAGCTGAACCCCAGGAGCTGTGCGAACAAAGAAGAGAAAGGGAAATTTCTTCCAGCAGCCTCAGGAGCAAAAGACTAAATCTCCACAATCAAATTGATGTACCCTGCATCTATCATACCTGAATAGACAACGAATCATCCCAAAATTGAGGCAGTGGACTTTGGGAGCAACTGTAGATTTGGGGTTTGCTTTCTGCATCTAGTTTGTTTCTGGTTTTATGTTTATCTTAGTTTAGTATTTAGAGCTTATTATCACTGGTAGATTTGTTTACTGATTTGGTTGCTCTCTTCCTTTTTTTTTTGTATATATATATTTTTCCTTTTTCAACTTTTGTGAGTGTGTATGTGTATGCTTCTTTGTGTGATTTTGTCTGTATAGCTTTGCTTTTACCATTTGTCCTAGGGTTCTGTCTGTCCGTTTTTTTCTTTTCTTTATTTTTTTCTTTTTAAGTGTAGTTTTTAGCACTTGTTATCATTGGTGGATTTGTTTTTTGGTTTGGTTGCTCTCTTCTTTATTTCTTTTTTTTATTACGTTTTTATATTTTTATTTTTAATAATTTTTATAATTTTAATAGCTTTATTTTCTTCTTCTTTCTTTCTTTCTTTCTCCCTTTTGTTCTAAGCCATGTGGCTGACGGGGTCTTTTTTTTTTTTTTTTTTTTTTTTTTTACACACACACACTGTATTTTATTTTTACAAGAGATAAATAGACTGACACCAAGCATTGTACATGGATGACCACAACAAAAGCAACAATGATTGCAATTACCAAACATGAAACACACTCATACTATGTCATAATATTGACATTCAGTCCAACACACACATGAATGGATGCTCAACATCACTAATCATTAGAGAAATGCAAATCAAAACTGCAATACGGTATCACCTCAAACCAGTCAGAATGGCCATCATCAAAAAATCTACAAACAGTAAATGCTGGAGAGGGTGTGGAGGAAAGGGAACCCTCTTGCACTATTGGTAGGAATGTAAATTGATACAGCCACTATGGAGAACAGTATGGAGGTTCCTTAAAAACCTAAAAGTAGAACTACTTTATGACCCAGCAATCCCAGTACTGGGCATATACCCTGAGAAAACCATAATTCAAAAAGAGTCATGTACCACAATGTTCATTGCATCTCTATTTACAGTAGCCAGGACATGGAAGCTACCTAAGTGTCCATCGACAGATGAATGGATAAAGAAGATGTGGCACATATATACAATGGAATATTACTCAGCCAAAAAAGAAGTGAAATTGAGTTATTTGTAGTGAGGTGGATGGACCTGGGGTCTGTCATACAGAGTGAAGTAAGTCAGAAAGAGAAAAATAAATACTGTATGCTAATACATATTTATGGAACCTAAAAAAAAATGGTTATGAAGAACCTAGGGGCAAGACAGGAAAAAAGACGGAGACATAGAGAATGGACTTGAGGACACGGGAAGGGGGAAGGGTAAGCTGGTCTGAAGTGAGAGAGTGGCATGGGCTTATATATACTACCAAATGTAAAATAGATAGCTAGTGGGAAGCAGCTGCATAGCACAGTGAGATCAGCTCGTTGCTTTGTGACCAACTAGAGTGTTGGGATAGGGAGGGTGGGAGGGTGACGCAAGAGGGAGGAGATATGGGGATATATGTATATGTATAGCTGATTCACTTTGTTATAAAGCAGAAACTAACACACCATTGTAAAGCAATTATACTCCAATAAAGGTTACAAAAAAAAAAGAATAAAAAGTAAAATTGGAACTACCATACGACCCAGCAATCCCACTACTCGGCATATACCTGGAGAAAACCATAATTCAAAAAGTGTCATGCACCACAATGTTCATTTCTGCTCTATTTACAATAGGCAGGACATGGAAGCAACCGAAGTGTCCATCAACAGATGAATGGATAAAGAAGATGTGACACATATATACAATGGAATATTACTCAGCCATAAAATGAAATGAAGTTGAGTTGTCTGTAGTGAAGTGGAAGGACCTTGAGACTGTCATACAGAGTGAAATAAGTCAGAAAGAAAAACAAATACCGTATGCTAACACATACATATGGAATCTAAAAAAAAAAAAAAAAAAATTCTGAAGAACCTAGGGGCAGGACAGGAATAAAGACGCAGACTTAGAGGATGGACTTGAGGACATGGGGATGGGGAAGGATAAGCTGAGACGAAATGAGAGAGTGGCATGGACATATATACACTACCAAATGTAAAATAGAAAGCTATTTGGCAGCAGCCACATAGCACAGGGACATCAGCTCGGTTCTTTGTGTCCACCTGGAGGGGTGAGATAGTGAGGCTGGGAAGGAGATGCAAGAGGGAGGAGATATGCAAATAAATGTTTATATATAGCTGAATCACTTTGTTCTACAGCAGAAACTAACCCAGCATTGTAAAGCAATTATACGCCAATAAAGTTGTTAAAAAAAAAAAATTAAAGCATTAACAGATGCAGTAGTAAAACAGCATAACTAAAATCCATTTTAGCTATAAATGAGACTTTTCTATGTTAAATTTCAATGCCATAATAATAAGGTTATAATCATTTATTATGTTAAATTAAGAACAAAATTTTACTAATGGTGCAATTTTCTTGCTAATTTATTCTTTACTTAATAGCACATAATTATCTGAGTAAAATTTGATGTCTCTTCCAAATAGAAAAGGCATTGTGAAGAGACACATTCAAGTCCAACTAACTTTTTAAAATTTAAATTATAAAAAAATTTGAGACTGGCATTAATGTGCTCTATGCTTGTATCTTTTTTTTCATATTTTTTTGAAATTAGAAAATGTGTGTCATGGGTGTTCAGTTAGAATATTACGAATCTTACTGATCATGGAATAAATCAATATAAAGTGATTTATTTGGCAAATACATTGTAGTATGAAGCAACAAAAATTGAACTATATATCTCAAAATGACTCATTAGTTATGACAATTTAAAAATATTATCTTGTGGTTTAACAATTGTTATAAATACAAAGTAGGAAGCATATGAATATAGTGAATGCTTAACATCTATATAATGAAACCAACCTCCTTCCAAGAAAACATTCATTGCTTAATAGCTACTTGATAAATTCTGTAAAGAAAATGTCCACTGTCACCAGATACTATAAAACTCCTAGAGGAAAACATAGGCAGAACATTCTTTGACATGTCGCGGAAATATTTCTTGGATCCGTCTCCTAGAGTAATGGAAATAAAAACAAAAATAAACAAATGGGACCTAATTAAACTCAAAAGTCTTTGCACAGCAAAGGAAACTATAAAGAAAACAAAAAGACAACCTACGGGAGGGGAAAAAATATTTGCTACCGACAAGGGATTAATTTCCAAAATATATAAACAGCTCATACAGCTTAATATCAAAAATACAAAAAACCCAATCAAACATGGGTAGAAGATCTAAATAGACATTCCTCAAAGGAGACATACAGAGCCAACAGGTACTTGAAAAGATGCTCAACATTGCTAATTATTAGAAAAATGCAAATCAAAACTGCAATGAGGTATCACCTCACACCAGTCAAAATGGCCATCATTAAAAAGTCTACAAAGAATAAATGCTAAAGAGGATGTGGAGAAAAAGAAACCTTACTACACTGTTGGTGGAAATGTACATTGGTGCAGCCACTATGGTGAACACTATGGAGGTTCCTTTTAAAACTAAAAATAGAGTTACCACATGATCCTGCAATCCCACTCCTGGGCATATATCCAAAGAAAACTCTAATTTGGAAATATACATGCACCCCAATGTTCATAGCAGCACTATTTACAATAGCCAAGACATGAAAGCAAACCAAATGTCCAACAGATGAATGAATAAAGAAAATGTGGTATATATATATATATATATATATATATATATATATATATATATATATAATACAAATGCATATTACTCAGCCATAAAAAAGAATGAAATAATGCCATTTGCAACATGGATGGACCTAGAGATTATCATATTAAATGAAGTAAGCCAGACAGAAGAAGACAAATACCATATGATATGACTTACATGTGGAATGTAGAAAAATGATATAAATCAACTTATTTATAAAATAGAAACAGACTCACACACATAGAAAATAAACTTATGGTTACCAGAGGGGATAGCAGGAAGGGGGGGGGAGATAAATTAGGAGTTTGAGATTAACATATACACACTACTATAATTAAAATAGGTAAACAACAAAGACCTATTGTATAACACAGGGAACAATATTCAGTATCTTGTAATAACCTAAAATGGAAAAGAATCTGAAATATGTATATATGTATAACTGTATCACTTGGCTGTACACCTGAAACTAACAAAACATTGTAAATTAACTATACTTCAATTAAAAAAAAAAAAGAAAATGTACACTGTCAAATGCACCACTTTGAGTCTGCTGTTGAATACTATTTAAACTTCTCTATTCTTTCCTTTTTTCCCATTGATTTATGTAGGTAATTACTGAGCACATTCCCTGTGTATATAATTAAAAATTATACTAAGTACTAAAGAAAAAGTCAAGACTGAAATGAGAGTCTATTACAGGAAGAGTTAGCCCAAATTTGACACTCAGAAATGGTTTTTTGGAAAAGTGTTATTACCTTAAGATCTGAAGGACATAGAATAATTGCCCAGAAAATAATGTGGGAATAGAGGATTCTATATATAGAGAGAATGTGCAAAAGATGATCATCTGTTGATCTGTAGATACAAGCTCTGAAGAGAATCTGGTTTTCATCAAGTTGAAATTTTAAAATAGGAACTAAATCTTCTAACATGGTGTAAGAAAAATGCTAAACAATGACTGACTGATTCTGGGAAAAGGTAATCTGATGATTGACAAATAATGCAAAAACTACATTTAAATACTTTCAAACATTCTAATGTTTTTCAACCTTTCTAAATAAGACATAGACCCCACATTCTCTAGTTTAAATTTTAATTATAGAAAAAACACTTCAGGCTGAAAGATTAAAGTGCTTCTCCTTTCACTTTTGTTGCCTATTTTATTTTACTGTGTACACATATATTTCAATACAGGCTTATGTTACATATCAGTAGCTCTATAACCATTCATCAACTAATATATATTGTGGCTTAGTGCTGTCTCTGTTTCTCTTTCTACTCCGATTAGGGTTTATTTTTGGTTTGCTTGGTTAAATAGGTATAGTAGAACACAGTAACTTGTTTTTCATCTTAAAAAATACATTATTCCAACTGTAACTGACCACCCATGATCTAATTTGATTCATTAATGGTCCTGCCCTAGATTTCTCAGGGCACTTTTTATGCATGCTTCTACCACTCTTTCCAGTCACATCAGGCACCTGCATGGACCTAATGGGCTTATTTTATTCACACTTTGCTATTATTGCAAAGAAATGGTGATTTTCTAAATGGTCTCTAAAACCTGAAAGAGCTAATGCAACTTTCCAAATTGCTTGACTTTAACTGTGGAAATATCCAGGTAAGACTGATTCCATATATCTGGCTGTGATTATTGCACTAAGAAATTTCCAATCCTAAAAGTTTGGAAGCCGAAAGTATCTTCCTCAGTTGGAGATTAAATCATTATAGAAACATCACTCATACCCAACATATTTTTTAGAATTTTCAGTCCAAAGAATAAAATCTTTCATCCAGGTAAAATGGAACAATACAAACAGAAAATTAGTAAATTTGCAAGTTAGGTGACAAATACTATTTTGCACATAAAATGATGTGCCCTGATATAATATATTTAAATAATAGTTTATTTCTCTGCTTTTTCTTTTCCTACATAAATTATGTTAGAATGTTTTGTTTAAATCCTGAAACAAAAGCTTCTGAGATGATATGACTTGGTAACCCATGTTAACACCCTTAATGCTAGGGGAATGCTCTCTGTTTATGGTAAAGACAGCTCTGGCAGCATAGGGTGGCCAAAACAACTGTGAGAAAGTTTTATGTTCTTATTGTAATAACAAAAGACCCTTACCTCCTTAAGTCTTTGACATATTAGACATCTTCACATCTAGTATGTCAAAAACTAGCAAGTTCAATGCCATGGGACACTATTTTCTAATAGTCAATAAGGTACATTAGGAATGGATGCCATTTTTATGAGAAAATCATTGTAGAGAGCCTGATTGATTTTGGTTTTGGAGGAAACACATAATAGACTGATTGTGAATCTTATTATGGTAGGATGGATATCAACTAAGAGTTCGACAGTTGAAATTTTTATTTCATGTTTTGCACATTAACTCTGATACCAAAGCCTACTTACAAAATAGATTTCAGGCAACTTATAACAAAACCATGCAAATCCAGCAGAACTGTGAAATCAGACAAATACAAAACAAAGAAAACATCCAAGAGCTGAAACCCCATATGTGGGTAGGTAAAGATGAGGGGAAAAAACACAGCTATGTCAGAAGAAAAAGGTTTTAAGTTTTAAGTCTGCATTCAAACTTAAAACCCTCAGCTTCCTGGGAGTCAGTAGAGGAAGGAAGCAGAATAAGTTTCAATGACATAAAAAATGACTCAGTAGAACACTATATTATCTACTGGGCAGTATTTTTATTAGCACGGTAAAAGTGATATAAAATTTGCTAGTTTACTGGTAACTCGTCTTATACTCTGCCCATGATCATCATATCATCAAAATTACATAGAATTCCTGAAATCTTACAAATAGTGTTCTACTTAAGTATTAAAAAATTTGAAATCCCCCCAAAAAAGAAATCCCAAACCAAAGTATCTTAACCCATATGACATTGACAAGAATGTTTGCTGGAATTTTTGATTGCTAGTCATGTATCCCACATCATTCTAAACATTTACTTCTCACGAAAACATTAAGTACAATTATTATCCCATTTACTGATATCTCATGTACCTGAACAAAGCCTGGACTGCCTGTAGTAATAAGCAATAAATGGAGTTTTAAGGAGACTGAGTAACCAACACAGTGTTGTATAGCTGATAAACATTGAACTGAGATGTGGAAATAGGTCTTTTGACCACAAAATCAATGCATTATGATATACTGTTACAAAGAAACATTCATAGTTGTCAAGTTTCAGCTACTAAAGACTTTTTGTGATCTGAACCCTTAGTAAGACATCAAAGTATCATTTATTCCACATGTTGGATATGGTTATTATTTAACAAAATTTCATTGTCCCTATAGTTTCTACAAATTATACCTAAACTTTCTTTAATGCCTGTAGTCTATATAGCTCCATGGTTATTCACTACTGGTTTAAATGCAACTGTTTAATTATATACTTTAATATTGTATTCCTTTCAGGTAAATTGATAAATTGACTGCATCTAAAATAAATTACACTGATCCTCCTCCTCTATGTATATATCTGATTCGTTAAAAATGCTCTGGGAAGTTGGTTGGAGACTTTCTCTAGTTAGAAGGCACAAATCGTTCATTTATTCACTTTCTTCCTCATTCCTCTATTCCAGATAATTTAAGCACCATTACATTCCAGATTCTACATAATGTATTAGGGAAGTAGTGGTGAACAAAAAGATATCATTCTGTTTTCCTGAGCTTTTAGATTAGTGGAAGTAATGAACATGACAAAAAAAAAATGCACTCAGTATAAAATTACAAGCTGTAATAAATGTTCTGAAGAAAAGATAATGAATCCAAAGTAACCATTTAAAATAACTGGTATGGTACCATACAAGTTAGACACATGTGTGAAAGCTCTAAGGCAAGTGTATACAAAATGTATTAAGTAAGGAACTATGGCCAGTGCATTAGAGAACAAAGGGCAAATAGGAGTGTTGCTAGTTGATGCTAGAAGGGTAAGTAGGATTCAGATAATAAAGGCAAATTTAGACTATGTTAGTCTTTATCCTATGAGGTTAGTGTTTTTGCAGGATTGTGGTGAGATCATACTATATATATAAGCAACACTTCTGGTTGCAGACTGGAGGAAAGAATTGAAGAGGTGTTACTGTGGGAAACCAGTTAAAAGTTTACAGCAGTAGTATTTGTGAGAGATGATGGAGGGTTGGACTTCAACCCCAATGTACAACATCAACCCTTGCTCCAGAATTGTGGACCTACCTGGCGGTTCTACAAATATTTGACTTGTCACCCCCCACAATTACATGAGCCAATTTTTTGAAATCTCTATTTCTGTTATATGTGCTTCTGTTTCTCTGGTGATATGACATTATGTAATGTAGACAATTGTTTTGGGAATTTGGCCCTAAAGTTGAAAAAATCTGAACAATAAGACAATAGCTGGAGGGGAAATGGAATTAAATGCTAGTTGAAAGGCTGAAGTAAAAAGGGAAAGAATGAATACACACAACACAAAAAGGATAACTGATAACTTTCTTGATATAAGAAGTTTGGGTGGGTTCAAGGATGAAGGGATGGTTGGATCTAGAGCACAGCAGGAGTTATTGTTCTTAAATGGTGATTATGAAAACTTACGTCTGGGTATTTTGTTGTCTAGATATAGTAATTAGAATCTGTGTGTATCTAGTCTTATGGTTTCAATTTCCTTTATGAAGTAGTCTTGAAGTCTGCTCAGAGTGAGTCCATGTGCTGTGAGGAAGAGGCAATTACAGGTCTGAGAAGAGCAGAAAAATTTTTAAATAGAAATTTAGGTGGAATTTCAAGCCAGACATGGCTATGTATGTCTGTATTTCCTTCGTTTCCTCATGAAATTATTTAAAACAAAAACAAAAAAAAAACACAACAATCATCGTAAAGGGAGAAAACAAAGTCTTACAAACTCAATTTCATGTGAAACTAGGAAGGAGATGTAATCCACAGATTCCAAATTATGTGTAAAATGCTACCAAAATACCTAAAATTGGGCAAAAGCTGTGAGAGAAAAATAGAGAAGTGTGGATAATGACAGTAAGAACCAGGGGAGTTTATGTCAGAAAATTCTAAGAAAAATAAATTTTCTAAATGTTTAACTCTTGGTGTCGACAAGAAATGTCTGCACTGTGGTAAGTTAAGAAGGTAAAGAAAGCTCTTCTGCTAGTGATCTGGCTCTGGATTTGGAGCTGCACAATGAATAACAAAGAATACAGTCTGTCTCTCTGGCAGCAGAGGTGAGTGTGCCTTTGGTATGTAGAAATTTCTCCTGCCTAGTAGAGTATCTGGACCACTTCCTATATGTAGAGAACTAATAAAAATGATTGGACAAAGTATATTTAACATATATAATTGTGAATAATATAATAAAAGAACTTACATGCTATTGTTACAGAAATGATATAAGTAAAACAAGAAGAAAAAGAACATTTTCTCTACCAAAAGACAAAGTGACCAGAAAAAAATTTCTACCACAGAGAATACACAAATTTTGGCCAAATGTTTTCCATGAATTAAAAAACAAACTTAGTAAACAAATCACACTGATGAACAAACACCACAAGACAGGGGAAAAAAAGTCAGGGGCTAGAGGATCAGAAAGATGGAAGAGACAAAATGGGAATATAGACAGAGTTCAGGAAGGAAGCAGCAATAATTCACCATAGCACCACAGAAATGAAGACAAACTTGGAAGAAGCACAGAAGAAAAGATCCTGTAGATACACAGTAAGAGACACAGAGGCTAGAAAAGAAGAAACAAGCACTAGGAAATAGAAATAAAACAAGTGTTAAATGGGATAAGAGAATAAACAATAGATATAGAAGACAGGCAAAAAAGATACATGCATAATTAGAGTCTTTAAAGACATAAACTGAAATAATGGAACAGAATTTAATTCAAAAATATAATAGTTAATCTGTACAATTAGAAAGAATTGAAATCTACATAATGAAAAGGAACACCATTTGGCGGAAAAAAGAAGTAGCATCTCTTTGAAGGGGGAAAATTAATTCAACTGGGACTCATTTTTTCACAACCATATTCAGTGTCAGAAGAACATGGAACAAGTTATAGAAGAGATATACTCAGAGAAAGACAATGTCACCAGGGACTTAATATTCAGCCAAATCTTTACCCAAAAGTTCCAAAGAAAGAAAAGAAAGAAAGAAATCATTAAATATGACAACACATTCTGTTAATGAAGCTGTAGGGAAATAAGGGAAACAGGTACTCACTCTGATGGTGAAATTATTAACTGGTACAAACCTTATAAAGAGTCGATTGCTAACACTGATCAAATTTAAGAAACGTGTACACTTGACAGAGCAATTTCACTTCAAGGAATTATTCCAATGACATGCTTACCTATATGTGAAATGACATATTTTCGAGTTTATTCAGCTCATTGTATTACATTAAGATAAACAACCAAAGTCCATAAATTATTTATATCCACATAGTGATAAAAGCATATGAGGAAATGTTTTACTTGCTGATATAGATAGATCTCCAAAATACATTGTTAAATAAAATATTACAGAACGGTGTGGGTAATAAATGATACAGGTAAAAATAAAATGATGAAAAATAAGGCATTTGCTTTGCTTCTGCTTGTACATGTATTAATAAGTTCTAGAAGAAACAAAAGAAACCACCAATGGCAGTTATTTTGAGGGCAAGGTGTGGACAGGGGAAATGGAGGATGGGCAAGACACTAAGATTTTCACTATATACCTTTTTAGGAATTTGGGGGTTTTAGCTCGTTGGAGTTTATTACATATTCAAAAAGAAAGTGAATAAATTTAATGAAAAAAGATATAATATATACAATAGGTGAAGTACTTAAACACATATTCCTAAGCTCAAAAATTCCTTATTAAGAAGCTTTTGTAAAGTCAACTTAGAAAAATACCATATTCATCGTATAATCTTCAATAATAGTGGTCATATTCTGAGAAATAAAAAACCTCAAACAATGTTCTGTAACCCTCCCCAGCTATGTAGCTCTGACATGTGACAAAGTAATGTCATTATACCTGCTTCAACTTAAATTGGAACATGTGAAAATCCTATTGAATAATTAAAACAAAACAAAACAATAAAAACATCACCAACAACAAAACCTTGCCACTATCATTAGTCATCATTTAAGATTTATTTTTTTTAACACAATGGAATTTTTTTTAATTTATTTTTTTAATTAATTTATTTTTTTAATTAATTTATTTTTGGCTGCATTGGGTCTTCATTGCTGCACACGGGCTTTCTCTAACTGCAGCGAGCGGGAGCTACTCTTTGTTGCAGTGCACAGACTTCTCATTGTGGTGACTTCTCCTGCTGCAGTGTAGGCTTCATTAGTTGTGGAATGAGGGCTCAGTAGTTGTGGCTCGTGAGCTCTAGAGCACAGTCTCAGTAGTTGTGGTGCACGGGCTTAGTTGCTCCACCGCATGTGGGATCTTCCTGGACCAGGGCTCAAACCCATGTCCCCTGCATTGGCAGGTGGATTCTTAACTACTGTGCCACCAGGGAAGTCCTAAGATTTAAATTTTTTAAGGACCACTTCCTATATGTAGGACCTGTTGAAGTTATTGCTGTTTATGTAGCAGAACTGTTCTACCTCTGTCATCACTGCAATACTGGTGACTTTTTAGATGATCTATGTCATGTAAAAACTACTGAATCTATTTTAGGGTAGGGTGGTTAGACATAATGCAAAAATTACACAAAGCACCTTACCAAGAAAAAGAGTTCTTTAAGTTAGCCACATATGAAAATCACTGCAGAGCACATTCAAAATATGATAAAGGAAAAAACTATTGAACTGTCATTTTCCAGATATACATAGTGGCTCTCACTCCTAAAATAATACATATTTAAACTAGCAAAATGGTAATACTCTGTAAGTCTATTTGTGTATTACAGAAGAGATTTCAGAAATACCAAATAGGACTTCCCTTAAAAAAAAAATAAAAGAGTGAAATGGAAATTCGAGAAATAAAAAAAAAACAGATATATATAAAAAAAAGAAATACCAAATAGTCTCTCCAGTAATTTTTATAGTTAGAAAAAAATGTTTTCTTCCATTTTATTGACCAGGAAATACAACTAAAATATTATTTTTGGACAGCCCTAAAGTAAAATTTCTGGTGAATTCTGTTGACATCCAGCCTTTATAGGCAAAGTACAGTGTTTATCTTTTGGGTAATACAATACCACACTCATAATGGATCCTGTTTATTATTTCCAAATAGGAAATTAAAATGTAGGAAAAATCTACTGGAAAATCAAATTAATATTACTAAATTGAAAACATGGTGATTAAATATCTTAAGATGAGAATAATCTTGCTTGCTTAATAAAACCTTTCATTTAATTTAATAATTTACAGTATTTTCTCATAAATAGGGTATTTCAAACCCATTTGTATTTGTTTTGAAAAACATCATTTTTTGGAATCACTAGTGCCATGCATCTGCAGTGCAATTACCTAGTATTTCAAAACGTTCTTTTGAAAGACTTCCGTAAAGTCAAATCATGAGTTTTGCTTTTTTTTGATTTTTATCTCAAGTCTTTTAATTACCATGTAAAGTGATTCTATCTTTTTTATTCAAATATATGATAATTAACTGGGCTGAAATTATGTGCAATGTAAGTTGCTGTCAGATGAAACCTCAAATTGCAATACATGGTACAAACCAAAGTAAATTATTTCCTTGAAATTGATGTATCTTCAGTTTACATTGACAGTGATATAAATACTAAAGCAGCCATTTTGACCAAAGGAAGCTGAAAAGCATATTATTGAGTATGAGCTGTTAAATGAAGACTGAAAGAATAGATGAATAAGTTTGCAGTTCTTTATGTGACAGCTCAATGGTTCTGCTTTTAAATTAACACTTAATTATTCTGTTTATAAATCTGTTTATATGATATATATGTTTCCATTTTATTCAATATCTAATTACACCACTTGCTAATAGAAGTTTATTTTATAAAATATGTTAAAACATTTCTATTTTCTCAAAACAGTAATTGTAGAAGCTGTAATAAGCAGTGCCTATCCTATTAGAATTGAAGAACCCTAATATTCTCCAAAAAGAGAAAAAAAATGCACAAAATATTAGAACATAGACACATATATTTGGATCATTCAAATAATAACTTGCATGTACAATTGTAATGTGAAAATTTTAATAGTCACAACTAAATATTTTTCCACTCATTTGTATTACCTGAGAATCCCTTCCACATGCTTACCAGAGAAATATAAAAGGCATAAATGTAATGCTTCTTTGGAAAGGGAATAGTTTTTTTGTTTTTTTGTTTTTTTTAAATTAATTTATTTATTTTTATATTTATTTTTGGCTGTGTTGGGTCTTTGTTTCTGTGCGAGGGCTTTCTCTAGTTGCGGCAAGTGGGGGCCACTCTTCATCACGGTGCGCGGGCCTCTCACTATCGTGGCCTCTCTTGTTGCAGAGCACAGGCTCCAGATGCGTGGGCTCAGTAGTTGTGGCTCACGGGCCTAGTTGCTCTGCGGCATGTGGGATCTTCCCAGACCAGGGCTCGAACCCATGTCCCCTGCATTGGCAGGCAGATTCTCAACCACTGCACTACCAGGGAAGCCCCAAGGGAGTCGTTTTTAATCAACAAAATTTATGAATGGTTTCTACTTTCCACATTTAAAATCCTTTTAAGTTTTTGCTGCTATTGGAAAAGAAGACAAGTAAAACTCATCAAAACATTAAATGACAAAATATCCAGTAACATTGTTTTTTTTTTTAAAGTATGGGCTTCATTTTTTTTAATTTTTGTTTTTTGTTTTTGTTTATTTATTTATTTTTGGCTGTGTTGGGTCTTCACCTCCGCGCGAGGGCTCCCTCCAGCCGTGGCAAGCGGGGGCCACTCTTCATCGCGGTGCACGAGCCTCTCACTATCGCAGCCTCTCCTGTTGTGGAGCACAGGCTCCCTCACGCATGCTCAGTAGTTGTGGCTCACGGGCCTAGTTGTTCTGTGGCATGTGGGAACCTCTCAGACCAGGGCTCGAACCCGTGTCCCCCGCATTAGCAGGCAGACTCCCAACCACTGCACCACCAGGGAAGCCCCCCAGTAACATTGATTTTTATAGAAAATCACCTAAAGCAACAAAAAACCCTATTATTCCAAAATTTTCTTATGAAATGGTGATGGGATCATGACAAGCAGGTGATAACCACTCTGGTTTCTCACTTTATAACTTTGAGTCTATGCTCATTATTGAAAAAAATAAAATACAAATTATTTTAGACAAGATTCTAACTCTAGGGCAATGAAATATAGGGCATAACATTGTCCAGCATTGTCCAGCATGATCATCTAGAACAGTTTTCAAGGACAAGTGATTTTGTCCCCCACAGGGAACTTTTGGTGATATCTGGAAACATTTTTATTGTCATGGCTTGGGGTGGGACAGATTGACAAAGATTGACGCCCTCCTTGAACAAACTTTAATCAGGCTTCTCTGAGCCCTCTTCTCAACTAGGTCACTACCTTAGCATCCATGTCCTTGGCCTGATGAGTCCAGTTATCAAAGAGTCCTGCTAAGACAGTTTATTGAGAGCCTCAGCCTCTCAACACTTGATATCTGATCTGACTCCTCATCTCTTACTCTTGATATCTAAACCCTTAGCCTGCTTTTAGCAAGAATCTTATTAAGCCAGTTTAGCAAGAATTCCCTTATGTCTGGTACCTAATCAGCTTTCCTCTAGTAATTTTCAATCCACTGACCCCTTCATTCAGCTCCTTGGCTATAGGTCTTCAGCTGTCTCAGAACTGAGTTCAATCTCTTTCCTATGGCAACAGTCTTGACCTCTATTGTTATATTCTTGAATAAATTCCTCCTTGTGTCTTTTAATGAGTGTCCAGTGCAATGTTTTGTAAAAATTGTTAGAATAATTTATCTTTAACAGGATATTGTTGGCATCTAGTATGAGTGGGGACCAGAAATGCTGCTAAGCATCCTACAATGCACAAAACAGCTCCAAAACAAGGATTTATCCAGCCAAAATGTCAATAATACCTGGTTGAGAAACTCTATTCTAGAGAGATCAGAATGGCTGACAAACACGTGACCTAAGGTGGTCTTCTACACCTATTTGCTGTAAAAAATTAAGCCAGCTTGCATATAGATTGCATTTTCTTTTTAAGATCTGCTTGTATTGGCAACCCATACTCAGTGCTAGAATTTGGGAAATTTGTAGGTAGGAAAGCTGCTGGACCTAGTCTAACATAGTGGTTGTTGCTTTCGGAATCAATGGATATGCCTCTCAATATAAGTGAAGAGATGTTTGAAATTTGACTGTTGGAAGAAAGCAGACTAGCAAGAACATCCCTGCAAGGGATGGCAAGGGCTCTGCATGGTCAGACTTAAAAGAGTGACACTATTGGGAGCAGAAACAGAAACTGTGGACTGCTCATACTGAGATCTCCCTAAGTCAAGCATTAGAATAAACCTTAGCACTAGAGAAACCCATAGAATGTTAAGGTAATTCAAGCAAGGACTTCAAGAGACAGGTAACTCTTGAACTCTCTGCTCACAAGTGTGAACTTGTAAATAACTGAAAATTAATCTAAGGAAATTAACAAGAATGAAATAAATATAACTGTGTCAATTATTAAATTGAATGATATAGACATTAATGTTACAGTAACACAGAAACAAAGATTAATAGTCACAGAAAGATTAATAGTCACAGATGGTTTAGTAGAAGAGGATAGAAGATTTGGAGATGAATAATATATGTAAAATATGATTTAGCTCAATTCTGGAACAATGAAAGTCCTCAAAAAAAAAAAAAGAAAAGAGCAGTTATCACTGTTCTCCTGTTTTTCTTTTAAACGTGTTCAAATGCAAGTTAGTTAGAAGAGAAGGGAAAGAAATGCCAAGTTATAAAGATTGAACTGAGGAAAATGAAATAGAGATATATAGAAACAAAGTATAGACCGAGCTTAGCATAATGCTTTTACAGATAGGATCTAAATTTATAATGATAGTTATTGAAAGTATCAGGTTTTTGTTAGACTTTGAAAGATTATGTGCATCACTGAGTGCCAAGTACCTCAACTCTCACCAGTTTAAAGTCCCCTTCTATGCTTCAGGCAGATTGAAATATTACAAGTCCTTGTTTACATAGTGACCCTTGGTCCCCTTCTTTGATTTGTTAAGACTTTATTTTTTACAAAGTAAAATGGAAGGAAAAGTACAGAGATACTTCCTGTACAGATACTTCCTGTCTCCACACATGCACAGCCTCCTACATTATCAACATCCCTTACCAAGGTGGTACCTTTCTTACAACTGATGAACCTACATTGACAATTCATAATCATTCAAAGTTCACAGTTTACGTTACAGTTCACACTTTATGTTGTACATTCTATGGTTTTGGCCAAATGTATCCATCATCATTGTATTATCCAGAGTATTTTCACTGTCTTAAAAATCCTCTGTGCCCCACCTAATCATCCCTTCCCACCTCTCAAACTTCTGGCAACCACCAATCTTTTGACTGTCTCCATACTATTGCCTTTTCCAGAATGTCATATAGCTGGAATCATAAATTATGTAGCCTTTTCAAATTGGCTTCTTCCACTTAGTAAAATGCTTTTAAGTTTCCTCCATGTCTTCATGGTTTGATAGCTCATTACTTTTTAGTGCTGAGTAATATTCCATAGTCTGGATGTACCACAGTGTATTTATCTACCTCTTATCATTTACCGTGGTGTTCTCTCTTTCTAGAACATCTCTTCCTAATCCTTTGCCTTAGCAACTTCTCCTGGTATAGTCAAGACCCTTACCCTATGGTCACCATCTTCTGCAAGTCTACCCTGACTACCCTATATTTTTATGTGAGTAAAGCATCTTTTTTCTTTCTTTCTATAACTCCCCATGTTCATTACACTTATCACCCTGCTTTGTAATTGTTTGTTTACTTAACTGTGAGGACTTTCTCTTTCACTAATCTCATAGTTTCTGGTACAGTGCATTATACTCAGGGGAAGTCAATAAGCATTCCTGACTGACTCTCTCTGCTTAAGAGCTTTAGGTAAAATAATTACCTTCAGTAATTACAAACACACCCACACAAAGCAAATGCTTAAAGACAAGGAAAAAAAAAATTTTGTCAAGGCTAAGGAAAACTTTTCTTTAATATTTATTGTAGGCCTTTGTAAAAGATCTTTAACTTCCTTTTTTTCTATTATGAAACATGGAATGCTTTATACCAGTCATCAAATACCATTATTTGTTTAATATAGATTACTAACACAGATTTTGGCATGAAGCACGCTCTACAACATGCAAGCATTCCGGAACCAGACAGCCTGGCTTAAAATCCTGACTTTACTGTTTATTAACAAATTAATTTCTTTGCCCAAGTTTCCTCTTCTGAAACAAATCCAATGAAAGTGTGGTGGGGAATAAAAAAAAAAAAATAGTAGCTCCCTGGAGTTAGTGTATTAAACACTAAGTGAATCATTAAATGTAGAGTGCTTGTAAATATGTCCGGCCAGCGTAAGTGTTCAGTAAGTGTTAGATATTATTTTATGATAAAACAATATATTTTAGATAATGCATTTTCTTACCAGTATTCAAAATACAAGAATTGTTTGTAATATTGAATGTAATACTGACAACAAGTGTTTATCTTCTCTGCTTTATGAGACCACATTAAAAATAACAGTAAAGAAAACAAGTGCAAATAGGTATGCCAAGTGTTTTCCATTTGCCCTGCCATATTTACAATCTGCTTTTCTCTATGCTTTTTGTGAAGCACATCCTTTGTCTTTTGCTTTGCATTTTTTTCTTGCCAGTGGAAGGGACTTAAAAAATTAGAAGGGAGAAGAGTGAGGTTAGGTATTATTTCCCTAACCCCATTCATGCCATATCATTAGGAATTAGCAACTTCACTTATCCTACAGCTCCTATTGGAAGGTTCTCTACTAGACACGGATACTTTCTCTGTGTTCTAGCAATTTTTCTTTTCTTTTGCCCAGTCAGTACCTGTATTAGTTTTCTTGTGCTGCTGTAACACATTACCACAAAGTTAATGGCTTCAAATGACACAAATGTGCTATCTTTCAATCTTGCAGATCACAGGTCTGACTGGGTTAAAATCAAGATGTCAACAGGGCTACATTCCTTTCTGGAGACTTTACTGGAGAATCCATTTCCTTGCCTTTTCCAACTCTTAGAGTAACAAAGAAGAACAAACATGACTCCATGTTGGATCTATTCCTTTAGCTCTAACCTTCGTGTCCTGTTGCCTGTGCTTAGTCATGCTGGCTCTGCACTCTTGTAAAAGAATGTTACCTATAGCCTGAGATATACAGGATAGCCCATTCTCAAGGCTCTGCCTCTCAGGCTTGACCTTTAAAGGTGTAACACTTTTCATTCATATGGAGATAAAAAGTTGCAGAACAGAGAATAACATTTGACTTGTTGGAGGTTTACAGGAACACTGTGACCAGACCTCTGAGGACAGCTGCAAGAACAAAGTATTCTGGCACCAAGAAGTTTGCAAAAACCAATCACACTCCCTCCCCTTGTAGTATAAAAGAAGGCTGAATTCTAATTCCAGTAAGATGGTTCTTTGGGACACTAGTATACTATCATCTCAGTCTGCTGGCTTTCCGAATAAAGTCGTTATTCCTAGCCCTAACACCTTGTCTCTCAATTTATTGGCCTGTTGTGTGGTGAACAGTATAAGCTTGAACTCAGTAACACCAGAATCTCATAGCCCTCTTCATCTTTCTCCAAAGCCAGCACATTTCATCTCTGTGAAGATTCTTCCATAGTCATTTCTCCTCTGACCATAGCCAGCAAAGGCTCTCTACTGTTAAGAACCTATATGATTAGATTTGGTCTGCCAAGAGAATACAGAATAATCATCCCATTTTTAAGGCCCTCAAGTTAATCATATCTGCAAAGTTCCTTTCACCATATAAGACAAAAGGTTCTGGGGATTAGGATGTGAACATTTTTCAAGGCACCCCTTTTTTCTGTTTACCTCACTTCTAGACTGGTATTATCCCCACCTGTTGCTAGCCCTGAGGTACTGCAACATCACTTGATGTTTCTCTGCCTACACATTTATGAATAGAATCTTTATAAACCATCCATTTTGACTGTGCAAGGATACTGACAATCCCACAAAGATAAAAATATATCGGAGAGAGTATATCAGTGAAAAATAGATTATACAAATCTTTATAAGAGTGTAAGGTAATGTAAAATTGGTAGTTGGGTTAATAGTATGTAGAAAGCAAAAGACAAAAGGATTTTCAGAATGAGAGGATGATGTGAAATAAGCCAAATACTGTTGTGAAATTTCTGAGAAGATTAGGGAATATAGGAACCAGCTGTCCTCAACCAGAAGGTGAGGATGGAGTGGAACATTCAAACCCAGGGGTGTTGAATAAACATCTGCACAATGTATTCACTATACTTTCAGGTAGAACAATGGAGAGAATGAATTTTCTAGAGACACTGAGTGGGCAAGATTCTTAATTCCTAGGCACCTAGAAAAAGACAGGGCAGTAGTGAAGGACTGGAAGTTTGTCTTCTCAGGAAATAGAGTTATTCATTCAACCAGCTTTGCCTTACTCCTAAAACCCCAGCAGGTAGGGCTGTAATTTCTAGTGTTGGAGATTGAAGAATCCATCTTGGAAGTAAAAAATATACCTATGTTAAAGACCTGCATATACTGACATTTTAGGTCTTCTCTGACAAAATTGCCTTCTCATTCTTACAGTCACCTACCGAGAATCAAGTAGGTGTTAAGTATCATCCTAGTATACAAAATGTCATTGGCCATGTTAAAGGATAGGTTCAGACCCTAACAAGAACAGATGCTTGGAAGAAAGTCCACCTAGAGAACAACCCTCTAGAATTTTTTTTTTTTAATTCTAAAGTATCTATAAAAAATTTAAAACACCCTATCATACAAAGCCAATGAAATTTCCCAGAAAAATCAAGCAAATAGAAACAAGGATTTAAAAAAAAAACACTTATATGATCACACACAACAGTCCAATAATTGCCTAATAATTTCAGAAAAAGGGGAAATGAAAGGGCAAAGTAGACTAGGGGGCTGAGGTTGAGGGTCAGATACTTACTCCCTTTCCTATCTGTTGGCTTCTAGAGTACATGCATGGGAATTAAGCTCCAGATGGTTTAGTGTTCATTGTGGAAGCAGCATCCATAGGTAGCAAGAGTCCTGTGCACCAGTCACAGTGTCTTTTTTGTTTTTAATTTTATTTATTTATTTATTTATTTATTTATTTATGGCTGTGTTGGGTCTTTGTTTCTGTGTGAGGGCTTTCTCTAGTTGTGGCGAGTGGGGGCCACTCTTCATCGCGGTGCGTGGGCCTCTCACTATCGTGGCCTCTCTTGTTGCGGAGCACAGGCTCCAGATGCGCAGGCTCAGTAGTTGTGGCTCCCAGGCCCAGTTGCTCCGCGGCATGTGGAATCTTCCCAGACCAGGGCTCGAACCCGTGTCCCCTGCATTGGCAGGCAGATTCTCAACCACTGTGCCACCAGGGAAGCCCCACAGTGTCTTTTGTGGTAGAAAGCAATGCTTCATGGTCTTGCTGTGTGTGGTACCTTTTTCTGTCTTCTCTTATTCCTGCATTTCTTCTAATCTGGCTCAGCAGGCTTCACAGCGATGCAGTGAACTTCCTCGGGCCCTTCACATAAATTTCTGTTCTGCTTATGTTAGCTAGATTTGGTTTTTCTTCCCTGTAACTGAGATCAATGGATCACAAAATTTATTACCCTTTTAGTACTATTTGACTTTTAACTATGTGTGTAGTAATTTTAGATGAAAAAATAAGAAGAATTACCCTGAAGAAAGGCTTTATTTATAGCAAAATTCTAGGATGTTTGGATTTAATTTTTCAAGTGGAAAATAACTTGTCTACTGTTAGCTTTGCCAAGGAAGGTATAGATCAGGCAGTGATAATTTTTGAAGAATCTATGCATTTGGGGGCTGGTATGAGTTCTAAAATATTATAATTATTAATGATTAGTATGCATTTATTAAACTTCCTAAATAAATAAAAATAATTTTTCATTATGTTATAGAACATTATAATATTTTCATTATTGTTCTTTTAAGGTGTAAATAATTATTCTTTCAAAAACCACTCTGTTCTATCAGTTCTTCCTATTTGATCTGCTGAGATAACTTGCCTCCCCTTTTTCAGTGGTAATGTGATTTTTTTTCCTAGAAGTTCCTTGTATAAATAACAAACTCCTCTGCTCTGGTCAAGCATGATAAAGCAGGAAGGAAATGCTTAAAGTGTTTAGGTTTAAATAATCTGTCTCTCAATTTCCTTCTCTTCCTCCCACTTTTTCTCTCTCCCTCCCTCCTTCCCTTCTTCTGTTCCTCCCAGTACACGTGCGCACGCGTGCACACACACACACACACACACACACACACACAGAGCATTTCTTTGTAATTCATTCTCATTGCTACTTAATGAAGACTTTTTGTATAATATTGAACACTAATTTAAACTGGCATACAGTACATTTTATGCATCTAGAAAGTATGTGAAAATTTAAAACCCTAGCTTTCTAATATTCATATCTATTACTAAAATCTAAAAAAAGAGTTTTTTCTACTTATATTTGTAGAAATGTTTTCCTTATGAACGAACACTTATTTGAGAATATGTTAATTACTGGGGAAAAATGAATGGAAAAATCAGATAGGTGTGTTATTCAAATTATA
This sequence comes from Balaenoptera physalus, assembly GCF_965194825.1. Lineage (NCBI taxonomy): Eukaryota > Metazoa > Chordata > Mammalia > Artiodactyla > Balaenopteridae > Balaenoptera > Balaenoptera physalus. Next base: position 112,771,178 of record NC_138891.1, on the reverse strand, counting down.
CTAGAAAATGCCATATTTTGTTAAGTCCCAAGCAAAAGCTGCACAGCCTTTTTCTGTGCTCTGCGATCAGAACAAACATCTGAGCTGTGAACAGCATTTTATGAGAGCATATTATAATCAATCTAATCCCATTACACTGGGTAAACAAATTAGCCCTAAAATTGGTGAAATTTATCATGGATTCCAATAAATGTTCATGCATTATTTGCTCTGCTCTCCTTAAACATGTGTTGCTAAGCCTATTTTAGGCTTCCACATAAGGATTAGCCTTTCCAATCACACTGAAAGCCAGATTGCTTAACTACAGCACAGAGTGTCATGCTACAGATAATCCATGCCCTTGATTAATGCTCTTATAATCAATTGCTGTCTGGAAGTGACTCCTTCCCAACACACTCTTCACAAAAAGAGCAGATGGTATTTAAAAGGTTATGGCAGGAGGGCATTACAGAGGTCAAATGGAACATCGATCAAGTGGGCAGAAAAATTGCCTTTTTCTTCTTTTTTCTTCTTATCCTACGAATCCATAAAGGAATGTGGTGTATGAATTATAGTTTGATCTATAGTTCAAGCACCAAGATATTTTCTTGTTTCATATTTCTGTGTTGTTTTGGGTAATGAACCTGGAAATTGGATTCCTTGCATGCCAATAAAAAATTGTGCCAATATGAGCATCTAAAACAAATAATTCTTAGACTCAGGAAGATTTTTTTTTTTCAAAAAGTTTAATGTAGCCAGAGGGTTCCAGCTTAATAGAGACTTTAATATAGAGTAACTCTCAGATCAATTTTTACAGAGGTAATGGCTTTATTTCTAGAAAATCACACCAAATTTTCATTTTTATGTGAAATTAAATATAGTGCTATGTGTATAGGTTTTCTCTCTCTCTTCCTGTCCTTTCTCATACTAGTGACAGTCTATTATATATTTTGAAATGATCAGTTCTCTTTCTAATTGGTATGCTTACGTTCTAATGAGGCAGAGTCATGGTAGGGAGGCTGCATTTCCATGTTCAGATTACGAAGATTGAAACTAAGTAAGAAAATGTCCACATAAGGTTCTTTAAAAACTGAAATACATTATTTTAATAAATGAGTGCCTTCAGATATATAGATTCAGATGCCCTGATCATGAATAGGTCACTTCTACACAATGTAATTATGATAAAGATATTCATTATATAAATAAAGAGAATAGGTACCCTTGAGCTTATGGAGAAAAAGAAAAGCGTTTTGAACAAAGGCTTTGGTAGAAGGTTTATGATACCAGACATTGGTATACCTTTCTATTGTTCAAAGTGCTATTACGTGCATTATCTAGGTAGTCACTAATAATTTACTAAGTACCTGCTCCATAGATAAGTGTTAACTATTTGGGGATGCAAAGACATTGTCTCTATTGTCAAATAGTTTAGGTATATTTGGGGAGGAAAGCACCATACAAAAAGTAAAATGAGAGACACAGATGTAGAGAACAAACATATGGACACCAAGGGGGGAAAGTGATGGAGCAGAGTGGTGGTGTGATGAATTGGGAGATTAGGACTGAAAAAAAAAATGTGGAATTGGAATAAACTAAAAAGAATAGAAAAAAAAAGTAAAATGACATTATTTGACAGTTATTCAAGAATTTTCATAAGAGAATATTTGGTTAAATGTCAAATGAATGGTCCTCAGAATAATGTTATTATGAAGTCACTAGAGACAGAGATGCCTGTGGTCTAGACTGGCCCAAAAAAATTCAGATTTCTGAAGAAAAGTTTTCAGAATGAATAGCATTTAGAAAGTCATTGAATCCGGAAAGGCACTGCAGAGAAGATAAGGTGGAAGCAAACACACCAAAGTGGAATATCCTTGACTAACTTAGGCCAGTAGAGTTGCAGTGGAAATTTCACACAGTAGGCATGTTTGAAGGTCTATTAAGGCCAAATTGTAAAGGAGCTTAAATGCTGTGCATACATGTTTGAACTTTATGACATATGCAAATGTTTTTGATAGAGGGAGTTTTCTTTCACCTAAGTGTAGGCTATTTCTTTCCAGTAATATGCAATGTGTTTCCAGTTTTCTAATTTTAGCTTTTACAAACATATATGGCTTTCAGTCACGTCTTAGCTACTAGTATCGATGAATCTGAAACTAATAAAAACTATTTTGCTAGATGCTAACAAATCTAATCTTGCAAAAAGTCTAATTCATGTCAAAGGATTGGAGAACACTCACTTTCAGTTTGTGACATACATTACAATAGGAGACAGGAGTAAACAGGAGGGTTTCATTGATAGAGAAAGATACTGGACTTTGAAGGGTTTATTGAGTGACTACAGTACACCAGGCCTTGGGAAAAACAGACCTCATAAAATATGGACCCTCCCCCTCAGGAGTTTCCAATCTAGTGGGCAAGGCAGGCTGCTGTATAGAGCATGGTAAGTGTTAGAAATCCCGTAAGGAAGACATATGACAGGGGCCCAGACGACATCTTGGAAACGAAGTGCAAGCCGAACTTGGATGGGAACATGAACTTCAGCAGTGTGTGAGAGAGGAAAATGCCAGAATGGACTGGGGGAGTTGTTCACATCGCAAATGCTTTTACCCAACCTAGGTATTCTGAAATAGCTCTGGGTCAGGACAAGGGGCCCTCTTTCCAACCCACTGAGAATCACTGCGTTTAGCCTGGAAAAAGGAAGATGAAAAAAAGGACTGTATTTTAGAAATATCAATGTAAAATGGGAGAGTGGAAATAGGAAACTCAACTAAAATTTGTCTTAATTCTGAAGATGAAGGTTACATTCTTTCCTGAGTGATCCCTTGAGACATCAATATTATTCTGGCTTTCTCTATATGAATGATAGGTAAAAGGCAGTAAATTCCCAACATGATTAAAGTACAAAAACTTTAAATTTATACAATAGAGAAAAACTGGGGCTGCTATCTGGCTCACACTAATTTCCCTAGAGGCCATGTCTGAGCCTGTTCCCCTTGGGAAGCTGTTCCTCCCTCTTCAACCCTCACTCTATCAGGGACAGTAAAAATAAAAGGGAGATATGACGATCTGTCTCCCTGGCCACAGTGATTGGTGTAATGTGACTGTGACTGAATCAATTGATCTCTTTGTCAGTACTTTTCCAAAAGAGAAGCTGGGACATGGAGACCTCTTACTTTCTCAGTAGACAGTGCTGTGAAGTGTAAGCCCAAAATAGGGGACTGCCCTGTCTGAGGTTCCCATCATTGCTTAACAAAATGATGGCAACAACTTTGAAGTTAATTATATTAGCATTAGATAAATCCTTAGGATTTGACATGCTAATGCCTTATTTTTTTCTATGCATGAACTCAGCCGTACATTTGACAAATATTTATTCAGCAACTGCTATGCATGAGGTGCATTTGTATGTGTGCATGGGATACATAGAATCAGATTTATCTCATGCCTCAAAAGTCAGTTTTTGCTAAAATACTTTTATACATGATGGTTACTCCCTATTCTCCCCACTGTGATAGTACTTCAGGCTGTGTTCATATTCTTTATGATCTACCACATGCATTATAAAAAGGAACATTCCAACAAACACATAAGTTTGTGTAGAATTACTGTGTGCCATGCAAATGAGTATGCTTACACGTTACTGGGCATAAATATGAATCTCTATGCCAATAGATAACATCAGCTCTGAAAAACGGAGCTGAGCCTTTGCACATTGCAGGTAACTATATTTAATTTTTTCACCTGTATCAAAGTAACAGACACAATTAATAGTCAGTGTTACAAAAATATCTTCATTGGGAAAAAATGGTCTCTGATCAAATTCTTGCAAGGTCATTTACCTGGCAGCCTTATCTTATGACTTTTTTTTTTAATCCTTGCAGCCTTAATAAGGGTGGAACATTTATTAATAAGCATGAATTGTTAGCATGATTTGTACATGGCAGTTTTCATGGTAAACAAAATTTATTAATTCTAAATAATTCATTAAGTGCTAACTTCGCACTAATTTCTAATTATTCACTTTGCACTTATTTCTAATTATTCTAATATTTCTAATTTCCTCTGTTCATTACCAGTTTGATATACAGTTAAGGACGTGTAATTTGTGATACTGGATGGTGCCCTTTTTTTGGTATACTTACGAAAACCCTATAGACTTTGGAATCTCATTGAACTAGTGAGCTAGAGAATACAAACAAGTTCCTACATGATCTGGATTATCCCAACTGTAGAAGGATTGCCAACTCCTGTGATGTTCCTGCACATTTCTCCTTTAATTAGAATAAACAAAATAGACGTGAGCTGCTTGTGATGTGCACTGCAGGAACACAGAGCATTAAGTACATCAGTGTGTTCCATAAAAGAATTAGAGCGATGATGCTTAAGGGAGAGCCTGGTATCGAGTGGACCAAAGTTTTTATTCAAGGATGTGCTTAAAGACAAATGAGTCTGTATTTTATACCAATGCTACCTTCATAATAAATGCTTGGAATATTTTTGACTCTTTACTGAAACAGAAATGTACAAAGTATAAGTAAAATAATCACTGTTAGTTGACCTGAATTCTTTTTTTTTCTCTAGAAAGTTTTGTGCTCAGTCTTGTGGAGGGAAAGAGCAGTCATGCTCAGAAGTTGGTGCTCATCTTTCAAAGTTATCAGTAGAGGAAGAGTATTCTGCTCAGGAAAAATTGAATGTTTATTACAGACTTATTTATATTTATGATTTTATCAAAGCAGTAAGTATATATGGTAAGTAATCAAATGTATAAATGACTTACAGAGAAAGCAGTAGTATGAAACCACAATTCTACTTACTTTGTGTTACCTCCTGGTTTTTATTTTCGTTATTGGTGACATCATAATTATATGAAACATACTTCAATTTCTCATTGATCTCCTGCAGACTATATAATTGTGAAGAATGAGAATGTAGTTTATTTATGCAAACTTTCTTTCCTCTGAATTTCTCCATATGCTAGATACTTATATGACTATTTTTTTTTTATTTTATGGTAGCTTCTGTAACTAAATAATACTCTTAGAACTACATTAAACATTATAATGAGGGGGTTAGTCTTTGAAATTAGGTGTCTTCCTTCAAATGCTGTGTCCTCCTCAGGGGGGACTAGGAAAAGAAAAGAGACCACACTGGAGAAAGGCAACTAATCTGAGCAGGATGGTTGCCCGTAGGTGAAGTTGCAAAGGATCAAAAAATGATTTCAGATCATTGACAAGTATTAAATAGTATTATAAGAATTTTTAATTTTATTTTATAGACAACCAGTGGGCGCTAAAGTTTTCTTAGTGAATGGTAAAGTAATGAGTTTTAATAGCATGTGTCTAGTGCTGCCTTAGACGTTGACACTAAACTAGAAAGTGCCAGAGGCAAAGATATCAGTTAAAAAAATATTGCAACAATTTAGCCCAAAGATGAAAAATTAGGTCCCTGGCAGCGAGAATAGTGAAGATTTATGAAAAATAAGTGGACATATCCTTACTTGGACTTAATAACTAGTTGAGTGTAAGGTTGTAAAAGTGGAAGTCAGTAGAAAGAAAAATGTATCTAAAATGACGCTGAAGTGTCCAGCTCAAGTTTGCCTTTAAGTCAGAGATTATACAGAAAATGGAATATGTTTGGGTGAGATTTAGCGAGTTTTTCTTTTGAAGTTTTTTTGGTCCCTAGACAAGTTTCCTTAACCCAAGGAAAGCCTTTTCTCTCCAAAGAGCTAGAGGGGACACAGAGACATGCAAGCTTGAACTCTTCTTCTTCCTCTTGCTGTAAATTCTGAATCCATACCTATTAACACCTCTCCAAGGGCAAGCAGCTGCTGAGGCTTCAGGCTGTTGGAGAGAAGGGTTTGTGGAAGAACTCAGGCTCTGTGACAAACTGACCTCGAGCATAGATGGAGAATATTTCACCCTTTGGCCTGCACAAGAGTCCTGGGACCAGTAATGGAAAGATTTATAGCCACGCATAACACCAAGAAAAGAACACTGTCTCATTCTAAGATCACAGATAAGGGTTAAGAGGGCCCAGGGCTGCATATTACTGACTTGTTTTGTGACTCTGGGCGAAACACTTAAATCCTGCATTTAAGTGTTTCCACAGGTCCCTATCTTGATAAGGAGGTTTCCTCAACTTAGTGCCTCTATTCCTTTTATATTTCCTCACAGTATTCTTCACCCTTCCTTTGGCTTTTGGAGAAGAGCAGGTTCTAATGCTTTTAACCATTTCATTCTTCATGCTCTGCTTCAAACTCTGCAATATGCAATTGATAGCCCTGCAAAACAAACTTTTCCTAGAGAAGTGAATGACTTTTCATGCTCACTGGGATTAACATTTGGAAGTAGAAAAAAAATCAGGCAGATGGGAAAAGAACCTGGATTCTTAGCCTATCTATGTAATAATGAGTTCCTTGCTATAAACCAAATGAGTTAATTACATCCATAGGAACAATTTAATTTAATTTAATTGGAATGTGAACAGAGAGATGTCTGAAGGCATCAAATCACACCTGGAAAATAAAAAGTCGTAATCTTTCCCATTAAGTTAAACGAGGAAAAGGCCCACTTTAAGACTAACTTGTGATGCCTTCAGCAAAATGACCTAAATTTTCCTTTTAAAATAGCCTACAATGTAAAATTGCTTATTCATCTTCAATGTCCTGTATACAGTTGAAAATCTAGATTATCTTAAATATGTATATTAAGGTCAATTTTTTAAAAAATGTAAGTATATCCCCTAAATTATTGGCATCTGACAGATAAATGACTAAAAAAGTTGGATAAAAATACGCATTATCTGCTGTCAATAATTATTTAAAGTGCTGCATGCAAAGTTCTTTCATATGTATTACACGCTTTTACCCTGGTAAAAGTATTATCCTATCATATTTACCAATAAGAAAACATGAAACAGAGAAAACTTAAGTGGTTTTCTTAAAATCAGTTAAGAAAAAATGACATTAGAAATTATATTTCCCAACCTGCTTTTTGTTTTCAATTACATCAGCCAATCAGAAAACATCTACATGTTTATAACCATCTTTGTTATCTTATCATTATTAATCCATTCATGATCGGCTAATGTTAACTTTATTCCAAATACTTACATTTGTCTTTTTGCTACTGTTTTCTTTTCCTCTCGGAAGATCTATTGCCCCTCCATACATAGTGCACTCTCCTAAACTTATGGAAAGGGAAGCAATTGACTTACTCTCAAGTAGTGATCAAGTAATCCTCAATTCAACTGATGATTTTTGTTTATGGTAATTATTTTCACTAGGAAGGCATAACTGGATCATCTGCCTCTCCCAAAACTGATTTGTCTCTGGAATAGGCAGAGAGTAAATATGTAAATTTATCACCCCATCTCCCAACTCTATTGAACACAATAAATTTAAGTTTAACTTCATCCTGAGGACCTAAAATCCCAACATCCAAATTTAGGACTTGTTATTATTTATGTATTACAGTCTATGACCACAATTTAAGACTCTTTGAACTTCTAGTCAATAATATTATTGTTGTTGTGTCCTCCACAATGTGGTAGATTTTCACTAGAAAAACATTACCAAATGCATACCATGGCCAAACCTGGAGCTGGATGTTGCAAGGCAATTATTCTTCAGGTTTTCTCAAACCTAGAGATATGCGTTCCATCCTACTCCATTTTAGATATTGGTCTGTCTTACCCTTTTTAGGAGCTAAAATGGACACTTGGATCATGTAAAGCAGTTCCTTCAGTAATATAATGATGAAGAGATGTAGAATACATGTAGGTTAAAAGCATGTATTCCAGAACAAGAGAGCTTGGGTTGGCTTAGAATCTCAGCTCTACCATTTTCAGTTGTGGAACTTCAGGCAAATTTTATCACATCTGATGCCCTTACTATCATTAACATTAAATGTGTATCCACTTTATAGTATGTGTGATGGACAGACTCTAAGGTGATACTCTATGGTCCCCAACTCTGAGCATTCATTCCTTTGTGTAATTTCCTCTTCTGGAGGGTGGGAGGAACCTTTGAATTTGTTCTAACTAATAGCCTCTGGCAAAGGTGATGGGATGTCCCTCCAGTGACTACATTATATTACATTGACACAAACTTGCTAGAAGACATTTCCAGAGACTTACTCCCTTACTCTCTTTGGTCTTCTCACCAGTTAAAATGGGAATGTTATGGGGGATAAGGAGACCTTAAGCCTTGTAATCTTCTATTACGGGCTTTACGCTTGAAAGTCTTCTTTACTTACACGAGAGTAATTAACTCTGAGAAGAGGTTTTGAAGGGTCTATTCAAATCTTGATGGGAGATGCACTATGAATTTTGCCAATATCAGCTGGAGATTTTGCCCATATGGAAGGTGGTTGCTGATTCAGTAGGAGTCAGGGGATTGAGATGATGACTGAACCAGCACAGTTTCAGTGAAGCAGCCCCTGTTCTCAAAGGAATGGTCCAAAGTCTAGCCAGTTCAACTGAAACAGTCTGATATTAAAATTAAACCAAAATGCCAAATGAGTACTTGCATACAGAACAAGGCCTTAACCAGAAACAATAAAACCTCGAACTAGATTCCAAAAAAAGCCTGGAGAGCTTCAAAGGCAAAGAGGGTGTGAGCTGGGATCCAGGGAAAGAGGTTCCTTCAAACTCCAGGGTCGGTGAGGAAAGCAGTGAGCCACAATGTGCTCAACTGTAGGAACTGTACCCGTTTGCTCACTAGCACTGGAACCTTCTGGGGTCTTCTCTGGTCCCCTTATGGGCCAGCAAAATGTTGACCTAAAACAAAAGGAATGCCAGATGTTTCTCCAGTAAAGATGGGTTTATTTGGGATTAGCAGAGAATACAATTCAGGGTCTGCAACCATAGCAAGTCTTGTGGGAGTCTCTCTGCATAGCAAGGGAAGGAGAACACTTTTACAGAAAGAGAAAGGAGGTTGGGAGGGCTGTAGTAAACAAAAAGTCCATGGTTTTTACTTGAGTGAGTTCAGGGAAAAAAAGGAGTCTTTCTTCTGCCTGTTTGGCTCTGCTAATATCACAGGGCATGAGAGCTCCCCCTTCTGGCCTCCCTACTATATTTAATTGATTTTTAAATACTGTTTATTAATACTTTACAAAGCCATCAGGGTGGGGTGTGCTGGCTCACTGGTTCCCTTCTCATATGTGAAAGGAAGGGAAGGTAAAGAAAATACCAGAAACAGTCTCTTGCCTCCAAATACACAGTGTTTTGACTTGACTGTACAGTTTGCTTCAAAAATGTTTCAGAGAAAAAAACAACAGAAAATTAAATAACGTCTTTTCCTGCTTCTTTAATTTTGTTCTGCCTTCTAATTACTGTGTTACTCTTGTACAAAATTCACTACAAAATTATTCTGTAATTAATTTTTTAGGAGCAGGAAATTGGTCTCTTCAGAACACATTACCTCTATTTTCTGTCACTGTTCCTCTTGAGGGTGAGGCCCTTTTCCTTAAATTGTCCAAGTCCTTTCTCTCTATTGCCTTCACCAAACTCCCCTTGAACATTATAAAATTCTGCAACATGTTGTGAATTTTAGTTCATATGATATTATATATCGTTGTGGTTTAGCCTTGTCACTAATTATGGAATATGAAATCTTCAAATGTCCAAGTAGATTCAAGAGTTTGGATCCACCAACAGGTTGAAGATATTTGAGCTGCAGGTGATGTACTCGCTCAGTGTTCAGACTAAGTGCTTATAATAAGACCATAATTGCATTGATTTATTTTTGTCTGTTAGTTTTTTCTTAAAAAAATAAAAATCTATATCAATTTTATTCATGTTTATATATATATTATATTCATGTATGTAGTTTATACTTATCCAAGATGTTCATATTCTCTGTCTCCCTCTTTTCTCCCTCTTTCTCTCTCTTTCACACATGCACACACGCACACACACACACATACACACTCCAGGCCTTCACAGCATTACATTGCTCACTGTCCTTGAAAAGATAGATGGGTAACTTATAACCATAATTATATGTACTCACTGGTCTAATGAAGAGAATTAGAAATGTGTACACAATAGCAATGCAGGAGAGGGGAATCATAATTAGCAACTATTAATCTAATAGAGAGAAAAAGAGATGGCTGGAATAATTAGCACACGCCACACAGAGTGATCGTTTATGATAAGGATAACTGAAAAGACAGCAGCATTACTTAGCTTTCCCCACCGGCAAAGATAGCCAGAGGAAAACAAAATGAATCTTTGGCCCAGAGAGCAGCCATCATGTTTACTGAGCTGTGGTGAAAGTAGCCTCTTTAGATATCCATTTGGTAATTCTCCTTTAACCCCTACTTTTACTAATAGAGAATCATATAATCTTGTCCTTTTTCATAAAATTTGGTCAGCAACACTCTTAAAAGAAACACTGAAATTATATTTAAAACAACCTTTAGTTAAGAAAATATTTATCCCTGGACATAATTTGAAAATATGAAACAGTCATGCATTTAAGAAACTCATGTGTATTTGCCCTCTCTTTTGGCTTTGGTTTACTTCTAAAATATATACCCCATCAAAAATATCACTATAGGGCTTTCCTGGTGGTGCAGTGGTTGAGAATCTGCCTGCCAATTCAGGGGACACGGGTTCCAGCCCTGGTCTGGGAAGATCCCACATGCCACGGAGCAACTGGGCCCGTGAGCCACAATTACTGAGCCTGCGTGTCTGGAGCCTGTTCTCCACAACAACAGAGGCTGCGATAGTGAGAGGTCCGCGCACCGCGATGAAGAGTGGCCCCCGCTCGCTGCAACTAGAGAAAGCCCTTGCACAGAAACGAAGACCCAACACAGCAAAAATAAATAAATAAATAAATTTAAAAATATATCACTACAAGTAGTTTTAAATGATCCATAGACAAGGCATGCATCCTCATCATTAACAGGGAGATTAAATCTATTCACATGGCATACATCTGAAATAATGATCATTTGCTTCTTCTTTTGACATTCTCTCCACATATAAGTAAATATTTAAATTCTAATGAAATTCAGGCCACTTTTGAGTTGTGTTTATTTACAGTTTACTACTTTGAATAAGAATAGAATTTATCATGGAAAATATGAGACAGGCTTGAGAAAAGCATTATTAGAATGCCTTGAAACTAATCCTACAAAGAAACAATCCATATGTCATTAGATGAAAAATAGTCAAATATATCTTCAAAAGTCTACAGCCTTTTTTTTTAACATCTTTATTGGATATAATTGCTTTACAATGGTGTGTTAGTTTCTGCTTTATAACAAAGTGAATCAGCTATATGTATACATATATCCCCATATCCCCTCTCTCTTGTGTCTCCCTCCCACCCTCCCTATCCCACCCCTCTAGGTGGTCACAAAGCACCGAGCTGATATCCCTGTGCTAAGCGGCTGCTTCCCACTAGTTATCTATTTTACATTTGGTAGTGTATATATATCAATGCCACTCTCTCACTTCGTGCCAGCTTCCCCTTCTCCCTCCCTGTGTCCACAAGTTCATTCTCTAAGTCTGCATCTTTATTCCTGTCCTGCCCCTAGGTTCTTAGAAACTTCCTTTTTTTTTTTTTTTTAGATTCCATATATATATGTTAGCATACGGTATTTGTTTTTCTCTTTCTGACTTACCTCACTCTGTAGGACAGACTCTAGGTCCATCCACTTCACTATAAATAACTCAATTTCATTTCTTTTTATGGCTGAGTAATATCCCATTGTATATATGGGCCACATCTTTATCCATTCATCTGTTGATGGACACTTAGGTTGCTTCCATGTCCTGGCTATTGTAAATAGTACTGCAATGAACATTGTGGTACATGACTCTTTTTGAATTATGGTTTTCTCATGGCATATGCCCAGTAGTGGCAGTGCTGGGTCATATGGTAGTTCTATTTTTAGTTTTTTAAGGAACCTCCATACTGTTCTCCATAGTGGCTGTATCAATTTACATTCCCACCAACAATGCAAGAGGGTTCCCTTTTCTCCACACCCTCTCCAGCATTTATTCTTTGTAGATTTTTTGATGATGGCCATTCTGACTGGTGTGAGGTGATACCTTATTGTAGTTTTGATTTGCATTTCTCTAATGATTAGTGATGTTGAGCATCCTTTCATGCATTTGTTGGTAATCTGTATATCTTCTTTGGAGAAATGTCTATTTAGATCTTCTGCCCATTTTTGGATTGGGTTGTTTGTTTTTTTGATATTGAGCTACATGAGCTGCTTGTAAATTTTAGATATTAATCCTTTGTCAGCTGCTTCATTTGCAAATATTTTCTCCCATTCTGAGTGTTGTCTTTTTGTCTTGTTTATGTTTTCCTTTGCTGTGCAAAAGCTTTTAAGTTTCATTAGGTGCCATTTGTTTATTTTTGGTTTTATTTCCATTTCTCTAGGAGGTGGATCAAAAAGGATCTTGCTGTGATTTATGTCATACTGTGTTCTGCCTATGTTTTCCACTAAGAGTTTTATAGTGTCTGGGCTTACATTTAGGTCTTTAATCCATTTTCAGTTTATTTTTGTGTATGGTGCTAGGGAGTGTTCTAATTTCATTCTTTTGCATGTCAAAAGTCTACGGCCTTTTAAATGTTTTCTTTGGTTGTACTGAAATGCCTAATGGCCACCACAGATATTTCACATTAGGTCCCCATGCTCAGGCTGTTCCTAGTATTGTGTTTCTAAGAATCAATTTATGAACACTGAAAACGAAGAATATTAAGTAAAAAAAAAGTTTAATTTTGTTATCTGAAAATAACTTTTAATTATTATTTTCTCAAGAAGTAGACATCACTACTCATTATGATTTTTGTAAATATTTAGAATATAATCTTGTAAAATTCAAACAGAGTATGTGCTATTATTTGCTTTGAAATCTGTATTCCTCTTTGGATCCACAAGTGATCATGAACTATTTTACAAGGGAAATGAAGATAAGGTATCCAAAATCAGGATAACCTTCATCTTTTGGGTTGAAATATATCTACTTTGCTAATGTTAATACTTACCGTCTTATAACTCATGACATTTTATTTATGTTTGTCCTGTCTTGAATTTAAGTGTTGTATTTTTGTCCCACTCATTTCAGTAACCCTTTTCTTAGATTATTCTTAAAATCCTATTTTCAGACTTTTTGCTCTTTCATCTCCATGGACAATTAAATATTGAATTTAAATCTGTGCAAGAAAAATAAAATGGATATTTAAAAAATCTACTTGTGTATTTTATTACATGACTTTCCATTTTAAAAGAAAGATGAAATACTGAATTAAGTTCACTTCATCTCTCCCAGACAGCCTAGTTTTTCATTTATATTCTCCACATTCTTCAGTGTGAATGCTGTCCTCCAGAAACACTGCATTATTTGCCATTTTCCTGCATAAAATCCATTGATTACAGGTTCCTTTACATAGCTATTCTGTGTTCACCTGTGAAAAATCTACATTTTCTTCAATGCCTGAATACAATTGATTCACAGACTTCTTTACCTCACCCCAACACAATGTGGCACATTTCTACTTTTCTCTCCATAAAGCAGTTTTCTGTATAATCATTTGAAACTTTTAATATTTTTGTTTTCCTTTTTTATTTACTTGTTCTTCTCTACTTGCTTGATTTTGTCCCCTTTAAGAAAAACATACATCCATATTTTTTTGATGCTCATTGTCTTATTTATAAATCAAGATTAATAATAATCCTTATAATTTATTGTACTTTTCTTATAAGTTATATACTGTGATAAATGTATACATTATCTCTTTTACTCTTTACGAATATCCTATGGATGTCATTATTTCTGTTTTACAATAAAAAAATCTTCCCTAACTTTTGATTCAGGATTGAAACTGAGGTCTTTTTGACTCCAAAGTTCCTGTTATTAACTAATAGATTACATACTCTTACCTATGTCACAGATTCTAAATTGAAATGTATGTAAAATAGTTTATATATTACATAATTATTTTTGTATTGCTTGAAATAGTCATTAAAATTACTTATACAAATTATCAAATATACTTTATAAGTAATTAAATGTAGGCAATAAATATCCCTTGAAAAGAGTTGTACTATAGTTATAAGCCCATCAGAGAACTGAGGTTACAGGGAAAACTGCCAAATCAAAATCTGGAGAGTCAGGCATTTCCAGAGAGACCCAGCTGAGATGTGCTCATCTGAAGCAGAAACAACTGGAGCCACAGAAAGCTAGGAACACTTTAGTGTAATTTTAATCAAATGCTGGGGGCTAAGTGCGGGCCTACTTGAGAGTGAGAAACCCCTAGGGACTGCAGTATCAGCACAACCCCTCTCCTCTGCCTACATGCGCACACACACACACATAATTCTGTGAGATTTTCCTCCAGGAACACCTTCAGGTTCTTACAGTAGAGACTGAGCAAGATCCCCTCCAGGATCTGATGGGCAGGGAAGCCTGTCCACTATGAAATATGGTCAGAGACTTCCTCATAAATAAGGTCTGCTTTCCAGGGGAAGAGATTTGCCAAAAGCCCAATGTTGAAACCTTATTCTGGGTGGGAAAAATGGCTACTTCCTCAGTCCAATCCTCTCTGACTTACCTGAGTCACCTGAGGAGGGGTGCAGGGGCATAGTTAACAGGAGACAGAGCTTTACAAAACTGATTGCAGGCAGGGAAGGTAGTAAGGAACAGAGAAAAAATATTTATACAACAAGAGGAAGATCAGAAACAGTCATGAAAGCCACAGTCCTGAATTACAGGCTCACTAAAAGACTGAGACTTAATTGAAAGATTATAAAGTGCTTCTTTCTTCATCCTTACCGCCATCTCATAGGGCTCCAGTATAATAACAGTGGATTGCCACTGAAAGAGATGCAAGACACAGAATCTGTCTGAGGAAAAACCTAAGGAAGGGCATAAGCCAAGAGCAGAGAAAAAAACCTAAAACTCTAGAGGAATTTGTAACCTCAGGCACCTATAAATACAGCAACCATTAAACATAGTATGGCTCCTAACTAGATTAACATAAAACTTCACACTAAAGGCCTACTTACTTCAATTTTTATTATAAATTGACAGTTATAAAATATTAAGTCCAATAATACTGTGTAAAATAATGTATCCAATAGCTGAATGCCATACAATAATGTATATCCAAGAGCAAAATATGCAATCTTATCAAACTCACTTGGAACATCAACCAAAATAGAACACATTCTGGACCATAAAACACATTTTAACAAATTTAAAGAGTAAAACATCATACAAAATATATGTTGAGATCACAAAGAAATTAAACAAAAAAAATCAAAGCATTAATATTGGAAATTGGAATATACCCAAATCTTTGGAAAGTAAACAACACATTTCTAAATAGACTACTGATCAAAGAAGTACCTAGAAAAAATTTTTAGATATTTTAAACTAAATTAAAATGAAAAAATTCTTAACAATATTTGTTGGATTCAGTGAAGCAGTAGTTAGAGAGAAACTTATGCTATTGATGCATTTATTAGGAAGGAATAATACTTGGAATAACCTAGATTTCAATCATAGAAAATTACAGAAAGCTGATCATATTAAATCTAGAGTGAATAAAATTTAAAACAGGAAATCAATAGAGAAAATTAACACAACCAAAAGTTGGTTCTTTGAAAAGATCAATAAAATTGACAAATCTCTAACCAGAATAACATAGAAAAAAGAGAAAAGATGCAACTTGCCAAAGGAGGGGTGATTGCTGTTGATCTAATGGACATTAAAAAGATAAAAAGGGAATACCATAAACAAGTCAATGCTCACAAATTTGATAACTTAGATGAAAGGGACCAATTCCTTGAAAGATATATATTACCAGTACTCACAAAGAGAAAAATTGAGAACTTAGCCTTATATCTATTATAGAAATTGAATCAATAAATAATAACCTTCAAACACAGAAAATGACAGACCCAGATGATTACACTAGTGAATGTATCCAACATTTAGGAAGAAATAGTACTAATTCTATACACTATCTTCCAGAAAATATAAGTAGAAGGAACATTTTCCAACTGATACCAGCTTACCTTAATACCAAACTCTGATAAAGACACTGCGAAGAAAAAGAAAAAAAGGTCTACAGAGCAATATTTCTCATAAACTTACACACACAAAAAATCATTAAAAGAACTAGAAAAATGAACCCAGAAATATATAAAACAAGTAAGCAATCATAACCAATCGTGATTATTTCAGGAATTCAAGATTGATTCATCATTCAAAAATCAATCAATAGGGACTTCTTTGGTGGTGCAGTGGTTAAGAATCCGCCTGCCAATGCACAGCACACGGGTTCGAGCCTTGGTCTGGGAAGATCCCACATGCCACAGAGCAACTAAGCCCATACGACATAACTACTGAGGCTGCTCTCTAGAGTTCAAGAGCCATAACTACTGAGCGCTAATGCCACAACCACTGAAGCCCGTGCACCTAGAGCCATGCTCTGCCACAAGAGAAGCCACTGCAAGGAGGAGCTCACGCACTGCAACAAAGAGTAGCCCCTGCTCACCACAACTAGAGAAAGACGCGTGCAGCAGTGAAGACTCAACACAGCCAAAAATAAATAAATAAATTTTAGAAAATCAATCAATAGAGACTGGCTTGTAACTTACAACATTGTGCCTTCTAGAGTTGCGGTTCCTCTGCTATTCCCAAGTAAACTCAAGGTCAGAAACCCTATTAAAGGCTCTGGCCAAGAGTTTCCTCTTGGTCCTGTCTTTGCCACCCAACCAAAACCTGGAGCTTCCTCTGTAGCCCTGCATGTCATGCAGTGATTCCACTCTGGGATCTAGCAGTGTGGCTGACAGGGTCTTGGTGCTCCACCCAGGTGTCAGGCCTGAGCCTCTGAGGTGGAAGAACCGAGTTCAGGACACGGGACTACCAGAGACTTCTGGGTCCTACGTAATATCAATCGGTGAGAGCTCTCCCAGAGATCTCTATCTCAATGCTAAGACCCAACTCCACTCAATGACCAGCAAGCTCCAGTGCTGGACACCACATGCCAAACAACTAGCAAGACAGGAACACAACACCACCCATTAGCAGAGAGGTGGCCTAAAATCATACTAAGTTCACAGACACCCCAAAACACACAATCAAACAGAGCCCTGCCCACCAGAAAGACATGATCCACCCCACCCACCAGAACACAGGCACCAGTCACCTCCACCAGGAAGCCTACACAACCCACTGAACCAAACTTACCCTTTCAGGGCAGACAACAAAAACAACAGGAACTACGAACATGCAGCCTGTGAAAAGAAGACCCCAAACACAGAAAGTTAAACAAAATGAGAAGACACAGAAATATGCAGCAAATGAAGGAACAAGGTAAAAACACACCAGACCAAACAAATGAAGAGGAAATAGGCAGTCTACCTGAAAAAGAATTTAGAGTAACGATAGTAAAGATAATCGAAATTCTTGGAAATACAATGGAGAAAATACAAGAAACATTTTACAAGGGCCTAGAAGAACTAAAGAGCAAACAAACAATGATGAACAACACAATAAATGAAATTAAAAATTCTCTAGAAGGAATCAATACCAGAATAATTGAGGCAGAAGAATGGATTAGTGACCTAGAAGATAAAATAGTGGAAATAACTATCACAGTACAAAATAAAGAAAAAAGAATGAAAAGAATTGAGGACAGTCTCAGAGACCTCTGGGATAATATTAAAAGCACCAACATTCAAATTATAGGGGTTCCAGAAGGAAAAAAGAAAAAGAAAGGGACAGAAAATATTTGAAGAGATTATAGTTGAAAATTTCACTAATATGGGAAAAGAAATGGTCAATCAAGTCCAGGAAGCACAGAGAGTCCCATACAGGATAAATCCAAGGAGAAACATGCCAAGACACATATTAATCAAACTATCAAAAAATTAAATACAAAGAAAAAATATTAAAAGCAGCAAGAGAAAAGCAACCAATAACACACAAGGGAAGGTTAACCACTGATCTTTCAGCAGAAACTCTGCAAACCAGAAGGGAGTGGCAAGAGATATTTAAAGTGATGAAAGGGAAAAACCTACAACAAACATTATTCTACCAAGCAAGGATCTCATTCATATTCGACAGAGAAATTAAAAGCTTTACAGACAAGCAAAAGCTAAAAGAATTCAGCACCACCAAACCAGCTTTACAACAAATGCTAAAGGAACTTCTCTAGGCAGGAAACACAAGCGAAGGAAAAGACCTACAATAACAAACCCAAAACAATTAACAACATGGTAATAGGAACATACATATCGATAATAACCTTAAATGTAAATGGATTAAAAGCTCCGACCAAAAGACACAGACTGGCTGAATGGACACAAAAACAAGACCCATATATATGCTGTCTACAAGAGATCCAATTCAGACCTAGGGACACATAAAGACTGAAAGTGAGGGGACAGAAAAAATATTCCAAGCAAATGGAAACCAAAAGTAAGCTAGAGTAGCAATTCTCATATCAGACAAAACAGACTTTAAAATAAAGACTATTACAAGAGAAAATGAAGAACACTACATAATGATCAAGGGATCAATCCAAGAAGAAGATATAACAATTGTAAATATTTAGGCACCCAACATAGGAGCACCTCAATACATAAGGCAAATGCTAATAGTCATAAAAGGGGAAATTGATAGTAACACAATCATAGAAGGTGACTTTAACACCCCACTTTCACCAATGGACAGATCATCCAAAATGAAAATAAATAAGGAAACACAAGCTTTAAATGATACATTAAATAAGATGGACTTAATTGATATTTATAGGACATTCCATCCAAAAACAACAGATTATACTTTCTTCTCAAGTGTTCATGGAACATTCTCCAGGGTAGACCATACCTTTGGTCACAAATCAAGCCTTGGAAAATTTAAGAAAATTGATCTCGTATCAAGTATCTTTTCTGAACACAATGCTATGACCTAGATATCAATTACTCGAAAAAAACTGTGAAAAATACAAACACATGGAGGTTAAACAATGCGCAACTAAATAACCAAGAGATTACTAAAGAAAACAAAGAGGAAATAAAAAAATGCCTAGAAACAAATGACAAT
This sequence comes from Balaenoptera physalus, assembly GCF_965194825.1. NCBI lineage: Eukaryota > Metazoa > Chordata > Mammalia > Artiodactyla > Balaenopteridae > Balaenoptera > Balaenoptera physalus. The sequence goes on along the minus strand of NC_138891.1, from coordinate 112,752,116 downwards.
GAAAACACAATGGCCCAAAACCTATAGGATGCAGGAAAAGCAGTTCTAAGGGGGAAGTTTATAGCAATACAAACCTACCTCAAGAAACAAGAAACATCTCAAATAAACAACCTAAAATTACACCTAAAGCAATTAGAGAAAGAAGAACAAAAAAACCCCAGGTAACAGAAGGAAAGAAATCATAAAGATCAGATCAGAAATAAAAGAAAAAAAATGTAGGAAATGATAGCAAAGATCAATAAAACTAAAAGGTGGTTCTTTGAGAAGATAAACAAAATTGATAAACCATTAGCCAGATTCATCAAGAAAAAAAGGGAGAAGACTCCAATTAACAGAATTAGAAATGAAAAAGGAGAAGTAACAACAGACACTGCAGAAATACAGAGGATCATGAGAGATTACTACAAGAAATTATATGCCAATAAAATGGACAACCTGGAAGAAATGGACAAATTCTTAGAAAAGCACAACCTCTCGAGACTGAACCAGGAAGAAATTGAAAATATAAACAGACCAATCACAAGCACTGAAATTGAAACTATGATCAAAAATCTTCCAACAAACAAAAGCCCAGGAACAGATGGATTCACAGGTGAATTCTATCAAACATTTAAAGAAGAGATAACACCTATCATTCTCAAACTCTTCCAAAATATAGCAGAGGGAGGAACACTCCCAAACTGATTCTATGAGGCCACCATCACCCTGATACCAAAACCAGACAAAGATGTCACAAAGAAAGAAAACTACAGGCCAATATCAATGATGAACATAGATAGAAAAATCCTTAACAAAATACTAGCAAACAGAATCCAGCAGCAAATTAAAAATATACAACATGATCAAGTAGGGTTTATCCCAGGAATGCAAGGATTCTTCAATATATGCAAATCAATCAATGTGATACACCATATTAACAAATTGAAGGAGAGAAACCATATGATCATCTCAATACATGCAGAAAAAGCTTTCAATGAAATTCAACACCCACTTACGATAAAAACTCTCCAGAAAGTAGGCATAGAGGGAACGTACATCAACATAATAAAGTCCATATATGACAAACCCACAACCAACATCGTTCTCAATGGGGAAAAATTGAAACCATTTCCACTAACATCAGGAAGAAGACAAGGGTGCCCACTCTCACCCCTATTATTCAACATAGTTTTGGAAGTTTTAGCCACAGCAATCAGAGATGAAAAAGAAATAAAAGGAATCCAAATTGGAGAAGAAGTAAAACTGTCACTGTTTGCAGATGACATGATACTATATAAATAGAGGATCCTAAAGATGCTATCAGAAAACTACTAGAGCTAATCAGTGAATTTGGTAAAGTAGCAGGATACAGTATTAATGCACAGAAATCTCTTGCATTCCTACACGTTAAGGATGAAAAATCTGAAAGAGAAATTAAGGAAACACTCCCATTCACCAATGCAACAAAAAGAATAAAATACCTAGGAATAAACCTATCTACAGAGACAGAAGACTTGTATGCAGAAGACTATAAGACACTGATGAAAGAAATTAAAGATGATACAAACAGATGGAGAGATATACCATGTTCCTGGATTGGAAGCATCAACATTGTGAAAATGACTATACTACCCAAAGCATTCTACAGATTCAATGCAATCCCTATCAAACAACTAATGGCATTTTTCATGGAACTAGAACAAAAAATTTCACAATCTGTATGGAAACACAAAAGACCCCGAATAGCCAAAACAACCTTGAGAAAGAAAAACGGAGCTGGAGGAATCAGCCTCCCTGACTTCAGACTATACTACAAAGCTACAGTTCATCAAGACAGTATGGTACTGGCACAAAAACAGAAATATAGATCAATGGAACAGGATAGAAAGCCCAGAGATAAACCCACGCACATATGGTCACCTTATCTTTGACAAATGAGGCAAGAATATACAATGGAGAAAAGACAGTCTCTTTGATAAGTGGTGCTGGGAAAACTGGATAGCTACATGTAAAAGAATCAAATTAGAACACTCCTTAACACCATACACAAAAATAAACTGAAAATGGATTAAAGACCTAAATGTAAGGCCAGACACTATAAAACTCTTAGAGGAAAACATAGGCAGAACACTCTGACATAAAACACAGCAAGATCCTTTTTGACCCACCTCCTAGAGAAAAGGAAATAAAAACAAAAATAAACAAATGGGACCTAATGAAACTTAAAAGTTTTTGCACAGCAAAGGAAACTATAAACAAGACCAAAAGACAACCTCCGAATGGGAGAAAATATTTGCAAATGAAGCAACTGACAAAGGATTAATTGCCAAAATATACAAGCATCTCATGCAACTCAATATCATAAAAGCAAATAACCCAATCCAAAAATGGGCAGAAGACTTAAATAGACATTTCTCCAAAGAAGATATACAGATTACCAACAAACACATGGATGGATGCTCAACATCACTAATCATTAGAGAAATTGAAATCAAAACTACAATGAGATATCACCTCACACTGGTCAGTCAGAATGGCCATCATCAAAAAATCTACAAACAATAAATGCTGGAGAGGGTGTGGAGAAAAGGGAACCCTCTTGCACTGTTGGTGGGAATGTAAATGGATACAGCCACTATGGAGAACAGTATGGAGGTTCCTTAAAAAACTAATAATAGTACTACCATATGACCCAGCAATCCCACTACTGGGTATATACCCTGAGAAAACCATAATTCAAAAAGGGTCATGCACCACAATGTTCACTGCAACACTATTTACAATAGCCAGGACATGGAAGCAACCTAAGTGTCCATCGACAGATGAATGGATAAAGAAGATGTGGCACATATATACAATGGATATTATTCATCCATAAAAAGAAATGAAATTGAGTTATTTGTAGTGAGGTGGATGGACCAAGAGTTGTCCTACAGAGTGAAGTAAGTCAGAAAGAGAAAAACAAATACCGTATGCTAACACATATACATGGAATCTAAAAAAAAATGGTTCTGAAGAACCTAGGGGCAGGACAGGAATAAAGATGCAAGATGTAGAGAATGGACTTGAGGACCTGGGAAGGGGGAAGGGTAAGCTGAGATGAAGTGAGAGAGTGGCATTGACTTATATACACTACCAAATATAAAATAGATAGCTAGTGGGAAGTAGCTGCATAGCACAGGGAGATCAGCTCGGTGCTTTGTGACCACCTAGCGGGGTGGGATAGGGAGGGTGGGAGGGAGACGCAAGAGGGAGGAGATATGGGGATATATGTATATGTATAGCTGATTCACTTTGTTATACAGCAGCAAGTAATACAACAATGTAAAGCAATTATACTCCAATAAAGATGTTAAAAAAATCAATCAATATAATCTACTATATTAACCAATTGAGTAAGAAAAATTTTGATCGTATCAATAGATACAGAAAATCATTTGGAAACCTGCAATTTCGGTCAATCAAGATAAAAATTCTCAAAAAACAAGAAACTGAAAAATAATTTCTTAAATTAATAAGAAAATAAATGAAAAACATATGATTAACATAACAATTAACAGTGAGAGACTAAACTGTTTCCGCATAAGACTGGGAACAAAGTAAGGATATTCTCAAAGAATGACAAAAAAAATAACTCCTGAAAGTAAAAGCAAGTATACCAAGTTAGCAGGCTATGAGTTCTTAACTAAGGTCAATTATATGCCTACATGTCAGCAATGAACAACTGGAATTTGAAATAAAAAATGATATTTACAGTAGAGTAGACTGCTTTGAAATAATCTTAAAATATATTGACTTTTGACAAAGGTATAAGGGCAATTCAATGGTAAAAGCAGTCTTTTCAATAAATAGTGACGGAAATATGGAATATCAATATGCAAAAAATAGTATTTACTTCTTACACAAAAATTAACTAAAAATGAATCAGAAACCTGCATGTAAGATGCACAAATATAAAACTTCTAGAAGAAAATATATGAGAAAATATATGATAGAAGTTTTCATGATGAAGTTTAGATAGAACAGCAAAAGCATGATCCATGAAGAAAAGAATTAATAAAGTGTCCTTTGAATATTAAAAACTCTTACTCTGTGAAAGATACTGGTAAAAATGAAAAGACATGAACTAGGATTAAATATTTTAAAATCACATACATTATAAAGGACTTGTATTGAAAATATTCAAAGAATTCTTACAAGTAAACACTAAGAAAACCAGCAGTGCACTTGAAAACTGGGCAAAAGGCCTGAGCAGCTGCCTCGTCAAAGAAGATATACAGATGGCAAGTATATGAAAAGATGCTCAGCATAATTTTTCATTAGGAGAATGCAAATTAAAACAATGAATTTCCACTGCATAGCTATTAGAGTGGCTAAAATCCAAAAACAGAATAAACTGACAAACTACCACACGGATCATTCTACTCTTCTCCCTTCGTTTGTGACCTCCTACTCCAATAGCGAGGAACCTGGCTCGCATCATATGCCATCCATTTAATTTAATGTTCAGTTCCAGTATATATGTATAGTGGTTTCAGAATTGATAGCCTACCCACTGTGGAAAAAATTTTATCAGCTAGAGTACTGTGCTTTTGTACAGTTCTTCTTACTTTCAGTCTCCACTCATTTCTGAAGTTTCTTGGGTCAGCTATCACTACTCTAGTATAATCAGGAGAAAAATATCACACAAGCCCAAACTGAGGGACAATCTATAAAGTACCTGATCAGTATGTTTCAAAACTTCAAGGTCTTTAAAAATAAGAAAAGCCTGAGAAACTGTCACAGGCAAGAGGAGCCATAGAGACATGACGACTCAATGTAATTTGATATGATGTGTAAGATTCTGAAACAGAAAAAGCACATTAGATAAAACTGGAGACATATGAATAAACTATGAACTTTAGTTAATAATAGTGTATCAGTGTTGGTTCAGTAATTGTGACAACTTTATAACAGTATGCTGTTAACCAAGGTGAAAGTGCATATGAGGTGTGTGGGCATTTTCTGTACCATACTTTCAAATTTTATTTAAATCTAAAACTATTCTAAACTCAAAAGTATATTTTTAAATTACGGATGAATGATTTGAATAGGCACTGCACCTAGGAAGTTAAATTAATGGCAAATAAGTACCTGAAAAGTTTCTCAACCGTATTGGTCATTTATATATATAATTAAAACCACAGTGGAAAACTACTACAGACCTACCTATTGGAATGACTAATTTTAAAAGAATGAACATACCATCTAATGGAGAGGATGTGGAGGAGCCAGAGATGGTGGGATTCAAAATGGCACAACTTTAAAAAGTAGTTTGGAAGACAGATGAATGGATAAAGAAGATGTGACACATATATACAATGAAATATTACTCAGCCATAAAAAGAAACAAAACTGAGTTATTTGTAGTGAGGTGGATGGACCTAGAGTCTGTCATACAGAGCGAAGTAAGTCAGAAAGAGAAAAACAAATACCATACACTAACACATATATATGGAATATTAAAAAAAAAAGGTTCTGTTGAACCTAGGGGCAGGACAGGAATAAAGACACAGACGTAGAGAATGGACTTGAGGACACAGGGAGGGAGAAGGGTAAGCTGGGATGAAGTGAGAGAGTAGCACTGACATATATACACTACCAAATGTAAAATAGATAGCTAGTGGGAAGCAGCCGCATAGCACAGGGAGATCAGCTCGGTGCTTTGCGACCACCTAGAGGGGTGGGATTAAGAGGGTGGGAGGGAGACGCAAGAGGGAGGGGATATGGGGATATATGTATGCATACAGCTGATTCACTTTGTTATACAGCAGAAACTAACACAACACTGTAAAGCAATTATACTCCAATAAAGATTAAAAAAAGAAAAAGCTAATCGTTAACTACATGATCCAATCCACTCTTAGGTATTCACTCTATCTCTGTTTTGTTACAACCAGTATGGGATAACCAGTTAATAATTCTGAAATCTCTCTCTCTCTCTCTCTTTTCTCTGTTCTTTCTCTCTCTACCCACCCTACACAATTTAAGCAGTTATGCTAAAAATATTATTATTCAATACAAATGATTTTATGTTTGTTACGAGGACAGTATGTTAATCTTTTTTTTCAGATTTAAGACTATGATTCCTTCAGGAAGATGTAGATATTGGATATCAAGCTAGAAAAAATCTTAGACATTACCAAGTAAACCTCTCTTACCTTACAAGTAAGAGCACTTAGAGAAAAGCATATTTAAATAGACTGTCTTTCTTAACTCTTGCATGTAGTAACAGTAGAAAATGTCTGCCACTTTCTCTTCTTATACCTTGTAGAACAACCATTGGAATACTATAGTTTATTTATATATTCATCCCTAAGAAATGTATTGTTTTTGCTTTTTTTTTTTTTTTTTGCCTGCGTTGGGTCTTCGTTGCTGTGTGTGGGCTTTCTCTAGTTGCAGAGAGCAGGGGCTACTTTTCGTTGCGGTGCTCGGGCTTCTCATTGCGGTGGCTTCTCTTATTGCGAAGCATAGGTTCTCGGTGCGTGGGCTACAACAGTTGTGCGCATGGGCTCAGTAGTTGTGACTTGCGGGCTCTAGAGAGCAGGCTCAGTAGTTGTGGCCCATGGGCTTAGTTGCTCCACAGCATGTGGGATCTTCCCGTACTAGGGCTTGAACCCGTGTCCCTGCAGGGGCAGGCGATTCTTTTTTTTTTTTTTTTTTTTTTAGATTCAAAAGATTGTCATTTAATATAAAATCATTATAAAATTATACATGAAATAGTCTACATTCCTTTTTTTTTTTTTTTTTTTTTTTTTGGCCACACAGCTTGTAGCTTGTGGGATCTTAGTTCCCCAACCAGGGATGAAACCCAAGCTGTCAGCAGTGAAGACGTGCAATCCTAACCACTGGACCGCCAGGGAATTCCCTACATTCTCTTTTTAAATACTATCTTCAACTCCAGTGTGTACTTTATGCTTTCAGCTAGTCGCTGTATGAACCTGCCAGATTCCAAGTACTCACTAATCACGTGCGGCTGCAGGCGATTCTTAACCACTGCGCCACCAGAGAAGTCCGAAAATTTCCATGTTTTTTGAAATTTTTACACACATTATTCTGCTATTTTTGTTCATTTGCAGGTTTATTTTTCATCCACATTGAAATGTAAATTAGTTAATTTATTTTTACTAGTTTATAGTATCTCATGAGTCATAACATATATAAGGATATAACCCAAATGATTTTTGACTCTAATTTTATGTGCAACTACTGCTCCCAGAGTAGGCTAAAACTCTTATTTCAGTGGAGACAGGAGGAGAGAGGAGTAAGCAGTGAGAGAAAGTTGGTATTTTGAAAGGATCTCATCCTGGAAATTGATGAGATCCTTTTAATGAATATTTAGGGTACTTCCCATTTTTTACATATGCACTTATAATACAACGTTGTTACACATCTCCTTATTCGCATATGCAAATCTTTTCAACTGAGAGAAATATTCTTAGTAGTTTTTGTCCATAAATAAGTGCATTTGTAACTACTAGATAAAGCCAAATTGGCTTATAAATTATTTTTTCCAATTTAAACATACAATAGCAGTGTATCAGAGTTTGTGGTTCTCCATATTGGTCAACTTTGGTATAATCCTATTCATCAAAATTAAAATAATATAAATATAACTATTGGTAAAACATTAGAACAGGATATTCATAGAAGAGAAAACTGATCAATAAATTTATGAAAATTTCTTAAATACATATGTCAGGAATATGAATATATGATGATGAGATACTCTTTCATATCCATTATATGTGAAAAATACAAAATATTAAATTTAATTTTAAATGGTCAGTTTTCAAAATCTTTGTTACTTAGGCAGATCAGCTGCAAACGTTAAAACATTATGAATTTTAAATGCAAAATGCCACCTAAGTAAGTTCAAGTCCTCTGATCTTGGGCAATTAATATTTCTCTGTCTCAGCTACCACCACTGAAAATGGGAATTTTGGTATCTGTCTCATATTTTTGTGAGAGCTAAATTTTAAAAAGTATGTAAAGAACTTGTCCAACACAGTTAGCAAAAAGTAAATGTTTGTGAAGATTTTTATTACTATCAAAATAATTATTATTAAGAAATACCAATTTGATTAATAAAGTTGTGAATGTTGATCTTCTCTTTCAGAAATGGCAGTCCTGAAAAAATTCTTGCTGTGCTTCATCATAGAACCTTGTCCAGGTAAAATTGGCAATGAGCTGGAATGCTTAGATAAACAAAGGGGCAGAAACAAACAAACAAACAAAAACTGGTGTCAGCATAACTTCCTACTTCTTCTTATTCAAAAGAAGCACAGTAGAGTATATCATGTATAAATCCTCTTTAATTTGGAGCTCAGTGTACCTGTGTGTATATATAAAGGCATGAGTATATGCATAGATGGTTTCACAAATTGATGATAGATAGATAGATAGATAGATAGATAGATAGATAGATAGATAGATAAATAGATGGATACACACATACATAGATTAGAGGAGTCAGGTAGCTCCTGAGAAGGAATAATTACAATAACGATCTCATACATGTTGATAGCTAAGATTTATAAAATTATTACAAAGTTCCATACAGTATGTCAAAGTTTTACATAATCTATTTTAATTAACATCATATCAGTTCTATGACAAAAATACTATTGGTTTCCCTTATTTATAAGTGAGTAAACTGAGGCATACAGAGATTGAATAACTCACTCAAGACCATAAATATTGAGAGTAGAGCCAGGATCATAACCTGTTAGTTAAGCTTCCAAAGCCTGTGGTCTTAATCGCATTTCATTTCTTAGTTGTACTAACAGGAATGGCTAAGTCTTCTGAAAGATTTCCCATGCAATATTAAAACCAAAATTTGTCAATTCTTAGACATTCAGGGTTTGGCCATAATATTTAGCTATCTTGGGAAATTTGTCCTTATTTTTTAATAAATCAAATATCTTAAATTGGAAGAGCCAGATGGTAGAATTCAGCCCTCAAACAATTTTGAAATTTCAAAAAGAAGGAAGAAAAGAAAGAAGGAAGGGAAGTAGGGAGAGAGGAAGGGAGGAAAGAAGGAGGGAAAAGAAAATATTTAAATGTCTCAATGCCTATCTGAACTACATATACATTTTCTGAATTTGTTCTTTGCCCAATTAACTAGAATCAAAAAGAAAATAAATCAGACTTAATTTATTAACGATAGCAACCTTAAAATGGAATTGGGATTCATTTCAATTAGAATTCTGTTGATGAAATTTGATGTGTGAAAGTGCAGAATATGTAATAGTCAGTTTCTCTGGATATTGATGTCCTCCTAAGTAAAACAAGGAGATTGACTTTCATTATGTTTTCAGTTCTAATATTCTATGATTTTTTCCCCACATATCATGTTGGAAGTGTGAAGGAGGGGAAGTAAGAGATTGACACAAAGAATGTTAAGAAAATAAATGCACTAATGAATCTGTAATTATTTTCCTGACTACCACAGGGCATAATGAAGAATCAGTGTGATTTTACTCTACAGAAATTTCAGTGCTCTCTGGTGTGCTGAGCATTAAGAAAAATAATTATACAAGTGCCAGTTCCTACATTTACAGATCTGTACAGACTAATTAGCAATTAAATGGAAATTTTAATAAATGCTATGAATCAAGCCTAATTGTATATTCTGTCAGCTAGCTCTGATGTGAAAAATGCCAATCCATACTTTTCCTCCATTACTCTGAATAATTGAGAATAAAGTGGGTGTGAATTGCATAGCACTTCCTCAGTACATACTTCAAAAAAAATCAAGGAAATTCACAACTTTTCTATTTACTGTGAAAACATTAATCAATTTTACATTTTCATAAACATGAATATGAAATGAAGCAGTTGATAAAAATATGTCTTATTCTGAATTATGTCACAGTAAAATGAATTCACTCTCTGAGAGAACAGAAATTAGTCTTCAACTAAAACATGTTTATGTTCATTCTCCAGGCACCCTAGACTATAGTGCATGTGGTAGTAGTAGTAATAATAATAATAATAATAATAAAATAATATAAAAACACACTTGTACATGATAGATTATCTACTTGTATCCCATTTTGTACTGTATGGTAATATGAATCATGAGGACATCATTTGACAGGCAAATAACACAATGACATTCTCTTATTTTTGGTTGTCAAGTAATGTTCTGTAGAAAAGGAATAGTACGCCATCTAAAATAATGACATTGCTAACTAATACTCAATAATTAGCTCTTTTCTTTACTTGAAAAAATTCCAAGTATTTTCTTGAGGATAAGAATTTCAGAAAGAATAACATCTAGGGCATAGTGTTTTCTAAAACATGATTGATGTAGGAAGTAACCTGGTTTAGTAAATAAGGCTTTGACTTGGAATCAAAAGACAAAAATTCAAACCCAAAACTCTCCAGCTTTATGTCCATGAAACTTTGAGCAAGCCAGGTAAACAGAGTCTTCCTGTCCTCATTGTTAAAGTCAGAATAACAAGTCCTACCTCAAAAGTAACAATAAGGAGACATTGAAATATCTTCTAAACAAGTTTTAGATTTTAAATCACAAGACACAAGTTAGCAGCTGATTCCAGTAATCAATTGTGTAAAATAAGCTAAAGTTAATTTAACCAATTAATATACCTCCTTGAGTCAAAGAGGCAAGTAATATATAATATTAGACATCATTTAAAAAATTTCTATTGTACTTTCTATTTGGGATTATTATTGTCTATAATAAATGCATTTATAAACATTTAGTGTAGTTGAGGAATTCTGTTTACCCAAGTACAAAGATACTTGTGCATTAATGACAATTTTATAATATTAAAATTACACTTGGGATGTTCAGTACCTTCACATCTTGAATCCCTTTATATAAATTTAATACTGCAACTTACATAAGTTGGCCTCAGCAAATTTGTAAAATAGAGTTCAAAGTTTCTGTCATTCTTTATTTTTCTTAATTTCCATATCACATCTTTTAATACAGAAACATTTCTGTCATTTTGATGATTTTGATGATATGTTCTTTTATTATCAAAGATTTAGGTCATATCCTTAGCTCATGTTAGTATAAGAAGAACTGATAATAATATAGTTTACAATTCCACAGTAACAAAATTTTAACATTGTTTCCTGAACCATTGAAACTGCTACTGATGTGAAATAAATGACTGCCAGACACTTCTCCAGCAAAGATGGGTTTATTCATCATCAACAGAAAACTGTAATATGGGGTCTGCAACTGTGGTGAGCCACATGTAAATTCTCTGTGTGGCAAGGGAACTCTTTTATAGAGGGGAAAGGAAGTTGGGAGGGCTGTAGTAAAGAAACAGTCTACAGCTTTTCATTGGCTGAGTCCTTATCAGAAAGGAGAAGTCTTTCTTCTTCTTCTTGGACTCTGGTATTATTGCAGGGGGTAAGTGCTTCCCCTTCTGGTCTTCCAGCTCTAATTGAATTTTCTGCTTACAGTGTATTAACTTTTATACTACCCTAATCACATTACAATTGAAAATAATTAGGTAACATATATTCTTAATAAGAGGGTTTTTTTTTTGTTTTTTGTTTTGTTTTGTTTTTTGTTTGTTTCTGTTAGCACCACAGGATGAGGGACAAATACAAAGAATATACAGCTTTGGAAAGGAATGTTATAGCCAGCCTCTAAGATAGCTCCCAATGAACCCAACCTTCTGTTATTCAAACAGTTCCCTCCCACTCTGTATCAGGGTTGATCTGTGTGACCAGTATAATACTGCATAAGTGAATGCACACGTGACTTCTGAAGCTTGGTTATAAAAGATGTTGCTGGTTCCAGGGTGCTTTCTCGTGGATCATGAGCTCTAAACGAAGCCAATTGCCTGTTTTTGAGGACATGCAAACAGCCCACGGGAGAAGTCTATGCTGAAAGAAACTGGCAGCCCCTAACAACAGCTAGCACTAACTTGGTACCTAAGCCATGTGAATGAGACAAGTTGGAAGGGGATCTTCTAGCTCCACATTCCTTAAAATGGCGACAACATTGCTGACATCTTTCTGCAATTTATGAGAGACCTGAAGCCAAAACTACCGTCCTCAGCAGCTTTAGAATTCTTGACTCACAGAAACTGTGAAATAATAAATGTTAATTATTGTTTAAACCCACTAAATTTTGAGGTATTGAATATGCAACACAGATAACTAAGAGAAGTAAGAAGCAGTATTTTAAATCATTATTTTTTATATATCATGTAGTAATCCTTTTATAAAATTCATGATTCTACATACTGAGATGTATCATTTCTCAGATTCCCTAATAATATATCATATCTGAATATAAGATTTTCTTGACTGAACAAACATGAGGTAGCACTCCTAGATTTATTAACATTTTCAAATACATTTTTTTCCTTTTCATTTGTGAAAATTAGGTCGTTTCAATCAAAGGTCCCAAGCCCATGTCATTTTCACTGATATGCCCATTTCATTTCCATGTTTTAATACACCATATATTTCATTGATTGGCAATCTCATTACTCTTGACATTATAAAAATTTACCTATTAAAAAATAAGCAGGATTTACAGGAATTTCTATTAATGCCTTTGTTTTAGAGGAATAAAACTGTAAGATATTTTATAAAGATAAATAAAAGAAAAAGGAAAACTAAACAGTAATACCAAAAAGGCCAGTAAAGTTTTTCTAACAGAAAATGGTAACTTGACTCTTCCTGTGGTATTATTTACTAATTACTAATGGACTTTTCCAGTAAATTCATTAAAATAGGGCTTTTTCTGGATTCAGTTTTATTCTTAAAATTTTTTAAAAATAAATTGTTTCTATATTAATTAAATTAAAATTAGCAGACTTTGGCACTATAGATTTTAAAACAAAACAAAAAATAAATTAAACTTTCAATTATGTTTCAGTGATCATTAAGGTATCCAGCTAATATTTTTCAGAAAAGAAGGAAAATTTTACTTTTTTTCTTTAACAGAAATGAACCACAGATAATATTCTTTTGTTCTTTATTTTTGAATCAAGGACAATTTTGTTTCTCATATGGAATGTTTTACTAATATAGTAGATATTAAAACAGTTATTTTAGAAACTTTAAGGGTAAAATTAATTTTTGCTCAAATGAAAATAATTTAAAATAAAAGTAATTTTTGTTCAACCTCATTCTAAAGAGGAAGATGCAAATTAAAACCACTAACTAAACAGATGATAATTAAAATGTTTGTTATACTAAATATTAGTGAAGACAAGGACCTCAGACTTTCATGGTAGCAGTGTGATGGATGAAATCTACTTGAAAATGATCTTAGGTTATCCAGTAAAACTGAAGCATCAATCTCATTCAGTGTCCCTAGAGACATTTGTGTCCAAATATACATGGAGACACAGCTCAAAATCCATGGTAATATTTATAATACAAAAACACTGGAATAACTCAAATGTCTATCAACTAAGATTAGAAAAATGAATAATGGAATACTCATACAGTGAAATATTAAAAAGCAATAGAAAGTAAGTGAACTGGAGCTGTGCAAATCAATGTGACTGATTTTCAAGAACATGATGTTGCGTGAAAAACCAAGTTACAAAATGTCACATACAGTTTAATTTCATGTACTGAAATTTCAAAAACATGCAACACTAGACAATGTATCTTATATATTATTTACATGTATTAAGCAAAGGAATGACAAACACAAATTTAAGGATAATTTCTTTGGGTGTGATGAATGGGTCTATATGAGGAGACATAAACAAGATACTCTAATGCTGCTGGTAATGTTCTATTTCTTACATTGTTTAGTATATCAATAGATATTCCTTCTATTATTTTGTCATTTATATTTACATATTTATTTAAATATAAATATATATAATATAAATATATATATACATGTATCTATGTGCATATATGTATATATATAAATATATTCTATAAGTAAAAATATATAGACATCAAAAATTTGAACCAATGTCATTCTAGAATAAATCATATATACTGTGGACTACACTAGAATAGTTAATATATGCTTAAAAGTAACCCATTACAAAAAGCCATTAGAATATGTACAAAAGAAAATAAATAGGAATCCCTTAAACTATAAATATGGATTGAACATGACTTAAGAGAAAACAGATGTTGACAAGTAATTAAGAGAGGAGAAACTCAGTTTAAATTACTCTGGTAAAACACAGATGAGCATCCACACACAAAGTGGCAACACGGGAAACAAATCAATACACTGTTAGGTTACATTTAATTTGGCTTATATGGCTTCTTATGACAAGAACCTAGTTGCTAGAGGTGAAGGAAGAGGAGGGAGAGGAGGGGAAAGTGACAAGAGGAAGAGAGGAAAAACATAACCCCCCAAACTCATAAAGATACAGAAATTCAACCTATGAAAGATAAAATCAGATGTATTTATTGTAAATTTTTCATGTATATATTGTTAAAATTTAATTTACAACCATGCAACGCTAACAGGGGGTTGTTCAGGAAATAAAGGGAAAAAATACAAATAAATAAATAATGGGTAAGTGTTTATCTTAGGATAACTGTTACATTACACAGCTGAATCTAAAGTCAAAATATTGCCAGATTCAGAGTAGATGCTGACCTTCTGTATCAGTAGAGCATGAAATTATTGTCCTGTATACCTTTTTTCATAATTCTTATTGCTTCCTTAGACAAGATCATACATGAGTATGACTGTAATAAAATGTTCAAGCAGACATTTATCTTTGCTTTAGGAGCATAAATCAAGAATACTAAACGAATCTCTCTTAGGAGTCATCTACATTAAATGAGGCGCCTCTATTTTATGGTTAATATGCTATCGTAGTCACAGATCATAAACACAACCGCACTTATCAGCAGAGCTATGGTTATCTTCCCAACACCTTGAAATATAAATGGCATATTCAGGACTAGCCTTTGAACCAAATAATTTAAATGGAACAAAGGTTTTTAAATATTTAAATTAAAAATTATCCAAAATTTCTAAGTATTTTTAAAATTACATAACCTTTTTATATCTGTGTAACATGCATCATTCTGCTGTTCGAATAGGCTTTCTGACTTGGCCATCATTTTGCTCCATGGAAGGAGAAATGTCAAGGTATGGAACACAGATTTTATTCAAAATTCCGTGGTCCTTCTGTGACGCATCCCTAAAGAAGCATGGGGCCAAGGTAAACAACCCATGTGAGCCTGGGGCAAAGTAATTACATGATACAGCTGCACTGTAGCCATTTTTGTTAAGCCACTTGGGATAATGCTAAAGAAAAACAATTCAAAAGTGAACTTTAATGATGTTTAGAACAGTGAGTTCCAGCACACCAAGCCCTATCTCCAGCAAACCTTGCCACTTCAGGCAGCTATCTCAGGGGCTTCCTCTAAGATCTGTCCTATTCTTCTACTAAATGTATCAGAAACATGGGAGAGATTTCAAAAGATTTATACACTCTACAATTTTAACATTTATGTCTGGAACATCTTCCGAAGGAGTTTATATTTCTGTCATTTCAAGAAGCAGTAGTAAAAATTTCATTATATTTTATCAAACTTCTGGAGGCTATTTTTTTTTCTTTTTAGACAATGCCTTGGGCATGTTATCTTAACATTTTTGAAGTAAGCCACCCACCTCTTTCTTCTTATCAAGCTATCTAGAAAATATAAAACACGTGTTGGCTAATATGCAAAATGTTGACATAAAAAATAATCAACTATGAAAACCTATTTCACTATCTATTCTCTTCCCATCACAGATATAATTAATTACCTGAAAATAATGGTTTTCTTTCTTAGTTCAACTCTGCTTTTATCTGTATACTATCTAGAAACAGTTGTTTCAGTTGTTCTTGCCCTTAAGAAAAGAAAGCTCTGATATTTTGGAATCAGATTTGGACTAGGAATAAATTTCTAACCAGCAAATTCTCAAGGTTGATATCTGTTTCTTTATTTCTTACTATTTCCAGGACAAAACATCTACTGCTATTAGTCTCTGGCCTGGTTGGCCAGTCTTAATTCAAACTCTAAAATAATTCTTATCTGATTACTGCTTTGGTTTATTCTTTCTTTTCAAATAATTGCTGTTTAAATTTTTTTTTAATGTTTAAAATATATTTTGTCTCTTACATCAGTGTCTTCATTTTTCAATTTAGCAATTTTGATAATCCAAATAATGTACAATGTATAATTCTATATTTCCCTTCATCTATTTTCAATCATTTTGATGTATTCTGTAAATACAATCAAATGCAATGATATTAAGTTCACATATATGAAATTTTGACAACTCTGTGTATCTGTATAATCACAGCCACACCAGTGAATATATAGAATATTTCCCTCATTCTAAAATGTTACCATGTGCCTCTTTTCATTCAAGACCCCATACAATCCCCTGCCTTGGGAAATTAATGACTAATTTTTTTCCACTATATATTACACTTCTTTATTTTCAGTCTGTTTGGTTGTTTTTGGAAATTCATACAAATGGCATCATACATTATCTACTCTTTTGTATATGGCTTTTTTAGCTCAGAATATTGGTGTTAAAATTCATCCATGTTGTTGCATGAATCAGTATTTCAATTATTTTCATTGGTTAATGGTATGCCAATGTGTAAATATACTATCACTTATTATCCATTCACCTGTTAATGGACATTTGGGTTGTTCCTAGTCTTGATTTTTATGAATAAAGCTGATACAAAAATCTACATTCAATTATTTGTGTGGGTATATATTTTAAATCAATCATACCTCAAAAAGTGGTTTTGATTAAAAAAAAACCTGTCTTTTCTCTATATGCAATTAAAACTATACATTCACTTCAAGCCCTGCTTTAAGCTATTAAACAAGTTTTAATATGCCATGTTTTTATTTTCCTTTAGTTAAAAATACCTTCTCTTTCCCGTGTGATTTATTCTGTTATTCATGAGTTATTTTGAAAAGTGTTAATTTTCAAATACTTAGGGTTTATATTGTTTTGTATATGGTTTTAGAGACAGTCTTTGACTCAGGATGGTTCAGCTTATGATTTTACAACTTTACAATGGTGCAAAAGCAATACGCGTTCTGTAGAAACAGAACTTTGATTTTTGAATTTTGATCTTTTTCCAAGCTAGCAAGCGATATGCAGTCCAATACTTTCTTGTGATATTGGGCAGTGGCAGCAAGCCTCAGCTTCCAAACAGCCACACAATAACAAGGGTAAGCAACTGATACACTTGAAATCATTCTGTACCCATACAATGATTCTGTTTTTCACTTTCAGTACACTATTCCATAAATTACATGAGATATTCAATACTTTATTATAAAATAGGCTTTGTGTTAGATGATTTTGCCCAACTATAGGCTAATGTAAATGTTCTGAGCATGTTTAAGGTAGGCTAGGCTAAGTAGGTTAGGTGTATCAATTGTATCTTCGACTTGTATTTTTAATTTAAGATGGGTTTATTAGGATGTAACTCTATCATAGATCAAGGAAGCTCTGTGGTCTGTGAACTCAACCATTTTAAATGTATTGAGATTTTAATTACAGGTCACATTTTCCTGCTGCCTTATATATCTATCACTTTTTGATAAGATGATAGACATTGTAAATATTACAGATTGACTCTTTGGATTTAGTTATCTCCCTTAAAGAGCATGAGGCTTCGTTTTAACCTGCACTTACTTGTATATCAATTTGACCACTTTAAGGCCTATTTTTAAGCATTTCAATGGAAGGTCTAGATTGGTCTTCACTTCAAGGATATTTCAGTTCTACTACTAAGCTTTGTTCCTTTGTGGTTTCTAATGTATGTCCGGTTTGATTTCTAAAAGTTCTCCACTCTGCCTGGTTGGAGTTTAAATGTATCCTTCTTTTGGTCAAAGAATTGTTCATCTTACAACTTCCTTGTAATTCTTTGGCCTTGTTGAGATTTTCACTATAGTTGAGTACTCAGCAGAGAATCATTTAAATAAGGCAAGCCTTAATTAAATATTTGGAGCTCTTTTTATAAATAACTCCCTCCTTTTTCAAACTCTGTCCCACAACTTCTGGTTGTATCAGCTCACCCTTCTCCCCCGACCACAATCTCTGTTCTCTAGACTCAGCAAGGTCTCTAGCTTCTTTAAGGTTTTCCTTCCTTGCTCTCTCTTCCAAATATTTTACCCAGGTATTAAGTTAGGCTGGTCATTGGGCTCACAGTCATGTTCTGCCTATTTTCCAAAGTTCTAAAATTATCGTTATATGCATTTTGTTAATTTTCTTATTGTTTACAGTGAGTATTAAATCTGGCCTTTTTTATTCCATTATGGCAAAAAAAAAAAAAAAAGTCTCCTTAGTCAGTTTTTGATATGTTGAAACAGGAAAAAATGTTGGTGCATGTGTCTGTTAGTATGTAGAATTTGACAAAGGACCATTAGTCACCAAGGCATAACAACAAAGAGTTAATTTTAAAAAGAATAAATTAAAACAAGTTTAGTTAAATGAGAGTCCGATGTAATACAGGTGCAAGGTAGGCATTTTTAATTTACTAGTTTCCTGAGATCATCCTTATAGTGAATGTTAGGCTTCACATTAATCAGAAAATGAATCTTAAGTGAGACTGTTTCATAAAACTTTTCAATAAGAAAATTAAAAAGAAATCACACAGAACTATAAAATCACATTTTAATATATTTGCAAGGATATCATAATTTTAGTGGTACTGTTCATGGGATTAAAAAAGAAAATTTATCAAGAAATATGCCTAGCATTTCTTCATACAGACATGGAACATTAGATGTGATGATAAATTATAGATATGATTGAATGTGGAGCTGAATGATTAAACTTGCAACCAAAGAGCAAGCAGTCAATAAATACTGCTTGACTGATTTATAAGCAAGGTTGTAATCTTAAATGCATCCAAAAGTTAAGAAAAAAAGCACACAATAAAAGTAAAAGAAAAAAAAATGTGCTAATAACATGTTACTATAAATCTCTTCACCTCTAGATAGCACCCTTTATTTCTTAATACAGGTAAACCAAAATACAGGTTCATTTATCTCTGTGACCAATAAATTCATTTTTCCAGTTAGGGAATATTGGAGAAATAGACCATAGCTGAAGTCTTGTCTATTTTCTATAGTTTTGTGATAATAAATCCTATGTAAAATATTGAAGAGTTTAACTTAGAGTATGAGCTATAGGATGTGGATATTTGTAATTTACAAGTCCTTTGACTTCAGAGCTATCCTGAAGAGAATTCAAAGATGTAATGATCATTTTTGCTAGCTTTTATATACTTCCCTTTTACGTTCATCTCTCTGGCACTAAAATGTGCATGTCATTAGTCTTTTCCTTTTGTAACCAAGTATAATACCCCTACCTAAATGTTTCCCTCTTGTCTTCCAAAGAAGTAACTGATGTTTTCCATTCTCTTAAGGTCTTTTTTTTTTTTTAAAAAAAAAAACATGGGATCAACTAATTAATCTAGAATTGTTGCTATTATATCAAAGACCTATTACCTCTAACTCTCCAACTGTCTTCCACAGTGGGAAATATCCCATTTAATAGTGGCCTTTATTGCAATGTCTTCATTTTGTTTTTAACTTGCAGAGATTAAGATTTAACCCAGAGTTAAGAAGTTTATGCTACTAAGCAGAGCAGATTTTTGTCATGACAGCTCAGCAAAAATGTGTTTGGAGAAGCAAAATCTTGTGGAATTCTAGAATCGCTGTACTGGCCTTGTTCCAGAGGGCACATTTTTTATGCTGTCCTCATCTTGTTAAGCTGGGTAAAGTAACTCATCTCCTGCCCTATAAAGAGCCTAGTTTAGAGAATTCCTTAACTTTTCTTTTGCTAACGTTCAACAAATTTAAACAGGGGCCTCCAACCTACGGCATGAATTGTACATTACTAACCGCATGTTCGACTTATGCTCATAGAAGTTTGGCATGATGTCTATGAAAGATTTCAGGGTATTGCAACAAAGCATATTTTCCTCCCTAGTCCAAGAAGTAATTTTTCTAGTTAGAGATATTTATTTCATAGTAAAAATATTAAAAGACTTAAACTTAGCAGAAACTAAACTTATTTTCAGAAACTGTACCACTTATCTGGAATGTAGAATTTTTCAAGGAAGAAAATTGCATTTTAAGGATTTCTTGAGTTATAGGTATTAGCTTTTATAACTTTAGGGAACTTTCACTCAAAGGTATGGTAAATTTCATTATGTCTTGACTGATGAAACACAGGCAAATATATGATTTCTTAACAGGACTTGTCTTACAATAAGAAAAGATAAATGAGTTGACCTAGTGGATGTACCCAAATGCCTCAGAGAATTAAATGCCCAGCTGAGAACAATTCCAATCAATGGCAATATCTTGGGTGCAGTCAGATCTCACAATCTTGGGTAATTGTTCAGCCACAAACTTCTGATTGTCAATTAAGCACAGGAGAGGAACTTCAATTTTCAACCAAGATCTGGAAAAATCTCAAAGCCTAGTCATTTCTATCTTTTTTAAAAAAAGTCTTAATTTATCTCATAATTATAACATAAGTTCAAAATAGTGGGAAAAGAGAAAAAGAGTTTTATATAAAACTCTTAATAAATCCCAATGTCAGAAAAATTCAAGCATTGTATGTTTATCTGTTGGCATTAATCTATACAGTTCCTCAAACAAATAAACTGAAGTTTCCTCAGTGACTCTTCAAACACACTTGAAAATATAATGCTGAAGAAAGGTAAAAAAATAAATAAATAAATAACACTGATATCAGGTACCTATAGTACTCTTCATTCTTATAAGGCATATTTTAACAGGTAAGGACTTTTTGTGCCATACAATACAACATCAAGTTAGGGCCCTTCTTTATTTTTATGGATCTTCGAATGTAACGTGATAAAATAATACCAGTGTGCTCCTGAAAAGCACTCCTGAGATGATATTGTCATGATAGGAAGATCTTTATTCAGATGACTATATCTATCTTTGATCTTGGCATAGGTACTTAGAAATTTCTACGGCAAATCACCCGTTGCTAAACTTATAAAAGACAGTCTTTTAAGATTTCCCTTTATAACAAATAGTAGTTTATTTTATAACATTCTGAGTATGTTTGTACAAGAAGAGTATGAAGTAAATCTTTGAATTTTGTATCACTCTAACTTTTAGACTAACAGTATTTGAGTGTGGGCTAGTCACTAATCTTTGTTGGATTTTAGTTTTCTCATAGGTAATGAAGGAATGTTAAACTACAGGATTTCCTAAGGTTATTTTTGTTCATAAAATCCATGAAACAAGATTCCTTTCCAGAAATACCTTAAATTCTACTGAATTAAATATGGATACAGTGTTTTTAACTCCCCATATTTTCAAAAGTCTCATTGCTGCCGGAGAATTTTATACATGAGAATGTACTCAAACTTCTTGTAAATGAGTAATATAATCAGGAAACATCCTTTGTGGATTTCTTTAGAAAAAACTTTAGTCATTCCTTCCCTGTAAATCTACAGGTACATGTGATATATTTCAGATGTATATCCTGGAAAATATTATGGTATATTTAAGATCAAAATTGATTCTGGGCCACACAATTAATTTTAAGCTAATATCTTCCAGAAAGTGATTTTTCCTGGTAGTTCTTCTAGTGTTACCAAGATAGTATAATATCTATTTTTCCTTGTACATAGTAAGAAGTTCACAGAATTAAAAATCATAAAGATACAAAGAAATAATACCTTTCACTTCATTCTCCAACCTCAGGCTTACCAAATAGAAAAATGCCTGCCTGGTTTTCTGGTTGATATAGACTTCTTTGATTGAGAAGTTAGCTATTTGGGAAAGGATGCAACATCTTTCTATCTTCTCTTGTACTATAGATTGCTATTCTTGCACTATATATTATAGTATAGATTAATGATTGCTTTATCAAGTTTACTTCCACTTTCACAATTTCTAGTACAATTTCTCTAGAATTCAGACAATGGTTCATATTTCAGTACTCTAGCAAGCCTTTATTCTCCTAGAAATTAGAATGCGATGTTTCTTGACAAGACATTTTAGACATGTCAAATCAACTATATTTGAATTTCATGTTGCAATTCACCAAATATGATAAATAGATTTGAAGATTATTTAGTCAAGGCACTTAAGAGTCTAGTTTTACCTTATCCTGAAAAAAGTTATGAATACCTAGTAAGATAAATAGAGGTAAAAATTATTGACACTTTAATGACATTAAGGATATCTTTGTCAACTTTGTTCTTAGTTTTATTCTATAGAGTCAGTTATTCATTCATTCAGCATGTTAAGGATATGATCAACATGTCAACTAGAAATGGATATTGTTTATGCATAGTAAGTAATTGTTCCCTCACTAGAGGTAACAACTCCAAATCTAGGTTAGTTACTAATATGCTAGCAGATGCTCAAATGACAATAATTTATTGCAACTCTGAAAAATAAACTTTTTTGCCAGTAGGTCAGAATATTTGAGATGCCTTTGATCACTATCTCTAATTGCCCCCTTCAGCAAAATATCCCATTGCCATTGGTATTTGGATTGGAACTGTCTATTATCTCATAATTAATTTGAGTAGAGTGAATATTCTCTGCATATATAGATGTTGGAGCTATTTATCTACCTTCCCACAATTCTATTTTTGTACATTCTATAGGTTTTCCTGTGTTGAAATTCACATCCTTCTTTAACTTGTTTGTTGAGTACTGATTAAGGAGGAAATAAGAGGAAATGAATCTAGCCTCTTCCCAAATTTGAACACATTCAATAAAGCCAATGCTTGCCTGCTTTACACAAATCCTATGGATCTTATTTGGGGAAAATGTTATATGAAGGCTGAATCCTCCATATAGCTTATTTGCTAGTGACCATGCTTTACCATATTAATATTCGTGTAGTTAATAGGAAATTGTCACAAATTCTAAAAAGTTTTCTTATATTTATTACTTTAAATTTTTAGATTTCTGGCAGCTATGTATATACCTTTGTGAAGATTTTAAGGCAAATTAGGAGATGGTTTATTAGATAACTATCATGTCATTTACTTTGTGCATTTTATTGGAAGATTTTCAATATCTACTTAATGTGTGGATTGAACTTTGTTAATCAGAATCACTGAACATAGAAATGACAGGATATTTTAAAATAGCCAGTCTGGCAACTCAGAATAAATAATATCTGTTAAAAGTCTTTGGTATACATTTTTTGAAAGAATTGTTTCCAAAACCTTGCTTTGTACAGGAAAACCTTAGTATATTAGGGATAGAGAAAAACAGTGCTTTCTCTTGATAAATATTTAGAAATAATTTTGGCTCTAAAAATATAGTCATATTTTGTTTATGCTGTAAACAATAATGTAATATTGTACCTATATAGAACTTACATCCAAGGGATGCCAAAGCAAATTTGGGGTTGGATGCATAATTTTGAAACATGGAGGTGAAGAGCTGCCCATCCTCCTTTCACTTGCATTTATATTGAGAACCCAACAGAGTTTGGTTAACATAAGTGTTCAACACCAATTGCAAGTCTGTTGGTTTCCATAGAGTCGCATGAGTGCACATCATGTTGTCTTGGAAACTAAAGTATCTATAAACACAGTTGTCCTCTGTTTAGATTGTGAGAGCAGCTATGAACACTTTCTTAGATTATAAATTATGCAAACTGTAAATTCATATTCATGTTACCATGGTAACAAGGACAGGTGTCCATTATATAAGATGAAAATTATAAAAAATTTGATCATTTGAAAGCAGACTCATATCTAACTGTAAATGTTTCCTTTTTCTTTGTTTCTATTCTTTGTAGGATGATGATATAAGTATAAATAACTATGACCACAGAGTACATATTCCATATATTTCACTTATTCTCAAAGCACTTTATACAATTCTAAAATATTTGGTTAGGGCACCTGCCGGATGCTGGTGAGGGACCTTGATGCCCAAGGAGATGGGAGGAAACCCCAAGTGAACCGTAGGACATGGGGGGACTGAGGGGGAAGGAGAAGTGGAGGCCAGACAGTACCAGAGCCCCTCAGGGGTGGCTGGGAGGGGGGGAGAGGGTCCCACGCCTGGAGGGACCCTTGGGGAATTGGATCAGGGAAGAGTGCACCAAGCATATCCCCTGCCCAATCGGCCTGGGAAGCATGCCCAGCTCTCAGGCTGGGTCCTATACCTTCAGAGGCCTTCCCTGGGCCGTGTGGATCCTGGGGGCATAGGAGGGAGGCCGGGCATAGGAGAGGCAGGCAGGAGGGGCTTAATCTCCAAAAGATACAAACAACTCATGAAGCTCAACATCAAAAAACAAACAACCCAATTAAAAACTGGGTGGAAGACCTAAATAGACATTTCACCAAAGAAGACATACAGACGGCCAAGAGGCACATGAAAAGATGCTCAACATCACTAATTATTAGAGAAATGCAAATGAAAAGTACAATGAGTTATCACCTCACACTGGTCAGAGTGGACATTATCAAAAAATCTAGAAACAGTAAATGCTGGAGAGGGTGTGGTGAAAAGGGAACCCTCCTGCACTGTTGGTGGGAATGTAAATTGATACAACCACTATGGAGAGCAGTATGGAGGTTCCTTAAAAAACTAAAAATAGAACTACCATATGACCCAGTAATCCCACTACTGGGCATATACCCTGAGAAAACCATAATTCAAAAAGAGACACGTGACACAATGTTCATTGCAGCACTATTTACAATAGCCAGGACATGGAAGCAACCTAAATGTTCGACAGATGAATAGATAAGAAGATGTGGCACATATATACAATGGAATATTACTCAGCCATAAAAGGAAATGAAATTGAGTTATTTGTAGTGAGGTGGATGGTCCTAGAGTCTGTCCTACAGCGTGAAGTAAGTCAGAAAGAGAAAAACAAATACTGTATGTTAAAAAATATGTATGGAATCTAAAAAAAAAATTGTACTGATGAGCCTAGTGGCAGGGCAGGAATAAAGACGTAGACATAGAGAATGGACTTGAAGACACGGGGTGGGGAGGGGAACGCTGGGATGAAGTGAGAGATTAGCATTGGCATATATACACTACTAAATGTAAAATAGATAGCTAGTGGGAAGAAGCAGCAGAGCACAGGGAGATCAGCTCGGTGCTTTGTGATAACCTAGAGAGGTGGCATAAAGAGGGTGGGAGGGAGGCTCAAGAGGGAGGGGATATGGGGATATATGTATGCATACGGCTGATTCACTTTGTTGTACAAGAGAAACTAACACAGCATTGTGAAGCAATTATACTCCAATAAAGATGTATAAAAAATAAATAAATAAAATAAATAAATAAAATAAAATATTTGGTGATTCAATAAATAAATTACCTGTATATTTATTAATATTTACTTAATCATGTTTCTTGCTTAATTGAATTATTGGCTTAATAATTATTATCATAATATTAAGATTTATTAAAATAAAATAGCAAAAAAATATAGATTTTATGAACTAATAATAATACTTTTATTTGAACCACAACTGATATAAACTTAGTGGTGTTTTGATCTATATATTTTTTCACCTCCCTCCCTGCATTTATTATAGTTAAATCCAAATTATTATTAGTGTTTTTGTTAAGATAAATGAGTTTTCTTGTTATAGAAACAAGGGTATTAAAATAAATAAATTGTTAAAAACTGAAAAATTTAGATCTGTAGGTCCTTTAGATATATCTAACTGTTAATGTCTCTTTTTTTTATAGCAACTGAATTTGAAAAATCGTGCATGCTGCCTATAAATTTTTAAATATAAGAAAGTTAATCAGTAGAAAATTCCAAACCATATATTTTTAGAAAAACGAGTAATCTTATTATGCTCCTTCTTTATTGATTCTTTCCCTTACTATAAGAAGATCCACATATTTCTTAAATGAGCATGTCAGTTCTTTTAAATATCTGTATAAATATTTTGCATTATATATATCATTATTCATGTAGCTAATCCCCTATAGATGGAAAATTAGGTTGTTTCCAATTATCCTATTACTAATTATATAGGAGTATTTTTACGTATGTATATATATATATTGGTTTACATCTATATATTTTTCTGTAGATGGATTCCAAGAAAGATTTTGTTTTTTATATAAAACTTAATAGTTAGAGACAATATTGTAAATTATCTTTGACAATATTCACTAATAATAATTATATGAATAGGGTGTATTTTTCCTATTTTGCAAAAATGCAGTATGCTTATATAAAATTTTATCATATATGTACTAATGCATACAGATGTAGGATACATTTAAAAAATTAAGCATCTTGCATATGTATTACACATATAAATATGGTGTTATTTAAGGTGTATATATATCTATCCTGAAAAAACTTTCAGTCATTTTTTAATTGTTCAGTTCAAGGAGCTTAAACTTGGAATTAACAATAAAAAAATTCAACAACAAATGAAACAAATACCTTAGGCTTTATGAAAAGAAACATAAAACAATCATTCCATTGGAATGATGAAAAAAGCATTCCATTCCATTGGACTCACCTACAGATGTCTGGTGTGATCTCTCTTTCTCTCTCTCTCTCCCTCCCCAGTTTCCTCTTCTGTGGTTCTATGCTCGCTAATTCTATCCACTTCAATCTCTTGTACTCTTATCTCTATCCTCCCAATTCAGTGGATTCCTAGCTGTGTTTGAGTACTCCCTCTCTGTGCTACAGACTATTTCTGAGCAGTTAGCTGAGCAATTATAGAGCTACCTTATTTGGTTCTGTTTTCTCAGATTGCAATTCTTTGCTGCCTTGGTCCAATATCCAAGAAGAGTGATTTTATACATTTTGTCTAATTTTCTAGTTGTTTAATTTTTCATGGCCAGAAGTAGATGTCTCACATTCTTTTTAAAATCTATTTTTATTGGATATAGAATTGTGGATTGACAATCTCTTCCCCCAAATGCTTTGAAGATCTTTCTACTCTCTTCTGGCTTACCTTTTCTCTGATGATAAGTCTATGGTTACTCTTCTTCTTGTTCTTTTGTCTGTAATGTGTCTTTTTTCTCTTGCTCCTTTTGAGTTTCTACATATCCCTGGCTTTCAACAATTTAATTATTATATGCCCTGTTGTGGTTTTCTTGGTTTAATCCTGTCTGAGGTTTATTGAGCTTCTTAAATTTGTGTGCTTATAGTTTTCATATAATTTGAAAAATGTTCATTATTATTTTGATTTATTTTCTGCCTTCTTCTTTCCCCTTCCACACTTTTATTTCATGGACTTGATAAACACATTTCAGATCTTTTCATATTGCCCAATAGATTTCTGAGATTCTTCATTTTTTTGAGCCTTTCTTTGTGTGTGTGTGTTTATCATTTCAAATGCCATACATTCCAATTCATTAATCTATTCTTTTGAGTTTCTTATCTCCTATTATTCTGACCAGTAAAATTTTTATTTCAAATATTTTCACTTCATTGTTAAATGTTCCATTTGATTCTAATTTTTATCTTCCATTTCTCTCCTTATGTTTGTGATTTTCTTTAAATCCTTGAGAATATTTATTGTACTTATAACAACTCTTTTCAAGTACTTGCTAGCCTATTTTATCATTGCTGTATTTTAGAGTCTCTCTCTATAGACTAATTGTTCTACTATTTATTGATTATATTTTACTTTTTTTTTTTTACATATCTAGGGAGTTTTAATTGGTTGCTGTATATTGCTGTACATTTCATGTTGATAGATACTGGGTTTGTTGTATTTCTTTAAAAAATAGAGGTCTTTGCACTGGCAGATCAGATATGCATGGATCATCTAGATCTTCTGTCATGTATTTTTTTTAACTTTTAAGTAAAAGTTTTAAATTCTTTTACCCATTACTGTATTGCTAGTATAGCCCACTAGTAAGACATGACCTTGATGGGGTTCTCCACTGAAGCACAGTAGGTTCAACAAGGACTCATCAATACAGTGGTCAGTACTCAGATATCTCTTAACCCTGTGTGAGTTTGGGGAACTTTTCATTTTACTGCACTAGAGTTAGATTTTGCCCAGCCTCATAGAATTTCATGATATATATATGTGGATTAGTTGTCAGTCACAAACTCAAGGAACACTTCATCACATTCCTGGAGCTGTTTCTCAATACAGTGCTCTCTTCTCTAATACTCTGCAAGTATTCCAGACACCTCAGCCGTTTTGAACTGTGATATATGTCTTTTCAATGCAATGTAAAAGTTGGTTTCATCTCAGTGTAACATAATCTGGAAAGCGTTTTCAGGTAGAGAGGCTGAGCAGTTGTACAGTTCACTTGCTTTGTTTTTGTTTTCCTAGGGGTCACAGTCCTGAGTTGTCTGTTGTCCAATGTGAAAAGACAGTTGTCTCATGTCTTTTTCCAGGCTTCTAATTGTTTTTGAGGGAGTGATAGTCCAGTCCCAGCTACTCTAATATGCCCAAAGCATAAGAGCTACTAGTGGTTTTTCAAGGAGGAAAGCACTTAACCGCTCTGTGATTTAGTTTCCTTATCATTAGAGTTTGGATTATAATATATACCTTATTAAAGGTTATTGGCTTTATCTCAAACCTTACTACAGCTAAGATAACCTGAACTTTTATTGTGTTGCTTTCCCATAAAAGTGCTCTTTTCTCCAAACTGCCAAATCTATTGGGAGACAAGTCACCTAAGACCATCTCGATCATACCATGAAACTAAGTGAGAAGTTTGGCTTATTTGCCAACACTCCTTCATTAGACTAGCAGATGTAATCATATCCTGATGTGCCTGTTTACCTCTGTCACCACAAGTAGCTACCTCATCCATCATCACCCAGGCTTTTATTTCTATATTGATTTGTACATCTCAATCTATGTCAATCCTCTTTTTGCTTGTCCTCTTAAGTCTTTTCACTGGAACCATAAATCTGCCTTTACTGAATGTCCAGTTTTTCTCAATTTCTTCTCTGAAAATTTCTTCCACCTCCTGGTGTTAACTGATCTGTGGCTATTTTCTGAGATTTCTCCTTAATCTGTAGACTCCTTAATCGGAAGCTCATTTTTTCCATCATCTCTCTTTGCCTTCATTCTAAAAAAGTGTGATAACCATCCTTCTTGTTTTCCCTTTTTGCTATCCACTCATTTATTTTCCTTTCTCCTTAACATACTCCTTTCTCTTATAAAATCTTGTGTCTGTATAGGTCATCCATAACATTTCTTCCTGCTATCACCTACTGAACTCTTGGTTATGCCTAGTGATCATGTAAAATTTTAACTTGAACCTACTCTAGCACATTAACTTAAAATTTGGATTATTAATGTAATCTCTCCTTCAATGAGACCAATTATCTCAATAGAGCTAAAAACATCTGCATTCTGATTGAATCCAATTGCCTTCCCCCGTTCTTGTGATTTCCTTCAGAATTTTTGTGGTTTTCCCTAATAATCTCCTTTCTGGTTCATCCTTCTCTTCTATAAAATTATATATGCCTCAGAGTTCTCTTTACTTTCTTTACTCTCTGTTGAATTCACTCAGTCTCCTGACTTTATTTCCACCTCTCTCCAGTCTCATTATCTCCCCTGTGCTTAAATCTCATATGATAAGCTATAGATAAAAGACTACATGTCTAACAGGTAGCTCATACTTAATATGACTATAACAGAGTTCTTACTTTTCATTACTCTAATAAAAACTATTATCTTCTTCACTCTTTCTCACCTTAATTTATTTGTAGCATTATCTACTCATTTACAAAAACCAAAGATCTAAATGCCATTCTTATAACTTTTTCTCATTATTATTCACATTAAATTTTTCAACAAAGATTGTTACTTTACCATCAATTTATATTTTCACCTTCTCGTTCTGTCACTAATGCCACCACATAAATTGTAGTAATCTGAAATACTGAAAAAATTTCCCCAGTTAGTGTTTTTGTTCTCCAATTTCTTTTTCCACAATTCCGTTTCTACTGTATATCCAGAAAGACTTGAGTTACCCTCCATGGTGAACATTTTACTATGTGTACACTGACTAAACTTTTATTCTAGATTATTCAAGTCCATTCCCATTTCTGAGTTTCTGCACTTGCTTTTCCTTGGCCTGAAGCACACTTTTTTTGACTCTTAGTATAGTAAACTACTCTCATTTTTATTTTTATTTTCACTTAGCTGAAATGTCAGACATTCTGAGTAGTCTTTTTTTTAATGTAAAAATATGCATGTGTCAGATGTCACTGATGTGTTCAACATTTTATCGTTATTTAAAATGAGATTCTAAATAATCCACTTAAGTCATTTTAATAACATATAAATATGTTCATGTAATATTGACGCTTTATGAATATCTGTTTGAATTTAACAAAGGAAAGTGCTACATTGTTATAAAAGGCATGCTTACAACTTTACTATGAAAAATGAATATTGGGACTTAGATTTTATATCCCCCATTGTGTTACAGACCTACAGAGGAATTATACTATATTGTAGTACCTCATACAGTCCTGTCACAATAAAGTTGTGACTCACATGAACTTTGTCCCAATGTTGACTGCCTACATTTATTTCTGAGATAAAGCAAATTGCTTTATTTTGACTAGATTTATGAAAAGGTGTATTTCTACATTTGAAACTCTTGATCATAATGGAAAATTTCTTAAGCAGGCATCTGACTTAAAACAACCCTAATGATCATGAAAGCTGTTAAATCATTACTTGAATAAGTACTGAAGGGACTCAATATCTAAAATATTGTTAAGAGAGGGGTAAACAAGAACATCTCTCTTAATAGAAAAAGCTTAATAATAATCTCAAGCATTATTGTATTTTAAAAGTACATGGAAACACATTCGGACTTCTAAAGACATGAATTTTTTAGTTTTTGAAGTTTTTCAGGCAATGTATTTTCCTAACACCAAAATATCAGTTTAATTAGTGGATTTAGGGAAAAGTATTATGATATAAAGAGCTTTTAACATACTATGTTAAAACACAGACATGGAATAGAGAAATTAAGCAAAGTTGTGGCCTTTCACTTTATTTTTTCCTATTTTATTGAGATATAACCAACATATATTGTATAAGTTTAAGGTGTACATTATAAAGATTTGAAATATTGCAAAATGATTACCACAATAAGTTTACTTAGCATCATCACCTCACATAATTCCAATATTTTTGTTCCTTCTGATAAGAACTTTAAGATCTACTCTCTTAGCAACTTTCAAATATACAATACAGCGTTGTTAACTATAGTTTCATCATGTACATTTCATCCCAGAACTTATTTATCTTAAAACTGAAAATTTGTATCTTTTAACCAAATTTACCAAATTCCCCTATCCCTCACCTCCCCCAACCCCACCTCTGACAATCACAAATCTGGTCACTTTTTTTATGAGTTTATTCAGATTTTTTTGTTTTGTTTTGTTTTGTTTTATAGTCCACATATAAGTGAAATCATTCAGTGTTTGTATCTTTTTGTCTGACTTATTTCACTTAGCATAATGCTCTCCAGGTCCATCCATGTTGTCACAAATGGCAGGATTTCCCTTTTTTATGGGTGAATAGTACTCCAGTGTGTGTCTGTGTGTGTGTGTGGGGGGGGTGTCTGCGTGTATACAATCGCCAAGATATGGAAATACTAAGTGTCTATCAATGAATAAATGGATAAAAAATGTGATATATATATATAAATAGGTAAAGAAATGTGATATACACATATATGTGTATATCACATTTCTTTACCTATCTATCCATTGATGGACACTTAGTATTTCCATGTCTTGGCTATTGTAAATAATGATGCAATGTACATGTGAATGCAGATATCTCTTCAGGATAGTGATTTTGTTTTCTTCATATATATACTCAGAAGTTGAATTGCAGGATCATACAATAGTCTTATCTTTAATTTTCTTTGAATCTGCACACTGTCTCCACATTGGCTATACCAACTTATATTCCAAATCAGTGCACAAGTGTTCACTTTTCTCCGTATCCTTACCAGCATTTGTTATGTCATCTTTCTGATGATAACCATTCTGACAGGTGTGAGGTGATATCTTATAGTAATTTCTATTTGCAATTCCCTGATGATTAGTGATGTTGAGCACCTTTTCATGTGCATGGCCATTGAATATCTTCTTTGGAAAAAAAATATCTATTTGGGCAGTTTGCCCATTTTTTAGATGAATTAGTTTTAGGTTTTTTTTTTTTTTTTTTTTTTGCTATTGAGTTGTATGAGTTCCTTACATATTTTGGATATTAATCCCTAATCAGATGTGTGGTTTGCAAATGTTTGCTCACATTCTGTATGTTGTCTTTTCATTTTTTGTTCATTTGCTATGCTGTACAGATGATTTTTATTTTGATGTAATCTCACTTGTTTATTTTTAATTTTATTGCTTGTGGTTTAGGTGTTATATCCAAAAAATCATTGCCAAGACTCAAGTTAAAAAAAAAAAAAAAAGTTCCCTATATTTTCTTCTAGGAATTTTGTGGTTTAGGTCTTATATTCAAGTCTTTAATCCATTTTGGGGTTAAGTTTTGTAAGTGCTGTAAGACAGGGATCTAGTTTAATCTTTTTGCATGTGAATATTCAATTTTCCCAGGACCATTTACTGAAGACTGTCTTTTCTCCACTGAATATTTTTGGATCCCTTGTCAAATATCAGTTGACATGTGTTCATGCATGGGTTTCTTTCTGAGCTTTCAGTTCTGCTCCATTAAGCTACGTGTCTGTTTTTATGCCAGTACCATACTGGGTTGATTACTATAGCTTTGTAATATGGTTTGAAATCAGCTTTTCACTTTAAAAATAGTGACATTATTTCTTTTACATTTGGGACACATTTTTAATAGAATCATAACCTTTGCAGTTAAATCTTTTAAACCAAGCACTAGTGTTTTAGTTTGTGAAACAATATCCAATAATTTTAAATTGGAAGAAAATAAAATGACTGGCATTTTCTCTCATATGCATTCGTATTTCAATAGCAAAAGATAGAAAAAATATATAGTGTCTGGAAATGTACATTAGATCAAATTATCAAATGTGTTTTGTGGTTAAGCTATAAGTCAATTAAGTCATACAACATAGGGTAAACACTGAAAATGAATTCCTAAGAGTTAAGTGCCAGTTGGTCAGATGACAGAAACAAACCAAACACACACACACACAACTACGTGTGTATATGTGTATGAATATACTTCTGTGTATATATATTTTTGTATGTATATATTTATATATTTAAAGGAAACCTATTTCCTTTTAGTTCTGGCATTACAAATAGATGAATATAAGCAAATAAGTAAAGGAAAAGTCTTATGACTCAATGATAATTATTTTAATTAAATAAATTAACATAAGCTCTAACCTTGAGCAGATAAACCTTATGCAACATTTTCCTTTTAATATGTTGTCTAATAACTCTGTTTATCATGAAAAGGTACATTCTTTGTGCCTAAATTATTGTGTTTTCTTGTTGAAAAATTCTTGAAAAAAATAGTGATCATTTTATTCTGATTTTAATAACATATTACATATTACTTAATATTATATCTGTATATATATAATATATATATATACACATATGTGTGTGTGTATGTGTGTCTGTGTCTTTGTAGACTATTCATGAATGTTTTGGGCAAATTTAGAATACCCTGTTTTTCCTGATGATAATTTTAGAGCAAAATGTATTTATTATATGACAATTATTCATTATGTGATGGATCTTTTAATCTTCAATAATCCTTAAACCCTTGAAACTATGATGTGTGTAAAGTTTTACTTTGAAGAACAAATGTAATTTTAAAAATCTAAAATAATGATACTTCCACTGGTGTGTGTGCTTGTACCAGGTTTATAGGAAAGTGATAGAAAGTCAGAAAAGAAGAAAGAAGCAAAACAATGCAGAGAGAAAAAGCAGATTAAACAAATAATTGTATCAAACAATGCTTGAATGCACTTGTAGTATATCAAAATTCTTAAACAATGTGTTACAGTACATGAAGATTTCATTCTATTTAAAGGAAATCAGTGGCTTTAAAAAATATATAAAATGCTATTCTTAGCTCACAGAATAAACAAGAAGCAATAATGAATTTAGATACTAGAGTTTTTTATTAAAATATGGAGATGCTCCTAATTCAACTAATATTGATTGAGTTATGATAGGGCATTTTAAATATCTGGTTTAGTATTTAAAATAATATATCTATAGTATTAATTAAACCAGAAAAAAAGACTAAATGTAGCAATCATTTCTAGTTAACTTTTTCATCAGAAATTCTTATTTTTTAATTATCAAATATCAAGTATGTAAGTCATATTAGATCTGTGCTTTTTACCATGTAAAAGTCAAAGCCTGGCCTAAAATGATATGTAAAATTAAGGGTGACATATAGATTGCATTTATAGCAGGGACGAGAATGTAATGTTTCAGATGCTGCATTAGGGAGAAAAAAGGAATCCTTTTGAAGACTTCTGTGATTCCAAGTAGCCAAATAAATCAGGATTGTGTGTTTACTAAACTGAATTATATGCATATCATGGAATAAATCTACAATGTTGGCTACAGTAATGAGTATACCCAAACTACATCAGTATTTCATTTGCTAATAGTAATGTATAGCACAAGACAGGTCGTAATGTGTTTGCAGAAGCATTCAGGCAAGGAACTCAGCCATGTAGGCTTATTTTGCAGTGCAGAGTACACTGATTATGCTCAAAGATTGTGTATCATCTCTGTTTGAGCCTATAAATCTATGTGGAAAAATTGAAGAGCAGATTTTGATAAGGTATTATTGGAATTAATAGAGTTGCAAAATATATACCTACGTGCAATCCTTGGGAAATAAAAACTATTTTTCCCCATCCAAAAGGGAAGTGATATTTTCTTTAGTATGTCATGGGTTTTCTTAAAAAACATAATTTTCAATAATATAAAATATGTTTTTCAATACACCTTTAGGAAATTTAGGAAAAGTTTATTTTAAATAAAACCCATTTATTTAGAAGTTACATTACATAATGAGTTATTTTTAACCTGGAGTAGATAGCCCTCTCCCCATTTTGGAAATTGAGGTTTAACAAAATGGTATACTTTACTCATTATTATAGACACATGAATATTCAAGAAATAGAATTTTCACTATTTTTATCAAAACTGAAGAAACAGAATTAGGTTTTACAGCTCTAAGAAGTAAGTTTCATTCTGTGCCATACCTTATCTTTGTTCAATGCAAAGTGTTGGAATACTATTTGCCATTATAAAATTATCAAGGATAGCCCAATATTAGGCAGTGAATCCTTTATCTCATCTTTTTTTTTTTGTCACTTCTAAAATTCTATGAATTTGTTCATACAGCTGTGGGAAATCTGGCACTCATACTTTTTTTGGTGCAAATTCCAATCTGTAAAATCCTTATGGAGTAGAATTTGACAATGTCTAACAAAACAACATATGTGTTGATCTTATGACTCCAAAATTTCCCTTCTTGTGGAGTTTATGCTAAAGATACACCTCCAATAATATAAAAATACATAAATGTATATTTATTAATTGCAGCATTTTTTGTATTTACAATATACTGGAAACAGTGTAAATACCCCAAACATAGAAGAGTGGTTAATAAACTGGTATAGCCACAAAATGGTCATGCAGTTGTAAAATGGAATGTAAAAGATCTATAAGATCTGATGTAGAATGATTTTCAAGAAAATAGAAAAGAATATCTATACATACAGAGAAATAACACATTTTGTGAAAAAGGAAGGGAAAATTAAAATAATACGTATTTGCTTACTTATGCATAAAGAGATAAACACAGAAAGGATAAGCCAGAAACCAATAATATTAGTTCCTTATGTTGAGATGGAAGCATACAGTGTAGAAAGAATAGAAATAATAGGGGTTGAGAAGAACACTTCTGTGAATATATTTTTTATACAACTCTGACTTTTTAAATTATGTTAATGTTTCACATACTCAAAAAATAATAAACTCAGAAATCAAAGGGGATAGAGAAAACATACTAACATAAAAATGAACAGAAACACATAAATTCAAGTACATTTCAAAAGAATAGTATAACTATAGGAAAGGGGGGGGGGAATTAACAGTTTTTGGACAACATGCTCTTAGGCTAAACACAAATCCTGTACTTCAGTTGCTGTTTCATTTTCCTATTTTTATGTGTTAGCAACTCTTAAAGTACTTTCTGTGTATTCTGTGAGTGAGTAAATAGGTTAATATCTTGTGATAATGAGATCCCAATTTGTTACTGTGTTAGTTGGAAAGCTCCTTGGGAGCTTCCCAGGTGAAATCTGAAACTGGTCCTATAGGAGTAGGGAAGGGAGAGACTAAAGAAAAAGTCAGGCTGCTTCAGATTGGTAGGTGGCAGGTTTGGAATTGGCAGATGATCGATGGATACATAATAGATAGATATTGAAATAGAAGAGAGGTTTATAGATATGTGTGAAAGTACGCATATACATTCATTTATTTCCTAACCCTGTCTTCTGATATAGCCAAGAAGCCATGACCTTTGGTAGCACAGAGCAGTGGCCAGATTTTGGCTTCTATATTCAAGCCTTTACTAAAAGGAGCTAGAGGTCCTTCATGAAATGGCGTTGCCAGGACTAGATCAACTGATCCTAGATGAGCCTAGAATACATTTTTGTGCTAACAAGTCAGGAAGTGCTTAAAGAATGATGGAGATATTTCAAAAGAACACAAGATTCAACGTGAAGGGGTCCATACTGGAAATTTCTGACAATTTAAGTATCAAATAAATAAATATAAGTAGATAATTATAATACAGTGAACACAATAAGAACCCATAACCCATATTGATATAAATAAATTAATATATGCAAACAAATAACTAAGAAGGGAAAGTTCTTCCTTACAGTAGAAAGCTGAAATATGTAGAATTATAAAATTTGGTAACCATAAAAATAATAATTGACCTAGGCAAGAATCATCAATGAATGCTTAATTAGCATTTGAAAGTTTTATGATTAATAGCTAATTGTAATAATCTCAAAGTATAGCACCATAATATACTTATTGATTACAATGGGGAAATAATTTCACAGTGGATAAAGCTGGAAGTCATCACCTTAACTGAGTGATTAAAATTAAGATCTACAGTACTGGCATAAATAGGCATTATGACTTCCTTGATTAGAATGCACTGAGAGAAAACACAACATGTGTTGAAAGCCCTTAAAGAGACACTGTGGAACTTCCCTGGTGCCGCAGTGGTTAAGAATCTGCCTGCCAATGCAGGGGACACGGTTCGATCCCTGGTCTGGAAGATCCCACATGCTGCAGAGCAACCAAGCCCATGCGCCACCACTACTGAGCCTGAGCTCTAGAGCCCGCGAGCCACAACTACTGAGCCTGCGTGCTGCAACTACTGAAGCTTGAGCACCTAGAGCCCATGCTCTGCAACAAGAGAGGCCACCACAGTGAGAAGCCCACACACTGCAATGAAGAGTAGCCCCCCACTTGCTGCAACTAGAGATAGCCCGTGCACAGCAGCAAAGACCCAACTCAGACAAAAAAATAAGTAAATAAATAAAAATAAAAGTAAAATTATATTAAAAAAAAGAGAGAGACACTGTGCCATTCATGAAGAGAAAAATCCTTCTGCTGGCTTTAAAGAAGTGAGCTGCCACGCTGTACAGGAACCTGTGAGATGGCCATTAAGGCAAGAAATGCACGGGGGCTCTAGGAGATGAAAGGGAACCCTGGCTGACAGTCGGCAAGAAAATATAGAACTCAGTCCTACAACTGCAAATAACTACACTCTTCTAACAAACTTGGAGCTTGGAAGAGGACCCTAAGTTCCAGAAAGAAACAAAGCCCACCCAGTAACTTGATGGCATCATTGGGAGATATTGAGTGGAGGACCCAGTTAAGCTCTGCCTAGGCTTAACTGACCCTGACCCACAGAAACCGTGAGATAATAAATGTACGCTAGTTCAGACTGCAAAATCTGTGATAATTTGTTACACAGCAGAGACAATTAATACATATATGTTATTAGTATAATTTATCATCTCTACACCAGGCTACTAAAACATTTGACTGACACTGTCATGTTGTCCCTAATCATACTGAAAATACAGTGTAATACATTTACTTAAATGTTTTATATGGTGTAAAAACATATTCTTTTTATACATTTAAAAATTTGGATTTTCAAGTTATCTTCTACTATTAATTAGATTTATCTTACAACTGTTAAATATGAAACCTACCACAGAGCCAAATTTTAGCTGTCAAATGATTTATTCCTAAGAATAGTTTTTAAAAAGTACATCTTTCCTGTAATAATATCTATATATGATATTACTTAAATAGTTCTTTATTTACTTATATGCACAACAATTTAATTATTGATATCTGTTTGTGTGAGCATACTTTGAAACACATTAAAAATTCTTTTCTAAGAATCTTTTTATCAAACTTTACTTTTTAGAATAGTTTTGGATTTACTCAAAAATCAGAGAATATAGTACAGAGAGTTCACAGTTTCCTTTATTATTAACATCTTAGGTTGGTATGATGATTTGTTACAGTAAATTAACCAATGTTGATACATTATAATTAAAGTCTATAGTTTATTTTAGATTTTATTAGTTTTTACCTAATGTCCCTTTTCTGTTGGAATATTTTGGACAATACTCGGGTATTGAAGAAGTTTCCTCAACTGGATTCTCTAATTCTTTTTTTCTTGATGAGATTAGTGCTATGGGTTAATGCTAGGAAGACCACAGAAGTAAAGTGCCATTGTCATTACATCATATCAAGTATACATATTGTCAACATGATTTATGACTTTGATGTTGCTATTCATGCAATAATTAAATAAACAGATGAGAATTGATGGGAGCCAGAGTCTCACTGTTGGAGTGGGAGTTTACAGATAAGCAGGGGAAGAAGCTAGAATGATACATGTGGTAATGGATTGGAGACATAAGAATAAACTCAAGTTTAGCTGAGTATAAATACAGAGGGTTACCCACAGAAATATTTATAGATATGCGTAAATATGCAGGTTTGTATAACCACATATAATTTTTCTCTGTTAGCAGAGAAGGTTAAAAACAAACAAACAAACAAACAAACATCCCAGTAGCAAGGAGCACATCTGGTACCCAGATCTTGTTTACCTTTACCATTCTCCAATAAAAGCTACTAGGGCTTCCTGTAGAAATACCTGATTCTAAGACTAGGGAAGAAAATACAAATATAGCATCTTGTAATTCCAGAAAGTAAGAAAATGCCCAAACACACACACACACACACACACACACACACACACACACACACAGTGATAGGAGTTCAAGGGCCAACTAAATGAGTCCTCAGTGTTCAGCCAAAGCTGAAACAATATGAACAATCTTAACATAGTATTATAACACAAAGTATAGAATAAATATCCATAAGACCATACAAACATTAATTAATTAATGGGAAAGAAGAGACAAATGTCTCATGCAGAATTATTCCAACTAATTTATGAAGATACTCCGCCCTCAAGTTGGGAGAGTATGACTCCCTATTCCAGGTATGGGCTGGACATAAGAATTTCTAAGGTATGTAGTGTGGAAATGTGGGGATGAAGTAAAGCAGGAAGGGAGTGACTCTACAGTGAAGAAACTTGACTTGGTGATTGAGGACAACAAGAAGTCATAAATCCTTTGTTATTTTGAATTACTTACTCCACCCACCTATAAGAGTATCTGAAATTTATTGTCTGATGTCAAACATGTTGGCATGCGCAGTCACAGGATGAACCAGGGCATTAGAACTGAGGATGGGTGCCTAAAATGTACTTAGAAAGTGACTGTATTTTAATGTTCTGTCTTGCTAGACACATTGCCACGTTTATGGATTAGAAATATATAATTAAATACAACAATTTAGAGTTACTTAAACTTATAAAAATTGGTAAAAATAATTCTGAAGTAAATGAAAGAATCTACATATAACTTGTTTCCCAGTATTATGTACATTTACCTTATCACTTTTATGCTATTTAACTTCAGTGGTTAATAGATTGCCTTGTATCTATAGATGTTTAATAAATAATTTTCGATTTGATTATGAGTTCATAGAACAAAAAGTGCTATAAAGTGATTCTTCACTTTGGCATATTATTTCTGCCCTTTAAAAGTGGAGATTTATGTATATGACAATTGCATAATTTTACATGATACTTCTGCTGATGAAAACCCAGTTGTTCTTTCAGGAAAAAAAAATGGAAAAGCTATCTTCTTTACCAATTAAAAATCAAGAGAATAAGGATTTTAATAAGCCTCTTGAGAGACTTGTCTTTTCTATCTTTGATAAATGCATGATTATAAGAACGAATTATATGAGTAGCAATAATTTCCCAGTAATGTGATCATTGAAAGACCTCCCAACTGCAATATATCAGTATTAATTGGGAACAGATGATCATTTTAGTGGCATGCTCAAGTCATTATCCATATTTCAATACTTCATGAATACCTGAATATTCTTAGTGATTTTTTTTAAGATTTTCAGTGCAAACTTTAATAGGGTTGTTTACTTTAAAACTAGGAAAAAGTAAAAAAAAAAAAAAAATAGAATTAAGGTTTGTTAATTAAGACTATTTGAGAAAGATATTTTGAGAAAGTGAACCAAGTGTTCATTTTTCATTATTTTTGGATGTAGAAAGACTTTAACATTTACAATTATGCTATGTATTACCAGTTTGGGTATGTAGGCAACATCAAGCAACATTGATGCCTATGTCCTGAACTACTGATCCAAATTGTAGGATATAATCTGTTAATTTTAATAGATATTCAAAATATGAAATAATGCACCCCCCCCAAGTCTCTACAAGAATCTTGTATTTCCTAGTGATTATTATTTTTTCTTACATAGTTTATTTAAGACCTGTGTGTATCTTTCTCCACCTGAGAAATGCAAGCTATAATATCTCTGGTATTTGAAGGGATTCCAAAGCAAATCAAGTTTGTTCATGTCTTCTTACTTTCTATAATTAATTGTATATTTCTTAATTTTTAATATGATATTACAGTCACATCCTGTTATTAAGCTTACCAAAATGTCAAAAGAAGTTTTTACCACAGTTGAGTTCTGAAGGTTCAGCTAGTGCTCTCTTTACTGATAAATTATTCAATATTCCATATTTTTAGTATAAATCCAAATTTTTGATACAGTGTATTATGCTTCTTTCTTCTATAAAACCAATAATGTTTTTCTGCAGTTTGCAAAGTCTGTATTCTCTCCATTGTCTTCCTTTGCACCTCACTATTCTGGTTATTTTCTTACTTCTCTGACTACTTTTTTCATTTTAGTTTATATATTATCCTTTTTCATTTGAAATTCTTAAATATCAAGATTCTACAAGTTCTGTTAGTTATTCATTTCTATTTCAATTACCATTCCTAGTAATCTTTTTTCCACATTCATTAATTCATGTATCTGAAAATGATGTTTCCCGTCTTGAGCGTCTGTCACTGTTTTAAATGTTACAATATTATCTCACTTAACGTTTACAAAAACTTTGGCTGACTAGTGCTATTATTATTCTCTAATTTCAGATAAGCAGACACACTGAAGTTAAGTAGCTTGCTCAAGGTTACACAGGAAAGTGGTGGAGTCAGGGTTTTGTTTTGTTTGTTTTTGAAGCCAGGGTTTTTGACCCTGGACTCCAGTTACTGTGTTTCATGGATGTTTTCTGTAACCTAAGTTTAATGATTCTGATATTTTTCAATAAGTGTCTTTTTGCTCGTCCGTAACCCATTTCCTCAAGCTAGTAAGAGTGTTATTCTCTTCCTCTTTATCCAAATTCATTAAACTCTTTCACTTCTCATTCACACATGATTTTCACATCTAACCTCTCCATTCTCATCTCAACTGCTCTAATTTTGGACCTTGTCATCTTTTATTTTGGTGATTACAACAGCATCCTATCCCTGTCATCGATCTCTTCTCCTATCCCATTTCAAATTAACTGATCATCACACTGACGGCATTGTCTTACCAGAGAAAAAATTGGCCATGTCACTATGTCTCTAACAGATCAAATTATTTTGTTTAGATAATAGCATTTAAAAAAACAATTGTATGTCTTTAATTGGCATCATGGCCAATGGGAGCGTATGGCCAGGCTTACTGTATTAGTCCCGATGTTACATTAAGAGACAAAACTAAAACAAATTTAACTGTGGTACAATGAACAAAACACTATATGGTAATTGGTATACTCTTTATTTTCTAAGGGTATCCTGAGTTCCTTTGACTTGAAAAATTTCTCATTCTCTGTAGTCTTCACTGGCCATTTCCATTGGAGGACTTCTTGAGAAACAAAGGAGAGAATAAAATGTGACTTACTGACTCACTTGGATCCTTGACCTTGTGAGTATACCTTGTATGGCTCGTTTATTAGTTATTGAACAAATTAGGAGCCACTAAAACCAATCATGAGTCTCCATTCTCAATTCCCATCTGCTCTGAAGCAGGACCAGCTTTCATATTGGTCCACAGACTTTCAAAACCTTACCCCAGCTTAACGTTTCAATTTCCACCATGTCCCTAATGTATCCTGTGTGAAATTCTCCACATTCTGGAGACACTGTAGATGCTTTTTGTAGTACTGGCCTGTAGTATTCAATTCTTTGACAAACTCATCTGCAAAACCTACCAAAAATAGTGACTCTTCAATCAAGCCTTTTCCCAACTTTCCCAAGCAGTCTGTTGATCTATACTCTGCAGGGTATTTTTTCATGGCTTCTCATATTTTATCACAATTTATCTGCCCCATTCCCATTATCTTCCTTGATAATTAGAACCTTAAGAGCAAGAATTCTGTTCATTTATTCACTCTATATATCATGTTCTCTTTTCCATTTCTGCTTTTATATTTGTTTTATAACTGATATCACTTGATCTATGGAGAGTTACTATTCTCCTCCTCTAGATGCCTTTTGTTTTGTGACACAATTGTTTCTTTACTTTGTAGTCATGTTTTTATTCTATTTTCATCTCTTCACCACCATCTGCCCTCACCATTAAACCAGCAAGTACTGTGAAGGTAAGGATTTTATCTCACTGATTTTGATTCCCTCTAAGGCCCTAGCACATTGCTAAGCACCATTCCACCACCAAAAAGAATTCTAATTATTTTCCCTGATGAATCCTGTATTTCAATCAAACTGCATTTTTATGTACAAGTTAATTTGTTATTAATCAAATACATATAAAAGTGACCATTAAAGTTGTCATTAATAAAAAATAGCTAGTGTACTGTATTGAGCTGAAATAATTCCTACTAAAAGAAAGCAAACAAAGAATGAAGTATTCAGTTGGTTTACGTTACCTTTTTAGAAGTAAATACATAGTTTTCTATAAGCATCATTTTACTTCTTTTAAATAAATTTATTTATTTATTTATTCATCTTTTTATTTTTGGCTGAGTTGGGTCTTCGTTGCTGTGCACACGCTTTCTCTAGTTGCGGTGAGTGGGGGCTACTCTCCGTTGCAGCAAGTGGGCTTCTCATTGCAGTGGCTTCTCTTGTTGCAGAGCACGGGCTCTAGGTACACGGGCTTCAGTAGTTGTGGCATGTGGACTTAGTAGTTGTGGCTTGCGGGCTCTAGAGTGCAGGCTCAGTAGTTGTTGCGCACGGGCTTAGTTGCTCCGCGGCATGTGGGATCTTCCCGGACCAGGGTTCGAGCCCGTGTCCCCTGCATTGGCAGGCGGATTCTTAACGGCTGTGCCACTAGGGAAGTCCCTCATTTTACTTTAAATAGCACTTTTCCAATAACTTCTCAGACTCTAATTGTGCTGAAATTCGGACAAAGCATCAAGGAACATGCTAGTCAATGGTCATATTTTAAAATTTAATTATTTCCCCAGGAACAGTAACAGGTTGTTATTCTCCTATTTCTACTCCCTTTAGATTCTTTCAGTTAAAATATATGTAACATTAGCTAAAATGTGTGTGCGTGTGTGTGTTTAATACAAAGGATTTTATGAGAAGAATTAATACAAAAGGGACTATTCAAAAATTTTTATTTCTACTAAGATTGTGATTAGCTAGTCAGGGATGGAAGAATGACCAAAAACGGGACTATATCCTTCAAAATACTAAACAGAGGTGCAGAGGCAGTAACCCCAAGAGGGTTACAGAAATGGGACACTGGGGGACTTAAAACTAATGTCACAACACTGGTATGACATTGAAAATCCTACTATAATTTTTAAAATGTATATTTTAGAAAGTTTTTTATTTACAGAAAA
This sequence comes from Balaenoptera physalus, assembly GCF_965194825.1. Classification (NCBI taxonomy): domain Eukaryota; kingdom Metazoa; phylum Chordata; class Mammalia; order Artiodactyla; family Balaenopteridae; genus Balaenoptera; species Balaenoptera physalus. The sequence continues at coordinate 112,707,849 of NC_138891.1, read as the reverse complement.
ATTGGGAAGATAGTAGAGAGATTCCCATATACCTCACACACAGTTCCCCCTATTATTGACAACTTATCTAATTGTGTCACATTTTTATAATTAATGAGCCAATATTAATATATTATTATGAATGCATAGAGACCATTCTTTTTTCAGATTTCCTTAGGTTTGACCTTAGGCACTTTTTCTATTCCAGGATCTCATCCAGGATAACACATTATGTGTAGAAATTGTGTTTCCTTAGACTTCTCTTTGTTATAACAGTTTCTCAGATTTTCTTTGTCTTTGATGATCTTGACAATTTTGTGGAGTAATGATAAAGTTTTTGTCCCTCATTTGGGACTTTTATGACTTTTTTTTTCAATATTAAACTAGGGTTACATATATTTGGGAGGAAGATTACAGAGATAAACTATCCTTCTCATCACATCGTATCTGGCTGAGTTGAGAAAGTGTTTGTCAGGTTTTTCCACTGTAAAATTACTCTTCCCATGTCCCCTCTATACACACACTTCAGACTGTACTCTTTAAAGGGAAGTCATTATATGCAGTTTACATTTAAGGACTGGGAGCTATGCTTCACTTCCTTGAGGGTAAAGTATTTACATAAATTATTTGGAATTCTTCATGGGGAATTTTTCTTTTAAACCCCATTTATGTATTCACTCATTTATCTGTATCAGTATAGACTCATGAATATTTATTTTATACTTTGGGTGAAAATCTAATACTATCTTATTGATTTTGTTGTTCAAATTGTATTGACCATTAGGAGCTCTTTATCCAGCTCCTATGTCCCGTGGACATATCACTATCATTGCACGTGTGCGTGTGTTTTTAACTGTTCTCTACTTTTTAGCACTACTTGATACTCCAGAATTATCTTCTATATTTTACATCTCAGTTCTATATTTTATATTATTTGCCACTTTTCTAAGGAGTTCTGGTTCCTTTGTTGGAGAATCGTATTAGATACCACAAAATAGGCACTGGTGTGCTCATTGTGACTGAGATCCCAATCATTTAGATTACAGAGCAAAGAAATACATGTATGTATACTAACGCTTGTATATACAGTACATCTATCTGCCTGTCTGTCTGTCTAATCTATCTAGATATTTCTGTATGTAACCAACTGTATTTACATTAAGCTAAACATAAGTTAATGAATAATTCAAATCTATTACCATGTGTATCATTCAAGTCTCCACCCTTTCCTCGTATGTTTCTCTAAGTGAGAAACCTGACTCCAAGCATCCATTCCAGTATGCATCTAATGTACAGAAGTAGCAAAACTGTTAACTCACACTTCTGTGGGACACTACTTTATCAGTTAGAGTACAATGCTTATGTGCAGTTTATTTTGACTTTAGTTTCATAGTCTCCACTCACATATTAACCTTCTGTCCTGTGCCTTACTATACTGACTCATTAATTCCAGGAGGGTTGTTTCTCTTTCTTTCTTTCCTTCTTCCTTCCTTCCTTCCTTTCTATCTTTCTTTCTTTTTTTTTTTTTGTCAATTCTTTGGAACTTTCTACATACGCAACCATGTCATTGGTAAATTCATTTTTTCCTCCCAAAACTGTTATTTTCTCTCAGTTTATTTTGTTTTCTTTTCTTATTGTACTAGCTAAGACTTCCAGTATGATATTGAATAGGAATAGTGAAAGAAGACATTCTTGCCCTGTTCCCAACCTTAGGTGGAAAGTGTCAGCTTTCTCACTAAATGTGATGTTAACTGTAGATTTTTTGTAGATGTGGTGGAGACATATTTGAGAAAGTTCTCCTCTAGTCTTAGCTGAAAACTGATCATGAATAGGTTTTAGACTTTGTCAAATGCTTTTTCTGAAACTACTGATATAAGATTTTTCTTCTTTAGCTTCTTGATGTGATAGATTATAGTGATTGATTTTCATATATTGAATCATTCTTGTATATGTGGAATAAATTCAACCTGGTCATGGTATATATTTCTACTTACACATTGTTGGATTCAATTTGCTAATTTTTTTAAACATCTTTATTGGAGTATAATTGCTTTACAATGGTGTGTAGTTTCTGCTGTATAACAAAGTGAATCAGCTATACATAAACATTTATCCCCATTTCTACTCCCTCTTGCGTCTCCCTCCCACTCTCCCTATCCCACCCCTCTAGGTGGACACAAAGCACCGAGCTAATCTCCCTGTGCCATGTGGCTGCTTTCCACTAGCTATATATTTTACATTTGGTAGTGTATATATATCCATGCCACTCTCTCACTTCGTCTCAGCTTACCCTTCCCCCTCCCCATGTCCTCAAGTCCATTCTCTATATCTGAGTCTTTATTCCTGTCCTGCCCCTAAGTTCTTCAGAACCTTTTTTTTTTTTTTTATGTTTCCATATATATGTGTTAGCATACGGTATTTGTTTTTCTCTTTCTGACTTACTTCACTCTGTATGACAGTCTCTAGGTCCATCCACCTCACTGCAAATAACTCAGTTTCATTTCTGTTTATGACTGAGTAATATTCCATTGTATATATGTGCCACATCTTCTTTATCCATTCATCTGTTGATGGACACTTAGGTTGCTTCCATGTCCTGGCTATTGTAAATACTGCTGCAATGAACATTGTGGTACATGACTCTTTTTGAATTATGGTTTTCTCAGGGTTGATGCCCAGTAGTGGGATTGCTGGGTCATATGGTAGTTCTATTCTTAGTTTTTTAAGGAACTTCCATACTGTTCTATATAGTGGCTGTATCAATTTACATTCCCACCAACAGTGCAAGAGTGTTTCATTTTCTCCACACCCTTTCCAGCATTTATTGTTTGTAGATTTTGTGATGATGGCCATTCTGACCAGTGTGAGGTGATAGCTCATTGTAGTTTTGATTTGCATTTCTCTAATGATTAATGATGTTGAGCATTGTTTCATGTGTTTGCTGGCAATCTGTATATGTTCTTTGGAGAAATGTCTATTTAGGTCTTCTGCCCATTTTTGAATTGGGTTGTGTTTTTTTCTAATATTGAGCTGCATGAGCTGCTTGTATATTTTGGAGATTAAACCTTTGTCAGTTGCTTTGTTGGCAAATATTTTCTCCCATTCTGAGGGTTGTCTTTTCGTCTTGTTTATAGTTTCCTTTGCTGTGCAAAAGCTTTTAACTTTCATTAGGTCCCATTTGTTTATTTGTGTTTTTATTTCCATTTCTCTAGGAGGTGGGTCAAAAAGGATCTTGCTGTGATTTATGTCAGAGTGTTCTGCCTATGTTTTCCTCTAAGAGTTTTATAGTGTCTGGCCTTACATTTAGGTCTTTAGTCCATTTTGAGTTTATTTTTGTGTATGGTGTTAAGGAGTGTTCTAATTTGATTATTTTACATGTAGCTGTCCAGTTTTCCCAGCATCACTTATTGAAGAGACTGTCTTTTCTCCATCGTATATTCTTGCCTCCTTTGTCAAAGATAAGGTGACCATATGTGCATGGGTTTATCTCTGGGTTTTCTATCCTGTTCCATTGATATATATTTCTGTTTTTGTGCCAGTACCATACTGTCTTGATGACTGTAGCTTTGTAATATAGTCTGAAGCCAGGGAGCCTGATTCCTCCAGCTCCATTTTTCTTTCTTAAGATTGCTTTGGCTATTCGGGGTCTTTTGTGTTTCCATACAAATTGTGAAATTTTTTGTTCTAATTCTGTGAAAAATGCCATTGGTAGTTTGATAGGGATTGCATTGACTCTGTACTTTGCTTTGGGTAGTATAGTCATTTTCACAATGTTGATTCTTCCAATCCAAGAACATGGTATATCTCTCCATCTGTTTGTATCATCTTTAATTTCTTTCATCAGTGTCTTATAGCTTTCTGCATACCGGTCTTTTGTCTCCTTAGGTAGGTTTATTCTTAGGTATTTTATTCTTTTTGTTTCAAATTGCTAATGTTCTCTTGAGGATATTTGCATCTATAGTTATGAGAGATATTGATCTGTAATTTTCTTTTCTTATAATATCTTAATCTTGTTTTGGTATTAGGGTAATGCCAAATATTGAACTCATAGAATGCTGCTATATTTTGGAAAAGTTTGTAAAGAACTGGTATAATTTCTTTCTTAATTTTTTGGTAGGATTCATCAGTGAAATCATCTGGTCCTGGTACTTTCTTTTATGCAAGTTTGCTATTGATTCAATCCTCTTAATAGATACTATCATAGTTATATTTTTTAAAATTTTCCTTTAGACTTTGTCTTTAACCTATGTGTTATTTAAAATTTTTTTTTTAATCTCCAAACTTTTGTGATTTTCTGGCTCTCCTGTTTTTGATTTCTAGTTTGATTTCACTGTAGCCTCAGAACATAATTTGTATGATTTCTATAACCTTAAACTCATTAAGCTGTATTTTATGGCCCTGGATGTAGTGTATCTTGGTAAATTTTTTATGTAAATTTGAGAAGAATATGTATTCTGTGGTTGATGGATGAGGTTTTCTATAAATGTCAGTTAGATCAAGTTGACTGATGTTCAGGTCAACTGTATGTTTACTTATTTTCTGCCTGCTGGATCTTTCAGTTATTGAAAGAGAGATGCTGAAGTTTCCAACTATATTAGCAGACTTGCCTATTTTTTCCTGTCAGTTATGTCAGTTTTTGTCTCATGTGTTTTGGTGGTCTGTTGTTGAGTGCATATATTTTTAGAATTGTTGCATAAATGTAAAGAACTGACACATGTAATATTCTTTTTTATCCCTAATATTTTTTCTTGTTCTGAAGTCTGCTTTGTCTGAAATTAATATAACTACTACAGATTTATTTCTATTAGTGTTAGTATGCTATGTTTTTCTCCTTCCCTTTACTTTTAATCTGTTAGAATATTTGTATTTAAAGTGGGTTACTTATAGATGAATTAAATCTTATTTTTTAATTCTCTCTGACTATCTCTGCCATTTAATTGGTATACTTAGACAATTCACATTAGAAAGGATTATTTATATATTTTGATTAATATATACCATATTTTAACTATTTTTGTTGCATTTGATTTTTGGTTTTTTTTTCATCACTTTTTCTGCTTTCTCTGGTTTTAAATGACCATTTTATATTATTCCATTTTATCTCATTTCTTACATCAATTATACTTTTTTTTAAAACACTTTTTAGTAATTTCCCTAGAGTTTTTATTATACATTTTAAATTAATCTAAGTCATCATCGAATAACAGTATACCCTTTCATGTATACTGCAGATACTTTATAACAAACTATTCTCAATTCTTTTTTCCTCTCTTTATGACTTTATTGTCATACATTTCCAATATTTTTATGTTATAGTCATCTAATACATTGTTGCTGTTCCTACTTTAAGCAAACATGAATTTCTAGAGATTCAACTTTCTGATTTATCTCCCTTTCCTTTATTGGAATAAAATATTTTTAATCTTTTTTTCAAGGAAGATCTGCTGGTGGTGAAGTCTTTCAGTTTTTGTTTGTTTGACAAAATTTTTTTTTTCTTCCATTTTGAAAGTCAGTTCACCTTACATAGAATTTTAGGCTGTTATTTGTCTTTTAATACTTTACATAGTGTTATTCCACTTCCTCCTTTCTTATATGATTTCTGATGAGAAGTGTAATTCTTCCACCATTGGTAATAGTCCTCACCCTTATCCCTCTGACTTTTTTCAAGATTTTCTCTTAGTCTTTGGTTTACTTAAGTTTTAATATGATATGCCTAGGTATAGATATTTGGTGTTTATTCTGCTCAGCTTTCTCTAAGCTCCTTAGATATGTGATAAAGTGTCTGTCACAGACACAAATAATTCTGGAAAATTACTAGCCATTACTACTTCAAATATTTCTTCTGCTTCATTTTCTCTTTCTTTTACTTCTGCTATTCCAATTAGACATAAGTTATGCCTTTGGAATTGTTGTCCCACAATTCTTGGGTGTTCTATTTTGCTTTTTTTTCCCCACACATTTTGCATATCATTTAGGAATTACTATTGACTTATCTTCAAGCTTACTGATTCTTTCCCTGACCTTATCCTGTCTAGGGATGAGCCTATCAAGGCATTCTTCATTTCTGTTACTTTGGGGATTTTTTCTATAATTTTCTTTTGATCCTTTCTTAGTGTTCATTACTCTGCTTATACTGCTGTATTTTCTTGCATGTTTTGTACTTTTCCATTAGAGACATTAACATATTAATCACAATGATTGTAAATTCCCTGTTCAATGATTTCAATATGTATGTCATATCTGAGTCTGGTTGCAATACTCATTTTGTCTCTATGGACTGTAGTTTCTTATACCCTTGATATGCCTTGTATTTTTTTGTTGAAAGCTGTACATGATATAGAGTAGGTGTCCCCAACCCCCAGGCTGTGGATCATTACCAGACTGCAGCCTGTTAGGAACCAGGCCACACAGCAGGAGGTGAGTGGTGGGCCAGTGAGCGAAGCTTCATCTGCTGCTCCCCATCACTCCCCATCACTTGCATTACCTCCTGAACCATCCCCCCCCCAGCCTGTCCGTGGAAAAATTTTCTTTTACAAAACCAGTCCCTTGTGCCAAAATGGTTGGGGACCACCAATATAGAGCATAATATGAGCTGAGGTTAATAGCCTTTTATTTTGAGGCTTTATGTTAATCTGTCTAGGAGTGGTGCTGTGTTTAATTATTGTTATAACTGTAGATGCCAGAGACTTAAAACTTTTCTGGTATTCTTTTTTTTTTTTTTTTATCGATCCCATTTTCTTTGGGTTTTTCCAAGTATTCCTTCTAAAGAAAGTATATGATATGCAACAATTTTGGCTATACTCCTTTGTTATTTTATGTGAAGTTTGTTGGTATTGTGGTGAGGTATAGAGGAGGGGACACATCTACAAGCTTATAAGTATATCTCAGTTTTTAGTGAATCTGTGTCCCTGAGCTGCGACTTTTACTAGTGTTTCTTTTTTCCCCTTCCTAGCTGAGAGAGGAAGGCTACAGGGGACTGGAGTGGGAGAAATGCCCTTCCCCATGCTCTAATAATCTTTTCCTTTACAGAGTAAGCCTTTGTTAATGAGAGTTATCTGGGCGTATTTCCTGATGGTTTTGAGGTGGTGGTATGTCCTACAATCTTAGTTCTTTGATAGTTCAAGAAATTATGTTGATTTTCAGTTTTTTCAATTTTTTCTTATCGTAAAGATGAAACTGATAACTACAGAGCTCTTTACATGTTGAAGCTGAAGCCAGAAGTCAAATATTTTAGGTAAGAACAAAACCTCAAAATGAAATTTGCTCCCTCAGCTTTAAGTTTGTTTTTATTTTTCCTTTCAATGATGTAAGGATCAAGTGACAAATGCTTTCCAAATATGTCTCCTATTATTTTTGGAGGCCTTTCAGCCTAGTATCTCCCCAAATCATGAAAATTTGAAACTCTGCTAGCATCATGTAGTTGGATGGATCTGGTACTCTCTACAGAAAAGTGTCACTAAACAATGTTAGAGGAATATATCTCCTCTGAAAAATAATTTTGTTTCACTTTTCATTATTGAAATTGCATTTTGCTCTCCAGAAAGCCATTCATTAAAGCAGTCAGATTTATTTTTCAAATATGGAAATCAGGGGTCGCAAGTCTTATTCTTGATTTTGTATAACCAATGCACAAATGCATAAATATAAATAAAAGTGAAGTGGTACTTTCCAAATAACAGATCTGAGACAACTATGAGCATGACATCACCAATCAACATTTACTTTATTGAAAGATAAAATCTGCATGTATGTGACACTCAAAACTAACCAGGATTCATGAAGGATATTAAAAAGTTCATGAGCCACTTACACACTTCAAAAAAAAAAAAATTCTTACCAAGAAAAAAATTCACAAAGCATTACTGGAAATCAAAGTAAGCTGTATTTTCAGAATATGGATAAAATTGTATTTCCATTTTAATAGTTTTTAGTTTTCTATTGCTATATAAAAAATTACCACAAACTTAGCAGTTTAAACAACACATGTTTATTATCTCACAGTGTTTGTGTATCAGAATTCTGAGCACGTGTTGTCTGGTGTCTTAAAAGGTCTTACAGTGCTGCTATCATAGTGTTGATACCCAGCAGGGCCCTGTGGGGCTCCTGGGCACAAAGACTTTCTGTGTCCCCCATTTCTTTGAGTACAGGAAACAGCCTTCATTCAGCCTCCATGACCTTCCCTGAGTTCCAATTAACAAGCAGTTGTTAATTAGGGAAAGGAGGGGATGTGAGACCAGGGAGAAACAAACAGTCAAGAGTAGCCTTGGGGAAAGGTCCTGTTTTCCCATCAACAATACACACAACAATATCTTTGAGCTATTTTGCAGATGCTGAAATGCCCTCCAGGTGGGAGAAGTTAAGATGGTATGCTGCCCACAAACATGTAGACCTCAGACCAGTTGGACCTGAAGGTTGATGATGCTGACTCCTACTTACCTCACCACCAACCCATCAGAAGAATGCAAGACTGTTACTGCCTTGATTCTTATCGCATACCCATGACCACAAGCCCCAACTATAAGACCTCTCCCTATTCCCCAGGGAGGAGGGCACAGTTATTGAGGTGCTAGCCTACGGTGTTTCCCCTTTGCCTGGCAAAGTAATAAAGCTATCCTTTTCTACTTCACCCAAAACTGTCTCTGAGATTCGATTAGGCACTGGTGTACAGAGAAGCTGAGATTTTGGCATCAGTGTCAGCTGGACTACATTGATTTCTGGAAATCAAGGTCCTCTTTAAAAATCACTAGGTTGTTATTTTGACTCCTTGTGGACTGAGGGGGTCCCTACTCTTTTGCTCACTGGAACTCTCAGCTCCTAGAGGTCACAGGCACTTCCTTGCCACACTGCTCCTCCATAGTCTCTTTCACACTTTGAATCTCTTCTTCAAGAAGAGCTCAAAATTTTATGAGGACACACCCTATGAGGTCATGCCCACCCAGAATAATCTCCCTTTATATTTACTCAAAGTCAACTCATTTGAGATCTGAAGTACATCTACAAATCCTTTCTGTTACATGATATAACATAGTTATGTGATAGAGATCCCATTATATTCACAAATTCTGCCCTCATTCAAGGGAAGGGGATTATACAAGGTGTTTATACCAAGGGCCAAAATCTTAGGGACCCGTTTTAAAATTCTGCCTCCAGAAATGGGTTGGCATTATAATTTTTGTTTTGTTTTCTTTTAATTACTTTTTCTATCTTTAAAGTAAGCATACAATAATGAGTATGGGGTAGCTACTTCCTATAATCTCATTTTCATTATGATATATGTTTTCTTAAATAAAATTGGGGAGTAGTGTATGATAGGTTGTTGTTGTTTATTTTTGTTTTCAAATTCAAAATATAAGCAGTGCCTGCACTTAGAATAAATAAGATACTCTATATAAAGCAATTAAATACTATATGGTACCAAAAAATTACTCCACTTTTTTTTCTGTAAAATTGTCCCACCCCCATCCTTATTGTTAACTGCAGTTAAGAGATTGGTGCTTGATAAGTCTTGAATAGGCAAAGAATCTACTTCTTTTAATCATACTCTTTCAGGAATCTTGTAATGTTAGGTTCACTTTCTAATAGGTACTTCTTCCTGATGTGATTCCAGAAAACGTCTCATTCATTTAAATTTCTCTAACAATAAGACATTTTATTACATGCATACATAAAGTCATCGAAAAAGTGAGGTGCAAACCACAGTCACAGATTCTGAATCTGGTATGCAAAGAAGAGCTAGTCAAAATATTGCATCAGATTTGTTATCATTAATTTATTTTGAATAAATTATCTATTTTCAGTTCTCATAGATGTCATACTGCTCTAGTTCAAGCTGCTTTGGCTGTCATTTACATGCATTTTAAGAATAAAATTAAAATTTATTGTTTAGAGCAGGGATTAGCAAACTCTTTCTGAAAAGGATCAGGTAGTAAATATCTTTGGCTTAGTGACGACATATGGTCTCTTTTGCACAGTCTTCTTTTTATTGTTTTTTAATTTTTAACAAATAGTTAAAAATATAAAAATAATTGTTGGCTCTCAGTCTGTACAAAAGCAGGTTCTGATCCACATTTGACTTTCTGGTAGTATTTTCCTGACCCCTGATTTAGAGGAATAAAATTACAAAATAAACATCTCCTCACCTTTGCTCCCTATCCCCCAAAGTCTATGAGAACTTAAGCATGGAAAATTTCATAGCTAAAAAGAAACGCAACAATGGTTTCCAAACTTTTTCTTTTCTTTTTTAAAAAACTTTTGTATTTATGCATTTGTGTGTGTCTGTATGCTTTTATGTATGTATTTATTTATGTTGAGGCTCTGGTTTTGCATTGGAGTTAGTATAATTTATATAGCACCTGAAACTCCACTCCTCTCCCATTCAAAACAATTTGTCTAAAAAACTTATTTTGGATCATGAGTAATGATAACATTACATTAAGAATAGTTTTGACACCATTTACTCTATATATTTTATATATATATGCATAATTTTATAGATTATTCTTATAGACAGAATTATAAGATGCCCCTATGACTTTCAGTCTTTAATAAGCCTGGGACTGTGCCATATTAGTGCAAACTGAGATTATCCAGGGGAGTCTAATCTAGGCATGAGATTATTACAAACAATAAGTTTTCCCTTTTGTGACAGGAGAGAAATTTAGAGAGATTTAATACAAAAGAGATAGTCTGTTCTTGGCTCTGAATGTGGAAAGGACATGAGAGCAACCTCTAAGAACTGAGAGTGATGCTTGGCTGGCTATCAGCAAGAAAACAGAGAATTCAGTAAACACTTACAGGGAACTGGATTCTGCCACAGCCTGAATGACCTTGGAAGCCATTTTTCCACAGAGCCTTTAAATAAGAGCCCACCAAGACAACACCTTGATTTCAGCCTTGTGAGACCCTAAGCAGAACCCAGCCAAGACCTCTCGGACTTCTGATTTATTGAACTGTGAGCTAAGAATCAGGTGCTGTTTTAAGTTGTAAAGTTGTGGTAATTTACTGGGCAAGAATAGAAAACTTATATAGTTATCATTAGTAACAAATTACTTGCAATACGCTACAAACATGCCGTCACCTAGACTCAACAATCATCAACCCAAGGCCCTTCCTAATCCATCACATATTATTTTGAAACAAATACCACATAATATATAACTTCATCCTTAAATATTTCAACATTTTGTTCGGTGATGGTTAATTTTATGATAGGCCACGTAGTGCTTAGATATTTAGTTAAACATTATTTCAGGGTGTGTCTGTGAACGTGTTTCTGGATGAAATTAGCATTTGAATCTATAGACTGAGTAAAGAAGATTGCTCTCTCCAATGTGAGTGGGCATCCTCCAACTCCTTGAGGGTCTGAATTGAACAAAAAGGCCTGACAATGAAACCGAGTGAGGTTGTGTGGGGCTCCCGGGCACAGAGGCCCTTATGTCCCCAGTTTCTTGTAGGCAAGACCCCAGCCCCCGTGACCTTCCCTGAGTTCCAAAGGGCAGATTCAATCAGTTGCTAATCAAGGGAGGAGCAGCCAATAAACCACCTGAGCCAAGATTAAAGGGACCAGAGAAGCTCATCAAGATTAGGAGACAGACCACCTGAGACGAGATTAAGGGAGACCATTAGTCAGAGTTCTCTAGTGACAGAACAAATTTCAGAGGTAGTGAAATTTTTGGATGCAAGAACCCCTTGATGATCATTTACTAAAATGAGAGTGTAATAGATGACAAGCTTTTTTTTGCAAATCATTAATGGATAATTCTAGGTCTCTCATTTGATCTGCATGAATTTTGGTTTATTGACATACCAGTTTCACAAAATGAAAGCATAGCTCTTAGTCCAAAACCCGACTTATAGATTTATTTTTTTCCTAAAATATTTTTTTTGCCTCTGTTCTATTCAGGGAATTTTATTCTTTAACCCACACTTTTGGTATTTTAATACTTACATTGTTACAGTTCACGATACACTAAAATGTTATCATTTCACAATATACACATAAATCATTTTGTTGTACATCTTAAACTTATTCAATGTTATATGTCAATTATATCTCAATAAAACTAGAGCAAAAAAAAAAAAAGAAAAAGAAAACATGTGTTTTTATAGTATAAGTACTTGCTGGTCCTAAAAACGTGTATATTTTACTTGTAGGAATACCAAAAGCAATTTTCTAGGTACCAACTCCCTGTTCAGCTATCTCCTGAAATGTGCTGTTTCTAGATATAGAAAGATGGAGATCAAATCCCGGGAAGAAAATGAGTGGTAAACTACTTTGCCCATCTCATTTTTTTTTTTTTTCATCAGGTGTGTTGAGTACATTGCTTTAAAGACTTGTATAGAGATCAGAGCTTCCCATCAAGCCTCTTAGATAGCCTCAACCACCTGAGGGCAGACAGCAGAAGCAAGAAAAACTATAATCCTGAAGCCTGTGGAACAAAAACCACATTCACAGAAAGACAGACAAGATGAAAAGGCAGAGGGCTATATGCCAGATGAAGGAACAAGACAAAACCCCAGAAAAACAACTAAATGAAGTGGAGATAGGAAACTGTCCAGAAAAAGAATTCGGAATAATGATGGTGAAGATGATACAGGACCTCAGAATAAGAATGGAGGCAAAGATCGAGAAGATGCAAGAAATGTTTAACAAAGACCTAGAAGAATTAAAGAACAAACAAACAGAGATGAACAATACAATAACTGAAATGAAAACTACACTAGAAGGAATCAATAGCAGAATAACTGAGGCAGAAGAACGGATAAGTGACCTGGAAGACAGAATGGTGGAATTCACTGCTGTGGAACAGACTAAAGAAAAAAGAATGAAAAGAAATAAAGACAGCCTAAGAGACCTCTGGGACAAAATTAAACACAACAACATTCTCATTATAGGGGTCCCAGAAGGAGAAGAGTGAGAGAAAGGACCAGAGAAAATATTTGAAGAGATTATAGTCAAAAACTTCCCTAACATGGAAAAGGAAATAGCCACCCAAGTCCAGTAAGCGCAGAGAGTCCCATACAGGATAAACCAAAGGAGAAACACACTGAGACACATAGTAATCAGATTGGCAAATATTAAAGACAAAGAAAAATTATTGAAAGCAGCAAGGGAAAAATGACAAATAACATACAAGGGAACTCCCATAAGGTTAACAGCTGATTTCTCAGCAGAAACTCTACAAGTCAGAAGGGAGTGGCATGACATATTTAAAGTGATGAAAGGGAAGAACCTACAACCAAGATTACTCTACCCGGCAAGGATCTCATTCAGATTTGATGGAGAAATCAAAAGCTTTACAGACAAGCAAAAGCTAAGAGAATTCAGCACCACCAAACCAGCTCTACAACAAATGCTAAAGGGAATTCTCTAAGTGGGAAACACAAGAGAAGAAAAGGACCTACAATAACAAACCCAAAATAATTAAGAAAATGGTCATAGGAACATACATATCGATAATTACCTTAAACGTGAATGGATTAAATGTTCCAACCAAAAGACACAGGCTTGCTGAATGGATACAAAAACAAGACCCATATATATACTGTCTACAAGAGACCCACTTCAGAGCTAGGGACAGATACAGACTGAAAGTGAGGGAATGGAAAAAGATATTCCATGCAAATGGAAATCCAAAGAAAGCTGGAGTAGCTATACTCATATCAGATAAAATAGACTTTAAAATAAAGAATGTTACAAGAGACAAGGAAGGACACTACATAATGATCAAGGGATCAATCCAAGAAGAAGATATAACAATTATAAATATATATGCACCCAACATAGGAACACCTCAATACATAAGGCAACTGCTAACAGCTATAAAAGAGGAAATCGACAGTAACACAATAATAGTGGGGGACTTTAACACCTCACTTACACCAATGGACAGATCATCCAAAATGAAAATAAATAAGGAAACAGAAGCTTTAAATGACACAATAGACCAGATAGATTTAATTGATATTTATAGGACATTCCATCCAAAAAGAGCAGATTACACGTTCTTCTCAAGTGCCCACAGAACATTCTCCAGGATAGATCAAATCTTGTGTCACAAATCAAGCCTCAGTAAATTTAAGAAAATTGATATCATATCAAGCATCTTTTCTGACCACAACGCTATGAGATTAGAAATGAATTACAGGGAAAAAAACGTAAAAAAACACAAACACATGGAGGCTAAACAATACGTTACTAAATAACCAAGAGGTCACTGAAGAAATCAAAGAGGAAATCAAAAAATACCTAGAGACAAATGACAATGAAAACACGACGATCCAAAACCTATGGGATGCAGCAAAAGCAGTTCTAAGAGGGAAGTTTATAGCTATACAAGCCTACCTCAAGAAACAAGAAAAATCTCAAGTAAACAATCTAACCTTACACCTAAAGGAACTAGAGAAAGAAGAACAAACAAAACCCAAAGTTAGCAGAAGGAAAGAAATCATAAAGATCAGAGCGGAAATAAATGAAATAGAAACAAAAAAAACAATAGCAAAGATCAATAAAACTAAAAGCTGGTTCTTTGAGAAGATAAACAAAATTGATAAACCATTAGCCAGACTCATGAAGAAAAAGAGGGAGAGGATTCAAATCAATAAAATTAGAAATGAAAAAGGAGAAGTTACAACAGACACCGCAGAAATACAAAGCATCCTAAGAGACTACTACAAGCAACCCTATGCCAATAAAATGGACAACTTGGAAGAAATGGACAAATTCTTAGAAAGGTATAACCTTCCAAGACTGAACCAGGAAGAAACAGAAAATATGAACAGACCAATCCCAAGTAATGAAATTGAAACTGTGATTAAAAATCTTCCAACAAACAAAAGTCCAGGACCAGATGGTTTCACAGGTGAATTCTATCAAACATTTAGAGAAGAGCTAACACCCATCCTTCTCAAACTCTTCCAAAAACTTGCAGAGGAAGGAACACTCCCAAACTCATTCTATGAGGCCACCATCACCCTGATACCAAAACCAGACAAAGATACTACAAAAAAAGAAAATTACAGACCAATATCACTGATGAATATAGATGCAAAAATCCTCAACAAAATACTAGCAAACAGAATCCAACAACACATTAAAAGGATCATACACCACGATCAAGTGGGATTTATCCCAGGGATGCAAGGATTCTTCAATATACGCAAATCAATCAATGTGATACACCATATTAACAAATTGAAGAATAAAAACCATATGATCATCTCAAGAGATGCAGAAAAAGCTTTCAACAATATTCAACACCCATTTATGATAAAAGCTCTCCAGAAAGTGGGCAAACAGGGAACCTACCTCAACATAATAAAGGCCATATATGACAAACCCATGGCAAACATCATTCTCAATGGTGAAAAACTGGAAGCATTTCCTCTAAGATCAGGAATGAGACAAGGGTGTCCACTCTCACCACTATTATTCAACATAGTTTTGGAAGTCCTAGCCATGGCAATCAGAGAAGAAAAAGAAATAAAGTGAATACAAATTGGAAAAGAAGAAGTAAAACTGTCACTGTTTGCAGATGACATGATACTATACATAGGGAATCCTAAAGATGCCACCAGAAAACTACTGGAGCTAATCAATGAATTTGGTAAAGTTGCAGGATACAAAATTAATGCATAGAAATCTCTTGCATTCCTATACACTAATGATGAAAAATCTGAAAGAGAAATTATGGAAACACTCCCATTTACCATTGCAACAAAAAGAATAAAATACCTAGCAATAAACCTACCTAGGGAGACAAAAGACCTGTATGCAGAAAACTATAAGACACTGATGAAAGAAATTAAAGATGATACCAACAGATGGAGAGATATACCATGTTCTTGGATTGGAAGAATCAATATTGTGAAAATGACTATACTGCCGAAGCAATCTACAGATTCAGTGCAATCCCTATGAAATTACCAATGGCATTTTTTACGGAACTAGAACAAATCATCTTAAAACTTGTATGGAGACACAAAAGACCCCGCATAGCCAAAGCAGTCTTGAGGGAAAAAAATGGGGCTGGAGGAATAAGACTCCCTGACTTCGGACTATACTACAAAGCTACAGTAATCAAGACAATATGGTACTGGCACAAAAACAGAAACATAAATCGATGGAACAAGAGAGAAAACCCAGAGATAAACCCAAGCACCTATGGTCAACTAATCTATGACAAAGGAGGCAAAGATAGACAATGGAGAGGAGAAAAGACAGTCTCTTCAATAAGTGGTGCTGGGAAAACTGGACAGCTACATGCAAAAGAATGAAATTAGATCACTCCCTAACACCATACACAAAAATAAACTCAAAATGGATTCGAGACCTAAATGTAAGACCGGACACTATAAAACTCTTAGAGGAAAACATAGGAAGAACGCTCTTTGACATAAATCACATCAATATCTTTTTTGATCCACCTCCTAGAGTAATGGAAATAAAAACAAAAATAAACAAGTGGGACCTAATGAAACTTCAAAGCTTTTGCACAGCAAAGGAAACCATAAACAAGACGAAAAGACAACCCTCAGAATGGAGAAAATATTTGGAAACGAATCAACGGACAAAGGATTAATCTCCAAAATATATAAACAGCTCATTCAGCTCAATATTAAAGAAACAAACAACCCAATCCAAAAATGGGCAGAAGACCTAAATAGACATTTCTCCAAGGAAGACATACAGATGGCCAAGAAGCACATGAAAAGGTGCTCAGCGTCACTAATTATTAGAGAAATGCAAATCAAAACTACAATGAGGTATCACCTCACACAAGTTAGAATGGGCATCATCAGAAAATCTACAAACAACAAATGCTGGAGAGGGTGTGGAGAAAAGGGAACCCTCTTGCACTTTTGGTGGGAATGTAAATTGATACAGCCACTATGGAGAACAGTATGGAGGTTCCTTAAAAAACTAAAAATAGATTTACCATATGATCCAGCAATCCCACTACGGGGCATATACCCAGAGAAAACCATAATTCAAAAAGACACATGCACCCCAATATTCATTGCAGCACTATTTACAATAGCCAGGACATGGAAGCAACCTAAATGCCCATCGACAGACAAATGGATAAAGAAGTTGTGGTACACATATACAATGGAACATTACTCAGCCATAAAAAGGAACGAAATTGAGTCATTTGTTTAGACGTGGATGGATCTAGAGACTGTCATACAGAGTGAAGTAAGTCAAAAAGAGAAAAATAAATATCATATATTAATGCATGTATGTGGAAACTAGAAAAATGGTACAGATGAGCCGGTTTGCAGGGCAGAAGTTGAGACACAGATTTCGAGAACAGACATATGGACACCAAGGGGGAAAAACTGCGGTGGGGTGGGGATGGCGGTGTGCTGAATTGGGCGATTGGGATTGACATGTATACACTGATGTGTATAAAATTGATGACTAATAAGAACCTGCAGTATAAAAATCAAAGAAACAAAACGACTAATACTAAACTTTCATTGGGTTATTTGTATGAAAATATGTTAATATAAATGTTTCAGACATTACGTGAAATTTCTAAAAATCTTATATGTTCTGGTATAATGTTATAAGTCATAATTCTAGTTATTACTTTAAAATGTATATCTCAGAAATAACTAAATTTCCTTGTCAATTGCACTATTATGAACTTTCATCAAATCTTTAACTGTGGTCATTTTTAAGTCTTTTGTCATTTACATACAGTTCTGGGTGTACTCTGATGCTTTTGCAAATATGTTCCTATAAAAGGGTTTCATCTTCAAGAAATTCATAGAAAAGACTCTGACAAGTACAGGTTTCTGGTAACTGTACTGCTGAACTGAATTAATAAGCATTTTCAGAACTCTAATGAAAAACTAATGAACTCATAAAAGTGCTAACAAAAGATCAAGGTAAAAAAAAAAATTAATTACATGGGACTGAGTGAACTGATGAGGATGATTATAATTTTTGTGACTTTCTGTTTGAATTAAAAAAAAAAATCCCACAAGGACTCAGAGGCAAAGAATATACAAATCAATTTTCACTGCAAAGTAAAGGAGCTGTTACAGTGGAGGATTACTGGACTGAATGTCAATATTATGACATAGTATGAGTGTGTTTCGTGTCTGGTAATTGCAATCATTGTTGCTTTTGTTGTGGTCATCCATTTACAATGCTTGGTGTCAGTCTATTTATCTCTTGTAAAAATAAAATACAGTGTGTGTGTGTGAAAAAAAAAAAGACTTGTATAGAATGAACAAGACAAAAATATCATTGCTCTTAAGATAATATATATGAGAGGATTTTGTGTGAATGGGAGATTTATCAAACTAAACATATAAATAAACATGCCAAAGTCAAATTGCAAAAGTCAATTTCTCTAAAAGAAAATTAAAAAGCTTAGTGAAGGGCCAAAGACAATTTCTCTGACATAGTAACTAATGAGTTATGACCTGCAACATTAGACAGATTAGAGTCAAGCATGTGTTTGCTATTCCAGGCACAAAGAATCACATGTGTAAAATCCTTAAGTCAGGAATGAGTTTAAAATGTTTGAAAACAGAAAACTACATGTGGCTCATATACAATGAATGAGACAGAGAGTTGCTATAAAGAAAATTCTGATGGAATTTCACAGGAAGAGATTAGCTAGACCCTTGGGGTAGGATATAGTAGGATTATAGACTTGATTCTTAGTCCCACTAATAGACATTAAAGGATTTTATCAGAGGAAGGACACAGACTGAGGCAGTGGCTTTAAATACATATCTATTTTGTAAACTACCCGATTCTCATTTCTAGTTCACTTGCTTTCCTGAAGTTGAGACTCACAAATACAAATCTGTAGTCAAATTTTCCACTTTGAGGCCTATGAGACATCTCAAACCTAATAGGTCCCAAATACTTGATAACCTCCATGTTTACCTACACCTCCCAAAATAGTCTATTTCTTGAAGTCTTCCCCATCTCATTTCAAATATGTATAGAAAAATTCACCTCCTTTTTCCTCCACCTCTGTCATTATGCTGAAGCAGGTCACTATCAATTTAATCAAGGCTATTGCAAAAGCCTCTTCAATAATCTTCCCCATCCTTGCAGTCAGAGCGATCCTTTAAAAACATAAATTAAATCCAGTGATGGCTTAGCAAAAGATCTTCCAATGCTTTCACTGAAAGCTTCAGATAAAATGTAGAAGACTTAACCACTGTCAACACAATCTTGCCTGATTTAGCCCTGCCCGCTCCTCCGACCACATCATCTTCTAGATTCCTCCTTTGTCACTCTGCTCCTGCTACACTCTTCCTGCAGCTACATCACAAGCATGTGCCTTCCTTAAAGCTTTGTATTGTTTTTCTCTCCACTTGGTAGAATCTTTTCCCAGGTATCCACATGGCTCATTTCTTCATTCCTTCGTGTAGCTAGCTGATCAAGATCACTGTATCTGAGACTTACTTATTTTTCGCTAACTCCAGCTTCCATGCCTTCACCATCACCCTGTATTCCCTTTCTTGGCTTTATTTTTCTTCAGAGCTCTTTTCTCCAGCCAACATATTATATATTTCTCTGTAATATCTCCCTCCAATACAATATAAACTTATTGAAATCAAGGTCCTTGTTTTGTTTACTGCTGTGTAGTCACAACCTAAGGCATCTCTTAGAAATGGAGTAGATAATCAATACTTATTTGTTGCTTGGATGTTGCCTTAAAAAAATTCAACTTGCCTACTATGAGAAGATTATATCACAGCTAAGAGATTAAGATGCTGGGAAACTACTTTGGAGAGATTTCAGAGTACAGTAGTCTTGAAAAGAAATGGTGTTGATTTGGATTATGTTGGTAATAATATAGATGAGGAGATTTGGAGATATTTCTGAAATATATTTGAGATAAAGCACATAGGAATTATTCCTGAAATTAAGGGGAAGAAGGAGAAGGGAATTGTAACCTTTGGGCTCATGGTGGTGCAATTACGAACAGATAATAAGTTAAGGTTTGGGTGGAGATGGAATTGAGACTTTGATTTTTGTCATTTATTTCAGATGCCTATTCCACAGCACAGCTAGCTATTTGAGTTTTGATTTCACTAAAAGGGGTAGAGATATAAATTTGAGAGTCCTGGTATAATAGATTGCTGTCATTCTTCACTCCCTTATTCTTCCATGTAACCTAGTACAGTAGATGAATTAAGCACCCCTAATCCAGTGACTTGGACTTGGTCAATATGCCTTGCTGTAACCAATGGAACATTAAGAAGGATGATATAAGTGGATTCTTGCCTGGCTGAGTTTGTCACCTTGCACTTCTGCCATCTTCCAACAGAGGACAATACCCCTAGCAGCTGTCAGATCAAGGAGAATGAAAAGGCACATGAAGCAAGCCTGCACAATGCAGATTGGACATGAATCTAACTGATCCCAGAAGAATTGCAGTTAATTGCACACTCATGGGAGAAATAAATGCCTAGTGAGTTTTGTGGTTGACTTTTCTGCAGCATTATTGCAATAGACACCTGGCATATACTGTAGCAATTGGCTTGTAAATGGTAGTGAGAGTCAAAGTGTGAAGTTAGGTCCTCTGGGCAGAGAGGAAGCAGAAGAGAGTCTAAAGCCAATACTAAGGCACCCAAGCATTTTGAGATTATATTAAGAGAGGAGCAGAAGGAGATGAAGATTGGTTAATTTTGTGTATGTATATGTAGGAACTCAAGAAAGGAGGGAAGCAATGGATAACTGTATTGAATGAGGCTAAAAGGTAAAATAAATTGATACTAAGGAATAATTTCTTATATTTAATAGCACTGAACACAGAGCAGCACCAACGAAGATATTCAAAAAAACAGCTGCTGAGTTCTCTTTATAATATAGTTCTTTTGTCTTTGAGTTAAAGAATTCATCAAGTAAGAATAAAATATCTGTCTTTTTGTCACGTTCGATAAATCTTATGAGTGGAATAGTGATATGCTGAAGCCTGGGTAGTTTTCTTTTTCTCTTCTTCTCCCAATTTTAAACCATATCATTTTAATTAGTAGCACTTAAAATTTTATTACATAAAAAAAAAATGAGTGCTTGTATGGAATTATGTTAGGCAAAATTTAGATAGTCAAATTGTATTATACTTATGGACTTGCATATTTTTCTGTGTCTCCATGAGTGTTTTACTGCAAAGTAGGAGATATGTGACCTAATACTGTGGTCTTTAATTTAACCTCTTTCACTTTGCAAATGTTTAACTTTGTCTAATTGATATTTTTATTTTTCTTCACAGAAGGCATGTGACGCATCTCACAATGTAAACTAATCTGAAAATAATATATTAATAAAGTTGTATTCTATATCTCTGAAATATATTTTTCTCTAAAATTCATCACTGAGGATTTATACATTAATCATTTCTTTTATTTCCACAATTTCAGTTACAATTTTAATTTTAATCCAATTGTCTTAAAATCAAAAGTATTGAATTCATTTCTAATATTGTGTTTCTTAAGTCTTAGTTGATTACCATGTTTCTTTATAATTATATTTCTTTTTGTCCTGTGCCAACCTATTTCTTTTTTTTTAATAAATTTATTTATTTATTTATTTTTGGCTGCATTGGGTCTTCATTGCTACACACGGGCTTTCTCTAGTTGCAGTGAGTGGGGGCTACTCTTCGTTGCCGTGTGTGGGTTTCCAACTGCAGTGGCTTCTCTTGTTGTGGAGCACGGGTTCTAGGTGCGTGGGCTTCAGTAGATGTGGCACGCGGGCTCAGTAGTTGTGGCACATGACGGGCTTAGTTGCTCCCCAGCATGTGGGATCTTCCTGGACCAGGGATCAAACCCGTGTCCCCTGCATTGGCAGGTGGTTTCTTAACCACTGCACCACCAGGGAAGTCCCCAACCTATTTCTTTTTATCTCCTTCTCTCTGAACTTGCTCACCTTTTGCTTTTCTCTTTACCTCCCTGCTTCTTTCCTCTCTCTCATGCATGCTCTCATTTGTGCACACACACAGACACACACACTCCAAACACTTCTATGCATGTCTTCTGACAAAGTGAAAATGAAAAGGGGATTTACAGATTTTTGTGAAGTGTCATTGAGTGTTTTATAACAAAACATGGAGTTTAATCACAAGACACTTTATTACTGATGAGAGATTACTATTTTAAAAAAAAAAGGTACTATGGAAAGTTTTTCCTGAAAAAGCAGTGAAGTATTCTTTTTTTTCATATTATCTTAAAATAGATTTTTAAAAAGCACTCCAGCAAGCTTCTTTGATTTGCCCATGTGTGAAAGTAATTTTTTTTTTAAACTTATTGTACCTTGGTGTAGTGGAGGGGAGACTTATGAAGTATTTTATGCTTTACGAAAGTACAATTTCTTCAACTTCTGTTGGATATGTTCTGTTCTTTAGTTATGCTTTTAATTTTAAAATATTTATTTTTAGAAGTCATTCTCAGTCCAGAGTCATACCATATAACTAGTCTTTTCCATTTTTAATGCAAAGGGAGAGAAAATATAGGAAAATTGCATAATTTGGTAAGCTTGTTTTTCTGCATTGCTTTTGTACTGACATATCTAAATCTTAAGTGTATACTACAATTTTAATGATTAGACAGGAGGAAGAATAAGGAGGAGCATTTCAATTGATAGCACAAGGGTTTTTCATTTTCTTGATAATAAGGAATTTCATACCTTTCCCTTCTCCAAATGATTTACTGGGTTATTTTCATCTCCCCCACTCACTCATAATCACTGTTTTATTGTTATTTTGTTAAGATAAATTAAGTATATTGTTTATCCTGAAAGGGCTCTGGCCTACATCTATTTTTAACCCAATTTTTACGAATGAAGACACTGAGATTCAGAGACAATATAAATAACTTATAGTTGATCACCCACATGTATGCTCTGACACACACATTACTATTGGATTCCAAAGCTTGATTTTGTTCTACCACCCTGTGGTTCTTTATTTAATGTTTTCTTGAATGTTTTTCTGTTGGTAATTTTATTCATCCATTGAAGTCAATACCAGCTATAAGTTAAGTTTTATTCTTAGTCTAAGTAACCAATCTGAACTTGACTCGCTGGGAATATAGTATCTTCAGGACCGTGATTCATTGAATCAACATTAAACTAGCCTTGGTACAGATTCTATCCTGACTGTAGTAACCAAGTCCCAATAACTGGAAACCTGCACCAAATCCCTGGGTTCTTATTCCTTCCACTTTCATACCAAGTTTCCAATCTCCCAATAAATCCCTTTTCCCTTTTCCTAAACTTCTTTCTCTGCTATAAGAGGTACTGGAGATGCAAGACTAGAAAGTCCCTTGTATCTAGTCTCTATTAATTGTTATGGGGATACACAAACTATCAGTCTCCTTAACACTTGCATACCCATTGCACATTTAATACACTTATAAGTCTTCTATTAATTGCTATTGGAAGTAAAGTTACGCATTCCTGTAAGACTATCCTAAGTATTATCAATTTCCTGGCTTTCTCTAACTTCAGTTTAGGATTAACTCTTCAAACTCCAAATCCTGGCCTTGCCTTATTTGTCTTGTTTTTGCTAACTGAGTGTCGCTTATTTAATATTCTTTACAACAATGCTCTTACTATGCAGTATAATGATGTACTACTGTAATATCAACTTGAATGAAATCACATCTTCAGAAGATAAATAATATTCAACCAGTGGGATATCTATGCAATTGAACACTACTTATGAATAAAAAGGAATGTATTGATATAAATAAAAGTTTGGATGAATCTCAAAGGCCGAGGAAAGAAACCAGCCTCAAAACTTTACATACTATTTGATTCCATTACATGAAATTCTTGTAGAGTTCAAACTATAGTGATGGAGAGCAAATCAGTGAATGTCCCTGGTCTGGAGTGGGTGGAGAATGTGACTATAAAGGAATAGTAGCATGAGGGGGTATTTTGGGGATTTTGGAATAGTTTGCTAGCTTGATTATAGTTGTCTGTACACATACCCAAGCATGTATTAAAGTCCATAGAATGTACAAGAAAAGAAAAAAGTCAATTTTGCTGTAAGTCAATTCTAGCTTGTTTAAAAATAAAATTTAAAAAATAGTACTGTGGCTTTCTTTTTGTTCATTCAGAAAATAATAAAAAAAAATAATGGTGATAGGAATAAGGCAGAAAAAATTAGACAGAAAGGTCAGGGAAAGTATTCTGAGGAGATGAAGTCTAAGCAGAAATTTGGATGACAGGAGAGATCGATTTGAGGATCTGGAACAGATAGATTCTAGACATGGGTGAGGGCATATGCAGAGTTAAGGATGGAATAAATTTTGTGTGTCTAAATGAGAGGAAAGGCTAATGCGGGTGGCACACAGTGGGGATAGGAAGGAAGGTGGCATTAGCAAGAGGTCAGAGAGACATTAGTTAAGAAAGCTTCACTGAACAGATGAATCTTAAGTAAGTAGAAAAATACATAGTTGAATAAAATACCTTTTTCCAAAAAAGGAGCCAAAGACCAAGAGGAAAAGGTTACATACAGTATGATTGTAAAAATGTGACATTCTGGAAAAAGCAAAACTATGGGGACAGTAAAAAGATTTGTATTTGCCAGGGGCTGAGGTACAGAGGAAGGTTGAACAGGTGGAGTACAGACGATTTTTATGGCAGTGAAAATATTCCCTATGATACAATAATGATGGCACATATTGTAAATTTGTCCAAACTCACTGATTGTACAACAGGAGTGAATGCTGATGTAAACTATGGACTTTGTGTGATTATGATTTGTCAATGTCAGTTCAGCAAGTTTTTCAAATGTCGTCATTCTGGCAAGGGATGTTGATAATGGGAAAGGCTATGCAGGGAGTGTATGGAACATCTCTGCACTTTCCCCTTAATTTTGGTGTGAACTGAAAACTGCCCCCCCCAAAAAAATAAAGCTTTACAAATAAATAATCTAAAACAAAACAAACAAAATTCTAATATTCTCCCTGTATGAAAATTCTTTACTCTTAACTGTTTTAACTCTTCTGCCAAGGTCATTGATTTGGCATGAAATTTACAATGCCTTGGTAGCTTTTTTCTCCCCTTACTCCTTCCTTCCCTCCCTCTTTCCTTTCATTCCTTTCTATCTTTGTATGTTATTTTTATATTTTTAATTACTTTTTAATTCTTTCTGCCATGTCACCATAATCAAAATACAAATACTTTAAAAGCAAGAGTGCATCTAAAACTTACTTGCAGTCTCATGACATAGGATAGTGTCTTCAGCATAGTAGACACTTGGTGGATATTAGTCAGATTTTTGTTTGCTTCCAAACATTTTCCTAAAATTTATATATGGTAGAAAGAAATGTGATATAAAGTTTTCTTTGGATAAGTTTTCTAACATATTAGAAACACAAATGTTTCTAATACATTTTGTATTCATCTCAGTAATGCTTTCTCCACTTCAACAGGAGTAAGAAAGTTATCAAGATATTAAAAAAAAAAAGTGGTTCTACAGAAAAAGTATTGAACAGTCATTTATATATATTTAGATTAGGAAAAAAGAAGGTTAAGGGGATAATTGATACCTGTTTTCAAGTGTACTAAGCTTGATTATACAAATCATGCTGACCATGTTTTTCTAAATTTATAAAGGTCACAACAAGGAAAAAATATCATCATAAGTTGCCACAACACTACTAATTAGACATAAGGAAGAAGAAAAGTATTTAACCATGATGGTAATTAATTACTCAGGCAAGCTACCATGGGGATTAGAATTCTAATCCTAGAAAATGAGAAAATACATATGTATAGTCCTAGATCATTTCTATTAAAGCAAAAGTCTAGTACAAATTAACCCTCTAGGATTATAGCTCCTCTAGAAGAGAAAAATAAAACTTCCTTGAAATTAATTAGAAATCCTTTGTGAAATTATTAAAGTTGTTTACCTTTAAAAACTCAGTGTATTAATGTGTAAAATTACTTTCAAATTATTTTTATTAGAGTAGTTTTATTCATTAAATATAATAACATTTCTGAGTGTTTTCTAAGTAAATTGAAAGTACTAAAAAATAAAATGACTATATTAGTCTCTATCTTCTATATATTTGACATTTCCAATTAAACATATTTTCTATAAGTAAAGGGAGCATATTTTATATGTCTTAACTTGTCTTGGAGTTTAGTGTACAACTAGGCACAAAGAGGATCATTGTACTGGATCACATGTCTTAAAGTCGTATCCATATTCTACATATTGATCAATGACAACTTACCAAAAACATCCAACATTGTGGTAGGTTATGTAGGGTATACTAAAGAAGTATAAAACAATGTCCTCTATCAAAAAAGAAAGATAAACATTACAGGATATGATAACTGGCATGAAAGACTCATTTTGTAAGAAGTTATACCATTAGATATAAAATTAGATTTTAGATCTTCAAGGATGGACAGGTCAGCAGCAAGTGAACAGTTGAGGAAGGCTTCATTTACTTATTTATCAAGTATCATTCAGGTTTCACCTGTTTCAGTTTCTTCTGGGTTGAGAGTTACTGACCTAGAACCCTAGCTTTTATATAGAAGGTAAGACTGGGGCAGTGATGAACATTGTGGTGAAAAACAACGTAAAGGCATGGAGTGGATGTGAGTATGGTGTGATTTCAGGATGTTCTGTTAAGTGCTTGAGATCACTAAGAATTGTGTTGGCAGGGCATAATGGTGCCAGCTTTTAGAGGAGTTTTTGAGCTAGACAATGCAGTAACGAATGGAATAGGAAATGTTACCTTAGAAAAGGAAAAATTATGTTATGTTGGATCAAGTCTCCTTACATTACTAAAGGTAGTGAATGACTCTAATGTTTAGGTGCTTGAAATCCAGTTCAGAGCGATCAGGCCTTTTATTTTAAACTGTGATATGTTAACAGAATTGGTTGAAAACCTTTCATTTTGGGCGGGGGGGAGAGACATGAAAATATGGCACATAATTTTATGATAACCTTAAAAGATTTAGCATATGCAGAACAACAGTTTAGAATTGAGGCAATTCTATTTTCCATCAACTGCATATTTTTATTTAAGATTGCTACCAGTAGTACAGAACTGTTACACTCCAAGTCCTTATTTTTGGATTTACTTTTCCCCTACAGGAAACTCTCATAAATGAAACATTATCATACAACAGCCATTAAAAACTTTTCAGAAATTTCCTCTTTCTGTATACAAACTTTAGTTTCTTTCTGAAAACTTTTTTACATAACCTATAGAAATATCCTTAAGGAAGTCTGACATTGCCCTCCAATAATCACAACATTTACCTGTCTAGTTTAAGACTAAAA
Source organism: Balaenoptera physalus (assembly GCF_965194825.1). Taxonomy (NCBI): domain Eukaryota; kingdom Metazoa; phylum Chordata; class Mammalia; order Artiodactyla; family Balaenopteridae; genus Balaenoptera; species Balaenoptera physalus. The sequence goes on along the minus strand of NC_138891.1, from coordinate 112,680,586 downwards.
AAGTGCAAATAAAATCTATGGATAAACAAGAAAATTTCCCCCTGCCTAAAAATCACAGCCTATTTGGTTAGAAACCCAATGCTTGACTTCATCCTTTAAAATCTAATGTTCCTTTTTAAAATGCAAATATTTCCTGGATTGGATTAGTCATATTCTGAGGCATCATTAATTTCTATCTGAATTACCAGTTAAGATCTCAGCAGGTATTAATTAGCAACCAAAAACAAAAAGAGATTCCAAAACAAGTTCTGGGTTTGTAAGAAAGTTCTTAGAGAGGAAGAAGGCAGTCTACCAAAAAGAATATCCTTGTTTACTGAAAGAGTGGGAATCACTACATATTGTACACTTCATAAATGGGAGGAGGTATACTATAGATTCTAACCTAAATATGTTGTACTTCAAGTCTATAAAAGAATTTTTTTCTTTATTCTTTTATTCAGGTGGTTCTTAATCCAATTGTCATCAGCATTCTAATATTCTGCTTCAAAATGTTCTGGGCAGTAATAGATTTTCCATTTCTGAGGCAGGGGCCAAAGTGTGGTAGAGGGAGGGGCCCAGTTGAACACATTAGCCCTTGCCAGGAAGAGCCAATTGTAAATTGGGCTAAATCAGACTGTGGGCTCATCTGAGGAGCAGGGGGCAAATAGCTACTGAAAGAAAGGATAGTATTTATATTAAACTTTCAAGACCTTGTAACTATAAAACACTAGTTAATCTTCAGATTCCTAGGAGTACAAATGAGGTATTGGTTAGATGAGGCAAAATGAAGACCAGAAGAGATGAAGAACCCGTTTGCAATAAGGCAAACAGGGACCGAGCTATCATTCCAAGAAGTAGTTTCTGAATAACCTGAGGTCCCAGGAACCTGTCTATAGCAATAAGTGTTGGCTGACTGGGGAGGGAAAGTCAAGTTGGTTTCAAGACATGAGGTAAGCCCAGCAGAAAGAATATCACACTAAGAGAAAGCAGACAAAAAGCCTGATTTTCTTTTTCTTTGTTTTTCTCATCAGTCTCATGACCTTAAGCAAGTTATTTCATATTCACACAGACCTCAGTCGATAGTCCACACAAATGGGGCCAGGAGTACGTAGGGCACTGGGTATGTAGAAACGAATAAGACATCGACATTATAATATGGCACATGCCTGAAGAAAGCTGACTAGACTAGAGGATATTGTAAAATCCCTTTACCTCAATTTGCTAGAGATGCAATAAAAAATTCTTTATAACTGGTTTTTGTATCTTTGGTTTGTTTTGTTTGTACTGAAAAGCCACCTCAATAAATTGGGAAAAAGTTTATTTGCTAGCAGAGAATCTAAAAGAAGTGTATGTATATGTGTGGGCCCATTGGAATTTTTTTCTATAGTTCTTATTTTTTTTAAATAGTGTATTCAATTTTATGACTAGACAACATAACCAGGTTATTTTCTAATAGCAACTAAGGTATATTATAGGGACTGAGAACCACATCCTAGTTTTGATTTTGAGGCTTACTTGATTTGATTTTTTTGTCAAAGTGAGATATGCCTATGTTAGGCAAAATTTACAATGGGACTTTCCCCCCTAGATTATATTACAGAAGGTCTATTCTTCATTTGATTTATAAGTAAAATCCTTGACAGTGGCCTCCTTCTGTCTCCTACATGCAATCATCAAAATCTATCATTTTTACTTTCTAAATGTATTTTTTCAAATCCATCTACTTCTCTTCAGTCTGAGACTATCATCCACAGTTTTGGCTTCCTTTCTAATGTCCCCACATCTTTTGTAAACCCTTCTAATCCATTCCTCAAACAGCAAGCAGGAGATCTGTTCACAATGTAAATGTGATCATCTCACGCCAGTGCCTAAAATCTTTCAGCAGCTTCCCCTTCCTATTTTTAAATATACATAAATGTTTACATACACACACATGCACACACACACACACACACACACACACACACATACTGGCTTGCCATCTCTCTTCTGCCTATTTCCCCAATCCTTTCTCTTTCTATCAATATGATCTATGGTCTTCTATCAGTCCTTCCAAAGCACAATATTTCATTTTACTCAGGATCTTCTCTAAGGCTAATTTCCTCTTGACATGTCTTCTTCCTATTCAGTATTAAGCAAATTCTTCTTAATTCTGTAAGATTTAGATTAAATAGCACTTCAACAGGAATCTTCATTATCACCTCAACCTGGATTAGGTTTCTTTCTCATTATATAGTGTAATCATTCTCTATACATTTACTTTATATATCTATCAAAAATGACAATTATGATACATTAATAATATAGTATTTATTTCCATAGGAAGACAACTTCAAAAAATTATTCTAAAACACACACCAGAGCTAGGCTTTAGTGTTTTAGAGGTCTGGGCTCCCTTAGACAAGGGGAGTTTTAACATCTTTTATATGTGTCACAAATGCCTAACCTTTAAAACATCTCCATGCTGGTCTTGATTCCTGAGACCTGCGCCTTTTGTAGGCATTTTAATGTATCCATTCCCTGAAGAAGGAAACAGAGCTTTCATGCTTCCATTATAAAACCAGGGAGGAGTCACCTGCCGAAAATATTTTTTGTACTCAGTCTCTTCCATTTGATGTTATGCTCGATGAGTGCAAGAATTATGCTTGATTATATTCCCAGATTCTGGTACTGTACCTCTTATATACTAAGAATTCAACAAATGTTATAAATGGTAACTAGAACTTATTATTCCAATGCTGCTTCTGCCTAAACTTATCTTACTTCCATCCTTAGATTCACCTCAGTTAATCCTTGAAGTATTTAGATTTATATTTACCATTCTTATAATAAATATGTTTGCTTCAATGAATAACATATACATGTATAGATTTGAAGTCAGAAGGTTTATGTGTCCAACAGTGTTTTACATTCCACAACGTTAATAATTTTTGAAACCACTAACAGTTTTTCACTCAATAACTTCTAATTAGTTTTTTGAAAAACAAAAGAGGCATTGAGGGGTAATTGAATTTATCCAATTTAAGTATTCACATCTCTAGAGACAGAGCCAGAGCAAGTACTAAAGAGAAAACAGAATAAAAACATTAAGAGAAGAAGCATGACACCGCCAATTTTTTCATTTGAGACATTTTATGACATAAATCTGTTTTCACACAATATGTTCAACAGTTCTCATTCCAAACTAAAGCACATTAACTTTTAATCATACATAAAATGTCAGTTCTTAGCCAAAGAACAGAAAAATTCTTTAAAAAACTTACATGGATAAATTAAAGCCTGATGTTAGCTCTGCCAAACCCTCTAGCAGAATTACTTTAATGAATTTCAATATAACCAAAAGAAAGAAATTACAGTTCAAAAAATTAGTAAAAGACATTTTAGTTTTGAGTTTTTTCCTCCGTGACTTACCTGAAAAAAGAAAATTGGGAGAGAGTGTATCTGTAAAATGCATTGCTTTGCAAACTAAAGCTTGTATTAATATTCAAAATACAGATGAAGGTAAAATAGATTTTAAAATATGTTATAAAATGTTATTTTTTCTCTCCTACCATGTCTTCTATTTTAAATAAGAATCTCATTAAAAATTGAAATAACTTTGTTATTTATGCAACAAAGTTAAACACTTAACAATTTCTGAAGAGAGGTAGGACAATGTTGTTGTTTTTTACTAAGAAGCTTAAAGAAAGAGACTAAGACATTTGGCTTTTATTTAACAAGTGTTTTCTACTGATTCTTCCAAAAAGGCTATTTGTGCAAATAGGTTTGGAGAATCCTTAAAATGATCAAGAAAATTAATCAGAATCATAAAATAATGTTCAGGGAAAATAATCATTAAAACCAGAACTCTTGCTATTATAAAGAGTAAATAAAGAACAGTTTGCAAATTGATAATTTTATTTTTCAATGTCTTAATCTGTGTGAGGCATAAATATCACCACAGCCACCTTATCCTTGTGGGTTTAACACCAATGCATGAGGGAACACTAGTTTTCTCTTTGCCCAAATTGCTCTACTCTTTCTTGTGTTCTTTAAAATTACAGTTCTTGAATATAGCTTAAGTATCCCTTTCTCTACGAAGCCTTGCTTTTGGGGCATCTTCACCTAAATCCCTGCCCCAAACCACGTGCTCATTTATGCATAATAAGCTGCCCTCTTCACCAGGTTTCCATAACACTCCTCTCTCAGCCCTTATATTTTGTTTGCATGAGCTTCTTACTTCTACAGCCCCAAAACCATCAAAGTCAGAGAATTTCTTTTATATATCTATGGATTGGAATCTAGCCCAGCACCTATTCCAAAGTAGGCACTTCCAACATGTTGAGCATTTTAATGTATTATGTAAAATCTAGGTTAGTGAACAGTTTATATACTTATAATTAAGAAAACCTACATTTGTGTCTCGTAAACTATTTCTTTTAGAGTATTTCATTAGTTCCATTTTGAATATATGGAACAGATTATGTCACTTTGACACGAGGGTTTTGTTTTTGTTTTTTTTTTTTACTATCCACAAGGATGTCTTTAAACCAGGGGCAGCAAAGTCATGCACCAAAAGGGACAGGAAAACTAGTACAATTGATGTAAAATAATAAAAATGAACAAAAAAAATCTGGTATGCAACAGGCAGTAGTAAGGATTATGGTCAAATAACATTTTTGCCATTCTAAAGTAGGCAGCTACTATTCACTTCACTACTATTCACTTCCAGACAATTGCTGCACAGAAAGAGTATATTTTTGCTGAAAATCAGTATATATCCTGATTTTCTATTAGAAATTAGATCTTACATTAACCTGCATCTCACTCATGATGTATTTATGGCAATTTTTCCTTCATTTGTTTTTCTTATGCAACTTCTCAAACTTAGGCCATTACTTGCTTTTATCTAAAATATGACCCTAAGAATGACCCTCTTACCTATTGAAGCTAAAATAGGAAAGACGTAAATATGTTCAGTCTCCAATGTCATACTTCTGTTGAACATCCTCTCACTTTCTACTCCCTATAAGAGAAATCCGAGGGTCCCATCCTGGGGTTCTCAGGTCTAACACCAGTCACCTAATTCACAGTTATACATTTTCTCATACTTCATAATTTGGAGCGAACAATAAATCAATCAATAAATAAAAGCATTGTGCTGCTGTAAAGGCAGAAACTTCTTTTTCTTCTTCCCTTCAAGGTTCTTTGGTGGGTCGAATAATTAAATTGACAAAACAGATTAATAGGAGAAAAACAAATTTTGTACACATGGGAGCCCCATAAAAATGTGAGACTCAAAGGCACTCAGGCAACTAAGGCTTATATGCCACTCTGAGCTAAGTAGTGGGATAGGGGCCTAGAGCTTCAAAGGGAAGGAGGGTAATTCAAAGGACAGTAAGAAGTATGTACATGTCAATCCCAAACTCCCTATCCTCTCCCCCACCTCTCCCCCATGGTAGCCATAAGTTCACTCACTGCTATATTTTAAATGAATAACTAACAAGGACCTACTGTATAGCACAGAGAACTCTGCTCAGTATTATGTAACAACCTAAATGGGAAAAGTGTTTGAAAAAGAATAGGTACATGTATATGTATAACTGAAACACTTTGCTGTACACTTGAAACTAACACAACATTGCTATTCAACTATATTCCAATATAAAATAAATAAAAAGTTAAAAAAAAAAAAAGGACAGTAAGAAGAGCAGATATTTGGTAATCAGATGTTTGCCTGGCCATGCAGGTAATTCTTTCAGATAAAAAAGTTATCTCTGGTAATAGTTCTGTCTCTGCGCTAGGCCCCATCAAAATTCTTTTAGGCAGTTAAGGTAGAGGTAAAAGTTTTCCTGAGTCTGCTGGGCCCAAATTGTCTTCAGCTTGAAATAATCTACATGCCAAAGTGGCATATTCTGGAGAATTGTATTCTGCTCCCCTTCATTGTCTTTGAGTCTGTAAAACACTCTCTTAAATGCAATCTGCAAGGGGACTTAAGGAATCTGTTTCTTAATTAAGATCCACATACTTGATTAAGTGAGGGTCTGATTTAACACATATACTATTTGATTCATAAATTATTTTTCACATACCAAACACATTCATTCTATAGACTGAAAGAGCAAATATATTTTACATGTTTCCAGATTGTTTAGATTCAGAGATTACATGAGTATTTTTAATATTTAAAAAATTATTTAAAGTAATAATTTGCATTGAATAACTTTAGGAAGGACCTTAGGAAGTAGAGACTCTTGCTTTTTCCTTATTAAAGATAAGAATCAGAATCTTATGCATTTTTTTAAACTCTCATTTCCTTTTTTTAAAATAAATTTATGTATGTATGTATGTATGTATGTATGTATTTTTGGCTGCGCTGGGTCTTCATTGCTGCGTGTGGGCTTTCTCTAGTTGCAGAGAGCAGGGGATACTCTTCTTTGCGGTGCACGGGCTTCTCATTGCGGTGGCTTCTCTTGTCGTGGAACACGGGCTCTAGGCGCGCAGGCTTCAATTGTGGCGCAAGGGCTTAGTTGCTCTGCGGCGTGTGGGATCTTCCTGGACCAGGGCTCAGAACTGTGTCCCCTGCATTGGCAGGCAGATTCTTAACCACTGCACCACCAGGTAAGTCCAGAATCTTATACATTTAAAGTGAGGTCTTTTATCCATATTTTGTCCTTTTTCCCAAGTCTTTCATAATCATTGGAATAGAAATGTTCTACATTGATTTACTGATCATTTTTAGCCCAGTGCTCTGATAATTCACATTTGACTTTATAAAATCTTGGTCTTAAAGTTTTTTTATGACCAATAATTTCTATCAATTTTATCCAAAGCCGAAGTATATTTTATTAAATTTTCTATTTATAAGAATGAAAAGCTTTCTCACTGTTCTTCTCACATGCCTTGCAGGTACTCACATCCTAATGTTTCTTATTCCTAAACCTAACTTCTCCTTAATTTATATACTATGAAGCATGGAAACTCTTAACATTTCTAAAACCTCCTCCAGGTGATAGTAATCCATTTTCCTGAACTCTTTGCATTATGTTATATTCCATTGCTTGAAATTTTTAGCCAATTTTTCCCAAAAATTACTGTAAGTAAGCAGCACAAGAACAATCTTTTTCCCTCTTATATGTACTATAATTAGCATAGTACCTTGAATATTATAATTGGTCAATGAACTTATAGAAAGATGTAGCAATAAAATTAGGCTGGTATGGCTGGACCTAGAGACTGTCATACAGGGTGAAGTAAGTCAGAAAGAGAAAAACAAATAACGTATATTAATGCATATATGTGGAATCTAGAAAAATGGTATAGATGAACTTATTTGCAAAGCAGAAATAGAGACACAGACGTAGAGAACAAATGTACAGATATCAAGGGGGGAAGCGGGGGTGGGATGAATTGGGAGATTGGGATTGACATATATACACTACTATGTATAAAATAGATAACTAATGAGAACAGACTGTATAGCACATGGAACTCTACTCAATTGCTCTGTGTTGACCTAAATGGGAAGGAAATTCAAGGAAGAGGGGATAAATGTATACGTGTGGCTGATTCACTTTGCTGTACAGCAGAAACTAACACAACATTGTAAAGCATCTATACTCCAATAAAAAAAAAAAGTTATAGACCAATTTTTTACTCTGAAAAAAAAAAAAAATTAGGCTTGCATTCTAACTTGGAACACAAAATTTGACTAAAGCTTCCAGTAAATCAAAACAGAAACAGAACAGTTGTTATAATGTTCTCATTATCTAATAAAAGGAAGTAAATAAATTCATAAGGAAAGGGAAAACACACTTTTACTGGCTCTAAATATAAAGATAAATTCATTATGTAAATTTTTTTGAACAGCCTAATGGACATGTCTTTAACAGCAGTATCACAACGTATTAGACTTAGATTTTTCATCTAGTTGTCTCTTATGTCTATTCACAATAAAAACAATAAGCATAATGCAGAATCAAATTTCTATGAGGGAATCTCTGTAGGATAAAAATTATATTACGTCATAGGTTTGAAGAGTTCTTGCTGTCAGAAAAAAAAAAAAAAATTGAATAATTTTATATCCCTGAAGGGGTAAAACTGTAGGTAGAATAGGAGATTGAAATTCTAGAAGTAAGTTGAAGGAAATGATAAAGGTATTTTGATTTGCCTAAGGAGAAAAAAATCAGAGGACTGTAATGTGGGAGATGTATGATTAGACTTGTGTTTTAGAAAGATAACTCAGATTGTTTGTACCACCACTTCGAGTTCATGTATTTATCCTATTGAAATAATCACACAGCTATATTTTAGAGACTTCTATAGAAGCAACGCTTGACTTAAAAACTTAAAATTTGTGACCATAGATTAGGAATTGGTTACATGATATGCTCTAAATCCATATTAAGAAATACTCTATAGTACAGCAAAATGAAGAAGATTTGTGCTCACAGGTAAAAGATCTACAAAATATGCTAATAAAAGAAAGAGGTTCAATCTCAGATTTTCACCCCAGGATATAGAATTATGGAAGCAGGGTCTTTCACACACTGAAAGAAAGAGTTGGACTGACTTTTTCAATGTTTTTAACCCCTTGGGAATCTGCATTTACAGAGTTACCAACTGGCCCAAAATCTAAAGAAAGATGGTGCCGGCAGAGAGAGAGAGAGAGACACAGAGAGAGAGACAGAGAGACAGAGCCCGTAAGAGCTGAGCTAGAAAATCTGACACGGGGTGAAGACTTGAGTGAGAGCAGGCAGAGCAGGATGAAACCTCTGATGCTGCAGTAACTGGGAGAATTCATTAACTTCTTGACAGCTTTCTCCACAAACACTAAAGACATGGAAAGACTTGGAAAGAGGCCAGTAATCTTCACTGTGGTGCAGACTTGTAAAGGAGAGCAACAGCTCTTGAGGGGCAAAAAGCTCCACCAGGAATTTTCTTCCAGTCTACACTACAGAGCAGAAGCCTGAAGGTGCGGGGGAAATGTTAACAAGGGCTACTGCCCTTAGGGCACTGGTGAAAACTTCATGCAGATAGCTGAAGAGTTCAATCAGGAGGAAAACAAAAAAGAAAAGGAAACACTTCTGAAAATTGTAAAGCACTATAGAATTTAAAGAATCTTTTATTCAATTTTTTAAAAAGTTTAAAAACAAAAGAAAAGGAAACAAACACACTTGAAAAGCAACTACTCTTGGGGGAGGAGCATGATTATACATTGTACCCAGAATCAGTGAGACTAAGAGGTATAGCCCTCCTGGAAAATTCTTTGGCAGGCTATTGAGGAAGATTTTGAGTGACAAATTCAGCTCATTTCTAGATATAGAGCTGTTCTGGTTTTTTACTTCATCTTTAGTTGTGATTATTTGTGTTCTTTTGTTTTTTTAAGAATTAGTTCATTTCCTTTACATAATTTTGATGTCTTCAGTCTGTAGTAGCATGTCTTTCATGTCTCATGTTGCTAATTTGTGTCTTATTTTTCCAGTTTTGTTGGATGTTCACCCATCTTTTTTTATTTTTTTTTCAAAGAACCAGCTTTAGGTTTCCTTGATTTTCTCTATTGTTTTCCTCTTTTCAATTTTATTTCTACTCCCATCTTCACTATTTCCTTCATTCTGCATACTTAGATTTATTTTGTTCTTCTTTACTAGTTTTGTAAGGAGGAAGCTAAGATTATTATTGGTTTGAGACCTTTCTTCTTTTCTAATATAAGCACTTAATCATAGAAATTTTCCCTTAAGCATTGCTTTAGCTGCATACCATAAAATTTGATGTTATAGTTTTAATTTTGTTCAGCTCAAAATATTTTCTAATTATCCACAATGATCTATGAATTATTTAGAACTTTCTTGTTTCTTTCCAAAATGTTTGGAGATTTTCCCGTTACCTTTCTGTTAATTCCATTATGGTCAGAGAATGTCATTGTACGATTCCAATTTAAAAAAAAATTTTGAGTTTGGATTATGATGCAAAACATGGTTTATCTTGATGACTATTCTACACACAATTGAAAGTAAAGGGCATTTTGCTATTGTAGGATGAAGTGTTCTATATATATCATATCCCATTGGTTGATGGTGTTATGTTCTGTATTCTTGCTGATATTCTGTCTGCTATTTCTGTATATTACTAAAGAAGGAGTGTTGTCTCCATCTATAATTATGGGTTTTTCTATTTGTCCTTTCAGTTCTGTGAGTTTTTCCATCTTATATTTTGAAGCTCTTTTATTAGCTATCTACATATTTAGTATCATTATATCTTCTTAGTGAATTGTCCCTTTTATCCCTCTAATGTTTCTTTATATTCTTATTAATTTTCTATTCTCTTACCTACTTTATTAAGTCACATTATTAATATAAATATAGTCACTGCTTTTGTTTGATTAGCATTAACATGGTTGAATCTTTACTATCTTTTTACTTTTAACCTACATATATCACTATATTTGAAATGAGTTTCCTGTATAATACATATATTTGGATCATTTATCAACATAACAGTCTCTTTTATTTAATTGCTGAATTTAAGTCATTAAATTCAATATAATTTTAATATGTTTTGATTTAGTCTATCATTTCATTATTTTCTGGTTGCTTCATATATATATAATATATACTCTCTACTTTTCCTTTCTACACTTCTTTTGAGTCATTTAAACATTTTTTATTATTCCATTTTAATTCATCTGTTATCTTTTTAGTCTACTTCTTAGTTTTTATATTTTAGGTGTTGCTATAGATATTATGATATATATCATTAACATTTCACGTTTTACTTACAATTGATATTTTACCACATCAAGTAGTAATCTTACAATTATGAAGGTTCCATTGCCTTCCCACTGGTGTTGTAGTTGTCTCATATATTATGTCATAATTATGTCCATATCTATATCTATCTATCTATTGAAAATTCTATTAGATTATGATTGTAATAGTCATACAGAGTTTAAATAACTCAAGAGCAGAAAAGTTGTTTATTATACTTACCTTGATATGATATTTCTGGTGCTATTCTTTATTCTTTATGTTCTAAGTTTTCTTCTCATATAATTCCCTTCTGTATGGAAACCTTCCTTTAGCAATTCTTATAGACCTGATATACTGACAATAACTACTCTTAGTTTTCCTCCATCTGAGAAGAACTTAACCTTCTTTCCTGAAGGATATTTTCATTGGATATAGAATTATGGGTTTACACTTCTTTCAGCACTTTATAAACAGTCTTACACTTCCTTTTGGCCTCCATGGTTTCTTATAACAACCCAGTCATTTTTTTTTTTGCCAACTGTTCTCAAATATTTTTTCTTTCTTTCTTTCTTTCTTTCTTTCTTTCTTTCTTTCTTTCTTTCTTTCTTTCTTTCTTTCTTTCTTTCTTTCTTCTTTCTTTCTTTCTTCTTTCTTTCTTTTTCTTTCTTTCTTTCTTTCTTTCTTTCTTTCTTTCTTTCTTTCTTTCTTTCTTTCTTTCTTTCTTGTTTCTTTCTTTCCTTTTTTGTTTTAGTTTTAAGAGTTTAATTATGTTTTGTTTGAAAGTGGGTTATTTGGGACTTATCTTGCTTGGGTTTCACTGAGAGTCTTTGGTAGGTAAGTTTATGTCTTTCACCATATTTGGGATGTTATCAGACATTATTTCTTCAAATATTTTTATAGGACCACATTCCTTCTCTTCTGTCTCTGCAACTCCAACAATATTAATTGTAGACCTTTTTTTGCTGCCCCATGGTCCCTAAGACTGTTTACTCTTGTATTTCACTGTTTTATCTTCCTGCAATTCAATTGTATTATTTCTGTTGATTTACCTTTAAGTTCAGTGGCTATCTTCTCTGTCATTTTCATTCTATTAGTGATCATTCCAGGAGTTTGATTTCTTTTTTTAAAAAGATGGTTATTGTATTTTAAAGTTCTAAAATGTCCATTTTGTTCTCTATATTTTCTACTTTTGCTAGACTTCTAACTCTCCATTCACTCAAGAGAATTTATTCATTCTTGTGGGAACATTTAAAAAATAGGTGCTTAAAATCTTTGACAGATAATCCTAACATCTATGTCATCTCTGTTTTGGCATCTATAGGTTATCTTTTCCCATATAAATTGATATTTTTCCTCATCCTCATGCCAGTTTTATATTGTGTCTTGTATTGTGTTTTTAATATTGTATTTTAATACAGTATTTTAAATATTATGTTATGAAATTCATGTCTCATTTAAATCCTGTAGAAGACAATGGTATTTTTGGTTTAGCAGAAAGTTGGCCTGGTTACATTCAAGCTTCAAGTTTCTACCAGCCTTCTAAGTGTTAGCATTTCAGTATTCATCTCATTTGTAAAGTCTTTGAAGAAATATTCTACTCTGTCTTACATTTGCCAACCCAGTGGCCAGACTGTAACCAAGGCAAACAACGAGTTATGTTGTAACAATATTCAGAAGGCTGTCTTTTTGTGATGTTCTCACATGGTGGAGAGAGAGAAAGAGATCTCTCTTCCTCTTCTTGTAAATCCAGATATGGTCAGGCTGTGATTAAGGCTTCAACATATGAATTTTAAGGAGACATAATTTAGCCCATAGCTATATATAATTAGATTAAGGGCAATTAATATTGACCTTTTGTTTGTTTTTTTGGTCTCTTCATATTTAAAATTTTCAGCAATTACTTGTTTGACAGTTCTTTTATGATGATTTTCCCAAACCACTGGACTAGTTTTTTTGTTCTTCTTTTTTTTTTCATACCCCCTCTTTCTCACTGTATTCCTTTTTAGAAAGTGACAAAAATTTTCATAAGTAATTGAGGTATGTCAGAATTGCAATTGTTGGTTCTTTCTGGAAAGAAGACAGAAATCTAGAAAAGTTAAAGGAAAAGACTCCAGCTTTATGGTTGCATTCTTGACAAGTAAAGCCACAGAAGTAAAGAGTTTAGAAGTTATCAATCACTCCTGGCCTTACAACAAGAAAACTGAAAAGAAATGACTTTTATTGGATTCATCCAAACAATGATATTACTGGGCAAACAGCTACTCTAAAATCTGGAGAGACAGTCACATCAAGAGTGATATAGGAACTGAGATCAGGTTACCCAAAGCAGAATTCATTGAAGGCATAAACTGATAGGAACACACAAATGGTAATTTTCATGAAATGCTGAATACAGAGTAGTATCAAAATACTTCCAGGATCCCTATCAGATTCCTATGGTAAGAATATGAGAAAGACCCTTTCTTGGCTCTGGCAGGGAAGGCAAATGATAAGCCTTGTGAAACACACTTAGAGCCATCTCTATGAAAAAAAAGCCTATTTTCAAGGACCTAAGTCACAGCCAGAGCGTCTGTCTGCTGGAAAAGGGAATTCCTCTGTGTCTAGCTCCTTCCAGCCTTCCTGTCTTACCTAAGGGAAGAAAAAGACACTACTAACAAGGGTCAGGTGTTCAAGGAAATAGACTAGAAGCTCTGCAACCAGGGAATGGAATGGGGGAAAGAAAGCTATAGCACTGGAGAAACATTTGTGAAGGTCAGAGACCCCAAGGCACAGCCTCCACACTTTACCACCAATGGGGCTCTAGCAAAACAATAATAGATTATGACAGAAGGAGTTGCATGACAAAGACTCTCCTCTCTCTAGGAGGAGGAGCACATGGGAAGACCACCATCAGGAGGGGACAAAAACAAGGAGATCTGAAGAATGTGGAACTTCTGGCACCTATACCTACCTATAAATTTTAATATCTGCGTGATGAATGGAATGGAAATATAAAATCATCCCCAAAAGTAATGATATCCTTATAGATAGTTCTTACTATATTCAGAGTTAGAGTCTGCAGACAACTTGAATCCTGTTTCTACCACTAATTTGTTTCTATTGTTGATTTTCTGCTTTCTAAATTTGTGGTTTTTCAGTTGACATTTGAGGTAGGTTGATTCTTAGTTTCGAGGTATTTTCCTGAACACTGCAGGCTTTCAGCAGAAAGTGTCATCTGGAAGCTTAATTCCAATCCGACCCACAAGTCATTGTGACAACCAAAATTGCCCCCTCTTAGTTTTTTAAAATGCTCTTTGGAAGGAAATATCCATTGAGTTGAGAAACATTAATAGATAATGTGAGTGTTATATCCAGTTCTAAAATTAAGATAATAGTTCAGATGATTTTTGCACTCTGAACAAAATTAAACCCCTATAATTTCATCACCAATAATTTTTTATCTCAAAGAATGACATTCAATTATATTCTCATTTTTATATATATGGAAATATCCTTACTTATGTCACTCAGAGCCAATTTTATCTGAATAATGAACTATTTGGAATAATCAGTAGTTGCGTTTCTTCTTTTCTGACTAGCACTGATCAGTCTACTTCTAACCGTGTAGGCTATTTGGAAGATAGAGCAATTTCAATGTTGATTAGTGATAACTGATATTTCAAATAAAGTAATAAGAAAGAATGAGGTTACCAAGGTTAATTTGTACTAATTTACACTTAATAAACCACCAAAGAGAAAATTATATTATCATAATAAACATAATATCATTGCCTTATCTCTACTAGCAATCACTCCATAATAACTCTCTAAGTTAGACATCAAGTCATGAGACACCTAATTTTAACCACAAATCCTTAATAATTTTAAATTATTTCCTTTAAAATAATGTCACATTATAGTGACATATAAGTATGTATGTATGCATATATAAAGTATCATGACAGTATTCATTTTCTGAACCCTTATTCATCATGTGGAATCCTTTTTATTTATGCCATTTTAATACTGGTGAGGACTAGCAATGAGGATTCTCTGAATATCTGCTAAAGCTTATATCTGGGTTCAAATGAGATGAGGTATCCTATAAAGAATATTATAATTTATCTTTGGTCAATTGATTATTTTTATTGGCATATTATTAAAATTTAGTGTTTATTCTTCATTTCACAAAATATATATTGAGGGCTTATTATATAATAGGGATTCTGCTATTACTGAGAGAACATTGTGAATCAAACATACATGATGTGAGCCTCACTGAGCATACTATCCAGTGATGGAGACAGACAATTAAATACACAGTTTTAACGTGAATATCATTATATTGTCAGGGTGCTATGGGAGCACACAGGAGATCAGGAAAAAAAGGAAGTGAAAACCAGAAGGACGGAATATAAAAGAGACTGGAAGCTATTTCCTAAGGCTGTGGTGTGAAATGTAAGTGGCCTGGTAGTGAAAGGTGAGGTTAGAGAGGAAAGCAAATTCCAAAGCATGAAGTGGCCCTCAGTCTCTGAAGAAGAGTTTGTCCTTCACACTTTCGAAAAGTAGGAAGTCATTGAAGGACTTTAATTTGAGCAAGGGCATGGCCCTTTAGATTTAGATTTCTAAGACTTCAGAAAGACCCCTCTGGGTATAGCGTAGAAAACATTATAAGAAAAATAAATCGATTGCACTCTTCTTGCCTTATTAGATTATTAAATATACCTTGGCAGCTACACAGTTTTATTTAATCTAATAATATATTATATACTGCTAAATTCACAAAACTTTATACAATAGAGTATTCTAAATGCTATGTTTCCTTGATATGCTTTTCTATTCTCCCATCCCCTTTCCTTTCATAAAGACAATAATCTTCCTTGTGCTTTATAATACATCTGTTGGGCTGAGAAAATCTTATGAGGCAAGGCTAATCGTCTCACCTTGAATGTTTTAGTTTTCTTGTGACAAGTTTGAACTATTGCCATCATAGTCATAGATCATTGTTAAATTCAAGTAAAGCTGATTGACCACAAAGCCTTGGCCACAGTAACTGGAGCAGGGAACAAAATCTGATTCATCGTGGGTCAACTGGGTTCTCTTTCATATGGCATTTAAACTCCTAATCTTAATGACTGTGGTAGATACCTGGGTCATATGATTGGCAGAGTAAAGGTGAATGTTCTTCAAAGGTATTATATTAAAGTCTTTGGAAAAGTACATGATTATGACCTTCTTAGGACAGATTTGTCAACGCTTCCTTGGATTTGATATGATGTCAAGTATCTTTAAAACAAATACATTTTCCTTGAGTTATAGTTATTTTGATTTGTTTTATGTTTCTTAGAAACAAAATTATACACTGTCTATACTATCAAAATAATCATTTGACAAAGTAAAGAATTTAATGTCTGCTAGTATTAAAATAGCTAGTACATTAGCATGTCTTTATCTGAGCAGAAATATTTTTTGTGTCTAGTGAATTTTGTTAAAATATATCTGTTAGGTTCAGATGATTTCATCTATGTAAAACAGAAAATCCTAATTCACCAACTTTCAAAATTCAGGAAAAAAAAATTGTCATATTACAAGCAGCTCCAAGATAGAATGATAGTTAATTTAGCACCTCAATGACATTGCTAACGCTAAGAATCTACATCTCTCTTTCTGTGCCCTCCATTCTCACCGTGCCAACTATATCCATGCATTTTTCCAACATTGTTACGAGAGCTATGATCATCTCATCCTCCCACAACAATATCATATTTCTGGAATACATGATACCACTTAGAAATAGCTATTTTTAAAGAAATAACTTAGAACTTAAGATAAAATTAGAATCTTGGATAGAGAGCATCTTAGAGATCATCAAACGTTACACTCTCATTTAGAGATTTGAAACTGTGTCCTCCACAATTTTACTTAAATTAATGGCTCCCTGACCAATACATTCTTGTATACATAGATAGGAAGTGTGAAAGGGGATCAGCTAGAGTTCAGTTCAAGGAATGAAAAGGTGAACTGCGCATTGAAAAATTTATCCTCCAAGGTACTGGGACATGGGTGGTGATTGTGTGCCATGGGGATAAGGAAGATAGGGAGTTGAGGAAGGTAACAAATATATTTAATCAGCTTGATAATTCCAATTTGCCCTTGGAACCATATTGTTTTATCCTCTATATGTGTTCATTTCCAATATTGAGATGTCAAATTCATGCAGTAGTATTCTCAGGCCTCTGGAAGAATGTTTCATCCAGAATTCAGAATCTATGGGGATTGCACATGAAGACTTGATTCCTGTTTGTAGGAAATTTAAAATAAAATTGGGGATGCAACTAATATAAGCAATTTATTGCTACAAAATAAGGGTTAAACTAAAGTGCTACAGAATTATTGTATTCCAAATGTGCCCCACAGTGTTTTAAAATTTAAAAGGTCACTTCGGAGATAAAGGAGTTTATACTGCCAGTCACTTCATTTGAGCATTTATCTTCCAATCGAAGTGACAGTTTTTTCCCCTATTTTACATACTGAGTTTCCACTGAAGATTGTATTTGCAGAAAAAGAGACAGTCACAAAAAATTTTGCAAAGAATTAGAAAGTCATGGAGAAGTGGTATTTGAAGTAAGGCATAGAAAGTTTGGAAATATAAATGTTATATTTCATTTTTCTACCTTTCTCCTCATGACACCAATGCAATATAAGATTGTATGTACATGTATATACACAATATATCAAAAGATACATATATATGTATCTTTTTACATGAACATCATAAATAGAAAAACAACGTTGTTTTCATGTTAATGACCACAATGCCTTCATCAAAATAGCAAATATCTTTCATGTTATATTCTTAGGCTTGTAGGAAATTGAGTTTACACATATGCAGCTTCTCTCTCTCTCTTTTTTTTTTACATTCAAAGTTCCCTTTGGTAGTTACTACTTTATACAAGTTGAATATATTATATATACACATAAGATAAAAGAAAATTTCAGTCAAGATTTTTTATTTTTTAGCATCTTCTCTGTTTGACCACAACAAGAGTAATGAAATCAATTCTGGGAGGAATTTCAGTGCTAAAGTCTCCAATATAATATGCTTTCTGAGATCAATAGAAGCTATCATTCACTTGTTCTCATTTTCTATTTCACTTTGTACCTCTTGGCTGTTGCTGAACTGAAACCTGAGTGTCAATCTGGAAATCTGTTTTTCATTTTTGAGTGTTCTGATATAAGAGCAGTTAATGTTGGGGAGAAAAATACCTGTTCCATTGAATGCAGATGGTCAGTTCACTGCTGTTAATACTCAGAACAGTTTTTCTGAAATATTATTCTAAAACGTATTTTATTGAACTGACTTTTTAAAATTGACTATTTTTTAAGAGCAGTTTTAGGGTTACAGCAAAACTGAGGGGAAGGTACAGAGATTTCCCACATACTCCCAGCTCCCACACATGCATCATCTCCCCCATTATCAACATCTGCCATGAGAGTGGTACATCTGTTAAAATGGTGAACCTACATTGATACATCATAATCATCCAAAGTGCATAGTTTACATTGTGGTTCACTCTTAGAGTTGTACATTCTATGGGTTTGGAAAAATGTGTAATGACATGTATCCATCATTATAGTATCATACAGAGTATTTTCACTGCCCTAAAAATCTCCTGTGCATCCCCATCCCTCTCCCCAAACCCTGGCAACCACTTATCTTTTAATGTCTCTATAGTTTTGCCTTTTCTAGAATGCCATATGATTGGAATCATACACTATGTAGCCTTTTCAGATTGTCCTTTTGTTAACTACTAATATGCATTTTAGGATCTTCCATGTCTTTTCATGGCTTGATAGCTTTTATTGCACTGAATAATATTCCACTGTCTTGATGTACCCCATTTTATATATCTATTCACCTACTGAAGGACATCTTGGTTGTTTCCAAGTTTTGGCAGTTATAAAGTTGATATAAACATCATGTGCATGTTTTTGTGTGGACATAAGTTTTCAACTCCTTTGGGTGAATACCAAGGAGTGCCACTGCTGAAATTGTATGATAAGAGAATGTATCGTTTTGTAGGAAACCACTAAAATGTTTTTCAGAGTGGTTGTAACATTTTGCATTCCCACCAGCAATGCATAAGAGGGTCTGTTACTCTACCATTTGGCTAGCATTTGGTGTTGTCAGTGTTCCAGATTTTGGTCAAGGATGGCCAGTATGTGGTGGTATTTCATTGTTTTAATTTGCATTTTCCTGATGAAATATAAAGTGAAGCATTTTTTCATTTCCTTATTTGCCATCTGCATATCTTCTCCATCTGCATATCTTCTTTTCTGAGGTGAATGTTAAGGTCTTTGGTTCTTTTTTTAATTAGGTTGGTTGTTTTCATATTGTTGATTTTTAAAAGTTCTTTGTATATTTTGGATAGCAGTCCTTTATCAGATGTGTATTTTATAAATATTTTCTCCAAGTCTCTGGCTTGTTTTCTCATTATCTTGACATTGTTTTGCAAAGCATATGTTAATAGTTATAGTTAAGCTAGCTTATCAATTATTTCTTTCATGGTTTGTCCCTTCAGTGATACATCTCAAAAGGCATCACCATATCCAAGGTCATCTAGGTTTCTCCTATGTTATCTTCCAGAAGTTTAGTAGTTTCGCCTTTTACATTTAGATCTGTGATCCATTTAGAGTTAATTGTGAAGGTGTAAGGTCTGTGTTTAGATTCTTTTTTTTTTTTTTTGCATGTGGATATCCAGTTGTTTCAGCCCCATTTGTTGAAAAGGCTATTTTTGTCCCCCCGCCCCCCTTTTTTTTTTTTTGCCTTTGTTCCTTTGTCAAAGATCAGAATTCCTAATCCTTTTTATAGGAGAATTGCATTCAAAACTAGGATATCTCAGGTCAGGGTATGCTCATTGCTACTGGGTTGTCAGGCCCACTAGGCATACATATCTAGGAATATTCATATATATGTATATATGTATATGAATACACACACATTTCTTTCTTGAATTATTTCTGTATATATACCTCTATTTCTCTATCTATACAATATATTTATATATATATATATATATTTTTTTTTTCCATACTGATGTCTCCAACTCTAATCCCATACCACAGGTTTCATTTTAGCCTTCCCCTCTTGCTTATTTATGACTTCCCTCTCTGACAGTGACACATTTAGCTCCCACCTTCCATCACCCATTAACTTGTTAGTTCATTTTCAGTATACCTATAAAGCAGGTTCAGAATTGCTAACTCAAACCCCTGTGACAAATTTATCAGTTAGACTACAGTGCTTTGTACCATTTCTTTTGTCTTCACTTTTACAATTTCCCATCAAAACACCATTTTCAAAAGTTACTTAGGTCAAATCCTTTTTCTTCCCCACTGGTTTTCAGCTTTTTTTGCATGAACAACTCCATCTATCACAAAGCATTTTCTTTAATTATGAGAAAGCTTGCATCTGATTACTTCAAACAATAACACATTGTGAAAAATATATTAAACAAGACGGCTTCAATATCATTTCTCTATTTTCCAGGTGAGAAGTAATTTTCATCAAAGCACATACTTTCAACCAGAACAGATGGTGCCATGTGGTTCAGGTAGTGACTAATTTTTACACTGTAGGGAACTGGTGACAGTCATAGTTAAGTATGGCTAAGCTACGTGAGTATGTCCTGATTCAGTATGTATGTTCTTTTTCCCGCAGCGTGTGATTATCAATCATTCACTTCTATTTTTCTATCATCTGATTCCAAACTGCATTGGAAGAGTTAGTACCATATACTAGGATTTTTATTCTGTTGCATGCAATATTATTTTCTTTAAGAACTTCCTCAGTTGTCATTTTACATCGTGTCATACTGATGTACAATTGATTGATTATTACATAATGATATAATTCTATCTATCTCTTTTCCTAGTGTTATAATTTTCTTATTTCACAATTATAAAATTAAATTATCTATGAAGTGCAGTGTTAGGTTCCATTAGTTTTCTACTGCTGTGCAACAAATTACTACAAATTTAGTAGCTTATATTTAGAACACCTATACACTTTCTTACAGCTTCTGTGAAGCAGGTCTTTTTCTTAGGGTTTCACAGGGCTGCAATGAAGTTGTCATCTGGGCTACATGCTCATCTGGAGACTCAACAAGGGAAGAACTCACTTCCAAACTCATATAGGGAGTTGGCTGAATTTATTTCCTTGTGGCTGTATGAATGAGGGTCCTTATTTTTTATTGGCTGTTGACCCGAGGTTACTCTCAGATCCTAGAGACAAACCCCACACTGCCCTACATCATGGCCCTCTCCACAGGCAGTTTCCTTCTTCAAGACCAGCTGGAGGATCCCTTCCTCCAGGCTGCTATGACTGAGCCTTATATAATGTAAAATAATCATGGGCTTGACATCTACACATTTGCCATATTCTACTGTTGAGAAGAAACAACAATAGGCTCTGTTCCTAATCAAGGTCACTTGGGTAAAGGGTGACTCATGGGGAAATCAACTTAGGGTGTGTCTACCTCATAGGTGTTGCAGATGTTAAGGTAAATATATTGGGCTGGCCAAAATGTTCATTCGTTTTTTTCTACTAGGTGGCTCTAGTAGCACTTAGTTGTCTTTAACTTCATTCAAAACAATTTTGTTAGATTGTATGTGATAGCTGTCATATCGGTGTGCATTTAAAAAAAGACTTATCAAAATTGGTAAATTTTTGTGTAACCATTTTAATATTGAAAATGGAAGAAAAAAGCATTATTTTTGGCATATTATGTTTTATTATTTCAAGAAAGGTAAAAACGCAACCGAAATGCAAAAAAAGATTTGTGCAGTGTATGGAGGAGGTGCTGTAACTGATCAAACATGTCAAAAGTGGTTTGCAAAGTTTAGTGCTGGAGATTTCTCACTGGATGATGCTCCACAGTTGGGTAGACCAGTTGAAGTTGACAGCGATCAAATTGAGACATTAATTGAGAACAATCAACGTTATACCACACAGGAGATAGCCGACATACCCAAAATATCTAAATCAAGTGTTGAAAATCATTTGCACCAGCTTCGTTATGGTCACTGCTTTGATGTTTGGGTTCCACATAAATTAAGTGAAAAAAAACCTTCTTGACCGTATTTCCACATGCGATTCTCTACTTAAACGTAATAAAAACGTTCCGTTTTTTAAAACAAATTGTGATGGGTGAGGAAAAGTGAATACTGTACAACAATCTGGAATGGAAGAGATTGTGGGGCAAGCGAAATGAACCACCACCAACCAAACCAAAGGCTGGTCTTCATCCAAAGAAGGTGATGTGTATATGGTGGGATTGGAAGGGAGTCCTCTATTATGAGCTCCTTCTGGAAAACCAAAAGATTAATTCCAACAAGTACTGCTTCCAGTTAGCCCAAATGAAAGCACACTCGACAAAAAGTGCCCGGAATTAGTCAACAGAAAACATAATCTTCCATCAGAATAACACAAGACCGCATGTTTCTTTGATGACCAGGCAAAAACTATTACAGCTTGGCTGGGAAGTTCTGATTCATCTGCCGTATACAGCAGACATTAAACCTTCGGATTTCCATTTATTTCAGTCTTTACAAAATTCTCTTAATGGAAAAAATTTCAGTTCCCTGGAAGACTGTAAAAGGCACCTGGAACAGTTCTTTGTTCAAAAAGATAAAAAGTTTTGGGAAGATGGAATTATGAAGTTGCCGGAAAAATGGCAGAATGTAGTGGAACAAAAGGGTGAATACATTGTTCAATAAAGTTCTTGGTAAAAATGAAAAATATGTCTTTTATTTTTACTTAATAACTGAAGGCACTATTTGGCCAACCCAGTAAAATATATATTTCCTCTACTTATAAGTTTTCTATCTAGTGTGGCAGCAGATAACAACAAAGTAAACAGGACATAAATTAATTACAAATATCAGTGTGTTATAAAGCAGAAATAGACTGCTAAGAAAGAGATTAATGTAGAGAAAATCTATTTCAGATGGACTAGTATGCAATGGCATTTGGAGGCCAGACATCTTTCTAAAACCAAGACCTAAAGTATGAGAAAAAACTGGCCATGATATAAACAAGGAAGGGGGAAGGGACAGACTCTTTCAAACAGAGGAAATACTGTGATCTTAGAAGTAGGGAAAAAAAGTGACTTCCTTGAAAAGCTGCAATAAGGAATGCGCAGTGTAATTATAATGAAAAAAGGGTCATGGTTATGTAGAGAGTGTTCATAGAGTTTTAGGCCAAAAAACGAACTTATGTTTTATTTTAAGAGCAATGGGTGTTAGTGTGAGGAAAAAGTGGTATGACCTGATTCATAATTGACTAATCTTCCTCTGTTAAATAAGAAACAATTGAAGACTGGATGGAGGATGGCCAACTAGAAGCTTATTGCATTATCACAGGCTAAAAATGGTTGAGGCTTGACCAAGAGTAGTGACAGAGGACACAAGTGAGGTGAACGGAGTCAAAATATATTCTTGAAGTAAAATATATAGATTTGGTCTTAATATTGATATTTTACTTACAGCTAAATAACATATTGAATGCATATGTCTGGACTTCAGAAGAGATAGCAAATGATATTTAAAGCCATGAAAAAAGTTAATATCGCTTAGGGAAATTTTTATGTAAAGAAGTGGGCCTAGTATCTAATATTAAATGCTTAGAGGATTAAGAGTATATAGCAGTTGAATATGAATAACAATGACTAGTGAGTTTGGAAGAGAAAAAAAAGAAAATATGGAATCATGAAAGATAAGAGAAGGTCAGTTTTCCCACTGAAGGAAGGAACCACCTGCACCTGCTTCAGCCCGAAGCTGCATAACATGAAGACAGACAATGCACGATATGAAAGCTGTTAGTAATACTGATAAGAGCCGAAAGGGAAGTGGAAAGCTGGTATCAATGAACTAAATATTAGCAGAAGGCATATTCAAGTTGATTGACAAGTGAATTGGACGTGAAGATTTGAAGATCATGTAAGATGTTTGATATGAAGAAAAGCAAATAGAAGTAAACTTAAAGAGAAATGTAGAACATGTAAAAAGGTGTTCATGTGAAATAAAATAAGTAGAACACTTAACATTGCCTGAGCCATATTAGTGGCTTAAAAATGTGAGATCCTTTCTTGTCTTTAACAGACCTTGGTATAAAGTGCTTCTAACCAAAGGACTGGAATGTTTTCTCTCTTTGTGGTGGAAGATTTTAGTGGATAAAAGTCTAGATTGAATGCTACTGGAAACAAACCTCTTCTACCCAGATAATCACTTTACATCGCTCCCCATGTCATACTAGCGAAAACCACATGCCTAATCACTGCAATGTTGTAGTAGTTTAACAATTTCAAAACTACACATGCTATTGAGAACTGACAAAGAGATGATACTAAAAAGATATCTTCCAATGATAACTTCCTTGATATCTTACCTCTGTCTTTTACCTATATTACGTTTATTTCTTTATTCACACATGCAGTATGAGGAGACATTCCTCTAAGCCCAAAAGTTCTACTTTCAACTCTGCCTTGCACTAACTCTAATCCTGGGAAAATCAATTATATTCTCTGGACCTCAGTGTACTTATATGAAAGTTGTAAGGTATGATGTGATTTTTTTAAGGTTCTTTCCAAGTTTTCAAATGCTATGATTTTACTTTCTGAAATGCCTCCTTCTGGTAGAAACACTTTTAAAGAAGGAAAATGGAAGAAGCATCCTTTTTCACTGCTTTCTATGACATTATTATATGTAAGAAAAAACATTTACCTTAAATAAAAAATAAATTGTGATGTCATCAAGAAAGTAAATCTAACTGTATTTTAAATTGGAGATTGTGGCTCTGCACTATTTTAGTATGGCTCAGAATGGATTTTTCTTAGCCTACCACTTATTCAAAATCTGCAAATTTTCACTCTGGATTTAACAAAGACACATTCCTTGAACCTTACAAAACACACTAAAACAATGCAAGCAGTCTTACAAGAAGGCAAACTGAATACATTTGATCAGAACTTTGTTTCCCTTCCAATGAAATCAATATTTCATTCTTTACTATCATTTTAATTATCCTTAATCTCTCTCATTTTAGCTGGTAAATTACTTTAAGAAAGAAACTAATTTCTATGAACCCAGTGAGCATTCAAGTCTTTTAACAGATAAATGTTTAAATGGATAGGTAAAAAGATGGAAGAATGTATATAGAGACAACAGAAACATCTGAGGCTGCTGAGTTAATACAGCACCTAATGAATTTACTTAGGTTTCTTACAAATTAATATGATTTGTGTACACATTCAATGAAAGGAATTTATTTCTCAAGTCAATTCTTATATGCCAATCTATTTGGATTACATAAGCCATTCTATATTAGAATAATTACCATGATTTAACCACTCTTTAATAGAAGATAAAGTTGACAGTACCTAATGTAAATTTCTAACATGATGCATACAATTTTACAAAATAAAAACATATGGTTTTATATAAAAACATTTTCTCTGGATCAGACTCTAAAGTCTGAAATGCTATTATTTTGTTCATTTTAAAATTTACAGTGAATGAGAGAAAATTAAATAGTCACTGTTCATGTATCACCAACATAAAATTAACTAAATGAAAACTACATCTACTCTATTGATTCTGAATGCCATTGTTACCAATAGAAACAACTTTAAAATCAGAAATTAAGTAAATAATGAAAACTGAGGAAACCATCAATTAGCAACTCAAACTGCCAGAATCAATACAATGGGAATAATTTATAAGTTTTAAATTTATATATTGTCTTTAAAATATATGTATATGTAGACTATGTATACTATCTCAAAGGAAGGATAAATATTTTTAAATTTAATCAGGTAAGGGCTAAAAACATATCACACTATTATAAGCATAATTTACTTGAGTGCACCAATTAATTTAATTTATCATATTAATTAAGTTATCTAAATCTGTCATATTAATTTGGTAAAGGTCTGATATTCATTGTGTTAAATGCATAAGTCTAGTTAGAAGATATTTGACTAAAGTTTGGCTAAAATTTGGTATTTAATTACATATTTTCCACAATACATAGCACTAGTTTAAAATATTTAGTTTTGGTTGAGAGGATGTATAATCTTTTAGATGTTAAATAGAATATATCTACTTTTGAATTTGATATGCTGTAAACCCAAGTAGTAAAAACAAAATGCAATAGCCAAAACAATTAAAAAGAAATTGGAAATACCAATTTAAAAAATTTTGTGATGGTCTTAGCTCTTTATATTTAACCTAACACATATAATAAATTATCTTACATACATCATTTTTGTACAGTCCATGTACATAACTTATCTACAGAGAATTAAATAGCTTTTTGAGCTAAAAATAACCATAAAAAATGCATCATTTAAGTATTTATGGTGTGCTTATCCAATAGAAATTTTATTTTACATCAATTATTATTAATGGAAGTTCTCTGAGGATTCATAGTAAAAGGAGAAATATCTTTAAAATCACATTTTAAAAATTATCTATTATTTGTAAGAAATTCATCTATGTGGTTCCATGAACAAGCAGTGAGTCATATAACAGCTGTGTTGCCTGCCATTTAAATGGGTACTATCTTTTAAAGTCTGGAATCATTGTATTTCTTTTTAAAAAATCTTCAAATTAGTTATATCTACCAACACCTAAGTTGAATAGAATAAGTTAGAAAGACCACTAGAGTTAATACTAGGATTGCTAGAAGGATAGCGTATTGTTTTGCATTGTTTTGTAAGGGGGAGAAAAGATAAATTGTTCATAAACAGTTAATAAATACGAAATTCCTTCATAGAATTTCTGTTTCCTCTCAGCGTTCCTTCTCTCCCATTTCTGAATATTTGTAATATTAAAGTAAACTTGTTTTTATTGTACTCAGTGCCTTCTGTTACTTTTCTATTTATTCATATACTTGATTTATGTATTATGATAGATTGTGAATACTTTGTATTATACTTCTTTGAATCTTTAGGACTCTCAAAATAGTTCCTTATATATTTGACTCTCAAATTATTGGAAAAAATTTGAATGCTTATGAAATTTTTATTAAATCAACATTATTATTTTGTTGTATCACATTTGAATGAATGGACACATTCAGAAAGAAAGAACTCTAAGAGAGATGTAACTTGAAATAGGACTTACATTCTGTTCCCAAATCTACATGCAGCAATGTGTTCTTAATCAAATTTGGGGGGCTTACAGCAAGACAAAGACTCTGTAACAGACCCAGGAGGCAAAATAAGCTGTTCCACAAGATAGCCTTTATGACCCACAAATGTCATGCTCCTTAAAGTGTCTGGGATATACAAAGATACTCTGTGGAACTGCTGGCCATTCCTATAGGAGAATCACAGTGAAAAGCCGATGTTCGTGGTAAAAAGTTATACTGTCTTCTGCAAATAGCTAGTTTCCTTCTGAGAAACAGATCTTGATTGGCTCAGGAATCTGAAACAGATTCAAGATGTGACCAAAACACCTTGTAATTTATGCTGCCTATCATGATCCACTGAGCTGTGCAGGCATATGCCCAGCAGCACCTTATCCTTAAGTAGAACAGGGATAGCCAAGCTCAGACTCTGGTGGGTTTTGTATGCACAAGTAAGTTGCAGGAGTGAGTGACTCAGACTCTGATAGTGCAAATTCCTACTGCAATGCCACCTTTTCTTCAATTTAAATTGCCAGCCCTTGGTATTTGCTTTTAACTGGTTGGCTAAGGAAGAAAACACTTAGGTCTGATTTATAGATAATTCTGCAAAATATGATGGCACTAGCCAAAAGTGGATAGACTGCAGCATTATGTTTCTATTTCTAGTGCCCCCCCAAATAAATTAGTGGGTAATAAAAGTCATCCTAGTGGGCAGAATTTTGATCAGCAGATAAGACTATCCACTTTGTCAATGTGGAAATGGCCAATGTTAGGGATATATAATACAAAATATCCAATAATTGGATGGTCAAGGACAAAGAAAAAGAAAACTGGACAATTGAAGATAAAAGTGTTTGACAAAGAGGAATGTGGATGGACCCCTGGAAGGCGCACATAGTTGAGGCTTTGTGTCCTGTATAAATACTCATCATAGGAATTCACTAAAGAGAAGAGTGTTAATCGCGTGGACATCTTATCCATTTACCACCCAGTCTCCTTCATCAAGACTGCCATGTTTGGTCAATGTGCTCCTATGAAAATCAGTCAGGGTGGCATGGGTAAAGGTTATGTAGAGCCTATGATATAAACCCTCAACACAACTGATTTGGTTTCAGAAGTGTTAAGTACCCAAAGCACCAATAGAAGAAGCCTTTACTGAACCATTAATATTGTACCATTATTCGGGCAAACAGCTGGTAGGCTGATTACAGTGGAACATCTTCATCAAGGAGAAGGCATCAGTGGATCCTCAATTTAATAAACAGTAACTCAGGGTATGAAGTTGCCTTCCTCTCATGCAATGATTTTTCCTCCTCATCCTCAGTGAATTACTTGAATGCCTTATCCACGACCATAGTAAGGTAAACTATATTTCTTCATATTAAATAATTCATTTTATAGCAACAAAGTGCATCAAAAAAAGTATAGCAAATGGAATTTTTTATCTTACCATGTACCTCATTAACCCAAAGCAGTTGGCTTGATAAAATGCTGAAATCGCTTACTAGGAGTTTATTATGGTTAGGGCATTGTCTTATAGGAAGTGGTCTTATTTCATGCTGTTTCATCTAAGCCAAAATATACTGGTTCAGAAGACAGCAGGATTCATTGGAACTAATTTTTTTTTTCACTATTATATCAAATTTCCACAAGTTTGAGTTTTGAAAAATAGTTCCCTTGAACTGAAAGTTAAGATGGCCACCTGGCCGTTTAAGTCTTTTCATACTATTGAAACACCAGGTAAAGAAGATAATTTCTGGTGTAATTGATCTTGATTATCAAGGAAACATCAGGTTGTTGCTACCTAAGATAAGAAGGAGGCCCATGTGTAATCCATAGAATTTTCTGGGGGTTTCTCTTAAAACTTTCATTTCAATAGTAAACATTATAGAAAGCCTATCACAACTGGATGGAGCAAGGGTCACTAAGCTTTCAAATTCTTTACCCCACCAGGAGAATAACCTCAACTAGCTGAAGTGCTGGCCAAGGGAAAATGTACGTGGGGTGATTAGTGACAAAGGGATTTGTGAATATCTGTTAAGGTCTCAAGATAAGTTACAGAAACAAGCATTTAAGTAGATAAGTGTATTTTTTCTTGATTGCTAATTTTATATTTCTATACTTTTATATTTCTATATTTCTTTTTCTGCCCATTTCCTTTCCCCTATTATTTTCTACTAAGAATATTTGTTGTGTTTAAATTTGGCATGTCATTTCTAGGTTATATATTTTCTAAGTAATAATTCTCATCCTTTAATAAAATACAAAAAATACATAATAGGAAAAAATTCCCACGTATGCCTCTATATCTCTGTGCCAGGTTAAGTTTTCAAGGACAATCTGATCTCAACATATCTTATTCTCTTCCCCCTCCCACTGATCCCATGATGTTGCATACACTTGTCTCTAAGACTGACAAAGATTTGACAATTGGAATTGCATTACTCTATTCCATAAAAAAAGCTTTTGATGTTTTACTACTGCCTATCACATACAACTCACTATTGCTTATCATAGCTGAAATGTGCTCAGCTTGGCCCCAGTCTCCCTTTCTAGCTTTATTCTCATCACACATCTTCTCACTGTTTACAGTAACATCATAGAAATACCGTTTATCATGCCAGCACACCATGTGCTGTCATTCTCTGGCCCATGTTCACATCCTCTCACTCCCCGCACTACCAGTTATCACCAAATCCATACTTTCACTCATGAAATCCATGATATGAACTCCAGACCAGCTGTTATCTCTCAAAGGGGAACTACCTGATCTCTTCAACAAAATAAATCACTCCTTCCTTTGTTCTCCCGTAGCACATTTATTTCTGTAGAGTACTAATTGTAAAAAGATAGTGACTGAGAAGATGAACACACATCTGCATCAGGGATTCACCTGCATTCACTATTGTATTCTCATTGTTTGACACATATGTAACATAGGCCGCCTGAATTAGTGAACTAATTTATAATTATATGCAGTATCATAGCATGATTAGTAGTCTAAGTATAGGTAAATACCACAACAGTAGAGTAAAGTTAGTGATTAGGATGGTGAGACCTTGTGCAAATTACATAATCTGCATAACCCTCAATTTTCCTAACTGTAAAATGATTATAATAACTGAAACTACTTCATCAATTTGTAGTGAAGATGAAGTGAGAAAATCTGCACATAATTCTGAGCAATGATCCTTCTATATACTATAATTTTTCAGTAAATATCAGCTATAAAGATAATTACTATAATGGCCAGGTCTATCAGCAGTATGTTATTGTGATTAAGTACACATATCATGGAACCTCCTGTCTGGATGAAAGCCCCACCTCGTCCTTTACTAGCTGAATAACCTTGGGCAAGTCAGTTACTCAGATCTTCAAGCTTTGTGAAAAAGCAAGCTTTGTGACAATTAACACACACAAGATGCTTAAATAGTATCTGAAAACAATAGATGTTAAATGATTAGCTCTTATGACACTTAATAGAATAGATTAAGAAATGGGGTATAGTATAATCCACTACCACAGCCTGCTTAAAAGATTTTTAAAGTTAGATGATGGCACATTTTCTAATTTGAACTAAATATTAACAATTAAAAGTATGCATTTATTTCATGAATAACTCCATTATACTGGTTAGAATTTAAATTTTAAAACATAATCACCTTTCAATCTATTAATATTTCATTAGACCCTGAATTAAAGGAAAACATGGAGGTAACATACATAAGTAACAACCAGAAGCATTTTCCCCAAGGTGATGCTTATAGTGTAGAAATTCATACAAACACAAATTCTCTGATCATGATGTTGATTATACATTGAATTTTCTGCAGATAGTGCATTAGATACACTCGTTATAAAGGCAGTCAGCCCATATTTATTCAACATCACAAACAAAAAAATGTTGAACTGACAGCTTCTTGACTGTTTCCCAGGTACATCAGTCAGTAATAACACGACCACTCTAAGCAAAGTCTTTAAGGGGTATCTATTAATTCCTTTAATTTGATCTTTCTCTTTGTAGAAGATTTGCATAAAATCTTTTGAGGGCACACTCCCTAAGGCAGGTGAATTTGTTACATTAAAAAAGGCTCTAATACTGTTACAGTTAAAGCATAAGACTCTGTTATTCATGCCTAAAAAGCAAGCAAATAACAAACAGAAGAAACAAGAGCAAGATTTCAGGTATGGAGAATTTAATAGCTCACATATCCCTCCATGATTTCCTCCAGGGTTAGTTCTATACTTGAATTTAGTGATAAGGATTCCAACATACTAACATACCAGTTATAAATTAGCGCTACCGCTGTGGATGGCTGTTGAGAATTCAACAGAGTTGTCATTGATTGAAGTCCCTGAACAGTAAGGACTACACTAAAGAGTAAGTGCATTAAGGCTCATTATTAAACATTTAGCTAATAATATCATTTATTAACACAATAGTGCAAAGACTAATTAGTCCTCCTGATAACTTTAGGGGATAGCCTCCACTTCAAACGTGAGATACTTGCGAGATTATTAAGGCAACTGATACATACAATATCCATTTCGGGGACATAATTAGTGGCATCTGAACCATAACTACTATTATTTCTTATGTGACAAGCACCAAATAGGAACAACCACTATGAAACAAATAGGCTATTTTTTTTTCCAGATTAGGACCTAAACGATCAAAATTAAATGCTCATTTCTACTGCTCTTTTACTTTCCATGTTTGAAAAAATTAATTTAAAATTTATGCTTTATTGTGTGACAATTAGAGTCTTTACATCTCAGAAGCAATGGCAACAAGAAGTTACATCTGTTGCTGGGAGGCCTGCGAAAGCCATGCATAATTAAAGCTGCTAAAATCAACAGGGAGTTTTACACTCTATAAACCAATTTTATATTCAGTTTTATTTGCCAGTGTGAATGTGTGTTTTAATATCTAGCTATAACATCCCTGTTTCTAATATGTCTATCTTTCAAAATGTGAAAAGTGAAGTCCAGCAGCATTAGGAACATTTGAGATGACACAGAAACAGACATCACTTCTGACCTGGAGGAGTGTTGTAGCTGAGTACCAAGGCATCTGAGGACATATTGTGTAATTCACCCTAAGGGTCATTTTCTCTGGTACTTGCACAGCATATAACCTCTGCTTCAAATGAGGGAGGTGAATTATGTGCAGCATGGGTAGGAAGGATAGGAGGATCGAAAATGGCATTTCTGTCATCTAACCTGGCTTGATCTCCAACAGCTCAGGAGCGATGTCAAAAATGACTTCAGTATATATAGCTTTGGAAAAGGAAGGACACTATGGAAGAAATAAGTCAACTGAAAAAAGTCACTATAAACTGATCATTTTCCTTTCTTTTTACTAAAATATCTGTTCTCTTAATCTTTGAACACTCTCCAAATCATGAGCTTTTGCATGTGGTGTCCACGCAGAAACTCATTTCATAACCACTAACTGATACCAGAAAGCTGTAGAGAATAACACAGTTGTTTCATAAATAACTTTATTTTTTAAACTTTTTACTTTGAAAAACTATAGACTCACAGGAACTCACAGCTATAGCCTCATCTCCTCTGTGTGTCTTTTCCCTGGCTCCTCTCCCCAAGGCCCCTAGGCACTTCTGGTTTGGTGCTGCCTCATTTGAATTGATTTTTGCTCGAATAAACTCTTAAAGTTTTTCATATGCCTCAGTTTATCTTTCAACACTACTCTCACACACAAAAACGATTGTTTTCCAACATTTATTTGTAAATTATTTTTTTAATTTATAATGCATTTTTATATTGCAGTTTTTCAGTTTCCTCTGTCAAAGTGTATTTAATAGCTAATGATTCCTAAGTGATTCACATTACAACAAAACAGTGGGTGAACACTGTTGCAAAACAAGTAATTAAGCAGAAAAATCACAAGTCAACACAAAGAAAGTAATCATAATAAATGAATGCTGATAATCCAAAGAAAGAAAGCATAATTAGACAAAGTGACTTTCGTGAAATTTCTGATAATTATCTTACATCCTTTCAAGTAATGTAGATATTGAGGATCCTGGATTTTTACCATGCCTCATTTTTCTTTTCATTTAATTTTTTATATTTGATACAATATACTGTATTATTCTATAATGTATATGTCATAATTAAGGACTTTTAGCTTAATTTTTATCGTGAAGGAAAAGTTTGAGAAGGAATCCTTTGACTGAGATGAATAGAAAAGGGAGGAATACATGATGAATATTAAGATACGTGTATTATCTCAAGAAGAAAAAAAATATAAGATTCTGAGGCAACATTAATCAAGGTGTACACAGCAGAGAATTGTGTTTTTCAAGCAAATGTTTACTGAAAATGATAAGTTTTTTTCTGAAATAATTTGTTTCATCAACAGAGTGATTACTCATTAATTCATTCAACACACGTAAAGTAATATACTGCAGTTTTTAGCATCTGCTTTGTCTTTAAGGCACCGATCAGATGAAGTACCTTTAGTACAAAATGAAAGAAAAATTAAATATGTACACAATACATCCAAAACATGAACGTACACAAATATCTTTTAGAAAAGCAAAAGCAAATTAGTATATTTTAAAGGAGCAAGATATTAAATTGGGCTTGACGTGAATAAAGAAAGCCACCTTTTAGAAGCTAATATATAATTCAGACTTAAAATAGAATGCCAGTAAACATAGGTATAGATCAATGTACAGGGAACATAGAATTAATTTAGGACAACAGAAGGAAATAGAAAAGATAGGTCACAATTTTATTGTGAAGGATTCTTCATTCTAAACTGATTATTATGGGTGTTTTTATTTTCTTTTTTTTTTAACTTTCTATTTTATACTGGAGTATAGCCGATTAACAATGTGATAGTTTCAGGTGCACAGCAAAGCTACTCAGCCATACACATACATGTGTACATTTCCCCCCAGACTCCCCTCAGTTATGGCTATCTTTAGATGAGCACTGGATAGTAAGTTATACACTTTCAATTGGGGGTAACATTACTAGAGTCAGATCAGCCGTGTGTAAAATGGATTTGCAAGAATTGAGGTAGTGATGATTTCTGCAGATATAAGCACTAGAACCAGA
Organism: Balaenoptera physalus; assembly: GCF_965194825.1. Taxonomy (NCBI): domain Eukaryota; kingdom Metazoa; phylum Chordata; class Mammalia; order Artiodactyla; family Balaenopteridae; genus Balaenoptera; species Balaenoptera physalus. Next base: position 112,646,623 of record NC_138891.1, on the reverse strand, counting down.
AGCATGGCTTAGCAAATGGAAAGAAGAGATTGAGTGAGAAACAAGGAGGTATATACATGTGTATGATTTCCAAAGAAGAGGATCAGTCAAAATTGACTTTAGTCTCTGGTCCAAGGAGCTTAGAAGATCTTGTCACTGAAAAATATTAAAACCTACAAAAGGAGTTAGGTTAGGTGAAACAAAGAAATGAGTTCAGTTTAGATGTTTAGAGTTTAAAGGGCTTATGATAATTACAGTTGAGTATCCAGAGGGAGAGATGCGGACAGATGCAGAGTTGTTGTAACTAGGAATTTTAACAAAGAATGAGGATTCATTTAATCTATTTCAAATTGTGTGTCTTCACTATAAAAATACACATCCAAACAAACAACTAAGAAAATTCCAACAAACGGGACTTTACAGAACAATTACCAGAGGCCTTTGTAGACTCAAGGCAGCTGTGGGGACTTCAACAAGAGTAGTCCCCGTGCAATCTTGTCCAATAAGCTGTGTCTACAGGGAAGAGTGTGCTGTATTTCTCTGAACATTAACTCCTAGGACTTTCACCCTGAGGGATTCTCTGGGGAGGATAGTAGACCACAGAGTGAGCTGCACAAGTTAATGGGCTGTGGTAGAGAGGTTTCTATGTGACTGGCAAATCTTTTTCATTTTCATCCTGGGTACACAGCTCAGCTATATTTTCCTGCCTCCTCTGCTGTGAGGTAGGGTTCTGTGATTAAGTTCAGAGCAATGGAATTTGCATTGTAGAAATGTTTGCCACTTCCAGTCCTGATGCCTTAAACATCCTGCATGGTCCTCCTTAATTTCTCTCCTCTCCATCTGTTGGCAGGATGATGCCAGGGAAATTATAAAGTCACATGTTGAAGATGGCATGAAAAGAATCTTTATCCCTGAATCATTACTTGGGTTAAAGCCAATGGGCCTCAGTGAGTGAAAAATAAACTTTTACTCTACAAAGTTCCTGAAATTTGGGGGATTACTATACCACGTATTGTTAATTACCCTGACATTTATACAATGGCATATATGGTACAGTTTTTTTTCTAAACTTCAATTACTTAAGGAAACAGTTTAGGAAAATGTTACTTATCCTAAAGAGGAAAGTTTGTTTTGATGAAACTAGTTAAAGTCTTTGTTTTTTAAAAAATATTATACAATTATAAAACAAATGTATAAAACTCTACAATAAAATTCTGATGTACATGAATTTAATGTGCCTATGATATTGGCCTCAGATTTAGAATGACTTGTCTCTCTGGAACCCAGCTGATTTGATGCTTTTAATCACATTGAGAAAGAAATATCAGAGGACTAAACTTTAGAACTCTTACAAAGGGTTTTTCTGGTTCTCATATCATGCCTGATTCTTACTGGTTCTGCACACAGCACTCTATCTGAACCTGGAAACTTACATATTCTCCTTGGCTGGGATCTGAATCATTCCCACAATTCAGGGAACAAGCGTTGCCACAACTGAGCTTCTGCATTATATTGTGCCTGTCTGCTTAAGGCCAAATACAGAAGGTTTCCTTTTATTGTTATTATTTTTCTTGCCAGGTCAAACAACAGAGATGATGAAGAAACTCCTCCAAACCTGAACTCTATTATGCCTTGGATAGATATGTCAAAAGATCACTGAGGTTCTCTGATCTCAGTTTAAGAAATCTTGATCTAATATGGTAAGAGTCCTTAAAAAGAATAATAAAAAATCAAGAAGATCTTCTGTTGACTTTCTTGGTGGTCCAGTGGTTAAGACTCCTTGCTTCCACTGCAAGGCGTATGGGTTTGACCCCTGGTCAAGGAACTAATCCCATGTTTGGATGCTACATCTGGTATGTTTTTAATTTGTTGTCTTTATGGGCTATTGTTTGGATTTTAACTGTATTGTGACACAATTTACATTCCATAGGATTCTTCCATTTTAAGTGTACAGTTCAAAGATATTTAGTGAATTTACTAAGTTGTACAGCCATCATTATAATCTAGTTGCAGAAAATTTCATTACCCCAATAAGACCCCTAAAGCCCACTTAACAGATATATTTTTGATCCTATAAAATCGTTTTTCTCCTTACCACAATTTTGATTTGACTACTTAGGGTAAAAAGAGAAAAATATCATCAATTCATATTAAAGGTTTGAAAAGATTTGTCTGCTATATTTTACTGCAGACTTTTTTTTTTTTTTTTTACTGAACTTCACTCACAAGGAGGTAAGTTTTATTTCTGACATATTTATTTCTTTGGATCATGTAAATGGTTAAGGCGTATCTTAGTTTAGGTTCTCTCAAGGCAAAGCCTGATTTAAGGACCTTGGTGCCAATGTTCTTTGGATGATGACCACTCAAAGAAGGAAGTGAAAGTGGGAATGAGGGAAGGCTAGTGAAGGGCATGTTGTTGAGCTGGTCACCTCTGTGGCCACTGGGGTTTAGCACCACTAGGGACCCTCTGAGAAATCTGTATAATGTGCCTCAGGGTGATCTCTTTTAAAGATAGGACATTGGAGCATTTAGCCACTGATGACCCTTCCCTCTTTGTTGAGGGTTGTCCCCACAGTGCGTATTCACACGTGCATGAAGGCTGCCCTTCATCTGATTTGAGTTGACTCTCATGGCTTCAGAGAAAAGCCCTGAGACAGAAAAGTGGAAGATAAGGCATTTGAGGTGAGACTTGAGCAGCATGTTCAGAAACTGTCAATCAGGCTGCAAGCACTGTCAGAGCAAGCTTCAAGGAGTCATCCCATCATCATAGGAACATCCTTTCTTTTTCTTTTGTTTTTTCTTTTTGCATTTTTTTTCTTTTTAAAAATTCTTAAAAAATTTTATTGGAGTATAATTGATTTAGAATGTTGTGTTAGTTTCAGGTGTACAGCAAAGTGAATCAATTATACATATACATATATCCACGATTTTTTTAGATTCTTTTCCCATATAGGCCATTACAGAGTATTGAGTAGAGTTCCCTGTACTATACAGCAGGTTCTTATTAGTTATCTATTTTATATATGTATGTATATGTCAGTCCCAATCTCCTAATTTTTCCCTCCCCCCCTTTATCCCCTGGTAACCGTAAGTTTGTTTTCTACATCCATGACTCTGCTTCTGTTTTGTAAATAAGAAGTATTTGCTTTCATTTGTACCTTATTTTTTTAGATTCCACATATGAGCGATATCATATGATATTTGTCTTCCTGTGTCTGACTTACTTCACTCAGTATGACAATCTCTAGGTCCATCCATGTTGCTACAAATGGCATTATTTTGTTCTTTTTTTATGGCTAATATTCCATTGTATATATGTACCACATCTTCTTTATCCATTCCTCTGATGATGGACATTTAGGTTGCTTCCATGTCCTGGCTATTGTAAATAGTGCTGCAATGAACTTTGGAATGCATGTATCTTTTCGAATTATGGTTTTCTCCAAATATATGCCCAGAGTGGGATTGCTGGATCATATGGTAGCTCTATTTTTAGTTTTTTAAGAACCTCCATACAGTTTTCCATAGTGGCTGCACCAATTTACGTTCCCATCAACAGTGTAGGAGGGTTCCCTTTCTCCACACCCTCTCCAGCACTTATTGTTTGTAGACTTTTTGATGATGGCCGTTCCGAGTGGTGTGAGGTGATACCTCATTGTAGTTTTGATTTGCATTCCTCTAATAATTAGTGATGTGAAGTATCTTTTCATGTGCTTTTTCGCCCATATGTATGTCTTCTTTGGTGAAATGTCTATTTAGATCTTTCACTCATTTTTTAATTGGGTTGTTTGTTTGTTTGTTTGATATTGAGCTGCATGAGCTGTTTGTATATTTTGGAGCTTAATCTCTTGTCAGTTGCTTCATTTGCAAATATTTTGTCCCATTCGTAGGGTTGTCTTTTTATTGTGTTTATGGTTTCCTTTGCTGTGCAAAAGCTTTTAAGTTTAATTAGGTCCCACTTGTTTATTTTTGTTTTTATTTTCAGTACTCTAGGAGGTGGATCAAAAAAGATCTTGCTGTGATTTATGTCAAAGAGTGTTCTGCCTATGTTTTACTCTAAGAGTTTTAGAGCATCCAGCCTTACATTTAGATCTTTAATCCATTTTGAGTTTATTTATATTCAACATAATAAAGGTCATATATGACAAACCCACAGCAAACATCATTCTCAATGGTGAAAAACTGAAAGCATTTCCTCTAAGATCAGGAACAAGACAAGGATGTCCACTCTTGCCACTATTATTCAACATAGTTTTGGAAGTCCTAGCCATGGCAATCAGAGAAGAAAACGAAATAAAAGGAATTAAAATTGGAAAAGAAGAAGTAAAACTGTCAGTGTTTGCAGATGACATGATACTATACATAGAAAACCCTAAAGATGCTACCAGAAAACTACTAGAGCTCATCAATGAATTTGGTCAAACTGTAGGATAAAAAATTAATACACAGAAATCTCTTGCATTCCTATACACTAACAATGAAAGATCAGAAAGAGAAATTAAGGAAACAATCCCATTTACCATTGCATCAAAAAGAATAAACCTACCTAAGGAGGCAAAAGACCTGTACTCAGAAAACTATAAGATACTGATGAAAGAAATAAAAGATGACACAAACAGATAGAGAATTATACCATGTTCTTGGATTGGAAGAATCAATATTGTGGAAATGACTATATTACCCAAGGCAATCTACAGATTCGATGCAATCCCTATCAAATTACCAATTGAATTTTTCACAGAATTAGAACAACAAATTTCACAATTTGTATGGAAACACAAAAGACCCCAAAGAGCCAAAACAATCATCTTTAGATTCATTGCAAAATGTCATTGCTGGGATATTTAGCGCTGAGTTCTTCAATGGTGTTTCTAGGTCAATAGCATCCCCTGTTGTATTTTTTTCATACCTTGGTCCTACATTCTTAAGATTCATTCCCAATTATATCTTCCCAGTTTTTACTGGTACATATTCTGTAATGTTTTAGAGAATAAAATATTTCCTCTAATATTAAGGACCATAATTCCCTTCTTGAGCTTGCTGAACCCTGACCAAAGTTATTTCTAGAGGTCATAAGGGGAGTGATGAGTGAATTTGAGGAGGCATGATATCATCTTGCAAGGTATCCAACTCAATTGAAGTCATCACATGAACCCCAGAAAAGCAGAGCCTTATATTATTTAAAAGAGTGAAGGAGTTGCTTTTACCAGTCTGGAAGTTTCAGGGTATTTCACCTGCAATTTGCCAACTCAGCTCTTGGCATCTCACTCCTTTCCTGTCTAGTCCTCAGCAGTAGAGTCTTGTCATATCAGGTGAGTTATCCAGTTTTAGTATCCTGCTCAGAGGGTCTGTTTTCTAGGGTCACTGCTAGTAGACACTGTCGTTATTTGGGTTCCCCTAAAACAAGTCCTGAGACAAGGACTTGTGAACAAGTGGTGGCTTTGGAAAATTATTCCAAGGAGCAGAAGTGAAGGAGTGTGAAGAAAGAGAGAAGGTAAGATGAAAAACCAATAAAGTTTATATAATTGATTTGGTTACTGCTCTTGGAGCTCAATCTCAGTAGAAACACCCAGAAGAACCTTGTAGAATGCACCTCAGAATTGTGCTTTTGAAAGGCAAGAGGCTGTGGTACTGTCCCTTTGTGGGATGTGGAACACTGACTACTGTTCCTCCTTTGTTGATTACAGCTTCTTGGAAATTTAATAATCATGGGCTTCTGTCTCCTGGGTTGTACAAGCTCATGGCTTTGGAAAAAGCTCATCAGAACAGCAAAAAATGAGAGAGGAGGAGTGGGAGTTTAGGAGTGAGAAATTGGAAGGGAAGTTGGAGGAGTGCCTACCTATTTTGAAAATATGACTGGGAGATAGGGGAATGTGGTATGGTCACATCTGCTAAAATATAGATTTGGGAAAAGGTGATGTTGCACAGATCTTATGTAGAAGTTTCCCAAAGGAGGCCTGGTGTTTAGAAAGAGGTAAATATAGCAGTGACTTCTTGGAAATGGCTATTGAGACACTGAAATCAATGTCTTCCCATTGTTGACACTGGAGACAGAACTTAACCAAGACCATTTGCCTGCTTCCCTCTACCGGGGGAAAGTTGTACAGGACAAAGGTTGCTTTGATAGAGATCACCTTGAATTGACTGCATTAACTTTCGCCCATTCAGTGGAAACAGAGCTGCCAAGTTTTGTCTTTAAATGATAAAGAAAGCAACATTCCTTATACTCTGATGGATTGGTAGTCATATCTATTTTATATCATTGGGTCCTTCTGAAATTTTAAACAATCCTCTTATGGTACATAACAGCAACACTGCCTGTTTAAAAACTCAGTACTGGAATTAAAGACACTTCCCCTTGAAACAAGGGCTATAACCCTGTAAAAAAAGGCGATGTGCAGAGATGAGGTATACTCTCAGAAGTCATTTATGATTTTAAGAATACAAGTAGACTGTGATAAGGCTCAGTTTGCTGGAGTACAATAGAAAGCTTTAAACTATCGTGTAGATTCCGATGGTCTATAAAAGAAAAAAAGAGTCAAATATAACTTTATTTATTGAGGGGTTTAAATCATTTGAGTTATAGAGAAAGAACCTAAGAGAAAACAGAAAGGAATGATGTAATTTTTAAAATCACTATGTTTCAGACTGAATATTTGAGTTCCCCCAAAATTTATATTTTAAGCCTAATCCCCAATGTGATGGAATTTGAATGTAAAAGCTTTAGGAGGTGATTAGGTCATGACAATGGAGCCCTCATAAATAGGATTAGTGCCCTTAAAAAGAGACCTTAAGAGAGCTTCTTCCCCTTCTACCATAGAGGGAGAAGACAGCCCTCTACGAACCAGGAAGCAGGTTCTCAGCAGACACAAAATTCCCCAGTGCCTTGATCTTGGATTTCCCAGCCTCCAGAACTATGAGAAATCAATTTCTTTTGTTTCTAAGCCACCCAGTCTATGGTATTCTGTTACAGCAGACCAAACTGACAGCAGTTGGTACTGAGAAGTGGGGGTACTACTATAACAAATATCTAAAAATGTGGAAGAAGTTTTGAAAGTGGGTAATGGGTAGAGGTTGTAAGAGTTTTGAGGTGCATGCTAGAAAAAGACCACATTGCCGTGGATGGACCTTTAAAGGCAATTCTGGTGAGGACTCAGAAAGTTAAGAGAACTATAGAGAAAGCCTCAATCTTCTTAGACAAAATCTAAGTAATCATGAACAGAATGTTGGTAAAAATATGGATTGTAAAGCCACTCCAATGAGGTCTCACATGGAAATAAAGGGCATGTTATTGAAAATTGGAGGAAAGGGGATCCTTGTTATAAATTACCATAGAGCTTGGCTGATTTGTGTGTTCCAGTGTTTTGTGGAAAATACAGGCTGTGAACTATGGAATTGGATATTTAGCTGAAGAGATATCTAAGCAACGTATTGAAGATGTGGCTTGGCTCCTCCTGACTGCTTATAGTGAACTGGGAGAAAAGAAAAACTTACTTGAAGGTAGAATTATTAAACAAAAAGGAAGCACAACTTAAAGATTTAGAAAATTATCAGCTTACTCACGTTGCAAAAAATGGGAACACTAAGGATGTGGCCAAGTGATCATTTGATAAGGATATTAGTATGGAATTAAGCATCTCAACAGAAGCCAGGGGCTGGAAGAACGTTGCTGAAGGGATCAGAGGTCATCAGGGCTGCCACTCCCTACACAGGTCCGAGTGCATGGACCCTGGGAATATGGCTGCTTCCATCTAGATTTCAAAGAACAGGGATGCTTGGCAGAGTTGTGAGCTTGGGATCCCAGTCCAGAGAGCCCCAGGACCCCAGTGGAGAACCATGGCATGGGTGGAGCCACCATAGAGAGCCACTGAGAGGCCATCTCACTGAGCCACTGGGGGGACATTGCCACTCCAGTGGGCCTGGGAAGCAGAGCCTTGAGCCAAGAGGATTATTCTCAAGATTTAAGATTTAGTGGGATTTTTCCTGTTAGGCTTTAGACTTAATTAGGACCTGTCATTCCTTTCTTCTTTCCTATTTCTCCATTTTGAAATAGGAATATCTGCCCTATGTCTGTCCCACCATTGTATTTTGAAAGCATATAACATATTTGGTTTCACAGGTTCCAGCTGGAGAGGAATTTGCCTCAGGATGAATTATATCTTGAGTCTCACTCATATCTGATTTAGGTGATATTTAGATGTGATTTTGAACTTAGAAGTTGGTGCTGGAACAAGTTAAGACTTTTTGGGTTTTTGTATGGAATGAATGTATTTCACATGTAAGAAGGACATAAATTTGGGGGGATCAGGGCAGAATGCTACGGACTGAAGTTTTGTATCTCTCTAAAATTCATATGTGAAAGCTAATCCCAATGTGATGATACTTGGAGGTGGGGCCTTTGAAAGGAGACTAGGTCATGAAGGCAAAGCCCTTATAAATAGGAGTATTGCTCTTATAAAAAAGACCCCAGCCAGAGAGCTCCATTATCCCTTCTGCCATGTGAGTATACAGTGAGAAGACAACAGTCTGTGACCAAAGAAGCAGGCCCTCACCCAATACTGAATCTGCTGATGCCTTGATCTTAGACACTCTAGCCTCCAGAACTGAGAGAAACAAATTTCTGTTGTTTAAAAGTCACTCAATCTATGGTATTCTATTATAGCAGCCTGAATGGAAAAAGACACTACACAGAAAACTGAATTTTTATAAGAACCTAGACTTTTACTGCTAGTTAATGCTCTCAGATCCAGCTCAAATCATCAAGGCAGAGCAATCCATACTTTGCAAGCTGTGACATTTTCTTGGTGTGTCTCTCTTTAGTTTGCTATCTAAATACATTGGCATAGGAGATTTGTCAAGTATCAGGTATTGGAGGAAAAGACTAGTGAAAGATGTTGTTGCCCCATCCAGATACCCTACCTTAGCCTTAGCACCATGTCCCAGCTGCTGTGGTGTTATTCTCTTCTCTGGAGAATTAGCATTGATCAGGTACATGAAGCTGGAAAAGTCCTGCCCTTTTTCCTCAAGGTTTGACTAACTCTGAAGAAATTTGTGCTCCAGAGTTTTCCTTGTGACATTAGACATAACAGTATTCAGCTGAGAATACATTCTTGCCTAGATTTTCCTCCTACTCTATATTGTTTTCTTCCAACACCCTTTCTTAAGGATACTCTTCTAAATCATTTGAATATTATTCCTAATCTCAGGCTTTGCTTTTAAGAAACCCAACCTAGAGAGACACCAAGGCTGACTGCATAGGTATGTAGTGTGTACATTCTGATAGAGTCCTGTGCTTGCCTTAATGTTCTGATATTGTCATGAAATTCTAATTTCTGAACAAGGAGTCCCTAATTTCCATTTTCACTCCCTTCTGTTGACACCAAAATTTAAGGTCTTAAAAAATACTATACAGTCCTACACATGGAACAAATCAAGATATCAGCTAAGAGTTAGGAACATTTCAAGTTCCTTTTTTACTTAGTTTATGATGAAGAAAGCAAACAGTTTTCAAACAGTTTTCAAGCAGCAGCCATAAAGAGAAATTACATATCATAGCACAGAGGTATAAAGTAAGTACTGGTGCACCTCAAGGATCTGAGGAGACACTGTGAGGCCACAAAGGTGAGGTCTCATCTAGCACCATTTTGCCAGCTCAGTAGAGACACCCAAATTCTGTGATCTCTGAGGAGGAAGAAGCCATGGTCGAACAGCTTGGTTGGGGTACCAGTTTGCCTCCCATCAGTAAAGCAAACATAGCTGTATACTCCCTGTTATTTAATGGGGCTGAGCACTCCATATCTCAGCTCAGGGTAGGTTCCAGGAAAGAAAGGTCAAGATTATTCAAGAGATGTCACCAGAATTGAATTAACATAGACCTTTCTGGAAGAAAAGGTACCAACCTTGAGTAGAAAATGAGAACTTTAGCAAGGGAAATTAAGAAAACCTCACCTCAAAGAACTTTGGGGAAAGGACAAACGCATAATTAGTACATTGTATTACATTGGGTGGTAGTATTCAATGTACCCAAATAAAGTCATTAGCCTGGGCTCCCTCTCCCTTTCTTGGAGATGGGTATATACAGAATAGAAGTATAGTTACTTGATAGAGAAACACAGATTCACAGATCTATCAGGAAGGCAGCAGGGAGAAATGTATGAAGATGTTATTTTCCTGTGTGCACTCATCACCCCATTGGCATTTGTTGTATCTCTGATCTTTTCTATCAGCCAAGGAGCTAGAAAGTATTGTACCTTCATTGTTCCTGGGAAGGGGAAAGATGCAGAGATTTAAATAGTCACGTTTTCTTTAAAAAATAAGACTGTGAAAAATTTTATTAAATACAGTTTGTTAATTTTATTCTGTAACAGAAAGTATAGTTCATATTATCAAATGCTGCAGGAAATTTGAGTAAGATAAAAGCTAAAAAGAAGTTATGGAATCTCCATTTAATCCAGGGAGAACATGTAAGTCCTGGACTCTCACCAGCGAGCTGAACCTTGAACTGCTTTTTGTCCAATTTCCCACCAAAGCCTCACTGAGGTCATTGACATTTGAACATGGCAATCTAAGAAACATTCAGGTCACTCATTTTATAAAGCTAATCCATGTATCAAGTTTAAGATTGCCTGGTTTAATGGAAAGGGTGTGATGCTTCCATCACCTACTAACTGTAGTAGAAGGTGATAATAACACCTATTTTCCAGGCTGTCAGAAAGATTAGAGAGAATGCATGCAGTATGCTAGCACCATGTCTGATATACATGAGAGCTCAAAAAAAGACACTATGACTTCTAGCACTAGAAAATTATATCCTAGTCCTCAGTAGTTTAGTTTCCAGAGAATGCTTTCATTAAGCAATGTTTTATCAAGGACTTCATCTAGCACATGAGAGACATGATATTTTCCGCTATAGAGAGTATCATCAATGTAGAGGAAAAGATATAAATAAAAGTGCAATTGCAAGTGTATGAAACAGGAAGTGCTGAGAACTACAAGTTCTTATAAAGATAAGCACTAGCATTCAGCATAATCTCTTGCAAATTCTGGGTACACATTATGGTCTGTTGAGTGAATAAATAATCAATTGTGATCATAGACAATTTATTCACCATTATCATTAATAACAGAGAAGAGGGCTTCCCTGGTGGCGCAGTGGTTGAGAATCCTCCTGCCATTGCAGGGGACATGGGTTTGAGCCCTGGTCCGGGAAGATCCCACATGCTGTGGAGCAACTAAGCCTGTGCACCACAACTACTGAGTCTGCATGCCACAACTGCTGAGCCTGTGTGCCACAGCTACCAAAACCTGCGTGCCTAGAGCCCGTGCTCCGCAACAAGAGAAGCCACTGCAATGAGAAGCCCGCGCACCACAATGAAGAGTAGCCCCTGCTCGCCACAACTAGAGAAAGCCCACTCACAGCAATGAAGACCCAATGCAGCCAAAAATAAATAAATAAAATAAATAAACTTATAAATAAATAATAAATTGAAAAATTGAAAAAAAAAACAACAGAGAATAATCATTGCTGCGATCAAGACAAGCAACTACTAATAGTCAAAAGGAAAAAGGTAGGTTCACCTGAAGCAGCTACAGATTTGTCAGTAGGTCTTTCCCTTGGGTTTTATCTACATTATTTTTTCATACTTAGATGATGATACTTAGGTATCTTAAGATTGTATTCAAAAAATGAAATATTTTAAACATATCAAAGTAGGTTAAGGCAGAGCATTCAGAGAAAAAATTAAAGAAATAAATTAATCATAAATGTTCACTGCAGTATGATTAGATGGTCAAGAAGACTAAATAAACTAAGAAAAAATGTTTTTCTGAGGGTGCATTTCAAAGCCCACTTTAAATGATATATACGAAGTACACTTGCATAAAAAATAGTCTGTAGGGTTCTAGAAATTAAATTTAGTTAATCTGCTCAACAACTTTAAAATGAAGTTTGTATTACATTCCCATTATCCTTAAATGGACAAAGCAAATTTTATCTCTTCTAAAAATCTGTCACTGCTCTTTCTCCCAATCCCTTTCTTCCTCTTTAAAAACAAAACAAAACAAAACAAAAACAGGAATTGCTTCAGAAAATAAATAATCATCACAACAGAAGAAAACCTAAGGTCTTAGGATATTTAATGTATCTATTCAGTATATTTTTTCTCTACCAGAAATAAATTGTTCAGGTGAGTTAAGAGCTGGTCTTCAAAAGGAAATCTTTAATACAACTGTTACTTTTCCCTAGAGACACACTAGTCAATCTAGATTAAAAAAAAAAAAACAAGGAGTTTTTTTTTCAAAGTCATTTTTATAATTTGCAGAGACCAATGTACCAAACAATCAAACTAAATATCTAGCAAATGTGTGGCAGAAAAAGGTCTACCATTGAAAATTCTATTCTTATTTACTATAGAAAAAATAAATACTCTTTTTCTTATTCAAGGCAATAGATATGGATCTGTTAGCGGCAGATTCTAGTGTATTTTCTTTCTATATAAACTACCACTATCTTCGATAGAAGTACTCTCTTAAGTACTTCTTTTCCTCCTCGAAAAAAAAATTGATAGGCAGAGCAAAGAAAACTTTCAAAGGACCAAAAATCTTTAAAATTTAGTTTTTAAATAAAAACACGTATTTTATATTTTGCAGCCTCAACAATAGTTATTCCAGAATAATAAAATTTCCTATCATCATCAGCACTTTCCATTTTGACACCTGGTATTTCTTGGAAATTTTATTTTTCGTGGGTTTCTATTATTCTTTTAGCATCCTTTCCTTTGTTTTCTGTGAGAGGCTTTTATGTGTTTTCTCTTATATATGTATATGCAGTGCTAATCTAAGAAAATAACTTAAATATAATTTATATTACATGTAATTTATATTACAGTCTTTGAAGAAAATTGAAACGGTAAATTACATATATATGCATAATTAATATAAAATACTAAGATAAATGTATTCAATAAAAATGCCACTCAAATATTTCTTATCTTTCATGTACTAAAATGCTACTTTTGTCTTAATTAAAGCAGAATTTGAAAATGAACAGACATTTTCCAATATTTTGTTTGTGACAGTTTCTAGGGTTGACAACTCATATTAAGAGAGCCTCTTCATAATTAGTATTCAGTCCAGGTCATCTATATAACTTTATGGAACAGTTAAATAAAACCACACATTTGGTTAAGGATTAGAGGTCTAATTATAAAAGGAGATTTTAAATAAAATTATTTAGCAATTTTGCAGTTTGTAGTTTTACATGAGAATTATTTACATTCTCAGATTTTGATCTGCATTATAATAAGCCATCATTTTAATAAACATTAATATTATCAGTGCTTACTTAACTATTATGGTAGATGTTTCATTACGTTTGGTTGCAGCTCCATAAAATCGTCTCTACTAATGTATCACAATAATAATTTTACAATCTTGGCTTATTTTCTTAATACAGAGTATCATTGGTAAGAGAGAATGTCTAATAATATTTCAGGAAAAGTAATAGAAATGAAAAATATGTTGGAAATATTTTTGGGATGGCAATCCAAATATGTAGTTGATGTTTAATTATGAAGAATAGTTCTTAGACTCTTCCCAGATGCCACATTCATAGTAGTAAAGCTTCTCATTATGTATCTGTAATCTATTCTCTAGCTCACAGCCTAGAAGATAGACATTATTAAAAAAATGTATAACCTAGATATTAAATATGTGCAGATTTTTCCTGTTGGTACAGCACAGTGTGCTTAAATGAAAGAATTTAAGTTAGTGATTATGATTTAGCAAGGGCAATTATTCTTTATTGAAAAGTACCATATCATAATATGCATTGTTCTCTTTATGAACCAGTTTTATGATTATAAGTAAGAACTAAACGGTATGTCATTGTGTATTCCATCTTTTGTCCTGGCATGTTGTAAAAGAGGAATAACAATCACAGATGAAAACCATGTCCCTTATGTTTTGAAGGAACTGATAGCACCCTTTGGAGTTGCTAACTGGCAAAAATCTGCAACCACAGGATTTTGAGGTACAGATACCATGGCAAATTTCCTTTGTAGTTGGCACTTGTGAATATTTGACTTAATTTTTTTTTCCAAGTTTGGGGACTGGATGAAAAACATTGTCATTCTTCCACAGACTAGTCATTTTTAAGAAATCCGATAAAAGATTGCCATCACAGTAGTTTTGGGCATTTGTAGAAAGAATAAGTGAGCTTATCACAAAAACACTTCTCCTAATGTTCTGTAGTTATTTTCAAACTATATCTTCCTGGAGTATATATGGTCCATAAAAAGATGAGGGGGAAATTTTTAAAGTCATTCTCTACTACTGTACAAGGTGCAGCAATAAGGTGATTCAAATTTCCTTACAGTAAAAATGCTAAATATCTAGTTAAAAAACATAGTATTTAATTGTTAGAGTCATAGTGTTTAATTGTTGTGTGATTTATGAATAAAGGTAAATATTAAAATTTTTACACTTATTAAGATCATTTAGATTTACATTTTAGCATTAAAATACTTATTAGATTTCCTTCTTTGAACTTGTCCTTATAGAGCATATTACATGAAATATTTTTTTGCAATGTTCAAATCAGATAGACTCATAACATACATTTGAATAAGTGATATACATTTATATCTATAAAGTAACGTATGTCAAAAAAGAGGAGAATGTAAGAAAATAGCAAGTAAAGAAAAAATTTAAGGGTGAACAAAATGCTATAATGCAGTAATTCTAATTCTAATTCAGTCATAGTAAGTCAGTACACTAAGTGTATTTCTGTATGTTCTATTTCCTCCTTTCCCTGCCTAGTAGCACTTTTATGTTGTTTCTCAATAACAGCAACCAAAATGATAATTTTAAATTTTATACAGTGGGTGACTAAATTAATCAGACTAAAGGGATAGACAAATTTGAAAATAGAGTATTAAACAGAAGGCCACATTTGTATTAAGAAAAATAAATACATGTTGGTGTAAAAGAGTTTCAGTTTTTAAGATGCTTTTTATCCCTAAGTTAACATGTAGATTGTCTGATATTCACCCATTCCCTGGGGGATCTGAATCAATCGTAAATGGATAGTTATCACTTAATTATTTTCTTAGCATGTTTTTCTTGATTTAGTTTCTTTGGAATAGACCAGAACTGAGGAAATAGGATCTGATATTCATTATTGTAGCTAACTTTAAAAAAAAAAAAAGATAAAATTATTTCCTCTTACTTTTTGTTAATTTTTTCTTATATTTCTTTATGTTCAGTGACTCAAATTATATTATTTATTTTTAAAATAACATTTATTACTGCTCATTTTTTTTTAGAAAATTTTTAAAAAATAGTTAATTAAAGAGAGTAATAATTATTGTTGTATTGAACTTTCTGATTAGAAAATATTTTTATAACTAAGTGGAAAAAGTAAATTAAGAAAACTGTAAAAGGATTAGACAAGTGCTTTCCTAATTATGCCTCAAAAACAATGAAAACTAATAATACAAGCAGTTTATAGATTTTCTCTAAATGTCTTGAGAAACAAGCAAATTTTCCTGAGTAAAAATAGTAATGACCATGAGTTTGTACACCTTATGAGAACATGAACAATTTGCTATTCTTTTTATCCTCCAAGGTATAGTCTAGTGCCTTCCTACTAGGTCTTCAGTAAATATTTTTGAAAATTACATTAAAAAAAACACCAGCTTCGGTAATAATTTAGGGTTTATTTTTAAAGGAATGAACTCCTAAAATATTTTTAGAGTATTTTAAAATCATATATATATATATATATATATATATATATATATATATATATATGGGTGCAATGTTTCTTGAAAATAATAAATTGGACATTTGTTTATTCTGCAATATCTTTGAGGCTTAGGTTTCTCATCTATAACTTGAAAGAATAAATTGTATTTACAATACTGGATTTTTGTGAGGATTAGATAAGTTAATAAGTCTAAAGAGTTTAAAGTTTAAATCTGGCTGAAAGCCAAATTTCAACATGTTTGGCAAAATCAAGGAACTATTAATTAATTCATTTGTTGGAGAATATTTTTTCACAATAAGATGTAATTATGTTTTACTTGAACAGTTCCAGAACATTCGATAAATTTATGGTTCAATGAATTTAGAATTACAGTTTTTAAGAACTTAAATATCTCTAATATTTTAAAAAATTAACTTTTAATAAGACTTTTATTATCAATCACATTTTCTTATATGAACTATATTAAAAGTATATATTAAAAGGAATGTTATAGCAAAAATAAGACTAAGTAAAATGTACTAGAGCCCCGTGATTTGCATTGCAGTTTACATTGATGGCCTGTTATGTTTCATTTAATCTTTACTGTGGCAATCATGAAATAAAAACAATACAAATTACAATTCTGCATTCCCAACCTTTTCTGTTTCTTAGTATGTGTGTGTCTTTGGGTATCTTGCTGAAGTGACTTGACTGTCAATAAATTAAAGAACAGTAAACTTTTTCTGTGCACATTAACATGTATTATGTATTATTTATATTAAATATCTGCAAGACAAATACAAACATTCACTGAATGGCAATTATATGTCCATTAATGGGTTCATTCCTGCCGCACCCTGGGGATGAGGAACCAACATTCTCTTGCTGGGTTCTGCTTCTGTTCTGCATGGCACTGCCTCTCCATCAAGTCTTCTGGGCATGAAGACCTGAAGGCTGGGCTCTCAGGTAACTTAGGTAGTCAGTAATGAACTTGGAGAGACCCTTCACTTCATAGAAATATCAACTAAAAGGAGCTGATGCTCTCAGTGAATATCTGTGCAACTACAGCTTCTTAAACAACAGTGGCTTAGATAATAATGTAGGTTTTTCTTCTAAGAAGATCTCCTCCTAAAATATTATTGTAGTGGATTTCAAAGTCAGATGTCCATAACAATACTATTGAGAGATCAGTTCCTTGCTTCAATTTGCTTCCTTCAATCAATTCTTGCTTCAATTTCTTTTATAACATTGAGAACATGAGGTGAGATTGAGTTTTTGTGCCTGTTTCCTGAAAATAAACCTTTCTCTTTAGAGCCTAGTCATGTGTCCAACACATTTTACTCAGAAGCTTTACCACTCCCTTTAAAAAAATACTAAAGGCTTAATTTATGAAGTATGGTCATCATTCCTGGGGTTGCCTAACCTTAGAATAAATGATTTTTATAATAGACAACCTCTTGGTCCTATGCCAACTGACTTCTTTAGGGTGAGTTCCACAGACTATGTCCAGCACTGTCTGCCTCTGAGATGCAGCTCGATTTCACTTTCAGGGGAGTCCTCAGTTTCCATAAGATATACTAATGGTTGGGACCAAGACACAAATTTACCATGTATGTCCAGGCTTGTTTAAATTCCACTTATATTCAAACTGGAACTCTGATAATAAATGATTTAACGATATATCAAAACCACTTCATGATTTTGTGGTTACATTGAATAGAACATTATTTTTATATTTATCATATGTTTGTAAAAGAAATGTATAAATTTAAGACTTAATAACTTTGTCAATGTGAGTGAATCTATGGCAGATGATGGGCCAAAGACCCTTACATTTCTAGATGGCTGAACTGCAACTCTGCCACTAATAGCAATAGATCAAGTTGAATTTAGTGTTCAAGAGACTGAAAGCCACAAAACCACATCAACTGCTATTGATTTTCCTTAAGTACTTAGGCTTTTAAGGGGATCTTGCAAAGAAATGCATTGTATAGGACTACGTGCCATCAGTTTTGCTGAATTTTGAAAGTTGGATAGAGTTTGGAAAAACTCAACAAATGAAGAGACTTTTGGGGTTAATAAAAGTCAAGTTCCCAGAGAATTGTTTGGTGGGGAATTGGAAAGACATCACGACCATTCAACCTTACTGCAGGGGTATGGTAGAAACCAGAGATTCTATTAGATGCTGTCATCAAGGATAACAGGAAAAGGCTAAGATAGCACATGAGTAGTCATGCTTCACTACTCTGCAAACACAGGGGACATGGCTGGCTCAACAATCATGTTCATGTGCTCCAGAAAACCATGAGACACATGCATGACAAAAGCATCACACACAAGGCTCTGCATTTACAAATACTGTCACCATGTTAAATGATCTGTTTCAACTTGCCATTATATAAGCTCCCTGGTTCCTGACAATTTAATTTATACATATCACCCAATACATCACATGGACTATACATTTCCAAGACCAATAACTAAATCATCTAAATGTAAATTCAAGATGCTTAAAATGTGAACTGATGATGCCTTGAGTTAAAATACATATATTTTTATTTCAAGAATTCAAACTCAAGAATATTCAAAATAATCAAAGTGAGTTGTATTACTGCCTTACATTTGACTTATATATATGTTTATAGTGCAACGTTACAAAATGATGAATGTCTCTAACACTAAAGTAGATAAGCAAAGAATTAAAGCAAACCTAATTTTTCCTGGGCCAGGAGGAAATATAATATTTATCACTGAACCTGAACATCTATTTAATTTTGATGTATATTAGATGATAACTGGAGGCCTATTATGGTCTTCTAACTTCTCATTTGCATACTGTTTATACTGAAATATCTTCTGAATCTAAAAATTCAGGTTTTTGTACTTTTTCCATAAAATAAATTTTGTTTGATTTTTCTCTTTGACTTTATTAAGTAAACATAAGAAATATTTTTATATTTATAAAAGAAAATAGTTTATGGATGTTTCTTAAAAAAATTTTGTTATAGTAGGAAAGCAGTTTGATTGGAAAAATTACTTTCCGTACAGAGTAGGTGATTTAAAGGATAATTATAATATGTAGTGGGCTATCCACATAGTTTCCTATACAAGCAACTCGTTCAACTCATAGATACTCATTTAAATTTACAGATCAATTAATAATGGGCTTTGTATAGAAATAAAGTGGAAATTTCAGAATAGATAAAACTATTAGTGGAAGGGCTCATGTTTATTTAAAGTAATTTTTCCTCATTTAACATATTCATTGCCATAGTTATCATTAATCTGAACTTCTGTAATAACTGGGGAAAATTAAAATCTATTTCCAGTGAAAGCAGGGTAATGTTAAAATTGGAATATTAGAACTCTGTTTATTTATCTAGGAAAGCGTATAACACAGCCTACACAAAAGACTTAAAACAATCATTCCTGAGAGAAAAAAAAAAAACCTGAGTATTGTTCAAACTACAAAGTATTTATTTTTATAATTTTATGAGAGGTTTTTAAAATAGATTTGGATAAATAATGTGGCATTGAAAAAAGTTTCTTCTATATGGAAAATTTTATTAACATTTGGGTGATTACTCTTTTAAATTATGTATACAGTTATAAAACATTGTTGCTTTATTTTATATCCTATGTTTCAAGTCATAGAAGCAGATAATTACTATAGGTGATTATTTTACTAAATTTACTTTAATATGTGTTCATACAGTGTCCCAAAGTAGGGAAAAGAATATATTGTTAAAGTATTATTAGATTTATTTTGGAAAGAATGATATTTGGCAACCAGAGACAACTGTATTTTATGCATGTGTGTGAAGTTACAAGATAATATAGTAAACCTTAACAGTCATTTCATCTGATTTGTAATTAAGACTTTCAAGAGAGTAAAAAAAATATGTATTTAATATTGAGCCAGAAAAAAATGTATCCAGATATCTCAAACAAAATTTGTGGCTGTTCTGTAAACTTCAAACAATATTCAACAATGAAAAAGTGATATTTCTCTATCCAGAAATGAGTACCATGACAAAACAATTTTAGAGCTTTTGGCCATCTTAATTTTGGAAAAGAATTAAAAGAAAATGAGAATTCAGCTTTTTTCATAAAGTAAATATCTCAATTATTTGGAAAATATTTTGTTTTTATAGAGTTATTTAAGAGGGAAAAAACTTTTGAATGATAAGGCAGTTTGAAAGACAAGTCACTTTCTCCACTAAAAGAAACTGCAGCTCTCCCTAAAAGAGAGAGAGTTAATTTTAGATCAAAATTGGAATATTGACAGTGAGAAGAGAAGAGAACAGTCAGCTGAAAATTAGGCCTCTTGATAGCCTCTATTATACGTTAATGCATATTTCTCTGAAATATCAGAATGCTATAGAAAAAAAAGGTTGGTATTCCCACTGGTTCTAAGATATATTATTTCTATTAAGGGCTATGGCTATTAACTACTGTATTGGAAATTATTATGTAATTAATGTGGTACACATAAACTTTATTTTGTGGAGATGAAACTTTACCTTCCTGTTCAGAACTTAGACTAAAAACTTCAGTAGAAAAAAATTGAATGCACTTCAATCTGAGTTTTCTTAATCCAGTCCCTCAAGTCAATTCATGATTTAATGTACAGCTGCAAGACAGACCAAGACTCCATCTCAGCTTTCCATAGATGATTCACTGCCTTGAAGCCCAAGTGTCCTCCATCCATAGAGGTTTGGGGAGGTTCATTTAAGTGACTGTCATTCATATGTGATAGGAAGAGAACAGTTTACTTTCCCCTTACTGGTGCCTGCTGGTAGCATGGGTGTTTGGCAATCATTTAGACTAAAGCACATGTTTGTCTCCTATGTACCTAGGCTTCTGAGGTTCTTGGCATATCTTACAACTGATCACATCATGACTCAAGCTACTGTCATCTTCTGTGTGTGACAAGCATTCTGGCTCTAATTCTCAGCTAAACTCTCACATGGGCAAATGTAAAACTCAGATTCCCTAGATATTCACAAAGAAGCCCTGAAAAAGTATGGAGATGATCAGCAACACCTCTCATAGATGTTCCATTAAACCATCTCTTTCATTTTCCCTATGTCTAACTGAGGGGACCACGTGAGACTGTCATTTTCAACTGTCTTTAATGTCTTTCAATTTCTCTTACCCTCAAATTAATTATATTTTAAATAAACCCTGCTTTGCTATTCATAATTATTCAATTTCTCTACAAATTATCTTCATCTTCCTCCAAGTCAATGTTCTTTTTGATCTTACTGGTGCTGGTGATGTCCTTAGTTCACATTTCAGGCATACCTCATTTTTTTGCACTTCGCAGACACTGAGTATTTTTTACATATTGAAGGTTTGTGGAACTCTGCTTTAAGCAAGTCTATCCACACTATTTTTCCAATAGCATTTGCTCACTTAATGTTTCTGTGTCACATTTTGGTAGTTCTTGCAATACTTCCTACTTTTTCCTTATTAGCATATTTGTTATGGTGCTCTGTGATCTGTGATCTTGGATGTCACTATTGCAACAAGATGATGACTTGTCGAAGGCTTGGATGGTGGTTAGCATTTTTTTAACAATAAAGCAATTTTTAATTAAGGTATGTACATTGTGTTTTAGACATAATGCTACTGCACACTTAATAGACTAAGGTACAGTGTAACAGAACTTTATATGCACTGGGAAGCCAAAAAATTCATGTGACTCACTTTAATGTGGTAGTATGGAACCAAACCCACAGTACCTCTGAGGTATGCCTATAGTTTCAGATCTGTGATAAGTGCTCTATAACATGTCAATTAAGAACCTGAGTTATTGTTTTATTATTCCTTAATGGGATGTTGGGGGACTTGCAAAGAAGAATAGAACACACTTTTACTTTTTCACATTATTGATCTTCAGACATCAAGATCCCTAAGAAAATCTTATCACACTATCTGCAGGCAGTTTTAGTCTTAAGTCCTAGACTTCTTTATAAATACGGTTGCCATGTGTG
Source organism: Balaenoptera physalus (assembly GCF_965194825.1). Lineage (NCBI taxonomy): Eukaryota > Metazoa > Chordata > Mammalia > Artiodactyla > Balaenopteridae > Balaenoptera > Balaenoptera physalus. The sequence goes on along the minus strand of NC_138891.1, from coordinate 112,624,900 downwards.
TGCAATACTTGGGGCTTACCTCTACTTAAAATATATTCATTGTTTCTGTGAAACAGGGTGTCAACGTGGTTGAGTTCTGTGTCTGTTTAGGGCATGTTTTTGGTTCATAGATGGCAGCCTTTTTGCTGTAACCTCACCTGACAGATGTGTCCAGGGAGCTTTCTCAGGCCACTTTTATAAGATCATTAATCCCGTTCATGAGGGATCGTTCCTCATTACCTAATCCTTTCCAAAAGGCTCCACATCCTAATACCATCACCTTGAGGGTTAAGTCTCAGCATATGAACTTTGCGGGGGACACAGAATTTAGACAATAGCAGCTACCACAACAAAGTACCACAAACTGGGTTATTAAGTAAAACAACAGAAACGTATTGTCTTAGAATTCCAGAGTCTGAAAATTCAGACTCGGAAGTCTGAAATCAAGGTGTGGACAGTGCCATGCTCCCTCTGAAACCTGCAGTGTTGCCTCTTCCTGGCTCCTGGGGTTTGCCAGGTATCTTTGGCATTCCTTGGCATGCAGCTGCAACATTTCAGTCTCTGCTGTAACACGACGTGATGTTCTACCTTTGTATGTCTGTCTCTGTATGTCTTCTCTCTTTCTTGTAAGGGTATTACTGTCTTCCAGTATGACTCCATCTTATATAATTACATCTTAAATGACCGTATTCAAATACAGTTGACCCTTGAACAACAGGGGTTTGAAATGTAAGGCTCCACTTACATGCAAATATCTTTCACTAAATATGTACTACACTCTCTGCAGTTGGTTGAAACCCTGGATGTGGGAAGGCAGATACGGAGAGCCGAATGTAAAGTTATATGTGGATTTTTGATGCACAGTGGGTAGATGTCCTCAGTCCCACATTGTTCAAGGGTTAACTATAAGGTCACATTATAATGTATTGAGAATTAGGACTTCAACATATCTTTTGGGGGGATACAATTCAACCCATAACAACATATTTATGAAGCTATTTCTCTTTATAGAAATAGAATGTGGCTAGTTATTTGGAATTAAGCAATAACAGCCATCTGTTAGAAACAACTCAGTCTCCACCTGTGTACCAAGACCCTAAATACATAGGGGTTAAGAGTGCTTTTGAATATTAAATTGACTCATGCATTTTATTCAAATTAATAAGCATTACTTTTAAGGGATTCATTAACACTAGTTATTAATTTTTTAATAAAAGCACAAGTAAACATTTCTGGTTTACCAATCCAAAGCTAAGAAGATTGGCTGGTTTTACGTCATTTTGTTAATCATGACTTTCATTTATTAAACAGTTATTGACAGTCTGCTCTGTATCAGGTGTTATGCTAAATAAAAAGGATGATATGGACACTATCCCTTACTAAGTTCTAGTCTAATAGGCAAGATAAATGGATAAATAGCAAAAATATTATAAATCAAATGTCATCACAGATATATCAATACATCGCAATAGGCTCAAAAGGAAAAAAATAAATAATTTTATTTTAAAATATTTAAAAATAATATTATTTAAAAATTTAAAAATAATATTATTTAAAAATAAATAATTGTCCCTCTTACAGCAGTCCCCATCAAATCTCAGACTCAATTCTAAGTAAATAATTCAAAATATGGGAAAATACAATAAGAAGAAATATGTTTATTGCTGAGCTATCATAGTGAAAAACAGAAACAATCTAAAACAAGGGTATGACTAAATAAATATGACATTCTTACTTGGTTTACTTTGCATATCAAAACATAAAAGCATGTAAAATTTGGAGAATGACAGAACTATAATTTTGTTTTTACTTGAAAATCATGGATAATGTGTTTCTTTTTACTTTTCCAAAATTTCTGTAGCATTAGATTATTACTTATATGATTAGAAAAAAATAAATTTAGTTAAAAATTTTACAGGTATATAAAATTTCATATCCAAAAAATTGCAGAAATGCAATTTCTGTATAAATATTTGTTGTAAATAGTGTATTTGAAATAAAGTACTATAGGCTTAAGAGAAATAACACCCTGTTTACAATATTTCATCTTTCTCTGGAACTCTAGTTATTTTAGGATATTCTAGCAGTACATTTAATGAAACAAAATGAATCCTAAATAAAGATGATCTTTCCTTACTAGAGAGCATAAAAGAAATGGCATATATCAGTGCAAAGCAATCCACTAATGGAAATTTACCATTATGAATGTGAAAAATTTAAAGTATTTCTCTCTCATCTTTACATTAATTAAATAGCATTTATATTTTCCCACTCAATATTCCTTTCATTATGAATTTAACTGAAGAAATGAAGGTGAACTGTGATACCAACATGATAAATGTTTAAGGTTAATATGTCACTTTGTGTATTCGTCCCTATCATTCTTGATCTTTTGTATGTGATTCATTGTGCTGATGTCTGTCTGTCTTGAAATACCACTATTCTCAATCTCTTTACAATGCAGTTGGCAGGAGTGTAGCATTTTTTAACACCAAGAATACTTAACAGTATTCCTTTGTGTGATACCATTAAAATATGCTAACTAAGGTAAATTTGAGGAAGAATACAAAGACATTTTGAAAGGTTATGATCTATGACAATTCACAGCTTTAGAGTTGGTTTAATTGAATTAATTGTTGCTCGGAAGAAGAATCTGAGGAACAAAGAACACAATGACTGTACGTTTTCATGGAAAAAAATTTGACCTTTTCAATATTAGCGCATTGATTCACAGATTATTCTCTCTCCCTCAGCAAAAGAATCTTATAAGGAAAAGGTAGATGTGATATTTGAAAAGAGAAAATCTGTGCAGAAATGGAAACTCCCCCATATGATAGGAATCAGAAAGAATTACTAGCATATACATTTGTGTGACTTGTTACAATAAAAATTTTAATGTATATGTGTATCTTTTAAATTGAGAATATTACATTATACTGTATTCTTAATTTACACTAATGAATTCTCAATAAGATGATCAGAGAAGAGCTTTATTTTATTCAGTGATATCACTGATCTAAAAAAGAGACTAATTTTTTTCTTTCCTTCTGTTTTGTAATTCTAAGTAACTGTTTTATGAATTTATTTTTTTTAACTAGGTTACCTTAGTCTATGTCTTCAATAAACACATTCCCTAGATAATCATAAGGCAAAAATTAAACTGCACCACGTGAAAGGTGACAAGAGGATATTCAGAAAAGACGATTTATTCTAGCTGAACTGAGCAGGGAAGGCTACACACAAAAGAGGTGACAATCAAGTTGAGTGGAATAGCTTGTAATTCCAAAAACACACCATACATTTTTATAACTCCTGAACTTAACAATGGCTATTAGATCTTGGAATTCCTAACCTCCAGTGTCTTGTATTCTAGTCAAACCCATATTTCTATTGCAAAGCCTCAGTTGTCACTTTCTCTGTGAAGTTTTTTCTAACCTTTTCAAATCAAATCAGGCATTCCTTCTTTGAATGTTTCATTACCAATTACACACAGTAACTCTGAAATAGAATTTACTGTACATGTGGTAATATTTTATGCTTGCCTCCTTGACAGAATGAGCTCTATTTGGTCAGGGTTAATACTCTTTGATATTATATTTAATGGTATAAAAATATTATAACATTATATATAACATTATAACATTATATAACATTACAACATTATATAACATTATATATTTAGCGGTGTAATAACATTATAAAAAACATTATAACATTAAAACATTATATAACACTATATACTTAGTGGTGTTATAACATTGTTTGGTTTTAATCAAAAGCCCTCATGAACTTTATGTCTGGAGCAGGTATAACTGGGAGAAAACGAGAAACAGCATTATTTCATGTCAAAGCTACAAAACAAAAAATAATACACTCAAATATACTTATTGTACTAATTTTATAATATCAAAAAATATGCTTAGTACTAAAATGTAAAGTTGACTGTAACTTTAAGACAATGTAAGACAAGTTGAGTGTCAATGTATTACAAAATATGCTATGACATATGGTGAATAGTTTTAAAATAATACAAATATCTTAAAAAAACAAATACATGGGAGATATAGTTAATAAAGCAGGGTTCACATGTGATATTTTATTAACCTCAAATTCTGCACAGTGGTATTTGTTTTATTATATTTTTGTCACTAACCCTTTTTGAGACACAAAATCACTAAAGATCAGAGGGATTAAGTAACTAGCCCAAAGTCACCAAACTAATGTTAGTAGTATAAATTAATGAAGAAAGAGAATTTTAATAAAGTACATATAGCTTTAAGTCCTTATTTACTACCTAGAAAATAAACTCCATAAAGAAGAGGGTCTTCATTGTTTTTGTTCATTGGTGATATGCATGTGCCTTGAGCAGCCCAAGCAGTGGGAAGGTACTCAGAAAACATTTGTTGAATGACTGCATCTGTGCTGGTTGGGCATGTTAATTGCTTTCTCTTTGTATTGGAGTTACTCATAACACCGACTGCACTGAGTTGCTGTAAGAATTAAGTAAGGCAATACAGGAAGTGCATCTAGTACCACTCTCTTAGTGGAGTTTGAAAACACTTGATACATTAGTGCTGGTTATGTATTTTGACAGGAGTTCCTTGCTCTCATCTAAAGGCATTACTGAAAAATAAATCTATGTCCCAGGCTAAGCCAGAATAAGGTGATACTTTTAAGCAGATGTTTTACTGGTAACCTTCAAGTTATAAGAGAAAATGCCTCTTTTGCCTATGATATTAGATGGATCCTGGTGAAATTCATGACTATTAATAAATTAACTATGTGATAGGAATTGTTAAGTTCTTACCATCATTAACTCTGTTAATCCACCTCCTTTTACAATTTCTGGTGTCCACATTAAAAATGTAAAAAGAAAACTGGTGAAATTAGTTTTAAGAATATATTTTATTTAAACAAAAAAATCCTAATTTTTATTTTAATATTTAGCCAATAAAATATTATTGCGGTATTTTACACTATTTTTGCATTTACCCTCTGAAAACCAGTGTGTATTTTATACTTACAGCACATCTCAATTAAGATGCTAAATTTTCATAGAGAAATAAGTCATCTGTATTTAGATTTCATAAAATCTAGGTGAAAAATTAGATTCACATATTCAAGTTCCAAACATACTTAAAAGTTTTTCAATAACTGAATAGAATATCAGTTTTAAATTTAAATTAAATTGCTTAAAATTAAATACAGTTCAGTTGTACTACTTACATTTCAAGTGCTCAATCAGTACATGTAGCTAGTGGCTACTATACTGCAAAGTACAGACATATGTCATTAACAGAGAACAACTAGAAAACAGATGTTTAAAAAACATATTCTGAAAGAATAAATGAATATATGACTTTTTAAAAGATGTCTGTCACAATAGAAATAGAATTTCTCTATTCATCAGTATTTTTTCATGTAAGCTATTTACACTAATATTTTCTAAAGAGTAACTGTTTTGCCTTGTCTGATTTATTCAGCCTAAAACTTTGAATCCTTGACCAAATTATACAAAGGAAAATATTTTGATGATGATTGTATGTCACTCTACCCCTAAGCTAATTCATTGTATTTTTTTTAATAGATGGATACAACATTTTTCATGTGTGTGAGTGTATTGGTAGGTGCTTATTAGGGCTCCAAAAAGGAAAAATTACAAGAGATAAAAACATTACATAGGCACTAAATTGTGAAATTAACATGTTGCACAAGAAAATGTAGATTCATGTTTGATAACATCTTTTGTATTCAAATTAAAGGTTATCTATCTCTGCCATAATTTAGTAACAAATGCTATAGTAATTTATGGACATGGAAAAGTGAGCACATCTTTTAACTTGCCAAAAAGAAAAATGATGCAAGTTAATCTAGGAAGCACAACTAATTCACATGAATTATTTTAGACTTTGCCATTATTGATTATTGTGTTTATGGTATTTTTGAATCTAGCACTCCATTTCAATAGTGTCAAGTTTGATGCTGAGCCCAAGTTTGATATTCTTTCTGGCTTTTCACGATTACGTCCTAAACACATTTGTTCTATTGCAACATCATAAAAACAGATGATGAATTTTGAAATTTGAGTCAGTAGAGTATATAGTTGTTGCTGATTGACAAGTCGAAGTTGAAATTATAGCAAGTTCTCTTTATAATTTGGTGAATTTGTTCAAACATTGCCATCTATTTTTTCTGGGAAACCAAGAACAATCTCTCTGATACAAATTGATTCTGCTTGGTCACTCAGCTGGTGGAACACAGGAATAATTTACAGAGATGATTGTTCATTTACTTACAAATTTCCTCATTCTTAGGCAAGTGAACATTCCAAAAGCAATACAACTACCTACAAATCAGTGTATACTCCTACATTTCTAAAATAATTAAAAATGGAGCTCTGTCTCTGGAGCCAGTGACTTTCAGTAGGATCCAATTATATACCTTTCACTTTTTATAAAAGTCTAAGTGAGAATTTAAAGAACAATAAAACTCCTAGGAAGAACAAAAATAGGGTGAATACTATTATTTTAACAAAAGGTACAATAACAAAAATACCTATTTAAAAAATTATAATGGTTTGACAACCACTGGGATTAATTCCGATGCTTGAAATGAACAATACCCTTCATTTATATTTCCCCCTGCCTTCCTGAATAGACTATCAAAGAATCTTTTTTGGATTTTTCAAAAATGCATAAAAACAGAACACAGTCTATAATCAGAATCCATATTCTTTTCTTTAAAAGGCTAGATAATGTCCTTTGGAACTGCTAAATTAATTAAACAAGGAGGCCATTAGACTGAGGTGAGCCTTTGTAAGCAAACCCAAACCTAAGCCTGTAAATGCTTCAAGGTAAATAAAAACCTAAGGACAATGAAGCACAAACAGCTGACTGACTTTCTCAAATAAGACAACTGCTTAAGCTATAGCCAATCAGCAATTCTTGCTTTGCGTTCACATCTTCTCTGTAAGTCTTGCCCCTAGCTCCTGTCAGTGGAGCTTGCCTCTGTCCACTTCTGGTTTGGTGCTACCTTATGGGAATTGATTTTTGCTCAAATAAACTCTTAAATTTTTTAATATACTTCCATTTATCTTTTAACAGAACTGAGATTCTTTGATAAAGATAATAATGGATTCATTCAATCTCCAACACAGGTACTTCATAAGTATTTGTTGAATGAATGAAAAGATTAAATTGAATTGAATTAAATGGATTATCTGTAAATGTAAAACTTCTTTATATCAATACAGTTTTAAATAATATAAAAAATAAAAGATAATTTAGTAAAATATTTGCAATATTTGTTACAGGAATTTATTTTTTAAATCTGAGGATGTCTTTGCAAATTAATAAGAAAAAAAATCAACAGTTCAGTTGAAGAAAAGAACAAGAATATGGACAAAAATAATTTATGGATTATGTACAAATGATAAGACATGTTTTCATCTTAACCAATAACCAAAAGAAAGGAAAAATTAAAAGAAAGCAATATGCACATAGTTTCATTTAGTGTATTGTGTAATAGGGAAACCAAAAGTTTTCTTGTACCTATTGCAATGCACCTGTTCTTTCTTCTCCAGCCAAAGGCAACTTCTGATCTGTTTCTTATCTCTACAGATTAAATTGTATTCTCTATCATTAAAAAAAATTATACCATACAGTATATTTTCCTTGGCTCTCTGACTTCCTTCACTCAGCATAATAATTTTGAGGTTCTTTTATCTTATAGATTCACTTTTCTTATAGAGTATATTGATATATTTGTGCATATTATATGCAAATACTCATGTTCAAAACGCTATTTGACATGACCATATATATATACAAACATATATATGTATATATATATATATATTTATGTTCTACTGACTGCCATTCCCACTAGAGTATAAGCTCAGTGGCATTAGAGATCTGTCAGTACTATTCACTGTGTTAATTCCAGTGGCTAATGAAGGTTTTGGCATATAGTAGACAATAAATATGTGTTAATAAAAGTCACCAATATTTTTATATGAAAAACTTTGTATCTATATCTTATGGTTTTCTTAAGATAAATTTCAAAATATAGAATTATAGATTTCAAAGGGCAGGGCCAGCTCTCTATTAACAGGTGAATGGATAAAATGTGGTATACTCACTCATGAGGACTTTACAAGTTTAAGATATTCTGAGTTTGCTTTGAAACATTTGTGTGTGGGGTATGTGCAAGAGATCATCTATTATCTACTACCTGTTATCTATTATCTATCTATCATCTATTCATTTATTTATTTTTGCTCTAAGAAACAGGAATATGCAATTATGTATGGATGTCAAAAACACCAAAAAGACATACAACAGCATGTTATCCATGATCATTCTGTTTACTTTTACAATGATAGATAGTAATTGTGCTTTGTTGCTTTCTGTTTTACTCTGTTTTATGTCCTTTAAATTTTCTACAGTGAAAATTAGTTACCTTTATGACAGAAGAATGCTGACCATATAAGTTAAATTTACTCAAGTATATGGTTGTATTTGTATTTATTTCCTTGAAAATTGAAAGTGTGACTGGTAATTATTTGTTTGATTGGGACTAAAACATCTGGACAGGCTATCCACAAGATAAGGGATACAAATGGCCAATAAATAAGGAAAATGTTTGGTCTCTCTAATAATTTAAGAAGCACAAAATTAAATAACAATGAGCTGCTATTTTAACTTACCAAGTTGATAAAAATAAAAGTAACTTTTTGTTATATGATTGTTATTTGTGTGATTTTTATAATATTTATAATTATTATGCTTCTTAAAATGTGGTCAGAAAAACAGAGAAATAATTTGTTAGAAATGTTGATATTGTTTAATAGAAAAAGGAAACAAAATGTTTGTATGCGTAAGAATACTATAATAGTGGCAATCTTTGATGGATGAGAGTACTGATTATGTCATTTTCTTAGCATGCTTTTATTATTTTTTGTCAAGTTTTTAAAGAACATATGCTGTGCTGAAGTAGAGAACAAAATCCTATAATCTATTTTAATAGCTGCTTCGCTTTCATATTGCACACATGAAAGCCTCTTCAATATATTATTCTAAGACTACTGTTTTTTTGTATCATGGCTTCGTGTCACCAAAAACTGATTCCATCTCAGATTATTTTCTATTATGTAGCAATATTTTTCCAGGTTACAGATATTGTTAGAAAGTCTATAATCTGACCGTAAAATGTTTCATTTCCTATTTACTGATCTGAATACCAAAATCTCTTTGATTGTATGATATCTTCCACATTACCAATCCACTATAAGTCTCATTTTTCTCATCTATAAAATGAGGCCAAAGCTAGCACTATTAAGTGCAGTAGGCTGAAGGCAAAAACAAACAAACAAACAAACCTTGCACTAGTTTCAGTTATAGCTAGCACTTATTGAATATTTATTAAGTATCAGAAATAAGGTTAAACCCATGCACCTATGGTCAACTAATTTATGACAAAGGAGGCAAGACTATACAATGGAGAAAAGACAGTCTCTTCAATAAGTGGTACTTCGAAAACTGGACAGCTACATGTAAAAGAATGAAACTAGAACACTCCCTAACACCATACACAAAAATAAACTCAAAATGGATTAAAGACCTAAATGTAAGACTGGACACTATAAAACTCTTACAGGAAAACATAGGAAGAACACTCTTTGACATAAATCACAGCAAGATCTTTTTTGATCCACCTCCTAAAGTAATGGAAATAAAACCAAAAATAAACAAATGGGACCTAATGAAACTTAAAAGCTTTTTCACAGCAAAGGAAACTACAAACAAAATGAAAAGACAACCCTCAGAAAGGGAGAAAATATTTGCAAATGAATCAATGGACAGAGGATTAATCTCCAAAATATATAAACAGCTCATGTAGCTCAATATTAAAAAAACAAAAACCCAAACAAAAAATGGGCAGAAGACCTAAACAGACATTTCTCCAAAGAAGACATACAGATGGCCAAGAAGCACATGAAAAGCTGCTCAACATCACTAATTATTAGAGAAATGCAAATCAAAAGTACAATGAGGTATCTCCTCACACCAGTTAGAATGGGTATCATCAGAAAATCTACAAACAACAAATGCTGGAGAGGGTGTAGAGAAAAGGGAAGCCTCTTGCACTGTTGGTGAGAATGTAAATTGATACAGCCACTATTGAGAACAGTATGGAGGTTTCTTAAACAACTAAAAATAGAATTACCATATGACCCAGCAATCCCACTACTGGGCATATATCCAGGGAAGACTGTAATTTGAAAAGATACATGCACCCCAATGTTCACTGCAGCACTATTTACAACAGCCAAGACGTGCAAGCAACCTAAATGTCCATTGACAGATGAATGGATAAAGAAGATGTTATATATATATATATATATATATATATATATATATATGTATATATATATATACACACACACACACACACACACACACACACACACACACACACACAATGGAATATTACTCAGCCATAAAAAAGAATGAAATAATGTCATTTGCAGCAACATGGATGAACATAGAGCTTATCATACTAAGTGAAGTAAGCAAAGACAAATATCATATGACATTGCTTATTGTTTATATGTGGAATCTAAAAACAATTATATAAATGAACTTATTTACAAAACAGAAATAGACCCACAGACATAGAAAACAAACTTATGGTTACCAAAGGGGAAAGGGCGGGGAGGGACAATTTAGGAGTTTGAGATTAACATATACACACTACTATAAATAAAATAGATAACCAACAAGGACCTACTATATATCACAGGGAACTATACTCAGTATTTTGTAATAAACTATAAGGGAAAAGAATCTCAAAAAGAATATATATATTCAGTTTTATACATATGTATAAAACTGAATCATTTTTCTGTACACCTGAAACTAACACAACATTGTAAATCAACTATACTTCAATTTAAAAAAAGTACAAATGAGAATTAGCTGTTCCTTTCCAGAAAGGCCCTCTGTATGCATACTTTGGCCTATAGACATGTAACAAACAACTGTGTTTTTATAGTTTGAGAAGAGATATAAGTTCAGTGAAAGCTTGCAGTTACATTGTCATAAAAAATTAAAAAATAAACTAACTGCTGAGAACCATAAAGAAACATTCTGTTGTTTTGGTAGAAGTGTGCATTTGAATGAAAGAGAAATATTTTAAAGTCTTACCTTTTGAAATAAAAACCTCTGTTGATAAGGGTATAGATTAATTGATTTTCATAGAAATATTGGAATGTCCATTTAGAATGCAAATGCATTTTCCTAAGCTCCATTTTATAAAATATAATTATCTCTTGCTCTAGATCTTCAGCTGTGTATTGAAGACCTATTTTCTAAATTATAAATGACTATTATAAATGATTCAATTTTATTTTTCTGAAGTCAATATTGCAAAATATAAAAAAATATAAGCTAGACAGAAATCTGTATTTTTAAAACATCATAAAACAAACTGACCAAACCCTTCATTGTACAAGTTTCAACAATTATTTACTCCCAGTTAAGATGTTTCTATATCACAAACACACAATCTTCTCTAAATAACATCCACTTAATTCTACATGATTCTATATTTATGTCAGTTCACCTCCAAGATTTGTATCTGATATAGATTTTAAGGGACATATTTAATCCATAACCCATATGATGTGAAAAATTAATAACATGATACTATATTCAGCATTATTTCATTAAATAAATGCATGGGTAAATGTACTTTTTCTATAATTTTAACAACTACCTCAGCAGCCAGGGCCTAATGGTTACCATTAGCAATCGTGTTACTGTTTCTTTTTACTCAATGCTCCTGTAAACTGTCCTTTTTGTAGTTATTTTGGCTTATTTTCCTGATGCTTGGAAATAACTCCCTTTACACTCAAACACATTTCATGAGTTAGTGCTTTTAAATGAAGCCATCTTTATTTTCAAAATTTACATTCTGGATTATAACTCTTCTTTACTCTGTTCAATAAATTGTCTCATCCTTTCTATTCTATCTCTGAAGTATCTCCAATTTGTTTGTCTTTTTCCATCTTCACAGCACCACTGAAATTTAGGATCTTAAATTTCTGGGGTACATTCCTCCTTGATTTCCCTGCCTCTAGAATATTTACGTTTCTACTTTTCCCCCAAACTAAAAATTATCTTCATAACATGTACTTGTAACCATTTAGTCCCTGTGTAAAGACAACACAATAGCTATCAATCACTGTATGAGAAAGTATTATCAAATTACCTTTCCCTCCTAACTTTTGAAGATACATTTTTCTGAATATGCACCTAGTCCACTAAATTTTGTATCAAGCCCTTTCTCTCCCCAGTGTGGTTTTTTTTTAAACTTTGGGATTATGTATTTATTTATTTATTTATGGCTGTGTTGGGTCTTCGTTTCTGTGCGAGGGCTTTCTCTAGTTGCGGCAAGCGGGGGCCACTCTTCATCGCGGTGTGCGGGCCTCTCATTATCGCGGCCTCTCTTGTTGCGGAGCACAGGCTCCAGACGCGCAGGCTCAGTAATTGTGGCTCACGGACCTAGTTGCTCCGCGGCATGTGGGATCTTCCCAGACCAGGGCTCGAACCCGTGCCCCCTGCATTGGCAGGCAGATTCTCAACCACTGCGCCACCAGGGAAGCCCCCCAGTGTGTTTTATCATCCTCTACCCTGTAGCTCAAGTTCATGGTTTCTGATTCTAGTTTTATCATATTTAATATATTCTTACGTAATAAAATTTCAAATTATATATTTATTTTATCCCTTTACTTAAACTGCATATTATCATTTACATAGAAAGAGTTTGTAGCCAGAGAGACATGGGTGCAGATTTGACCTCATAATTTTCTATTTTAACTTTGCTGTGTCTCAAATTTATCAACTTTAAAATGATGACTTCAATAACTATAGATTTGGTGAGGATTATTAGTACATTAAAGAAGATGTATAAATAATAATCACCATTATTATAATTATTCCAATGTAGGACACCTTCCTTTATTTTAACTACAAAATCTAGCGGCTATTCTCAGATGAGTACATGAACAAGTGAGACTGATTTGATATAATAATAAAGATTTTAGTTTTATTAAAAACACGGTGCAAGATTAATAATAAAATAGATGTATTAGTAAACCCCAAATGGTAGTAGGCACTATATTCATTAATTAAAAAAAATGATCTTGTTTCAAATAAAGCTTTACCACCTATAAGTTGTTTTAAGTTTGGTATTTAATCATTCTTATTTCAATGTCCTCATCTAGTAATCTGTGTATTTACATCAATAATCATATTTTGGAGTTATAGCTTTCACATTACATGAAATAATTTTATTTAGAATGCATAATGCTGTGCCTGGCACATACCAAGCACTCAAAAAAATTAGGCTCCCTCATCTTCACTGAAGCCTTTGGCTAAGCAACGCAGGTCTCCTCTTCCCAGGCAGTGAGGCAGAGCTCATTTCTTCCAGTCCCATATTTACTGAGCTTTGCTGCATGACCTGCATAGGCCAATGACATATCAGCACATCTGATACAAGGAGAGATAAGCACTGTATATTGGGGCTTGTCCTCTTTTTGCGTTGTGATCATCACGTAAAGCAGTCTTGGCAAACCTGTTGGAGAGGCTCATTCCATACTAACTTCCAGATATGTGAGTGATGCCATCTTGAACTCCCAGCCTCTGCCAAGCCACATATAAGTATAGTTGAAAAAGTGACCACAGATGAGACCAAACAAAGAGCCCAGACCAAAAAACCAATCCAGAAAATTATGAGCAAGTAAATAAGAGTAATCTTAAATCACTAAGTTTCAATGTGGTTTGATGCATAGCAATATATAATTGATATATTCTCTATCACATTGCTTAGCTTTGTTGTTTTCATAACAATTACTATTGGAAATGCCAAGTGTATTAATGTGTTTATTTATCTACTTTGCTTATTGACTGAGTCTCCTCAGTATAATAAAAAGCTCTATAATATGAGAAGACTTGTTGATTTGGTTCACTATTGTATCCGCATGGCTTAGAATATTTGGGGGCCCATATTAGATATTCAAACAATATTTTAACTTATTTTGAATGAATAGATGAATATAATAGATGAATATATAAGTGCCTTTATTCCAAAGGAGTCCTAGTAATTTATACCCATGGAGTAGAATTTCCACTGACATATTCTCCTATCCCTCTACTTCAGTGAATATCAAAAATATAGAAGAGGCATGATATTCAACAACTCAGAGTTATAAAATTTTTTAACTTAACATTAACTATAATAATATATATTACATGATCTGGTATATAGCATATATAACTATAAAGATATGAAATATACTGATTCAACAAATGACATAAGAAAAGTGAACAAGCTACATGCTACCAAATAATATTTTAAACCCCTTTAATTCGTTTATGGTAGGTTAAGATAGAGGAGAAACCTGAATATATTTTTCCTACTGAATTCTGTGGCTAAATCTCTGATTGAGCTTTTGCCTGGCTCTACATCCCAGGATTATCAAAGGTTGTTACAAGGGTCTTTGCAAAGTTCCAATAAATAGGACCATTCTAAATTACCTGAGCTTTGATTAAATTTAAAAAATAAGACTAAGTTGTAGCAGGTGGACACCAAATTATCAGTTTACTGATAAAGGCTATGTCTGAGGATTCAACTTTCCCGTGAGCAAAAAGGATTTGCTCTATATAAAAATATTGCCAGAATTGTGTATACCCACACTACACACTCAGCACACACACAAACATACATACGAACACACATGCACACACCACATTCAGATGATCAGCCGAGTAAGATTTGTGGTCCAAAATAAGAGAAGAGAACCCCTCCTCCCAGTAGTTAGTTACTCCCAATAGGAAAAATGAAGAAACTGAGCAAAGCATGTTCAATTTATTCCCTTAAATAGGGAATCAGATGTCATTCAAAATACTCCGGGCAGAAAGGGGCAGAGAGAGAACAGTCACATCAAACTATTCGATCTCACCTCCTACATTAAAAAAAATAAAAATCAGGCATAAGGAGAAGAGAGCCCCTTCACACCATTCAGTTATTTTCCTTTGGATATATTTAGTTTACTGTCAGATAGAAATGGGGTGATGCCAACTATCTCTGACAATAAGTTTATTCCCCCCTTCGTAAGTGCATTCATTGAACTAAATCAAAGGCCTCTTCGCACCCAAGCCTGAAAATTCACCCATTAGTTCATCACTCAATACAAACCCTCTCCTTTAATCAAATTTTTAAGGCGAAATCATATGTCAAATATCAAACGCCATTGCGAGTGCAAGTCCAATAATGTTAATTTTTGAAGGAATTAAAGTCCAAAATAAAAAGTATCTGACCCATGTCAATTATATTACAATTCAATTAAATGATAAAATTCATCCTCACCTATTCACTTATTGTTTTGAGTCTGAGCTAGAGGAGCTCTTGATGCATGAGTAGAGTGCTCTAACCTTAACTGCTGAACAATCCTTTTATTTGTCTAGAATCCATGACTTAACCTGTGTACATAAACTTAATTGGGAGAAATCTCTCAGCAAATTTTGTTTTTGTGCATTTACCAGATTTTGCAGGGCCGGGGAAGGGACGTGTCTGTTTATTCTGGGTATCTTTTCCTAAGACTATGGTATTGGGTGCACTACTGATTTTTTTCAAAATTTAAAAATTTGAAATGCTGGAAGTCCCAATCACCTATTCTGTATTAAAATCTTTATATGGTCTTTTTTTGAGCTCTTGAATTTTGCATTTCAATGCGCCCTGCCTGGTGAATATGGCCACCATGTCTTGTGTGGTGACGTTTCGAGTCCTGTGCCACAGTTTCTTCATAGTATTTTATAATTTTACATATACATCAGCAATTTATGAGAGTGCCTATGTCCACATGGCTTTCCTAATAGAGTAGGTATCACACATTGGATTTAATAAAATAATTTATTAGACACGATCATTTTGAAGTTGTATTTCTTTTACGAGTAAGATTAAAGATATTTTATATATTGAAGGGCCTTTTGTATTTCTACTTTCCATGAAATGCCTGCTCATAGTTTTTGTTTAATTATTATCAGATTTTTTCTTTTCAGATTTTATAAGCACTTTCAGTTATGGAACTTAGCCCTTTGTGATTTAAAGTGCAAATACTTTTGCCCCTGTTTTCATTTACTTCGTTATTGTTGTTGTCATTATTATTACCAAAGGGGTTCTAAAAATATTTTTATTAGGATATTCTTTACATACAATTAAATTAACACTTTTTAGTGAAAAATTCTATAAATTTTGATAAATTCATACAGACATATAACTACCACAATCAAGGTAGGGAAGAGTTTTATCTCTCCTTGCATGGGCAGTTTAAGGTGTCTCACACAATGTAGGTAGGATTTCATAAGTGGAATAATATTATATGATTTTAAAATTACTAAGGTCAAAATATCCTCTCTACATTCTAAAATCTGAGATCAAATGCCACAGCTTGGCCTGTCAGTCTCACTAAGTTTTATTATTCTCCACAAATAGCACCTTTTTCTTTGTTTCTCCTATTCTTAACCCATGAACTAGAGAATGTGTTGTTTTGGGAGAGTATCACCTTTCAGCAGTCTTGTTGCCCCATGGTGGTATACTGTCACTGTCACATGTACAACTCTGTATTAGTCTTTAACTCTGAAATCTCTCACAACTATGACCTTTGTGGCAATAAAGGGATAAAAAATATTAGACTCTTGTGTCTCTTTTCTTCTTATTTCACATGCACATTCTCTCCAGTACTGACTTATTAGCCCTTCATTTGTGAAATGTCAGTCAGGAAAAATACTTCATCTCAGGTGGTATTTGAGTGACTGGGCTGTTTTTTGTTTTTTTTTTTTTTGATCGGCCAAGAAAGATGATTTAGGTATGCATTTAGTGAATTTATTTAGAAATTTTGAAACAAATTTCATGAACTGTTAGGGTTTTCCCAGTTTTCCCAGTGAAAGTTTGTCTTCTAGAACTATTCTTACCTGCCAATAGGTCCACTTACCCAGTGCTGTGAGACGAAGGTGCAGGTCAGGAGTCAAACAGCCACAGCAAAGTGTTCAGTTGTAACAGACATCGGAAAAATATAAGTAGTAGAGGAGAAGCAGTTTGCATTGTCAGGATCCAGAAGTTAGTCTGTTGAAAATTATAATAGAAGTGTCAGGTGGTCAATAAAAATAGCATTCTACTTTTCAAGATTTTATGGTATTTATGGGTTTTAGGACATATTTCAAATCTAATTTATGGTGATTTATTTCTCATTCCAAATTAGTCATTCCCTTATGTAAATAATTTTGTATTTAAATGTTGTATTCATTTCTGAAAGGAAGGACCCAAAAATATAATCCTGTGCTCCCCAAATCTCGATATCCCCTGGCTATAGTCTGAATGTTTGTGTCCAGCCAAAAATCTTATGTGGAAATCATCATCCATTTACAGATCAGAACACAGAGAATGGAGAGTTCAATCAATCTCTAGGTCAAGTTCACATGGTTAGTTGAGGTCTAGTGTCTTTGTGCTTAACCATTTTATTATCCTGAGAATTTGTATTTAATCTCAAATATAAAAACTGTGATTCCAAGTTGTCAATTTACTATTTCATGGCCTTTATGTTTGAATTATGCATCTAAAATGTCCTTTCTTCTTTTCCTCTTATTCTTTTACCAATATCTTCTCAAAAATACAATGAATAATGTATGTAGAAATGTTCTATTGAATAATGTCTTGTCAAAATTTTGTCTTGAAAGTACCTCATATATCACTTACTATAATGGAAGACACGAGAAAGAGAAAAGATCTTAGCATGTGCATAACCTTAGAAAATATGATAACAAATATGGGTCCAGATTTTGAAGCAATTGGCAGGTCAGGATACCCACTAGGAAATAAATATTTTATTCTAGCAACAGAATGGATTCAGGGGATTTAGTTCCTTCACATATCTTGTCAGAAGATAATGAGATGTAATGCTTTATAAATTATAAAACAAGCACTGGTTTCAGAATGACATGAGTCTTGAAATGCTTTTGTGGCATGTACATAGTTACGGATAGCCTTTTGCCATCACTTGTTAATCAAAACTGAGGTGTAGTCAGTTCAGTTTAGTGTGTGATAAGCTGCAGTTGAAACTCTTTTATTGCCCTCCTTCTGAATAGACAATATCCACTCCAGTACATCTCAATAATACCAAGAACAGGGTTAATATATTTGACCCATATTAGAATCATCTCTTGTTGAGTCTACATGTCCTCTGATCCATTAAAATCTAAATTAATATTGAAAATGCAAAGCAAGGTGAAACTATTAAAAAATGCTGATGTCTTATTTCCAAAACCGCATGTTTGAAACAGTTCTCTGAAAAGGGTCTATGTAGTATATTCTAGACTTGATATTATTAATAAAGTCAGTAGCCAATGTCTTATTTGGCTAGACTAAGGAGATGAGTCAGTTATAATAATTTATTTTTGCATAACTCGTTGAGGATTGTAAGCTATTTCATAGATCATATTTTATTTATACCCATTTTAAATCTCTGATGTGCTATACATAGATTTGTTATCTCTAAAATATCATGTTATAATTTAGGAAACTGAAATTTGATGATGTTTAAAAATATGCCTATGGACTTATAGTTCATGGTAGGGAGGATTTCTCTATAGACAGATAGAGAGATAGATGGATAGATACTACTTTGCAAAAAAAAAAAAATTCATCAAGAGTAGTTTGAATGGTGTTTGCCTTCACTGATACACTGTGGATACAGAGTGAGGAACTTTCCTATACCTTGGCTGATTTTCATACTTTTGCTAAATTTAGATCAGCTTCCAACCTTGATTTTTTGTGTTTCAGTGTTGTGCAATATCTCCAAAAGTGTCTTTAATGTGAAGGTTTTTTCTGGTGTCACTTCCTCTGGGACATCTTTATCCTTTTCATTACAACTACTTTACTCATTTATGTCTATAAGTTTGCCTTCAACAAGTTTCTCTGTATCCATATTTGGAGTCCCTTGAATGACAACAGTGTCAACATTCCAATGATCAGTTACTTCTTCTGTAACTCCATTCACATTTGATTCAAATTTTACTACCAGAGCTGTAACTTTTTGTTTTTTGTGCACTTTCATTTTGGGGGGAGCCAGTGTCCTTTCTCTACTCACTTTTGTATAATATCATGTGGGTTTATTGCTGAGTGACAATGAAGCAACACGACTAAATTCTTTATGTTTGTGTGTAAACTAAATAACAGCTGTGCAGACTTTGAAAGAAGTGACATGTCTGTCACGATGATGCATATCTGTTTTGACATAATGACTTTTGGACTGAATAGCTTGCAGCAAAAATTGTTCTTCATGGAATTACACAGTTAATGTACTGTGGTAACAGAAATTTGAATCTTTTTGTTGGGAGATTGGTGATATTTAACTAAACCACTAAACTATGGTAATGGAGATCCACATGTATCAGGACCATGAAAACTGAGTTCTGCCTGTATTAAGGTTTTGACATATCCTTCTGTATTCGTGCTCTACCCAAATGAACTTTTGATTCTGCATATATTCTCTTGACAAATTCCCAAAAGCATACATTATACCAAGTTTCCCTATTTACTTTTAAAAAAATTGTATGAGTATGAGAGAGCCGCCAAATCATCCATTTGTTAGGCAAGTGGTATCTAGTTTAATTTATATGAGAAAAAACATGGTTCACACTTACTGGTAAAACACAATCTATAAAATATTCAGTTGGTCAAGGAAAAAGCATGACCCTTTTTTTCTACAATCAATATATTTCAACACAATAAGGAGTAAAAATATCAGTTCCAGTCAAGTTAAACACATTGATTTCATTACTTTTAGTTACACTTAACATTGTTTACCCTATATTTTAAAATCTTGTGTTTTAATTGATTTGGTTGTTATGTAACACTGTGCTATAACAAGCATTTGAACTAATATCTCAAAATTAAATGCTTTTACACTCAGGCTCCTCTTCTGAAGGTGCCACTAATTTATTCCCTGAGGAAAGAAAAAAGTACTTCTTATCCTGGCTATGTTTCCAACATATATCCTCTCCCGATATAAAGGTGTAAAAAATTAGTAAACCGAAACCTCCATTAAATCGAGTTGGGAGACTAGAAGCGGAGCTCTCACTCCCTGAGACTTGGCAGAGTCCGACAGGAAGAAAGACTCCTTCCTGGCAAGCCCTCAGTCAAGGAAAAGCCGTGGGCTGTTGTTTACTACAGCCCTCCCAAATTCATTTTCCTCCCTATAAAAGTGTCCTCCTTTCCCTTGCTGTGCAGGGACTTGCACAAGGCTCACCATGGTTACAGACCCTGAACTGCAGTTCCCTGCTGATCCCAAATAAACCCATCTTTGCTGGAGAAATATATGGTAGTCTATTTGTTTCAGGTCAAGATACTGGTGTCCGTACGGTGACCGAGGAAGACCCCCAGTGGCTCCAGGGCTGGTGAGCAAATAGGTGCAGTACCTACAATTGAGTCCATTGTCACTCATTGCTTTTTTGTCAGCCTGAAGTTTGAAGGTATGAATTTCTTTCTGGATCCGAGCTCATGTCCTCTTTGTGTCTGAAGCTTTCCAGGTTTTATTCAGGATCTATTTTAACATTTCATCTTTCTGAGGCCTTGTTTTGTATAGGAGTATTCGTTTGGCACTTTGGCCTGATTTTGAGATTAGACTGTTTCCACTGAAGATCGCTGAAAACACCTTTGGCTCATTCCTTTTGGAACAGAGGCTATTTTTCTGAAATGGTGCTGGTTTTTCAGCCTTTGACCTGTCCCTTTGTAAGGGGCTATTCTCTGGACTGGCCTGGCTCTGTCAGCACCAAGCTGTCTCCTTAGAACAGGCTGTGATTAGCTTATAAACTATTTGAATTGAGTTGTTTGTGCTGTAAACTGCTTGAGCTCTGTTTACTCTAGAGAAAAACCTCTGAGAAATAGGATCCCAGTTATCTAAATATTGTGAGGGCACCTCTGACCCCTGCAAAAGGACTCGTGCCAATTTTATGTTTAAAAATCATGGTCCTCCCTCATGCTCATTTTTAACTAAATGAACTGACCTGACCAAAGGCAATTTAGAATACCAGTGGCCATTATGCGGAACTTTTGAAATCTCCAACCTTAATTTTCTTAAAGACAAATTGGATGACAACAGCTCAAAAATTTCCAGAACTGAGTGGAATGCTTATTTCAGTTGCAGCTTCCCAGTGTTACCAGGAGTCTAAAATTGCCTCACTGCAAATTAAGATTTTAAGATTAACTGAGGCAAACAAAGGATTAAAGGAAGAAAAAAAGACTCTCAAAGCCTCAGGCTCTTCTTCCTCAGCTTCTTTATCTCAGGCTCCACATCTGGCGCCATATTGTCTCTCTTCCTTGCTCCCCATGGACAGATGGACAGACCCCACCTCAGGTGCCATCTTCCTCCTTCTCTTCTGTGCCCCCCTATGCCTCCTCTATACCTCAAGTTCCCCGTACTAATTCCCTCACCAAACTTCCCCTATACTCTGAAACCCTCCCCGATCCCTTTTTTCTCTGAACTTCTCAGAACCTGTCCCTTTAAAATTAAGCTTTCTGAGGATCCAGAGACAAAACCCTTAATTTCTTATATTCCCTGGACTAAAGCTAAACTTCAAGCCATAGTCAAAGATTTTCCCAAAATAACCAAAGATCCTCACAGATTTGCTGAGGAATTTAACAGTCGTTCAAACTTATCAACCTGGTTTCCCTGACTTCTATCAGCTAGTTCCTATGATTGCCAGTGAAGAACAGGCCCAGCATTGGATGAAAACCACTAATTGGGAAAATCCTGAAAGGTCTCTAGAATTACAACTGGGAGACCAGGCCGCTAATTTATTAGATGATCAGATTCAGGCAATCACTAGGTGACTCCACTGAACAATTCCTAAAGCTTTTCCAAAGCCCGTTGATTGAAACAAAACTCAAGTGTGTGCACAAAAACCTGATAAACCTCTTCATAACTATTATAATTGGCTTCAGATTGTTTTTAAAGAAGATTCTGGTCTTCCTTCTGTTATTCATTCCACTCAGGGAGCTTTTAATCTGATTTGTATTAATGGGCTGAACCAGGAACTTTCTCTTCTAATAAAAAAGACTGGGATGAAATGAGAAAATATGTTCACTCCAGATTTAGTTAATCTTGCAAACCAGCTTTCTCTCCTTCTAGGTGAGTCACCTCAACAGAAGACTGCAAAAATTCATCTTCAACTCCAGCAAATGAAGGTTCCTCAACAAAACCAAAACCCTCCTAGTTTCTTCTATTATTTCAAAGAGCCAGGATGTTGGAAAATAGATTGTTATAAATTTAAGCAGTTTAGAGGCTTTCAGCACTCTAACCAGCCTTTCCAACATCCCAATTCTCAATGACAGGCCCCAAGGAACTGCAGGGGCTCTTCCCAATCTTCCCTCTTAATCATCTTGGAGAAACATTTCTCCAGATTGGGTTGAATGTCTTCCAGTTCTAATTGACAGCAGAGCTGCATTCTCGATACTCAACCCCACTACTATAAAACAGCCCCTGTCTCAGAGTACTAAAACAGTTCAATTGTGGGGATCTCTAATGAACCTCTAGAGTTCCTGATCTGAACATATCTCCTTTTGTTTAGACCTTTTAAGAAATACACAACCTTTTCTCTTTAGTTCCTCTGCCCCTACCCATTACTTAGGCTGAAGCTTCTTACAGAAGTATCATATTGGAACTTATTTTTCCCAAAATGGGAAAATGACTCTAGCAATTGACAGTAGTCATAAAAGTAACCAACCAGATGAATTAAAAATCACCATTTGACATCTTCTATTTGTTCCATCCCTAATGGTACTAGAGCTGATTCTGGAAACACTGATCATTTTTCCATATTCAATCAGCTACCACATTCCTTATGGCTAAAATCTCAAACTGATGTTGGCAAAATTCACAGTGCACCTCCCATTAAGATACAAATAGACTCCTCAAAACCTCTTCCCAGAATTAATCAATACCCTGTAAGTAAAAAGCCCCTCAAGGCACAAAGCCCATAACAGAAGATTACAAAGCCTAAGGCTTCATTATACCTTGTATTAATACTAGCCCCTGTAACACTCCCATTTTACTGGTGAGAAAACCTGAGACAAAAGTAGAGGTTTGTCCAGGATCTCTGAGAAATAAGCAACATTGTTATCCCTGGGCACCCTGTTGTTACCAACTATCGTGTGTTACTAACATCCATTCCCTCCAAAATTCTTTAATATAATTGATTATTACGATTACAGAGTATTCTTTAGTATTTCAGTTGATGAAGGGAGACAATATTTTTTGTCTTCACTTGGTAAGAAAAATAATTCACCTGGATAGGAATCCCTTAAGGTTTTACTGAGAGTCCTTCTTCTTTCTCACAAATCTTAAAGGCTGATCTGGATGATATATAGTTCCCTAGAGATTCTACTTTGTTGTAATATGCATGCGAATCATTTGCTTCTTTGCTCTCCTTCTGAAGCCTCTACACAGGAAGACAGTATCCACTTGTTAAAGCTTTTAACCTTAAAGAAACACAAGGTTTCCAAAGAAAGATTATAGTTTGCCCAAACCCAGATTTGATCTTTAGGGCATCTGATATCAGAACCATGGCTACATCTAGATCCAGATAGACTTTATGGTATCCTAAGATTCCCAAAACCCCAAATTAACCACAAACCACGAGGTTTTCTCTGGCTAGTTGGTTATTGCTGAAATTAGGTTCCAAATTTCTCTATGGAAGAACCTCTATATGTTGTACTCAACAATAACAACCCTGACTCAATTTTATGGGAAGAACTGGATGACATAAAGTTCAAGTCTTTAAAGGAGAGCCTGATGAACCCACCTGACCTTGGACATCCCAATTATCAGATTTCCTTTTTGTATATAAAGAGGAAAGGAATGACTTTGAAGTATTTACCCCAGAACACAGGGACCACCATCAAGCCATAGGATATGATAGCCAGCAACTGAACCCTGTGGCATGGGGGATACATCCCTTGCCTTAGAGCCATTATGGCCACTGCCCTTTTGGCTAAAGTCACTGAGAAAATCCTTGTGGGATCCTCTTTATTTATTTCTGTACTTCATGCAGTTGAAAGTCCCCTGAATTCTTATCACATCAACATTTCTCAGTCATCCCTCACACCTACTATAAGTCCATTTGTTAACTGCTTCTCACGTAATTCTTTTATATTTTAATAACCTTAACCCAACTACTTTTCTCCTCTCCATCACCAACAAAGTCTCTCATGACTGCTCAACACTGATGGACTATCTCCTGACTTCTGATGATCTACAGGAAATTCCATTGGGTAACATTGACTTCTCATGGTTCACTGATGGTTCATATTTAAAAGGTGACAATGGCAAATATTGTGCTGTGTATGCCTTTACAACTCCTTTTGATGTTGAGGCAGCATCTTTACCTACGGCTACTTTGGCCTAGTAGGCTAAATTATATACTTTTACATGTACTTTAACTAAGGACAAAACTGCCAGTAACCTGATAGTAGATATGCTTTTGGAGTAGCTAATGATTTTGGAATATTTTGGAGGCAACAACACGTCTTTCTTACTTTCAGTAGAAATGAAATTTAAAATTGCCCCAATATTCAGGAATTATTAAATGCAATACTTTAACTTGTCAGTTTAGCTGTTATTAACATTCCTGGGGATTCTAAACTTGACTCTTTGGAAGCTAAGAAAAATCACATTGCTGATATTTCCACAGGAATGCTGCTCTTAAAGGGACCAGCAGCAGCCAAATCTGTGTCATTGTCCAAAGGGATACTTTCCCTAAAGATAATTTTGAAAAACTGGCTAGAGATACCCCAAATTGGCCGAAGAAAAGAAAAAAAAAAATTAAAAACTCAACAATTATCGTTTTGTAAGAAGAGAAAGCTCTGGTTTGAACCAAATAAAAACCCAGTCCTATTGGAGATTCTAAAATTCCCACCCTTCACCACTGTATGTTCATTAAACCATTGGTCTACTGACCAAATGACAGCCTTCATGGATCAGTGTTGGTGGGGAGACTTTATTAAAAAGGCCACAAAATGCACCTATCTCTCTTGTCCCACTTGTCTGAAGTACAACCACGGG
The DNA here is from genome assembly GCF_965194825.1 of Balaenoptera physalus. NCBI lineage: Eukaryota > Metazoa > Chordata > Mammalia > Artiodactyla > Balaenopteridae > Balaenoptera > Balaenoptera physalus. The sequence continues at coordinate 112,599,741 of NC_138891.1, read as the reverse complement.
AAGCCTGTCAGTACTGCTCCTGGACATTTAGAATTGCCGAATGGACCATTCGAGGTCTGGCAAATGCATTTCATACCACTACCTCCATCTCATGGATATAAATATGTTTTAGTTATGGTCTGTATGTTTTCACATTGGACTGAAGCCTTCATTTGCAGAGAGGCTACTGTTTCTTCTGTGGCTAAAGTCCTTTTAGAAAAGTTATCCCTACCTGAGCATACCCCTCTCAGACTTCTTAGTGATCAAGGAACCCATTTTACTGTCCAGGAACGTTCATGCCTCTGAACTGTTTGGCTGGTTCTTACAACACTTTCACTGTGCTTAGCATACTCGATCCTCTCGTTTAGGGAACACACGAATGGCATTTTAAAGACTCAGTTGGCAACATTTATAGGGGCTCTCCAAATACCTTGGCTGAAAGCATTGTCATCGGTCCTTCTAAATCTCAGATTCACTCCTTTTGCAATGCATTAACACTCACGCTTTGAGATAATCACAGGATGCCCAATGCACTTGGCTCCTGCTTCTTTTGACTCACAACTGATAAAAGGAGAGACACTCCATTACAGCAAAGGCCTAATTTCTTCCATAAAAATGGTCATGCTTCGGTACAGCAATCTTTTCATGGTGAGCCCTCGGGAGATGAAGACCTTAAGCATCACCCCTTGCAACCTGGAGATTCAGTCTACTGGAAAAGACCCCTCCAGAAGAACTCTCACTGGAGAGACACCTATCAGATACTGCTAACCAACACTTGTGCTGCCAACCTCCAAGGAATAGACCTGGATTCATGTGATGCACCTAAAGAAAGTGCTGAACCTTGGCTACACATCACCTTGTGACCTGAAAGTAAAGATTTCCTGGAACTAAAGCAGACTATAGCTAATGAGACAGCTTTCCCAAGACATCCGGACCAGGCCTGTTGGAAGTTTGTCAAACATTTGATGATGACATCACACTTCAGATAATCTCCAGTGTCTATGATCTTAATAACATGTGGTCTTTAGATAAAAAGTGCCTGAGAGTTCTCCTACCTATCCCTCCTTGTTACTTGAATGAGACTCTAATAACTTTCCAATCTGTGCACTTTTCCTCCAGCACGAGACACTACACCCAGGAAAGGTCCTTTCTACTACTGAGGAGCAAACAGTCACTGAAACTGGAAAACCTGACTCTTAATCAGTGATGCTATCAGAAAAAGATATTGATCAACAAAGAAAAATGTAAAAATTTAATAAACAGAAACCTCAGTTAAATGGAGTTAGGAGACGAGAAGGGAGAACTCTCACACCCTGTGACCACAGCAGAGTCCAACGGGAAAACAAAGACTCTTCTTCTTTCCTGGCAAGGATTCAGCCAATGAAAATCATGGACTCTTTGTCTTCTACAGTCCTCCCAACTTCCTTTTCCTCTCTATAACATCCTTCTCCTTCCCTTGCCATGTGAGGACTTGCAGGTGGCTTGCCATGGTTGCAGACCCCAGAACTTCAATTCTCTGCTGATCCCGAATAAACCCATTTTTGCTGGAATAATACCTGGCACTTTATTTGTTTTAGGTCAACAAATGCAAAGAGAAAAGTTTTCCTCCTGCTGACATATATATTGAAACAATTTAAGTGGATGATTTGAAAATTGCAAAAGTTTGTGTAATAATAGCTTCCATTTAAAGGGTACCAATGCATGAAGTGTGTTACAAGTGCTTAATTCACTGTGACTTATATAATGTCCACAAGAGCTCTCTAAATTGGAAGTGTCAGTATGATGCTTGTTCTACATTTAAGAATACTGAGGCAGAGAATCATTAAGTAATGTGACTGAAGTCCTTACAGTATTAAGTATGAGAGTATTTACTTGAACCAAGGCTGTCAGACTCCAGAGTGTGAACACTACGGTGTCTTGTCACCAAGTTATGTATTCTGACAATTTCATTTTATTAAATTCTATTCTATCTATATTATCAAATCTATTCTATCAAAATCTATTCTTCAAAAAATCACTAATATAGAACACAGAAAACTGGATATTTAGTCTGGATCCCCACCAGAGGAAAGTAAACTATTAAAAATAAATTAATATGGCTTTACTGATATGAATGGAAAATTGAAACATTGCTCTCCATTTTGATCATCTTATATATTCTACTTTTCTCCCAATGTATGTTGTTTAAGGTATTTGATATTCATAAATCAAAATGTACAACTATTACCACTCAAACTAAAATTAGTAAATTGTATGAACTGTTTGATTTTAAAGAAGTCTGAATATGTTTATAAATTTTCCATATATGCAGAATTCTCTTCGCTGTTTAATAACATTGTCTAGTGGATTTTGATTTAAATCATTCAATCTGTTTAAATATTCCAAACAGTTAGTTAAAAATCTTCTGAACCATTTTGAAAGGAAGTTACTGCATAGTGATTTTAGTTGAATATTCAAACATATTCATATATTTAAAACACTTGGATAACAACTCCCTTACCAGTTATTAAAGCAAGGGGTGTTATTCAGGCTAAAATTATCTAGAAAAAAAAAGTTGAGATTATTTCATCACTTTTAATATACTAAATGATAGATATGAAGTTTGTTAAAATATAGAAACTGTGGGTAAGGAAAATACTATAAATCAGGAGAACAGAGTATAACAGAAGAGCACATTTGGAATGTTGATGAAATCGGAATGTGTCTTGGGATATATAGTGAATATTCATTCACCCAAGAAAAACTTATCTAATCTTTATCTAATAATTCAGCATTTTAATTACATGGCTAGATTTGAATTAATATGTTTACCAAGGATATGCATTTTAATTTTACTTAACCTCATCATAATTTGATTAAACATATGAATGATTTTATTCTTCTGCTGAATACTTGGCACTTTCTGCATTTACACAAATGAAAGCTTAGGTATTGGAAATAGACTTTGGGTTTTCTACCAAATCTAGTCTCTTTGCATTGATATTAAATTATTATATATATTAATAATAGAAAAATATTTTTGAAATATTATAGAAAACAGAGCTGAAACATTAGTATTATTCCTTAATAAAAGCTTTCTATTCTCTCATAATTTCTAGAAAGTTGTATGTTTTTGTGATATATTAGTTTTATTTTTTTTTAATTATTTTCATAGAAAAAAGTGCTTTTAGGTAAGATTATACTTGAGAATTAAATCAAAGAAAACCTAATAGGCACTGACTTGGTAAAGAAAGGAGGAATAAAGTATCTCTGTAACCAGCAAATTAAATCTTTCTCAACTCATAGTACGAGATCTTACAGACTTAGTGTTACATTTGGAGGTAAATATTAAAAATATAAAATGTTTTTTATATGTGACTGTTGAGGGAAATATCTTAACTTTGATTCCAGTCACCTTTCCACTAAAGCCGAAATAATTTTTCTGATATTCAATGTTTCTTCTATCACAAGAAAGAAAAATGCTCTTAAATACATTCTCCATCGTATGGCTGTTTTGGTTAGACTTTATCCCATCAGGAATAAACAAGCAGTGCCCTAGGTTTATGCCCTTCTTAGTAATCAAAATTAGTCCACAGTAATTAAACTGCTTCCTAGCCTTGGACATGTAAGTCATTATGATTTAAATGGGTTTATTTTTATTTTGAAGGTAGAGTGGGAACTGAACAAGATTTCACTGACATTATGCCAAACGAATAATATCCTACAGAAAAATGAACACTTAAAATATTTAAAAACCTAGTTTTACACGTCTGTTTTACAGTTGAGAAATCCTGCCACTCATTGATTAGTTTACATTGATATTTCCCAGAATTTTAGTGCTCTTATCTCAGTTATAATAAAAGTACTATTAAAACACTTGTTTTGATGGTTTAATGAAATGTTATATTTTAAAAACATATTGTAAGCCATAAAGTATTATGAAACTAAGCTATTACTATAATATAATTAATTGAGTCCAAATTTCCCAAAGGAAGAAACTGGTGGAAAAAAATACAAATATATATATTTGATTTAAAGATGTTGTTTGATAGATTATGGAAGGGTAAAAATATACTTAAATTATAACTGATGATCACTTTTTAACTTTACTATTTCTAGAAATTTCTTTTTCCATGTATGCTTAAAATGTCAAAGAAAAGATGCCAACATTTTTTATCTTTGGTCTTGAAACAGATGTTGCTGATATGAATTGTGCATCTGTCCTTTGATGACAATATGAGTCGTGTTCTGAGTTCTGGAGAGATGTGTGTAGATGGCCTAGATTGTGCCTTTTAGGACATATGTAAGCTCAACAGCAGAAACGAAGTAAACGCACATTCCAGTCTACTCTTCTGGCTTTATGCTTTGCAAATTATTTTTAAAGCATATATATTTGCTGTAACTTCTGTATGTATTATACCATGCTTTTATACATTTATTTTAATGTCTTATTTAAATTAATATTGTCGTGGGCTCAATTGTGGGCCTCCCCACCCACATTTGTATGTTGAAGTTCTAACCCTCAGTACCTCAGAATGTGACCATTTGGAAATAGGGTGTTTAAAGAGATAATGAAGGTAAAATGAAGTCATTAGGGTAGGCCTTAATCCATATGACTGTTGTCTGATAAAATGAGATTAGGACAAGGACAGACCCAAGGGAAAGATCAAGTGAAGATAAAGAGAAGAGAATCATCAACAAGCCTAGAAGAAAGGTCTCAGAAGAAACCAACCCTGCTGACACCCTGATCTCAGACTTATAGCCTCCAGAATCATAAGACAAGAAATCTTTGTTGTTTAACCCACCAAGTCTGTGGTACTTTGTTACAGCATCCCTAGAAAACAAATACAAATGACAATAAACCAAATAAGATATAATTCTTATTTTCCACATTTGTTGTGTTTTAATTTTTGTTCCTTTTCTTACAAGAATCTCTAGACTAATCCATATGTTTCATGATGCCATTTATTAACGAAACTAAAAATTATGGTAAAAATAGATTGTTACTATCAAGGACAGTCACAATGAGTTCATAAAACCCAGAGAGCTGAAATGACCAGAAGCCAATACTTCTGAATCAAGACCCAGTGAAATTTTATATGTAATACTGCACTTATTGTTGATTAAATATGTTTGACATTGTTTGTCTTTCATGTTAGAAATGTGTTTGATTGTGAAAAGCCCACATTTACAGAATTTTTAAAAACTTATTGTTCCAAACAACCATAAGAAAATGAATTAACCAATTTTAGGAAAATTCTTGAGAGTGTTTTTGATATTTATTATCTTCAGTTAAAATGCACTATAGCATAATATTTATCAGATACCAAAAAATTATAAATATTTACTAACTGAAAGAAATAAGCAGTTGTTATTCAAAGTGGCTGAGAATTCCACTGTTAATACGTATAGAAAAGAACAAAATAGTGAATGGGAACTTTTTACTGTATTTTGGATGCTCGTTTGCAGTTTGGGCTGTTACTCTTTCTGTTAAGTATCAAATAAAATTATGAGGGTCTAGAGTCTAGAGGATCAGTCAGGGTGAGTCAGGGTCAGAGGGTAAAAGAGGATGCATCCTTGAACAGGAAAATGATTGGATGCATTAGTGTGGTAGGAGAATTTAGGACTAATTTTCCCTAAACTGTCAAAACACAGAGGATGGGGCTTCCCCGGTGGCGCAGTGGTTAAGAATCCATCTGCCAATGCAGAAAACACGGGTTCGAGCCCTGGCCTGGGAAGATCCCACATGCTGTGGAGCAACTAAGCCCGTGCGCTACAACTACTGAGCCTGTGCTCTAGAGCCTGCGAGCCACAACTACAGAAGCCCGTGTGCCTAGATCCCGTGCTCCGCAACAAGAGAAGCCACCACAATGAGAAGCCCGCTAGCCGCAAATAGAGAAAGCCTGCTCGCAGCAACGAAGACCCAACACAGCCAAAAATAAAATAAATAAATTTAAACAAAACAAAACAAAAAAAACACTGAGGATGCCCTTTAACTTTCTAGGCAGCAGTGTTTGGGGGTTGTTCATTCTGATAGAACAGGGAAACTGGACCAGCACAAGGGTCAGTGAGCAGAGCAAAAGGGAATTGCAGGCCTGGCATAGCATGGGTTATTAGATTGCTTTTCAGCTAAACACTCAATAGAAATAGGTAGTAATTAAGAAAAATTAAGGTGAAAAAATCATAAGACTAACATCTTTAAAAAAAATAAAGCACAAAATAACACCACTTTGTGGCCTACTAAAAGAGCACCATACAGTAGAGATAGGTTTTCCAGCAGAATAGAGGAGCAGCTGTGATTCAACAAAAAAGTGAACCAGAACCTACCCCCCCCCAAAAAAAATGTCACCTGGAGCCATTTTTCTTTCTATAGTTCAGTGAATGATTTAAAGATCTTACTCAGTATTTTATGGAATGGTGGAAATATTCTTAAATTATAACCAGCAATCATTTTTCAACTTTACTATTTCTAGAAACATGTCTGTCTAAAATGTTACAGAAAAGATGTCAACCTCTGTCTCTGACCTTGAAACAAATGCTGCTGGTGACAGGAGCAAGCTAGAGAGTTTCAACTTTATTCAATACCACTGTGACTCTATTGTACCATCCATATTGGTAGAGCCAGCCCATTTACATAGGCATTTTCAGTGTCAATACTTTCACAATTCCCTATGTTCAAAATCAATTCTAAGTTCATTAATACCCTAGAAAATTTTTCCATTGCAATTAAGAAAAAATAACAATGATTTTTTACAACTGATATGGCATTTTAATCCTGGATTCCCTTTTGGATAAATTACCTATCTTGTCACAGCCTGGTTTACACTGGGCCACCATAACACATTTATACAAGTAACATAATTGTATCCTGAACTCAGCTGCCAGCTGATTACATTTTCATTCATAACCCGTCTCAACTGCCCTGCTCATTATTCTAGGTTAAAAAGGCTTTAGATAAAGGAAATCTTCGTTTACTTACATGAAATTAGATCTGAATTTTGCATTCTAACCTCCATTAACCCATTCTTAAATTACCCACTACTGACATGTGAAATCATTTAAAACTCATTGATACTCATTCTATACAAAGCAATATATGTAAATAAAAGTTTTAAGGTTTTTGAGATATTACACGGTAACAACATTTTTAAGATGTTGTATCTATACCTCTTTTTGCAAGGAAAAAATCTGTTTAATTACTAGGAACAAATAACAGCAAATTCTGTATCTTTCACTACCTATCTCTTCTCTTTCCCCAGGGTCTTATGTCATCAGAGTAACTTAATAACAGCCCTTCTTACAGGATTTGATTATTTGGGGTTAATAGTGCCATTATCAATAGAATGCTATATAATATTTAAATTGAAAGACTTTCTGAGAAATAAAACTAACCTGATTTTCATTCCCTTACATACTGTTCATATAAAATGTGAATTTACATATGAATTTTCAGTTCTGGAAAAAGAAAAGTCATTTGTCACTTTGGTTTGTAAATATATATTAAGGTCAGCATTTTCAGCTGACCTTAATGGCTTGACTAAATTTCAACTTATATAATTACTATCTGCCTATGCAAATCACCCCTTTAATTAAAATTGCATAATATAGGCCCAGTTTCATGATGTAAATTATGCTAATTTTTTTGAGTCATTAAACTTCACCAAGGATCGTCCATGCTTCTGCACTAGAGTTTCATGGATTTATTTCTAAATCATATAACTGATGAATTGGGACACAAAGCAGCCATTTTGCTGCAGCAGATTTATACAAACGATCCTATGAAAATATAAAAGCATACCATTTTATAACCCAGTAGTACAGAGAAGCTATATCTATCATCCATATCCCTAGCCTCACCTAATTTTGACACTTTTGCTTTCTAAATGCCTATATTGTTGAATTTTTATAGAAATGTGCTATTTATTTAATCAGAGAAGTAATTGCTTTGAATTATGTTAGAATTAGGCTAATTTCTAAGACATTATGGATCCAGTCTTCCCAAATTATTGTTATAGAAGAATCCCTGCATTGCTGTGAAATATAATGTACTTGAAACTCAAATATAACAGAACTTGTGACCAGTCTGAAACATATGGTAGTAGGAAAAAGTATAGAGAGATAAACACTGTGACTTTATGTAAATGGTTAATAATGAGAAAATTATCTCACAAAAGCAATAGCAAAATTTCTTTACAAACCATCTTTTATGCTTCCTCATTCCAAAGTTTTGCACCACATCAAATCCAGTCTCTCTACACACTCTGGCTTTACTATCCTGTTGCCCCTTCTTTCATTTTCTCTGTTTTCCCATTCACATCTGCCTACATGCTCCTGCCCTGCCACTATTTCAGTTGCCCTTTACTGGTGTCCTAAATACCTTATGGGTGTCATTGGCATCCCTGTTTCATCTACTGTCCTTGCTGCTCACAGAGAAATCTTTCGGGGTTGTCACGTTCCTATTGTAAAACTGAGAGTGACATGTATTCTTTTGCTGTCTCCATTTTTTTCATTTGCTTTTTGAGAAAATGAGGGCTTGAGCTTATTTACACATACTAAGGGGAGAAAGCCAATAGAATTAGAGCAATTGAAAACATAAATGAAAAAGGTGATAATCAGAAGATCCTAGAATAAAAGAAAGGAGAAATGACGCTGAACTCTGATGAGAAATTAGCTTTAGGCAAGAGAGAATGTGGGACATAGATGCTATCATAGAAAGGAAGGGGGGATGCCCACATGAGTTATCCTGATCTTCTTAGGGAGACAGAGAAACAGATGGTCTCTTAGGAGTAAAGAAAAATAGTAGTAGGTTTTTCTTGACTTGCAAAGAATAAAAGAGGCAACTGAAAGTATACACCAGATTCAAGTGAAGTCAAATACTAAGGCCACATTACAAAATTGGAGAGAAATGACTTCGCTTTTTCTGAAACAATCACAAATCCTCAGCTCATTCAGGAAAAGGAAACCACTACTGTTGTTTTCACATTTCACTTTTTATTTCACTGTACTTCACCACAGACTTGAAATCACTCACAACTTCAGGGACAAGGACATCCAAGAAATTTATTATTATTATTATGGAAAAACCTGAACGAACTTTTTGGCCAACCCAATAGTATCCAGCCTGTCTAGAGTAGAGATTTCAGACAAAGGTTGACATTGATATTGAACAACACTTTAAGGTAATTTATTTTTATTTTTAATTTATTTTATTTTATTTTTACATCTTTATTGGAGTATAATTGCTTTACAATGGTGTGTTAGTTTCTGCTTATTAAAAAGTGAATCAGTTATACATATACATATGTCCCCATATCTCTTCCCTCTTGCATCTCCCTCCCTCCCACCCTCCCTATCCCACCCCTCTAGGTGGTCACAAAGCACTGAGCTGATATCCCTGTGCTATGTGGCTGCTTCCCACTAGCTATCTATTTTACGTTTGGTAGTGTATATATGTCCATGCCACTCTCTTACTTTCTCCCAGCTTACCCTTCCCCCTCCCCGTATCCTCAAGTCCATTCTCCAGTACGTCTGCATCTTTATTCCCATCTTGCCCCTAGGTTCTTCATGACCATTTTTTTTTTTTTTTTTAGATTCCATATATATGTGTTAGCATATGGTATTTGTTTTTCTCTTTCTGACTTACTTCACTCTGTATGACAGCCTTTAGATCCATCCACCTCACTACAAATAACTCAATTTAGTTTCTTCTTACGGCTGAGTAATATTCCATTGTATATATGTGCCACATCTTCTTTATCCATTCATCTGTCGATGGACACTTAGGTTGCTTCCATGTCCTGGCTATTGTAAATAGAGCTGCAATGAACATTTTGGTACATGACTCTTTTTGAATTATGGTTTTCTCAGAGTATATGTCCAGTAGTGGGAGTGCTGGGTCATATGTAGTTCTATTTTCAGTTTTTTAAGAAACATCCATAATGTTCTCCATAGTGGCTGTATCAATTTACATTCCCACCAACAGTGCAAGAGGGTTCCTTTTCCTCCACACGTTCTCCAGCATTTATTGTTTGTAGATTTTTTGTTGATGGCCATTCTGACCGGTGTGAGATGATATCTCATTGTAGTTTTGACTTGCATTTCTCTAATGATTAATGATGTTGAGCATTCTTTCATGAGTCTGTTGACAATCTGTATATCTTCTTTGGAGAAATGTCTATTTAGGTCTTCTGCCCATTTTTGGATTGGGTTGTTTGTTTTTTTAATGTTGAGCTGCATGAGCTGCTTGTAAATTTTGGAGATTAATCCTTTGTCAGTTGCTTCATTTGCAAATATTTTCTCCCATTCTGAAGGTTGTCTTTTCATCTTGTTTATGGTTTCTTTTGCTGTGCAAAAGCTTTTAAGTTGCATTAGGTCCCATTTGTTTATTTTTGTTTTTATTTCCATTTCTCTAGGAGGTGGGTCAAAAAGGATCTTGCTGTGATTTATGTCATAAAGTGTTCTGCCTATGTTTTCCTCTAAGAGTTTGATAGTGTCTGGCCTTACATTTAGGTCTTTAATCCATTTTGAGTTTATTTTTGTGTATGGTGTTACGAAGTGTTCTAATTTCATTCCTTTACATGTAGCTGTCCAGTTTTCCAGGCACCACTTATTGAAGAGGCTGTCTTTTCTCCACTGTATATTCTTGCCTCCTTTATCAAAGAAAAGGTGACCATATGTGCATGGGTTTATCTCTTGCCTTTCTATCCTGTTGCATTGATCTATATTTCTGTTTCTGTGCCAGTACAATACTGCCTTGATTACTGTAGCTTTGTAGTATAGTCTGAAGTCAGGGAGCCTGATTCCTCCTGCTCCGTTTTTCTTTCTCAAGATTGCTTTGGCTATTCGGGGTCTTTTGAGCTTCCAAAAAAATTGAGAAATTTTTTGCTCTAGTACTGTGAAAAATGCCAGTGGTAGTTTGATAGGGATTGCACTGAATCTGTAGATTGCTTTGGGTAGTAGAGTCATTTTCACAATGTTGTTTCTTCCAATCCAAGAACATGGTATATCTCTCCATCTATTTGCATCATCTTTAATTTCTTTAATCAGTGTCTTATAATTTTCTGCATACAGGTCTTTTGTCTCCTTAGGTAGGTTTATTCCTAGATATTTTACTCTTTTTGTAGCAATGGTAAATGGGAGTGTTTTCTTAATTTCTCTTTCAGATTTTTCATCATTAGTGCATAGGAATGCAAGAGATTTCTGTGCATTAATTTTGTATCCTGCTACTTTACCAAATTCATTGATTAGCTCTAGTACTTTTCTGGTAGCATCTTTTGGATTCTCTATGTATACTATCATGTCATCTGCAAACAGTGACAGCTTTACTTCTTCTTTTCTGATTTGGATTCCTTTTATTTCTTTTTCTTCTCTGATTGCTGTGGCTAACACTTCCAAAACTATGTTGAATAACAGTGGTGAATGTGGGCAAACTTGTCTTGTTCTTGATCTCAGTGGAAATGGTTTCAGTTTTTCACCATTGAGGATGATGTTGGCTGTGGGTTTGTCATATATGGCCTTTATTATGTTGAGGAAAGTTCCCTCTATGCCTACTTTCTGCAGGGCTTTTATCATAAGTGGGTGCTGAATTATGTAGAAAGTTTCCTCTGCATCTATTGAGATGATCAGATGATTTTTCTCCTTCAATTTGTTAATATGGTGTATCACATTGATTGATTTGCGTATATTGAAGAATCCTTGCATTCCTGGGATAAACTCCACTTGATCATAGTGTATGATCCTTTTAATGTGCTGTTGGATTCTGTTTGCTAGTATTTTGTTGAGGATTTTTGCGTCTATGTTCATCAGTGACATTGGCCTGTAGTTTTCTTTCTTTGTGACATCTTTGTCTGGTTTTGGTATCAGAGTGATGGTGGCCTTGTAGAATGAGTTTGGGAGTGTTCCTCCCTCTGCTATATTTTGGAAGAGTTTGAGAAGGATAGGTGTTAGCTCTTCTCTAAATGTTTGATAGAATTCGCCTGTGAAGCCATCTGGTCCTGGGCTTTTGTTTGTTGGAAGATTTTTAATCACAGTTTCAATTTCAGTGCTTGTGATTGGTCTGTTCATATTTTCTATTTCTTCCTGGTTCAGTCTCGGAAGGTTGTGCATTTCTAAGAATGTGTCCATTTCTTCCAGGTTGTCCATTTTATTGGCATACAGTTGCTTGTAGTAATCTCTCATGATCCTTTGTATTTCTGCAGTGTCAGTTGTTACTTCTCCTTTTTCATTTCTAATTCTATTGATTTGAGTCTTCTCCCTTTTTTTTTTTGATAAGTCTGGCTAATGGTTTATCAATTTTGTTTGTCTTCTCAAAGAACCAGCTTTTAGTTTTATTGATCTTTGCAATCTTTTCCTTCATTTCTTTTTCATTTATTTCTGATCTGATCTTTATGATTTCTTTCCTTCTGCTAACTTTGGGGTATTTTTGTTCTTCTTTCTCTAATTGCTTTAGGTGTAAGGTTAGGTTGTTTATTTGAGATGTTTCTTGTTTCTTAAGGTAGGCTTGTATTGCTATAAACTTCCCTCGTAGAACTGCTTTTGCTACATCCCATAGGTTTTGGGTCGTCGTGTTTTCATTGTCATTTGTTTCCAGGTATTTTTTGATTTCCTCTTTGATTTCTTCAGTGATCTCTTGGTTATTAATTAGTGTGTTATTTAGCCTCCATGTGTTTCTATTTCTTACAGATTTTTTCCTATAGTTGATATATAGTCTCATAGCATTGTGGTCAGAAAAGATACTTGATACAATTTCAATTTTCTTAAATTTACCAAGGCTTGATTTGTGACCCAAGATATGATCTATAATGGAGAATGGTCCATGAGCACTTGAGAAGAATGTGTATTCTCTTGTTTTTGGAATGTCCTATAAATATCAACTAAGCCCATCTTGTTTAATGTATCATTTAAAGCTTGTGTTTCCTTATTTTTTTTCATTTTGGATGATCTGTCCATTGGTGAAAGTGGGGTGTTAAAGTCCCCTACTATTATTGTGTTAATGTCGATTTCCCCTTTTATGGCTGTTAGTATTTGCCTTATGTATTGAGGTGCTCCTATGTTGGGTGCATAAATATTTACAATTGTTATATCTTCTTCTTGGATTGATCCCTTGATCATTATGTAGTGTCCTTCTTTGTCTCTTGTAATAGTCTTTGTTTTAAAGTCTATCTTGTCTGATATGAGAATTGCTACTCCAGTTTTCTTTTGATTTCCATTTGCATGGAATAACTTTTTCCATCCCATCACTTTCAATCTGTATGTGTCCCTAGGTCTGAAGTGGGTGTCTTGTAGACAGCATATATATGGGTCTTTTTTTTGTATCCATTCAGCCAATCTATGTCTTTTGGTTGGAGCATTTAATCCATTTACATTTAAGGTAATTAGTGAAATGTATGTTCCTATTACCATTTTCTTAATTGTTTTGCTTTTATTATTGTAGGTCTTTTCTTTCTCTTGTGTTTCGTGTCTAGAGAAGTTCCTTTACCATTTGTTGTAGAGCTGGTTTGGTGGTGCTGAATTCTCTTAGCTTTTGCTTGTCTGTAAAGCTTTTAATTTCTCCATCAAATCTGAATGAGATCCTTGCTGCGTAGAGTAATCTTGGTTGTAGGTTTTTCTCCTTCATCATTTTAAATATGTCCTGCCACTTCCTTCTGGCTTGCAGAGTTTCTTGTGAAAGATCAGCTGTTAACCTTATGGGGATTCCCTTGTGTGTTATTTGTTGTTTTTCCCTTGCTGCTTTTAATATTTGTTCTTTGTATTTAATTTTTGATAGTTTGATTAATATGTGTCTTGGCATGTTTTTCCTTGGATTTATCCTGTATGGGACTCTCTGTGCTTCCTGGACTTGATTAACTATTTCCTTTCCCATATTAGGGAAGTTTTCAACTATAATCTCTTCAAATATTTTCACAGTCCCTTTCCTTTTCTCTTTTTCTTCCAGGACCCCTATAATTCGAATGCTGGTGTGTTTAATCTTGTCCCAGAGGTCTCTAAGACTGTCCTCAATTCTTTTCATCCTTTTTTCTTTATTCTGCTCTGCAGTAGTTATTCCCACTATTTTATCTTCCAGGTCACTTATCCGTTCTTGTGCCTCAGTTATTCTGCTATTGATCCCTTCTAGAGAATGTTTAATTTCATTTATTGTGTTGTTCATCACTGTTTGTTTGCTCTTTAGTTCTTCTAGGTCCTTGTTAAACGTTTCTTTTATTTTCTCCATTCTATTTCCAAGATTTGGATCATCTTTAATATAATTATTCTGAATTCTTTTTCAGGTAGACTGCCTATTTCTTCTTCATTTGTTAGGTTTGGTGGGGTTTTGCCTTGCTCCTTCATCTGCTGTGTGTTTCTCTGTCTTCTCATTTTGCTTAACTTACTGTGTTTGGGGTCTCCTTTTTGCAGGCTGCAGGTTTGTAGTTCCCATTGTTTTTGGTGTCTGCCCCCAGTGGCTAAGTTTGGTTCTGTGGGTTGTTTAGGCTTCCTGGTGGAGGGGACTAGTGCCTGTGTTCTGGTGGATGAGGCTGGATCTTGCCTTTCTGTTTGGCAGGTCCACGTCTGGTGGTGTGTTTTGGGGTGTCTGTGGCCTTATTATGATTTTAGGCCTCCTCTGTGGTAATGGATGGGTTTTTGTTTGTGTCTTGGTAGTTGTTTGGCATAGTGTGTCCAGCACTGTAGCTTGCTGGTTTTTGAGTGGTCCTGGGTCTGGCATTGAGATGGATATCTCTGGGATATTTTTGCCATTTGATATTACATGGAGCTGGGAGGTCTCTGGTGGACCAGTGTCCTGAACTTGGCTCTCCCACCTCAGAGGCACAGCTCTGATGCCTGGCTGGAGCACCAAGAGCCTGTCCTCCACACGGCTCAGAATAAAAGGGAGGAAAAAAAGAAAGAAAGAAAGAAAGAAGAAGATAAAATAAAATAAAATGAAATGAAATAAAATAAAGTTATTAAAATAAAAAATAATTATTAAGAAAAAAAAATTTTAAGTAGTAAAAAAAAAAAAACAAAAACGGACAGACAGAACCCTAGGACAAATGATAAAAGCAAAGCTATATAGACAAAACTCACACACAGAAGCATACACATACACACTCACAAAAAGAGAAAAAGGGAAAAATATATATATATCGTTGATCCCAAAGTCCACCTCCTCAATTTGGGATTATTTGTTGTCTATTCAGGTATTCCACAGATGCAGGGTACATCAAGTTGATTGTGGAGATTTAATCCACTGCTCCTGAGGCTGCTGGGAGAGATTTCCCTTTCTCTTCTTTGTTCGCACAGCTCCCAGGGTTCAGCTTTGGATTTGGACCCGCCTCTGCATGTAGGTCACCTGAGGGCGTCTGTTCTTCGCTCAGACAGGACGGGGTAAAAGGAGCAGCTGATTCGGGGGCTCTGGCTCACTCAGGCCATGGGGAGGGAGGGGTACAGATGCGGGGCGAGCCTGCGGCAGCAGAGGCTGGTGTGACGTTGCACCAGCCTGAGGCATGCTGTGCGTTTTCCCAGGGAAGTTGTCCCCGGATCACGGGACCCTGGCAGTGGTGGGCTGCACCGGCTCCGGGGAGGAGCGGTGTAGAGAGTGACCTGTGCTCGCACACAGGCTTCTTGGTGGCGGCAGCAGCAGCCTTAGCGTCTCATGCCCGTCTCTGGGGTCCGCGCTGATAGCCACGGCTCGTGCCCATCTCTGGAGCTCGTTTAGGCGGTGCTCTGAATCCCCTCTCCTCGCACACCAGGAAACAAAGAGGCAAGAAAAAGTCTCTTGCCTCTTCGGCAGCTCCAGACTTTTTTCCCGGACTCCCTCCCAGCCAGCTGTCGCGCACTAGCCCCCTTCAGGCTGTGTTCACACCTCCAACCCCAGTCCTCTCCCTGCGAGCCGACCGAAGCCCAAGCCTCAGCTCCCAGCCCCGCCCGCCCCGGCGGCTGAGCAGACAAGCCTCTCGGGCTGGTGAGTGCTGCTCGGCGCTGAGCCCCCGTGCGGGAATCTCTCCGCTTTGCCCTCCGCACCCCTGTGGCTGCGCTCTCCTCCGTGGCTCCGAAGCTTCCCCCCCCACCCGCCCCCCGCAGTCTCTGCCCGCGAAGGGGCTTCTAGTGTGTGGAAACCTTTCCTCCTTCACAGCTCCCTCCCACTGGTGCAGGTCCCGTCCCTTTTCTTTTGTCTCTGTTATTTCTTTTTTCTTTTGCCCTACCCAGGTATGTGGGGAGTTTCTTGCCTTTTGGGAAGTCTGAGGTCTTCTGCCAGCATTCAGTATGTGTTCTGTGGGAGTTGTTCCACATGTAGATGTATTTCTGATGTATTTGTGGGAAGGAAGGTGATCTCCGCGTCTTACTCTTCCGCCATCTTGAAGCTCTCCCCAATGCAATTTAAATTTCAAGAAATCTTCTCCCTCAATTGCTAGTTCAGATTCTCTAGCTTCGTACAGAATCCTTTTATTAGAGTTCAAAAGAGAAACAGAACCAATAGGATACATGATTCATATATATACATATGTATATATATATATATATATATATATATATATATATATATGACTCTGACAAATACAGGGATTCTGTAGAAATCTGTAGAAATCTTGATACATATGAGCAGATTTATTAAAGGAATTGGCTCACATGATTGTGGAGACCTCTCATCGGCAAGCTGGAGAAATAGGAAAGCCAGTGGTGTTATTCAGCCCAAGTCTGATGGCCTGTGAATGGGTGGGTGATGGTGTAAACCCCAGTCTGAGTCTGAAAACCTGAGAATCAAAATAGATGAAGTCCAAGGGCAGAAGAAGATGGCTGTCTCAGCTCAAGCAGAGAGGAAATTCAATCTTCCTTCACATTTTTGTTCTCTTCGGGCCTTTAATGAATTGGATAACACCTACCCACATTTGCAAGACTGATCTTTACTCAGGCTACCGATTCAGATGCTAATCTCTTTCAGAGAAACCCTTACAGACATACCCAGAAATAATGTTTTCCCAGTTATCTGGGCACCCATTAGTCCTGTCAAGTTGACACATAAAATTAACCATCAGAATTCCTACCAAGTATTGCTATCAGAACTCCATCTGGCACTTCTATTTTCACCTAGGCAGTCTAAGTCCTCTCTCCAGGTGCTACTTCTTTCCAACTTGATGGTGGTACCCATGCATAAAATGACAACAAAGCTTTGCAGTAAAGGAGTCCCAAAGAAATACTATTGCCCCCAGTATTTGGTAACTAAACAGGCTGTTTTTCATAGACATCTCTTCTTAGGTTCCAGCAAAGAAACATAAGAACCTGTTTTCTTGTGTTTAGATCAAGAGATATAGGATGATGATGGTACTATGCTGCATTCAGCATCACTACTCCACTTCTATGTCTATCGCTTTCCTGCAGACCCAAGCTCATTACATATGGCTACTTCTTGCCTGAAAATAACTGTCCCGGGAAGCATATCAGAGTTAATGCAGATATGTAAAGTTCTGCCAAGTCTACTCTACTAGTGTTCCAGACATTCACAGAAATGTGATTTCTATGTGATACCACACCAAAAAACCAAATACACATGACATATAGTCCCCTTTGTCCTAAATATTCCATTCCTTTGCTCCTATCAACTTCTTAAATTCAGGCTATCATCATCTGTATATTTATACTCACTATTCTTGTTTTCAGTCTCTTGCTAGACTTGAATCAAAAAGAAACCTTACAGTCATCAGTCTGCAAAAAGAAAGGTATCGGTTGATAAGCTGAGGTATTCAGGCCACTCTGTAAAAAGAAAATTCCTAACATGGGGAGGGGAGAGAGGTAGTCCATATATTCAAGGGTCTTAAAATTCAGGAGAGAAGTTCACTTCAACTGTTACTAACTTTCTACCCTTCAAAGAAAAGTGAACAAACGTGTAGAAAATCAAAAAGGAAACTTTGTTCACACAGGGGAAGTGAGAATATATATTTTGTGTTCCTTTTGTATTCCTCTATTTGGCAAAGAAGCAATTAAGCAGGTGAGAGACAACCCTATGGAAACACAAACAGTAGAAGAAATCTGTCTAAAACATCTGTTTAAAAATTCTGAAGTCAGAAGATTAGAGATTGATAAAGAGAAATATTCTCTGTAATCAGTTTAACACCTGCTCACTGAATCCCCTAATGCTCTTGTGCTGTGCAGTGTTCTCCAAATCATGGATAACTCTGTCAATCAGGAAATCACTTAAATGAGGCCAAACCACCTTGTGGCAAAAACAACAGCAATAAAAACTGCAGGGACCATGGAAACCTTGAACATTGAAGATGTAAAAAAAGAAGAAAAACACAGTTTCATTTCTGTTTTTTGCAGTCCTTACTTAAGTGTTCCTTGTCTTGCTAATTTATTTTCAACAGAAAAGATACATTGCATTTTTCTATTGAGACTCCTTTTTCCCTTTCTTTCTTGACATTCTACTAAGATATATCCCTAGGTTTATAAGTAAAAACTATAAGAGTAATATTTTCTTCATGTCATGATCAATGCGTACTCTTTTTTCTATGATTCTGGTCTGGTGGCTCACGGTATCATCGTTATTTGAAACAAAGTAGTTAGAGGAGGAAAATGTTCAGCTATCAAAATTAATTTATAGTTAAAAACAATTATATGAATTTTAAAGACAACTTACAAATTAAAATTTGCAGAATTCAAAATTTCTTTTTTTTTGACAAATTGTTTATTTAAAAAATGCCATTCATGTTCATGTGACAGTTTTACTTATTTATATTTTCAATTTTAGTATAATGATTGCTGAAATTTCAGCATTCTGATGACTACTGCTTTTGCCCAAATATAAACATGAAATTATGTGTAAATATTTTTCTAACCTTGTAACTGCTTTGACTATTTTAATTCTGTTCAAATAATGGTTTATTTGTTTGGTTTTTCACATACTGTTAACAAATGGTAACCAGACAACAATATAGAAACAGAAAATTTGTGTTGTCAAGCTTTGAAATTTTAATAAGATTAAACTTGAATTTCATTTCTGACTCTATAAATAATTTTACCAATTTTCTTACAAAAAGGTATATTTACATTTGAAGATCCTAAATTGACAGCATTTGCAGTTTATGTTCAGGTATGAAAAGAAAATAATAGAAAACAGCAAAAGAAGTTTACTTTTTGCATAAATTACTTCAAGTTTTCATAGTTGTTTTAGTTGCTGGGACTACAAAAGATTGCTGTCTTACATTGTAGATTTTAAATAAATGTAATTTCTGTAATGTTTCTGAAATTCATAGAAATAGGTTCAGATAATGCCTTTAAGATAGGATTCCCAGTACAAGAAGGAATTACATTCTCTGTAACTAGTCGAGTCCTTCAGTTGAATAAATTTGGTTGTGAGTCAACTAACACAACACTGAACCTGATGTCAGAATCACTGTGTTCCGGTCATGGCACTGCTGTTTCATTTCTCTAAGTCCTATTTCATCAGCAGCAAAAGTGAGGAATTTAACTGAAGTTGGGTTTTATATCATGTCAATATCATATGTATTCATTTCCCTCAAGCTGCTCCTGCCAGACCATGTCCTATGGTGTGTGCTCAACATGGGCCCACAGATAACACGCAGAATGTCATGTTGGCCTACTCAACCATAGAGAAATCAGAATCCCAGTACATCAAAAACTCTCAGCGTTTTGAAAACTGATTGATCTAGAACGGGAACAAACATTACTGACCTATGCCTAAATCTGATGGTGACTGACAGTTCTACAATATTCGTGGCTGGCATCCCAGTTTAAGCTTATGAGTATACGGGACTGCTACCTGACCTCTGTTCTCTCTCCATCCTAACTTACACCCCAGAAGCTTTGCTAGGGCCTGCTTCCTGCCTCCACACTGTCAGTTTCCAGACGTGTCATTTATCAAGTTCTGATATAAAAAGACTCCTCATGTAGTTAAGGAGGAAAACTTGGATTGCATGTACTTCTATTGACCTTTCCATTTGTTGACATTGCAATTGGTAGCCACTTAATCAAAACTATGGCACGCCCTGTTTGGTCCTGATTATGTGTGCTTTACCTTACATAAGAAAACCTCATGGAGTGTAAGACGTTATTATGGAAAGAATAGTGGGAGTTGGGAGACCTTTTATCACCATCCATATTTTACCTCTTTAAAATTGAAGTGGCAAAATGTTAAGTCCAGCCACTGCCACCTGTTGGTTTCTTCATGAGTTTAGGACAGTGACAGTGGCTTATTTTCTAGGCAAATCCTTAATTAGATTACAATTTTTTAAAAAAAGATACTACATTGCATATGTATTGACATTCTGCTTCACTTTTAGAATATCTCTACTCCTCACTTAAATCTTTCAAAGTAGGTATTATCTAGTCATTTGAGGCTCAGAAAAACTAAGTAAATAGCCCTTAATTACAATGCTAGTTAGTGGCATTACAGACCGTATCCTTTTGTCTATAAAATTTGTGTTGTTTTCTACTACCTATTTTCTTACCATTTTGCTTAAAAAAAATCTCTCATTTCTCCAGGCAACTGCAGCTAAAATTATCCACTACACATTAACCCCCGTCCCTTTTTTAATAGTAGCTCTCAGCTGTCCGGTAACTCTCCCTGGATATTGACTTAGTGGCTGATTTTTATTATTATTTAAAAGCCTGTAACTTATTTCTTTCTGTTCCTTACTCATTTCTATAAGACAAGACCCTGACTAAAGTAGTCATTCTGGAGGTGGAGAAGAGAGAACCTCTGTTGAAACTAGCTGTCCCCAGAATTGTTCTCATACATGGTTAAATAGTAGGTACTCAATAAATATTTGCTGAAGAATCAATGAGAGATGGACCTAACAAAAATTGGTGCTTTATAAATAAAAGTAGTTTTAGGGCACAATCAAACCTGTTTTCTTTATATTTACCCTTTGACAGATTAGGTCTGCCAACTGTAGAACATGAGAAAACAAACACATTGTGGGCTTGGGCACGAAGCATGTCCCCATAATGTCTCTTTATATATTTAATCAATCAGATCAATTTTGGGTAACTGAGTTATTTTCTTGGTTACAAATTCCCTTAAGATAGTTCAACCTATAATGCATTTATATTTGTGTCTACAGCTTTCTAAAGTGAATGCAAAAGATGGGATCAGCTTCAGTGGAAGTGGAAAGGGAGCAGGAAGGGAAAGGCAAGAAGAATGAGTATGTTATCTGGTTTCTTTCCATTTCTTTCACTCCATCATGATTAGATTACTTGATGGATTTTCCTTCTCCAAAGAATGTACAAAAGTTATCTTGAGAATTTCATGCAATATATGTTGTTAAGCTATCAACAAAGCACTTAATATTATCCTTGAACCAAATGTAGGATAAATAATGACTAATACTTGTTATAAATTGGCAAACATTACTATCACAGTAGTGTTTATAAAGCTTCAGTTACACATATGGGAAAATAATTGCAGGATGATATATCTTGCAAGGAATAAACCAAGACAGACCTATCTGATTCAGATTTTGAACTAAATGCTAGACTCTGTGTAACAGTTGGTCTTAATTGATTTCTTTGGATGGACATCTTTCTAAGTATGTAGAAAAATCATTATTTATATAACTGACTAAA
Source organism: Balaenoptera physalus (assembly GCF_965194825.1). Classification (NCBI taxonomy): domain Eukaryota; kingdom Metazoa; phylum Chordata; class Mammalia; order Artiodactyla; family Balaenopteridae; genus Balaenoptera; species Balaenoptera physalus. The sequence continues at coordinate 112,578,231 of NC_138891.1, read as the reverse complement.
CAGGAGAATTAATGCCATCCATCAGCACTTATGAGACTTTCTAAAATCATATCTTCATTCATTTACAATTACATAACCAGCATTAATAACATGTCACGGATGAAACATGTCACAGAGAAATAGAGCACTTTAGTCTTCACAGACATGTTACTGTAGCCAAGAGATATAGATAACGTTATTCCACTCTAAGGGTGTATATACCACAGAGACTGCCGATTCAAAGTTTTATTCATTTTACAATGAACAAAATTCCAAGTTAGATTAACATGAGAATTTGGTAGCATGCATACAGTTCTTCTTCCATTAGGCTTTTGAGAAGCTCTGCATGTATTCTCAGTTGAAACCTGCAAACATGAAGTCCGCAGGACTTTAAGATTCCCTCACTGAGCAGAGAGAACGAGACTTCGGATCTCTGCCCAATAGACTGAACAATGACATCTCAGTAGAGTGATGGTCATTACTCCTTATTCCAAAACACAGGGGGCATTTCTAGTGAATCACAGAGTAACAGTAGAGTGTGTTCACTGCTGCCCTGGCTCATGGGAAGTTTTCCAGCTGGTTATTCTCATCTCTATTTGGTTTAGCCAATTAATCTTTTCTTTCATGGATGTATCCAGACCAGAGGTACCTCTCCTCTCAAAACACACACACACACACAAACTATACCCTGAAGAGGCTTAAATGTCTAAGCATATTTTCCCAACTTGATCATGTTCTCAGCTGCAGATTACTTCTAACACCATTTTCATTCATTGTTTAAACAACAACCTAAAATTATTTAAGTGACTTAATACTACTTTCCAAATGCCAGGGGAGAATCAAAAGAAGTGAAAAAAATTTTCATTAATGGAAATAAGTGAACATGGTAAAAAAGCAGCAAGGGAACAATTCCTAGGGAGCATATTAGCAAATGTGTAATAGTTTAACCATAATTTTGAGGTGTGTGCATATGTGTATTTGTATGTGTGTAAATGCTTTTAAAATGTAAAATAAGAATTGGTGTGGAGTTATGAAGGACTCAGCTAAAAGGCAACCTCAGTGAGATCTCTAAACACTGAATCTCAGTAGGTCCCACCTCATGATTCTTTACTTCAATTCACTGTTTGATTCCTTTATTGTGCTGCACATTTTATAATTACTGGTCATTTCTCTCTGGTATGCCTTCCCCACTAGATTTTAAACTTGTTAAAGTCAGGGATTTGTTTTGTTCACTATGTACCACCTAGAGCCTAACAAATTGCTTGTTGCAAATAATGCTTGTTAAGTGATCACAGTAACAAAGATATGGAATTTAAAATTCCACAGGTTTTTGGTTTTTTTTTTTTCTTCTTTATGCTTGCTATACTTCAATTGAAGGTCCAGAATACTTTAAAAAAAAAAAACATCTTACTGTACTATGTGGGTAGGAAAAAAGATACAGCTGAAGCTGAAAAGCCATTTTTTAGGGAGAAAGTATTTGTGCTTTCTTTCATTAAGTACCCACAAATGTGCAAGGCTCTATGCTAGATTCCAGGTAGAGAAATATGCCCTTGCCATACAATGGCCCATAACCAATTGGGGAGATTGACAGCTAAACAAACAATGTCAATATAACATGGTTCTCTGTTGTATGAGAAAGACTCTCAAGATAAGATAGACATGTTTTCACAGCGATGACCTTTAGTTTTGGTCATTAATGTTGAGTAAACTTTTTATTAGTGAAAAGAAAGAGAAAACACTCCCTAGAAAAAGAAAGAGACAGCCAAAGGGCACAGCATGGTCACGAATACAAAGCAATTTAATGCAGCCTTTCTTGAACGTGCAGGATAGATGGGAATGAAAAGAGAAAAGAACAGAAAATGCTTGGTCTTCAATTATATTTAAAGTGTTAATCTACTGTTTTCCATCTTCACCAAGATTATGATTAATAGAAATGATTTGAGTGGAAGCAAGTGGAGTTTGGATTAAGATTTTAAAGGAGATTTTGGACTTCCATCATTGCTAATCTTAAAGAGCAGGGCAATCAACCTCTTTCTATAAGTTAGATCAGCTTGATAATGAAGAAATAGAATATATACTACTTCGAGGTCTTTTTCTTTCTAATTTTGTGACACCTCATGAAAAAATAACTCTATTTGTAATTTACTGTGTGAAACTCAAAGTTTAAGACTTCTGGAAATGTGAATTCAAAAACTTGAATCCTTATTACAATTGCTTTTCTATAGTTTACATTTACAGAAGCTTGCAACTTTCTTACTAGAGCCCAAATATAAAACTTTACTTGAAATGAGTATAAGTATTCTTATTTCATTTATCACTTTTTACATGGTAAGTAAAAAACCCTGAATTTTCAGAGACAAGGACAATTGTTTCACTAATCCCCTAAAAGATGTCATGCTGCCATTTCTGTATATGTTTGGAAACTTTACACAGGCCTCTACATAATGAATCGTTCACATACATAATCCACTTCTTTTTAAACTTTGGGATAAATAAGGATCACCCCAAAGATAATTTAAAAATTCACAATTTACTACATTAGAGAAAAATGCTGAGAGGAAAATATAATATTCAATAACTCAAGGCTAGACTTTAACCTGGTAGAAATAAGTAGAGACAACGTGGAGAGGAACTGGGGCCCCCAGGGCCTGCACTGCAGGTTGGTCTTTCAATTGCTGCAATACAGAGTGATGGGCTGTAGAATCATCACCAAATGGTTCTCCTATTTTTTGTTTCACTGAGGAGATTAAAGATACCTCGTGTAATGTGCTCATGTTCTGTACTCTCCACATGGAAATTTTCATTACATCAGTTATTGTACTCCGTGTCTCTCACATCATACACACACACATCTTACAAGGGGACATCATCCTTGTAGTAGGAGACCCCGTGGGACCCTATCCTTCTTTCTTCCACGCATCTCTCTTCTCCCACACTCTGCTTTCTATCTAAATTATTTCCTCATATCCACCAATCACTCAGAGCCAAATTTCTCAAGACACTTTATCTTCATTTCCTTACCATGTACGTTCAAATTTCTGTCTTTAAGGATATTTCCAAAAAACATAAAAGACATTGAAATTTAAGGTTTCATTTAAAAACTTTTCAATTAGGCCTCTGTAGTGTCTGAGTTGCCCTGTCCTTATACAGTCTAGAAATGTCCCAATTTTTACTCAAATAAGTATTCTCTGTTAAGTGTACCCATTTTGTTTATTACTCTTTCCCATTCAATTCTCTCTGCACTTTGCCCTTTATCACTTATATTGCTTGTTTTCCCTTCTCTTCTTTATTGGCTATTACCCAACAGCTCAAAATGTGAGCTCCCACTTTCTCTAGGAGCTTCACATCTGTCTAGACACACACACACACACACGCAACACATGTTCACACACACCTCCCTTTCTAAACATTCTACCTCTCTCATATCTCTCAATTCCTCAAAGTCAAATTTCTCAAAAGACACTCACTGTCACTATTTCCTTACGACCTATGGGCTACCTAATCCTCACCCCAATTCCTCTAATTACTTATCATTCAAAGGAAAACAGTGACCCACAAACTGAAAATCAATTCACTCCATGTCTCTGTAGCACTTTGCTAACTTCACCCCAATGCACACTCTTCCTTCAGCTATACATTTCTGTGGGCTTCTAGGAAGCTCCCTGACCAGTGGTGGGAAGCCATCTCTACCTTTCCTTCATGTCCTTAAAAGAAGGTGGCATACAAGCTGGACTTTATTCCAGTTAGGTTACTCTACACTCTTCCCCTCCTTTCAGAGACCATGCCTACTGGAGGCTTTGGAGGCTCAAGTCCAAATTTCTGTAATTCTGTGGTAGTATTACCAAAATTTCTGAGCAGAATCTAACCAAAATAACGTCATGAAAGAATCAATTGTTATAGCAGCTATGTTCTTGCTCAGTTTCTTTGTAATGACTCAGTTACTCAACCAAAAGCCCCATCAGGAGAAATTTGAAGGGTAGAACACTCTGCAGCTCCATGGACCTCTGTGATGACAATATATTACTCATAGTCTCCCCCAGGTCATCTGTTAAAACACAGGACAGGGTGCATGCCAATTTACCTGCTCGGAGGTGAAATGTGGGGAGTAAACACATAAACAAAACCAAGAACCTAAATAAGATCATCAACTGGCTTCCAGAGAGGAAACATGCACTCTGAAGTATGGATGACAAGGAGGACTGACATCTAAGAGGAACTTTTCGTAACATTTTCTCTCATGTCTTTAAAACAAATACCTATTTTTGAAACTTGATTTTAAAAAGCTTCTTTCCAATTGACATTCTAGAAATATGAGGTCTACAACTGATCAGCTTATTATTACAGGGTCAGTAACTTGATAGACTATAGTCTTCCTCATGACCCAGATCACGGTACAGGCAAAGAGCTGTGCAGGTGGCTAGCACAATGGTGAAGATAAGTTATTTTGCTATTACTACTGAGCCTTCGTTCAAGATAAGGGGGGGGGGGGTTTGTTTGTTTTTACTGAAGAATACCATGAGACATTTGTTACAAAGGCAACATGTAAAAATATTTTTCAGACATTGAAAAAAAAAAAGACTATGCCACTCTTTTCCTCTTTATTGTCTCAAAATAATTAGGTTCCAATAACTAATTTCACTTCTGATAATAAAAATAAATATCACCATTTTAAACCAATATGTACTATTATAAAATCTTTAAAATATCTCTTGTTTTTTATGTTTGTTCTTAAATTTTCTAGGTGTTTTAAACCAACAAGTAAACAGGATCACACTACGACTATAACACTGTAAGAGTAAAAGGCTACACAGAATGTTCTTCTTTTCCTTGGAAACCTGTATAGATTGCAGGAAAAAAGTGTACAGCTATTCATAATCATTTTTTATTTGTCGAATAAGTTAGCATCACTATGATTGCTCATGAGTTTCAATTAGCATAATAAATATCTTCAATATTATCTCAAGGAGAATTTTTTCTTTTGAAACTAATACATTTAAAAAAAAATTCTCAAAATTACTTGGATGCCATATCATTTAGACAAAATATGTAACACTACATAACTAGATCTTATTTGCATGTCCCTTTAATATTTGCTTATTAATGAATACTAATATTCTCTTTGCATGAAGAAATTATGTAATAAAAATATGAGATGCCTTTCTAAAACCATATAATCAGGGAATACTGGTATCAGTTCAGGCTGAGTAAGTATGACTTAAGGCAACACTTAAATTATCGACTGATGCTTAAAGAATATGTTCATAAAAGGCTTGAATTAAGTAAAGTGGTCAAAGGTGTGTGTCCATTTACCACTCTTTATGCACTCCAATTTTGATTTGAGTCACTTGTCCACATGTTTCCACTGCTACTCACAGAATTCTCTTAATGTTAAAACATTTTAGTAAAAAAAAATGTATATTTGCTTCCCATTAGTAAATAGTAAAAATTATTCAATTGCAGTTTAGTAGCTTATTAATATGGATTTGATCCAGTGGTATGGCTGTTTGACTACATGAAAAAGATTTATTGTCAAGTCTGATGTCATTGACAAATACTCTCAGCATTCTCTTGTAAATAATATGTATCCATTCTAGTTTATTCACTGGTAAAAGTAAATATAGCACTTAAAAAGCATTTACATTTACACTTGAAAAGCATGGACATTATTTGCTACTTTAAATTAATTTGATCCAATGTTGACTTCATTTAGCAATAACTATTTAGTTAAAAGACATGATTTCAATAATCATTTTTAAAATAATTAGACTTCAGGGAAATTGAGCATGACATGAAAGTTAAAAGAAGAGCTGTATTTTCCCCACTTTTGGTAACCCTAGGGTTGGAAGACAGAAAAAGGTCAAACTTCAGGTGGGTCATAAAAAGGATTTTGCCCAGGCACTGCGTGATCTATGTCATCCAGTTGTCTCCCAGTTGTAACCAAAGTCAAAAACAAATAAAATGGATATTAAACAAGGAAATAGTAAACTAATCTATTGATGTTTGAAGACAAAAACATAACTTTTTCAACTTAATGAATATGTTAATGGAAGCAATTCTCCCTTTATATCTTTTTGCTGGGAAGGATACTATACAGTTTTTTGTTTCGTTTTATTTTTTTTACCTTACCAAAATTTACATTCTGCTCTCTCTGGGTGGTTTGAAGACAAAAGCTATTTGTTTGGTCATTCAATGCCAAAATAGTAATTTGGTGGAGGACAATTTAATCTATTTTTCCTTTCTTACTCACTACCTATATACCTCTATTTCACTCCCTTAGCTTCACTATTGCAATGCCAATCAGCCAAAAGGGGAGAATGAACCAGAAAGAGGTTGTCAACATGCAATTTTGAGACTATAAAGCTGCAACAATTGCTTCTTAGGATAAAACCTATCGAGGCAAAAGTAAAATGTAAGGTTATAACTCTACTGGCTCCTTGAAGGAATATGAAAACAGAGGCTCTGTGGTCAGTTTACAGCATAGAAGGGGAAGTGAGGAGAACTCAAATTTGGCAATTCTGATTTCACTGCTTTTTTAGGGGAGAAAGTGCTGGTATCAAAGGACTTAAACCCTCAGTTCCTGGACAAGCATAAATGTACTGAAAATGATTCAATTAGCAACTCCAAACAATTTTAGATGTACCAAGCAACCTTCTAAATATAATTTGATTCCCCATGTTTTATTTATAATTGTAAATTAATAATTTGCAATTCTCATTTATTGAAGAAAATTTAAGTTGTGGCAGAGTTTTCTATCTCAATATATTGCTTAAGTGAGTCCTTTTGCCCTAAGCAAGGAACATGATCTGAATTGTGTTTAATAGATACTAATGTGGTGGTTTGAGCAAAATTCAACAGAGAAGGGAGAGACTGGGAACAGAGACCAGTTAAAAGGAGTAGTTTGAGACCTAGTAAGGCTGTAGAACTTGGGGAAATCAAATGGTTAGGTAAAGGATAAATTAAAAATGAAAACACACAGGTAGCATATAATATGGGACAAGACGTAGGAGAGTAATTTATGAATAAAAATAGTAATCCAAAACCTAGCAGTCCAGCAGTTAAGACTCAGCTCTTCCACTGCAGAGGGTGCAGGTTCCATCCCTAGTCTGTGAACTAAGATCTCTCATGCCACAAAGTACGGCCAAAAAAGAAAAAAAGAGTTTTGCTTTGTTTTGATATTTGGTTTGGTATGAACAACTTTATAGACTGAGAAGAAGAATAAACAAGGATTTTATAGATATTATTAGTGCAAAACTTTTAAAAATGTTATCTATTTTATATTAGAGTTTTTTAATATAAAATATTAATAACTGAAAAGAAACTTTGTTACTGTTTTCTTTCCATAGCAAAAGGAAAGGAAAGGGAGCAAATAATTTTAACTCTTGCATATTTTAGTCTACTTCTCTACTGGAATAATAATTTGTGCACATTAAACAAATTATAATAATTTCAGAAATAGACTACTCTTTTTCAAATGTAAAGGAAGAATGGTGGTAAGCTACTAATTATTTTAATTAACTGAAGAATCTTAGAATATTAATTATAATTTTTTACAGTATATCTTTATCTCATTTTTTAAATCAAGTGATGACAACCTTAGGTAACGGATACACAATTAACTCCTCATTTATTTGTCTCTCAGGGAGTACTTCAACTCTCCATATATCAACCTAGGTTACTTTTTTGTTTTGTTTAATTAGTATCAAGTTTTAATATCATTTTAGTGTCCATCATGTAACTGCATGAGGAAACTGGAATTGCTGACAGTCATTTATTCCTTCATCAGACTCAAAGTTAATTTTATCTGTTATTGTCTCACCAAATAATAAATATAATTAGAATCAAATGTAACAATAAACATATACTCATCTCTCCCATTCAGGACCAACATTTTAGAAAGACTAATATTAAGAAATGATTTGGCTTTCATTTTTAAGATTGTACTAATTCAGATTATTAGCCTGTGTACACATGTACCACATAAACAAATGAGTCATCTGTCTTTCTCATCCACGTATCATTTTATTTTATTTTATTCTGAGTAATCACTAAAAAAATTAGAATGAAACCTGTAACTTCATTTCAAAAATTACAATATACTAAAATGTGGGAATGCTGAATACAATTCAGAACTGGATGGGCAACAGGGTGGGTAAAGGAGGGAAGTGAAGCTGCATAAAAAATAAGTGAAGACAAAGTGATAAGTTGAATTGATTAACTTCACAATAAGAAGCAATTCAGTACTATAGAATATGCAATATGGACCAAAGAACTCCCATTTTTCTGGATAATAGAATAATCATTCTGCAGAAAGAACTATTATTTAAATTTCATTTGGGGTGGAGGTAAGACATTTCCATTGTTAATGATTTAGAAACATCATTCTTGTACATGTTGTGTACAGTGAGCAAATCCAAATGTCCATGAATCGCAAACATTAAGGAAAACATAATTGCAATCCAGTTTGCATAATGAAATATAAAAGAGCCAAATAATTCTTATCTTAAATTTATAAAGATGTACCATAAGGGGCAGAAAAATATACCTAAAATTCATATAGAATGACCCAAAATAACCAAAGTAATAATTGAGCAAAAAGAACAAAACTGGAGGCTTCACACTCCCTGATTTCAAATTATATCACAAAGCTATAGTAATCAAAACAGTCTACTACTTGAATAAAACCCAACACATAAACCAAAGGAACAGAATAAAGAGCCCAGAAATGATCCCACACATATGTGGTCAACTGTCTTTGACAAGGACAGCAAGAATACAAAATGGGGAAAGGATCGTCTCTTCGATAAATGGTGTTGGAAAAACCAGATGTCCACATGCAAAAGAATGAAATTGGAACCATATCTTACACCACACATGAAAATCAACTGTAAATGTATTAAAGCCTTAAACATAAGACCTGAAACCTTAAAATATCCAGAAGAAAACATAAGGAAAAAACTGCTTGACATTGGTCTTGACAATGATTTTTTGCATTTGACAACACAGACAACAAAAGCAAAAATAAACAAGCAGAATTACATCAAGCTAAACAGTTTCTGCACAGCAAAGGAAACAATCAACAAAATGGAAAAAACAACCCACAGAATGGGAAAAAATATTTGCAAACCATATATCTGATATGGGATTAATATCCAAAATATACAAGAAACTCCTATAACTCAATAGCAAAACAAACAAATCACCACCACCACCAACAACAAAAACACACAAAAAAAACCCCACATAGCAACAACAACAACAAAAAAAACTAAGTAAAACATAGGCAAAGGACCTGAACAGACATTTTTCTAAAGAAGACATACAAATGGCCAACAGATATATGAAAAGGTGCTCAGCAAATCAAAACCACAATGAGATATCACCTCATACCTGTTAGGATGGCTATTTGACTATTAAAAAAAAGGGGGGGAAGATGGGGAGGTAACAAGTATTGGCTAGGATGTGGAGAAAAGGGAACCCTTTTCCTTGGTAGTACTGTAAATTAGTATAGCCATTATGAAAAGCAGTATGGAGGTTACCTCAAGAAATTAAAAAAGTATAACTACTATATGATCTAGCAATCCCACTCCTGGGTATTTATTCAGAGAAATTGAAATCAAGATTTTGAAGAGATATTTGAACTCCCATGTTCATCACAGCATTATTCACACTAGTCCAGATAGGAAACAACCTAAAGGCCCATAGATTGATGAATGAATAAAGATGTTGCATACACATACAATGTAATATCGTTCAGCCTTAAAACAGAAGGAAATCTTACCATTTGTGACAACATGGATGAACCTGGAGGACATTATGCTAAGTGAAATAAGCCAGAAACAGAATTACAAATACTGTAGGATCTTACTTATATGTGTAGTCTAAAATAGTCAAACTCATAGGAGCAGAGAGTGCAGTGGTGATTGTCAAGAGGTGGGGAGAGGTGAAAATGGGGAGGTGATGGTCAAAAGGTACAAAGTTTTAGTTATGCAAGATAAATTCTGGGGATCTATTATATAGCATTGTGTCTATAACTAACCATACTTTATTATGTACTCAATATTTTCTAAGACAGTAGACATTACATTAATTGTTCTTACCACAAAATAATAATAAAGAGGGTTGGAGGAAACTTTAGGATGTGATGGATATGCCTAAGACCTTAATGGTGGTGATGGTTTTACAGGTGTATATTTATCCAAATTCATTGAGTTGTATACATTAAATATGTAGAGATTTTTGCATTTCAAAAACAAAAAAATAAATAAATGAATGATTTAACTAAGGGTGCTAGTTTAATATAGTAACTTTATTAGGGCTTTGTGTGAGTTGTAGTTGAAGAGGTTAGAGAGAAATGATTTTAGGCTGGTATACAGGGATCTTCAAGTTTTCTGAAAGATAGATGAAATACAACATATTTTTTTCAAAGTTTTCTATTCCTGGGCACACTTCATTTATTTTAATTTTCTCTAATATAGCTGAGGCTCAATGTAGAACACATAACAATCACATGTCCTTAAATGTGATTTTTATAGGCATTTTGTGATTAATAGAGGGATGTATCACAGCTGTGGAGATGCTGGTGAAGGGTTGTTGTTTGAAAAGGGTATCTTTCATTATTATAATAGAAGAGGAATTAAAAGTCTCAAAAGTCTACTAGTAATATGTAAATTTTTGGTGTTGATGTTAAATTACTAGATTTGGTTTTACACATATGTTAAGATTTCAATGCTCTTCAAGTTTTCTTGCAAAATGATTGGTCTTAAATACCCTTTCCATGGCTGACAGTACTCACTAACCACATACTTTGAGTATGGGCCCTGACGGTCATGTTCATTGCTCTGTTTGATCTCTTACCCTGCACCTTTTCTTCATGACAGCGAGGGAGTTGGAGCAGTGGTTGCTAGGAATATTTCTGGAAGTGGTTCTTATTCTTGGATGTTTAGCAGTAAACTAACTTAAAAGAGGAGAGACTGAACCACCTACATATATGAAACAGAATTCAAACGAAATAAGTCCTCAACTCCAACAGTAGCCTCTCCAAGACCACATGGAACTAGTGAACGTGTGACAGAGGGGAAATCAGAGTATGAAGAAGCAGTCTTAACTGATTGTAATTATCATTTTACTTTTGCAAGATTTTACAAAAGTAAATGACCATGAGAGTGCATTGCTGGAACTCCTCTCTGGTCCTAGAAAGGGGCCAGCATAAGTGAAATTAAGCTTCATTAGCACCATAATAAATGTACCTCTGAGCCCCAGCTGAACATAGCTGCACTATGAAGCAAACAGGAATGAAGAACTCATGGGGAAAATGACAGCCGAAAGAGGCGAAGCTCGGCTTAAAGAAGAGAGCTTTAGGAAATGCAGCCAGTGACTCTGGGGGCAGAGCCTGAGCATGAGCATCACAGCTTAGGCATTTCAATTTGCCCTCCTTTGCAAAATCACTCGAGTGACCGTGACATTGGAATTATTGGGAATCACTTCACTTTGCAGATATTTATTGGGTGCCTATTATGTTCAATGAACTGGCTATTTTTCCTCAATCTATATAGCAGGTTAGGGTAATGAGATTATACATTACATAGATTATAAAAACAAGGGCCTATGTTATGAGAGTAATAGAACATAAATTAGGTATGACAGAGTTGATTTAATGGAGGAAATTATTTTATCTATTTGAGGGGATCAATTTTCCAGTAGTATATAAACTTTGAGTGGTCTTGAAAGTTAATAGGTTTAAGAGAAGAAAATCCAATGAAGATAAGAGAGGCCAACATGAGTTAATTTGTTTTGGAAGTTAAAATTCACAGGGATATATATAGCCCAGCGTGCAAGATTTTTTGACAATCTCTGAGCAAACGTTCCTATGCCGACTTCCTATGCCACACTGGTATCTCCCAAACATGTGGCTCACCTTCAGACTCCTGTGTCGTTCACCTTCAGTTCTACATGCCAGGAATACCCCTGTCCATTCACCTCTGCCTGGTTACCTCCTATTCATGCCTCATATTCCATCTCAGTGTTGCTCTCCAGTAAACTCCTTCTGCCTTGTCCATAGCGTAATAAATTACTCTTCCCTACATATCTTCCTAGCATATTGCATACCACATTTTGTGTCAAACTCTGCCTGCTAAACTGAAGTCACTGAGGTTTGGAATAATGATTCATTCTTTTTGTAATCTCTATGTGCTTAGCATAGTGCTTTAAGTTCAGAAGAACTTGATAAACATTTGATGAATGAATGAAGGAAGAGAATTTTAAAATATGCCATGGTCTGCCAATATCCCTGAAGGGTCTTCTTTCCTTGCTGTTTTATTTGTGAGAAAAAATAGCAGTTAAACTCATTCTATTTTACATTGTATTTTACTAAAAAGAAACAAGAAAATACAAACTTACTAAAAAACAAAGAAACAAATATTTAAGTGAGTTTTATGTATATGTATAGGTATATATTGATACATGTATACATACACATATACATTATATGTATTATATATATATGTTTAAAGGCCTAAAGAAAATATGCATCAAGAACACATTGCTCATAAACTAAGGGAATAAAAATGTATAAATCTGTTGAAATTGCTAAATACTCCAAATTCTCTGCCTCATCCCTATTCATTGAATTGCATTTTTATTACCATTATAAAAAGAATAGGAAAGTAACAGTGAGTTTTAATATAGTCTGCCTAAATGTGCATGTTGATTGCTTTCCTTTCCAAGGTCTATAATGATTTAAGGCGGGGGGAGAAATTTGATTGCTAAGTTATGGTCAACTGCATTATGTGATGCATTGATAAGTTCAAACTAAGGTTGATAAAACAAACTATACTGAATTCTATCCCCTTCCCCCCACAGAAAGAGAAAACTTTCCATTTTACTGGAACTACTAGGTCTCAATGTGCAAAAACTTATGAAAGTGAGTGTAAAGTGGAAAATACAATTTAAGTATCAGCTATAGTGCATTGAGTTCCTTCTCCTGAAAATTGGAGAAGACATAACACATTTTTTTCAATCTATGCAAGAAACAACAGAAAATCATTCAGTGGTCAGAAGGAAGGGCTTTCAGATATCCAGCAGTCTGGCTTTGGATTTCTTAATACTATTACATTATTTTCTTCTTGCTAATTCAAATTCAAATGTAAAACTTCATATTATAATAATAATGTAATGGAGCATGCGTTATAACTAATATGTAAGATACTCTAAGTATTACAGTTATTACTGCAAGTGTAAATTCTTAGAACAATATACACAAATGTTCACAGAAACTTTTTATACTTAGTAGGTAAGAGGCAACATTAATTTTGTGAACAAATTCTGTTTCACATTGCTCATACCACGTCTTGAACCCTTAGCAACTTTATTTCTAAACTTTCGGGGGATGTCATGTTATTTAGCCTTTATCTTCTCATTGAAGATTTGTTTCCCACCTGAGTAATCTGTGTTGTTTTTACAGCTTCTAGTGCCCTTGAAAAAAAAAAAAAATGTCAGTCCTCTGACAGCCATAATTACTCACCTCTACCTCCTAGGAGCCGTAGATGTTCCAGGGTGCTACCCTGGCCCACAGTGTGCCAGAGCAGGGCAATGGAAAGAAAAAGTCCTATTCCCAACTCTTTCATCAGCACTGAAATCTACAATGTATGTGCCTTTAGTTTCCAACGTACTCATCTTAGATTCACAAGTTCACTCAGTAAACCAGCTGCCATACCTCAAATCTCTATAATGTAGCTCAAAAAAATGCCTCATATCAAAACCAGCAGACATATCATGTCCTTCACTGTTCTTGTTTCCACTATCTTTCTTCTCAGACTTTGGTACACACACACACATACACACACACACACACTAACAGACACAAAAAGTTTCAAGCAGATAAAAACTTTAACACCTAAAAACATTTTAAAAATCTTACTTCTTTTCTCACTCCAAACAAAAATCTTTTTACCTGCCAACACATGCAGATATTACTTGGAAATTTTGCCTATCTGCCAATTCAGTAAACAGCTAGACCTCGAATATGACTAACTACATATTTCTCATGTTGTATTCTAAGCACCAAAAGGCAAAACTGTGTTATAATTTATACATATTGTCTTTTATTTGTAATATTATTGAGTTATTTTTACATAAATCAGCAAAAAATAATTTTAAGTGAATGGGTAGTTCCAAGAGATAAGAAATTCAAGTCTCACTCATGTCAATATTTATAACAACTACCACATGGGGTTTATTAAAGAATTAAATGAGTTAATATTCACAAAGTACCTATAATAGTGTCTGACCAAAGTACGTGTCATGTATATGATAGACATAGCGATAGTGTGGTTTGTTTTGGTGAAATGTGCCTGGAGGTAAATAGGTAAAAGAAAAATAGAAAAACAGAACAAAACACTATACTTCACAGCCTGATTTGTTTTATTTCTGTATGTTCTTTAATATCACTCTTCCTGTCTAAGGTCTTTGAACTTGCTCCGTCAGACACCCTCCCATAGTTCAGATTCAGGCTTTCAATGGCTGCATCATGACAAAATTTAGAATATTGTTTATGCAGCTACAGTCGCCCAGTTGCTTCTTTCACTTCCTTATCACCTTATTCTAATTATGACATTTTGTATCTGGGGTTTTTCATAATTCTCATCTCAGCAACCATTTGTTGCTGTTTTTCTGATTGTTTTTTGTTTTTAGAATACCCCACTTCCTCTCTAGCCTCTGACTTCAAGGAGGTGATCTGAGTTATATCAAAAGATTTTTAAGCAAGCTTATACTTAAAAAAAAGCTTTAAAAATTTAAGTTGTTCAGTGGTTGCACTAGTTTACAATTCTACAAACAATGTAAGGGAGTTCCAGATGATCTGCATCTTCTATGTGGACAAATTAATCTCATATTTTTAATTTCTGATTTTTTTTTTAATCACACTATTACGTGGTATCCATCATTGCTGAGAGATTGGAGTAGATGTGGAACCTCAAAGTATAAACTTGAACAAAAGCCAAGTCTGTAATAAATGCAGGTTGAAAAGAGTTATTTTTATATTGAAAAATATTTACTAATAAACTGTGCAATTATCCCCATCCTTCTTTTGAATAAGTTGTTCCATAATTGGAAAATAATAAGAATAATTTTTCTCTTTCTTCATGAACATATTTTCAAATCTGAGAAATTTCTGATTTATTTTTTTATTCAAAGGCAATTCATTTTTCACATTGGATGACCAGAATCCTGTGTGATATATGTTTGCATATACACATAATAATATCATGCCAAAGATTCATATACTCATATTTAAGAACTGTGAGGAAATTAACTCAGAACTTTTTACCTGATGAGTACTCAAAAACGGCGTAGTTTTGGCATAGAATGTGAGTGAAAATAACAGGTAAATAAACCAAATATTGAAAATTGAGCTTGAAAACTGAAAATTATTTAATTAACTCAAATACTTGAAAAAGGTCTTGAACAACTTACATAGTTCCTTTCAATTGACTTGTAAACCTTTCTGGTATTTTCTACTGAAAATTCTTGTTTCTTCAAAACATATCTTGATATTATGTATTGGGGTTTTGTAGTTATAAATGTAATTTTATATAGCAACATGCAAGTACAAATGTAAATATATGCTTTTGATGTAGTTTCATTTTCTCTCATAGGAAGTTACACTAAAACAGGTCATGAGAAATCCGAATCATTTCTTATTGGGCTTTAAGTATGAAATAAAAATTGTATCACATACACGGAATTATTATATAGTAGATCCCACCAAGCTATCTGCAAACTTGCAACTAAAGCCACTGACATTGCCTAGGGATGAGTAGTCCCCATGAATGATCTTAAGTTATCTCCAACACAACGTGTTTAGCAGGTCTCAAAAGCTTGATACACTCATCACCTGATCTGTTTTGTTTAGTATGGAAATAACGATTTCTTCCTTTGAGTCAAAAAGGAATTCCCTCAATTTGATTTCAAGGGATTTTATGATTTTTATGAACTTGAATGCACAATAGGATTCAGGAAAGGAACAACACAGAATTCTGTGTATATGTCCTAGTATGCATGAAAAGAAAATTTATACTAGATACAGTTATATCAAGCCAATTCTTTCCTAAGACAATGATTTCATTTGTAAAGGGACAGGAGAAAAGGGAGAGTAATTACAATATTCTGTGATACAATCTAATAACAGAAAGGATACTACATCAGCAGTGATGAAAATAGCCATCATTTCATTTACAGTCAAGTGATATATAGAAATGTATTAGTAAACTTTTCCTCCCAAATGTTTCTTGGTAATTTTCTTTATTGTTTTCCTAGTTGATTTAAGTCCCCTGATGGTAATTCAGTTTGATATACATGAATCTTTTTTTTTTATATACTACCAAATAGGAAAGTATCATAGGGTGTAGTTTCCTTCCTGTCCATGAAAATGTTAGAAGGGTGATATATTAACTTCTATTATTTCCAAAAAAACCCCAAACAAACAGACAAAAAACAACCTCTCATGTAGTTCTGGAATAAAACAAAACAAAATTAAAGCAGGGTTTTAATACTGAGTGGCCAGGTTGAATTCATGAAAGTCTAAAGTCACATTTTTCATTAAAAATATAAATACGTACACCAGCCTTTCTTTTTCCATTTGGGAAAAGTGCCAGGCCAACAATATACAATCACTACATTGAAAATATTTAGATCTCTTCCCTCTGGCAACCAGTTTTACATTTCCTAGAGATGCTAGGTCTGATTCTCTTTCATTGTGAAAGGAATATTAGTTCCTCTATAACTTGTGTGAAAATGGCAGAAAGCTTTACTTTTAAAATATATTTACCTATTACATAGGATATAATGTGCACACCATAAAAAGTGAAGCTGAAATCCAGGGTATTATAGCATCATCTATAAATGAAAAGATTTAGCTTGTGACATTGTACAGTCTGAATGTACTTTGTTTACAAGTGGTCAAGGAAGCCTATACATTTTTAAGAACTACTTAAGAGTTAAAACACATCCAGTTGTGAAATTTTTGAAAGTCAGACCAGGTAAGGGGAATAACAACAGCCACAATGTTAAAAATATTCTTATATTTTATATAGAGAGTTCTATTTTGTCAAGCAGAGTAGGATGCCCCAGTTGGCAATTCCAGGGAAGGACTCTAAATATGTCTGCCCACTGCACCTGGGTATTGGAGTCACCAAGCAAAACAATACAGTCAAGCACTGCATGGAACAATGCTTTGCTTAAAGCAGGGAGACAGAGCAAGATAAGCTTCAGTAGTGTTTGTGGGTTCCCCTATGGCCGGCTAGTCTCTCCCAGCAAGTGGCGCAGGGCGATTTGCATATGGGCAGCCCTATTGTTGGGCAATGGAACCCAGTCTACTCCCTGTGGAGGACAGATATAACGTTAGGGTTGGCCAGGTGCCATATGACACACATGCTCCAAGCAGAGACAAAAGAGCTTTCACTGACCTTGAATCAGGGAAAGATAGTCCCACACAAGGTGATAAACCCAGCACAGGCTGTGTGGGCTCTTTATCTCTTGCTAAGGAAGTGTTCCAGGCCCAAGGTCCATTCATAGGTGACTAAGTGGGGGCTGAGAGATTGTATGCAAGAGACTGTCTTTTCCAACACATTTTGTGTTAAAATTTTCACAGATCTCTACACCATTTCGATTGTCATTATATTAATTAATTTCATATTTCCTATTTCTTTGGCAGAATGTGTATACAATTAACTGGATTTGGTATTATCTGTACAAGCAGGATTAGATATTAAAATTTGCTGACTCAAATACTTTAAAAATTCAGGATATATTTATGTTTCTTGGTTATGTTTTCCTACAAAATTCCATTTTATGTGATTTTTCGAATTATTGGCAAAAAGGTTCTCATTATTTTCCTTTTTATTAAAGTCTCTGCTATACCTCCAGTTATATTCACTTTTTATTTTAAATATATTAGTATTTTCCCTTCTGTACTTTATTATTGATGAATCCATTCAGAATTTGCTTTCTTTTAGTATTCATCAAAGATTTAACTTTGGGGCTTCCCTGGTGGTGCAGTGGTTGAGAATCTGCCTGTCAATGCAGGGGACACAGGTTCGAGCCCTGGTCTGGGAAGACCCCACATGCTGCGGACCAACTAGGCCCGTGAGCCACAACTACTGAGCCTGTGTGTCTGGAGCCTGTGCTCCGCAACAAGAGAGGCCACGATAGTGAGAGGCCCGCGCACCGCGATGAAGAGTGGCCCCCGCTTGCCACAACTGGAGAAAGCCCTCACACAGAAACGAAGACCCAACACAACCAAAAAAATAAATAAATTAATTAATTAAAAAAAAAAAATAGCTCTTTTAAAAAAAAAAAAAGATTTAACTTTGAACTTTGCTGACCTACTTGCAATACTCTTTCTGTTTCATTAATCTTTGTCCTTGTTTTTATTAATTTCCTTTCTCTAGATAATTGAAACTTGTTATGCAGGTTTTTTTTTTAAAAGATTTTTGTATTAGAAATGTCTTTTCCTAATTGGTAGTTGAGGTTTTACATTTCTCTGTAAGTACCTATTGACCTGTAACTCACAAATGAACTATATAGCATTTTCATTATTGTTCAGTTCTAAATGTGTTCTAATTTGCTTCATGATTTCATCTTCACCTACAAGTATTTTAATTATGACTCTTCTGCCTTTAAATTTTTATAAAAAATGAATTTGTTAAAACTTATCTTGTGATTTATAAATTATTACATTAAAAGTTGAACTTCTGGTCTGTATATATAATTCATTTATGCTTGCTAAGAATAACTTTATAGCTTTGTATATGGTCATTTTTGGTATTTCATGCATGCTTGAGGATGAGATGTATTTTATATTTGTTAGATACAAGTTTACATATATCCATAAAGTTTTTAGGTAAAATTTTCTACATTATTACTAATTTTTCTAATTTTGTAGATTGTCTTTTATATCCCTAACAGTTATTTTTTTAATTTACTTGATCAGTCAACTAACAAAGATGTGTTAAAAATCTCTTACTGTAATCATGCATTTGAACATAACATATTTTAATTCCATCAGTGTTTTCATGTGTTTTGAATATATGTTATATGAGTCATATGGGGTTATAATACTTTATAATTTTCTGGTGAAATTACATAGTTTGAATTATGAAGCCCCAGAGTACATTTTCCCCCAAAGTCTAGTTTGTCTAACATTCTGACTATCTCTTGTTGTGTATAAAATCACCCCCAAACTTAGTAGCTTAAAATAACATTGCCTTTGAGCACAGATCTTCAAATTGAGCAGTTTTCAATGGGAACAGCTCATTCTTGCTCCACTTGGTGTCAACTGGGTGGCTTGAAGCTTGGGAACTGGAATGGCCTGAAGTTTTCTTTATTCACATTTCTGGTGGCTGATGCTGGCTGTCAGCTGGCATACTAGTGATTGGTGGAATCACCTACTCACAGCCTCTAGTGGCTCGGGCTTCCTTGCATGATGGTGGGTGCAAGAACAAACATCCTGATAGAGAGAGGGCGTTATTTCCTATTTCACCTTTCAATTTTCAGGTTCCCAGGCCGGAAGGTGGGCTTTTCCCCAAGTATTTCCACTGCAGCTGCATAAATTACCTAGCAGAGATAGGAATGCACTTGAATTGCCTCTTATCTAGCCTCCTTCATACAAGCTCATGCTCCCCGCCAGGGTTGGACTGCTTCTCTTCACTTTTAAGATTTTTCAGGTAGTTGCTTTTTGTATCCAGGTTTTATATTTTATTTTTCAGGGAGTACCATCTGGTAGGTGGTTATTCCATCACACTGAGAAGCAGAAGCTACAAAACCTGTAATAAGAGTATGTGACAAACGAAGGTGGCCTATGGGAATTTTTTTTTTAACTTCTGGATTCTCAATTCTATTGTCTATATGTCAATTCATATTGCAGTACCACACAATATTGATTGTTATAGTTTTATAGTAAGTTTTGAAGCTGGAAGTATAGTTAACATTTGAAATTAGGAAATGAGTCCTCCAAATTTTGTTCTTCTTTATTATGATTGTTTTGACTATTCCAGGTTCCTTAACATTTCCATGTGAATTTTAGAATGAGCTTGTCAATTTCCCTATAGTCAGGAGATTGGCCTGGGCTCAAGGGCTGAACTTGTGCTCCCTCAGGCAACATGTAGTTCAGTTATCTTGACTGGTGAATCTTGGTAAGATCTCCATGTTAAAGGGGCATCTGTGAGAATCCTTTGAGAACTTTGAGAAGTGGGTTGTAAAATATCTGTTAGATATTCTAGGGCACTCCTAATCAAGGAAAACTTTTGCTATATTCTCATTTTGTAACACACTAGAGTCTGAAAATAATGTAAATTTAAATCCCAAAACAGTACAGGGATAAGCCTCAATTATAAATTTTCAGGGGAGATTTTGTTTTCTGCTTACAGCCCATACAAAGACAGACAAGTTTCTTGGTCACGTTCTTTTGGTGATTTCTATTTTTAATTCCATTCCTTCACTGAAGATTTGAACTTCAAAGACCTCCATATTAGACAGTGTATCATTTTCAACTTCCTCTGTGGCAGTATCACCTGCTGTTTTTGGCTCTTAAAAATCCAACCTCTTGTTTCCTGATATTAGCAAAAGTCTCCAAGACAGAAATACCTTTAGTGTTAGCTCACCACTCTTATTTTTTAGATCATTTTAATTTTTTGATCCCAAGGACTTTTCTTACTCTCTCATGATCTAAAGTGTTCTGTAATAGAATGTTATATGTTTAAATATTTTTAGGTATATTCTCAGGATACATCATTTTACCTACTGCTTAAAACAGAATTATATCACTGGTTTAAATTTTTTTTTCCAAAATATTTTATTGTGCAGAACAAGGAGCTGCCTTACAATATCTCTGGGTGGTGGATGAAACTAGACTCCAGCAGGAACCACGTTCCTGCCTATCTCTTTTCCTTGCCCAATCCTGCTTTCCCAATAATTTTCTCTTGAAAGCTCTCCATTAATAAATTGCATGCACCAGAATTCCTGTCTTAGGCGTTTTGTTTAGAAACTCCTAAGTAAGACAGTACATGACTCCAAATCATGACTCTGATTTAAACCTTTTTATTCCCTTCCTCTTCATGAAAGGAAGTAAACCTTAGGTATCAGAGAGAATTATTGATTAATGCTACTAAATCCTTCTAAAAAACCATGAGTTTTCCACACAATGGGGTATGGAAGTATACTTCACCCATGGTGGGGTGGAGGAAATAGTGGAAGTTTGCTGAAAAATAAGTATCAAGCTTCATCTGGAAGTTAGTCTTACGTGGAGATGGTGCAAAACATTCCGAATTAAGATGGAAATGTTAATGGAAGGAAACTGGTAATATTAAAAAACACAGACTGTTGCACATCTAAACGTTCAAGGGCTTGGAAGAATTCATAATGACTGGAATTCCTTTTTATTTTTCTTTTCTTTTCTTTTTCTTCTTTTTTTTTTTTTTTTTGGTGTCTCTAGTCAGCTTCCTAATGGTAGACTGACCAGAAGGGGCTTGTGATACTGTGATTTATAATAAGAAATATATATTTGGTCTTCATCCCCATTCCTGGCACAGATCTCCTAAAACCCTAGGAATTTCCTTAGCAATGAGAG
This sequence comes from Balaenoptera physalus, assembly GCF_965194825.1. Classification (NCBI taxonomy): domain Eukaryota; kingdom Metazoa; phylum Chordata; class Mammalia; order Artiodactyla; family Balaenopteridae; genus Balaenoptera; species Balaenoptera physalus. The sequence continues at coordinate 112,556,633 of NC_138891.1, read as the reverse complement.
CTGAGAGCACTAAAGATGAGAGTCTTTCATTATTCATAGCAAGCCCCTTCAACCACACCTGAGTTTAAGTTAATTAGGTGACTTTTGAAAAGCTCCTAGACAACCACAGAGTGTAGGCTGGTTTCCAGGAGAACCAACCATGTGATTAGAGGGTTGGAAATTTCAGCCCTACTCCCCACCTCTGGGGAGAAAAGAGGAGTTATAGGTTGAGTCAATCATCGATGCCCAGTGACTTAATCAATCATGCCTACATAATGAAGTCTCCATAAAATCACTAAAGCATAGAACTTGAGAGCTTCCAGGTTTCTGAACAAGTGGAGGTACTGGGAACGTGACACACCTGGAGAGGGCATGAATCTACACCCCCCCTTCCCACATACCTTGCCCTACACACCTTTTCCATTTGGCTGTTCCAGAGTTACAGCCTTTTATAATAAACCAGTAATCTAGTAAATAAAATGTTTTCCTGAATTCTATGAGCCATTCTAGCAAATTATTGAGCCAGAGGAGTTCATACAAACCTCAGATTTATAGCCAGTCACTCAGAAGCACAGGTGACAACCTGGCTTTTCAACTGGCATCTGAAAGTGGGAGGAAGAAGTCTTGTGCAACTGAGTCCTTAACCTGTGGCCTCTGTACTAACTCCAGGTATAGAGTGTCAGCACTGAATTGAATTGTAGGCCACCCATTTGGTGTCCAGAGAGTTGGTGAATTGGTTGGTGTAGAGAAAAACAACCCACCTGTCAGGTGTCCAAAGTGTTCTATGTGTAATAGTACATAAAAACAGTGTTTTCCACTTCAGAGTTTTTGCTAGCCAACAGCTAATCAACTCACTGTGATATAGAAACCAAAACTTATACTTTCCCAATGGTCTACAGGTTATTTTTTCTCCTGTCCCTATTAAAATTGAGTTTTTATATTTGATCTGTGATAATAACTGTTTCCCTTTTATCCTTTCCTTATTTTTCATCCTCCTCAATTTGCAAATGGTTCAGTCATCTTTTAAAAAAAATTCTTATGTGACAAGAGCCCTAAATGGAGTGTCAGGACAAATCCATTTATATTATTGAAGTAAACAAATATCAACACAGCACAGTCTCACAACTTGTAATCATTTGCAGACTTTAAAAACCAAAAATCAGGGACTTCCCTGGTGGTCCAGTGGTTAAGACTTCACCTTCCAATGCAGGGGTGTGGGTTCGATCCCTGGCTGGGGAGCTAAGATCCCACATGCCTCATGGCCAAAAAACCAAAACATAAAACAGAAATGATATTGTAACAAATTCAATAAAGACTTTTTAAAAAAAATGGCCCACATCAAACAAAACAAAACAAAACAAAAAAACCAAAAAATCATGTAAAAATAATCCTAGTAAAACATAATTATTACTAAACAGAGTACAGACATATCACAAGGGGCTATCAATTTTATAGAACTAAAGATATTTTGAAAGGAAAAGTTCTCAAAAATCTGTCTTTGAAAACTATAAAATCAAATGCAAGACAGAAGCGTTAAATAAGGAGAGAGAGAAAGAGAAGGAGAGAGAGGAACAAGACACACAAGGGGAGAGAGAGGAAAAGGATCCTGGCTACTCCTTAGTTATACTCAAAGATTTGATGGTTAACTAACTAATATGAAAAGAAAAAAAATATAACACTTCTAGAGAAAATTTTAATAGGTTGAATAAAGATGTCTTTAAATCTTGATAACCAAGCTTATGAGGTAATAATTTTTTTTAAACCACTAAGAGGAAAATTAACAAAATTTTATCCACTTTATCTTCCTTTATTCAGAAAGAAAAAATATCATGAGACTAATCATAATAAAAAATGTCATAAAGTGGAAGAACTTTATCATATTTTAAGAACAAACTTTTGTGTGTGAAATTTGCTAAAGTTATTCTATTCTCAAATATATTGAAGTAGTCAGAAGATATGCATTTATATTTAATTGAAGTTACCGAGACAATGGCACTGTAACTTTAGCTTAGTGTTCCAATATCAAGAAAAACTTAACCTACTGAAAATATACATGCCCCATAACACACTCCTTTCCTAGAAAAATAAAACAATAGTAAAAGAAATGTTGATTTTGACTTCTAATTAGGAAAGTTACTGTATAATTTTGTATTTTACAAAAAGTAATTGAATTTTAAAATAAAACATATTCTCTGAAATCACAAATCTTTAGCATTCACATAAGAGCTAACATTACAAAAGCAATTAATAAAAAGGAGTTTTAGAGGAGCAATAAATAAATAAATATTAAACAAGCTTGCTTTCATATCAAATTTCTTTTATTTCCACACTCTATCAGTGGTATCAATATTGCCAGTGAAATAGGTTTTGTAGTTCATATAACTTCTGCACACAGAAACATAATACTCTGCAGAAAAGTAGGTACTAATTTTTAATACATTTTCTAATGTGAAATTACTTCAGGGAAATTTCATGTCAGTTGACAGAATATTCGAGGACGAAGCTCAGGGAATGCCTGAATCTATATATGTTAAATGCACCATAAAATGCAATCTTTGAATTATGTTTTGCTTAGGAATTCACCAAGAGCATTTTAGTTTCACTTTATCTTATTTTAAATTATAGATTCTGTTTATATGATGCCTATTACCATTCTTTCCTGCCTTCTGAGGCAAGAATAAGATTTTCCATTGTAATCATCTTCTATATTACTTCCCGTAGTGGGTAGTAACAGTGAATATATGAAGTATAATTTAAAAAAAAGAAAAAGTGTTCACATGATAATAGAGTAAAAACAAAGGAAATAATGACTCTGCAGGTCAAAACACTCACTATGCTAGCCGAAATTAGAATATAAAAGTGAGCACTGGATTGACATTGCTAAAAATAGTGGAGCCTGCAACTCTAGGGTTCTGTCCCTCCACAGACACAACTAAAACGCTAGCCAAAATTCTCAGAATCAACTTTTGCAGACTGTAATCTAGTCAGAAAGTACAGGAACCAGGGGAAAGCTTAAGGAAAAAAGAAGCTGCTGCATTGTGAGGTCAAGTGCTCTATGGCATTTAAAAAATATCTACAATATTTCTTTCTAAAATTTATATGGAAAATCAAAGGAACTAAAATAGCTAAAACAACTTTCAGAAAGAAGAATTAAGTGAGAGAAATAAGTTTTCCTGATTCCAAGACTTCTTACATAGGTACAGGAATCAAGAAAGACATGTTCACACAGAAACTTGTGCACTAATGTTTATAAGAGCTTTATTCATAATAGTCAAAAATTGGAAACCAACAAATATCCTTCAACTGATAAAAGGTTAAAAAACTATGGGGCATCCATACCATGGCATTCTACTCAACAGTATAAAAGGAACTGATTATTGACACAACCACCAACCTAAAGGAATCTCCAGAGTCTTATACAGAGTTAAAAATCTAATTCTCACGAGCTATTAATACAAGTTACATACTGTATGGGATCATTTATATAACACCCTTGAAATGACAAAATTAAGAAGAAGGTGAATGAGGAGAGAAGTGGGTGAGGCTATAAGAGGCCAATATGAAGGAGCTTTGTAGTTACAATTTGGGTAAAATGTAGACACAAAGGTTCTGTGTATTATTTATTACAACTACATGTGAACCTACGTTTATCTCAAAATAAAAATGTTTAGTTAGAGAAAAGCAGGGATATTTGGTGTATCTCACTGATACTCAGACGGCAGATTACTCATATGTAATTTGTCATATTTAGGCAAAAAAGTTCTAGGTTAGCCGAGCAGAAAACTCTTTATAGCCTATTGCTCAGTTTCCAGACATATGACAATTTATAGACAGTCCACAGTTACTTCGAGGAAGGATTCTACATCTCAGCCACAGTAGCATACCATGAATATTACTCCAGGATTATTCCAGAGGAACTTTGAAACAGCTACTCGAGTAACTCTGCACAGAAACAAGAAATACCTGAAATTTCTGAGAGGTTTTTTGTTTTGTTTGTTTGTTTCTTTGTTTGTTTTTGAGATACTGTTTTTGACTGACTCTAATTCATGGTACCCTGAAAAATGACTATGGCCCATTAAAGGAGAACTTACTGAATTCAGCTTTCAAAGGGAGTGTTGACTTAAATTTGCCTCATCGTCTATTCCTGGACCACAGATTTATCTGATGGTTATTCTCCTTTCACAGAATATATAATCAACAGACTCGGTAACTGGTGGAATTCCTGCATCTATTCCCTGACCGCAGAAATGGCAGGAAGGGACAAATAAAAACCCAAAGAAATGCCTCCCTCAACCAAGATAATAAACAAAAGCAATTCTGCATTCATGGAGCTGATTGCAGAGTTTAGTACTATGAGGAAATTTTTGAAAATTGCAGGAGTGATCAATACCTATTCAACATGATTTTGCTAGCATGAAAAACAGGTAAATTGTGGAGAAAGCCTTTTTATTGATAATCTATTTGATAATCTAGCATCAAAACATCTTCATTAGGTGATGCTAATTTCACCTGCAGTTATGAAGGTGGTATATTTACCATAGCAAATAAGAGCAGAATTAATGAATCTGGAATTCAGTTATTTGTCTATTTTTTTCCTTATCGCTATTAGCAAAGGAAGTCAGAAGTCGTTTGTTTCTATGTAGAAAGGACAACAGTATGCCTTGACATATTTGCCTCAACGGTATGTCAAGTCTGCTTCTTGTGATAACACAGTCCAAAGGGATCTTGATTATCATGATATTCCACAGAAAATTATGCAAGTCCATTTCATTGATGAGATTATGCTAATTCCTAGAGAGTAGGAAATAGGAAACACTTTTAACTGCCCTACTAAAATACATACCTGACAGAGGATCAGAGATAATCCTCAGGAAACTACGGCAGCTTGACACATTAAGTTGCCAAGGCTCCAGTGTTTTGAAGTATGTTGCAATATTACTTCTAGAGTGAGAGACAAGTTGATGAATCTTGCACTGCCCACCATGAAAAAGAGGCTCTTTTTGGATTTTGATGGCAATATATATCACATTTGGAATAACATGTAAGGCTGTCAGCTTTAAAGGTGTATTAAGAAGGAAAAGGTACTTTTTCATTTGTTTCAGTTTGAGTGCTAGTTATTCTACCACATGTATTATGCAATATAATGACCCAATATTTTCCAGACATGTGTGTTGCTGATAGGGATGTTCTATTAGCCTCTGTCAAGCTCCCAAAATGAGAATCCAGTTCAAACACCTAGAATTCTACATTTCTGCAATGCTCACTACTATAAAGAACTATTTTCTATTGGAAAACCAGTTCTCAGTTTGTTCCTAGGCTCTTGGAAGGACTAAACATGTAACTGAGGGACACCAAATGGGTACCCCAAGTGGGAATTATTGATCCATCAAACCATGAAATTAGACACAAATACCATCCTTCCATTCTAAATTTTAAGTGATATATATGAGACCAAACCAAAGCTTGTTCCCAGAACAAGCTTTTGTAAATTGTACAAAAAGGTATAAAATACTCATGGTACCTGCTGCTACTACCTCAGTGCCTCTTCCCTGTCTCAACCTCATCACATCATATGGCTACAGCTCCTATTAGATAACTAACCCTCCTTGTAGAGCTACCATCTCTGCTTTTAGATAAAGTTTTTCTCATTGTCTCATCAGGCCTAAATGTAATTGTTCTTCATAGCCCCCAGCCCTGAGGTATGGCACTATCATGTTTGGTTCCTTATATTCTACATTCTACACCTTTTTGTAAAGTATTAAATACCCTTAAAAATATTAACTTTGAATGTTCAAACTGTTTCTTGCCATTATCAGTTGGATAAAAGGGGAAATATTGAATATTTTCCCTTTACTTAAAAGAGTTATAAAAGAATTTCACTGCAAGTGCTAGCCACTGCAACCATAGAAGAAAATAAACACACACACACACACACACACACACACACACAAAAGATTGGCAAGAATGAAATAATGCCATTTGCAGCAACATGGATGGACCCAGAGATTATCACACTAAGTGAAATAAGGCAGAAGGAGAAAGACAAATACTATATGATATCACATATATATATAATCTAAAATATGACACAAATGAACGTATCTATGAAACAGAAACAGACTCACAGAGAGAGAACAAACTTGTGGTTGCCAAGGGTGGTGGGGGGAGGGAATGACTGAGAGTTTGGGATTAGCAGATGGTAACTAGTATATATAGGATGGATAAACAACAAGGTACTACTGTATAGCACAGGGAACTATATTCAATATCCTATGATAAATCACAATGGAAAAGAATATGAAAAAGAATATATATATGTACAACTGAGTCACTTTGCTGTACAGCAGAAATTAACACATTGTAAATCAACTATACTTCAATAAAACTTAAAATAATAAAAAATAAAATAAAAACAAAACAAAATAAAACCTGTGGGGATATTAGTGGCATAAAAGCATGTTTAGACAATGAATTCAGGGATAATGCTTTGTGCCTTATAAACTACTTTTCAATTACAAATAATACTTAATGTAGAGTTAAAAATAAAATCAAACAACCCAAAAGAGCATTCATCAACTGTAAAGTAAGTCTCCTTCCTGCCCCAGATAACCACAGTTATCTGTCTCTGTTCCCAAAATTATCTGCTGTTGAGAGTTAAAAAAAAAAAAAAAAAGGTTGGCAAGGAATAAAAATAAAGTGTCATTATTACAGATATATGACTGTGTATTTATTTACACAGTGCAAAAGAACATAAAATTCATTGCTGGAATTATTCAAATCATTTAGCAAATACAAAGACAATATATGTAAATCAGTTGTTTATATGCTTTCAACAAACAGAAAATTAAAAATTACTATAGCATTAAAAATATCAGGTAAATATGAATGAATCTAATAAGTCATCCAAGATCTTCAGGTATTACAATAATATATTATTGATCTTCATTGAAGAAAGCCTATATAAATGAAGGACAAACTATTCTCATTAATTGCAAGGCCAACTATTGTAAAAATGTCAATTTCTCCCAAATGGATATTTATATTTATTGCATTCCATTCAGAAATACCAAGGTTTCTTGTGGACCCAAAAAAAATCTCCTACACTCTATGTGAAAACACAAACACTAAGAAATGCCAGGATGCATTTGATGAGGCACAAGTTATAGGATTTGGCTGTACTTGATATTAAGATTTAATGTATGTTTTGTATAACTTTAAGTGGAGTATAAACTATAAATATATTAAATCACTATGTTGTATATCTGAAACTAATATAACATTGTAAATCAACTATATTTCAATAATAAGTAAATAAAATAATGTCATGCTAAATTAGCAAAACCAGTTTGCTATCGGTTTAAATATAGTAGAATATATTAATATATACTATATATCTATGTTTACATCTATATCCATATGATATATTTGCAGATAAATATACAAGTTATACATACACACATGCCTACATACACTTGCTTTATGAAAAATGACACTGCTGATGAGTGCAACAGGACTATTTAATATACAGCACTGAAGTATCCAATTAACTATATAGAAAATAAGCCCTACCTTACAAAAATCTATTTCAAGTGGATTGTAATTGTAATTGTGAATAGCACAATGATAAAAGTTGTAGAATGTAATTTAGCAAAATATCTTCATTGCCAGATGGGAAATAAATGATTTATTAAATATGACATAAAATGAGTAATCATAAAGGGCTGTATTAAATTATGAAATCTGTTTATTTTAATTTCTATTCAGAGAATGAGAGAGAAGTCATGAACTAAGGGAAGAAATTTGAACCACACATAATCTTACCTAGAATAAAAATGTTAAAAATTCTGGATAAAGGGATAGGGTATACTCAAGGGAACTATAATTAGAGTGATTGAAAACTTCTCAACAACAATAAAAGCAATGGAAGCCAGACAACAATGGCAGAATATCTTTCATGAATAGAAAATTAAAAAACGGCAACAAAACTTCCATAACCAGTGAAAATACTCATCAAGAATGAATGTGAAATAATGGTATTTTCAAACAATAGCAAAAACAGAATTTGTCACCAGTGGTTCTCTTTTAAAAAAATACTAACAGTTATTCTTCAGGTAGAATAAAGCTAATCCTAGGAGGAAGTTCAGTGATGCAGTAAGAAATGAAGGACAACAAAAATCCTAAACATATGCGTAAATATAAATTATGTTGTCATAGAAAATAATGTCTTCTTCAGTAGTTCATAATTTATCAAAATACATGATGGCAATGGTCACGAATCAAAAGAAGAATGGGCTTGAAATGTTCTAAAAGTTTTGAATTATCACGAAAAAAGGAAATATAACTAATTATCAAGTTAAAATATTCTAGACTAAGCACTGAAATTGTAAAATAATGCATAAAAATGCTGAGAAAAACGAAATATTCCACTAGAAAAATTACACAGTTAAATCAAAATAGACTTTTAAAAAGTAGGGAATAAAAAGTAACATATAACAGGCAGGGCAGGTATTGAAAGCAAATAGGGAGATAATAGATTTAAACCAAATATGTCTGTAATTGGACTAAATGCTCCAAATAAAAGACAAATATCCTTAGGCTGGAATTTTAATATTCCCATATATGTACCTTACATGAGATATATCTACAATATAAAGATATTCTAAGAGTAAATTAAACAGAAGGAAATATTTACTATACAAACACTAATCCAAAAAGGAGGTGTAACTATATTAATGTCAGACGGGGTTGACTTTAAGGAGAAAGTGCTATCAGAGTTGCAAACCAAACTTTCATAATGATAAAAGGTATAGCTCATCAAAAAACAATAATTAAAAGTTGGTATGCAACTAATAACAGCCTTCCATTAAAATAGTAAAAAGGCAAGCCACAATGTGAAAAGAGATGTTTGCAACAGATGCATTGAACTAAGGCTCATCCCAAATATACAAATAACTCCTACAAATCTATAATAAAAAGACCAGGATTAAAAAATAAATAAAAGTTGGCAAGACACTTGACAAGAAGATATTCAAAAAATGAGATATGTGTATTAATTTCATATCCTGCTACTTTACCAAATTCATTGATTAGCTCTAGTAGTTTTCTGGTAGCATCTTTAGGGTTCTCTATGTATAGTATCACGTCATCTGCAAACAGTGACAGTTTTACTTCTTTTCCGATTTGGATTCCTTCTATTTCTTTTTCATCTCTGATTGCTATGGCTAAAACTCCCAAAACTATGTTGAATAATAGTGGTAAGAGTGGGTAAACTTGTCTTGTTCCTGATCTTAGTGGAAATGGTTTCAGTTTTTCACCATTGAGAATGATGTTGGCTGTGGGTTTGTCACATATGGCCTTTATTATGTTGAGGTAAGTTCCCTCTATGCCTACTTTCTGCAGGGTTTTTATCATAAATGGGTGTTGAATTTTGTCAAAAGCTTTCTCTGCATCTGAGATGATCATATGGTTTTTACCCTTCAATTTGTTAATATGGTGTATCACGTTGATTGATTTGTGTATATTGAAGAATCCTTGCATTCCTGGGATAAATCCCACTTGATCATGGTGTATGATCCTCTTAATGTGCTGCTGGATTCTGTTTGCTAGTATTTTGTTGAGAATATTTGCATCTATGTTCATCAGTGATATTGGCCTGTAGTTTTCTTTTTTTCTGACATCTTTATCTGGTTATGGTATCAGGGTGATGGTAGCCTTGTAGAATGAGTTTGGGAGTGTTCTTCCCTCTGCTATATTTTGGAAGAGTTTGAGAAGGATAGGTGTTAGCTCTTCTCTAAATGTTTAATAGAATTCACCTGTGAATCCATTGGGTCCTGGGCTTTTGTTTGTTGGAAGATTTTTAATCACAGTTTCAATTTCAGTGCTTGTGATTGGTCTGTTTATATTTTCTATTTCTTCCTGGTTCAGTCTCAGAAGGTTGTGCTTTTCTAAGAATTTGTCCATTTCTTCCAGGTTGTCCATTTTATTGGCATATAGTTACTTGTAGTAATCTTTCATGACCCTTTGTATTTCTGCAGTGTCAGTTGTTACTTCTCCTTTCTCTTACATTCCTATACACTAATGATGAAAAATCTGAAAGAGAAATTAAGGAAACACTCCCATTTACCATTGCAACAAAAAGAATAAAATACCTAGGAATAAACCTACCTAAGGAGACAAAAGACCTGTATGCAGAAAATTATAAGACACTGGTGAAAGAAATTAAAGACAATACAAACAGATGGAGAGATATACCATGTTCTTGGGTTGGAAGAATCAACATTGTGAAAATGACTATATGACCCAAAGCAATCTACAGATTCAGTGCAATCCCTATCAAACTACCAATGGCATTTTTCACAGAACTACAACAAAAAAATTTCACAATTTGTGTGGAAACATAAAAGACCCTGAATAGCCAAAACAATTTTGAGAAAGAAAAATGGAGCTGGAGGAATGAGGCGCCCTGACTTCAGACTATACTACAAAGCTACAGTACTCAAGACAGTATGGTATTGACACAAAAACAGAAATATAGATCAATGGAACAGGATAGAAAGCCCAGAGATAAACCCATGCACATATGGTCATCTTATCTTTGGTGAAGGAGGCAAGAGTATACAATAGAGAAAAGACAGTCTCTTCAATAAGTGGTGCTGAGAAAACTGGACAGCTACATATAAAAGAATGAAACTAGAACACTCCTTAATACCATATACAAAAATAAACTCAAAAAGGATTAAAGACCTAAATGTAAGAACGGACACTATAAAACTCTTAGAGGAAAACATAGGAAGAACACTCTTTGACATAAATCACAGCAAGATCTTTTTTGATCCATCTCCTAGAGTAATGGAAGTAAAAACAAAAATAAACAAATGGGACCTAATGAAACTTAAAAACTTTTTCACAGCAAAGGAAACTATAAACAAGACAAAGAGACAACCCTCAGAATCGGAGAAAATATTTGCAAATGAAGCAACTGACAAAGGATTAATCTCCAAAATATACAAGCAGCTCATGCAGCTCAACATTAAAAAAAGAACAACCCAATCCAAAAATGGGCAGAAGACCTAAGTAGACATTTCTCCAAAGAAGATATACAGATTGCCAACAAACACATGAAAGGATGCTCAACATCACTAATCATTAGAGAAATGCAAATCAAAAGTACAACGAGGTATCACCTCATACCGGTCAGAATGGCCATCATCACAAAATCTACCAAGAATAAATGTTGCAGAGGGTGTGGAGAAAAGGGAACCCTCTTGCACTGTTGATGGGAATGTAAGTTGATACAGCCACTATGGAGAACAGTATGGAGGTTCCTTAAAAACCTGAAAATAGGGCTACCATATGATCCAGCACTCCCACTACTGGGCATATACCCTGAGAAAACCATAATTCAAAAAAGAGTTATGTACCACAATGTTCATTGCAGTACTATTTACAATAGCCAGAACATGGAAGCAACCTAAGTGTCCACTGACAGAGGAATGGATAAAGAAGATGTGGTACATATATACAATGGAATATTACTCAGCCAGAAAAAGAAATCACCTTGAGTTATTTGTAGTGAGGTGGATGGGCCTAGAGTCCGTCATACAGAGTGAAATAAGTCAGAAGGAGAAAAACAAATACCATATGCTAGCATATATATATGGAATCTAAAAAAAAAAAAACGGTTCTGAAGAACCTAGCAGCAGGACAGGAATAAAGACGCGGACATAGAGAATGGACTTGAGGACACTGGGAGGGGGAAGGGGGTAAGCTGGGACGAAATGAGAGAGTAGCACTGACATATATACACTACCAAATGTAAAATAGATAGCTAGTGGGAAGCAGCTGCACAGCACAGGGAGAACAGCTTGGTGCTTTGTGACCACCTAGAGGGGTGGGATACGGAGGGTGGGAGGGAGACCCAAGAGGGAGAGGATATGGGGATACATGTATATGTGTAGCTGATTCACTTTGTATACAGCAGAAACTAACAACAATGTAAAGCAATTATACTCCAATAAAGATGTTAAAAAAAAAAACTAAAAAAAAAAAAATGAGATATGTATGAAAAGGTACTCAACCTCTTTGCTAATCAGGAAAATGGAAATTAAAACTACAGTAGAATATCTCTATGCCTCTACTAGAATAGCAATGAAGAAATCAAAATCTCAAAGTACCCAGTGTTGGTGAGGATGTAGTGGAAGAGGAACATTGACACTCTGCAAATGTAAGTGTAAAACCCTAAAAACATATTTCTTAACCCAGAAACAACTTTTAAAATATAATTAAGTAAATTTAATATCTTTTTATTTATTACCGTGAGTAATATGGAAATTAGTATATATAAGGCAATTAGTATATATCCTCTTTTTCCCATTCATTTTAACCCTCAAGTTTTAAGCATTATCTACTAAAGGTGTGCATACACATTTCTTAAGACCCAGAAATCCCCCTAATAGATAACCAAGAAAAATGTACACATTTGTACCAAGAGATATGTACAAGAATGCCCAGAACAGCTCCATTCTTAATAGCCTTTCTGCCTGTGCCGCCAAAAACGAGTTCACAAGACTTCATGTGCTCTACCGCCAATCTAATTGTAAGCTTTCCCCCAATAAATCCTATCTGATATCCGCACTGCTCATGACATGATCCATCTGCTTGACATAGCAACTTGGATACATCTCACATACATAATGTTGAACAAAAAGTCATTCACAAAAATACACAAACTGGGTGATTCTGTTTAGATAAGTTTCAAAATAACCAAAGCTCAAATAGAGCATCTGACCTTAGGATACTGGTGCCTTTAGGCAGGAAGGAGGGAGTGGTGATTGATGGTGAACACAAGGGAGTTCTGGGGAGCTAAGAATGTCTTATGTCTTGATCTGTGGGGGTAACGTGTGTGGTTGATCAGTGATGATTATTCAGCAGTGTATTTATGTTCTGTGCATTTAATTTTGCCATCAAATGATGCTGTTTAAAGTTGATACATTAAACAATACAGTGTTTAGTACATTTAACATATTAGCCATGCTGCAGAGACAGTTTGTGTTCACTAATGTTGTCTGCTCTCCTCTACTTTTCTCTGCCTGTTTTGCAGTTAATTTCGAGACTTGTGAGCAGAGGTGGCATGTGTCACTTCTGGGCTCTTAAGAGCTAGTGTCTTCTTCCGTCTTTCTCTTTGGCTGCTGTGGTGTCCTTGGAGGCCACACATTCCAGATGGTTTCACTACCAGATGGAAGGAGCCTTTCCAAATCCCATCAATCTTTACGTATGTGAGAAATGAACCTGTGTTGCATTATGCAGCTGAAATTTTTTTTGAAGAAACTAAAATTACCCAAATACCAAATGTCAACATTATGAACAATAAACAAATCAATAAAATTTGGTGGTAAAAAGGGAGAAAGAGGATATTAGTAATTTTTCTTACTGCTCAGGGTAATGAATAAAACATATTAAAGATAGAAACTTTTGTACGGTTATGTTTCAAAAATTGCCATTGGATCAACTTTATCAGCCTTTAAATTATTATGAGAAACATCCAAAAATGAAGCAAAGATAGCTTTTTGTGTGTGCATAAATTGTATACGGAAGATATACAAGAACATGTTAACATTGGTTGTCTCCAGAGACAAAAATTATGTGAATGTATTATATATATAAGCCATAAATAAGAATTAAATTTACAAAATGGTATAGCTGATCTCAATAAAAATAAAGCATTCTGTTCAGATGTGTACTTTCCATTTAAGAAATCATCCACAGTCGCTATTAGAGTACCTCATTAAATGTGTCTATTTAATTCCTATCTACTTATCCTCCTTGAACATATCAGTGGTATATAGATATAGAGATAAACAGAATCTAGTTTATTTTAAAAAGATATATAGCTGGTCTCAGCAAGCGATAAATTAGATTTATCAAACACTCAAGATTCAGTAGGTAAAAATATTCTATAAAAACTAAACTTAGCTCTTTTCTTTCCTTCTTCATAGTTCATTGTGCATCAACCAGTTAAATACCTAAAGGTCTGTGGGGTTTTAAAATGCAAGAGATAATTCCTTCTTTTTTGGACGACTCTGATTTTCTCAGGTAAAATATAGTGATAGTCTTAATTCTGGAAGTAGTTAGGGTAAATACAATTTGAACAGAGAATTTTATAAATAACTTAATGATTTTGACTCTGCATCAACGACAAGATAAAATGGACATTTAATATATATGCTTTTTTCTCAGTCCGAGCATAGGCTATCAATTCAAAACAGGACTCTCAAATTCTTTCCTTGCCCAGGATACAAAACTATATTTTGTATGCAGGTGTTTTGCCTATCATGAAAACAACCTTAACAGGTCAATGATATGCTCTTCAGTGTGCCGGACTCTTATATTATCCACTTAAGAATATTTATCAGCCATAATTTTATGTGATCTTATCAATATTTTCTATAGATAGCTCCTCATGGGATAATAATAACTGCACAGTTCATAGGTTGAAGGGGCACTTTTAGTAATGTACCTTCAAAATGCATCTTTTAGTGGTTGAAGCAAGCATCACAGTTTTAACATTGTGAAAGTTGGAGAACATATTGTCCTCTTTGTGACTTTATGTAGACTTTTGACTCTAGAAAAAGTTAAATCCAAGTCACATTATGATCAGATCATTACATCTGTCTAATGATATGATGTTATTGCATAGTTTGATTGAGGGGTTTATTGATTCCTGCTACTGCTCTCTACTATATATGAATAGGTCTGAAAGTGAGAAGGTTTAAATTAGATAATGAAAGAGAAGCCCCTTTCATGACATCCACAAGATTCCTTTCACAGTTTATCAGATGAACTGTCAAAAGAGAGTCACACCCAGGAAAACTCAACACTTGAGCAAGAAAACAGCACAGACAGTAAAACTCCATGGGTATAGCTCCAGAAATTATAAAATCCTTATGGGGAACTTAAAATCTTTTTGACAGAGATGGTGTTTTCATTTTTTCCATATAAAAGCAAATACTTGAGATAGAAAAAGCTCATAAGAAGTGAGCACTTGAACATGAACTTTTTCATGTACATATATTCTTTTTCACTAAAAGCTGAGCCCAGGAATAAGGGTTTTGTACAGACAGTTTATTTGGAAAGCGGTCCAAAGGAACAAGAGTGGCAAACGTGGGAAAGTAAAAACAGAAAAGAGGAAGGCAAGATAGGCGGATGTGTTATCCAGTTTGCAGCTGCTACATGGGACTGGTGCTTGATGTGACTAGACAATGCGAGAAGTTTTGTAAAACATGCAGTTATCTCTTGACTTCAATCCCCCCGTTGAATAAAGATGGCCCCTTGAACTTAATCCCTGAGCCATTTGAGTTGTATATACAAGAATGCTGAGCTGGTTCCCTTGGTGTCCCACACCACAGAGTCATAGGAAACTTGGAGCTGGAAGGAAGATTTAATCTGCTTTAGACAAGACCTGCCTCTGTGCTAAACTGCTCAAAGCTTGCTTGGCACTGCTTTTCTGCAACGTTGGCTCGCACAAGAGTTGGACCAAGAGAATTTTATAAACAGTATTACATGTGTCTGATAGAGTTTTCTACTGTAAAATTAAATACAGATTTTAGTGTTTCTCAACACTGGATCCTGATTATATGAAGAGTCCTCTTTATACTTGATAATTTGTGGTTGTTCCAAAAAGAAATTTAAAAGATTTTTATGCTCACACCATTATTAAATGTCTGTAATATAAACTAAGAATTAACCAAATTAATAATACTTTATATTCAGGAAAGTATTAGTGAGTACAGATTTTCTTGAATACCTGGGGTACCTAAATAGTAATCTTGGCCATGGACCCAGTTTTAAACACATAAACCCTGGCGAGATAGTTCTAAAAATTTCGACGATATATTATATGGCATTCTAGCAGCTGTTAATATTAACTGATAACCATCAAAAGGCATACACTGGACATTTTCATTATCATCCTAAGTAAATATTTGAAGACTCAATTAAAATTATGCTATTTGAAAGGGATAACATATTAAACTAAAAATCATTCTAATGATTCAGCTCAATAGAATGGAGCATATAAATGATATAATTATATAACCTGCCTCAATAAAATGGGATAATGAAGTGTTAAACTGTGATTAGAGGTAGAATGTCAGGGCATTTGTTATTGTTAAACAATCTCCCACACCCACCCCATGATTTGTTTCTCTCAAATTCTGGCCTGTATCCCCTGGGAACACCTGATGGATGTAATACTAATTTCAGGTGATGTGTTCAGTGAATTAATTAAGTAACTAATATATAAATATAAAAGTGAATATGTTAGGAGTGTTAACCTAATGGACCTCACAGACTACTAAATCAAAGGAAACATTGCTTAATCCTGTGCTTTCCAAACTTGAACTTTCATACCAATCACCTGTAAATCTTGTTAAAATGCATTTTGTATTAAACATTTTGAAGATTATTGCACACTATCTGCTTTTGTACCTTAAATGAATTGATATTTGACATTTTCAGCCCAATATTCCTATTAGCCACTTATTAGAATGCTATAGTAAAGCATCCATTTTCTTAAAGTAGTTACTATATAGCAACATCAAAATATTTTTACATAGTCACTGGAATCTCAGGGTTTAAATGAGAGCTAGCCTTATGTTTAAAGCTATAGTGTTTTGCCCTGACATTTAAAGTCCTCCGTACTTTTGACATACCCTTCCGTTACTACTTTTCCAAGATTGTGTGGTCCCTCCCAACGCCACCACAAACCTCACATTCTTCTGTGTGTTTCAAAAGCCACAGGAAGACATCATAACCCTAATTCTTCTGCAGTGATAATTAGCTCTTACTCCACTTTCCTTTATTGACACATATTTACTGTTTAATATTCTTATTCACTACTTCTTAAAAGAGTGAAACTCTTAAAGGTGCTTCTTGAAAAGATATTACATCTAAAAGGAAGGACCAAAAATTATCTATATCCCTGCGCATGCTGATATGCACTATGCCTTTCTTTTACTTTCATTTATATACTCCAGCAGTTTAGTAAGGTCTTTACTAAAATGAGTGAATACAATAATGTAGTTATTTATGATTGCAAAATTACCCTATAATCAGTCTTAATTAAATTATGAATCAAATCAATACTCTGATAGCAATTAACTTATGGCAATTTTATGAGTTTTAGTAAATAAAATTACAAAAAATTCAGTGCCCTAAAATTGTAAAAATAAAATGTTCCTTCGGATTTAAAAAATTACAATAATTAAATTAATTTTCTAATTAAAAATTGTCATAGTGGTAAGCTTTAGTTCGAATTTCATTTTTTAAACTATCAAAACAAACAAACACACTAACAGGTAAAAAAGCACAAGAAAGAAAGCAAACCCACAAAGGGAAAAGTACTAAATCTTCCATATACTATGAGAAATCTCAGTATTAAAAACCAGCATTTTCAAGCAAAATTTGCCATTTTCAGTGTAGACGGTTTTGGAGGAAAATTAGCTATCATATTAAAATAGTAATGAGCTCACAGTATTTTTTGTAATTAAATGTCTAACTTAATAATAAGTGGGCCTTCCAAAAATGTTCTAGATACATGGTAATGGTGAGATATAAATTTTCATGTTAGAACTGCTGTACCATTAAAAGGAAAATTGCCCCTTCCTTGCCTTTCAGTTACTTGAGATCAAATTGTTGGCTCAGTGTCTGATCATCCCGGTGGCTCCACGCCAGATTAGCAATACTGCAAACCTGAGTCTATCAGCCTGAGGTAGCTCTGCTGGCAGGAGCCTCTACAGCACTTAATTTAATTAGATGAAGCTTCCATTGTTAAAACTGCTGAACACAGTATTTTTGACTGAGTCAAGGAAGAATCTAATTTATTAGACCTTTGAAACTGTGCTGTAGAAGTGTTATTGTGGTGTCTCACAGCAACTGCAATGTTTTGAATATAAATTCTGAATCCCAAGGAAAGCAGTATTTCAGGGATCTATCCTGTCTTTATTACTGATGCGCCAGGTGTTTTTTCCTTTGGTGCAGTGCATCCTGTTATGATCTTGGTTATTGTTGGCTTGCAAGTTAGAATACAGTTTCCCATTTTTATTCCACAAAGAAATTTAGTGCCATGATATAAGTAGTGAGTGAGGATTAAGGGGACCTACATTTTATTTCATCTTCATTTTATTGTGTGGTATTGAGCCTGCCAGCAGGCTTATATAGAAGAAAAGGACAGACTTTTCTTTAGAAATAAGAGATGTTATAAAGATTATAAAATAAATTCTAAAAGGAGCTTTGAGATATAGGGAAAATGAAATTAATTTTTATTGAGCAACTGCTGAATGCTTGCTATACAATGTCAAACAATCAAACAAAACAAAAAATAACGGTCAAAAAACCTCAGCCTTTGTTTCAAAAAAGATTATACCAAAAGAGAAGGACTAAAAATGATCAATATGCCTGCTAAGAATATACCTGTTTTGTAAGTGAAGTTTAAAATAATTTGTGGCTTATATTCAACTTTGGCAAAAGGAGGAACATTCATGTTTTAGGCTAAGTACAAAGAAGAATAAAATTGTAATGATATTTTATAATCTTTTTAGGAAGATACATATTTTAGACTCTTCCTTTAAATGGAATGGAAAGTATTTGACTCTGGAAATCAATGTTCTGTATAAAAGACAGTGGATATTCATGTTAAAGTCATAGGAAATAAGGAAGAATATTCACTGACAACACACAGCCATTGCATGTACATTTACCAAGAAAGTATTTATCAATTGCATTGTCTGTGATTTAAGCTGTGTCCTAGGTCCTAAGGATGCTTCAGAAAATGGCAGACATAGTCTCTATCCTACATTCCCAATGGAATTTACAATCTAGCAGGGACATTGACGTATACAAAAATAATATCGTCTTATATTACAAAGGATACTACGGTGCAATGAAGGATATAATGGAAAGATCTAACCTTGGCTGATGAGCCCAAAGTAGGTTTCCCTGAGGAAATTATGTTTAAGCTGCTATCTGATAGGAGGATAGAAGTTAGCCAAGGGAACTTTAATGTGACTAAGTTATTATGCCTTTCTGTTCTTATTGAAACGCATATGGCTTTCTATTTTTCCAGCTGGAATAGCTCTGTTCTTCATCAAGGAAATATGGAGTAAGTATAATGACAAATACATGTTAATCTAAGACTAAATGCCTATATAGATTCAAATATTTTAAATTACTTTGAAAGAAAAGGGGAACAAAAGTGAAAATTTTCATTAAATACTTACACTTTGCATAGATTTTTATTACAGAATAAAAATAGTTAAAACATTCAAGTGCTTTAAAAAAAACTCAAAGTATTTTGCCACTAAGAAAATTTATATGACTTTAAGAACAGAACTTTTATCTAATTACTATTTTATTATCTTCATCATTATTATTAAAACAAAAATCCTTTA
Organism: Balaenoptera physalus; assembly: GCF_965194825.1. Taxonomy (NCBI): domain Eukaryota; kingdom Metazoa; phylum Chordata; class Mammalia; order Artiodactyla; family Balaenopteridae; genus Balaenoptera; species Balaenoptera physalus. The sequence continues at coordinate 112,537,209 of NC_138891.1, read as the reverse complement.
TAACTTTTATTCATCTGGGAAAAAATAAAGGCCTTTATTTTTAGCACATTGCAATTCTTTGTTATTAAGGGGCTATTGGATGGAAAGGTGATCCACAGTCAGGCTAGAAAAAAGGTAAAGAGCAAAAATCATTGAGGGCCGTTAACACCAGTGCTTTCAAATTTCAATGAGCATCTGAGTCACCTTGGGATCCTGTCATATGTCAATAATAATTCAGTATTACCAGGGTGTCACCTGATAATCTATATTTACAATAAACACTTAGGTGAAGATGTATTTTCTTCCCTTCCCATTCTTTGACTAATGGAGTCTTAGACTTCATTAAGAATTTTAGACTTCATTTTAGAACAATGGGAAAGCATCAAGACATTCTAAGCAGGATAGTGACATGATGTGATTATTTTTAAATGATCATGTTATGAAGAGACGCAGAGGAAACTTTAGTGCATATTGTTAAGTGAAAGAAGCCAATCTGAAAAGGCTCTGTATTGTGTGATCCCAGTTATATGACATTTTGAAAAGGTAAAACTATGAGGAGAGTAAAGAGACCAGTGGCTGACAGGGGTCTAGGGGGAAGAACGGAGGGATGAATAGGTGGCATGGGGGATTTTTAGTGCAATAAAACTATTCTGCATGATATTGTAATGGTGGAATCATGCTATTACACATTTGTCAAAACCAACAGATTGTACAGCACAAAGAGTGAACTCTATTGTAAACAATAGACTTTAATAATAAAACATCAATATTGCTTCAGCAGTTGTAATAAATATATAACATTAATACAAGATGTTAATAATAGGGGGAACTGTGTATGCCAACTGGAGAAGGGTCATATGTGGACTCTGTATTTTCCACTCAATTTTTCTGTGAACCTAAAACTGCTCTTAAAATTAAAGTCTATTAATTAAGAAGAAAAAGATCACTCTTGCTACAGTGTGACAAAAAGCTTAGAATTTAAAAAAGCGATGCAGTGAAGAAACTAATTTTACCTCGCAATTATTTCCCAATATATAATCAGTATAATACTATCATAAGGCCATTGCCATGTATGAATCGACAATGACATAAAATATGCATTCCCTCAATTCCTACATTAGTATGAAAATAAAGATACAGAGTAAACATGAGAGTCAAATGGAACAGTTAAAAAGAGCCCTACTATAACCCAAAATATTGAACTGTGTTTTATTCATTTTGTACATTGTACCTTCACTGTGTGGTTCATGTTGTTGAGGTGGGAGTTGATGATGGCTCAGAACATTGGCATGGGAGTGCAAATAGGGAAAAATATACCAATTCATGGTAATTTACAAAACAGAATCATAGGACTTGATAATTCACAGGACATGAGTGGCCAAGGGAATGAAATGTTCAGGATCACTTACAAGCATTTGGACAAATGATTGAGTAGGTGGTGGTGTCTTTTACTGATAAGGAGATAGGAAAAAATAATAGGTTGTTGCAAAGATAATAATAAAAACAATAGATCACAGATACTTGCTGTTCTAAAAGGGAAAACAAAACAGTGGTAATGGTTGGGGAGACACAAATAAATAAGAAAGAAAGAAAGAAATCAAGCTGTAATTCTTGATATGAAGCTAGAGTAAAATTGTGTTGAGGGTAGCTGGGAGGAGAGGATTATCTTGTTTTAGAAACTATCATTTAAATTATTAATTTCAGAGGGAAATGAACCTTGGCTGTTAGTAAGTTCCAATATATAAACATAGGACTTTTTACCAGAAAAAAATGGCATAGAAAATAATCAAAGGAAGAGACTACCAGAGAACTGAAAGACCAGAATGTTGGGTGAGTCATGTATGAGGATGATGGAATCATATTGATGGATGGAAGGAGTAACCATGAAAATTAAGAATGAGTCAGGTGCCAATATCTTAAATAAATGAAGGGGAGTGTTGGTAGCTCAGTATACCAAAAGAATGGAGCAATGCTACTTATACAATAAGAAGGAAGCAAGTCTTGTATTCAAGTTTTGTGAGTCTTAAATAAGTAGGATTTTTAAAAAATATGGTAGAGCTTCAATGGCAAGGAACTGGCGATCAGGAACAAAGACTCTGATATGTATGGGGTGAGAGACTATAGAAGTTCACCTCCACAGAAGACTTTATACATATAGAGGAGGTTGCCGACCATGGAATAAGAGTTCCAGAGTAGGAGTCCCAAGGGTTTGGAACAGAAAAAGGAGAAAGGATTTTAATTAAAGGACAGGAAGAACAAAGAGGTTAAAGGTATGCTAGGAAATGAAAGTCACTTCTACTTTGGACAGATACAAAAAAGAAGCTTCTACTTTTGTCTGATACAGGGAAAAACAGGGTGGAAAGGCATGGAAAATGTCACCTCACTAACTCCAGGAGAATATAGGTTGGGAATCACATAAAGGAGAAGATCTGGGGGTAGATAGGCACAGGAAGACAGAATCCCAATAACATCTTGTCAATGATCTACAATAGGTCAGCCTATTTGAATGTTAGTGGACGCAGAGTCTTTGCTCCAAATGTTCATGAGTCAATGGGATGGCACAGACCAGTATTACATTTTTAATAGATTACCTCTATTCTAAACTCATAACAAGAATATAACAGAAATTGGGGGTAATTGGAGTTTTCAGTTATTCTCGTTTTTTTTTTTTAATATTTTATTTATTTATTTATTTATGGCTGTGTTGGGTCTTCGTTTCTGTGCAAGGGCTTTCTCTAGTTGCGGCAAGTGGGGGCCACTCTTCATCGCGGTGCGCGGGCCTCTCACTATCGCGGCCTCTCTTGTTGAGGAGCACAGGTTCAGTAATTGTGGTTCACGGGCCTAGCTGCTCCGTGGCATGTGGGATCTTCCCAGACCAGGGCTCGAACCCGTGTCCCCTGCATTGGCAGGCAGATTCTCAACCACTGTGCCACCAGGGAAGCCCCAGTTATTTTCGTTTTAATTAGCAATTAATAGAGTTTCAAACTGCATAAGTAATCAACTGTAAAGATTAAATTTTGTTACTTACATTATCATAACATTTACTTGGAAGTTGAGCTTTAGAAGGTTCATATGTAAAATATGTTTCTATTTATTTTAGGTTACTCTTGAGAATTACAATGAAAGTTTCTTCCATTATGTGGAGTAGTGGTTCAGAATATTTTTAGATCATTTAGAGCGCTTTCTTAGCAATTCTCCTCAAGGTGAGCCCTGGGTCATTTAAAATTTATGCTATGCACTCAACAGGAACGTTATCAGGATCCTGGGCTATGTGAAAATTGAGAACATTCATTGATCAATGATGTATGAACTGAATGTACAACTTGTTTATTTGGCTTCACCTGCACTTCCTGACATTTTGATTCATATTTTTGGTCATATGTATGTAAAAAGTCACATACATGCTGGAAAATAATCAAACCATTTTGATACTCTAATGATATCTAATTTGTGCAGTAGCCTGACACGATCTTATCTGGGGATCAAAATCATCTGAGTAGTTTTACATGGAACATGTTCATTAAAATGCTGTGAGCATTTTCTTGGGGTTTACCCTTTTAGTAAAACAGCTATTGCAAATTCTGTGCATGTTTGAAATAGATATACAGACTGATACCTGCTTTCTCAATTTAGAGAAGTTTACCATAAATGTAAAATTGTGTAAAATGTGCCAATTTTTTTAAAAAAGCAGGCCTCAAATGTATAAGAAGGTGTTAAGATTATTTTATTAGAAAAAGCTGGAGAACCTACTAGGCTTCATTCATTATGGTCTGTTTAGGTGATTATCTTTTTGTCGTGTTCTGCTTGGATTCCATGCTTCTTACCATAGCAGTAAGCTTGAGTGCTTTCTGGACAAATTTTGTCTCTTTTATTATATACATTTATTATGTCTCTTTGTCAATAAATTAATAACTCATCTCTGACCAGAGTGGCTGTTTCTCTTATCTTAGTATATCAGGTTTTCATATGATTCATACTTTTTTACCCTATGACCCTTACTTTTGTTGCTAAGAAGTTAAGCTTTGTTTTACTAGTACATCTTACACTCAAATTTTCTTTTGGTACCTGATTCCTCTGAAGAATGAATGTCTTACCCCTTCATCTTGAGCTGTTGAAACACTTGGACTTAAATAGGATGCCTCTCTTCTGTAAGGTATCCTATAATCTCCAGGGGAGCTCAACTCAAAATTCTGCTGCTAATAGCTTGGGGCTTGGAAGTTTGCACTCTGTAAAAAGACTGACAGTATTTGAATCACTTACTACCTATCTGACTTTGGATTATTTGCTTAATTATCTTGTGTGTCTATATTTCCTCTTCTGAAACATTATGATGTTAATAAAAGTGCCTGCCCCCTTGGGTTGTTATAATGATTAAATGAGTTAATAGTTGTGTTTGCAAAATGAAGTGCTTACCTACATATGTATTATTTATTTGTTTGGTTGTTTGTTTGAGCTTAGCTTTTTTTGCTAATGATGTTTATATTCATCCCAACACTCTTACTCACTATCACCCCTCTGTGGACTTATTTCCTCATGTAGAACTCATCTTAGGTTCCATAACTATAAATCCTTTAAATTTTTTCCTGCATTGGCTTTGTCTGTCTCTCTTTTCAAATTGCTAGTGGCTTGCATGAGTTACTCACTAAAGATTTTTCATGCATAAAATATCTCCCAAATAGTTGTTTCAAGGACAAAACAGATAATATATGGTAAACACATACCAGAGTGCAGAGCACTCAGTAATGCTCAATAATTTCTTAGCTTGACACCCCATCTGTTATGCCTATTTGAATGATAAGTCTCTGCTAGTCCTACTGCAAATCAAGACTTGTTTATGACATTTATGTAATAGTGATTTACAGCCAATAAACTTTGGGGCAGTAAGATCTCTTTGCACCTATAACACTTCTGACACCAAACATGTAGGTTTTCCTCACCAATCAGTTCTCCAACTCTCTGCAGACACCAACTGGCTGTCCTACAAGTCAATTCAATCTTGATGTTAACTACTCGGAGTCAGAACAGATCCCACAGGTTAAGGGCTCAGTTATATAAGACCATCCCCACTTCAGGTGCCAATCACAAGTCTCAAGCTTCTCATTCTTCCCATCTGTTGGCTATAAATCAGGCATTGCCGAAACTCCCCCCTCAGGGTTTGCTAGAAAGTCTCCCTGAACTCAGGGAAAATTTACTTCCTACTACTGGTTTATTATAAACAATATTATAAAGTATACAAATGGACTGCCAGAGGAAGAGGTATGTAGGGAGAGCCTGGAAGGGTCTTGAGATAGGAGTTTCTGTCTCAGTAGAGTGTGCCACTCTTCTGGAAGCTGCTTGAACCCAATCTTTTAGGGTATTTATGGAGGTTCCATTGTGTAGGCATGATTATTAGTCTCCTGCCCCTTTCTCTTCATTGGAGGTCAGGGGGTGGGGCCGAAAGTTCTAATCACTTGGTTTGTTCCTCTGGCAACCAACCCCCATCCCAAAGCTATCTTGGGGTCCATCGAGAGTCACTTCATTAGCATAAACTCAGGTAAGTTTGAAAGGGACTTATTATGAATAACAAAAGATGCTCCCTTCATCCCTATCACTCAAAACTACAAGGGTTTTAGGAGCCCTTTGCCAGGAACTAGGGACATGATGAAGACCAAATATATATTTCTTATTATACCACAATATTGTAATGTCGACCAAGAAACACAGAAGGATGCGAATAAGAAAAGAGTTTATTTGGAATCTTAGGCATTGAAATTTCACAGACACAGATTCAGATAAAACTGAAAGAGTGTTCCAAGGAATAGAAAGAGTCAAGGGTTTATAAAGGCAAAAACCTCATGGTTATTAAAGTTGCCTGGCAAGAATTATGACTGACTGTGATGCAATAAAGAACATGTTTGTCCTTAAGGGCTATGCCGTGAGTTATTTTAGGGTAAAGGTCTGATAAGCATCTTTAGTTTCTGGAACATTGGGCAGATGTTCTGGATGCCTGAGTTAAGACAGTAAGTGGTCAAAGTTCAGATTACATCCAGGCTGAGACCTGCATAAGTCACACTTCCTCAGTGGCCTGGCAGTTCCATTTAAGAGAGCTCTCTTACCAATACTGACTCCATTTTTATTTTCTTTTCATAATAGACAGTACCTTGAATAGCTATCTCATCTCTTAAACATTATAAACATATTATTTTTGGTGTTGGCTATCTTAGGGATCAGTTATCCACTAGTTAGTTTTCAGTAAATTTGACCATTAGCCATACTGACTGAAAAAATAAAATGAATTGGGGGTGGAAAACACAAGATGATTAAAAGAAACTTGCATAATTGAAAACATTAACAGAACAAATTTTAAAAATAACTGCAGTGATAATAGGTAACAACATTTCACTTAACCAATGAAGGAAGGGTTGCTGTCTTACAGAAAAAAAGGAAACACAAAAGAAAAGAAATCTTTACAATTTTGCTAGTGAAAAAATGCATTTGGCAGAGACTGTATTGATCTAAACAGAAACCTCTATGGACAAAACACTAAATAAAGTGTATTCCTCACCTCCCATTGGAATATGCCTTTTCTTTTTTTCTTAAGTCTCTGAGTACTAAGTTAAATTTTCCATGAACTTTGTATGTGCAATATACATGCAAGACAATACATGAGTAATAAAATACATGTGTAATAAAACACGTGTAATAATATACAAGATTTTAAATTCCTATCTAAATTCTAATCAGGCATTAAAACTTGGTTTTAGGGTATTTTAGAAAATGAGAAAGAAGTAGGCTAGTGTTCTTTCCATATTCTGGTTGTACATTATGTATTACCAGCCACATACTCAGAATGGGGTCTAGGAGAGAATTCACTGATATGTTGTTAATTAATGGCTATAAGTCATAAAGTATCTTACTGGTAGTTGAGAAAATTGCAACATAATATATAAGGGACAAAATTTCAATTAAAAAAAAAAAGTCCTAGGGTGATAATTTTGTCCAAAATTTAATATAAAATTATTTAAATATTAACTGTGTGAATTAGTAAATGTAACTGATTTTGTAGTCATAGCTGAGATACTAATTAACATCTATATCAAATAAGTGGCAGTAAAAAATTATCATTTATGAAATACGCCATCATATGAAATTATTCACTTAAAATCTTATGGACCCATACACAGAAATTGATTATTGTGTTTTCTTCCTTTATACATTATCTTCATGGATTATACATTTACTAATTTAAACTGAATGCATTTACTCATTCAATAAATACTTGTTGGGCAACTAACCATGTGCCTGGAATTGCTTCTGTTCTGTATATAATATGCTACTTGCCTTGCAAGGGTTAAATAATATTGTTTTATGTAAAGAAATACCTATTATGCTTGCAAAATAACTAAAACAGGAGATGCAAAATTTCAAGGTGAGATTTATGCTGTGTATTATCTCAAATAACCTAATCATTAAGGCCATCAAAATTAAAACAGGGTAGATATAGTTTTTTTAATTGTATTAACTATGTATGTTAATCTTAGAAAACTGTAGTAGACTATTGTTACAAGCATTAATAAGAAGCACAATTTTCAGAAGTTTATCATGAATGAAGAATGTGTCGTATCTTATAAATGTTAACTACATCATAGATCCTGAAGTAATATGCTTTCATCTTTTATCTTAGTATATGAAAGTGTCAGCAAAGCTTATCTCTATCTAGTAGAGTTTATGAGATTAAAAATTTCCAATTGCTAGTCATCTCAATCAATGCAATATTTCTTATTAAATAATTTAAATTGATTTGTAATAATCAATCAAAATTATGGTGGGTTCATGCAGCAATAAATCTGAAATGATACTAAGTATAAAACCTTGTTATTCCTTCACATAGCAAGTATTTACTAAGCACTTCCTATAATGCAGGAATTTTACTAGACAGCTAGATGCTGAATATAAAAAATGATCCAAGTTTCCAAGATTGAACAAAGGCATCTAACTGAGGAAATAATCTGTGGCCATCAAAAAGGATCAATTCTCACCTTAAACTCTTAGCCAAAGTTCCATTGTTATTTGTTATCACCCATAATTTTATTCTCTCACTGCTTAATGCATTTGTTATTGGTAAACAATCTCTTATACCCCCTTTTCTCTCTCATACTCTGCCCCATATCCCTTTAAAACAAATGTTAAATGTGATATTAATTTCAGATGATTTGTTGAGTGAACTAGCTAATTAATACATAAGATAAAAGCGAATATGTTAGGCATGTCACCCTAATGGACTTCACCATCTACTGAATCAAAGGTAATATTGCATAACTCTGTGCTTTCCAAACTTTAACATTTATACCAATCACCTGTAGTACTTGTCAAAAATGAGTAATCTGTTTCAGTAAATCTAGGATGTGGCCTGAGCTTCTGCATTTCTAACTCAACATTCAGTTGTCAATGCCAATCATTATTCTCCATTACTGAGGTAAGATCCTTCTGTGTACTCTCCCAAAAGCCTTATGAATCTTGAGGTCCTTCTGGACTCCTGGACCCAGTTCCAATGTGTACGCTGGCAGGAGGGAGTTTAGGGGGCTTTTCCACACCAAGGAGTAATTCTTGAGACTCTAGCTGGGTGTCCTACAGTTCATCTCAGTTCTGTCACTATTTACCTGGAGACAGCATCAGACACCACAGGTTCAGGTTAAGGGTTCAGTCCCACAGCACTGCCCTCCACTCTCACCTCAGATACCAGTTACAAGCCCTGTGCTTCTGACCAACTGGCTATAAATCAGAGGTTCCCAGGACACCCCACGCCCACCCCGCTTTGGTTTGATTAATCTGCTGGAGAAGTTTACAGAACTCAGAGAAAGATTTTACTCACTAAGTTTCCAGTTTATTATAAAAAGATATAAATCAGGAACTGCCAGATGGAAGAGATGTATAGGGCAAGGTATGGAGAAAAGGTGCTGAGCTTTCATGCTGTCTCCGGGCATGCCACCCTCCCAGCACCACCACATGTTCACCAACCCAGAAACTCTCTAGACCCCATCTTTTTAAGGTTTTATGGAAGCTTCATTAAATAGGCAGGGTTGATTAATTCGTTGACCATTAGTGATTGAGTCAACCTATGGGCCTCTCTCCCCTCCCCAGACGTTGGGGTTGGGGCAAGTTCCAAGCCTCTAATCACATGGTTGGCTCCAGAGGCAACCAGCCCGGTCCTTAGGTGCTCTTCAAAAGTCACCTCATTAATATAAAAAAAGACAACTCTATCACTCTCATCACTTAGGAAATTCCAAGGGTTTTTTAGGCACTCAGGGCCAGAAATGAGCATGAAGACCATATATAAATATTTCTTGTAAATCACAGTATCACATGAGGTGTCTAGTTTGGCTGGAGGCAACAGGTACTCTTCCCAGCTGTACATGAGTCCTCTACTCCTTCCTGGTGCTTATATCCCCAGCCTTGGTTAGGTACTCACATTTATCTGTGGATCAGTACTCAACACCAGAGTACTGTGTCAAAAAGGATCCTCTACAAACTCTAGAGTTCTTTTTCTATCCAGCTCTCTCCTCGCCAGTATTCTGATCTGCAAACTCTAGCCCACTCTGTCTCCCCAAACTTGCAGTACTTTCTTCTCAGCTCAGGCACTCTGCCTTGGTTTAGTCTCACTACATCACAGCCTAGAAACTCTCCCAAGACTTGAATCTGGGGAAAAAGGACGACTCACTTCATTTGTTTTTCATCACTCAGGAATCACTGTCTTTCAATGTCTATCGTCTAATATTTTATAAAGTGGTCTGTTTTGAGGATGTTTCTAGCAGAAGGGTAAAATTGGTCCCTGTAAGCTCATCTTGGTCAGAAGCTGACATCCCAGTAATCCTTAAAATAATTTTTAAAAATTTAAAATATTTTATAAAAAGTTTTACTGTAAGGTAATATTAAAAATATACAGTCTCGTCAATTGCCTTATGAACCTGTATATCTACAATAATTAAATTAAGAAAAAAAATCCCTTGAACTAATGCTAATATTCCTAGCCTTAATTTGTTACTGATGTGCTACAACATATGAGAGTGCAAACAAAAATATTTACTTGAAAAAGTTTTTTCTTACCTTTGTATACGTATAACAAACACTAGCGGATACCAATGCTTGGTATCAATTGCCAATAAACATATTAAGGTATATAAGCTAAATTATATATATATGTCTATATGAATTTATATGTATCCTAAACATGTATATATTATCTAAATAAAATATATTAGACACATATATACTATATTTAGGTCTCATTTATACCTAAGTCAGGTAATGTCTAATAATCTTTAAATTGAGATATACTATATATATTAAATGCCATAGTTTAATAACCCTTACCTTTTAAAATGTATCTTAAAAATTAAACTTAATGGGATAAAAAATCATCTAATACTTACTTTACTGTGCAAAATCAGGCAGAGTCTACAAATAAGTAAAACTTTTTTATCAACTGAATTTTTGATACTATCACAATCTTAGATTTATTTGTGCTTTTTAAAATCTTATCTTGCATTATGTCAGGACATTCTGTATGAGCATACACTCATCATTGGTTAAACTTATTATACATAATCATATTTACTTCACTTTATCTTTGCAGAATAATCAAATTATGATCCTTTCAAGGGCTTATCACATTGAGTACACTCTGTAACTATGTTTTGGATATTCATCATGAGATTGAATAGCAATGTTCTTCCCTAAAATTAAGGATGGACCATATAATATAATTTTTAAGAACAATAACATTATATACATTGTACCATAAATGCAGTATATTCTTACATTTATTTATTGTTTATTAATGGTTTTAGATTATTCAAGCATAGAATAAGGTAGTAAAATCTTAATTTCCTTTTTTTTAAATTAACGTTACAAAATTACAGAAAGATGTTTGAAGTTAGAGATACATGGTTTTAATTCATTCATTTAGAGCTGAGTCTCATTTACCTTACCTGTGCTTATAACTCCTTTGTAAAATGCAAACTATAAAACCTACCTTCAAGTGGGGGATGTTTTGTAAATTAGTCATTCAATGCTAGCAAAACACTTAGTGCATTGCATGGTGATAATTTACATATGTGATAGTTTATTTCCTTCATCTTTAAGACTCCTGATTGTAATGAGAGGGGGAAAGTAGAGCACTAATGAACACTTTATTGAAATTTTTCCAGGATAGAAACCTCTTTATATTTATTTTGAGGTCAGCTTTTTCAATACAATCTTTAAATTGACATCTTATTTTACACACTTGAAAGATTGTAATGTATAAATGTTGATTAATCTGACAAGCTGATTCAGGTTAACATGCTAATGAATGAAAATGTCTACTGTAGCTTGTATTTATCTCAGGTTGCACATTTGCATTTTAACTAGGACTTTGAAAGTATTAACTCATAGGTATTATAGAAAAATCTGAACAGGTTTATGAAGAATAAAGTTGAGACAGTAATCTTTCAAACATAGCCCCTACATAGATGCTTGCACTTCATAAATTACTATTATCTGTCACCTTCATTTTAATAACACCATCCCACAACAGATATTTAAACTGCTCTCCTCACTCAGAAAAGCACTAGATATTCTCAGTATTAACACAAAATATGAGCTCAAAAAGATAATAAGATTGAGCCTCCTTAGGGGAGGAGTGTGGTGTGAGCCTGATACCTCTCTGGTTCTCAACCATGAAGTGTACAGCATTTCTCTTCATGGGTTGATTCATTACTGAAAGGCTTAGCTATCCCTTCTACAACATTTCCATTTTACAGCTACTCACAATGCATTAATTATAATAAGGTAGACACTGAAATTTTACCTCTATTGCCAAATTCAATGAAATAAAACTCCCTCATTCTAGATATATTAACACTTTGGGAACTCTTGCTTTCCAGCATTATATATCTTCAGATTTGCTGATGTGTACGTATTTATTTAGACCAAATGTATAATAACTACAGTTGAGATTTCAGAGGATAATTATTCCTTAGCTAACCAAACATGTTGTCAACTTTAAGAAATAAAGATTATCTACAAGAAACACTTATAAATTATGGTTAATAAAGAGTAGTTTGTATGCTCTATATCTTATTGTTTTAAAATGTATTGTATTTATCTTTTAATATTGTTGAAATGTTAGAAAATTTAAGAAGTACAAGGATAACTCAATGCTTACATTTAGCTTATATTTGTTATAGAAGATATTAAATGGATGGATAGAGAGACAGATAGATGATAGCTAGATATGTTTTGAAATAACTTTTAGTCTCCAACAACATATTGTTTAATTGTTTGAAGTTTCCCTTTATGACTGTAAACAAAATGTATTTATCCAATCCCCTGTTGCTGAACTTGAATTTGTTTCAAATTTTTTCCTTTTATAAAAATGCTGTGAGCGCATCCTTCTGAATATTTGATCCATCATTAATAATTTCTTTGAGATGAATTTAAAAAGTGGAATTGCTGTAGTAGGCACAGTATTTAAAACTATTGGTTGATATTATTTGATATACATATGTTAAATAATTGTTTGCTATTTTGGTCAGATATTATGCTAAGTGATAAAAGTAACTAAATTACATGCACACTAATAAACGATGCTTTAATTCATTAAACTTATAGTTTAGTGTGTGATGCAGACATATATTAAATAACTAATAATTACAGACTGGTATTTGTTCAGAGCACCATGACACCATATGTCAAAGCAACTTGAATTTCTTAGGAAGCCTATTCTGGAGAAATAACATTTTCATTTTCAGATCTCAAGTTGAATAGGAGCTAGCTTGGTGATGAAGTGAAAAGGTGAAGGGATGGATAGTTCCCTGTCATCAGAGGGAATAGCATGGGCAAATGCAGGAGGCTAGAAGAAATATGACCTCTCAGATAAATAAGAAAAAAACAAACAAACTGGTAATTGGAACACAGCAAATGGAAAGAGTTGAGAGGAGGCTGAACAAGTAGACAAACTCCATGCCATATAGTACATCGTAACACATTTTAAGGGCTTTGGGTTTTTTTTTGTTTGTTTGGTTGGTTTTTTGTTTGTTTGTTTGTTTTTCCCTAAGAGTATTGGGAAGGCATTGGAGATTTTTAATCAAGAAGATGGCATAATCATTTTAGCATTTTGTAAAGGTCAGGTTGACTACACATGAGCCCCAAAATCCTTATTTGAAAAGATTATCAATACCAGTTGACTTCTGCTATTATGACAAAGAAGAGAAAGGAAAAAATACCTGTGAGGCAGAATCCTATTGAAGTCCTCATTTAGGGACAGTGGATCAATTATATAGGTCCATTTAATTAATTAATTAATGCAAAGGGAAAAATACTAACCTAAGAACTTTGCTTTTTTCCTGGGCACAAGATAGATCCACCTACTCATTTTCTATCCTTAATATTAGCCCCATGAGAAAGTTATATGGAGATATATAATGACTTCCCATTCCTTTTTCTCCAACGCGTTTGGCAGAAACATTTGAAAAAGAGGATATTCTTAACTTGGTTGATCACTTAGCATTTAACAAAATTAGCCTTCAAGTCTATTAAGGAGGTCTAAAAAATTCCATATATACTTTATTTTAAGCTCTACTTCCAGAGTTCCAAATGCTACCAGTTAGAAAATTTCTCCAGCTAACACCTTTACAGGCAATCATAAGAGATGTCCACAGATCTTAAGTTTGCTTCTATCTGAACTTCCCTCACCCAAGTCACAACTGGTCTTGCTTCACAAGTTTAGAGAAATGGATCCCAAGAAAGAGGCTCACTTCCCCTAAGAGATCGTAAGAAATAATTCCACCATGCTTCCCATACTTCTTTAACTAAGCATCTGAAACCTAAACCTCGTCAGTCATCCATCATCACCCAGACTTTTATCTCTCTTGCTTCTTTTATATTTCTTATTGTATTCAAAATTCTATCCCTTTTTGACTCCCATAACATCTTGCACTGAGTCCTCTAAACTTCATATGTCCTCAAGTAAAATCGTATTCTAATCTAGTACTTGCCTGTGAGAATACTGCTTTCTCTGAAGTCCTTTAAAGTGTAGGCTACTTCAAACCGTATTCTCCAATGTCTCATTACAACTCAATCTCCTGATTACCACTGCAAGACTTTATTCCTATCATCTATCTAAGAAACCAGGCTCCTTAATTTTTTCCCATCAATCCAACTACTCTCTAGCCTTCATGTTAAAGAAAACTCTCAAACTGTCAATTCCAATTGATTCACTAACAGATTTGCAATATAGCTCTTCTTCACCACTGCTATCACCATTATTGACAGAATCACCTGGTTTAAGCAATAAGAAATCTTTAAAAACCCGTGTTAGTTATTTTAGTAAATTAACAAAGTCAACAAACATCCAGATTGTTACTGTATTTCCATTCTGATATCCACAGGCTATTATCTTGCACCATGTCTACTGATTGAGACTAGAAAAGGGTGTTACAGGTGATGAGAACTGAATTAGAAAATGAATCAAAATAAGAAGTGGAAAATTATGTTCAATGGAATTTTGATTGAAGATTAGGGGGAACCATATAAAAATGGAAACATGAACTCAGCAAATTGGTAGAAAATAAAAGTTATTATGAATATTTTCTTCAAATAATGGAGATAAGTCTAACTAAATTCTGTGATAAAGGGTTTAGTGGGGAAACAAAAAACATTTTCTAGTACTTCTAAAAGAAATACAGGTGGAAATAAGGATAGTAGTGTGAGGTTTTCAAGAATATGATCTACTTAATGACTAAATTTATACTCCAAATGAAGTCAGAGAAGTAACTGTAATGTTTTATACAACCACTTCTCCATTTCTAAATACTTAACATTGATTTGTTTTCTATTGCTGGAACTCCACCTTAATTTTTTTCCCATATGGCTTATAAAGACACTGAAGAATGGACTTGAAGTGTTAAAATGATATGGAGAGGATAAAGAGGGAGATGTGCCATACACAAAAGTTTAGATATAGTTTTTTTTCTTTTAAATACAGAAATGAGATATTTTATCTCTATTATTATCTATTTTTATTATTTAAGCAGATAATTATTTATTATTATTATTTTATTAAAACAAATGATTCTTATTAAAGGAATTACTAAAGAACTACAAAGATTGACTCAGGTCAGATTTTGAAATGTCTATAATGGTTTTGAATGTACAAACAAAGGAATATTAAAAATAAACAAGATATGAAATAATGTAGCTAAACTAAGGAAAGGAAAAGAGTTTGTAGAATATTTTGTCTATGGATGGAGTAACAAGGACCCAATGAAGGCTATTGGAAGTGCTAAGGGAGAAGAAGAAACATGATAGAAAAGACCTTAGCTCTATTGTTGATAAAACATAGAAAGCAAGACCGAAGTAGAAATATAATTTGAATGAAATATTTTGACCTATGACAAAGAAAATGATGACACTTGAAATGTAAATAAGACTAGAGATAATTTATAAAATTTGGAAGGTATAATATTCTTCAAAAGAGTGAATTTCATTTATCCATACAATAAAATGGTCTATTTTCTTCAAGTTTAGTCAAGCAGTAATATCACGAGGTCTTGAAATATTTTGGAAATCATAAATTAAGAATGGGTTGAATGACAGATTTGCTTTTTCCTTGCATATTGTTATTTGGTGCATCTCTGGTGTTACAGGAAAACTGTAAAAAACATCGACAATAAACAACACTCTATTATTCTTTAAGCTTTACTTGAGTAGTAGCAGAATCAATAAAATTGGAATGAGTGAAGAAACAGCATAACTATTTAACATTCTATGAATTGCTCATATGTGTTAAATTAGTATTTAATGAAATGTGCATGTTAACAAGATAGGGTTATGTGGCTCTTTATTGAACTTGCTGCACCCAGGATGTTATTTTTACAGAGTAAATTTTATAATTTTGCTGCAACCTATTTTTTTCAAGGGCACTGATTTATACTACCAAGAATCCAATAAGTCCAGGTTTATATTCATACTTTTACCTTGTTAAACACATGTGTCAGAAGCATTGCTTATACAGAGATACATTTGCTTTATATTTATATGTGAATTAAGTATTAAGAATTATTTACTTTTTGAAGATAATTCTTTTAAATCAGGAGTAACATGCTCAGAAGATTAAAAGGTTGTAAAAATTCAGATTGAGACTTTATGTTAGCTTTGTTTGGTAAACATACAAAAATCATACTGAAAATGAATTCTATAAAATTAGTATTTTTGAAATAGACCAGTAAATAGCAATTCACATGATGGTAATGAGACTTGTGAGAATCCATTGTGTGATGACCTAAATATGATTTAGTGAAATTGCTCTAAAGTGAAATTTTATAGAAGGAATTTTGATATCTTGTCTTCATTTTCATATGAAATCAGAATTGTAATCCTAAAAAAGGTATATTTTCTGTATTTTGACAATAAAGTTAATTCAAAGTATCAAGGGGGAGAGTAAGCCACCAACATGATGTGCCCACTGGAAATTGCAATCTAGAATATTAAAGACCCAACTTTAAATGTTTTAACCCCCTCACTGTAGAGAGAAGGAAAGGGAAAGGGAATGACCAGTTTCATTAATGTTAAAAACTAAAAAAGTAATATCTTCTAGTTGGGAGAATAAAAGTAAGCAAAAATACACAAGGCAATAGATAGTGTATGAGATGGTAAGAAGTCTATGGAAAAAATAAAAAAAACTGAGGAAAGGGTAATAGGTCTTGCCTTGAGAGATAAGTTTTTGCTTTAAATGAGGGTGGGCCTTTCTGAAGAGGTGCTATAAAGTTATGACTTACAGGAGGTTAGGAAGCAAGCCACAGGTGTATCAGAGGGAAAATACTTTTAAGCAGAGGGAATTAAATGTACAATGATCATAATATGACAGGAGTGTTCTTGGCACGTACAAAAAACAGCACTACCTTGAGGGCAGTGTTCCTGGAACTGAGTGAGCCAGTGAGGAGGAATATGGCAGGAGATACGGTCAACATACCCTGGGCCATCTAAAATGCTCTGTCTTTACTCTGGATGCAAATCCATGATTGTTATCTAAGCAGAGGAAGTGATTCACCTTAACTTTCAAAATGCTAATTTTGGCTGCTCTTTTGAGAAGTAACTATAGGAGGACAATAGCAGAAATAGAGTCAGAAAACTTTTATAAGTTATCATCAAAACTTGGGGGCTTCCCTGGTGGCGCAGTGGTTGAGAATCTGCCTGCCAATGCAGGGGACACGGGTTCGAGCCCTGGTCTGGGAAGATCCCATATGCCGCGGAGCAACTGGGCCCGTGAGCCACAACTACTGAGCCTGCGCGTCTGGAGCCTGTGCTCCACAACAAGAGACGCCGCGACAGTGAGAGACCCGCGCACCGCGATGAAGAGTGGCCCCCACTCGCCGCAACTAGAGAAAGCCCTCGCACAGAAACGAAGACCCAACACAGCCAAAAATAAATAAATAAATAAATAAATAAAAATAAAAAAACTTGGATATCCAAGTCTAGAATTCAGAAGAGAAGTCTTCAAGGGAAATAACACGAAGACAACAACTATTGTAGAATATTTATAACCATGAGATTGCATGAGGACCTCAGAAAAATAGAAAGTGTAGATAGTGTAGCAAAGAGGACTGAGAACTGAGCCTAGGGCACTGGGAGTTACAGAACAATCAGTAAAGTTGACTATGAAGGAACACTCAAAGAGGAGAAGAGAGAAAGTGTCGTATTGAAAATTAAGTGAAAAAGACATGAGTGACTACCTGTGTCAAATACTATTGGTAATTCAAATATTATGAGGCCTAAAAATTACGAGATTTAACAACCTAGAGATTTTTGTTGGTCTTTTCTAGAGCTGTTCCAGTAGAGTAGTAGGAAGACAGTGTGTATGTAGTGAGTTCAAGAAATGATTAGAGGAGTGGAATTAAAAATATAGATAACTCTTCAGAAGAGTTTTGAAATAAAGAAGATAGAAAAAATAATTGTCAGTAGCTAGAGAAATATTTAAAGTCAAGAGGGTTTCTCTCTCTGTGTATAATGTGTGACAAATTGGACCATATTTGTTTGCTTTTGCATAATACACAGCAAAAGGGGAAAATAAATGATATAAGAGAAAAATGGGAGAAATGCTGGAGCAATGGCTTTGAGTGGGAGCTAGAAGAAAAGATCAAGGTTATTGATCCTCACGGCAATTTGTGAAAAGGGTAGTATTATTATCTCATTATAACAGTGAATCTGGGTGCTCAACATGATGCTTAGACATTGACTTATTGTCTAGCCCTTCCCACCATACTTTTATCTTTATCTGTTGAAATCCATTGCCAAAATAGTAACATTAAATTGATGATGATGATGATCTTTCACTTTAGTCAGAGACTGAATAGGATCGAGAAGGTGCAAACAATGGAGGTGATGGTAGAGTATTTATAGTCCACCTGGACTGTGTCCTCAGTAATTTGAAGGAAGGGTCAGAAGATAAGAAGCTAGAGGAATGGAGAAATCTGAATGAGAGTTGGGTCCAATGAGGAAGTGAGGTACAGAGATTAGGAGATATTCCTTATGCTTATTTTCCCCCAGAATCCAAGCCTACCCTTGAACACAGAACCGATAACATTGGAGACAATTGGTAAGTCTTAACAAAACCCTTACCATAATTGTAGAAGCCACTCTTAGAAATGGCTATTTGTAGAAGATTTTTGGAGAGCCAATATTTAAAAAAATAAAAGCACAACGGAGGAAAAAAAAAACCTGACAATTAGTCTTTGGTGGCACATTTGTAATTACAGTATAAGTGCTTTTTGAATTGTGTCACATACAGCCCTGTAAAGTCCAAAATAAATAAATAAATAAAAGTTATATGAAGTTAATCAGTAGAAATCTCCTACCATTGTCCTAGTTTCCCAATCCTTGGTAAAGTATTTCTTGTAGGACAATGAACTATCATTTTGCCTAGGACATTTTATTTTGTTGTGTTGCCTATTTTATAATATTTGGCAGCCTTCAGTTTCCCCCTGTTATATCTAGCACCATTTCATTCAGTTTTGATAATACATGAAACCATGTTCATGATCTGAGAATATATTTATTATTTGTTTTATACATTTTTTTCTTCCAATCAATAAATATTTATTGATCATTCATGGTGACTCATATCCTTACTTAGGCATGAGGAATAAAATGATCTGAGTTTGAGTATAAAAGAAGCTACAATTGCTGAAGGCAGAGGGATCAGACTGTGCAAAGACTGGGTGCAGAGGGAGGCATAACACATGGGGTGGTAGCTGGAAGGAACTGTACAGGTCCAGTTTCAAGTTACCTTTTAATAGGAAGTAATAGAACATGTTTAAAAAATCAAGGTGAAAATCCAGTTGAGAGGGAATAGTTAAATAAGCAAGGAAGAGAGGAGAGAAGTCAATTGTTTAATTTTCCAGAGAAGGCTGAATGGGTCAGAACCCAAAGTGCACATGATGGTATGAGCTTTTGACAGTAGAGAAAAAGACCTTCTCCTAGCCAAATAGAAACAATGTACAAGAGGTTCCAATGTTTTTAGATTTGGATTGGAGAAAGCAGAAATTTGAGTTCTTTCTGATTTTCTACAGGAAATAGATGAGTGTATCTTTTGGACAGATGGAGAAAATGAAACATCCGAGATTTGAGAGGACATGAGACCTTGTTTGCATAGGTGGGAAAAGTGAATGAGTCAGACAAATATGATAACATCACTGTTAGGTATCAAGAACTGATTTGAAATTGATGGTGTTGAATTTGTAGTGGGCCAACCTTTCCTGTTGTTTTACCTATTCCAGTAATGCTTGGCAGTTCACACATTTCGTAGAAATGAAAATGGTTTCAACATTTTCTAGAAGGTAATTTGCAAAAAAAAACTTTTAAATGTCTCAAAAAACCACATACTTAATAACTAGGCAATATCAACACCCAAAATATGTGGTGATAACATAATTATTAATAGAAACAAAGTCATATATATAATGGTTAAACATGGTTTAATATTTTATTTTGGAAATAACACAAATATCTAAAATTAATACATATTAAAAATAATTTTTATTATTTCCATGTATGAAATATTCTGTAAGCAGTAAGATGAAGTCTTCTATTTCCTAATATTGAAAGCTTTCCCTCATATTAGGTATAGAAAAATAAATCATAGGATGTTGTATATTACATGATATCATTTATTTGAAATGTATATAAAAATGCAAACAAAAATATTTAAGGTTATATCTCAGGGTATATTGTTTATTCTTGAATGATAGAATTCAAGTCAAATATTGGACCTTTTATTTATCTGAAGTATGTTTTATTTCATCAGAAATTCTGTATATTTGTTTCATCCTATTGTTTTGTAAATCCATGTAATTTCGTTAAGAATTTTCTCAATTCCTCATTTATTAAAAAGTACTAGTAATATAGTTCAAAACCAGAGTTAGCATATATGTGAAACTTAGTTCAAGGTTGTAAATGAACATTAATTAATTTCTTAGTTTAGCACAGTCTCCGCTTCTGAAGTAGCCTTTTATTATTTGGAGAATGGATTTTTCTGTGATTTAGCCAAGTTGATTTAGCCAAAAGGGAGTGACAGCCTCCTTATATGAGCCCTGTCTCCACATCCTCAGTCTTCTGGTCAAAGTGATTGATTCATTTGATGATATACACATTATCTTAATCAGCCCTGCTAAAGTGATTCCCTAGAGTTTTCCAAACCAAAGACAATGTAAGAAAGAATGTTTTACACAGTTTACATTGTCACAAAGCTGTAAAAATATCACCCTCAAACTGCTAGGGGGTCTGATCATTTCTGAGAAAATTCTCTGGGAAAAATAAGCCAACACACTTGAGGGAGTCTAGTCCTTACACTTCAGAGTTTATTTTTTTTATACAATTCTAACATTCTTGGGCTAGCCCAGGATTTTTCTAATGAATTTCCTTTTAGTTTGATTGAGGTTTGTAATACTAGAAATAGGATGATATTTTATCAATGAAGACCTAATACTATCTACCCAGAATTTAATATTTCATAGAAAAATTTTACTAAGCTATTTGTTGTAGGTTCTATTTAAATCAAAATTATTTTTGGAAAGGTTTTGGGATATGTGAGTTCTATGCCCACTATCTATTTTATTATGATGTATTTTTTTAAGTTGATACAATAAAAAATTTGCTTATTTCCTATGTTTAATTGCAAAATCAAATTAATTATCAAATGCATTTTAAAAATGTATTGATACTTTTACACAATTCATTGTTAAGATAAAAATATATGAATGAATGAATAAATGAATGAATGAATGAATTCTTAGTTCTACTTCCTAGAGATAATAATTATGAGGAGGAGAAGGATGAGGGGGAGGAGGAGGAGGAGGATAAATGTGAAAATTTTTCGCAGTGTGATATATAAATGATAAAAATTTTTTTAATTGGGAAATATTTTATATAAAGTTGTATGCACTGTTTTTACTTAACATTATGTTGTGAGCCTCAAGAGTTCAAGAATAAGAATTGTTGTAAGTAAATTATATTTTCTCTATATGAAATTTAAATTCAAAAGAAACCCTAGAAACTTTAACCTTGATAACCTCTTTGAAACAGAATTATAACCTCTTTGAAAGTTGTACTTAGATTCTTGGTATTTGGAAGCCATAACTTCTCAACTGCTTTCTTACTTCTCAATTTCTTTCTTAGGTTAAATTAAACATAGGACTCACATTAGTGACTATCACTTATCAGGCATAATACATGCACAGACACACACAGATACAATATAAAATTAGCTACCTAGCTTGAAAATTTAACAAAACTAGTATTTTAATTCCTATGGAGACAGGCATATAATACTTTGTTTTTGTGCTTTGTATAAGTTGAAATATATATTGTTTTAGTGTACAACTTGCTTGATAATTTTTAACTTTAATGATTCGAAATTATCCAATTATTCTATGGAAACAGCAGGTTTTTAAATTTATTCACAATATGATAGTATTTTATGTGCGTTCAAATAATATTAAGTTGATACAATCTGAGTAGATTAAATATAATGAAGGAATATCTAAAGGAAAAAATAAAGCTCTATTTTAATTTAAAGACATATTTTATTCTTTCACTACACTTCTGATTTCAATTCACTTTTGGTTTACTTCTCTCTTTCTCTAACCTGCTAAATTATTTCTCTATGAAAAGTAAAGAATCAAGTACGTTGTTTTCTCAGCACTTCTGATTCAGTAGTAATATACTAATCTGTATATTTTTCCCCCAAATAATCTTTTTATTAATAGTCTAGTTACTTATTTGACTTAGAATCCAGATAATTGCAGCAGTGATCAACTTAACTGTGTTTGGTTAAGAAACACAATCAAGACTGCTTTCTTACTTTCTTCTCTTCCTCAATTATGTGCATCGCTGATCTCTTTCTGTTGACAACATTGCCCTGCTGTAGCACTACTTATTTCCCAGGGGACTCAGACCATCATAAAGAAAATTCTTAGTCTAGAGCACAAAACCATACCGAGTCAAGACTTAAAGACAATACATGATATTTAATCACAGCTGAGGAATTATAAACAGTTGAAATGAATCTTTAAAAAGAAGAAAAGTCAAGGAAGCATATTTTATTATTGTTAAAGGAAGAACTAAATAAATCTGTTTGGATGTCTGAATCCCAATTCTCTGCTAAACTACTTAGGCTATAAGTTATGCTATAACTTAGTGTAGGCTTGTATAACATTTTATTTAAACCATTTTAGTAGCCTCATGTTATCTGTCTTGTCTTCAGTGTTTTTCCATCTTCCCATTTACAGCCAATTCATTCTGCAGTGTTAACAAATTAATCTAAAATTAACAAATAAAATAAACAAAACTGTGTTCTCTCTCTTTACTGCTTAAACAAAAACACCACCATCACCAGCAACCAACAAATAAATAAAGAATAAACACAAAAATAGTCTCAGCTCCTTGGTTTGTTTTTCAAATACCTATGAATTCTCTCCCAAACCTACTTTTCAGCCAGCTTCAGAGCCACTCGCCAACACAAGCACTACTGTCCAACCAATTTCATCATTCTACTCAAAGCAGTGATTTGCTTTCCTGCCTTTTAAATCCTCATTGTGTGCATTGAAAATTTTATGTTCATTCAGGGGCAAACTCCAACATCAACAACTTTTTCGTACCTCCTTTTATTAATTAATATGCCCTTGATTACTATATATTTTCTCCTTCCTCCTAAAGCACCTAGATATCACACCATCTCTTCTGACTGATCAGTTGATACTGAGCATGCACGTCTTCTTTCTGAACTCAGAGATACTTGCATTCTGAGGTTACATGATAAAATTTTGTACTTGAAGATGATGTTTGTCACGCACATGTATTGTTATAAAGCCTTATTGAATGCCAGTTACCGCTGGTAACTGATTCTAGGAATCGGGCTAGGCTTTGGGATAAAAATAAGAGAATTCTGCCTTGCAAGAAGTGTTAGAGGAAAGTAAAAACAAGGCAATTTATAATAATTTGAAAAGAATGCACTCCTATGACGTGTATAGATATTGGTATGACCAGTCTGAAGAGAAATTTGTTAAATTGTATCAAAAGCCTTGAAAATATATATAAAATGTGATTCAGCAATTATACTTCTTACATTTTAGAGATAAGCAAGTTGATTACAAATAAAGTATTCTTAGCATAGTTTATACTGGAGAATTTTTCTAGGTAGTAAGCTGGGACAATTGTAAGCCTTAACCCCGTTTGCTTCCTATCTTCCAAGGATTATCATTCTTTGTTACCTAAAGTTTAATATCTTGAATATATTTGTTTCATACAGTTTATCTCTCTTTGATAGTTGTTTCAAATAGTAGGGTAACTCTGGTCACTCTTTCTGTATCTTGGCCAGGAATAGACTCTTGTCTATTACTTTCATTTTTCTTCTGTACATAATGATTCTTTTTATTCTTGTTGACTAAAAAAAAGTTCTCTTTATCTTTGGTTTTCAATAGTCTTACTGTGATGTGTCTTGGTATGTTTTTCTTTATAATTGTCTTGCTTTGGATTCTCTGAGCTTCTTGGATCTGACTTTGTTGTCTTTTGTTAATTTGGGAGAACTCTTAGCTGTTATCTTTCTTATATTTTTCTACCTTACTATTTTCCTACTGAAACAAAAATTACATATATATTAGAAATTTGATATCATCCTCTTAGGTTCTATGATTTGTTTGTTTTCTCTTTGATGTTCTCATTTTAGTTCCATTTGTGTAGTTTCAATTGTACACTTTCAGAGCATTCTTTGCTCTGGTGTGTCCAGGTAATTGTAACTGCACTAAAGAAATTCTCCATTTCTGATACTGTGTTTTCAATTTTTAACATTTTAATTAGATTTTTTACAGTTTATTTTACTCTGATGAAATTTTATATTTTTCCATTTATATGTCCATTTTTCTAAACTATTTTCTTTAATATATAAATATAGTTACTCTGAAGGTTTGATAGTTCCAACATCTGAGCTTATCTATTCCTACTTATATTAACTATTTTATCTTTTCATAATGGGTAGTTTATTACTGCTTATTTTGTGTTTCATAGTTTTTTGATGACTTGTGTGCAAAAGAACTATAGACACTGAGTGAAATATCATGTATGTTTTCACATGGGTGTGCCTCTTTTTTCAGGTCTCTGAGGCGTTTGAATCAATCTAGACAGTAATTGATCTTGGTTTGAAATTTATTGTTGCTATAACTATCTTCATTGAACTACAGACTTCAAATCCCTTCAGTGGTTGACAGTCACTACCTCGTTTTTAAAGTGCCACCTAAACTGCCAGATGGTTTTTCTCAGTATTCTTGCTCCATGTGCATATTTCAGCAGGTCCTGCACTTCTGCTGCTTCACAGACCAAGTTGCTCTACAAGCACCTGTTCCTCCTCAGGACAAAGCAGGGTCAGGTCAGTGGAACTAACCCCCCAGAAGCAGTCATATTTTGCTTCCTATTAAAGGCTACCAGGGGCTGGCAGATTTCATCTCTATTCCCAGTTGATTTTTTTTTTTTAACATCCTTATTGGAATATAATTTCTTTACAATGGTGTGTTAGTTTCTGCTTTATAACAAAGTGAATCAGTTATACATATACATATGTCCCCATATCTCTTCCCTCTTGCATCTCCCTCCCTCCCACCTTCCCTATCCCACCCTTCTAGGTGGTCACAAAGCACCGAGCTGATCTCCCTGTGCTATGCGGCTGCTTCCCACTAGCTATCTATTTTACATTTGGTAGTGTATTTATGTCCATGCCACTCTCTCACTTTGTCCCAGCTTACCCTTCCCCCTCCCCGTGTCCTCAAGTCCATTCTCTAGTAGGTCTGCGTCTTTATTCCCATCTTGCCCCTAGGTTCCCAGTTGATTACTACTCTGTATTTATGCAGGGGTCTGGAACACAAATGGGTCTTGCTTAGCACTTCTGTTCCAGTCTCAGAACTTAGCAGGCCCTGAATGTCTGTATCAACAAGGGGGCTGTCCCAGGCCACCTCTCTTGCTCCCAGTCTTTCCCATGAGCACTTGGTGGAGGCCCACTATGAAGGGCTAATTATTAGTAATTGAGGACCCCTCCTGTATCTAGGCCTTCTACCAGTTCAAGACTCTCATGTTAGCCCACACACTTGGCCTCTAAAAATTCACTTAATTTTCAGGTGTCTTCTTCTTATGTACTTTTATGACTGCTACCTCCTTCTTCCATGATCTGCCAAAGATAAAATAGTTGATATGTTTCCACTGTCCTCAGGGTGGCTGATCATCACCCTTTGGAATTCAGTTTACCTGCTGCCTTGCAATCTCAGTGTTTCTCATGAGTTCAAAAATGTATAATTTTGTATATTGCCTGGATTTCTCTCATTGTTAGTTAAGGTGAGAGTGACCTTGTTGTGTAGTTTTCCACATTCTAAGCTAAAGCAAAAGTCATACATATCTAGGAACTATTGACTGGAGCCTGAACAATGTAACTTTTACATTATTGAGTGGTGGATATTGCCTCCCTTTAAAGAAAACAGGAGGTTTTTTTTTAGTTAGGCAGTTACCAGACTTCTCAATTATCTGGATCCTTTTGAAGCTCATCTTAAGCTCTGTTACTATGAGTTAAAAATAGGCTGCAAGCCAGGAATAATTCAAGTTTACTAAGGCATAATCTTTATCGTGTGTCCACTAAATGCACCAGGCATTCAGGGAGGATTCTCCACCTTGACTAGTCATAACTAGAATGTCTCTCAGCCTAGTATGAGCTGTGAGAATTGTTCAGCTTGTATCTCTGCAGTCATTCTTTGCCTGTGCTAATGGGGTTTCATCCTACTTATGTGCAACTCAGTATTGGATGACAGATACAAGGAGAAATTCAACTAGTTTTTAGAGATATTCTTTCTGTATACCTTCCTCCTCTCTGTCACTCTACCTGTGAAACTACAGGTGTATCTGCTTTCTCAGTCTCTGTCTCCTCAATTCCATGAGGCTGCTATCCTGTACTGTTATCTAGAAACTACCTCCTGGCAGAAAGCCAATGAAATTGTAGGGCTCACCAGGGATCATAAGTGGATCTATTTCTCTAAGGGATTATAGTCATGTGTTTCCTATTGTTTGAAGACTGGGATAAGTTGGGTTTTTTAAAGTGTATATTTCCAGTTTTATAGTTGCTTATAGAGGGGCATACGAATGGTGCCAATAACTCCATCATGTCAACAAGTAGAAGACTTTTAAATGTTTTTATGCATAAAAATTTGCCCCCTCTGTTGAAATTTTCTCAAGAGAATACGTAAATGATTTGAGAGATTGTTTGACCTTGTGGGTCAGCCTAGACTTCAAAATCAGTCTCACATATTCTGGTGAAGTGACTATTACACATGCTTTGGTTTAATGGGAATCTCCTCAAATTCAGATAAAGTATGAATTGGCAAATGAATGTCATGTTATGTAGATTTTTATTTCAGAAACATTAAATGTGTTTTGCTTAATTTTTAGATTCGTAAATGCTGCCACTTTATTTTCTAAAGGTTATACAACTCTTTATTATTTATAACTTTTAATTTTTTTTTTTCTGTATAGCCATGCAAAATTCTTTTGGTATTTGTCTTTCGGGATTGACCTACACAGATGAATATATTTTCTCTACTTCATAATGCTATATAGCTATTATTTTTGCATGAAAATGTAATGGCATAATGCCACTCATCATTTAAAAAGTAAAGTCTGGCTCATGCAGGAAATGCACTTACCATATTAAAATGTCCTTTAAGGCATTACTTAATCAAAATAATTGAACATATGGAGAAAAAAATCTTAGCACTTTAATTTAATTGTTACAGAAAATACTATATTAACTGCTGATCCTTTAAGAAATTCAGAACAAGAGAAAATATTGCCTCTTCATAAAAGCACTGGCAACTTCCTATTGAGTTGGGAAAGGCAGTATACACACCTATCAAACAAGAATCAATTTATTGGATCATTAGGTAAAAGGCAATAGTTATTTGAAGAGAGTGGTACTTTATCCATTTCAATTTGAAGCAAGCCATAGTATAACAAATTAAAAAGAAAAAATTAGGTAATAGATATCTAGTAAAAATTTTTTAAAGTTCCATATTTTAGAATATAGCTATTCAATAAACTAAAGTATGAAATCAATATATTTCTTGTAAATTAGATTAGTATAGTATGACCATATGGATACCATAAAGACTGAAATGTATTCTTTCACTCTGAAGACAAGTTTGTTTAAAAGTTTCATTAGTGCCAGTATGGATGTGGGTATGTTTTTTATTTAATGCAAATGGATACTTTTCACAAATTTTATTATTTTCTTCATATCATAAACTAAACACAAGTGACCACAAGTAGTGTGTTATAAATTCCCACAGGTCATTTAGCATTTCTTCATTCAGTATCCTGAGTAAAATTTTGAATGGAATAGAACTCTACACTATGCAAGATGTGAATTTTTTCCAAATAGGTTTTGCTACATACCACGACATTTATATTAAAATGCTATTCTTAACATAATAATACATGATTCTCTGTGTTCCAGAATAAATTGTAATGTGGGAGATTCAATTTTTTAAAAATTCTCTGTTATTGATTTTGTGATTTAGAAAGGAACAAAGGAGAAAAGGATTGGAAAATAGTAGTGCAATTTCTCAATTAGGAATTTTGACAACTATCTACTGTCATCTACCAGTAATAGTCTTATTATCCTCAGGTTATCCAATTATAAATGTCTGCCTCACCTATCACTGGCATTATGTAACTATACATGACTAATGCACAGGTACATAGGGTCACAGTTTGTTTTTTACAAAACAATTTGTTTTTTACATAGCCCATTCTATGAGACTGTCCCTAGCATTGTAACCTAGTATTTCCACCAAAAATATTTGGATTATAATTTTTCTATTTAAAAGTTCACCCAAGGATAGCAATCAGACTGGTCAAAGAAACCTCAATGGAAAAAATTTTTAAAGGTCATGAATTTTATGATTTGAATCTAGTCTCAGAGCTTTGTACCGAAGAAACAATTCTGAAAAAAAGATCTTCAATAAATATTAGACACAGCCAGTATATTCAATCTAGACTAAAACAAATCATTAGATATTTTTTCTTTTTACATATTTCTATAAACATTATTTACTGATGAATTGATGGAGTTAATAACTGAGAGTATATTTCCTTAATGCCCATAAACAAAGTTTTGTTAAATTAACAGCCCACAGTTAACGAACAATTCTAATCTGCTAAAATTTACATGCAATGCCCCATTTATTGATCTCAACCAGCCTATTGGTTATGTATTATTATCATCATTATTATTATTAATATTAATGTTAATATTTTAAAGATTAAGAGATAGAAGCTTAGAAAAGTTCAACTTGAGGAAAATTACACAGTTAGTGACAAAATCCAAGTCTGTCTGATGGCCAAGACTTGCTCTTAATCCTTATACTATATTACCTTTGATTTTTCCACAATGCCAATATTTTGCTGAATTAAACTAGTATAAATTGCTAAGTGACACAGAGTAGATGTTCAATTCTGAATATAATATTGCACTCTGTTATTTCACTTACTGGATTCATATACATTAAAAAAGGTCATGTCTGCTCTTAGATAGGTATATTATGAATAACTTACATGGACAAAAAGTACCAGCTAAGGGTGTATCATGACACCTATTTAGCTCAAGAGTTATTGAAAATCAATATTTGTTTTAAAACAAAACACTGATTATCCACCAATATAATTTCGAAATGAAGTGTAAAAATAAGAAATAACTATTTTTGCTCACGTAGCATTTCTCTTATGACATAGTATGTAAGGTACATTGTAGATTCTTTTTTAGATGCATATGTTACATACCCTTGAGCTCTGATGTCTGATTGCCTGATATTGTATCTGAGTTTGCCGTACTTTTGTTCTATGATCACAAGAGATATAACCTCTCTGTGTCTCTGTCCTCATATCAATTAAGTGGGAACAGTAAGACTATCTACCTTGTAGGGTTCATGTAATAATAAATAAATCAAAACACATGAAGTTCTAACACCATGCCAGGCATGACATAAGTCCCAACTAGTTCTTTTCTGTGTATAAAACAGAGAAAGAACTAAAATATGAATGGCACACATGTATTTAACAGAAACATTATTAATTTTATAATTAAAGCACATACATATATAAAAGTATACAATTAAAATTTATACATGCAACTATATACTAAATAATTTACTTTAGTTCAAGAAATTAAAACTATTTCATCAAGTTGCAGTTAATTTCTTATTTATATATTTGAAAGAAAAAAGAAAAACAATTAGGAACTTACATCACAGTCCTCAAAAAAAGAGCCATTGATAATAATTTTGTTTTTAAAACACTCTGGTTACTTTTTGTTAATTCTGTTGTATAATTCAGAATCTCTGATTATCCAACTGGGCATCCAATAATACAATTCAATTTAATTCTGACACCAATTCCTGAAGTTAGTGTCAGACTCCATGGTAAAGAGTTCATGGACTGTAAGTATTAACATTGTTAAAATACCCATACTACCCCAAACAATCTACAGATTCAACATAATCACTATCAAAATTCCAATGGCATTTTTCACAGAAGCAGAAAAAATGATCCTAAAATTTGTATGAAACCACAAAAGACCCTCAATAACCAAAGCAATCTTGAGAAAGAGCAAAGGAAGAGGCATTTCACCTTTTGAATTCAAACTATATTATGAAGCTCTAGTAATCAAAACAGTATGGTACTGGCAAAAAACAGACACACAGACCAATGAAACAAGATCAAGAGCCCAGAAATAAACCCACATATATAGTCAATTGATATTTGACAAGGGAGTCAAGAATATACAATGTGGAAAGGATAATCTCTTCAGTAAATGATATTGGGAAAACAGAATAACCACATGCAAAAGAACGAAATGACACCTATCTTATGCCACTCACAAAAATTAACTTGAAGTGGATTAAAACTTAAAGATAAGACCTGAACCCATAAAACTCATGGAAGAAGACACAGGGAAAAAGTTCTTTGACATTGGTCTTCACAATGGCTTTTGGATTTGACACCAAAAGAACAAGCAACAAATGCAAAAATAAGTGGGACTACATCAAGCTAAAAGGCTTCTGTACAGCAAGAGAAACAATCAATAAAATGAAGAGGAAACCTACAGAATGGGAGCTGACATTGGCAAACTATATATCTGATGTGGGGTTAATGTCCAAAATATACTAGAAACTCAATAGTAAATAAAATAAAATAAAATAAAAATAACCCAATTTTTAAAAATGGGCAAATGAACTGAATAAACACTTTTCCAAAAAAGATATGTAAATGGTCGACAGGTATATAAAAAAATGCTGAACAACACTAATCATTAGGGAAATGAAAAGCAAAACCACAATGAAATATCACCTCACACATGTTGGAATGACTGTTATCAAAAAGATAAGCAATAACAAGGGATGAAGAGGATTTGGAGAAAATGGAATGCTTGTACACACAATTGATGAGAATATAAATTTGTACAGTCACTAAGAAAAGCTATGAAGATTCCTCAAAAAAAAAAAAAAATAAAGAACACCATGTGATCCAGCAATGCCACCTGTGAGTATACATCCTAAGGAAATGAGATCAGTGTCTCAAAAAGATATCTGCACTCCCATGTTCATAGCAGCATTATTCACAATAGTCAAGATATGGAAACAACTTAGTTGCCCACTGATGGATGAATGGATAAGAAAATGTGGTGTGTATATAGTGGAACGCTATTGAGCCATTAAAAAAAAAAAAAGGAATCCTGTCATTTGCAAAAACATGGATGAACCTGGAGGATATTGTGCTAAGTGATATAAGCCAGACATAGAAAAATAGTGCATTGATTAACTTATATGTGAAATCTAAAAAAGTTGAACTAGAAAGAGATTAGACTGGTGGTTGTCAGGGGCTAGGAGAAAAGGAGAAGATAGGGAGCTCTTGGTCATAGGGTATAATCTTTCAGTTATAAGATGAATAATTTCTGGGAATCTGATGTACAGCATGGACACTATAATTAACAATACTGTATTTTATACTTTAAATTTGCTAAGAGAGTAGATCTTATGTGTTCTCAACACATGCAAACACACACACAGAGATCCTGGAAATGTTAATTAGCTTGATTGTGGTAATCATTTTATAATGTATACATATATCAAACCATCACATTGTATACCTTTAATAAACTCAATTTTTATTTGAAAATTATACCTTGGTGAAACTGAAAAAAAATCGAGGGAAAATAAGATATTTATTCTCACTATGTATAGTCAACATTTGACTGGAGTTACTATTCAGTAAAATAATACAAAAAGAAAGAAACTAAAGGGAAAAGAAAGAAAGGGGAAGGAAAGAAAAGGGGATGGAATGAAAAGAAAATAAAACCAAAAAAGTATATATGTGGGAAGGAAAAATGTAAAAATTAGTTTATTTGTAAAAGACACCTTCAACTACCTTAAAAATCTTTTAAAATTTTCAAAATTGCTTTAGAAAAAAGTGAATTATCAAGATCACAAGATGCAAGATCAATATACAAAATTCAAGTGTAGTTTAATACAGCTCAAAAAACAAATTAAAAATTTGTTTAAAAATATAATTTAAAATTAGCATTAAAATATGTGGCCTTAAATTTAACAAACTATATACAAGTACTATACATTGAAAGTTACAAAGCATTGTCTAGAGTAATTAAGAAAGACTTTAGTAAATGTATAAATGTCCTCTCTTCATAGATCAGAAAACAAAAAGATAAAAATGTCACTCGTTAAATTCATCTGTACATTCAGTGTAATCCCAATCAAAATACTTTGTCAAAATTAACAAACTTTTTCTAAAATTCATAATGTGTATTTATTCTGATGTCCATATATATTCTATATATATATATAGACATCAGAATATATAGTTGCCTACCTCTGGGAATACTGTAGATTTGCTGGAAAGGGGCAAAAGGGACATTCTGGGGTGATATAAATATTTTATATGTTAAATGTGATAGTGTTTACATGAAGGTATAAATTTCTCAAAATCTGTTGAAGTGTACACTTAAAATAACTACATATCACCTCAATACGGTTTTATTTTTCTTTTCTAATTAAAAAAAATTATAAGAATTCCTACAAATTACATGTAAAAAGTTAAGTTCAATATTAATGAGGTTGAATGGGAGATAAGTAGTTTCTTCGGATATTTTTCAATGAGATGTTCATTTGTATTTAAATGGTGAATTTTAAATTTTATTTTCAAAGTAGTTAGCCTAAGTAATAATAGGAACATGGGTTAAGAAAGAAGAGAAAAGAGAGGAGAGGAGCAAAGGTGGAGAAAGAAGACATAACTGGGAGCTGAGCAAGGATGCAGTAGGCTGTGACTTGTAGTTGAAGGTGACCAATGACTGTGGGGTGTCAGAATCTTAAGTTCAAGGGTGCCTAGCTTTCTACTAGAAATATCTGTGCGCTACCATATGTACTTCAATCCTGATGTGACCATCCCCATTACAGTTATTACATACCAAAATATTTTGCAAGAGTTTTGGTATTCAGAAAAGCAGGAAGCAAGAATAAGTGCTGAGCTCCAAATCTGGATCAGTGAGAAACAAGAGAAAAGAGCAAAGGGATTTGTAATTCAAGAGAAGATAAAATTTCAGCAAAAAGAAGAAAATCAAGGCTCAAAATCACCCTGA
Source organism: Balaenoptera physalus (assembly GCF_965194825.1). Taxonomy (NCBI): domain Eukaryota; kingdom Metazoa; phylum Chordata; class Mammalia; order Artiodactyla; family Balaenopteridae; genus Balaenoptera; species Balaenoptera physalus. The sequence goes on along the minus strand of NC_138891.1, from coordinate 112,503,983 downwards.
AAACATACACAATCAGAAAGTTGTAAAAATTGTGAGGGCTTGTCTCATGAACTGAACCAATATATTTAAAACTCAAAAGTTAGAACAACCACAGCAGGTGACTTGGAAATTTTTGTTCCTCTTTCTCTCTAAAGAGAAAGAGGCGTAAATAAATATTTGAGAAATATCTGTTTGTTTAGTTTAGAAAAGATAAAGTGCATAAGATAGACATGATATGTTGATAGTTTTCCCATCTTTTAAGATTTAAATAAAATAGTTTATTTTTGTGGGATATATATGTTACAAAACAGTCTAATGATATAACATATACATAATATATAATTAAATAGGTTATAAATCCTGCAGATAATGAGCTAATATTGAGTTGTTCAACGAATATAAAATTTCAGTAATGCAAGATGAATAACTTCTAGTATCTGCTGTTCAACATTGTGCCTATAAGTAACAATACTGTTTGGTACATTCAAAAATTTATTAAGAAAATAGATCTCATGTTAAATATTCTGACCACAATAGAATATTCACTAAATATTTATAGATAAATATTTGATTAAATATCTTTTAAAAGACAAATGTAAAAAAAAAAAACAGAGGGACAGGAAATTAAATGGAGTCCACATTTATCTCTATATTCTGAGAAAATCCAATTATGAAAGGTTTTGTTCACACTCTGTAAAAGATAAATATAGATATATTGATATATATTTTATTTATATATCTAGAGTGAGTCCCAAGAGTTTTTGAGTCTGTATTTGGTATCTAAACTAAATTCAAATGATGCAAATATTTTCAATAGTAGAATAATTCCTGATATTCTCTTAAAACAAGAAAGAAAACCTCTTGCTTAAATGCTAAAGTAAGTTCATATAACTATCTTTCTTTAGAGCTTTTATACAAAATCCTTACAGTGTAAAGTTTTAATTATTGAAATTTCTCTTTATTGTGATGATTTAAAATAAAAGTTGGAAAATTAAGTAAATATTTAGGCACAAGAATATTTTATCGCCTACAGTTTCTTAGCTGTAGCTACTTTTTAAATGCCTTATCAGCTATAAAATATTGGGTTGGCCAAAAAGTTTGTTTCGTGTTGTCCGTAAGATGTAACATGTTACTGAAACCCGAACGAACTTTTTGGCCAACCAAATAGTACGGTCATTTTATGTCACCGGATAGAATAAGAATTATAAGTAACCATTCAAATGAAAGCTGGATACTAACAATATTCATAGGTTAATTTAATTGTATTTTGTGGGAAAAATGAAGAATAACATTTAAAATCTAGTTAAAATAAAAATGCATTTTTTTCCATCTGATGTATAGCTCTAATATCAAAAAACATTATTGCAGCTAGGTATTAATAAGTAAGATTAAAAAAGTATAATAAATGATATTTTTTAAAAAACGATTCAAAGCAAATGATTTTGTTTGCAGTTGACAGTGGTAGAATGATCAATGTTACGTTACAATTTCTGCTCGTACATTTGTCTTTGTTGGTAAAATGAGGACTGTCAGAGACTGACAGTCAAGCTCATAGCAAATTTAATGTGACTTGCTTTATCTCTGTTCTTAGCAGTGTTTTACGAGATGAAATATTAAATGTACAGAGCACATGTAGATTTTCCTTGTTAATAATAAAAAGTTTGTAATTCCTTGTTTGCTTTTTTTTAATGTTGACAAGATCATGAAGTAGACACAACCTGAGAAAAGGGAACTATAGTCTCAGCAATAAAGTCATGGATGACTTCTTTTAATCACAGTAGCTTTGAATATCTTGAAACTTAAATTAGAGTTGTGAGTTATCAATTATCATTAAGACAGAGAGATAGCCATTATGAGTTCAAACATATAATATTATGAAATATTACAAAACACACTCAAATTGTGCACATTTTATTGTATTTCCTTTAGATCACTGAGAAAGCATACAATTACACGTAATGAGGAATTTAGTGTAATTTATAAAAGTAAAACAAATAAAATTTTGCAATATTTTCTGCAATAATTATACTTATCCATATATTACCAATTCATTACATCGTTTGGTCTAATATATATATGATCATGATTTATCTCTGAATCTCAGTATTTTTTAAATTTTTAAAAAATATTGCCCATTGATACTGCCTTGTAGAAGTTTTGCTAAAATAAATTTTATTTTAAAAATCAAAGAACTATAATGACTTAAGAACATTTGTTTCATTTGACATTCTTTTTAATAGAACTTATGTGAAAGACATGTTTACAACATAATTAGTATTTTTTGTAAAATAAAGACAACTGTATATGTATATACTATGGAATAAAAAAATAATCATTAATTATGAATGCCTTTATTTTGTGACTCACTAAAATATAACTGTCCATTAAATGGACTGTAATCCAAAATAATGATTAAATTTAGTTATTGCTATTATTTTACCAACTTTCAGTTATATGAAAATGAGTATGTGATTGAGTATATTTGAAAAAGAGTAGATACGTGTATATGTATAACTCAATCAGTTTGTTGTATACCTGAAATTAACATATCATTGTTAATCAACTATACTCCAATATAAAATTAAAAATTTTTAAATAAAAATAAAAATGTCCTACAATGGAATAATAGTCTGATAAATAAAGAACTAAATAATCGATCATCTTGTCAATAACTGTAAATAAAATTTGTTCAAAATTAAAAAAACAAAATAAAATAAAATAAAATACATGCTGAAAGCTTCTCATATTTGCAAATAAACCAAGCCAAATAAACTTAGATTCAAGAAACTCATAAAACTCCAAACAGGATACCTCAAAGAAATATATACCCAGAGCATCATAATCAAAAAGACGAAGATAAAAGACAAAGAAAAATTATTGAAAGCACTTATAAAACCACACTATACTACTTATGGGGGAATGATTATTTGAATGACTGCATTTTTTTATCAGAACCCATGAAGGCCAAAAGTAACATTCTTATATATTCAAATGAAAAAAAACTTATCCAGAATGTTATATTTAATAAAAATACCTTTCAGGAATGAGGCTGAATAAAAGAATAAGATAAAAAGTAAGAAAATTCTATGGCAGCAGATGTGCTCTAAAGGAATTGCTGAAAGAAATTCTTCAAAAAAGGAAAACAAAACCAGAAGGAAACTTGGCACACTAAATATGAAGAAAGGGCAAATGAAATGGTATATATCTGGCTAAATCTGATAAGGTGTTCCTTTCCCTTGATGGCTTTGAAGTATGTTTGTTGATTAAAAATAAATTAAAAAATATTTGATGGGTTTGTCAACATACAAGGATGTAATACATAAAGCAACTGCAACATAAAGCGGTGTAAAGAGACCTATATGATGGTAATGTTTCCACACTCCATTTCAAGAATTAAAATGTTGACTCTAAGTAGACAGAGGTAAATTAAGTATGTAGGCCGTGATCTATTGATAAACTACAAAAACCAAGCAATAATATATAAAAATATGAACAAAAAGATAATAAAAACATAATATATTAATTAAAGTGAAATGCTAAAAATGTTCATATACTGAAAATATGGCAGGAAAGGGAAAAAGAAAACTGAAAAAGAGAGAAGAAACTGGAAGTGAAAAATATAATAGTAAACATAAATCGAAAGATATTAATAATATAATAATTATAAATGGTTTAAACATATTAATTAAAGTGAGAAAATGACAGACTGGATTTAAAAAAAGATCCAAATACATGCTATTTAAGGAAATTCACTTCAAATATAATGCTATAGGTAGGAAAAAAGTAAAAGGATGGGAAGTCCTATATCATGCAAACACCAATTAAAAAAAAAAAAAAGGCTGCAGTGGCTACATAAATGTCAGACAAAAAGACTTGAGAGCAAAGTAAATCACAAAGGAAAAAGAAGGTAATTGACTAATGATAATGATATATTGATATATTTGATATAATTATGTTTTTTAAGATCAATATATTAGCACACTGCTAGTAAGATGGACAAAGGAAAAATGAGAGAAGACAGTAACTAGCAATATCAGGAATGAAGGAGAAAATACTGCTACTAATATTTCAGATATTAAAACCTAACTTTAAATAAGTTTTAGTAGTTTTGCTTTTTGAGGAATTTCTCTATTTCTACTAATTTTAAAAATTTCTTTGTGTAGAGGCATTCATGTTTTCATCTACGATTCTTTTTAATGTCTGAAATGTTGATAGTGATATTTTCAAATCATTACATTGTACACCTTAATTTTACACAAGGTTATAATATATCTCAATTAAGCTGGGAAAAAAAGCGATAACTGAAAGAGTTCTATAACTTTTAAATAAATTTATTTTGTAGTTAAAAATATTTTTTCAAATATTAAGGCTACAACTCCAAAAGCACAATCCATGAAAGAAATAATGGAAAGCAAGATTAAAATTAAAAACTTCTCCTCTGTGAAAGACAATATCAAGAGAATAAGAAAACCAGCCACAACCTTGAAAAACTATTTGCAAAAGACATGTTTGATATAGAACAGTTATCTTAAATATCCAAATAAGTCTTAAAACTCAACCATAAGAAAATAAACAACTTGATTAAAAAATGGGCCAAAAACCTTAATAATAGCTCACCAAAGAAGATATACAGATGGCAAATAAGCATATGAAAAGATGTTCCACATCATATGTCATCAGGGAAATGCAAATTAAAACAACAATGAGATACTACTACACACTTATTAGTATGGCCAGAATCTGGAATACTGACGACACCAAATGCTGACAAGATAGTGGACAACAGAAATTCTCACGCATTGCCAGTGAGAATGCAAAATGGTACAGCCATTTGGTAGGTTGTTTGATAGATAGTTTGACAGTTTCCTAGAAAACAATACATACTTCTACCATACAATCCAGCAATTGCTTTCCTCGATATTGCATTCCTTGGAGTTGAAAACTTATATTCATAAGAAAACCTGCATATGGATGTTTAGAGCAGCTTTATTCAGAATTTTCAAAACTTGGAAGCAACCAAAAGGTCCTTGTAAACTGTGGTTCATCCAGACAATAGAATAATATTCAGAACTAAATAGAAATAAGTTATCAAGCCACAAGAAGACATGGAGGAAACTTAAATACATATTACTAAGTAAAATAAACCAATCTGAAAAGGCTATACACTGTATGATTCCAATTATATGACATTCTGGAAAAGGTAAAAGTATGGAGTTTGTAAAAAATCAGAGGTTGCCAGGGGTTGGGAGTAGGAGATAAGTAGACAGAGCCCAGAGGACTTTTAGGGCACTGAAAACACTCTGTATGATACCATAATGATGGACATATATCATTATACATTTGTCCAACTCCATAGCATGCACAAAACAAAGAATTAATCCTAACATAAACTATGGACTCTGAGTGATTATGACCTGTCAACATAGAATTATTAATTGTAACAAATGTACCCCTCTGGTGGGGGATGTTGATAATGGGAGAGTTGCTATGTATGTGTGGGGACAGGGGGTAAATGGGAAATCTTTGTACTTTCCCTTCAATTTGGTTGTGAACCTAAAACTGCTCTAAAAAAAAAAAAATTAAAAAATTAAAAAAATAATTAAGACCTGGAAATATTCCCTGGTGAATTCTATGAAATAGTTAAAGTCAACACAGATTTTACACCATTTCTTTTGGAAAACAAAAGGGAGTAAACACTTTCCAACTCACTTTCTGAAGTTGGCCTTACTCTGACATCAAAACCAGAACAAAAAAAGAAAGAAAAAGAAAACTGAAGACAAGTATGCCTCATAAATATAGATGTAAAAACCATCAGTAAAATTTCAGCAAATCAAAGGTTAAATACATCATGGCCAAGTAGGGTTTATACTGGGAATGGAAGGTTGGTTTCTTATACGAAAATAAGTCAATACAATCCTCCACTTCTTAAAGAAAAATCACAGTGTCATATTAACTGATGAAGAAAAAAAAAAATTAGTAAAATTCACCCTACATCAATAACAATAACTCTCTGCATACTGAGGGTAGAGGGGACATTCTCTACCTAATAAAGGATATCTACAAAACAAAGCAAAATAACAAAACAACTACAGGTAACATTATATTGAACAGTGAAAGACTGAATGCAACCACCTCCCCCCCCGCCATTAGGAACAAAGTACATATATCTTCTCTCAACATTCTTATTCAGCATCACATTGGAAGACCTACACAGTTCAATAAGACAAAAAATCTAAAATAAAGTGAAGGATAAAAACTGCCACTATTTGCATATGATATGATTGTCTACATAGAAAATCCCAAAGAACCTACAAAAACTCACTACACTAATACATGAGTTTAGAAAAGTTGTAAGATACAAAGTCAATAAAACAAACAAATCAATTATATTTCTATAAACTAGGAAGAAACAATTGAATATCAAAATATTTAAAATTCACTTATAATAGCTCCAAAGAAATAAAGTAATTAAGTCTAACAAAATCTGTGTAAGATCTGTATGATGAAAACTACAAAATGCAGAGGTAAAAAAAGCACTGGAGAAGATGGCAGTGTAGGAAGATACCAAACTCACCTTCCCCCATGGACACAACACAACAAATCTACAACTACATGTGGAATAATTCCCTTGGAAAGGGACCTGAAAACTGGATGAACAGAGCCTCCACAACAAAGGGTAAAAGGACGGCATTTTGAGATAGGTAGGAGAGAAAGAGATACGATCTCGCCAGACAAGAAAAAACAACAATCAAAAAGCCCAGCAGCAGTGATCCACAATCAGGAGGGATCACAAAAATACAATTTTTTTTCCTTGGGGAGGAAGGGATTTATGATCCACATCAGGCATTCCAGCCCCTATTTCCTGCACAGGAGAAATGAGCTCCCATAGACCTCCCTTAGAAAACCAATGGGAAATATGTCCAGGAAAACTATAGAACTGTAGGAAGTGAAAAACCTGCTTTTGAAAGGCTCATGTACAACTAGCACAAAAATGGCAGATTGAAAAGTGCCTAGACCACAGGCTAAGGGGACCCACTTACTAATCTTGAAGCATATGCCAGAGAGGCAGAAACCAGTTAGGATGCTCCCCATCTACTGAGACACTGGTGGGAGCCATTTCTGTGATGTTAAGCTACCTTGTGAATGCAGGCACTTCAGGAACCATTCTGAAATTCTCCCTCTAACCTGTTGGCACTGGTGGGTACACGCAGATGAGAATCCTGCCCATCTGAGACCTCACAGACCACCAAGTGATAGCCCTGCCCACCAGCATGCACAGGAGTCAAGTGCAGGCCTCAAAGACAGGCCAGGGTCCAGCCCTGCCCACCAGCGTCTGGCAGCAGCTGTGGCTCGGCCTCACAACAAGTCCAGGGGACAGGCTACCCACCAGCTCTGCATAGCAGCTATGACTGGACTCCATAGCCAGTGTGCAGGCCAGCTCCACCCACCAGCACACCACAGCAGCAGCCAGAGACCCACCACAACACAAGGGTACATGCAGCCTATGTAAGGGACACCCCTTGAATACTTGGCTCTGGTGGCCAGGCAGGATTGTGCCTCTGAGCCCCACAGCACTTCTCCTAAATAAGGCCACTCCTTCAAGACTGGGAGAGGTAGCTGATTTACCTAATACACAAAAACAAGCATAGGGAATTAGGCAAAATGGGGAGACAGAAAAATATGTTCCAATCAAATGAACAATACAAAAACCACAGAAAAGGAAAGAAATGAAATGGAGATTAAGCAATCCACCTGACAAAGAATTTAAAGTAATGGTAATAAAAATGCCGACTGTACTCAGAAGATTGGATAAACACAATGAGCACTTCAATAAAAAGACAGAAAATATTGGGAAATACCAAACAAAGTCATAACTAAACTGAAAAATACGTCAGAGGGATTCAATAGCAGACTGGGTGAGGAAGAAGAACAAATCAGCAAGCTAGATGACAAAGCAATGGAACTCGCCCAGACTGACCAGGAAAATGAAAAAAGAATTTTAAAACGTGAAAATACCTTAAGGGACTTTTGGGACAACATCAAATGGAATAACATTCACATTATATGGGTCCCAGAAAGAGAAGAGAGAGTGAAAGCATCAAAAAAAAATTATTTTAGGAAACAGTGGCTGAAAGATTCCCTAATCTGGGGAAGGAAAGAGATGTCCAGGTCCAGGAAGCCCAGAAATTTCCAAATAAGAGGAATCCAAAGAGATACACATCAGGACACATGATAATTAAAATGGTAAAAGTTAAGCATAAAGAGAGAATCCTAAAAGCAGCAAGAGAAAAACAGCTAGTTATCTACAAGGGAAACCCCATACAGTTATCAGCAGATTTTTTCAGCAGAAACTTTACAGAGCAGAAGGGAGTGGTATGACATATTCAAAGCACTGAAAGAAACAAACAAACAAAAAACCTTTCAATCAAGAATTCTCTAACCAGCAAGATTATCATTCAGAATTGAAGGAGAGATCAACAGGTTCCCAGATAAGCAAAAGCTAAAAGAGTCCATTAACACTAAACAAGAAATGTTAAGGGACATCTTTAAGCTGAAAAGGCATGTCACTAAAATTAGTAATGAAAAAATATATGAAAGTAAAAATCTCACTGGAAAAGGTCAATATACAATAAAGGTAGTGGATCTTATAAAGCAAGCACAAAGCAAGCACAAAGGTTAATATACAAAAGGAATAAACTTATAAAGCAAGCACAAAGGTTAATATACAAAAGGAATAAACTTACAGTAGTTAGTTAAGGGGTACATAAAATAAAACAATGTAAAGTGTGTCATTAAAAGTATAAAACATGGAGGGTAAAAAGACAGAACTTTGGAATATGTTCAAATCTAAGTTGCTATCAATTAAAGCAAGCTACTATTTACATAGGATGCTATAAATGAACCTCATGGTAACCACATGGAATCATTTGTTTTAAATACACAAAAGAAAATGAGAAGTGAATCTAAACATAACTGTAAAGAAAACTATCAAAAAACAAGGAAAGACAGAAAGAATATAGGAAAAGAGAACTACAAAAACAGCCAGAAAACAATTAACGAAATAAATATTAAAATATCAATTGACAAGATTAATAGTAAAAACAGAAAAATAATTTTGAGGAGAATTTCTAGACTTATTTCTTCATGTGAATATGAAATATTGAAACTCATTAAGACAAAAACTTTCCTTGCTGATTAACATTTTTCCAAATATAATAGTGTCAATTTGGTCTGTGAAAGAAAAAAGGGTTTAAAATTTCACACTAACTAAATAAGATGACAGTTCTAATGTTTTATGTTTTTTTCCATCTGTGTACAAACATTGGTGATCAGGGTCCTGAGTATATGCTATGAAATAACAACTGTAAGACAAATCTAATTTTTTTTATTCCTTATATCTGATGTGTTAACTTGGATAGCAAAGAAGAGAGAAAAAACACAGTTTGCAAATATCAACTGGATATCTTTTCCACTCATCTTTATATTTACAGCTCTGCATTGTGGTTTAGATCAAGTTACTTAAACGTTCTGAATCTTCTGTTGAAATGGTGATAAGCCACCCTCTGCTGAGTCATGGCAATTAAATGAGAAAACATACACAAACATACCTGCTCAAAATACAATATTTAGTGGAACCAGATACATAGAACTCAACAACAAATAGAATAAGTAAATAAATATGAAGACATGATCTAGCATAGAGACAAAATTACAAAGGATTTCAAGGAATTTCCAAGTAGGTTATTTGGTTTGAAAATGAAAAAAATAAAAGAGAATAGGATAACAGTTTCAACATAAATTTTTTAAAATGTGGTACTGTATGTTTACAAATAATGCAAAAACTTCACAAATAGTCTCCCTGTTTCTATTCTTGCTATTCACTTCCATTTCCACATTCTCCTGCCCACCATACACTGAAACAAACCTACAATGCAGTTTTTCACAAAGCAACCAGAGTGAACTTTTAAAAATAAAATCAGACTTGCCCACACCCCTTCCCATATACTGTTACGGCTACCATTGTGTTCAGGGAAAAACAACAACAAATCAAAACTGTTCTTTATGGCCTATAATTATCTTGAAGATTTGACTATTTTTGTTCCTTGTCACCATTTGTGTCCTTGCTGCTTGTTTTCCAGCCACTATGTCTTTCTTCCTGTTTCCCAGACATGCCAAACCCATTCTTTCTACTGGGCCTCTGAACATGTCCACTCTGGAAAGTTCCCTCCAAGGTTCTTAGTATAGCTGATCCACTATCATCTCTCAGATTTGGGTTTAGATGGTACCTTCTGAAGGGCTTTCTGACAACCCTGTTTAAATTGACTTCTAGTTACTGTGAATTCACACTTTGTATTTCATTCATATGGTTTAACACCATCTTAATTGCCTGTTTTTATTTACATTTATGTTTATTATATGTCATCCCCATAAGAATATAAGCTCCATGATGTCTGTCATTAATTCCAGCACTTACAGGAATGCCTAGCACATGGAAGAGAGATTTGTAGCATTAATTTTGTGTTGAATTCCATTCACTTCTAATTTTGTAGCTGGTAGCTCAGCATTGAATGACACTGTGTATACAAAAAAAAAAAAAATCCCTATTTTTAGTAGTGTTTATAATCCAGGAAAAAATAATTAAAATATGCTCAATCAAAAGTTGCTTTCTCTGTAAATATCAAGACTATATTTCTATCTAGTAAAATTTGACTTCAGTGTGAATTTTACCCTATTTAATATATGGTAGCTGACCTAAGGTTATTGATTTTCTTTTCTCATAACCTAAATATGCCCTAAACTCTAAACTTCAGTATTCAAACACACCTATATAACATATTTTGCTTTGCTAAAGAGAGAAGAAAATTCTACCAATTGGTGACACTGAGCTTCTCAGAAATATGATTTCTTTTTAAAATATTCTGCTGATTATACTACCAGTGGTTTAATCAGAAACTGATTCAGGGAATTTTCTTCACAAACAAAATATATCAAATTATTTGCTCAGAATTAACTACCTTTAATTTTTCTTTCTTAAAGGGTTAAAAATGTAATAAAATTTACCAAAGGGAAGTAAATCTTTTGGCTTCCTGTGCTCATATTCCTTGGCATAAGTTTCCTAGAGAGACAAGGGCTTTATCCTTCCTTTATGCTCAACACTCTAGATGAATCTCATCTGTCATCTCTTTCAATTTAAACAGGCAACATTGAGGATTCTAAACAATACCTCTGACCCTTGAGAAACAGGATATACAGCAGACCATTAATTAGTTGTTTGAAGTGAAGGGATATGGCACATGGAATACCACGCCTCTTTGCTCTATTGCACAGTATACCCACACCACGATGCCCATTTATATTTCTGACGAGTACCAAAGAGCCAATACCCTTGAGAAACATCATAAGTTAGCAAGTTTGATTGATGTACATTAGGCAGTCAATGACTTGTTCTATCTGGAGTATTTCCCTTTTTGCATGAGGGAAAGATGGTCAAAATATGTATCAGACCTTGAATCAAATTAAAGCCCAGAAGATTTCATTGCAATGCTGCTTTTTGTTTCATACATAAATTTACATAAAATTGAATTACTTAAGATTTCATATCTGTTTCAATTTTCTTCCATTCTAGACATTCTCAAATGAAAAGCCATTTCATAGAACACTGCATTAATTGTTTCAGGACAGTAACACAATCAAATTATTTTCTAATTTAAGTTCAGGAGAGACACTATTGTTCTTTGTGAATTTTCCCTGGTTATAAATTAATAAATTATTCACACTCATAATCACTAAAAGAAACATGAAGAGAAAGAGTATTATCAAGAAGCAGCAAAATGATGACTGGGAGGCCTGCCCTCTCCTTTAATATTTCTAGTGATTATTTGACCTTCAATGAAGGGAATTTCCCTTCCATAGAATCATTCCATAAGAATTAATAACTGACACTGAGCAACTGAAAGAGGTATTTTTAAGTCACCTTTTAGGATTGTATTTTGTTATGACACAATTAAGCATTAAGACTATTCATAAGGTCAGTACTTTGCTATATTAAGAAAAATTCAATTTATTAGAAATATTTAAAAGTTTGGGGCTAAGTTAGTTCTTTTTTTTTATAAATTTATGCATTTATTTGTTTTTAGATTTGGCTGTGTTGGGTCTTCATTGCTGTGCGCAGGTTTTCTCTAGTTGTGGCGAGCAGGGGCTACTCTTCGTCGCGGTGCGTGGGCTTCTCATTGTCGTGGCTTCTCTTGTTGTGGAGCACAGGCTCTAGACGTGTGGGCTTCAGTAGTTGTGGCACGCAGGCTCAGTAGTTGTGGCGCCCGGGCTTAGTTGCTCCGGGGCATGTGGGATCTTCCCGGACCAGGGCTTGAACCCATGTCCCCTGCATTGGCAGGCGGATTCCCAACCACTGTGTCACCAGGGAAGCCCTAAGTTAGTTCTTAAACACATTATAGAATGCCACATTAACCCAACTTAATGACCTACATCATGAAAGTCTAGAGATGTGACAGGTCTAGGAAAATTGGCTGCCGCTCTTAAAGTATAATATTTTTTACTTCCTAATTAAATAATTCTTATACAGATAATCACAGCTTTGTCTTAAATGCTTTATGCCAATCTACTACACTAATCATGTATGGATGTAGTTGAAATTTAAACATATCCCTGTTGGGGGTGTTGTATAAGGAATTCACTATTTTGTCTGTGGCCCATTTGTTGTTCTTTTCCATCTCAATAATTTCATCAATTTCTATTCAGTATTAGGAATTAACTGTTAAAAGTTCTCAGATATCTCATCAATTAATTGTTGCATTTTTTCCTTATGATAATCCTTAAATTCATTAATACTACTGCAGTACACAGATTTCTCGTTTGTTTTGTGTTACATTCTCTCTTACAGATACATTAGCCAGACTTTTTCTTCTTTCCCCTGTAATAATTATGCATTTCTGAATCTTTCATTTTGATGTTTAGAGACCCCTTAAATTCCTTTTGACGAGATGGATACATGTCTTTTCTGTTAAAACATAACCTAAGGGAGCAAATGTACTTTATTATTATTATTATTCAAAAGGGTTAGTCTTAGGTGCTGCTAGCTCATTATCTGTCTCGTTCCGTTCTGTCCTTCAGTTGAACTGAATAAAAGATGTGTGGAAAGATGAATCTTAAAAAGCAGAATAAGTTATCTTTTCAAGCAAATAGAATTCAGCTCACACTTTACTACAACTCTACAAGATAGTCTAGCATCCAATCTGCTAAAAAATATTTCTCAAATATATTAAGAGCTGAAAGTAATGTTTAAGGTAATATAACTTCCTCACCAGCTATTGCTCACATAGGTAGTGCAGGTATCCCAATTAATGGGGGTGAGGGAAGCAAGAATAAAACAAAACACAATAAACAAACAAAAAAACAAAAAAACCCTGGGTAACCTGTATTTGAGGTTTACAGGGCCCAATGCTGAAAATTATAACTCTTGAACCCTCACACCTCCTTCCTCACTGACTAGACAGATTACCTTAAAATGATTCAACAGAGCACTCTGTGTTCAGTATTCTCAAACGGTGTGTCTTTCTTTCCTTACAGACTTTGATGAACTCCAAAGCAGTTTTAATTTCGCATTTATCTTTGTAGCCCAGGGCTTAACAGAGTGCCTTGCTCTTCACATGCTAATAGAAAGAATGGAAGCAAGGAGGAAAGAAGGATGCATGAAAGGAGGCGGGGAGGGAGAAAGGGCTGGAAGAAAGAGATGGGCACAACGGCCTACCTATTTTCCAAAGTGTTTGTGAAGGTAAAATGATAAATTGAATGTGAAATGCCTGCAAAAAGAAAATGTTCTAGGAAAAGTCAATATTTATTAATGTTTGCTCTAAGTCAGAAACTGTTTAAAATATGTATAACCTATTTAATTCTCACAATACCCCTATGAAGTTGTATTATAACCTCCATTTTACAAGTGAGGAAACTGAGTCCCAGGTAGGAAAATAAATTTCCTAAGGTTACAGAGCTATGAAGTGGCAGAGCTAAGATTTTAAACCAGTCTGTTTAACAAGAGAACACATTATTTTAATAGTTCCTCTAAAAATTATGGCTGTTGTTTGATTTAATTCTGAGAAAATTATATATCCAAATTAGTTCAACTGAAACTAAGTCATTACAATGGGAATTCATCAAATTTATTTCTATTTTCCCTTCAAACTTTCTATGATTCAACAAGAAAGAAAACAGGGGTGAGAAAGAGAGAGGAGAGAGACAGAGATTTCCTGCCTTTGGAGTCCAATTTCATGAACTGTTTATGGTTTCAAATACTTTTTTTGATCATCACAATGTACCCGATACCAAGCCAGCATCATGAAATTAATAGCTACATCATTGTTTTCTAGAGCATTACTCAAATTAATTCATTTGGTAGTAAGTAGTTTTTTGGAAGAGATCATTTTCAATGAACAAAAGAATGGTTTCCGCATATCCTAAAGAAACTGGAAATACATCACCAACACTAGATAGTTCCGTTCTCTTATTTAGCTATTTTAGGTCATATTATTAAACATGATTGTGTAGACTTGTTAAGGTATAAGATGGAAATCTGTACTTAGGTCTCTAGTTCCCTCCTGCCCCCTGTGGATGAGTACTAATGTGGTCTCTATAGAGGATAGAGAAAAAAGCTATAGCTAGATTTTCTCCATCACATTTTAATTCACGACTCAAAAATCTCACTCTATGGATTGTCTACTTCTTATTTTACATGCAAACATTTGCTCTGTGGTGGATCATTACCAGTTCAATCAAAGTATGAATAAGAGCATATACTGTACAGACTCTGTACAGACACAAAGTTTAAAAAATCAAGTGATCCCAAATAGAATTAAAGCCACTTTTGTGTCCCTAACCTAATTCCCTACTCTCTATCCCCAAAATGGATAATTTAAGACTTACGTTTCTATTTTTAAAAATAGATTTGAATATACTCATAATATATAGGACATATTTTTGCTTTTTAAAAACATTTATATGATTTTATTGAATTAAATGTAGCCTTTTCCAATTATTTTTTTTTCATTCATCATTGTGGATAAATTCCACATTTTTTAAAGTATGATCAAAATTCTCCCATTAAATAATTACTTAAATCTATAAATAAAACTTGGTCTACCATCTAAATTCAAAACTTAATAGTGTTCTCTAATGATAGGCTTTTAGGGAGATCTCTTTGAGTGGAAGACAGTTTGTATAGACTAGTATTTATTGCTGGCACCTTAAAACAAATGAAGCACTTTGGCCTATATCTCGCATATTGGGTGAAGTAAACCTGTTACCCAACATCAAAATATTAGATCAAAAATCACTGTTAAGAGTTTAACAAAAACTACAGGGACTGGATTTGGGGGCAGTCACTCCTCTGAGATGATTTGATGAAGAATGCTAAGAGTACAAGTGCGAGGTAACTAAGTGGCTGTGAAAGCCAAGTTACCAACCCAGATTCTCTGTTTTGAAAACTATAAACACTTGGTTAAAAGAGCAAAGTCACCAGTGCTCAGGTAAAGATATGGTTTTATTCAAAATGAGAAATAACTGTACTTTCATGAAAATGCAAAACTAGTGCGTGGTAGATTAACAACTGTGTGATTTTGGGAAAATTACACATCCTCTCAGAGCCTCAATTTCCTAACTGGTAAAATGAAAATTAGAGTAGTGCTTATTTGAGATATTGAGAGGGATTATTAAATTCAAGCATGTAAATGTTTAGCTCAATGCTTAAATCACAATATACAATGAATAAATGTTCACTCTTATCAATATCTCAGTTTGGGAAGAACTGTGACCCATCTTCCTTGGGTAGAGAATTAATATATCTTGCTTTCCTACATTGTTGCTTATCCTTAAAATAATCCAAGCAAAGTATGGTATAGCTATGTCTTTTCTATGCAGTCTTAAAAAAGACATCTTAATAAATGGTAAAATATTAAATATAAACAGGATTTTCTCTTTTATGCAAATGAAAGCACACAGATAAACACATCTTTCAAAATAAACACACACACATACCTCAAACGTGTGATCCTATTCTTCCTTATGTGAGAGATTCCTTTTACCCTTAAATTTATTTCACGAAAAAAAAAATTATGTTCTATTCCTTTTTGGTTGCTATAGCACTAAGTAAAAACAAATGAATATATAGACACCAAACACTGCAGATTCTGCAATAGCTGGGGCTCAGGTTTTCTTTAAAAAACAAAACAAAAATAAACAATAAAACCAATCAACCAAGCAAACATAAAAAAAAAAAAAGGATCAATTTTTAATAGAGTACAAGTACCAAAGAATTTGTTGGAAATACCACAACACTTCCCAGATTTAGTTACATATATTGATAATGGTTATCTTTGCATGTGCTATTTAGAACAAATAATATTCCAAGGAATTCAATTTGTTGCAGAAGATTACTTTCTTAGGTCTTTCACGTTTTATTTATTAAATAACCTCCCTAATACTAGGAACTGTCTCTAAAATATCATCCCATTGATGAGCAATATCTTTCAATATTCAGATAGAAATTCATTGAGAACATTTTATGTCTTCAATGTCTGAGCTCAGTTGCCTTGAATAATGGACACTCATAGCAAAACAACCTGCAATTATGCCAATAAAACAAACACTTCATATAATTATATTAATAGGTATGTCTATTTTAAGGGTGGCTTTTTAAATATTCACAATTTGATAATATGTATGTGTGTGAATGTATAAAGGTACATATATATTCCTTCTGAATAAATATTATAACTTTAGAAAAAATAAAAAGAATTTTATTAAATACCTTAAAAATATGTTTCTCTTTTAAAATAAGGACCATCTCAATAAGTCCACAACTAGTTAAGCAAAGAGTCATCTCTCTTACATTTTTCACTGTAAATATACTGTTATGGTAACTCTGTATTATGTGTCTTCTTTTCTACTAAACTTCAGTACATTGAAGCAAGGGATTGTGTTCTATTCAATATTTGTGCCTGGTAAAGCATAGCTGACAGCCTTGTGACTAAGTTATGTACCTATTTATTTTTACTTAAGTGCAATTAAAATCAATTGGGGGAGTTTAAAAGTAAAGCCATAAAAACAGATTTAGTTTAGAGGTTTTGTTTTTAGGAAAGGGGGGAAATCATACCAGAAAATATGATAAAAAGCATTCAGAACTGTACTCCTCTAAGACAGATAATGAGTTAATGTATAGAAAAGAAATATTTTCTAGAGTTTGAAGATGCATTTGTTATGTTGATTATTCTCTAATAATTTAAGAAACATATTGGTAAATGTATTTCATGTTAACTTTTCAAAAATATTCTACTTATAGTTGCTTATAGCTGCTTATAACTTTAATAAGTTATGAAAGTAAAATATTAATAAGTTATTTCCTGACAGTAATTAAAAGGGATGGTGGAAGGTGATTAGTATTCTCCAGCTTTCTGCTGAGCATATTTGATACGGAGCAAATGTTGTATAATTTTGACAAATTACTTGTTAACGTATTCTTTTAGAATTAGGCTCTTCTCAATTATCCACTTTTTCATGCCGACATTATGGCATGGCTATTTTCAGCATGTCAGTGATCGTTTCAAAAGGAACACATAGCAAATTACATCTTTGTTCTGGTAAAAACCGTCCCACAAGTCTCCAGTTGACTCAGGGCCACTTCTATGACCTCATGTCCTACTTCTCCTCCCATCACTTCCTGGGCCTCTATCACCGGTCTCCTTCCACTCCCTTGAATATGTCAATCATGCTTCCAACTCATAGCTTTTACATTATTTTTCCTGTGATTTCAATTTTTCTCCCTAATATATTTGAATCTTTAATTACCTCATCCAGGTCTCCAAATTCTTTCTTACCTAAAATAGTATGCGAGTCCACCCTCACTATTTTTTATGACATTAAGCACCTTTATTCTTCTCCATAGCACTTACTACTATTAACATACTATACATTGACTTCTTTTATGTTCTGTTTGTACCCAGTTAAATGTCAACTCCATGAGGGCATGGATTTATTTCTCAGCTGTATTTGCAGCACCTAGGAAATTTCCTGGCACAAAATAGGTGCAAAATAAATATTTGCTAAATGAATTGAGTGAATAAATAAATGAGAATATAGTCATTATGAACCTTCCAGAGTTAACACTTGAAAGAGAATACAAATCTCTGGATAACAGGCAGATAGAAGATGAAAATACTGATGAGTTTTACCCATTTAATATTTTAATCAAGATAGACAATAAGAAAATTGTACTGGGTAACAAATACCTCTGGGAATTTGATAATAGAGGTACAACATCTTTCACCATGAAGATGATAATTATGCATTAATTCTTTATCAGGTACTACATTAAATTCTTTAAGTACATTGTATAATTTCATAGTCTTGATTCATTTTCTTGCTAAATTAAAATAAACGTTTTTCTTAAGAAACTGGATTATAATTTATATTATGTGAATACCACTCTAATATCAAATTTAACTTTTTTCCTTCCTATGTAAATGAGTCTCTTGGTGTAAAAGAGGAATTTTCAAATCATCACTAAAGACTAGAAAAGTGATCCCATGCTATGCCAAATATGCCAAAGTTGGAGGAGTTTTATTAGAAAATATTTTG
The DNA here is from genome assembly GCF_965194825.1 of Balaenoptera physalus. Classification (NCBI taxonomy): domain Eukaryota; kingdom Metazoa; phylum Chordata; class Mammalia; order Artiodactyla; family Balaenopteridae; genus Balaenoptera; species Balaenoptera physalus. The sequence continues at coordinate 112,485,362 of NC_138891.1, read as the reverse complement.
GTTGAAAAAACCAGAGAGACTATGTTGACCAAAAACCACAGTCCCATACTTGAAAAACAAAATGGGGAAAGGGGAAAAGTAAAGGGGACTATTTTTAGAACTTTCTCCCGCTCTCTTTCTCTCTGTCTCTCTCTCCCGATCTTTGTCTATGTCTTTGTCTCTGTCTCTCTCTTTCATGCACACACACACACACACACACACACACGCACACACACACTGACTCATCAGTGTATCCTGGATTTGGGTGATGGCCCCTGAAATCAATAGATAGACTCTGTTGGAACCTGTAGAGAACAGAAAACTGAAACACTATCTAGTGGGTAGATAGGGCTACAGGAATAAAGGATGACCTGATGAGAAGAGGCTAACAGCAGTAAGAATGTTAGCACATCCCCTAAAACTGGTTTGAGAAGAGGGTCTCTGTTTACTGGATTCACCTGGTAAGGCAGCCAAAATTAGGTTAAGTAAAAATAAATAAAGTAAAATCCCATGACCCATTATCTGCTTACAACCTTATCTCTGCTCTACATAAACAATGGTGTCTCTAGGATGCTGAATATCACAATGAATGTAATCTCCTTCCTGTTGTTTTTTCTGTCATACTGAATAAAATGTGGAAGAATTCCACAATCATTGAAGGAGTCTTGCTTGACTTCTGTTATGGAATAAAGAGAGCCTCCTATAAGTTTTAGCACACAGAGACAATACAAATACAGACAGATGTAAAAACTCTGCAGGTTTAAATATTAGAAATAATTAATAATAATTTATTCCACAGTTAATATTGACCAGATATTGCTTTAAGCATTTTATAGTTATTGATTAATGTATTCATTTCCAAAATACTGATTCATTAAATTAATATTTTGTGTCAAAGTTAATTCAAATTTGTCTCTGTTTTTTAGCCACACGCATAGATATGGATACATATGAACAGATGTAGACAGAGTTACAAGTATATGGATAGAATTTTTTTTTTACTGGCAAGAAATAGTTAAAAAGAAAATTATGCTAAACCTGATAAATTATGCCTAAATCATATTTAAAATGCTAATTTAAAAAGAAAAGCATAACTGTGGCAAATACAGGTAATCTTTTCCTCCAAAAATTAATCCAGGTTACAGAAAAAGACAAACAGAAAAGACTTGAGGCAGATTTTCCACTTTACAGATGAGAAAATTAATGCAAAGGAAGTTTAATAAGTTGCCCATTGCCAAAGGGCAGAAAGAGAATTCATACTCAACCAGTTTGGCTCCACATTAAATACTCTAAATAAAAAGAAAAGAATCACAAAGCTATATTCAAAACAAATACCCTCAAGCTCTCAAAACAAAATAGTTGCTAAAGGAAACTACAAAGTGATGCAAAGCATATTAAAAATCCTATTTGCATTATCAGTGAAAATTTAAAGGATATTTAATTATTGGAAAATTAGCAATCTGGACACTAGAAAGAATCCTCAGAGATTAAAACTGTAATTTTTGAGGTATACTATAACAATTGCAACAACAGCAAAACTAGAGTCAAATTCTAAAAGTAAGATGTTGAAAAAAACCTGAGAAAATATGAGAAAGTAGGAGGATAGAGGTAATATATTAAAAATGAGGAAAATAAAATGGGACCCAGAGAAGTTGAAATATTCAACTTTTATTCAATATTTATTTTTTAATAAAAAATAAAATTCCTGTCAACTGAAGAATGCTTTAATACTTCAAGATAAAAGGGTCCACAGAGTCCCAATCAGCTCTAATAAAAACAAAGAGCTGATTTCTATGTATAGAAAGGCTATGATATATGAAACTACTTTGGAAGTTAAAGAAAAGTCAGACAACTATTCAAAAGTGTAAATCCAGGTTATCATACTTCTATCTTGTAGCATAAAATCTAAAAGAAAATAAAGTGGCATGCCCATATTTGTGAAGGAAAAGGTTGTGATGACAAAATGTTATGCTTAGCCTTTTAAAGTACAACTCATTTATGTTAAGCCAAAGAAAAAACATTTTCTGAATCTACATTTCGAATATGTTGCCTTTAAAATCCTCACTAAATATACTTTATTAAAGGAAGTGCACAGGAAAACAAAGAATCAAGATATATATCCCAAGAATAGATGTAAAATATATGCAAATTTGAGACTAATAATACAACAAAAGGGTAATGTAGAGGAAGAAGAAAATAAAGCCTAATAAAGTTTCTTGCTGTACCTTGTTGGGAGGTAATATGGAGTCTCTTCTTTATTCTTTTATTTTTTATAGACTTGCATATGGCTATATATACACATATATATATATATATATATATATATATACACACACATATATATATATATATACACACACAAATATAGGTGTATTTACACACATATGCACAGATATTTAGTTTATAAGTAATCAAAAATAATATAGAAAAATGTGCCTATATTCTAAATCATAGGTAAGATTTAAAACAAAGAAATATGCTAACAGTAAAGAAAAATTTATAATTGTGACAAACATGGAAAATTCCAAAAATAACATGACTTCAAGTTATAGAAAAAGTTACAGAAAATTTTTAAAAATTCATGTTTGAGATTATTACCTTGCTAGAAAACATCAACAATGGTATTCCAAAGAAAATTATAGACTAAATTCATTTATGAATATAAATAGAAAATAATTATATAAATAGAAAATAATTATAAAAATAATTCTAAATTATCCTACATTATAAAATAAAAATATGTGAGTTCCAAATAAAGTTTATTCTAAGAATATATATTATGGTGTATATTAATATGCATAATTATATGATTTACTGGAGTAATAGTTTAAGGGAAGAAAATGGATGTAGATCATAACAATAGATGCTGAAATTGTATTTGATATAACCAAAAATGTGTTCCTGAGAAAAACAAAAGTAAGCTGGTGAATTAAGGGGTCTTAGAATTTACACCAAATCTATCTGAAAACAGCAGCAGAGATAAACTACTAAACCTGACTTTTCAAACTCAAGTACCTACAAGTCAAGCAGGGAAATATAATATGTAAACCAGTCATTTTACAGATAAGGTTTATAGAGAAATAGAGCATATATTACACATAAATAATATGTGTATAAACTAAAGAGTGTATTATTTTTATTTTATTTCACTTCATTTAAAAATCTGGTGGCCAAACATATATACAATGGAATATTACTCAGCCATAAAAAGAAACGAAATTGAGTTATTTGTAGCAAGTTGGATGGACCTAGAGTCTGTCATACAGAGTGAAGTAAGTCAGAAAGAGAAAAACAAATACCGTATGCTAACATATATATATATGGAATCTAAGAAAAAAAAAAAAAAGGGTCATGAAGAACCTAGGGGCAAGACGGGAATAAAGACACAGACCTACTAGAGAATGGACTTGAGGATATGGGGAAGTGGAAGGGTAAGCTGTGACAAAGTGAGAGAGTGGCATGGGCATATATACACTACCAAACGTAAAATAGATAGCTAGTAGGAAGCAACCACATAGCACAGGGAGATCAGCTCTGTGCTTTGTGACCACCTAGAGGGGTGGGATAGGGAGGGTGGGAGGGAGGGAGATGCAAGAGGGAAGAGATATGGGAACATATGTATATGTATAACTGATTCACTTTGTTATAAAGCAGAAACTAACACACCATTGTAAAGCAATTATACTCCAATAAAGATGTTAAAAAAAAAAAATCTGGTGGCCAAAAGATGCCTGTGTTGAGGTGGGGAGGGAATTACTATTCATTTATTTCAACCATCCATTTCTCTGTTCTCTAGAATGTCTATTTGTAGTGTTGGATTTCATGGCTGAATCTCTCATAACTTCTGTTTTTTTATTTCAAAGTGTGTGTCTCCCTTTATATTTTGGGAAATTTCCTCAGTTTTGTCTTCCAGTTCTTCTCTTGATTTTTTTTTTTTTAGTTTTTTATTTCTAGCAATCAAATTTTTAATTTCCAATTACCCATTTTTACACACAAATTTCCTTCTGTCTCTTTTTTCAATAGTATTCTGTCATTTTAGCGTGTGCTTGACCCAAAGGTTTAAACACGCCTCTCTAAATTCAAATTCACAGATGCGATAACCAAGTGAAAGCCCACAATCAAATGTAATCTAAGAGGCTTCTATCTCCTCGATCCATAAGCTGCTGTTCATCCTCCTGCACTAAATCCCAGACATCATGAGAGGAACTGATTCCTCTTTATTTCTTCTTTACAGTCCAGGCCTCTCATGGAACTCATAACTCTTAAGTGATCTCTGCTTCCAACTGTATCCTATCCACTCCTCTCCATGGTCCTTCCATTCCTACCTGGGTACTCTGAACTATGGAGCCCCATTAGGCATCATCACTCTGTCGTTTCCTCTGTAAGATAGATAAACATTGGCATTTCTTTCCAGAGGATTTAGTTCAAGACTAAACAGTTTGCTTCTTTTCTGAGGTGGTTGTTTTTGGTGGCATATTACTGAATACTCTTTTCTACCTGATTAATATAGGACTGGATTCTTGACACAAATTCCAGCGCTCTCTAAACAAAAGAAATTTCCAAATAATGGATGTCATTTACCCTTTCCAAAATAAGAACTGAAGCAAAAAAGAAAGAGGTGGGGAAAAATATCAGAAAAAGGAGGGGATTCTTGCACAATATAGAAGGGCATTCGGGAGCTTAAATGGATTTATGGCTTTGTCTAGTGGAGACCAGCACAGAGACAGGCAGCAGGCATTCAGAGTCAGAGGTGGCCAGGAGAAATACGGCACCCACTGCCCCAGTTCCTGTCGCATCAAGATTCCAGAGAGAACAGAAGGGAAAATAGCTTTCTTATAGTATGTAAAACGGGGTTCCATAAATTTTATGTGACTCTCAACAGACAGGGTTACTCAAGATGACGACTGTGTTAATAAACATACCCTCCATTCTCCCAACACTCAAACATAATGAAAAATCTAACTTCCTTGTATCTGCAATTCTGTGCTTCTTCCCTCATAGTATATTACAGGGTTTTTTGTAATGTCAAATCTCACAAACAGGCAAAAATGAAAGAAAAGGAAAAGGAAAACCCTGCATTAATTTAAATGGTTGAGCTGCATAATACCCACACAGAAAAGCTATAAAACAATGGGCCAATATTGCTTTATTCTTTACATCCTCTATTGACATTGAGCTCAAGCAAAGCCCTGGAAAGATAGGTCTTACTGGCCAGCCAGATGCACCCCATCGATAATCAGAATTATATTACATCTCAATCTCTAAAATATCATTTCAGATCCAACCAGTTGAAAGGAAAGAGGAAATACCCCACTGGCAAGGCCCACACACTTCAGTGGTCTCCCTCTGCACCCAATCTCTGCACTCTTTGTCAATAACTACACCCATGACTTTTAGCTTTTTTCCTCTGATATTGCCACTAAATTGCACTTTTGCAGTCACAAATCCTTGAGACCTGAGGACAAATTTCTTAAATACCTGGGACTCAGTTACTTACATATATGTTGTGGATTTTGTGTTACATACTCTTAGAATGTTCTTTAAAATGTAAACCCTAGTACCACCACACCAGTGATAAGAGACTACCTATGATTCTCCTCATTAATAACTAATAATAATAATATTCATTTATTAAGTTCTTACTATATTGTTGACATTCTCTTAAGAACTTTATATAAATTATTACATTTAACATTCTTCCTACTATGTGTGTTAGGTATCATTTTACAGATAAGAATTTAAAGTTCAGAGGGTTGAAATCATTTAAGTCTCAAGCTAATGAGTTGGAAATCCTTCCTTTAAGCCTTCTTCCATTTGTCTCTAAAAAAATGGCTATTAACCATTAAGGAAACCTACTCACTTGTCTCTACTCAAGAAGGGCATGTGCGGTATTGTTCCCAATGGAAGGTGGAGAAGACAGTATTACCTGCTTCTTGGAGTATCCCTCTCTCTGGCACCATATAAATCTGATCATCAGTGGGCTCTAGTTAAAATATTAAATGGTTCTACGTTATCTTCAGGATAAAAAAAATGTATTTCTTAACACTGCTGTCAGGATCCAGGAAGATCTTGCCCTGGGCATTACTCTGGGTTCATCACTGCACATTCCACCATTACCCTTTACTTCTCTTTCTCTGTGGTGTGTTACTTTCATGCCCTAAACATGATTATGATGTATACCCTTACTTTAACGTTATTGCTGTATTGTATCTTTTTTCCTGAAATGAGCATTGTCCTTTTGGATCCTGTGATTCTTTAGCAATTGAACCCTGTGTAACTGCCACCAATAGTGCAAATGTATAAACAGTTCTCCAGCATTTATAGAAGGCAAACTGCTGCATCACAGGACATGGAATCTTTATCTCTGGTAAATATTTCTTAACTGATCTCCATTTTATTGTAACTTCCACAAGCTGTGTATGAGAGCTCTCATTTCTCTAGATATTGTTACACATTAAAACATTTGCCAAGCTAATGGATAAAATCACACCTAATTGTTGCTTAATTTTCACTCTCTTGATTGCTATTGTGTTTGGAGAATATTTCATATATTTATAGTCTATTTGTTTTTTCTACTCAGACTTTGCGGAAATGCTCTTCCAAGTTTCTGCATGTCTTATTCATTCTCATCTATCAGTTATTAGCACAAATGGCATTGCTTTAGAGAAGCCACCTCCTATATGTGACTTATTCTGGTGGCTTTCCTTCTCTTCTCCCTAAAACCAAATATAACACGGATCACAACCCAAACTGTCCTGTGTAATTGTTATTCATTTATTGACTTCTGTTTTCCAAACCTCAAATTAATGTACTCCATGTTGACCTGCATTCTCTCTTTTCATGCTGTACCCCAGTGTCAAAAAGGACCTCATACGTTACTACCTGTGTTAAATGAGTACTTGTTGAATGAATGAATGAATGAATTAACAAATCACTCATAAAACAATTACATTCAATTGTAGAAAATTCCACCAGAATGTAATTTCCAAAAGAAAAGACTTTGTTCTATTCATTGCTGGCCTAAAACTGTGCCTGGAAGACAGTAGGTATTCAATACATACCTGTGGAATTGAATTGTATTTTGGTTACACAGAATTTGTTTTTGGTTAGCTGCTGATTTTTATCTATATAATATATAGTCAGAATTGCTAAAGAAAATATAAATAGAAACAGTATTACTATTTTCAAATCAAGTAAGTCAGTTATAGCACACATTTCCACACAGACAGACAAACACACTTCATTTTAGCAAAATATAATTTGAGGGCTAATCTAAATCATGGTGAAAATTTTTATCTAAACAAGAAAAAAGGCAAAATAAATATTAATATACTAGGTCTATTTTAGTGGACGATTGAGCATGATTATGAAAAATGTCTACAGCCTTCCTAGGCAATATAAAATAGCTCTGTAATTCTGGCCAGCACATTAAACAGTTCATTAATGAGTTGACGCTTTGCAGGTAGCAATTATTGCCTTAGGTAGAAAGTTTAAATGTTTGTTTTCCCTTTATGCGTCATGAAGGGGGAAAGGTCTTCTAGTAAGTAAAAGAGATAATGATGTTTACACAAAGATTATAAAAAGCCATATTTCTTTGAAAAACTGCCTGAAATCCTAGCTAAAGTTCAAAACAGTCTTCTACAAAGCACATCTGAATAATGTGCGATCTGACGATGGAGTTGTACTACCAAATCTCTGCCTGTAATTTAGCTTTTCCAAATATTACTCATTTTTCTTATTTATTTTTTGAGCAGTTACTTTATAACAAAGAAAGCTGATTATATCCCTTCCTTAGGCATGAAAGAGGAAGAGATCAAACTGTTCAACATTATTTGTTTATGTTGGCTTGAGTGTATAAATACCAGTTTCTTATTGTTTGGCTAGGTCCGGATCTGTCACAGTTGTGCACTTCTGCATAAACCAACAACTTGGCTACAGCTACCATAGGCACAAGCATTACTGCAGAGGACCTTTTTAGGAATTGGAAAATAAACTTCATGGGAAAAATAAAGCTATTCTGCTTGGTTGACCTAGACTGGGAAGCTGGCTAAACCCCACTCTCCCCTATGCATCTTGCATTCTCCTCCCAGGACAGCAGAATAGCCTACACATGTCCTCAAGGTGATACTAGAACACAAAATTGCAAATGGGAACCTACACACACAGACAAATCTCCTTAGAATCTGTATTTCTGCTTCAGTCTCTCCAGCAAAGCACACATATTTCCAAACCCAAAGCCAAGAGGCAAAGAAGGCACTCTGTTTATGGAGGAAGGATACTGCCACTTACTAGTCAAAAAGTGTGGATACAGACCAAAGATGAAAGAAACTGGGTGCATCAGTGCTTTGATTATTCCTTTCTAAAACTTTCTCCAGCAATGCTATTTTATAATGTTAACATGAGAGCACAGTTCAGAGAGTTTAGGTCTCTTAACTGTTGGATGCATGGGTCTCGATATGTACCTTAGAGTTATACCTACCACTATGGTCTGAGTGTTTGGGTTTCCCCAAAATTCTTATGTTGAAATCCTAATATTAATATGATGGTATTAGGAAGTGGGTATTGGGATTGACATGTATACACTGATGTGTATAAAATTGATGACTAATAAGAACGTGCAGTATAAAAAAACAAACAAACAAAAACAACTAATACTAAACTTTCTTTGGGTTATTTATATGGAAATATGTTAATATAAATGTTTCAGACATTACATGACATTTCTAAAACTCTTATGTTTTCTGGTATAATGTTATAAGTCATAATTCTAGTTATTTCTTTAAAATGTATATCTCAAAAATAACTAAACTTCCTTGTCAACTGCATTATTATGAACTTTCATCAAATCTTTAACAGTGGTCATTTTTAAGTCTTTTGTCATTTACAGACAGTTCTGGGTGTACTCTGATGCTTTTGCAAAAATGTTCCTATAAAAGGGTTTCATCTTCAAGGAATTCATGCAAAAGACTCTGACAAGTACAGGTTTCTGGTAACTGACTATATTGCTGAACTGAATGAATAAGCATTTTCAGAACTCTAATGGAAAACTGATGAATTCATAAAAGTGCTAACAAAAGATCAAGATAAAAAAAAATTAATTACATGGGACTGAGTGAACTGATGAGGATGATTATAATTTTTGTGACTTTCTGTGTGAATATAAATAAATAATGTCATATAAATTACTTCAGAGCTACATCTAGACCAATATTTGACCACATATCTGGGTACTATGGCCTACCCAAGTTTACACATAAAATTAAGTATCACAACACTATAAAAGTGAGGTTTTGTGAGATTTGAATTAAGTTTGCTTTCTTTGTTAGCCCTTTGACCAATTCTTTATATTCATTCAATTCAGAACACAAGCAATAGAGAGATCTAGTTGGGAAAATGAGATGCCTAGAATGAATCTCATTATTATTATTATTAATCTGAATAATTATTTGCTACGTTTTGTCAGTACAAGCACAGACTTTCAGGTGATATACACAACAGCTTCCCGTGTCTTAATATTCCAAATGTTTTTATCTAATAAGTATCATTAGTAAAGCAATTCTAATCAAATCTTGGTGAACTCTTATGAGCTCCAAGACAGTCTTCAAAAACCTGTGGAAAAGCAAACAAAAGTTAATCATTGTAATTATTAAAAGCTTGCTGTGAATATAAAATGAAGGGTGCTTATAAAACACTTGGACCAGTGCATGGCAGAAAATAAGCTCACAGTAAATGATACTGTAATTTTGATTACTACTTTATCTTTCTGTTTGTAGAGAGGGCAGTCAATAGAATAAGGATAAGAATCTGATCAATCTGTATAAAGCCCTCTTTTTATCCAAACCTATGCCCTTACCCATTGTTTAAAATGCCTTTATACATTTCAAGGTCTTGAATGGAGGACGCACTTAAAATATATCAGTAATTTCAAAATGTTAAAAACAAGTGAACAACAACATCACCAAAACAAGCTTAGTATTCCTTTTAGGGAAAGGAATTAACTTCTGAACGATGTGTACCAACTTTAATGGGTGCTTTGTAATTATATGCCTTGTCGTAACAGAGACTAATTCATAATAATATAGCCACGTATAAGGCTAGCTTGTCAGTGTGATATGCCATCAAAGGGGAAAAATAACTACTTAGGGAGAAGTTGGGTAAAGAGCTCTTTGGGCTGACCTTTTGCTGATAAGTTGATGATGTTCTCATTAGCAGCAACCCCGCTGTTTGCCCTCAATAAAAGATAACATCCTGCTGTTAACGCAATTTCCATTTTTGTGATTTAATGACACAATTATATTAAAGATACTTTTTCAAATGGATTAGGGCTTAAGTGAAGATAAAAATGTTTTTTATAAATTTTTATTCCGTTTCCCTGCAAATCGAATAATATTTTTCACATTGTGTGATTATATAGGATAAATATGACAAAAAAGGTTGCCTATATTCTACTGACATTTTATAACATGCTTATTACTAAAGAGAACAATTTGTTGCTAAACTCTCTATTATATAATACAAATTTTACTATGTTTTTGTTTCAAGTAAAGCTAACGTTATTTCCCAGAGAAACCAATTTAATTTCTTTCTACTAAGAAAAATATTGCATCTCTTTTTTTTTTTTTGGAAACACAGGTAATTCTTTTGTGATTAAGTTACATTGCAGTTGTTGCAGGAGGTTGGCCATGAGATATCGTTTCTGAAGGGAAGCATCGTATCATTGTGGGAAGAGTAAAGACTTTGAAATCTAGCAGACTTATGTTTAAATTTTGGCTTCACCACTTATTAGATATGTGTGACCCTGAACAAGTTATATTCTCTCCGGGAACAATAATAGCTGTTTCATTCAATTAAGTGGTGAATGGAAAATTATATAATAAATATAAAGCACATGGCTCATGATAACTGTTGACAAAGCATAGACTCTTTAACTTGGGACCTCTTTTAATGAAAGAGGACTCTAAGGAAGGAGTTTCTTCCATTCTTGAGTCTCAGACTCCTACCTGTGGAATACTTAAAGAATGTGTAAATTATGAAACATAATTTGTTTTCTGTGGCAAGCACTTGTTTATTTTTCTTATGACTCAAATCTATGTAGATAAAATACTATCAAGATATTTCTTAATTGTATTGGTCAATTTGGTTTGTGAGAAAAAGACTTTTTAAAGAAAATACATAAAGAAAAATATGTAAATATTGATCACATGTAAGAGCATTGGGCCCCTTCTAAATGACTCTAAAATAAAGAGGAAGCCATTATTGGCCTGCCTTCCCACCATACGTGCACGCACACACACACACACACACACACAAACACACACACTCACTTTCCCAGAGACGGGAACCTGGAGAAGTGACAAGTGTGTAGCTTAGTTGGGCAACTGCTGTGCTCAGAAGAAAGACAGGAATCCCCTCCATGTCAGACACTCCACACTAGGAAGTTGTGTGCCCTGCAGACAGCGGGAGTTCTGGCCGAAACAGACACTTTTATGACCCAATGAGAAAAGGTCTCAGATTTTCCCAGAAATATCGGGAGACAGATTTGCAGAGATTCAAAAGTCCTTCACAACCAATTAGAGACAAGAAAGAGGGTAAGCCTAGAAACATTTTTTTGAAGTGTGTAACTATCTAGATAAAAAGGCATATTATATAGGGGGCAATTTAATACTTTTTATAAAAATATTTATGTATGTCAAAAGATAAATCAACATCCCTCAAATTATGAATAAATCTGTAAAGCTATTTTTTATTGTTTTAAAGTTTTGCAATAGTATTTCACAAGAAAGTAACAACATAAATAATTCCGTTGTATGAGAGAGTAAAACAACAGATATGTAGAAAGTCGTTTATTTACTAGAGTTTCCTATCTGGTCAGAATCTTTATTATATCATCTACAATTATAAAATATTCAAATCCTGTAGGACTATAAATTATTTTATACTCCACCTACCCTATGAGTGAAATTCCCAGTTTTAGTGGAGAGGAGGGAAGTACCAAGACTATTACATGCACAGGCTCACCCACTTCTCCCCACTTTGTGTCTTATTTTTCTGTATTCTCTTGGAGAACTTTATGTTTGTTTTGGCTACTCAGTTTCTAATTCATGAGCTCCATATCATCTATTTTTCAGGACCTGTCATTTGTGTATCATGAGTTCCTTTTAACACATGAACAGGGTATAATCGTAACTTCTAGAGAATTAGACTCCATATTTATGCTATAAACCAACAACTGGTTCTTATCCTACATCTTTTCAACCTTTATTAGCCTCCTATGAAATATGCACATGTGTGCATGCACACACACACACACTCATACCCCAATTACACTGTCCCGACTCTCTGAGTTTTACTGTGTTCTATTTTTGTTTTGAGAGAACTGACTCCAGCACACTGGTGTGGACATGAAAGTTGGAAACACCATACTGACATGTGACAGAATATATAGGAAATCTAGGCAAGAGCAGAAGATCAGCAGTAGCACCTAAGAGCCAATCTTGATATCGAGTGGAAATAAAACTTGACTGTAAACTTTCTCTTGCAAATCCAATGTAAGTAAAGGTAAGAGTCTCAACATGTGGATTATAATAGTATCTAACATTTTTAATGAAAATTAAAACACTTGGAAGTATAGTCCTGTCTTAACCATAGGGAATCAAACTCATGCTTAAGGCTACAGTTAGCTGTTATATTCTTTAAATGTTTTTCCAATACAATAACACCCAGCAGGGTAAAGGAAACCTATTATAATAAAAAAAGATGCACTTTGTTGAGAGATCAATAGGTAATTTTGTCCATTGACTCTTCCTCTTCTCTTTGCCCACAGGTGCATAAAGAGAAATGGTTATATGCTAAGGCAGTGGTTTCAAAATTTCATGTATCATTGCAAATCCCTCAATTCAGGCCTATGTATAGGCATTTGTCATATTATAACTAATGTATCCAGATACATAATTTTCTGAATTCTCTAAGTCACAAGAAGAAAATAAAGGCATATTTAGGGCCTCTTCTACTTTGTCAGTTTTGATTTAACAAAATCTCATTCTTAAGATTATGAACACTGAGTTTATCAGCAAAGAAGGGAATACTGATATATTTTGATTTAAAAGATATTTGGAGATTCCAACAAATTTCAAATATTTAGGCCACAGGTAATTTTTATTCTTATAAGTTAGTGCACATAGTATGTAAGGTCTAAATCACCTGTATGGCATCTGCAACAACACTTTTCTTATTAGGCATAACTTTATTTAAATATCTACTTGATACCTTGAAGACATGGTGATCCAGTCTTGGGATAAAAACCAGAGACACATAATAGTAAGGCAACATATGATCAAGGAGAGCAGGATGGTGTTCAGAGGAAGGCACATTCCAGAATAGCATAAGAGGAAGGGATGAACACAGCAGATAATCTGAGCCCACTTCTCAGTTTGGCCAAGGATAGACTGAGGGAGGCAGCACAAAGTTGTTTTTTGGTGTTGTTGTTTGTTCTTTTTAATTACTAAATCAAACATCATTGGGGGAAAACTCTTCAAGGGACTATAAAAATTAATTTAAAAGTAAATAAATTTTTTGTGGGATTGTTATTTCATGCTGTTTGAGAAACTTAAATTCTACCAGGAAAAGCTGAAATTCATTCTTTTTTTTTCTTTAGATTCAAAATAAATGGAAATGACATACTTGAGAAGAAACACAAAATTAATGCCTTAGAAACCTTTCTATGAACTCAGGCTACTAATGCCATGTAATAATCCTAATGCGTGGTAAATGAATTATGTCAAAATACAGTACTTCTCAAAAGGTAGTTTTAAATTGTTGAATGCTCATTATTTCAATAGAATTGACTTGTACTTAAATGAACAGTCCTTCAAGTAATCCTCTGTTTGATTTTTTATTAATAATATAAAAATATCAAGAACCTGTTTTAGTATAGAAATTATAGCATGCTTGGATAAACAATAGAAATGTTGGACAATTAAATTAACATGTAATTTAGAATTATTTTCTCAACAATTTAATAAATTAAATTAATTAAATATCCTTTAAAATTAGTTAAATATATTCCTCCAGGTCCTAGTCTAAGGCTATATCTCTCCATAATGGGAAGACTGCCAACATTTCTCATCTTACCTTCATTCTTTCAGTCTCCATATTATAGCAGCTATATTCCAGGCAAGAGCAGCTGAGAGGTTGGGATCCCCTTCTCCACCCAGCACCTTCTCATAGGGTGGAATATCTATCCCAGCAAGACAAGAACCCTGGACTCCAATCACCCCTGCCATAGCTTGCTCATAAGGCATGAGCTGCGTGACGGAAAGTGGAGAAGACCAGGAACTACTGCCCCCACCCAGTGACCCATGCATAAAAAATGGCTGCCACTCTGAGAGAAGTGGGTTACTGTCTCTGCTCTCAGCTTCAGAGTAGGAGGACAAAAGATTATCCCAGGAAGAAAGGCAAACTCATTGCTTTCTATAAAGGGAGTGACTTTATGTATAAGAAACCATTAGAAAACTGAGCTTTAAGGTGCAGTTGAAAATAATGGAGATTTTTGTGGTAAGTGATTTTTTAGGAGTTGGTAGCTCCATGATAGCAACAAGCTAAATCATTCACCAGTTAGAAGATAAAAGAGAGAACTAGGGAAAGAAACAGCTAAGAAGAGCCCTGATTGGGTGAAAATAAGCCTTTAGACTGGACTCAAAGACTACTCCACAAGGGACATGAATTCAACTGGATCAGGCTGTGGAGCTATTTATGCTCAGGGAGTTGACAAAAACACTAAAGTATTCAATGGGCAAATAGTAGAGGCTAACAGCTGGGTATGGTACCAACACAGGTAGAGGAGTTAGAATGTAACAGAAAGATCAGGGAAAGAGGCAAAGAGAGTCCTGCTAAACCACTATTATCCCATGATGACTGTGTGTCTGCCCATGTCTGCACTCTCTAAGGAAAGACCTCAGAGGCTGTATATTGTGGGGAAAATAAATTTCACTTAAATAATTCAGCCATATCACTATAAAAATCTATGACAACAACAAGCCCCAGAAATAGGTTCAGAATCTAAAGTTGCTATATTATCTACCATGTGTACTTTTCAACAACATATTATGAGACATGCAAAGAAACAGAAAAGAGTATCCCACACACAGGAAAAAAGCAGATAACAGAAATTTCCTTTGAGAAGGGTGAAGTGTCAACTCAGCAGACAAAGACTTAAAACAGCTATTGTAAATATGTTCAAAGAACCACAGAAACCATGTTTAAAGAAGTAAAGAAAGATATGATGACAATGTTTCCTCACATCAAGAACACCAATAGATTAAAATTGTAACAAAACCACATGGAAATTCTTGAGTTGAAGAGTACAATAATTGAAAAGAAAAAAATCACTACAGCAGCTCAGCAATAGTTATGAGCTGGCAGAAGGAAGAATCAGCAAACTTGAAGACAGATTGATAGAGATTATACAATCTGAAGAACAGAGAGAACAAAGAGAATGAAGAAAAATGAGCAAACCTCAGAGAAATGTAAGACAGCATTAAGTACATCAACACACCCATAAGGGGAGTAGCAGAGAAGAGGAGAGAAAGAAAGGGATAGAAAGAAATATGTGAATATGTGAATATATGATGGCTGAAACTTCACAAATGTGATTAAAAACATTGCTATATACAAACAAGAAGCTCAACAAACTCCAAGCAGCACAAATGCAAAGGGGTACTATGGATCAGTTATAGGATAGATAAAATATTGAAAGACAAGGAGAAAGTCTTGAAAGTAGGACGAGAAAAGCAATTTGTTATATAATGGGACCAAAATAAGATTAAAAACTGGCTTCTCATCAGAAACACTGGAAGTCAAAAGGCAGTGAGATGACATTTCAAAGTGCTGATAGGAAAAAAACAAAACAAAACTGTTGCTAGCAGAGCTTACAAGAAATACAAGAAATACTAAAGACAGTTTTCCAGACTGAAAGCACATAATATCAGACAGTAATTCAAATCCACATAATAATCCACAAAAATAATGAATACCAGTAAAGGTAATTATTTAGATAATTGTAAAGGACACTGCAATTGCATATTTCTTCTCATTTCTCCTAGTAATTGATTTTAAAAGCAGTTGTATAAAACAATAGGTGTATAATTGTATTGCTGGGCCTATAATATATAGAAATATAATATATTTGATATTAGCACAAAGGATATCGGTGGGAACAGAGCTGTTTTGGAATAAGGGAATAACACTAGAAGTTAACTTGAACCCATGGGAACAAATGAGAACCAGGAATTGTAAATAAGAAAATTTATATTAAATAAAATTATAAGTATATATTGGCTCTCCCTTCTTTCAGTGTTTTTAAAAGACATAAAATTACACAAATTATATAAATATATTATACCTACCTAATTTTAACCATGTATTTTGGGGTGTTAATATATATGGGTGTAATATGTATAACAATAAGAGCACAGAAAGGGGAAGAGGAAATAGGTCTTTATAGGAGTAATATTTCTACAGCTCACTGGAATTGTTAATATAAAGTAGATTCTGATAATTAAGGTGTTCATTGTATTCTATAGAGCAACCATTAAGAAAATAAATTTTTTTTAAATACTGAAAAAATTATGAAAGGGATTGAAATGTTTCAATAGATAAACAGAGGGTAGTCACAAAAGACTATATATTATATGAATCCATAAACATAAAATGTATAGATTAGGCAAATCTATATATACAGAAAGTAGATTTGTGGTTGCATAGGACTTGTGGGAATGGGCTTGAAGAATATAGGAGATACTCTTATGTGGTATGAAGTTCCTTTTGGGGTGAATCAAATGTTCTAAAATTGTGGTAATTGTTGCACAACTCTGAAAATACACATAAAGCTATTGAATGATACACTTCAAATGGGTTAAATTCATGATGTGAATATTTCACTAATACTATTAAAAAAGAAATACAATTAGCATTTTTGTGTTCATAAGTCTTCTGTTTTGTAACTTCCTGAAGTCTTGTTAAAATTGACTTCATGAAATGCAGAAGCATAAAAAGGAAAATTTAAGCTATATTAAAGAAAAATGCACAATATAAAAACAAAATGTGACCTCCAATCACATACTAAGATATATTGGATTTCAGCACTTGTAATATTTTTTACTTTTTATAATAGTTGAGTATTAGTTTTACAAATAGTGTTTAACTTATTTATTCAAGATTAAGGAAATAAACATACATTAAATAATGGACAATACCAATCTTTGACTCAATGTAAAATTTGCTAGCAGCTGCAGGAAAATATATAAGTGCATACCTATTAAAGTTCTTCTACTGGGCGCATTTTTATTTGGGTGAAAGAATAGAAAACAAAAATCAAAATTTCTAGACACCTCTCTTAAATTATGCTGTGGTTGAAGTAATCTGGAGAAGGCATTTACTAACTGTTAACAAATGAAGCTCTCACAATCTAGCTGCAAATCATCTATGTGTAGAGCTCTTTATGTTTCCTTTGGGGCCAACAAAGTTGAATACTATTGAGAGGTCAAGGAGAAATGAGTATTTCCAGACAAAGAGAGTTGGGAACAGTGTCAAATGCTTTTGACCACAGTGTAAGAAATAAAGAAGTGAGAAGTCATTAAATGCCTGGATGTAATCCCCTCATGAGACTACTTTTCGGGAGAAAAACAAATAAATGACTTTAAGGCTATTTGTCCCAAGTTATATAAAGCTCTTAAAATAATCCATCCTCTTATATATCAATTTAAAGAGCCCATTATTCTTCATGTGGGATTTCAACAGGATTCTGCATATTCCTTTGTCACTTGTCAATATACTTAGATAGATACAAATGAATAATAACAACAGGGATTTTAATAATAATGCCAATAAATTTAATGTTATATGCCTTTCAAAGAAGTTAACTTTCTCTAGCTAAGAATTTCATGTAGATTCTACTGAAAATGGATTGGAAATTATCATTGGGAGCCAATTGACTATTACAGTTTCTTTGTTTAAATATTTATGTTTAGGTTAATTAATGGTATATCAAATGCATGTTTTTCTCTTTCCAAAGTTTTGTTTTTCTATTTTAATTTCTGAATTAGTATTAGTCAATGCAGTTAAAGCTATAAAATATATATTAGTAAAAATAAAAGACACATCACTTACACTATTACATCACAGACATAGATGGAGATAACCACATTTAATATTTTGGTATTTATCCATATAGCCAGTCAGTGATTTTAACCCAGTAGGATTCGTGTAATACTTCTAACCTACAGAACTGAAGAGAATAAATTTGTGTTGCATTTAAGCCACTACATTAATGGAAATTTGTTACAACTGCAATAGAAAACTGACATGCAGGTGCAAGATTTCTTTCTTCTACTAGGCTCAAGTGTGATCTCCCAGCTGATGAGCAAGCAGGTCTGGAGAGGTGGTGCTCACTGCCCAATGTGCTCCCTGCTTGAGTTCCCAAGACAGAGGAAGAGCATGTTATCTGGAATGGATCTCTCATGTGATCTAAAGATTAGAGGGTGGTTGTGACGACTAAATGTGAATTTCAACTTTTAACAAATAGGCTTTACCAATTTTAGTTTTCTTAACGCCCTTTAGATTTTAAATTTGCATTTGTGTCCAATTTAGTTTACCTGTGAGGAAAGATTTAAGTAACTGCAATAAGCAAATTCCTAACATTAAAACATTTTGATAGATCTAAATGCTTGGTAAAATCTCCTCTTGAAATATATCAGAAAGGATCATGATATGTCAAAGATCACTGGACCTCCGACAAGGGAGGTAAGAAATGAGATTTCTTCAGATTTTCTGAATCTAGCATCTTAAACAAAGGTTTTAGGCCAGTCAAGAAAGAAAAATGTACTGGAAAGCATTTATGTTGACTGTATTGGTCCTAGTTCTCCAGAGAGAGAATCAATAGGATGAATATATATATATATATATATATATATATATATATATAAAGAGATCTGTTTTAAAAAACTGGCTCATGCAATTGTAGATTCCTGGCAAATCCAAAATTTGATGGGAGAGGCTTACAGGCTGCAAACCCAGGAGAGAGTTGTAGTTGAGTTTAAAAGCAGTCTGCTGGAGAATCCCCTCTTGCTCAGGAAAGTTCAGTCTTTTGTTCTATTCAGGCCTTCAACTAATTGGATGAGGTCCATGCACATTACAGAGGGAAATCTATATTACTCAAAGTCCAACAATTTAAATATAAATCTCATCTTAAAACATCCTCACAGAAACACCCAGAATAATGTTGGACCAAATATCTGGGCACTGTAGCCCAGATAAGTTGACACTTAAAATTAACCATCACAATGATCAAATTACTTTATTGATGGTTCAAGAACAAAGGAATTAACAGCTGTGGGTTATTAAGTAGCACTGACTGTCACCTGAGTAACAGTGCAATATTATCTATTGATTTTTATTTAATTTAGAAGTTCTCTTAGAACACACTTATTTCAGATTTTGTAAAGATATTTTTTTAAAAAAGAAATAAAATTCTATACCCAGATTTGCATAACTTGAAGATCACTGCATTGTTCCAAATCACATGATCAGAATCATTGCTCTCAATAAAATTTGTACTTTTGCCCTTTGCTGTTCCGATTATTTTCCACAGTGTTAATTCTTTTTTGCAGTGCATTGTCTTTCTTAGGAGCAATTGAAAATGCACCAAATTAATTACTTTTCTTTTCATTCTAGTCCACAATGAGTTTTTTTTTTTAATTTCTTTTAATAACCCCATACTAATTTTCCACTTCAGTGAATGTAACACAAAATGAATCAATCCCTTTCAAATAGGTAAAAAGTTAACCCAATATTTCTTTTCCCATTAAAAGACAAAACCACCCTCTTAAGTGTTTTAAATTCTTATATATTACAAATTTAAATTTAAATTTCAGCCAGTAACAAAGGTTAACATTCCTCTATCATTCCCATTTATTTTAGGCCATCCTCTGTCATTTTAATGATTGTATTATTTTAAATATGCCAAAGTTATTAAATGCTAAGTCACTGCAGCTTGACAATGACAAGATAAAGGTAGTGGTTTAAAAGGCCAGTTATTGCCACCAAGGGCTTAATAGAGGTCAATTTCCTGGTGTGGTCACCATGCACCAGAATATACCTCCCTCCCCCACTGACTATGTTACAGATATAAAAACTTGATATTATCCAGATCCAGAGTGTTATTTGTTCTTTCACTCATTCAAGACATCAAAAATAGTGTCAGTTTGAACATTAAAGGAAAATATATACTTTCTTATAACCAGATTGCTTATGTTTGATAATAAATTCTTCTACTTCCTGAGATCAATAGACTTTGGAGCCAGAATTTTTCTTCACCATATTGATTTGTAAACATAGAATCAGAGTGTGCTGAAAGACATTCCATACAGTTGGTGGTTAAACATGCTGAGCTACTCATGTATTACCACAGAATGAAACTCTGTGACTGTCAGAACATGTGCCTGCCAGATTCTAAATCTTTCTTCCCCGTGTAGACTTAGATGTCAGTTCCACATTTTTGTTCTTTGTTTTTCTCTTCTGTTTTTATTGGTCGGGGGGGAGATCCAAGCTGATCATCCCTCTTCTCTGAAGGTAGTCCTTCCTCAGACTGGGTTTGATACAGTTGGCTAAGTAAGGATCATGCAAAATGAATAAAGGACTAATCTATACAAGAAAATCCAAATATAATTACAATATCACATTTCTATAAAATTGAGAGTTGTAGTACTGACCAAAGACTTTATCAGCAATAAGTTTAGATGCTTTGGAGAGCAATTTAATGGTATCATGATCTACAAATCATAAGAATCCGATGCACTGGTAATCATTAAAAAGTATAGAGGAAAGTAATTTATACATGAATTCTTACTTAGCAAGTGATGGTTCACTGTATTTTTCTATTTATTAATATTAATATATTGTGATTATAAAATACAGGGCCAATGAAGTGTGGAGGAGAGTTAGCAAATTGAGTAGAGTCGGGGATGTGATAGAGGGATAAGAAATAAGTGTAGTGATGATAAATCATGCAGAAAATTTGGCTTTTACTCTGTAACTGAAACCCCGTGGCAGGATTTGTCCATAATAGTGACTGTAGGATACTATATGTACAAAAAAGAAAATAACAATTACAGATACTTTCAAATGCTCATTGATTTAGTATAATAAATATTGGTAATTATATATGTGCATAAAATATATTAATACAATTATATAAATGTGTTTACAAATTATTTTCTAAAAATAATTCAAATTGTCTGTTATATAATCATAGTATTGATAAGTGTTCATATTAGGCATAGATTTGTAGATAGTATAGTCACAGAAATATCTTGGGTAATAATACAAGATTTATATATCCAGGAGTCACAAAAAGAGTTCAGTGGAGTCAGGTTAATGAGCAGAATATCAAGAACATTATCCAAAGGAGTTATTACAAACTGCAGAAACTGTTATAGGTTAAATTGTCTCCCATCAAAAAAATTATGCTGAACCCCTGGTACTTAAGAATGTGACTTTATCTAGAAATAGGGTCATTGTCAATGTAATTACCTAAGATGAAGTCATAATGTAGTAGGGTGGTCTCCTAATCCAATACAACTTGTGTCCTTATAAAAAAGATGGCCATGTGGCCACATGGAGACAGAGAAACACAGTGAGAACTCCATGTGACAGCAAAGGCAGTTGCAAGTCAAGGAACAGCAAATATCGCCAGCCAACCACCAGAAGCAAGGAAGGATTTTCCTACAGGTGTCTGAGGGAGCACAGACCTGTGGACACTTTGATTCCAGACCCTGGAACTGTGAAATAATGCATTTGTGTTTTTTTAAGCCACCCAGTCTGTGGTACTTTGTTTATGGCAGGTCTAGGAAATTAATACAGAATCTAAAATGCTTTCTCCAAGGATTGATTATTTATTCATGATAATGTCTAGGTAAGTGAAGACTACATCAACTCTTCTGAAGAAGAATTGCTTCCCTCCAGGCCCAACTTTACCTCCTGAAGGCAGAAGTGGTGTAGCAAAAATGTAATGTTACCTGGTGTGATATTCCTGCAGGGATGAGAGAAAGAACAAAGGCTAAGGAAATTCCGTAAATACCTATCTATTACATATAGAGAGAGAGAGTATATATATATATATATATATATATAGAGAGAGAGAGAGAGAGAGAGAGAGAGAGAGAGAGATTTAGAAATTGGTAAAAGAGGCATCTCAATATTGTGGAAAAAAGATAGATTATATAATAACTAATATTTAGACAACTGGGTAGTTATCTGGACAAATCAGATGCATATTTCATACCTTACACTAAAATCAATTCAAGCTGTATCATAAATTACAATGTTAAAAATCATATAAAACTATAATTTTTATTTAATGTCACAAAAAACAGTCATATATGAGAGAAAATTTAAAAGCCATAAAAAAGTATAAATCTGATGATATTGAAATAAAATCCATGGTAAACAGTCAAAGGAAACGATTAATAAAAAACAGATAAGATAGTATGCAACTTAATTGACAAAAGTACAGAATATAATTCTCTTCTATATAAAAAGCTTATATAAGTCCATAAGAAAAAGACCACACACACTCACATAAAAATAAGCAAAGGATCATAACAAATGATGGAAAATAAAATATAAATGTTTTAATCACATCAAAAGATGTCCAGTGTAACTTTGCATTGTAAATGCAAATTTAAAATTTAATGAGACACTATTTTCACGTGTCAGGTGGATAAAGATCAAATATTTGACAGTATACAATATATATTCAAAAGATTGGGTAAGAGGTACTGCAAAAGACTGAATATAAACACTAGTATTTTCTCTAAGAAGGGCGATTTGGCTCTATGTTCCAATTAAAAAATATACTTACATACCTTTTGACTCAACAATTGTATATCCTACAGTATGCCCAGATTTGTACAATGATGGTATATGTACAGGATTATTCATTGTAACATTATTTTTAATAGAAAAATATTTGAAGCAAATTAAATATCTATCAATAGAAAACTGGTTAAAAAAGTATCATATACATCAATAGAAATTGATATACTCTATAGCCATAAGTAAAGTAAGAAACAAACAAATGAATCAAAGTGATGAAACTCTTCTAAAACTAATATGGAACCTTCTCCAAGTTATATTATTATCACCAAAGAAAAGCAAAGTGCGCTACAATGCATATCCTATAAGCTACCATTATACATATACATATGTATATGTATACATATGTACACAAACAATGCAATACAGGTATGTATCTATTCATATGTACAAATATATGCACATTTATGTATATGTATTCATATATGTATATATACATATATACTTGTTTACATGTATCTGTGTGTATATGCATATGTATAACAGAATACAAAGTAAATTGGTTACTTTAGTTTTGTTTTTTCTAGAAGAGGACTTTACTTTTTGGACTGAGCAAAAACACAGAACTTATCATTGTGTAATTTTTTGGGTACGTTTTGAATTTTGTAATACCCATACTATTAGGTATGCTAGAATTAAAAATTTTTAAAGGAAGTGGATAATGGTATAACCTTTCCCCAAATCCAGACCCAGATATTTTATGGTCCTCAAATGGTTGAGTTCTCCTACACCCCTTTAAGTGCACCTACAGGGGCTAGGAGACTTGGAACAAAAAAATAGACTGTGAGAAATATAAAGATAAAGCATGTCTTTGCATAGAAGGGGGGTAATGTGGGGTTGGAGAAAAACATTTAAGTGGAATTGAATTATCCAATGGCTTATGAAATACAGAATGGTATAATAAGCTTTTCTTGTAGGACTCTCATAGATTAGTGGATAAAGAGAATTCACCAACTACAATGATGCCACATATGGTCTAATTCCTATTTACATTATCTATCGTGGCCTGGAATAATTCATAAATGAGGTAGAGGATAAAGACATTTAAAAGCAAATGCTAATTAAAGGAGCAGAATTTAATCTTTGTCTGTCCATGAGAAATTCTTAGAAAAGAGGATGAAAATTTCATGTCTTAGATGAAAACTGGTACAAACCCTTTGCCACTCTTCCCATCAAGATGTGAGGTTTATTTCCCTTTCACTTGAATGTGGACTGGCCGTGTGGTTGCTTAATCCATGGAATGTGGTAGAAGTGACACTATGCCAGTTTGTTAAGGGAACTGGCAGCCTATGATTCCTCTGTCTTGGTATACAGGTCTTGGGAAATATAGCTTTGATGTAAGACATTTGAATACCCGGAGACCAGCAAGCTGTGAGGAAACATAAGTTAGCCCCATGGAGAGACCACAGGGAGGGAAGGAGGGAGGCAGACAAGGAAGGAGGGAGAGAAGGAGGGAATGGGAGTGAGAGAGAGAGAGAGAAAGAGAGAGAGGTTCTTAGAACCTACATGTCCCAAGTATGCAGTCTGAGGTTCTAAGCATGTAAGTAAAGAACACATCTTGCCAATCCAGCTCTGACAATCTTACAAATGACTCCAGACACAGCTGCCATCCCTCTGTAACCACATGAGAGACCAAAAGTGTGAAGCATCCAGCTGAGTGAATGAGCCATCAGAAACGCGAGCGATAATAAATTGTTGTTTTGAGCCACTAAGTTTTGGGGGTGGTTAGTTACATAGCAATAAATAATCAAAGAAGAATCTGATTTGTGAAAGTAGATTGCTGCTGTACAAAAATGTTTTTAAATGAAAACGTGTGGGATTGGCTTGGGAACAAGCAGCAGGCAGATATTAGAAGGGCCCTAGGGAAATTGTTAGTGAATATTAAAATGACAGGTAGGAATTTGCTATGAAGCTTGTTTTAAGAAAAAAAAATGTGTTTCTTAGTGACAAAAATTTATGATATTCTCATGCATGGTAATGTAGAAATGGAACATATTTTTTACTGAATTTATGGATTTGGTTAATGATATTTCCTTATAATGGTCATCTAATTTGTTATTTAGCTCTGTATGATAATGTACAGGTAGAGAGAAATACTAAAGAAGGAACTATTCAGTCTCAAAGTATAATCTAGAAGAAATTTGCTGAGGCAGCATTTGCTGTGTTCAAAAATAAAATATTTTCTCACCTCCATCTCTCCCAAGAAATACTCTGAAAGTAAGAAATTTCTTCAAGCACAATGAATGAATTCAGGACACTGGTCATGTTTTCAAGAGTGAGGCTCTGGGACCTCAGTTAAACCCTCATAAACATGTAATGCAGTGGTTCATAAACGCTCCCAGTTAGATAATGTCCTCCAAGGCTCTGAAGTACATTGCCCTCTTGTGTTCTGACTCTCAGCCCAACGTATTGTAAGAGGTCTGTGGGGGTGACTTGTCTACTAATGTGGGTTATAAATGTAAGTCCAAAGATTTTTAAAGTAATTTTACCTACTTAGACTAAAAGGGAGAGAGAGTTCAACATGTAAAGAGACATTGAGGCCCCCAACTTTTATGGGCAAGAAAACTACTTAGCTAAAAAGAAAGAAAAGAAAGAAAGAAAGAAAGAAAGAAAGAAAGAAAGAAAGAAAGAAAGAAAGAAAGAAAGAAAGAAAGAAAGAAAGAAAGAAAGAAAGAAAGAAAGAAAGAAAGAAAGAAAGAAAGAGAGAGAGAGAGAGAGAGAGAGAGAAAGAAAGAAAGAAAGAAAGAAAGAAAGAAAGAAAGAAGAAAGAAAGAAAGAAAGAAAGAAAGAGAAAGAAAAGAAAGAAAGAAAGAAAGAAAGAAAGAAAGAAAGAAAGAAAGAAAGAAAGAAAGAAAGGAAGGAAGGAAGGAAGGAAGGAAGGAAGAAAGAGAGAGAGGAAGGAAGGGAGGAAGGAGGGAAGAAAAGAGGACCTTTTATTATGCAAAAGGAAATATGACTCAGAAAGTACAGCCAAGAGCTTAGAGGGTAGAGTCAAGATCCACAAGAAAAACATTCCCACAGAGCAGGATTGGGTTCTAATCAAGGAACTGGTGACATGTGACTGACTGTATTTCAGAATTGCTCTGTACCTGTGACTGTCCATACCTCCTGAGCTCTCCTTAGTCTGGAAAAGGAGTGTCAAAAGCAGTTATCCTATGACTCTCCTCTTTTTATGTCAGATGTAAAGAAGACAGATAAAGTGTTCTTTTAGTTCAAAGTCTTCAGATCAACAGGAATAATAATCCAGATCCAAAACCAAGTAATTGTGCCCAGAGTCTTATTTTCACCTGGAGCTGATTTAAATGACAAGATCTTGGAACTAAAAACTGAATTTGGTATCATAATGTAATGAAACTGTAGGAATTTTAGGAGGGGTGAATGTATTTTGAATTTGTGAGAAATGGAAATAGCATATGTCCAGAGCCTGGATAAAGACAGACATTACTGGTTCCTCTCCCCACCAAGAGCTGAATCTGGTCTTGACCTGTGACTACTTAACTATTATAATGTGTCAGAGTGATTTATCAGTTGCAGTTCTAGTATTTAAAGTAAGAGAAATTTGTGTGTCCTGTTTTTAGAACACATGTTCTGGGGGTAGACAGCTGCCAGGTAAGAAGTCCTACTAACTCGAGAACAGTGTGCTGTGAGAGAGCCCAAGATCACCACATGGAGTGGTCTCGTGGAGAAAGAGAAAGAAATCCAGCCAGACCTCAATTGTCCCACCCAACACATTGATATTAATTGCTTATCACTACTGTAACAAATTCCCACAAACTTAGTGGTTTAAAACTATGTAATGTATTATCTTACAGTTTTAGAGATCAAAAGTAAAAATTAGTAACAGCAGGCTAACATCAAGGTGTCGGTAGGGCTGGTTCCTTCTGGAGTCTCTGAGGGGAGAATCTGTTTTCTTGCCTTTTGTAGCTTCGAAAAGCCACCTGCAATCCCTGGCTCCTGGTCACTTCTTCATGATGACATCACTTCAACCTCTGCTTCCTTGTCACATCTCCTTTTCTTTCTCTGACCATCTTGCCTCCCTCTTTTAAGGACCTTTATGATTACATCAAGCCCACCCAGGTAATCCAGGATATTCTCTTCCACCTCAAGATCCTTAAGTTAATCACATGTGTAAAGCCCCTTTTTTTCACATATTCACATATTCCAGGGACAGTTATAATGTAGACTTTTTTTTGGTGGAGAGGAGTGCTATTCTATGTATCATACTACCTGAAGGGTAAGACATGTATGTTAGTAAGCTACCTTGTCTAGCCCACGAAAGAGAGCCTTCAGATAACTTCAGCTTTAGCCACTATCTGATGGCAACGACACTACAGATCATAAGAAAGAGATGTGCTGACTCCAGTCAATCCACAGAAACATGAAAGATAATATTAAATTAAAGCTTGAGGATATTTCCTATATAGCAATAGACAACTGTAATTCTACATTTGAGAACAGGATTTTCCCACTAGGTATCCAGGAAGAGAAATGAGACCATATACTGGGTCCTAGTTGGGTTGGTAGTGGAGAGAAGTGTTCCCTTGAAATTCTGTATACTGGGGCATAATATAGTCATTCCCAGACAGTGTGATAAAGCTCTCATGATTATGTAAGGAGAACTGTGGATGTGGTGAAAAAGGAAGCAATCCATAAAAAAATTGATAACATATATTCTAAGGATTATTGTTGTTATCCCAATAATAAAATACTATTGATGTCAATATAATGAATGAATATAAAGCATTGCCACTTCTACCTAAGTAAATAGGTTATAGATGTTTTCCTTTGCCTATATTTAATTGGTCCTACTGAGTGGGAACATATCAAAGATGCAAACCGTGGAAAATACGAAAGACTAAAGACTCCCTGGCACACTGCTAATTGTTCTTCAGTATCTGTTTTCCCACTTTTCTACAATAATATTTGAATGCTGGGCATATACCTACCATGGACTACATTTTCTAGCATCTTTGGGTGATAAAAGCTGAATTGGCGCATCATGCCACTTCTGAGTCTTGGCCATAACATGTGAGTGTTCTTCTTTCCTTTTGTCTTCCAATTGTAGGTGCACAGAGATATGGATATGGACAACAGTGCCCACATGCTAGAAGTCTGTTGGATTATGCAATGAGAGGAACAGAGGACCGTAAAACTCTTTGCATTTGAGCTGACCTGCCAAAAAGAGGTGCTAACTTTCAGAGTACAAAGTGAGGGAAAAATTACTATCTTATTTAAAGTTACTAGATTTGGGAGAATTCCCTGGTGGTCCAATGGTTAGGACTCTGTGCTTTCACTGCCGTGGGCCTGGATTCAATCCCTGGTCAGGGAACTAAGATACAGCAAGCTGCACAGCCCAGCCAAAAAAATAATAATAATAAAATTTTTAAAAATTAAGTTACTAGATTTTATAATCAATATTTTTCTTTTAGTTTTGGTTAAAGCTAAGTAGGGTAAAAGCATAGTAGTTAAGATAAAACCTAAGTTTACCCTAACTACTATAAACCTGGAAGAAGCTTCACTCTAATTATTGTGCTCCTGGAGAAAAATATATATTTAAAACTCTTATGGAAGAAATGGTGACTGCAGTATTATATCATGGCCTGAGTTAGCTAGTAACCAAGAACAATGGGAAGAAGTTACATAAAGAGAACAATAGTCATTCCTTCAGATATGATGACTGTGACTGTATTGGTTATTTATTACTGAGTAAGAAATTACCCCAGAGTTTAGCAGCTTAAAACAACAAACATTTCTTATCTCTGTTTCTGTGGTCAACAATCAAAGCACCACTTAAACTGGGGTCTCTGACTCAAGATCTCCTGTGAGACTGTAGTTTAAATGTTGACCAGGGATGCAGTTGTCTCTTCGGTGAAAAACATAAACTCATATATGCAACAGCCTGAGCAAATCTGAAGCAAAATAAACCCAGAGAAATACACACCAAGAAATATGATAATTAAACTTCTGAAAACAAAGACAAAGAAAAAGTCCTGAAAGCAGCCATAGTGAAATGACATATTACTTACAGGGGAACATCAATTCTAATGACAATAGATTTCTCATCTAAAACAAGAAGAAAGTGGAATAATATTTTTCACATTCAACAGATGGTAAAGCTATCCTTCAAGAATGAACAGAAATAATGACATCCTCAGACAAAAAAAAACAAACTTGAATTTGTCACTAGCTGGCCTACACTTAAAGAATGGTGAAAGGATGTTTTCAAATCAGAAAAGAAATAATAAAAGAAGGAATCTTGGGACATCAGATAATAAGAAAGTACAACTGAAAGAGCAGAACCATGAGAAAGTACAAAATAGACAATCCTCATTTAATCTTTAAATATGTGATAATTATAACACCATCCAATACTCAAGGTAATTGTATTTAATAGTGGGAAGGGTAAATGTACCTAAATGGAAGTAAGATTTCCACTCTCCATGTGAAATGATAAAACATTGATACTTGATGACTGATTATGACTCTTATGTATTATAATGGAAAGAGCAACTACTAAAGAAACTATGAAACTATCAACACAGAATTCCCCAAAATAGTCTAGTAATCCATAGGGTGGCAAAAAAAGAGACACCTTTATTTAAAATAGTCAATAACTGGAAACAAACCAGATGTCCTTCAAGTGGTGAATTATTTAAAAACGGAAGTGTGTCCATACCATTCTCAGCAATAAAAAGGAACAAACTATGGCACATGCAACAACTTAGATGAATCTTCAGGGAATTATCCTGAATGGAAAAAATCAATCCCAAAAGGTTACTTACTGTATGATTTCATGTATATGACATTATCAAAATGACAAAATTTTAGACATGGAGAACACATTGATGGTTGCCAAGAGTTAGAGATGAGGGCAGAGCGGTGTATATGCCTATAAAATATCAATGGGAGGGATCCTTGTGGTGATGAAACTATTCTATATTTAGAATAAATCAATGTCATATTTTTGTTGTGATATTGTACTATAATTTTGCAAGATGGTATCACTGGGAAAACCTAGGTAAAGGATATAGGCAGTCTTTGTATTATTTCTTGCAACTGAATATTTTATGATAATGGAGTGATATATACAGTTTACCTCCACCTCCCATATTTTCATGAGCTGTTTAGTTATAACTTTCTGCTTTTACTTTAGATCTTCACAGTACCAACTGAACATTCTTAAATATCCTCTATGTGTGAAATAAAGATTGTTCTGAATTTGGGCATGGAACTGCAAAATCTATTGATTTTCCACAAAGAGCTTAGAGATGATATCACAAATCCCTGTGGAAAAGATGCATGCAGGGGAGGACCTTCAAGATGGTGGAGGAGTAAGACGTGGAGATCACCTTCCTCCCCACAAATACATCTACATGTGGAACAACTCCTATAGAACACCTACTGAACACTGGCAGAAGACCTCAGATTTCCCAAAAGGCAAGAAACTCCCTACGTACCTGGGTAGGGCAAAAGAAAAAAGAAAAAACAGAGACAAAAAAATAGGGATGGGACCCGCACCTCTGGGAGGGAGCTGTGAAGGAGGAAAACTTTCCACACACTAGGAAACCCCTTCACTGGTGGAGACGGGGGATGGGCAGGGTGTAAGTTTCGGAGCCACAGAGGAGAGCACAGCAATAGGGGTGCAGAGGGCAAAGCAGAGAGATTCCCACACAGAGGACTGGTGCCTACCAACACTCACGAGCCCGAGACACTTGTCTGCTCTCCTGCACAGGCGGGTGGGGGCTGGGAGCTGAGGCTCCAGCTTCGGAGGTCAGATCCCAGGGAGAAGACTGAGGTTGGCTGCGTGAACACAGCCTGAAGGGGGCTAGTGAACCACAGCTAGCCAGGAGGGAGTCCAGGAAAAACTCTGGGCCTGGCTAAGAGGCAAGAGACCATTGTTTCTGGATGCACTAGGAGAGGGGATTCAGAGCACCGCCTAAACGAGCTCCAGAGACGGGCACGAGCTGTGGCTATCAGCGTGGACAAGAGAGATGGGCAGGAAACGCTAAGGCTGCTCCTGCAGCCACGAAGAAGCCTGTGTGCAAGCACAGGTTACTATCCACACCTCCCCTCCTGGGAGCCTCTGCAGCCTGCCACTGCCAGGGTCCCATGATCCAGGGACAACTTCCCTGATAGAACACATAGCGCACCTCAGGCTGTTGCAACATCATGCTGGCCTCTGCCGCCGCAGGCTCGACCCACATTCTGTACCCTTCCCTCTCCCTGGCCTGAGTGAGCTAGAGCCCCCTAATCAGCTGCTACTTTAACCCCATCCTGTCTGAGCAATGAACAGATGCCCTCAGGTGACCTACATGCAGAGGAAGGCCAAATCCAAACTAAAACCCAGGGGCTGTGTGAACAAAGAAGAGAAAGGGAAATTTCTCCCAGCAGCCTCAGGAACAGTGGATTAAATCTCCACAATCAACTTGATGTACCCTGCATCTGTGGAATACCTGAATAGACAACGAATCATGCCAAAATTGAGGTAGTGGACTTTCGGAGAAACTGTAGATTTGGGGTTTGCATTCTGCATCTAATTTGTTGCTGGTATTATGTTTATCTTAGATTAGTATTTAGAGCTTACTATAATTGGTAGATTTCTTTATTGATTTGGTTGCTCTCTTCCTTTTATTTTAAATATATATGTATATATTTTTCCTTTTTCTCTTTTTGTGAGTGTGTATATGTATGCTTCCTTGTGTGATTTTGTCTGTATAGCTTTGCTTTTACCATTTGTCCTAGGGTTCGGGCTGTCTATTTTTCTTTTTTTTTTTTGGTATAGTTCTTAGCACTTGTTATATTGGTGGACTTGTTTATTGGTTTGGTTGCTCTCTTCTTTCTTTCTTTTTTTAAATTACTTTTTCATTTTTAATAATATTTTTTATATTTTTATTTTAATTATTTTATTTTGCTTTTCTTTCTTTCTTTCTTTTTCTCCCTTTTCTTCTGAGCCGTGTGGCTGACAGGATTTTGGTGCTCCAGCTGGGTGTCAGGCATGAGCCTATTAGTTGGGAGAGCTGACTTCAGGACACTGGTCCACCAGAGACCTCCTGGCCCCAAGTAATGGCAAATGGTGAAAGCTCTCCCAGAGATCTCCAACTCAACGCTAAGAACCAGTTCCACTCAACAAACGGCAAGCTACAGTGCTGGACACGCCATACCCAACAGCTAGCAAGACAGGAACACAACCCCACCCATTTGCAGAGAGGCTGCCTAAAATCATACTAAGTTTACAGACACTCCAAAACAAACCATCATATGCGGTCCTGCCCCCCAGAAAAACAAGATCCAGCCTCATCCACCAGAACACAGGCAGCAGGCCCTCCACCAGGAAGCCTACACAACCCACTGAACCAATCTCACCCACTGGGGGCAGACAACAAAAAAAAAGGAACTACGAACCTGCAGCCTGCGAAAAGGAGATCCCAAATGTAGTAAGTTAAGCAAAATGAGAAGACAGAGAAATACACAACAGATGAAGGAGCAAGGTAAAAACCCACCAGACCAAACAAAGGAAGAGGAAATAGGCAGTCTATCTGAAAAATAATTCAGAGTAATGATAGTAAAGATGATCCAAAATCTTGGAAATAGAATGGAGAAAATACAAAAACCGTTTAACAAGGACCTAGAAGAACTAAAGAGCAAATAAACAATGATGAACAACACAATAAATGAAATTAAAAATTCTCTAGAAGGAATCAATACCAGAATAACTGAGGTAGAAGAACAGATAAGTGGTCTGGAAGATAAAATAGTGGAAATAACTATCACACAGCAGAATAAAAAAAAAAGGATGAAAAGAATTGAGGACAGTCTCAGAGACCGCTGGGACAATATTAAACACACCAGCATTCGAAATATAGGGGTCGCAGAAGAAGAAGAGAAAAAGAAAGGGTCTGAGAAAATATTTGAAGAGATTATAGTTGAAAACTTCCCTAATATGGGAAAGGAAATAGTCAATCAACTCCAGGAAGCGCAGACAGTCACATACAGGATAAATCCTAGGAGAAAAACTCCAAGACACATATTAATCAAACTATCAAAAATCAAATATAAAGAAAAAATATTAAAAGCAACAAATAAAATACAAGGGAATCACCATAAGGTTTACAGCTGATCTTTCAGCAGGAACTCTGCAAGCCAGAAGGGACTGGCAAGACATAATTAAAGTAATGAAAGGGAAAAACCTACAACGAAGATTACTCTACCCAGCAAGGATCTCATTCAGATTCGATGGAGAAAACAAAACATTTACAGACAAGCAAAATTTAAGAAAATTCAGCACCAACAAACGAGCTTTACAACAAATGCTAAAGGAACTTCTCTAGGCAGGAAACACAAGAAAATGAAAAGACTTACAATAACGAACCCAAAACAATTAAGAAAATGGTAATAGGGACATACATATGGATAATTACCTTAAATGTAAATGGACTAAATGCTCCAACCAAGACACAGGCTCGCTCAATGGATACAAAACAAGACCCATATATATGCTGTCTACAAGACACCCACTTCAGACCGAGGGACACATAAAGACTGAAAGTGAGGGTATGGAAAAAGATATTCCATGCAAATGGAAATCAAAAGAAAGAGGGAGTGGCAATTCTCATATCAGACAAAATAGACTTTAAAATAAAAACTATTACAACAGACAAAGAAGGACACTACATAATAATCAAGGGATCAATCCAAGAAGAAAATATAACAATTGTAAATATTTATGCACCCAACATTGAGCACCCCATAACATAAGGCAAATGCTAACATCCATAAAAGAGGAAATCGACAGTAACACAATAATAGTTGGGGACTTTAACTCCTCACTTTCACCAATGGACAGATCATCCAAAATGATAATAAATAAGGAAACACAAGCTTTAAATGATACATTGAACAAGATGGACTTAACTGATATTTATAGAATATTCCATCCAAAAACAACAGAATACACTTTCTTCTCAAGTGCTCAAGGAACATTCTCCAGGATATATCATACCTTGGGTCACAAATCAAGCCTTGGTAAATTTAAGAAAATTGAAATCATATCAAATATCTATTCTGACCACAATGCTATGAGACAAGATATCAATTACAGGAAAAAATCTGTAAAAAATACAAACACATGGAGGTTAAAAAAATACACTATTAAATAACCAAGAGGTCACTGAAGAAATCAAAGAGGAAATCAAAAAACACCTAGAATCAAATGACAATGAAAACACGACGACCCAAAACCTATTGGATGCAGATAAAGCAGTTCTGAGAGGGAAGGCTATAGCAATAGAATCCTGCCTCAGGAAACAAGAAACAACTCAAATAAACAATCTAACCTTACACTTAAAGCAATAAGAGAAAGAAGAACAAAAGAAAACCCCAAAGTTAGCAGAAGGAAAGAAATCATAAAGATCAGATCTGAAAAAAATGAAAAAGAAATGAAGGAAACGATAGCAAAGATCAATAAAACTAAAAGCTGGTTCTTTGAAAAGGTAAACAAAATTGATAATCCATTAGCCAGACTCATCAAGGAAAAAAGGGAGAAGACTCAAATCAACAGAATTAGAAATTAAAAAGGAGAAGTAGCAACTGACACTGCAGAAATACAAAGGATCGTGAGAGATTACTACAAGCAACTATATGCCAATAAAATGGACAACCTAGAAAAAATCAACTAATTCTTAGAAGAGCAGAACCTTCCAAGTCTGAACGAGGAAGAAATAGAAAATATAAACAGACCATTCACTGAAATTGAAACTGTGATTAGAAATCTGCCAACAAACAAAAGCGCAGGACCAGACGGCTTCACAGGAGACTTCTATCAAACATTTAGAGAAGAGCCAACACCTATCCTTCTCAAACTCTTCCAAAATATAGCAGAGGGAGGAACACTCCCAAACTCATTCTATGAGGCCACCATCACCCTGATACCAAAACCAGACAAAGATGTCACAGAAAAAGAAAAGTACAGGCCAATATCACTGATGAACATAGATGCAAAAATCCTCAACAAAATACTAGCAAACAGAATCCAACAGCACATTAAAAGGATTATACACCATGATTAAGTGGGGTTTATCCCAGGAATGCAAGGATTCTTCAATATACACAAATCAAGCAATGTGATAAACCATATTAACAAATTGAAGGAGAAAAACCATATGTTCATCTCAATAGATGCAGAAAAAGCTTTTGACAAAATTCAGCACCAATTTATGATAAAAACCCTGCAGAAAGTAGGCATAGAGAGAACTTACCTCAACATATTACAAACCCACAGCTAATATCGTTTTGAATAGTGAAAAATTGAAACTATTTCCACTAAGATCAGGAACAAGACAAGGTTGCCCACTCTCACCACTATTATTCAACATAGTTTTGGAAGTTTTAGCCACAGCAATCAGAGAAGAAAAAGAAATAAAAGGAATCCAAATCAGAAAAGAAGAAGTAAAACTGTCACTGTCTGCATATGTCATGATACTATACATAGAGAATCCTAAAGATGCTACCAGAAAACTCCTAGAGCTCATCAATGAATTTGGTAAAGTAGCAGGATACAAAATTAATGCACAGAAATCTCTTGCATTCCTATACACTAATGATGAAAAATATGAAAAAGGAATTAAGGAAACACTCCCATTTACCATTGCAACAAAAGGAATAAAATACCTAGGAATAAACCTACCTAAGGAGTCAAAAGACCTGTATGCTGAAAACTATAAGACACTGATGAAAGAAATTAAAGATGATACCAACAGATGGAGAGATATACCATGTTCTTGGAAGAATCAACGTTGTGAAAATGACTACACTATTCAAAGCAATCTACAGGTTCAATGCAATCCTTAACAAACTACCAATGGCATTTTTCACAGAACTGGAACAAAAAATTTCACAATTTGTATGGAAACACAAAAGACCCCGAATAGCCAAAGCAATCT
Organism: Balaenoptera physalus; assembly: GCF_965194825.1. NCBI lineage: Eukaryota > Metazoa > Chordata > Mammalia > Artiodactyla > Balaenopteridae > Balaenoptera > Balaenoptera physalus. Next base: position 112,449,516 of record NC_138891.1, on the reverse strand, counting down.
TGAGGAAGAAAAACGCAGCTGGAGGAATCAGGCTCCCTGACTTCAGAATATACTAGAAAGCTACAAGACAGTATGGTACTGGCACAAAAACAGAAATATAGATCAATGGAACAGGATAGAAAGCCCAGAGATAAACCCACGCACATATGGTCACCTTATCTTTGATAAAGGAGGCAAGAGTATACAATGGAGAAAAGACAGCCTCTTTAATAAGTGGTGCCAGGAAAACTGGACAGCTACATGTAAAAGAATGAAATTAGAACACTCCCTAACACCATACACAAAAATAAACTCAAAATGGATTAAAGACCTAAATGTAAGGACAGACACTATCAAACTCTTAGAGGAAAACATAGGCAGAACACTCTATGACGTAAATTACAGCAAGATCCTTTTTGACTCACCTCCTAGAGAAATGGAAATTAAAACAAAAATAAACAAATGGGACCTAATGAAACTTAAAAGCTTTTGCACAGCAAAGGAAAACATAAACACGACAAAAAGACAGCCTCAGAATGGGAGAAAATATTTGCAAATGAAGCAACTGACAAAGGATTAATCTCCAAAATATACAAGCAGCTCATGCAGCTCAATATCAAAAAAACAAACAACCCAAACCCAAAAATGGGCAGAAGACCTAAGTAGACATTTCTCCAAAGAAGATATACAGATTGCCAACAAACACATGAAAGGATGCTCAACGTCACTAATCATTAGAGAAATGCAAATCAAAACTGCAATGAGGTACCACCTCACACCGGTCAGAATGCCTATCATCACAAAGTCTACAAAGAATAAATGCTGGAGAGGGTGTGGAGAATAGGGAACCCTCTTGCCCTGTTGGTGGGAATGTAAATCGATACAGCCACTATGGAGAACAGTATGGAGGTTCCTTAAAAAACTAAAAACAGAACTACCATATGACCCAGCAATCCCACTACTGGGCATATACCCTGAGAAAACCATAATTCAAAAAGAGTCATGCACCACAATGTTCATTGCAACTCTATTTACAGTATTTAGGACATGGAAGCAACCTAAGTGTCCATCGACAGATGAATGGATAAAGAAGATGTGACACATATATGCAATGGAATATTACTCAGCCATAAAAGGAAACGAAATTGAGTTATTTGTAGTGAGGTGGATGGACCTTGAGTCTGTCATACAGAGTGAAGTAAGTCAGAAAGTGAAAAACAAATACTGTATGCTAACACATATACATGGAATATAAAAAAAATAAAAATAAATAGTTCTTAAGAACCTAGGGGCAGGACAGGAATAAAGATGCAGACGAAGAGAATGGACTTGAGGACACGGGGAGGGGGAAGGGTAAGCTGGGACGAAGTGAGAGAGTAGCATTGACTTATACACACTACCAAATGTAAAATAGATAGCTAGTGGGAAGCAGCCACATAGCACAGGGAGATCAGCTCGGTGCTTCGTATCCACCTAGAGGCGTGGGATAGGGAGGGTGGGAGGGAGACACAAGAGGGAGGAGATATGGGGATATGTATACGTATAGCTGATTCACTTTGTTATACGGCAGAAACTAACACACCATTGTAAAGCAATTATACTCCAATAAAGATGTTTAAAAAAAAAAAGGGAAATGATTTTTACTCTACTTTTAAAAAATTATAATGCAATATATATTATTCCAAATTGATAATTCTTCCCCCATGACTACCTACCTAAATTGATTTGAAATGAATGGTAAAAGAAATGTAAATGTCTCTTTTTTTTTCAGAAACTTAAGAGAGATGCAGCTCTTCTAGCTAGAGTAAATGATTACAAATTAATAGTGTCAATCAAGGATGTGATTTCCATCTCCTGATTAAATCTATACAAAAGACCTTCAAACACACAGTTCAACTGCCACCAAGTGACAAATCAATCAAGAAAGACAAGTGAGGGATTAGGCTGTAGGCAAAAGACAATGGTTTCTGGGTGGCATTTTCCCTCTCATTTAAAGCCTTGTTGTTAATCAGAAAATGGGGGTGACCATTTATTGCATTTACTTGTATTTAAACATTAAAAGGTTTCAATATGAGCATTCTGTACCCTACTAACTTTGAAAGAACAAAGGAAAATGCTTCAGTGGCTTTTAAATATGTTTGCCTAAGAAAAAATATATTTTAGGTTTACCGGGAAGCATTCAATAAGTGTGGGTGGGTCAAATTTGCTTTAAAGCCAAAAAACCAAAACAGAAACTACAGATCACTGAATTAAACAACAAAATGTTTTTATGTTGTCAAGTTTTTTTCACGTTTTCTAGACTGATTTACAGTCTTATCAAGCTGGTTGTCACGTCCAATGGGGTTTGATTTCCATCACTAAAGTCAAAAGACTTCAGGCAGCAAGACAAATGAAATCAGAAAAATGCTGGCAGCAATGAATTCATAGCTCAAAGAGAAACTGATTTTAGGAAATTAAGCATGTATTGTTTTGATTCTTATTAATAAATATTTTTGAGAAGTCATTACCCCATAAACATATTTAAGTTTAATAGCATTTATGCTTGAAAAATTTTTGAATATGTATTATGTCAAAAATTCAACCAGTTTTAGTGTAGTGAATTTTATATCTATTACTTATACATCCATTATCTAATCCAATATTTAATAACTTTATTTTAAAATAGAATAAATATTTTGAAATCTCATTTTGAGAGTGACTTAAAACTGTCTTCAGAAAGAGATTGCTAATATATCAGTATGCAAAATACTTTAATTATCAAACTGATAATTTTTATTTAAATTCATGACTGTAAACTAAAATTGCTTTTTAAAAAGGTAGACACTGATTTTATGCATAAAATATATGGAGGTCTTAGTCAATATTTATAAAATTACATTTTAGCACATGTATGAAATAAAAATCTACTAAATAAAAATTAATAAAATTTATCAATTGTATTAATAAATAAAATAATTGATTTTATTGATTATTAATTATTAAAATCATTGATTAATTTTATTAATCTAATAAAAATCACTACTACTAGGAATAGCTAAGAATTGTATTACATATTTACTTATGCTAACTCATATTAACAACACTTCAAGATAAATCATTTTTCACATTTCATATATGAGATGCCTGAGGTACAACTATTTACATAGTCACACAGCTAATTAGTAACTAGTGATAGTTTTTCAAATTATCCATACATCTATTTTTAACCTTTAAAGAGTTCATAGTGGTTTCTCTAGAAATATGAGAGGTAAGCGATACCTGAGAATAATTGAGGAAATGTAATTGCATTTTTCCTGAGAGTTAGAAAATGACAACAGTAACCTCATGCTATTTTGCAGTCTCTTCCCCACTTACATTTTTTGTAATTGGTCTGATCAGAGTGAGATCAGCCAATCCATCCACCATTGACCTATATAACTATTTTCACACTCTTTTTTTCTGTTTTGTATATAATAAGAAATGCATTTTTAAAATCCCACCTATTCACCATTTTTCAGTGTCACTATTTTGGTACGCTTAATTTTTTCCTCCTAGAGTAATCACTAGGAAGTAGCACTAATGTGAACTTCCAGGTTTTATACGCCTAGAATACATATAAATCTTGAATACGTGTGTGTGTGTGCATGCACTTGTGTTTTTGCACATAGGTTTTGAAAAAGTGGGTGTGGATTTTCCACAGAATAACTGCCCTGCTAATCAACATTTTAATTTATTTCAGTTTTATTCACATATTTTATTTAAAACTCTAAATAATTTATTATTTATTTTTATATAAAATGTCCTCACTACTAACTCTACCAGGGACTTATACTTCATGTGAAGATGAATCTTAACCAACAGATTTTGTGATTCCACCATACCCAACCTATCAGTAATGGACACAGAGCAGGGACAGATATTAGCTTATTATTAAATTACCAATTAGCCTTTAAAAAAACCTTGTAGTCGGGCTTCCCTGGTGGTGCAGTAGTTGAGAGTCTGCCTGGCAGTGTGGGGGACACGGGTTCGAGCCCTGGTCTGGGGGGATCCCACATGCCACGGAGCAACTGGGCCCGTGAGCCACAACTGCTGAGCCTGCGCGTCTGGAGCCTGTGCTCCACAATAAGAGAGGCAGCGATAGTGAGAGGCCCACGCACCGCGATGAAGAGTGGCCCCCGCTCGCCGCAACTAGAGAAAGCCCTCGCACAGAAACGAAGACCAATACAACCAAAAATAAATTAAAAAAAAAAAAAAATTGCAAATAAAGGCAAAAATTTAAAACAAAAAACAAAAAAAAACACCTTGTAGTCAAAAGAGTTTTACCCTCTGTACCAATTCCTTTACACCAGTAATTTTCCATGTCTTGAATTAAATAGCTTTGTAAATCTAATGGGCTTTTATATGCACCATATATTATACAGAAAAATATTTTCACTCAACTATTTTGTTTTAAAAAATAAGCACTAAAAGGGATCACTCAGGATCTAAATTAGGCTATTGTGGTAGGTTTTATGGTCGTGAAATATTCCCTTCCTTTTCTTTTAATTACATGCATCATCTCATTGATGTCAAACTTGGTCACAAAATGTGGTCTGTGTCCATATGCCAAGTCTGAGCAGACTTTCAGATCTGCTGCTTAGTTCCTATAAGTTCTCTTTTCTCTGAGCTATGACACATGTAATGCCTCAGACAGGGGCTATTCTTTAGTTTCAGCATCCAAATGGCAAAAAGCTGTAGGAAGAGCTGTTTTTGTTGGAAGCCCCTGAGGTTTGTGGTTGTTTGTGACCATACGACCCTAGCATAAACTGACTGATACAGTCAAAAGAGACAACATTTTATCTGAGTCCTTATTTTCCCTAGTTGCATGAATTTTACATTGCCTTAATAAAATAGCGTTTGGTTACATTCACCATTACAACAATACATATTTGAGTGCCTACTATATAAAAACAATTGGATTAAACATTTAAGTTATACAAAATCTATAAGCCGCCATAGTTGCATACAGGGCTTAACATTATGGTTTATGTGACAAAGAAGGAACATGAATTATAAGAAATGTCACAAGGCAATGAATGATGCCTTGCAAACTGACTTCAGAAAAGGGAGAGTCCTAATGGGCTGGAGAGTTGTTTAGCAAATATTCCTGAACAATGTGGAAAGTCAGCAGGACCTTAACTGATGGTAAATTTTAGATGGGAAGTGGCTAACAAAGTGAAGAAAGGCACAGATATAAGGAAGAGGTATGATCAGGATTAAACTTGAGGGTTCTTTGGGACAGTAGCTGAATATAAGACTGAAAACTTGATCTTTTGGATCCTTGTTTCCTCAAATATTCTACCACAGAACACTGTTCAACAGAATAAATGTACCCCATAATTTGGATTCTACGATCAAATTAGGGTGGGAAATCTTGAAATAAGGAAACAATGAACAGTTTTATTCATGCTGAGTTTCTCAAAGAATTTAATATACTGATACACATTGCGAATCTTCACTATGAGATAACATTTTTAGTTTTTCCTAAAATTAAATGGCCACAAAGCAACTCTTTTACATCACATCTTTATTAATAATTGAAACTACACTGTTTGAAACTCAACTTAGGAAACGATTGTAGTACAGCTGTCAATACCATACAAAGTAAGGGTAATAAAGTGCTTAATTCTCTACAGTACTGGATTCCAAACTTTTCAAGTATGAGTATTTTTTTAATAACAACGTTTCATGAACCCGCATAAAATAGTAACTGTACTAGGTGTGTGATTTAAAGTATTCACTGTTGAGTTGAAATTCCTGGCTTCAAATCCCAGTTTACTATTTACTTACAAGACATGTGACTGTACAAATTATTTAACTTCTCTTAATTTCACCTTCTCAGTTACAAATTGAAGATAGCAATTATATGTCTCATTCTTGTGTGTGTTTGTGTGTCAGGGAGCATGTGTTTGAGTGGGTGTATGTGTGGGTATGTATGTGTGTGTGAGACAGGAATAAATTGGATTAATCTATGGAAAGCCGACTGGCACAAAGTATTTTGACTGGCTCAAAAATATTATTGTGGGTTACTGAGAAATATGTGAAGCCCCCAACAGTTAAAAATTGAGTAGTATTTGAAATTTATATTTAATTAACAGCATCATGTACATTTGGAAAATAGTAGTACCTATTTGTGTAGATCTGTATTTAGTGTAACCCCCATACGTGGTGCTTACATGGATTTCCAATTCCTTGTAACACTCTGGAGAGTAACTGCTCCTGGCACTGCAGAATGACTGAAGGCTTTTGAAAGAGGAATGACAGAAAGAAATGTGTGTTTAAGAAGATAAATTTTGTGGAAAGAATGTAGAAAGGATCCAGGCTATGAGAGAATGGTGGCAACAAGATCAGTGAAAAGACTACACTATTCCCCAGGCGTTGTTGTGCATATAAGCATTATTTCACTACAAAGTCAATAAACGAATTTCAGGCAAGGATTTTATCATATGCTTTAAAAATGCTCAAATGTTTTCAGCATAAATGGAATAAATCAAATTAGAGAAAGTTCTATAAAAGAACACAAATGGAGAGAGAGAAGTTATGAGGTGTATGATTCTTGACATCTGAAACTAATGCTGAAACTATTCTTCATTACCACCATTGCAGTCCTGTTGTTGCTGGAGTTCTGTGGTCATGTGTGGCCCATATCAGGCCAATGACATAAATTTTGACATGGAATGAAAGATGAGGAAAGGTGTATAAGTCCCAAACTGATAAGACCTAGCACAGTTTCCCCACTGATCACTTGTATAAATTGCAATCCAAGTCATTGAAATAGTGTTTATATTCAAACAGCAATTGAGACACAGGGTATGTATACCATACCTGCATTTATTTAGTATTTTCTCAAAGCATCTTCTAAAGCAGATGACTTGGTGCAATACCAACTTTCATTTGGGGATAAAGAAAAGTCTATGGTTGATCTTGTATGCATTTTTGCTAAATTAAGCATTGGAATCAGAGAATACGTAGAAATTCAAGGGAATTCATAGTAAATGAGATTTAGATAAATAATGTAAAAATTGTAACAACTTCTCAGAGAAGAGGCAACATAACGGTTATTGTAGTATTGCTAAACCCCAGGTTTGTTGATTATCAGATAAAGCAGTCTATTTTAATTGCATCTTATTAAGGTAATTTAAACTCCAGGGTATTCTCAGTTGTTGAAAAAGAAAAGAAAACAAGAATGAAGAATAGCATTAGGGAAGAGAGGTCTCTTTGTATTTGCAGACACTTGTTAAACTAATAATCATACATTTTAAATTAAAGAATTAAATTTAAATTATAAAATATTTGGAAGAATTATAACTATATCCTAAATTCTTATTCTGAAAAATAAATACATCTGCTGTCCATATGTTATTTTAATGCATTAAAATTTATTTTATAACATGTTAAATTATTTCTATTATATCAAAATAACAGTCTTTGCTAACAATGCATCGCACTGAAGTGAAATATAGGACTTGTTTTAGGGACTCTTGTGTGTGTAAACCATAAATTTTCTTGAGTTACCTCGGGCTGAAGGACTAGAACTAGGACTTATTGAAAATGAAGGTGTTCTGGAATACAGTACAAAGCAAAACTAGAGGCCCATTTTCAATAGATCTCGTCACCATTCATGTACTAATGGTGTTACCTTACAAATGATTTCTCATAAATTTGTTCTTCCTCATCAGCCCTTTTCACATATTTGTCCACATTATATTATCAGGTATATTTTCAAGTATTCAGACAGACACATACATATACATACACATACATATGTATATATACACACATTTTGTTTAGAACTAAGTGGGTTTGTAGTATAACATGTGCACGTGTAATTCTATCAGCTCAAGAGTAGTTGTGGTAGAGCAAAATTCCCTAAATGGAGTTGTAGTTATTGCATATTCCATAACTGTCTGCCATGTATATGATTTTAGCAAGGTGATAAAAAGACAATCTGTTCCTTTTTATACTATACTTCCAATACACCCTGACCTTTTAAAACACTTCATTAGAGGATCTTTCTTTCCATTAGAAATGTAGTGGCTAAAAACTAGCATCACATTTTCTTTAGTATTCCCTTTTTATTACAAGAGAAACCCAAGAGACAAATTATTTCATTAAGAAATTTCAGCGTAGAGGAGATTGGTTCAAGATGGCGGAGTAGAAGGACGTGCGCTCACTGCCTCTTGCGAGAGCACCGGAATCACAACTAACTGCTGGACAATCATCGACAGGAAGACACTGAAACTCACCAAAAAAGATATGCCACATCCAAAGACAAACGAGAAGCTGCAATGAGACGGTAGGAGGGGCGCAATCACAATAAAATCAAATCCCATAACTGCTGGGTGGGTGACTCACAGACTGGAGAACAATGTTACCACAGAAGTCCACCCACTGGAGTGAAGGATCTGAGCCCCACCTCAGGCTTCCCAACATGTGGGTCCAGCAACAGGAGGTGGAATTCCCAGAGAATCAGACTTTGAAGGCTAGCGGGATTTGATTGCAGGACTTCGAGAAGACTGGGGGAAACAGAGACTCCACTCCTGGAGGGCACACACAAAGTAGTGTGCACATCAGGACCCAGAGGAAGGAGCAGTGACCCCATAGGAGGGGTCCTTACCAGTGACCCTATAGGAGGGGGTCCTGAACCAGACCTACCTGCTAGTGTTGGAGGGTCTTCTGCAGAGGTGGGGGGACAGCTGTGGCTCACCATGGGGACAAGGACACTGGCAGCAGAAGTTCTGGGAAGCACTCCTTGGCATGAGCCCTCCCAGAGTCCACCATTAGACTCCACCAGAGAGCCTGTAGCCTCCAGTGCTGGGTTGTCTCAGGCCAAACAACCAACAGGGAGGGAACTCAGCCCCACCCATCAGCAGATTAACGTTTTACTGAGCTCTGCCCACCAGAGCAACACCCAGCTCTACCCACCACCAGTCCCTCCCATCAGGGAGCTGCACAAGCCTCTTAGATAGCCTCATCCACCAGAGGACAGACAGCAGAAGCAAGGAGAACTACAATCCTGCAGCCTGTGGAATGAAAACCACAATCACAGAAAAATAGACAAGATGAAAAGGCAGAGGGCTATGCACCAGATGAAGGAACAAGATAAAACCCCAGAAAAACAACTAAATGAAGTGGAGATAGGCAACATTCCAGAAAAAGAATTCAAAATAATGATAGTGAAGATGATTCAGGACCTTGGAAAAAGAATGGAGGCAAAGATGGAGAAGATGCAAGAAATGTTTAACAAAGAAAGAACAGATGTTGGTTCTTTGATTTTAGCTCTAGAAACAGGAAGAGCTCTCAGAATATCTAATACGGTTTCTTTAATTCTAGGCATAAAGAAATAGAAAAAGAGTCCTGTAAGCCTTTTTCATAAGGTGCTCTAATACTTTAAAACTAGTAACAACCTGCAAATGTTTAAAAAAAAAAACAAAACTCATTTGACTTCTTCCTGACATATTAAATTCACACACAAAAAACTAAATGACCATAATCATCAACTAAAGAATGGCAATGGTAGCAAGCAGCAGAGTTCATTAAATGTTAATTTGATATATTTCTTTAATCAGCTTCATTCAAAAATAGTTATTCACCACCTATTTTGTTCCAGACACTGAGCCTAGCATTTGGTGTATGTTATCATTTTCAAGTCTCACAACAACCTTTGAGGTAGTTAGTTCTCTCATTCATAGATGAGGAAGCTAAGACTCAGGCATGTCTCACTTGCCAATATCATGAACTGGTTGGTGTGTGGAGCCAAGATTCAATGTAGAGCCTATCGCCAAAGCTGATTAGCTCTCCCCATCGTAACTTATTATTCCTAAGTAAAACTGGTAGAGATAGTGAGGAGTTTATAAACTTAAGGGCTTTGTCCTAATTTGTAGGCATTTACTATGTACTTAAGAAGTAAGAAGAGGTGCTCAAAATAACAAACCACTATATCTCACATGAAGAAACCACAGTAGGAAATATGTGCTCTGAATCTAAAGACCAGAGATAGATGTTTAAGGTGGTTTAAGGGAAGTTTAATGAATAAAATTATTGTTTCTTTTTGTTTTCTTTTTGCCCAAGTCTACACATCAAATAAAAATGTTCCTGGCTTTCAGGAAGTACTGTCTATAGATCTTATTAAGAGTTAATTGACTTTAATCGCCTAATAAAAAGAACCAGGTAAGCCTAGCAGCTGTAAGATCATTCCATGGACATTTACTTTTTACTGAGAAATCTTCTCTCTGCTCCATCCTGTACTCCACACACATATGAATTATACGTTGCATAACATATAATCAGTATGCAACGACCCTCACAGTAGTGCAGACTCTGGGAAATTCTGAGAATTGTGGGGAGGCTGATAGAGGAGGAAATGTCACTGTCAATCATTCTTTAAAAACAGGGAATGGAAGGTCAGATAACGGTACTTAACAACACCGTGTCTTTCAGAGCCTTTTTAAAAATGCACAGTAATATTTTTTCAATATCATATAAATGCTATTCCTCATGAGGGATCAGAGAAACATGGGCCTGTGGGCTTCAGAAAGTATGGTAGGGAATATTAGTGCACCATGTTATACTGTTATTGCACAATATTCTATGTGTGAATTGCTTGTTTTGATTTCTTTGTCTTCTGTAAATACTTGACTCAACTGAGCTCTGTGGAATTAAGATTGGTTCTTGTGGATACAGGGTCTAGAGCTTTATAGAGGAAGTAATACTCTCATCACCAGTCCCCACACAAGACAACAAGGTGTTGCAGTGGCAATTGCAAGAGGTTCCCAGGAGAGGGTGGCTTGAAATTAAAGTTAGTTTTGAACTTTCAACAACCAATTCCAATAGGGAGTTCTCCTTTCACTGGTAAATTTAGGAACCCTTTTGTCAAGGAAGGTAGCAGTGTCTTTACTCTTAAAAATGACCAGTGTTTTCTGGAAGATCAGAGTTTCACAAAATTAATTTTTTGGGATATGCTTTTATCAAAGTCAATTCCAAATTTTCATTAATAAAGGAGACATATTATGCAATATCTTCAGTGTTGTAGTATAATAAAAGCAAATTATTTTTTTGAAAAAAAATTATTATCATTGCAGTGCTTTTTCTTTAAAAGGTAATACTTTAAAGTATTTTTTAAAAGCCTAGAGATGATAACCTTGCACAAAGACCTTTTTTAAATCAGATTTTAAATGGAGTTATCTAAAATGAATATGTGGCTCATTCAATGTCACTTCAGGATCGAGAAATATCAAAGAAAAGTTATTTGCTCAATAGGGGTCTCCGTAAAGTTTTTGGTATCAAAGTAAGATACTTAGTGAGCTCCTGGTCTATGGAATTCACTTCCAAGTTTTGTTATGCAGATTTAGATTTGCTCTGAAGCAGCAGCTGGAGGTTTTGCTTTTGCAGATAAGGAAACTAGACAGACCTGACTTTGGAAGTAGCTATTGACTTTCTGTATCCTAGGCAGTTTCATATTGATCTTGAGGCAACTCAATTACCCACACCTGGAAGAGGCAATGAATTTGAATAGTGTTCTGGCTTTTTTTATACGTCTTTTTTCCCCTTTTGTGAAGGGCAATTACTTACGTGTTGCAAAATGAATCAGCAAGGGGATACTCTTGTTCTCTTCAGAAAAGAATCTTTAAGAGAAAGCATTCACTAGTCCAGTGTGGAGATTATTTATGAATACTTATTCTATTTAACTTTCATAGCCTAGGTGATTAAAGCATTTTCATTTTTTAAAGAATTCTAGACTATTTAAATGTTAAACCTCAAATATTTGAGATTTTAAGGAGAAATCAAGGTCTCTTTTTCCAAAATTAATAAGAAAAACATTATATCCAGAGGAGAGGAGAGACATATTGCGACTCCGCTAGATACTATCAATGTGATGGCTGGTAAATTACTTGACACTATGATTCAAGTAACTCCAGGGCTCCTGGAATAAATGTGGATAACTACCACAAAATCTCATAGGGGTTGTTATGAAGAGTAAATTAGATAATATATACAATTGCCTTATCCCAGTGCCTGGGATAAATTAAATGATTAAACATGTGATTTACAAGCTCAACTCCATTATTTAATAGGTAAGGTGAGGCACAGAAATGTTATATTACTTAGTTAAGGTAACAAAGCTAATAAAACAGCAAAACTGGGATTAAGAGTACTACTTCTAGCATTTTGAAATTTATCATTTTAAATAGAAGTGTGTTTAGTTCTCATATTCATGTCTCTAGATACTTTTCAAGTTAAGTGCCATGCATATTTATTGAGCCCCTCTTCTGTTCAAAGCATTGACTTAAATGCTGTGGGAGATATATTCATAAATCAGCATTCTCATGGAGCTTATCATTTAATAGAAAAAAATAAAAATATAAGACGAGGATTATAAAATAGGCACAACATTCTATAAGAGGAAAGATCACTTCCAGTTAAAGGCAGTTGGAAAAGATTCCCTACGTGAATTGTTATTGAGATGTATTTTAAACATGGGTTTATCATCTCCTTGACAAAAGCTTATTATAACTTATTGGGCTACTTGAACTTCCTCCTAAGAATAGGTTACTCTTAAACTGCTATGCTTCCACTCATGCTATCCCTTATGCCTTTCTCTTGCTGCCATAAATATTTTATTTCATGCTGAAGATATAATCACTCAAGAGTTTCAGTGTTTAAAAGCTACAATCACACCATGTTTTAAAAACATTAAAAACAAACTAATAATAAAATTGCTTGGTTTCAGAAGTTTTTCTAGTCTTTTGTTTGATTATATTTATTTTTGCACCATTATCATAAAATCCATAACCTTTTCTTTATCTCTAATTATCGCTCTTTATATATAAATAACTCCATATTTCACTTAAAAATAATTTAAAAAAATAGAAGGCTTGTCATAGTGTTTGATTAACTTTTTTGTTTTGTTTTCGTTTTTTTTTAATTTAAGTATAGTTCATTTACAATGTGTTAGTTTCAAGTGTACAGCAAAGTGATTCAGTTACACATATGTGTATATTCTTTTTCAGATTCTTTTCCATTATAGGTTATTACAAGATACTGAGTATAGTTTCCTGTGCTATACAGTGGGTCCTTGTTGTTTACCTATTTTATATATAGTAGTGTGTATATGTTAATCCCAAACTCCTATTTTATCTTTTTAATTGTTGTTTACATCTTAGCTCAGCTTTAAGCATCTGTCCATATCACCCTACTCTTCATAGCTGGTAGGGACACAACTGAGGAGTTCTCTCAGCCCTTTAGGTCACAGTTCTTGTCACACTGAATGGCCATCATATGTATTCCCATGTTCTTTCTACTAGAAAGTGAGCTCTTGAAAGGCTGAATCTGACTCCTGTACCTCTGACATGCAATAAATATTTTCTGAATGGATCAATCAAATGGACCTCTTTTACAAGAAGGAGAATTTACCCTCTATAGTTGGAGTCCAAAGGAGATTTTAAAAAAATCAGGAGTAAACAAGAAAACCATTTATATATTATTTTGAGAAAGGACATAGAAAAATACATAGAGTAGGGATTGTCCTGAGGTAGGGGAAAAAAGAAGGCCAAAAAATATGAAGGAATTTAAGGTGCTAGTAAGAAATACATTAAAACGGCTTGCTTGCTTTAATTTTCTCATTAATCATAATATTCCTGTTTGTTCAATATACTCAGGTGAATAATATTGTTTGAGCGTGTTTTATAAATATTAAAGCAAAAGCTGAGTAATAATTATGAAGAGAAAAAGTTTAAAAAATAAAACTCACTTTAAAAGGAAATTGCTAAAGAAGCTTTGAATAAAAGCTATGACGCCCTCTGGTGTGCATACATTTTAAAGCCAGTCTAATACATAATTTTCATACATTATCTTCTAAGCACTAATTGCTATAAACATTCCATTAGTAAGTGCAAAAATTCACAACATATTTAATTTCAAAAGACCTTAAAACTAACATAAAGATACTTAATGAATTTTTTAAATATAAATGCAAATCAGCCCAGTCTTTTTGTTTGTGAATGAGGGTAGAAATTTCTGACTAAAATGCGGAAGCTTTAAATTCTCCATAAGCTTGTCTGCAACTCATCATAGGATTATGAATAAACATGACTGGAGAAGTATGCAGATTTCCTAATAGGAAAGCCATGAATGTTTTAACACCCAGGGGTCCAAATTATAATAAAGGGATAGCACCTGTCACTGGAGGCAAACTACAAGATCACCTTTGCAATCCCTGGAGCAATTAAATCACCAACAATTTAGCCTTTTTCTGGCAAGTAGAGTCTCCAAAGACACCCACGTATCTATATATCTCAGAGGGCCACGTGCAGGACAGTTGCCTTGTATTACACTTATTCATCTTTTAAGCACTATTTACCAAATATCTTATCAAAGTTTTTTTCGAAGAAGCTTAGGGTGATTTCCTGTATTTTATTAAATTGTGAGAGAAGAGATTGCATGGTCCCTTCTAATCATTACTGTTGATCACTAATATGGTACGACCTTTCTATTTCAATAAAATATCACTCTATGTAGTATGTATGCAGATGTAATTTTTGCATTACTGTTTTTGTAAAAATATCTTCATTTATCTAATGGTAAGCTGTAACAGTAAAAATACAGAGAAAGATAATACTGAATGCTTTAGAGGAACTATGCAGAGTGTTTACTGGTTATGTTTATGCATCTGAGAAAGTGCAAGTGCTGGTCATGCTTCCAGCCCCATTCTGAGAGATTACTCATGCAGAGTCTCCTGTGTTTCCAACATCAATATGCCCCCCACTCTGACCACAACTTCTGATTCTAGGGATACATGGTGCAGGAGGAGCTCCCTATGATGCAGGCTGGTACCCGGGTAAATAATGGAGGAAACAGAAGTTAAAGATATAAGAATCCAGAAGTCAGCAGGGACCTGAGGGAGAAAAGAGGAGATGCAGTAAGGCAAAGACAAACGTAGCTTAAACATCTCAATGGGTGGCCCGTAGTAAAGAGGGGAAGTTCCTTCTTCGGAGGACAATCTCTACAGTTGCAGGAGGCAGCCGAGCTTCTACTGTTCCATTCAGAGCAACTTCTACTCTCTGAGTCCTAGCTGGGTGGCAATGCAGATAGTTTTCTGTCCTTAACTGAAGTTACCTTAGCAACTATCCATTCTTTATAGACTAAAATGTCTCATTAGAATACTTCACTGTACTCTAGTGACTTTGCTATTTGCACATCATATGTTTAATAGTGTCATTTCCAAAGATGGTCCATTACAATGAAGGAGAAATAAAAAGAGTTAAGATATAAGGAAATTATTTCACTGAGTTTGATACTGAGAAGATAAAATTTTAAAACCTGCGGTGCTGCTAACCTTACTGAATAAATGATGGAAGTAAAGACTAGCAATCAGGAATTAGTCCGTATATTCCATTAAAAAAAAAACTTTAAGCTCCTCTTATAACCAAGCTCTTTGTATTAGCTACTGGAAATTGAAACATTATATGATGATATTCTACATTAAAAAATACACATATTAGTAGAACAAGACAGAGAAGAATATAACTGTAAAAATTATTAGTTAATATAACAAAGGCATAACAGAAAAAGATCTTGAGGTCAAATTTGAAAAATTGAAGCTGTGGGTGAAGAAGTATAAGAGGAATATAAGAATATGCCTTTCAAATAACCTGAGAAAGCAGTCTTCAAAGTTCCCATATACAAAAAAGGGAAATAATTATATAATTGTATATATAATATGTTAATAATTATATATTTTTTTTAATTTTGGCCAAATCTGTATAGGCATTTATCTTCCTAAAAATATAGACAAACAGGCACAAATTCCTCTGGCTATTACCATGTTAACTATTACCATACAAGATAGCCACACTGCATTAACATTAAAGAATGCCAATCTTCAAGTAAATTAGCTAAAATGTAAAGAAAGATATCTATTGACAAGAAAAAAAAGAGTTGAGTAGTATTTTAAATTAACATTAACTCTTCTCTCATTTAATTGTAATTTGGTGTGCAAGGCACTTCATTAATGGTCAATTGCTAATGTAGTGAATGTTTTCATATTCTGCATTTTATATAGTAATTCCCACTTTAAAAAAAACGGAAGCTAGAGCTTTTTATACTAAGTTGTGAGAGGCTAGTGATTTTAAATAATTGCTCTATTTAAAAATTATCATTTAAAAGGAGAATAAAGCCTTTATTTAGAAAAAGAAAAACATTATGCGGTGTGTATGAACGTGTGTGTGTTTGTGTTTATGCAGCAATAAAAGTTTCACATTCAGTCACAGATTAATAAGAAATGAAAGATTTTGTTACCTAGAAATAGTAGTTATGTTGAAAATATTTAGCCATTATGTTTGTAAAACTTAAAGACACACATTGTCATGTGTGTTACCAATTGTCCAGTCAGAATGAGGAGTGTAGTTATATATACCAATTAAACTGTTTTTTAAAAAAAGGCTATTTAGAGTCTAATTTCCTAGGTTTCTGGGTCATTATAAATTCCTAAGATTTCTACAAAAATTTCTTATTTCTGGTCTCTACTTTGGATGTATTGAACAAAAATTTTCCAAGAAGTGATTGTGATTTTGTATTTGTAATAATTTTCCCAGGTAAGTCTTAAGCTCAGATAAATTTAGGAAACATTTTTCTAAGGAACAACAATACATAATGATTACTTTTATTGTTGTTTCTTTGGTTGCTAATAATTAGAAAGGTCTTGGATAAGAAGGGGAATATGCATTAATGCATTGCTTCTAAAATCAGCCTGCTCATCTGGTAACTTTTTAAAACACAGATTTTAGGACCTTGCTGCTGATGTATTTGCTTAAGAAACTATAGGAATCTTCATTTTTTAAAAGCTTCCTAGATAAAAATTTTGTTAGCATTATCTGGTGACCTTCATCCACTCTGAGGTTCTTTTGGAGAGCTGAAGGGGAAAAAAAATACTCTGGTAAACAAATAACTAAATTTGCATTGCTTAGATCCCTAAGAGTTTTTAATTTATTCTTATCTCTTTTTTTTTAACTACCTGACTTATATCCTATCATTGTGCTTCTAATCTCTTTTCTACTCCATACTGCTGTCAAAATTCTCTTTGTAAAATACTAAGCACCTCAGCTCATTCCTTTCTTAATAAATTTCTAGAGATCTCAAAGGGTACACAAAGAAGCCCCAAATACCTCAGCTCTGCTCACTGATATGTTCATTCTTCTTTCATCAAAGACACCAAATAACTACTGTGTGCCAGTCACAGTTCTGGGTGCTAAGGGTTGACTAGTAAACAAAAAGACCAAGTCTATGTTCTCATGGTGTTTTCCTTCTAGAGGCAGGAGACAGAAAATCAGATAAATAATACCAATATATACTGATAGTGAAAGAGTTTCAGCACTATCTCCATGATTCACTGGATAGCAGTAACCAACACAATTATAGGCATAGCACCTGAAGTCCATTGAACTTTAGGAAGTCCTTCAATGGATAAGATTAGGGGTATGTTGACCTCTGAAACTGAATGCAAAAATTTGTGCATATATGCATGTTCAGAATTTTTTGAGGGAATGTCCATTGTTCTTATCAGATTGATCAGAGGGGTCAATGATCCCCCAAAGTTTAAGAATTATAGGAGATGTGACTTACAAATTCAAAATATTTCAGGTCTTAGTCAGAGTTTGTATCAGTTTCCTATTGCTGCTATAACAAATTGACATAAACTGAGTGGCTTAAAACCATACAAATTTATTCTCATAGCTGTAGAGGCCACACATCTGAAATCTGTTTTATTGGGCAAAAGTCAAGGTGTCAGCTGGGCTGGTTCCTTCTCGAGGTTCCAGAGAGAATCCATTTTTTACTTTTTCTAGCTTCTAGAAACTTTCTCCATTCCTTGGCTTGTGGCTCCTTCCTCCATCTTCAAAGCACATCACTTAAGCCATTTGTTTCTGTCATCATTTCTCCTAACTAATCTTCTGCTTCTGTCTTAGAAGGACCCTTGTTATGACATTAAGGGCCTGCCTGAAAACTCCAGGGTAATTTTTCTTATCTCAAGAGTTTTAACTTAATTATTTCTTCAGTGTCTTTTCTTTTTTTTTTTTTCTGCCATGTAAGTAACATGTTAATTCTGGGGATTAGGATGTGAACACTTGGAGGGGTGGAGAGCAATGGAAGTATTTAGGAAAGGTTGTTAAGTTACTTGTAATCGCTGACATCATAAATTCCAGGTGGCTATAAAGTGTAGCTATAAAGTCACCTCAGTCCCTTTGTACTCAGAAGCTTATATAGCACGATATAGTTTACATGAAGGGTTGGCAAACTTTTTCTCTAAAGTAACTATTTTAGACTTTATGTTGTAACTACTCAACTCTGCCACTGTATGAGGAAAGCAGCTATAGGCACTATGTTAATAAATGGGGAGAGATGTGCTTAAATAAGACTTTATTTACAAAACCAGGCCTGGAGAGAATTTGACCCATAGTCCAGAGTTGGCTGAGCCCTGGTTTAGATAAGCAGAAACATATAAAGAATTTATGAAGCATCTATTTTATGTGAGGTTGTCTGGTAATAAGTTTGTAGCGTATTGAACAGCTTGGTGTTTGGACACAAACAGACTTGGGTTCAAGCATCATTTCTCTCACTTATAAGCATTATAAAATTAGAGAACTTAATCTAAACAACCACATATGTACAACAGACATATTTACTTATTTGAGTTATTTTAAAGATGTATTATACTTGAAGCACATGGCCTTGAGCTTGGCACATACTGAGCACCCAATAAATATTACTTTATATTATGTCCATGCATAGATTCTGGGATTATTCTGGGATTAATATATCGACATTATTCCACTTGACTATAAAGACATGCTTACAGACTTAATCAATAAAAAATAGAGTAAATATATTATTTTAATCATGGGTAGATATTTATATTTTAAAAAGTCATAGTTAATATTTAGCTGTATATCTGAGATTTTAAATGAGTTTAAAACATCATTTAATTATTATTGAAAATAAAATTTAAAACTAGACTTTTTTACTTATTCCAATTATAAAGTAAAAATAATTTGTATTTTCTGATTTAAGAATAATTCAAGTTTAAAGTGCATATTAAAAACCCCAAATTTACAGTTGTATATTTTCACTGCTCAAAAAGTGCCACTGACATTATGACAGATGGACTTGGCAATCAATTAAAAGTCAAATTATCTTTCCTCTTATGATTATAAAACATTAACAGATACTTTTCAAGGAGGATTCTATTTGAACTTGACAGTGCTGATTGGTGATTTGGTATTTTAATACGTACTCTTTTCTAATTCAAATGTCACATTCCACTTATTTAAATTACAGCATTATTCATGTGAAAGTCCATTTCATATAGCCCCAAATGAAGTAAAATATTGACAAAGCTCAATTATTTTTCTAAGTTTATAATATGTATAAACTTAGAGAGAAAATATTCACTTTCATAATGATAACATATGAGATTACTTTGACCAAACACTTCTTCAACATTTCCTGCAATAGGGAGATATTAAAAATGTTGTTACTATTTTGATAATTATTATGCAATAATCATAAAAGCCAAATCAAACTATTTTAAATTTATTTATAAGCATTTTTCTTAATATAAAATTTCTTCTTATATAAAATCTGGTTTGGAATATAAATGATGTGGGAATTTTAATTTTTATTTTTTACTTCAGTTGCCAGATTAGAGAGCTCCTTTTTTTTCTTTCGCTTTCCAGTGTTTTACATAATATTGATAAAGAATTCTTCATTTTAAAGCATTATAAAAGTATTTGCTATAACAGACTCAGTTGATAAAAATATAAATATTTTTAACTATCTTATAAGAGAGAAAGTACTTGATTCAGATATTAATTCTGAAATATCACTGATAATACTGATATTCCAATAATGAAAAACATATTTTTAATGAAAAGTTTTACATAATTTTGTGTTTTAATTGTTTTAATTTTATTAGCTACAATTAGTTCTAAGCATGTAAAAACTCCTAAAGTATAAACTATTATTTTGATATTTTATTTGATGCTGTGGATACCAGAGAGTTGAGTAGGTCATGGTCCTTTCCCTTAAGTCAAAAAGATTGTAACATTGTAGCAGAAAACATTTAAATTATGTAATATTTTTCATTCATTGTTCATTTATACTAGGTGCTAGAAATACAAAAATGAGAAAACCATATCTGCCCATGGAAAAGGTAGATTCTCAGGATGGAACAATTACTAGTACTTAGAAGGTGTAGAGTTTTATGAAGATTTTTTAGGACAGTTACATAATTATTCATACATAATAAGAATATGCATTTATGTTAAGTATGATAAGAAATATTAGAAATGATAGATATTGATATGTGAGTTGAAATATGGGATATATATAAAATAAAGAATATTATATATATATGAATATATATGTGGTATATATAAACATGAAAGACAGACACTTCTGGGAGATTTTTGGCATGTTTCATGAATGAGATGGCATTTGATTTGGGACTTAGAGGACAGACAGTATTATTATAAACCAAAGTAAAAGAAAGAGATCTTCCAAAAAGAAGAAATAGATTAATCAAAGCAATGAAGGTGAGGAGAAAAAAATGGGTCAAATTTGGGGCAAGGTGATTGGTTCAACTTTGTTTGTGTCAAATCTCAAGTTATATAGTATGGAGTCAGGATAGAGCTGATTAAAGGTGCTTCCTGAAACAAATTTGCACTTCATTCAATATGGAATGGCAATTCTTAAAGCTTCTGGGACAGAGATACGATATAGAAACGTTATTCCAACAGCATTTAGTAGAACGGGTTACAGGCTGAGAGAAACCAGAGATAGAGAAATAGTTATGAAACAAGATACACAATGGATTAGATTAGTGATGAAAAAAGAACAGAGAAGCACTGATGGATGGAAGAGAACTGTGCTGATAGAATCCCCCAAGTACAGTACTGAATAATGGCTGAAACCACCTCAGAGGAAGACAGGCTGGCATTCAGGACCTTGCTTTTCATTTATTCTCCATGTGAACTTTAAATTTCATTTTTCTCATCTGAGACCAAGAACTAGTCAAGAAACCTACCTCATAGACTTGGGAGAATGAAATGAGATGTGTGGAAAGTGCCTAGTACAATGTCATTTAGAGGGTGGCAGTGAAAATAGTAGTAGAGTACCTGCTGCCAGATTAATTGAATGGGACAGGCAAAAGAAAGAATAAATTGAATGTGATTGAGGTTTCTATTCTGTGAATGAGCTATTAACAGAAACAGAAAAACCTGGAAGAGAAAGAGGGTGATAAAGCATAGAGTTAACCAGAGAACTAAAAATCTACACCTATGCTTCAGATATCATGCATTATTAGTTCTTACCATTTATCAACTATCTTTATTGCACTTTGCTAATTTTTCCTAATTAAGTTATTTTATTCTATGACACAACTGTTTTTATTAAAACCTTCTGATATTTTGTCCCACTTTTGCTACCATAAA
Organism: Balaenoptera physalus; assembly: GCF_965194825.1. Classification (NCBI taxonomy): domain Eukaryota; kingdom Metazoa; phylum Chordata; class Mammalia; order Artiodactyla; family Balaenopteridae; genus Balaenoptera; species Balaenoptera physalus. The sequence goes on along the minus strand of NC_138891.1, from coordinate 112,428,037 downwards.
GAGCAGTTGGCTTGCTTCTGTCCCCACAGGTCTCCTTATCATTCGTTGCCTTCTGCTCTATTGATTAAATGACTTTATGTGAATTTGTATTCAATCCAACACCTCCTTTTCTACAAGGTAAGGCCTAGACAAAAGATGCAGTTTCTGGGGCCAAATAGATTGTGGCACAGCTGATGCTTTGTTCAAAATCTATACTGATTGCAATAACTGGATCGATCATGTAGCCATCTGCATTGATTGGTAAGGCTGCTGACAAGTTGAATTGACTGTCATTTTGCATTGAAACCATTGCCAAAACCTCTATGATAAAAATCAACTTTCTTTTAAACAGAGGGCAAAAGGAAAATAAAAACAAATCAGGGAAGAAAAAGGATAATAACTATGAACAAGAAAAATAATGCCGCTGTTTTACCAACATTACTATGTCCACTACACACACTTTCATTTCTGAGTCTATGGCACCGTTCAAGGAACTTGAATATAATATGTTTAAAATGAGACTTTTGAAAATATGGGGATAGATAAAAATTAATAATAATGAAAGGTATTTAGAAACATAGAGCTCTACAGAAAATGTAGAGTGAAATATACACAGATAAGACTTGTTAATTATGAAACCTAAAATGTTTAATAAAATTGTTGAAGAAAATATTGCAGTTGTGCTTGTGTCTTTTTTGCTTACAAATATTAAACTCATGTTCTACCTAAAAACATGTATAAATATATGTCTCAATTTTAATATCCAAAACATAACTTTTCTCTATGATAAGACTGTGAAGTTGAAAACTAAATTTTCAGAAAACTTGGGTTCATATTGTGCTCCCTTCTATTGTTTATTTATGAAAAATATTAATACATTTATCAAATAACACTTTAGTTCATTAAGTTTAATAAGTAAAAAGTGTTTTGTAAGCAGTAGGACTGGAGCGATAGTATTAATTTTATTCAGGATATGTTAACTTGTTTGCTAGTCAGAGAATAATAGCTACTTCTGGGAGTAGCAATGTGAGCTCAAAATATCCATAGTTATGCCTTAGGTGTTGCCACCAACATCTTTAAAATAACTAGATATTTCAATCAACAATACAAATTATCTTTTTTGATTTTATTAACCCATCTCTAGTCATTAAAGTAAATAATTAAAATACTAAATCTTTCACTTATTTACTTCTAAAAATTTTTCAGTGTTTTGTTTGACTTGTCAGCAACATTTTAGCAAATAGATGGAATAAATTAACTATATATTTAAATCTTCTGCATGTTTCAGATATCAGTGTCAAAAAACTCTATGTCTGAAAACTATCCAAAGTCATTTAATCATCAATATTTTAACTGAAAGGAAATGAAAACCATAAATGCTATTACTATAATCATAACTGAGAAACAGAAGACACATTATTCTTAGCTTATACATTTTACTAAATTTGAAAAATTGAAACACTCAACATACAAAAATTTAGTGGAAATGAGTAAAATAAAATGTTGGTATACAATACTAATACTTAATTATTGATTTATATTTAAATTTGTGTATATTTTCCTTTTCTATTTTTCTTATGGAACTAGATTTAGTGAATAAATTAAAAATTAAATCTTAAAGAAATTTTCAATTAAAACCAATTTGGGTTGTTTTGTAGAGATTTTTGTGTTCATTTAGATCTTTGTATTAGTTTAATCCCTTAAATGTCAACTTTTTCTAGATTAAATATATTACTTATAACATTTACTTTTATTTAATATTTAAATCTTAAACTTTAAAGGAAAACACACTCAAACATTTATATTTCCAGTTATAGATTATGTATGACTGTCTCTAAAGGTGAATTTACTTTATTTAAAAATTATCATGAAACATAGAAATGAGTATCATAAGACGGCTTCCTCATTGTTGCTAAAACTGACAAAGTGAGAAGGTCCAACTTCTACATTCATTTATTCTTTCATGTGATCTGTTATGAACAAAGAACATGAAATGCTCTAATTTATATTCTTCTGATGAACATATATTACTCTGAAGTCTAATGAATAGATAAAACATCTTTTTTTAATTAATATTTATTAAAATAATATTCTCTGCACTCATTAATTAAGGCACAATTTTATCACAGAAAGAAAACAGGACAAATTTCAAAACCCTAAGAAACTGAAATAATTCACATGATATAAGCCTTATAGTTGTCAGATCAATAACGTTCATATCTGTTCTTTATTAGATAAATAAAAAATTTTTAAAATATAACATAAACATAAAATAGTTATTTAAAGCTAAAATAAACACACAAATCTTTATCAAATTCCATGTTAAATTCAAAATTTGATTTTAGTGATTTGCTGAAATGTCATTATTTGCATTAAAGGCTCTATTCCTTTCCTTTAAATATATTTTAAGAAAAATGTGATGATATCAAACCATCAAAAATGGTTTACATCCTCCAAATTCTCTCCCCACTCCTCTCTGTCTCACACACACACACACATATCACATACCACACACAAACACACACATGCATACACACATACATAACTTTAGCTGGGCAAAATAGATAAGTGTAATTATTAAAGTTAAAGCAAGTCATTGTCATTCAGTTATGCTATGTAATTACAAAGATTGTTATCAATAATCATACACAGGAGATAAATAAAAGTAGCTACAGATACACAAATATACATATAGATAGATGATCATTGATAAATTATTGATGATAGAAAGATGATAGCAAGATAGCTATACAGATAATAGAAAGGATTTTTATATAGATTTTTTAACTATTTGCTTGTTTTTAATTTATGAGAGTTTAATTTTCTTTAATAATTAATTCCATCTCAAATATTTCTCATTTCAGTTTCTGCTTTGGGAGAGAAAAGCACATTCTTTTTCTTTTTCTTTTCTAAATAAACTGACAAAGCAATACACGATTATGGAAAAATGTACACAGGGAATTAGTTCAGGTTTTCTTCATAGCAGGAAATTGGTGCCCTCTGCTGTCTATTTGTAGATTATTTTAGACTGTATTTTCCTGCTATCTCTGAAAATATTAGAACTGTAAAATTCCAGCCTTGTATCATGGAATGGCATGATATTATATATATGATATATAAGTAATACGTAATGTTTAATTTATAGAATTGATAACTTTTTCAATAACAAGACTTGGTACTTACGAATGTGAGAAGAACAAGCTGAGGAACTGGATGGAGAGGTTGTTAATTGTCTATTGGTACTTACACAACAGTAAGCAAAAAGGTGCAAGCACAAAGCTTTTAAATGAATGAAAAAGCAAAAGTTGAGTTTTAAATGAGTATTAAATTAATTTTTTAAATGATTCTTAATTTTTTACTCTGATCAGCACTTAAATATTACATAGCACAAAGAGTATTCTTTTTTACTGAGTAGTTTATCAAAATAAGAAAAGAAATATTATCAGAGCTAACATAATTTTTAAAATATTTTTCCTGATTCTTTCCCCACCTGCATAAAAATACTTTTAATAAAGCATTGTGAATGTTATGCAATGGGTTGTAAACGTAATGAAAACATTTTTCTCATCATCTAATTTTCAGATTTTACAATTTACTCCCAGGTTTTCTATTTCCTTTAAATTATATTATAAAGTAGGAAATATAATAAGTCATTATATTAAAAAAGCTTATATTTACAGAAAAATTATAGAAAGTATTTGTGTACATTTAAAACAATTTTCTCCTAATTATAATTTTTTGTGTATTAATATATTCATTCAATAATTCTCTAATGTCTATCTATAAGCCAATTACTCAGCTAAACCTAAACAAAACCATGAGTTAAGTAAGTATATTGGTTTCAATGAGCAGTTATTACTATCATATAGTTTATTTATACTACTTAAATGTCACCAGCCATTATATGTAAAAGATAAGAATATATTTTTTAATAAGGGCCATTCCAAAATTTTTATTTTTTTCTCCCCTAAATTACCTCCAATCATGTCAAAACTCACTAAAGACATATAAATAGATATGTGTGTGTGTTTACATGTATAGATAGATAGATAGATAGATAGATATAGATAGATAGATAGATAGATAGATAATCAACTTAAATGAACACTTGCACAAATCCCAGTCAAGTATTCCCCAAATTCATCATAGATGACTTCCTCAATGTCTCATGATTCTGTCAAACCTGAAATAGTCCAAACCACATTTATTTTGATATCCCAACACACAGGCATATATATATATATATATATAGAGAGAGAGAGAGAGAGAGAGAGAGAGAGAGAGAGAGAGAAAGATATAGAGATATGAAGAAGTTATTTTTTAATATAACTTTCTGGCAGAATTATACCTATTATCTTGTAATAACCTATAATGAAGTATAATCTACAAAAACACTCACTATGCTGTACACCTGAAACTAACACAATATTTAAATAAAATATACTTCAATTAAAAAAAAGAAATCATAAATTAAAAATAAGAGATAATATATTAGCAGAGTATTAGTCCACAGAATTAAATAATATGAATCTTCTTCCACTGTTATATTTATGTACAAATTAGAAAGAAATATTCTCTTCCCGCTACTGATCAAAAATAATTTGCCGCACTTTCTAATAATTAAAAATAACAGATGTATCTTTGATAATTTATTCATTTTTGAGGTTTTTTTCTAAGACATTTTTCTCCAAATTAAGAAAAAACTATGTTTCAAACATGACCGTACCCAACTCTCTTCTTTTTTATATGTACAAAGAAAGATGTCCTCAGTACCACTGCCCATTATTTTGATGTATCTTGAGGTACATTAGACCCACTAACCTGCTTTGATGCAGTGAATAATTCATATAAGAATTATGGACTCTGAAATAAGTTGCTTTTTTAATTTGTTATACACCTTTTTATTGGTTCTTAATACTCTGTTCCTTGAACATTAATCATGAAAAAACAGAAAAAAAAGGAGAATTACATTTTACATTTCTAATGAATTATTTCATTAAAACAAAGTAAGTATCCTTTAAGGAAATATTGTCTTAACGTAACAGCTCATGCATATAATTATTATTTTCTATGGAAGTAGGAGCTAGAAGTAGAACACTATTCCAATTGCTGTTCTTTCACATATTTTCACTTTTTTCAAAAGTCAATATATAATGGCTTAAAGTGCATTAGTTTTCATATAGGAAAGGAATAAGAAATCTTGCTTAATATGTCTATTCAAGAATCTCATACATGCACTATTATTTCTAAATATGATTGACATTTAAGTAACTACTTTAGTTTTCCCTCTCAAGTCTTACCTTTGACCAGTCTTCTGATCTTGTATTAGTGTCTGGTGGTCAAGATGACTACCTATGAATCCCTATCACTCAAAATGTAAAATGGTGTAATCTAGATTAGAGAGAGAGGCAGTGTCATTGGGAAGCAGAGGATCTCTCTCTAGCGGTTATATACTGTAAATGCAGAAACAAAACAAAGGACCTTTTGAATAACTGTCAATACAAACTGTCTCAGCATGGCATCCTAGTGCTCTGGCCTTATCTCCTCACTCACTCCCTCCACCCTCAACTACATTCTCATTGTCCTGAAATTAAATAGCTGTCCTTAGAAAGCCAACTATAGATCCCACATTTGGAGCGCTATGGTAAATTTTATATACAACTTTGACATCCATAGCAATATAGTGATGTTGTTATAGCTTGGGTCAAGAGTCAGACTGCCTGCTTTAGAATCTTAGCTCTAATTTTATTTATAGGTAATTCCAGTATCCTCCAGGTTCTAACAGTTACAACTTTTCTTATCTGATACTATATAACTATAATGTTCTAAGACTGGGATATTGAGAAGTGAAAATCACCTCCTCTCTATTATGTCACAATTTGTCCCCAAGTCTCTGGGGTATTACTGTTTGAACCCAGAAACTCATAATCTTCCATGAATACATAACCTTTTTCAGGTCCTAACAAAAATGTTCAGACACATTAGCTCTTCAAACACTTATTCATTACATAATGAAAACATTACAATGTTTCTGGGTCTCTGACATGCTCTGGTTAAACAATACTAAACAAAACACAATACCATCCCTCCCTGTTGATACAGAACTAGCCCTTGAGAGGTGAAAACCAATGTTAAATAATAATGCTGAAATTAATGTATTTATTCCCTCAGTTTGCTCAATAAATATTTATTCATCTCTTCCAATACATATTTATTTGGCTCCTGTTCCACATACCGCCTACAGAGATGCAAATAAAACAGAAAATCCCTACTTATGTGGAGTGCAAATTCTGTTATAAAAGACGACGGCAATAAACAAATTAACAAATAACAAAGTATTTTAAATGAAAAATAAAGAGTATTTTGAAAGAAAAGAGAATGACAGAGAAAATTTACTCAATGGGGGGAGAAACCAGTCTATTTTTTCCATTAACATTCAGACCATGAATCCCTGCTAACCATTGTTTTTCATTTTATCTCTGTGACTGTATTTTTAAAAAGATACATAGAACTTCAATATCATTTGATACCATGGGGAACTGTGTGGGCTAAACACAATAAGTGGACATTTGAGTGCAGCACTACTAGCTAGGTAATAGGTTGCCAACTCCCACTTTTCCAGTGAAGATTTCTTGTTCTCGTCCTCGTTCCAATGTGTTTTAGGATGAATTGAGACACCTCCACGAGTCCCTCATGTCTAGCTACAGCTCAGCACTCAGACTCAGATTCAAGTCCTCTCTAGGCTATCCCACTTCTCATTCCAAGCTATTTATCTGAACTAAATTTCTAATTACTTCTTTGGATTTACACTTTTGTTTCCCTAATGCAAATGTGGCTCTATCCTTAACAAAAGTTGGTTCTTACTAATAATAAATGAGATTGTCCATGTGATAATAAATCTGAAAAGACTTATATTCTGTGGTCATGAAATGTCAAGTTTTATCTGCATTTGCTGAAGACACCAACCCACCTTTCATCTCCTTTAATTATTCTCATTTATTCAACATTATCTTCTCCTCCTATCTGGCTTGAAGGTAGAGTCTGTATTCACCAGTTAAATTCCAGACATTCAGTGCGTGACTATGTAGGAGAAGATCTGTGCTCCAACTGCATATAACACAAAATTCTATTTGATTCTTCATTGCAGTGCATTATAATTATTAGGTTCCAAGTTTAAAGGCAGGGATAATTACATCTGCAGTAATAGGTGAGAGATAAGTGCTTTTTAAGTTAATAAATGGATAAATCAATGCACAGAAGAAAATGACTCCCTCCAAAATTACCTGCTCTGTAGTTCAAAATATTATCTGAAATAACTTATTCCACACTGTTAAAATATCCCCACTCCAAAAGTCCTCTCTTGTTATGGCTTACTATTTAGTGTATTTCTGTGCCCTTATCAATAAAGTTTAGCAATAAGTTAAGATAGTATGAGGATATGCCCCGGCCTGGGGGGTGCAAGCTTAGCTGTCAGAGTTCTGGAGATCCAGAGTGGGACATGAAAGTTGAAAGAGGGTCACAACTGCATTTTGACTTTGAATCAATTGCTCTTACATGACCCCGCCTTCCCCTGTTCTCTCAACACATAGGAAGGCTGCCTGCTTAAGCTAAATCAGAGAAGATATTTTCTCTATCTGGCCAGTGTGGTTAAGGGAGCAGGCTGAACAGGGGAAATGTGAAAATGTGGAATTCTAACTGGTATTCAAACAACATTCAACCAATCTATTTTCGTATCCTCTCCCTTCAGAAATCAATCTCTCTCTCTCCCTATCTATCTATCTATATCTCCTATTGGTTCGGTTTCTCTAGAGAACCCTGATTAATATACTCCTTCTTGCCAGGCCTAGAGGGAGAAACTTGATAGAGATACTCTTGTAGAGCTACCAGTTAGGTAAATGTTATCAAACTAATATAAACACCAAATCCATTGCTTCTGTCTCTTCTTCCTCCCTCCTGGAAATTTCAGGCAATTTTGAACCAAGAGAAACAGACAGTGTTCTTCATTATCTTTTAAAGTATCCAAAATGTAATATTTTTTATTGTTTAGGTAGATGTAAAATTAATGTTAAAGATGTAAGTATTCAGATCATGTTGGTATACTATATCTGTTTCATTATACATATGACTACTATATTAAAATAATAAGTCAGAGCATAGTTCTGACTTATTAACTCTAATACAAAAAGGAAGAAGATTTACAGAATGACATCCCTGTTGATGCTTCTACAAAAATATAATTTATTTATTTATTTATTTTAGTTAAAATGCATCTTATTTCTGGAGAGACTTAACAAACAAAGCACATAATAAGGGTCGCTGCTTGTACCGTTCCTATATGCCATAGCATGCTAACTGGTCCACTTTTTTTTGGCCATGCCGTGTGGCATGTTGGACCTTAGTTATTAGTTCTCCGACCAAGGATCGAACCCATGCCGCCTGCATTGGGAGCATGGAAGCTTAACCACTAGACTGCCAGGGAAGTGTCCATAGCATGCTAAGTGAATGTTTACATTTTTATAAATTTGTATATTTTATAGTTTTAAGTTACTTCAATTTTAATTCTTCATAGAATTTATTTTTTGCCTAGTTTACCTCAGCTGAATAATTTTAAAGCCTACTTAAGAAATTATTTTTGCAATTAGCATTTATAATGTTACCTGCAGACCTATGAATTTCAAAAAAGGCAAATCAATTTTTTTGAGAATAACATGTATATGTAGGTTTTCTTACAAGCACAGTTAAATTTCAGATTAAATATTTGAGGTATGAGATATTGTGTTATACTAAGAGAATTTGAAAATTACTGGTGTTCAAAAATTTTAGTTTGTTATTATGTTCAGAGTAACAGCATAATGGTTTCATTCCTGTGTTACAAAACATATTTTCTGAATACGTCAAACATAAAATAAGCCAGTAACAAAGGAAGAAATCAGCAGTAGTTTGGGCTATCGGTCATGGTTCTAGAAACTGCTGGTTGATGAAAAACTAAAATTATCCAATAATATAATTTTATCCATGTGTCTAGTTTTGTTCATAAAATGAACATTGTTTCAGCGTTGGTTATGATCATTGGAAACTCAATTCAGATACCAAACAGTGTAACTACACTGGAAACATTTGTATTCTTTTAAATAGTAATGATTCTTCTATAGAGGTGACCAATACACCTTATTCTGTCCATTATTGTTGTAGAATATATCAATAATTTCAATAATTAAGGTTCTTTTAAAATCCATCCTCCACTTTCAAATGTATAACAGGATGAGAAATTGAACTATCTCCTTCATAAGATATATTTTCAGATTCCCTTTTTCCTTTTTTTCCCAATACTTTGTCACATTTTCTTCTATTTTCTAATAGCATCTCTTGAATTTTAGTTTCTCCACCATGTGGTTTTAAAATAAAATCTGCCTTAGAATGGCTGTGTTGCTCCTGAGATGAGAGCATGGGAGGCTTGTGGGGAGCTCCTATCGGGTCATTTCCCACTTGCCTCTCCACCTCCTCTGGCAGGGCACTTCTCTCTCCCCCCAGGTTCTCATGAGGTATGAGGCTTTCTGCCTCACTCCCTTAAGGTAGTGCTAGCTACAGGCTATAAAACTGCTTAGCTGCAGCATGTCCATGGGTTTTTCAGTAACAGAGTGTCCTATCATTCGTGTTGCGGTCATCAGGCCCCTTTGTGTTGGTGTTGCCCTGTGCATGATCTTAAGGAGCTGTAATCTTTGGTGGATCCTTTTTTTTTTTTTTCTAAGTAAGGAAAAAACACTCTGAATCTAAAAAAATAAAATCTACCTTAAGTGATGAGGATATTTTTATTTCAAATTTTCTTTCTATAAATAAATATGTATCTGACAATAAACACATATTTGTCATCTCTCTCCCTGATATTTAGCAGGTTTTGGAAGTGCAAAGGAAACAGTATTTTGCCCATACCCTTGGTTAGGCCAGAGTGTAGTGTAGGAAAGAGTTTTCCAAAGCACTGCCTGTGCAGGTCATGGAGGTGCACCACAAATCCTTCTCTCATCAAGAGAACCTGCTCTTAGGTGCGTAAGTTGGCATACAGCCTCCCACTTTCTGTTGCACCTTTAGGTTCACTACAATATTCATGTTAAGGCCAAAGTATCTCACAGATGCCCCCAGCCAATGAATAAGTATGGTGGGGTTAATAGAACTGGGTTATTCCTGCTGAATGTTGGAATCATCTGATGGGAAATCTTTGCTGTGGCGCTCCCCCTGGGCTTGAAGATAAATATCATAGGGATGTACTGCAGAGTAAGGTTACTCTTAACACTTTCTCCTTCTTTCTTCCTGTCTTTCATGATACTGTGCATGTCTAATATCATCTTGGTGTCTGTTTATTGAAAGATCCAAACTGATGTGCTAGTGTTTTATGTAGTAAAATTAAAAGTTATAATTGAGACGAGAAGCTGTGAGGGTTATATTGAAAATCTGGCATTATCAAAACTCTGAAAAAAGACTGAAATTGAGAGAGAGCTATAGTGTGATATGGGAAGAGAGGACGTGAAAATTTTGTTCTATTTTATGGATTTGGTAAATACCACATTCATTAGTATATCTGGCTTTGACTTGGGGGTCACCACATATTTCTGGGCTTTGTGTATTAACCCCTTAATCTTTTCAAGTTTGTATGGGCATTTAAAATAATGTATGTAGAGCACTGAGTTCAGCTAGACACCTAGTACATACTAACTGTTCTAATTATTTTTGATTAATGAATGCAATCATAATTTAAATTGCTTTTATGCAAATCAAACCCAACTATTTCTATGCTAGTACATATATGTGCAAAATTGAAAGAATATAAAGAACACAGGAATAACCTAGGGCAGCAAGTTTCAAACTTTAACGTACAAGGAAAATTAATCTAGGAAGCTATTGAAATGTACATCCCTGGATCCTTATATATAGCTTTTGTTCATTATTTCTGGGAAATTTTCTAGGAATTTGCCTTTTGAAGAAGAGGTAAAGTGTTTTTGATGTTGGTAGTATATGGAACAAATTTTGACCAAAAAATACACACTGTGTGTAGTATATTGAAATGTATTCATTATTAATTTAACGTGAATACATAAATTTAATTCAGTTTTTCAAGTTTGAAACTACCTGGAGTTTATTTATATACATATATATTTATAAATAAGACATCTTAACTAGAGAAAAGCATAACATTATCAATTATAATGGATCTTGCTGCACTACTTATATTCTTTTCATGAGTGCAACTTCTCCCCGCTTATAGACTCAAATAGAATTCATGTGTGACTTATTCATTCCAAGTAGCATACATAATGTTTAATTGTCAAAATCTATAATTTAACACTTATGTAAGGAAATGTTAGCATCTCTCACATTATGAAGTGCAATAATTTATATCATTATAATTCTACATCTGTATCTGTAGGTATCTAACAAATCTATTTCAGTTTTTATTTTAATATATCATTACGGAAATTTAAAATTTTTAATTTATAAGATATTAGGGTTACTCTAATTATACTAATCAGGCCTTTCATAGTGGTATAAATGAGGCAGATGTTTGGTAAGTCTTTGAATAATAAAACACTACCTAGCTGACTAGCGTCAGAGAAAACTTACTAGCTTTAATAGAAATTAACTTTTTACAATGTCATTCATTATTGATATGTGTTAGTGTTTACAGAAAATTTTACAATAAGATCAGCAAACAATTTTCAGTCACTGTTCCTAAGTTTTCTTGGTATAAGTAAAACCATTTTGACTTCAAATTATAAGTAAAGTGGCTCAATATAAAATATTTTAAGTATAATCTTAAATGATGATAATAAATTAAATATTACTTATGAATAACATAGAGATGCAAAATAAGATTCCCCCAAGAATCTGCAAATGAATTTAAACCAACAGAATCAACTAGAAATCTAAACAAAAGTATAGAAAATAATTAATTCTATAAATAAATCAAACCAAATACTATTACACAGAGAAAAAAAGAAAAAGGAGGCAATGTTTTGAATGTATTTTTTGATGCAATCAACAACTTGCATACAGCAAATATTTGTCACCTATGCCTTCTTTGAGACACTTTGGTAAGATCGTTGGATATAAGCCTTAATGTCACAGTTTTTAATTAGGAAGATTTTGAAAAACAAACCTCTAAAGAGCTTATGGAACCTGTTCTATGGTGGACAATGCTATTGACAGTATATGTCATTCATGTATAAAACTGGGTTTCCTTAGTGATATTTGGTAACAGGTTTATGATATATCCATGCTTACTAGTTCCTGTTTGTTCCTAATCTATTTTTCCAAGGCCAGCAACATTCAGTTGCAGATTCTATAGGTAATCCTCTTGAATAGGGATTCAAACTTTCTTATACACTGTCACAGATTTGTCAAATAAAGAAAAGTATGAGAACTAAGAAATGTTTGCTGCTGGTGATTCTTTTCTCTACAATTCAAATGAGATGATTAAGAATGTTGACTAGCATATTCAGTATGACAAAATGAAGACAGAATGAAGCCTGATACTAGAGTTTGGTAATAAATTTCCTTAGTGTGGTTGACTTTGAGGGAGAGATGGTAGGCTGAGAATATTTCCAAGTAAAACAATACCTAGAAAGTCAAGGCTGTAGCTTGCATATATCCTGGCAGAGTATAGAATATCCTTGCATAGGATAGTATGTGACTTCTTTTTATATAAGATTATGCTCATCATTGCTTGAAATTTAATTTTTTATTATAAGCCACAAATCCTAAAATAAACTCGCAAAATTATGCTAAAATCCTCCAAACATAGAAAATAAAGACTTTTATGGAACCTATTTTCATCGAACAAAGTTATAAGAGAGAGAGAATATTTGTGGTGTACAATGACAGATTTGAATAAGGAGGAATATAATTATTTTAATATAGAGAAGCAACCAAGAATAGCTTAAAATATGTTCCTCAAATCTGTGTCAAAGTGTCACATTAAACTATTACCTTCTGAAGAGTAATCTACAGATGATGCAGTATAAGAAAAGTACGTTGCTTAAAAATCAGAACACAGTTATTATTAACTTTACAAAGTATCACATTGCTTTAGTAACAAAATTTATGAAAAAGTACCTTTTGACATGAGGATCCATGGAGTAAGGCTGAATCTAAAAGAGAAAAAAAAGGGGGGAGAAATGCATCAGATTCTGATGGTGACTGATTACAAACACTTGATAATAACAGAAAAAACTGTGAAGAGGGAATGGATACACATTAGGCAGAAGTTACAGAGGGATATAGAAGTTTATTTTGGATGAAAGATGGCATTTATAAATAGGATGTTACATCTCTGAAAGCTACTGATATTAAATATTTGCCTGATTATGTTTAATGATTAAAACTGAAAGGAGAAATGGTATAAATTTTGCAAAGAATTTACAGATAATTTCACTTGCAAGCAATTTCGCTTCTAAAATAGCTTAATTTCTTTGTTTCTTTCAGTCAGTGCTCTTTGCTAAATGCCTCTTTCATGGCTTGAAAAAAAGTTTTCTTGGCTTACTGCAGAAATGAAATTTCATGCTATAGCTGATATAGAAGAGTGTGATATGCTAGTCTTTCCAGTAAAAATTAATTTGAACTTTGAAATGTAAATCAAAATTTTAAATAACTCCTTTAATATTTATGATTCTAATTATTATGAGATTATATTCAATATATTTAATTGACTGCAGGTTCAATATTACTGCTTATACTCTCTCTTTTACAATATCTTCCATTCCTATTTTTGTCTCTATTTAACATTTGACTAACATTGGTCATAAATTTATTCTAATAAAGTTATAATTTTATCATAATTTTTAGGTTTCTGGACAGTACCTTTAAGAACCTAGCCAGGACAAATCTCTATTCTTGTTGTGCAGGAGCCAAATATTTCAAAATCTGACCTCCCCTTCCCATAATAACAGAAGCAGTAGAAACTGGCAGACTGCTTTTCTTTCCTTTAAATTCAACAAAATAAGGTTAATTGTTAAAGTAATAAAACTAGGAAATGGGGTGAAGAGGAGCAATAATAGAAAACCTCCTAGAGATTATCAATTTAAAAGATGATTTGTAAATTACAAAATCTTTCATTATCAAATGTGTTCACCCTACATCCTGTGGCATGCTGTTTGAAAGCAGTTGCCTTTTGAGTGTTTGCTCTGTTGGTGTCATTCATTCCTGCAATAAAAAAAAACAAAAAAACAAAAAAAAACAAAAAAAAACCTTCCATGATTAAGAACACTAAATATAATTTTCTTCCAGGAGTTCTTTTTGAAAAACAAATACATATATTGAAAGAATTGCATGTGAATATTCAAGATGGAACAATGATGCTGAAGGGTTAGAGGAAGAATTTGAGAATGAGAATGCTAATTAAGGACTTTTAAATTTGCATATTCCACAAATAACTCTACCCACAAGATCAATCCAAAGTGTTATTACTTGCAGAACTTTGATTGCCTGGTTCTGGCATCACCACTCTCATTTGTACACAGATGGCCTGGGAAAATGTTATAACCAACTACTCATATGACTCTAGCCACTACTGGTCTCCACTAGTCAGACCAGTGGTGTAATTAAGATAATGCCCCTCCTGCATGATCAGCTGCTGCCTGGCAAAATTTATCTAATGTTTCTATTTTCACAAATTAAGTGATGTAGAAAGAAAATGAAAATTTTGTTTAAAAGATAATTTAAGGAGAGAGGGATGTATGCTAGGATTGAAGAGTCCTAGTACTCCCTTCTGGGCCCAAGTCTTCCTGAATATCTATATCCTTATGTCTACATCTATCTATCTATACACTTACACACACATCTATTGTACCTTTCTGAGCATCAGTTTCTACAAAGTAAAAAGCATACTGTAATTACTTTCCAGCCCACAGCCTGTGTGAGAAGGTCATATTAGCTAAAATGTGTAACAATACCATTCAAAAGTAATGTGTTATCTCTGGAGGCATTTTCTTCAAGCTCTACAAATAAGAAATTATCAACCATTGTGGATTTGTTGCAGGTGTATTTTCTAGTTAAGAACAGGGAAAAATTATTTCTCAAAACCCCTTTTTAGCACATTTATTAATTCATGCATTCATTCATTCCTTTACTAAATAATTAATGAGTGATTTCTGTGCTTTGGCCAGTGTGATTGGTCCTGGGATACAGAAGAAGTCTGTGTCCTCATGGAACTTACACTCTAGTGGCAGAGAGAGGCAATAAACAAAGTTACAAGTATATACTAAAGTGTTTGATAGTGATAACTACTAAGAAGAAAAATAAAGCAAGGTGAAAGAGTAGTAATAAACTAGAATAAGATTGAGGGTGTTTATCTGAATGGTTGTTCAGGAAATACATCTCTGAGGAGAAAACATGGAGCTCAGTAAGTTTGGGTCACTTCCCCAAGGTCAAATTCCAAGAAAGGTTAAACCTGAGTAGAAGTCAGATCCTGACCACTGAGAGAATGACCTAAACATTATGTGATATTGTTCCCCAAAACAATATTTATAAAATACAGTGTTTAAATATTTAAATATAAAATACTTAAATATAAAAAATAAATGGTTGTGTTAATATTTTTATAATATTGGAATATTCTAGAATAAGAAAAATAAGATTATTTCTATATCATTGCATTTCCCCTGCTATCCACTGATGGCTTATTTTTCCAGATATTAGGAAATATCATACTTAGAATGTGAATATCTATTTATTAATATATTTTCTTGAATACTATTTTAATACTAAGCACTAACAAAAATGCATGAATCTAAATACAATGATGCAGAACCAGTACAATCTTATTTATGAGCACATAAATAGGATTTATATATTGCAATAGAATTTGAAGAATATTTATTTCAGTAGTAATTTATGAGAAAGCCCTCCAAATAACAATTACTAATGCTCATTGACAACTTTAAGTGTGATTAGCAATATGTTAAATAACAAAGGCAAGACCTACTGGTAATTTCAATATTTGTGAAATGAGGACATATAAAAGAGAAATATAAGGTTTAAATGGATGGAAGGAAGTGCAAATGTTTTTTTTTTTTTCTTTAAAATGCTGAATTAAAGTAACTAGAAGCATCTATGTAACACTTTTATTTTATTAAACAACATAAACTATCAAATAAAATGCAAAACATATAATAAGTATAAGTGAATTTAAAAGTCAAGTGATTAAAACAGTGATATCTTGAGAGCTATGAACTTGTTATTAAATGATTTATTTTTCCTCTAATAAAATAAGAATAGAAACTAGGGATTTTAAAATATTGGAAAAACAGGAATTTTCTAAGGAAAATATAGGTATTTCAATGTTATCAAACAATAAACTAGATCTGATTTAAGGATAAATAAATAATAAAGATTTCCTTTATCTAGTGCAACTTGGCAAAAACAGCATTCAAATTTCACAAAAGAAACTAAATCAATCACTATTTCTTTTTCATATAAATAAATGCTTTACTTGGGACAAAAGTTTAGGCATTGGGAAATAAAAAATCAATTCAATATTAATGTTTATCTGAAGCCCTGAAATATAGTATGTGAGTATATGCATACACACACTCACATGCACACAGTGAAGAGCTGCAAATAATCTGTATTCATTCAAATCACTATGCTGACTTTCTTCAATAAACTGCATGTCTGAGTCTCCAATAACTTTGCGAGAAATAGGCAGTTCTAGCTGCAGCGCTTTCATAATTGACTTTTGCTATGCTCAGTTTCACCTGATGGAGAAGTCTATTAGAACATTTTAAACCCTTCACAGTATTCTTTGGCCTTTATTATTACTATTATTATTATTATTGTGGCTTCTTAGATTGTAACCGCTTATGGACCAGAGAATACATTGCATTGATATAGAAAGTCAAAGCTTTAATTGCTTTCTCAGAAACTTTTCCTGTAACAACATCTCGATAGATTAAGTGGGTCACATGAATTCTTAAGAGAATTTTCACTATTAAATGACAAAAAGTATATAGGTCTATGCCCAAGGACACAGCTGCAGAATTTAGACAAACTTCGTCCTCATTTTTCAACATTTTTGGGTGAAAGAGAAGATCAGGAAAAACTCATCTATTTTGATATGGTCTTACTGTTGAATTCTATGGTTGGTTTAAATTGATTTTTGTTGTTGTTATTCGAAAAGTACCAAGTAAAGAAACAATAACGGAACTGCTGAAATACACCACTGCTTTTGCTGATACTCTGAAGCATTTTATTTAATAATCATTGTTAACTGTAAATTTTAAATGTATACATTGACTTTTGTAAAAAATTTTAATTACATTAACATCATATTGAAATTAGTTTTAGCAGTTCTACCTAAGGATTTGCATGAGATGCCAGTTTGAAGCACAGTAGATGTACTCTCCTCTATACTTTCTGAAGGAGATGTTTGAAGTTTCAGGTGAGTATACGTTCCAAAACTTGAGTGGATCTTAAAAGACTTACATAGAAAAGCCTTCGCTTTGCTTTGAGACACTTATGTTCCACTTTTGTGCAGAGAATACAATTAAAAATTAATTTTTTCATTATTAATATCTCATAATATACAAAAGATAATGCAAACATTTATTAAAAATAATTATAACATTGCTATTATCTATTGCATTTGTTGGAAACAGCACATTCCCAAGACCCCAGTGGACTCTTAATATTCTTGCCAATGACAATCCCTTCTCCCCACCCTAAAGTAGCCACTTTCCCAGCTTTATGAATATAATTGTTTGTTGTTTTCTTAACTGGCAACCGTATTTCTATTTCTAAATAGTAGGATTTAGTATTGTTTGTTTTGGGAACTCTATATAAGTGGACACATACGATTTGTACTGGGGCAGAGGGAGTTGTTCTATCTGTTCAACACTAAGCTTTTAAGATTTCACACTTTGTTTTACGTAATTAGAGTATATTCATTTTCATTCTGAATAGTATTTGAAACTTTAATTATATAGAAAAATAATAACTTGGTCAACCTTGTGACTAATGTGTAAAGTATACACTTTTACTTTTCAATCATCTGTTTGGAATGCTGTATTACCTACTAACACCCATAAGCTCAGCTAAAAACTTTACATTAAAATTGTATAAGTGACATGTTTTCCCTTTATTTCTCTAAGTTTCATACATTATTACTATATCAACTCAGGGCATCATAAATTTACATGCCTGGAATATAATATGCCAGTTTCCCTGCATTCCCAAAATACAATTTGATATTCTTAAAAGTTTATTGAGAGTTAAAACTTAAAATGGTAATAATAGTGTTTTATCATTTCTATAAAATTACTCTAGTTTTTCATTTTCTTACTCTATGTTTGACAATAGAATTTAATAAAGAAAAATAAAAATTTAATTGTATTATCTGCACAAAAGTAGAATAAGTACTTTTAAAGATATATTTATAGGTCCTTTAATTGATTTGTACATTTTATGTTAAATAATCAGAATTTTTTTATACTTTGGCAGTCAGGAATATCTGAAATAAGTTTTATGTTTATTTGCAGAAACAATTTACATGGATTTTCTGGTGCTTCTTTTTACTACCCTGTTATTCATTTTTTGTCTCTATTTGTTTTGATGTTATCTTAAAGTTTATTTTATGTGTGTATATATATGCAAACTATATATATACATATTTACATAAAATTTTTATATGTGTATATATATATCTTACATACAAATGTGTTATGTATGTTTATATATATGCATATACATATAAACAATTTGTGTTTATATGTGCTCACTATGTCTCATCAAATCCTATATTTTGAATTGTAGAAAGTATAAGTTTAGAAATTTAGACGTATAATTGGATATTTGAGCTCAACGTTTTCTTTTTGAATTTCCACATCAACTGCTTATATGTATGATAACATAGATTACCTAGAAAAAAAAAAATTAGTCATAATAGAAAACAATTTTTTCAGCTAATATATCTACATTGGCAATTTATATCCATAATCTATGTGTTCCTACTTATCTTCACATTTTGCTACAAAAACTAAAGAAAAACTTCTCATTGGTCAATTGTTTTCCAAAAATTTACATATCTCTCTAGATATTTTATTTCTGTGCACCACATTAATTTTAAATTTTCTGGTTTAAACATACCAAAATTCACACCAGGTGTTTTTCATATATTGGGAACTATCTCAACTTGAGATGTTATAGGATTAATAAACTTTCAAAACATGTTCCCATTGGTCTTAGTTCACTTTTCATTTTAATGGACTCTTTCCCATCAGTTTAACACTGTTCACCATCCCTCATATCTCACAATTCTCTCCTCAATTAGTTTTCATGTTTTTCTTCTTTATCACCTCTAATACCTCTCAGCCATCCTTCCTTGGAAATGTTTATGGGTGAAAAATAACACAATGGCTATCTCACCATATGTCCTATTTCAGTTATTTTGCTTCATGTGCCACCACTTCTTATCAACTGTCTCAATTTTATTCAGTTCTCAGTAACAGTTACTATTGTTACTATAATATTGCCACCTTTGATGCATTTATATATTTTTATTTTTGTCCTTCTGACTGTATTTTAAACTTCTTAGTGGCAAAAAGTGTTCTTTATTTTTTCATCTTTATTATCTATCACAGTAAAAAAATGCAAGTCAGGTACTAAATTTTTTTGAAACAATTAAGGCAGGGCTTACTGCCTCAAAATTAGCAAGTGATTACTACTGAACCTCACAATTCACACTCAGTAATTTCTTCTTGTTATAAAACAGAAAAACCTTGATTGGAATTGTTGATTTATTTCTAATCCAACTTATAGTTTGCATGAAGTGTAAGTAAGTATAATCAGGAAAATCCCAGGCTCCCCTAGAATAACTGATTGACTTAAGCCTTTTAAAATTTAACAGGACTATTGCTTTTCCTTATCTTAAAATGGGGAAAAGAACACTTTTTAAATTGATAAGATAGACTTTATTCTATTTTTGTAAGTAATCCCTAATAATGAAATCTTAAAAATCACAAATTAGGATTCAGTTAACTGAAAAGTTTTAGTTTTCTAGATGAAATATTAATATAAAAGCTATTGCCATTCCTGAAATAATTAAATAACACTTGTCAAGGAAGAGAGGAGAAATTAAGAGAGCAGATAACCAACTTAAACAGAAAAAGTTAAAGCTCTCCAAGAATGTTTCCTCTTCATGACTAATTCATTTATATGGGAGGTTTTATAAAAGAGTCTCAGGACTAATTTATGGCTAACCATATAACTTTGCTACTCCTTGCAATGCAGCGTTACAAAAGTTTGGTTCTCACTGTGGTGGTGAATATAGATATTAATGAAATTTACAGTTAAAGGTCTTTTATTTCAGACCTTGGTCAGGATTCAGTGAGGGGGAAGAAATCACAACTGATAGTTCAATTAAGAGAATATAATCATAGGAATTTGTTAAGCAGGGGATGGAAAGCTGAAAAAGACCAGAAAGGAAGACTGAATTTACAGTTAGTAACTGCAAAAAGCATCTATTTCCCATAGGTTTGGGAGAACAAACGAGTTGAGGTTGTGTTATCTGAACTGGGAAGATTGAAGAAGGGACCCTCTAGGGTTAGAAATCAGACTTCCAAGAAGGGGTGCTGCATGACTGTCTCTGGAAGTGGCTCACAGAGCTGGGACTGAGGCCTCTAGGTGGCAGTACTGTAGATCTGCTGCTGGTGCCTCTGGGGAGTGCCAGGAGACTAGCTCTGTGAGAGTGGAAAGAAGCTGGACACTGAGACAAACTATTGCCGGCAGAGAGAAGGGTTTTTTTTTTTTTTAGGTAATGAGAGCAGGAACAGAAGACACAAGGGAGAAGCAAGTTTCCTGTCACTCTTTCAGCCTTCCAATCTCACTTCCTGCCCTCTACTGGCAGACCCTAATAGGAAGCCCACTGACAAGAAATGTCATTTGTATGCTCCAGCGTCAGCACGACAAAGCAGAGTAGAGAAAGATATATCTGGAGTTGGGAAATCATGGCTTAATAACTCACATAAAATGTTTAATTGTACAATTATGCCTGGGTGCTCAACTGATGTGAGGCTGAGAATCACAGGGGTTGATAGAGATTGTGATCACAGGTAAGAATAAATTTGAACTATGAAAATATGAGTACATAATGATACAGTATAAAATTTAAAGTAGGAACAATATGATATGCATACTTCCAATCAAGTAGATTTTTCAGTTCTTTTATGTACTAACATCAAAGAAGAATTTAATCACAAATTTTAATTATACTTGTGAGTTATAGAATTTTGTGCTAATAGAGTAAAATTTACACAAACAGAAGAATGATTTTATTTTACATCTATTAATTAATACAAAATCATTGTATCTGAAGAAGCAAACTTCATATATGAGTTTTTGAGATCATGTAAAATACTAAGAAATAATTCTACATTCTATATGTAGCTGGAGTCCCAAAGAGAATAAAATCTTTTTTTTTTTTTTCCAAAAGATGCTTCCAGATGTGCCTTTGTTTATGTGGATGAAACTTCCCTAGAATTTTCTTTTATAATTCTCTGAAAAGCAACTTTTAATTTTGCAAAGATAAGGTTAGTGGTTGTCATAGCATTCCCGAGGGAAAGAAGTACCAGGACTTCTTGTAAAGTTAGCAGTTACAATCCATCCTATGCAGAGCTGTTTACTGAGATGGGGATGAGCCAATTTTCATAGGGTCCGAGAAGCTATCTCCAAGGAATGATTAGGATCATTTCCTTGTTAAACTTTAATATTGTTACTGCAAACTGATGAGTTGCGATAGTTCCAACCTATAAGTGTTAGCAAGAAAGAGTCAAAAAATTCCAAAATGGATCATACCAAGAAAGAAGATTGTCTGTATTGACTTTAGACACTATTCTAAGATTAGAGGCTTATAGGGAAGAGCTAGTTCCAGCCCACATGTTGCTGAGGTGGAAACACTTCAATGTCCCTATGTACTGTCATTGAATTTGTGGTTTGGGAATACAGGCTGAGCATGAGTGTATAAATTAAGAAGACTTCAAACTTTGGGATCCCAGAGACCTGAGCAAGGATGAAGAGGAGCAAGAGGGAGTCTGAGGTTATGAGTGACCTGTTTTCAACAGCAGAAGATGACAGCAACATAAATACGAAAGCATGTAAAAATCAGGACCAAATTTGTCGATAAAACTTTACTCTCTCCATTTGGAAATTAGATACTGGACTAACACTATTGTCAAAGGAAGTTCCAGTAGTTTGAGACAATTTTGGACTATGAGGACTCTTAATAAGATTATATGGTGGGCTTCCCTCGTGGCGCAGTGGTTGAGAATCTGCCTGCCAATGCAGGGGACACGGGTTCGAGCCCTGGTCTGGGAAGATCTCACATGCCGCGGAGCAACTGGGCCCGTGAGCCACAACTACTGAGCCTGCGCGTCTGGAACCTGTGCTCCGCAACAAGAGAGGCCATGATAGTGAGAGGCCCGCGCACCGCGATGAAGAGTGACCCCCGCTTGCCACAACTAGAGGAAGCCCTCACACAGAAACGAAGACCCAATATAGCCAAAAATAAATAAATAAATTAAAAAAAAAAAAGATTATATGGTAAGGACTGAGTGGTCAATAGAGAGACAGAAATTGTATTTGGATTTCAATCTAATAAAGTATGCCCTAATGGCTAGTATACATGTGTCTCTCATACTAATTTCAGCATTACAAGTTTTGCTGGTTGTAGTTACCTAAAAACTTAAGAATTCCTTTATTTTTCAAGTATGTAAGTAGATATATGAAGGTTAAAAGTCTGGCAAAGAATCCAATACTTAGTCAGGGGCAGATGTGGACTGAAAAAGAAAAAAAAGCTGATGTCATCTACAGTTTATTCCAGAACAGTCACTCAGGACCCAATATATTCAGTAGAAGCACATAGCTTAAAACTGCCATTCAGTGCCATCAAGAAAAAGAGTGATGATGTAATACCAACTTAATATTTTATATGCATTAAAGTGAGGGCTACATCTCATTTATCTTCTGATGTTATACATGTTTAGTATGTAGAAAGTAATCAGTAAATATTTGTGGAAGGAAGAAAGGGAAGGGAAAAGAAAAGAAAGGTCAAGTTGCAAGTTTATCGCTATCACTTCAGGATCAATCCACAAACCAAAAAAAAAAAAGTGTAATTAATAATTGCTCCCTAAGTTTACACCTAACTGGAAGCACTAAATCCTTATGTGGTACACTCATGTGCACCAAATTTCATTTTAAAACTACTTATCACCTTTATTACACATTGAGTAGCTGAGGAAATGGCACCAAAGATACATATCACAAAGGAAAAAGCTGATGTACTTTATTATACGAAAACTGAAAGTTTTGTTCATAAAATTTTAAATACCATGAAGTAAAATTAAAGATGAAAATTACAAACTGAATAACAATAATTGTGAGAGATATGATGGATGACAAGATAAAGCCTTCATATATAAATAACTTTTTCAATTAATTAAGAGACAAAAGAAACAAAGGCAAGGGTGTGTGATAGATATAGATAATAGTTAAATCTTCAGGACTTGTAAAGACAGCTATGATATACTAAGTAAAAAAAAAAAGATTATTGAGCAGTACGTACAACATCACACACATATATAGACTCACAATAATCTCTGGAAAGATTAAATGTCAAGACTTGGTGAGTACACTTAAGGCTGTTATATTTTATGATGACGATGATGCTTATTATCTCTTCCTCTTTCCACCTCCTCTGTCTCTTAGCAAGTCTTTCTTTACTAGTGAAAAAAAGTAATAAAATGGAAACTTTAGGGAAGAAAAATAACTGAATAATGTAGGACTTCTAGAATGCAGACATTTATTGGAATTGAATGAATACTTATAACTCAAAGCATGGAATAGACATAAAGAAGGAGAGCTACATGTCAGAGAAACATTGTACTCTAATTTCAAAGAATAATTGATATAGCGTTAAATAAAACTGGATTCAAAATATATTTTTGCTCTGCTTAACTGTATAGACATTAATACATCACCTAAAGGCCCTGTTACTAAGTGTCACTATGGTCTCTAAGCTTTAGTATTTGTATGTGGTGGGAAGGGAGGAGTTGGGGGTAGGGATGGTATAGTCAACATTTGGGGTTTTCTTCTGTTCTTTACATTTATTGTGTTTACTTAAAGTTGTTTTGATTTGTTTTTTATTTTTTTTAATTATATTTTTTCTGGTCTCTGCCATCTATAAGATTTTCAATACATGGCAGTAAAATCTACCCACTAATTTCCTTGATGATTTAATTGGCTTTTCCCTTTTTTGTTATTGTTATTTGTTGTTTTAAAAAAGTCTTTCCAGGTTAAAAAATAGAAAAATAGTTGCAAAATATTGTCAGGTTTTCATTTTTTACATTTCCCTCTGGTACAAATGAAACATTTTCTTTCATGGTAAGGAACCGGATTGTCCCTTGTTTAAACAGAGAAATTATTTCCCAGCAGCAACTTTAAATTAATCTTAGTAATTTCAAAATGTCATCTAAAAAAGAAGAAAATAATGTATATCTTTTAGGGCATAAGGATTAAATAAGATAATGTAGGTAGAGTACACATCCAAGTGCCTGGTACATAATGTTGTTCAGTTAATTATTGTCATATATGAATGACTTTAATAGTTTTAAAATAATCAGCTCATTGTCTTTGAGGAGTAACAAAATGTTCTATATTTAGTATCTACATCTTTGGGAAAATAGTAGATTAAGTTTTAGTCTGTTATTCTTTAGCTATAAGATAATGCCTAAATTCCTCTAAGGTTCCTTTGAGCTTCAGAATCTACAATTCTATAATTGTTTTGAATCACCAAGACTTTGACATATTCGGAGATATTTTTAATGATTTTATATTTATATATACTTATAATGATCCAAAATGCACCAGCTATATATTGCTAGTTTGTGTAACTATTCATAACCATTTATATGTGGCCAGGTACATGAATGCAATCTCTAACAAACACCGATGGGGTAAATCTTTTCAATGACATTCTTGTTTATGTTGAAATAAAAGAGGCAAAAAGCTAATAAATGAGTTTAACTTTTCTGGATAATACAGTGGTCTCAAATCATAAAACCTAATAAATTCTCTTAACTGTATTTAGATTTTATAGCATGCACATTTCACCTTATTTTACTCAACGGAATTTCTGCTAAAGCTTATAGCTTGAAATGAGTCTCTTGCTATTTCCTACTGAGATAAAGAGAGCCACAAATTCTTTGCCATTTTTTTTCCACAGAAAAAAGTGACCTTCTTCCCCTCTTTGAATTTGGACCACATGTAACTGTTACGTTCAATAGTGTGATAAAAGAGACACAGTGTCAGTTTGGGGCTAGACTTTGAAAGGACTGGAAGCTTCTTCAGTGGTATCTTGGAACCCTAATCTGTCGTGTATAAGACAAAATGGAGAGACTTGGAGATGGCACTGAAATCGAAAAGTGCTCTGTTGAGTCCAACCTTCGAACCATGCCCACCAAAGCACTAAATATAAATGAGGGAAAATACCATCATGGAAATGGATCTTTCACTCCCAGGCACTCCAGTTTATGACACATAACTTAGACACAAACTTTCCAGCCAAGCCTTATCTGACTTCCTGACTCAAAAAATTGTGAGTACATTTTTCCAAACCCATAGACTGTACAACACCAAGAGTGAACACTGATGTAAACTACGGACTTTGGGTGATTATGACATGTCAACATAGGTTCATCAATTCAACAAATATACCTCTCTGGTGGGAGATGTTGATAAAGGGAGGAGGCTATGTATGTGTGGAGGCAGGGGGTATATGAATATATATATATACAGGGCGTATATGTACCTTCCTTTCAATTTTGCTGTGAACCCAAAACTGTGTTTAAGAAATAACACCTTAATTTAAAAATTGTGAGAGAAATAAAATGATTCTGAAACCAAATATCTAAAGTGTGCATGAATTTAAGATAGTTTATTCTTGTTAAAACATGCTAAGGAATTAAATTTTGAGAATAAAAACTAAATGATAACCTGATTTTGATATAAAGGGAACTTTTGACTGTTTGAAGCCTTTTTTAATTCAAAACCTGAAATTCATAGATTACTTTGAACACCTAGAATATTTTATTCTTATAATAATATAATACAAAAATTAGACATATAATATTAGATATAATGAGTTTATCTAGTTTAATTGTGTATATGTACTCTCACACAACTAGTTAAGTAAAGTCAAACATACAAATCATTATCAAATAAACCTATAAAATATACACCACTGCAAGTAATATCAATATCATAGTTCCCAAGCTGTGCATGGACTCTAGCTTGAGAAACTCTGTTTCAACTAATTTAGTTGGTTTACAAAGTTCAATTATTGTTACTATGTAATATTTTTCCAGTATGCAGCATCTAAGTTTTTATAATGCAACATGAAAACTGAAATGCTTCCAGGCAATGAACTATACACATTGGACAAAATGTCTCATCAAAGTATTTCATTTTTCCTCCTGTCACTGATAAGGTAACTGTAATTGCTGAAGGCAGATGTTTATTACCATGTACAATGCATGTAAACTGACTGCCAAAAAGCAGAGCTTGAGAATGTGGTCCATAGAGAAGTGACTCCATGACTGTAAAAGTCAGTAGAGATCCATAGATGTCTGACCACTCTGACAAGAACGGGGTGGGTTTGGTGGCAGGGAAACAACGGAAGAAATGTAATGTGTTACTCTGAAAGGCTGTCACTGTCACTATCCTGGCAAGTGAATTAATATTTCTGTGTAGTTGAATTTTACATGAATATTTACCTCAAAAAATTGTATTTTCAAAGCACTAGGAAATCCAAAATCTCAAAATTTTGTATAAAAAAATTATCTTTGTATAGTTTTATTAGGATGCATTTTCCTAATGAGTAATGAAGTAGAATTGTTTTCATCAAGTCTTTTCCATCTTAAATAATACAAAGATCACAATATAATTTTAACTGTATTATCAATATGACTAGGGATCATAATCATACGATCTCTCAATTTGCATAAGTATCTTATTAACTTCTTTCTAATGTGACATGATACATTTGACAAAAATAATTTGACTAAAGATTTTATTATTTATTTATTTTTTGCTGAAGAAACCATTTAATTTGCTTTCACCACATATGATGCTGATATTAAATTAGTAATGTAAATGATCAATGTAGGTCTCCTCAATTTGAGGGTTTTTTTTAAGAAATCATATTCTAAGTACTTTGGCAAATGTATTTCTCCCTTCGGTTTTCTTGGGAACAGCTAACAAAACACATTTAACCACAAATTATTCCTACAAGCATTATGTATCTATTCGTATGGTAAAGCAAGCTGCAGCAAAGAGATACATATTATAATAAGGTGTTTAGATTATATTCCCATTGCATACATGCAAGTGTTTGCCAAAGTAAATTAAGCTAGGAAGCTATCATTTTCTTGTTACTGATAGAGTTCATCTATATTCACTTGCATTTCCTTTTTAATATACATTTTACTATCAAATTTTTTCAACCTCTTTCCTTCATTGGGACTAATCTTCTCTTACTCTCTCTCATTATGATGGCCTTAGAAAGTAAAGCATTATCTTATGAACACTTACAAGGGTGTGGAGCAAGACAATTAACTTTGATTTGTTTGTTCCCAAATGTTAATACCCATTTTAATAAACATAAACCAAACATTGTATTTTATTGCCTTTAAATTATCTAATATGCCCTAGTCTTCCAGGGTGTCCAATTAATGTCTGACATCAAGAGCACCTAATTTTGTATAAAGCTTTATAGGCATAAAAAAAAGTAAGAGAACTGGGCAAAGTACTGTGTACATAATATAGTTATAATAATTATCACATTATTTTCAAATTATTCACTTGTGTGTCACACATCTCTACTACCTGTGACCTCTCCAGTGAAAAGAACATATGTTATTCATAATTGGTATCACCAGGGCAAATCTCAGTGTCTGCTACAAAGGGAGTTCTGCAAAAATTATGGCTGAATAAGTGGGTGGGTGGGTGGTTGGATGAGTAGATTGTTGAACGACTATAATAATGCATTAACTCCCCCCAAAAAGAAAATTATGACGGAAAACTAGATTCCAGATGTAAAAATGCTTTACAGCAGTATATATTGTTAGAGAAATAAAGTGTCATAATACTTAGCATAAATTTGGCCCACTTTTGTTCAGCATAAGCAGAACTAATTATATATAAAAAGGTATTTGAAATAATTCTGAAAGACAATCTAGAATAAAATCTTTAAATCCACTGATGTCATCTCTCAAAAAGCAGCACTTAGACATGCACGCAATTATGCAAGTCAATCATTTACACAGAGAAGCATAAAAGCTTACTGCGGAGGCAGAAAATTAATGAGAATCAATAATTAACCTTATTTCATCTATTCAAACATCTTAGAATTTGAAATATAAGTTATCACACTACACAATATCCTTTGGAATTTAGAGTGATGGCACCAAGGAAAAAGAACCATTATTCTCTCCATTCAAAGCTACTGAAAGCAAGAGCAAAAATCAGAGAGTTAAATATAGTTTTAAAACGCATTGCCACACAACACATTTCAGCTGACTGCTCAGCATTCTTTCCACGCGCCATGCTGTGTGGCCCTCTTGTTCACTTTCACCTGTATTTTGTTCTTCCTCACAACATGGCCCTCAGGTAGAGCTGCATTCTACCCTTATAAATGCTCATTAGTGATGAATCTGGCATTCACTGCATGTGTGATTTCTCCAGATTTTACCATTAAAGTGCTCACCTTGCCAAGTTGTTCAATTTATATCCAAGGAGAACAATCCTAGTCCTATTTTTACGCCAAATTGTACCTTAAATTAACATTGTTTAGCTTCCATATCTCACAATAGACTGTCTCCCCCCACACATAATTTATTCATTTTCTTCACGCAGATTCTTCTCTCTAGGGGTTGTACAAAGTTCTACAAAGCTTGGCTGGATTATTACTGAGAAAGAAGTTACTGAGAAAGACTGAGGGATCCTTTGTCAGTTACCCACAGACAAAACAACTTCTTCATCCTCTCTCAGCTGTAGAATTCTTATGAGACTTGATTCATGGGAGTCCTCATCACCAACTAAATTGACATTTACATTTATTGAACAAATATTTAATGTACTAGGCACTGTGTAAGGCACATGGAACACAACAGTAAACAAGAAAGACAATGTTGTTGTTTCCTGGAGCTTACATTATTGTGACTGAGTGAAGGTCAGAGTGAGAGCTAAATTAATATACGAAGAAAATATCAAATAGTGAGCAATATGTGGAAGAAGGGAAACAAGAGACTAGAATATCTTTGAGAGAGACAAAACTGTGGACTAGAAAATGTAAGATATTTGCACCCTATTCCTAAAGGAAAGGCCATTCTCACACATGTTCAACCTTTAGGAATATATTTCACATGGAGAAACTGTCCAACACAGAGAAAATGAGAAAGAAATGCTTGTTTGTAGGGAAAAAAACCCAGTACTGTTGCCATAATTTGAGTATCCTCAGCCACAGGAATGGAGAATACATTTGTCTAAAGAAATAGAGGGGGAGTTACCAGCAAAGAACATGGGCCTCAGGGGGCCAGCGAACTTCTGCGGAATTACAAATATTCATATGAATGAAAGAAGAATATTTATGCTGAGCAATGAAAGACTGAAAAAAGAAGTTACATCTTCAGAAAAAGAAATAAAAAAAGACCTTTCAGTAGAGAAAGAGTAATACAAGGACCCTAAATGGGAATAAATCTAGTGGATTCCAGGAACATAAAGACCAGTGTGTCTACAGTGTGATGCTTAAGAATGGAGTGGTATTAAAAGAGGAAAGAGAGCTAGAATAGGTCCAGATATATCAGGGTAAAGGGGTGTGGTTTTATTTTAGAATGATTGAAATCTACTGGATAATTTTAAGTAAGGTTGTGACATAACCTGTCATAACATTAAAAAATAATAAAGGTCATTTAGGATTCTACACATGGAATGGACCAGCACGGACACAAGAATGAAAGAAGGAGATGAATTAGGAGGCTACTGTGGAAGTTCAGGTAGGAAATAATTATGGCTTATGCCAGGGAAATTAAAAAGAATGGACACATTTTGGAGGTAACTTTATAGAACTTGATAATTTAGTTAGATATTGGAAGGTAGGAAAGAGTAGAGTCATGGTTAACTCTCAAATATTTGGCTTTCACAACTGACAAAATTGTTGTCTCATTTTCTGAGACAAGGAGGCCTGGGGGGAAGACAGTATTTTGGTCATGTTAAATTTAACTTGTGTATTAGGCATTAAAGGTGAGGTGTAAACTGGATAGTTGGATACTGTATATGAGGTTAAACTCAGTAAAAGATACAAGCTGCACAAAAGTTAAACTTCATGTAAATGGAATGAATAGTTATGATAATTGAGGCAATCACTAAGGGAGATGTGTAGCCAGAAAAAGAAGAGGCCCCTGGTGTGACTCATCGGGTGATATAATGTTAGGCTAATTGCATAAGTTTCCTATTGTAGCTATAAGATATCACTACAAACTTTAAGGCTTAGTACAACACAAATATATTTTCTTAAAACTTTGGAGATGAGAAGTTTAAAATGTGTTAGAAGGGCTTCTGGAGTCTTAGGAGAGAACTCATTTCCTTTTTCCAGCTTCCAGAAGCTGCTCACATCCCTTGGCTTTTGACTGTGCACAACTCCTTCCTCTGCATACAACATCATATCCCCTTTTCTGACTCTCCTGTCTCCCTTTTTCTCTTATAATGTCCCTTTTGATGACATTGGGCTCACCTGGATAAACAGCATAATCTCCCCATCTTGAGACCCTGAACTTGATCACATCTGCAAAGTTCATTTTGCCATATAACTTATTCACAGGTTCTGGAAATTAAGACATGAACATCTTTGGAGTTCATTATTCTAACGTACCACAGACAGGTAGTACAGTCTGGGTTCAGCTACATGGATTGTGACTTCAGAGTACACATACTACAATCTTTCTGGGTATCAATTACCCTTGGAATTACTGTGGAGAGGGGTGCAATTTGGGAAAGAAACTGTACTAGGCTCGAACAGTACATTTATAGGATTTTTAAGATGAAGGGAAAATTAAAGATCACCTAACCCCCCCAATTCTTATACAGATAAGACATATAACACTAGGAATAATTAAATGGGGTTAGGTCTCACTGATGAGTGGTAAAACTAGAACTTAAATCCAGGTCATTTTACATGCAGTTTCTAACACTCCCCTCGCCACAGTGTATCCTGGTTTTTAATAAACTCATGTTGGATTGTAGACTACCATTTGCCAGACTGCTTGGGTTTGAATTCTGGCTCCACCAATTATAAGACATCTGATCTTGGTTATCTCTGACCCTAGTTTCTACATTTGCAAAACCAAGACAATAATAACATCTGCCTATTAGTGTGTTTATCTAGTGTGTTTACCTGTGAGCCCAGGTTTCAGCAAAAGAACAGAATCAATAGGAGTGGTATCTAATATGGGATTTCTTATATGGATTCAGACTATAAAACTGTGGGAGATGTGGGGGAAATGAAGGATCACAAAGGGGAGTATGAATATCCAAGCAGGTGTTACCAGTCAGTCTGGGAAGATATTCATTTCCAGCAGCGGAAGTGCGGCTGGGGATTAGATTTTGTGGGGAGGTCTTTGGAAAACTATTGTGTGTAGGTAGTTTTGGCCTTAGTAGGTCCACAACCAAGCCTCTGAGGGTGAGCCTAGAAATGCTGCTCGGCAGTAGATCCAATAGTTGGGATGACAGCCTCACAGCAGAGTGGAGAACAGAAAAGACATTCTAAAGCCCACGAGGCAATTCTGTGTCTGTCATGTCTTGGCATCAAAAGGCCTCCTGAAAGTAATTCACTTCACTTCGGCATTTAAACTCTCTCACAAGTTTCTACTGTGGCCAAGTTTAACTCAAAATTATATTAAGAAAGGAGATTCTTAGAAATATATTTTCTAGCTTAATCAAGTTGACACAGTTAATAAGCACTTACCATTTTCATTGACACACATACACATTATTTTACAAGTGAGAGTCTAATAAATTTGATGCAAAAATCTAATATTTAAAAATTGATCTAAATTGTCAATAGATGAGATTCCTTAAAATTCAAAAGACCACTTAGAAATAAATTATATAAAAAGAACAAATATATATGCATCTGATGATATGAAAAAGTTTCCCTGAAGAAAATTAAAGGAGAAAACTTATTTATGTATAAACTGCATTGTTTAAGATATGTTTCATACTTTTGGGGGATGTGTACTTATGTGTAACTATACCATTTTTGTTTAATGTCTGTCTTAAAGCACACTTTTTGTCACCAGCTAAATTATTTTTGAAATTTCAGTTACCAGAGACACAGAAGTGCTCATTTATTCTCTATAATTTCTTTAAAGATTAGTCATTGATTTGTAATTCACCTCTCTAAATACAGAATGAAATTGGATTGCTGCAATTTTTTTCCAAGGACGTATTTTTGATCTGAGGTACTTTGATTTTTCTGCAGAATAAGAATAATATATGAATGTTCTACTACTCAGGTGCAGTTTTAATGGCCTTATTGTTTTCTTGTGAACTTTTCTAACCATAGATCTAGAATTCTTTCCAAAAGTTTATCAAAACTTTAATGAAAATAGTTATCTATTCTTGTACCAAATTTAGATTATTGCAAATGAAAATTATTACTTTGGAATTTCAAAATTAGATAACTGTTTAGACTCTGAAACCTTGGGAAGTTATTTTTCATATATAACATTAATTTTTAGTATAATTGTTCTTACTACAACTTTCCAATTTCACAAGTCTGGAATATGTTCCCAGTCGGTACCATTTTTGCTCAAAAGAAAACATCACTTCTAAAATTCTCTTTACATAGAATAATTGTATAGACACAATTTATTTATTTATATTTTATATAAAATATAAATAAATATTTAAATAAATATTTAAATAAATATATTTTATATATTTAAGTATACAAATATATATTTATTTACATTTTTATGGTGAATTATATTTTCATAATTGAAATACTTTTTTTTTTTACAAATATTGAAACTGAAGATAAGAACGTTCAAGTCTCATTTTGAAGAGTAAATCCTGGAATGAAAATATAAAACATAAGGTTACTAACAAGTATAGTATCTTTTATATTGTGCCAAGTGTATTTTTGTAAAATTGGATCATATTTTTAAATGAATGCTTTACCTCCATCATAGTTACATTGTTCTTTCAACTTACAGAAAGATAACATTTCTTCTACAAACATTTTTACATATAGAGCTTCAGGTTCCATTTCTCAGTATTTGTATACTTTTAAGAGAAATATTCACAGGTAACTGAGCAGCCAAGTATTCTCCTATATTTCCTGGCCTCACTTGCAGTATTAAGAAGTGTTTTAAGAAGATGTTTAATATAATGAAATACTAATTAGTATACTATTAACTGTGAAATTGGTTGCATTTAGCTGAAAATATTGTGGTTCCACAAACATGAATCTTAAAATTTATCATTTGGGTACTTTTGGAAAGAGATGGAAAAAGAGAGAGGGAATAAAAATCATAGTTAAGTAAAAATAAAGAACATATTAAATGTTCTTTATTGCAAGAATAATGTATAAGACCCAAATTCATAGCTGCTTTTTCAGTACTTTTTCCCTTTGAAAATTTTGTTATAGAATATAAAGAAAGGAAACTAAGTATTCTCAATTACAGTGTGGGGAGTTCTATTTTGCATTTCTCTCTGCCATAATATTTCATTTTACTTCTTCTCATACTATAGAGATAGAATTACCCTGGAGAAATTTTCTAACCAAAGATTGAAGAGTACTTTTAAAATCATCTGGGAGAGCATCCTTGCTATTTGAAGCCGACATCCTCAGTATAGCATTGCTAGCAAGTGACTATCCAGCATATATTTGAGTATTTCAGAGACAGGAAACTCACTGGCTACAGAAAAAGACTTTTCTCCCTTTGGTCAGACAAATCATTAGAAATTCTCCATTATTCAGAGTCTGAGTTACTTTTCCCTGTGTCCATAGGTCTTGTTTGTACCGTTGCAGATATATAGAACAAGTTAATTCTTCTTCCTCATGATTACTTGTAGCAGAAATGAAATAATATGTGTGTATATGTTTCTCATAATATAAACTAGTCCCAATATGCAATCATGGCTTCCTGTAATCTCATCTAGTCTTAATAGAAAGTTCCAAACAAAATTTCAATTAGCCTTATTTACCATCTGGTTAGACAGGCAGATTTGTAATGGTACTCTTCCACTAATAGAACTGCAATAGCAACTGTCTGTTAGGAAATATGAAAGGATAGAGCACTCTGCCTTTTCAAATGCTATATCCACCAAACTACACTGATAAAAAATGAATAAATAAAACTTTAAAAAGATAGAACTGAGTTAGAGAACTGTAAGTAGAATGAATTCATGAATTTACTTATGCCTTTGGCTAAAATACATTACTCTTTGAGTCAGTTTGAAGCTGTTTACACAGTAGGGTGTTTCACCTACTAATGATATCGCAGCTGTCACGTGCATGCCATCAATGTTTATTGGCATCCTCAATGTCAGTTATTTTTAAGAAGCTCTCTTCCAGGCCTCTGAATAAATTATGTATCAAGTGCAGCAGTGCATGACAACACCCACATTACAATTTGCGGTCTTGCACAGGCTCTCATTATTTGGTGTAAATGAAATCCCAAGTCATTAAACTTCTTAAAAAATGAAGGCACCTTGTATTAAAAATATGAGCAATTGAAAGACCTCCTAAGTCATTCTTTCAGTCCATCATATGCATAACAATGATCCTAGAAATAGGTTCAATCCCTCAGCAATTGTTTACTTTCCTTTGAAAGACAAAAGTTTCTGTCAAACACATCATAGAAAAAGTTCAAGCAGGCTAGTTTCATCTATTCCACTGGGAATACGCTTAGAAAATTGACCTAGAGAAAAGACAACACAAGCAATGATGATAAGAAATAACATACTCTGAAATTTACAAAGTTATAAGTCAACAAATAGTGTAGGGTGTCTGCAGAATAACTATCAGTGGTTCATACTTCTATGTGTTGGCAAGATTTCCCCCCCACATATGCTGTAAGATTTATTAAAAAAAAAAAAAAAAAAAAAAGAGGGAGCTGGAAAGAGCTTTTCCTTAACCTGGTTATATGGGTCTTATCAATTTCAGGCAAGATGGCAATACTTTCTTGACAATGAGTTTAAACATATCTGCAGTCTCTCCTGCTATGTTTACTATGAATTTTGATGATGCTTTATATGAGCCTCAAAGCTATTTGACGTTGCTATGCTTTTAATCCATGAAGTGAGGTCATAGCCCATCATAAAACAGTTAATTGAAAACCAATATGGAGTAAATTTATCTACCACAGCTTGTTTTGTTGTTGGTTTACCTATGCAGTAAACACATATGATACAGTGTAACATCTTAATAATGTGAACGTTGAGGAAAAACATTAAACACATAAACTAACCAAGTTTAGGAGTGATTTCACTCTGCATTACCAATATGTTTTAGACATAATTTAACCCCTATGGTATATCTGAATCTGTAGAACTTAAAAAAAGAGAAAAGAAAAAGAAAAAGAAGGAAAAGGCTCTAACAGCTTTATCCAGAAAAGTCTAAATGCAATTAAACATTTGATTAATATGGTTCTTTCCTACTATTGTTAAGTTCCACGAATGCAAACACGTTCATTTTTTTCTCCTCCAGTGTATTTTCCTTACTTGACATGTTCCTAACATGGCAGACTCAGCAAGTATTTGTTAAATGAATGAATAAATAATGAAAGTAAATGTCCTATTCAAATTCTTGAGTCTTATTGCTTTCAAATGACACTGTTATGGCAGGGGTTGCTTTGAAAATGTGTTTCACAAAAAAATACAAAATTTTTTGGTGTTCCAAGTGATGATAAATTTATTAGAAAAATTCTAGCAGTGAAAGAAATGAAGCTGAATCTTAAAAATCAAGTTCAAATGGCATGTTTTTTGCAGATGAGGACATAAGTGATAGAGATAAGGTAAAGGATTTTCTTAGGGACACAGATCTAGTTCCCAGCTGAGCTGGAACAAAGGAAAGTGTTCTTTTCATTATCCTGTACTGTTTATAGTTCTCTGTGGATTCGCTGCCATTCTACAACTCCCACAGCTCTGGCACCATCTTCAGTCATCATTATTATCTTCATTAGCAAACAAAAACTTACTCAGCTAAGAAAGCGACTAGAAACCCTGATTAATATGCTTCTACATACAGTTAGATTTTTATCAGATGGTCTCAACAAGAAGAAGTGGAAAGGACAACGTGAGAGGACTCATTCAATGAATTAGTAGACAACCTCATGTATATAAAAATACATGGCTGGGTCTAGTAGCTCTGGACCTTCCACTCCTTGAGCCTGCTTTAATTATCCTCTTTGATGTCCACAACACTATAGAATTTCTTCTAGTTTTCTGACTGTCCCCTCCGAATTATTTACTGGATCATCTTTTCCCTTCTTTACATCCAATCAATAAAAAAAAAACTCTCAAAGACTGAATTCTCAGCTTTCTTTTCTTCTTTGTGCCTGGGAAATACAATCTAATACCCTAACTTCGCTCTCCTAGTTCTGCAAATTACTTCCATTTCTGTACGTCTAGCCTTACAGTTTCTCATGCTACTGCAGCATTTCCCATTGGAATATTTATTAGCAATATTCTGAAAAACTATTCTATCTCTCTCACTCATTATGTCTATTCTCTCTTTCCTCTCTCTCTCTTTCCCTTCTGCCGCACCCCCCACCCCCCGCAACTGCTAACCATTAACATGAATCTCCAGGTCACCTGACTGTGTCATTTGACCATCACATCTACCCACTGCTAATTCCTAACAATCTACACAGTATCTCTCCTCTCCATCCTTATGATTACTACCTTAGTTTAGAAGTTCAGTAACTTGTCCTTCAGCTTACTGAAATATATTGAAAATACATGTCCTTCTTTAGTACCTCTTGCCTCTAGAATATTTTATATATACTAGTCTTTTTGAAGAACATACTACTTTCTTGCTTAATGCCCTCCCCAGCTTTAAGCAAATACTAATCTACTATCTGTATCTACAGATCTGCATATTCTAGACATTTCATATTAATGAAATTTTACACCATGTGGTCATTGTGACTGGCTTTTTGGAATTGGTATAATGGTTTCAAGGTTCATGCATGTTGTAGCATGTATAAGTATTTCAATATCTTTTTATTATTGAATAATTTTTCTTTGTATGGGTATAGCACATTTTATTTATCTATTAATCACCTGAGGGACACCAAACTCCATTTTGATTAGGGGTCCAGATAGAAAGTGATAGTGAGGAAAATTATTTGTAAATTTTTGTAGGTTGGTATTTTCAATGTGTTTATTTACTCAAATTTTATGTAAATCCCTTAACAGTCTTTGACACCAGGGCAAGAAGAACAAAACAGATGCACCAGTTACAGATTCAGTTGCTGGTAGTTACTGAAATAATTTTACATGGTTGAAGAGAGATGGAAGCTGAGTAGTTTCCAAAAAGTGGAGAAACAGCAGAGATTCAGTATAAGAAAGCATTGCTTATTCATTTCTCCCCTTTTACAAATAGGAAAGTTGTTAATACCCCAACCCTTTTTTAAAAAGTTCCTTTCTACCTTGACAAAAATAATGAGCAATACCAAGAAAGCAATCTCTCTCATAAAGGATGGCGTTAGTTCTTAGTAGTAGGCTGAGTCATATTAAATTGCTATTTTTGTAGGTGGAGAAATATTGCCTAATATATGATTAAGTCTACTAGAAATGACTGAAACCCACTGGTGGGGAGAAATATTTTCCTTGTGGTGAATGGATAATAAAATGAAAGAAATAGATAAGTACTATTGTTATAATAAACATATACCACAACACATCATATTAGAAATATTTAGTGTCTTTTTTTCCATATTTCTTTCTGAGAGTGTTTCATACTTCTCCATACTTTCCGAATGTACACCCACAACTCCTTTCATGTGGGAATTCAACCTTCAGCACTAAATTCAAAAGTCCTCACTGCATAAACCAAGGTAGTTTATTTATAGGCTGGCTGGTAATTTATGACTTGGCTCAAAAAGATAACTTTGGGTAAACAGATTCACTAACAAGAATATGAAGTAAGAGGAAAAAAAACATTGGGGGAAAAATAGGCAAGAAGAAAGTAGCTCATACCTAGATCAACTGCTGTTTCTCTACCCCATAAGCTTATTTTCACCTTCTTCTAGATTCTCATAAAAAGTATATGTATCCAAAAAATAAATCTACATTTTCTTTTTCTATATATTATATTGTATATATATGTTAATACATAGACTGACATATATATAGCATATATATCCACTATAAGATAAACACCATGAGGGCAGGATGCTATTTGGGATATATCAGAAATTAAGTAGATATACATATATTATAGGTATTACCAGTTTTTTGTCCGATAAGAATGCAGAGCCAAAAGAGCTTCCAGATATTAATACAGAGACTTTGGTGCATGTCCTTCATTTACAAAAACAATGAGTTTTTTTTTAAAGTTCTATTTGCAATGATAATAAAAACTATCTTGGATTAT
Organism: Balaenoptera physalus; assembly: GCF_965194825.1. Lineage (NCBI taxonomy): Eukaryota > Metazoa > Chordata > Mammalia > Artiodactyla > Balaenopteridae > Balaenoptera > Balaenoptera physalus. The sequence goes on along the minus strand of NC_138891.1, from coordinate 112,389,363 downwards.
AGACAAAAAAGATTCATTGTCTTTGCATTTAAATGCAAAAAATGTAATGATTATTTTTTGTTTAGAGAATCATTGTGGTCTTTTTAATAGCTCTAAAGTGCCAGGAGTGTTTCAATGTAATGGTAGTTAGTGTGGGATAAAACAAAAAACAGGACATAAAGTGTTATTGATTTAGAAAGAAACCTATTGTTTTTAATGTACCATTGTAGCATGTAAACCTTCTGTATAACTCACAGCCAAAAGGATAAGTATCACATTATAAAGTTATTGGTGCTTTTCAACTTAGTGCCTTAGTGCTCACTTTATAAACATGAAACATGAAAATAAAATATCCATTCTTTAACATTTTTTTCATGTTTGGAATCATCTTTTCAGTCGATGTAAAATGGATTATGGATTACTATAGAAAAGTACTAAAAGGTGAACCTACAGATGGATAGCTTGAGCAAAGGGGATGAATATTAAATACTTTTTGAAAACAGTATTTTTTCAAAAAATATTAATTTCAGAAAAACTTTAAAATATAAACAAAGTTAAAGAAAACATGTAGATGGATCATCTAAAATCTATCAGTCAGACAGAAATAAATATTGCTAATATTTTGATATGTACCCTTTTAGTATTTTACATGTATATGTAGTATTATTTGCAGATATACACATACTTACACACATACATATTTATAAAAACATTAAAAAGCATGGGATTATGGTGTACATTTTGCTTTGTAAATGTTTTTTCTCAACCGTTTCGCAGATTTACTAAAATTCTAATATACGATTGTAAGCATGAATCTGATTAATATATATTTATATATTAGTTCCTTCTAATAAATATTTAAGATGTTTCATATTAACCACTATCATAATAATATGTAAACAATAATATTTGGAATAATCCCTTACAATTTTTTTTATTATTTCCTTAGACAAAGCCTAAAAGGGACTTTGTGAGTCAAAAGATACAGACTACATTTTTATTAACATATTAGCACGCATAATATACATACCAACTTAGATTCTAAACAAGAACATAGGGAATGCCCATTTCTTTATACCCCAACTAGAATAAAATAGTACTTTTTTCCCCCAATGCTAAAACCATGAAGCATTGTTTCCATTTTAATTCAATAACTAGTGAAAATATTCATTCTCCCCTATTAGCTCTTGTGCAATTTGTCCAGTTTAGTGTATTCATTTATGTATTTTACTTATAAAAGCTCCTTTCAGGTTAAATATATTAGTAATTTGCCTATCATATATATTTTGAAAAAGAAGCTCAGATTGTATTTCTTTCTTTTTTTTTCATGCACTACAAAAGTTTTATAATTCGTGTAATCAGATATACCAATTTATTTTTTATGGTGTTTACCTAGGGAATCATGCTTACAAAAGCCTTTTCTTTTCGAGAATTTATATACAAAATTATTCATATATTTTAAGTAAGTTTACAATTTCATGCAATATAATAAAGTGTGAATACTTCTGAAATTCATGTTGATTTCTTTTATAAAAACTGCTAATTTTATTTTTATTCCAAAATCTCAAATTCAATAATTTTTCAACCCCAAAATGTTATTATTCTTTCCTAATTCATTTGAAATTTCAACTCTGTTTGCAGTTTCAACTACATAAGTATATATGGTCAGTTTCCAGCATTTATAGACTATTCCACTTATTTTACCATTTATTCCTGTGCCTATATTTTGATATATATAACGTTAATTTAGGATATTTTTGAATAACTGCATAACTGGAAATACAATCAACAAAGATTTGATTTTCATTGAATTTTCTCATCTTCCCCTCTTCCTTCACCTTTATAAAAATGAGATACTAAAGTTGAAAAGGCAAAAATGAATTAGAAAGTGATCGCCCTCTCAATCTTTCTGTGTGTGTGTATATATTTCTTTTACTGAATCAACTATGATAAATCTTCTAAATACCTCAGCATTTTAATCTAACATTGTACTATATTCCAAATACTTTTACTCATTTATAGACTAATTTATTTGAAGTTATGGTAAAGAATTCATCCATTGTGAAGATCACATAAATTTTCATAATGCCATATTCAAAAGAGTTTTCAGAGGCCATTTCTTTTCTCTGCAACTGCATTAAAACAAAGACATAGAGCCTTACAAGAGAAAAAATTTTCCTTTCCATTCACGTGATCCACTTAAAATTGGCTGTGTCTTCCTTGGCTAGAAATAACTAGTTCAGATGCTACTGAATTTTTAACATGACTAAAAGAAAAAAGCTTTTAGACCCATAAACGTTTATTCTTAGCAAAGAGTAGTAAAAGGGAAAGAAAAATTATATTGATACCTCTTTTTCTATTTCAGGATTAGCTTTCTCAAAGACACAGGGAAATAAGAAGGATTATAAATAAAAAATAAAATTTGAACAAATTACTTTTGGCCAAAATATATCTACAGTTATATGCATAGAGTTTGGAGTTAATTAGTAGCCAGTACTAAGTTAAAAAAAAAAAACTATTTGGAAAGTAAAAATTACTGAGTGACCGCTGTACAAAGTGTAGAGAGCAAACTATGGAAATTTTGTCTCTATAAATGACTAAATTCATAATTACCTGTCAAATCATCCAGTACAACTAGAGTTAAAATTTTAGATTATTACATTAGTAAATATGGTCAGAGAGCTGGTGTTTTATAAACTCCTAAGTGAATAAAAAGAAAATTATTCATATAATTTGTATTTGGCTCTTAGTTGTGTTTTTTGTTGTTATTGTTGTTGCTTTGGTACATTTAAAATGAATGCCACTAGTGCTCTGAAGAGTCTCTTCAATTATATCAATAATATAGAAGAACCAAAGGAAAAGATGACTCGGTAGGCATTAGAAATGTATCTACTCTGCCCTAACTCCCGTTTATCACCTCTATTTACCTCATTGCATAATGAAATAGATTGTTCATCTCCTATACAATGGCAAAGTTCTTAATAAAGCTAAATTGCATTCTCTCTAAACTCATTAAAAGCTTAAGAGCTTCCAATTAAGATAAAGGCAAAAAGAAATTTTTAAAACATATATTGATAGATACATAGATGATAAAATACAAATAAAACAAGTAATTTTGCAGTCTGTATTAGTTCATTATTTTAAAATGAAGTCACATTTTATCTGCAATGTTTATGATTAGAAAATTGAGTCAACTTTGTTTTAAATAGTAATTTTTAGATTAAAGAGACACATTTAAAACAATCAATGAAATACTGTTGATAGGTAAAATTTAAATTTCAAACAAATTTTTTGAAGCACGCAACCCTAGGGGAAAATAAAACAAAACAAAAGTAAGGCTGACTCATGATCAATATGGATCCTAGTAAAGTGTACAGACACGACTTTTTAGAGTTCAGTTAGATACCGCAAAATACTTTCAAAGCATCGCTGTGAAAGATTAGTTCGTGTTTGAATGTGCTGCAGCCTGCGAATACTGACTAGAATGTCCCCAGGTATTTATACAGTCTATTGTTTGTGCACTAATCTATGAAATTTCATAATGAGTTTGCATTTTTCAATCATATTAACTTCTTGTGTCTTTTTTTTTCCCTTGAAAGCACATCTAGCCAGAAATCCATATCAGATGAAAAGAAAGTTGGTATTATCGTAATGTATTCAAACACATTCTAAGGGGTGAAAATGGATATCGTGAAAATTATTCCCATTTCCTCTGCAGAAAATTCTTTCAGAGACATTTAAAAATAGTGCTGGTTTCTTTTCCTGAAATGATCTGAACGATTGAAAATATCAATAGAGGGCACTAACAGGCTGTTCTGGAAAGCCTTTCATTTCATCGCTTGTGACAATGAAACCAAGCTGAAAAGGCGGTGCCTTTTAGCTGCATAAAGTTGCAGTTGCAGTGGTGGAAAGAACAAAAAATCTATGTTGTCCTTGAGCTGAAACATAATTTCACAAACCTAATCCATTAGTGATTCACTTCTCTATATCAGATATTATTTACTAGCTCTATGGATTCCTTTTCTAACATACCTTATTTTGCCTGTGGTTCCTTCAAATGAAATGTATTTCTATTTTTAGAACTCATTACTGATAACTAAACTCAACCTAGGAAAATATTTAGTCATGCAGTCAGCTCTTGGTGATATATATTGATGGAGCTATATAGGAATATTCCCAAATAAGAACTATTTACAAATAATTATTGGTCTTGGCATCTTACTTCTATATTTTGCTTTTGAACTCATTTTGGATATTAAGTTCATAATGATTATAGAAAGAAATCTATGGTGATATCCAAACTTTAAGACAAGTAAGTAGTAACGGTGATCCAGAAGGAGTTGTTTAAACTTTGTGGAACCATAAAACATGAGCAAGTTTATGAACACCTATGCTCTCCAGAATGTGATTTCTGGAACTTCAGGAAAATCTTTCCGATTTCAAGGGAGTTGAGAAGGGCAACTCAATCAACCATGTGTCTAGAAGCAGGAAAAATGGAACATTCACGAATGGTGTTGGTGTGGACTACAGAGATTATCAACATAGAGACTACAGGCGAAGTCAGGGGATTACCTATGATGGGGCTAGAGAGCACTCGAAGTTTATCCTCCCCTATATTTGATAAAATCAGTCTATTTTGATTTTTTCAATGTTAAGCAATTTGCACCTCTGTATCTAACTTAAAGGCTGTCCCTTCTGGTAAAGATTCCTTGATATTTTTTTTCTTAGTTTTGAGTAACTATCTAAGATTTCTTCAGAAAACCATCTAAATACAATGCCAGCTGCAGACTACACCACACAGAGAATCACATTAGGAATCAGAGAGAGAGCTTTGCATTCACACAACACCTTACAACTTTCAAGCAGTCATGTGACTTTTAGGAGTGTAGGTGATGATCCCAGTTTTCCTTAACTCTAAAATGAACACAATTTTGGCTGATTAATTTGAACTGAAGATCAAATAAAAATATAAGTGGAGCACCTGGTGTATTTCAGGTGCTAAATAAATGCTTCTTCAAGTCCTTACCTCTTTTTCTTTTAGACATAGTCCCTTCAGCTATACCAATTTTATCAGTATTTTTTATTGAAGTATTGTTGATTTACAATGTTGTGTTAATTTCTGCAGTACAGCAAAGTAATTCAGTTATACATATATATATATACAATCTTTCATTTTAAATATTCTTTTCCATTGTTTTATCATAGAATATTCAATATAGTTCTCTGTGCTATACAGTAGGACCTTGTTGTTTAACCATTCTATATATAAAAGCTTACATCTGCTAACCCCAGCCTCTCACTCCATCCCTCCCTCAACCCCCTCTCCTTTGGCAACCATCAGTCTGTTCTCTACGACTGTGATCCCATTTCTGTTTCATAGATAGGTTCATTTGTGCCATATTTTATTTTTTTATTTTTTTTTAAGTCTTTATGGAATTTGTTACAATATTGCTTCTGGGTTTGTTTGTTTTTTTTTAATGTTTTGGGTTTTTGGCTGCAAGGCATATGGGATCTTAGCTCCCTGACCAGGGATTGAACCCACACTCACTGCATTGGAAGGCAAAGTCTTAACCACTGGACCACCAGGGAAGTCCCTGTGTCATATTTCAGTTTCCACATAAAAATGATACCATATGATATTTGTTTCTCTTTCTGACCTACTTCACTTAGTATGATAATCTCTAGTTGCATCCATGTCACTGCAAATGGCATTATTTCATTCTTTTATACCAATTTTAAATTGAATATAACATGAGTTGGCAGAGACAGTATTGTTTCTATAATCACCTTACCCACAGAGTATGCCATTTGGTTTAAGCTTTTCTTGTTTTCTGTCTCCTTTTTTCTCTTTGCTAAGTGTTTATTTCCACCAGCTAGCCATCCTAGTGGATATGAGCTAGTATTTTATTGTGGTATTCATTTGCATTTTCCTGATAGATAATGATGTTGAGCATCTTTTTTATGTGCTCATCAGTCATTTGTTTATTTTCATTGGAGAAATGTCCACTCAGATTCATTGTCCTTTTTTTTTTTTAGTTCAACATTTTATTTATTTTTTTATTTTTTAACATCTTTATTGGAGTATAATTGCTTTACAATGGTGTGTTATTTTCTGCTTTATAACAAAGTGAATCATACATTGTCCCTTTTTAGATTATTTGTTTTTAATTCATTAAGTTGCAGGTGTACTTTATACACTCTAGGTACAAGGGTTTTTTTTTTTTTTTTTTATCAGAAATGTGACTTGCAAATATGCTCTTCCATTCTGTGGTTTATATTTTCATTTTCTTATTAATGTTCTTTAAAGCACAAAGGTTTTAAAGTAGTCTCTCCTTTCATTGGTAGTTATGCTGTTTATTGTCTATAAGTAACTTGATGCATGTAAAATGCTGTATTAGGTTCCCAGGGCTGCCATAATAAGGTACCACAAATTAGGTGGCTTAAGCAACAGAAATTTATTGTTTCACAGTTTTGGAGACTAGAAGTTCAAAATCAAGAGGTCTGCAGGTTTGGTTCCTTCTGTGATGAAAAATCTATCCCATGACTCTCACCTAGCTTCTGGTGGTTTGCTGGTAATTTTTAATGTTCTTTGGCTTGTAGGAGCATCACTTAGATTTCTGCCTTCATCTTCCCATGGCATGCTGTGCGTATGTGTGTGTGTGTCCACTCTCCCTTCACCTAAACTCAACGAATTACATCAGCAACAACCCTAATTTCAAGTAAGGACATATTCCGATGTACTTTGGGTTAGGACTTTAACATAATGTGTTTTTGAGGGACACAATTCATTCAACCCATATAAGATATATTATCAGATAAATACTAATTCAGTACTTACTTAGATTTTACTTAGTAAAATATTAAAATTTACATAACTATTTGCAAGGTTTTTCTCACACACTGTCTCCTTTATTTTTCTCATAACCATTTGGTGAGACGATCAGTACTTATATCTTATCTCCATTTTATAAACAAGCAACTGATGTCTATAAGGAGATTTCTGATTTGCTCCAGTTTATTAAGTTTCTATGTAACAAAAACACAGGGGTATGATCTACCACTCTACATCCTCTCCAGGATCTTTCACATTCCTAGGGTAATGTTTATGACTATATCTATCTATTTAAAAGAAAGGTAGTACAAATAAAAATCACATTGTGTATATATATATATATATATGAGAAATAAATGTTATAGAAAAATGGCATAAACTTTTATCCAACAAGTCTAATGCCTATTTGCTTTGAGTTCTAGTCAGCTAGATAACCTGGGAGATACAGAATGAATAAAAAGCATTATCTATGCTTTCAATATATGTATTGTCTATCAGGGAAGTTACAAATAATATAGAAAATAATGAATAAGAAAACAAGGTCAGAGAAACTATGATAAATTGTTCAACTGTGTGATTCAGACAGTGGTCAAAGGAGAATTAAATTTGTGTGGATTGAACTGTGCTGGGATGGCTTTATTATGAAAATTGAACTTGAATTAGGGACTGATATAAGGGGATGGAGTCTGATGTCATAGAAAGGAAGAGGCATTCCCGATGAGGGCAAAAACATGAACCAAGTTAACAGACTGGAATTGTGAATCCTTTCTCTGGGGAAGAGGGACAATTTGAATTACAGTGGCTGAAGAAAAAAAAAATTGTAGACTTAATAATGGTAATTAAAAAACAAACCTTGCCATTCTTCTCATTTCATTACTTATATTTGTTGATTAATAAGTGACTGCATTAATACCTATAAAATTCTATATTAATTCCAAAGCATTCATCCAGCAAAAAGAGAACCACTCTCAAAAATAAGATCAAGTTTTTATTTCACGGTATTAAGATAAATTAGAGCATATTCAAAGTAATGAATTGAAATCACTAATACCTTAAGTGCTTCTTTAGCCTACCTACTGAGTAGGTATGGAGTGTGGGCCAGGAAACAGCAATATTCCTCTCCAAGGAAAGTCAACTCTAATCTGGTGGGTCAGTACTTTAACCTCACAGTCTACTCAATCCCTCTCTATTTTTCTGTAACTACCAACAAGGCTGCCAAATGTGATTCATGCACTTGTCTACTAGAAACTGAATGGGAGCCATCAACTCATTTCACACAGGTCAGCAAACAGCAATCAAAGGCTAATGGCTTTCTGTCACCACTGGCCCAGGCTAGGTGCAAAGGCCGACCTGGAGGTTAGAGGCTCTGCATCCCATTACCTATCCCAGGAGCTATCTGGGCCCCCTCTAAAAGGCAATTTACTCGGTGCAAAATTGAAAGTACTACCTGATTTGCTGTTTTCTCAGTGCTGCTTTCAAAAATACTGAAAAGTTTCTAAAGTGACAAAGAGGCTGGCCTCTTTGTTAAGTGTTTGGCAGGTTTGAGGGGACAATGGTGAAAGAACTAATAGAGAAAAATCAAGTTACCTTATGGCAAAAGGTGAATCAACATTCACTACATAACAACGACTTGGGCTAAAATTTTCATATAATTGTTGTTAAACGCAAAATATAGTCACACAAAAGTGTTTTCAAGGAAAGCTTTTTTTTTTTTTCTTTCCACAAAGTAACCATTAACTGATATTAGTGATTAGAGATGGATTGGTTGAAAATAATTACTTTTCTGGCTACATCATTAGAAAATTGAAATTATATGAAGAGTAGCTGACTTAACACAATATTTAATATTAGTACACTATGAATCTAGAATTTTTTTTTTTTTTCAGAAATAGTTTGGCCCAAACAGTTAAATAAACAAGTTCTATAGGTCTTGTCTTAGATTTTAGGATAGCTTTACCCTAAAATTAATAAAAACCTATCAACAAATGCAAAATCAAAAATTGTGGGTGAATATACTCTGAAATTAATGAAGACTAAGCTTCAGGCACCCCCCTAAAGCATTGGTCATATCCAAAGCTCTGGTAATTTTCTGTTGATTCATTTTGTTATTTTTCTCTTGAAGAAAGTCTTTCAGGGCTTCCCTGGTGGCGCAGTGGTTGAGAATCTGCCTGCCAATGCAGGGGACACAGGTTCGAGCCCTGGTCCGGGAAGATCCCACATGCCGCGGAGCACCTAAGCCCATGCGCCGCAACTACTGAGCCTGCACTCTAGAGCCCTCGAACTACAACTACTGAAGCCCGTTCACCTAGATAGAGCCCATGCTCCGCAAAAAGAGAAGCCACCGCAATGAGAAGCCTGCACACCACAACGAAGAGTAGCCCCCGCTCACCACAACTAGAGAAAAGCCCGTGCACAGCAACGAAGACCCAACGCAGCCATAAATAAATAAATAAATAAATATTTTAAAAATAATAAATTAATTAAAAAAAAAAGTCTTTCAAATTAGGCTGCAAATAGCTTGGATGCAAATAGCTTGGATGAACCCCTATCAACTGACTAATCCTATTATGAATCTATAAAAACCTATAATCACTATGTCTAACTGTGTTTTCTCAGTCTACATAAAAATCACTAGAAACAATGTTTGAATAGACTCCTCTCTGTGAGCCTCTGGAGGGAGACACAGCCCAAAAAGTGGTTGCAGCATTTTCTCATGTTATTTCATAGCATAACTACTCAGAGATGCACACACAAAAACAAGTACAAATGCAAATTCAAAGATAAAGGCAGAGTGGAAACAGATACTAAGATCTGAAAAAATTCTCAATGATTCTACTTAGGAAGAAATCGAAAATATCTTTCACTGTGAATGAGATAATTAGTAAGACATAAAATTATAGTTAACACAGAAATTACATGACTTTCAATAAAAAATATCCCAGCTTGTCAGTAATGCTTTGTAGTGTGAAATAATTCTCAGAACTCATGCTTTACAAGACTCTATATTATTTATTTTATAATAACCATAATGATTCACCATAGCCATTGACTTTTGCATAAATTGTGTATATGTGTGTGTATACTAGATTATTCAAAGTTTTATATATGTATAAATATTGTTAGGAATATGTCAGTCATGTTTTTCAACACATCGCAGAAAGCTCTTCCTAGAATTATCTTTAACATATTGACATATGAAAAATATCTTAGAGTCAAATCAAAGTTTAGGAATATCCTGAGTCATGTTGTTTTAACAGATACAGTTTAAATTCTAAAATAATTTGCCTTGGAAGCTACTTTTGTGCTAATGCTTTTAAAAATTATTTAGACTTAGAGAAAAGGTGAAAAAAGTATAGGAAGTTCTCGTATACCCTTTACCCAGTTTTCATAAATGTTAATATCTTATACAATCATAGTGCATTTATCAAAACCAGGAAATTAACAGGGGTCAATACTACTAACTAAACTACAGAGCTTATTTGAATTTCACTCATTTTCCCATAGTGTCCTTTCAGGATCCAATCCAGGATCTCACATTGTACTTCATTTTTCTTTCCCTAGTTTCCTCCAATCTGTGACAATTTTTCAGTCTTTCCTAGTCTTTCATTCTGAAGCTTCTCTTTTAATAGGAATTTCATTTATTTTCTGATGCATCAGTTCCCTCTGACTATTGCCACAATAATGTTATTACTATGCCAACCACTCAGTTAAATGAGAAATCATCATTCATTTTGTGAAAATATGTAAAACAACACAAATATTTAGGGTCATGTAAGGAAGAATAACTTGAACATGTATATTGTTCACATATAAGCATATATTTTTCCATTTTCTCATTAGCACGATATCTGAGAAATAGTGTTGTTTAATCTCATTTTATATGTGATGAAATTGAGGCTCAGAAAAGGTACTTTCCCCAAATTGCTTAGCTGATTAGTAGCAAACCAGAATTTTAAAACAATATTTTTTGTATTACAATTCATATGTTCTAGACAATCTCCAATGCATGACAACCACATATGATTAGATTTTCAGAGACTGTAAGACCTAACTCCTAAAGCATCTACATCCTTTTTAGCTGTCCTGCGCAGCTTCAGCTGTTCACTCACAATAAAATATAACACAGCCCTATAGAACTGTTGGTTGCCAAGTCCTGGTATGATCAATAGATTGTCAAGTTTGTACTTAAGTTTTCTATTTTTCCATTAGGCAGTGTCAAATATTACATATATACAAATAGTAAGTCTTTCTAACATCTTTCACATGAATTTCAGTGAGCCAGAGTCCCTTAGTCCTTTAGTACTGAACGCCAGTACTAAATTTCTCCCTTCACATTACCTCCCAGTTTTGAAAGGAATCACATTCAGAGACGTCTACCCACATACCTTTCCCCAGATTTCCTTGTCACCAAGGTCCCATGCAATCCGAGCTGTCCATCATGGACTAGGTGTTTTCTGTCGCAATAAGTCATAAAATTGTGCACACACAGCAGCACTCCATCATCAAATGGAAGTGGTATATATGTGACTGACTGGCGTATGCAGGTGCAAGCAGGCCCCAAAGGCACAAATAAGTTACATGAAGAGTGGTCCAAATGCCTAAGGTCCCTACTTCTGTCACACTACCTTCTTTCTCTCAGCCTGTACCTAAGGCTTCATGTGGAGCTCCCTACAATCTCCTGATAGAAGAAGAAAAGACTCAGGCATGGTTTAGAGATGGTTCTGCATAATAGTTAGGCACCTCCCCAAAGTGGACAACTACAGCACTGCAGCCCATTTCTGAACCTCCCTGAAGGACAGTGGTGACGGGAAATCCCTCCTGTGGGCAGAACTCTGAACAATGCATTTGGCTGATCTCCTCACTAGAAAGGAGAAATGGCTAGATGTGCAATTATATACCAGTTTATGGGCCATGGCCAGTGGTTTGGCTGGATGGTCAGGGACTTAGAAGAATACAGTTGGAAAATGGGTGACATGGCTATGTGGGGAAGAAGTCTATGGACAGACCTCTCTGCATAAGCAAAGAATGTAAAGATGTCTATGTTCATGTGAATGCCTACCAAAGGGTAACCTCAGCAGAGGAGGCTTTTAATAATCACGTGACTATGACCTGTTCTGTGTATACCAGTGAGCTCTTTCTCCAGCCACCCCAGTTATCACCTAAAGAGCTCATGAACAAAGTGGCCAGAGTGGCAGGGATGGAGATTACATACAGGCTCAGCAATATGGACTGCCACTCACAAAAGCAGGTTTCCTACAGTCACTGCTGGGCGCCTAATCTCTTAGCAGCAGAGATCAACACCGAGTCCCAGAATACGGCACTATTCCCTGAGGTGGTCAGCCAGCCACTTGGTGGCAGGTTGATTACACTGGACAGTTTGCATCATGGAAGGAGCAGTGTTTTGTTGTCCTTACTGGAAGAGATACTTATTCTGGATGCAGTTTTGTCTTTCCTGCACGCAATGCTTCTGTCAAAACTACCATCTGCGAACTTAAGGTATGCCTTATCCTCCATCATAGTATTCCATGCAGCATTGTTTCTGATCAAATAACTCACTTCCCAGCATTTTCTCATCATCCTATAGCAGCTGGCTTGATAGAACAGTAGAATGGCCTTTTGATGACCCACTTGCAGCACTAGCTGTGTGGCAATACCTTTCAGGGCTGGAGCAGGGTTCTCCAGAAGGCTGTATATGCTTTGAATCAGCATCCAATATACAGTGCTCTTTCTCCCATCGTCAGAATTCATGGGTCAAGCAGTGGAAATGGGAATGGCACCACGCACTAACCTCCTAGTAATCCACTGGCAGAACATATGTTTTTTGTTCCCATAACCTCATGTTCTATTGGCCTAGAAGTCTTTGTTCCAAAGGAAGGAATGCTTTTACCAGAAGACACAACAATGATTCTACTGAACTGGAAGTTAAGACTGCCATCTGGCTACTTAGCGTTTCGTGTTGTTCCCTTCGGACTTCTCTTAGGATTACCATGCCTTTTGATTAAGGTCAACGGAAAATTACAACAACCGAATCCAGGCAGGACTACTAATGGCCTAAACCCTTCAGGAATGAAGTTTTGTGTTACACCATGTGGTAAAGAACCATAACCTAGCTGAAGACAAAGGGAATACAGAATGAATAATGGAAGAAGGTAGTTATAAATAATAGCTAAAAGCATGTAACTAGTTACAAAAACAAGTAGTATAATTCTTAGGAGTGTTCCTCCTTATTTTGTTGTGAATATGTTTCTACGTATGTGTATAGCAAATATTTTTGTTTTCTTCTCTTTTATTCCATTACCACATAATATAAGATGTATTGACTTATTATTATAATATTTAAGTGTTGTTAATTTTACATCATAGTATTTAAGTTATGGGATATCAAGGAGAAGAGTAAACATAACTCAAGGACTTTACCTCCTCTTCTGGAAAAGGGGTTGCTGAGTTATTGGTTACATGCAGGATAGTTGTAACATGATAGGTGGAATTCTCACCGTGTTACTGTCTTTATTTGGAGATTAAGTATGGTTAAGAAGATGTGTATGGGTGTTATGTTGACAAGAAGTGGACTTTTAATGGTTAATTTTATGTGTCCACTTGACTGGGCTAAGGGATGCCCAGATATTTGGTTAAGCATTATTCCTGGTATGCCTGTGAGGGTGTTTCTGGATGAAATTAACATTTGAATTGGTAAACTGAATAAAAGTACTAATTTCATACATGAAGGCTCCACCCTCCTAATCCAAGCACCTCCCAAAGGCTTCACCTGATAACATCACATTGAAAAATATTATTTCAACATCTGAATTTTACAGGCCCCAATCATTCATATTATAACATAAAAATAAATCATATATACACATCATATATTTATATATACACACACACACATCTGACTCTTAACATGGGTTTGAACTGGGCAGGTCCACTTATATGAGGATTTCTTTTCAATAAATATTACAGTACTACACTATCTGTAGTTGGTTGGATCTGCAGAGGTGGAACCACGGATTTGGAGGCCTGACTGTTATGTTACTTGAGCATTGGTGGAATTTGGTATCCACAGTGGGTCCTGGAACCAATCCCCCTTGGATACTGAGGGATGACTCCATATCAATTATATATCAATATATATTTATATATCATATAAATATGTGTGTGTGTGTGTGTGTGTGTGTATGTGTACTATTGGATTTGTTTCTCTGGAGCAGTCTAATACAAATGACCATGTGAAGACACAGGGAGAAGGTGGTCTCCTGCAAGCCAAGGAGAGAGGCCTCAGAAGAAATCAAATCTGCTGACCCCTTGATGTTGACTTCTAGCCTCCAGAATTGTGAGAAAATAAATGTATGCTAAGTCACACAGTCTATGCTATTTTCTTACGGAAGCCCTAGTAAACTAATACAGGCTTTCACTCTCATAAAAATAACAAAGAATCCAGACCTGAATAGAAACACAAAATATTTGGAAGAATGCAGAGTGAGTAATAAATAACTTTCTCAGCTCATGGTAGGTCCCTTCTCGTTCAATCTTCTAATTGTCCAAGCATTGTAAGAGAGCTACCTGAGTTAAGTGGACCTAGCATACATTCACACTTGATACCCTATTTCCCCAAATGGACTGAGTATAGGAGTCGCACACCACAATGAAGAGAATGTCTAAATAAGGCTATTCCTGATTGTTCCATACATCACACTTACATATCATATTAGCTTTCTATTGCCACATAACAAATTGCTACAAACTTAATGACTTCAAACAATGTCCGTCTGTGATCTCAATGTTTCTGTAGGTCATAAGTCCGGGCACTGGTTAACTGTGTCTTCAGATAAAGGTCTACCAATGCCTAATTCAAGGGGTTTCCCAGGTTTGCATTTTCATCTGGAGCTTGGAATCCTCTTCCAAGCCCATTTAGATTATTGGTAAAATTCAGTTTCTTGTACTTGTAGGACTGAGGTACTGTTTTGTTGCTAGACAATGGCCAAAGATTGTTCTAAGCAATTAGAGTCATTTCTCAAGTCTTCGACACATGGGTCCCTCCATCTTCACAGTGAGCAATGGAGAATGTTTCTACTACAGAATTTGTCTGACTTTAGGAAGACCCCAGTCTCTTTGAAGGGCTCACCTGGCGATGTTAATAACACCCAGAAATCTCTCTTTTGAATGACTTGAAGTCAACTAATTAGGAGTCTAATCATGAGAGTAATATTTTATCACATTTACAAGGGGAGAAGATTTTACAAGGCATATACATCAGAGGTGAAAATCTTTGGGGCCATCTTAAGCTTCTGTCTACCACATACATAATGCAGTTAAAATGTATCCGAGTGGTTGAAAACACAAATTTTAGAGCCAGACTTCCTGAGCTCAAACCCAATTATGTTACATATTAACTATGTAATCTTGTGCAAGCTACTTAAATTTGGCGTGCTGTTGTTTCCTCATATGTAATATACACAAATTGTAAGTGTACCTATCTTGCAAGTTTTGAGGATTCAAATTTATAGAGAGAGAGAGAGAGAAAATGAGAAGAGAGCTTGGAAGAGTGTATGGCACACAGAAAGAACTGTATGCATTTTAGCAATTTTATTATTAGTCAGAATAGAAATGTGTTGAAGCAAATTGAGAAATCACATTTTATTAAACTGTCCTGCCCTGCTCTTGACCCCAGACCTCTTTCATGACTCCCTATTCACCAATTTCTTCTCCAGTGCAGTGACTGCCCTACCTAATTATCAATTGGTGTTTTCTAACATGTTTGCTAGTTAAATAATTTTTTCTCAAGTTATATCAGGACCTATTTACATTATGCTAGGGTAGAAGATGGCATTTAAAAACCAACAAAACTACACTGATCAAAAAGAATAAATCTCTCATGTCCTAATCTGATAATTGATCTGGACAATATTTTGAAGAGTTCCTCATTCAAATATTAATGATATTGGTTGAGTCCATATTATTCACAGCAAAATTGGAATGCAACTATTACCTTTAATAGGCTATGGTTACTTAATATAATTTGCTATGCATTATCAAAATATAACATTAGGAGTGGCAAACGTACTGTTGAAAATGGAGAAACTGGAAGTCAAACATCTAGTTTCTAAAGTCTGTTCCCCATGTAACTTTCACTGTGACATTGCAAAAATATCTAAACCATATGGGATTCTTCACAGCAATCAACAACAATAAAACAATAAAATGGTCAACAAAGATCAAAGACTCTATCAGTTATAAATTCTCTATTTTATGAGTCAAATATAACATCAATATTAGCTTCATTGGTTAAATATAAAACAAATACTAATTACGTTTTTTTTCATTTTTGATCCATAAACCCCCCAAATCCAGAGTGAACTCTTTTTATAATAGCTTACCTCCTCGTTTGAGTCTATTGTTATTTTTCTCTTTTTAAAATTTTATTTCTATATAATTTTAAAGGTACTTTCCATTTATAGTTATTACAAAATATTGGCTATATTCCCCATGTTGTACAATAAATACATCCTTCTAGCTTATCTCACACTCAATAGTTTATACCTCCCACTCCCTGACCCCTATATTGCCCCCATCCCCACTGGTACCCACTAGTTTGTTCTCTTCATCTGTGAGTCTGCTTTTTTTTTGTTATATTCACTAGTTTGTTGTATTTTTTAGATTCCACGTCTAAGTGATATCATACAGTGTCTGTTTTTCTCTGTCTGACTTATTTTGCTTAGCATAATGCCCTCCAAGTCCCTCCATGTTGCTGCAAATAGCAAAATTTTGTTCTTTTTTATGGCTGATTTGTATTCCATTGTGTGTGTGTGTGTGTGTGTGTGTGTGTGTGTGTGTAGATATACACCACATCTTCTTTATCCATTCATCCATTGATGGACTCGTTTAAAACAGTTTTCTTATCCATTATCTCATTTCATCTTATGCACACACACACCACAAACACACACAGAATGTGGTGAATAGAGCAGGTATTATCTCTAGTTAAGTATTATCCTTACTTTGTAGATGGAATAAGGGTTATTCAGAGAAGTTAGGTAACTTGCAAAAGACACACAGTTAATAGTGCTAGCGACATGACTTAGATTTCTGTGTTTACTTATTTCAGCGCACCATACTACCTTTTTCATGTGATTTGCACTCTAAGATAAAATAGTCTAACACTTTTATGTTTTTAATCTTTAGGGAAAATAAGACAAGAATCATAACACAACTGTTATCAGGCATGAATGACACAGTATTGCACACTGTGCTCTCCATTTAAGTGGTCTTTAGAATCATCGATTTGGCAGTCAGTAAGTAGATAGTTATTGAATCTATTGTTTCCTAGACACTAAGTTAAACAATGTAGAATGCTGAGACAAATAAGGCAAGATTTCTGTGTTCCGCTAAGCATTTGTACTTAGAAGAGGATATCAATGAAAAAAGTTATTAATTGTCATTTCTCTTCTTTTTTGCCCGAATAATATTGGATGTCTTGTGCTGTCACCTAATATGGAAGATATCTTGTGAAAATAGGTACCTAAAATCACAAGACATTGTACAATGAGATAAAATTCTTAGAAATTAAATGAATAAAGAATGACAGAGTGATAGGGTCCAACATTTGAATACAGTTGGGAAAAATATTTTAAAGTAGATAATTGAGTTTTTTACTCCATTCAACTATTTTCTTATGTCCTCCTTGATGGGAGTTAATTCAGAAAAACTGCCTAAATATATTTCAGTCTTATGCTTATAAAAACTTACCAGACATAGAGATAATTCAAGAGAATATCTTTAAGAAAGGGAATATATGGTCTTCAGAGGAGAATTATATTTATCTGTGCCACACATAAAAGGTAAGTTTTATCAATCTTGTCAGCCAGTTTTGGTTAATGCTGAACCAAATATATATTGGATTTTCTTTTTTTCCAAATGTCAGGCTTACTTTAAAGATGAAGATGAAAAATAATGAAAATTTGAAACATTAAGGGTTGCCACCTAAAATTTTCACAGCCTGAGTAAATATAGTTATTTGCTAAACACAAAAAGTAAATTTTAGGGATTGGTTTACAGAGATACTGATTACAACTTAGTAGTTTCTTGAAAATTTTGGTTTTACAATAACTTGCATTCACTCTCATGATCTCAGCCTCTGTATTTTAAACTATATTTAATTTTTCCTTTGATAAATATGAAATAGCTAAGTTTAAGAGGTGTCTCTATATTGACCTTGAGACTAATATAAAAGTAATAGCTTTGTAAGTACAATCAGTTGATCAGTAAGGTATTTGAGTAGCATATTTCCTCTTATATCACTCCTAACTATCTCATTATTCATATATGAGTCATAATTTGCCACATCATTACAAACTAAGGTTTAAGATGGTGAATGAACCTATGACATTTTCATATCTTATTTCTTATAACCTATGCTTGTGTCTTACCTTATATGGGACATCTTGTTAGATAATCTTACAATTCCATTGATAATAGTTCAAAAAGAGAGACAAATAGAATATTTACAGTGTGGTAAAATTGCCAAACTATAACTTCAGAATTAACTACACGAATTAAGAGTAACATTTCTAAACACAAGAGGAAAAAAACTGAAAATCTGTCAAGCTTCTCCACTGATTACTTAGGTGATTTGGGACAAATAATTTAACTTCTATGTTCTTTCTTCTCCATCTTTTAATTTATATTCCTTTGTGTCTTAGAATATTTGCAAGGTAAAGTAATGTTAAAAAGGGAAAAAAACAAAGTGTCATCTGGAAAATGAGGATACCAATATAGTAATTGTCAAACAGTTTGAATTTTTTGGAAGAAAAATATGAAGGAATTTGAAGCATAATTATTTAATGAAAGCAGCTATTCTTTTACTCACATTCACGTGAACATAACTATAAATTATAAATGAATCTTTTTGCTTTGGATAGAAAATGGGAGGTAGAAAATTGTCATACAGCAACAACTTAATATGTGAAAAGTAAAGAACCTAGCATTATCTACTGGTTTAATAGGCAAATCAACCTAAGGGTGAAATATCTTTCTTCCAAGGATAAGAAAAAAGTTTATTATACTAATCTTTTTGGCCTACCTCTATCTTTTCATTGTTAATGTAAATGTTAATGTAAAATACTTCATCTAAATTTTGGTTATTTCCTGTCTTGAAATAATATCTTTTTTTTCTTTTTTAACACACTCAAACTTAAAAAGAGATCTTTTATCATAGATGTGATAGCATTACTTCTCAAATTTCTTATTGGATGTTTCCACTGATTATATCCATTTTCCAATAAATATTTATTGGTGACCTGTTAAATGCAATGTACTAGGATTTCTGAGGTTTTCTACTAAAGCTTGCTAACTAGGATACATGGTAGATGGTTGTGTCTGATCTTTAATGACACAGCAGCAGGTGTAACCTAGCTCAACTGGGGGAGGGGAGAAGAGTGGTCTATAAGGACATTTGTTGTCTCAGGCCAGTCTCCATCTACATGTCAAGAACATAGTCCAAGGAATCCCAGTCTTTCTCATCTCTCAACTGTACTTTTTCCCTTGAAGTCTGCAGTTGAGACTGGATACCCAAGAAGCATTACTCTTTTTCAAATTCTTTTCTTCTGTCAGCCTAATAAAAATAAATAAATAAATATTTGGCCTGCCAATTTAGGAAGGTGTGTTTTTCCTCCTTCTACTTACTTATACAGACTTTTTATTGGTTAATAAAAAGAAAAGTCAATTTTTAATTTTTAGTTAATAAATTCTGACAATAATATCTTGGCATATTTTGTGAGGAAATTATTTAATATTTATTCACTGTCTGTTGAATAGGATGATGTGAATTGACTCTGTTGAAAGAGCATGATTAATAACTTGGAAAACATTTTATTTTAACAACTCTTTTTATAATGCCCCTGTATATGCAGAGTGCTGTGAATATTACTGTGAGTTACAAAAAATGTCATTGGTTCATACCCTCAAAAAGTTAATAGCCAAGTGAGAGAATCTGACATGCATAGTGTGTTACAATGACATAAGAAAATATATTTTAAATGCTTATTAACTGTGCAAAGTATAATGCCAGCACTGAGAACAAAACATACATTTTTAAAAAGATAAATTTTACCTGAGGATCAGGAAAAACTTAAAGGAGAAAAACACTTTGAACATGGGTAGGATTTCTATTGGTGGATAAGTGTCAGAGTATATTCCTACAATGGGAATTCTTTAAGAAGAATAATTCCAGGGGAGGAAAGTGTGGCTTATTCAAATGACAATTTGATATGGGTCATGCATACAATCTAAGAGGTTTAAAAGAGCAAAAATGGCTAAAATGTTGCCAAATCAATACCAGCCTTAAATTTAGTCTAAAAAATTCAGAGCTAACACATATCAGACCAACTGATATTGATTCTTTATCATATCGTTAGTGTATGTTCATAAACTCTTAAGTGCATGAAGGTTATAATAAGGCAATGAATGTATCAATACAAGTAACAGTGAATACTATATATTTCCTAGAAAAATTAGGGACACGTTATGCTAAATAAGGGCTCATTCCTTTCTTCTAAATGGCTATATGAGCCTCAGGTAGTACAGATAATCATATAAAATCTAGTTTATTAAAATATTAAGTCCCATATGACTTAGTTGGTATTTAGAAGATTTTTATGTCATCTTGAGAGAAAGAGAAGCTGAGAAAGGTTAATAGATTGTAAGAATTAAATTAATATATTCATTTTATTCATTCTTTTTAATAAAGCATTATTATGTGTTGGGGAAAAATGTATGTTTTTCTGAAATCAAGTTGGCCCCAATGAGCCATTTACATGGGCATATGGCATTCATTATCCCCTTGAAAATAGGTGAAACAAAATATTCTAGAATATCTCGTGTCTTTTTTAATCCATCTCACTTTTCCTAGAGAAGATGGTAGTTATATCATGTATAGCTTTTTCTTAAGGAGAACAACATATTCTTAGCTGTCCACATATTCAGAGCAAAATATAAGGCTTTAGTTTTAAAAGTGTTTAGAGCCTGTTCCCCAATAGTGTAAGAAAATGATAACCATATGCAAAAATTTAAATAATCTTTATTAATATTTGCATATTTACCTTCTGTTTTAGATAGAAATTGTAAATATAATTCCATTTCATACAAAAAATTGGATAAGGTAATTGCTTTTAATATTTTAAACTATACAAAAGTTCTTACTATTTCAGTATGTTTCTAAGTGAGATTTTGTTCTGAAAGAATTAAAATGACACCATCTGTGCATTTGTAAATCAATCACCATCAAATCAAATGTATCACCATCAAATGGTAATATATGTCTATCACGGGGGCTTTGAATGAGTTTGACCCAAACTTGTATTACAAGAGTACAAGATGTTACAACTTGTCTCATTATATAGTGTGAAAAAATACAAATGCAAATAATAAAGTCTAAAGTTTTAATGATGACTGTCAAAGAGGTATTGTATCAGAATCCTGCTTCACATTCAATTTAGAATGGTAGACTTTAATCAGCATGGAAAGAATTATATTGAAAACAACGTATATTAGAGATCAATCAAGATGGTGGAGTAAGAGGACATAGAGCTCACCTCCCACCACAAACACATCAAAGTTACATTTACATGTGAAACAATTCTCACTGAAAACTAACTGGAAACTCCAGTACAACCAAAACTGTAAGAAAGATACACAAGTAATTGGGTAAGAAAGGAAGGAAAGCAATCAGGCTGGGACCTGTACCCAAGGGATGGGACTAGAGGAAAAGGAAAAATAAACAGGTAGACACTGCCATAGGAAGTGAGTGGTGAGAGTCACATATTGGACTCCATAGTCCTGGGGTCCTGCTTAAGGGAGATGAGCCCTCTTGGTTAGCCCTGAGGCAGGGCAGACAGAGGTCTACTCTAGCAGCTGCTGGGTTTGCCATGACTGCCTTAGCGAGTGGCCGAACCCAAGCTTAGTTATAGCTCTGGCCCTGCTCACTCCACATCACAGTGTGACCCTGGACGTGGCGTGGCCACAACCTTAGAGAAGACTTGACTTTGGGATGCAGAGGTGACCCAGTCTCAGGGCAAAGCCTGATTGGGATGGCAGTGTATATTGTTGGTACTTACTCAGGCAGCACCCCTAGAAGCCACCCAGATCTCTGATGGTGGCCACTCCACCACAGCTTACCTTCCAATATGTGCTGAGAGTCCACAGGTTCCCCACAAGTTCTATGGTGTGGCTCCATAACAGGACAGGGGCAGTGGAGGCTGCGGGCAATGATCAGCTGTGAGGGACAAAGGGGACTTGCCTTGAGGCTGCGTCTGAGCAGAGCAAGGGAAACAAATATGGGCACTCACACAGGCAGTGCATTAGAGACAGCTCAGAACTGTTGTCTGCAGTCAATAGGAACAGAGAGTCCACACAGACTCCACTTGCTTCAGGACTCCTCCTTTCTGTGGCAAGGGTCCCAGTGTGGGGAGAGGGGAAAACATACACTTAAAGGAAACAGAGAAACCTCAGGCTCAAGCTCAGAGCTTCTGCTACAGAACTTGGGATCAGAACCTACCCTCAATAGGGTGATGATGGCCATTGAGCAGACAGGAAGTCCCGCCTCATAAGCAGCTCCAGCACTAGCCCCTCATCTCCAGCCTCACCTCCTACCAAGGTGATATTTGCTAGCACACCCTGAGGAAAGATGTGACTTGCATCCATGTCAAATCCAGCTCTCCCACCAAAGGCATTGGGCACACCCAGTCTGTATAGGGAAGCTCCCAGATAAGATCACCACATCAAGACTGCAGACTGAAGGTAACTGTTTCACCTAAACTTAGAAAAGTGGAGAAAGTTTAGCAAAATGAAAAGGCATAAATAATGAAACAGAAAGAAACAATTAACCAGATAAATAATTCAAAGAATTTGTGATAAAAATGTTAACTAAATGAGGGAAAAGAATAGATCCATACAGTGATAATTTTAACGAGGATCTAGAAAATATTTTTAAAAGACCCAATCAGAAATGAATAATTAAATGGCTGAAATAAAAAATACACGAGAAGGAATGAACAGCAGACTAAGTGATACAGAAGAATGCATAAGTGATCTGCAAAACAGAATAATGGAAATCCCCCAATCAAAACAGCAAAAAGAAAAGATAATTAAAAAAATATGAAAATAGTCTAAGAGAGCACTGGGATAACATTACATGTACCAACAGTTGCATTATAGGAGTCCCAGATGGCGAAGAGAGAGAAAGGGTTTAAAAATTTATTTGAGGAAATTATGGCTGAAAACTACCCAAACTTGAAGAGGGAAACAGATATGCAAGTATAGGAAGCACACAGGGTCACAAACACAATGAACCCAAACAAACACGCAACAAGACATACCATAATTAAAATGGCAAAAGTTAAGGATAAAGAGAGAATGTTAAAGGCAGCGAGAGAAAAACAGTCATCTCAAACAGAATCCCCATAAGGCGATCAACTGATTTCTCTGCAAAAAATTTACAGGCCAGATTGAAGTGGCATGATATATTCAAAGTACTAAAAAGGAAAAACCTGCAACCGAGGATAATCTTCCCAGAAAGTTTATCAATTAGAATAACAGGAGAGATAAAGAACCTCTCAGACAAGCAACAACTAAAAGAGGCATCAGTACTAAACGAAATGTTATAGCGTTTTCTGTAAGGAGAAAAGAAGAAGTTATAGGAAAGGGCAAATCCCACTAGGAAAGGCAGATATATAGTAAGAACTGAGGATCGACCACTTAAATAAGCCAGTATGAAAATTAAAAGACAAAATTTTGTAAAAGCAACTATAGTTACAATAAAAAATTAAGGAATGAACATGAACATGTAAAATATGACATCAAAAACAAAAAATGTGGGTGAGGGGAGTTAAAAATGTAGATCTTTTAGAATGTGTTTGAACTTAAAAGACTATCACTTTAAAACAAGTAGATATAGTTATAGGTCAACATATGAACCCCATGGCAACCACAAATCAAAACCAATAATAGATGCACAAAAACTAAAAAGAAAGGAACACAAACATACTACTAAAGAAATTCATTGCACCACAAGGGAAGAAATGAAAAGAGAAGAACTACGAAAACAACTGGAAAATAAGTAATAAAATGGCAATAAGTACATAACTATCAATTATGGCTTTAAATGTCAATGGATTAAATGCTCCAATCAATAGACATAGTGTGGCTTATTTGATAAAAAAAAAACCAAGATCCTTCTGTATCCTGCCTATAAGAGACTCATTTCAGAGCTAAAGACACGCACAAACTGAAAGTGAAGGGAAGGAAAAAGAAAAACCAGAAAAGTGTGGGTAGCAATACTCATATCAGACAAAACAGATTTTTAAAACAAAGTCTATAACAAATGACAAAGGAGGGCATTACACAATGATAAAGGGATCAATACAAGAAGAGGATATTATGCTCATTAACATATATGCACCCAGTACAGGAATACCTGTATAAAGCAAATACTAAGAGATATAAAGGGGAAAATTGACAATAACACAATAACAGTAGGGGACTTTAACACCCCACTTATATCAATAGACAGACAATCCAGACAGAAAATCAATAAGGCAACAGTGGACTTAAATGTCACAATTGACTAGTTGGACTTAATAGATATCCACAGGACATTCCATTCCAAAACAGAGGAATACATATTCTTTTTAAGTGCACGTGGGATGTTCTCCAGGATAGATCACATGCTTGGCCACAAAACAAGTCCCAACAAATTTCGGAGCATAGAAATTATATGAAGCATTTTCCCCAACCACAATGGTATGAAACTGGAAATAAATTACAGAAAGAAAAATGGGAAAAGAACAAACACATGGAGATTCGACAACATACTACTAAAAAACCAATGGGTCTAGGAAAAAATCAAAGAAGACATCAGAATCAGAAAATACTTTGAGACTAATGAAAATGGAAACACAACACTCCAAATCTTCACAGTATGTGAAGAGCTGCAAAAACACTTGTTAGAGGAAAGTTTATAGTGATACAGGTCTTCCTTAAGAAACAAGAAAAATCTCAAATAAACAACCTAAGACCTAAAGGAATTAGAAAAAGAAGAACAAAAAAAGCCCAAAGTCAGCAGAAGGAAGAAAATCATAACGATCAGAGAGGAAATAAAATAGAAATCAAATAAACAATAGAAAAGATCAATGAAACAAAAAGACTTTTTTCAATAAGATAAACAAAATTGGCAAACCTCCAGCCAGACTCACAAAAAAGAGAGATGACCTAAATAAACAAAATAAGATATCAAAGAGGAGAAATAACAACTAACACCACAGAGATACAAAAAATCATAAGTGAATATTGCAGTTACATGCCAAAAAATTGGACAACCTAGAAGAAATGGACAAATTTCCATAAACATAAAACCTGCCACAAATGAATCAAAAAGAAACAGACAAATTGAACTGATCAACCACTACTAGTGAAATTGAATTTGTAATAAAAGTACTCCCAGCAAACAAAAGTCCAGAACCAGATGGCTTCACAGGGAAATTCTACTAAACACATTAAGAGATAATACCTATAGTTCTCAAACTATTTCAAAAAATTGAAGAAGAGGAACAATCCATAATTCATTCAACAAGGCCAACAATACCCTGATACCAAAATAAGACAAAAACACTACAAAAAAGAAAATTACAGGACAACATATTTGATAAATATAGATGCAAAAATCCTCAACAAAATATTAGTAAACTGAATCTAATAATATATAAAAAGGATCTCACACAATGGTCAAATTGGATTTACTCCAGGAGCACAAATGTGGCTTAACATTTGCAAATCAATCCATGTGATACACCAGATTAACCAAAGGAAAGATAAAAATCACACAGTCATCTCAATAGACGCACATAAAGCAAATGACAAAATTCAACATTCAGTCACAATAAAAACTCTCACCAACCTGGGTATGGAGGGGAAATATCTCAACACAACAAAGGCCATTTATGACAAACCTAGAGCTAACCTCATACTCAACCCTGAAAAGTTGAAACCCTTTCCTCTAAATCCAGGAACAACACAAGGATGCACACTCTCACCACTTCCATTTAACACAGTATTGTAAGTCCTAGCCACAGCAATCAGGCAAGAAAAAGAAATAAAACAGCATCCAAATTGAAATGGAAGAAGTAAAACTGTCACTATTTGCAGAGGACATGATACTTTATCTAGAAAATCCTAAAGTCTCCATCAAAAACCTATTAGAACTAATAAATGAATTCAGTAAAGTGGCAAGATACAAGATTAATATTCAGAAATCTCTTGCTTTCCTATACACTAATAATGAACTATCAGAAAGAAAATGTAAAAAAAATCTAATTTAAAATGACATCAAAAAGAATAAACTATCTAGGAATAAACATAACCAAGGTGAAAGACCTATACTATGAAAACTATAAAATATTGATAAAGGAAATTGAAGATGATACAAAGAAATGGAAATGTATCCCATGTTCTTGGGTTGGAAGAAATAACATTGTTAAAATGGCCATACTACCCAAAGCAATCTACAGATTTAATGCAACACCTATAAAAATACCCATGACATTTTTCACAGAACTAGAACAAATAGTCCTAATATTCATATGCAACCACAAAAGATCCCAAATTGCCAAAGAAATCTTGAGAGAAAAGAACAAAGAGGGAGGCACCACCCTCCCAGAATTCAGAAGATGCTACAAAGTTACAGTAATCAAAACAGCATGTTACTGGCACAAAAACAGACACAAAGATCAATGGACAGAATAGGATGCCCCAAAATAAACTGATGCACTTATAATCAATTAATCTACAAAAAAAGGAGGCAAGAATACACTTTGGAGAAAAGATAGTCTCTTCAACAAGTGGTGCTTGGAAAACAGGACAGCTACATGTAAAACATTGAGATTAGAATTTTTCCTCATGCCATATACAAAGAATAAACTCAAAATGGATTAAACACCTAAATGTAAGACCTGAAACCATAAAACTCCTAGAAGAAAACATAGGCAGAACACTCTCTGACATAAACCGTAGCAATATTTTTTGGATGTGTCTAAGCAAAAGAAATAAAAGCAAAAATTAAAAAAAAAAAAAAGAGAGAGACCTAATTCAACTTAAAACCTTTTGCACAGCAAAGGAAACAATCAACTAAATGAAAAGACAGCTTGTGTACTAGAAGAAAATATTTCCAAATGTTATTTCCTACTGTCTTATTCACTTTCTCATTTTCTTAGTCCTGATAGAATGTATCAAGTTAGACCTTTATTTTACGAAAACCTCTTTCTATAGTGTCTAACTATGATCAGGGCCACTGATGTAGTTTTATTTCAGCAATTATGACTTTTATCTCTATATTTTTTCCCTAATAGAAGATTGTTGCCTCTTAGCTCTAGGTTCATGGGTAAAATGCAATCCTAAATTGCATCTTAACATAAATCAGAAATTAGTGTAAATCATACACAAGGAAATTGTTTCTCTTATTATTCAAGATGGGCTCTTCCTTTTGAAATGTAGTGCTTTCATAAAGCTGGTGATATTCACTGATTGTTTATTTTCATATGGCACTCTATACTTGCCTTTTAATGGCTTAAAATGAAAAAAGATCTGGGATGGTTTCTGATGGGCATTGTAGGTAATGTGATAAACCTATCATGTCTAGATAAAAAAGGATACAGTTCAGACTGGCCAAAAATTCACATACAGTGCATTGATCCTAAATCTTTTATTGACAAGGAAAGAGCTGGGGCTAGGATTGGGGCAAGTGTTTGAAAGACCAAACCCTAGGCAATCTCTACAAAATACTTTATCTTCAGGCATATTTTTTTCCTTTCTGAGTTCGTAGGATCACATACACTAAAAAAAAGTCTTGGCAGTTCCTGTTCTATTCCCTTTTGTTGTAAACTCATCCAGAAACAAGATCTACAATGATGCCATAGTTATTGGAGGAAGTCCAGCATTCATGTTTATGTGAAAGGTTGTAAGATATGCGTCTGCCTAGGAGGAGTTCTACTTCCAGCCAGGATGTAGAAAACTGGAGAGAGCGTTGCTCCCACCCTAATAACAAAATAAAAGTACCATGAAATCTAAAGAAAGATAGGGACTTGTGAAGGGAAACAGGATACGAGCACTGGCACACATAGGACAGAATAAGGGAGAAGAGATTCTGGGTGACATACCAGCAGGTAAGAAGAATTCAACTAAATTTAACAAATTGCTAAAGTCTAAGTGTAGTTTAATTTAAGAGTACAGAAAACAATAGAAGCCACAGACACAAGGGAAGGTCATAATCATCCTTATGTTCCAAACTCCCTGGTTGTTCATGAGAAAGATCGGACACAGGGTAGGAGATGAGAGAAAGCTCCAGTGGTAGTGAAGGCCTGGAGAAGGTGGTGGAGGGGCTCCCTATGGGAAAAGCAAAAAGCCCTTCCCAGATAATTCTACCTTAAGCAGGTGGCGAAAAGGTAACTTGTCTCCTCGAGGACACAGATAGAGGTGCACTGTGGCTTAGAAAAGAGCATGTATCTGCCGTGGACCCAGACCATAAAAGGGTTTCTGCTGGTGGGAGAGGAAAAGAAAACTCTTTCTCTGATAAAATTCACCAAAGATCACAGTCTGACCATGAGCAGAATCACTGAGAAAGTGATCTTCAGATGCAGAGATGCAGAGATAGCCTAAAACTGATGTTGGACGAGGATGAGAAAATGCTTCCATCCCCAGCACATACGCACATACACATACCTGCCCTAAGTAACAAGCAACAGAGTCAACTACTGAGGGAGGGTCAAGAGTATTGGGAGACATCTCATCTGAATCACAGGCACACAGGGAAGAGAGAAAGTTGAGGGTGAAGCAGAAGTATTAAGAAAGACAGTTTAGGAAGCCAACCTTTACCTTTAACATAACTGAATTTTTTTAATCAAAGCTGAAAATAAAATTTATTAGAGAAAGTTTTTAAAATAAATGGTCCTAGAACAATTAGATGTCTATATGCAAAATAAATGAATGAATGGATAAATGAAAGATACATGTTTGAAAATGAACAGACAAGCTTCAGACTGGGAGGAAACATTTGCAAACATATATCTGATAAAGGACTTGTATCCACAGTATGTGAAGAGCCCTAAAAATCAATAAGAAAACAAATTACGCAATTAATATGGGCATAACATTTCAAGACACTTGCCCAGAGATATGATGGCAAATAAGACATAGATAAAAAGGCTATGTACAAATTAGTCATTGGGAAAATACAAATGGAAACCGCAATGAAAATCCACTGCACCTATAATGATAACAAAATAAGAAAACAAAAGCCAACCGAACAAAAAATTCCAAGTGCAGAAAATTATGCACAGTAACTAGAACTCTCATAAAATACTGGTAGAAATGCAAAATGTACAGGCAGTTTGGACTAGCATTAGGCAGTTTATTACCAGAGTTAAATATTCATCTACCATAGAATCAAATAATACACACTTTAGTGTTACTGAAGAGAAATGAAAACATTTTCACACAAAACCATGCACGCAAGTGTTTATAGAAGCTATATTCATAACTGTCAAAAGTGGAAATAACACAAATGTCCTTCAAATGATGAATGGATACACCAACTATGGTATGTCTATACAATGGAACACTATTCAGCAATAAGAAAAAAGAAATTATCGATACAAGGAGTAACATGGATGATTTTCCAATGTATTATGCTAAGTGAAAGAAGCTGATCTGAAAAGGCTACATTCAGAATTACTCCCTTTATATTCCTTTCTGGAAAAAGCAAACAAATTATTGGCTGTCAAGTGTTGAGGTAAGGGGAATGGTTGACTACAAAGGGGCAAGAGAAAACTTTTTTTCCAATAATGGAAACATTCTATGTAATTATGGTTTCATGAATCAAAAATGTCAAAACTCATATAACTGTATGCCTAAAAGGGTAAATTTTCTGATTTTTAATGAAACTTTAATAATCTGACTCAAAACAAAAAATATTAAAGATAAGCACAATTGTTATCTTTGCAAAAGTTAACTAAAGGACAATATTTCAAGCATTCCTATTAATACTAAATGAAAATATATTTACAAAATATGATAAATTTCACAGTAATAGAATTATAAGTCTAACAAGTTGGGATCGAAAATACAAATGTTTTTCTAAGGCAGAAATCTGAGTACTCTACAGTAGAATCAAACAGATTTCATGCTTGTAGAATGCAAGTAATAACAAAGAATAATTGTATATTTAATGGAAATGAGCCATTTACATCCTATTAATATTCAGTGAAAGAAAAACACATATACCAATTCTTCCATAATAAACTTCTAACAATTATTCTTTTCATAAAATGACATTGAAGATATAAAACATAAATCATAGGTTTAGATCATACCAGGTTCCCTCTAAATTAAAATACTACAATATAGATCACATCATAACCAATGATCAATGACTAAATACAGTTCATAGATCCCTTCCCACACAAGGATATATGACTGCCAAAAATTAACTTTAGTGGAACAATTAATGTTAAATGTAAATGAAAATATGTTAACAAATAGACCTAGCCCAAATACCTAACATTAGCAATTCTTGCTGTTTTCATTTAAATAACTACTGAATTTCTTTTTAAATGTGGAATAATTTTGTCATGAACTTCACTAAGTTTCTAATAGTCCTACCGACACTAAGCATCTGTTAAGAAGTCTGACACCAATTCTGAGTATATTTTATATCTTTGGGCAAGGATGCCTTTGTATAGTAATAATACTGTCTTTAAAAACATATTATAAAATCCTGTAGAATAATCATGCCATGAATCTCACTTTATTTTTCCAACACATTCGGTAAAATATAGTGAAACAAAACAAGAATGCAAACCCAGTCATCTAAGCAACTGTTTCTTTGAATGTTTTATTGCTTTATTTTTTCCTGAAGGAAAGGATAGTTTATGTGTACCTAGAAAATTTTCTGATTACCTTAATATTTCCTCATAGTACTGTGAAATAAAGTATATAGAATAAAATTACTTCTCCAGTAGGTAGTGATTTGTTGTGCTATTATTTTGGGGATCACTATTTTCAGCATTATAGAGGAAGTCATATTTTAGCTGGACATATGAGATATTAATGGATATTAATTGACACCAACAGCACTTATTTATGGTTGTCTTAAACAATCAGTTTTGTATATGAAGAGAACTTCTAACCAAGCCATTTAGAAATATGAGGTGTGAGTTTTGTTTGAGTCAACCTACTGTCTCTGCAGCACTAGTCATAACATACATTGTCCAATGCTTTATATCTTCATTGATAAATTAAGAAGTTAAAATATATCAGCAATCACAAATAACTTTTGATGAATCATTTTTTGCAGTTTGTGAAGGAATATTTTTACCTTTTCTATGAAATTAAATGTAAAATATAATCTTTCTACAACTAAAGTCATAGTTTAAAAAAAATTACACACTATAAACCAGATCCCAGAAAATTGTTTACTCACAATGGTCTATAAAACAACAGCTAATACTATAGAACCTCCTAAATCATGCTTTCCTAGATATTTAGAGTTTCCACTTAGTTCTTTTAAACCTGTGTTTTCCAAGTGGTTTCCCATTAACTACTTTATTTTCAAATAAGTTATTCTCTTTAGGTCATTTTCCTTCGATATTGGGTATTTATTGTTCCAAGATTAAAAACAGCACAGGCTGGGAGATATATTACAGTTTTCCAGAGATGAAGTTTCAGTGTACACTCAAGTTTTAATTATTGACTTGACAATTATTAGGTTTTAAGGTTTGCTTTTTTTTCTTATTCCTCTCCAGATTAACCTCTAAAATTCAATAAATGTGTTTTATATCCTACTGACAGAGGTCTTTTTGTTTTAACAGCTTTAATTATTTCAATTTGGAACAAGGAATCAAGAAAGCATAATGTGGTAAGAAAAAGCTTACATATTCTTGATAGAAGATAGAGAAACAAGGAATTTCTCCAAAGTGATTCTGTGTATCTTAGATGCATATTCCATTACAGTTATGAGTTAAACTGATTATTGGAGAGTATATTTGAGTAAAGAGGAAACTAGATTGGAGAAGGCACTGGAAAAATCATCAAAGGGTAAAATTGAGGCTCTAACCTTTATTTCTTTTCTGCCTGCCTTCATCTGAAAATTTGATCGCTAATTCATTTCTCTTGATAATTTAAATGCAAAGTGGTTTGATCAGCAAAACATCTACTAAAATTGACCACTTCTTGGGATAGATTTATCAGGGCTTAGATTTTATAAGATAGGTAAAGCTTTCACCCTTTACAGTGTAGTGTGAAATTAAGTGTAAATTTGCCTTTCCTGGGACTGTTTGTACTGTATGTCTTATAACTTTTTGAGGAATAAAAATATTGGTGCTCAATTAAAAATGTTGGGCTTGAGTGCACAGGATGGGAAGGATTTAGATAAGAGAATATCTCAGAGACTCTAAATTTATGCTATGCAAGCTGTCTGTGCTCTACCCATGCCAATCACATTTTCATTGACACATCTGTTGAATCCAGATTAAAACATTTTCTATAACTGCTTCAAACAGCATCAGAATTCTGTATAAATCATTTATCACCCTTCCCCCACCACTGCCCAACAAGAACTCCCCTGAGTTTTACGTAACATTTTTCAGTTGAAAGGACATTTACAGAAAAATATGTACATGCCATAAATTTCAGCAAACACCAAGGAACAATCTGCCTTCATAATTTAGTGTGCAGGCTAAGTAAAAAACAGAACCTCTGGTGAATTATTGTTCCCTGTAGTCATAATGCACCTTGTTTCATTGCCCATAAAGCAATATGAAAAATGGCACTGTGATGGATTCAGTAGTTATACCATATGCCAAGATATTTTCTTGAAAATACCTTCCCTTAAATATCTAACAAAACAGGTAACTCATCATGTGCTGATTCATATGCAAGTCTAAAACATTTCCTGCATACTTGAAAAGGCCCTGAAGGATAATAAAAGGATAACAGGTTGTTAGCATTATTCCTATAATTAAATGTTCAGGAAGTTAGATGGTGGCACTTGTAGGTTCCTAGTGCTTGATTCATAGTCACATAATCATATCCTGCAAAGGATATATGCCCACAACTTTATTACATCTGGATATTAACATGCCATCTGTGACAGAAATTCCAGTGTCTCAGTTGCTTAACATTTAGGAGGTGATGCTATTCTGGAACAATAGTAATATTTTCAAACTAATACAATGTTTGAGAAAGATATCTCCTTTCATTCTCACAATGTTAGTGTAATAATGGCAAATAAGTGGGAAAAAAAATCAAAGTAAGAATCTCTACATTACGGTGGACAATTAAACATTTACTATTATTCAATAATAGTTTAGTAAGATACATTCATTTGAAATGTATGACACAACTATTTTCAAGCTTTACTTTAGAACATATAGATGAATGTAGTTAAGCATGGGACTATACACCCTAAATAATCAGCAGGCATTCTCAACTTACAAAAAATGCTCAACTGAATTTTCATCGTATCAATTTTATCCACTACTCCATCTCCACAGAAAGACCAGGGCTAGATCTATTAAAAAAGACAATAAATACTTCAAATAAATGAATGATTAAAGTATTTTTTAGCATTAAAGCTACTTAAAAAATTATGCTCCAATTATTTCAAGTCTTTCATTAAATTAATGCAATCTGACATTTCTCCCTTTTTCTCATTTCATTCTTTTCTCTCTCATCTTCTTCTTCTTTTATTCTCCACACTCTCTCCCAGAAACTATTGAAAGATAAGAAAGTGCCAAAGGCTAGCTTTTAAAATTTATTAAAAGAAAATAATCTCATAATTCGAAGAAAAAACAATAGAGTAATTAGAAGGAAGTTAAGTTTCACAAAGGAGAAAAAAGAGGCTGTGTGACCATGAAATTATTGTAGATAATTGAGAGCAATCAGTCCCAGGCTTGATCTATGTAGAAAAAAAGAAACGAAAAAAAGAAAGAAAGAAAAGAAAGAAAAGAAAAGAAAAGAAAAGAAAAGAAAGAAAGAAAGAAAGAAAGAAAGAAAGAAAGAAAGAAAGAAAGAAAGAAAGAAAGAAAGAAAGAAAGAAAGAAAGAAAGAAAGAAAGAGAAAGGAGAAAAAGCTGGTAATAACTTTATAGTGAACATACTACTCAATTTCTCTTTGAAAAAGTACATGAAAGTAGGACAACAATCTCAATTTTCTTAATTTAAATGTTTTGTTTTATTTTTGTTTTTACTTTTAACATGATGTATGCTACACAGTAAGTACTTGATAGGTATTTTTTCATTGTTGATAAACATAATACTCCATATTCTTAAAAAAAATAGACTGTCTATGTTAGCTCACAGTTGTACTGTGACACACCATTAAATTGTGCTAAAATGGTACATAATTAAATATTCACTGTGAATATGATATTGGGCATGAAGTTTGATTTAAAGTTATTTCCCTGTTGGTTGCTTGATCTTGGGGAATTCATTTAATCTCTGAGGTTTTCTCATCTCTAAATGAGGACATTATCAATATGTTCTTCCAGATCTACTATGTTGATTAAGAAGACAATGATAAAGTCCAGTGCACACTGTATACAGTAAAATAAACACTTACTAAGACCAGATTTATTTTCCTTTACTGGAGAAACTTGCACAGTGTTAGGTCAGGCGTGTGAGACTCGGCTATTTTCCATGAGATGATTGTGGAAATGTAAATTTGTCCAAGAAGTAAACATCAATTGAAACTTGGAAAACACAGTCCCCAAAAGCTTGGACTAGTCAATCCCAAGATAGTTAATATGACACATCAGTAAGCATAACATACTTGTAAAGTATTTCTATCCTGTTTTATGTCAGGATAGATTGTGCATGCTTGCTACTTCGTAAAAAATTTTATTGGACATTGAGGAAGCTGTTTTTGTCTGCAACCCACCCTCAGAAATCAAAATGAGAAACGAAAAGATGTACTAGGATGTCTTAACTGTCAATGGTTTGGGGTTTACAAAAGACTGCCAAGTCACCTCACTCATAGGAAAATACTGACTATATCTTGTTTGTGAAGTTTGTCAATAGATAAACCACAATATTTGCCCCTCCAAAGACAGTAGGAAAGGAATCTCTATAGTTCAGAGTTTGAAAACGTTGAAGAAATCTCCCTCTGATAGTAGGACTATAAATTAATATGTTCTTGTGTAGAAAATAAATTGGCTTTGTTGAAAAATGACATGACTCATGTTTGTCTCTTACAGTGCTGATGACTCACTGCTCCATGAATATAAACTATTCATTTGAGGCTTATCAAGAAGTGAATCTCTTCTGATCTCAGGCCAAAAAGTCTCTTAGTGTCTTAGTCATTTACAGATGATTAAACTCTCTCTTCATATTGCAGTATTATAACCTGGTATGTACTCATTGTTCTGGCAACAGTACATTATTTGGACCAAACTGATGCTGATTTTTAAAGTTTAATTTTGCAAGTTTTCAAATAAGCCCACAATTTGGGAGATTCTACCTTCATTTAATCCTTATATAATCATAATTTCCTGTTCATAGATTGTGAAATTTCTTCATCTAAAAATTACCCTTTTTATTGTGATTTATTATGGATTTACTGGGAAAGCATTAAATATTTTCATTTTTCAAATATGAATTAGAACTCCCAGTGGGTACCATATCTTAACCTAACTGAACCTGAGTATAACATAATAAGCAGGTATAGTAATGCAGGTTGTCCCCTGCAACTGTGTATTTGCAAATTAAGATATCAAGTTTAGCTTGATTTGC
The DNA here is from genome assembly GCF_965194825.1 of Balaenoptera physalus. Classification (NCBI taxonomy): domain Eukaryota; kingdom Metazoa; phylum Chordata; class Mammalia; order Artiodactyla; family Balaenopteridae; genus Balaenoptera; species Balaenoptera physalus. The sequence continues at coordinate 112,353,726 of NC_138891.1, read as the reverse complement.
CCTTTGACTCCATTTTAATTCCAGGCACATGAGTCTATATGTCTTAGTTATAAAAATGGTTATTATAGTAACATGACTTCTAGATCTTATGGAAGCCACCTACTTCTCTTCAGAATATTCAGCTAAGTTTTTTGGTCTAATGAGATTGATCATATGATAACATTTAGGGTTATTAACAGCTGCAAATAATATATCTGTTTCTCCTAATCAATTACTTTACTGTAAGCTAATGGTCAATTATTATAATAACTGAAACAATTTATGAGGTAAATTCTTTACTGATGCCCAAAATGCTCAACCACTTATATGAGCAAGATGAATACAATATGTATATAATATACATATTTTATTAGAAAATAAATATACCATCACAATTTATGTGCCAATTGCTAATTAAAAGCAACGTTGGTGATGATTATTTCTGATGTCCTTTTCCATTTGAGTACATCAGAGAGGTGATTTGGGAGATATAAAACAAATTCCTTTACCTTCCTTTTTTTCTTCATTTCTCCTCTTCTTGACATTAATAATATTAATCTAGAAAATAAAATATCTAATTTTTTACATTATATTTTTGCACAATATATTGCTTCTTATATAAAAAATTCTAGTGTCATTTAACTTCTTAATATTCTGAGGGTTGATGGATTTTATTTTGTTTTTAGAATACAAACACTTTCAACAATTTTGTCCTTAAATGCATTTAATTTAGAGCAAATTATATTTAAAACCACATTATTAAAAATTCACACTTACTGACTTTTGTTTGATTCTTGGAAGCCCCATTAATAGTTCAAAGAATTGTGAATTAATAGAATAAGTACTGGATTAGTGTCTTATCTCATTCATAGCGATGTCTGAGGCCTTGAGCAAGACACCTATCATCTCTAAGACATTTCTATTTATAGGTAGGCTGGAACAAATGTAAATATTCTACATTTTTTTTAAGGAAAAAAATTTTTTATTCTCAATGTTTTTCCATGATGTTGGTAGGAATAGAGTGAGTGAAAGAGACTGCTAAATTTCAAAATGTATAGAAGGGAACAGATTTACCCTCCTGCCAGAAATAAGTAAAAGTTAAAATATAAGAAGCAACAGTGTGCAGACGTAGGACATCAGGCAGTAAAGGACAGTGACCTTACAGAGAGGAAACAATCAAGGTGAGCACTGTGACTGCCCCTGCTACTGCCTGATAAGAGTCTTCAACTGGAACAGGAGGATGGGTGAACTCTAGGAGGAACTTGGCAATGTCCTTGAGTTGAGGAGATGAAGTTGGCAGTCTGGGAAGGCCAAGATGACTGGAGTTTGCATGGGATAATACCAAAGAGGAGAGAGCTGCACAGAGATCTACAGTCCTAGGTGAATAGTCATTTGTTTATGCACGGGAGGAAATTGCATGAGGTTGGTAAAAGAACCACACGAATGGAGAAAAGGGCACAATTTCAACTTTCACAAGGGCTGGAAATAGTTTGTAATCCCACAAGGAAGAGGGAAAATCCTCATAATTTATAGGGCATCAGGTAAGTATCCAGAAAGTTATTGCCTCAATAGTTGGGAAAAATTAGCTTTTGACTAAAGGCTGCTCTGGTCCTGCCTAACAAAGTTTATATGTAAGCTTACAAGGATCAAATCATTTCCCAGTAAGTTACCATGCTCCAAAGTAAAGCTTACTATTTATAAAAACACAAAATTATTCACCACCCAATAAGGTAAAACTCACAATATCTGCCATTCAATAAAAAATTACAAAGCATGCAAAAAAGGAAGAAAATATGACCCATAATGGGGAGAAAAACCAATCCCCAATGGAAACAGACATAGATGGGAATTAGATGGTGGAATTAGTAGGCTAAAATATTAAAAGAGCTATTAATAGATAACTAATGAAAACCTACTGTATAGCACAGGGAACTCTACTCAGTGCTCTGTGGTGACCTAAATGGGAAGAAAATCCAAAACAGAGGGGATATATGTATATGTATTGTTGATTCACTTTGCTGTACAGTAGAAACGAACATGATATTGTAAAGCAACTATATTCCATTAAAAATTTTCTAAAAAAGTGAATCTGAAAATAAAATATACACCAATATTTCTCATGAATATATGCAGAAATCATCAATAAAATATTAGCAGGCCAAACAGCAACATGTAAATAGGAATATACACAATGTTCAATCAACTATAATTAGCAAATGAGCTAATCAAGGTCAGAGGATACAATGTCAATATTTATATTATATTTCTATATAATAGTAGTAAACAATATGAAAATTAATAAAATAATTTCATCAATAATAACACATCAAAAATAATAAAATAATAAAGAATAAATGTAACAGAAAAGTGAAACCATGCACAATAGAAACTACAAAACATTAATAAGATGAATTTTTTTGAAAATCAAAATAATTGGAGCCACATTGGATTTTCACAGGTTGGAAGATTGATTTTACTAAAGAAGATATATGATATACCAAAGGGGAGAAGGAAGGGGGGTGGGACAAATTAGGGGTATGGGGTTAATAGATACAAACTACTATGTATAAAATAGATAAGCAACAAGGATATACTGTATAGCACTGGGAATTATAGTCATTTTCTTACAGTAACCTATAATGGAGTATAATCTGCAAAAATACTGAATCACTGCACTGTATAACTCAAACTAACATAATTTGTAACTCAACTATACTTCAATTTAAAAAAAAAAGCAAAAGATGCTCAACACTAGTCATTAGGAAAGTGTAACTCAAAACTATAATGAAATGCCACATCACACCCACTAGAATGACTGCTATTAAAAAGAAAGGCAATAACAAGTGTCAATGAGAATGTGGACAAAATTAGAACTTCAACATTGCTATTAGGTAAGTTAAATGTTGCAGTCACTTCAGAAAATATTTTGGCAGTCTTAAAATGTTTAAAAATATGTTTATCATATGACTAAGCAATTCCACATCTAAATATTTACCCTAGAAAAATGAAGACAAATATCCACATAAATAGTTGTATGGGAACATTTATAACAAATTATTCATAATAGACAAAAAAGTGGAAATAATCCAAATGTTTTATAGATTAATGAATGGATAAACATAATAAACAGAACTGTATATTCATACAATGGAATATTATTCATCAATAAAAGAGAAGAAAGTACTAATACATGTAGGAACTACAAAAACACTATGTTAAGTGAAAAAGCCAAACATATAAAATTATCAAATATTATATGATTTCATTTATATGAAATGTCCAGAAAAGACAAACCTATAGATAAATAAAGTAGACTCTTGGTGCCTGGGGCTAAAGGTAAGAATGGGAAGTGACTGCAGATGAGCATAAGAGATCTTCTGGGTGCAAAGGAAATGTTCTAAATGTGGATTGTTTCACAATCTGTAATGTGATGGTTTTAAAATTCTGTAAATTCACTAAAAATTTTGGATTGTACACTTAAGAAACACCAATTTTATGCTATGAAAATTAAATCTCAAGATTTTTTTTAAAAAATAAAGGAGCAAAACACCAATCAGTTCTAGATCAACTTCAGTTTGCCAAATACAGTGTAATGGGATTCCCTAATGAGAGAAGATGAGGATAAAAAAAAGTTAAAGAAATAATAGCTGAAAATGTTCCAAATTTGATAAAAATTATTAACCCATACTTCCAAGAAGCCAAAAGGATCCCAAGCATAAGAAACAAGAAAATAGCTACACAAGACACATCATAATCAAATGGCTTAAAAGAGTAATAAAGAGAAGATTTTAAGAACAGCCAAAGTAAAAATAAACATTGCATAGAGAATGATGACAGGCTTCCTGACAGAAGCAAAATGACTAGAAGACCATAGAGCAAAATATTTCAAGTATTTAATGTCAACCCAGAAATCTCCACCTAGCAAAAATATCCTTCAAAAATAAAGGAAAAATAAGACTTTTTACAAACATGTAAAAGTTAAAATAATTTATCACCAGCAGTTCTGTATTACAAAAAAATTTAAAGGAAGTCATTCAGGAAAAGAAAAATAATACCAGATGGAAATTTGGTACTACTCAAAGAAATAAAGGACACTGATACTGGTAATTGTATAGGCAAATATAAAAATAATTTTATTTTTATTTTATTATCTCTTTAAAATTGAGGTCTATAGTCCAATACTGACAATGTAATTAAGACTTATAACCTATATAGAAATAAAATACATGACAAGGGTGACACAAAGGCCAGGTAGGGAAAATAGAAATATACTGTTATAAGGTTATTATAATATATATAAAATGGGATAATATTACTTGAAGGTAGGCTGTGATAAGAAAAAAACATATATTATAAACTCTAATTAAGTCAAAAAATGACAAGTCTATTTGTCCCTTGACAAGGGACAAATAGACTACAAATATCAAGATAGACAATTTAAACACAAATATCAATAATCATATTAAATACAAATAGTCTAAACAATCCAATTATAAGGCAGAGATCGTTATACTGGATTAAAAGAAATTAAGCCCTAACTTCATGGTCTCTGTAAGAAACCCACTGTAAATATAAATATACCAATGTGTTAGAGGGAAAGTATGGGGAATGTTGTCTTGCTATCTCTAATACAAAGAAAACTTCATTGGTTATATTAAGATCAGACAAAGTAGTTTTTAGAGCTACAGGCATTTCCTGAGATAAAGATGCTATTTAATGATCATAACACTTTCAATTCAACAGGAGGACAAAGCAATTCTAAATATTATTGCACCTGATAAAAGTGTTTCAAAATAAATTTTAAAAAATGGATAAAACTATAAAAAGGAATTAAACAAATTGTTAATCGAGATTGAATATTTCAACACTCCACTCTCAATGACTGATAGAACAAGTAGCTAGAAACTCTGCTTACGGAACACTTAAATAACTGAATTAGTTAACTTGACATATATAACATTTATAAAACATTTAACCAGTACATAGTAAAATATTCATTTTTGTCAAGAGAATTCTTGTACCTATACTAATGTAGTCCATATTTGGGGCACAAACAAGTGTCAATATATTTTAAAGGACTTATACAAAGTATCTCTTTTGGACAACAATATAATTAAAGTAGAAATTAAAAAATAGAAAAATATCTGAAAAAATATCCTAATATCTTGAAACTAAATTACATACTTCTAAATAACTGATGGGTTAGAGAAGAAATCAAGCGGGAAATTATAAAGCATTTTTTACAGAAAAAAAATTTAAAATACAGTATTAAAATTTGTGTTTTAAGGCATTAGTGCATTCTTATAAGAAGATTTATAGCACTAAATTTCAATATTTTAAAAGAAAAAGGTCTTAAATCAATGTCTCAGCTTGCCCCTTAATCATCTTGAAAAAGAAGAGAAAATTACACATAAAGAAAGCAGAAGAAAAGAAAAGCAATAGAGAAATTCAATAACAGCAAAGCTGTTTAAAAAAAAACCATGAAATCGATATAACTAGCCACAATGATCAGGCAAAAAACAGGGAAGGCACAAATTACCAATATCAACAATGAAAGAGGAATCATCATAACTGTTTCTGCAGATATTAAAAGAATAATAGGGGACTTCCCTGGTGGCACAGTGGTTAAGAATCCACCTGCCAATGCAGGGGACACGTGTTCGAGCCCTGGTCTGGGAAGATCCCACAAGTCTCGGAGCAACTAAGCCCACGTGCCACAACTACTGAGCCTGTGCTCTAGAGCCCGCAAGCCACAACAACTGAGCCTGTGTGCCACAACTACTGAAGCCCATGTGCCTAGAGCCCACACTCTGCAACAAGAGAAGCCACCACAATGAGAAGCCTGCACACTGCAATGAAGAGTAGCCACCACTTGCCATAAGTAGAGAAAGCCCACACGCAGAAATGAAGACCCAACGCAGCCAAAAATAAATAATAAATAAATAAAGAATAATAAGTAAATATTTTGCACAACTTTATCCTAATATAATTGACAACTTTTAAAGAAACATGGAATTTTTTTTGAAGGATACATATTTTGAAAGCTTACTTGAGAAGAAACCAACAACCTGAATACCCTCATATCTATTAATAATTAAATTTGAGGTTGAAATCCTATCCACAAAGAAAATTCCAGACCCAGATGGCTTCACTGATAATTTCTATCAAATATTAAGAAATAAATAACAATTCTTCACAGAGTTTTCAATAAAATTGAATTATATGATGCTGACATCACCCTGAAATACAAACTAGAAATACAGAACACAAGAAAAGAATATTATAAACCAATATCCCATATGAATATTGATATAAGTATAATGAATGTTGGGTGGTATAAAGGGGATAGTCTCAGTGAGAGACCTAAGCATGAAAGTACAGCCAATCAACTACTGTGCCAGAAATTTTATAGAATTTTCAGAAATCTGCAGATAAAAATAGCATCAAGAATTTGGTTATGAAAGTGGAAAACAGTTTAGGAATCAAAGCAGGAAAATTTGCAGATATTCTATTTCTTGATCTTGCATCAGTGTTGTTGAAGAAAGGAGGGAAATCTAACACATACTTGGCTGCTAATAGTAGTAATTGCTGTAGGAGTACAGATCCTCTGAGTAGCAGATGTCATGATTCAATTAATGATTAAACATGCATGGCTTTTATTATGGGACATACCTGTGAGAGAAATGAGGAAGGAGTAGGATGAGAACTGGAGACCTGGCATATCCTGTCTAAGTCTGACCCTGAATGCTATGGACTAAATATTTGTATTCCCCCAAAATTTATATGTTGAAATCCTAACCACCAATATGATGATATTAGGAGGTAGAGCATTTAGGAGGTGATTAGGTAGTGAGGTTAAAGCCTTCATAGATAGGATTAGTGCACTTATAAGAGGGATCCCAGAGAGCTCTCTTGCCCTTTCTACTATGTAAGGCCACAGCGAGAAGGTGACCATCTATGAACCAGGAAGCAAATGGCTCTCACCAGACACCCAATCTGTCAGTGTCCTGATCTTGACCAGCCTCCAGAACTGTGAGAAATAAATGTTTGTTGTTTAAGTCACCAATCTATGATATTTCTATTATATCAGCCCAAATGAACTAAGAGAAGAATGGAGGCAAGTAGTTTAGGTAGAAGCAAACTAGACAGTCATTTCATCTAAGGGAAGTTTAACAAAGTCATCATGGAGTTCTCAACCCAAATCCACGTAACAGAAGAAATCTGTCCCTCAGGAACTGGACCTGCCTTAGTGCATAAGCTACTCCCTCACCTCCACCCCAACTTAGAGGAGCTGAAGGAGAAGGAAGCATGGTCTCAGTGAAAACATGGACGTGGGTTTCAGACTATAGGAACTGGGGGCCTTAGCAAATTATTCTTACAGTTGGAGATCTGTGAGGTGTTACCTCATGGTTACCTAGTCCATCCTTTGTGCTAGGTAGATATATAATTTTCTTCAGAGGTTTGGGGAGCAACTTCTCTATAGTTGCTGTGGGTCTTTCCTCCCACTTAGGAGAGGAAGGTTAGTGACATGAACTGCAACCTCTGTTGCTACATTTGATCTTGGGGCTGCCACTCATACTAACACTCTTCTTCCTTTGTTCTAAATTTCCCTGTTTAAGGTTCCCTCATGCTCATTTGCTCAGGTCTTGGTGCCTGCTTGTTTTATGATCCATACCTTCATTCCTGAGTTATCTGAACCCATGATAATCATATCCTTCTCAATCTGGAGTTGTTACTCGTGTTTTTCTCACAATTATAACCCTTCAAGGAATTTTGTCAAACACATTATCTGTTTTTTTTAAAAATTAAAACCATCTTAGCGTGAAGAGGTATTTCATTGTGGTTTTGATTTGTATTTCCTTGATAGTTAACGATGATGAAAATCTTTTCATGTGATTATGGGCCATTTGATAACATTGGAGAAATGTCTATTCAGATTGACATTTTAAAACTGAAATTTTGTATTTTTATTATTGAGCTGTGAGGATTCTTTATAGATCCTAGATAAAAGTCCTTCATCAGATATGTGATATGCAAAAATCCTCCATTATTTTGTCTGTTTTCACTTTCTATGCTGTCCTTTGAAGCACAAGTTTAAAAATTTTTTATTGGAGTTGATGTATAATATTATATTAGTTTCAGGTGTACAAGAAATAACTTGATATTTTTATGGATTATATTTCATACAAAGTTATTATAAAATATTGACTATATTCCTTGCGCTATACATATATCCCTGTATTTTTTTTTTTTCTGTCATGAGGGTTTTTTTTTTTTTTAACATCTTTATTGGAGTATAATTGCTTTATAATGTTGTGTTACTTTCTGCAGTATAACAAAGAGAATCAGCTATATATATACATATATCCCCATCTCCCCTCCCTCTTGCATCTCCCTCCCACCCTCCCTAACCCACCCCGCTAGGTAGTCACAAAGCACCAATCTGACCTCCCTGTACTATGCAGCTGCTTCCCACTAGTTATCTATTTTACATTTGGTAGCATATATATGTTAATGTTACTCTTTCACTTTGTCCCAGTTGACCCCTCCACCTCCCTGTGTCCTCAAGTCCATTCTCTATGCCTGCACATTTATTCCTGTCCTGCCCTAGGTTCATCTGAATGATTATTTCTTCTTTTTTAGATTCCATATGTATGTGTTAGCATACTGTATTTGTTTTTCTCTTGCTGACTTACTTCACTCTATATGACAGACTCTAGGTCCATCAACCTCACTACAAATAACTCAATTTCATTCCTTTTTATGGGTAATATTCCACTGTATATATGTTCCACATATTATTTATCCATTCATTTGTCGATGGACACTTAGGTTGCTTCCATGTCCTGGCTATTGTAAATTGTGCTGCAATTAACATTGTGGTACATGTCTCTTCTTGAATTATGCTTTCTCAGGGTCTATGCCCAGTAGTGGGATTGCTGGGTCATATGGTAGTTCTATTTTTAGTTTTGTAAGGAACCTCCACAGTGGCTGTATCAATTCACATTTGCACCAACAGTGCAAGAGGGTTCCCTTTTCTCCACACCATCTCCAGCAGTTATTGTTTGTAGATTTTGTGATGATGGCCATGCTGACTAGTGTGAGGGGATACCTCATTGTAGTTTTGATTTGCATTGCTCTAATGATTAGTGACTTTGAGCATCTTTTCATGTGTTTGCTGGCAATATGTATATCTTCTTTGGAGAAATGTCTATTTAGGTCTTCTGCCCATTCTTGGATTGGGTTGTTTGTTTTTTCAATACTGAGCTGCATGAGATGCTTGTCTATTTTGGAGATTAATCCTTTGTCAGTTGCTTCGTTTACAAATATTTTCTCCCATTCTGAGGGTTGTCTTTTCCTCTGGTTTATGGTTTCCTTTGCTGCCCAAAAGCATTTAAATTTCAATAGGTCCCATTTGTTTATTTTTGTTTTTATTTCCATTTCTCTAGGAGGTGGGTCCTAGAGATACATATGTATATGTAATAGAGTGGTCTGCCTATGTTTTCCTCTAAGAGTTTTATAGTGTCTGGCCTAACATTTATGTCTTTAATCCATTTTGAGTTTATTTTTGTGTATGGTGTTAGGGAGTGTTCTAATTTCCCATTCTTTTGCATGTAGCTGTCCAGTTCTCCCAGCACAGATTATTGAAGAGGATGTCTTTTCTCCATTGTATATTCTTGCCTCCTTTATCAAAGATAAGGTGACCATATGTGCGTGGGTTTATCTCTGGGTTTCCTATCCTGTTCCATTGATCTATATATCTGTTTTTGTGCCAGTACAATACTGTCTTGATTACTGTAGCTTTGCAGTATAGTCTGAAGTCAGGGAGCCTGATTCCTCCAGCTCCATTTTTCTTTCTCAAGATTGCTTTGGCTATTCAGGGTCTTTTGTGTTTCCATACAAATTGTGAAATTTTTTGTTCTAGCTCTGTGAAAAATACCATTGGTAGTTGGATAGGGATTGCATTGAATCTGTAGGTTGCTTTGGGTAGTATAGTCATTTTCCAATGCTGATTCTTCCAATACAAGAGCATGGTAAACCTCTCCATCTGTTTGTATCGTCTTTAATTTCTTTCATCAGTGTCTTATAATTTTCTGCATATAGGTCTTTTGTCTCCTTAGGTAGGTTTATTCCTAGGTATTTTATTCTTTTTGTTGCAGTGGTAAATGGGAGTGTTTCCTTAATTTCTCTTTCAGGTTTTTCATCATTAGTGTATAGGAATGCAAGAGATTTCTGTATATTAATTTTGTATCCTGCTACTTTACTAAATTCAGTGATTAGCTCTAGGAGTTTTCTGGTAGCATCTTTAGAATTCTATGTATAGAATCTTTAGATACTATGTATAGTATCATGTCATCTGCAAACAGTGACAGTTTTACTTCTTCTTTTCTGATTTGGATTCCTTTTATTTCTTTTTTTTTTCTCTGATTGCTGTGGCTAACACTTCCAAAACTATGTTGAATAATTGTGGTGAGAGTGGGCAACATTGTCTTGTTCCTGAACTTAGAGGAAATGGTTTCAGTTTATCACCATTGAGAACGATGTTCTCTGTGGGTTTGTCATATATGCCTTTTATTATGTTGAGGAAAGTTCCCTCTATGCCTGCTTTCTGGAGAGTTTTTACCATAAATGGGTGTTGAATTTTGTCAAAAGCTTTTTCTGCATCTATTGAGATGATCATATGGTTTTTATCCTGCAATTTTTTAATATGGTATATCAAACTGATTGATCTGTATACATTGAAGAGTCCTTGCATTCCTGGGATAAACCACACTTGGTCATGGTGTATGATCCTTTTAATGTGCTGTTGGATTCTGTTTGCTAGTATTTTGTTGAGGATTTTTGCATCTATGTTCATCAGTGATATTGGCCTGTAGTTTTCTTTTTTTGTGACATCTTTGTCTGCTTTTGGTATCAGTGTGATGGTGGCCTTGTAGAATGAGTTTGGGAGTATTCCTCCCTCTGCTATATTTTGGAAGAGTTTGAGAAGGATAGGTGTTAGCTCTTCTCTAAATGTTTGATAGAATTCACCTGTGAAGCTATCTGGTCCTGGGCTTTTGTTTGTTGGAAGATTTCTAATCACAGTTTCAATTTCAGTGTTTGTGATTGGTCTGTTTATATTTTCTATTTCTTCCTGGTTCAGTCTCGCAAGGTTGTGCTTTTCTAAAAATTTGTCCGTTTCTTCCAGGCTGTCCATTTCATTGGCATATAACTGCTTGTAGTAATCTCTCATGAACCTTTGTATTTCTGCAGTGTCAGTTGTTACTTCTCCTTTTTCAGTTCTAATTCTGTTGGTTTGAGTCTTCTCCCATTTTTCTTGATGAGTCTGGCTAATGGTTTATCAATTTTGTTCATCTTCTCAAAGAATCAGCCTTTAGTTTTATTGATCTTTGCTATTGTCTCCTTCATATCTTTTTCATTCATTTCTGATCTGATCTTTATGATTTCTTTCCTTCTGCTAACTTTGGGGATTTCTTTGTTCTTCTTCTTCTTCTTTCTCTAATTGCTTTAGATGTAAGGTTAGGTTGTTTATTTGAGATTTTTCTTGTTTCTTGAGATAGGATTGTATTGCTATAAACTTCCCTCTTAAAACTGCTCTTGCTGCATCCCATAGGTTTTGGGGTATTGTGTTTTCATTGTCATTTTTTTCTAGGTATTTTTTGATTTCCTCTTTGAATTCTTCAGTGATCTCTTGGTTATTTAGTAGAGTATTGTTAGGTTCCATGTATTGGTAATTTTTACAGATTTTTTTCCTGTAATTGATATCTAGTCTCATAGTGTTGTGGTCCAAGAAGATACTTGATTAGATTTCAATTTTCTTAAATTTACCAAGGCTTGATTTGTGACCCAAGATATGATCTATCCTGGAGAATGTTCCATGCTCAATTGAGAAGAAATTGTATTCTGTTATTTTTGGATGGAATGTCCTATAAGTATCAATTAAGTCCATTTTGTTTAATATGTCATTTAAAGCTTGTGTTTCCTTATTTTCATTTTGGTTGATCTGTGCATTGGTGAAAATGGGGTGTTAAAGTCCCCTACTATGATTGTGTTACTGTCAATTTCCCTTTCTATGGCTGTTAGCATTTGCCTTATGTATTGAGGTGCTCCTATGTTGGGTGCATAGATATTTACACTTATTATATCTTCTTGCTGGATTGATCCCTTGATCATTATGTAGTGGCCTTCTTTGTCTCTTGTAATAGTCTTTATCTTAAAGTTTATTTTGTCTGATATGATAATTGCTACTCTAGCTTTCCTTTGATTTCCATTTGCATGGAATATTTTTTTCCATCCCCTCACTTTCAGTCTGTATGTGTCCCTAGGTCTGAAGTGGGTGTCGTGTAGACAGCATATATACGGGTCTTGTTTTTGTATCCATTCAGCCAGTCTATGTCTTTTGGTTGGAGTATTTAATCCATTTACATTTAAGGTAATTATTGATATGTATGTTCCTATTACCATTTTCTTAATTATTTTGGGTTTGTTATTGTAGGTCTTTCCTTCTCTTGTGTTTCCTGCCTAGAGTAGTTTCTTTAGTATTTCTTGGAAAGCTGGTTTGGTGGTGCTGTATTCTGTTAGCTTTTGCTTGTCTGTAAAGGTGTTAATTTCTCTGTGGAATCTGAATAAGATCCTTGCTGCATAGGGTCATCTTGGTTGTAGGTTTTTCCCTTTCATTGGTTTAAATATGTCCTGCCACTGCATTCTGGCTTGCAGACTTTCTGTGAAAGATCAGCTGTTAATCTTATGGGGATTCCCTTGTATGTTATTTGTTGCTTTTCCCTTGCTGCTTTTAATATTTTTTCTTTGTATTTAGATAGTTTGATTAATACGTGTCTTGGCATGTTTCTCCTTGGATTTATCCTGTAGGGGACTCACTGTGCTTCCTGGATTTCGGTGACTATTTCCTTTCCCATATTAGGGAAGTTTTCAACTATAATCTCTTCAAATATTTTCTCAGACCCTTTCTTTTTCTCTTCTTCTGGGACCCCTATAATTCAAATGTGCATTTAATGTTGCCCCAGAGGTCTCTGAGACTGTCCTCAATTCTTTTCATTCTTTTTTCTTTATTCTGCTCTGTGGTAGTTATTTCCATTATTTTATCTTCCAGGTGACTTATCCATTCTTTTGCCTCAGTTATTCTGCTACTGATTCCTTCTAGAGAATTTTTAATTTCATTTATTGCATTCTTCATCATTGTTTGTTTGCTCTTTAGTCCTTTAAGGTCCTTGTTAAACGTTTCTTGTATTTTCTCCATTCTGTTTCCAAGATTTTGGATCATCTTTACTATCATTACTCTGAATTCTTTTTCAGGTAGACTACCTATTTCCTCTTCATTTGTTTGGTCTGGTGAGTGTTTACATTGCTCCCTCATCTGCTGTGTATTTCTCTGTCTTCTCGTTTTGTTTATATTTCTGTGTTTGGGGTCTCCTTTTTGCAGGCTTCAGGTTCATAGTTCCCATTGTTTTTAGTGTCTGCTCCCAGTAGGTTAGGTTGGTTCAGTGGGTTGTGTAGACTTCCTGGTGGAGGGGACTGGTGTCTGTGTTCTGGTGGATGAGGCTGGATCTGGTCTTTCTGGTGGGCAGGACAGTGTCCAGTGGTGTGTTTTGGGGTGTCTGTGAACTTAGTATGATTTTAGGCAGCCTCTCTGCTAATGGGTGGGGTTGTGTTCCTGTCTTGCTAGTTGTTTGGCATGGGATGTCCAGCAGTGGAACTTGCTGGTCATTGAGTGGAGCTGCATCTTAGCATTGAGACAGAGATCTCTGGGAGATCTCTCGCTGATTGATATTACATGGGATCAGGAGGTCTCTGGTGGTCTAATATGCTGAACTCAGCTCTCCCACCTCAGAGGCTCAGGCCTGACACCTGGCCAGAGCACCAAGCCCCTGTCAGCTACATGGATCAGAAGAAAAGGGAGAAATAGAGAAAGAAAAAAAAAATTAGAATAAAAATATAAAATAAATAAATAATTTTTAAAAAAAGAAGAGAGCAACCAAACCAATAAACAAATCTAACAATGATAACAAGTGCTAAAATGCTATACTAAGATAAACAGAAAAATCAGAAACAAATCAGTCACAGACAGCCAACCCCAAGTCTACAGTTCCTCCCAAAGTCCACTGCCTCAATTTTGCGATGATTCATTGTCTGTTCAGGTATTACACAGATGCAGGGTACATCAAGTTGATTGTGTGGATTTAATCTGCTGCTCCTGAGCCTGCACAGAGGAATTTCCCCTTCTCTTCTTTGTTAGCACAGCTCAGCTTTGGTTTTGATCCCACCTCTGCGTGTAGGTCGCCCTAAGGCATCTGTTCCTGCCCAGATAGGATGGGGTTAAGGGAGCGGCTGATTGGGGGCTCTGGCTCACTCATGCTTGGTGGGGAGGGAGGGGTATGGTAGCTATAATTGGAATACAGGGTTAGCCTGCGGAGGCAGAGGCCCGCGTGATGTTGCAACAGCCTGAGGCACACCATGTTTTCTCATGGGGAACTTGTCCCTGGATCACGGGACCATGGCAGTGGTGGGCTGCACAGCCTCCTGGGGGTATGGATAGTGACCTGTGCTTGCACACAGTGTTCTTGTTGGCTGCAGCAGCAGCGTTAGCATTTCATGCCCGTCTCTGGGGTCCGAGCTGATAGTCATGCCCTGCGTCTGTCTCTGGAGCTTGTTTAGGTAGTGCTCTGTCTTCTGTGGACAGACAGGGGAGGAATCCCCTCTCCTCGTGCACCCCAAAACAATGGTCTCTTGACCCTTAGGCAGTTCCAGACTTTTTCCCAGACTCCCTCCCTGCTAGCTTTGGTGCACTAGCCCCCTTCAGGCTGTGTTCTCGCAGCCAACCCCAGTCCTCTCCCTGGGATCTGACCTCTGAAGTCCTAGCCTCAGCTCCCAGCCCCCACCCACCCTGGCGGGTGAGCAGACAAGCCTCTCAGGCTGGTGAGTGTTGGTCGGCACTGATCTCTGTGCAGGTATCTCTCTGCTTTGTCCTCTGCACCCCTGTTTCTGCACTCTCCTCTGTGGCTCAGAAGGTTCCCCCCTGCCCACCCCCCATGTCCACCAGTGAAGGGGCTGCCTAGTGTATGGAAACTTGTCCTCCTTCACAGCTTCCTCCCAGAGGTGCAGGTCCAGTCCCTATTCTTTTGTCTCTGTTTTTTTCTTTTTTCTTTTGCCCTACCCAGGTACATGGGGATTTTCTTGCCTTTTGGGAAGTCTGAGTCTTCTGCCAGTGTTCTGTTAGTGTACTGTAGGAGTTGTTCCACATGTAGATGTATTTTTGATGTATTTGTGGAGAGGAAGTTGATCTCCACGTCTTAATCCTCCGCCATCTTGAAGGTCTCCCCTATCCTTGTAACTTATTTTATACCTAGTAGTCTATACTTCTTAATCCCCTTCAACTATTTTGCCCCTCCCCCCACTCTTTACGCTATGGTCACTACTAGTTTGGTCTCAATATCTGTGAATCTGTTGCTGTTTTGTCATATTTGTTCATTTTATTTTTTAGTTTACACATATAAGTGAAAATATTCAGTATTTGTCTTTCTCTGTCTGACTTATTTCACTAAGCATAAGACCTTCCAGATGCATCCATGTTGCCACAAATGGAAAACTTTTATTAGTTTTTATGGCTGAGTAATATTCCATTATATATATATGTGTGTATATATATACATATATATATATATATATATAATTTATTACTGATTTTATTTAATTACCAGTAATCCGTCTGCTCAGATTTTCTATTTCTTTCTGATTCAGTCTTAGAAGATTTTATGTATCTAAAAATGTATCCATTTCTTATAGGTTTCCAATTCCTTGGTGTATAACTGTTTGTAGTATTCTCTTATGATTGTGTGTATTTCTGTGATAGTGGTTGTAACTTCTCTTTCATTTCTAATTTTATTTATTTGGGCTCTCTTTTTTCTTGATGAGGTTGTCTAAAAGTTTACCAATTTTATCTTTAAAAAAAGACAGTTCTTCGTTTCATTGATCCTTTCTGTTGTTTTGGGGGTCTCTATTTTATTTATTTCTGCTCTGCTGTTTATTATTTCCTTCCTTCTGCTGGCTTTGGGCTTTGTTTTTTGCTTCTTTTCCTAATTCCTTTAGATGGGAATCATTTTGTATATACGTACATGTGTTACAGGGTCTTTCTCCTCCTAGGGACTCGGCCAGGATTTCAGGCAATGGGTTCTGAGGCCAAAAATCGCCTCTATTTGGGAACTGAAAAAGGGATTACTGGGGACCAGTTTCCCATGGATCTCACATTTTTACCCAGTCTTGTGAATAAAAGTACTGATTGCCCTTTGTATTGGACTATCAAGTGTGTTCCTATAGAAAACAGCCTTTAAAGATAGAGATACTCTATTTTTCCACAGCAGAGGGTATATTTGTTTAGTACCCATCATAAAAACTTAGATTTGCTAAATTCAGGGTTCCTCTCCTATAATACAATTTTTGTGCAGGTATTCCCCAGCTTGTTTGCTATTACTCTATGCAAATTGGGACTTAGATAACTTTCCCCCCAAATGCTGATAGTTTTGCTACCACTGTTGCTGTAAAATATTGAGACCAGTATGTGGCATTTAGAAAGAGCTTAAAGTAGTATTACCATCTGTTTACTAATGAAAAAACTGAAGTTAGTAAGTTACTTGAGAAAATTTTTTCAGGCCAATCCTAAGTCTGACCAGTTCCAGAACTGTGGGATAATTAAAAGAATAAAATATTTCATGTCATGTATAAATTACCCAGCATGTTAAGGTTGGTCAATAAATATTGATACTGTCTTTTTTTTTCTTCTACCATTATTGAGATATAATTGACATGCTGCCATTCTTATATATGTACACATTAAAAATTTGAATAAGAATGTGAGACTTTAGGTCAAAATCAGGAGGATCTTTTCAAAGTATCCAAGATTAAATGTCAGTAACAATTTTTATCCTTATTATTTTGAATAAGTATGATCAGAAAAAAAGACTAATAAAAAATTTCATTAAAATCCAATTGAGCTATGATTTTATGGACAATGTATAACAGAGCTGTAATTCTGAGATTAAACAATATTTAGTATAATTAAATATCTCCTCATCATTAATTTACTATTGCAAGTGAGACTAGGTGTATGAATGACTGGATGGAAAACTGACTTTAATTTTAGTTCTGTCATCATTCAAAGATAAACTGCATTCTTCATATATTAATATATTAGTATTCCTTAAGAATAATGCACTGGATTTTAAAAAAAGGTAAAAATAAAAGTAGATAAACATATTAACTAGTAAGACATTCAGAGCATTCTCCCATCTAAGGTTTTTCCCCAAACATTATTGATTTTGGCCCAGAGATAAACCCAGTCACCATGAGTGATAAACTATTACCAAGTCCCATTGACTTTTTCCCTCTTTTTGCCGTAGTTTTTGTCAGGTCAATGAATTATCCTTGGCTTATACTTTGTTCTCTAAGGCATAAGTCAAAATTTTTTTTAAATGTGGGATCCTCATAAATTTGGAGGGATAAAGAGAAATATAGCCTGAAAAGAATATCTCTGCTTTTGTTTATTTGAAATGTCTTGCTCTGATTCATAGAATGTCAATATAATTGCTATTTATTAATGATTAGATGTGGTTTGTTTTCATAAATTTTGAATTTGTTACTGAACAGAAAGAAAAGGGTTTTTTTCCCCTTACTCCTTTTTACTTCAATAGTCATAACATACTGATACAAATAACTTCTGTGATTGCAATTAGTGAAGAAAACTATATAGCCACAATATTATTATTAATAATCACAAACTTTTATTAACTTTTTAGCTTTTCCAGATGCCATATTAAGTACTGTGTGTGTGTATCTGTCTATCTACCATCATCATAATTATCCATTCATCTGTCCATCTGATGGATTCCTCTTAATCTAGAAAGTAGATACTATTATAACTCTATTTCATAAAGGTAAAAACTGAGGCATAATGAGGCTATGTAACTTGCCCATGTTAACATATTTAGTATGTGGTGAGAAAAAATCTGAATCCAGGTCATCTTGTTTTGTGCCTGTATACTTAAAACTACTATATTATATATATGGCCTCTCTAATGTGACAGCAAACCTACATATGATGGTTATCAAATATTCTATTTAAAAGTTTAAAAGTACTGATATTTAGGTTAAGGTCTCTCAGATTACATTCTATTAAAAGACACCCAGAAATAACAAAATACACTAAAAATAAAACAAGAAGTGATTTAACCCAAAACAAAGAATGTATTATTTTGAAGCATTTAAGTTGATAGTTCTAACAAGCATTACAATGGCTTAAGAGTAGTTACAGAGCTAGTATAGCATTGAACTTTCCTGTAATGCTACCGTTTGGACCCTCTCTCTCACCCAAAAATTGCCTCCCACACCACACTAATTCATTCAAATTTTTTTTCATTTTCATAGTAATGTTGCATTTTCTGGCTATAAACAGTATATTTGGCATTGTATAATTTTTAACAAATTGTATAAATTTTAGCAAATAAATGTAACTTACTGAGAGAGAATAATACACAGCTAACATTTTTAAACTACAAATTATACTGAATGTAATATTTTGTCTGTTTTGCAAGCGTATGTCTTTCCTCTTTATCATTTCTATTAATGGGATCAAAATTTTCCCAAGAACTACTGACAAGATACAAAAAGTTAACTAAATACCACTTTTCTAATTATCTCTCAATGACATTTTCCTCACAACCAGTGTAACACAGACATTTAAGTTCTAATCAAAGCCAAATAATTTAATACAATTATAACATAAAACCTATTGTAAGTCTATGTGATATTTTAGTGTTATTCAGGATTTTGCAAATGGATGTTGAACTTCTATTTATATTTTCTCAAACCTTATATTTGAGGGACAACAGCCAAAGAAAAGCTAATATAAGTATTATATAATAGGAGTGCCCAGAAAAAAAGAGGACCATAGAACAGGAAAAAAATATTTTTAAAAAGTCTAACAAAACTTGAAACAAAAATTAAAATGCCATGAAGTAACTCCTGGGTTCATGAGCAACCTGATAAATGTGATAAATGATCTTTCCAAACATGTCATATCATGCCCCTTCCTTGCCTAAAATTTTTATATTTCTTTTCACTGCACCACAAATTAAACTCTAGTCCCTTATTTCAGGGGGCAAGTCTACATATGAGCTAGTTTCCATTTCCTTTGAACTCAGCTCTTACTTCTCCATATTGTTTTCTACACTGTAGCCACAATGGCCTATTTTCTTATCAAGAACACATCAAGCTTATTCCTGCCTCTGGGTCCTTACTGACACTATTATTTTCTGAAGCAAAAAGCTCATGGAAAAATAAGTCTTGCATGACTTATTAATGTATCTTTTCAGATTTCCTATTAAATGTAAACTTCTTAGAAAAGCTTTCTCTGAACATCCTATCTAAATAACCCCATATGTCACTACTGTATTACTCTGGCTATTGTGCTGATTGAACTTGTCACTTCCTGAGGTTATCTTCCATTTATTTGTTTCCTTTTTTACTGGCTGTGCTCTCATCTCTAAAGTGTAAGTTTTGTGAGAGTAAGGATTTGCATATCATATTCATTACTATACCCTTAGCATTATAAACACTGATGCTTACCTAAATGATCAATAAATATTTGCATAATTTAAGAAAATGGTCATTTAGAAATAGAACACATTTTACTCTATCATTATTGAAACAAAATACACTTTTACTCACTCCTCCACTTTCCTGTGACTTGATTCTTATGAGCATGAGGACTTAAGTAGACTGCCATCTAGAATAACAAATCTTAAACAAGATTACTATGGTAAGTGAAAACAGTGAGTTCATGTGATAAGCAACATGAATTAAAATTATTGGCTTTTATCTCACACTGATTTGTTCTTTAAACGTTGAGTGATTCACAGGAATGTTTCCTTTTAAAGAGTTAAATAGCATGTTTGATCTTTTCTTTAAAAAAGGGGGTATTGTGTTTTTTATGGCTGTGTAACAAATTACTGCAAACCTAGTGGCTTCAATGATGCCCACATATTTGCTCAAAATTCTGTAGGCCAGAAATCTGGACATGGCATGACTGTATTCTCTCCTCAGGGCCTCAAAGGGGCAAAATCAAGGTGTTGGCCAGGAAGTTTTCTCATCTAGAGCTCGGTATCCTCTTCTAAGCTCATATAGTTGTGGAAGAATTAAATTTCTTATGGTTATGGGACTGAGGTCCTTATTTCCTTGCTGGCTATCAATTAAGAGCCATTCTTAGGCCTCATATGCCATTCTCATTCCTTCCCACATGGTCCCCTTTATCTTCAAAGAAAGCCAGCTGTAAAGTATTTCCTTCATTATCACTCATGTCCAATCCCTCTCACACTTCTAATCTCTTTAAGAGTTCACCTGATTATGCCAGGCTCACCAATCTCATCAATTTGTCAATGTGTCTCTTTCTCTCTCACTCTCAGAATCAACTGTGCCATCTAACCTAACCTATTCACAAGAGTTATCATCCATTATATCCGTAGTTTAGGTCCACACTCAAGGAGGGCAGGGAGATTACATAGTGTCATCACCAGCAGGCACAAATATTAGAAACCAACGTAGAATTCTGCCTACCATAAAGTGATATTTTCTTGGTATTTAATCAATGTATAAATTTTATAAACAATGATTTATAGATTTAACTATTTTAAAAATTAATAAAATTGTTATTACTACAGGCAATGGAATATTAAAGCAGTAAATAAGAAATCTGTTTTTTCCAGATATATAATTTATATAGAGATTGTTAAAATCTTAGGTAGAGGACAAGTTGATCATAAATTGTACCATTCTCAGTTACTTCTAAAACATTCTCAAATAAGTGTAATTCGCAGTTAAGAGCATTTGTTTGTGCATGTCATTTTATCACTGAATAGGCACTTATAGATATTTAATTAGCACCCAAGAGATAACCAGTTTGCTTAATAACTAACTGAAATTTAGATGAGATTTAATTTTAAAATTAGATTATAATGTGTACATTAAATCTGGAACGGTGAAATGTTACCTGTTTATTAGCATGGAAGTAGGACAAAGGTTTTCAGCCAGTTAGTCATGTGAAGAGCAGGTAATATATTTCTGTTTTACAAGGACTTTGTTGTCTGTTAAATTGAAAGGGAATCTGTTAAATCATCCCCCTCCCATGATCCTAAAATCCTTCACCTCCACTTTCTGCTATGAGGATATTATGATTAAACTCTTTATCCCTGCTTATCTTGTCCACAGCAAGAAGCCTAGGTCAGGATCACTCCTCATCTCCCACACTTCAATTTCCTTATTGCTGTGGGTAATGCCCATTCTAACATGATCTCTCAGCTTCTTCCCAACTTCTGAAACCTTACACTTGGATCTGAAACCCAGGGATTGCTATAAGCAAAATAGACTCTTTTCTCAAACTTTTGCTAAATGCTTCCTTTCTCTTTTTGCTCTGACTTAATATTGAGGATACTTCTTCCTCTGTAGGCTTCTCAAGTGGTGGATTTTTCCCCTTCATACCTTTGGTAACAGTAGGTCTTCAGGTGTTATAAGTGTTCTCCTTTCTCCTTGTAGCTTCCAGACTTTTCTCCTGTTTCTTCCCTACAGTTCCCTAGATTTGAATTGCATTTTAAATTCTACTTTAATCTTCCTAGTTGCAGTTTACTACTGACCTCTAAATCAATCTTTTCCCTGTGCAATATTTCCTGCAATATTGCCTCTCTTTCCAGCACAATATGTATTCTAATTCTGATACTTATATTTTACTGGTACATAACATTCAATAGAACTTCTATGAAATTTTGAAAAATCATGGAGACGGAGGCTCTCTCTCTCTAGAAACTATATGTTGCTGGGTTTTGGTAAACCTAATTTTTTTTATACCAATAGTCTCTGCTTTTTATGAGAAAATTCACTCTATTTATAGCTACTATAATAAACAATATATCTTGTGTCTCAGCTCAAATCCTTTCTTTTTCATTACTCTTTATGATACTAAAGCTGGCATTCTGAAAACTTTACTTCCATCTTCTCAACTATTACTCTGTCAGGCTCAGCCAAAGGAGACAGAAGTCTGTGAGGTTGGAGAAAGAAGGGACTTGCTCTTCCTCTTTGCTTCCTGCAAGCTTCCTATTTGCTAATGGTTCCTGTTGTCACTAGGCAACACTATCTCATGCAGCTGTAGCAGTTCCTTCCGCAGAAGTAGCTGAATCCAATGTGCTATTTTGCCAATACTTCCAAAACCAACCTCACTGACCCCCATCGTGGACAGCAGCACTTGCTGACTGGGGTCCTCCTGTCCCCCACTAGAGGTTTGGTTCCCTGTCCTTTGGGATCCTCTCTAAGTTTCTAAATTTTAAGAATTTCAAACCCTTTTTTTTAACCTCTGCCCTATGAATGGTGATGCTTCCTTAATGATCTTAGAATTCTCTTTTAACCTTTTCAATTTCCTAGTTAAAAATTTTATACATAGTTAACCATTTGCCATACTAAAGCTCCAGCTAAGGCATCAATTCTGCTTGGAACCTGGTGAGCCCTTTAAGTCAGTTCACTGAGATTTTTCTTCAGGTTAAGAAAAAAGTTTTCAGTTATTTGTTCAATTCTGTCTCTTCTATCTCTTTTTTTTCTTAGAAGAAAGGTACACCTATGATTCAAGTGTTAACTGTCTTGGATGTATCCTTCAAGTCTTTGTTTTCCTTTTTTTTTTTTTTTTTGCATGATTTTTGTTTTTATATTCCTCTATGTTTTGAAATAGATCTTACATATATTTCAATCCATTAATTTACATCTCCAAAGAGATATAAAATATTGGACAATCAAGTTTTCATTTAAATCTTTTTTTTGTGGCAGTACTAAGCT
Source organism: Balaenoptera physalus (assembly GCF_965194825.1). NCBI lineage: Eukaryota > Metazoa > Chordata > Mammalia > Artiodactyla > Balaenopteridae > Balaenoptera > Balaenoptera physalus. The sequence goes on along the minus strand of NC_138891.1, from coordinate 112,330,866 downwards.
CCTTAAATGATTTTCATTAGTGGTGGTACTGTTCGAATCATTAAATTGTCAGTGCTGTGAAAACACTTCTAAGAATTTACGCTAAGAATTAAATGTGAAAAGATGTGAGTAGAAGACTATCATTGCAGGCTTAGTTACGAATAGCTGACCACAAGACACAGGGAAAATATCCAACTTTGATGGAACAGTTAAATAAATTACGGAGCAACAAATTATAGAATGGTGTTATAAAGTGTTTCAGGTCATGATTTTGGGCAGGTTATTTCTTTGTGACTCATTTCCTTAATTGTAAAATGGGCAAAATAATAATAATCTGTCCTTCTTAGAATAGTTGTGAATATCTGCTGAGTTATGCAAGCAAAGCATTTTGAACAGCACTTGGTACATGGTAAATCTTAATTAGGTTAATGTTAACTGATATTATTATTCAGCCATTAAACTGTATTTTATTATATTACATAAATGTAATGTGTTCATTATATTTTGTTAATAAAATTAACAAATATCAAGCTAGTTACAAACAGTAAGTAGAGTTTAATTTAGTTTTTTTGGATGCACAAATTAATAGGGAATACAAAATCTAGATAACAAAAAGATTACATATAAAATATATATGGCAGCCTATGACCTAAATTACTCACACAATTCTCTCTAGGCAGAATAACTGTAATTTTTTTCTTTCTTTCTTTATTCTAAATTTTTCTAACTTCATGTAATAACTATATTCTACCTGTTTAGAAAAAGTTTTTTAAAAAGTTGAATTTAAAGTCTTATTTAAAGTCTTATTTAAGTCTTAATATTACAATAATTGTCCTTATCCTTGTTTATTTTATGACAAAATATAATAATTGCAATCATCCTTTATATCTTTTTTGGTCTTAACATTAATTATACATTTATGGAAGATCTGTTAGTCTTTGCAAAAAATAAAAATTATTTAATTAGATGCCAATATTACTTTTTGTAGATAGATAGAAATATGTAAATATGAATATTTCAGATAATTGAAGGGACTCAATAAATTGTATCTGATCAAATTGAGAAATGAGACAAAAGGATGGCAGATAGAGTAAAAGAATATTATTTCACTATATTACACATATGAATAATATATAAACAATATATAATGTTGTTTCAAAATATTCTAACGATGTTTCAAAATATTCTCAAGATGAAAATGAACCAGTGCCTAAGTAGATGCAAAATTACTTCCTAGAGTAGTACCCAAGAAAACTTCCTCTCTTCAAAACTTAAAAAAGAAATCATTACTAAGTTTAAAAAAAGGCAAAAGTGTATAAATAACATTCTTGTTAACCTTTCTCCTTACTGATAAAGACATAAAGAAAAAAGTATCAAAATTCTTTCCAAGAATGTTTAATAAAATTGATGGCATAACGACACAGAAAGAAATTATTTAAGTAAATTTAAAACACAGAAAGTTAACAAATTCTTAAATGGTGATGTATGCCAAAAAGACAAAAATAAATTAATGAAAATTCTAGAATCACTTTTAATAATCATAGTCTTGGTAATGACACAGGAATATTAATTTGAAACTTTAATATAAAGTGTAGCATAAAACAAATAATCATACTAATATCATTATGATGTTCAAAACTGAAAGAAAAATATGTGTTATAGATGTATATATAATCAAATAATATAAGTAATCCTATAATTCTTAAAGCTGAATTCAAAATGTAATTATAAACTTACAATAAATTAAAACTTATTTTTGTTTAAAAATAGTGTTTTTCCACTATTTTAAAAGCTTAGGAAAAAAGGGCAACCTGATAGTGAATAGCACCCTTAGCACACAAATTGGGATTTTGGTCTATAAATACCATTTCCCATTTCCAGTAACCAAAGGACTTTAGAGAAATATTTTTTTTTAAGGATGGGAAAGAAAATGAAGATCATGTTACATGATAAGCCTGTAACATCTTGTCTTATCAGACAGATACAAAGTTAATAAAAAATGCTGAGGGAGTAGCTTCAAGATGGTGGAAGAGTAAGACGTGGAGATCACCTTGCTCCCCACAAATACATCAGAAATACATTTACATGTGGAACAACCCCTACAGAACACCTACTGAACGCTGGCAGAAGACCTCAGACCTCCCAAAAGGCAAGAAACTCCCCACGTAACTGGGGAGGGCAAAAGAAAAAAGAAAAAACAGAGACAAAAGAATAGGGGCGGGACTTGCACCTCTGGGAGGGAGCTGTGAAGGAGGAAAGGTTTCCACACACTAGGAAGCCCCTTCGTGGGCGGAGACTGCGGGTGGCGGAGGGGGGAAGCTTCGGGGCTGCAAAGGAGAGCGCAGCAACAGGGTGCGGAGGGCAAAGCGGAGAGATTCCCACACAGAGGATCGGCACTGACCTGCACTCACCAGACAGAGAGGCTTGTCTGCTCACCCACCGGGGTGGGCGGGGGCTGGGAGCTGAGGCTCAGGCTTCGGTCGGATCCCCCAGAGAGGACTGGGGTTGGCGGCATGAACACAGCCTGAAGGGGGCTAGTGCACCACAACTAGCCGGAAGGGAGTCTGGGAAAAAGTCTGGAGCTGCCGAAGAGGCAAGAGACTTTTTCTTGACTTTTTGTTTTGCAGTGCATGAGGAGAGGGGATTAAGAGCACTGCCTAAACAAGCTCCAGAGACGGGCATGAGATGCGGCTATCAGCGCAGACCCCAGAGACAGGCATGAGACGCTAAGGCTGATGCTGCAGCCACCAAGAAGCCTGTGTGCAAGCACAGGTCACTATCCACACCTCCCCTCCCGGGAACCTGTGCAGCCCGCCACTGCCAGGGTCCCTTGATCCAGGGACAACTTCCTGGGAGAAGACAAGGTGCACCTCAGGCTGTTGCAATATCATGCCGGGCTCTGCCGCCACAGGCTCGCCCCAAATTCCATACCCCTCCCTCCCCCGGGCCTGAGCGAGCCAGAGCCCCCTAATCAGCTGCTACTTTAACTCCATCATCTCTGAGCGGAAACAGATGCCCTCAGGCGACCTACATGCAGAAGTGGGGCCAAATCCAAAGCTGAACCCCAGGAGCTGTGTGAACAAAGAAGAGAAAGGGAAATTTCTCCCAGAAGCCTCAGGAGAAGCAGATTAAACCCCCATAATCAACTTGATGTACCCTGCATCTGTGGAATACCTGAACAGACAACAAATCATCCCAAATTGAGGCAGTGGATTTTGGGAGCAAAAAAATATATTTGTTTTTCCTTTTTCTCTTTTTGTGAGTGTGTATGTGTATGCTTCTGTGTGTGATTTTGTCTGTATAGCTTTGCTTTTACCATTTGTCCTAGGGTTCTCTCTGTCCATGTTTTTTTTTTTTTTAGAATAGTTTTTCGCACTTGTTATCATTGGTGGATTTGTTTTTTCGTTTGGTTGCTCTCTTCTTTTTTTTCTTTTTTTTTTTTATTACTTAAAAATGTTTTCTTCATCTTTAATAATTATTATTTTTTATTTTAATAACATTATTTTATTTTATTTTTTTCTCTCTTTCGTTCTTTTCTTCTCCTTTTTATTCTGAGCTGTGTGGATGACAGGGTCATGGTGCTCTGGCTGGGCGTCAGGCCTGTGACTATGAGATGGGAGAGCCAAGTTCAGGACATTGGTCCACCAGAGACCTCCCAGCTCCAGGTAATATCAAATGGCAAAAACGTCCCAGAAATCTCCATCTCAATGCCAAGACCAAGCTCCATTCAACAACCAGCAAGCTACAGTGCTACACATCCTATGACAAACAACTGGAAAGACAGGAACACAACCCCACCCATTAGCAGAGAGGCTGCCTAAAATCATACGAAGATCAGAGACATGCTAAAACACACCACAAGATGCAGACCTGCCCACCAGAAAGACAAGATCCAGCCTCAGCCACCAAAACACAGGCAACAGTACCCTCCAGGAAGCCTACACAACCCACAGAACCAACCATAGCCACTGGGGGCAGACACCAAAAACAATAGGAACTTAGAACATACAGCCTGTGAAAAGGAGATCCCAAACACAGTAAGTTACGAAAAAAGAGAAGACAGAGAAACATACAGCAGGTGAAGGAGCAAGGTAAAAACCCACCAGACAAAAAACAAAGAGGAAATAGGTAGTCTACCTGAAAAAGAATTCAGAATAATGATAGTAAAGATTATCCACAATCTTGGAAACAGAATGGAGAAAATACAAGAAACGTTTAACAAGGACCTAGAAGAACTAAAGAGCAAACAAACAATGATGAACAACACAATAAATGAAATTAAAAATTCTCTAGAAGGAATCAAAAGCAGAATAACTGAGGCAGAAGAAGGGATAAGTGACCTGGAAGATAAAACAGTGGAAATAACTACTGCAGAGCAGAATAAAGAAAAAAGAATAAAAAGAATTGAGGACAGTCTCAGAGACCTCTGGGACAACATTAAACGCACCAATATTCGAATTATATGGGTCCCAGAAGAAGAAGAGAAAAACAAAAGGACTGAGAAAACATTATCAGAGATTATAGTTGAAAACTGCCCTAATATGGGAAAGGAAATAGTTAATCAGGTCCAGGAAGCACAGAGAGTCCCCTACAGGATAAATCCAAGGAGAAACACGCCAAGACACATATTAATGAAACTATCAACAATTAAATACAAAGAAAAAATATTAAAGCAGCAAGGGAAAAACAACAAATAACATACAAGGGAACCCCCATAAGGTTAACAGCTGATCTTTCAGCAGGAACTCAGCAAGCCAGAAGGGAGTGGCAGGACATATTTAAGGTGATGAAAGGGAAAAACCTACAACCAAGATTACTCTACCCAGCAAGGATCTCATTCAGATTTGATGGAGAAATTAAAACCTTTACAGACAAGCAAAAGCTGAGAGAGTTCAGCACCACTAAACCAGCTTTACAACAAATGCTAATAGAACTTCTCTAGGCAAGAAACACGAGAGAAGGAAAACACCTACAATAAAAAACCCAAAACATTTGAGAAAATGGGAATAGGAACATACATATCGATAATTACCTTAAATGTAAATGGATTAAATGCTCCCACCAAAGGACACAGACTGGCTGAATGGATACAAAAACAAGACTCATATATATGCTGTCTACAAGAGACCCACTTCAGACCTAGGGACACATACAGACTGAAAGTGAGGGAATGGAAAAAGATATTCCATGCAAATGGAAATCAAAAGAAAGCTGGAGTAGCAATTATCATATCAGACAAAATAATCTTTAAGATAAAGACTATTACAAGAGACAAAGAAGGACACTATATAATGATCAAGGGATCAATCCAAGAAGAAGGTATAACAATTGTAAATATTTATGCATCCAACATAGGAGCACCTCAATACATAAGGCAAATACTAACAGCCATAAAACGAGAAATCGACAGTAACACAATCATAGTAGGGGACTTTAACACCCCACTTTCACCAATGGACAGATCATCCAAAATGAAAATAAATAAGGAAACACAAGCTTTAAATGATACATTAAACAAGATGGACTTAATTGATATTTATAGGACATTCCACCCAAAAACAACAGAATACACATTTTTTCAAGTGCTCATGGAACATTCTCCAGGATAGATCATATCTTGGGTCACAAATCAAGCCTTGGTAAATTTAAGAAAATTGAAATTGTATGAAGTATCTTTTGCAACCACAACAATATGAGACTAGATATCAATTACAGGAAAAAATCTGTAAAAAACACAAACACATGGAGGCTAAACAATACACTACTTAATAACCAAGAGATCACTGAAGAAATAAAAGAGGAAATCAAAATATACCTAGAAACAAGTGACAATGAAAACATGACGACCCAAAACCTATGGGATGCAGATAAAGCAGTTCTGAGAGGGCAGTTAATAACAATACAATCCTACCTCAAGAAACAAGAAACATTTCAAATAAATAACCTAACCTTACACCTAAAGCAATTAGAGAAAGAAGAACAAAAAAACCCCAAAGTTGGCAGAGGAAAGAAATCATAAAGATCAGATCAGAAATAAATGAAAAGAAATGAAGGAAACAATAGCAAAGATCAATAAAACTAAAAGCTGGTTCTTTGAGAAGATAAACAAAATTGATAAACCATTAGCCAGACTCATCAATAAAAAGAGGCAGAATACTCAAATCAATAGAATTAGAAATGAAAAAGGAGAAGTAACAACTGACACTGCAGAAATACACAGGATCATGAGAGATTACTACAAGCAACTATATGCCAATAAAATGGACAACCTGGAAGAAATGGAAAAATTTTTAGAAAAGCACAACCTTGCGAGACTGAACCAGGAAGAAATAGAAAATATAAACAGACCAAACACTAACAATGAAATTGAAACTGTGATTAGAAATTTTCCAACAAACAGAAGCCCAGGATCAGATGGCTTCACAGGCGAATTCTATCAAACATTTAGAGAAGAGCTAACACCTATCCTTCTCAAACTCTTCCAAAATATAGCTGAGGGAGGAACACTCCCAAACTCATTCTACAAGGCCACCATCACCCTGATACCAAAACCAGACAAAGATGTCATTAAGACAGAAAACTACAGGCCCATATCACTGATGAACACAGATGTAAAAATCCTCAACAAAATAGTAGCAAACCGAATCCAGCAGCACATTAAAAGGATCATACACCATGATCAAGTAGGGTTTATCCCTGGAATGCAAGGATTCTTCAATATACACAAATCAATCAATGTGATACACCATATTAACAAATTGAAGAATAAAACCATATGATCATCTCTATAGATGCAGAAAAAGCTTTTGACAAAATTCAACACCCACTTATGATAAAAACCCTCCAGAACGTAGGCATAGAGGGAACTTAACTCAACATAATAAAGGCCATATATGACAAATCCACAGCCAACATTGTCCTCAATGGTGAAAAAGTGAAAACATTTCCACTAAGATCAGGAACAAAACAAGGTTGCCCACTCTCACCACTTTATTCAACATTGTTTTTGAAGTTTTAGCCACAACAATTAGAGAAGAAAAAGAAATAAAAGGAATCCAAATCGGAAAAGAAGAAGTAAGGTTGTCACTGTTTGCAGATGACATGACACTATTCATAGAGAATCCTAAAGATGTTACCAGAAATCTACTATAGCTAATCAATGAACTTGGTAAAGTAGCAGGATACAAAAGTAATATACAGAAATCTCTTGCATTCCTATACACTAATGATGAAAAATCTTTAAGAGAAATGAAGAAAACACTCCCATTTACCATTGTAACAAAAAGAATAAAATACCTAGGAATAAACCTACCTCAGGAGACAAAAGACCTGTATGCAGAAAATTATAAGACACTGATTAAAGAAATTAAAGATGATACAAATAGATGGAGAGATATACCATGTTCTTGGATTGGAAGACTCAACATTGTGAAAATGACTATACTACCCAAAGCAATCTACAGATTCAATGCAATCCCTATCCAACTACCAATGGCATTTTTCACAGAGCTAGAACAAAAAATTTCACAATTTGTATGGAAACACAAAAGACCCCGAATAGCCAAAGCAATCTTGAGAAAGAAAAACGGAGCAGGAGGAATCAGGCTCCCTGACTTCAGACTATACTGCAAAGCTACAGTAATCAAGAAAGTATGGTACTGGCACAAAACAGAAATATAGATCAATGGTACAGGATAGAAAACCCAGAGATATACCCAGGCACATATGGTCACCTTATCTTTGATAAAGGAGGCAAGAATATACAATGGAGAAAAGAGAGCCTCTTCAATAAGTGGTGCTGGGAAAATTGGACAGCTACATGCAAAAGAATAAAATTAGAACACTCCCTAACACCATACACAAAAATAAACTCAAAATGGATTAAAGACCTAAATGTAAGGCCAGACACTATCAAACTCTTAGAGGAAACCATAGGGAGATCACTCTATGACATAAATCACAACAAGATCCTTTTTGACCCACCTCCTAGAGAAATAGAAATAAAAACAAAAATAAACAAATGGGACCTAATGAAACTTAAAAGCTTTTGCACAGCAAAGGAAACCATAAATAAGACGAAAAGACAACCCTCAGAATGGGAGAAAATATTTGCAAATGAAGCAACTGACAAAGGATTCATCTTCAAAATTTACAAGCAGCTTATGCAGCTCAATATGAAAAAAACAAACAACCCAATCCAAAGATGGGCAGAAGACCTAAATAGACATTTCTCCAAAGAAGATATACAGATTGCCAACAAACATATGAAAGAATGCTCAACATCATTAATCATTAGAGAAATGCAAATCAAAACTACAATGAGATATCATCTCACACCAGTCAGAATGGCCATCATCAAAAAATCTACAAATAATAAATGCTGGAAAGGGTGTGGAGGAAAGGGAACCCTCTTGCACTGTTGGTGGGAATGTAAATTGATACAGCCACTATGGAGAACAGTATGGAGATTCCTTAAAAATTAAAAATAGAACTACCATAAGATCCAGCAATCCCACTACTGGGCATATATCCTGAGAAAACCATAATTCAAGGAGTCATCTACCACAATGTTCATTGCAGCTCTATCTACAATAGGCAGGACATGGAAGCAACCTAAGTGTTCATCAACAGATGAATGGATAAGGAAGATGTGACCCATATATACAGTGGAATATTACTCAGCCATAAAAAGAAACGAAATCGAGTTATTTGTTGTGAGGTGGATGGACCTAGAGTCTGTCATACAGAGTGAAGTAAGTCAGAAAGAGAAAAACAAATACCATATGCTAACACATACATATGGAACCAAAAAAAAAAAAAAAAGGTTCTGAAGAACCTAGGGGCAGGATGGGAATAAAGATGCAGACCTACTAGAGAATGGACTTGAGGACATGTGGAGGGGGAAGGGTAAGCTGGGACAAAGTGAGAGAGTGGCATGGACATATATACACTACCAAATGTAAAATAGATAGCTAGTGGGAAGCAGCCACATAGCCACATAGCACAGGGAGATCAGCTCGGTGCTTTGTGACTACCTAGAGGGGTGGGATAGGGAGGGTGGGAGGGAGGGAGATGCAAGAGGGAAGAGATATGGGAGCATATGTATATAGATAACTGATTCACTTTGTTATAAAGCAGAAACTAACACACCATTGTAAAGCACATATACTCTAATAAAGATGTTAAAAAAAAAAAAAGCTAAGGTTTTATCAAGAGGACTCAGGAGCCAACAAGAGGAGGCTCTCCAACTTGTCGAGGATTTAAAATTTTGAGCATCAGTTAAGGACAATAACTACAATGAATTAATCAGATCGAATACATTAAACTCTATGAGAGTATAAATGTAAAAAATTAATTATGATATTCAAAGAATGAAAGGAATCAACATTTTATTTTTGTAACTAGAATAAAAAGAATCAGGTATTTATTCTGATCTCTAGCATATAATTTTCTTTCAAGGGAACCACATAACTGATGAGGGAGAATTTCTCTTTGAGAAGGTATATAGGCATGCAGAAAGAATGATAGAGTTAGAATATTGCCATCTTAACTTTAATCAGTTGGAAATAGAAAAAAAAAAACTTCAAACAGATAGAGGGTTTAAACCTAAGCTTTACTGGTAGCATCATAGTTACTGATGAAATTTTCTTGTTGCCTAAATCAGGAGCAAGAAAGGATGTTTCATTTTAACACTTCTATTCAACAATATAATTTAGGTTCTAGCAAATGCAGTAAGGCAAAAAACAAACAAACAAACAAGAAAAGAGATATAGATGCTCTTCTTTGCTGATGACATGATTATCAATGTAAAATCCCAAAAGAATCTACAGAGAAGCTACCTGGTATAACAAGTGAATTTAGCAAGATCTCTGAATAAGTGACTACAAGATCAATATTAAGTTAAAAAAAAAAATTTATATGCTAGTAACAAACAACTGAAAAATTAAATTTAAAACTACCATTTATAGTACTGTTATCAAACACTTAATACCAAACAATAAATTTGGTAACTCATAAATTCAACTAAATTCACAAATTCAGCTAAAATTGTGTAAGATGTTTTTACTGAGCACTGTAACATATTGCTAAAAGAGATTAGTGAAGACCTAAATAAGGAATATAACATATTAATTAATTGGAAGATTCAATTTTGTTAGGATGTCAATTCTATCCATATTGTGTCACCACAATGCCTTTTTGTTGTTGTTGAAATGGACAAATAAATGTGAAAATCTGTATGGAAATTTAAAAGACCTAGAATATACAAGGGTATCAAAAGAGAGAGAGAGAGAAGGAATGAGTTAGAGAGACAGAAAGAGAGGGACTTGCATTACATGGTTTCAAAACTCCATATACAAATACATTAATTAAGGTAATATGGAATTGGTGTAAGGAATAGAACATAGTTGAGAGTAAAAAAAATAGACCCACATATATAGTCAATCAAGCATTTTTTGACATAGATGTCAGTGCAATACAACTTGAAATGAAGTCTTTTACCTAAGTTGTGCTGAACAACTGGATATCTTTATGGTCAAAAACAAACCCAATCTCATATATACAAAATTTTATCTGAGATAGACAATAGATCTAATTGTAAGTGCTATGACTATGAAGTTTCTAGAAGAACACATGAGAGAATATTTTCATTCCCTTCATTTGGGGAAAGATTTTTTACACAGGATATAAAGGATAACTTTTACAAAATTAAAATGATAAAAAAATTATTAAAATAAAAATTACTCTTCATAAAAAGACCTTGAATAGAAAATAGAAAGATTAAACCAAGACTGGGAAAGAATGTTTGCAGTTTATACATCTGACAAAGATTTATATCTAGAATATATTAGGAACTCTTACAATTTAATGAGAAGAAAATTCAATTCTTAAAAAATGGGGAAAGTCAACAGACACATACATAAATGGTCAATAAGCACATTATCATCAGTCGTCAGATAAATTCAAAGTAAAATCACAATATGATATTACCACATACCCACCAAATGGCTAAATTTTTAAAAGATAAAATAAAAGAAGATTAGCAAGGTCCAGTGTTGCCAAGGATATGGAGCAACCTGGACTCTCATGTATTCCTTCTAGGAATGCCTAGTGTGGTTCCAACCTTGGAAAACTCCATGGCAGTTTCGTAGAAAGTTAAATATACAATTTACCATAGGATCCTGACATTCCACTCCTGAGTATGTAGCCAAGAAACATGAAATTATATATTCACAATTATCCTATACAAATGTTCATAGTAGATTTTCTACAGCAGACAATATTTGAAAACAACCTATGTATTCACCAACTGAAGGAGCAATGAATATATTTGTAATGTTAAATTAATGAAACAAGGAGGCCATTAGACTGAGGTGACTCTAATGCTATGGAAGCCTCTGAAAGCAAACCTAATCTAAGCCTGTAAATGTCCCAAGGTTACAAAATCAAAATGCTAAGGACAACCAATCAGAGTCAAGTAGGCTTTAAACTATAGCCAATTATATACTTTCCTTTCTTTGCTTCTGTACTTTCTCTATATATCTTTCCACTAGCTCCTTACTAGGGAGTACTCCTAAATACTTCTGGTTTGGCATGCCTGAGTCCAATTGATTTTTGCTCAAATAAACTCTTAAAATTTGAATGTGCCTCAGTTTATCTTCTAACAGTAATGTATCCATACTATGGGATATATCTGGGCGATAAAAAAAACAAATTTATGATATGTATAACAACATAGATGAATCTTCAAAACATTATGCTGAACAAATGAAATGAGACTTAGAACATGTTTGGTTTTGTTTATTTGAAATTCTAGAACATTTATGAAGCTTATTTTCAATGATAAAATTTTTAACATTGCCTTTTCCTAGGCGATGAGATGGGAATGAAAAGCTTATATATTGATTATGGTTTCAGTTCCATGGGTATAAACAGTTGTCAAAACACATTACACTGTTAAGATCTTTGCACTTCACTATATGTAAATTAAACCTCAGTAAGAAGGCTGAAATCAATAACAACAGTTTTTTCTTCACTTAGAAAACTTGAAAAAATAAAAAATGCAAACCCTTGAAAAATAATGGATCTAGCACTGATCCTCAGTGACAACTAACATTACAAAAAAAGACTCAATTGCCTATTAAGAAACTCTATTTGAGAAAAAACAAACAAAAAAAAGCCAAAACAGCATCATCAATGAAGTTCTTTTGCCAAAACATAAACCTTTATATAATCTAATATCTAGATCTAGCTGCAGATTACAGGAAATACACTGTTTAGAAAATCATGTTAAACCACAAGAATGCAAAAAAGCAATATCCAAAATATGGCGGTATTCTGGAGGACAAGCAATCTGTGTTTTCCACAAGTAAATTTTGAAGAGATAAATGAGGGTTTGTGGAATCTATAGATTAAAAGATATTTAGGAGACCTTTAAAGCAAATGCCATATATAAACATTTTTGGGTCCTGGAAATTTTGGGGGTCTTACATAGTAAATATGTATTACATAGATAAATAGACCATATAGATAGATAGAATTATAAATCTGTATTTATATATAAGCATTAATATTTATATTATATATTAATTTATAATCTATATCAAAATATAATTTAGTGAGACAACAATAGAAATTTGACCATTAGATATTTCATTATATTAAGAAATATTTGTCATTTTTATACTATAATGGAGTCATGGCTACATTAGAAAATACATGCTTAATTTTGGAGACAATACTATATATTTATACTATTTGTATCAATATTTATACATGATTTACATATATTTATAATAATGCCTGAGACCCTTTTAAAACTAATTCAACAGGGGAAATAGGGAAAAGGGAGTTATAAATGAAATGAGATTTTCCATGAGTTAGATTGAGTGAAACTAGATGATAGATATTTGAGAATTCCTAACACAGTTCTCTCTACTTTTGAATATGTGAAATTTCCATAATAAGTAGCTTAAAAAACCATCATAATGTAACAAACAATGACACTTGTAGTAATTATATCCAAGTAGTTTATAGAGTTTCTTTGAAACTTTTTAAAGACGGCAACACTCCAAAGTACAATACAAGTAAGTTAAAGCAAGTTTATGGTGGCAAAATATTCTATTCTAGATACAAATGTCTCTGATGATCAGTATGAATAAAAACCTGTTTTTGCATGTATAGAATAGTAGATATTCTTTGAACAATTTTATTTACATATGTGGATGACTTTCTATAACCTAGGTATCGACATACATCATCAATAATCGAAGGCCTATGTTAATGATAAGGATGTCACACAGACCTAACTTTTTCCTTCATTAGCTAATAATTGCCTTAATACAGAATAGAGTGTGATTCCCTAGATATTTTCATACAAACTGCTATTTATTTTTCTTCCAATTTAATGACACAGTAATTCTGCTGATTGCCATTATCTTCCTTGCCTGAATCTTTTAAAATTTCCGGTACGCAAAACTAGTCTGCAAAAGCAAAATTTCAACCTTAGCCTGAGTGGCAGAGAAGGCCAGACAATTAGAAACCAGTGGTGATGTTCTTTCCCAATAAGATTGTTTCCACCAACACATATACCACCAGCCCCTTCCATACACATACACACACACACACACACACACAAACAACCTCTATTATGCTATACAATTCTAATCATACTAATGTGGGAAGTTATGAAGTTGCGTAAAAAAAAACTTAAAATGGAAATAATCAACACTTGGCATGCTAGGAGTAGTGTTGTCTCAGACACCATATATCTTAGTTAAAATATATATTTTTCAAACAAGTTTAAGGCATCTTAATGTTTGTCTCCTGAGACGATTTTGGAAAGCAATGGTTGCTAAATCTCCTAAACCTCTGATGGAAAAATATTTTCTCTTAATTTATATTTATCCAAGATCCACATGGAGCAGGGGTCCTGGCATAACGAACACCAGGCAGTAGCTTTCCCTAGCTGAACACTTAGTAAGTAATGGCTGGAATTTAAATTTCAAGTTATATGTCCTTACTAGTATGTAGAATACATCTACTGCATATTGTTAGAGTGATGTGCTTTAATAGTGTAACATATGGATTGGAATTATAAACGTCCCTTAAGAATATTCAGAAACCATGGGGATGTATGTATACGTATAGCTGATTCACTTTGTTATACAGCAGAAACTAACAAACACACAATGTAAAGCAATTATACTCCAATAAAATGTTTAAAAAAAAGAATATTCAGAAACCTAATATATATATATCCATAAATATTCTGATGTGTGTGTATATATATGTATGTATATCCATACATATATATACGTATATATATATATATCCATTTTATCTCTAGAGAGGTATAACCCAAGGATTTATTCATCGGTAAGAATACTATTTTCCTCAAAAGCAATTTGCTTAACACTTCAATAGAACAAAAATGAAGAATCAAATTCCCACAGATTTTTTTATGGAAAAATAAGACTAGGAGTGCTACATTTAGGTAAGAACTCTTTTGAAGTACATGCTAAAGAAAGTTTATCTTAGAGAGTAAAATCCTCAGCAATGTATCCACACATGTTCTGCCTGTGAGCACTGCTGACTTCCAACCAAGAGAATGTCATTACTAAGTGTATGCCTAGTAAGGCAAATTAGAGGGCTGCCAGTGTTTCTTGCTCTAAGCTCTATTTAATATTACAGGATCATCTTTCAGAAATGATAACCTTGCGTTTCAATTATTGAGTGCTCAGCCAAGTTAAAAGTTAAAAATAATCAGGAATTAAATATTATTTCTGGTGAAATATACCTTGCTAAAAACTATTATCTGATTCTCCCTAGTTTTCCTAACTCTCTCAGGAATAAGATATTTTAAATTCAAGTATATACGTAAATTTGTGCATTAAAACTAATCCAAAAACGAATTCCTATTTTCAGATTTAAGATCATGGAGCACATAATAAAATCACAACTAATATAAACTTAATATTAAATTAGTATAAAGTTTATCATTTGTTTTCAACTCTACCAGGACAGGTTTCTTATGATCTACTCCAGTGAATAGAGCCAAATTGCTTAGACCTAATGATTTGTCATTAGACTGATAAGTAGGGATTCTGTTTTATTAGTCAATATCCTTTGAATTTGTTTTACTTGATTTGTACCTCATTTTGACAATATCTCTGATATTGAACTAGTATGCAAGACCCTGGCATATACTGAATATTGAATATATATTGATAGAATCTTAGAGTTGAAATGTAACATGGATGGTAAGTCACTCAAACTCTCCTATACATAAGAATTTCTTTTACAGATTCTTCCTCCACGTAAATTTTGCATCTATCCCTTTATTTTCATTACTGATACCATCACTTTAGTTTACACCTACATATGCTTACAAACTGTTTAAGCAGCAGTGATATCCCTACAACCTTGTCACCATTTTTGTGCCTTTGTTGCATTAGGTCTAATATCCAAGTTCACTTCTTTCTGCCTTTCTGCCTAGAAGAATCTCCCAAGATCTAGTTTAAGTACAGACTTATCTGTGAAATCTGTATTATCCTTATCCATGACATTTTCCCTCCTAGGAATTCATTATCAGCATGAACCCTGCTATCAAATAGTTTAAAATCCCTCCATAATTTAAAGACAGAAAACTTCAAAAAATGACTAATGACATGATCCAGGGCTAAGTGAGTGATATAAACCAAAAGTGCCTGTCTGAGGCAAAAGAAATCACCAAGGACTGGCACAAGATTTGTGTTTATTGAAAAATGGCAACATGTCCGAAAAGAGGAAGGCTCCAGATTTTAGGGGTAAGATCAGGAAATAATAACCTGGAAACAGATATAAATGTGAGAAAAAAAATCTACTATTACTCATCTGTAGACAATTTCTGAGAAATGTACATGAGCACATAGTATATTAAATAAATTTCATGAAACTAAATTATTTTCCCCAAATCACCAGGATTCTTAAGATTTATCCCAATACAATTTCAAAGAGATATCACTCCATGATTTAAATAAAATTAGATGCAGTTTAAATCATTGTAACTTGCAACAGGAGACTTCCTTTTAATGGCAGAAACTTTGGTTGCATTAAATGAATAATGCAAACAGAGCTAGATAGTGAAAATATATCTGGGTATTCCCAGCATCCTTCAAAAGAGAAATAATCTGATTCTGCATGATCTGTCCCAGGTATTCAGACAGGAAATTCTCTAGAGGGGAGAAGGGAAATTCATTTCAGTACTACAGCATGATAGAAATATTTCTTAAGGAACATTAAATTCTGTTTGTTCCAATTCAGTACACTCCAGATAACAGTCTGATCTATCATTTGTTTTTCTGAGTAGATATACTAAACCCCATTACGACAGAGTTTCTTATGATCGTATATTAACACCTAGAATACCTATACCCTCATAGCATTCTGAAAAATTATGACTTAACTATAACAATTTTTACCTTAAATGAACTATTTAAAGTAATCCAAACCCAAAATATATATATTATTGAATAATCAGAATGAATCTAAAAGGAAAACTTTTCATCAATGGTTTTAGTATTAACTTTCGATAATTAATGTAAAACTGAAAATTAATTATTAAAAA
Organism: Balaenoptera physalus; assembly: GCF_965194825.1. Classification (NCBI taxonomy): domain Eukaryota; kingdom Metazoa; phylum Chordata; class Mammalia; order Artiodactyla; family Balaenopteridae; genus Balaenoptera; species Balaenoptera physalus. Next base: position 112,314,281 of record NC_138891.1, on the reverse strand, counting down.
ATAGAGAATAGATAATTTTAAGTATGTTACAGGTTTTAATTTTTTTAATTATTTATAATGGTGTGTTAACCTTGGTCCTCTTTAGTCAGCTATATGATCATATGTATTAGTGTTAAAGATGAACACAGTTGAAAATAAAATAGGAGTCTTGAAAGCTAGTTTGTGAATAATTATACTTAAAAGGAACTAATTAACTGTAATTCATAAATTGCCTCTATGAAATGAAAAAAGTGAAAAACAATTTTTAATAGACCTTGGGATCTATTCTTCACCAATAATCTTCTAACAAAGGAACAAGCTTAACTATAGTTATTGTTAAACTTTCAAAATAAATATCACCTAAATTAAATACCCCAAATCTTCCTTTCTGTAAAAGATGTAGTCTGATAAAATTACCCATTTGTCATATTATCTGAGTAATTTCAAATATATTCATAAACACTGAAATTCATATTTGGGTAAGGAAAGTGACTTGGCAGTCAGTTAGGATAATGACTGTTAGTTTTCTCATTCCTTCAGATTTTATTTTCATATTCAGATCAATTCTCAAGAATGAATAAAAGTTATATAGATGGCAAATTAACATTGCTCATAATTTTGCTCTCCTCTATTGTTCATCACTTGGTTTATTTGCATGAAAACAGGGCCTCTGATTCTTAAGAATTCATTTACATGAACTGTCTCAGCACACAAAGTCACAAGCTCCTCATTAAGAATTATGATCATACAACAATAGAATGCAAAGGTGAATAGGACCCCAGAGATAATACAAGCTACTCTTTACACAGATGAAGACAGTAAACTTCCAGAAAATACAAGATAATACAAGATAACTTTGTATTTTTAACAAAGGCAGAATTCTGCTCAACTCTTCCTGAATTCCAAAAAATTATTTGTATTACATTACCAAACTGTGTCACCAAGGTATTTAAATGACTTACTTTTAGATCTCAGGATAAAAAATCTTCTTTTGGTCATGATGCTTATTGATGATGATTTTATGTTTTGAATGTTATTCATTTTCTCTTGGTATTATTTTGACAAACCATACAATGGATAATAGTTTTACTTAAGGGATGGTTAGTCTGTGCTAGTCTCTTCCTATTTTGATAATCCCATTTAATGCAAAATGGAAAAAAAAACTGTAAAGAAATTTATGAGCAGCTTCGTTTCTAGGTATGGAGTTTTGGAAAATTTCTTAAGGAATATGAATAACACAATAATTGCTTATCCAATTTTAAATATTATAAGTGGATTTTATTTTGTATTAATAGACTTTGTTTTTTAGAGAAGGCTTATGTTTTCAAAAAAATGAGAAGAAAGTACAAAGAGTTCCCATATATCCCCTCTCCCTGTTTCCACCATTTCACCTCAAGTTGTGTGGTGACACAATTTCCCCTATTATTAACATCTTCCATTCCTGTGGTGCATTTGCTACAAATGATAAACCAATATTGATACATTTTTACTAACTAAAGACCATAACTTATATTAGGGTCCATTCTTTGTACTGCATAGCTTCACAGGTTTTGACTAATGCATAATGTCATGTATCTTCCATAAGAGTATCATACTGTTAAAGGAATAGTTCCATGGCTCTAAATATCCCCTGTGCGCCACCTATTCATCCTCTCCCCACCTACCCTTCCTACACCATGAAGCCCTAGAAACCACTGATTTTATTTTTTTTAATGTCTACATCATTTTGCCTTCTCCATAATGTCATATAGTTGGAATCATACAGAATGTAGCCTTTTCACTTAGTAATATACATTTATAGGTAAAGTGCTATAATGTAGCAAAATAATTAGAAATATTTTATAAGAAAAGAAAGCATATAAAACTAAATATTAATAATATTAGATAGTCATGTTAGTTAATTGGACTCTGCCTTGTGCAACAGAGCCAATTAGGAGAAAGTAAAAATAATGCCAAAGAACTGTATGAGATGCAAAAGGAATGGTGAGGTAAAAAAATGAGTTAATGTGTAGAAAGTCTATTTAAACATAATCCACATAAAATAACATTAATAATGTATGAAGTATTGAGTTTAAAAAATGCAATAAAACACTGGAAAAGATAGCAAGTCAAGAGAAGATAATAAAATAAAATATTTTAGAATCTGTGTTGTTGAGGAAGGGAATTATGGTATTAATTTAATTTAGACTTTAAGAATGCAGCATAAAAATTTAAGCTCACCCACTAAAAATTATTTTTTAATAAAAGTATCTTCCAAACTAGTACATAGGAAAAGGAATAAGAAAAATAGATACTAAAAAAGCAAAAAAATAAAACAGCCAAAAGAGAGAAGGAAAGATTGAAAATATAGAACACAGAGAGACTGCAAGAGATACATCTAAAATAAATATAGAATACAGAGAGATTTAATAAACATATTAAAGTACCCAAAAGAAAGGTAGAGTATCTATGCTCACATCAGAAAAAAACAGACTTTTAAAAAATGGATCGTTTCACTCCAAATGAAAAATTTCCAATTCTTTAAGAAGATACAACAATCATGGATTTCATTAATTTAATGAAGTAGTCTCTAAATAAAGCAAACTGTTGATAGAACTACAGAGACATAACAGATCTATATAGCTTGTATATATAGAATCAGCATGTAATACAGAATTAACAAAAATAAAAAGGATCATATTTACAATATTAGTATAAAAAAGCTATGTTAAAAGTTTTAAAATTTAGAAATGGGCAAATTCTTGGCAATAAAGTTTTCTGATATTGACTAAAGAAATAGAATGATTAAATAGTCCTCTTATCCATTAAATAAATTTAATTATCATTTAAATTTTTTTTAAGAGAAGACACGACCAGGCTAATACAATTTTACAGAAAAGTTGTCCATACTTTTTAAGAGCATATTATTCCTATTTGGTAAAATATCTGCCAAATAATAGAAAAAGAGGAAATACTCCTCAACTAATTCTACATGTTCAGCATTACCTATATACCAGTGCATTACAAACACATAGTGAATGTTCACTAAATATGTTTACTGCCTCCTTACAAATCAGACAACGGCATATAACTGCTACAGGAATGGATCTTCCTACTTCCCAGTCACACCTCCATCACTTTAGGCAACAAGACCGCAAATGTGCGTGCATTTCGAAACATAGACAACTAGGGCCCTCATTGTATCACTGGAGGGTTCAGTTCACTTCCTGTCTACATTTGATCCAGGGAGGAGAGCCATTTACATAGAACAAACCTTACCAACAACCTAACTGTTTCAGACCTTCCTTCCTATTTATTTCTGCTATTATTTCTGGTCAGAAAAAACCAAACACCTTTTTAGCCCCTCTTCCTCTCTCTCCCCTCGTATAAATTTTACTATTTTTTTTAACCTATCTTATATTTTAAGACAAATTTCCTTCATGAAGCCTAATCTAAGTACCCTAACCACAAAGGTTGGACCACGTTCCCATTCTATCCTCCTGAAGGTCTATCACAGCACTTACCATACTGTATTACAAAAATGCTCTTTTCTCTTTCTCTTTCTCATTCTCTTTCTCCTTCTCTCCTTCTTCTCTCCTTCTCCTTCTCTCTTTCTCTTTCTTTCTCTACCTAGGTAGGGAGCTCCTAAAAGGACAGACTGTAATTCTTCTTTTTGTCCACAGCATTTAGCCCAACGCCTCTGTTAAACTGAAATAAAATGACCTAGCAAACAACAGCTTTAGAGATTTTATAATATGCTTTTAAATCATGTTTTACATTTTTTCTAGTCTAAATAGTCTGACCAAAAAACATAACCTGTTAGGTAGATTTTCAACCTCATCTTGTCCTATTGGTTGCAATAGCTATAGAAAACATGCAGTTAAGCAGGCAGTAGAGAAGTCAAGAGAAGTGTTAGTTTTTAACTTTGCAAATGCACACTATGTAACTCTGCCATTGCACACTATGTAACTCTGCCCAAGCAATGATATTCTGATTCACTTCATTCCTCCAATACACTGCCACTTCCCAAACTGTAGCCAAGACTACAATATAAATATTCTCAAATGAAGTATATTCAGATTTTTTTCAACTCCCTTAAAAATTTATTTAATAAAAGTTTCTATTTTTCAAAATGAAGATATATATATATGTATGTATGTATATAGATAGATATATACATATATATCCATGCATGCACAAGCTTAAAGTAAAATTAAAAGTAAAAATAGAAGAAATAATGTTCTTCTATCACACGTGATATATTCTACATTCAGTTTTGGAAGTCAGATTGCATTCTGAATGATTTTGATAGCATCTAGATGTGGTTATCCTTAATAAAATCTTGTAGTGATGATATAGAAAGATAAAAGCAAATAAATATTAAATCAGACATTAGACTGAATTTGTTGAATTTTTCTCTGAAAACTGAGTGTTGACAATAAATGATAAACTTTGTTTTTGTTTTAAACATGCCATCCAAATGTTAAAAAAATGAGGCTGTAAAATATTTTTAAATTATACAAATAACAAGGTAAAATAGAAGCTATAAACTATCAATACTATTGTCTTTATATAATTTAGAAAATTTTTAATAATATGTAATATACACTCACTAGCTGTATGAATTTGGGAAAGTCACTTGACCTGCCTGGGTTGACTTCCTTGTTTAATAGTAACATTAATTAAGAAATAGCATTGTTATAAAGATCTAATTGAATTAGAACAGTTGCAAGGATATACTAAGGGCTTGTAATTATTTTTGACATTAACAATAGTCTTGTAATGTTTATGTAACACATACATAAACACACACACACAAGGAATTTGCTTATTTGCAATTAAGCAAAATAAAACTCAACCAGTCACAGAAAAATACCATTGAACTTATAGTTTACTTTCTTCTCTACATTTTCACCACAAAAATATTTCTATTGAGTTCTATAAAAAAAAATCTGATCATACTACATATTCTCTTCTGTAATGTACTTTTAATTTTGTATTGCCACTTCAATGAGTAAGTTTCTGCATCAGTATTTTAATGATCACATAGTATTCTACTCTCATATGTATTGTAATATAACTACTGTATATGTATAATTCCAACAGGCGTTTTTATTAATTTTTGTTTTTCCTTGTTAAAATATTCCTTGAATAAAATTCTTGGACATAATATTTTGCATATTTCCATTCTAAAAAATAACCAACATGATAGATGAGAAAGGATTCCCTCTTGTCTTAAATCCATAGGTCTTTTATTAATGAGTTTTTAAAAATTTCAACTTATGTTTATCAAGTAAATCTATTATCTTATTTAAAATGTACAGCAACTTTAAAATCTATATCTCATGCCATTGTTCTATAGCTCTTCACATATAAATCCAATACTAATTTTAGATGCTACTCACTCAGATAAAGTCATCTAGATCACTAGTTAAATATACGTATTTCAAGACCTATCCCTTGGAATTTCTAATTCAGTAGGTCTCCACAGAATCTGAAAAGTTTGCATTTTTAATATGCTCTTCAGGTAATTTATTCTTCCTTCACATAAGTGTGTCAAATATTGCATAATCTCTGTTCTAACACTGGTATTCTTACTCAATATATTTCTGCAAAAATATAAAAGTTTTAATGAAGGTAATTTTGCAAATATTTCACATAAATACTTAAGGTCATGTACTATAAAATTGCCTCGTAAGGGCTTTCAGTTGCTTTCAGTTACCATGTCCATTCGTTATTTATATTTTTTACTTCTTAAACATTTTTTTCACATTAAAAAAATCTGTATTCACATTACTGTGGTTAGTATTATATGGCAGTCCTTGACTTTATATCTGAAATATAAATGGCAAAATGGAAAAGGTTTTAGCTAAAAGATTTTCTTTCCCCAGATTCAGGACAAACTGAAAATTATGAGAAATAGTAGATGTTACAATAAAATTGATTGTGTGTTTGTAGCTATGGTTTATTCAAAAGTTAATCATGGAGGAAAAGAGATGATAAAATTTTTCAATGAGAGTAATATTTTCATCAACATATTATGAAATTTTAGGCTTTTAGGACGACAGAAAAAGTATCAATGATGGTATAATTCAATACTTCCTAAGGCACAACTAACCAGTGCAGAGTATCTATGTGTAGCAAGTTTGCATACACTTCAGGTTTAAAAAATACACAAACACACACATACATATGTATATGTATATATACACACACACATATATATTCACTCTTTATAGCTACCTTCACCTTGGAAAAAGGTATACATTATCTCTGAAATGGTCTTAAAATACCTTCATTTTTTCAAAAATATCACTGTAAAATTTTCCATACCCCATCATTATGCTGTTATAAATGACATCACAAATGAAGAGTTTGTAAGTGAATTAAATGCTCTGCTTATAAAGCTTCCTGTAAAATTAATCATTGAAACAGTGTTGGAGACTTTTTTCTTATTACTACAATTTCCCTCAATGTAATTAAAATATACCCTAGAGACCCCAGCTGGCAGGATAGAGCATAACAAAGCAGGGAATCCAGCCAAAAGTATACCTTCTGGAAATTCTCAGAATGTGTTACATTAAAAACAGGATGTGTTTTAACAATGTTCAATGACTTCCGAAAGGCAACTTCCCAAGTTAACGACAGAGTTGGGTAAAGAACGCTACTCTCTACTCCTTCCTTTTTAAAAAAATGCCTCAATTTATTATCTTTAATTTCTACAACTATTTGCAGGTGATGAAGTACAATAAATAAAAAATACATTCAATGCATTTTCTGAAAACCAGTGAGGTCAGCAAAATATTTTTTCAGGGAAATTAAATATATGAGTATTCTGTATACCTATTTTTGTTATCATTATGAGTCCTAGGTTACAAGGACTGAGACCAATAGCCTATCATTGTCTAAATATTTCCTAAAAGAACTATTTTTCAATTTCAGAAAATATAACCAGATACACCCCCAGATTTACATATGTAAAATAATATTTCCTTAGGGAAATTCTCTGGTATATTTCCCCTCTCATCCTTTTTGCTTCTTTTAAGAGAAACATTACCCCTCTGCCTTCTATAGAAGTTTTTTTGTTAGTTTTTTTACTCCAAAGTAGATTTCAATCTACTATTAGAATTTTTCCCCTTGGAATCCATTCTTTTTTTTTTTTAATATCTTTATTGGAGTATAATTGTTTACATTGTTGTGTTAGTTTCTGCTGTATAACAAAGTGAATCAGCTATATGTATACATATATCCCCATATCCCCTCCCTCTTGCATCTCCCTCTCACTCTCCCTATCCCACCCCTCTAGGTCGTCAAAATGTACCAAGCTGATCTCCCTATGCTATGCACCTTCTTCCACTAGCTATCTGTTTTACAATTGGTAGTGTATATATGTCAATGCCACTCTCTCACTGCATCCTAGCTTACCTTTCCCCCTCCCGGTGTCCTCAAGTCCATTCTCTACATGTGTGTCTTTATTCCTATCCTGCCCCTGGGTTCTTCAGAACCATTTCTTTTTTTTAGATTCTATATTTATGTATTATTATACAGTATTTTTCTCTTTCTGACATACTTCACTCTGTATGACAGACTCTAGGTCCATCCAACTCACTACAAATAACTCAATTTCGTTTCTTTTTATGGCTGAGTAATATTCCATTGTATATATCTGCCACTTCTTCTTTATCCTTTCATCTGTAGATGGACACGTAGGTTGTTTCCATGTCCTGGCTATTGTAAATAGTGCTGCAAAGAACATTGTGGTACATGACTCTTTTTGAATTACGTTTTTTTTCAGGGTATATGCCCAGTAGTAGGATTGCTGGGACATACGGTAGTTCAATTTTTAGTTTTTTCAGGAACCTTCATACTGTTCTCCATAGTGGCTGTATCAATTTACATTCCCACCAACAGTGCAAGAGGGTTCCCTTTTCTCCACACCCTCTCCAGCATTTATTCTTTGTAGATTTTTTGATGATGGCCATTCTGACTGGTGTGAGGTGATACTTCATTGTAGTTTTGATTTGCATTTCTCTAATGATTCGTGATGTTGAGCATCCTTTCATGTGCTTGTTGGCAATCTGTATATCTTCTTTGGAGAAATGTATATTTAGGTCTTTTGCCCATTTTTGGATTGGGTTGTTTTTTTGATATTGAGCTGCATGAGCTGCTTGTATATTTTGGAGATTAATCCTTTGTCAGTTGCTTCCTTTGCAAATATTTTCTCCCATTCTGAGGGTTGTCTTTTTGTCTTATTTATGGTTTCCTTTGCTTTACAAAAGATTTTAAGTTTCATTAGGTCCCATTTGTTTATTTTTGGTTTTATTTCCATTTCTATAGGAGGTGGGACAAAAAGGATCTTGCTGTGATTTATGTCATAGAGTTTCTGCTGATGTTTTCCTATAAGAGTTTTAGTGTCTGGCCTTACATTTAGGTCTTTAGTCCATTTTGAGTTTATTTTTGTGTATGGTTTTAGGGAGTGTTCTATTTTCATTATTTTACATGTACCTGTCCAGTTTTCCCAGCACCACTTATTGAAGAGGGTATCTTTTCTCCATTGTATATTCTTGCCTCCTTTATCAAAGATAAGGTGACCATATGTGTGTGACTTTATCTCTGGACTTTCTTTCCTGTTCCATTGATCATACTTCTGTTTTTGTGCCAGTACCATACTGTCTTGATTACCGTAGCTTTGTAGCATAATCTGAACTCAGGGAGCCTGATTTCTCCAGCTCCGTTTTTCTTTCTCAAGATTGCTTTGGCTATTTGGGGTCTTTTGTGTTTCCTTACAAATTGTGAAATTTTCTGTTCTAGACCTGTGAAAAATGCCATTGGTACTTTGATAGGGATTGCATTGAATCTGTAGATTGCTTTGGGAAGTATAGTCATTTTCACAATGTTGATCCTTCCAATCCAAAAACATGGTATATCTCTCCATCTGTTTGTATCATCTTTAATTTCTTTCATCAGTGTCTCAGAGTTTTCTGCATACTGGTCTTTTGTCTCCTTAGGTAGGTTTATTCCTAGGTGTTTTATTCTTTTCATTGCAGTGGTAAATGGGAGTGTTTCCTTAATTTCTCTTTCAGATTTTTCATCAGTAATGTATAGGAATGCAAGAGATTTCTGTGCATTAACTTTCTATCCTGCTACTTTACCAAATGCATTGATTAGCTCTAGTAGATATCTGGTAGCATCTTTAGGATTCTCTACGTATGGTATCATGTCATCTGCAAACAGTGACAGTTTTACTTCTTCTTTTCTGTTTTGGATTCCTTTTATTTCTTTTTTTTCTCGGATTGCTGGGGCTCAGACTTCCAAAACTATGTTGAATAACAGTGGTGAGAGTGGGCACCCTGTCTTGTTCCTGATCATAGTGGAAATGGTTTCAGTTTTTCAGCATTGAGAACGATGTTGGCTGTGGGTTTGTCTTATATGGCCTTTATTATCATTAGGTAAGTTCCCTCTATGCCTACATTCTGGAGAGTTTTTGTCATAAATGGGTGTTGAATTTTGTTGAAAGATTTTTCTGCATCTATTGAGATTATCATATGGTTTTTATCCTTCAGTTTGTTAATATGGTGTATCACACGGATTGATTTGCATATATTGAAGAATCCTTGCATTCCTGGGATAAACCCCACTTGATCATGGTGTATGATCCTTTTAATGTGCTGCTGGATTCTGTTTGCTACTATTTTGCTGAGGATTTTTGCACCTATATTCAACAGTGATACTGGCCTGTAGTTTTCTTTTTTTGTGTGACATCTTTGCCTGGTTTTGGTATCAGGGTGATGGTGGCCGTGTAGAATGAGTTTGGGAGTGTTCCTCCCTCTGCTATATTTTGGAAGAATTTGAGAAGAATAGGTGTTAGCTCTTCTCTAAATGACTGATAGAATTCACCTGTGAATCCATCTGGTCCTGGGTCTTTGTTTTTTGGAAGATTTCTAATTACAGTTGCAATTTCAGTGCTTGTGATTGGTCTGTTTATATTTTTTATTTCTTCCTGGTTCAGTCTCAGAAGGTTGTGCTTTTCTAAAAACTTGTTCATTTCTTTCAGGTTGTCTATTTTATTGGCATATAGTTGCTTGTAGTAATCTCTCATGATCCTTTGTATTTCTGCAGTGTCAGTTGTTACTTCTCCTTTTTCATTTCTAATTCTATTGATTTGAGTATTCTACCTTTTTTTCTTGATGAGTCTGGCTAATGGTTTATTAATTTTGTTTATCTTCTCAAAGAACCAGCTTTTAGTTTTACTGATGCTTGCTATCGCTTCCTTTATTTTTTTTTCTTTGATTTCTGATCTGATCCTTATGATTACTTTCCTTCTGCTAACTTTGGGGTTTTTTTGTTCTTCTCTCTCTAATTGCTTTAGGTGTAAGGTTAGGTTGTTTATTTGAGATGTTTCTTGTTTCTTGAGGTAGGATTGTATTGCTATAAACTTCCCTCTTTGAACTGCTTTTGCTGCATCCCATAGGTTTTGGGTCGTCGTGTTTTCATTGTCACTTGTTTCCAGGTATTTTTTGATTTCCTCTTTGATTTCTTCAGTGATCTCTTGGTTATTTAGTAGCGTATTGTTTAGCCTCCATGTGTTTGTATTTTTTACAGTTTGTTTCCTGTAATTTCATCTAGTCTCATACCGTTTTGGTTGGAAAAGATACTTGATATGATTTGTTTTGTAAATTTACCAAGGTTTGATTTGTGACCCAAGATGAGATCTATCCTGGAGAATGTTCCATGAGCACTTGAGAAGAAAGTGTATTCTGTTGTTTTTGGATGGAATATCCTATAAATATCAATTAAGTCCATCTTGTTTTATGTGTCATTTAAAGCTTGTTTTTCTTTATTTTCATTTTTGTTGATCTGTCCATTGGTGAAAGTGGGGTGTTAAAGTCCCCTGCAATGTTTGTATTACTGTCGATTTCCCCTTTTATGGCTGTTACCATCTGCCTTATGTATTGCATTGCTCCTATGCTGGGTGCATAAATATTTACAATTGTTATATCTTCTTCTTGGATTGATCCCTTGATCACTATGTAGTGTCCTTCTTTGTCTCTTATAATAATCTTTATTTTAAAGTGTATTTTGTCTGATATGAGAATTGCAACTCCAGCTTTCTTCTGATTTCCATTTGCATGGAATATCTTTTTCCATGCCTCACCTTCAGTCTGTATGTGTCCCTAGGTCTGAAGTGGGTCTCTTATAGACAGCATATATATGGGTCTTGTTTTGTATCCATTCAGCCAGTCTATGTCTTTTGGTTAGAGCATTTAATCCATTTATATTTAAGGTAATTATCGATATGTATGTTCCTATTACCATTTTCTTAATTGTTTTCAGTTTGTTTTTGTAGGTCTTTTCCTTCTCTTGTTTTTCCTGCCTAGAGAAGTTCCTTTAGCATTTGTTGTAAAGCTGGTTTGCTGGTGCTGAATTCTCTTAGCTTTTGCTTGTCTTTAAAGGTTTTTTAATTTCTCCATCAAATCTGAATGAGATCCTTACTGGGTAGAGTAATCTTGGTTGTAGGTTTTTCCCTTTCATCAGTTTAAATATGTCCTGCCACTCCTTTCTGGCTTGCAGACTTTCTGCTGAAAGATCAGCTGTTAATCTTATGGGGATTCCCTTGTATGTTATTTTTTGCTCTTCCCTTGCTGCTTTTAATATTTTTTCTTTGTATTTAATTTTTGATAGTTTGATTAATATGTGTCTTGGCCTGTTTCTCCTTGGATTTATCCTGTAGGGGACTCACTGTGCTTCCTGGATTTGGGTGACTATTTCCTTTCCCATATTAGGGAAGTTTTCAACTACAGTCTCTTCAAATATTTTCTCTGTCCCTTTCTTTTTCTCTTCTTCTGGGACCCCTATAATTCAAATTTTGGTGCATTTAATGTTGTCCCAGAGGTCTCTGAGACTGTCCTTAATTCTTTTCATTCTTTTTTCTTTATTCTGCTCTGCAGTAGTTATTTCCACTATTTTATCTTCCAGGTCACTTATCCATTCTTCTGCCTCAGTTATTCTGCTATTGATTCCTTCTAGAGAATTTTTAATTTCATTTATTGTGCTGTTTATCATTGTCCTTACCTAGGTCCTTATTAAACTCTTCTTGTATTTTCTCCATTCTATTGCCAAGATTTTGGATCATCTTTACTATCATTATTCTGAATTCTTTTTCAGGAAGACTGCCTATTTCCTCTTCATTTGTTTGGTCTGGTGGGTTTTTACCTTGCTACTTCTTCTGCTGAGTATTTCTCTGTCTTCTCATTTCACTTAACTTACTGTGTTTGTGGTCTCCTTTTTGCTGGGTCAGGTTCGTAGTTCTCATTGTTTTTGGTGCCTGCCCCCAGTGGGTAAGGTTGTTTCAGTGGGTTGTGTAGGCTTCCCGGTAGAGGGGACTGGTGCCTGCCTTCTGGTGGATGAGGTTGGATCTTGCCTTTCTGGTGGGCAGGACCATATCCAGTGGTGTGTTTTGGTGTGTCTGTGAAATTAGTATGATTTTAGGCAGCCTCTCTGCTAATGGGTGGGTTTGTGTTCTTGTCTTGCTAATTGTTTGGCATGGGATGTCCAGCACTGGAGCTTCCTGGTGGTGGAGTGGAGCTGGGTCTTAGCATTGAGACATAGATCTCTGCGAGAGTTCTCCCCGATTGATATTACTTGGGACGGGGAGGTCTCTTGTGGTCTAATGTCCTAAACTTGGCTCTCCCACCTCAGAGGCTCAGGCCTGACACCTGGCCAGAGCACCAAGACCCTGTCAGCCACACCGCTCAGAAGAAAAGGAAGGCAAAAAAAGAAATAAATAAAAAAACAAAATAAAATAAAATAAGGTTATTAAAATTAAAAAAAAATTTAAATATATTAAAATAAAAAATTAAGAAGTAATTTAAAAAAAAAGAGACCAAACCAATAAACAAATCCACCAATGATAACAAATGCTAAAAACTAAACTAAGATTAACCTATAAATCAGAATCTAGTCAGTCGCATACAGCAAACCCGAAGTCTACAGTTGCTCCCAAAGTCCATTGCCTCAATTTGGGGATGATTCCTTGTCTATTCCGGTATTCCACAGATGCAGGGTACATCAAGTTGATTGTGGAGATTTAATCCGCTGCTCCTGAGGCTGCTGGGAGAAGTTTCCCTTTCTCTTCTTTATTTGCACAGCTCCTGGAGTTCAGCTTTGGATTTGGCCCCACGTCTCCATGCAGGTCGCCCTCTGGCATCTGTTCTTCACCCAGATGGGGTGGTTAATGGAGCCGTTGATTAGGGGGCTCTGGCTCACTCACGCCAGGGGGAGGGATGTGTAGTGAATGTCGGGCAAGCCTGTGGTGGCAGAGGGCAGCGTGATGTTGCAACAGCCTGAGGCACGCCGTGTGTTCTCCCAGGGAAGTTGACCCTGGCCGTGGTGGGCTGCACAGGCTCCCAGAACAGGAGGTGTGGATAGTGACCTGCGCTTGCCCACAGGCTTCTTGGTGGCTGCAGCATCAATGTTAGCGTTTCATGCTGGTCTCTGGTTTCCACCCTGATAGCCGCAGCTCACGCCCATCTCTGAAGCTCGTTTAGGTGGTACTCTGAATTTCCTCTCCTCGCGCACTCTGAAACAATGGTCTCTTGACCCTTAGGCAGTTCCAGACTTTTTCCTGGACTCCCTCCCGGCTAGCTGTGGCGCACTAGCCCCCTTCAGGCTGTGTTCACGCAGCCCACCCCAGTCCTCTCCCAGGGATCTAATCTTCAAAGCCCGAGCCTCAGCTCCCAGCCCTCACGCACCCCAGTGGGTGAGCGGACAAGCCTCTCAGGCTGGTGAGTGCTGGTCGACACCAATCCTCTGTGAGGGAATCTCTTCACTTTGCCCTCTGCACCCCTGTTGCTGCACTCTCCTCCGTGGCTCCAAAGCTTCCCACCACCCACCCAACCTCCTGTCTCCACCAGTGAAGAGGCTCCCTAGTGTGTGGAAACTTTTCCTCTTTCACGGCTCCCTCCCAGAGGTGCAGGTCCTGTCCCTATTCTTTTGTCTCTATCTTTTCTTTTTTCTTCTGCCCTACCCAGGTATGTGGGGAGTTTCTTGCCTTTTGGGAAGTCTGAGGTATTCTGCCAGCATTCAGCAGGTGTTCTGTAGGAGTTGTTCCACATGTAGATGCATTTTTGATGTATTTGTGGGGAGGAAGATGATTTCCACGTTTTACTCCTCCACCATCTTGAAGGTCTGAGCCGAAATCCATTCTTATATCATTTAGTTTCTTATGTATTCCTGCTTTGGTTTTGTTTAGTTTTTGTTTGTTTTTCATGGTGTCTTGCTTATTCCTATGATTTCTCTTTCAAGTTTTGGGGAGGCAGCATATTGATGTCAATTTTTTTTTTAAACTGTATTCAAATTTTTATTAAAATCATTTTTAAATTTATGCTTTTCCTCTGAATTATGAAATTTTATTCCTTTTTGTCCTCTTTCAGAGTGTATTTTCTCAGGACCCATGCATCTCTCATTTTATTTAGCATCAAATGAGAAGTGATATCCAAGCCTGATATTTCCTAGTGAACACATTGTATAATATGGCCTTACTTCATTTAACTTTTCCTTCAGGGTTCAACTACCTAGAGCTGAATGCACTCAGCTTTCATCCAATTTCCAGTTTTCCGTAAGAATTAATCTAATTCACCTATTCTGGACTGAGGTGGGAATGTGTCCTACACCTATTACCTGAATGAAGAACATGAAAATTCCATAGTCCTAATATTTACCACTAATTTTTCCTCTAATTTTTGTTATCACCTTTAAACTATAGATTCTTTATCTCTATAAATGGAATATACAACTACCTTTACATGCCCCTCCTTACCACCAGTTTGATTCTTTACCAGGATTTTCTGTTCTTCAGTGGATATTGAGAGAAGGATCCTGTTAGGAGAAAGAAGTGAGGTTGCTAACAATCCAGTTGCCTCAAAGAGGCTACATTCATATAATAGAAAGGCTTGGTTAGGTCTGGGTTTCTGCTATAATATACTTAGGCAATATACAAAGGCAAAATAAGTGTCCCTGAAAATGTGCTCTGCTCAGGATAGAGCTATGAATGTGTGAACTGTCAATGGTGTTTCTTTACTGAACCCAGTACAATTCGCATGTTGTTAGTGGAAATTCTTCCTAAATTTGGGAAATATATTTCTGGTGTTTTTGTATTTCTTTGTTCTCCTGGTGGTCCTAGTTGTGTTAAAATTAGTAAGAATTTTTATAGGGATGCAAGACTACATTCAAGGAAGATTATCTCTTTATTTTTTAAAAAGAGAAAGTACCAAAATCATTTCTAATATATCTTTAAGTGTGCACTTCCTTCCTTCTTCCTCCCAAATCCAGTAAGATCAATTTGTTTTTTCTTGGAACATCAGCACTGATAGAATAAAAGCAAATACCTTCATCAGGACATTTAATATTTGGATGATCTAGCTCCAAAATAAATGGCCAGCTCCTTTCCTATTCCAGCCACTAAACTAACTACACATTGATCTATGAACCATTTTGGGAAAATGCTTACCTGTCTATTTCTGTATATCTGTGCTCATTCTACACCTCCCATATATTCTTTTTATTGAAACCATGCTCTTACTTAAGGCTTCTCAAGAGTGATACACATAATGGTAAGGGTTTTTTTTTTTTTGATTTGCTGGTTAGCATGCATCTATCTCCCCTTCAAGCCACAGCTTGGTTCTTGTAATGCTGTTTTGCATGACTCACAAATAAATACTGAATCCTCTGCATACCTTCCTTAATGAGTTCTTCTCCCCCATCTCCACAATACCTCTATTAAAATCTCACATTTGTCAAACACCCTTTCTCACTAGTCTCCATTCAATTTTACAGAGAAAATGCCATGAGATAAGAACTGCATTAATCCTCAAAACTTATTGGTCCTTATGTAAATGTATCTTTCCCTCTCATCATTATGGAAGAGGCCTTTCTTTTTATTGCCAAGACAAATGCCTTTATTCCTTCTTTGGGTTCTATCTGCCCTTACTCTCCAAATAACAACTAGTTTATTTGCTAGTTAAGAATAATCTTTCCTTTTACTAGCTCTTCATCAGTATTTCAATATGTTCAAAATCTCCCATCTTAAACATCACTCCCATCATCTCACATACTACTTTATGAAAAGAAAAACATATTTAATACTATAGTTTTCTAAGTGCTATGAATATAATGAAAATAGACACTCTTTAACTCCCATTTATTATTTTACCATTTTTAGGGTCAGTAAAGTGATACCTTCTAAGTCTTTTTTTCTGCCTTTATGTCTCTCCTGAGCTACAAAACTACAAACCCAAAGCCTTAGTGAGCATCTCCATTTATTTCCCCAAACACTCAATTCTTCTTATAATGTGCTTCTCTTGCAAAATTCCCTACCTTAGTAAATACAATCCACCCCATAGTGAAAATTAGAAACTTGACTGTATTATTTGGCTTCTCATTTTCCCAGCACTAACCCTCAATCATCACCATCATCCCTGATGTTTCCTAATATCATCTTTTCAGTCTTCTCACTTCTCTTCTTACCCATGTTCATGCCCATGGTCCAAAACACCATGATTTATCACCTGGTCTTTGACAACATTCTCCTGAGAGTTGTCCTTGCTCAGCTGAGATCTATAATTTACAGAGCAGCCACAGTGATGTTTCTAAACCACGCAACTGATGGGGCTGACTAAAAATCTTAACACACTTCAAAGATTCATTGCGTTCAGGAAAAATACAAATTTCTTAGTGTAGCACAGAAGCCTTTTCCTAGTCAGAAACTTAACTTCTTCTTCCATGACTCCAGCATTTCTGCCTGGCCCCTAAAACCTCATTTGAGATTCCTCTTATTCTTTCTCGTTTGTTATTGCCAAACAGAAGCAGAGGGCCTGATGGAGTCTCCAGGACTCTAAAGAATGACTGAAACACATAAAGGAAAGAACCTATCTCTGCAAAACAGGGAATCCTCAGCTTATTTGCAGTGGACAATAATGTGAGAAGGAAATAAATTATTTTTGTGTTTAGTCAATGAGATATGGTATTCATTTGTTAAAACAGTTAATCTACCATAACTAATATATTTAGAAGAAATATTGATACAAGAATAATATCCTCAATAGATGGTTGACTAGCACAATGGGCTAAATGAATAGGAGAGTTTTTGGCACAAAGATTAATTCCATGAATATTCTTAAAATGTAGTACAAAAGTAGAAATATAGATGAAAACTATAAAATAAATACTAGTAGTGATAGAAAATTCCAGATGTAGTAACATGCATGTCAATTTGTTTCCAGAGTAATATGAGAGACTGGAGAAGAAAAAAAATCATTGAAGAAATTTTAAGAAAAAAATTTCCCAGCTTAAGTAAAACACAGAATTTCAAACTTAAATTGCTTAATAAATGGCAAGCAGGATAAATTAAAGAGACTATAAATAGACTTGCCTTTGGGAAATATCAAAGTTACAAAGACAAATGGATCCTAACTGCTAATAAAAGTGAGAGGAAAAATGACAAAAAAATGTTTACTTATAAAGACTAGTAGTTGTACTTTCACCAGATTTCTTATTAGTAATACTGAATACAACAACAGTAGTCTTCAAATGGATGAGGGAAAAATAATGTTCAATTGATAAATGTTCTATCAGCCAAACTGCAAACTGTTAGGGCAGAGGAAAATGTTTTCAGACATGTAAGATCACAGAAAGGTTATTTTTTTAAATTTTTATTGGAGTATAGTTGATTTACAATGTTGTGTTAGTTTCAAGTGTACAGCAAAGTGGATCAGCTATACATATACATATATCCACTCTTTTTTAGATTCTTTTCCCATATAGGTCACCACAGAGTACTGAGTAGAGTTCCCTGTGCTATACAGTAGGTTCTTATTACTTATCTATTTTATATGTGGTAGTGTGTATATGTCAATCCCAATCTCCCAATTTATCCCTCCTCCTCTTATCCCCTGGTAACCGTAAGTCTGTTTTCTATATCCATAACTCTACTTCTGTTTTGTAAATAAGTTCATTTGTACCCTTTTTTATAGATTCCACATAGAAGTGATATCACATGATATTTGTCTTTCTGTGTCTGACTTACTTCACTCAGTATGGCAGTCTCTAAGTCCATCCATGTTGCTGCAAATGGCATTATTTTGTTCCTTTTTATGGCTGAGTAATATTCCATTGTATATATGTACCACATCTTCTTTATCCATTCCTCTGTTGATGGACATTTAGGTTGCTTCCATGTCCTGACTATTGTAAATAGTGTTGCAATGAACATTGGGGTGCATGTATCTTTTTGAATTATGGTTTTCTCTGGGTTTATGCCCAGGAGTCAGATTGCTGGGTCATATGGTAGTTCTATTTTTAGTTTTTTAAGGAACCTCCACACAGTTCTCCATAGTGGCTGTATCAATTTACATTCCCACCAACAGTGTAGTAGGGCTCCCTTTTCTCCACACCCTCTCCAGAATTTATTATCTGTAGATTTTTTGATATGGCCATTCTGACTGGTGTGAGGTGATACCTCATTGTACAGAAAGGTTATTTTTGTTCACAATTTTTTTGAAAGATACTATGGAATATATTTCAGGAAAATAAAAGTGAAAAGCAAGGAGGAGACCTACCCAAGATGAAGAAGCTGGAACAAACCTGAGGTAGAGGAGAGAAGTCACCCCAGGAGAGGTGTGAAGCATGCCAAGCGAGCTATGCATCGAGACTGATGTGGAGAAAGGAGGGATTCAGTGTGATACGCAGATGATTAATAAACAAAGTTAAGAAAAAGGTAAAGATAAATTGCCTTAGAGATTAGAAAAAGAAAAGACAAAACTATAAATTCAATGACAATAAATTTCTGAGTTGCTTGTTTCACACAGTTTTCATACTTTTGGTAGATCTATTATTTGTCTTGAATAAGGAAAGAGCAGACTTGGAGAAACAAGAAACTTAAGTTTCACCTTTGAACCAACTTTGTCTAAATAAGCACTGGTTTTGATACAAAAGAAGAAGATAAATCTCTTTATAGTACAACTTAAGAAGTGTCTCTGTAGAGTGACAGAATTCGTTTGTCAGGAGTACATTAAATTTTATAACAGTTTACTACAGAAACAATGAGATCATAAGTTTTGCAATTTTACAAACTTGAAAATGCTCTTTAAATATATCCCTGCTGGGCTTCCCTGGTGGCGCAGTGGTTGAGAATCTGCCTGCCAATGCAGGGGATGCGGGTTCGAGCCCTGGTCTGGGAGGATCCCACATGCTGTGGAGCAACTAGGCCCGTGAGCCACAACTACTGAGCCTGCGCGTCTGGAGCCTGTGCTCCGCAACAAGAGAGGCCGTGACAGTGAGAGGCCCGCGCACCGCGATGAAGAGTGGCCCCCCACTTGCCACAACTAGAGAAAGCCCTCGCACAGAAATGAAGACCCAACACAGCCAAAAATAAATAAATAAATTAATTAATTAATTTAAAATACAACTGCGGAAAAATATATATATATATATCCCTGCTTTGTCCTGAGACAGAATTTGTTTACAAAAGGAATAGAAAATATGTAGTTTTTTGTTATTGACATTTTTAATGTTTTAATATAAGGCCCCATATATTCCAGATTAAAACTTACAAGATGAAATGTAGCATATATAAGAGAAAATGAAAGAATATATTGACTGTTATTAAAATGTCACAGTTATCACTAAAATAGCACTCTGCTTACTTAATATAAAACTAGTAGTAACTTTAGCTCATTAGATTTAACTGGCATCACTTTATTTTGGCTCTGAAACAGAAGCTTTTTACTTGTTTACCAGCTTTATCTGAGCTTCAATACATATAGAAATAAGGTCTCTATCTTGTGTCCATGAAATACCCAGGAAATGAATAAATTAACTTTTTTTCACATCCAAATATGATCAGCTTTTTTTTTTTCTTTCTCTCTTTAAATTCTTGAGTGATATGAATTCAAGCAATGGAAATGAGTTCTTTGTGAGAACATAAATGTTGTGGTCTTTATCATTGTGCTTTGTCTTCTACGATACAAAAAAACATGATAGGAACTGGTAAAATGCTTTTTGATGATGGTGAAGAGGAGAAGGATGTTGCTGTCTGGCTAATCCTGTACCCTCACATGTTCTCTTAGTGGCAAGTTCTGAAAGAAGATAAGTTGCTACTGTGTGCAGCCTAACATGGTATTGATCAGCTATAGGGAAAATAGGGCAATGAAAACAAGAAGCTAATGGAGTAGCAAAGGAAGAGAAATTCTATTCTGACAAACAGATAAAGCCTAATGTTGTAATAGAGAAGTCAAAAATAAACAATATTGTGAGCTCTAAAGTACAAAGGAGAATTGAGAAATTAATCATGACAGTTCCTCTTTTTATATTTATATTCATATTTATATAATATTTATATTCCTAAACATTTAAAGGAAAAAGGGTCATCCCTGGAGGGGACATCTGGGGAGCTACTTTTATACTTCATACTAGTATTGGAGCTGAGAGTGTATTGGTGGCTGGGAGAGAAATGCTGTTATAGTTCTATCAAACTTCCCTCTTAGTGAGATAAATCAAGATGGTGCATGTCTTGTGGACATGTTTTTTGTTTGTTTTCTAGGAAATCTGCCACAAGGACTCAATATTACCCTATTGTGTAATGTAGATCATGTTCCTTTTAGCTGACTTTTTGAGTCTATCCTCAGCCCTCAGCCTCTAACTGGTGGCATCCTCTTGTCCCTTCAGAGTTTTAAGAGCAAAATGTAAAACAGTGTAACATGTATCAGAGAAAATAGAGTTAAGGATAAAGAAGTCACTTGGATTGATAAATTAGCCTTGGAAAATCAACAGCATTGTAATGCATATTTGGAAGGTGGAAGTGGGGGTGAAGCCAGACTGGCCCAGGCTGTGTAGAAAAGAGGAAGAAGGAAATGAAAATAACAAGTAGAAATAAAAATAACAAATATCAAAATTTTAAGTAATTTTAGGATGAATGCTTTCTACTCATTTTTTGAAGTTGGAATTAAGAACATATGCTATGACTATTACTAATGAACAATTCACAGTTACTGAACACCTAATGCATTCTGTGTTCATTTAAGCTCATGACAATCTTACAAGAAAGATACAATTATTAACTTCATTTTACAGATGAGGAAATTGAAATGGAAAACTAAAGTTACTAGCAGATGACCACATACTTAGTAAGTGGTAGTTTTGTTCCAGCGCCTGTACTCTTAGTAGAATTGATTACATCTTAAAATTAGAGAGCAGTGTTAGAGTATAGGGCTTAAGTATTTTGGTCATAGTTTGTAGTGGCAGAATTACACTTAAAATGATGAAAAGGGAAATTTTTAAGGGATTATACAAATTTTCTGTTTAGTTTTGAAGGTCCACCTAATGTTGGGACTAGGGATTTTGAGTACCATTGATCACATTATTGTGTGAATTTCCTTTCTTTTTTTCAATAAAACACTGCATTTTAATCAGGTAATACAAGAAAAACAAGCTTAGGAAAAATACTTGGCAAGTGTGTGTACAAATAACAGAACTTAGAGAAAATATAAAGAACCCAAATCACAAGGGATGGAAAGTAAAATCCTTCTTATCTCCAATTGTATTAGTTTTCTAGGGCCATTATAACAAAGTATCAGAAACTAGATGAGTTTGAACAACAGAAATGTATTTTCTCATAGTTCTTGAGGGTAGAAGTCAGAAATCAAAGTGTCAGCAGACGCATGCTCCTTTTGAAACCTATAGGAAAAGAGTTCCTCCTTGCCTCTTCCAGCTTCTGGTAGCCCTAAACATTACTTGATTTGTAGCAGCATAACTCCACTCTTCACCTGGCACTCTCTCTCTGTTTCTCCTCAAGGTTTTCTCTCTGTGCACGTTTGTTTCTGTGTCAAATGTCACTTTTTTATAAGGACTCCAGTTTTATTAGATTAAAGCCCACCTTCATTTTAACCTAATGACCTCTGTAAGACCTGTTTCCAAATAAGATCACAGTACTGGTGGCTGGGACTTCAACATATCTTTTTGGGGGACACAGTTCAACTCATAACACCAATGTTTCCATACAGGAGAAGATTCTCAAATTAATAATAGCCTAGAGAAATACTAATAGCATTAATATATACCAAGTGGGCATAGACCAAACCAAGGGCAGGACATCCTGCCTTTGTTAAAACCTCTTAATGAACTATGGTTACTCCTATTAGAATTTCTTGTCTGGTAAAAACTACTTATAGAAAGGTTAAAAGCGTGGTTCTAGCAAAGCCTAATGGACCAAAATATTCATGATTAAGCATATATGGAGAGGCATGTCTATAAAAGTTATCATGTGGCTTTTGCACTACTAAAATAAAATGCCTTGAAAATTTCTAAGTTTTTAAAATAACTTTACTGGCAAAATCACTGCCAGCCTAGAATAAAAGAGAATGAGAGATAAGGACTCTGGCACCCAAATTTCTACATAACAAAAAGCACGCTGAGAAAGCAGCTTCATTGCCAAAAAGGAAATACTATTCAAAAACATTTTCAGATAAAACCAAGCAGGATAAT
This sequence comes from Balaenoptera physalus, assembly GCF_965194825.1. Taxonomy (NCBI): domain Eukaryota; kingdom Metazoa; phylum Chordata; class Mammalia; order Artiodactyla; family Balaenopteridae; genus Balaenoptera; species Balaenoptera physalus. The sequence goes on along the minus strand of NC_138891.1, from coordinate 112,291,787 downwards.
TAAAGAAACTTCCAGAAAACAGAGTAATGGACTGTGAAGAAAAATGAACTAGGGAACCCCTACTAAGAAGTCTAAAGGAAGTATGTTTCTTAAAGCCAAGGTAGAGAGACCTGTTAACATTTTCTCGGTGAGGTTTTGGACTTGCCATGAAAGAGTGACTGCTATGTTTCCTTCTCCAGAAAGAACACTTCATTACTATTATCTTTCTCCCTTTTTAGCATTATATGGTAGATGTTTGGGAGACAGATATAACTTGTTTCTTTATATCATAGGTCTTCATTTCAAAAGTAAATACCTGAGGCTTCCCTGGTGGCGCAGTGGTTGAGAATCTGCCTGCCAATGCAGGGGACACGGGTTCGAGCCCTGGTCTGGGAAGACCCCACATACCACGGAGCAACTAGGCCCGTAAGCCACAACTACTGAGCCTGCGCATCTGGAGCCTGTGCTCCGCAACAAGAGACGCCGCGACAGGGAGAGGCCTGCGCACCGCGATGAAGAGTGGCCCCCACTTGCCGCAACTAGAGAAAGCCCTCGCACAGAAACGAAGACCCAACACAGCCAAAAATAAATAAATAAATAAATAATAAATTCAATTTGCTTAAAAAAAAAAAAAAAGTAAATACCTGAAGACATGTAAATGGATCATGAAATACTGGATTTCAAGCTGATGTAACTGGATGAGACTTTTGGCAATAATGGAATAGGGTCAGTGAGCTTTTTCAGGCGGGGACGTCAATACGGAAAAGAGGACTGAGAAAAGGAGAAGAGATCATTCTGAAAAAATTCACTCCCTTCCCCTTAAGACCCCCTGGTGGTAAAATTCACTCCCCCCTCACCCCCATCCCAATCACCACTCAACGTTGGGCTTGCCCATGTGATTTACCTTGCCAAACACGACCCAGGAGAGGCTTCAATATTTTCTTGGAGTTGGATTTGCTCTCTTGTACTTCTCCCATTGCCGCAAAAACTCCTTCTCTGAGTAGCTGCTGCTCCTTTACCCTTAATTCCCCAATTGAACACACTTGAAGGAGACCTGAGCCCAGCCTACAGTAGCCGGGAGGAGCCAAAACTGGTCGGATCTGCTTCCTGTAGCGGAACTGCCCTTCCAAGATCAATCTCTATCAGCTGAGCCCCAGCCGGCCCTTAGACATGCAAACGAGCCCAGGTGAGATCAGAAGAGCTGCACTTGCTGACTGCATTCTACCGTTTGTTTGTTACCCAGCTTTATGTAGCAATATCTAACCAATACTTTCTCAGCTGAAAAGAAATATGATCATGAAGTATACAACCTATTCTCCTATACTAGGTTCTGAAGAACCATTCTTCTTTTTTTTTCTTTTATTCATATAACTGCTTTGTTATTATATATGTTTTAAATTCACATGAATGACTTAACATTTGTGGTTTTTTGTTTTGCTTGATCTGTTTTAAATCAACTAATGATTTCTCACCTAAAAAGACCCCAAAATGTTAATTATTGCTATATTACCTTCTGCTATATTTATTTTAAAATATTACGATGTCACTCTGGAAAACAAGGGGATTGAGGGTATGATCATCCTTTGTTCTTATGCACCTATACTTGAATTTTAATGAGTTAACTAATTTCTTCAAACATTCCTTTTCATGTCCTCCTATATAAGGCCATAAGTTAAGAATAATAAAACTGCTAATGTGTCTTTTACAAGGAAATCATCTTTAACATTTCCCATACAGATGCTAGGCAACACAAGAGCTTCACTCCTTTACCCTATAAAAGGAAGGATGCTAGAAATATTTAGGTATATTTAGAATTCTTTATATTTTTAATTAGCTCAATCATATTTTAAGAGCTATCCTATTTTTCAAACATACAATAATATAGGAAGTCAGTTAAGTCAGAAAGACAGGATTATCCTACTCTAGCTTAATTTCATAAGGTCAAAATTTATTAACAAAATAGATTTTACTACTTGTTTACATGTTTTTGGATGAGTAGAGCCATACTCATATTTGTATGCAAATTTTGACACAATGACCACTAATACATTGACTTATTTAAATATTTCATTCCTAGACTTAAACACCCTTTTCTGTTTTTGAGGCTTATAACTCACCATTTTTTCAGGTCAACTTGAAAGGCCCTAGATGTTTGTCAATGCCTTCAGAGTCTATACTTTCTCAAACTCAAGATAGTTATTACTTGAGTCCTTCAGAAATACAGATAAACCCACATACATCTGTATTACATATAATAAAGAATTCAACTTTTCTCTATTCTAATATTGTCAGTTTTGTAATAAGTTTACTCAAGCATTAATGGTCAATTTCCACCCATGTATACCAGAGTGGAGAAGTTTGGTCTTTTGGGAGAAAACCTAGAGTCTCAAATAAAGAATATTTAGAATTCCTAGATAATTTCAGTATAGAAATAACTTTCTGCTAGTAATCAGTAATCTAAGAACTTCAAAACATAAAATTGATAGGAAAATTTTAATCTTGATTGTTTATCTTGAGAAGTTTTGAATGCTATTATTGGCATTTTGTATTCCAACAGTCTCATATATTATCTTCATCACTGGATGATATACAAGAATCTAAGAAGTTCTATTCTGTCTGGCCTGGTTGTAGTATACAGATCTGACTCCAGTTGGAGGTATAAAATATCTACAAGTTAGTTTGTAAACAATTTTAGCCTATGAAATAGAATGCACTGAGTCAGAATCTCAATATAATTTAGTATAAAATAGTGTACGCAATACTGTGGGGCTAGGTATCTAATGGGCTGGAGTGATGCTTAATTTTATGTGTTAACTTGGATTTGACCAAACAACTGGACACCATGGCCTAATAGCAGTCTGTATGTTGTTGTCAAGATATTGTTTCTGTGTGATTAACATTTAAATCAATAGACATTGAGTAAAGTAGATTACCCTCTATAATGTGGGTGGACCCCATCCAATCAGTTGAAGGCCTTAACAGCAAAGACTGAGGTTTCCCCTAGGAGGAAGGAATTTGAACTTAATACTGTACCATAGAAACATTCCCTAAGTTTCCCACCTGCCTGCTGTGCCCTGAAGAATTAGGAATCAAAACTGCAACTTCAGCTCTTACTTGAATTTCCAGCCTGTTGGCTTGCCCTCAGTTTTGACTTGCGAGACACCACAATCTGTGAACTAATTCCTTAAAATAAATCTTTTTCTTCTCTCTCATGTTCTCTCTCTCTCCCTCTCATATATGTAATATCTCAGTATATATTATGTATATACATATATATATACATATCTCCTATTGTTTCTGTTTCTCTGGAGCACCCTGACCAATAAAGCCAGTAACCAGGACAGACTGCATTTTAATAATGTAACAGGAGTTTGGCTCTAAAAAATACTCACACATGTAAGTAACTACAGAATTTCTAGGTAAAGTCAGAGCAGTGCAGCAAGCTGTTCAGGTTCACCATATCCTTTCTCTCTGGGCTATATGATTATGTGCTCTGACCATTATATACTGATTTAGTTAGAACTCTTCATCAGTTTAGCATTATTATCCTCTGCATTTAACCTTTTGAATTAATTTACTAGATTATCAAGTGATTTCAGTTGCTCTTACTAAAGCCTTCTAATGGTAACTTTACAAGACCAGGAGCAATGAAACCAGTGGCAATACAGTCAAAAAAAGAAATAGCCAACAATTCCACAGGATTTTGACAGTGGAAAACACCGATACTACTACCACACAATATTTTGCAGCTATGGTTCTATAAAGCAGATGTGTGCAGAGGGACCTAGAGGAAACAGAGTCTTCTATCATTATGCTCACAAGATATTTCAGTCTTCCAGCAGCTATCTCTTATTGCTCCCTTCTATATCCAAATCTCAGGAGGGTCTCTGGGCATCCAAGCTTCAACATAATCTGGAAAATGTACTTCTTGCTTTTTACTTATTTCCTTTTTATTTTTAAAATATCTATTGTAGAAGAAAGCAAACTAGAAGAGTATAGGATGGGTGTCGAGTTAGAGTAACCACCAGAGTGGGTTCTCTTTGGTTTCTCAACTTGAACTTGCACACTCCTTCTCACATTTACACTTAAAAACTAATAGTAATGGTAATATAGTCCTACCTAATATGAAGTATGAATATTTTCTAGACTCCCCATCAATTTTGGCTTGTCTGGTATTTTCTATGGATATTTTCTCATGATTATATTGAGGTTATGAATTTTTATAAAAATACCACAGAGATAGTGTGCTCTTCTCAGTGAATCACGCTGAATGGTACATTCTGTTCAGATGTCTCATTATTAGTGATTTTAACCTTAATCATGTGGTTAAGGTGCCCTCTGCCAGGTTTCTCCACTGTGAAGTAATTTTCTCTTTGTAATTAATCAACATTTGGGGGAAGATTTTTTTTTTAATACATAAATGTCCTGTTTCTTCTTAAATTTTTACTCACTGATTTTTAGCGCACATCAGTAGGTCTTGCCTGTAACAATTATTACTGTTTTGTCTTCCATTATTTTTTACCATTGGAGTTATAGTACTAAATGACACAAAGGACTGAGGGTTAAGGACATAGTTTTCCTTGCACCTATTTTGTGGCATCATTCTTATCTTCCTTTGTAACTAAAATTAGTCACCTCATCCAAAGAAAAATAAAAATTATTTTCTTTTCTACTGATGATTCAAGGAGTCCAAAAAGCCATATGGTAATCTAGGTGTCCAATACAATAAAACCATTGCTATGCGTCTTGGTAGAAAGATGCTTTTTTTTCTTCTGAGACCTTAATTCATCAGATCATTTAGTTCTGAGATGGAAGCAAACATTTTGCCAGTGACTCATCAAGTGGAATAGCTACCAGACTATGTATTCTGTCAATGAGAGAAAGAGCATCATGTATTGGTCACTGATTCAAAGCATGTTCTGCATCCTCTAGGTGGGCCCCACAACCTTGAGGGCATGGCTTTACAGATGGTGCCATAACTGAGGTCTCAACAGACTATTCCACCCCTAGGTAAGGTCAGCTGCTTCTGATAATGTGGCACACGCAGTAATGATAGAACATGTAAATGTCAGCCCATTGCTTTCCTTATTTTGGCTGCACAATAAATTTCTTTATCACAGCCCATGTTAAGTTGGATACAAAGCTGATAATTGTAGCATTGAGTAATCTGCAGACGGAGTTACTATCTGATGCACAGCAATCTTTTTGATGATTTGAAAGTCCACTGTCATCAACTCACTATAGGTGACTCTCTGATATACCACAGGGATTTTGCCACACTGATAACCTGACATAGATCTCTGATGCTGCTTCATTGGCTTTCAGTGGTGGGAACAGTTACGTGAGCTTGAATCAGGGGAAGTCTATATTGTTAAGCAAATCCAGAACCAATATTTCTGGTACCATGTCTACATGTTCATGAGCTCATTGAGCAAACACTAGGGAGTCTGGGGAAAGAGACAGATCATCTTGTCAACTGATTCAAATGCAATGTGGAGGGAGCATTCTCATGTTACACAAATATTCTCAAAGTCTGTCCCCACTATGAGAGGCCCATCCATGTATTTCCCAGTACATTTTGTCACTTTCTCACTGATCTTTCTACCTTCTCTTTCAGTTCCCTGTTAATGTAGCAAAACTTTTAACCACTGCTTATTAGTCAATGTAGATTATAATCCCTGCCTATGTCTCCTATATAGTCAATACAGGTTCTGTGTACAGTTCCCAGTTCTATTCAGAGAGAAGTTTTACTTACTCACTGTCCGTCTGGGCCACCATAAAACAGTACTCTTTCAGCTCATGTCAGCATATTATTGTTAAAAAATCTGTAAACCAATCCTGAATTTTTTTCTCATTCATCCACTGTGCATGAATAACTTCCATGATGAGGATTCAGTTGCCAGTGCAGCAAGCAAATTCACATTAAGAATTTACCTGTTGGCTTCCCTGGTGGCGCAGTGGTTGAGAATCTGCCTGCCAATGCAGGGGACACGGGTTCGAGCCCTGGTCTGGGAAGATCCCACATGCCGCGGAGCAACTAGGCCCGTGAGCCACAACTACTGAGCCTGCACGTCTGGAGCCTGTGCTCCGCAACAAGAGAGGCCGCGATTGTGAGAGGCCCGCGCACCGCGATGAAGAGTGGCCCCCGCTTGCCACAACTAGAGAAAGCCCTCACACAGAAACGAAGACCCAACACAGCCAAAAATAAATAAATAAATTAATTTTTTTAAAAAAAGAAAAAGAATTTACCTGTTAATACAACTTAACTGTGACTTTTCAACCTTCTTGAGCCAGGATGTATATGCTACTGGCCATGCCTGCTTTATGGTTTAGTAAGAAAACACTCACTTTAAGAAGAACAACTCTAATTAGATGGTTACTTTGTATTGCATGTTTAAATGTCTCTACCAGCACCCAATACCGAACCTTGACCTCCATCTCAGAAGTAGAGTAATCATTTACCAAAGGAGGCATAGCTTGGTGATAAAATAAATACGTCATGGGAATGTAATGTACAGTACAGATTGGTGACTATAGTTAATAATACTGCATTCCATGTTTGCAAGTTGCTAAGACAGTAAATCTTAAAAGTTCTCATCACAAGCAAAAAAAAAAGTTTGTAACTATGTATGGTGACAAATATTAACCTGACTTAATTGTGGTGATCATTTCTCGATATACACAAATATCAAATCATTATGTTGTACACCTGAAACTAATATTATGTTATATGCTGATTGTACCTCATATAAAAATAAAAAAAGAAGAAAGCATGACTTCATTCCCAAACTCAAATTGCCCACATTGTAATTATTAATGTAGGTTTCCACATTAGCTATAGAGCACAATAAACTACTCATATATGGAAAAAAATGTTCCTTAAAAGCCTGTATTCCTTAAAAGCCATGTTAATAAAAACTTATTCAAAATAATTGAAGATTTTCTCTCATGCTTCCTTGTATTGTCATATTTTATGTCATCTGCCATTAGATATATATTTCCAGCTTTTCCTCCACTGAACAGAAAGTTCCTTAGTTACATAGGAAACTTGTTCAAGACAGAAATTATGAGGAAGTTCACTATATCAGAATTGCACAGGTAACTTATAATACTGACACTTCTCCCTCAATATCTTTCTACATTCCTCTCATGATCCATTCTTTTGTGGTAAATAATAGCAACAATCTCTGTCAGGTCCAGTCCCAACCCATGTGATTGAATAGTGTTCTTTAGCTGTACTTTTACCGGAGTTGACATTTTTATTTCAGAATGTTGTAACCATAGATGATCAGTAAATGCTCCAAGATCCCTGGGATAGAGATAAAAAATAACATATCACATAGAATTCAGAACTGAGTAGGTAGGTAAGATAATATTTATGCTGTATAGTGCCTCATTCTAGATATTTTTACAGGGATGTAGAGTACAAATGTCTTGGGTTAGCAACCTGGGTTAGTTTCTACTCTTCATATTGTCTCTTTATTTCCATTACAGTGACCTCATCCTTTATTGTCCAAACAACCTAAAATGAAATTTACCCAAGTCTCATAGCACAGTCATAGCACCCAGAATTCATTTTCATTCTTTACCATCTTTTTTGCCCATTGCATCAATAAATATATGGTATACTTTCTTTACCTTCCAGCCCTAAATATTGTGGTGAACATTTTGTTTTGTTTGTGTGTGAACCTTTCATTTTGGTAGAACACTCTGTTATATAAATGGGCCACAGTCAGCCCCTGTGTATTGACCTAAAATGGTCCCCATGCTGTTTACTTCTTCACAGCAGGATACACTGTTAACCCAAAGCCTGCCAGTGCCAAATGCAAATTCTTACAATTCAAATACTTTAAATATAGTCCAAGTAAACATATGCTTTGTCATTTAGAGCCTACTTATGTACTATTCCCCCCAAAATTGCACTCGACATTTATTAACCATAGGTAAGACAAATGCTACAAAAGGTCTCAAACTGCTTCTGCCCTTCGGAGGTCTCAACCCAGGGATTCCCCACCCTACTGCAAACCTACATCACCCAGACAGATAAACCCCCTCTACAACTTCCTCTTCTTCCTCTGGAGGTCCCTGACCGTATTTCCCTTCTGGGTGGTGACCTCTAGCTGCTGTCTCTGGAAGGTTTCTTGTTGGAAGGGACTTCCTCTCTCATTAAATCCCTGTCCAATTACCACCCCATAAAGCTTGTTGTGTGTTGTTGCCTCTTACGGTCCTGTATTTTTTCCGGGTCAACTCTGAAATCCTCTAATTTACCACACACTCTCAAAATTTAGCAAACTTCCAACCATGGGGCAATCAATATACTTAGCTTAGAAGCTTTTGAGGACATTTTCTTCATTCTCAGCCTCTTCAAAAACTCACAGAACAGGCAATAGTCCTTAAGTACTGAGAGACAGTAGGAGGGGAATGAGAAATCTAAGTTTTGAATAGTGAAGGGCTACAGGCAAACTATATGTCCCCTAGCAGCATGAAGAGAAGTCACTTAGTGTTTGAAACGTCAGAAATATTGGTGGTAACAAGAACTTGGTGTGTGCAGAAGAGAGAAACCACATACGGAATTCAGAGAGTGGTAATCCTGGATGGGGCGAGGTGGGGGGACCTTAGTGCAGGACAGTGGCAGCAGAGAGATAACCAATGAAGCTGGGAAAATAATTGTGTCCTAAAGTGCTCCCTGTGTTATGAATTATAATATTTCTACAAAACCAAATGTAATTTCTATTTGTGCCAGTCTCTCTTTTTTTTCCTAGAACTGTTGGCTCTATGAGTCACATCCTGAGATTCTCTGCTGAAAAAAAATTAACACAAACACTTTTGCTTCTTTTCTCTAAAGAACTGAAATGAAAGAGAAAAAAAAGGAAGATGAAATGTTGATTATATGGTAGTCCAAGATGAGAGCAGAAAAAGGATGATTTTTATGAGCTCATGTTCTTGCAACCCAATTGATCAGTTTGAAATTCAAACACTTGTCAAATAGGACAAGTTCTGCATGGTGTAACTTGGAGGCACTATAACTATTGATTTTTAAATTTAGATTCTTTGACTTTTTTTATTCCTAGGAATACACTGAGTTTTGTAAAATTTACTGTAATTTCAGTGGGAAGAAAATGACACCATAAATACAAGAAAATAACTCAAGAAAAATGCTCAAAAAGTATTTTTCAGAGAATTGTGTATATACACAGGACAGCACATGTGTCAGATTTTCCAGTAGAGAACTGATTATAATACTCTGACTTTTTTTTGAGATGATGCACTGGACTATATGTCCTAATTTTTGCCTCAGAAAATCAAATTGCTATATGTGCATTTTTCATGCACACTTTATTTATGTATTTTATATGCAATGAGTGAGTTTGTTACAACACTTATTTATCAGGTTATATAATCTCAAAAAATATATTTGTAATAGGTTTTCATGAGGCTAAAAATAAGCAATGACTAAATTTATTGCAGTCTTAAAGACCCAACTTCAACATTAGTTAAAAACATAAATTAAAGGTGATACTATACTTACTAAGCTATTAGAACTTACTGTTATAAAATAACATAATTCAAATTATAGTTTAGAAGTTAGTTACATAAAATAGCTTAGGTTTGAGTAATATTAATTACACAAGCAGGTAAATTAAGATACAAAAATGTTAAAGTCAGCTCTATCTTTTCAGGCTTAAGAGTCTTCCACATTTATGTTATAGCCTAGCTTTGTTCACCAAGGAAGTTTGGGGAGATTTGAAGACTAATCACTAGATTATATATATACACATGTATATACACATTTTGTTCTGTTTAGTCTTTTGTGAATAGGCACTACAATAAAATTTCCAAATACTATCTTAACTCTATCCTAATATTGTATTTGCAAGTTATTCCATTTTTTGCTAGTTATTTTATAGTCAATATAAGAAAATCGACCTAGCAACTTGTAATGACCAGTATACAAAAAATAGTGATAGGATGTCACTCCAAGATTATCTTATAAAAATGCTCTGCCTTCCATTCTGCTCACTGCTCTTGATCTCTTATTTGCTCTCTCAAATAAAAACCAGCTGCCATGATATTAGCTGCCTTATATAGAGAGAAACGTGGCAAAAAATGAAAGAAAGAAAGAAAGAAAGATCAACTAGAGAGTCCTCTGTTCAACAATCAGTGAAAAACTGAAACCTGCAATTCAATGACAATTCAGCAAGCCATGAGAGTGATCTTGGAAGTGCATCCTTCCTCAATCAAGCCTTGAGATGACCGCAGCCCTGATCAACACCTTGATTGCATCCTTATGTGACATCCTGAGTCAGAAGATCCAGCTAAGCCATATTCAGATTCCTGACTTAGAGAAACTGTGAGAAAAAATAAATGTTTGTTGTTTTAAGGCATTAAGTTATGGGGTAATTGATTATATAGCAATAGAGAATTAATCCATTATGGTTTCCAAGATGACCATACATGGGTTACAAAAGGGAAAAAAAGCAAAAACGACAAATATTTTTAACCTCATTGACTGCAAAATGTGGATGCTAGTGACAGACATGATGAATTTGGGAGAAAAATCACGTTGGTCCTAAGAGTCAAACTTTGCCTTTGGTAAGAGTGAGGAAAGAGTGGAGCCTTCAAATATTAGGAAATGCAGGGTTAGAAATGAGGTAAAATAGATATTTAAGCTGAAAATAGATATTTAAGAATCAGAGGTTTAGATACTTATAAATGATAAAGCAGCTTAAACATTTTCTCATTCAATATATCGATTGAAATATGACAAAAAAATGCCCATTAAGTTATTTTATATGAAAAATATCATCCCTTTATTTGAAGACTTAGGACTGGGGTTCCTGACCTGATTCAACTGATAAAGCATTATTTATTTATTTGTTTGCTTATTTATTTATTTATTTTACTCTCAGCAAATGTATCAAAAAGTTACTCTTAGATTCTTTGGTTAAGCACTGTTTTCATGTCTTTCTACACTTTAATAGTTTAAGGGGACATTTTCATTATTTTTACAAATATATCCTATATTTGACTAAAACCAGATAAGTAAAAACACTAGAGATCAGCGTGTGTGGCTGAAAATGGGAGTTTAAAATGAGTGACATGGAAATCAAATCTGTATTTTTAGGTTTGAGAATAAGATTTTTCTTAGATTGAGTCTAGCATAGAGGTTTAACAAATTAATCTCCAAAATGTTGGCATTGTTATATATGATTTGTCATAATCACCTTTATTTTTTTCATAATTAGTGCAACACTAGTCAGATCTGATAAACTCAACTTCAAGGTCCTGATTCCCCCAGTCTAACCTGAATAGGCTGTTGAGTTCGGGAAATTTACTAACAATCTTAAGCCTCACTTTTCTTATCTGTAAAATAAATATAATAACACTACTTTTATCTTAGATACTACCTATCAGGTTCAATGAAGAAATGCAAATAAAGTGCTTAGCACATAATTTATATATAATAAATACTTAATATTAAATATTATAATTTTTCTTCTCTCTCCACATTGTGTCTCTCAAAGAGCTTATCTTTTTTGTGAGATGTCAATTAGCAACTGAATGAGAAAAAAATAAACAACCAGATTTTTAAAAAATGGGCAGAAGACCTAAATAGACATTTTTGCAAAGAAGATCTGCATATGGCCAACAGGCACATGAAAAGATGCTCAACAATGCTAATTACCAGAGAAATGCAAATCAAAACCACAATGAGACATTACCTCACATCTGTCAGAATGGCTATCATCAAAAAGAACACATACAACAAATGTTGGCTAGGATGTGGAGAAAAGGGGACTCTTGTATACTGTTGGTGGGAATATAAATTGGTGCATCCACTATGGAAAACAGTATGGAAGTGCCTCAAAAAACTAAAAATAGAACTATCATATGATCCAGCATTTCCACTAGTGGGTATATATTCGAAGAAAAGGAAGACACTAATCAAAAATATACATGCACCACAATGTTCATAGGAACATTATTTACAATAGACAAGATATGGAAACAACCTAAGTGTCCATCAACAGATGAATGCATAAAGAATATATGGTATATATTAATGATTGCAAAGCTCAAAATTCAATAATTTGGTAGATTATATATTCCAATATGAGTCTACCATTACTATATAAAAAATGGCAGTTTGATTTTATTATTTCTTAAGTATGAGAAACCTCTCTATGTTAATTATTTTAAATACATAAAAGTATTAAAACTCATTGCTGCTAGTGCCATAAATATAGGAATTTAAAAAAATTATCTCAGACATGTCTTGATAACTTTTCGAACAACTGAAAATGTCATAATAAAACTAGATAAAAAGGTTCTTTCTGGAAAAGAATCTCAGCCCAAAAAGATTGACAGTAGTTATATTGGAAGGAAAATGGAGCTGCCAAGAATAACTCCCTTAACACTGACATTCTAAGCAAAAGAATTTAAAGTGTTTCAAATTTTTTGTTCATATATGATGGGGTGGTTAAAAATAAAGAGATGCCCAAATAAGGCTCAGAATTGTGATTTACATATAAAAATGTAATGGGTTTCAAATTTCATACCATCCATAAAATTAATTCAGAAACTAAATATAGCTGTATGAATTAAATGAAGCTTTTGTAAGCAGTAAAACTTGCTTATAACTTTAATTGCTGAGTAGAAACGACATTTGAAAATTCCTTAGAGAAATCTTAGGGTTTATTTTCAGAATGATATTAAATGGACATGTTTGATTTATTTTCTTCAAATCGACACTTTGAACAAAGTTTTCCTGAAGTCTAAGAAAATTTAATTAAAATAGTTGTATTAAATCCGAAGACAGGCAACAGCCGTGTGGGCTGCCTGGTAAGGAACTTGGGGTTTTGGCAACATAAAATGACAATGTAACAGAACCAAGTACAGAAGAGTACATAAATGCCTGGATAAAAACAGCTCGATTAATACAATCTCCAGGCAATGCTCTAATGATCTGTATTAATAGAGGTATTCTAGTCTCCTAAAATTCGAATCATAGAAAGGATCTAGGAGTTCATCTTCATTTTATAAATGAACTAAGAACAACTTAGGGGGTCAGGTAAATTCCCTAAGATCATTAATAATTAATGCAAAGCCCAAACCTTATCTCAAGTCTTCAAATTTCTAGTCTAATGTTCTTTTCTCCATGGTCATGTCTCATTTTTTAAAGACATAGTATCTGAAACATGGCTCTTTACAAATCGCTAAACCCTTTAAAACATGTTTCCTTGTGATAGTCTAAAGTTCATACCCATGATTTCATCAAGCTACTAGTTATTTCCTTAATAAAAGTACAAAAATAAATATTAATTTTATAATTTATGAAGGGATATGAATTAATATTTAATCTATCAAGAATAACTTAAAATGAGTTAAAATTATATCCTTTATACCTGATATTTAGAATAAATATGGCATTTCAAATATGCCTGAAAGTTCTTTGCAATAAAATGGGAAAAGTTTGAATCTTTGAGCTGGTGATATAATGTTTCTATTTTTCACTACACCTGTCCTAAAACATCAGGGACCAAAGAATATCTTTTAAACTGTATGCACATAGCTGTTCCTTGATTAAGTAAATGGAGGTAGACAGATAAAGCCATCAAAATACCATCTTGTCTTTCTTATTCCCCCAGGAAATTAGATGGACCCACAAGACTACCCCGTTTGTTAAAATCCCATCACCGTCCTCTACTCCAGTGGCTTTCAAACTTAGTTGTATCAGAACCATCTGGTTAAAGGAAAATTACTGACCCCACATCCAGCGTTTCAGATTCATAAATATGAGATGGGGCCTGAGGATTAATATTTTAAACAAAATCCTTGATGATGCTGGTGCTGCTGGCCTGATGAACAGACTTCAAGAACCACTGCTTCACTCTACCTAGTTTATTTGTATTTTAATTTAAGCAATTATACATTATTATGTAAAATTAATCATTAATTCAATTAATATGTTGACAATTATGTAATTGTCAACATGTTTTTTTCTTAGGCTATATTTTTTCTAAACTGGGGAAAAAACTTGGCCTGGGTTAATATTCATATCCACACCCTCCCATAGTTTAAAACACAGTGTGCTTCAACGTATTTCAAACAATCATTATGAGATCCCACTTCCATATGATTTTAATCTATATTTCTCACTTTAATATGAGGCCATTTCTTTCTTTTTAAATACTTTTTAAATGGGAAATAATTGTGCTTTTGCTTTATAACAATAATTTTATATTTAATGATTGATACAGAATAGATAATTATATCCTCAAAATTTCTCTCATGAACACTGATTGCTGGTCTTGCTGGAAGAGTATAAAATTGGTGAGTTGTAAAATACAGCCTGCCAGGGCACTGTGGGATCTAGTAAATCACCTGGGTTTTTCTTCTACAGCCTGAATTACCAGCTCATTTATTTGTTCTTCCTTCAACTTCTCAGAGATTTCACCTGTTAAATTGCTCTCCCTTTGATCCTATCTTGCTTTTCACAATCTAATTGAAATGTGGAACCAAAAAATGGATTCACAGAGAGTGGAATATTTTTTGAGTTTGTACATTCACTAATACAGTTGAAAGCATGTGTGTGTGTGTGTGTGTGTGTGTGTGTGTGTGTGTGTGTGTGTAGCCTCTTCTCAACTCTTACGAGGGCGATGAATTTCTCTCTGATATAACTCATCCTCAAAAGTAGTCCTAGGACTTCCCTGGTGGCACAGTCGTTAAGAATCTGCCTGCCAATGCAGGGGACACAGGTTCGATCCCTGGTCTGGGAAAATGTCACATGCCGTGGAGCAACTAAGTCCGTGTGCCACAACTACTGAGCCTGCGCTCTAGAGCCCGCAAACCACAACTACTGAGCCCATGTGCCACAACTACTGAAGCCCACATGCCGAGAGCCTATACTCTGCAACAAGAGAAGCCACCACAATGAGAAGCCCTTGCACCGCAAAGAGTAGTCCCCGCTCGTTGTAACTAGAGAAAGCCCGCGCACAGCAATGAAGATGCAATGCAGCCAAAAATAAATAAATAAAATAAATACATTTATAAAAAAAAGTAGTCCTGATTTATTGTTAAAATCACTAAGATATTAATATTATTTAATTATCTTTCAAAGATGGAATTGTTATAGAACAGAATTAAATCTTTGTAGACATGACAAAATTCTTACAAGGCTTTCATTGTGTCTGAAACACTGGCAGTAAATTTAATGATAAATATAGTGCCATACACATTTCTGAGTTTCTGTGTCTCCAAAAAACAAAGAAAAGCTACTATTCGCTGGAGAGTTATAAAACTCACAAGAGAATCCTTAAAGCCAATTGTGATTATTATAAATATGAAGCATGTTTGGATTTTACTTGAAATACATCATTCTTAATGAACTGCTTTTAAACACAGATAACCTTGTGTTCTGTAAAATGCTGAAATACAAGGCTTCTAGGCACAACAGATTACAGTGGAACTGGAATTCTCCAAGAACTGGCTATGGGGTTATTTGCATGAAGGCTCTTATTCTTAAGTTCAAAAAGATGAAATATAAACAGAATGCATTTCTTCTGCAAGTCCCCTAGAAACTAGAGTTCAGATGCAGCCAGGAACAACATTAGAATCTACTCTGCAATATTTGAAAAAGTACACTCCAGGCCATGACAATCTCAAGAAGCATCAGTGTGTACCCACATGCTGTACCCTTTTGCAAATGGGCTTGTTTGCTACCAGAATTCTAACAACTTTGTTACTGGAATTTTTTTTTTTAATTTGTATTTTGCATTATAAATCCCAAATAAAAGTGAATCACTGTAGCCCCTTTATAAAGTTAACAAATATTATTTATCCTAGGATTATTTTACCAATTAACTTAGTAACTTATAAATAAAATAGGAGTGAATATTTGCCATACACTACATAGCAAAAATGAAATATTCTACTGAAGCTTATAGAGAAGTATTAGCCAATGCAAATAATCCATAAGCACCACAGTCTCTTACACATTACCAATCACCTACTTAGCTATTCTTTTTTGAATGTATTTTGTATTATCTAGCTTAAAAGATTTGAAAGCGGGAGGGAAAAAAACTCTTTTCTGCCTTTGCTATACTAAAGCTGTTCAAATAATTACCAAATGTGCTGTTTTTTAACTCTATCTTAAATATCACAAGTCTGATTTCCCTCTTTGCTTTTAGAGTTTGCATGTTCACTTTGGATGAAGGAGTGCTACTCTGCACCCAGGACAAAACTCATAGTGTGCATTTAAGATCAGAGTCAAAGGCACATACAGTATTTATTTATTTATTTATTATAAATTTATTTTTAAATTTATTTTTGGTTGCATTGGGTCTTCACTGCTGCGCGTGGGCCCTCTCCATTTGCGGCGAGCGGGGGCCACTCTTCGTTGTGGCGCGTGCACGTCTCATTGCAGTGGCTTCTCTTGTTGAGGAGCACAGGCTCTAGGTGAGTGGGCTTCAGTAGTTGTAGCTCGCGGGCTCCAGAGTGCAGGCTCAGCAGTTGTGGCGCACAGGCCTAGTTGCCCCAGGGCCTGTGGGATCCTCCTGGACCAGGGCTTGACCTCTGGTCCGCACTGGTAGGCGGACTCCTAACCACTGCGCTGCCAGGGAAGCCCCCATACAATATTTATTTATGGGTGATGTTACTTTTAATAATTAACAAAATTTTACAATACAATAATTAATAAAATTTTACCATGAAATGTCATTATGTTGAAAATGAGTAACATTAACTGGACCAACATTTATTTTAATGCTCCCAGTCCTGGCAGTTTCAGAGATTTGAACACAATGATTTAAAAGAAATATTTTTTTATAAGGTAAGTAGATTTCCTTCATACCAAGAAAGTATTATATTTCAATAACATAAAGTCTTACGTAATTGTTCTCTTTGTACTAATTATAGATTTTTAAGAGTTTGTGTTGTTTTACATTTTTGGTTTAGATTACATTGTCTATTTTAGGAGAGGTAGTGGACAAATACAGTGAATATTTCAAAAGATTAAAAAAGGGGGGTATAAATTAAGTCTCACTGCAAGTTTCCCAGATTTTCTTCTCAGCAATAACTATATTTTCAATTTATTGTGTATCCATTTAGAGATATTTTATACAAATACAAAAAGTATTAAAAAGATTTAAAGTGGATATCCTGTCATGCCAAGGAAAGGAAATATATTTTAATAGCATATAGATTTCCATAATTACTTGTTCTCTTCCAAACATAGGTTCTAACTGTTTGCTTTATTTGAAATGTATTCCATGATATATTTTAAATCTGTTTTCGTAGATATTATTGAAATTTTAAAGATATTTATTGTAATTAATAAATATATTATAAAATCTTTGTCTTTTATATTTTTCTTTTTTATGACTCTCCATTATTTTATTAAGCAGCCAGCACAGATTTTTTTTTAATTTGCCTTAAGAGTGAATGCACAATAATAACTTTACACCTGTTTTTTTTGCATACATTTTAATTTTTATTTAGTAATCATTGATTGATTCTCAGAATCATAAGTTTTTATACTCCATTTGTAGAGTATAATTAATTTAACATGCACTGTACCCATATAGTAACCTGTTTTCCTATTTTTTAAGCATTTAGTGAATTAGGATTTGGAAGAGGGTCTGAGAATAAAAATATCAATTGTCATTTTGTTTCAAAATCTTTGAAAATTAGTGTTAATTGAATTCTATTTCATAAAATCATTCATGATTCTGTCATTTAAAGTTTATGAGTTAAATATACAATCTATAGAATTTTCAAAGTTAATGTACTATCTTTACCTGTGTAACATCTTTTGTTTCTTTAAACATACAAAAAAAGAATAGAATCTGAATTTCTTTCTTTAGACAAACACCAAGCTGTCCCAAAACTGTAAAACATAATTTCATGGGTTATTTTGGTAGTGTCTTTGGTTTTGTTATCAGGATTATGGTGGCATTATAATATGAATTTGGTAGTGTTACATTCTCTTCAATTTTTTGGAATAGTTTGAGAAGGATGGGTATTAGCTCTTTGTCATATATTTGGTAAAATTCACCTGTGAAGCCATCAAGTCCTGAACTTTTGTTTTCTGGGAGGTTTTTTTTTTAATTCAAAGTCAATTTCACCACTAGTAATTGATTTGTTCAGACTGTCTATTTCTTCCTGATTTAGTCTTGACAGGTTTTATACTTGTAAAAATTTGTCCATTTCTTCTAGGTTGTCCAATATGTTGGTATATAACTGTTTATAGTATTCTCTTACGATTTTTTGTATCTCTGTTGTATTGGTTGTTATTTCTCCTCTCTCATTTCTCATTTTGTTTACATGGGTCCTCTCTCTTTTCTTCTTGATGAGCCTGACTAAAGGTTTATGTTTTTTTTTTAATCTTTTCAAAAATCAGCTCTTGATTTCATTAATCTTTTCTATTGTTTTTTGGCTTCTATTTTATTTATTTCCTCTCTGATCTTTATTATTTCCTTCCTTCTGCTGACTTTGGGCTTTGCTTTTTATTCTAATTTCTTTAGATGGTAGATTAGGTTGTTTATTTGAGATTTTTCTGGTTTCTTAAGGTGAGTCTGTATCACTATAAACTTATCTCTTAGAACTGCTTTTGCTGTATCCTGTAGATTTTGGAAAGTTGTGTTTCCATTTTTTGTTTGTCTCAAGGTATTTTCTGATGTCCTCTTTGATTTCTTCATTGACCTATCGGTTTTTAGTAGCATGTTGCTTAGTCTCCATGTGTTTGAGCTTTTCCAATTTTTCTTCCCATAATTTATTCCTAGTTTCATACCATTCTGGTCAGAAAAAATGCTTGATATAATTTCTATCCTTTTAAATTTATTGAGACTTATTTTGTGGCCTAGCATGAAATCTATTTTGAAGTACACTTGAAAAGAATATCTATTCTGCTGCTTGGGGATGCAATGTCCTATAGATATCTTTTAAGTCCAACTGGTCTATTGTGTCACTTAAGAGCATTGTTGCCTTATTGACTTTCTGTCTGGATGTTCTGTCCATTGATGTAGGTGAGGTATTAAAATCCCCTACAATTATTGTATTATTGTCAATTACTCCCTTTATGTCTGTTAACATTTACTTTATATGTTAGGTGCTCCTGTATTGTGTGCATATATGTTAATGACTATAATAGTCTCTTCCTTTTTTATTCCCTTTATTATTATATAATGCCCTTCTTTGTCTTTTGTTTTAGACTTTATTTTAAAGTCTATTTTTTCTGATATGAGTATTGAAACCTCCACTTACTTATCATTTTCATTTTCATGAGATATCTTTTTCCATCGCCTCACTTTCAGTCTGTGTGTCTTTAGCTCTGAAGTGAGTCTCTTGTAAGCAGCATATAGATGGGCTTTGCATTTTTATCCAATCAGCCACCCTATGTCTTTTGACTGGAGCATTTAGTCCACTGAAATTTAATGTAATGATTAATAAGAAGGTACTTATTGCCATTTTATTAATTGTTTTCCAGTTGTCGTTGTAGTTCTCTGCTCTTTTCTTCTTTTTCTTTCTTCTCCTATGGTTTGATAATTTTTTTAGTGCTATGCTTGTATTCCTTTGTCTCTAGTTTTTGTGTATTCACTGTACACTTTTGACTTGTGGTTACATGGGGGTCATATATGTTGGCTCATAACTATATCTACTTATTTTAAACCAGTAGTCCTTTAAGTTCAAATATAGTCTGAAAGATCTACATAAAGAAATGGAAAGATATCCTGTGTTCTTGGATTGGAAGAATTAATGACGTTAAAATATACATACTAACCAAAGCAACATATTTGATGAAATTCTTATCAAAATATCCATGACATTTTTCTCAGAAGTAGGTCAAATAATCCTAAAATTTGTATGGAACTACAAAAGACCCTGAACTGCCAACAAAATCTTGAGAAAATAGAACAGAGCTGGAGGTATCATGCTCCCTGACTTCAGACTATAGTACAAAGCTACAGTAATCAAACAGCATGGTAGTGGCACAAAAACAAACACAAAGATCATTGGAACAGAGCAGAGATGCCATAAATAAACCGATACACTTATGTTCAATTAACCTATGACAAAGGAGGCAAGAATATACAATGGAGAGAACACAGTCTTTTCAACATGTCATACTGGGAAAAGTGGACAGCTACATTAAAATAATGAAATTAGAACATTCCCTAACACCATACACAAAAATAAACTCAAAATGGATTAGGTACCTAAATGTAAGACCTGAAACCATAAAACTCCTAAAAGAGGACATAGCAGAACATTCTTTTACATAATTAATAGCCATATTTTTGGATCTGTCTCCTAAGGCAAAAGAAATAAATGCAAAAATTAACAAATGGGACCTAATTGAACTTAAAAGCTTTTGCAGAGTAAAGGAAACCATTTACAAAATGAAAATACAACCTACTGAATGGAGAATATATTTGCAAATGTTATGACTGATAAGGGGTTAATATCCAGAATATATAAACAACTCATACAACTATGTATCATAAAAACAAAGAATCCAATTAAGACATGGGCAGAAGACCTGAATAGATATTTTTCCAAAGAACACATGCAGATGGCCAACATACACATAAAAAGATGCTCAACTTCGCTAATCATCAGAGAAATGCAAATCAAAACCACAATGAGATATCACCTCACACATGTCACAATTGCTATCATCAAAAAGACCACAAAAAACAAATGTTGGCTAGGATGTGGAGAAAAGGGAACTTCATACACAGTTGGTGGGAATGTAAATTCGTGCAATTCTAATGGAAAACAGTATGGAAGTTCCTCAGAAAACTGAAAATAGAACTATCATATGATCCATCAATTCCAATCCTGGGTATATATCCAAATCAAACAAAAACACTAAGTCAAACAGATACATGCACCCCAATATTCATAGCAGCATTATTTACAATAGCCAAGATATTGAAGCAAACTATGTGCCCATCAACCAATGAATATATAAAGAAGATGTAGTATATATAATTGAATATTACTCAGCCATAAAACAGTATGAAATTCTTACATTTGCAAAACATGGATGCACCTGGAGTGTATTATACTTAGTGAAATAAATCAGAGAAAGAGAGGAGGCGCTTCAAGATGGCAGAAGAGTAAGACGTGGAGATCAACTTCCTCCCCACAAATACATCAGAAATACATCTACATGTGGAACAACTCCTACAGAACACCTACTGAATGCTGGCAGAAGACCTCAGACCTCCCAAAAGGCAAGAAACTCCCCACGTACCTTGGTAGGGCAAAAGAAAAAAGAAAAAAAAGAGACAAAAGAATAGGGACGGGACTTGCACCAGTGGGAGGGAGCTGTGAAGGAGGAAAAGTTTCCACACACTAGAAGCCCCTTCGCAGGCAGAAACTGCGGGTGACGGAGGGGGGAAGCTTCGGAGCCACGGAGGAGAGCACAACAACAGGGGTGCGGGGGCAAACCGGAGAGATTCCCGCACAGAGGATCGGTGCCAACCAGCACTCACCAGGCCGAGACGCTTGTCTGCTCATCCGCCGGGACGGGCAGGGGATGGGAGCTGAGGCTCGGGCTTTGGAGGTCAGATCACAGGGAGAGGACTGGGGTTGGCTGCATGAACACAGCCTGAAGGGGTTAGCGCACCACAGCTAGCTGGGAGGGAGTCCGGGAAAGGGTCTGGAGCTGCCGAACAGGCAAGAGACTCTTTCTTTCCTGGTGCACGAGGAGAGGGGATTAAGAGCGCCACTTAAAGGAGCTCCAGAGACGGATGCGAGCCGCAGCTATCAGCGCAGACCCCAGAGACGGGCATGGGACGCTAAGGCTGCTGCTGCCGCCACCAAGAAGCCTGTGAGCAAGCATAGATCACTATCCACACCTGCCCTCCTGGGAGCCTGTGCAGCCCACCACTGCCAGGGTCCAGTGATCCAGGGACAACTTCCCTAGGAGAACACACGGCATGTCTCACGCTGGTGCAACATCATGCTGGCCTCTGCCACCGCAGGCTCGCCTCGCACTCCGTACCCCTCCCTCCCCCCGGCCTGAGTGAGCCAGAGCCCCCGAATCAGCTGCTCCTTTAACCCCATCCTGTCTGAGCGAAGAACAGATGCCCTCAGGCGACCTACATGCAGAGGCGGGGCCAATTCCAAAGCTGAGCCCCAGGAGCTGTGCAAACAAAGAAGAGAAAGGGAAATTTCTCCCAGCAGCCTCAGGAGCAGCGGATTAAATCTCCACAACTTGATGTACCCTGTCTCTGTGGAATACCTGAATAGACAACGAATCATCCCAAATTGAGGAGGTGGACTTTGGGAGCAAGGATATGTATATTTTTTTCCCTTTTTCTCTTTTTGCGAGTGTGTATGTGTATGCCTCTATGTGTGATTTTGTCTGTATAGCTTTGCTTTTACTATTTGTCCTAGGGTTCTTTTTATCCTTTTTTGTTTCTTTGTTTTTTTAGTATAGTTTTTAGCACTGTTATCATTGGTGGATTTGTTTTTTGGTTTGGTTGCTCTCTTCTTTCGTTCTTTTCTTTTTTTTTTCATTACTTAAAAAAAAACTTTTTAATAATAATTTTTTATATTTTATTTTAATAACTATTGTATTTTACTTTATTTTATTTTATCTTCTTCTTTCTTTCTTTCTTTCTTTTTTTTCTCCCTTTTATTCTGAGCTGTGTGTATGACAGGATCTTGATGCTCCAGCCAGGCATCAGGGCTGTGCCTCTGAGGTTGGAGAGACAAGTTCAGAACACTGGTCCACAAGAGACCTCCCAGCTCCATGTAATATCAAACGGGGAAGATCTCACAGAGATCTCCATCTCAATGCCAAGACCCAGCTCCACTCAACGACCAGCAAGCTACAGTGCTGGAAACCCTATGCCAAACAACTAGAAAGACAGGAACACAACCCCATCCATTAGCAGAGAGGCTGCCTAAAATCAGAATAAGGCCACAGACTCCCCAAAACACATCACCAGGCGTGGACCTGCCCACCAGAAAGACAAGATCCAGCCTCATCCACCAGAACAAAGGCACTAGTCCCTTCCACCAGGAAGCCTACACAACCAGCTGAACCAACCTTAGCCACTAGGGATAGACATCAAAAACAACGGCAACTATGAACCTGCAGCCTGCAAAAAGGAGACCCCAAACACAGCAAGTTAAGAAAAATGAGAAGACAGAGAAACACACAGCAGATGAAGGAGCAAGGCAAAAACCCAACAGACCTAACAAATGAAGAGGAAATAGGCAGTCTACCTGAAAAAGAATTCAGAATAATGAGAGTAAAGATGATCCAAAATCTTGGAAATAGAATAAATACAAGAAACGTTTAACATAGACCTAGAGAACTAAAGAGCAAACAAACAGTGATGAACAACACAATAAATGAAATTAAAAGTTCTCTAGAAGGGATCAATAGCAGAATAACTGAGGTAGAAGAACGGATAAGTGACCTGGAAGATAAAATAGTCGAAATAACTACTGCAGAGAAGAATAAAGAAAAAAGAATGAGAAGAATTGAGGACAGTCTCAGTGACCTCTGGGACAACATTAAATGCACCAATGTTCTAATTATAGGGGTCCCAGAAGAAGAAGAGAAAAAGAAAGGGACTGAGAAAATATTCGAAGAGATTATAGTTGAAAACTTCCCTAATATGGGAAAGGAAATAGTTAACCAAGTCCAGGAAGCATAGAGAGTCCCATACAGGATAAATCCAAGGAGAAACATGCCAAGACGCATATTAATCAAATTAACAAAAATTAAATACAAAGAAAAAATATTAAAAGCAGCAAGGGAAAAACAACAAATAATATACAAGGGAATCAACATAAGGTTAACAGCTGATCTTTCAGCAGAAATTCTGCAAGCCAGAAGGGAGTGGCAGGACATATTTAAGTGATGAAGGAGAAAACCCTACAACCACGATTACTCTACCCAGCAAGGATCTCATTCAGATTTGACAGAGAAATTAAAACCTTTACAGATAAGCAAAAGCTAAGAGATTTCAGCACCAGCAAATGAGCTTTACAACAAATGCTAAAGGAACTTCTCTAGGCAGGAAACACAAGAGAAGGAAAAGACCTAAAATAACAAACCAAAACAATTAAGAAAATGGTAATAGGAACATACGTATCGATAATTACCTTACATGTAAATGGATTAAATGCTCCAACTAAAAGACATAGACTGGCGGAATAGATACAAAAACAAGACCTGTATATATACTGTCTACAAGAGACCCACTTCAGACCTAGGGACACATACAGACTGAAAGTGAGGGGATGGAAAAAGATATTCCATGCAAATGGAAATCAAAAGAAAGCTGGAGTAGCAATTCTCATATCAATCAAAATGACTTTAAGGAGGTCCTCGGGAAGATGGCGGAAGAGTAAGACGCGGAGATCACCTTCCTTCCCACAGATACAGTAGAAATACATCTACACGTGGAACTGCTCCTACAGAACACCCACTGAACGCTGGCAGAAAACGTCCGACCTCCAAAAAGGCAAGAAACTCCCCCCATACTTGGGTAGGGCAAAAGAAAAAAGAAATAACAGAGACAAAAGAATAGGGACGGCACCTGCACTAGTGGGAGGGAGCCGTGAAGGAGGAAAGATTTCCACGCACTAGGAAGCCCCTTCGCGGGCAGAGACTGCGGGTGGCAGAGGGGGGAAGCTTCGGAGCCACGGAGGAGAGCGCAGCCACAGGGGTGCGGAGGGCAAAGCGGAGAGGTTCCCGCACGGAGGCTCGGCGCCGAGCAGCACTCTCCAGCCCGAGAGGCTTGTCTGCTCACCCGCCGGGGCGGGCGGGGCTGGGAGCTGAGGCTCGGGCTTCGGTCGGATCGCAGGGAGAGGACTGGGGTTGGCGGCGTGAACACAGCCTGAAGGCGTTAGTGCACCACAGCTAGCCAAGAGGGAGTCCGGGAAAAAGTCTGCAGCTGCCGAAGAGGCAAGAGACTTTTTCTTCCCTCTTTGTTTCCTGGTGCGCGAGGAGAGGGGATTCAGAGCGCTGCCTAAACGAACTTCAGAGACGGGCGCGAGCCGCAGCTACCAACGCGGATCCCACAGCAACAGGGGCGCAGAGGGAAAAACGGAGAGATTCCCGCACAGAGGCTCGGCGCCGAGCAGCACTCTCCAGCCCGAGAGGCTTGTCTGCTCCCCCGCCGGGGCGGGCGGGGCTGGGAGCTGAGGCTCGGCTTCGGTCGGATCGCAGGGAGAGGACTGAGGCTGGCAGCGTGAACACAGCCTGAAGGGATTAGCGCACAACAGCTGGCTGGGAGGGAGACCGGGAAAAAGTCTGCAGCTGCCGAAGAGGCAAGGGACTTTTTCTTGCCTCTTTGTTTCGCGGCGCGCAAGGAGAGGGGATTCAGAGCGCCGCCTAAACGAACTCCAGAGAAGGGCGCGAGTCGCGGCGATCACCGCAGACCCCACAGCAACAGGGGCGCAGAGGAAAAAAACGGAGAGACTCCCGCACAGAGGCTCGGCGCGGAGCAGCACTCACCAGCCCGAGAGGCTTGTCTGCTCCCCCGCCGGGGCGGGCGGGGCTGGGAGCTGAGGCTCGGGTTTCGGTTTCGGTTGGATCGCAGGGAGAGGACTGGGGCTGGCGGCGTGAACACAGCCTGAAGGGGTTAGCGCACCGCAGCTGGCTGGTAGGGAGTCCGGGAAAAAGTCTGCAGCTGCCGAAGAGGCAAGAGACTTTTTCTTGCCTCTTTGTTTCGCGGCGCGCAAGGAGAGGGGATTCAGAGTGCCGCCTAAACGAACTCCAGAGAAAGGCGTGAGCCGCGGCGATCAGCACGGACCCCAGAGACGGGCGTGAGACGCTGGGGCTGCTGCTGCCGCCTCCAAAAAGCCTGTGTGTGAGCACAAGTCACTCTCCACATCGCCCCTTCCGGGAGCCTGTGCAGCCCGCCACTGCCAGGGTCCCGTGATCCGGGGACAAGTTCCCCGGGAGAACGCACTGCCCGCCTCAGGCTGGTGCAACGTCACGCCGGCCTCGGCCGCCGCAGGCTCACCCCGCCTCCTCTGTACACCTCCCTCCCCGCGGCCTGAGTCAGCCAGAGCCCCCGAAGCAGCTGCTCCTTTAACCCCGTCCTGTCTGTGCGGGGAATAGACGCCCTCAGGCGACCTACACGCAGAGGTGGGTCCAAATCCAAAGCTGAACCCCAGGAACTGTGCGAACAGGGAAGATAAGGGGAAATCTCTCCCAGCAACCTTAGAAGCAGCGGATTAAAACTCCACAAACAACTTGATGTGCCTGCATCTGGTGAATACCTGAATAGACAACGAATCATCCCAAATTCAGGAGGTGGACTTTGGGAGCAGGATATATTAATTTTTCCCCTTTTCCTTTATTTGTGAGTGTATATGTATATGCTTCTGGGTGCGATTCTGTCTGTATAGCTTTGCTTTACAATAGCTTTATTTTACTTCACTATATTATAGCCTCTTTCTTTCTTTCTGTCTTTCTTTCTATTTTTTCTCCCTTTTACTCTGAGCCGTGTGGACGAAAGGCTCTTGGTGCTCCAGCCAGGCATCAGGGCCGTGCCTCTGAGGTGGGAGAGCCAACTTCAGGACACTGGTCCACAAGAGACCTCCCAGCTTCACGTAATACCAAACGGCAAAAATCTCTCAGAGATCTCTATCTCAACATCAAGACCCAGCTTCACTCAACGACCAACAAGCTACAGTGCTGGACACCATATGCCAAACAACTAGCAAGACAGGAACACAGCCCCATCCATTAGCAGAGAGGCTGCCTAAAATCATAAGAAGGCCACAGACACCCCAAAATACACCACCAGACGTGGACGTGCCCACCAGAAAGACAAGAGCCAACCTCATCCACCAGAGCTCAGGCACTAGTTCCCTCCACCAGGAAGCCTACACAACCCACTGAACCAACCTTAGCCACTGGGGACAGATACCAAAAACAACAGGAACTACGAACCTGCAGCCTGTGAAAAGGAGACCCCAAACACAGTAAGATAAGCAAAATGAGACGACAGAAAAACACACAGCAGATGAAGGAGCAGGGTCAGAACATACCAGACTTAACAAATGAAGAGGAAATAGGTAGTCTACCTGAAAAAGAATTCAGAATAATGATAGTAAGGATGATCCAAAATCTTGGGAATAGAATAGACAAAATGCAAGAAACATTTAACAAGGACGTAGAAGAACTAAAGAGGAACCAAGCAATGATGAAAACCACAATAAATGAAATTAAAAATACTCTAGATGGGATCAATAGCAGAATAACTGAGGCAGAAGAAAGGATAAGTGACCTGGAAGATAAAATGGTGGAAATAACTACTGCAGAGCAGGATAAAGAAAAAAGAATGAAAAGAACTGAGGACAGTCTCAGAGACCTCTGGGACAACATTAAACGCGCCAACATTCGAATTATAGGGGTCCCAGAAGAAGAAGAGAAAAAGAAAGGGACTGAGAAGATATTTGAAGAGATTATAGTTGAAAACTTCCCTAATATGGGAAAGGAAATAGTTAATCAAGTCCTGGAAGCACAGAGAGTCCCATACAGGATAAACCCAAGGAGAAACACACCAAGACACATATTAATCAAACTGTCAAAAATTAAATATAAGGAAAACATATTAAAGGCAGCAAGGGAAAAAAAACAAATAACACACAAGGGAATCCCCATAAGGTTAACATCTGATCTTTCAGCAGAAACTCTGCAAGCCAGAAGGGAGTGGCAGGATATACTTAAAGTGATGAAGGAGAAAAACCTGCAACCAAGATTACACTACCCAGCAAGGATCTCATTCAGATTCGATGGAGAAATTAAAACCTTTACAGACAAGCAAAAGCTGAGAGAGTTCAGCACCACCAAACCAGCTTTACAACAAATGCTAAAGGAACTTCTCTAGGCAAGAAACACAAGAGAAGGAAAACACCTACAATAACAAACCCAAAACATTTACGAAAATGGGAATAGGAACATACATATCGATAATTACCTTGAATGTAAATGGATTAAATGCTCCCACCAAAAGACACAGGCTGGCTGAATGGATACAAAAACAAGACCCATATATATGCTGTCTACAAGAGACCCACTTCAGACCTAGAGACACATATAGACTGAAAGTGAGGGGATGGAAAAAGATATTCCATGCAAATGGAAATCAAAAGAAAGCTGGAGTAGCAATTCTCATATCAGACAAAATAGACTTTAAAATAAAGACTATTACAAGAGACAAAGAAGGACACTATATAATGATCAAGGGATCGATACAAGAGGAAGGTATAACAATTGTAAATATTTATGCACCCAACATAGGAGCACCTCAATACATAAGGCAAATACTAACAGCCATAAAAGGGGAAATCGACAGCAACACAATCATAGTAGGGGACTTTAACACCCCACTCTCACCAATGGACAGATCATCCAAAATGAAAATAAATAAGGAAACACAAGCTTTAAATGATACATTAAACAAGATTGACTTAATTGATATTTATAGGACATTCCATCCAAAAACAACAGAATACACATTTTTCTCAAGTGCTCATGGAACATTCTCCAGGATAGATCATATCTTGGGTCACAAATCAAGCCTTGGTAAATTTAAGAAAATTGAAATCGTATCAAGTATCTTTTCCGACCACAACGCTATGAGACTAGATATCAATTACAGGAAAAGACCTGTAAAAAATACAAACACATGGAGGCTACACAATACATTACTTAATAACGAAGTGATCACTGAAGAAATCAAAGGGGAAATCAAAAAATACCTAGAAACAAATGACAATGGAGATACGACGACCCAAAACCTATGGGACGCAGCAAAAGCAGTGCTAAGAGGGAAGTTTATAGCAATACAAGCCTACCTCAAGAAACAGGAAACATCTCGAATAAACAACCTAACCTTGCACCTAAAGCAATTAGAGAAAGAAGAACAAAAAAACCCCAAAGCCAGCATAAGGAAAGAAATTATAAAGATCAGGTCAGAAATAAATGAAAAAGAAATGAAGGAAACAATAGCAAAAATCAATGAAACTAAAAGCTGGTTCTTTGAGAAGATAAACAAAATTGATAAACCATTAGCCAGACTCATCAAGAGAAAAAGGGAGAAGACTCAGATCAATAGAATTAGAAATGAAAAAGGAGAAGTAACCACTGACACTGCAGAAATACAAAAGATCATGAGAGATTACTACAAGCAACTCTATGCCAATAAAATGGACAACCTGGAAGAAATGGACAGATTCTTAGAAAGGCACAAACTGCCGAGACTGAACCAGGAAGAAATAGAAAATATGAACAGACCAATCACAAGCACTGAAATTGAAACTGTGATTAAAAACCTTCCAACAAACAAAAGCCCAGGACCAGATGGCTTCACAGGTGAATTCTATCAAACATTTAGAGAAGAGCTAACACCTATCCTTCTCAAACTCTTCCAAAATATTGCAGAGGGAGGAACACTCCCAAACTCATTCTACGAGGCCACCATCACCCTGATACCAAAACCAGACAAAGATGTCACAAAGAAAGAAAACTACAGGCCAATATCACTGATGAACATAGATGCAAAAATCCTCAACAAAATACTAGCAAACAGAATCCAACAGCACATTAAAAGGATCATACACCATGATCAAGTGGGGTTTATCCCAGGAATGCAAGGATTCTTCAATATACGCAAATCAATCAATGTGATACATCATATTAACAAACTGAAGGAGAAAAACCATATGATCATCTCAATAGATGCAGAGAAAGCTTTCGACAAAATTCAACACCCATTTATGATAAAAACCCTGCAGAAAGTAGGCATAGAGGGAACTTTCCTCAACATAATAAAGGCCATATATGACAAACCCACAGCCAACATTGTCCTCAATGGTGAAAAACTGAAACCATTTCCACTAAGATCAGGAACAAGACAAGGTTGCCCACTCTCACCACTATTATTCAACATAGTTTTGGAAGTGTTAGCCACAGCAATCAGAGAAGACAAAGAAATAAAAGGAATCCAAATCGGAAAAGAAGAAGTAAAGCTGTCACTATTTGCAGATGACATGATACTATACATAGAGAATCCTAAAGATGCTACCAGAAAACTCCTAGAGCTAATCAATGAATTTGGTAAAGTAGCAGGATACAAAATTAATGCACAGAAATCTCTTGCATTTCTATACACTAATGACGCAAAATCTGAAAGTGAAATTAAGAAAACACTCCCATTTACCATTGCAACAAAAAGAATAAAATATCTAGGAATAAACCTACCTAAGGAGACAAAAGACCTGTATGCAGAAAATTATAAGACACTGATGAAAGAAATTAAAGATGATACAAATAGATGGAGAGATATACCATGTTCCTGGATTGGAAGAATCAACATTGTGAAAATGACTCTACTACCCAAAGCAATCTACAGATTCAATGCAATCCCTATCAAACTACCACTGGCATTTTTCACAGAACTAGAACAAAAAATTTCACAATTTGTATGGAAACACAAAAGACCCCGAATAGCCAAAGCAATCTTGAGAACGAAAAATGGAGCTGGGGGAATCAGGCTCCCTGACTTCAGACTATATTACAAAGCTTCAGTAATCAAGACAGTTTGGTACTGGCACAAAAACAGAAATATAGATCAATGGAACAGGATAGAAAGCCCAGAGATAAACCCACACACATATGGGCACCTTATTTTTGATAAAGGAGGCAAGCATATACAGTGGAGAAAAGACAGCCTCTTCAATAAGTGGTGCTGGGAAAATTGGACAGGTACATGTAAAAGTATGAAAATAGAACACTCCCTGACACCATGCACAAAAATAAACTCAAAATGGATTAAAGACCTAAGTGTAAGGGCAGACACTATCAAACTCTTAGAGGAAAACATAGGCAGAACACTCTATGACATACATCACAGCAAGATTCTTTTTGACCCAGCTCCCAGAGAAATGGAAATAAGAACACAAATAAACAAATGGGACCTAATGAAACTTAAAAGCTTTTGCACAGCAAAGGAAACCATAAACAAGACCAAAAGACAACCATCAGAATGGGAGAAAATATTTGCAAATGAAGCAACTGACAAAGGATTAATCTCCAAGATTTACAAGCAGCTCATGCAGCTCAATAACAAAAAAACGAACAACCCAATCCAAAAATGGGCCGAAGACCTAAATAGACATTTCTCCAAAGAAGATATACAGATGGCCTACAGACACATGAAAGAATGCTCAACATCATTAATCATTAGAGAAATGCAAATCAAAACTACAATGAGATATCATCTCACACCGGTCAGAATGGCCATCATCAAAAAATCTAGAAACAATAAATGCTGGAGAGGGTGTGGAGGAAAGGGAACACTCTTGCACTGTTGGTGGGAATGTAAATTGATACAGCCACTATGGAGAACAGTATGGAGGTTCCTTAAAAAACTACAAATAGAACTACCATACGACCCAGCAATCCCACTACTGGACATATACCCTGAGAAAACCATAAGTCAAAAAGAGTCATGTACCAAAATGTTCATTGCGGCTCTATTTACAATAGCCAGGACATGGAAGCAATCTAAATGTCCATCGACAGATGAATGGATAAAGAAGATGTGGCACATATATACAATGGAATATTACTCAGCCATAAAAAGAAATGAAATGGAGGTATTTGTAATGAGGTGGATGGAGTTAGAGTCTGTCATACAGAGTGAAGTAAGTCAGAAAGAGAAAAACAAATACAGTATGCTAACACATATATACGGAATCTAAGGGGAAAAAAAAAAAAAAAAAAAAAAAGAGGCCATGAAGAACCTAGTGGCAAGACGGGAATAAAGACACAGACCTACTAGAGAATGGACTTGAGGATATGGGGAGGGGGTGGGGTGAGATGTGACAGGGTAAGAGAGTGTCATGGACATATATACACTACCAAATGTAAAATAGATAACTAGTGGGAAGCAGCCGCATAGCACAGGGAGATCAGCTCGGTGCTTTGTGACCATCTAGAGGGATGGGATGGGGAGGGTGGGAGGGAGGGAGATGCAAGAGGGAAGAGAAATGGGAACATATTGTATATGTATAACTGATTCACTTTGTTATAAAGCAGAAGCTAACACACCATTGTAAGGCAATTATACTTCAATAAAGATGTTAAAAAAAAAAAAAAAAAAATGACTTTAAAACAAAGACCATTACAAGAGACAAAGAAGGACACTACATAATGATCTAGGGATCAATCCAAGAAGAAGATATAACAATTGTAAATATTTATGCACCCAACATAGGAGCACCTCAATACATAAGGCAAATACTAACAGCCATAAAAGGGGAAATTGACAGTAACACAGTCATAGTAGGGGACTTTAACACCCCACTTTCACCAATGGACAGATCATCCAAAATGAAAATAAATAAGGAAGCACAAACTTTAAATGATACATTAAACAAGATGGACTTAATTGATATTTATAGGACGTTCCATCCAAAAACAACAGAATACACATTCTTCTCAAGCGATCATGGAACATTCTCCAGGATAGATCATATTTGGGTCACAAATCAAGCCTTGGTAAATTTAAGAAAACTGAAATCGTATCAAGTATCTTTTCTGCCCACAGTGCTATGAGACTAGATATTAATTACAGGAAAAATCTGTAAAAAATACAAACACATGGAGGCTAAACAATACACGACTTAATAACCAGAGATCACTGAAGAAATAAAAGAGGAGATCAAAAAATACCTAGAAACAAGTGACAATGAAAACACGGCAACCCAAAACCTATGGGATGCAGCAAAAGCAGTTCAAAGAGGGAAGTTTGTAGAAATACAATCCTACCTTAAGAAACAAGAAACATCTCAAATAAACAACCTAACCTTACATCTAAAGCAATTAGAGAAAGAAGAACAAAGAAATCCAGAGTTGGCAGAAGGAAAGAAATCATAAAGATCAGATCAGAAATAAATGAAAAAGAAATGAAGGAAACGATAGCAAAGATCAATAAAACTAAAAGCTGGTTCTTTGAGAAGATAAACAAAACTGATAAACCATTAGCCAGACTCATGAAGAAAAAAAGGAGAAGACTCAAATCAATAGAATTAGAAATGAAAAAGGAGAAGTAACAACTGACACTGCAGAAATGGATCATGAGAGATTAGTACAAGCAACTATATGCCAATAAAATGGACAACCTGGCAGAAATGGACAAATTCTTAGAAAAGCACAACCTTCTGAGACTGAACCAGGAAGAAATAGAAAATATGAACAGACCAATCAGAAGCACTGAAATTGAAACTGATTAAAAATCTTCCAACAAACAAAAGCCCAGGACCTGATGGATTCACAGGCGAATTCCTCAAATATTTAGAGAAGAGGTAACACCTATCCTTCTCAAACTCTTCCAAAATATGGCAAAGGGAGGAACACTCCCAAACTCATTCTACGAGGCCACCATCACCCTGATACCAAAACCAGAGAAAGATGTCACAAAGAAAGAAAACTACAGGCCAATATCACTGATGAACATAGATGCAAAAATCCTCAACAAAACACTAGCAAACAGAATCCAACAGCACATTAAAAGTATCATACACCATGATCAAGTGGGGTGTATCCCAGGAATGCAAGGATTCTTCAGTATATGCAAATCCATCAATGTGATACACGATATTAACAAATTAAAGGAGAAAAACCATATGATCATCTCAATAGATGCAGAGAAAGCTTTTGACAAAATTCAACACCCATTTATGATAAAAACCCTCCAGAAAGTAGGCATAGAGGGAACTTTCTTCAACATAATAAAGGCCATAAATGACAAATCCACAACCAACATCATCCTGAATGGTGAAAAATTGAAACCATTTCCACTAAGATCAGGAACAAGACAAGGTTGCCTACTCTCACCACTGTTATTCAACATAGTTTTGGAAGATTTAGCCACAGCAATCAGGGAAGAAAAAGAAATAAAAGGAATCCAAATTGGAAAAGAAGATGTAAAGCTGTCACTGTTTGCAGATGACATGATACTCTACATAGAGAATCCTAAAGATGCTACCAGAAAACTACTAGAGCTAATCAATGAATTTGGTAAAGTGCAAGATACAAAATTAATGCACAGAAATCTCTTGCATTCCTATACACTAAGGATGAAAAATCTGAAAACGAATTTAAGAAAACACTTCCATTTACCATTGCAACTAAAAGAATAAAATATCTAGTAATAAACCTACCTAAGGAGACAAAAGACCTGTATGCAGAAAATTATAAGACACTGATGAAAGAAATTAAAGATGATACAAATAGATGGAGACATATACCATGTTCTTGGATTGGAAGAATCAACATTGTGAAAATAACTATACTACCCAAAGCGATGTACAGATTCAATGCAATCCCTATCAAACTACCACTGGCATTTTTCACAGAACTAGAACAAAAAATTTCACAATTTGTATGGAAACACAAAAGACCCCGAATAGCCATAGCAATCTTGAGAAAGAAAAACGGAGCTGGAGGAATCTGGCTCCCAGACTTCAGACTATACTGCAAAGCTACAGTAATCAAGACAGTATGGTACTGGAATAAAAACAGAAATATAGTTAAATGGAACAGGAAAGAAAGCCCAGAGATAAACCCATGCACATATGGTCACCTTGTCTTTGATAAAGGAGGCAAGAATATACAGTGGAGAAAAGACAGCCTCTTCAATAAGTGGTGCTGGGGAAACTGGACAGCTACATACAAAAGAATGACATTAGAACACTCCCTAACACCATACACAAAAATAAACTCAAAATGGATTAAAGACCTAATTATAAGGCCAGACACTATGAAACTCTTAGAGGAAAACATAGGCAGAACACTCTATGACATCAATCACAGCAAGATACTTTTTGACCCACCTCCTAGAGAAATGGAAATAAAACCAAAATAAACAAATGGGACCTAATGAAACTTAAAAGCTTTTGCACAGCAAAGGAAACCATAAACAAGACAAAAAGACAACCCTCAGAATGGGAGAAAATATTTGCAAATGAAGCAACTGACAAAGGATTAATCTCCAAAATGTACAAGCAGCTCATGCAGTTCAATATCAAAAAAACAAACAACCCAATCCAAAAATGGGCAGAAGACCTAAATAGACATTTCTCCAAAGAAGATATACAGATTGGCAACAAACACATGAAAGAATGCTCAACATCATTAATCATTAGAGAAATGTAAATCAAAACTACAATGAGATATCATCTCACGCGGGTCAGAATGGCCATCATCAAAAATTCTACAAACTATAAATGCTGGAGAGGGTGTGGAGAAAAGGGAACCCTCTTGCACTGTTGGTGGGAATGTAAATTGATACAGCCACTATGGAGACCAGTATGGAGGTTCCTTAAAAAACTAAAAATAGAACTACCATATGACCCAGCAATCCCACTACTGGGCATATACCCTGAGAAAACCATAATTCAAAAAGAGTCATGTACTAAAATGTTCATTGCAGCACTATTTACAATAGCCAGGACATGGAAGCAACCTAAGTGTCCATCAACAGATGAATGGATAAAGAAGATGTGGTACATATATACAATGGAATATTACTCAGCCATAAAAGAAACGAAATTGAGTTATTTGTCGTGAGGTGGCTGGACCTAGAGTCTGTCATACAGAGTGAAGTAAGTCAGAAAGAGAAAAACAAATACCATATGCTAACACATATATATCGAATCTAAAAAAAAAAAAAAAGGTCATGAAGAACCTAGGGGCAAGACAGGAATAAAGACACAGACCTACTAGAGAATGGACTTGAGGATTTGGGGAGGGGGAAGGCTAAACTGAGACTACGTGAGAGAGTGGCATGAACATATATACAGTACCAAACGTAAAATAGATAGCTACTGGGAAGCAGCTGCATAGCACAGGGAGATCAGCTTGGTGCTTTGTGACCACCTAGAGGGGTGGGATAGGGAGGGTGGGAGGGAGGGAGATGCAGGAGGGAAGAGATATGGGGACATATGTATATGTATAACTGATTCACTTTGTTAAAAAGCAGAAACTAACACACCATTGTAAAGCAATTATACTCCAATAAAGATGTTAAAAAAAAAATCAGAGAAAGACACTCTATGTTATCACTTATGTGTGGAACGTAAAAAACAAAAGTAACAAATATTTATAACAAAACAGAGACAGACTCACAGATGTAGAGAACAAACAAGTGGTTAGCAGTAGGGAGAGTGAAGGGGGAGGGGCAAGATAGGGGTATGGGATTAAGAGATACAACCACTATGAATAAAATATTAGATAAGCAAGGACATATTGTACAATACAGGGAAATATAGCCATTATTTTTAATAGCTTTAACTAGAGTTTAATCTATAAAAATATTGAATCACTATGTTTATACCTGAAACTAATACATTATTATAAATTGCCTATAAGTCAATAAAAAATATGATTTCATGCTTTTGTTAATAAGGAAATGATTTCACAAATACTAAATAGTTGATGATAGCTTTTGCCCAAATATCCTAAAAATATAAATTACATTTAAAATATAATTTAAATTATTACAACTCTGGCTTTATTTCTGATATTAGTCCTGACATCTACATGCTGTACATAGATACAAACTCTTTTAGGAGATCATTTCATTTCAGCTCTTAAACCATTTTCTTCATTCTGAAAGTAGGGTAGATCCATAGAGCTTTCTCTGAGCCCATTATTTGGTTGTATTGGTTTTGTTTTAATTTAGAACATTTGGAAACAATAAATTTGTCTAAGTGGTGGATTCCCATCTTATTCTCTATATAATTTCATCTGATTCTAAGTCAACTTACTATTTCAGGAAGAAGTAAAAAGGCTGTGGTAGAAATGTGGGCTGCTAAGCAAGAAGATAGATAGAGAAGGATGATAAATAGATAATAGATAAGTAAATAGAGGCAGATAGAGAGATGTAGAGATATAAGTACATAGGCTAAGTACTGATATCTATGTATCTCCATCTACACCTACATCTATCTATCTATCTATCTACCTATGTATCTATCTATATATCTATATGACGGAATCTCAAATGCAGGAATCTCAGTTGTGTAGAATTGAGTTGCTAATACTCTGTTCACAGGATCTTCTCATCAGCACCCTTCTCCTTGTGGTTCTAATGTTTTCTCTTTAATCTCATGCTCCAATTGCACTCCTCTTCCTGACATTGACACTTACTCTCATAGATTTATTGAATTTATGTCTAAGTGATATATGTGTATACATAAGTATATAAGGTACTATTTGGAAGTGATTTGTATAAATTTTAATGGTTTTTGTTATTTCTGGTTCAATATATTTTAGAACAAGTTTTCCCAAATATAGTTTGTTCTTTTTTTAGAATTGCTGAAAAATTAATTGTATCTATATAACATGTTCTACTTTTACATTCCATTACTGATGGAACAATAAGATATATTTAATACATTACTATCATAAGCAATGCATAGCCAAAGCTTTCTGCATGGCAGGGTACATTCATTGGGCTACCTGTGACCTCACCTACAGCTGGCATTTAAAGTCCCCATGCATACAAGATACATCCCACATCAAGAAAAAGATAAGTATACATATGTATGTATATGTATATGTATAGCTGATTCACTTTGTTATAAAGCAGAAACTAACACAACATTGTAAAGCAATTATACTCCAATAAAGATGTTAAAAAAAAGAAAAGAAAAAGATATGTAAATACATTCTTTCTGTTTTCTGCTTTAGGGGAAGCAAAGGAAGCTTACTCAGTCAGGAATTGTGGGGAATTAACACCAAGGAATTACCCTCAATAGGTGGACTGAGTAAGTGACCAGAATCTAGCCTGCAGAGGCCAACTCTGAAGTATAATCTCAATGTTTCCTCAGTTGGGCACCAACAGAATTCACCTTTACTCATCCACAGATGTTCCTAACTCCATAAAACATACCTTGCTGTTTTTTCTTACTTCCTTGCCAAAATCTTCCTACTCATTTTCTCCAGATTCCCTGGATCACTTCCCAAATTAATCAGTTTCACTCAAGTCCTTGCCACAGCCTTTGAGAGGAATCAGTTGAAGATACAGTGTAATGACAGACATTTCTACATATGATTCCCTGAGAATTTATGTTGGCTTGATGGTGGTAGGGTGTGAATACAGTGAATGTGAAATATTGGATTACTGCACCCAGTTCTCTACTCCTCCCTGTTACCGAATTATTTACTCCTGCCCATGGCCACATGACCTTGCAGTGCCTTCCATTCCAGTAGAAGAATATATTCCCTTACACCACTGACATTTGAATTGGTCATGTAGCTAGAAAGTCTAATGGGATTTTAGTGGCCAAGATGGAAGCAGAAGCTCAAATGTGCTTGCATGATTTTTCTTTACCTCTTGCGCTCCTAAGATACACCCTGAAAAGAATATGCCTCAGATAGCAGCTGCTCCTTCAGCCTGAGTTCCAAGATGATATCATGTGGAGTTGACATAATCCCAACTAGAAGTCAGAGACCAACAGGGCCCAGCCAAACCCAGCTTAGATCAGCCAAACTAGAACTGCAAATATGTGGACAAAAATAAATATTCTGTGTACCTGTGAGATTTTTGCGGTTAATTGTTACCCAGAAAAATTTTAATACCATAATTAGTTTCACTAATAATGTTGTAGAACAATAGTTCTACAAAATAGCTTCCTAATTATATATACCATAGAGAATTAATATTCAATATTCTAATACTTACCAATTTGTTAGGTGTAAGGTGGTATCTCTCTGAGACTTTAATTTGTATTTCTCTGCCTACTGGTGAGATTATATATCTCTCTATATATTGTTAGCTGTATGAGTTTTCACTCATAAAAAATGATTATTCATTTTCTTATAGTTTTCAACTGGGTCTCCTTCAACTGGGTCAACTGGTAATTCATTTATATTTTATGTATTCTTTTGTGCTATTGTTTTGTTTTCCATATTGCAATGAATGCTTCTGTTAATTTTGTCAGTATATTTCAGTGATGAGAAATTATTTTGATTTAGTCCATTTACATATATAAATATACATAATATAATATATACATATATAATTTAATATTGGGCTTTGAGGATCTTCCTATCTTTCTTGATCCTTTGATAAAGGTATTCCTATATGTGTTCTTCTATTGATTTTATTGTTTCATTTCATAGTCAAAGTAATATAGACTTTTGTTTCATGTTGTTGGTGACAGACTGCTAATTTTATTTTTCTTTATCAGCTCTTTTCCACTGCTATGTGACATCACAGACATATCTATACCAAGGTTCCAAAATACTTCTTTTTCTGGCCTCTTTATTATGTTCCAAGAGGCTCACTGTCTCTGCATCAACACTACACAGTTTTATTGCTACAGCTTTGTAGTGTTTCTTAAATATCTGGTGGAGTAGACTTCATTCCCTCAACCCCACCCCATGGTATATTTTTTACAACAGTTTTGTCAATTCATGGACCTTTATAATTGCTTTTTATTTTTTTACTGTTGAACGTTTATTAAGCTCTAACAATGTGAATGTTTATCAAGCTCTAACAATGTTTTGTGCCACACAAAACATCAGACACAGTACCTGCCCGGTGGGCTTATAATCTAATCTAAGGACATGATCATTTTTTAATGTTGCCATGAGTTGGCTGTTTGTGAAAATGAGGTATTAACTGCATTGGTTAGTGCAGCAAAAAAGCCTGCGAAATCAGACTTTTTAGCAGGTTCCCTATGCAAGTAGGCATGATTGCTCATATCATTCTCTCAAACTATGGTTCCCATTTCCCCAAATTTGGTGATTTTTGAGATGTGTCTATAAAGACAGACACCAAATGCATATTTCTGAAAAACGTGGTTCAAATCTGGCCTCTAGTCCAGAAGAAAAAGTTTGGTTATATATTCAGAAAAATATTGTTATTCAAAATAGGTCCTAGGAGAAAATAGTGACAGGGGCCAAGTTCCTGTTCAGTGTTCCTAGAATGTCCACAAGAGCAGCTTCTCAGGGCAGCCTCTCAAATGCCCTTTATTCTCAAGGTCTTTTGTCTTCATAGCCCAGAGATGAAATGCTTAACGTTTGCTGAGTTCTGTTTGGGCATGTGCCCCGGGGGAGGTGTGTTTGAGGGCAGAGCCCTCTCAGTGCCTCACAGATCACAATGCAGATGATTCCTGCGTAGGCATTGGCGTTGGTCCCTGCGTCCTTGGCAACACACCACACTAATTTAATTTCTATCTCCAGAAAGTAGCAAAACTACCAGAGGCCCCCAGAATGTATCAGTAACTTGTAAAAATGGAACCTGTTAAAATCTGTCACTGATACAATCCGTATATATACTGCTTATGAAAACTCGTCCTTTGATCATCATAGTAAAGTCAAGTGCTAAGTAACACTTTTGTTAACCACTTAGCAGAATAAACTGATTCCTTCATATGGAAGGAAATGTAAGATAACTTATGTGTATTTAAAGCAAATTATTTAGTTTTCATTCTTGTTACTTCTGTGCCTTCTTTAGATTATAGTATCTTCTGTCTCTTCACTTTGATCCTGATGAACTAAGTCACCACTTATTACATTTAGATTCCCAGTCCTTTATTTGTGTATATCTTGAATTTCAGTCAGATATGAAATGCAGACTCCAGGGTTGCATTCCCTAATGATACAAGGATCCTGAGGAAATACTTTCACAGAAACCTTTTCTAATAGTTTTCCCCTGTGCTTATGAAAAGTATCCAAAAAGACCAGCTGGCACATTCTGAAGGTATGTTCTCAACAAGTAATCTAAGTACAAATGGGAAGCTCTTGCCTTTCTGTTTTGTAAACTCAGATTATGCTGACAAGCCATACTTCTAAATAATTTGATTTGAAAAGGTTGCCTGCATGTACATTTGTCATTTTATAAAGAGCAACCAAATCCCTACCCCACCTTATCTCACAAAACAACCCTTAGTATTTTTTAAGTTGCATAAAAAACAAATACATGAATAAATAAACAAACAAATGTATAATGAAGGGCTTTGAGCTCTTGCTCCAAGCAGTAGGTGAAAGAACTGATAAATGAAGCTGAGGTCCTCCCTCAGTGCTTCTCTTTAAATAGTTATGCTAAAAATATTTTAAGCTGTCTAAACTCTGTACTTGCTTCATTTTTATTGGAACACATTTTGTGAGCCACAACTGAATTCCTATATAGGATATCTCCAGAATGCAAATCAGGAAAAAGCAGATTTTATTCAGATGTTTTGTTAAATTGAGCCACTACTGTTTGGTATGGGGGCACTAGATGGGTTAAAAAAAAACAGCTAGCCTGATAAAGACATGCTAAAGAAGGTTTACTTTATTTGAACAGTTATGTCAAGACCGGCCCTAAATTCAATGAAATATTGAAGACTATGGATTGTTTCAAAGTCCTGGTTTTGAGGGCACAGGAGCATGGTCTGAATGAATCATTCAGAACTCATCGTGCATCCAACTAAACCCAAAATTCACACTTATCCGTCTTTTTTTTTAATGTGACAGTCTGTTTTCTCACATCGGTGCTTCTCTTCATGCTAGAACTGCTTATGTCTACAGAGTCCCTGAAGAAGCGAAAATCCTTTTTTTAGCATTAAACATAGCATATGGAGTTCTTCCTCAGCTCTTGGCCTATCGCTGTATCTACAAACCAGAGTTCTTCATAAAAACAAAAGCAGATGAAAAAGCTGAATAAAAGCATTATTTTATGTTCTTTCTCTCTAGATTACTGACTTTTGTTATTTTGGTACCAGTATTTGGTCCCATTCCACTCTCTTCCCATAAAGGAACATTTAAGAATACATAAATTCTTGCTCCATACTGTATATGTGAGCTATCATAGGAATTATGTGGATAAATTTTCTTTTTATGAAGGAAAATTGAAGTTATTCAGAAAGCTTGTTTAAAGAAATATATTTCAAGTTATTTGTGAATAAACTTGACCACCTATCTCAATATTCTGTTTGCACACATTAAATATAAGTGAAAAATTACAATTTAGCTCCTATAATAGTGAGCATGAAAAGGAAACTATTCAAAAGTGAAAATGGTCTATGCATTTTTAAAATGTCAAAATAGCAAATACAGATGGAGAAATATTTTTGCATATAAGATCTATATGTTTTATTATCAACCTCAATATAAAAGATAAATTATCAGAATATTTAAAAGTGTTGTTTGAAAAATATTTTCCCAAGGAAAGTATATTATTTACTGCTGTTTCAAAAATTGCTTTTACTGAACTTTTTTTGAGTCTAAATAGCTAAGGAGGAATCTATAACTTTATCATTACCCTTATTTTATTGGTGACTGGAAATGTTTCTATTGTATTTCTGTGTATATTTTTAATAAATTATTTTTGGTCTTTTATGAAGACAAATCTTATTAAATTTGAAACATTTTGTATATTTTTTTTCAGAAAAAGTTCTGTAGTCTTTACGCTTTTTGTTTTAAAAATCTGTCAGTTATATGTTCCAATTCAAAATGTCATCTGCATTCTCATGTTTTAGTGTGAGCAATGAAGAGGACTTTTGATGAATTAATTAAATTTCATTACTTTTAAATTAAAATATTCAAAATTAAAAAGTAACTTCTAAGGAAAAAGAACTGGATTGGCATTCCCATTATCTTTTAATGAACTTTTCATATTTGGAAGTGTGAGTGGGTATAAGAGAGGAAAATCAATATTTGCTAAGTAAGAGAAACAGACCGAAAATCCAGCCGCCTCCTCAGAGCCCGGGAGTGGTAAGTGGACTGCTGCTTTCATGCCCTCCGCTGCCATCATCAGCACCACCACCACTACCATCATCATCACCAATGGCCCTCAGCTTTTAGAGCCACTCATGTTTTTTCTTCATGTTATTTACTAGCTCTTCACCAAAATAAGAAAACCAAAAGCAAATGGGGTCCAAATCAATGCATGGATAATGTCAAGTGTGTGAATTTAGGGTCCACTGAACTGGTAAGTATCTTAGACGTTTGAGCAATCATGAGCCAATTCCTCTCCCTCCCCGCAGTGTTTAAAAAAACCCCTAAAACCCATAGAGTGTTTAAAAAAAAAGAAAAAGAAAACCCTCACCTGCATTTGATTCTATTGTCAACTTGCTGTAAACAATTTTTGCTTTAATATATGAATTACATTAATACTTCACATTACATATATGAAGCCAAATTACACTAACCTAGTTGTTTACAACCTCAAACCTTACTCCCAGTATACGTTCCAATAAATTTATTCTGTAAAAACAATACTTTTTTTGTTTTTGATTTTTTTTTACAGTAAACTTTTCAACTACAAACGTTGAATATGCGAAAGATGTTCCAAGGACAAGCATAACAGGATTGATAAAACACTAACTAAATGTGTTCTCACAATATAAGCTGGCAAAAAAATAAATAAAATTTTCTATTATCACAATTGCAACAATAATGTACACATAATAATGGTTTGTGGATGAGTATTAACTATTCTAATTCCAAATTCTAGAATTCCAATTCTAGTTCCAAAAGAAAACAACAGATCATTTTAAAAGTCTATATTTAAAAGTCAATGCTTTGTCTTACTTCCCAAAGGGCTACTGCTGATTTCAGCTTTAAAATGTAAAGTATCAAACTTGACTAATTAGCTCAAATTGTATTGAGATTGGGAAAAAATAAATCATTGCCTTATTTTGGAGTAACACAAAAGACTCACTAACTTCACATATAGAAACTGAGTTTGTGTACGTTAACAACATGAGTTTTGAGAAGTATATGCTGTCAACTACTTATTTCTAATACGGAATAGATATTTTACAATATGATTAAACTTTACACATGGCCTCAAAACTGAAGAACAATTTTAAGTTCATCTTCAGTATGCCAACATTATCTATCTAGGAATTGGTTCCTGGGTTCTGTCACAGAGAGGAAATCCCTTAAGCATTATATTGAGGGGTCATTTTAAAAAATGCTAATTTATATTTAACTGAGTGTTTGGTGATGGTGGAGTAAAGGCA
Organism: Balaenoptera physalus; assembly: GCF_965194825.1. Lineage (NCBI taxonomy): Eukaryota > Metazoa > Chordata > Mammalia > Artiodactyla > Balaenopteridae > Balaenoptera > Balaenoptera physalus. The sequence continues at coordinate 112,247,795 of NC_138891.1, read as the reverse complement.
GGAGACTGATGAACATAACTGCCTTGATAAAGGTTCCTAGACTTGTATCAGCTTATGCAAAAATCTGGATAATCCTTAGTGGTTAAGGGCAACTTCACGCAACCAAATAACATGAAATTAAATCAATAACCTTAAAAAAGGCTAAAATGTCTTTTTCCCCCAAAACACAACAGAGAGGAATGAGAATAATGTACATACAAACTGGGGTTCTGTCAATGACAACAAGGACTATGTGTTGGTTCATATCAAATCCAAGAATATTAGACAACCAAACATATAACCTTCTTGTGGTTTTCTTAATATGCAGCATTCATTATGGTAGTTAGGTCCCTTCACTGGTTTTTTGCAAGTCTGAAGTTGTGTTTCTTGTGTCATTGCCGGCATCTCCACCCTCAGAGCTGCTTTTATTTTCTTCTTCTTTGCAGTCCTTGTCATCTTCATCTCCTGGAGATTTCCGGGACTGTTTAGAGGATTTCTTTGAAGTGTATGATTTTTTCCGTTTTGAGCCTGCTTTTCTTTCTTTTGCCTTTTCCATCTTCTTCTATCACCTTCTTCCTCACTGTTTGCCGCTGCAGTATTCCCGCCTTCTCCCTCGGTTTCTGAAGAGTTCTGTTGCTGAATGGCCTGGTACCCAATAAACTTTCCTCCTGGGTTATTTTCTATTTCCCACAATCCTTCATTAAATACTTTCCGTTTGCTTGACTTCCCAAACTTGTCTTTGTATTCCTTATAAGAGAAAAGGTCTTTGGGACCTAGAAATGCAGTTTCATGGGTGCCAAAAAAGAAGATAGGATACGTATTGGCTGGAGGCTTCACAGCTCCCTCTGGGAGTTCATCAATCCGGGCCGGCCAGTGCGGGTAGCCCTTCATCTTGCCGAAGACCAGGTCGCCCGCCTTGTACTCGCGGGGCCGAGGACGCGCCATCTGGGCCGCTCCCCTTCCTGGTTGTCCGTGGGCGCCGCGAAGATGCCGGGGGGCCGCCTCTCCGCGGGCCAAGGGACTGCGCCGCGCTCCCCGCGGGCCTCGAGCCGGGCGGGCGGGCGGACGAGTGGCCGCTCCGACGAAGGGAAGCGACGGCGAGGCGGTATAATTGCTTATCAATTTTGGAATCAGTTTTTCGGGATCCTTGCTTACTGAGTGAAGTGCATTGAGTTTTATTCTAATTGGAGGGAAATATATATCCCTGCAATCTTAGTCTCAAATCCAATAACGTTTTCATTGTATTTAAATTTTTAAAAATAATTTTGATGGAGTTTTAAAATGTCAGCCAAGTCCCAACAGACTCCCTAATCCACTCATAGATCCTTTATATGTGCTCTTCTCTCCGCTAGGAAGATCCCCCCATCATATGTTGCCCAGCTAATTTCTACTCGTCATATATGGCTCATTTGAATACTTATTTTCTCAGGCATACCATTTCTTTAAAACTAACTATATAAATTACCCCTATTCATGTTCAATAAGTATCATATATTAAAATATTGCTCTTAAGACACATGGTACCCCAAGGGTCATCATTCTTGAAAAAGTAGAGTATATTAGTAAACACTACTTAATACATGTTCAAGGGTTAATTTTACTTTGTATCTTTTCTACCCTCAAATGCTCTCAAAAAAGACATGAAGAGGTAAATATTCAAGTTTGTAAAATATAATCTCAAGAAAAACATAGTACTATACTGACTGCTTACTATGTGCCAGACAATTGGCACATAGAGCTAAATATTATATATATTTTACATAATTATATAATATATAAACGTGTTATATGTAATGCCAAAATTATAGAGGGCTCATTTTCCAGGTACTAATCTAGGAGTTTCACATATATTAATTAACTCAATCATTATGACAACTCTTTGAGGTAGGTGCTATTATTATCATGCCTAGTTTATAAAAACTGAGAGAAAAAGAGATTAAGTAAATTGTTCAGGTCACACAGCTGAAAAGTGGTGAAGCTAATATTTAAATCCAGCAGTGTGGTTTGAAGTCTACACTTTTAATTATGCACTTACATCTGTGCTTATAAGTTCCATATTATTTAATATTCACAATAATCTGACATAGTAAATAATTACATTGAAATCATTATCTAAATGAGGAATCTCAGAATTCATTTCCAAAATTTTCAAAGGGCACATAAATTTCTGAGGCAAGTATTTAGAGTTGTCTAACTTTATATTTTATATGCCAATAGTTATTAGATAAATGAGAGGAACTCCATGTTATATTATGTATTATATCATGTAAAATGTGGTAATAAAAGCACAGCAATTTTATTGATTTCTAGATATTTTCAAAATATAATATTCAATCATTGTTTCTACTAATATATGCATTTTTCTGTTTGACCACCAGGATCCAAACTGATATTTTCAAAGACTTCTCCATTATGGAACAATACAGGTGATCTTAAAAAGAATGTCAATTAACAAGGAAAACAGATGAAATTTCAAAACCTCTTTTTAGCAACTTTTATTCATTTATGTTTACTCTCACAATTATTATAGGGTTACAAAGGAAATATTTAAGGGGTATCTAATTCAGTGATTGAATATTAGATTCCCTAGATGTGGTCTAAATGTTAAAGATGCTAAAAGATTATGAAATATAAAATTTTTAAGCGTGTTGAGCACAAAGCTGACTTCCTTAAATCACTCAGAGAAAGCTGTCTAAATCCAAACTCTTTTGCTCATGTCTGTTCTGAAGTATGGAAATTTGAGCAAAAAATAATAGCATTAAGAATTACATTAAAATTTAATAAAGTGCTAGGCCTTTTCAGCAAGGATTTGCTTTGAAGTAAAGCTATTTAAGGTCTTACATAGTGCCACAAAATCATTATTAAACCATTCTTTGAAGTTCCAGATGTTTGTAATTCCAGAAACTATACTTTGACATGATATAGAACAACTTAAGTCATTTTAAGAATTTACTGTGAAGTCTAAAATCTCAAAGGGTTCTCAAATTTAAGTATATTTTTTCACTCATAGACAAAAAAGTACAGCTTTTTCATCTATCTTTTATAGTCATTCTAGCTCTTAATGCAGAAAAGCACATGGGATATTAATGGCAGATAAGCAATAACAGCATAATCTTAGTTTACTAAGTAATGTCAGAAGATAAAACAACAGCTAAGAGAAAAACATATTCATCGTTGAAAAGAAAAAGTAGTAAACAATCTTTATCTTAAAAAAAAAAGGGTTTTCTGTGGAATACATGAGTTTTACCTATTTTTAGTATTCTTGACTAAATATTTGTATTCTCAAGTTTGTTTTATTCCTAAGTGTAATCTTTACATTTTCCCACATGTTTTACTATGAAAATTTCCAAAGATACAGAAAAGTTAAAATAATCACTTAGTGTATATACCATATACCCTCCACCTCTTCTATATTGGTCAGATTCCGATATGTTTGCTTTATGATCCACCTATCATTCTTCAAACTGTGATATATCTGTCATTCTTCAGTCATCATATTTTGATGTATTTCATATACATGAAGTATGTATTTTGATGTATTCATGTATTTCCATATACTTTAGAATGCATACATAAAATTGAGTGTAATGTTCTTGGGAGCAAAATTTACATGCAGTGATATACACAAAACTTAAGTGCATCTAAGTATAATTTCAAGGCACCTTGGTCTTTCTTGTTTCTGCTCTAAGTTTTGCATCCTTATTCTACACCAGATGTCCCTGTTTCACTATAGTTCATATATTCTAAATGCCACAAATCACAAAGAATCCTGTTGTTTCCCTAGCCCTTAGCCAATATGCTGCTTATTCTTATCAGGATACTAATATGTCATTTAGCTTTGTACTAGGCTGTTCTCTGTCACATTCTTACAGGAATATTGAACCAAAGCAGGCAGCCATCAGCATTCAGTAGTAACAGAGGAAAATAGATACAAACACAAAAATGCCAAAGCATAAGATAATTAATCCCTAAATGAAAGGTCATTTATAATTTGGGTATACAAAATTGACATTACTAAAATTAATAATCGGGACTTCATACATGGGATCTATTTTCCTGACAAAAGATAGCCTACCTGTACCGGGGTTGTATTAAAATGTGCTATTAAAGGCAACATTGTTAGCCTAAAGGCATGGTACATTGTTAATGTGAAATGTTGCCCTAGGTTTACAAATGATAACACTTGACTGTTAACAGGCTACCCTATAAAATCAATTACCTCTGCTCTAAATAAAATTTTAGTGGCTTTATAAATAATTTAAACTAAGGGCTACATAGTACCTGAATATTTCCATCGCCCTCAAGAATAGTTTTGTCATTGCAGTCTTATGTCTTCATTAAAGGGCATTTTTTCATAGAGTTAAAAAAGTGTTAAAACAGTGCATAAAATTTTAATATCTACAAAACATGTCACTTCTTTAATTCTCTAGATAGTCCTATATTCGACAATGTTAACGTAATTTAGGAGCCAAACCACCCCATCACAATTCTTTCTATGTGTTTAGGGGAGCTCACAATAAATATGAAAAATATCGCTATCACACTATATGTAAAAAATGTGTTCCAAGATATCAGAGTGACTCAAACTCTTCGTGAATACAAAACACCATTAGGTGAAACCGTAGTTTGCTTATATGCATAATATGGGCTGAATAATAATGTAAGTATGATGATCCATCTCTTATACATTATCAATAGTTGAATGATGCCGAGGAGTTAGACAAGGGCCATTTACAAATAAAGTACTAAACTTAACGGTTTATGAGTTAATTTCAAAAGGGAATATTCACAGGATTTAGAAGTTAAATATTTGGTATTTTATGAATTCTAATTCTTCATTGCCATTTTTCTTTGCAATTTTTTACTTTTCACTTATAAAAACGATAGCAATTCCTAAACATGAATCAAATAGTCTTGACCATGAGACTGAGCTCCAGGGTTCGGTTTTCATGTTTGTGGTAGTCAGCCCAGAATTTTAAGTATGCAGTCTCTTTCACCATTGTAATCTATTGAGTGTAATAAAATCTAAAAGTCATTATTTTACTCCTGCTATGAAGCTCCCACATTTCAAAACTATTAAAATCAAACAATCTTCATCTTGTCAAATAAAACCAAAATGTGTGGAACAAAGTGGCGTCAAATAAGGTAATACAAAGAGAGGAGGATAACAATTGTTCATATACCCATAGTTTTATTCCAACTGGGGACAATAGTGTAGTAGTTTTATTCAAAAGTAAGTTACGATAATAAAACTTCCTTATCAGTTATTATCATTTTCCTTAAAATAATAAAATTGAATATTCAGTAATAAATAATTGAAAAGAAATGTGTCCTTCCAGAAAATGTTCCAGCAAAACATTTAAAATTAACTATTATGGGGCTTCCCTGGTGGCGCAGTGGTTGAGAATCTGCCTGCCAATGCAGGGGACACGGGTTCGAGCCCTGGTCTGGGAAGATCCCACATGCCGCGGAGCAACTAGGCCCGTGAGCCACAATTACTGAGCCTGCGCATCTGGAGCCTGTGCTCCGCAACAAGAGAGGCCGCGATAGTGAGAGGCCCGCGCATCGCGATGAAGAGTGGCCCCTACTTGCCGCAACTAGAGAAAGCCCTCGCACAGAAACGAAGACCCAACACAGCCAAAAATAAATAAACAAACAAATAAACTTGAAAAAAAAGGCCACAAGCAAAATTATAAAAAAATAATAATAATAATGTCTGCTTTCTAATAGACATTAATTCTAAAAAAAAAAAAATTAACTATTATGTAAAGCTATGTAATAGCTTTCTGCCTTTTAACTTTACTATGTTTATTCAGCAACGTTCTTCTAGGCAATGTGGCATTTCATTTTTAGGGAACAGCAGGAAGAGTTGTAGGAGGTGAAGCTCTATATGTTAATAGAAACTATAAAATAGACCAGAAATAAAAATGCTGCTCATTCATCCATTCACACCTTTATCATGAAAATGGTCTCTTGATTTAGTCTGTAAATGGATTTTGTAGTAAATGCCAAGGCAAACTACCCTGCCTCAGAAGTTGATTTATTCATGAACCAAACCTAGAGATACGGTCTGGCCCAGTTCAGCATGGGAAGGATAGTGCACATCTGGATGGAAGTGGCCTTTGCCTAAGAGCCTGGCATTCAGACAGTGGTCTGACCCTAAATATTATCCCTCCTCTGTCCTCTCTTTTCTGATAAAACTGCTTAGGATTTTAACTTCTCTTTTTTGATCATTCATAGTTGATAAATAATTATGTTATAGTACTCTTGGGGATATCTGTGAGCCAAAAGGTAAAGTATAAGGCTGTTTTGACTTGCACATACCCTCCTGACTCCATTTTACAGCTTCATCTTAGGCCTGCAGTCCTACCACTCTCCCCTTGCTGGGTGACTGAGCTTTAGCCTACTCACAAAGAATGCCCCCAAGCCAGATAAATTTCCAATCAACTTTTACACTTGCCTTCATCTGATATGAAAACAGAAAGAATGTCTCTTGCTGATGAAGATGGTTATTGGTCATGAGACGCCCAAGTTCCATTTAGTACCAGACATACTTCTCCCTGGTAGTCAGATTCTGTTTTTAGCTTTGGCCTCTTCACAGTCCCCAGCACTCCTTTTGGCCGATGGGCATGCAGCTGCAAATGCCTCTGGATCCTTGTCTGCTTGATCCTGTCTGTATGTAAGCTACCCACGATAAACTTCATAATTGCACTTTATAGAGTTGCCTGCTTCGTTTTTTGGTCTTAAGGTTACTTCTCAGTTCAAAGGATATTATTCAATATCTCCTCATTATTCAGTGCCTTTCAACATTACTCAAATTGCTCTGAAGCCAACTGAATGGGTCTAAATCCTGGCTCTACCTTTTGCCATCAGGTGACATTAAAGACCTTCTCTGTTTTCACATCTGTAAAAATAATTACATGTATAGGACTTATCTCCCAGAGCCATTGAGAGGTAAATAAAAATGTTGTTTTCAATACCTAGGAGAGAGTCAGGTCCATAGCATGCACTAACTCTTTAAGGCAGAAACTGCACATAAGCTTTGGTCTTTAGATCTTAATATAGTGGACATGACCTCAGGTAATTTTATATTTTTCTTATCCTTCTTTCTGCTGAACTTGCAAGAGAATGTGTTTGTTTAGAGGGCTCTTAAAGGATGATTTTCTTTAAAAAAAAGGCCTCAAGTTTAGAAGAGGATCTATAGATCTTTAGACCCTAGATCCCTGAAACACCCCTGACGCTTCAGGAATAAGCAAAAGAGGCCTGTATATGGATTTGCTGATTGATGAAGAAGTTGACAAGCATTTGTACTCATTTGAAATCAAATGTGCATTTAGCACCTCATCCCCCAGGAGCTTATACTCTAATGAGAGCCAGAGACAAAGCAAATATTAGAAAACAATATGATCTTGGAGGCGCCGGGCATCCTGACTGCAGAGGTCCCAAAGATGGCATAGTGATGAAGGCCCCTTCCAATGATCAGAGAATCTTTACCCGAGGGTACCTGCCTGGGCCTGTGGCATCACCTTGAGCCAAAGGAACTTGTCTACCACTTCCCCGAAAACGTCTTTCTCTCCTAATTCATGAGCCAGCAGGATGCGGTCACCGGGCTTTCAGAATGCCTGCTCATAGCTGCGTACAAAGGCCAGGCAGAGAATGTGTTTCAGCTCATCAACAAGGGCACCAAGGTAGCCGTTACCAAGCATGGCTGAACCCCCCTGCATCTTGCTGCCAATAAGGGCCATCTTTCTGTGGTCCAGATCTTGCTGAAGGCTGGCTGCGACCTCGATGCCCAGGACGATGCTGGAGACACAGCACTTTATACTGCTGCTGCCCTAAATCACAAGAAGGTGGTTAAAATCTTAGTGGAAGCCGGAGCAGATGGGACCATTGTCAGTAATGCAGGCCGGACTCCACTGGAGACTGCCCGCTACCACAATAATCCAGAAGTTGCTCTCCTCCTCACTAAAGTGCCCCGGGGAAGTGTCTCAGCAGGAGACACCCATAGCAGTGAACAGGCTGTACCCAGAAAAGAAGAGCCCAGAGGAGATTTCCTGTCCGCCTCCCCGGAGCCCAGAGCAAAGGACAACAGGCAGAAAACGTCAAGGCCCAACGTGTCAGCGTTTTCTGACTCCACCCCACCAGCAGACCAGCAGCCCTGACAGCAGAAGAACTCGCGCACTCACAATCACCCTAAAAAGAGGCCCAGGCATCGCTGTTCGCCCCCATCCCCTCCCCATGAGTTCAGATCATACCAGCTCTACACGCTGTACCGGGGCAAGGACGGCAAAGTGATGCAGGCGCCAATAAATGGCTGTCGATGTGAACCCCTGATCAACAAGCTGGAGAATCAGTTGGAGGCAACTGTGGAGGAGATCAAAGCAGAGCTGGTGTCGTGTCAGGATAAGATGAACATGAAGCTGGGGCACATGGGGAATGAGACCCAGCACCAAATGCGGGTTCTGGACCAGCTGATGGTCGAGCGACTCTCAGCAGAGAGGACGGGGTGCCTGAACCGCCTGCAGCAGCGCTCAGACTCGGAGAAGCACGAGGGAGAGAAACGGCAGATGCCCTTGGTGGATGAATTAAAAACTTGGTGCATGTTAAAGATTCAGAATCTGGAGCTGAAGCTTTCTGGAGATTCTGGGGCCTCCAGGACTAAATCCACACCCTCCACTGGCGAGTCCTCCACAGGTGTGGGTCAGTCAGTGGGGACTGCAGGTCCAGTAGCAGCCTCTGACAGCTCCCCCCAGGTGGCCAGGCCCAAGGAAAAGGCCCTCAGCTCCACAGCCGCCCACAGACCCCAGCAGGAGCTGTCTTCCTCGGACTGAGGAATGTCAAGGTCCGGACAGCCTCGTTACCCTTGAAAGAGGCAGCCAAGTGCGACCCACAGGCCGGGCCCTGTGTTGACAGAGGCACCCAAACCAAGAAGTGTGCGAAAAGTGGGCAGACGAGGCACCGCGGCCAGCGGCCAGCAGCCAGCACCGCCTGCGGGCGGCCGCCACCAGCAGCAGGTGGCGAGCAGACTGCCGCTCACGCTCGAGACACCCCCCAAGCGCTGGAGCTCACCCACTATTTCTTTGAGGCTCTTTCCACCCAGATGGAAAAGTGGTATGAAAGGAAGATTGAAGAAGCACGAAGCCAAGCCAGTCGGAAAGCCCAGCAAGACAAGGCCACGCTGGAGGAACACATTAAAAGTTTAGAGGAGGAACTTGCTAAACTAAGGACTAAGGTACAGAAGGAAAACTAGGGCCTGGGAAGTGGGATGAGAAAGGATTCCTGGGACTTCCCTGGTGGTCCAGTGGTTCAGACTCTGTGCTTCCAATGCCGGGGGTGGGGGTTTGATCCCAGGTCGGGGAACTAAGATCACACATGCCGTGTGGCCGGGGGTGGGAGGCGGCAGCGGCGGGGAAGGATTCCTGAGGATTTCCGGTCCTGCAACTGCAGAAGAGCTATGCCCAAGGTGTCGGTTATTGTACACATAGCAGAACTTGCCTTTTAAAAAAGTCACTAATTTCTAAAATGTGCCACACACATGCTTCCTATGCCCTGAAGTTATGAAGACTTCAACAATTAGACTGAAACTAGGGGAAGCTTGCTTAGTTTCAGGTTTCATTACAGATTCAAAACCTCAGCCCAAGTTCATCTGAAGTTCAAAAGCTCAGATTAAGCCAGCCGTGCTAAGAAACTGAAGGATGTGTAAGCCTAAACTCTAATATTCAGGATATGAAATAATGTAAATGAAAAGCAAGAAAAAATATAAATCCCTGTGAACTCAAATCAAGCAGTCATTCATATCAACATGCCTGCTGTGCCTGGACAGAGTGTCTTTCTGTAAGAGCTGTAACAGACACGCTGAACCCCCTCCCTCAAGTTCATAGTTCCCAAAATGCTGGTGTTTTAACAGGGGGAAAACTCACCAAACAAATTTTGAGGAGAAGGATTTTCATGATGGCACAAGATCCAGTATATCTTAAAATGTTTTGAAAAGTCAGAGTGTATTTAAATAATGGGTTAATTGGCTAATAGCACTGGGAATGTTTGTTAATAATGAACTCAAACGAGAAAGGTTCAAATCGTTGGATCATGGTTCCTGTATCTCTCAGCCAAAAGAAAGAAATAGTACAATCAATTAATCATAGTGATTTTAAAGTGGATTAATGGAAAAAACATTCACCTAACAATTACCTGAAACTTCTATAACCTAATTCACAGCCAGTTATCTTAGAGTACCTTTCTGAATTTGAGCTTATTGGTCTATATTTTATAAAGAAATAAGACTGTTTCTTGAAAGTATTTCATTTTGAACTGAGTTCTGTTATTGAAGAACCTCAAAAGCTTTCCACTGCTTTGTAGCAACTATGTCAAGGTAAACAACGCAATAAATTGACTTGGATTCCCCAGCTTGACCTAGCCGCTGTGGATTTTACTCTGTTCTACGGAGTATACAAAGTTGCAAAAGTAAGGGTATGTTGAAACTTTGGATTTAATTATCTTCCAAGCTTCTTGTCCCTTGTGGCATTATATTCATCTCCTCAAAATTCCATGTATGCATAGAAACCTCGATTCTATTTCTATAAACACAGGAACCAAGTAAATGGTGTCTGTATTTTGAATAAACTTTTGCTCATTGAGCCAAAGAGAAAATATGACTTCCTGACATGGGAACACCCAGAAAAACAAAGTATGCATTTAGTCCCCTTGTGTTCTGCCCATCAAGCTCAGTTGTTTTTGGTTTGTTCTTTTAAATACTGACAATCTATGGATCTAGGCGTTCCTAATAAATGTAGATGTATGTCAACCAAAAAAAAGAAAAGAAAAGAAAACAATATGATCTTGCTACAATGGAAGTCTTAGCTGATATTGAAACATATCATAAAGGTCCCCAGCTGAATCACAGGCAGTCAGGGAGAAGGGAGGTGCTAGAGTGTGAACAGCTGTTACCTAAGTGGAATGTGAAGAAAAGAGGATATAGTAGGCAGAGGAACGGCATATGCAAAGACAAATGATTTAGCATAGCTGGAAAATTAACTGCAAGATTGAAGATGAAGCTGGAGTGATAGTTATGGAACAGAAAATTAGAAAGAATCAAGAATAACTCTATGGCCACACAGTGACCAAGGTGAGAAGTGATAAGGATACTAAACATGAAGAGAGATGGCTACAGATATTCAGTTACAGAGATCAATATAAGAGAGGCTGTTAGCATGTGATCTGGCATGAAGGGGAGAATCTGGAATGGAAAGTCAAGACTACGTATTTTGATATAAAAACAAGAGTTGCCTAAAGTTGTTTTGCTTTCAAAATCTTTATCATAAGCATCCACTCTGGAAAGCTGATAAAACAGGAACTAAGAACTAACTCAGAGACTTAAAAGCCAAAGAGCATGAAACATCTAAATAGAGGGTTTGCCCAACAAAATGCCTCAGTGTGAACATTGACTACCAGAAAGAAAAAGAAATACTCAAGCTGTAGTATTGGATTTAGGTGGGGTAACAGTAGAAGATAAGTCAGAAGCATAAGCATGGATCAGATGTTTTTTGGCCAAGCTAATAAGTTGGACAATATCCTTAAAGCAGTCTGAAAGATTTCAGGTTTTTAAACAAAGATTAAGTATGATGTCATTTGCCTTAAAGAAAAAAAAAATCTTTTTGGAAGCAATGTGCAAGACTTACAGGAGGCATCAAGGCCAGTTTTATGTTTATGTCATGATCCTGGTGAGAATGATTAAAGACTGAGCTAAACCACAGAGCACTGACGCATTTCTAGGAATAGTAAAAGGAATTGATTATGTTATAGTAGGACCTTTAGTCTTTTTGAGGTCAATATGCCTCTCTGCCCTAAACTCCACATATGATCACTGCAACTGATATTCATGTGTGCACATTTGATTTGTAATTTCTATTGTCAAAGGAATGTAAAAATTTGACTGACCTTTGAGTCAAAAGGAAAGATGATCACAATAGAGGACAGCATGATTTCAGTGTCCTTGAATACTGGACTGTATTCATGACCAGAATCTTCTAATGCCCACACGTTAATGATTTCAGATGTGACTTCTTTGAGGTCCAGGTGAATAAGAATGGGGGTGAGAGCCCCACTGTGTGTGCAGTTCCAGCCCAGTTCTGACCCCTGAAGACTGATGTCAACCCCGTTGATCTGCTGTACTTTGTTAATAGTCATAGATAAAGGGTGTACAATAGGTTTAACTAGCAGTAAATATCAACAAGTGGAACTGAAAGAAGAGGAAGAAGAAGACCAATTCCTCCTGGCAACTGCAGCACACAGACTATCTATTAAAGTTATAATATTTCTTATCAAAGGAATAAACACATAAAGATCTAAAATCGACACAAATATTAATTATAATACAAAAGTAGTTCCTTCCTTTTCCCTTCTACCCTCCAATTCTGCTTTCAAGAGGATATCACCATTCATTTCTTCAGGTGTTTCATTAAGCATTAATTCTGTTTCTAAATAATATGCTTATATTATTTCATGATTTATCAGTTTTAGAAATATCATATTTACTTCCTTATAGAGGATTAAAATTTGCTTCTTTAATGTCCCACTGCCCCCCCCATACTTCTGGTTAATTTATTTATTTTGATGAATAAATCACCAAGTTAACTTTTTTCACATTAAAAAAAATATAGTTCACTGCAGAGCCAAGCAATTTACTACAATTACATTTTCTTACATGTGCTCCTTTTTACTTTCTTTAAAAAAAATCAGCTTGTTTTTCTTAGAATAGTTGCTATCAGCAAAGCCATAAATGTATAAGTTCTCTATTGCCCCTTCCCCTTTATATTTCCTTTGTATTCCATTGCCCTTTCCCCTTTATATTTCCTTTCACGAAAAAGCAATAATGGTCACTGGCTAGAAGCATAAATCATGCCTGAAATTAAAAAACACTACATTTAAGTATGCTGACTCTCAAATGGAAACAAAACTGAGTTTTCAATAGGCCATTGATATGTTCTTCACAATGTGAGCTGCTTATAGTCTTGGGGTAGATGGCAATACCTTCAAATTTCATGGGCGTGTGCTCATTGCAGCACTTTTGTTTGCTGTGAGATAATTTCCTTCATCAGAATCAATGATGGTGAGTGAAGTATGCCAAAGTTTATAGATAGTGGTGAGAGGACAGAAGTAGAATTTTATCTGGAATAAATGTTAATTTCAGTAAGAAGATATCACTGTCCTCTCTATGATGGAAAGTAACTAATTTTTTAACCTACCAACAACGTCGTTGGCTATTCCCCAGGGGCAGGAATCAAACTGACGTTTCAGCATCAGTGTCTGCTCCTGGCAGGTTAAACAATCCACAGTGGCAAAAGCCAGATCATCCTTGTAGTGGAATTCCATGTGTTGGGTTCATACAGAGCTTGTATTTCTGCTGCTATGTCCACACTGAGCAAGCACTAGGTAGATGAGAAATGGGGTTTATTAACATTCACAAAATATGTCATCTTGTCTATATGATTATTCAGAGCCTCCACTTATGTGGATGTCCTTTGTTAAACAGTCATCTGAAACAGGTATTTGCATATTTCAGCCCATCCTAGAATATTTATCTACAAACCTCCAGATATCCTTGGAATCACTGTTCCAGGCCTACTGTTTCCACATTTCTACTCATCAACCTAAAACTTTAGCAACATTAGTCTAAATTAGTTTAGATAGAACATTAGTCCACTAGTCAATTTAGATGAGAAGGAGATATCCAAGCAGCTCCCTGATCTCAGGAGGAGGATGTGAGACATGTGAAGCTGCAGGACTCTCCATGCACATAAGCATGCCAGGTGGGATTAGCCGAAGCCCAGACTGGACCAGCTGAACCCTGACAATGCATGAGAAATGAATGTTCATTGCTTAACATCACTGAAGCTTCATACTCATAAATTATCCATCAATTTTGTATTATCAATAGCTAACAGATACAAGGATTTCTATCAATACCAAACCAATCCGGTACCAACTGAGCTGTTCAGTAGTCTCCCCAGTAAGATTTTCATCATCATTATTCTTCAGGGACACTCCTATTTAGGGCTATAATGCTGCATCAGCAAATTTCTGATTAGAGCCAGCATGTTGTTTAGAACCAAAAGGAAATTATTTTATCCATAGTCACAAAGAACTTCCTATGAGATCATGCTGTGGATTCAGGAAGAAGAAGCAATGAAACAGGAGTTGGTGTCTTAGGCATGTGTACTATCTGCACCCTAATTTTTACTGGTAGACCCCTGTGTCATTTGGGGTCTCAATAACTAAGTTTAATTTACTGTCAGTGTCTAGTAATCCTTAAAATGATTGGATGTTTTCTTGTGCAGAGATATTCTAGATAGTGGCTTTATTTCCCCTTGGGGAAGGAAGGATAGGAGGAGTAATTACATCACACACTCATGTCAATATAATAGCATCCTTTCTCAAGGAGCCCAGGCTGTCATTCAGAGGTACTTGAACTGTCTTAGGTCTGAAATCTAGATAAAAAGTCTAGTGACTTGCCACTGTGACAACATAAGTCTGATTTTTGCCCACTAGACCTAGCAGTGTTCCTGTTACAGATCAAGTAATATTTTAATTTTCTACTATCTATTTTATTCCTAGGTACATATTAATCAGACTGTGCTGTTAGACTATGAGGATAGAAAGTATATGGAAGCTTTGGGTTGTACGTCAAAGAAAGAGAAATAGCCCTGGATGCTGAGAATGTTCACTGCCATGCAATGATGTACCATGATATATCTCCCACTCTCTGTGGTTCTGTGTGTGGATTTAAACATACAGAAACACACATATATCCAAACACAGAGATATGTTTTATGGATTAACAAAGCTCTTAATAACATTTTTATACTACCCCAATTTCTGTGCCCCTTCACCTTTGTAATCTGGCATTAAATGGTTGTAATGGTCCTGAAAATGGTTATGATTTATCAGTAAGTTGGAATCTGGGAAATATAATTCATTTATCAAAATTTCATCATATCATTTTGGCTGGAATGTAATTATTTCATGTAAGTTATACTTGTGTACTCTTAAAGCACATTTCTGTTTACTTCAGCTAGGAGTAAAGTTTTTCAATGATACTTTATTCAATCAGAGTTTTACAAAAAATTTTAAAAAGACACTGTAGTACTGGAAATGTTTTTTAATTGTAAATATGTTTTTTTAGTTACTTTGTTTTGGTAAACAATCTCTCCTTCCTCCCTCCCTCTCTCTCTCTCTCCCTTTTTTTCTTCCTCCCTCCTTTTCTTTCTTTTCCTTCCTTCCTTCCTTTCTTTCTTTCTTTCTCTCTTTCTCTCTTTCTCTCTTTCTTCTTTTTCTTTCTTCTCATCTTCCTTTTTAACTCCTTGACACTATTTGGCCAAGAAGCATGTCCTCAGTAAAATAACCGTTACTAATTTTTATCCTATACCTCATTGAACACTGTATGGCAAGAAGAAGTCACTGATAAAGAATCTAGAACTATTTGTAATGTCACTTGATCCTTCCTACAGAGACTTAAAGAAACTATTACGCTGTTGAGGAGGCAAATAATGAAATGAGGTGTTGACTCTGTGAGCTAATAACATGGCTCCCAACTCCAGGGTGAAGAACTACAAGTTACACTCAGGCTTCAGACCAACTTAAAACATCAAGGAAGAAGGAAGATCAAGGTGATCAAGCCTTGGATTAAAGATGCTTCCAAAGAAATTTCTCACATCATGCCTAAATATCAAGCTACTTAATTTAATGTTGATCATCTGCTGTGAGTTGCCATAAGAAATTGTATTAAAGATGGAGAAGGTTTAGACTGAGTCTGATATACTTAAAGAGAAGATGACCAGAGTGAGAAAAGTTTAGAAGTTAAGACAAATTGAGTGATCGTTAATTGAAACTAATAGAAATCAAAACCCAAGACATTGAAAAGCAAAAGCAAGGTGTGAAGAATTTTTCTCTAGAAAAGTGTTCTCTTAAGCTATGGTGGTAGTCTTTTTCCAGAGTAATTAGCAGGAAGATCCCAGAGCAGCATATTATGCATGGTGTAGCCAATTAGTAGAGTTGCTTTAATTAATTATTTACAGATTTCTATAAAGTGAAAAACAAAATTCTTGAAAAGGTAAAGACTGTGGCCAAGAAAAGTAGTCATGTATCTCCCAAAGTTTTCCTTTTTGCATAGAAAAGTGTAAAGAATTATAAAGAGTGAAGGATTCTCTAAGTCAAGTCTTAAACCCAAAACAAAATAAAAAAGGCATGGTACTTATAAGTTAGAACAAAACTCATGTGTGTGTGTGTGTGTGTGTGTGTGTGTGTGTGTGTGTGTATACACTCCTCATGACAATTTTTGTCCCATAGTAGTCTTAAAAGCCAAAGAACCAATAATCAATGCTTTAAAATATAAACACTAGCATTGAGGACAGTGAAGTTCATATGGAAAATAAACTTAAAGAGCTCATGTACAGTTTGCATAAATAATTTGCATAAATATTTGTAAAATATAATTCTCCTTAAAATTATAAAGATCAAGGAGTTAAATTTAAAAATATTGGCTGGAGTTATAATTACAGGTTGCTTGAAAGAAAGAGGTGAATCTAAACTTTATGTTTTGAATTCATAGAATAAAACACACAAAAAAGTTTGATTTATGTAAAGTTTTCATTGATTATTAATTATTTAATGAAAGAAAAGAAAATATTGTAGTGAAGCTAAGCATAAAAAAAATGCAGGTAATTTTCAACATTGAGAATAAACAAAGAGACGTTTACTACTTGGTCCAAAATAAATACTGGAAGAAGTCACCACCATCAAGCAAAACTGGGATGAAATCTGTATTCAGAGTCCAACCTGATTAAATCAGGAGCCAGATGGTTTACCCGGGAAAAAAGACAGTATTATAAAAACTAGGCCATCAGGGTCTTTGGTTGTTTTATTGAGCTACAAAGAGATGAAGTGAGGGAGAAGTGTTTTTCTCTGTAAGCCTTGGCCTCTGGAATCTCATTTGTTGTTTAGTAAGATGGCTTAACACAGTTACATGCTGTGTTGCTAGTAAATTCAGCAAATGAAGACCTCTGTCTCAGTGAGAGCTTTGCCACCACTCTTTTAAAACACAGATGTCCCAGAGCTAACAAGGGACTGTGGAAATATAATAAATAGAGAGGGACAGATTATATTATACTGAAGGCCAGATTATCCTTGGCTCTTCAGTTTTCTACCAGAAAGTTTTTATACAATCACATTATTCTTACAGTTGGTCCCTAATGGATGAAAAAAGATGCCTCAAGGACTTTACTTTTTAACAAGACAGGTGAAAGCCCCATTTGGCTGAAAAATACAGGTATCCACTAATAGCGATCCCATCTATTTGATTTTGGTGTTCTTGGCTTTCCCCTGGGCCATTATTAGGACCATTACAGGGATGAACACATATTAAAAGAGATCTACTTTGTAGACACCACTGAGAAGCTGTAAGAATTTTCTGTGAAGAAACACTGCCTACTAATTTTTCCCTGCCCAGTTTACAACCGGAAATGCAACCCAGCTTGGGAAAAGATCATGAAAATGGAAACACTCTAGAGGCAGCCCAAACCGTAGAAAGCCAAGGTCCCAGTTGATAACAAAAGATATTCAGGATGCTGTTGTAAATGCTTCTATTGACAGAGAATGCATCAAACTGACTTTGCCTTATAATTAGCCTGACTCATCTAGAGCCAGACTGAGGTTTATTAGCTCACTGCAGTTTTTAGCCCCTGAGATTCATAAAGGTATATCTCAGGGAAACATTAAATGCCCTCTACCTCTGACTCAACCATGATTTACATAAATAACCAGGTATTTTAAAAATTATTCACTTGTATATTAGTTCATTACTATTTTGAGATGTCATCAGATCAGACCGGTAGATTTCCACTAAGTTTGAAATGCCATGCTATCACCTTACATGTGCATTGCTCTTTGTAAAATTTTGATTGTCTTTATGTCTGGTGTTTTCATAAATTTAAGGTTAGACTACCTACATATTTCACTAGTAGCAGATACAGAAAAATCAGAACTTGGGATGTGTAAAGTCTAGAAACAATGCCAGTGAAACAAAGCATAGGCCAACATGAGGCCCAGAGTCTAAGGGACACTGGCCCTTGGCAGCAATAAGTAGAGGTTGATAAAAAGGTATGGTGAGCTAAATTAAAAAGCAGACTTTGAAATGGTATGAGATGTTCTGTAAAAACAAAATTCTACAAAGCTTGGCAGGAATGATACTCAGAATATGATGGGACTACACACACACACACACACACACACACAAAGGCATAAAGGTAAGTACATGAGGAAATGGATGTATGAATTAACTTGATTGTGGTAATCATTAATATATATATATATTAACTCGAACAACTCAGGGGTTGGGGCACTGACCCTCTGCACAGTTGAAAATCTATGTGTAACTTTACAATCAGCCCTCTGTATCTACATATTCCCATCCTCAGATTCAGCCAGCAATGGTTGTGTAGTGCAGCAGTATGTATTTATTTTTAAAAATCCTCCTATAAGTGGACCCACGCAGTTTAAACCTGGGTTGTTTAACAGTCAACTGCATGTCAAACCATCTTTTGTATATCTCAAATATATACAATTTTTATTTGTCAATTATACCTCAAAAAACCTGGAGAAAAAAATCAAAATATGATGGGATCAAACCATCAGAATAGGGACGATCAGAATAGGCAGTGAGTGTAGTGCTGAAGCAGAGTCCTGGGGGAAAGGGCAAGGGTGGTAGTGGGTGCTCATAGCGCTCAAGGAAGTGCCTACATTCAGAAAAGAGACTTTTCCAATATTTAAAAAACTGTTAAAGGCATACCATACATACCAGTTAAATGGCAGTTGTGTCTGCACCATCCCCACTGGATGTGAAGGAAAGAGAGGTATAAAGGATTTAGGGACTAGTCACTATGTACCCAGAAAATGCCTGCCCTGCTCTCCAGGCTGCCCCCATGGGACTGATGGAAATGTCTTCATGCCTTTAGTCTTTTGAAATATAGATTGTGGTCCTGTCATGCTCTTCTATCCACATAGTGATTTCTTGGGCCTAGGTGTTCACTGTCTTCTCCACTCAGCCAAGGCCTCAGAAACTTTCTTTGTTCTTCTTGCTCAGAGCATCCTTTACTTTCCACAGCCTGGTTCCCCAGGTTGCCAACCTCTGATCTTTTCAGAGATGATGCTTCTTTTTTTTTTTAATAAATCCATTTATTTATTTATTTATTTTTTGGGTTCATTGGGTCTTCGTTGCTGCACACGGGCTTTCTCTAGTTGCGGCGAGTGGGGGCCACTACTCGTTGTGGTGCACGGGCTTCTCATTGCGGTGGCTTCTCTTGTTGTGGAGCATGGGCTCTAGGCACATGGGCTTCAGTAGTTGTGTCATGCGGGCTCAGCAGTTGTGGCTTACGGGATCAGTTGCTCTGCGGCATGTGGGATCTTCCCAGACCAGGGCTCGAACCCTCATCCCCTGCACTGGCAGGTGGATTCTTAGCCACTACACCACTAGGGAAGTCCCAAATGATGCTTATTCTGGCCATCACTCTGGCTATTCCCACACTGAGACTTTCATCTATATCTTATACCCTATCTCCTCTTGCTGCTCCCCTTCCAAACAAACAAACAAACAAACAGTTTATAAATATCATGAGTCTACCAACACACTTTTCCTTTTAGAGAGAAAAGAAGCAGCAATTCTTAGCATTTGGGACACTTCATTAGGGTTTCCTTTCTTCTTGGCAGCTCTTAGTGCTAACATTTACTCATAAATTTGTTCTATTCTCTTGTACTTTTGACAATTTTTTTGTTCTTCTGTGTTCGAAATCAGTAAAGACCATTGATGGTCTAGGAAATCCAGATATTGAGTTCACTCCTGACCCTGCCACTTACTATCCATGTGACCTGGACAAGTAACTTCCATGCTTTGAGGACAGTGCTTTCCTCATCTATAGTGAATTTGCAAATGCCCACTATAGAAAGGCATATATTGACAGTAAATCAGTAAATGGTAGTTATTCATACTGTAAAAAGGGAGAGAAAGAGAAAAACGTACCCAACACTTCAGGTCCTTCTTGGTCAACTCCAAGAGACTGGGTGAAGAAAGAGAAAATAAAGATGTTCAAGGTTTGCCAGAGCCCTCTAGTTCCTGCCTCACCACATCTTCCTCACTTCACTACTTACTCTAATGGGAGAATTAGGCCCTGTATTCAAAGTGAGGTTCAGGTATAGCCTCTTGGTGCCACAAGCAAAACCAGTTTTTATAACCAATGTTAACCTGCTTATTAAAATATTTAAAACTAATCTAAAGATGTATGGAATAAATCAGAACATCAGGAGTAGTGAGAAAATATGAGACAAACTTAAAATGAAGAACATTTTATAATGTACCTGACCTGTATTCTTCAAAATATCAGGAATAGTTGATCTCAAGAGAATTTCTCTCTCTCTCCCTCTATCCCTCTCCCCACCCTACCCCTCTCTTCATACACACACACACACACACACACACACACACACACACACACACGCACACCTGAGGAAGAATACATTGATCTTACATATTAGGAGTAGTAGCTGACTTTTGAAACAATGCAACCTAAATAATAATTTGAGCCATTAAACTCAAACTTGTTTGTTTAAATTAAGAATACAATAAGTGATATAATTAGGTGACAGAAAGGGGTTACATACAAGCCTATATGATCTAAATATAAGCTTCAGGAAGATGAACTAATTAATATATTTGAGCCAAGGATCTAGAAAACTTTCAAAATGATTGCTTACCTCCTGAAAATTGGAAAGTGAACTAGTAAAGAAGTAAATGGCTTGTTACGTGGCCTTTCTCTACCCTTAGAGAAGACCAAGAATTTAACACTTCATTAAATATCTCTTGTAACATTAACTCAAGACAATTTCTAGGAAATTATTCATACTAATTTCAAGGTACATGAATGTCCTACTAAGCACTATGCAGTAGACTAAATTCCTGCATTTACTGTTGAAATTTTTAAACAGCAATATGTGACCAATATTGATGAGCTGCAGAAGCACAAAAAAATGAGCATGATCATGTACACTTTTGGCGGCTGTACAGGTATCTGCGTATCAGTGGAAGGAGACCCTGAGCTGGCTCTCCCGTGCTTAGGTTGTACATACATACTCAGCTCTCCTTGTATGACTGTGAATGTCTGAGTGCCAAAGGATGGAGGCATCCAAGGATATGCCTGGGAGTCACCCCCACTTCACACCTCTGAGACATTTAGACTTACGGCTCTCTTATCCCTCCATATTGACACGGTCACCCAATCAGTCACCTATCTTCCAGATGATAGACCAATCTATCCACCTGTTTCCCTTCAGTTATCTCTCTACTAGTAATCTGATAGAAGCCTTTATCCTACCAAAACTTTGCACTACTGACATACTTGACTAATTGCTTTTCCCTTAGGCACTTATTTTTTTCTCCACTTTAAAAAGGAATATTTATTTTAACAAACCTCTTCTAGCACAATGAGCCTAAAGAGATTTATAATTTAATGAAAGGCTTAATTCAAGAACCTCACCATATCAGTGAAGCACCAAGACCGACATACTAAAATCATTAATATTGGGTGTTACATTTTTTTAATTAACTTTAAACAAAATCTACTTGGATGTGCCTTATAGTATATTAAATTTTAAAAAATGAGATATAACTAGCCTGCCAAATGTATTTCTTTGAATTGTGGGCACAGCTCCTCTATTTGTTTTACAATTAAAAAAAAGAAACTATATTAACGGTGTGCAATGCAATGTGGTTTAAAAAAATACAATTGAAATTGCTTTAGCAAAATACACTTACTACCTTAAGAAAGCTTAAGTGTTTGTGTTGAAAGATACTGAAGCTTAGAATTCCAAAAACAAATTCTGATTTCTGCATGCAATGAGATTTACTAATAATCATAATTATATAAGCCAGCTTTTTCCTGAGTACATTTTAATATTCAAGGCACCAATCTGTATATTTTAGATGAATTTTTTCATTCAATTTTTGCAAAAACCCTTTGAAGTAGGTACTATTATTGTTATGCTGCTTTAGCCATGAGGAAATGAGAGACTAGTTCATTTGCTCAAGTTCATAATTCTAGGAAATGGTGTGGTTAGATTTGAAAATCAGGCATGCTGAACACATTATGTTTTCTAAATTGTTCAAATATATCTGTCTCTTTCTTAAAATTGTTTTAATTGAGCTGATAACCAAGATTAATTCCATTGCTCAAACACAGTTTACTTGAAATATTAGTATCTTCCTTTTGCTCCTCTCATTCCTTCAGATATGTAGCTTTCACTGGAAAAATATATATATATATATATTAGTCCTTAGTTACCTATGCAATTGCTTTTGAAAGCCACTGGTATTTTCCTGTAAAATATTCACTGGTCATCTCATCTCCAAACTGCCCTAATCTAACCTGTGAACTGCTGTAGGACAAACCTGATTACATTAACTGGCTTAGTTGTAGGAAGCCCTTCCTGACATCTTAGGAAGTCTATTCAGCTACCATGGAGGTCTGTCCCTGATATCACAAAGTTAGACTTGTGCTGGTTGGAAGCAAAAGCCTTTACTAGGTCAAACCAATCCATGTCCTGCTCTCAAACCACCTTTATTTTGCTAGTGCATTTCTGCTTCCTATAATGATTTCCTCATTTCTCACTGTTTATTGAAATAATCCCATTTTCTCAGATCTCATATTTTCTATTGGGTCTTCACAGTCCCCCCATATTAACCTCTTATCTTTTTCACCAATCCAATACTATTCATATTTTTGATACCTTTTATTTGTCCTGAAGGAATATGTAAATACATTGTCCTTGATTAACATTTGATAATTTTTGTTTTTCTGTTACAGATAAAGAACCACATGTTAACTATTTTAGATATCCCTTACTGATTTAATCCAAATGCTTATAATAATGTGACCTCTTTATGAATGTTTGTTGTTCAAATATGAAAGAAAATATTTGTTTTATCTTGAAGGCTATTATTGTTTTCAACTCTGCCCTTCCTTCATCTTGTAGATAACCACTTTCTTAAGCACTTTTGAAGAAATTTGTTTCAGGTGCAATAGGTCAAGTGGTATCTATAAGCATGGACCAAGTTCGTAAAACAATCGGTTGGGACTTCCCTGTTGGTGCAGTGGTTAAGAATCCACCTGCCAATGCAGGGGACATGGGTTTGAGCCCTGGTCTGGGAAGATTCCACATGCCGTGGAGCAACTAAGCCTGTGTGCCAGAACTACTGAATCCCACGCGCCTAGAGCCTGTGCTCCTCAACAAGAGAAGCCACCGCAACGAGAAGCCCGCGCACCTCAACAAAGAGTAGACCCACTCGCCTCAACTAGAGAAAACCCGCACGCAGCGACGAAGACCCAACGCAGCCAAAAATAAATAAATAAATTTATTAAAAAAAAAAAAAAACAATCAGTTGCAATCTGTGCTGCAACTTTATGCTCCATATGGTGGCTTCTGAGTGGAGAAATGGCGCTAAAGAGAGAGTCAAGTTAGAATAAAGTTTTATATTCTACAGTATATTTGATAGCTTTTTGATTTTTCTGTTCACAAAATGACACAATTCTTTTTTCCAATACCTTACCAAGTGTTATATTTCCATAAGTTTGTCCCATAATAGCATATCTATTTTGCCCAGATATACCTCAATTCTCCTGAGAATAAGTCAATAGTAATAGAAAATTTTAGTGCTCAGTATTATTGATGATCAGAGAGAGAGCACCGAAGACAATGCTTCTTCAGTGAAGAAAGTGAAAGTAATCAAAAAACCAGTTGATTTTTTCCCACAATGATGAAATTTCCTTTCTTTGCATATTTCTGATTTCCTTGGCTACTGTCAAAACCAGAAACATTGGGCAGGTAATTGTCAGTGTTGCCAAACACTCAGTCTTGTATTTTGAACTCTCATTTTTATCCTTGTTTTATAAGGATGATGGAAGACATAATCAGAAAAGGTTTGTATACCTAAGAGAGACTGTCTTTAAAATCAGTCATTTGGCTTTCCTAAAATCATTTTTGCTCAATTAATCCTTTTATGTTTGTTCAAAATTGTTCAAAGTTAGTAACAGGAATTACCTATAGCATTACAAGATCACTTTCTGTTGCAGCTGAATAATTTTAGAGATATTCAGGTACATTCTCTCGTGTGTCTTCTAATGTTTTTGGCAAGTGGACCATAAAAAAATTGGATGTCTTTTTTGGTCTAATAGTTACTTCTTTGCTACATTCCCCAGGTGCATTTTCCAGATTTTCTTTTTTTCCCTCCCTGGAGGAGACTTGGTTGTCCAGGCTAAGCTTAAGGTAAGAGTAAATATTCATACTAAAGTACATGTATACCTTTTATGGTACTTATCAAATAATGAGATGCTCTGAAACATGGTAAATTTAATGAAGCAAAAAAAAAAATGACCGAATTAAAGAGAGGAATAGAAAGTTTAACAATAATAGAGATATTAATGCAACATTTTCAATGATAAATAGAACAAGTAGGCAGAAGGTCAACAAGGAAATAGAACATCTGAGCGATATTAAAAAACAAATACATCTAACAGGTACATGTGGAATAATCCACCCAACAATAGCAGAATACTTATTCTTCTCAAGTGCCAATGAATATTCTCCAGAAAAAAACATGTGCTAGTATATAAAGTAAGCCTAAACATATTCAAAAGGATTGAAATATTGCAAAGTATGTTTTCTGACCACAGTGGAATTAAGTTAGAAATCAATAACAGAAGATAATTGGGAATAGTCTTGAACATGTGAAGATTAAACTGCACATCTCAATAACTAATGGATCAAGAAGACATCACAAAGTAAATTGTAAAATGCCTTGAGATGAATGAAATAAAATACAAATTCTCAAACTTATGAGAAGTAACTAGGGCTGTGCTCAAAGAGAAATGTATAATTATAAATACATTACTAAGAAAGAAGATTTCAAATAAGTTATCTAACCTTCACCTTAAGGCACTGGAAAAATAAGAGCAAATTAAACCAAAGCAAGCAGAAAAAAAAGGAAAGAGTAAAGATTAAAATGTAAATAAAGATTAGGAAAACAACAGAGCATATTGATGAAACCTAAAATTGGTCTTCAAAAAGATCAATAGAACTGACAAACTTTTAGTTAGACTGATAAAGAAAAAGAAGAGAACAAATTCAAATTATCAATCTCAGGAATCAAACAGAAGATACCACTATTGACCTTACAGAAATGAGAAGGACTTTAAAAGATTAAATGAAAATGATGTACTAACAAATTAAGTAACTACAAACAAATATGAACAAATTAAATAACTTAGTTCAATTTCCTAGAAAAACACAAGCTACCAAAACTGATTCAAGAAGACATTGACCATTCAATAGATCTGTAACAATCAAAGAGATTGAATTAGTAATCACAAAAGTACCCACAAAGAAAAGCACAAGCCCATATGGCTTCACTGATGAATCCTACCAAACATTTAAAGAAGAGTTAACACTAATCTTTCACAGACTCTTCCCAAAAACAGAATAGGAAGTGATAATTTCCAACTTATTCTATGAGACCTGTGTTGTACTGATATGAAAACTAGGCAAAGCCATCACAAGAAAGTTGCCTGTGCTTTTGATGTCATATCTAAGAATGTATCGCCTAATCCAAAGCCACAAATATTTATTCTGTTTTCTCTTAAGAGTTTCATAGTTTTAACACTTTTATTTAGATCTATTATCAATTTTGAGTTGACTTTTATGTCCTGATTTATATACACAGTCCACAATGTATATAAACTGAGTAGAGAGGCATATTCTTTCAAGAAAAATTAGTGTTTATAATCAAGAGAAAATAGAATGTAAACAGATGGACATAGACACAGATATCTGTTGCTCTTGGACAACTCCTCTAACCTCACATTTTCCCATCTGTAAAACATGGGGTATAAATGTGTGCTAATAGTCTCCACCTCAAAGTGTTGTGAGGACTAAGTAAGATGATTGAATTTAGCATTTATTTTATTATCTGTTGTGTGGTATTTACTCAAAACTGTTAACTAATGTTCTTAAAATGCTGAAATAAAAATTTCAGGCAAAATATTTATTGTATACTCATAAATGTATTTTAATACTGACATTAACTCTTTGCCTTTATTTTAATTTATTATGACTATTGAGTGATGATACAGCTACATTCTTCTACAAAATGCCATATTTTTGGTGATGCAATACTGTGTATACAATTCAGAATTACTTGGTATTTTGTTGTTGTTTACTTGGCATGCTGTTTGTACTGGCAACTCTAAAAACAATAAAGAAAGACACTTCCTTTATATAAGACATAAACTTTAAAAACTTTAATTTATCAGTGTGGACTCTTATTCAACTGAGATCCTTTCTCAAGCTTTGGCACCAAGGGATATGATTCTTTTCTCTGGTGACAGCCTTGAGGGCCCAGGTCAGGGGTCCCCAACCCCCGGGCCGTGGAGAGTGGTGGGCAAGCGAAGTTTCATCTGCCGCTCCAATCTCTTTTGGAATATGCTGTGAGAGCTGTGCTCCTTCCCATCCCTAGAAACCTGTTATGCTACCCTTTTATCAGTACAGGCAGAGCCTGTACAGGGCCCTGAAAGAGCCCTGTCGGTATGTATACTAACTTTTCTCACATCCTTTTCTTTTCCAGCATGACATATTTTCTCTCCCATTGACTACATGTTATGGTTACGTTAAATTATATTGTGATTCTATAGCTTCAGGCAAGGTATAATTAGGTAGCCCCCATTCAGTCTTCAAAAACCACCTGGTCACACCTCAGTATCCTATTTTATGTCTCACTCTAAATCCAAAGGCTTGTGATCTCTGACTGAAGAGATATTTTCGGGATTACACTGTCCCAACGCATTCTATCCTATACCCTGTAGTAGCCATATTCTGTGTATCATATTTTATTTTCAATTCATGTACTGCTTATGTTCACTTTCTCCCCCATTCTTTACTCTTGTTCTTCTGAAGAACATTTTGGGTGTGTGTTTCCATATCACTTTTTTTCTGGCTTATTAATTTGGACATAATAAGTTTGGAATTTAATTCATCCGATTTTTTCATGGCATACTTCCACAACTTCCTGTACTACTTAAACTCTGTATTTATTTTCTAAACATTTAAGACTTTCATATAAAATGCTAATCTAGCTTTCAGGGAGCTCATCAACAACATTCTGGAAGAAAAGCACATGAATCCAATCTGTCAATAACCTTTTCAGATCTTTGTTTTTTAAAATAAACTATTTTATCCGATTAAAAAAAACAACAAGAAGTCCCCTTTGGCTTTAAGCAAGTTGGAATTGATTTCTGTGCTTTGCAACCAAAAGATATCCATTTGTTTTCCTGTAATAGAACTAATTTTTAACAGGCACCATTATCATAAGTTTTACAATTTCAATCATTTTCTTACTCTGGAGAATTAAAGGAGCCACCAAGTAATATGAAATTAATATTGAGAAGCATGCCCTTGTCTCTAGATAATGGTCAATTGTAACATCTTCCTCAAACATATGAACAATGCTAATTCACTTAAACTCTAAAACAGCAAAATTTATATATCAATTTCTTCTTAAGGTTATGATTATACTTTTGGTCCTAATGTTGCCATTAGAAGTCACAAATTGCTTGCAAAGTAATCTCAGTCCAGATGCTCTGTGCCTGACATGGGAAATGGGACCTTAAAAGCTCTTCCTCACTATTCTTTTCCTTATTTTCTCTGCACTAGTCACAATTAGGAAAGCATCAGCTGCTTCCACTTATTGCCTGACGGTTTCAGAATTATACTGGACATAGATGATAATGCCCTTCCTATACCTCTTTATGGAACATGCAACTGAGTCTGAAAGAGAGCAAGGAAAATATCTATGGAAGCATCTTGTGTATAATTGGATAATTCAAAAGATCTAGTAGTGTCCATAACTGGTTAGAGTTCCTACTAACTGAGAGGGTTGTTCCCTCTGTGATACAGAAAGAGAAAGAGTGAGAGACGTGGATACTCTAATTAAAAAAAAAAAAAAAAAATGTGTAGGCATGCTGTCAGGCCAGAAGGGATTTTAATATACAAACAGTAACTGCATGTGTTTGACAAACACAGTGACGGTTTGAAAGGCTTTTTACATTCACCACATTTTCATTAAAATTGAGCATGTAAAACTGGACATTCTATTACCAGATCATAAAACCAGTATATCCTTGGTTGTTTCTTGAAACGAGAGTTTCACAAATTTGCAACTCTAAGAATGTAACCTCAGGAAAGGTTCTGAGAGGCCAATAAAAAATTATTATGAAATGTGCTCAAGGTAAAGATTTTTATGTAAAAAAAAAAAAGTTTTCTGGTTCCCCAAACAACTTCATTCAATAGAAATAAAATGCCTAAGTTTGCATGAAGGTAGGCAATAATCATATTTATTCTGAATATCCATCATTTTAATAATGCCTTAAAATTTCAGTTTATTATAATGTCGATATATAGAAGAAAACTAATTTTTAATCTGTTTTTAGGAGAAAGTGAAATCAATCCAAAAGTATTTAATAAGAAAAATTTTAAATAAATTTAAACTAAGTTATATTCTGAGTTTATGTCTGTAATTTTGATTCTATCTTTTGTTATTACCTCTTTCATGTCTACATTAAATCTGTCTTGCTTTGCTGACTTTTTTTCTTTCATTCAATCAATAAGATGGTGGTTTCTGACAGGGTATTTCTGTAGGTTTCTTTAACAAAAGTTGATATTTGAAAAACTTATAGTTTAATCAATTATCTTCACAATAAATACTCTCTGTCATTCATTTTTAACTAAAAATGAAATGAAGGCCACATGAAGGATGAGAAGCTAACATAATGGCATTATGCACTCATTATCTAAGATTGTGCTTTTGACATTTGCTTTGATGGCAAAGGAAGTTACTTCCGTTGTAACTATAGAAACAGACTGTACTCTGGATTACAGCCATTTCTATCTACTAGTGAGTGCCGATAAGGAATATATTTGATGTGTTATAATGAACACTAATCATACCAACTATTTAGCAACAGATTTCAAATGGTATCATCCTGTTTGGGCAGTCAGATTTGCATAGTAATTTGAACTCTCCTATACCTCTGAAAGTATTAACTCTTACTGATTTCATGACAAATATTGGTTAGGCATCCATATTGGTCCAGGGACTGAGCTAATTACTACATAGAATTAATAGAAATAATAGTCAATAGAGTTATGAAAGCTGGAGAAGACCTATAGAAGCTAGTAATTGGGTCAGTAAAATGGAATTAAAGGAATGGTGAGTAACCAAGCCAGAAATCAGACAACTTTGAATCCTAAAATCAGTCCAAGAAAGCACAGAGGCAGCCTTATTAGAAAACTGGTGGTCACTGCCAGACAACTGGAGAGCATTATGAAGGGGCCACTATGCCAAATACCAATGTAGAGATTTTAAACTCCCATTATTCAGACAACACATAAAGTTATTTCTACAATTATAGGCCTCTTTAGAAGGCAAACACTCTCTGTATGGTGGTACCCTAACATTTAAAATTTTTGAGATCTTAAAAATTATCTGAAGTCAGCTTATAGCAGTTTTGGATATATCCTAGGTTCTTGGCATGGGGAGGAGAGTAGGTGAGAAGAATAGTGGCATTGAAATAGGAGAACAAAGTAAAATGATAAATTTTAGTTACTTTACCATTTCACTTAAATCAGGAATGGTAAACATGGAACACAAGAAACCTATAACCCCAGCCCTCCAACTACGGCAGGCATTGATAGTTGACCAAAGGCTTCTTTTCCATCAGACTAGGATGCTTTTCAACCCCTAACTCTTGATCCACTTCTGCGGCTCAGCATAGTACAAAATGAGTTGAAATCTAGTCAATTGACCAAACATTCAACAGATAACAAGAAACAGAAAAACAAAACAAAAACCTAATCCAAAAAAATCTGGCTTAAATCAATAGTACAGTATTATTATAGATTAGCAGACCAGAAATAGGACTGAAGAGTACAGAGCTATCTAAATAATAGTTTTGTTAATACCAAGCCTTGTGTATGGTAACAATGAATGCACAGATATGTCCCAGATATCCTGGCGTTTAAATAACAGAGGATCGGATATTTCTACTTTCATAAAGTATGCTAGAGGTTCCCCCTTGTCCTGGATCCTAAGATTTTAAAAAGATTTGGTTTACTTTTACCCACTGGTCTCCAAATTAACGTTAGGAAAACCTTAAAAAGACCTGTTATGAACAACACAATAGAGATCAAATGGCACTCCTCAAAAGTATGCAAACTATATTTATCAAAACTTGAGAATTATTTATTATTGTTGGTTCAGTGAATACTCTGTACTTAATGACTCATAATTACTCCATGTCTTTACAGAATCTGCTTGCTCTGCCTATAAAAGCTTTACCCAGCTTCCACCTTTCCCAGGTGTCTGACTCCTACAGGATTCAGCTTAAAATGCTAACTTCACCATAGAACTTTTTCTCATTTGTCCAAGTAGCATTAGGTGCCAATTTTCTAGGGACCTCTGGAATTCTATAAATGTTGCTTTCATAGCATTTTCACATGTTCTGAGTTTATTGTTGGTGTACTTATTTGCTTACCACCATGGGCCATGAGATCCTTAAGCGTATAACATATTTCTACCAGACACCTTTAATTACAACTTGTAATATTTTTATTTATAACAGATGGAGGGGAAGAGTGTCAAGAAATGAGAGCAGAGAGATAGAAAGGGGTAGGTAATAAATAGACATCTCAGACATGATAAGCACATAGCAGAACACTTTACTCCCCAGCTCCTGCCAATATGGCTCCTCCGTCAGATTTCCTTGTCTCCTGAAATGGCACTACCATTCATTCATTTGTCCAGATCTAGATCTTTGGGCAAGGAGTCTGACTCTATTTTTGTTGTTTGACTGCTGACAGCTTTTCTCCTTTTCCCCTTGTGTCTCACTTCTGAGCAAAAGCTGATAAGAAACCCTGGGTGCTCCCTCCTTTGGCACAAACAGGAGATTCAAACTATGCATGGGACCTCTTTCTCTAGTTCCATGCCTAATCACAATAAAGCCCTGAGCCAGTCTCCTTTCCTGGTGCTCTCAAGCCATTTTGGACTTGCCCACCCTACTCTCACCAGTGACCTCAATTATGTGAGTAAGAAAACTTTTCATACCCTCTTAGTGTGTATTTGGCATCATCAGTCTGGACAATTTTGAGTGGTGGTCCTTCCTGCTTTGGAGATTGACTGCAACAATTTTACAAGTTATCCTTAATCCCTTTTCTCTTCAAACACCTATTAAAATACTTTACCCACATCTATCAATTGTACCTTCATTCATACCCCTAATCTGTCCCCTTTTTATGGTCTCTCAAGTACAACCCATCATTATGACTCTTGGACCATTTATCACGATCCTTCCATTCTTGCCTCAGAGAGTTCATTTGTCACACGATCACCACAGCAATGTTTTTAATATGTATCTATTGACCTTTCAACACATTTAGAATAAAATTCTAGTGATTTAGTACCTACATGAGCTAAACCCTGCCCCCTTACCTGACCTCTTCTTCCCTGACTCTGCACCTTCCACAGGACTTGCTTCAGCCACACTATTCTTACTGCTCCTCACACACCAAATGTATTCTCTCCTCAGGACCTTTGCAGAGGCTTCCCTGATAACCTGTATTCGTCAGGGTTCTTCAGAGAAACAGAACCAATTACATGTATACATATATATATATATATATATATATATATATATATATATATATATATATATAATATAATATATACACGTGCGTGTATATATGTAGATTGTCTATTGGTTATATATATAAATGAACACATATAAAAATATACATATATATCTATGTATACAAATATATGTATGTATATATATATGTGTGTGCATATATATATATAGAGAGAGAGAGAGAGAGAGAGAGAGAGAGACAGAGAGAGAGATTTACTATAAGGAGTTTCCTCACAGGATGATTACGGAGGCTGTGAAGTCCCATGATCCTCTCTGCAAGCTGGAGAACCAGGAGAGCTGATGGTGTAAGTTCCAGTCTGAAGGCAGGAGAAGATTATGTTCCAGCTCCATCAGACAGGAGCAAGATGGCAAATTCTCCTTTCCTGGGCCTTTTTGTTTTATTCAGGCCCTCAATGCATTAGATGATGTACACCCACAGTAGGGAGGGCAATCTGCTTTACTCAGTCTACTGATTCAAATGCTAATCTCATCTGAAAACACCTTCATATAGACTCAGAAGAGTGTTTAACTCAATATCGCAGCACTTGTGACCCAGTCAAGCTGACAAATAAAATTAACCATCGCATCACTGCTACCTAAACCATTAATCACCAACTTCTATCACATTGCATCCCTTTATCCTGCTTTATTTTTTATTACATTTAAATTGCATTATATTTTCTTTTTTATCTTGTTAAATATATTTCCAAGGAGAATATATACTTCCAAGGGGCACAGACTTTGTAAGTCTTCACCACTGGAATAGACCCAGTACCCTGAACAGTGTCTAGCTCATAGTATATGCTCAATAAAATATTTCTTGGTTAAATGACTAACAAATGTATTACTTTATCTCCAAGCACCTGTACCTATCACATACACGCGTACACATACATACACACAAAGCAAACTAAATGTATGTAATGAGACTGAATAAAAGAGGAAACAACCTGATTCAAATCTAAAAATGTAAAAAGTACAGCCAGCAATCTTTAGAGAACAGTAGCAAATGAGTATACAGATATTTGGCACAAATGTAGCCTCAGCAGATTCACAGTAAGTCTTTCCTTGATCATCAGTACTGAGAGAACGCGGTTTTAGGAGAAGGCGTTGGCTTGTGGTCATATCCTCCTTCTAGTCCATGCATAACTGAAATGCTATCTTGTACATAATTTTCTTCAGTTCTTTCTTATATGCAAATAGCCCATTCATGAAAATTATTATTTTTATTTTTTATTAAGGTACTCATATATTTAGTCACATCAAGAAACCTCTGACAGCGGACTTCCCTGGTGCTCCAGTGGTAAATAATCTGCCTTCCAATGCCAGGGACACGGGTTCAATCCCTGGTCAGGGAACTGAGATCCCACATGCGACGGGGCAACTAAGCCGGTGCACCACAACTACCGAGCCCATGCGCCTCAACTACAGAGCCCACGTGCTGCAAACTACAGAGCCCATGCACTCTGGAGCCCACGTGCCACAAACACAGAGCCCACACACCCTGGAGCCCACGCGCCACAACTAGAGAGAAGCCCGTGCACCTCAACAAAAGATCCTGCATGCCACAACAAAGACCCGATGCAGCCAAAAATAAAAATAAATGAATAAATAAAATCAAAATAAAAGAAACCTCTGACATTCTTTCACCTCCCCACTTCACCATATGAAACTGCATGAAGTCTAACCTAAGAATATAGGCATTGATTTTGTCAGGCTAGCCATCTATGGTAGACTACTTATGCTCTCGGAAACAGAAAGCTTAGGGGAATATCCAGGAGAGTGGTTAGGACTCTTGAGAGGAGCTTGAGGAGATTGTTTCTAGGTAGTAAGAAATGAACAGGTATCCAAAGCACAGCTGGAAAGGAAGGAAACTGACTTGTTTAGCTTGCAAAATATATCATCTGTTTGGAGTCAGAGTGCAGCTATCTACTCAAGTAGATTACAGCAGCCGAGAAAGGTTTCTAGTCAGCACAAACACTTGAATGCCTGCACAATATAAGATGGGTAGAGTTATGCTTCTCATGTCTGTGTGTGTGTTTCTTCTTGTCTTCTACTTAGAAACTACACTTAGAAAACTCCAGCGAGAATCAACAGTGCTTGGAAGAAAAAAAATTAGATCACTTTTGTCTTTTCTCAGACCAAAGTTTTTTTTTTAGACCAAAGCTTTATAGCAGAAGACCATCCCCAATGATTCTTATAATTCTTATTAGCAAGGAAATGTGGTAATAGTGGCCATTTTTATGAATGAGCCATAAGTGTAATGTATAAGCAGAGAAAACACTATAAAACATAGTGGTTAAGAACACAAGCTTTGGAATCAAACAGGGCAACATTCAAATTCTGTTCCTCTCATTTACTGTAAGATATGGAGAAATGATTTCATTTAGTATCCTCAGTTTCTGTAAGTGCAAAATGATCCTAACACAACCCACCTCATTAGGTTATTGTAGGATAAATAAAATAATGTACACAAAGTGTAGCATAGAACTTAGCACATGGTTAAGAGCTATGTTACAGGAAGTCATTCCTAATATCATTGATTGATATAAACATCTACCATCTCCTCTAAAATTTTACAGGCACAAAGGACTATATATTATGTTTTCTAAAATGAATTTTTCACTGCTGTACACATATATACCAATAAAACCACATTTTAACATAATGATAATTCTTATTTGCTTATAAAAATTTACTAGAAGTATGTACTCAGAGATGCCCATAAATACACATTAGATTACATTATCAAATACCTATAGGAGAATGACCAAAAACAAAAAGGAAGCGTTTCTTAAACATTATTTTTCTTGGCAGTCTCAATTTTCTTTTGTTTGTTTTATTTTGTTTTAAGGTCCATGTCTATCTTCAGTAGGCTTCACTCTCTGATTGCCTTTAGGGTTCTTTCACAACCCCAACAAAAGAATCAATTAATTTTATTTTACTCAGAACTTGAATCAATAATTTTTCATGTCTGTGGCACGATTATTATTATTATTTTTATTTTCTATCCAGAGAGAGACAGACATCTGTATAAAAAATCTTAATGAAGTTATAATGGCTACATAGACAGTAATGCTTCAGCAACTTTATTTTCAGACACAGGGATATAAAATCAGCTGGACAGCTTGAGAGTACAACTGTCATAAGAGAGGTTAAAAGAAGTGAACAAAGCTAAAAGAAGTGAGTTCTTTTTGTTGTTGTTGTTTCCATGGACAAGATTCAAGAAAACAAAGAAATGCAAGCCAGGCACTGATTGCTATCTAAGCATTCAATTAAAATTGTGCGCCATGGTATGAAGCTATCAGCAAAGTCGCTGATGAGGATAAATGCTTAGCCTCAACCGTCTACTCCCTTGTGGGGGAAGGGGTACATTCTCAATCAATAAGTTGTTTGCTTAGATCTGTGGCCTGTTTTCTTGAGTTATCGCAGGAATCAAGCCAGGCTTCAACCTCAACTCACTCCTTTTAAGTCTCTGATACTTTAGTATATTCCATTTTAACCTACTTATGTTGAATAACTTGGGAGGTGAGTATTTCCTCCAGTATTACTAAAGTACTTATTAATGATATTCTAACAAATGCAAATGTAATAATCAGTAATCCTCTTCTAACCTTAGTTATACTCAAAATGTTTACTCTTTAATCTCTTGTTTTGTAAATCATCTATTCCTCACACAGTTAATCATAGAAAGATAGAATTTTATCTTGAGGTTGAACTGTTTCGTAGCTTGTATCTCAATGTATTCTGTGGTAAAATTTCATTAAATATATATTTATTAAATGTTGAATCTGGAGATTTAGTTTATTTTATTTCTGGACAGTATCTGCCATATAGGGGAGTTGACAGAGTCCATTCACATCATCAGACCAACCAACCAAAGCAGAAGTAATTCATTTCAGAACAATCTAACTTTACTTTTTAACTAATAAATAGGTTGATAAGTATCCTGTGAAAACTTTCTCCTTCTAAATTCTGATTTTGAAACAGAAAAAAATAGTCAACCTTCTCAGAACGTCTTAGCAAATCTCTCTAGTTTTTAGGGGCAATGCATTCCTGACTGTGTTTTTGTTTGTCCCCCTGGAGGGTTCCATACCCGAGATAACACACAATAGTAAGATGCCAGTAAGAATGCCTTTCCTCTGCAAAACAGCAGAAAGGTAGCTACGGAAGGAGAGGTGGAGATCAAGGGCTAGTAGATTGATTCTTAGTCCTATCAGTTTTGGAAAAGTCTACCTATGGAATTGAGGACCTGAAATTTGCTATCCATGCCTCTGCTAACATCTGCAAACTCTTCTTTTTTTTTAATTTGAAGACTATGGCTTAAATCTTCTACATTGTTTTTTTCACAATCCGTTAAAATTTTATTGTGATCATGTAGAATCACTGACTTGCAAAACGTCTGGAGACAGGATGTGTTGTCCAGATAATTTTTATTAAAGAAGGGGTGAAAGTACATTCTGAAAATTACATTTATATGCCTGAATTTAATGTCATAAAAACTTTGACCAAATTGTTAAATAGTTGATTTATGAGGCCCACGGTACACAGTTGTTCAGTCACATCATCTTGGTCTTATCTCTGATTCCATTCAAAGCTTGGGTAGATGGTAGCAGTACAGACTTCCCAATCCAAGATTCACTTTAAGCTGTCAGGGCCTTCCTTTACGTGCATGTCACCACTTCATTTTCAGCCCAGGGACTCCTCCTACACAGTGAACACTTACCAGCAGCAGGAGGGCCTCAGAAACATGGGGAACTGGCATTCAGGGGCAATCCTCAATGAACAGGAAAAAGCAAGTGATGAAGAGGCAGTCTGTGTGCTTCTCAGAAGGCCCCAGCTGAAACAAGCCTTTCATGGGGATGACAAACAAGCCTTTCTGCCTTATATGGAATTTTTTTCCTTCCCCATCTCACTCTCTATTGTCCCCAACTCTTATTCTCTGGGATAATATAACGAACTAATTTCACCCAAGACCTTGTTTCAAGCTGTGCATTCAGAGGAACACAAGCTAAGGTATTATTAATAGCAGTAACTCTAGCAAGCAGGCCCTCAGGATTCTAGAACTGTTTTACTCACTGATTGAACAGTAAAGGAAGACCTCCCAGATGGTGGGAAGAAAGATTATAATAACCCCTGGCACAAACATTAAGACACTCATCTATAATGGATTTGGGATAAAGTACAGGTGGAAGGATATCTTTGGATTATGCACTTGAAAATGTTTTATTCGCCTTGCTTCCGTAACTGCTTTGGTAACTTTATTCATTGCTTTGTTAACTATCAACTGCTTTGTTAATTTCTTTTAGAAGTCAAGAATAAAGAAAAATGACAAGTTCAATCAAGTGTCAACTCAGGGAATGCTGTGAAATCCAGAATTTCTGCATGACAGTATTTTAAAAAGACCATTATCTCAATGATCTAGGGTAGATGGAGACATAGCAGCTCATTTTTGTGTCTGAAAATGAATTGCTGTTGCTCTACAACCCTACTCAGGAATATTCTGAGTTATGAGTGGTATATTTGGTTTTTTAATTTTATATAGAGGGAGTATTAGCCCAAGGTAAAAAATACATGTAACTGCCTTGGCAGTAACAAATGGCTCGAATGGTTTGTCAGAGGCCTTGGGAGATCTGATAAAAGGAGATCAGAGAAGAGAAATATGAATGGACTTAGAGAAGTGGGCAAAAGTCATGTGTATTTTTGTGTCTCATGTTAATGCCCATGGAAGATCATTCACTGTGCAAAAATCACTTAACCAGCCAGGTAGACTAGAGAATGTTTACTTTAAAGAAAGGATCATTACATCTCATCCTTCCCATTGCTTGTGTGATGAGCCCTTTAAAAGTGAATCAGTTGTTGAAGGGATAAAGTATATGCATTGGCTCAACAGCTTAGGGTCCTTCTAATCAAAGTCTACCTCACTACTGATGCTGCTGAGTATTCAATCTGTCATCATAAATATCAACTGATAGGTCACTTGCCCTTGTTATTAAACAAATAAATAAAAATATGTAATAATATGATAGGTGGGAATTGGTGTTACAAGAAAAAATAACAGGATATGTGGATAGGATCTGAGGGAGATGGATGTCTTTTATATGGATGAATATCACACAAGGTGAGATTAGAGTACAGGAATATGGATATCTGGGGAAAGAACCTTTCAGGAAGTGAGAAATTCAAGTTCAAAATTCCTGGAGCTGAAACAGGCTCAGTGTTATGGATTAATAACCAGGAGGCCAGCGTGGCTGGAGTATCTGAATGAGGATAAGACTGTTAAGATGTGAGGTCTAAAACATAGTGGGAGGGATGATTTTAGGACCATTTATAAAATTCTAAGCTCATGAGTATTATTATGAGTGAAATGAGAAGTCACTAGAGATTTTGAGAAGGGAAATAATGACATAACTGACAATTTAAAAGGATCTCTCTGTGAGGAATGCCTCTTCCATGGGTTAATGCTAATACCAGAGATGTTATACAGGACACTAATCTAAGTCATAAAAACATGATCACAGCTCAGACTAGACAAGTATAGGGAAATGTGGTGAAAAGAAGTGGACAAACTCATGCACACATTTGTACAGGGGTTGACTAAATTAGAAGGGGGATTTGGAAGGATGAACTCAAAAGT
Organism: Balaenoptera physalus; assembly: GCF_965194825.1. NCBI lineage: Eukaryota > Metazoa > Chordata > Mammalia > Artiodactyla > Balaenopteridae > Balaenoptera > Balaenoptera physalus. Next base: position 112,209,353 of record NC_138891.1, on the reverse strand, counting down.
CCTTTTTAACTCTCAAATTTCTTGCTTATTAATGTCAAAGATATTAATTAGAAAACTATATTTTGTTTATCTGAATATTTAATTAGTAACCTAATTTGGGTTAAGTGCACATTCATATAAATATACATAAATATATGCATATGTAAAAATACATATCTCTTGATTAAACTCACAATTTATTTTCCTTCTATCTTTTGATTATATGTAAATATTTGGGTAAGTGTGATTTGTGACTTGGATCTTTTTGTTTTTTCACGTGTCTCAGAGATTTCCTAAAATCTTCAGCTTTAAATTAGGGTATTTTTTCTATGTTCGTATTTAATGCATATGTACTTTTCGGGGGGTTGGGTTTTTTTATATTGGCAGTCTTTTAAAATTTCTTCAAAAGGAAATATGGGAAAGGAAGAGACTTTTTAAACCTTACAAGTTTCTGTTTAAAAAAGAGAGGCAATCTTACTGTGACTTTTGGGAGAGATTGCTTTTATGTCATGATTTCCTCTGATGTGCTTTCAGAAAGCCTGCGACCTGGATACATCATTATGATGTGAGAGATGCAACAGCTGAGATGTGACTCATTTCCATGTAGACACATTGTCTTCTACTTTTACAATAAAGTTTATTGAAAAGCGTTTTTGTTAAAAAGATCAACTTTCTTCTCTCAATAATCTTTTCCTTTCCTTTGATGTTAACATTTATAGCCCTTTGCACCGGTTTTCTATTAGTATTTTAAATTGGCACTTGAAATTACTTCCCTAAAGAGCCCAGGCACCAGAGATACTAACCTCCATTCACCTTAGGGAGTTCTTGCCTCCCAGAGTTTCTACGGAGAGCTGCACATTCCTGGCCTCTAAAACTTCTTGGAGACATGTCATTCCAAGCTCTCACTGGTGGTTTGTTCTAGCCCTCCTCTGCAGCTGCCACTCATATATTTTCTATTACTTCATGGTTTAGCAGGTGGAGAAATTAAAATATAATGAGTTTGTAGAGTTGAACTCATCACAATAATGAAGTTTCACATAAAGTGCTCCTTCCACCAAAACACAATATGCTTAGTTGGTGCAATGGTTCTGCAATTAAAACACAGAAGAGGAAGCCAGTCCTCCATTAGGTATGTATTACCTCAAGATATCCAAATAATACTCCTCAAGTCACTTTACCTATTTTTTCTCTTTATCTATGTATTCATATGCGTATATATGTGTATATATATATATGGTGGATGTATTTTTATACAGGATGAATTAGGATTCTTTTTTAGATAAAGTGAGATTAGAGCAAAGACCTAAAGGAAAAGAAGGAACAAAGAATATAGATATCTAGAAAAATAACATTTCAGGAAGTGGGAAATTCAAGTTCAAAGTATTTGGGGTTGATGTGGGCTCAGTGTGAAGGAATAATAGCCAGGTCAGTGTGGCTGGAATATCTGAATAGGGAAGAGGTTATTAAGTTATGAGGTCCAAAACATAGTAGGAGAGAGGAATATAAGATCATTTATAAAATTCTAAGTTTGTATTCATTTTTGTATGAATTATTACACACGTATTCATAATTATTTAGGTGATGCCTTAGCTCAGTGCTCATACTATTCATGTAGACACACAGGGTACGTGTATAGGGTTGTATGTAACATTGAGAGAAAAGACTTCGATTAGCAAATCTATGGCTCTGGTTACCTATTTTGCCACAGGAAAAAAAGATTTTTTAGATGAGAAGATATAATAGATTACATCCAAATGTAATGTTCAATTTATAGATGAGAAAAACAAATCCCAGAGAGGTGAAATGACCTGTCCAAAGACAGATGGCTAATTACTGGCAGAGCAAGGATTAGCACCCAGATCCCTTGGCTTTCATTTAAGCATCTTTCATCTACAAAACCACAGTTATTAACTGATTCGGATGTTCAAAGATTAGCAAAATAATGGTTTGTCTCTGAAAAGATGTAAAATTTACAGGAATAATTAATAAATAAAGACATCTACAATTTAATATTAGGAAGAAATATCCAGCATGCAACATACTTGTAAGTTCTTGAATTATGAACAAAACTGATCCTCTTAATAGTATCCTCAAAACTAAACTAGTAAATCATATGTATTTACATTTCAACTCTTTAAATAAGATTTATTTGAGAGGGTAGCCCAGTTTTACATAGGAGCTGATAGGCTGTTGCAAGTCAGTATACTCCCTCAGGCTAACAATGCATCTGCTGTGCAAACATCAAGACTTTTCTCAAACTTCAGCAATGAGGAATGTGAATCATCGCCCAGATGAATAATGATTATTCACTACAAACTTCACTTCCCCAAGACAAGGCATTTCTCTGGATAAGACATATATTATTAATAAAAGCTTTTATTCAGGAAACTGTGCTAAAATCAGAGGAGTATGAAGAATCTGGACAGTTATGGTGGAGTTAGCCTAAGAGGAAACAGAAATACCTGGGCTGTGCTGAATCACCGTAGTGATCTTGAAGAGGGTGACAAATCTCAGGAATCAAGTAAGAATCATTTACAAAGGACAGAAGTCCTACTGAAGACAGTAGGGAAAATAGGAGTATTTGCCTTGGAGTGCCATAGAAATGAGGCATAAAATTAAAGGAATATTCCAAACACATTTGGGGTAAGATTTTAAAAAAGGGAAAGTGAAAAATGAGTCCTTTGAAAAGTATTCAAAATTCACACAGAGCAAATTGTCTCTTTCAGCCATATGCATTTCATCCATCTGAATCCCTTTATTTTTAGTTTAAAGGAGGCACTTATTTCAGAACTCCTGTATGATTGAAAGATAACGTAAAGTCCAGAAATAAGGACCTTTGAGCTTTATGTGGACACATTATCCTTTTCTTCCATAACTGCTGAAGAACAGTCCATTTGTTTCCTTGGGAAATATGTGAATCCTGTATCTCACTCTTGTATGTATTCTTGGAGGGGCCTAATGTTTGAAGTAAATGTTCTGCTTAATTTCTACATAACTTGTATTAGCTGACTTTGAAACATCAGAAACAACTTAAAAATTCTAAGCAATTCTATTACCTTCCTGTAAATCTGGGGGGTTGGAAACAGATATTAAAGACATCTTTCAGATGTATATGTCATAAAATAGTTGTACAACCCTCCTTTTAGTAAAAATATTTCAAGTACATTTGCACACTCTGTTTCCATATTTAAATGACCAGTCTGAAAATCACTGAAATCATTAAAATTTGTGTTAAATTTCCTTAAACTATTTAGTAAACATATCCAATATATGCATACTGGTCTAAATGGAAAACTCAGTTCGCAATTATAACATAGCATCATATGAGTAAGAATGATGTGCTGGCTTAGGATCTGCATTAGGTTGTCCTACCTTTGTCTCCATACCCTGGTTTTCCTCATGTATTAGACACAAGTTCTCAATGCAAGGTCATCCAGACTCTGATTTGGTATGAATGAATTTTCTAGCTGCCATGAAACTACTGCAAAAATTCCTGAGGTTTTCTTTTCAAGTATTTTGTATTGCCTTTTTTTTAAAGTTTTGCTTTGGTTGAAAAATAAACTTTTTTAAAAGCTAGATATGAATAGTTAGAATTATATTAACAATCCTAGATCAATAGTAAGTGTGCATTAAGTACTATTAAAAAAGAATGGAACTTTAGGGCAATATTTATTTCTTAAAAAAGTTTTTTCATTAATTGTAAGCCATTAATTAGCAAGCAGCTCGATCATTGGTGGGAAAAGAATTCTTCAAAGATGACTGGGCAATTATGTCCTTGGGACTAGAAAGGAGAAGTTTCAGTGGCTAGAATAATTGGATAGAGAACTGGAATACTTCAGTTTCTGAGTCACAACACCAAAGGAGAAAAAACACAAGCATTTAAGAGAGTAAAAACAAAGTTCAACAATATTAACAAGGGATATTTCCTTGGCTCAAACCTTCCTGCTAAATTGTAACTTTAGCCTAGACAATTCTAGGACTTCTTGGGAGCTGGTTCATCTGTACTCGTTGGAGGACTACTGGAATCCTGTGGCATGCTTACCACCTCTACTCCCACCCTTATATCCTTAGCATACTATTAATCCTTGCTCTTGGGCATTCTGCAAGCACCTGCCAAACTCTGAGACCAACAATGCTTAATGTGGAGGGTGCTGATGTCTGCCTTAAGGCATTGTTTCATGCTGCAGCCAAAGTTGCTGGTGATGCCTTCTATTCCTGCAAAAGCTGCTGGCACCAATACCATGGCTTCTTTGTGCTGTCAGTGTCCCAAGGAGATGTTTGAGCTTTTACTCAATTGTTAATTACAGGCCTTAAAGACTCAAACATAAACCTGAAGGGGATCAGGGAAAGAAGCTCTGAATGACTAACTCAGTTCTGATTTAGAATAATTTCTCTTCTCTTATGCCGGTCTTTGAACCAAATTTTTGCAACCAAGTTTTCTAACTAGGATCATATTTTCCCCAGAAGTTCTATATTTCTTTCTCTAGAAATGTCTGAATGCATGAGAAAGCTTAAACTCAAGCAAAAATTTCAGCTCTAGGGAAGAGAAAAGCTAAAAGAACTACTAAGGAGTATAGTAGTCAGAAGAAATCTCAGTTTCTAGTGACTGGAAGTAGTTATGGAAAGAAAAAAAAATCCAAATTAAGAAATTTGCAGTTAAGCAATTTCACTTCGGTAGCCTTTGAAACAGAGGAAACTACAAGAAATCTGTACAAATTTTTCTAGACATCTTACCTAAGAGAAAAAAGCAAATTGCAAAAATAAATAAATAAAACTTTTGAATTCAAGGTTTGGATTAAAATTAAAATTTATTTAATATTGCATTGAAAATAATTGTTAGTTAAAAATAAAATACTAAATTTATTTTTTTCACTGATCACAAACATTAGTTGTCAACCTGAGACTTTATTATATTAGAGTTCTGTTTTTAACTTAAAATTTTCTGTATGGAAAAGTAAAAATTCCTGGTGTACATGACTTTCACTCTGAAAAATATTGATACTATTGCTTGAAACTAAGTCCTAAGGACTCTTGGGACTGTGGATGAAGAATGTCACCTGTCTTGCCACAGAAATAAAGACACAGACCTACTAGAGAATGGACTTCAGGATATGGGGAGGGGGAAGGGTAAGATGTGACAAAGTGAGAGAGTGGCATAGACATATATACACTACCAAACGTAAAATAGACAGCTAGTGGGAAGCAACCGCATAGCACAGGGAGATCAGCTCGGTGCTTTGTGACCACCTAGAGGGGTGGGATAGGGAGGGTGGGAGGGAGGGAGATGCAAGAGGGAAGAGATATGTGAACATACGTATATGTATAACTGATTCACTTTGTTATAAAGCAGAAACTAACACACCATTGTAAAGCAATTATACTCCGATAAAGATGTTAAAAAAAAAAGATTTAGGAAGGTAAAGCAAGCATACTCCAATAAAAATTAATAATAATAAAAAAAGATTTAGGAAGTAAAAAAAAAGAATGTCACCTGCCATATCAGTAAACAAAGATGCTGCAGCCAACAAGCCCTCAGCCACTGCAGCCACCCCCGACTGTGCACCCTGAGGGGATTCAGGATTGAGAAAAACAGGATACTGGCCCTAGATATTTAAGGTGCGTATCAAAGGAATGATTTCAATGAGCCCAGACTCTTGCATCTTCCCACAGAAAAGTGCTAAATTCATTAACTTGAGATGTCTGTTTTTTCTTTAATTAGCAGTAATCTTTTGATGTTCTACTACCTGTTTTATTGCTGTTTGTTTGTTTGTTTTCAAAAACTCCTATATATCCTGGCTCCTCCCTTACCCATTCCGAGCAGTCCCTCAGAGCTATCTGAGAGGCAGTCTCCAGGCTAAGTCCTCCAGGAGTCTCCTGAATAAAACGTAATTCTCAACTTTTAGGTTGTGCGTTTTTTTTGCAGTGGACAGAATACATCATGTAAGAAACAACTTTGAACTTCTCACTGTCTCATTCAACCTGCTCATAGAATACTTACCCTGACTCTAGAAGAGAACATGGGAAATTTCCATGATACTTTATAGATTTTTTTGTGACTAAAAGTTCTGCTGTCAACTTAAATTTTATTTTTTTTATTTTTGGCTGTGTTGGGTCTTCACTGCTGTGCATGGGCTTTCTTTCGTGGCAGCACATAGGCTTCTCATTGTGGTGGCTTCTCTTGTTGAGGAGCATGGGCTGTAGGCACATGGGCTTCAGTAGTTACGGCTCATGGACTCACTAGTTGTATGCACGGGCTTAGGTGCTCCACGGCATGTGGGATCTTCCTGGACCAGGACTTGAACCGGTGTCCCCTGCATTGGCAGGCGGATTCTTAACCACTGCACAACCAGGGAAGCCCTATTGTCAACTTAAATCATGAACACAGCCTTAATAATTAAAGTACCAGACCCAGACGTTAATTAATTCATGAATTTAAAGTGAAGATTCTCACCTCAATGATCTGAGGTCTGCAACAGCTAGGCAACTGCCCTAGGAGAAGGGGTCATTGTGAACTGTCTTCTAATTTTCTCACTCTGGTGTTTCTCTCATCTTAATCAGCCTTGATCCAGGTGGATCAATTTTATTAATCTTTAAAAAAGCCAGATTTTGGCTTTTTGATTTTTGTATGTTATTTGCACAATTTATTGATTTCCACCCATAATTTATGATTTCCTCCCTTCTACTTATTTTGAGTTTAATTTGATCTTTCATTTCTACCATGTTAATTTGGAATCTTAGATCCTTATTTTCTAGTATGAGCATTTTAACTTTTACAATATAAAGCTAAAATACACCTTTTTTTCGAAACACTTGTTTAGGTAGATACATAGATAGCTAAATACATAGCTAAATACATAGATGCATATATAGATATAGTTACTAGAAGTTTTCCAACGTTGTGTTTTCATTATCATTCAATTTGAATTGTTTTCTAATTTACCTTGTTATTTCTTATTGAATCTATGGATTATTTATAATTAATTTTATTTCCATATAATTGGGAAACCCTAGGTACCTTTTGTATTGCTTGCTAATTTAATTCAGTTATGGTCAAAGAATCTATCCTGTATAATTTAAATCCTTTAAAATGTCTAAATATATTTGTTTTAGGGTCTTTCATATTGTCTATCTCATTTAGTTTTCCATGTGTTTCGGGAAAACAAAGTATATCTTCATAAGCTGAGTATACTGTTGTATAGTTGTATATAGGTGGTCAATTAGGTCAAGGTGGTTGATAATGTTGTCAGAATTTTTACATTTTTATTGATATGTGTCTCTTTATTTTAATTCCTGAAAGAGGAGTGTTTAAAACTTAATTTTGTAAGCAGCTTTTGGCAGGAAAGAGCTCTTTGCAAGAGTTCTCTGCAGGAAGCCCCTTTGTCTTGTCACTAACCTTAAGTCAGGCAGCCCCATGTTCCACTCATCTCTGGCCCTAGCACACTTTTCAAATATTTTGATCACACAATACCATGCCTAATATGTTGCTTCTTTCCATAGATCAAAGAAGAATAAATGAAGAATAAGAAATTAACAGATGATCATCTCTCTTCCCTAGTTTCCCCTTCAGTAATCTTGTGAACAAACTGTGTGAACAAGATAGAATGTAAAGAAAAACTACCAGAAGTCCATAAGCCTTCAAACAAATCTGCACACAGTGGGGGACGGTGATGACTCCGACCCCCTATCTCAATGATTAACTGAGTTAACTTCCCTTCTGCCCTTTAAAAACTTTCCTGGCTGAGCAGAATCTTTGGAGGTGGTTTTTGGGGACACTAAGTCCACCATCTCCCCAGACTGCCGGCACTCTGATTAAAAGCAATTTTCCTTTCTACCAACATTTCTCTCTCTTGTGTATTGATCTTCGAGCGGCGAGCAGATGGACCTGAATTCGGCGACAATTTTTTTACTTGTATTTTTGTTTCATTAGTTCTGCCAACTTTTTCTTTATGTATACATTTAAGCTCTGTTATCAGTGGGTAAGCATTAAGGGTTATTATATTTTCTTGATGAGCTGATTGATGCTTTTACCTTTGTGAAGTTTCATTCTTTTACCCTGGTAACATTCTTCGTCTTAAAATCTACTTTATCTGATATTTACATAGAAGCAGTCTTATGAATAGTGCTTCCATAAGATATTTTCCATTTTTTTCATTTTACCCTACCTGTAATTTTATATTTAAAGCCCTTCTCTTGTAATAAGCACATAGATTGTCTTTGCTTTTTAATCCAACCATACAATCTCTGTTTTTATTTGGAATGTTTAGTCAATTTACATTTTTATATTTATTAAGGTATTTAGGTTTAAGTCAACCATCTTGCTACTTTTTACTATTTGTCTCATCTGGTTTTTGTTTTCTTGTTCCATTTTTCCTGAATTATTCTGGATTAATCAAGCAATATTTTAGCATTGCATTTTATTTCATCTATCAGATTTTCAGCTTTAAATCTTTGTTTTATTTATTTAGTGTTTGCTGTCTGTATTTTACCATTAATTTTTAACTTAGTCAAGTAACTTCAAGTAAGATTATAAAGCTTCAGGTTTGAAGAACGCTACAACAGTATATACAGATTTAACTCCTTCCAGCTTTTAGCCCTACTGTTGTCATGTATTTTACTTTTGCATAAATTACAAAGGAGTACATGTTATTATTTAATCATTAAGTAGGCAATTATTTTTTTAAAAATGGAGAAAAATTCATGTTTTGGCATATTTTTACCCTTTCTGAAAATCTTTTTTTTTTTTTTTTTAACATCTTTATTGAAGTATAATTGCCTTACAATGGTGTGTTAGCTTCTGCTTTATAACAAAGTGAATCAGTTATACATATACAATATGTTCCCATTTCTCTTCCCTCTTGCATCTCCCTCCCTCCCACCCTCCCCATCCCACCCCTCTAGGTGGTCACAAAGCACCGAGCTGATCTCCCTGTGCTATGCGGCTGCTTCCCACTAGTTATCTATTTTACATTTGGTAGTGTATATATGTCCATGACACTCTCTTACCCTGTCACATCTCATCCCACCCCCTCCCCATATCCTCAAGTCCATTCTCTAGTAGGTCTGTGTCTTTATTCCCGTCTTGCCACTAGGTTCTTCATGGCCTTTTTTTTTTTTTCCCTTAGATTCCGTATATATGTGTTAACATACTGTATTTGTTTTTCTCTTTCTGACTTACTTCACTCTGTATGACAGACTCTAACTCCATCCACCTCATTACAAATACCTCCATTTCATTTCTTTTTATGGCTGAGTAATATTCCATTGTATATATGGGCCACATCTTCTTTATCCATTCATCTGTCGATGGACATTTAGGTTGCTTCCATGTCCTGGCTATTGTAAATAGAGCTGCAATGAACATTTTGGTACATGACTCTTTTTGACCTATGGTTTTCTCAGGGTATATGCCCAGTATTGGGATTGCTGGGTCGTATGGTAGTTCTATTTGTAGTTTTTTAAGGAACCTCCATACTGTTCTCCATAGTGGCTGTATCAATTTACATTCCCACCAACAGTGCAAGAGTGTTCCCTTTCCTCCACACCCTCTCCAGCATTTATTGTTTCTAGATTTTTTGATGATGGCCATTCTGACTGGTGTGAGATGATATCTCATTGTAGTTTTGATTTGCATTTCTCTAATGATTAATGATGTTGAGCATTCTTTCATGTGTCTGTAGGCCATCTGTATATCTCCTTTGGAGAAATGTCTATTTAGGTCTTCGGCCCATTTTTGGATTGGGTTGTTCGTTTTTTTGTTATTGAGCTGCATGAGCTGCTTGTAAATCTTGGAGATTAATCCTTTGTCAGTTGCTTCATTTGCAAATATTTTCTCCCATTCTGATGGCTGTCTTTTGGTCTTGTTTATGGTTTCCTTTGCTGTGCAAAAGCTTTTAAGTTTCATTAGGTCCCATTTGTTTATTTGTGTTCTTATTTCCATTTCTCTGGGAGCTGGGTCAAAAAGAATCTTGCTGTGATGTATGTCATAGAGTGTTCTGCCTATGTTTTCCTCTAAGAGTTTGATAGTGTCTGCCCTTACACTTAGGTCTTTAATCCATTTTGAGTTTATTTTTGTGCATGGTGTCAGGGAGTGTTCTAATTTCATACTTTTACATGTACCTGTCCAATTTTCCCAGCACCACTTATTGAAGAGGCTGTCTTTTCTCCACTGTATATGCTTGCCTCCTTTATCAAAGATAAGGTGACCATATGTGTGTGGGTTTATCTCTGGGCTTTCTATCCTGTTCCATTGATCTGTATTTCTGTTTTTGTGCCAGTACCAAACTGTCTTGATTACTGAAGCTTTGTAATATAGTCTGAAGTCAGGGAGCCTGATTCCCCCAGCTCCATTTTTCATTCTCAAGATTGCTTTGGCTATTCGGGGTCTTTTGTGTTTCCATACAAATTGTGAAATTTTTTGTTCTAGTTCTGTGAAAAATGTCAGTGGTAGTTTGATAGGGATTGCACTGAATCTGTAGATTGCTTTGGGTAGTAGAGTCATTTTCACAATGTTGATTCTTCCAATCCAAGAACATGGTATACCTCTCCATCTATTTGTATCATCTTTAATTTCTTTCATCAGTGTCTTACAATTTTCTGCATACAGGTCTTTTGTCTCCTTAGGTAGGTTTATTCCTAAATATTTTATTCTTTTTATTGCAATGGTAAATGGGAGTGTTTTCTTAATTTCACTTTCAGATTTTTCGTAATTAGTGTATAGAAATGCAAGAGATTTCTGTGCATTAATTTTGTATCCTGCTACTTTACCAAATTCATTGATTAGCTCTAGGAGTTTTCTGGTAGCATCTTTAGGATTCTCTATGTATAGTATCATGTCATCTGCAAATAGTGACAGCTTTACTTCTTCTTTTCCGATTTGGATTCCTTTTATTTTTTTGTCTTCTCTGATTGCTGTGGCTAACACTTCCAAAACTATGTTGAATAATAGTGGTGAGAGTGGGCAACCTTGTCTTGTTCCTGATCTTAGTGGAAATGGTTTCAGTTTTTCACCATTGAGGACAATGTTGGCTGTGGGTTTGTCATATATGGCCTTTATTATGTTGAGGAAAGTTCCCTCTATGCCTACTTTCTGCAGGGCTTTTATCATAAATGGGTGTTGAATTTTGTCAAAAGCTTTCTCTGCATCTATTGAGATGATCATATGGTTTTTCTCCTTCAATTTGTTAATATGGTGTATCACATTGTTTGATTTGCGTATATTGAAGAATCCTTGCATTCCTGGGATAAACCCCACTTGATCATGGTGTATAATCCTTTTAATGTGCTGTTGGATTCTGTTTGCTAGTATTTTGTTGAGGATTTTTGCATCTATGTTTATCAGTGATATTGGCCTGTAGTTTTCTTTCTTTGTGACATCTTTGTCTGGTTTTGGTATCAGGGTGATGGTGGCCTCGTAGAATGAGTTTGGGAGTGTTCCTCCCTCTGCAATATTTTGGAAGAATTTGAGAAGGATAGGTGTTAGCTCTTCTCTAAATGTTTGATAGAATTCACCTGTGAAGCCATCTGGTCCTGGGCTTTTGTTTGTTGGAAGGTTTTTAATCACAGTTTCAATTTCAGTGCTTGTGATTGGTCTGTTCATATTTTCTATTTCTTCCTGGTTCAGTCTCGGCAGTTTGTGCATTTCTAAGAGTCTGTCCATTTCTTCCAGGTTGTCCATTTTATTGGCATATAGTTGCTTGTAGTAATCTCTCATGATCTTTTGTATTTCTGCAGTGTCAGTGGTTACTTCTCCTTTTTCATTTCTAATTCTATTGATTTGAGTCTTCTCCCTTTTTCTCTTGATGAGTCTGGCTAATGGTTTATCAATTTTGTTTATCTACTCAAAGAACCAGCTTTTAGTTTCATTGATTTTTGCTATTGTTTCCTTCATTTCTTTTTCATTTATTTCTGACCTGATCTTTGTAATTTCTTTCCTTCTGCTGGCTTTGGGGTTTTTTTGTTCTTCTTTCTCTAATTGCTTTAGGTGCAAGGTTAGGTTGTTTATTCGAGATGTTTCCTGTTTCTTGAGGTAGGCTTGTATTGCTATAAACTTCCCTCTTAGCACTGCTTTTGCTGCGTCCCATAGGTTTTGGGTCGTCGTATCTCCATTGTCATTTGTTTCTAGGTATTTTTTGATTTCCCCTTTGATTTCTTCAGTTATCAGTTCGTTATTAAGTAATGTATTGTGTAGCCTCCATGTGTTTGTATTTTTTACAGATCTTTTCCTGTAATTGATATCTAGTCTCATAGCGTTGTGGTCGGAAAAGATACTTGATACGATTTCAATTTTCTTAAATTTACCAAAGCTTGATTTGTGACCCAAGATATGCTCTATCCTGGAGAATGTTCCATGAGCACTTGAGAAAAATGTGTATTCTGTTGTTTTTGGGTGGAATGTCCTATAAATATCAATTAAGTCCACCTTGTTTAATGTATCATTTAAAGCTTGTGTTTCCTTATTTATTTTCATTTTGGATGATCTGTCCATTGGTGAAAGTGGGGTGTTAAAGTCCCCTACTATGATTGTGTTGCTGTCGATTTCCCCTTTTATGGCTGTTCGTATTTGCCTTATGTATTGAGGTGCTCCTATGTTGGGTGCATAAATATTTACAATTGTTATACCTTCCTCTTGGATCGATCCCTTGATCATTATATAGTGTCCTTCTTTGTCTCTTGTAATAGTCTTTATTTTAAAGTCTATTTTGTCTGATATGAGAATTGCTACTCCAGCTTTCTTTTGATTTCCATTTGCATGGAATATCTTTTTCCATTCCCTCACTTTCAGTCTGTATGTGTCTCTAGGTCTGAAGTGGGTCTCTTGTAGACAGCATATATATGGGTCTTGTTTTTGTATCCATTCAGCCAGCCTGTGTCTTCTGGTGGGAGCATTTAATCCATTTACATTCAAGGTAATTATCGATATGTATGTTCCTATTCCCATTTTCTTAAATGTTTTGAGTTTGTTATTGTAGGTGTTTTCCTTCTCTTGTGTTTCTTGCCTAGAGAAGTTCCTTTAGCATTTGTTGTAAAGCTGGTTTGGTGGTGCTGAACTCTCTCAGCTTTTGCTTGTCTGTAAAGGTTTTAATTTCTCCATCGAATCGGAATGAGATCCTTGCTGGGTAGTGTAATCTTGGTTGTAGGTTTTTCTCCTTCATCACTTTAAGTATATCCTGCCACTCCCTTCTGGCTTGCAGAGTTTCTGCTGAAAGATCAGATGTTAACCTTATGGGGATTCCCTTGTGTGTTATTTGTTTTTTTTTCCCTTGCTGCCTTTAATATGTTTTCCTTATATTTAATTTTTGACAGATGTGTCTTGGCGTGTTTCTCCTTGGGTTTATCCTGTATGGGACTCTCTGTGCTTCCAGGACTTGATTAACTATTTCCTTTCCCATATTAGGGAAGTTTTCAACTATAATCTCTTCAAATATCTTCTCAGTCCCTTTCTTTTTCTCTTCTTCTTCTGGGACCCCTATAATTCGAATGTTGGTGCGTTTAATGTTGTCCCAGAGGTCTCTGAGACTGTCCTCAGTTCTTTTCATTCTTTTTTCTTTATCCTGCTCTGTAGTAGTTATTTCCACCATTTTATCTTCCAGGTCACTTATCCTTTCTTCTGCCTCAGTTATTCTGCTATTGATCCCATCTAGAGTATTTTTAATTTCATTTATTGTGGTTTTCATCATTGCTTGGTTCCTCTTTAGTTCTTCTACGTCCTTGTTAAATGTTTCTTGCATTTTGTCTATTCTATTTCCAAGATTTTGGATCATCCTTACTATCATTATTCTGAATTCTTTTTCAGGTAGACTACCTATTTCCTCTTCATTTGTTAAGTCTGGTATGTTCTGACCCTGCTCCTTCATCTGCTGTGTGTTTTTCTGTCGTCTCATTTTGCTTATCTTACTGTGTTTGGGGTCTCCTTTTCACAGGCTGCAGGTTCGTAGTTCCTGTTGTTTTTGGTATCTGTCCCCAGTGGCTAAGGTTGGTTCAGTGGGTTGTGTAGGCTTCCTGGTGGAGGGAACTAGTGCCTGAGCTCTGGTGGATGAGGTTGGATCTTGTCTTTCTGGTGGGCACGTCCACGTCTGGTGGTGTATTTTGGGGTGTCTGTGGCCTTCTTATGATTTTAGGCAGCCTCTCTGCTAATGGATGGGGCTGTGTTCCTGTCTTGCTAGTTGTTTGGCATAGGGTGTCCAGCACTGTAGCTTGCTGGTCGTTGAGTGAAGCTGGGTCTTGATGTTGAGATGGAGATCTCTGAGAGATTTTTGCCGTTTGGTATTACGCGGAGCTGGGAGGTCTCTTGTGGACCAGTGTCCTGAAGTTGGCTCTCCCACCTCAGAGGCACGGCCCTGATGCCTGGCTGGAGCACCAAGAGCCTTTCGTCCACACGGCTCAGAGTAAAAGGGAGAAAAAATAGAAAGAAAGAAAGAAAGAAAGAGGCTATAATATAGTGAAGTAAAATAAAGCTATTGTAAAGCAAAGCTATACAGACAAAATCGCACCCAGAAGCATATACATATACACTCACAAATAAAAGGAAAAGGGGAAAAATTAATATATCCTGCTCCCAAAGTCCACCTCCTGAATTTGGGATGATTCGTCATCTATTCAGGTATTCAACAGATGCAGGCACATCAAGTTGTTTGTGGAGTTTTAATCCGCTGCTTCTAAGGCTGCTGGGAGAGATTTCCCCTTATCTTCCCTGTTCGCACAGCTCCTGGGGTTTAGCTTTGGATTTGGACCCGCCTCTGCGTGTAGGTCGCCTGAGGGCGTCTATTCCCCGCCCAGACAGGACGGGGTTAAAGGAGCAGCTGCTTCGGGGGCTCTGGCTCACCCAGGCCGCGGGGAGGGAGGGGTACAGAGGAGGCGGGGCGAGCCTGCGGCGGCAGAGGCCGGCGTGACGTTGCAGCAGCCTGAGGCGCGCAGTGCGTTCTCCCTGGGAAGTTGTTCCCGGATCACGGGACCCTGGCAGTGGCGGGCTGCACAGGCTCCTGGGAGGGGCGGTGTGGAGAGTGACCTGTGCTCACACACAGGCATTTTGGAGGCGGCAGCAGCAGCCCCAGCGTCTCATGCCCGTCTCTGGGGTCCGCGCTGATTGCCGCGGCTCGCGCCCTTCTCTGGAGTTCGTTTAGGCGGCGCTCTGAATCCCCTCTCCTTGCGCGCCGTGAAACAAAGAGGCAAGAAAAAGTCTCTTGCCTCTTCGGCAGCTGCAGACCTTTTCCCTGTCTCCCTCCCAGCCAGCTGTGGTGCGCTAACCCCTTCAGGCTGTGTTCACACCGCCAGCCCCAGTCCTCTCCCTGCGATCCGACCGAAGCCGAGCCTCAGCTCCCAGCCCCGCCCGCCCCGGCGGGTGAGCAGACAAGCCTCTCGGGCTGGTGAGCGCTGCTCGGCACCGAGCCTCTGTGCGGGAGTCTCTCCGTTTTTTCCTCTGTGCCCCTGTTGCTGTGGGGTCTGCGCTGATCGCCGCAGCTCGCGCCCGTCTCTGAAGTTCGTTTAGGCGGCGCTCTGAATCCCCTCTCCTCGCGCACCAGGAAACAAAGAGGGAAGAAAAAGTCTCTTGCCTCTTCGGCAGCTGCAGACTTTTTCCCGGACTCCCTCCCAGCCAGCTGTGGTGCACTAACCCCTTCAGGCTGTGTTCACGCCGCCAACCCCAGTCCTCTCCCTGTGATCCGACCGAAGCCCCCCTTTCTGAAAATCTTAATTCCTTCCTGTAGACTTTCCAAACTGTGACTGTTCTCTTCGGCATGAAGAAAACTTTTACATTTCTTGTAATGTAAGTGTACTGGTAACAAATTATCTAAGCTTTATTTAAAATAAAACTGTCTTGATTTTACCTGTATTTATATTTATTTATATATATATATATGTAGAAAACAAAGAAAACAGACTTTTGAAATGGTCATTTTCCTCCTAGATCTTTAAAGATATCATTTCAATACTTTCTAAATGCAAGATATCTGAAGAGATATCAGCATCTGATTCTCCTATTTCCCCTGTATATATTATATATTTTTATAGTAAGTCCTCTATATACAAATGAGTTCTGTTCTAAGAGCACATTCGTAAGTCCAATTTGTTCATAAGTCCAACAAAGTTAGCCTAGGTACCCAGCTAACACAATCGGTTATATAGTACTATACTATAAAAGGTTTATAATAATTTTCACACAAATAATACATGAAAAACAAATACAAAAAATAAGAAAACATTTTTAGTCTTACAGTACAGTACCTTGAAAAGTACAGTAGTACACTACAACAGCTGGCATACAGGGGCTGGCATCGAGTGAACAGGCAAGAAGAGTTACTGACTGGAGGGGGGAGAGGAGGTGGGAGATGGTAGAGCTGAAGGATCGTCAGCAACAGGAGACAGAGGGCAAGCTGCAGTTTCACTCATGCCTGACATTGATGGTACAGGTTCTGGTTCCTTGCTGGATTCAGTTCTATCTACCCTCTTGAAAAAACGATCCAGTGATACCTGGGTAGTAGCTCTTTTTTTTCTCATCATAGATGACACAGTAGCACTGAATTGCATTGTGAACAGCTGCTGCAACCTTAGTGTACCATTCTATGTTTAGGTCCTGTGCTTCAAAAACTAACAGTGCCTCCTCAAATAAAGAAAATCCCCTTGCCATTTTCTGCATTGTGAATCTCTTCCATTCTTCAGTTACTTCTTCTTCCTCTTGTCTCTCTTCATCCTTTCTCTGGGCCTCCAATTCCATCAGGTTTTCATTAGTAAGCTCCTCATGTTGCACAGCAACAGTACTGTACAGTAAAGTACACAAAAGCACAACCACTTGTAGAAGATGCACGCACATGACAATGTACACCAGACACGTGAACTAATTTATGTGATTGGACATGTGAACGTACATTTGCATCTTTGGAAGTTCGCAGCTTGAAGGTTCGTATGTAGGGGACTCACTGTACTCCTGATTCTTTAAGGATTTGTGCTTCAATTTTTTTCCCCAGCATTTTCACTATAGCGAGCTTATGTATGGTTTTCTAGCTACTTCTAATGCTTGGGCTCTACTGAGCTTCCCGGTTATGTGCGGGTTATTTTGAATTCAAATTTGAAAATTTTTTGGCTTATTTCAAAATACACATACACACATACACATTCTAATCCCTCTGGATTTTTAATTGGACAATAATAAACACTTGATATTACTGACATCCCACAGGTTGTCAATAATAAACAGATTTTTTAAAATCTGCTTTTTCTCTTGAATTAGCAGTTGTGTTCTTCTACAGGACTCACTTTGTTAATTTTTAATACAATAAATATTATATTTTTGCTGTTCTAAATCCCATTTGGTTCTTCTATTTAATGTCCTCTTTGTCTATTCATTCTTTATTGAATGATCTTCTTCTATTGATTGCTTTCTCTTGCTTATGGTTCCAATTTCCTTGCTTTTTTGCATATTTTACATATTTCTAAATTATACCTCAGACACTGTGTAAAAGAACAGTAGTGAATAATTCACAATCTTTCTGTTCTCTTGGTTATTTCTCAGAGAGTAAAAGTTCTTTCCTCTTTCTACTGGATACAATTATGGTCACTCAGGTTCCTCCAAGAACAAAATTGAACTGATTCTGGGCCTTCAGCTATAATTACATTGAATTTATCCATGACCAACATCCAATTTTCTGTGCCATCATCATTTTTAGAATGTCACTATTTGAGTTAGAGAAGGGTGGTTGCCTGGAGTTCCAATGACTTGGCTGACTTCTCTGCATGGCTGCAAAGTCTCCTCATTTATGACAAGTCTGCTTCTCTGTCTAACTTTGCCAAGGCTAAGTATCCACATACAGTGTAGAAGCTGCCATATCTCTCTGCCCACTTATAATGGCTCTTTTCTCTCTGTAATTCAGGTTATTGAAGTTTCCTGGCATGTACCACTGTTTGTTAGCTGTATGGAAAAAATATGATTTTTTTAAAACAAAACTTGCTTATCTTATTGTTACCATGGTAGTAATCATCTTTCATGACTTTCTCTATCCTATCTAGAAGTAGAAATCCTTCTTGGCCATCTCTGTTCTTTCTCTCGTCTTGCTAACTGAAGTTTCTTGTCCTTCCCATGTTGCAGTGAGGAGGTTAGAGGATGTAATGCACAGGAATTCCTATCCGGCTAATAATATCACAAAATAATATGAAAAACTTTTCTTTCTAATAGAACAACTTGACTATATATTCTATCTAACAAATCCCACAGATAAAAACTAAATAGCCTACATAAAAAGAAAATAAATGTATCTATGAACCAGTTAGGAGTATTTGGAGGTCAAACACATTCACCATATGTATGCCTTGAAACTTGGTATTAGATTAAGCAGAAGAAAACTTCACTGGCAGTTTATAAACATAAATTCACATGATCTGGGTGTTGTAAATAAACAGAAATTATTTCAACAATCATAAGCTCACAGTTGCAAATCAAAAAAACATATACAATAGACCATTGAGAGCCAGAAAATTTAAATGAGAACAGAATCAGACATGCAAATATTGTAGGTATCTGAATTACTAGATTCAGAATATATAATAATTATGTGTAAAATACTGTAAAATAAAATAAGGTTAAAACTACTAGTAACAGGCAAGAAACTTTAAAAGTAAACAAAATTTTAGATACACCAAAGTGAGATTTACTGAACAAAGAATATATCTGAAGCAGTTATCCGGAATTTAATATTGAAAGATAAATAAATGGGAAATGAAGAAGAGTTAATGTATATTTCCAGAAGTGGAGGAGAGAGAAGAAATATGAGGGAGCCAATATTGAAGGCACTTGAAAGAAACCAAAAGCAGAAACTAGGGAAACTTCAACCCATGAAAGGAAGGAAACACATTGGATGATGTTACTACATTAATTCAGTTTTCACCGTAAGAGAACTACTTAGCCTAAGGCATACAGAAAAGAGAGTTTAATAAGAAAGAATCAGTCTTATTGATGTGGGGGATCAGAAGTCAGAATTTCAGGCTTCCAAACCAGTTGGAAAATAAAGAGGAGCAAAGTATTCAATCAAGGAGGGAACCAAAGAGTAGGACCTTGAAAATCTGTGTGTACACTCCACTCAGTTTGAACTGCATAAGAGTAAGATAAGAGTCCCATTCAGAGGGGGAAAAAAAAAGATAAATTATTTTAAAGCTGAGAAATGATATAAGCAGCTGCTTAACACTGGGAATTCAGATTTTAGAGTTCAATTCTTGAGAAGTTAAAGGAGTTTGACTTAATTATTCCATTAAAACTCTGGATATGGCCACAATTTAGGAATAAGAACTATATCCTAAGACTAAGGTTTTCACCTTAGGAATATGGGCAAAATTGAAATCTATCCTCTCTAAGAAAATTTAAAACCAAGCTTCTGCAAGGTCAAGGTTAGTTGTAAGTAATTTAATGCAACTCAACACTCTACAGAGAAAGTTAATAGAATCCATATTTGCCACATATATCATCTGTAATGTCCAATACACAACAGAAAATTACTAGAAATTTTTTAAAAAGTAAAAAATAACATATAGTAAGAAAAGTTAGTAGAAACAGACTAACAGATAATCCAAATGGTAGAATTAACATACACAGACTTTAAAGAAATTATAGTAAATATATTAAAGAATCTGTAGGAAAAATGAAAAATAAATTGGAGGAGGACTTGGGGAAATTTGAGGAAGATATAGAGTCTCTTAAAATAAACCAAATGAAAATTCTAAAACTAAGAACTACAACATCTAAAATTAACATTAATTGAATGGGAATATCAGTATTGGCAACAGAAGAAAAAAATCAGTGAATTTGGAGATAAGTCAATATAAATTATCCAAACTTAAACTGATAAAAAATGAACAAAGTTCTGTGATCTGTGGGTATCAAGTGGGCAATCATATATGTAATTAGAATTCCAGAAAGAAAGGAGAGATAAAGTGGGGCTGAAAGAATTCAAAGAGATATTGGCTGAAATTTTCCAAATTGGATTAAAAATATCAAACTTGTCCAAGAATCTCAGCAAACTTTAAGCAGAATAAATATAATGAAAACCAGACTGAGATATGTCACAGTTGGACTGCCAAAAATCAATCACAAAGAGAAAAATCTTAAATATGCCAAATAAAAGGATACATTATAAACCAGGAAATAATAATAAGAATGACAGTTGAAGTTTTGATCATATACAGTGGTAATACATACATAGCAAGATAATTTGAAGTTTTAAAATGTAATTTTTAAACATGGTATTCCATTACAACTACATTAAAAGTTAATTTAAAAGCAAATTCCAGGATTGGGAATATAAATGATCATTGCTAGGATATCACTGTAACAACTAGTGCTGTTGGCTCTCCATATCTGTGGTTTCCTCATCTGCAGATGCACCCAATTGTGGATTGAAAATATCTGGAAAAATAAAGTTCTAAAAAGTAAAACTTGAATTTGCTGCATACTGGCAACTATTTATATAACATTTACATAGCATTATGTACTGTAAGTAATCAAGAGATTATTTAAAGTATACAGGAGGATGTGGGTAGGTTGTATGCACATACTATGCCATTTTATTTTATTTGTTAATTAATTTTTATTAGAGTATAGTTGCTTTACAATGTTGTGTTAGTTTCTACTGTACAGCAAAGTGAATCAGCTATATGTACACATATATCCCCTCTTTTTTGGACTTCCTTCCCATTTAGGTCACCACAGAGCACTGAGTAGTGTTCCCTGAGCTATACAGTAGGCTCTCAATAGTTATCTATTTTATAGACAGTATCAATAGTGTATATATGTCAATCCCAATCTCACAATTCATCCCACCCACCCCCTTTCCCCCGTTGATGTCCATATGTTTGTTCTCTACATCTGTGTCTCTATTTCTGCTTTGCAAATAAGATCATCTATACCATTTTTCTAGATTCCACACATATGCGCTAATATACGATATTTGTTTTTTCTTTTGGACTTACTTCACTCTGTATGACAGCAATGTACAGATTTAATGCAATCCCTATCAAATTACCAATGGCATTTTTTTACAGAACTAGAGCAGAAAATTTTACAATTTGTATGGAAACACAAAAGACCCCGAATAACAAAAGCAATCTTGAGAAAGGAAAATGGAGCTTGAGGAATCAGGGTCCCTGACTTCAGACTATATACTAAAAAGCTACAGTAATCAACACAGTATGGTACTGGCACAAAACCAGAAATATAGACCAACGGAACAGGATAGAAAGCCCAGAGATAAACCCATGCACCTATGGTCACCTAATCTACGACAAAGGAGGCAAGGATATATAATGGAGAAAAGACAGTCTCTTCAATAAGTGGTGCTGGGAAAACTGGACAGCTACATGTAAAAGAATGAAATTAGAACACTTCCTCACACCATACACAAAAATAAACTCAAAATGGATTAAAGACCTAAATGTAAGACCACACACTATAAAACTCTTAGAGGAAAACATAGGCAGAACACTCTTTGACATAAATCGCAGCAAGATGTTTTTTGACCCACCTCCTAGAGTAATGAAAATAAAAACAAAAGTAAACAAATGGGACCTAATTAAAAGCTTCTGCACAGCAAAGGACATCATAAACAAAACAAAAAGCAACCCTCAGAATGGGAGAAAATATTTGCCAATGAAGCAATTGACAAAGGATTAATCTCCAAAATATGCCATTTTATATAAGGAACTTGAGCATTTATGGATTTTGGTATTCATGGGCTGATCCTGGAACCAATCCCCCACAGATACTGAGGGAATCCTATACTTCATTTGCAGACTAAGCACATCGTTAGAATTTAAATCTACCAACATAAGCATATAATGGAACGGTAATTCACATAACTTTATATGGTTTATAACATAGAATATTATGAAATATATATGTATATGAAAGATACAGTTGGTTTTGAAGTTTAATTAGTTTTAAAATATAATATCCTTATTAAACTGGAAATGTATGATCTTGCTTTTAAGTATTGTCTAATCTACAAAGTAGTTACCATTGAACAAAAAATGCAGGTAGTTGGAATGACTCCAGATACATTAAGACTATTCAATATTTCCATCCTTGTTTGGTAGAAGAAATGGTAATATGCCCATTAAATTTTTATAGTATACTAAACTTAAAACTGCTAAGACTATATAATGGGAAATGATGCTATTAAAAAAATCAATGAGTGGTCCATTATAATTTAAGATAATTATGAAATTCATAAAGGTATAAGCAAGTATATATGCTTTCTCTTAACCTCAAGTAAAGAATTTTGTGTGGTGAGACATAAATACCTCAACATAATCAGGGATGCCATCTGTGCATATAAATAAATGAAATAATGGTGACTAGTAACCAACAAAAAATATAAAATATTACCAATATACATTAATCTCTTTTATTCAAATATCTTCTCAAAATCATATTTTGTCAAATCAGAATACATATATATGTGTGAAGAAAAGATTGCAATATTTTAAAAACATATGATTATACATTCAATAACAAATTAATGGAACTGGGACAATTTCATATTGCATAAATATATCAAACATTCCTATTATCAGTTTCAACTTTACATAGCTATTGTGAAAAAGAGAGAGTCAGTCAATAGAGGTTTGGGTTGCACATAGTAAGTAGCACTACTAGTAGTAACAGATGTACAAATTGTTGCCATGAATATTTATTGAGCATTTTTTATGTGACGCAGTCCTAAATAAATACATTAGCTTATTTAATCACTAGAATACTGCTATGAAATATATGATACATTTTTTTTCATTTAATAGATGAGAAGATTCAAGCAGAGAAAGGTTAAGAAACTTGCCCAAGATAGCAGTGAGTAAGTGGAAGACTGAATCTAGACACAAGCAGTGAACCATAGTGAAGTGGGAACACAATGTTTGGATTTTCCTCCAGTCATAAACAACGCTTTTTACTTGAGTGTATTATACTTCTGTCTTCTTTAAAACAAGGAATTGAATTACATTCTCTCTCATGTTTCCTAGATATTTATGATTACACTGAAAAATATAAAACATACAGTTCAACTTAGAAGAATTTATTAAATACCTTCTTGGTCCAGGGAAATGTGCAATTTGATCTAGTAAGTGTTTTACTTGATCTTGTGTTATCCATCTATTTTATATATCAGAAGGGAAACAAACCCAAATAAAAGCACTGAATAGGATAGCTTTTCTTTAGAGCCTATAGGGTCTTTATAGAATCATTCCCAATTTCTCGCATAAGTAGTGCATTCCTGAGAAAATAGTTGAAAGTATAATATAGAAACCAAGTTCAAAGAGTTGGAAAATATTACAAAACATTTAAAGTAAAACAATTTGGATTTTATTTTACATAAGTGTTATCCACTTCACACATGAGATAATAAAGTTTAATATGAGGCAGCATACAACGTTGCTTTTAGAGCTTAGACCTTGCCTTAGTCAGTTTAGCCTGCTATGATAGAATACCATGGACTGTGCGGCATAAATAACATTTATTTCTCAGCACTGTTCTGGAGGCTGGGAACTGCGACATCAAGGTACTGGCAGACACGGTACATGGTGAGAACACCCATCCTGGTTTGCAGATGGCTTTCTTTTAGTTGTATCTTCACATGGCCAAGTGAGAAATCATCTTTCATGTCTCTTCTTAAAAGGATACAAATTTGGCTCATCAGAGATCTACCCTCATGATCTACAGTTGACCCTTGAACAGCTCAGGGGTTGGGGTGCTGACCCTCCCCACATTTGAAAATCTGAGTATAGCTTTACTGTGGGCCTTCCACATGGTTCCACATCCTCAGATTCATCCAACCACAGAGCTGTAGTACTGTATGTATTTACTGAAAAAAAATCATTGTGTAAGTGGCCCTGCTGCAGTTCAAACCTGTGTTGTTCAAAGTCAACTGTAATTATCTCCTAACGTCCCTGCCTCCTAAACCATCATATTGGGGGTTAAGATTTCAACATATGAATTGGGGGCAGGGCACAGACATTCATTTGGTAACTAACTGTAACTAAGCCCTAATTCATCCACTTATTGAATACATGAGCATGGACAATTTTCTTAATTCTATATCCCATTTTTCTCATGTATAAATTGGGAATAACACTAATATGTGCTTGATAGTATTCTTGTGAGGATTAAAGGAAAAATAGATATAATTTTTGGTAAATAGTAAATAAACAGAATATATCTTTTTTTAATAAACACTATGGTCACAAATCAAATATAGACATTAAAATAGTCTTATAGGAAATTAAACTCCATCGGTAGTGGGACTGAGATGTTTAGCATGAAGGAACCTAATTTCTTGACATTTATATCATAAGAAAGGAGGATGGAAGCCTTCATTTGTAGTCACAGAGTCATAAAATAAATTTTGTCTCCCTCAGTAGTTCTGAACTCACGAGTTTCATTAATTTTCTTCACAATCAATGTGTTGGAAGCACTTAGGTAGGGGTCTATTTGCTGATCCTGAGGCAAATTGAAAGTGGCTTCAAGCTACGTGCACTCAGGCAATCTTCATCTTCTAATAATGCACAAATAACTCTAATGAGCTGAAAAAGTCTGATGACAAATCTAATCTTTTCTAACAGTCTGTGCCCATGTGATTATTCAAAGGCATTACTCAACAGTTTAGCTGCTAATGTACAAATCAGAAGATACAAAGATATAACCTGCTATATGTATGTTTGTTCAGACATCAAGCAAATGACAGTTCAGATCACTCTGTAAGAAAACATACAACAGATCTTTTACATTATTATGCTTGTTGTATCACTGTATTCTTATCATTTGGCATTTCCTTGAAGGTAGAGAACACACTTTGATTTTATGTCTACTACTCTTTGGCAGCACAATGAATGTTTTCTCATTCATTGAGAATGAATAAATTAATGTTCACTTTTCCCAGGGGATAGTTTGAATTATTTTTTAAATTTTAAATGAGATAAGCATCCCGGATAATGTACAGGAATATAAAGCAACATATGTTATATATATTTGGAATTAACTCTAATTCTAGATTTTTTTTTGCAGAAAGAGTTTTATTTCTTAACTTAAATAGAAATAATCAAGTCACAGTCTTTCCTCAAGGGAGTTAAGATTAGTTTAAAAGTAATTGCTTAACATAATTTCATACTTGATACAATTTGCATTCTCATAAAAAGTTCCATGACTCCTTTTGTCACTATTTAAGTAATGTTTCCCACCTTATTCCACTAATTTTCTCATGTTCATTTCTTGGTTTGGTTTTGTTTTGTTTTGTTTTGTTCTGTTGGCCATGCTGCGTGGCATGTGGGATCTTAGTTCCCTGACCAGGGATAGAACCGGTACCCCCTGCAGTGGAAGTGCAGAGTCCTAACCACTGGACTGCCAGGGAATTCCCCCATTTCTTGTTTTTAACAGACCTCATGTAAAGTAGGAAGAGCCCAGTTTTAAGTTGAAAAAATTAGTGAATTTAGTAAATCCACCTTAAAGGAATACGACTAGTTAACAATCTTTCTCTCCCACGCACAACACTGTAGTCTCCATTTGCCTGAATTATTTAGAGAATTCAACTCTTTACTCTCAATAAGGTGACTGACAAAACATCAGGAACTTAAAGGTGGGAGGTGAAAAGAAGTGGGAGAGGGAAAGGAGAAGGCAAGTAGAGAATAAAGAAGTATTTTATATTTGTATGTTAGGAAAACAAAAGAATGGCACAATACATTTATTCATTTTCCAGTCATGTCTATTGGACCCAGTCGTTCCTAAGTATTTATTTTCTTAAAAGTTTTGTCCTTCCCAAATATTGTCACATTTGTGATGAATGTGAGTTGATTTATAAATAAGTAAAATTCAGTGCATGAACTCAGCATAAAATAGTGAGCAAATGCATTCAAATCTTGTCATTGCTCATAAAGCCTTCAAACTCAGAGGTTACATTTGCCAGAAAAAGAGGAACTGAATGTAATTGCTTTTCAACAGTGAAATAAAATGCTTCCTCTCTAGGGCATTTCAGGTTTGTGTGTTGGTGGGCAGTGGGGAGAGGTGACACCATTGTTAAGCTGCTAACTAATGTGAGGAAAGTTTTCCTAGGGTTAAAAGTATAATAAGTCAGTCAACAAACAGTATTTGTGGTGAGTTACCACCAGTACTAAAAATGATGCGCCTCCTAGGTTTAATGTTGCATTACCTTCATTTTGCATTAACTTCAAAGCCATTACTGAATTATGGGTCCACAAAAATCCTTTTTGTTTTCTGCTAGCATTTATTTGTAAGAGTCTTCTGATTGCATCAAATTTTCTATGCTGCCTTCCAATAATGACATTGTTTCAGCTGTGAGAATTTATTAGGAAATATATGATGCTTGCAGTTTTGCAGAAGTTGATTCCCCCCCTGTGGAATAATCTCCATTCTGATTTGACTGTAAAAATCCCATAAATTATTTCAATCTCATTTTAGACTGGGACATATTTCATTGATTGGTAATAGCCTAAATTACTTTTTATTGTGATTGTAATGTTTTCTTGTCAAATAGCAGGAAACAGTAAATTATAGAGTAATTTAACAGGTGGAAATATACACAAGCAAGAATTGTTAGAAACAAAGATAAACCATTAGAACAAATTGTAGTCTGCACATACCTAATCAGTTCTTTCATGTCTGTGCCTTACAAAATCAGTTCTTTCTTCCACAAAGTTTAATTAATCTGGAATTCTGAACTAGTATGCAAAATAAAACCTGTGTATTTGGGAACCATGGAATCATAAAATTAGAATGCAACAAAATATACTTGATGGCATTTATTTGGGGATGAGAATGCTTTCATTTTAATACCACAAACTCTATATTGAAGGACCAGTACTAAACTATAAATTAGTAAATATCCCTTGGTCTTAAATGAGCTTTTCTACCACAAACTTAGACAAAATAATGTCATCATTCTATAAAAGAGAAGTGGATTGTACACAAGGAATATAATTGCACTGAGAATATTGTAAGCACAGGGCTTTTGTGCTTAAAATATTCTGTGCACTTCAGATGGAAGCCCTAAGGGATTTCTAGTGGGCTCTAATCAGAAGTGAAAATTTATGAAAATCAGTTTTCTTTCATGGAAAGGCTGAATCTGCAAAACCTCAAAGTTATCTGAGTGGCATTCTTATTTAATCTAACATGAATACTCTATTTCTAAACCTAAATGAGATCCACTTTAATGATCTTAGAAGATACTCTGACTTTTCCAGAATCCAGGAACATAAAGAAAAACATAGTTTTAGAGATTTTCAACAACTCTTTATCCATGGACCTGTCTTTTGAAAATTTTAAAATCATTAAAATTTACTAAATTGGTGAATTAAATTGGCGACAGTTGTTTCTTACATAACCAAATCAGTGAAGAAATGCAAAAATTCGAAACAATGATATGCCAAATACTAAAATATGTTTTATATTGGAAAATGTTGAATGCTTGTATATATGAAAGTGTGTGACTGCATTTGTGCATTTGTATATCTAAGTAAAATTTAAACTCTTCACTTAAATTTAACATTACATTTTAACCACTAGAATGTATATATTATACTGATATTAAGTTCAGTTAAAATAAATGTACTGTATCATTTTCTCAAGGAAGTAATGGAAATAACATGAGTTTATGAGCCAAAAAGGCCTAGATTCCATCCCTGGATCTAGTATACATTTTTTATATACTTTGTTTATGGAATCCTTTTCTACATAAATATAAAACTGGTAGCATAGTACCTATTTTAACTTATGGTGTAAAGATTAAATATAATGTTTACAGTTGCCTTAAGTATTTCCTGAAACAAATAAATAATGCCATAGATTGTTTAGCATAGACTGAACACTCAATAAATTTTAACTAAATTTTAAATTTGATTTCACTGAATCCAAGCTATCAATTTGTAAGACACACTTTATATTCCATTTTAAAAAGGCAAGTAAATAATGATACTAATATATAAAAGTAGTCCATTATGGCATATGTTTTGGTCCCATTAGCTTCTACTTACTTTAAAATCTCTTCTCTCTCTTCTGAGAGATTTAAAATTTCTTTTGCCTTTGATTTCATTTCAATAACAAAATACACATAGTTTCAACTACTTGTATCTTCCTCTTTTAGGTCTCATAAACCACTTTGCAGTTGAAATGTTTCATTCATAAAATGTATAACCTGCTATTATTTTCCATGACTGTCTGCATTCTCTTTTTGTTTCAATGCAAAATCAGTGAATAGTCTTCTTTCATTTTTAAAATAATTGTTTGAATAATTTTTAATGGAAATTACACTCAACATGGGAAAAGCCAAAAATGCATGTAAACCAATACAGTGGCTACAGTATGAACTCTTCTGACCAAATTGATGCCTGCATAGATGATAAGTCATGACTACCATCTGGCCATAGCAAATATACAATGCTGTTGATTGTAAGTTTCAATTTAATTTTGAAGATTATAAAATGTTAAGTATATTGCATCTTAGAATGGATGACATATAGAATTATTACTGTTGCAAGACATTTAACACCTATTGAGTTTCTATTATGTTCCATAAACTCTTAGAGCTCTGCATAGCCCTAAGGGTAGATAAAAGAAGAAAACATATTCTGTGACCTAGAGAGGCCAATTAAAATGCCATCATGGCTGTAGCAACACATTCTAATGTCTTATTGAGCTCAAGTCTACCTCCAACTCAATACATCTCCCAATGGAGTTACCACTGGTTTCTATAATTGAGCCTCACTGTTGGTTCTGGCTATAGGTTTTTTAATGAAAGGACTTTCAAATGGGATAATTCGTTTAGATTATTTTGAAGAGTTTCTCCCATATAGCTGGTGTGATGAAATAGCCCCCTTGAGAAGAAGCAATCTAGCCGTTACGATATCTAATTAAAACTGGGTGAACACAGAACAGTTAGAGCTTCCACTAATCCAGTTATTCAAAAAATACTAACAATTGAACTATGGTCATTCACTTTTTCCTTCATTAAAAAAAAAATCCATTGAATCCCTACTATGTGTGAGTCATTATATTAGGTGCTTCAGATACAGTATAGTTAATCAGCTGGAAACAAAACGTGTTTTGAATATAAAATCCTTGCTAATAATAAAAAGTTGTGAATCTTTTGAACATATACCTTCTATACATCGTGGTAGACCTGAGATAGCCATGAGTATTAGGGGAGGATTCAGTAATCTAATCATATTTTTTCAGAGAAGATTTATGGTAAATAATATACTTTAAGGCAACATTAAAGTTCATAGATTTATATATGTATATGTACATATACATGTGCTTTCATATGTTTCATGAAGTTTCAGTATGGTATGAATTTCATATGGTTAAATCAGACAATGAACATGCAAGTATCTATTAAATCAAGTGTCCTTCACCTGTTCATCCATAAAGGCTGCTTAACATTAATAGACAATATGTTAAAAGGTACGCATTATAGATTATGAGATGTAATTTACTTAAGCAGAGGTCTGAGTAATACTGAAGCAATATGAGATCTGTAAATTATGTGTTAATGAACTATTACAGAAGAGAGCAAATAGTTTATGGAAACCAAATGAAATGCTATGCCAATAACAACAACAACAACAAAACAGAGAAAAATGAAGGGACAAAATAAAAAGAACAAATTACTATGGGAATATAAAAACAGGTATTAGATGAAAATAATCCCCAAACTTCAATAATTGTGAATGATCAAAACAAAGGAAAGGTGGTTTCTCCTTTTAAGTAGTATAGTGATTTGGGTATTATTTGCATGCCATTTATATTTCTCATTCCATATGAATATTTCATATCAAAATAAAAGGTTTCTTTTTTAAAAAATTGTTTAGTCACGCTGTGTGGCATGCAGGATTTTAGTTCCCCAACCGGGGATAGAACCCATGGCCATCCCTTGCAGTGGAAGGGCGGATTCTTAACCACTGGACTGCCAGGGAAGTCCCTAAAAGGTTTCTTATATATATATTTATCCATGTCTATAGCCATCAACAAGGGACAAGTCACACTTATGAGAGAACATATTTAGAATTACTGAAATAGAGATTAAGTGTATATTTATCTTTCAGGGTTTTACATTGGGGCTTCTTATTTATAGTATCTGAGAGGACCATATAATCAACTAACAGTTCTCCGAAAACTCTAGAAATAAATATATCTCCTAGAAACAGTTATTTCTTTTTTTTCAAAGGCAAATTTCAATATATCAAGTTAGAAAAGTCTTGATCTGCACCCTTAGCCAATGTCAGACAAATACCATCATTTTTATGTGTTGTGGTCACTGATATTTTTCTGACTGCAAAAGTTGAGGATATTGATAATTAAAAATTGAAAATATTGAAGTTGTAAGGAGGAGAAGTTTTTAGTGTTGCCTCTGGGTATGGGATTACAATGAGCTATTGACATGAAACAAATCATTAAGCAGCATCATGAAAGACACAACCCTGAGCATGTCCCTTAAAGTCTGAGCTTTTCTCTCATAAAATTACACTGACTTGGGGGACTATAGTTTCCCAGGGTACAAAAATGCCTTAATCCACTAGACCACTACATCATTTATTCCTACACTTCTATGTGTCCAGTAGGTGTTCCTCCAACTGTCTAGCCCACAACATCCATAAAACATAGATGCGTGTCTTTCTCAAAGTGAAGGAGGTTAGCCTGAAATGGCTTATGTTTCATCCTGTTACTACCTCTGTAACTGAAACAAGCAAAGCTACTTTTGGGTTCCAGACTTAGCAGTCAAACTACACTTTAAAAAGCCCTTCAGCAGCATTTTGCCTACTACTTTCCCTTCAAGCCCTAACAATCACATCATCTACTTGATTCGTAAATTTTAACTCTTCACTGAGAGCCTGTCCCTTGTTGCTTCAGCACTTCTATTGCCCTGAAAAGATTATCTCTCAGAGCCACCGTGACAGCATAGCTTGAATTTTTTTTCTTTTTTCTTTTTTAACAAAATTAATGTCACAAAAGCATTTGAACTTCAGTGGATTATAGCAAAATTCCAAATGTCTTTTATAGTGTATTTTCTCATTTTTGCTACCATTTTGGCTTGAAACTTTATTTGGTGTACTTTAATGATTGAGTTCTGGCTGAGATTAAATTTGGTTCTCTGATTTGACACAGAGTAAAGTTCCTAACCTAAACAACTGTCAAAGTAGGAGTTAATTTAGCAGATTTGACTGATAGCAGATAAAAAGTTAATCTGTAGCCCGAGATATAAATTTTGACAACATCTTTTAAATTTGATTTTTTGTCAGAGAAAATTGATATACAAAATATAGAAACCACAGCGGCCATGAGAACTAGCAAAGATAAATCTCTTTAGGGGGGAAATGCTGAATTTAAATATATTTGCCCAAATAAATACCTTTGAATGATGACAACAAACATAAAGTGCACCACTTCAACAATAATCTATAAATCTATATGCTCAGTAATAAACATCCAGAAGAAGCTAGAAAAAAATTCAGTTAAATATATAGGTGTATTAGACAAATGACACTGATCATAAGAATATTTCAAAAGTTTCTTAGGAATCATGTATTCAAACACTTGGAAAATGCAAAAAAAAATGTTATATCCCTTACAAATAAACTTTGAGTAAACTCTTCAAATGATAAAGATTTCATTTGAAATCTCCTAAAGCAGCCCTACCTTGCTGAACAACTGTAATTTTTATACAGAATAAGTCACCTCCATCTCTACATGGTTGTTCTTTAAATATTTTATCGCACTATGATGTCTACATCTTTTCCATGCCCCCTAGATAAATTAGACTTCTTCAATCATTTGTGTGTATATATGTATATTTATGGTATAGAATATAACTAGCCAAACTAGGCCTTTCTGACTCTGAAGTACTCTTGCTTATCAAATTCATCCTAAAACATGGTTTCAAAAATTGAATCAATATTTCATAAACTGCCTGATTAAGTAAACATTCATCGAAAGACAAAAGTAACTGGATCAACAATTAAGAGTTTATAGATTTAAAACACTTCAACTGCAAAATTGGTATCAAATCATTACGTGTGTCTACAATTGCTCAAGAATCTTACATTTATTTTAAATTTCTCCTTATAAAAAATAGGAAAGAGATCGCTGATTATCTAAAATGTTTTAAAAAATTCACTTCCTTGCTCTAGTGAAACCTGACTCTCTCTGAGGACACTGGTTTCTCTTCTTTGCTCTTGGTCTTGGCAGGTTTTTCTCCCACAGTCTCCATACCACTGTTCTAACTTTTCATTCATTCATTCATTCATTCTCCCTTCCTTCTCTCTAAAAATCCCCAGCTCCAATCTAATATCATCAACCTCCCCACATAGTTGCTGATATCTTTGAAGCTACTCCCATTTCTCAATTACTTAAGCTCCTAACATTCTTATTTCTTGGTGATTTAAATAAACACACAGATGATGCCTTCCATACCTTTACTTCTCAGTTCCTTAAATTTTGCTCCGTCAATTATCTTATATTTTACCCTTCCTCAGCTTCTTCTCCCCATGGTCATACCCTAGAACTTCTTAGCAATAACCACATCTCTTTCAAAAAGTTAATTCCACACATCTCAAAGACCATCAGCTTCCATCTTTCAAGACAATTCTTTTTCACCTGATTCCAACAATCTTTTCACTCCAACTGAGATTGTTAATTAATTTTTCAACCATTCCTCTTCCCTTTTATGGTCTCTCTCTTCTCCTTAACTAAGTTGAATTTAATAATAAATCATTATAATCATTCCCTTGCATATACCCTAGATTCTCTTTTCCTCTTGGCTGTTCTCAGTTAGCAAAACCACACCCAAGTAATCCAATGCTTGACCTACTCCACATCTATACCTAAGCAGATGAATATGGCTGAAACCACACAAGTGGTTTCACTTTACATTTATGAGTTAACCCTTAAATGAATCACAATTCTGCTGTGCATTCACACTATATGTCTCTTCCAGTCACTCTTTCAATTTTCTAAGACAGGGGTTGCTAAATATTTTCTTAAAGGACCACGTAGTAAGTATTTTTGGCTTGCAGGGTTTACAGATTCTGTTGTAATTACTCAATCGCCATTGTAGCTTGAAAAAGCCATACATGATATTTAAACAAATGGGCGAGGTTATATTTTAGTAAAAATTGAAATAGACAGTTGGCTTGTGGAGCATAGATTGCCAACCCCTATGCCAAAAGACAATTTCACACCGTATCTTCCCTCTCTCCTCAAACCTACAGTACCTGCTCTACCCTCTCACTCAACGGAACAGTTTGCTTTTAAGCTCAATGAGAAAATGGAAGCAATTGGAAACAAACATCCATAAAACATCATCATTACATCTACTTAACTTTCAGCATGTGCTTCCATATACTCTGTCTTCCTTTATTTTACAACAGATGAACTATCCATGCTCCTTTATAAAGCCAATCCCTTTACTTATTGGGAATGCTCTGTTCTCGCTCTAGTTCTTGAAGACATCTCTCATCACTTACTTTTCAACTCATGAAGTTGATGCCACATCATCTTCCTTAATCTCAGGCTTGGGTCTTTACTGCCACTGGGCTAAGTTCTGGGCCAACTTTCCTATCTGCATTCCTTCCCTTGTTGATCTTACCCATCATGTGTTTCAATGCCATTGTTGATGAAAATTCAATTAACTATCAAGAAGGAAAAAAAAGGGAATTTTATTCAAGCCAAACTGAGGATTATAACCTGGGAAGCAGATTCTCAGAAAACTCTGAGAACTGTTCTGCTTGTTAGAAGTCGAAGGTACAGCCATATACATTTTTGAGACAAAGGATCGTACATGAAAATGACATACTGATATTTTTCATAAAGGTCACCAAGGATACATAGTCCAGGTAAGCATGTGCAAAGTGAGCAGCAAGTCACCATGACCCCCTACAGAGCTGGGAAAGAACACTGTTCTTTCAAGAAGTTCTATTGCTAGCATCAGAAGAATAGAAAAAAAAAAAATTGATCTTTACAGTTGAGCAGGCACTCCCATCTTTGAGGAGCTCTGATTAATGTGTAATGCAGATGCACACTGCACATGAAGGAGGGAGGGGGCCCAAACAAACACACAGAGAGAATTTTATCTTTAATTTTTTCTTGCCCTACCTTAAAATATGTTTTATTTCATCACCATAGATATGCCAATGATTCCCAAATTTATAGTGAATATTTCTCATCACCACCACCTCACCTTCATCTGAGCCACCATCATCGCTTACCTGGATAACTGGTCTCAATGGTCCTAACCTTGTCCTTCCATGTCTATGTTCAAACCAGCACACAGAGTGATCCTTTTAAAAGAGAAATTAGGTCATGCCACTCTACTTCTTTGAACCACACTTCAAGCAAAGTAGAAGCCAACTCTCCTCATGTATTACTTCCCTAACCACATATTCCTTTTCAACCACAGCAGTCTTCCTGCTCTGTTTCTTAATATGATAGGCATGCTCCAGCCTTAGGGATCTGATTTAGGCTATTTCGTCTTCCTTGAATGGGTTTCCTAAACATATGCTTATGGACACTGACCAACACCTTTAAGTCTTTGGTCAGCTATCTCCTTGTTAAGAAGGCCTACCTGGATCACTTATTTTAAAAATTTACCTGCTTTTTGCCGCACCCATCTTGATTCTGCTTACCTTGTTTTGTTTTTTCTTTTTAACATAATGGACACTTTTTTTGGCCTTGCTCTACTAGAATGTAAGCTCCACTAATGCCACAAATATCATTAGCATTTTTTTCTTTTTTAATACATACCAAACACATAAGATACTGCCCAGTAGTCAGGCACTTAATAATTATTTATTTATTTAAAGAATGGGTGCTTAACATAAAGAATGCCTTACCTTCACTATTTATATAACATATAAAACATTTTACAAACCTAGCTCACCTTTAGGTAAGTCTACAAAGGAACTGTTTTTCACTTAAAGAAAAATACAATTTACATTCTCACTTGTGTAAAATATCTACTCTGGTTCTAGAGAAGAATATTTTTAATTCAGAAACAGAACTTACACTACAAATGAATCTTGTCCTTTGAAACAATTGCCTTGGGAGGCCAAGTATTTTACTCTAGTTATGCTGCCATATTTGGAAATCATTTTTAAAATGTCTGCTTTTGGAAACAATTTATAAAGCATATGAAGAAAAACATTCTCATAGCTATGTATTCACATCTTATTTTTTGACCACAAATTGTACTATCCTATTTGATAACCTATTTATCCTCTGTGCTTAAAATGACATCCAACTTTTACCTAATTTAAAATCAACCTTCAAGGCATAATTATTTGCCACCATTTTGGATGTTCAAAAGAATGAGCAGGAGATTTGGAAGGCAATTTAAAAAATACATCTCTAGAAATAGCAACATCATTTAAATGCATTTTTAGAAGAAACAGTCATTTGAATATTTGAATTTTAGAATGTTTGTTAAAATATCAGTAGCATCACTGCATAGATATACTCTGTGTCCTCTACTGACATCTAGACACAAGCCTCTTTAAAAACGTTCAATAAGACAATAGCAAGAAAATCAGCAGGAACTCTCTTAATGTTATTCTCATATAATAATAACAACAGCATCACCATCAACACAACAGCAATAAAAGATGAATTTGTTTCCTTTATTTTTTACATCTAAATTTTATATATGTATCCATACTCTCTTCTTTTGCTAACTCGTCTCATCTACTAACATTCTGCAAATATCAGTTTCTACAATGCTAAATATATTGACATTTCTTTTAAGTGTATATGGTATACTCCATATATGCTATTAATCCTTATCCCATTTATCATAAATCTACTAATTATGTATATTTTGAGGATATACACTTTAGACAAATTTATGACAAATTATAACCTACAAATAGACCAGCACTTAAATTGGAAAGCATAAAGAGTAACAAGATTTGGGGGAAATATCTGAAATACAAAGTGTTTACACAATTTTTCCTTGTTAATATAATTTCCCCTTAAGTTACTGTGCCCCAGTGTCTTAGATCCATTTTACTTAACTACTTTTGCTGGACATGAAAAGCTCATGTTCACCTTTTTTATCTGATATTAACAAATAAAATAAAAACAAACATAATAATAACAATTTTTCTCCAGTTTATTTGTATTTGCCTCACTTGAGATTGTCATCTACTTCGATTTTATGGTATGGGTTAAATATATTCAATTTAACTTTAAAATATAATTATGTAATAATATACTCTCATTTTCATATAGAATCATCTTATTAATGCTTTCCCAGATCACAATCCAATTAAAATCATATGTTTAAGATAAATATAGCCACTCCAATTACAACAATACATTAAGATAAATAAGGCACTTTATATAGCTGTTGATTCCAATGGCATTTTCTCCAGAAATAGAACAAACAATCCTCAAATTTATATGAAACCACAAAAGACCCCAAATAGCCAAAGCAATCTTGAAAAAGAAGAACAAAGCTGGAGGCATCACACTTCCTGATTTCAAACTATTTTACAATGCTATAGTAATCAAAACAGTATGGTATCAGCATAAAAACAGACATATTAATGGAACAGAATAGAGAGCACAGAAATAAACCCATGCATATATGGTCAATTAATTTACAACAAAGGAACTGAGAATATATAATGGGGGAAAGGACAGTCTCTTCAATAAATGTTGGGAAAACTGGACAGCCACATACAAAATAATAAAGCTGGATCACTGTCTTAGACCATATACAAAAATTAATTTAAAAAATATTAAAGACTTGAACATAAAACCTGAAACTGTAAAACTCCTAGAAAAAGAAAACAGAAATGGAAAGCTCCTTGACATTGGTCTCAGTGATAATTTTTTTTTAAATTGACACCAAAAGTAAAGGCATCCAAAGCAAAAGTAAACAAATGGACCTACATCAAATTAAAAAGCTTCTGCCAAGCAAAGGGAACCATCAACAAAATGAAAATACAACGTACCAAATGGGAGAAAATATTTGCAAACCATATACCAGAAAGAGATTAATATCCAAAATATATAAAGAATGCATATAATTCAATTGCAAAAAAAATGATTAAATAATGGGCAGAAGAGTTGACTAGACATTTTTTCAAAGACATACAGACAGCCAACAGGTACATGAAAAGATGCTCAAAATCACTAATCATTAGGGAAATGCATATCAAAATCACAATGAGATATCACCTCACACCTGTTAGAATGACTATTTTAAAAAGACAATAAATAACATGTTGGTGAAGAAGTGGGGAACAGAGAACCCTTGTGTGTTGTTGTTGAGAATGCAAATTGGTGCAGACACTATGGAAAACAATATGGAGATTCCCCAAAAAATTAAAAATAGAATTATCATATGATTCAGCAATTCCACTTCTGGGTATTTATCCAAAGGAAACAGAAACGCTAACTTGAAAAGATATCTGCATCCCCATGTTTATTGCAACATTATTTTTTTTGTTGAAGTATTATGAAAGTTAAGGTCTACAATATAGTGGCTCACAGTTTTAAATGTTATACTCCATTTATAGTTATTATAAAATGTTGGCTATATTCACTGTGTTGTACAGTATATCCTTGTAGCTTATTTTATACACAATAATTTGTACCTCTTAAGCCCCTACCCTTGTTGCCCCTTCCCCTCTTATCTAGTACATAGAAGCAACCTAAGTGCTCATCAATGAATGAATGGATAAAGAAAATATGATGTGTGTGTGTGTATATATATATATATATATATATATATATATATATATATATATGCAGTAGAATATTATTAAGACATAAAATGGAAGGAAATCTTAGCATTTGCTACAACATGGATGGATCTTGAAGGCATTATGTGAGTAAAATAAGTCAGACAGAGAAAGGCAAATACCATATGATCTCACTTTTATGAGACATCTAAAAGTAAACAAACAAAAAACCAAAAAACCTGAACTCATTGATACAGAGAACAGATTGGTGGTTACCAGTGGCAAGGGGTAGATGAAATGGGTGAAAGTGGTCAAAAGGTACAAACTTCAAGTTATAAAATAAGTAAGTCATGGGGATATAATGTAAAGCATGGTGACTATAGTAAATTTTACTGTATCTTATATTTTAAAGTTGCTAAGAGAATAGATCTTAAAGTTCTGATCACAAGAAAAATAATCTATTTTTGGTAAGGGATGTTAACTAGTCTTATTATGGTGATCATTTGGCAATATATACATATATTGAATCATCATGTTGTACACCTGAAACTAAAATAATGTTATATGTCAATTATATCACAGCTAAAAAAAATTATATTTCACTCAGGTTGGTCAATACATTCATTATTTTGTTTAATTATTCCTTTCCAGCAAACAGTTTTAAAGTTATTTTGAGAATTAATAAAATAACTATTATTTCATCACTCTTCATGACCTCTGTAGCTATTCATAACCTGATTTGAAGAAATTTAGGGCAAGTTTGTTTATATAGTCCAAAAACTAATGAAAATATGAAGTATGAAACAATTTATAATTCCCATAATATTATCCTTTATACCCTAGATCAAATGAATTTATGCCAAAATTGAAGACCTTGATTTAATTTTATTAATCTACTTAAAGCCAGAGGACTGAGTCATATTTTCTCAAGGTCTCTTATATAACTGCAATGAACAGAAAAATATCAATATTCACTGATTTGTAGTAGAGACCATGCCATTTACCTTTTTACTTTTGTACAAAAATGACTTTGCAAAGTAAATATATTACTGATTATACCTAGAAAAATGTAACTTTAGTCCTTTAAATCCTTACCTAATTCATGACATGGAAATTGGTGGGAAATTACTGCTAATCTAGAATATGACTCGTGCAGTTCTTAGAATGTAGAGTCAGGATTTTCCTTTAGGAGAGAACACAATGAACAAAAAGAGGTTGGAGAGCTGATGCTCAGGTACTTATTCATAAATTGTTATCAAGAGCATTCAAAATCTAGAATGAACATTTCAAAGAAAGAAGATAATATAATTTGGGCAGAGTCTCTAATCTACTTAGATTTTACTTTAACAAATATATACCGACTTCTTACTCTTTCGAGTACTGTGTTAGGTGCAAGGATAAATCTGAATAATTTAGACATGGTTCTTAAGGAGCTTCAATTAATGGAATCATCACACAAAGACTATTCACTAGTCTAGCTAGGTCCTTGGATTAGAAGCTTCACTGAAAATAATTGAGGGCTAAAATCCAAATTTATTTAATGGATAGTCTTATTGCCTAGAAATTTCTAAAACCATAAGGAATGTCACTCATTTATGACAGGCTTATTTCCTATGAGGCTACCAAGCAGTTCTCATTCCCACAAAAATATCCCTGAGTTGGAAATCCAGAGGGTGTTCATTTTACTTGGTAATAGTTTAGTTTGTTTAATTGTATTTTGGTTGTATTTTTATGTGTTTTTTTACTATTAAAGATAGGAGACAGTTGAGAAGATAAAGAATTTGAGATTGTGGGTGGTGAAAGCTTCATTTAAAGTGGGAGATTTGTTGGGGATTCCTCAACAAAACAGGTGCTGCTTAGAACAGCTGATGATTTATGTAAGAATGAGGCAGTTTCTATTGAAGACCTTGTGAATGGGTTTTCCATGTTTTTACTTATTTTCCAGAAAGTTTTTTTTTTTTTCATATAGCATAACTGGGAGACCTCTTGTTTCAAACTCCACTAAGAATTCTCTGGAATGTGTCTCCCATCTCCTACCTTAGTTATCAATTCTCCTTTCTCAAAGTTTTGAAATATCTGTAGGTAAATTGTCAGAAAGTCTAAAGTAGTCTTGAATATTTTTTAAAAAAATTTAATAGCGTTTATTTTTTAGAGCATCTGCAGTTTTACAGAAAAGTAAAAAGTAAAGTACTGGTACATTTATTATGAATTAAAGTACGTAGTTGACATTAGGTTTCATTGTTGTACAGTTCTGTGGGTTTTGACAAACACATAATGCCATGTATCCATTATTAGAGTATCATAGGAATAGTTGTGCCACCCTAAAAATGCCTTTTTCTCCATCTATTCATCCCTCTCCTCTTCCTCCTGAACCCTTGGCAACCACTAATTTTTTTACTGTCTCTATACTTTTGCCTTTTCCAGAATATCATATAGTTGGAATAATATAGCTTATAGCCCTTTCAGATTGGTTTCTTTTACTTCTCAATATGCATTTAAGGTTTCTTCACGGTGTGTGTGTGTGTGTGTGTGTGTGTGTGTGTGTGTGTGTGTGTGTGTGTCTTGATAGCTCATTTTTTTTTTTTAGTGTTGAATAATATTGCGTTGCATGGAGGCACTACAGTTTGTTTATCCATTCGCCTACTGAAGGACAACTTTGTTGTTTCCAATTTTGACAATTATTTAAAATGCTGCTAAAACATTCATGTGCAGGCTTTTGTGTAAACATAAGCTTTCAACTCATTTGAGTAAATACCTAGAAGCTCCACTGCTGGATCTTATGATAAACCTATGTTTAATTTAGCTTTGTAAGAAAGTGCCGAACTGCCTTTCAAAGTAACTGTAGCATTTTCTACTCTCACCAGCAATGAATAAGAGTTTCTGGTGCTCCACATCTTCCTCAGCATTTGGTACTGTCAGTATTCTAGAATTTAACCATTCAAATAGGTGTGCAGCACTATTGCATTATTGTTTTAGTTTGCATTGTCCTAATGACTATGATGTGGAGCATCTTTTTATATGTTTATTTGCCATCTGTATATCTTTTTTGGTGAGTTGTCTGGTTGTATATTTTTTTAAAAGCTCTATTATGTGAATAGTAAATAAAAATTACCCTTGCTGTCACCCTGCACAAGTAGCAGTGAGCTTCTGAAACACTGGACAGTCTCTGGGAGGGGGAGTATTTTTCAGTTATCTGGAGAACACAGGGCAGACTATAGCTGACAAAGACTCTCCTCTCTGTTTTCTCTTTCTTCTGAACACAAAACTAGACTAAATTTTTTAGCCTCTTCACAGTTAGGTGTAGTATATAACTGATGATGAGTAGACATACTGTCAGACCCTTTCAGGTCTAGCCTTAAGAAACATTCACTAATGATTCTGTTCTTCCTACTTCTGCTGGATGGACATTGATTAACTTTGAACTTAAATGCTGAAGATGACAATGCTTCCATCTTCCTGGGGTTCTGAATGACTGTGTATACCACCATGACCACCATGAATATACCCATCACATACACAGTAATCTGTAAGTAAGAAGTAGATTCCTACTGTATTAATAACTGAGATCTTGAGTTTTATTTGTTAAAGCATCTAGAGACATCCTGTACCTACAAGTGTTTAAGGATATTGAGATGAAGTTGCTTAAAGGCAAATTTACTCTTGCATGTGAAAAGTTTTCTCATTTACTTGTGTGTCTAAATTTTCTTTGATAGTTTTAAGAGATTCAATATCAATAAATTATGAACAGAAAAACAAAACAGTGCAAGTAAATTGCTGACTGGGTTAGTCAAACACATGTATGTCAACTGAGGTCACTATATCCATTAATAGCTTGATAAAGTTGGCTGAAGCCTCCATCTTCTTGCTTGCGAATAACCATATAGCATCCTAAGATTTCTGCAAAATCTAAGGGTCTTATGGCACTTTGGTGACCTCCAAGCTCATTGATAACCTTCAAGTTCATGCTTCTGTTAACTTACTTCAATGCATTAATTATTTTTCTCTTGGTTTTTGTTTTTTTTTGGTTTTTGGGTGGATAGAAGCAAAAGAATCATGTAACCTACTTATTTAATACATACACAGATATTCCCACATATATATAAGCTAACACACCACATGCACACACACATGCATACACACTCTCACTCAAGGTTTCTGTATGTATAGAAGACTTCACTGAAGGTTTAGCAAGATAACCATAACACAGAAAAACTAGTAGCTCAAATTTGAATTAGAAACCTCTCTATTTCTTAAAGTTAGTTCAGCCATCCTACCACTGTGAATTTTTCACTTCCTGTTCTTATCACACCAAAAGCAACCATATCCTCTCTTCACCTTTTGATTCTTTTCTCTGTGTCCTCCTGTTGTGACCTCTTTTTCCAGACTCCAGCTTTTTTATACATTCATGGACTATCACATTATCTTCCTAAACAAGACTTTTTTTTCCCTGTACTGATGCCAAGAGAAATCAATTTATATTACTACACCTCTAAGAAGAGTTATAAAAAATAATCTTCAGCTCCAGTTGCTCACATTGAAACAGCACACTACTCTAAAATACTTGTTCATTCTTTCTTTTGAATGCTAATGCAAAACATAACTGCATAATAAATGTGATATTTATTTTAAATTTTTATTCTTGACTTCTTAAAATTAGGCTTATACAACTGTATTAAATTGCCATTTGAATCCATGAAAGTGTTACATATTAATGACAATGGTTATTAGAATAATTGATGAAAGGTCATTTTTTTCATTTTGTTGTGAAAACACACCCAAGAAGCAATGAAATTTAGTAAACAATTTATGTCTTATAAGTTTTCTTATCAGGAAATGTCAAGCTACATTTAAGATATGGAAGACAGTGAGAAAATATAAAGATCAATGAGAAGACAAGGTAATTGGTAATGACAACAGACTTAGTCCTCACCAGCATTTACTATTTTGCCTTTTGTCTACATTCTGATGATTCAGTGAAGGCTATTATGGTCATGTACTGAATAATGCTCATTCACAGGTACTCACTGAAAAGAGCCATTCTTCAAATTCTACATGTAAGCTCTTGTAGTTTCAGATTTTTTCCCATGTTGTTCTAAAATCTTGGCATCAGTGAAAGATGTTCAAAACTTCCCAGTACAGTTTACTGAGAACAACTTTTATGCCAAATTTCAGTCAGAAAAATGTTGTATTTGATATAACATACAAGTTTTTTATCTTGTCTAGCTGGGAGCAAAGAACTATTGGTGGTTAAAGAGATATAGTCAGAGAAAACCCACAGAAGTCCCTTCAACTAAATTTCTCCCACCATTCTTCCCAGAAAAAGAAATTCTCACTATGTGAATCATTCACCAGGATTAAGATAGTGACTTTATAGGAAATTTCTAGAAAGGTAATCTGTGAATATTCATGGGCTATTATCTCAGATAATACATCCTTACAGAGATATATTTTCATGCTTACTATGAAGTTGGGGTACAGAAAGTATGAGGCATGGAAAGAATGTTAGATGTCCAAGTAGGGAGAGCAGACAGGGCTGTGCATAAACACTCTGATTAAAAGGTAATAAGGAATAATGAACAAAGAGAGGGAGACAGGTGGGGACATATTTTTCAAATCAAAACAGTTTAGTATAGTATTTTTCCTGTCATATTTGCCTGGAATTTTATTTTCTATTGTAGCCTTCATTCTGGGATGCAGGTAAGTTATCTAAGAATCCAAAATAATACTTAAATAATCTGTTTGAATTAATAATTGAATTTATCAACTTGGATGGGGGAAGGTAAACATACAAACATCAATAATATATATTCTATCAGCAAATAAACAATAATGTTTTAAAATAATATACTATTTAAATACATCAGCAAATGTCAAAAAAGAAGAAATTTACCTCAAAAGTGCATAAACTCTACATAGACAAAAAACATTATTGAAAG
The DNA here is from genome assembly GCF_965194825.1 of Balaenoptera physalus. Classification (NCBI taxonomy): domain Eukaryota; kingdom Metazoa; phylum Chordata; class Mammalia; order Artiodactyla; family Balaenopteridae; genus Balaenoptera; species Balaenoptera physalus. The sequence continues at coordinate 112,165,728 of NC_138891.1, read as the reverse complement.
AAATTTGAAAACACTGAAGTAAATTGAAAAAACATCTCTCCTGCCTTTCACATGAAATTCTCTATTTTTCAATGCACACCAACTCCCAATATGATGACTCTTCCTGCAACTCTTTGTCAGAGGATTACCCTCAAGCTGTTGGAGCTGACTTGAGTACAAGGAGAATCACAAGTGTGGAAATTGTATTCATCAAGGGCAGACCTTTCCAAAGGCTGATGGGGTTAGGGGTACAAATACTCCAATTACTTTGGCCCTGATTGGACATTGCTGATGGGCTACCTATATTTCCCCTGAGACTAGCCAAAGTAAATTTCATGGGAATTTACTTGATATAGAATTTTGCTTGTTCACGATAACCAAGTTACAGAAGCAACCAAAGTGTCTGTGAACAAATGAATGGATCAAGAAAATGTGATATATGTATACACACACATACACACACACACACACACACACACACACACACTGGAGTAATATTCAGCCTAAAAAGAGAAGGAAATCCTGTCATTTGTGACAACATGGATGAAACTGACAGCATTATACTAAGTGAAAAAGCCAGACAGAGAAAGACAAATTACAAATTACTGCACAGTATTACTTATATGTAGAATCTAAAAACAAAACAAAATAAAACAAAACCAAGCAAATAAACAAACAAAAAACTTGAACCCATAGAAACAGAAAATAAAATAGTGATTGTTGGGAGCTAGAGGGAGGGTGGAAATTTGGAAGAGGTTGGTAAAAGGGTAGAAACTTGGTTACCAAATGAACGAGACCTGAGGAACTAATGTAAAACATGGTGACTATAGTTGATAGCACTGAATTATATAACTGAAACTTGCTAAGAGAGTAGAACTTAAATATTCTCATTAAAAAAGGTAAATATGTGAGGTTATGGATCTGTTAATTAAGTCGATGGGGGGAATTCTTTACAATATATACATGTCAAATTCTCACATTGTACATTTTAAATATCTGACAATTTTGTCAATTATATATCAATAATGCTAAAAAAGAGAAAAATTAGATTGTGGGACCCTAAAACAAAAAGAAAAGAAAAAAGAAACTTTGTTTTGACTCCTTCTAATAAAAGGGACTTAAACATTACCTTCTATTTATGACAATTATTTTTATTTTCCAGTCCTTATATATTTTATTTTCCTTGACTTAATTCATTTTCCAAGATTTCTAGTACCTTGCTGAATTGAAATGGTGATAGTGGGTATCTCTGTCTCAATCCCAATAAACTGTTTTCTTTATTAAACTTTTATTTTGTTTGTAGCTATAACAATGTTTTTTGCCTTAAAGCATGCTTAACAAAGATCTGAATAGCTACACCAACTTTCAGTGAATTTGTTTTCATGTTATAACTACGTCTATCCCTTATTTATTTTCATCATTTCTGTTTCCTTATTTTTAAAATGTATCTCTTCTAAGCAGCATATGCATGATTTATGTATGTTGTCTTTTGATTTGAGCAATTAGTCCATTTGTATTATGTTAAAATTTACATCCTCCATCTTACTCTATATTTTCTATTAAACCTATCTGTATTGTGTATTTTCTTCCCTACTTTTTCTCTATTTTGTATTCTTGAAGATTAATCAAGTAATTTATTGCAATTTACATCTCTTGACATGCCTATCAACTAAGCCTGATGCCCTACATTGTGTTCAAAACATTTGTAGTTGATGCCATAATCTCCTGAGAGCTTTTTCTTTTTTACCAGATAAAGAGTGGGGTCTTATTATCTTACACCAATCAGGGATTGAACTGAAGGGTTGATAACTTGCACTTTTGATAAGGTCGTGTTTACTTCATTCTGCGCATAAGATGCATTACTCCAGGGTTTCAAACTGACAACCTAATGTGTTCTCTTGGGTCTTAATTCTTGTCTTCTCAGCATGAAACAGGCAAAATCCCCACTGTACTCTTCAGAGCATTTTTTTGTTTATTTTTAAAATGTTCCTACCTTACATAACTTTTCAATTCAATAAGTGTTTTGAGGGGAAGACTAGCCTGCAAGAAGCTCAGTTGTCAGACACAGACCACCCAGAATTCTCTCCCGTATATTGGCCACTCAAGGTTCTGATTCTGTCTCACTATTTCTAGGAAACCTCCATAATCTGAGAAATATTAGTCTTTTCAAGTCCATCCCTCCATCTTTTTAACTTGTCAAGGTGTAAGGTATCATTTGCCCTGGTTCACGGGACACTTTCCAGGTATTAGCACTGAAATTCTCAGGTCCTGGAAAATTCCTTAGTTTTAGGCACCCTTCTAGGAAGGAAATATTTGGCTAATAACAATGAATACATTTTATTTGGCTTTTAATCTTAGCACTGAGGTGGAGCTAAATGCACAACAAAATTACCACGAAGTAACTGACACCAAACCCTGAGTTGTTTAGAATGTGTTTCAAACATTAAGAAATGAAGCTTAAGAAGAATAGAGAAAAGCCAAATGTAGTAGCATAGCGAGGGGAAGGGGGGAGATGGAATAGAAGATGATCATATTTCATTGAGAAAAATGAATATATTCAATGGTTGAAACAACTTAAATAGCTAATGGAGTTTTCTTGGTTTGGAAACTACATAAACATAGGTGGCATCTTAATTTGCTAGGGCTGTCATAACAAGGGACCACAGACTGGGTGGCTTAAAAGACAAAAATTTATTGTCTCACAATTCTGGAGGCTGAAAGTCCAAGGTCAAGATATCAAGGAAGGCTGGTTCCTTTAGACAGCTGTGAGAGAAGGACCTTTTCCTTGCCTCTCTTCATGTCTGTCTCTGTCTTAATTTCCTCCTTTCAAGGACATGAATCATATTGGATTAGAGCACATCCTAGTGACCTCATTTTAACTTAACTAATTGCATCTTCAACGACACTATTTCCAAATAAATTTACATTCTGAGATACTGGGGGTTAGGAATTTGGGGCGGGGGGGGGCGCACAATTCAACCCATAACAGGTGGCATTCCATACATGACCTGTGAGAAAGACGTAGGATAGTAACGGGCTAGAAAAAAGGTAGTTTGAGGGCTGCATTACAATAAATGTCCTTTGTCAGATATAGGTCACCTGTGTTCTTGTTTTTTTTTTTTTTTTTAGAGGAATTCCTTTATTTTTATTATTTATTTATTTATTTTTGGCTGTGTTGGGTCTTCATTTCTGTGCGAGGGCTTTCTCTAGTTGCGGCAAGCGGAGGTCACTCTTCATCGTGGTGCGTGGGCCTCTCACTATCGTGGCCTCTCTTGTTGAGGAGCACAGGCTCCAGACGCGCAGGCTCAGTAGTTGTGGCTCACGGGCCTAGTTGCTTCGCGGCATGTGGGATCTTCCCAGACCAGGGCTCGAACCTGTGTCCCCTGCATTGGCAGGCAGATTCTCAACCACTGCGCCACTAGGGAAGCCCCTGTTCTTGTTTTTTAAATGTCCAGAAAGTTGCAAGTTTGTAAAGCATTATTTAACCAGAATATTTATTGGGACTGAAAACAAGAAGAAGTAGAAGACTTTTCCAAATACAAACACATTTGTCTAAAATCTTTATATCATACCAGGATATGAGCTATAGGGAACTGGTTGACAAAAAGGGTTCTCTTGTTCCAGATCGTGAGAAAGCTGTGTTTATATTACTGCCTGCCTCTTGATATTGTAGTTACTATTTTAAATTAATAAACTTTGAAGCCATTAAAATATTCACTTAACTTTTAAAGTTTTTAATTATATTTCACAGTGATTATGTTAAATTTCTAGTGAGTTTTAAAATGCTTTAAAAGGCTATGACTTATTATATGAAATGGAAAAGATTGTATGAAACTGTTATTTGAAAAACGTTCAATTTGACTCTGATTCACTAATTTTCCAGCTCAAAAAACCTTGCATTACTTAATACGTAAGAAAGATTTTTAAGCCATTATTTTCAAGCTAATTAATTCAAAATTGCTTTAAGTTTCTACCCACCCTTCAATTTGTTAATATAGGAAATATCTTTTTCTAACAAAACTTTGTAAAATCTCCTTTAGCTTGCTAAAAGCAATTTTAAAATCAAAATTAGCAGTAAAAAATGTGACAACTATTTCCATTTTATATATGGAGAAATGGTTTCCATTTTCATGAAGAGGGAGGAAGACATTTCTATAACCCTTAAATTTTTTCTTCTCTAGGAGCAACCCTGTTTAGATTTTACAAAATGGTACTATCCACTTGTTTTGCAAAAACCTACTATAATATCATTTGACCTTCCACACAAATTTCAGGCACTTAAGCTGAAATCCATAACACTCCATCTCTGTACTAACTGCCAAATTTCTATCACACCATATGTCCAACATACGATTTGCACCTGAATTGGGAAATGTAAATGATGTTTTAATGATTTCACTTACTAAAGAATAAGGTAGATGGCAGAAAAGAAGAACAATACACATTCAATAGTCTTCTCATTTGTGATATTCTTTGAGTCATGACACTTTGCCAAAGAAAGGTTATATTCTCTAGAGTTCTTAATGAATAATCATTCAGTAATCTTAATAATCTTTAAAAATAAATATTAGGTTTAGAAAGAATTAGAAGTACACCATAATACTCTTATGAGAGATCAGCTGTAAAGCCATGTTAAATTGAGCATTGACTATCCATTTTCACTAAGATGAATATTATGATTAGATGATAACTGAAATTCCATTTGATTATTTGATGCCTCACCTTAAGCACAACACTTAAGGTGCTTTTCAAAAATGAAACACAATTTATTAATAATTCAAACACTGTATATTTACCAAAAAAATCCAACACATTCCACAAAGATACTAAAAAGTAACCCAGAATATGAGTCATGTTTTTGTTAAAATGACAAATATTCCTTGAGATAATCAAATGTTGATAATTCAGTTTTTTGTTTTCTAAATAAGTATTGAAAACCTATGTAATATGTAATTGTATACCTTATTTAAAAATATAATAGATATAAAAATATAGTGACTAATATGTTAAAATTCTATTTGAAATTAAAAGGCATTGAAAACAAAAATACATGCAATAGTTCATAAACATATTTCAACTATTTGAACAGAAATATACTGTAGATTGGAATAAGACTTACCCAACTAGTGAGGAAATAAGAGAAATATAAAGACAACTAAGAAATAACTAAGAGAAAATTAAGAAGTAATATGCTTCTTAATTAAGATGATAAACATTATGAATTTCCTAGATTATGAAGCAAAAAGTGGGAAACAGTAATGAAAAGTATAATTTTACTCTAAAATAACATGCTTTTTCATTCTTACAGCTAACAGTGGATTTCCATTCTCAATGAAACAACCAATACAAAATCTTCAGAATGTACTTGATATGAATACAGGATGTCACAGTTTACTATCACACTTGTTTTCACCAGATAAAACAGAAAAAGTAAAATAGTTATGTTTATCTGTAATATGTGTCAGTAAATAAATGGATATCTTGAAATATCCAAAGCTTTAACTGGATTTTAAATTAGTGTCACACTATCTTCAACCGTACATTTATAAAGAGACAAGTCATAGAATCATATAACTTTACACTTAAAATGTACTGTGGCAGTAATCTAATCCAGTTCTTCATTTTGTGGCAGTGGAAACTGAAGTGCACCGAGATTAGATGGCATGCCTATAGTTTCACAGAGGACAAACTGGGATCAAAATCAAGGTCATTGGGGCTTCCCTGGTGGCGCAGTGGTTAAGAATCTGCCTGCTAATACAGGGGACACGGGTTCCAGCCCTGGTCTGGGAAGATCCCACATGCCGCGGAGCAACTAGGCCCGTGAGCCACGACTACTGAGCCTGCACGTCTGGAGCCTGTGCTACGCAATGGGAGAGGCCACGACAGTGAGAGGCCCGCGCACCGCGATGCAGAGTGGACCCTGCTCGCCGGAACTGGAGAAAGCCCTCGCACAGAAACGAAGACCCAACACACCCAAAAATAAATAACTAAATAAATTAAAAAAAAAAAAATCAAGGTAATCTGACTGATGAGTCAAGAACCTCAACATAATAAAGGCCATATATGACAAACCCACAGCAAACATCATACTCAATGGTGAAAAACTGAAAGCATTTCCACTAAGATCTGGGACAAGACAAAGATGTCCACTCTCGCCACTCTTATTAAACATAGTTTTAGAAGTTGTAGCCATGGCAAATGGAGAAGAAAAAGAAATAAAAGGAATACAAATTGGAAAAAGAAGAAATAAAACTGTTACTGTTTGCAGATGACATGATACTATACATAGAAAATCCTAAAGATGCCACCAGAAAACTACTAGAACTAATTAATGAATTTGGTAAGGTTGCAGGATACAAAATTAACGCACAGAAATCTCTGGCAGTCCTATACAGTAACAATGAAAAATCAGAAAGAGAAATTAAGGAAACAATCCCATTCACTATCGCAACAAAAAGAATGAAATACCTAGGAATAAACCTACCTAAGGAGGCAAAAGTCTTGTACTCAGAAAACTATAGAACACTGATGAAAGAAATCAAAGATGACATAAACAGTTGGAGAAATATACCACGTTTTTGGATTGGAAGAATCAGTATGTGAAAATGACTATACTACCCAAAGCAATCTACAGATTCAATGAAATCCCTATCAAACTACCAATGGCATTCTTCACAGAATTAGAACAAAAAGTTTTTACAGTTTGTATGGAAACACAAAAGACCCTGAATAGCGAAAGCAATCTTGAGAAAGAAAAAACAGAGCTAGAGGAATCAGGCTCCCCAACTTCAAACTATACTACAAAGCTACAGTAATCAAGACAGGAAGGTACTGGCACAAAAACAGAAATATAGATCAATGGTACAGGATAGAAAGCGCAGAGATAAACCCACACACCTATGGTCAACTAATCTATGATGAAGGAGGCAAGGATATACAGTGGAGAAAAGACAGTCTCTTCAATAAGTGGTGCTGGGAAAACTGGACAGCTATATGTAAAAGAATGAAATTAGAACACTCCCTAACACCACACACAAAAATAAACTCAAAATGGATTAGAGACCTAAATGTAAGGCCAGACACTATAAAACTCTTAGAGGAAAACACAGGAAAAACCCTCTTTGACATAAACCACAGCAAGATCTTTTTTGACCCACCTCCTACAGCAATGAGAATAAAACCAAAAACAAACAAATGGGACCTAATTAAACTTAAAAGCTTTTGCACAGCAAAGGAAACCATAAACAAGATGAAAACACAACCCTCAGAATGGGAGAAAATATTTGAAAATGAAACAACAGACAAAAGACTAATCTCCAGAATATACAAACTCATGGAACTCAATATCAAAAAAATGAGCAAGCCAATTAGAAAATGGGTGGAGGACCTACACAAACATTTCACCAAAGAAGACATACAGATGGCCAAGAGGCACACGAAAAGATGCTCAACATCTCTAATCATTAGAGAAATGTGAATCAAAACTACAATGAGGTATCACCTCACACCAGTCAGAATGGCCATTATCAAAAAATCTAGAAACAATAAATACTGGAGAGGCTGTGGTGAAAAGGGAACCCTCCTGCGCTGCTGGTGGGAATGTAAATTGATACAGTCACTATGGAGAACAGTATGGAGGTCCCTTAAAAAACTAAAAATAGAGCTACCATATGACCCAGCAATCCCACTACTTCGCATATACCCTGAGAAAACCATAATTCAAAAAGAGACATGTACCACAATGTTCATTGCAGCACTATTTACAATAGCCAGGACATGGAACCAACATAAATGTCCATCGACACATGAATGGATAAAGAAGATGTGGCACATATATGCAATGGAATATTACTCAGCTATAAAAAGAAATGAAATTGAGTTATTTGTAGTGAGGTGGACGGACCTAGAGTCTGTCATACAGGGTGAAGTAAGTTAGAAAGAGAAAAACATATACCGTATGCTAACACATATATATGCAATCTAAAAAAAAATAAACAATGGTACTGATGAACCTAGTGGCAGGGCAAGAATAAATATGCAGACATAGAGAATGGACTTGAGGACACGGTGGGAGTAGGGGGAAGCTGGGGCGAAGTGAGAGTAGCAGCGACATATGTACACTACCAAATATAAAATAGATAGCTAGTGGGAAGCAGCTGCATAGCACAGGGAGATCAGCTCGGTGCTTTGAGATGACCTAGAGGGGTGGGATAGGGAGGGTGGGAGGGAGGCTCAAGAGGGAGGGGATATGGGGATATATGTATGCATATGGCTGATTCACTTTGTAGTACAACGGAAACTAACACAGCATTGTGAAGCAATTATACTCCAATAAAGATGCATTTAAAAAAAAAAAAAAAGAAGTAACACTAAGTTGCCTTTCTCTGACCATATAAAGCTCACTGGAAAAGGAGTTGTCATGCGTGTATCACCAAGAGCAGGAATTCTTTGAATCCTAATTAATAGCCAATATGTGATTTAATCTCCTAACAAGTAAATCTAAATATTTGTGATACAGAAATGTATCTCCGCCTACCAATTTTCCTATTCTTTTATTTTTTCTTTCATCTCTCTCTCTCACTCCTCTATTCCTTTCATTCTCCTTCCTCCCTTCCTTCCTCCCTTTCTTCCTCTCTTCCTTCCTTCCTTCCTTTCTTTTTTCCTTCTTTCCTCCTTTTCTGTCTTTCAGCAACAGATTCTACTCTTTACCACCTCACCTCAGTTTAAGCTCAGGATAGAGTTACAAAGTTGAAACCTATATTTCTTAAGACTCCATAGCAGCAAAATGCAGTTTTGTGATTCCCTTGGATCCAATTGAGAATGGCTGGTAATGTTGTATGTATTAATAACTTCCTCACCATAGTATTATTGGCAGAGTTTCTTGCCCAGGGCTTGTTTTTTGTCTTCCTTCCTGGCTGGAGAAGGTAGTGGTATGGAAGCAAATCATGGATTGCAATCAATTATCCCTTCTATTATTGAAATATTTTGTAGTGTAGCATATGAATATTGTAGTTTTCAAGCTGTGATAAACATTCACACTTTTATTGAGAATTTTTGAATCATTAATTGAATCTAATAGAATCCTTTAAAAGATACAGAAATTTAAAACTGGATTAAAGAGAGTTTATGACCAAATACTTTGTTCAGCGTCTTTTCTATGCATTGTTAACAGAAGCACATAATGAGATTCAAGTTTTATCAAAATGCCCACATGAGTTAAAGTCAATTTTACATTGACATGTTTTGTTAATTTTCATAAATATTTTTATTTACAAAATATCTTTAAAAACATATGTGCATATTTACTGGCATTATTTTTGGGAATAGAGATATATGCTATAAGCAATCTACCAATTTTTACCTAGCAGAGAGTAGAATCAGTATATCTGATTAGAAGAATGAAAGGATAAGTAAAGTCAGAATCCAGTCCCAGGTCAGAAATAGACCAATACAACCATGGAGCCCTACATAACTTTAAGAAGGATACAAAAAAATACCTTTCTAGGGATTAATATGTGTCAAGCACCATTGTAAACAAAATATATGAATTAACTAGTTCACTTAATTTTCATAATATGCTATAAAAATATTTTCATTATCATTATTATTTTTATTAATTTGTGGATAAGGATATTAATGTCCACGGTATGAACATAGTAAATATTAGCACTGGACTCAAATCCAGACAATCTGACTTCAGGTCATCTACTTTTAGCCACCGTCTTGAAAAGCCTCCCATGATGTTAAGTGGCATCCAAGACATTAGTAATCATGTGTCTGCAGCTGGGAAACCAAGAGAGAACATTGGCACCGGCTGCTGCCTCTCCTGTTATACTCAGCAGCCAGTCCCAAGTTTTCAAATTGAACAACTGGTATTTCAGTATGGACAGGTCACTTTGAGGGTCCCATCCTTGTGACTTCCAAAGTTAGAGAGTCTTACTGAGACAAGAGGCTGCAAAATCATTCCCTATCGAAAAAGTGATTGTACTTCAGCAGCGGGAACGATAGCAGAGATGCATATACAAGCACTACAATTTAAAATCAACACATTTTGTTAAAATATCTTAAACTAATTGAAAGGTATTTCAGGGAAGTAGCCCAGTGTTGCATGGATACAGGCTAGATGCTAAATCAGCATCACAGGGAACCTTGCCCTGTGTCTGCTCATTCTCCATATTAGGCCCGAATCACTAAGTTTAGACACTCTTATCCACAAGCATGACCTTCCTGCTGAGATTTAAAATAGAAAGAAAAGCACTCAGAAAATGTTCCAGCTTAATCAGTAATACTCTGGAAAGCTAGCCAACATGTATACCCATCATCCATCTGGGCAAAAGGCTTTACAGCTTTTAGACAATAAATGACTCACTCTGCAAAGCTCTTTTCAGACTAATGGTGGCTCTAATTTCTCTATTAGATGGACCAGGGTATTAGGGAGGCAAATCTTTGCTATTATGCTCCCAGAGAATGAACTCCCCCAAAGCATAGATGAGTGTAATAGCTGATAAAACCTTGAAAAATGCAAGGTTAAAACTGTGTTTATCTGCACCATGCCATCTGTATCTCCTAACAGCTTGAACAGGAAGGATTTGTTCCTTAATCATTATTAGTTTTGCTAAAACTTGTCCTTGTTTCGTGCTACCCTGAGGAAATAAATGGCATTGTAAAAATGAGACCGCACTTATTATGACCTAAACTATGGACCACTTTTTCAAAAGTAATTTGGTCATTTGACATCATATACCTCCCAGTGAGAATAAATAGAAATAATGTCTTTTTGTTCTTTTCAAGTTCAACTTGCCCTTCTTGTCAGCTTTCCTTTCAGGTTCTTTTTGATCCAGTTATTTGTATCATGATTTGTTTATATTAAATAAACCTCTTCTCAAAATATTCCTGAACTTATTTGTCAAATTTAATATTTTATGATTTTATTAACATAAATGTGTTATGTGTTGTGTGTTATATGTTAGAAGTCACAATATAAGTTTTCTCTTGAGAAATACTAACTTGAAGAGGGCTGAGGGGTACTTCTGGGTTCTGGGAGTATTCTACTTTTTGGTATTGGTGCTGATTATGCAGCTGTGTTTCACTGTGTAAAAATTCACCAAGCCCTACACTTATGATATGCTACCTTTTCTCTGTAAATATATTTCAATAACATTTACCAAAAATGATGGTCTATTTAATAAAATTTAGTAATACCGTACCAAGAACATCAATTCAATAAAAGTTAATAGCATTTGGCAAGAGGCATCTTTTTTCTGAGGAAGGCAGAAATGGTACAGTACATCTAAGATTTGCTTTTAAAGAAATTACAAAGCACTACACCATCTTAGTTATCTCCAACTAAATTGATACGTTAGAATAAGAAAAAAAATTTAAGCTATAATTTTTACTTCTCAAAATAAGCTGTCATAATGTGTCATAATGTGTTCTGGATGTTATGCTTACACGCTAGCAGCTATACTTCTACTAAATTATGATGGAGCGAATACAAAAGCTTTATATATCCCATGGATGCACATGAGAAAAGTTAAAGTAGTACCACTGCAATACATATCTGGTTGTGGAGCATCTCTGCTATGATTAGACTTCATTTGTGGTGCATAATATAAAAAATTTAGTTTTCAACATTCAGCAACATGAGAAACTCTGAAAGGCATAGTCCCAAAGTGCTTTTACCTTGACTAAGAAAGAGACTGCTCTCAACCTTACAGTGCTGTTTGAAAAGCAATACATTCTTTCTTTATTCAGTACAAGAGTGGCATTATTAAAAATGAATTAAATCTCCCAAATTATCTAGTCCAGTGTTTTGTTAATATGACAGATTACCTGGGGTGCTTGTTAAAAATGCATAAGTTTCTGGGACCCGTCATGGACTTCAAAACACAGTATTTGAAGAAGTGAGAAAGAAACCATAAAATGAGTAAGAAAAATTTCAGATATTATATTAATCAAGAAAGTTAGAGGAAAACTTATTTAGATATTCAAGTGTTCTAAATTTCTCTTATCAATTCACTGGGAGGAAGAAAATTCCCCAAATCAGGAATTTGTCTACCCAAAGATATTTTGAAGATGAATAATTCTCCCTGGCAGGGCAAGATATTTGATAGTCTCTGCACATACTTACATAATTGTTAACAAAGTGATAGTCTGAAGATTGGGTAATATCAGGAGCAATTCATGGGGAAGTTGTATTAGTTATAAAGATACATTGGATAAATAATTTTCATCAATGAAGTAATGGGTCCAAGTGAAAAGCTTACTTAAATATGATAATGTGATTAAAAGGTCCAAATTAGCTTCTCTGTCGAAGGAGTAAATAAAATTTATAATCACTTTAATGATAATCTGCTGCAAAATACTTAATATAAAGTAAATAACTAATTACAGAAGCTGGACTTGAGGAATTAAACTAGAGAAGAGTGTAGAGGTTCCCATTTCCTTGCATTTCATAGTGTGGTAATTATTAGTACTGTTTTCTAATGTTTCAGTCTTCACTCCCCTCCCAGGCATATGGTAGAATTGCACTCTCTTGCCCCACTAATCACCTGAAGGAAAAGCCCTTCCTCGCCCCCTCCCCATGTGCTGACTCATGCTATAAGTAAGTGAAAGATAAACCTTTCTTCAATTAGCAGAGATTTTTACGTTCATTATTACTGCAGGATAACTTGGCCCAGACTTAGTCATACACATAAAGAAATGTCTAATGTTCGTAAATGAAGAAGCAGAGGCTTAGTAGGTACGTTATACTAAGTTAAAAATGTAATTTAATAATGACCTAAAAATGATGATATCACTAACCAAAAAAAATTCTTAAGTGTAAGGGGGGGAGGCTAGATAATTTTGTACTTATATTGTTAAATGAAAGGCTCCCAACTTGTTCACACCTCCCTTTATCTACATACTTAGACACTAACCTCTATACCAACTCTGGTCTTAGCTATGCAATGCATTTTGTAATGCAAAGAATTGTTGCAAATATGAAACATACACATGAAAATGCTGGTGTATTTGAGCTTAATTTTGTTTTAATTGCTCTTGGAAACCTGACGACATGTGAAAAAGCCAAGATAGCCTGGTGGTTGATGAGCAACACATGGGCCCAGTCCATTGACCCAGCTGACAGGCAACCAACTGCACGACAGTAGAGTGAGACCACCAGGACCAATGTTTGAGCAAGCCTACCTAGGCCCAGTCCATCCCAGAGACTCTGTGCTTTAAAATCACGAGCTGAATAAGTGGCTGTTGTTTTAAGCCAACTGAGTTTTGGGGATAATTGGTTACACAGGAAAAACTAACCCTTACAGATATTGGTAGCAAAGGGCTATAGCATTCATCATGTGTGTCAAATTTGCTAAATGACTGTTACTACATCAATCTACAACTACCAAAAATGAGGGAAAAGGTTCAGGCTGTTAACAGTTCCATGCAGTATGAAAATACACTTAACTTTGGCAGAGTTTATACTCTCCCCTTGTTCTCTTGCTTTACTCTGGGCAAGTTTAAGGGGAAAATGTATGCTGCTGTTAGTGCCACTGCTGTGTGTGTTGAGTCACTGTTGTTATGCTGGTCAGGTGCAGAGGAAGCTTAGGCACTGAGGTATTGAATGATCTGAGGCATATATTCTAGATAACAGTTTAGTTCCTCTTTCAGGCTCATTTGCTTTTTCATTTTTGTTGAAAAATTCCAATTGTAAATATGGGCATGCCTCATTTTATTGTGCTTCGATTTATTAGGCTTAGCAGACACTGCATTTTTTACAAATTGAAGGTTTGTGGCAACCCTGCATTGAGCAAGTCTATGAGGGCCATTTTTCCTACAGTGTTTGCTTTGTGTCTCTGTGTCACATTTTGGTAATTCTCACAATATTTCAAAGTTTTCATTATTAGTATATTTGTTATGGTGATCCGTGATCAGTGATCCTTGATGTTACTACTGCAAAAAGATTATAACACACTGAAGGCTCAAATTATGGTTAGCAGTTTTGAGCAATAAAGTAATTTTAAATTAAGGTATTTGCTTTTTTTAAGATATAATGCTATTGCACACTTAATGGACTAAGCTATAGTGTAAACATCATTTTTATATGCACTGGGAAACAAAGAAATTCATGTGACTTGCTTTATTGTGATATTTGCTCTATTGCAGTGGTCTGGAACAAAACCCACAATATCTCCAAGATATGCCTGTAAATATTTAAATAATTTTGTGAAAAAATATATAGCATTACAGATAGTGGTAGCAAAGTGCTGAACCTAGTAGTGGTGGAGCCTGGAAAGCAGCAAAGAAATTATTAGCAGAGGTTGGAAAATGACAAGTACACAGCCATGGAAAAATGGAAGAATGGTGAATCATGTCATACAATTACAAAATAATTTACAAAACTGTCCTATGCAGTACCTTGTAAGACAGAAAATGAACCATACCCAAACTTGGCAAGCTAATTTATAATCCAAATGTAAAGTGTCTGCTGGAGTTTAACTATCTATGGTAAGATATAGAAAGAGAGAAATAACTAGATAAAGAACTGTTAAACTCACAAGCAAAATGCAGAGGTAACATGGAGGAGCTAGAGCTTGCTATTTTGGTAAGTAAAATTGTTTCTCATCTCTTGGATTCTGAGGCGATAAAAAAAATTCTGAAAGTCAAACAAGGCCTGGAAACAAAGATCAAATTAGTGGTATGGCTAGAAGACACTTTATTAAGACTTCTGAATTATTTCAAGTGCTAACTAATATACACCCTCAAATAGACAAAAGAAATTCTAAGAATCATAAAGTCATGGTCCCAGAGAAGTTAAAACTAAAAGTAGCAGTGTCTATTTACAGAGAAGCATGTTTGGGAAAAAATTGCCTATGTGGCTGCCATCAAATGGAGTGCATTATAAATTATATGTAGAAGGATATGACATTCTTAGGGTTGTTGTGGTTCCAACCTAAAGGACCAACAACTTGGACTTAAAGGGACTGAATTTGCTTCAATTGTAAAAAGGCCTCTGGGAACATTCAATGGGCAGAAATCTGGTTGAAAAAACTACTCCAGTGCAAAATGAGGCCAAGTCTTCTGGAAAAGTGAGGATGTCTCAGAGTGGAGCTGAGAGTTCAGAAAGTAGAGACAAAAGAAAAAAAAAAAAAAGAGAGAGAGAGAGAACATTGGACAACTCCAGAAATCAGACAAAATAAACTGGGAAGTCACTCCTAGGAATCAGAGGGATTTAGATATTATGAAGGACGAGTGGTCGCTATGTGCCTTCAGTTTTACCCCTTTGAGGGTATCTTTTGAAGTAATTGTCTTCTGTATTGCCACAGTATAGTTCATATATCTCTGAATTTCAAAATAAACAAACAAAAAACTTGCTTCCAAGGAGCCACCATGAGACATGATATAGAACAAGAGATCCTAGACTTTGATCCTGATTCTGTGATTAGATAAGACTTCTAGGGTTTTGAGAAGATATGAGAGCATTTTGCCTGAAGGAGGAATACCATACCTATTGGGTCCTTTGGGAGGCAGGTGTTGAAATGGAGTTAGATGTGCAAAAGATTTATGAGGAGAAACATCTGTAAAAAGAAAAGGAAGGAGCCCAAATTGGGAAAAGATAGCTGTCAGACTACTATGCAGATCTGACAAAGTCTCTGCCAGTCCACAGCGAGCTCCTGCGCAAAGATGACTCATTAATGAAGTCTAGCATTGGACAGAAACAGTTAACCCTTTACTGCAGTCTTGCTCAGTCAATGGCTTGGGACCCCCAAGAAAAGCAAGACCTCAGCTCAAAAGCAGAAGAGGTAGTGAAGGAGTTAACAGCTAGATACTAGAGGCTAACCATATTCCTCCCAGCTGAACAAATAATCTTTTCCTCAAAGGGAATCTGAGCTCTAAGTCAGTTTCAGCTGTGAATAATAAGGTCAGAGGATAGAAATAAATTGTTGTAGTTATGGCCCTTGGTTTGTTCCCAACTATCTGCATCTACACTCTCAGGTAGTAATCCTTCCTCACTGGCTCTTTGACCTTTTCAGTTTTGACCTATGGGACAAAAGCAAAGGCTTGAAAAGGGCATGCCCATTGGAGCTTGCTTTCTTGCTGCTCTAAAACCCTGATAAGATATAAATAATCATGGGCCAGCATGCTGGACAGGCTAGCCTGAAGCCCAGTTATGACTATTACCTGTCCAAAAGCTAGCTAAATGTCAGACATGAGATCAAGACAACCTGTGGATAGACAATCTCCCACCCACCCATCCCCACTTTCCCATCCCTCCTATCCTACTAATCTGCCAACTGATGACCAATACAGGAGAAAGTTATTGAGTGGTTTATTATGCAGCCAAAGTTAACTGAAATGGTAAGAAAACTTCTCAACATACATGGTGAGGAAAGAATAAGGAGACAAGAAAAATCAATATAAAATAGAGGTATTATAATATTATTTAATTGTTCATTATATGAGTATAATCTTATACAGTTATATAATTATAAATAATTATAAAATTATAATTAATAATATAACAAAATCAAATATATGCTTATAATTACATAATTGTAATTCATAATATGGAATATATAATAATATAATATTATTAAAAGTAATGAGACAATCCATCCTAATTATTTAAAATAGAAATCCTACAAAGCTACAGTAATCAAAACAAGATGGTACTGGCACAAAAACAGACATGTAGATCAATGAAACAGAATAGAGAGCCCAGAAATGAACACACACTGTATGGGCAATTAACCTAGGGCAAAGGAGACAAGAATATACAATTGGGAAAAGACAGTCTCTTCAAAAAATGATGTTAGGAAAGCTGAACAGCTACATGCAAAAGAATCAAAGTGGACTACTCTCTTGTACCATGCACAAAAATAAGTTCAAAATGGATTAAAGACTTAAATGTAAGACCTGAAGCCATAAAACTTCTAGAAGAAAGCATAGGAAGTACACTCTTTGATATTGGTCTTAGTAATACTTTTATGGATATGTCTCCTCAGCCAAGGAAACAAAGGACAAAATAAACAAATGGGACACCAAACTAAAAAGCTGAATAGGAGAAGATATTTGCAATCTATATATCCAATAAGCAGTTAATATCTAAAATATACAAAGAATTAATACAACTTAACATCAAAAAGGCAAACAACTCAATTAAAAAATGGGCAGAGGATCTGAATAGACATTTTTTCAAAGATGACATACAGATGGCTTACTGGCACATGAAAAGATGCTCAACATCACTAATCATCAAGGAAATGCAAATCAAAACCACAGTGAGATATTGCCTCATACTGGTCAGAATGGCTATTATCAAAAAGACAACAAATAACAAGGTTTGAGGAGAATGTGGAGAAAAGGGAACCCTTGTGCACTGTTGGTGGAAATGTAAACTGGTCCAGTCACTATGAAAAATAGTATGGAGATTCCTCAAAAACTTAAAAATATAACTACTCAATGCTACTACTGGGTATTTACCCAAAGAAAATGAAAACACTAGTTAGAAAAGATATATGCACCATTACATTCATTGCAGCATTATTTACAATAGCCAAGGTATGGAAGCAACCTAAGTACCCATCAATAGATGAGTGGATAAAAAAGATGTGGTGTATATATACAGAGGAATATTATTCATCCATAAAAAACAATGATATCTTGCCATATGCAACAGCATGAATGGACTTGGAGGGTATTATGCTAAGTGAAATAAGCCAGACAAAGAAAAACAAATAGTGTATGATTTCACTCCTATATGGAATCTAAAAAAACAAAACAAAACAAATGAACAAATGTAACAGAAACAGAGTTACAGATACAAAGAACAAACAGGTGGTTGCCAAAGGGAAGGTAGGTGGGGGGAGGAAAGTAATAGGTGAAGGAGATTAAGAGGTACAAACTTTCAGTTGCAAAATAAATGGGTCACAGGTATGAAATGTACATTGTGGGGATTTAAAAAAAAAGAAAAAAAGATAAAAACAAATAAATGCCGGGCTAACTTCATAGGAAAAAATTCTAAAAATTATTTACTTGTGAGCAGTGGGGAGGGAATGGGAAGGGGTTACTATGTAAGATATTCTTCACTTTATTCATGTTTGTGTCATTTGAATATTTACTTTCTTGAATATGAATCATGTTTATAATAAATACTCTCACAAGCAAAAATAGAATACAATTCTCTTCACTGATTTAAATACAAGGGATATATTAAACATTTGGTTGGTGGAAAGGTAAATAATTTAAGTGTGTAATTTAAAACATTTTATATTGAAACAGCGGTATAACATGGAACAGAACACAAAATCTGCATTAGTTTTTATAGTGACATTGAGATATAATTGATGTAAAATAAACTACACATATCTAAAATGTACAATTTGATGTGTTTAAACACATGTATATACCCAAGAAACTCTCACCACTATCAAGAAAATTAACACTTCAACTTGAAAAGTTTCTTTGCACACCCTTGTAATCAATCTCACCCCCTTCCACACCACCCCTAGGCAATAAGTAGTCTGCTCTCTGTGATTATGGATTAGTTTACATTTCTAGAATTTTATATAAATGGAATCATAGAATATGTATACAATTTTCATGTGTCCTTTTCAATCATAATCATTATTTCGAGGTTTAGCCATGTTGTTGCATATATCAATACTTTTTTTACATGTTATGAAGTAAAATTTCATTGTATGGATATATAAGAGTTTTCTTATTCATTAATCTAGCCGTAGACACTTGGGGCTTTCCATATTTGGTTATTGTAAATAAAGCTGCTATAAATATGTATTTGCAAGTCATGAGCATATTCTTTGATGACCAGAAGGAAGTGGCCATCAATGATCTAAATAAAGAACATTACAAGCAGATGTAATGGATCTTAATATGCAGGGGTTAGAGAAAGTAAGCAATTTGTGTTAGAACATATGAATTCAGTGGAGGATGGCCAATTTTAGTTTAATAATGTTTTTGCTGTCATAATGTTTGGTATCAAACAACTCAATATCTCAGTAGTGGACAATTCATATTTTTTCCCTCATGAAAAACAAAATCTAACAACATCTCCTGGGCTTGGCTGAACTTGGCTCCAGACCGCAGCTCAGGTTCAATTTGGTTCTATCTTCAGCCTTGTACCCACAACTTTCCAGGGCATGTTTTCTTATGATGGAGGTCAAAACTACTAGAAGCTAAGCATTTCCATGCAAACATTTGGTTTGCACATATTTGGTTGTTCTTGGTGTATATTACATTCGCTCATTCCCATTGCTCAAAGGGAGACAAATGGCCATATTCAAACTGAGTGGGTCACAAGGCAAAGATGTCAGGGAATAATGCATTAATCATCAGTAATCCAATCTATCACAGGAGTTTAAAAAGAAAAGCAGGGACCAGTTACTGTAGGCCTTGGTGAGCCAGTGTAAATATTTTGCATAATACTCTAAGGATTTTAAGCGGGAGCATGCTGTGATCTGACTAATTTTTTACAAGGATCCCTTGGACTGCCATTTGGAGAATGGATTACAGCAATATTATTAACTACATAAATCAAGTAGTTAGACCAACTGGGAAGTGATTGCAGGAGTCTGGATTAGCCATGGGTGACTTGGCCTAGAAAGGTGTCCTGGTTACTCACCATTTCCTCCCAGGTCATTTGCCACCCTCCTCTGCCCTACTCTGTGGCCGAGGATGCCATCTCCTATAGACTGCATCACACAGGCTTCACTGCTTGCTCTCTTTCCATTGCGTTTGCCAAAGAGACCTCAACATGGTAAAGGAATGCACAACGAGATAACAGTAAAGTTATTTCTTCCCACTGCTCTCTCTCTGCTTCTTTACAGATGTAAGAGATGTGTTGACTGCAGCTCCTTCCTGCTGGGCAGCCCCTATTTCAAGAATCTGGCTCTAAGCGGGTTTCAGAGCATTTTTTCCTCTTGACAATACAAGCGTGGGTATGTAATAGCAACTTGCTGTCGCTAGTCCTGGTTGTCCCAATATCTCTTATAACCTTCTTTAATTCTGTTCAACACCCTGAAATTGTTCCTTTATTCTCTCACTTTTAACCTGTTTAAGTGGATTTCTCTTCCTTTTCAGGACCCAGACAAGTAGGTGATAATTATGAAATAGAAAAAAAGTGGGCCCCTTTGGGATATTTAGAGGTAGAATCAACATAAATGACAGACGGATTGGAAGTTAAAGAGTAAGGGAAAGAAAAAAATCAAAGATAACACCTAGAGTTCTTAACCTTTGGATTGATGGTAATGACTTTAATGAAATGGAATAGACTATAAAAGGAATGCTTATTGCCAAATATATGTGAGATGCTTATTAGATATCTATATGTAGATGTCAAGTAGCAAGTGGATAAATGAGTTCCTGGTGAGTCACTGGCAGATCAATAGCATTAAATCCGGAGTCTCTAAAAGCCATCAATCTGGTAGAAGGATAAAGGAAACCCCTGAGAGAGACCTGGACTATTTTAACCTATAGAAAAGGAGACGCTAGCAAAAGAGTCTGAGAAGCAGATGATTATAAAGTACTCAGAAAAATAGAAGAGCATGGTATCATGGAAGGAAACAGAAAAGTTTATCAAGGATAGTTAATCAACTATGTATGTTGAGATATCAAATACAGAGAAAAGATAATTGAGTTAGTCAAGATGAAATTCACTGGTGACCATGACAAGGGCAGTCTCATTGGAGGTTAAAGGAATACAGCCCAATGTAGTGAACTATATATATATAGTTTCATTTTGAAAGGAACATAGAAACTGCTTTAGAGAGAGGTGAACCATTATGAGATGTTTGTGTTTATCTTTTGGATGGTTGGTTGTTCTGTTTTGTTCGTTTAAGACAGGACATGCCAGAGCATGTTTGTAAACTGGAGCGCAAGTTCCAGAAGAAAGAAATCTGATGACATCAAATATAGAGGGTAATGTTAGGAGTAAAATTCATGAGAAAGCAAAGGATGGGCATTTAATACAAGTAGTGTTATTTATTATTAACATAGATGGGCAGCCAAGGTGTATGAGAACAAATGCATATAAACTGGTAGTTTTGGTTGTAGGAAGATAAGGAAAACATTGTATGTTTGCTTCTCTATTTTAAAATAGAGAAGAATAAAAATGTAAGTTTAGAAAGGGATGTTAGGGGAGGAAACATAGGAAGTTTAAGAAGAGAGAAGGTAAGAAACTTCGTTTTCACCTATAGACTAAACTTCTAGAGCCTTAAAATAGACATTTTCTTTTTTTGAAGTAATTGGAGTAAATTGTTGAAAATTTTTGAAAAGAAGTAGTAAAGCAGAAAGATATTTGGATTTCAATCCAAGGGCTCTTACTAAATGCACGAATTTGGGCAGACTATATAACCATTTTCAGTCCCAACTTTTCTATCTATTAAACATTAATTGTTTTTCATCCTACATTCATTATGAAGGTTAGTCAAGACTGGATATCAACATCAATAGTGCCTCATGACACCTCGAAATTTGTATACTAAAGTCCCATGTTCCTTTATGAAAATTGGACTTATGTGAGTAGTTTTGAACAAAGTGAGTCATTGATTTTTATAAAATTTTTCTTACCAGTATGAGTTAAAAAGTAAAGTAATGCACTGTGAAAACCTGGGAATCTGCAGACCTAACAGGGAAAGCGATAGTGTTTATTTTGGTGGGAGCGTCTTCTCAGATTCTTGAATTGGAAGTGAGAAAAGGGAAGTGTTCCTCTTACTCTCTCTCATCTTTGATTCACCTTCCCCCTTTCCTCCCACAGTTATTTGTTTTTCCTTTTTTTCTTTTTCTGCTGAATATTCTGTATGAGTTTGCTCCTTTTAGAAGATCAGTGGAGTGGTTGGTGTGCATATAATTAGCAGAAACACATTATTTTCATTTGCTTCCTCAAACTCCAGCTCTCGGTGGCTCCCTATGGATGCTGAAGTAGCAGAAGGAGATTACAGCTAGTTACCTGGAAACGTCTTGATTGGGTTCACTACTACCTGAGGGCACGTAAGGTCTCAGAGAGCAATAAGGAGAGTATCAAAGCACCAATGAGACTGTAAAGACCTGTGAAACAAGAAATTGGCCCAAATCGTTCATTTACTTGCTACTCAGCCCAATTCCCTGTTTTCTACTCTGCCCAATGTCCTATCAGTTTGAGTAATGAGGCTAAAAACCAACACAAGATTAATTACTCTAAGCCAAGTGAGTTTTAGGCTGGAAGCAGCTTTAAATAGATTAACCACCAACTTCATAATAGGTGGCATAGAGGATTGGGGAATGAATAGAAAGTAATGCACAAAGAAGAAAACTTATACCAATCTCATTTTCAGGTAATATAAAAAATGAATATAAATATCCACAAAAATTAATACGAGATATATAATATTTTCATTTGATAGGTAAACTTAGGTTTGGAAAAGATCTAGGATCACAGAGTTTACTGAATGGCAGTGCTAGTACTCAAACCCAATTTTTCTACCTTACTTTAGCCCAGATAATTAAGTATCTTGCTAAAAACTCACTAGTCAAATTCTAAACGAGCGATAGGAAAAGCTCTGAGATGAATTAGAAATTGTTTTACTTTCATATACAAGTTTTACATAAGAAAATTCAATAAATATTTCATAGAATTTGTAGAACAAATGTTGATAAATTAATAAGTTATATAAACTCAAAATAATTTTCAGGAGATAATTTATAATGTTTAATAACATTTTATGGACAAATAATCTTTACAAATAACTCCATGTTGACCTACTTTGGCTACAAGAAGTTATATGTTTCAATTTGTATTAATTATCCTTTATTCTTCTATAAACATAATTGCTTAACTCTGGGCATTTCCCCCACCCTCCTTCCCCCCCACCCAAAATGAAAGAAAATTATTCAAAGCAACCAGAGTCTTTTGAATTATTGATTGTTGCACACCATGACACAGAGCTTAATGTGAATTAAGCCCATGCTGCTAAATTTTCAATTAATGCTCTACTAAGCTAAATAAATCAGAGCCTCTAGATACAGTACACAGGAAGCTATGAGATTATATTGTTGCACTTGCTCTACAGGTTGTTTCTCTGTAGAAGGTTTTACAGGAAATTAAGGTTTTACAGGAAATTAAAGTAACTGTGACAAAATTGTTTGTTTCAGTAAATAAATTTACCACTTACTCTTTATGCCAAGAACTTGGAAACTCAATTGTCAAAATTATACTGGTAGTAAAATGGCCAGTAGTGGCATTTTTTGTCATATTCAACAATAATAGTTCTCATATTTCTGTTGAGTTTGTCTCTCTTATACGTATCTAATAAAATTTCTCATGGTATTATTCAAAACCTTTACTTATTTTTAATTGAGGTATAATTAACATATAATATTATATTAGTTTCAGGTGTAAAACATAATGATTTGATATTTGTATACTTTGGAAATTGATCATGAAAATAAGTCAACACTTATTATCTTACATAGTTCCAAAAAATTTTATTTCCTGTAGTAGGAACTTCTAATATCTACTCCCTTGTCAACTTTCAAATATGCAGTACAGTATTACTAACTATAGTCACCATGTACATTATATCCCCCATGACTCATTTATTTTATAACTGAAAGTTTGTGCCTTTTGACCCTTTCACCCTACTTGTTTTTTCATGGTAACACTTATATAGTGCTTATATACTGCACTATGTGCAGGCAATATTCTAAATATTTTTACTAATATTCATTTGTTTATTCCCAAGTCTTAATTGAGGTCCTCCAAGTAGCAGCCACCATGATATGATGAGATGTGAAAGCCATTTATGATGGGAAATGTTCTGTGTAGGATAAACGTGAGGAAGCAGCAGTATGTAAGAGAAGCCTTCAGAATCCAAAGCAGGTATGGCATCTGAGAAAGGAGAGGGGAAAGGAAGGATACTGTGGCAGGGAGAGTCTCAGACTACAGCACAGCACTAGGAAAGATTCCACAAGGTTGATGGTAGTCCCTGAGCCAAAGTTACCAGTGAGTGAAGCCCTGAATCCTTCAGGAAAAGGTGGGCACTAGAACCCCTGCCGTGGTCAGTCATTGACTGGAAGCATCCTGGGAGAAGGATGGCTTCAATGCAAATATATTGATGGATCCAGAGGGTGGCATCTGGGGAAAACAGTCAACTTTGCTGCTCCTTGCTGCCAGTTTTATGAAGGAGATCTGAGCACTGCAGTTCCATGCCTGCCACTACTTACAACAACCCTATGAGGTATGTATTACTATAGCTCCATTCTAATTATAAGAAAACAGAGAAATAGAGGTTAATTAAAGCATCCAAGGCCATATCTCAACGTCAAATCAAGGTACACAAATTTTCTTCATTTGTTATGTGATTGTTTCATACATTATCTGACAAAATTACACATCCTACATATCTCTTTTGGCTAATTAAGTAATTTATGACATCACCAGATAAGTCTACTACTGTATATTGACAGAATATTTGATCTCCATGTGATCTGTTTTTAAATTCTCCCTCAGTAGAAATTGCACTAAGCAACAGAGATTAGGAAGGTTAAAAAATAGATGGAAATATTAGAAGCTGCCTGCAATAATAAATAAAAATTCTAAAGAAATTCAGAGAGATTAAGACTCACTTTTTCATTAATTTTCATCTGCCCTTTTATATCAATGTAATAGTGACAACATTAGGTAAAGGAAAAATTTAGACGCTATGACACTAAAATATTCCCAGGCTTGCTAAAATAAACAAATAGGGTCATCTGTCAAGGCCAATATCCTGTGATCTAAATGTTAATTTTTATTTTGTTAAATTTCACCCCCTCAAAATCTGTGAATACTCTTTGCAATAGGAAAACACGGTAACCAAGATTCTAAGCAAGGTAGCAGACTGTCAAACAGGGCGCTAATCTCCCCTTGAACATTTGTCTTAGCTCTCTAGATTTCCAGTTTCTCATCAATCCACAAGAGAAGCTGGATCCTATCAGAAAAGTGAATAAAGGATCATCAAGGTCACCTGAGACTCTATTAAAAAATAAATAAATAACAGGTTTCCTGGCCCAAATAAAGAGAATCAGATTAAGTAAAACAGAGTTAGGCCAGGGAATTTTCTAAAAGTGCATTACAATAGGTTGGGAATCACTGAACTAGATGACCTGTAGTTATAAAACTCTTTTTAAAAACTCTCTACTTAATTAATGTTAACATTAAAAAACTCCTTGATAAAAATGTTTGCATTTGATTAAAGTTATCACAAATTTTTTCATCTATAGAGATCAAGAGCACACAAAAAATATTGCAATAATTTTTTAGCTAAATATCACTTAATGCAAATGTAAATTAGAAACATAAGCCAACTGCTTAGTAGGATACTTCAATTTTTTGGATCAAAATTTAATTATATATATAAAATATATATAACATATATATTGTATACAACGATATGTTAATCAGTTATCAGTAGAAACACTTGCCATCTATTAGAGACAGAATTTCATATAATTACTTGAATGGAAAATTTTTTCAAGTAGATAGTCTGTGCATTTTGAGCCCAGCCTTCTACAATACAGTCTACAATTTCAGTTGAATGATGTTTTTAAGTTCCTCTATTTTCATATATCAGCAGTAGATTACCACTTCATGTTACAATTACTGTGCTTATCTGTAAACGAAATTCAAAAATATCATGTGAACATAATGTGCTGTCAGCACAAGCAGAGACATAACTACTGCTTCTATCACACCTTATGTCAACATGCTCATTCATAATAATAAAAAATACATCCTCTGGGACATAATTTGATTAAACCTTATCAGAGCAACTAACATTTCCCATTTGTGTGTAACATTTAAAACACTCCAAAAGCTTACAAGCTGATCTGCATAGCAGTGAAGTGCATTATGGCAGCATTTTTCAACATACATAAACAAGACACTAAGTTCTATTCTTGTCTTTGCTGCTATCTTCATGCAACATTGCAGGTGTGCAGCAAAAAAAAAAAAAAAAAAAATGTAGTGTTTTGTTAATGTTGCTGTTGTTTTGAAACTCATACAGTCACTGTTTAAAGCCTCCCAAGTAGATAGCTTAATTTAAGTATACGGAATAACTTAATCCTGCTTCCCACTGCTACCACCACTAGCTCCTGCCCAAACACATAGGCTTCATATTATTTTAATCCAGAGTTTATCACTCTCTTATAGAAAGGTCATTAGAAACATTGCTGTTGTGCTAACTAACTACTAATTAGCTAATTGCTCTACTCAATTCTAAACTCAGGAAGAACTCTGGAGTGAATTGAGGATGAAAGAGACACATGAAGACACATGTCATCCTTCTAGGGATTGTAAGGGAAATATTTTTAAAATGACATTTGAATTTGCATTATACAATTAACTGAGCAATTTATAATCTTTGCAATAAATCAAGCAGTATAAATATACATAAGGAAAAACACAGTGTTTTTATCTTCACCTCATTTCTTTGTTATCTTAACCCCATTCCAGTTCCATCTCTCTGGAATAGTCAATATTAACTATTGAGCATGTGCTCTGCCACACCTTTATCTATGTTCTTTATAGATGTAGAGATTTTGAGGTTTACATATGTATTTGAATACAAATTACACACTGTTCAGTAACTTGCTTTTTTTCACTTAACCTCTTCTCTCTCTTCTCTCTTTTTCTCTTTTTTCTTCCTTTAATTTTCCTATGACTGCGTGCGCAGAAGGGATATTAAATAGGGCTCCATCAGGAAAACTGAAAGTAATCAAGATTTCCTGGCACCAAGAAAGTAGGAAAGCAGAGTTCAAATAAAAACTGCTCTGAGCTTTCAGGACACCTGAGGTGCAGGATCTGGGGTGAGTGCACACAGAATTCATTGCAAGCCATGTGCTCTCTGTCTTTCCATCTGTCCATTATCCCCTCTTTCCAGTAGGTGTATAATAGTCTTTCACTGGCAGCATCTAACCCAGATTTCTGCTGTCATGCGAGTCTGGGAAATCTAGATCACAACGTCATCCTTGAGATGCATAGGAGAGTGTGGAGGAGATGCATAGCAGAGCAATGTTGAAATAACAACAGACAATCCAGGAAAATATTTAAAATTCTTGAAACTTTGAATAACTATAAAATTCTTTACATCACTAATGATCAAAAAAATGACTAAAGATAAGATTTATGTTGGGAAGCTTTTTCTTCTCTCTCTCTTTATGGCTAACTCTTGTTCTCTCTTTCATTTTATGATCTTCTTTTAATATTCAGGTTTTTAAAGTTTTACAAGTATAAACTTTTGTGTTTATATTTCTGTTTGGATTGTTTAGTTTAATTCTTTGGGCTAAGCACTAAGTGGGT
Organism: Balaenoptera physalus; assembly: GCF_965194825.1. Lineage (NCBI taxonomy): Eukaryota > Metazoa > Chordata > Mammalia > Artiodactyla > Balaenopteridae > Balaenoptera > Balaenoptera physalus. The sequence goes on along the minus strand of NC_138891.1, from coordinate 112,138,430 downwards.
CGTGCAATCTGAAAACTAGTGCTTTTCAATATTAATACATTTCCTTATATATTTTTATTTGATATAATCTCCCAACAACATTTCTCTGTGGCTTTTCAGAAGCTCCTATTAGTTAGATATATGCTTTACTACATTGGTATCTATTTTTTTCTTTATTTTCTCTTCTTTTACATTTGTTTATATATTAATTCTATTTTCTGGAAGATTTTTCTCACCCTTTATCTTCTAGCCTTTCTATAGTTTGTTATCTTTTAATAAGCTTGATAATTTCCAAAATTGTGTACTTAAGAAAAAATTGCTGTTTTATAGCACTTTTTTTTCCCACAGATGATGGAATATCTTTTGTTAGATTTTTGTGGAAATTGACTATTAATATGTTAATATTCTCCATTGCTCCTGAATTTTGTCACATTGTTTGTTTTGTTATGTCCTTTATGTGGGAGGATTTATTGAAATGTCTGTTGATCTGACCATCATTCTTTATTTAGTAGTGAGGCAAAATAAAAAGCTATTTAAGCTCTGTGAACTGTGTGAGAAGTGTAGATGGACAGGCCTCATCTTAGGGTAACAGGTGCTAGGCTTTCTCATTGGAGGATGCCAAACTGGTCTGGCTCCTAAGGCAAGCACTTTCCAAAGAAAGATGCTCAATCTCATATGTAGGGGCTATTTGCCTGCTTCATGTGACTTAATTAGCTAGGAATATTCATCTTTACTACATTTGTTGTAAACAATGTCTCAGTCTATTTTTCTCTTAGACTTTGTTTATGGTAAAATTACATGTAATCTTTTCATTTTCTGTACCAAATGTTCTTCACTCGTGACTTTTGTCTCTTCTCACATGTCTAACAAGGTGTCCTTTCTGAGTGTAAACAAAGATTCTTTGGTAGTTTTCAACTATTTATTGTTTTATTTTTAAAACATAAATATTTATTCCATCTATAATGATCTCTTCCCCAAACCTTTTTATTTCTTTCAATTGATGTCCAATTATGCTAATAATAATTACTAAGTTCACCATCATTTTCCACACTTTTGAAAAGCCACCTTTGTCATACATGAGTTCACATAAAAACTTCAGTACATTTTAGTAATTACTGTACAGTTCAGCCAATTTAGCTGATCTTTGAATCATTTTCAATGTAAACAAGCACAAATTTTTAACAGTAACATTATAGGACATGTCACTGTCAGATAAGAAAAATCTTGCTTTACTTTTCTTCTTTTTTAAAATTTCCACATTCTATTATTGGACAGTTTTCTCCCCTTTCTAAATTGCTGCTGAAAGAAAGCAGAGTCAATCTTGAGGACAAAATGCTAAATATTTACATAGTAACAATATTTTCTATGTTACAAACTCGTAAAAATGTGCCCACTATGACATGAATTTAATATTTAGCCAAAAAAAATTAATATGAATATCTCTTTCTCCCAGTTTATATTGATGTAAAATTGGAAAACCTTAGCCATCTTAAGACTAATGTCATTTTTTAGTTAATAAATATATAATAATATTTATTGAAAAGTTATTAATCATTGGGTAATATGATAATCACTTTATATGTATTATTTTGTTTAAACCTCACAACATCTCATGAAGTAGGCATTATTTTTTTATCCATTTGTTATATCAGCAAAATCTATCTGCTATCTCATATGTTTCCTGTTCTCAGACTGTAACTCCTACTATTGCACTTGGAAGGTCTGGCAACCGCTCACAATTTTATTCATTTATTTTATTTGCAGTTTGCTTTGTTCAGTAAGAAATGCATTTCATTTGCTTATGTCAAACCCTGGTTCTGTCCTCTTAAATTTGTTTAACTTTTATTTGCTGCTAATCCTTTTTCTTCTGTCTCAATACTGGACTGAGCTCAGGCAATAGGGAAGCAGCAAGGAGAATATGGCATTCTAGTGAGTCCCTAATACGGTAACAAATAGTACCAATGTTTCTGGTATTAGTTGGATAGCATGTTCAGGTGTTAATAACAGTGACTGGAAATAGCAGTGGCATCAGCAAGATATGCTTCTCCAGATGTAGCAGGGCTGCTATGGCAGCTCTGTTGTTGGACACGTCTAGTCCTTCTCTCTGTCCTGCCACCCTTAGTGCCTGACTTGTATTGGATAAATGAAGAAAGGTTAAAAGGTGATTTCCTATAAGTTTCTACTACCAATTCTTCCTTAAATAGCTTTGATCAGAACATAGTCACATGGCTATAATTATTTGCAAGGGAGTCTGAGAAGTGTTTGTGTGTGTGTGTCTGTGTGTGTGCGCACGCTTGAGGACACTTCATACTGCAATAATATAGATTTCTATTTCTATGTAAGTAACTCTAGTCCTTTAAAAGTCCACCCCTTTGGCAAACTAGCTGTCAAAGGAGATACTGATCCCCAAATACTGAAAGAGTCAATTTTTTCACAGTAGGGACAGACTCAGAATTTCATCCAGTTACCAAACCATCTGGAAGCTCAGGATGTTTGCTTCTTTTGTGTTTGTCTCACACAGGATGGCAGACGACGTATCACAGTCCACTGATCTGAAGCCAATAAATGAATCCTCTGTTTTCAATAATAATGAAAGCACAGTGGTGGGGATGAAATAATGTATCTGTAATAAAAATTCCTATTTAGAAAATGTTTACAGAAGTGACTAGTGCAAATTACGACCAGATACAGCTGCTGGGCAGCCATAACATAAACTCCTGCTCTGGGGCAGGCTCTGGCTCTGCTCTCTGGGGGCCCTTCCTTGTCAATATGCACTTGGCTACAATTAAGGTGGACAAGGGGGAGGATGGAATCCCTAAAGGATATATAGTTTGAACAACCTACTTTCTGATGGTAAAGTTTCCAGAGCCTTGAAATTTTTTTTTAGGTACTTACAGTCACAGGCTACTGTAGGGCAGGAATGTAGCTCCTTTCACAAAGAAAAGAATAACAATAAAAATAAAATATTAATATTCTCATTCCCAAATGTGAAATTTCCCTTACACAGTAACATTAGTGGTTACAATTTATGGTATATGCCACCCTAGTGAGACATCTAATAACTCAGCGAGACATTTAGAATATTTTGGAACATATGATTTTTTAAAGACCTAAGAAAATATAATGAGAGTATAAAATAATATGTCACAAAATCTAAGTTTCTCTCTACATCTATATTTACTATATTTGGCTTTGAACAAGAAACAGACATTCCTTAACTTAGTTTTGCCTTCTTTAAAATGCTATTAACCTCCACAAGAAACAAATGAGATAATATGAATGAAAGTGTTCTGTGGATTATAAAATAGCCCATTATATCAAGTATTACTATGACAGCAATCACTAAAGAACACCCACTATAATAGAAAATTTTCTTTATATAAAATATGTCATAAAAGAAAAAAATTATATAATGTGCTGAGCATGCTATCAAGTATCATATATTGCTCAAGGGATGTTTCTGTGAGAACTTGGCATTGCTATTCTCTCAGTGTCAAATGCATCACTGTGGCTGCATTATAGAACATCATTATTTGTGGCATCTTTCACAAATTTCACATATAATGAATATATATAATTTTCCTTTTTGAAGCAAAAATACAGAGTGCTGGTTCCTTATGATTGAAAAGAATTATACTTTATTGTAGAAATAAATTCTTATCAAGGGCTTTGTGCCATTGTTTCAACAAACCTTTAGAACCCAGCTTAAACATATTCCTTAATGGCTGATGAACTGTACAAAAACCTTCTGAACACTGGGAAAAATACGGGGCTATTCAGAATGTGCAAATATAGATATCCCAGTCTTGCTTCCTATTGTGCAGATGGATTTTTCCCTAGTGTTCCTGGAATGAGTCCATAATATTCTGCCATATGCACACATCTAGGACTCGAGCCCAGGGCAATTTTTTCACTATCAAGAACCAGTGTCAACAAAAATAAACTCAAAATGGATTAAAGACCTAAATGTAAGGCCAGACACTATAAAACTCTTAGAGGAAAACATAGGCAGAACACTCTATGACATAAATCACAGCAAGATCCTTTTTGACCCACCTCTTAGAGAAATGGAAATAAAAACAAAAATAAACAAATGGGACCTAATGAAACTTAAAAGCTTTTGCACAGCAAAGAAAACCATAAACAAGACAAAAGGACAACTCTCAGAATGGGAGAAAATATTTGCAAATCAAGCAACAGACAAAGAATTCATCTCCAAAATTTACAAGCAGGTCATGCAGCTCAATATCAGAAAAAAAAAAAACAACCCAATCCAAAAATGGGCAGGAAACCTAAATAGACATTTCTCCAAAGAAGATATACAGATTGCCAACAAACACATGAAAGGATGCTCAACACCACTAATCATTAGAGAAATGCAAATCAAAACTACAATGAGGTTATCACCTCACACCAATCAGAATGGCCATCATCAAAAAATCTACAAAGAATAAATGCTGGTGAGGGTGTGGAGAAAAGGGAACCCTCTTGCACTGTTGTAAATTGATACAGCCACTATGGAGAACAGTATGGAGGTTCCTTAAAATACTAAAAATAGAACTACCATACGACTCAGCAATCCCACTACTGGGCATATACCCTGAGAAAACCATAATTCAAAAAGAATCATGTACCACAATGTTCATTACAACTCTATTTACAATACCAGGACATGGAAGCAACCTATGTGTCCATCAACAGATGAATGGATAAAGCAGATGTGGCACAAATATACAATGGAATATTACTCACCCATAAAAAGGAAAGAAATTGAGTTATTTGTAGTGAGGTGGATGGACCTAGAGACTGTCATACAGAGTGAAGTCAGAAAGAGAAAAATAAATACAGTATGCTAACACATATATATGGAATCAAAAAAAAAAATAGTTCTGAAGAACCTAGGGGCAGGACAGGAATAAAGACGCAGATGTAGAGAATGGACTTGAGGACACAGGGAGGGGGAAGGGTAAGCTGGGATGAAGTGACAGAGTGGCATGGACTTATATATACTAACAGATGTAAAATAGCTAGTGGGAAGCAGCCGCATAGCACAGGGAGATCAACTCGGTGCTTTGTGACCACCTAGAGGGGTGGGGTAGGGAGGGTGGGAGGGAGACGCAAGAGGGAGGAGATATGGGGATATATGTATATGTATAGCAGGTTCACTTTGCTATAAAGCAGAAACTAACACACCATTGTAAAGCAATTATACTCCAATAAAGATGTTAAAAAAAAAAAAAGAAAAAGAACCAGTGTCAAAACACTGGCCTCAGGTCAGGAAAATGAAGACAACAAAGCTAAAATTTAAGCACCTGGACAGAAAATGCTGGATTGACTACCTAGATATTGCCTTTGTGTAAGGTAATTATTTAGCAAAAGAGTGAATAACTCATTTTCATATAACCGAGGCAAATTTTTTCAACTTAATTTTCAGTAGTTTGTATATTTCAACATTATATATGCTTGGGGACTTGTGGCATTTATATGTGTGTATCATATATATGCATGCACATATAACACATTACTTGTATATATTATATATTATATATATTTATATATAATTATTATACTTATACAATGCAAAATCCACCTCATTCTCACCCCCATCTAACCTACAAATACACAAAAATAAGGATTATTACTGTTTTTTTGTCTTTATTTCTTGATGTCTATATTTACACAAGTGACAAAAGATATATGCTTAATCCCTCTTATTTCATAAGAAATATAGAACACTGTCACACTGTTCTGTACCTTGATTTTTTTCATTTAATAATAGGTAGTGTATGTATATTAATACATACATCCCTCATTTTTTAGACAGGTATGTAAATTCCATTTTATGATGATCCATAATTTATTTAACTGGCCCTTTCTTGAAAGACAGTAGCATATTAAATATAATATAATATTTTTAAAATAACTTCAACGGAAACTCTCAATGTATTATTCCCTAGAGTGCAAGTAGACATGCTGGTCAACCTAGACAACCTAGAAAACCTAGCTTTCTTCCAAGACAACCTAGAAGAAATGGATAAATTCTTAGAAACATACAACCTCACAAAACTGAATCAGGAAGAAATAGAAAATCTAAATGGACCAATAAGCAGTAAGGAGATTGAATCAGTAATCAGTAGCCTCCTGACAAAGAATAGCCCAGGACTAGATAGCTTCACTGGTGAATTTACCAAACATTTAAAGAAGAATTAACATCAATCCTTCACAAATTCTCCAAAAAAAAATTGAAGAGGAGGGAACACTCTCAAACTCATTTTATGAGGCTAGCATTGTTCTGATACCAAAGACAGATAAGGTCACTACAAGGAAGGAAACTTATCAGCCAATATCCTTGGTGAATATAAATGCAAAACTCTCAACAAAAATACTAGCAAACAGAACTCAACAGCACATTAAAAGGATAATACACCGTGATCAAGTGGGATTCATCCTTGGGATGCAAAGATGGTTCAATGTAGTCAAATCAATAAATGTGATATATCACATTAACAGAATGAAAGATAAAAATCACAATAGATGTAGGAAAAAGCATTTTACAAAATTCAATAGCCATTCATGATGAAAAGTCTCAACAAATTATGTGTAGAAGAAATGTACCTCAACATTAGAAACGTCATATATGAGGAGCCTGTAACTAACATCATACTCAATGATTAAATGTTGAAACCTTTTCCTTTAAGATCAGGAACAAGACAGGGGTGCCCTCTTGTATCACTCCTATTCAGCACAGGACTGGAAGTCCTAGTTAGAGCAATCAGGCAAGAAAAAGAAATAAAAGTCATCAGAATTCAAAAAGAAGTAAAATTTTTCTCTATTTGCAGATGACATGATTTTATACGTAGAAAATCCTAAAGGGTCTATCAATAAACTATTAGATCTTAATCAACAAATCCAGTAAAGCTGCAGGATACGAAATCAACACCCCCATATCAGTAGTATTTCTATACATTAACAATGAATTATCTGAAAAAAGTAAAGAAAATAATTCTATTTGTAATAGCATAAAAAATAAAATTCTTATTAATAAATTTAACCAAGGATGTGAAAGATCTCTACACTGAAAACTATAAAACATTAATGAAAAAAACTGAAGAAAGACACAAAGGGAAATATATCCTATATTTATAGGTTGGGAGAATTTTAATATTGTTAAAATGTCTATACTACCCAAAACTATCTATAGATTTAATGCAATACATATCAATATTCCAATGGCATTTTTACAGAAAAAGAAAAAAACAATGCTAAAATATGCATAGAACCACAAAAGACTCTGAATAACCAAAGCAATCTTGAGAACAAAGTTGGAGGCATCACACATCCTGATTTCAAACTATATTACAAAGCTATAGTAATCAAAGCAGTACGATACTGGCTTAAAAACAGACACTTAGACCAATGGAATGGAATAGAGACCCAGAAATAAACCCAGGCATATATGGTCACCTAATATTTGACAGGCAAGCTAAGAATACTCAATGGAGAAAAGACAGTTTCTTCAATAAATGATGCTGGGGAAATTGGATAGTCACATGAAAAATAATGAAATTAGGCCCCTCTCTTACACTACTTACAAAAATTAACTTGAAATGATTTAAAGACTTAAATGTAAGACCTGAAACCATAAAACTCCTGGAGGAAAATAGGGAAAGAACTTGTGACATGGGTCTTGGCAATTATTTTTTTGGATATGACATCTAAAGTAAAAGCAACAAAATCAAAAATAAATAAGTGGGACTACACCAAACTAAAAAGCTAATACACAGGAAAAGAAATGATCAACAAAATGAAAAGGCAACTTACAGAATAGGAGAAAATATTTGCAAACCATAAATGCAATAAGGGGTTAAAACCCAAAATATATAAGGAACCCACACAACTCAAGAGCAAACAAACAAACAAATAAATAATCCAAATTTAAAAATGGGCAAAGGACCAAAATAGATATTTTTCCAAAGAAGACATATAACTGGCCAACTGGTACGTGAAAAAGTGCTCAAAGTCACTAATCATTAGGGGAGTGAAAATGAAAATCTCAATGAAATATTACCTCACACTTGTTAGAATGGCTATTATCAAAAAGACAAGAGAACAAACGCTGGCTAGGATGTGGAGAACAGGGAACCCTTGTGCACTTTTGATGGAAATGTAAATTTGTACAGTCACTGTGGAAAACAGTATGGAGTTTCTTTAAAAAATTAAAAATAGAAATACCATATGATCCAGAAATTTCACTTCTGGGTAGATACCTGACGGAAACAAAATCACTACCCCAAAGAGATATTTGCATCGCTATGTTCATTGTGACATTATATACAATAGCCAAGACATGGAAACAACCTAAGTGTCCATTGACAGATGAATGGATAAAAAAGATGTGGTATATTAGTCAGCCATGAAAAAGAAGGAAATGCTACCATTTGTGACAACATGGATGGATCTTGAGGGCATTATGGTAAGTGAAATCAATCAGACAAAGATGAATACTGTATAATCTCACTTATATGGAATATACATATATGTTAAAAAAAACCCTCATAGAAAGAGAGATCAGATTTGTGGTTGCCAGAGGTTGGGGATAGTAGAGGGAGGTAAATGAATAAAGGTGGTCAAAGGTACAAACTTCCAGTTATAAGATAAATAAGTTGTGAATCTGTATTTACAACATAATGACTCTAGTTAACAATACTGTATTACATATTTGAAAGTTGCTAAGAGAGCAAGTCTGAAAAGTTCTTATCACAAAAAAAGAAGTGTAACTATGTGAGATTATGGATGTTAACTATACTTATCATATATACTTATATATTTCACAATATACATGTATATCAAATCATCATGTACATTTGCAACTAATAAAATATTATATGTCAACTATATCTCAATAAAACTAGAGAAAATACATTTAAATTAATATATATATATTCTCTATCTTGAAATTTTCAAAATGTATAGTTAAAATTATTATGATTACAAATGAAATATTTTACCAAGTCTTTATGTAAAGAGGTACCACAGAAATACCCTATATGTTGCATCTTCCATGCTGATCTTCTGTATCACCAGGAAATTCTCATAAAGATTTCTGGAAGTTTATTATGTACTTTTTTTAAAATATTGAACGGAAAATCTAATTCTAGAATAATTCACACGTAATTATATGCATTATTAAAATATCAAAAATATATGTAAACTTATCTTTATTAGATAAGACTTGTATAACAAAATACTATAAAGTGGGTGGCTTATACACAACAGAAATTTCTTTCTCACAGTTCTGGGAGCTGGAAGTCCATGATTGGGGTGATAGCATGTTTGGGTTCTGATGAGAGCCCTCTTCCAGGTTGCAGACTGCCTGCTTCTCATTGTATCCTCACATGGTGGAGAGCAAAGAGAATTCTCTGTTGTCTTTTTTAAAGAGCACTAATCCTATTCATGAGGACTCCACTCTTATGACCTAATCACCTCCCAAAGTTTCCACCTCCAAATATCATCACATTGAGTATTAGGTTTTAACATCTGAATTTTGGAGGAACACAAACTTTAAGTCTATAGCAAAACCACAATTAAAATGCCACTAAATTAGCTGGTTTTAGGACTTGAAATACACTTTTATAATTTTTTTATTAATTAAAAAAGTGTTGATATGTCACAGACATAGATTCACACTTAAGCATAGATAAGTAGATACAAATAGAGATGCGAAAAGACTATATTCAATATCATTGAACAGTTCACAGAATTGTAGGAAAATTTGAATACAATCAGATCTCCAAAAGTACAGGATTTTGAATTTTATAAAAAGAAGTGCTTATTTTTAAGTTCTTTAAATTTGAATATTACTCTACTTAAGATTCTTATTCTAAAGAGGAAAATGTCAGATTAGTTTAGATTTTGCCTTGCTTATTAATATGTCAATTCTCACCCTCATGTCCCAGTGCTATAAGAAATTAAATAATTAGGAAAGAGTATAACCACCAAGAAAAAGTGGTGTTATCACCAAAAGAAAAGCAAGTGTTGCGGATGACTGTTAAGATATTTTCAGAAAACCTTTTAAAATTGTAAATTGTTTTTAATTAATAATTTTATTTATATGTATTTATATTCATATTTATAAACATATTTCAAACACCATGATTGTCACTGTTAATTCGATTTATATAAAATAACATGATTGTCATTTTGTTTCATTTCTCAAAACATTAGATGTCGTATAATAACTTTACCAGAAGTAACAAATAATAAAAACGCATGTCAGCCTTTCACTGGTAAGAAGTAATTTCTTTCATATTCTTCAGGTATGTGAAAGAAAATCACAAGAATAATATCCCCACCTTCTCTTGGCATTAAGGAAAATTTTTGTGTAATGTTTTAAAAATTTTTACAATAATATACTCTATCTTAATAAAACTTAAAAAATAATGTCTTAATGTTTTCTAATATAATGCAATAGCCACTTAAAACTCATTTTTACCAAATACGTAAAACATCAATAGCCAAACTGACACAATAACATTTGTTTCTAGAAATCAAGGTGATGGAAAGTGTAAATTTAGTGGAATAATATATGTATCCCAAATTTCAGTCTAGGTATATATTAAAGAGTGATTTTTATAACAAGATTATTGAATAAAAACCATCAGAGTGACTTCTTTTCAAACAATTGACCCTCTGATACATGGCTCTGTTTAGAAACCCCTGCCAAAATGTTAATCGTTATAGATACAATGCAAACTATTTCATCATAATTTAATTCACTATTCTGAATATGGTATGAGATGCTGAGAGTAAAATGGAGCAGAGACTATATTAAAACCCTAAATTTTTAATTAGCTTTATATAAAATAACTCATTAAATACATTAACTGCAGGGTTAATGTTGAGGCCCCCGTATAAAACATTGGAAGTATAGCTTTATATGTTTTAATTAAAAAACCTTTCAGTTGTAATTATATCTTTAATAGAAAGTAAGTTTAATTTTATACAGCAGCACAAGGAACTAAAGCTAGAGTTCTGATTTTACAAACGCACAAACCCACACACAGTCAAGTCATATACACCTTATTGGTAACTTGCGTTTTCATATCCCTATGCCATTATTACTAAGGCAAACTTATTGGAAAAATTAAACAATGACATGAACACAAAACTCATTTGCACAAGAAAAAAATTGAGATGAGATAAATATCAAACTTTACATTATGGGGTAACAATTTTTGTGTAATAATTAAATTTAATTTATTTCAATATTGTGACTCATATATGCAAAGACTTAATCCTCAAATGCCATTTCTGTATCTTAAGTTTTATTTGTTGGTATTCTTGGCAAAAAAGTGATTGGGGACTCTGCTTTGCAGTGGTGAGAAATCCAACTCAGACTAGCTGAAGACAAAGGCAAAGGAGTGCCTGTCATGAACCAATGACCAGAATGTATTTTAGCTTCAGAAATACAGAATCAGATTGTTGGATGCCCCTGGGCTCTCCCTTTCTCATCTCTGATTCTCTCTGCTTTAGTTCTAGACCAGCTTTCTCTAACTAGAAAGAAAACATAGCTTTTACCAATTTTTGAACTTTAGATTTGGTACTTTGAATAACCTGTAAGAAGAATAACATGCTCCCAAATTTAGAAATCTCATGGAAACTATTCATTGCCCAGGCTAAAACTGATGCCCACCCACCCTTTGGTCAATCAACTAACTATGTCTCAAAAGAAAATTTGGAAACTTGGAATTAATCTATTTTAGTTTCCCACTTAAGGGACTTTTCTCTGGACTCAGTTTGAATAATTCCCACGACAAAGAATGTATTATTTTGGTAATTATTTCTAGCAAAATGAAGCAGGCTGACTTGAGCCCCAATTCTGAGTTTACCTCATGTTCCATATGTGGCTTTTTACAAAAGCTTAACCTATGTAATCTCAAATTCCTCACTATAGTACCAGTTTAACGTACCTTCCTCTTAGCAGTGCTATAATAATTAAGTAGAATAATATGGCAGAACATCAGTCCTTATATGGCCAAAGATTCTAAAAATGTTAGTTCCTTTCCTGTCAAAAATCTTTTCATGTTCTACTACAAATTACCTTGATCTTTGGTTCACTCTCGATTTCTGTCATGGAGATCTATGCAAACTACATCAAACTTCTCTTCTTCATAAAAATACTTCAAATATTTGAAGATACTTAATATGTTCTCTTTAAATGTACTTGGAAGTTTTGAACTGAATACAGAATTTTATCTGCATGTAAAATTTTATCTTGCTATATTTGACCTCTTATTCCAGCCTGCCAGGATTTTAACTATGGATTCTAGTATGCAGAATACTGGCTGTCAATCTCAGCTTTGTGTATTTGATAACCATAACTTCTATATCTTTATTGTATTCATTAGTGATAAATATTAAAAAGTGTAGAATAGGACAGACTCTGATCTTCTCACTATAAACTTTATCAAGGTTGACATCCATCAACATACTTTAAATAAATATATTTAATAATCTATAAATCTACCATTCGCTTTACAGTCTAGCCCACATCTTTTCACCTTGTCCAAAAGTTGTAATGAAAGACTTTAACAGTGCTTTTCTGCACGTGAGATTTATAGGAGAGTTTATGTAATGTCGGCAAATCTAATTGCATAAATGCAGGCAAGTCCCTTACTATCTAAGGAATTCAGTCTTAATAAGATTAATGATGTATTATTTGCCTAATATTCAGAATTATAGTGACTATCACACATAATAATATACATGAAAGTGTTTTTCTTTCAAACGCAAAAAGAAAGATAAAGCAGTATTATTATCATGCAAATTCCATTTTTCTTATATGAAAAGACTACCAAAAAAGTAAATAAAGCTAGTTTGCACCAACTAGTACTCACTGAATCCATGTTGTATCCTACTAATCACTCCTCTCTGGTCTATCTTCTCCCACAATCTGTTTCATTCCTTCTGAATTATGTAGAGAATTGATGATACTAATACTGGATTATACAATGTTATAAATAATATTTAGCTTCACAAGTTAGTCTTCAGAGGTCTAGTTATACATAATGTCAATATTTTTAACTTTGATATATATTAAGATCCCCTGAGGAGATTTAAAAATTCTAATGATCAAGCAATTGGATGTAAACCAAATGAATCATAGTCTCCATGGAAATCATTTTTAAAGCTCTCAAGAATGGTTCTAACAGTCTGACTTGAGAACTACTGTCACCACCATTTCCCAGATCCTAATGCTAGAATGGTGGGAAGAACATTCTTCCACAGCCAAAGGTAAATTGATTTAATAGGAATAGTCTGTCTTTAACTTCCAACCACCCTTTTTCCAAACTCTTTTTTCCCTTCCTTTGATGTTATACTCTCCAGGTACCCAATCTTTATGGCCTTTCACAGCAAGGCTTTTGCTATTTCTACAGATAATGTTTTTTTCAGCAAAACCTACTTTATTCTTCCTCCTCCGTGTTCAAAATTCTCCTCCCCTCTTAACTCCTAGTATATGTGTTTCTGAAAGTAGCTTGTCAGCGAGTTGGTTGTTGCCCATCCCATGTCTCATATAAGGTAAGGTGCTTGGGTTATGAGAACGTAAATCTACCATGTCATTAAGCACATCGTTTAGTTCACCTGTCATTCTTTTCTTAACAAATTTCTCTATGAAGGAAGATGGACACTGATTTACATCCTTGTACAAGTTTCTTATTTCATTGCAGAAGAGTAATCATTTCCAGACCACTACAGGCCCACAGACCATGGTGTTATAGCACTGTTAATGATTAGCTACTTAAAGCATGGCTGTAGACTAGCAGCATCAGCATCACTTGGGAGTGTGTTAAAATTGTAGAATCTTAGGCCACACCTGAGTCAGAATCTGAATTTTAATAAGATCCCCAGGAGATTATATGCACAATAAATTTTGAGAAGCAGTGATCTATAGTATACATTAAAAAAAAAAAAACAAGCTGATGGGAAAATATACACATGCATTGCTTGTTGACAATGTTAACAGAGGAATTATATTTCTCAAATGAAGTAAAGTGGTGGAATAATAAGAGAAAGTATGAACAGAATGCCATTTTTATATTTGAAGAATCCCAACTCTTCTACTATGTGACACTAGGCCAGAAATTTAATTGGTATGAGGCTCATTTTCCTATCATAAAATGAAGTTAATAAAACATATATTTTAGGCTTTTCATGAAACTTAGTTCTAATGTATATAAAGCACCTAGTACAGGTCCAAGACATCACAGATGCTAAATCTAGAGTTCCTTAAAATATTGGAAAGTAAGCCAGTTTGGAAGATGGGCCCTGGGGAAAGGTGGTTATTTGATTTAGCGTCCAGAGGTTATAACATCACTTAACAACAGTGAGTTGAGGGTAAGGAGATGTGGATTCTAGCAAATGAATTTAATGTTATTTGTCCTTTAAAAGTTTTGACTCTTAGAGCTGAACAATAGTTTACTTCTTTAATTGTATCAGCAGTTTCTTTCAGTATCTTAAGTTGCATTTTGATCTTGAAGAATTGAAATTATTTAAAATGGCTAGAAACCTGTAATGATTGTCTTAACGTCTTAATTTTGGTCTACTCTTTGCATCTGAATATTATCTTACATGATAGGAATGACTTAGCAAAATATTGGATGTGTTGTTTTAATTTCTCTGTCATCCCTTAATAGTCCACAATTTACCTAAGGTAGTAGGTCATTCCTCCATCTTTTTAAAAAAAATTTGACCTTAAAGATCCATGTTCAGTGTCTTTACAGACTTTTTTTTTTTCTTTTTTTTGATGTACAGCACATTGCTAGCTTGACCTTTTCTGAAACTTTCATACCAGGTTAGTGCCTCGTCTTATATTCATAGAACATGAGGTGTCTTTTTCTAAGTTCTACATTCACTTTCTCTAAGAGACTTCTACCTACTGTATTACCTCGCTGCTGTGGGAGGGAAACAGTAATTTTCCTCTACGTTTTTGAGTTCTTGGCTGCAAGCCCTGCAGTAAAAGATAGATTAACAAGAGACAAACAAACAGAAGTTTATTAACATGTATGCTTCATGTGTACATGGGAGATACTCTGGTAAAAATGAAAAACTCTCTGAGGTAGCCTAAGCCACTAGCTTAAATACCATCTTCAGCAACAGACAAAAGAAGATGGATATGGGGATGTCAGTTATGGGGAGGTTACCAGAAGAAGTAAGGTTTTTCTGATAAGGTGAGGGTAAGGTTTGTTATGCAGATTTAAGTGGGGGCTTCTTCATTCATAAGATGTTCTTGTGATTTAGAGTTGCCCTCTTCCTGTAAAGAGAGGGAGACACCTTTACAAATGGAGGTCTCCTTTACAGTTGGAAATCTCCCTTACAGAACTTAACTTCCACTCTCTTTTCAGAGATTCTCCTACATCTGTTGTTCCTCAAAATAATCAGCTCAAAATCATCCTTATGCCAAAGATAAATATTTGGGTGGTAACATTCTGCTACCCTTCATGGGTATTTTTTCTATTTTACCCACAGACATTGCCTGCAGATTCTCCTCTACCCACTAAGAATTTGCAATTACCATGAATTGAAAGCAATAACAGGGCTATGTTTTTTTTAGACTCTAAGAATAATGGGGGTTGTGGGAGGAGACTTTAAATGACAAATCAAGATTAAAATCTGAAGTATGTTGGAGATATCTATTTTATGACATATTTTAACATCTCCTCCCCCAAATCCAATTGAAAATATAACTAAAGAAGATAACATCATACTCTACATTTGAAACCTTTTAAGAAGGTGAGGAGACTTGGTCATCCTGACCTCATTCACTTTATTGAGAACCACTGGTGAAAATACTGTATTTTTCTTATTTTCTCCTTTCACTCATAACTTTAATATACTTTATACATGCATCATGCCTAGTAATTAATTAGCATGAAGCAAGGGTTTCCCCACACTTTTTACACTCTCTTATAGCAGGGAGGTTATCTTGTACATATAGTCAATGGATCTGGTAACTATTACATCAGGCAAATTATTTTCTGACAAATAGGACGCACAATATACCATACAGCTGCCAGCCACTGGAATTCTTTTCAAATTATCTATAGCTTCTAAGTCTCAAACTAATCTCAGTATGTTGTGAATTCCTTTTAAAATCTCATCTCAAACCTTTGACTAAGATTTCTTAGTCAAAGAATCGTTTAAAAAAGAATCTAGAAATGCTACTTAAATTTGCTTCCCTAACTTGTGTGTGTGTGTGTGTGTGTGTGTGTGTGTGTGTGTGTGTGTGTATTTATCTGAATAGAAAGGAATCTTTCACCTATTTTGCTTAGGCTTTCATTTTTCAAATTTTAAGTAGAAGCTAAATGTAATTTGAAACTGGGATGCCCTAGTTTTACTCTGAAGAAGTATAATTATTCAGATTTTCTGCATTAAAAGTATACATCCCTTAAAGCAAAGCTTTACTTAATTTAAAAGAGAGAGAGCTAGAGAAGAGAAGATTATACAGCAGTCTTTTCTTATGTTCATTGTACAAAATGAGTTTTACTTCTAGAACTTTGACTTTCAAATTTTCTTCTTAATATTTACAACTAGCTAGATATTAGCAACACATCAACCTTCCAGAAAAAACACCTGGGCCTAAACATTGTGCAAATGTTTTGTATACACATTTCATTGACAGTTTTACCTCCTTTGGTTTATAAATACCAGAGGTTTTTGGCTCCTATGTGGGAAACAAATGACACAATTCTTTGATAAAAATGAGAGGTGAAGAATGTGATTGATATAAGATAAAAAGTAGTGTTCATCAAAAACAGAAATATAGATCAATGGAAAAGGATAGAAAGCCCAGAGATAAACCCACACAACTATGGTCACCTAATCTATGACAAAGGAGGCAAGAATATACAATGGAGCAAAGACAGCCTCTTCAATAAGTGGTGCTGGGAAAACTGGACAGCTACATGTAAAGGAATGAAATTAGAACACTCCCTAACACCATATACAAGATCAACTCAAAATGGATTAAAGACCTAAATGTAAGGCCAGACACTCAAACTCTTAGAGGAAAACATAGGCAGAACACTCCATGACATAAATAACAGCAAGATCCTTTTTGACCCACCTCCTAGAGAAATGGAAATAAAAACAAAAGTAAACAAATGCCACCTAATAAAACTTAAAAGCTTTTGCACAGCAAAGAAAAACATAAACAAGACAAAATGACAACCCTCAGAATGGGAGAAAATATTTGCAAATGAAGCAACTGACAAACGATTAATCTCCAAAATTTACAAGCAGCTCATGTAGCTCAATATCCAAAAAACAAACAGCCCAATCCAAAAATGGGCAGAAGACATAAAAATACATATCTCCAAAGAAGACATACAGCTGGCCAAGAAGCACATGAAAAGCTGCTCAACATCACTAATTATTAGAGAAATGCAAATCAAAACTAAAATGAGGTATCACCGCACAGCAGTTAGAATGGGCATCATCAGAAAATCTACAAAAAACAAATGCTGGAGAGGGTGTGGAGAAAAGGGAACCCTCTTGCTGTGTTGGTGGGAATGTAAATTGATACAGCCACTATGGAGAACATTATGGAGGTTCCTTAAAAAACTAAAAATAGAACTACCATACGACCCAGCAATGCGACTACTGGGCATATACCATGAGGAAACCATAATTTAAAAAGAGTCATGTACCACAATGTTCAGTGCAGCCCTATTTACAATAGCTGGGTCATGCAAGCAACCTAAATGCCCATCGACATACGAATGGATAAAGAAGATGTGGTACATATATACAATGGAATATTACTCAGCCATAAAAAGGAAAGAAATTGGATCATTTGTGGAGACGTGGATGCACCTAGAGACTGTCATACAGAGTGAAGTAAGTCAGAAAGAGTAAAACAAATATCGTATATTAACGCATATATGTGGAATCTTGAAAAATGGTACAGATGAACCAGTTTGTAAGGCAGAAATAGAGACACAGTTGTAGAGAACAAACTTATGGACACCAAGAGGGGATAGCAGGGGGGGTGCAGTCGGGAGTGGGATGGATTGGGAGATTTGGATTGACATATATACATGAATATGTATAAAATAGATAACTAATAAGAACCTGCTGTATAATAAATAAATTTAATTTTAAAAAAGAAAAAAATGGAGAAAAAAACCCACTGAATTCACCTCCAGCAGCATCATTACTCATGCCTGAAACAAGCTTATCTAAGACATATTTATCCCCCCATAACGCACATCACAGTGTTCTTCTGCCATGGAACATGAAACAGCACTTAAACTATTATTGCAGGGCTTCCCTGGTTGTGCAGTAGTTAAGAATCTGCCTGCCAATGTAGGGGACACGGGTTCAAGCCCTGGTCCCGGAAAATCCCACATGCCGTAGAGAAACTAAGCCCGTGATCCACCACTACTGAGCCTGCGCTCTAGAGCCTGCAAGCCACAACTACTGAGCCCATGTGTCACAACTACTGAAGCCCACATGCCTAGAGAAAGCCCGCACGCAGCAACAAAGACCCTACACAGTCAAAAATAAAATAAAATAAATTTTAAAAAAACAACTATTATTGCGGACCATTTTAAACAGTGGAATCACCAACAAAAAGCACAACACAATTTTTTTAAATGTTACTAAATAGACCACAACTACAACACTTGTTTACTTTGTGAGATCAGAAAGAAGGCAAAGCATCACTTTGTTCAACCCCAGCTGAGCTGTTCATGTTGGGCAACTCAAATTTTTCACTGTTCTCGCATGTCCATCAATCATCGTGAAAGTGCCTCGAGTGCTGATTTTGGGGTTACAAATAAATTTTAAGGGTAGGTGAATTCATGCTTCTCTTTGTTTATATATTCTGTGATAATTTCTTTAATCACCCTTCTAATTTTTTCCTCTTATTTGTGTCAGCTCTCTCCCCCTAGCCACCACCATGCTTATTGTCTATGCTCCATATCACCATTTTTAATATCTAGGTCCAATGATGCATTTCCTATTGCCCACCATAAAATTCTACATAGGTAATCTATTAACATTTTGATTTTGCCTTACTATTTTAAGGACTGCAATTTCTTCTTAATTCACTATTTTAGTTAATGACACTCTGATGGTTAATTTTATGTGTTAACTCGACTGAGCCACTGTGTGTTCAGACATTTGGTCTGACTGAGACTATCTGGGGGGGTTTCTGGATGAGACTAACATTTGAATCAATAGACTGAGTAAAGCAGATTGCCCTCTGTGATGTGGGTGGGCCTCATCCAATTAATTTATAAAGCCTGAATAGCATAAAAAGACTAAGAGGGAGCTTGGCCTGCTTGGCTTTTGAGCTGGGATATCAGTCTTCTCCAGCCCTTGGACTGGAATTTATACCATCAGCACATCTAAAGTCTTCAGATTTGGTCTCCTGGGTCTGCAGCTTGTTAACTGTAAATCTTGGAACTGCTCAGCCTCCATAATCATGTAAGCCAATTCCTTAAAATAAATGTGTCTATCTACCTGTCTGTCTATCCATCTATCTGTCTATCTATCTACCTATCTATCTCTATATCTATATATATCATTTATATCTATGTCTCCTATTGGTTCCGTTTCTATGGAGAAATCTGATACAGGCATGATTCTCTTTAGAGTAGCCCAATTTTGGATTTAGCTTTGATTAGTCTCTTGCTCTTCTCTCTCACAACTAAATTTGTCAATCCCTCTCATTTGTCTCTTTCATTAAATATTCTAGTGTTCTAACTAGACTCTCTGCTTTAGACATCCTAAACATGATAGTGGAGTGTAAATACAAATTTATTTAAAATAGAAGGCTACAGAACGATGATTTATAAAAGTATGTACCCTAACAGTACCATATGTAAGAAAGTTGTACATTATGTGGTACTTACAATAATTTTATAAAAGTTCAAATAACAGGAGACCAAAGAGAGTAAGAAAAATAAGTCTCTATCGTAAATGTGAAGGTTAAGTTAGATATTAAAAGATGCAATAATATTTAGATACCAGGGAAGGATGAGAAGAGGGCACCATCGGTAATAAGAACATGAGCATAGTCCCAGAGTAGAAATGTCAGGAGTATATTCAGACACTGAGAACCCTGCCAGAGTGAAGCAAAGAGTTGGTTTTGAATAATGATTAATTTTACTTTGTGAAGAGTAGAAATGGCCAGTTAATAAATGTATGTGGAATTCAAACAGGAGTACTGATACTATGAAATCAGAAGTAACTGTGCTAGAACTGGTTACCTAAGAAAAGTGCTGTTTAGTAGTGGCCTGGCAAGAGTATACAAGATTGCTTGGAGTAAAGAAAAACCTGAAGAAGAGCTTGAAATGAGCTAGTTAGAAGCCCACAGTACTGAGTGATGAAATCACTCAAGTGATGAAGTGATGAAATCTGGATTAGTAGCATAAAGCTGGTGATGAAATCTGGATTAGTAGCATAAAGCTGGTAAAGGAGGAGGGAAACATATAAATGTGCTATAATTTTATCTTAAAAATAAAAATCTGGATTAGTAGCATAAAGCTGGTGATGAAATCTGGATTAGTAGTATAAAGCTGGTAAAGGAGGAGGGAAACATATAAATGTGCTATAATTTTATCTTAGTTGCTTCCAGATGGCATCCATTACAACAAAGTTTTTTAAAAATCAGCAACTACCCAAGAGCAATAGTTCTCAACAGGGACTGTACATGCCTTCAAAGTCAGAGTCTGAAAATATCTGCAGAGATTTTGGGATGGCACAATGACTGAAGAGTGTCACTGATATCAAGCACACTGAAGTAAGCATCCTAATTTCCCTTCATTGCAAGGGGAGTCACATATAACAGAGAAATGCTACACCCCAAATGTGAATAGTGTGCCAGCTGAAATGCACTGAGAGCAAGTGGTCTTAATTAAATGTGTGGGTGGGCTTTTAGCAATCAAGGAACCCCTGGAAATTAGAAAATACTGCTATACCTTCATCTTTCTCGCAGGAACCAGCAGAATTCTTATGAAAAATTTAGCAGCTACTACTTCAAAGCACAAAGGTCTTTGCGTGATAGTATGAATAACTCAGTGGTACTAAGGAATGCTATTATAGTAGTAAATGATAACAAAGACTATCACCTACAGGGAAATAGTGGATATTTGTGGTGGTTTTGTTGGCCATATAGTATTTACAAGTCAGGTAATGTCATATTCTATATCCAAACTCTAGCCTGCTCCTAATCACCAGGTAGGCTTGTTAATGCACAGATTGCTGGAGTTTCTGATTCCATAGTAGGCCCAGGATGGGTTGAGAATTTGCATTACTAACAAGTTCCTAGGTAGTGTTGAGTATCATTTATAGTGGGGGAAGCACGGGGAGGGAAAAAAACAGCCTCTAGAAATTTTCTCCTTGCCTTTTGTTACGTGATTAGATGGACGAGGCGTGACAGTGAGAAGATTTTGGTAAAATATTGCAGTATCTATTCTGTTTGAAGATTTCTTTCTCTTGGACATAAAATACGACATTACTTGATTTATGAACATTATGTGGTCAATAAAATCAATCCAAATTCTCATGGCGAAATATTCTCCATTTCCCTTTAGGTAATCTCCTCTGTAGTCAGCTGTTAATATAATAGTCAGAAATCCCTAGTATATGCTGAAGAAGAGCAATCTTGAAATCTTAGTGGCTCGTGTTTATTTCTCACTACCGTGGACACAAGCAAAGAGCACCCAAGTGAGAGCTTCCTACAGCAAATGAGTCAGCCACTATCATTTGTGTTTGCTCACAGACAGAGGAGTGGGAATGTCTTCCTGTGGAAAAGTTTTATAGTGGAAAAAAGGAAAGGCTTCAGGTATGCCCTGATTGGAGACTGTTGGCAGGGGGAAGCTGAAGGGTTACAAGAGCATATTTAGTTTCTTCTAGTCAGTCCTAACTTGGAAGTGGAAACAAAAATGGGAATCTGTCAATTATTAATCAAGTCCCAGATATTTTGGGCTGATTGCTACAGGTGGTCTGGCTTGCTGGGTTGATTGCTGCAGGTTGTGAGTCAGACAGTCTAGCTGTGGTTCATTTGTATATTCAGTCTCTCACTCCCACTACTTGTCAGCAGCTACAGGTCCAGGTCTGTTGCTGGGGATTTGCTCCAAGCTGTGGGTAGTTCAGGTCTCCTCATTCCTGTTCTCACCCCCAATGGAATGGCTTATCCTTCTCATGACAGAGCGCACAGGAGCAGGAGCACTGCTGAAAACTCACAAGGTCTCTAAAATCTTCTGATCAGGATACATAGGTCATGGGTCATTCCTGCTCACCAATGTATTGATCAGAGCAAGTCACGTGACCAAGACCAAAGAAAATGGAAGGGACAAAATAATTTTGAATACTATCATCATCTGTCAGAGCCACAGAAGGCTCATCTTTACAAAAGGAAGGGGGAAATAGAGGCAGCTAATGGATTATTAGTACATGGATATAGAGATAACAGTGTTGGTAAAAACTGATTTTGAGGAATCTATTATTTTAACTGCAATCCTAGACCATAGGTCATTCATGGGAGTTAGTATTTGATTATTATTACTGGTTATATATATATTTTTACATTATGCATAACTTTAGAAATTTGATGGCTAATAGAAAATGTGAAACTATTCCATTGTGCTACAAATTTTATGCATTCAATTCATTTTGGTTTTTACAATATCACAACAATTTGTATTGCTCTGGTACTGCTTTCTCTGTTAAAAATAATGATGATGTGTTAAAATATAGTATTAAACATACATTTGTAATATTTGTATGAATCACTAGCAGAATAATTCCAAGGCGTATATTTATCTAATGATTGTAAGCTTGGCTTATGGCCTTTCTGCAAGTACAGACTTGAGTTATACATATTTTTCTTAGTATTTATGGTATAAATTTAGTACCTGGGGAAATCTTTCCAGTGCAATTTTTGACATCTTAAAATTTGTATCTTCTCTATTCTCTAAGGTTCTTAAAGACAGCTTGATATCACCCAATATTTTATATCTCACAATGTAGCACAAGCCTCACACACATTAGGAGCTCAATAAATGTTTGTTGAATAAGTAAATAAATAAATGAATATTATCTAAACTCTTAGGATAATGGAGGAAGAAAATGGGACTGAAAATAATTAAGAGACATGCCCTTGTTGCCTAGCTCACAATGAGAGAGGCAAGGCTTGACCTTTTCAGGACTTTTTCCTACCACAGTGAACTAGCTCTAGAATGAAGGCTACTATTAAAAAAATGAGTAAAGAGATGAATATATGTAAACACAAGAGAGTCTACAAGAATACATAAGTAGTAAAAGATCTAGTGTCACCCGTAGTTTATCTTATTTGTAATAGCCTTGAAAATGTCCTCTTCTGTATTGAAAATTTTCCTCTTTTATTTGGAAACTGTGAGGAATATTCAACCAGTTGGACAGTGAGTGGGTTATTCAGGTGTTTCTCAGTTTCAAACCCACACTGCTATACTTTACTTTGTGATACTAGGGCTAAGATGCTGCAAATGTACATTTCTTCTTCACTAAGTGGGGGGTCCTTGTTAGGTTATGCAAATTGGAAAACTAAAGGAAACCGGACAGCTGGTGGGGGATGCAGTGACCTGCTTCTCCATGTTTTGCTTCCTATTCCTATTAGCATCACTCCAGCAAAGGTTCTTCACCTTAATAGCAGCTGTTGGTGTGAGTAATAGCAGTTGACTTTAGTTTTCCATTTGCTTCTTGATTAGTCAGCGTTCTCCAGAAAAAAGGACCAACAGGATAGATGTAAATATATATACGAGGAGATTTATTATTAGAACTGGTTCACAAAGTTATGGAGCCCAAGAAGCCCCATAATCTACTGTCTGCAAGCTGGAGAATAAGGAAAGCAAGTGATATAATTTAGTCAAAGTCCGAAGGCCTGAGAACCTGGGGGTCAATTGTGTAAGCCCAAGTTTAAGGCTAGAGGCTTAAGAACTGGGAGACTGTGAGTATAAGTCTGAGTCCAAAGGCTCGAGAACCAAAAGCTCTGATGTCCAAAGGTAAAAGATGGAAAGGGATTTTGCCTTTTGATCTGTAAAGGCCCTCAATGATTGGATGATGCTCGCCCACATTGGTAAGGGTATATCTTTACTCTCCGTTTACAGATTCAAACACTAATCTCTTCCAAAAACACCCTCACAGACACACAGAATTAATGCTTCACCAGCTATCTCAGCATCCCTTAGCCCAGTCAAGTTGACACATAAAATAACCATCACACTCCCCAAACTCCTAAAGCCAGCCTCATCAAACAACCTCAGGGATGCCACCACCAGCTAGTTTTCTTGACAGTCTGAGCCGTAGCTGCACAGGGCTGTACCTCCTCATTTCTGCATTTGAATTATCCCAACCTCTTCCTATTGGTCTGCAAGATTTCACAATGGTAGCTACTTTCTGTGATTAGTACTGCTGTGTTATAAAACACTTGATAGCTATTTATACAATTCTTTAATAAATTTTTCCTGTTAAAATAATGGATGGTTAGGTTTCCTTACTGGACTCTGGCTGATAAGAAAAAAAGAGATTTAAATTAAGAAATGTCATCACTGAAAATGAAAAACAGATGAAGCCTTCGATTTTATTAATTTGATTATTTTCCTAGTTAAGACAAACTTCAAGTATAAAATAGGAGTTTATCAGAGTTTGCGATGAGAATGAAAAATAAATAATGTTAGAATGAGAGGAAATGCAAAGAAAAGTAAGTCCTGGAGTTCTCTTCTCGGTGTGTTTAAGGTAGTGTAAAGGCACTGCTTATCCACAAAAAGGAACAAAAATAAATTATTTATACTGTCCTAATTTTTTATGGGGCAAAGCCTACCGAAGCATAATGTATATGATGAAACAATAACTTATATTAAACACAGAATATTAGTCAAATATAGATGAAAACTGTCTTTAAAGTAATATGGAGATCTAAAAATAAGTAAAGGAGCCAAGAAAAATAAAAACTCATAAGAATTCCTGCCTCCTACCTTCCACACACCCACCCATACTGTTGCCACATTGTTTTAGCCATCTTGCTAAAATCTTTGGCATTTTTTATATATTTTGCACTTTGCTTCACATTCTTTTATTCCCACATTTGTTTACCAGTCCAGCTCCTGCCCCTCTGGTAAGGCCCAGCTAAGCCCAGGTCAAATGTCACCATCTAGGGAAATCTCTCCAGCTCTCAGGGCAGTGTTGACATATTCCTTTGCTGGGCTCTGACAGGCCTTGTTAACCTTTTAAAACTTATATATGCTAAATACAAACGGTCCCCAACTTATGATGGTTCAACTTATGATGGTTTGACTTAGGGCTTTTTGACTTTACGATAGTGTGATAGTGATATGCATTCAGTAGAAACTGTACTTTGAATTTGGAATTTTGATCTTTTTCCTGGGCTAGCAACATGCTGTGCTATCCTCTCTTGATGCTGGGAAGTGGCAGCGGGCCACAGCTCCCAGTCAGCCACACCATCACAACAAATACACATACAATCATTCTGTTTTTTTACTTTCAGTAGAGTATTCAATAAATTACATGAGCTATTCAACACATTATTATAAAATAGGGTTGGTGTTAAATAATTTTTGACCAACTGCAGGCTAACGTAAGTGTTCTGAGCACCTTTTAAGGTAGGCTATGCTAAACTATGATGTTCAATAGGTTAGGTGCGTTAAATGCATTTTCAACTTAAGATATTTTCAACTTATGATGAATTTATCGAGACATAATACAACTGTAAGTCAAGGAAGATCTGTATTAACATATTAAAAATATATCATATAACACAATATATATTATATGTAATAATATATAATATGCCGACAGTAATATGCATTGATATCATATCAATATAGTATTAAAATATCATATATAATAGTGATTCTAGTTACATATTTAGGGATCTATTTCCATGATGACTGAGTTCTGCTGGGTAGGAATTGTGCTTTATTAATCTATTCCTGCAACACTGTCTGATATTTAGCTGGCATTCAAAAAATATTTACTTAATGAGCAAATGACTAAAGATTAAGTTGCTTTGTGGCCACTGGCTAAATATATTGGCAAAGTATGTGTACTAAAAATTCCACACAACAAGTAGTATATAAAGTTTTCCATGCTTGGTTAATAGTTCAGGTTTTCTTTAAGTTATTTTCTATTTACACAGAGATGTTACTCACATTTCAAAGCTAGTACATAATCTGGATTTTATTTCAAAGCAAGGATTTGGGCCATTTCAAAGCTAGGATTTGGGCCTAGTAATTTGTTCAATAGCAAAAGGCCTAAGAAATAAGTAAGAAAGGCAATGGTTCATGTGGGCATGTCTATTGGAGTGTACTTTAGATTAGCTATTAATCGTGCGTGTACTAAATATTTGTTATATTCTTGTCTTCTTTTTCAGAACTATTTCTAATTTCATGTGATTTTTTTGCTCAGTTCTTCCAATCCTCAACCACAAGAGTGTGAATTTCATCTAGGTTCACCCTCTGGACAACAGGGATTTTTCTAATACAATCAAAAGTAAATAACAGTGCCAATGAGAATATTTATTTTATGATCCCTATAAATGCTAGAGAAAGTAGATCTTTATGCTCTCTGAGATCAGGAAGTTTTAGAACTAGGTATTCCTAAACATGCATATTGTCATATTTCTTGGCATGTGAAGAGAACCTCCAAGAAAATAAAATACAACAGATAAAAGACCCACTGTAAGAGATGGAGAAAGAGAGAGGGGATGTACGTATCAAGAAGAAAGATTTCTAAAAATATCTTTTGATCACTTTGATCTAGTTATGCCTGAATCTACCTACTCCAATCCAAGACTTTACAGCTAAGTGATTTTGTAAACTTCCAAAACAAGCTGTTTCCAGTTTGTTCTGGCTGCCACTAAAAGAGTCTTGATTATACTTCTTATTTCCTTGCATTAGCATGGTTTTTTAAGAGGTGATAACATAGTTGGTATGACTTCACATTATAGAATATGGTTATTAACATTAAAGCTCTTTTAAAATTTATAACTCTGGCTTCACTAAAGATATACTAAACAGTGTTCATTAACATAACCACCAAATTCTCATAGAATCTATAGTCAAAAGAACCTTGATTATCTTCTAGTCTACTTTTGAACAAGTGCAATAATTTGATACATTATACCTTGGGGAGATGGATCACCAGTTTAAGTTTTCATGTATCCAGTGAGTGGGAGCTCCCAACTTTATAGTGTAGACAACACCAACGAAGAGGAGAGCATGGAAAATTCTTGCATATGTTGATCCACAATCTGCATTCTTGTAATTTTTAACTTCAGGACAATACTAAGTAAGCCTCCTTACTTTTTTTTTTAACATTTGGCAACTCTTCACATATTTGAATACATATATTTCCTTTTATCATGCCTTCTTATTTCTGAGTTAAACTTATTTCATTTACTCAATTATTCCTATTAAGTAAAATCCAGATTATGTACTATATTCCTTCCTTCCCATGGATGCTTTCTGTTTTTATTATGTAATTATTCCTCTTAAAGTGTATTACCTTGAACTGAAATCAATTTGCAAAATGCTTTTCTGTCTAGCTTAGCATATAATGAAATTATTCCTAATCACGACTAGAACACAACCTAGACACAACCTAGTTATTTGTGCAGTCTAAGCCTGTGCTGTAGTTTAGAGATTTTTGGGATAATATTGAGCTGTGGTCTGTTAGAAGCTACAGATCATTTACACACAAATTGCTGCAAACATTGAGCTTTACTAACTAACATGATGTGGAGAAGTGAGCAATCCATCTGCTATTTGCTTCTCTGCATATTTCATTATTAATCAGTACAGACCAAATAATCATAAGCTCAATATTTAGCAGTATTATTTAAAAAATATTTAGCAGAGTATTTTACAATGACAATTTAATCTAAGTTGACTAAAATAATTAATTATCATAAATATATAGTAATCATACAAATGGCTAGTGGATTCCCTTTTCATTTTTAGCTGAACTGTATAGTTCTGTTTAATTCATTAAATAAATCAATAGGTTAATACCATTGTAGATCCCACATTTCATATTATATCACATTCTGAGAGCCAAATTTTCATTAACATCTATTTTATGTTTTCTGATTTTAAAGTTTAAATATGCTTATTTTTAAAAATTTGGAATATAACCAAAGACATGAATTATTTAAAACACTTTTCAACACTAAAAGAGGGCAATTAGTAAGGCATTTACAGATACCCCAAGGAAAAATACACAATACACACCACTCTAGAAACTGGCCTTCTCTGTAGCTCATTATATTCATTCCACTTTACTTACAGGCAGCATTAAAATGTACTTTATCTTCAGTAGTACTCTTTCTAGTTCTAACTGGTTCAAACTGAAAACTTAACGGCCCAGAGCTTATCTCATAACAATTTCCCTTTCTGTCTTGGATTTGTATATCTTTGTAAAGGAGCCAAGTTATATATCCACTACTATTTTGCAAAGCCCTATTATTATTCTGATTTTGCCTGTTCCATATTTTCAAGACAACCAATAACTTGGCAAGCACATTCACATTCTTGTATGGCCTCAAGGACATCTCTGAAATTAAATAGTCAAGTAACCACTACAAAACAAAAACTTCCTTTCCTCCTAAAAGGTGGCTCCCTTTATTATGTAAGGCTTAACAATCGAACGTCTATCACATTAACCAGGGACAGTCTCTGGGAAATACAGAATTGGAATTGTTTTTTACTTCTTTCTCTCATGCATTAAAACTCAGATACCAAAGAAGTCTTTAGCTTCCATAGCTTATCCTGCACATTAATACGTCTTCGATGATGAGTTTGATGACTATCTGTTATAGCACTGATTCTTAAAGTGACGTTAAAATCCTTTGAGAATTTATTTTTCCCCCAAATTATGCCCTTATCACTGTTCTTGCAAATGTCATCCCTTTCAAAGGTTTTCTTCTTCATGGAAAGGTCACCTATGGTACATTTCTGAATTTGAGTGATTTTAATTAGTTTTTTTTTTTTTTTTTCCTTAAGGGACTATATGACACATCTTAGGTATTTAGACACTCTAGCCTAGAATAACTAGGCAAGAAACTAGCCATAAGGATAAAGTGTCCTTTGAAAAGGAGCAGAAGGAAACATCTTTTTCCTCCAAGAATAAAATTTTGAGTTTTTAAGTGAAAAACAGTGTTATTAATTTAATAATTATGGATAATTAGGAAAATGTTTTTTAATATAAAGATGGTCAGGAAAAATGTAAAAGCTTAGAAAGGGCAAAATACTGAGGTTTCTCTCAAAGGAATGCTGCGTGAGTCTAGTGGACTCTGGGGTTATCTGATGCTGTAGAATGTGCACCTTTGAATGTCTTTGACTAAACTATTTTATAATTCTGCAGAGACAGAAGTTAACTTAGTTAACTTAGTTTTTTATTTATTTATTTATTTATTTACTTTCGGCTGCGTTGGGTCTTCGTTGCTGCGCACGGGCTTTCTCTAGTTGCGTTGAGCGGGGCTCCTCTTCGTTGCAGTGCGCGGGCTTCTCATTGTGCCGGCTTCTCTTGTTGCGGAGCATGGGCTCTAGGCGCTCGTGTTTCAGTAGTTGTGTCACGTGGGCTCTAGGGCACAGGCTCAGTAGTTGTGGCGCACGGGCTTAGTTGCTCCGCGGCATGTGGGATCTTCCCGGACCAGAGCTCGAACCTGTGTCCCCTGCACTGGCAGGCAGATTCTTAACCATTGTGCCACCAGGGAAGGCCTTAACTTAGTTTTAACTTTAGTTGAAAACTAAAAGTAATACAAATGTTTCCTGTTCATAGCAATGAAATAGTTCTCATTCATTCTGATGCAAAAGAAGTTTGGTAGAGGATGTAAATCTCTGAGATTCAAATCTATATTTTACTGATTTTAAACTTTTACTAGCTCCCTCATTAATTAGTGTGTTAGAAAAATATTTGATACGTTTATTTCACACTTATACAAGTGTAATGGTTTAGATTATGAAAGTCTTATTTAACAAAATTATTACAAAAATTATGTGTGTGGAGAATAAAATAAAAAAATAAGAAAGGTTCTGTTCAGCCCCTAGTTAGAAAAAGTTTGCCAGATCTTGTTACTATAGGCAGCCTAAGTCATATTTATAAACACATGTTTAAGAAGTTGTGGTCTTAATAAACCAAGTTGTATTATATTTTAATATAAACGATTGTCTATGTTGGAAGTGAAATTGCACTTTTGTACATTATTTCACCTTTTAAGTATCCTTCCACCCAGTTTTCTTTTGTCCCAGGTTGTGCCCTCAGTCGTCACTGCTTTGGTGGATGTGTGTCTGCTTGTGTTAAGAACAACTGATCCATAAAGATAAGCACTGAGTGTCAGAAGATAAGAAGACTGTACAGTCTAGATTGCCAATGATCTAAAGTAAAGTAAAGTTGGTTTGGCAGATTCCAATGTTTTATTCTTCATGTAGTTTTATTTAAGGCTGGGTAAATGAGACATTGAATAATGATAATAACAAAAGGAGCAATCTTTTCTGTAATTTGAAAGGGGAAAATGGAAAAGAGGTGTATTTTAGAATGACTATTATCAAAAAGACAACAGATAACAAGTGTTGGTGAGGATGTGGAGAAAGGGGAACCCCCCTACACTGTTGGTGGGAAAGTAAATTCGTGCAGCCACTATGGAGAACAGTATGGAGGTGCCTTAAAAATTAAAAATAGAACTACCATATGATTCAGCAATCTAATTTCTAGGTATATAACTACAGGCAATGAAATCTGTATCTCAAGAAGATGTCTATACTCCCATAGTCATTGTAGTATTATTCATAGTAGTGAAGACATGGAAATAACATATGTGTTGTTTAATATTTAGGATAAAGAAGTGGATAGACACAATGGAAGATATATATGTATTCATATACATATATGAATGGATAAAGAATATTGGATACACACACACAGTGGAGTATTGCTCAGCCGTAGAGTAGACGGAAAGCTTGCCCTTTGTGACAGCATGGATAAAACTTAAGGGCATTATGCTAAGTAGAATAAGTAAGTAGAATAAGTCAGACAGAGGAAGATAAACACTGTATATCTCACTTATATGTAGAAAGTAAAAAAGTCAACTCAAGAAGCAGAGAGTAGAATGGTGTTTGCAGGAGCTAAGAGGTGGGGGAAAAAGGAAGTTGTTTGTCAAAGAGTACAAACTTCTAGTTGTAAGATGAATACTTTCCAGGGAGCTAATGTACAGCATGATGATTATTGTTAACAATATTATATTTTACATTTGAAAGTTTCTAAGAGAGTAGATTTTAAATATTCTTACCACACATACAAAAAAAAAAGAGTAACTATATGATGTGATGAATGTGTTAATTAACTTATTGTGGTAATCATTTCACAATATAGATGTGTATCAAATCATCACCATGCTGTACACCTTAAGCTTACACAATGTTATATGTCAGTTGTATCTCAATAAACCTGGGGGTGGGATGGAATAGGGAATGCAATCCTGGCATGTGGCCAGCATCAGCTTCTGGGTAAAATAAATATGGGCAACTGGAGCTTAATGGGATAGATCTTCAGGCTCATCTGAGAAGAGAAACATCACTGAAACACACTGGGGCCCCCCCAGACATAGCAGGGTGGGGAGATCTCAAAGGGAAGCCTGAGGTTTTCTTGAGCCATGCAAATACGGACTTCAGTCTTGTGACCTCTTTTGTTTCCATAAATTTCTGAGACTTGAAAGACAATCTTTGAGATTATGACAAAGGCCTGGAGACACCATATATTAAATGTACAGTGACTTGCAGTGGGAGGAGTTTCATAGACTCCCTTGATTTAAACTGAATAGCTTTGATTAAAGACTTTCTCCAGTTATTAATAATTTTTCCCTAAAGTTGTTCTCCTTATCCACTATCAAAGTTCTCATTACTGTAGCAGATTAAGTTAAAATTAATATATAAATTATTTTGTTGAGTTTTTTTCTCTTTCTCTCTCATACTTTGAGCTGCATGAACTTTTATAATTTTTAAAATACTTGTGGATGGAGCCTTGCAGTATCTACCTGAGGGACAAGAGAAACAGAAATCATGGCCAGAGAATAATTTGAGAAATCCAAAGTTATAGGCAAATTTATGAAACAGTTATGTAATATTTTGCAACATGAAACTATTTTAGAAAAAAAATGTTATGAAATCTAAAATAACAGAAGAGAGTGGGGGAGGAAAGAAATAGGTGAGGGAGATTAAGAGGTACAAACTTCCAGCTGCAAAGTAAATGAGTCATAGTTATGAAATGTACAATGTGGGGAATATAGTCAATAACTATGTACTATCTTTCTATGGTGACATATGGTAACTAGACTTATTGTGGTGATCATTTTGAAATGTACAGAAATACCAAGTCACTATGTTGTGCAACAGGAAATAACGTAGTGTTGCAGGTCAATTATACTTTAAAAACAAACAAACGGAGGGGGGGTGTTGGGAATTGGATGAAAGCAGTCTAAAGGTAAAAACATCCAATTATAAGATAAATAAGAACTAAGGATATAATGTACAATGTGATAAATATAATAACACTGCTATATGTTATATATAAAAGTTGTTAAGATAGTAAATCCAAATAGTTCTCATCACACAAAATAATTTTTTATCTATTTTTTAAAATTTTGTATCTATATGAGATGATGGATATTAACAAAATTTATCATGATAATCATTTCATGATGTGTGTAAGTCAAATCATTATGTTGTATACCTTAAACTTGTGCAGGGCTGGATGTCAATTATATCTCAATAAAACTGAAAGAAAAGAAAATTTTTAAACATACTGTGTGACAAAAGGGGAAAAAATAAAATAAAATAACAGGAAGTTTTTGTATTTACATATTTTCCTTTGAAAAATTATTCCTTGTCCCCTTTCTGGGATAATATCTGGCAAAATGTATTTGTGATTTCAGAACAATAAAAAATATTTGTAATTTATTATCAAATTATTCATGTATCCATTCAATGTATTTTATTGAGCTCCACTCTGTACCAAGCATTTATGCTCTGCCTGTGAGGCAGGGCCAAGGTGAGGAGGAGATTAGAAAAGCATGTAGTCTAGACTTCAAGACCTAACAGTTTAGTGGTAAGGACTGATACATATACTCACAACTATTTTTCAAATCAACGTGGTTAGTACGTTAGGAGAATTAACAGAGTACTATAAGACCACAAAGATGGAAGAAATTAATTCAAACTGGGATAATGTGTACAGATTTCAGGGAGTAAGAGGAACATTTTATCTGAGCTGTGAAGATAGGTAGGCGTTTACTGAGCAGAGCTGTAGGGAAGATGGATGAGTAGGCACTAGTCAGGGAGAGACACCTTACAGAGGCAGAGCCGTAACAATACACAGGGAATAGGGAAAAGAGTAAGAAGTTCAGCATGACTGGAAGTTTGCACACATGTATATAATAAGAAGAGAGATGTGGTGTGCAGTGTGATACATGGCTGGAAGATTAGATTGCTGAGTACACTGCATGCTAAAACGAGAAATACTGAGGAAATTAGTGCACCGTGAGGAGCCACTAATATGTTGTTCCGTTGTGAATATGACAGAGCCTCACATTTGCATATTCTGACAAAAATGAATGACTAGACTAATAACTTAAAAATAGTAAATGACAAAACTGGTAGTAGAACCCAAATCTTGACTCTACATCAATTCACGTCTAAAATTGTGAAAGTTTTCTTAAGTATCAGGTATTTTATTTTGGTTTGTATTTTTAATTTCCAAAACAGGTCAAGAAAAGATTGCTTGGAATAAATGCCAAAATCATTTAAAAATATATTGCTTTAGAGTTATTCCCTGCAGTATTCATTTGAAGTGTTTGCAAAGAATATAATATTATTGTAAGAGAAATATCCAATAATACTGACAAGTACACTAAGAAAAAATAATGAAATTATTATTAATTTCATTAATTATTAATAATGAAGAAATCCTCAACTATACAGAAAGAAGGGTCATTTTTTTCCAATTATTTTTTTTCCAGTTTTGTTGAGGTATAATTGACATACAGCACTGTGCAAGTTTAAGGTAAATAGCATAATTATTTGACTTAATATATCATGAAATGATTACCACAATTAGTTTAAATATTCATCATCTCATATAGATAAAAAAAAAAGAGAGAGAGAGAAAAAGGAACAAAAATTTTCCATGTGAAGAGAAATCTTAGGATCTATTCTCTTGACAACTTTCATATATAGCATATGGCAGTGTTAACAATAGTCACCATGCTGAATATTACATCCCTAGTACTTATTTTTCTTATAACTGGAAGTTTATAACATTTGAGAAAGGTCATTTTTTAAAGTATGAAATTCAGTATCCAAAATAAGATTGTGAAAGTTTCTTCAAACTACCAGCATGTATTTAGTTTATATTTTCTGTATTTTAAACATACTAACTTAGAGTTTTATCTTTTAATATGCAAAAAAGTAGCACCCATGGTCAAATTACATAACGTATAAGTACATTTTATACACAGAAAATATCTAAACATATGTTTTAGTTTAAAATTTTATGGTGAAGTGAAAAATTGCCAAAAAGGCATCCCTTAAAGTTTCTTAAACATTTCCATTTTTCCACAAAGCCTATATTACACCTAGTTTAAAAAAAAAATTAAAAAAAACCCTCAAGCTAGAATTTATGGCCATTTTGTGTCACACTGAAAAGTCAAGTGAACTACAGATTTGAACCATGGAGATTTCTCCCCTACTATGAAATGGTCAGTATTTTGAAGTCTGCTATTATATTTTTTATGATGCTATTTGACCCCTACATGGGTACTTTCATTATCTGACAAAAATATTCAATTTGCCAAACTAGCCCCAGCCATTTGAAAGTGCTCAGCACTCAGGGAAGCATTTGGTATTTTGTGTTGGTTTTACAGAGGGCCTTGTAGTGACCAGACTGGTACCTTCCATTTTTCCCTTTTAACAGTTGCCTTGCTGATCTCACAAATCATATTTCACTTGGAAATGAGAGGTGCACCGCTGCCAGCATTTTGTTAGAAATAATGACACACTTTATTAGCTGTAAGTGCTGACCAAGTGCTTCTGCCTTTTCTTCCCAAGGTGACTGTAACACAGATTGATGAAAGATTCTGCAGGATGACAAAGGTTAAAGATGCAGACCTGGAACTAGAAGCCAGTGCTGACACTGATGGAGTGGAGTGCAATGAGAATGCCCACATTATTGTCCTATCCTCTGATAACCAATGTAATATGAAAACTGACTACAGAAGAAAGGAACAAATTAAATCCATTAATCAAGCATATCTCTGCTAAACAGTTGTTCTAAAGAGATGAACAAATGAAAAATTTACTGTTTGTTTTCATGCTTGCAAGGATTGGGGAAGAAAATTAATTATAAGGTACTGGCCACACTATTAGTTAAGTTTTTCTTGAGGAAACTATTTATTGCTTTGTCAAAGGACAAATGAACCTCATTAGGGAGATTAGTTTCAGTTGGTAGTTAGCATTAGGACAAATTAATAATACACACTTCAAAAAGATACCCTAAGTAAAATTATGAAAATGGAAAATCCATTCTTTACTTCTTCATTTATGAACTGCTTGAAAATGACCACACTATTACTAGCACGGAACCAGACGGAAATCAGACATAGGCTCACTTTTCAACCAAGTGCCTGAAGGACAACTATTTCAATGTGGGCTTTGCAAGTGCTGTGGTGATGAACTTATGTATTCACGGGTTATAACTCAGCCATGGCATTTTACTCTTATGTTGAAACATGTCAAGTAGAGCTCCATGCCAAAAGCAATTTTTGATAAGCTCCTTTGAAATCCTTTTCTTTTCAAAATGTTTTAAGTTCCCTGGACAAATAGCAAGCTGCTGTCTGGTATTCTGAATTTCCCCTTCAATCTACACAGTGTGGGACAGGAAAAAGAAAACACTGCTCTGCTGTCAATCCTGTCTGACCAGTGGAATGAGGCTCCTGGGTCGGCCACAGTGAGTGCCATTCAGTTTCAGTGTTCATTTAAACCTTGGCCTTTCTTGTCCAGATTGCTAACAAGGGGGCCAATTAGTGCACCATGTGAGGGGGGAGTGCTAAGCTGCAGACACCTGTCTTCCAAAACCTGGAGCGAAACCAGCCTCATTCCACCGAGTGTATAAGTCAGCTGTGTAATAACAATGACTTTTTTGGCTTCAACTGACCTGGGCTGGATTCAGACGGCTGACCCAGAAAGGAGAGCTGCGCATACCCTGTTACCGATCCTGTGAGGCATTGAAGACATACCCATCCGATTCTGATTTGCTTTTATTTACAGAAGTCTTACTTTTGTTTACGGGAATGCAAGCCAAATTGACATATACTTACTGTTTTTGTTTGGTTTGTTGGTTTAACTTCTCTAATTTAACAGTAGCTTTAGGGGCATGGCTGCTGAATGAAACAGGTCAAAACGGCATCCAAGTTCACTGCTTCAACCTCTAAGCGCTGTTATTGAGGAATGATAGAGGTCAAGCTTTAAAATATTTTTCTTAATATAAAACTAAAGGTTTTCTTTGGACAGATTATCTCATGACATCAAAAAATAGTTTCAGCATTTGTTTTTAAGATTATGTGAATTTATAACAGTAATTCCCACTGCCTACCCTGTTGGCTTGTGATGAGTGAGGAGCTTTCAGAATTAACTAATGGTTTTCTTTTTCCATAAGTATGCCACATTGAGGGGAGGATCCAGGCTGGATAGGCCGTGAAGTTTACACAATACGGGGGACCCTTTAAAGAAAAATAATACCAATTTGCAAATACAAAACCAAATGTCTTAGTTGGGGTTTCCCAAAACCAACCTCTAGGAAGAGAACATGGGTGCAATTAACTTACATGGGGAGTGATCCCATAAGCTGTGTGAGGAAGTGAAGCTGATATGGAGAAAACCAATAAAGGGG
The DNA here is from genome assembly GCF_965194825.1 of Balaenoptera physalus. Lineage (NCBI taxonomy): Eukaryota > Metazoa > Chordata > Mammalia > Artiodactyla > Balaenopteridae > Balaenoptera > Balaenoptera physalus. Next base: position 112,101,452 of record NC_138891.1, on the reverse strand, counting down.
CATAAATAATAGTCACCACTTTGAGCAATTGGTGTGAGCCCTTTGAGAGACATTTTAGATCACACCTCAGAATGTCCGATGTCCCCCTGAGGGGAAGGGGAAATGGGGTCTATACCACTCCTATTCCTCATTGATTGAGGGTTGTTCCTGAGGTAGTAATTCCTGGGCATTTCGGGCCTTCTCCGTGCTTGTGTGTGCCCACGGGCTATGCACACCCCTGCAGCCAGAGAAAGTCCCAAGGAGGGGATGGGCAACCATAGATGAGCACATGAACTGTCCAGCAGAAAGCCCTAGTTGAGTTTCTGAGTAAACTTGGGGCAGGGAATACTGGAAGAGTACTGACAACTCCTTCTATATTGGGTATGGACTTGGATGTTTAATTAAAAGAAAAAATAAACATCAGAAAATCACAAATTAAAAAGGTGTCAACTGTGGTCATTCCAGAGCTACCCAACATGTGAGTAAATATGACAGAGGGGAATTCAGAGTGAAGTATGATAAGAGTAATAAATGACTGCTGCTAAGCTATCTTATTGTTGCCATAGAATAATAATGTATAATAATAATAATACCACATGAACACATTGCTAGGATCTTCCCCAGTATCTCAAAAGGTATCAGCATGGAGTGAGGGCCCCTGAAACTTAAACTTTAATAACTTTTTGGTAAATTACCTATGGCTGCTATTATTGAATTTTTCTTATATTTTGTGTGTGTGTAGTTCAGAAATTAAGTTGAGCATCACCTGTCAATGCATTTCTGAATAACAACAAAAACAACCAAAAATGGCAAAATAACTCAAAGCATATATTTCAATACATGCAAATATTTGTGATAATTCATAAACTATGATACACGTGTACAAAGTATTTAACATAAGATATTCACTAATAAAAAAAAGTCTTATTTTCTTCTTGAAAACCATAAGTATATGGCAAAAATTCCATTAAATTCAACTATCATTTAATGAACAACTACTAGATGTTGTAAAACTTTGCTAAGCTCCTAAAGGTAAGCAAGTATAAACAAGATAAACTTTTTGCCCTCAAGAATTGACAATCAAGGAAAGGAAGGAATGCATTTTTATGAACAATTGCAACATAACTACAAATATAATTAGGAAGTGTAACAAAGTAGTGTCAAATAGTGCTGTTCCTCCCAAGTAGTATTCTGTGAATAAGTAATCCTAGGTGTCCACAAAAAAATAATTTCCTTAGTTAAATAATTTTGGGAAATGCTGACTGGCATATTCCCCTCTTAGAGACATCCACACTATCATATAAAAGCCTCTAGAAGGCTTGTCAGAAGAAACATCTATTAAAGTTTCTTTAACCCAACATTTTACAAACCAATTTGTACACAGAAAAATTCTTCCACAACGAGATCAAAATTTGGTGAGCCATCAAATCATAAAAGATGCATTAGAGAATGAATTTCCATTGAAAGAGGAGAACAGCATAATAAGGAAAGTGCAATGTGAAGTGGGAATGATAAGATGGGGGAATTTTCATGTAGAGGAATGTCAATGGAGACCACTGCAGGTATAGGAAATACCAAGATTAGAAAATGCAAGTCATATCAGAATACAGCCTGATGGAAGTAGAAATGCATGTGGGAAGCTGTTTCAGCAAAGATAACATCTCAGCAGGGTAGGGCAAGTGCTTCTGAAATTTTAGGTAGAGTTCAGTGAATTTCAGCCTAAGATATCTGGACTTTATTCTGTAGGACATGTAGAGACACTGATGCTTTTTGAGTAGAACAATGTGATCAGAGTAGTAGCTTAAAATCAGAAAGTGGAAAGATTAAAGCAGGAAGCAAGTTACATAGTCCAAGAGAGAATTCACAGCATTCATTTTAGAAACATGTCTTGAGAAATATGAGCAAGTACACAGCTCCAGAGTCTCTACGTATCTCCAGAGTCTCTACTGGCCCCTTCACTTAGATATAAAGGCCACAGTTCTCAGCCTGTTATTTAAGGCCCTTCACATATTGGCCCATTTTATTTATTTAGTAGCTACCCTTCCCAGTCTTATCTCACACTGCCCTTTTCTTCCAATCTATATTCCAGTCTCACTGAACTATTTGCTGTTCAAGTAGCTGGGTCTATAAATCAGAAAGAAAATTAGGAATTAGGAACAGACATGTAGATGTGGAAGTAATCCACAAGAGATGTAAATCTGTTATGTTAAATAAAATAACTTTCAAAAAAATTTCCCACAAAACCCATGTGAACATACTTTGATTCTTATTTAGTCATAATACAAGATATTATCCAATTATTGTTATTATAATAGACAAGTTCAGGTCCTGGCTATCTCAGTGACTAGCGTTGTGAATTTGGCTGGTCATCTAACTATTAGCTGTGTGTCTCTGGAAAGAATTACCTCTTCAATCACAGCTTCCTCAGTTCTTAAATAGAGGTTATGATAGAACCTACCTCCAGCATTTCCATGAGGATTAACATGCTCAGTGCAAGCTTTGGCATATTCTAAGCATTCAATGATATTATTATGATATTAATAAATATTACCTAAGCACTACAACTTTCATCTGGAAAAAAGATGTTATTGATACACCAAATTCCTTACAGAGGTATTATGAATCTCAGATGAGCTACTCTGTGAAAGTGCTGTTTACACTGTTAAGGTGCTAATTAAGTAGAAAATATTAAGTATTATTAGAGCAGTTTTACTTCCATCTATAGTAATTCAATGAATCAAACTGCTTTCCTCTTCTACCCTGATTAGTCAGGATTGTTTTGGCATGGAAATCAGATTTCCAACTCTAGTTTTTGCTAAAGGATCCTTCTTTATTGGAAGGATATTGAAGTAACTCTGAGATGAAAAATAATCTGCAGACACCAGGGCTCCTCTGATGGATATTAAGTATGAACCAGATATTTAATCCAACAAAAACTCTCACCATCTTTGTCATCTCATCTCTTCTTCTTGCTGTGGGTCACCTTTATTTATTGAGCTTTTTCTGTGGAGACATGAAAGCTGGTGGCCCTGAGACTACCTGTTCATAACTTCAGGACTCAAGAGAGAAGGAAATTTCCCTGGCAACTACACTTGGAAAACTCTAGGTGAAGGAATTTCATTGTGTCTTGTACCACATTCCTATTCTTGTACCACATTCCTATTCTTGTACCAGTCCATTCACTCAGTAAATATTATATAAAAAACCTATTATGTTCCAGGTCATGATCTCAATCTAGGTATATAGGAGTGAACAAGACAAACTCCTTCTCTCTTTGTGCATTTTAAATTACAATGGGGGAATCAAAGAACCAGCATGGAAAAAAATTAATAAAATCAATTTAGTTAAGCAGGAGTGCAGTGAAGAACTTAATACAGAATAGTGTGACACAAAGAGGATGATTTTAGATAGCCAGGAGAATGGGAGTACTGTGATAGGCCAAGATAGTCAGAGTTTTCTTAAAGAGAAGGTCAGGAACATAAAGTTGGAGTGAGGAGGAAGAAATTTTCTCGAAGGAAAAGCATGCAGTTACCTCTCAGTTTATCCCAAAGACATGATGCTAATTAAACAAAACAAAGATGTCCATTAAATCCTCTTCTTCTGGTTTTTGCTATTGTAGGTGATTTTAAGCTTTGGAAAGGAAGTGATAAATACCACGGGTCACATTATAGATGGCCTCTTCGCCAACCTAGCTACGGATTACATTAATGGAAGATGTTGCTTAAGCATTTGGTCCCTTAGTCATTTACAGAACAGTCCTAATTCTTCCAAGCCTCTTACTCAGGAAGTAACAAAATTATTAAGCAATAATCTTGAGAAATCACTGAAAATTTTGAACAAAGTGTATTTCCTAAAAATTTATGAAAAATTACTATATGATAATGTATATTTTGAACTTTATTGCACAACTAAAAATTTAAAAATTAATCCTTGACATAGTGATTGAAAGAATAAACAAATGACCAATCCATATTCAAATTTGAGTATTACCAGTTATTTTGTACACATTTGAGGGTGCTAATAAACTAATTTTCAACATTAACTTTTATTTTTATGTGTTTTGTTTTTCTTCTGATGGAGTTGCAAAAGTCTGAAGATGACAGGAAGAGTATAGACAGACAGTTAATCATTCCTTCCTCTGTACTGCCTCTGTTCCTGGTATACAATCTTACTAAGCACTTCTTATATATTATTTTAATTTATTTGTTTACAGTTCTGTCTCCCTTGTGGGCCTGGATGTTTATTAGGGATATTACTATTTATAATTCATTTTTTATCTCTAATTCTGAATGTAATGTCTGACATATCATCATGGCTTAATTAATATGTATTAAGTAAATTAATGAATCAATTTCAACAATATCAACATTGAATGACTTTTTCTCCTTACCAGTAGGAGACTATTGGGGTAAAATGGAATGATATGAACATAGATTAGGTACTACTCTATTGTTCAAAATCTACTAAGCAATGTAATAAACAAAAGGCAAATATAACTTTTCCAATGTTAAGTAGGAGATCAAGAGAACAAAAGGAATGCCTTCAACTCCTCCTCCTGTTCCATAGGAGTCTTGGAAAAAGTCTTTCTCTCTTTGTGGCCTCAATCATAACTTTTTTTGCCTTGGAAAACCAGAATGGATGATGCAAACTGATGATTACTCATTTCACTTCTGATTACAATGTTGGAAGAATCGTATAATTGTTTCCCTTCATCAGGGGTGCAATGTGGCAAACACAGGGATGGCCATGCAAACCCAGCTCAACCTTTCCAGCAATTTAATTGGATGCTATTGGGTACTGTCTCTGTGGAGCATTTCCCATAAACAAAGGATTCTTTTCTGTGACCTCCAATGTAGTGAAAACTATTTGGCTCGATTTTATCTTTTCCAGAAGAACAGATCCAAGAGAAATTATAAAAGAAATGTAATAGCATTTTTACTCCTTTCTGCTGCAGGGGTTTGCAGTGTGACTGCTTTAAAACCTACTATTTTGCAAAAGCCAATTTTCTTCAAGAGGCCGTTGGCACTCAAATCAGCAGCACAATAAACTTGCCAGAGTCAGACTATGTTTTGAAAGATGAAAAAAGTCGCTGCAATTTTATAGAGCAGAATGACTTGCTTTGTGATATTATTTATTTTACTATATAATACATGTTAGAATAGAGAGGAAATGGGTGTTACTGGTTTAAGTTCAGTGCTTACTCCACAGTTTGGTGAACCCAAAAGCAGATACTCTATTATACTTTCCGAATAGGCAGCATCATAAGGGTTGACTATTCAGATATCTGAGCCTCACAGCCTGGATTCATACCTCAGCTCTGTCACTTAGAGCTGTATAAAATTATGTAGCTTCTCTGTGCTTCATAATATGTGTGTATCTATATATAAACATATATTTAATATGATATACTTTATAATATATATATGTGTGTATATGTGTGACTACATGTCACTTCCAATTATACATTCAGGAGCTAGTAAATATCTACTAAATTGGTCTGCAGAACCACTGGAACCACTGGACTTTTGCTATTATTGGACCTTGATGAACTGAACTAGTCCATTTTTCACCCATCCTCCATGTAACTCCTTTCTAAGAGGAGGGCCATAATGACACTTCAGGTCATTACTGTATCAGGTATTCAGGTATCGATGTCAATTTAAACCCTGTATGCAGTAATCCTCTTCAGAATATCTAAACATTTCCCTTTCTTCAGTGAACAGTCACTTGAATACCCCCTCCATGACTGCCACAAATACTCATCATCTTGTTTACGAACTAGTTCTTTACCTTTACTTGAAGTAACTGCTTATTAAGGTTTGTTGAAAATGTGTTTCATCCTTTGTTTTCTCTCAACTTCAGAATCATGACTACCTCTTCTTACTTCTCACTTTATTTCCTTTCTTGATTGAAAGCTTGGGTGCATTTCCAGTTTCTATCTCTTAACCTCTCCCCTACATGTTGCTCCCAAACATGGTTCAAATTTCACAATCCTAGCCTTCTCACTGACACCATGATGCTCCAGTCCAAATAAACATTGCTAGCAAGAGCATATCACACAGCAACACACCTAAAGTGACTACTTTTTCCTCCTCAAACTCTAAATCTCCCCCTTTTTTGCTGAACTTATTAGTATTCCTCTGTAGTATCAATAAATGTTTTACTTCTTAACTTTCCAAGCCAATTATGAACTTATGTTTACATTTGATTTTATAAAAAAACATGGTCACCTATGTTTTTCTTTTCTCACTATCATACTCTAAATTAATTTTTTAGATTACCATGACCATCCACTTTTTTTGCTCTAGTTGCCAAAACAAAACCTGACTGAAAATTCAGAATGCTGTGAAGAATTAGAAAAATATATGACATTTAATTCTAACTGAATACTCATTCTGCTCAAGTATTTAAGCCCTAGACTACTCCACTGGGGACTGTTTCATATCCTCGTGTTTTTCTAAATCTTTGTAGATGACATAATAGTCACACAACTTCTAGATTTAGCATTCTGATATCTTCCTTTTGAATTGAACACTTTATCATAATGAAATGTCCCTCTTTGGACCTAGTTATGAGTTAGGTTGGGGCTCTATATTGGTAAGACTCCTTTGTTAAGATCGCCTTCTGGCATTACTTTCTTTCTGGGGCTTTTAATTGAGATCTTACAAGTCTTTGTCATCCCATCACTGCAAGGCTTCGGGATATTGAGTTTTGCCCTTCAGACATCTTTAGCTCAGCTCTTTTCACCCCACACAATTTCAAAATTTGATAAATGCCTTGAGATAAAGAATGGGTGTTTGAAGATTCTAACATGCCACTTCAGCCCCACATGAAGGCTAAAATGATTCCTGGTTATCTATTCCTCAGTATTTTTTTTTTTTTTTTTTTTGACCAGGACTTTCCCTGGGTTCTCAGGCTCTATATAGCCCCAATATAAGTGTGCACAGGTGAAAAGGAGCTCAAAATCCCCAGTGTCAATTCATCACTTTCCTTAAGGCTGGCTTATCCAGCCTCTCCGGTTCTCACGTTCCTTCTCCCAGGTGAGCAGCGGACCTTTTGCTCCTAAGCACTGCAAGACAATGGACCATTTCAACCGCCCTTTCGGATTCAGAAAATGTCTAGCACGGAAAACTAACCATACATCCAAGGCCTTCAAGACTCTAATTTTGTCATTTTAGCAACCCATGGCACCACAGGGAAAAATAATAGTTGCCAGTTGTCAGCTCACGTGTGAAAAATTCTCCCTTCTTTGGAGTTTTCCTTCATTTTAGTCCTCATTGCTTCCACAGCTCTTGGATGCTTTAAAAATACAGTGTTTGTGTCTTTATTCCTGTCCTGCCCCCTAGGTTCTTCAGAACCATTTTTTTTTTTTTTTTTAGATTCCATATATATGTGTTAGCATACGGTATTTGTTTTTCTCTTTCTAACTTACTTCACTCTGTATGACAGGCTCTAGGTGCATCCACCTCACTACAAATAACTCAATTTCGTTTCTTTTTATGGCTGAGTAATATTCCATCGTATATATGTGCCACATCTTCTTTATCCATTTATCTGTCGACAGACACTTAGGTTGCTCCCATGTCCTGGCTATTGTAAATAGAGCTGCAATGAACATTTTGGTACATGACTCTTTTTGAATTATGGTTTTCTCAGGGTATATGCCCAGTAGTGGAATTGCTGGGTCATATGGTAGTTCTATTTTTAGTTTTTTAAGGAAACTCCATACTGTTCCCCATAGTGGCTCTATCAATTTACATGCCCACATGGGAGGGGGAAGGGTAAGCTGAGACAAAGTGAGAGAGTGGCATTGACATACATACACTATCAAATATAAAATAGATAGCTAGTGGGAAGCATCCGCAAAGCACAGGGAGATCAGCTCCTGCTTTGTGACCACCTAGAGGGGTGGGATAGGGAGGGTGGGAGGGAGACGCAAGAGGGAGGGATTATGGGGATATATATATACGTATAGCTGATTCACTTTGTTATAGAGCAGCAACTAACACAACAATGTAAAGCAATTATACTCCAATAAAGATGTTAAAAAAAAAAATACAGTGTTTGGAACATATGCAGATTCCTCTAGTTGTTGTCAAAGGAAGCAGTGTCCCACCAAGACCAACTATACTAACTCAAAAGCAGGAGTTTTATTTTGTTTTAATGTTCAATTTGTCCCTCTTGGCCTCTAGTTTTCTCCCCTATAAGTTGAAATTTCTATCTGATCCTATTTAGTACAGTCTCTAGTACTATGAAAAAATATTTTCTTTCTCACAAGGCTCACCTTGAGTTTTCCTGTTTCAAATATAGAATCAGTCATTCTTGGTTCCTAAGAATTCTGGTTCTTAGGATTAGTGAAGAATAGCATCAGAGCATTAGGGGTCAAAATCTTGGCACTGAGGTTGTATTTCAGATTGTCTCATGTGACAGCCGAGAAAATGATACCAGAAACCCAATAGTTATTTTAAAAAGTCCCTTTAAAAAAGTGATGAATTCATGTATTTTCTAACTTGATTACAAATATTACTGTAGTAAGTTTATTGATCTATGTCCCCCTTTTAATACAACTTGATGTACTATATCATGATGTGATAATATACTGTTTAACATACCATATTATAAATCTCCATTTTTTTCTTCCTTTTAACCCTTGAATTAAGTTTCCAGAGACTGGCCATAGAGTAAGGAAGTCAGTAGAAAACGATTGTCAGAATTACTTTAATATAAAAAAATACTTCTAGCCTTTCTTTAAAAACAAATAATACAGACTAATAAATTCACAAGCCTAGGAGGCATGTATTTCAGACAAAGTCACAATTAGTTAAGGGCAAGGAATTATATAACACAGATCAAAATAACATTTTGGTTTTGCTTTTTGTTTTCCTAAAGCTCACTTTCTCTCTGTGACATTAATGTCATTATTCATAAGTTAATTGCTCTTATCTGAAAGGATAATAGGCATTCCATACTGTCTCAAGAGAGTCAAATAGCTATAGCCCAGACTAGGTCCCTAGATTAAGCTCCCCAAGTGCCAAGTAGACTGGAACACTATCTTTCTAGGTTTTTATATTTCAAGAGAATGAAGTACAGACCTGACAGACATCTCTAGGTCATAAAAGCCAGAGACAGCAAGCATTTATCTGGTCCTTGGGAAGATGTATTTACATTCCAAAAAGTTAGTGTGAAAATCCAGGATCCTTTCCACCAAAAGAGCAATGTGTTTTCCTTCTTTTGGGAAATATATACATACATATGTATATACATGTAAGTGTATATATGCATATCTATGTACATAAACTGAGAAAATCCATTGTTTTTGTCTCTCACCAATGAAGTGTTTGGCCCTTGTACAGGAGAGTTTTCAAGCTGGCTTTCATCATGTCTCTGCAGGGTAAGCTCTGGGGGAAGGAGGCTGAAGCAGTGGGGTAGTTAATAGAAATCTGTATTCAATCCAGAGCACACTCAGAATAAAATGAATATTGGAAAGCAGCACTGTCAGTTGTTAACATATTTTATATTGAAAAATATGTAAGTATGTAAAGTTTAAAATTTACATTATATTAGGTACCCACAGTATCAGAACGTGCAAAGAGTCGTGATGTACAGTCTACTGCACCATATTCTCATGCAACTATTCCGATGAGAGATTTCTCCATTGACCATCACCCTAAACCTTCAGCTCATAAACTCAGTTTTGAAATTTCTAATGCCATTGGATTTATATGTGTGTGTGTATACTTGATATACATGATATATACATATTATATACACATATATATCAATATTTAATCTGCACAGGGTTATCTATTTAGCATCCTTACTTTAACAATTAAAAAAATATATTTTAAGACATGTCACTTTTTTTCCCCAAAGGTTTGTGGAAAGATACAATGCTACTATGCTCAACTTTCTTCCCAGTTTATTTGCTACCAAAATTCCAGCCACAAGTCAACCTAAACTGTTATTTTGTTTGTAGCCCTGAAGAGAAAAATAATTTTATAATAATTCCATAAGCATTTTGTGAACCTCCATCTTATTTTTAAATTAAAAATGTTATCTTCCTCTAAAGAAAATTATATTGGGAGGACTAAAGTTAATCAGCACATTAGTTGTAGTTCCTAGAGACCATTTCAATTTATTACATATAGTACACCAGAAATGAAGGCACCTATAGTTATCAATTTCTCAGGCATGCATAGATCAAACATTTATCTATTGTATATAGTCTAGAATCACATATACATTTATATATCTATTTAACAAAACAAGAGTTTTCTTTTTGTATATCTTATAGAATTTTTTTACTGTCAGTTGAAGGATATTAGCACATGCCACCCCAAAATATTATGCTTTGGTATACTGATTATTTTGAGTTGAAGCCACTTGAAAAATAGCAAACACAGGGAGAAGCTTTCTCTGAATTCCCCTTACCTGCCTAAAGGAGGATCCTCCGAAAGGACAGCAGTTGTCATAAATCCTCTCCCAGGGAGTTTCAGCAACCAGGTAAGATTGACTCTTCTCACAGGAGAGGAGATTAGAAGTCAACACCACACCCAGACAAACTGTCAAAAACTATAAAACTTCCATCGACTCTTCTAAGGACCCATTCATCTTTCCTAAAAGTCATTTACACTTCCCTAAGTTGCCTACATCCCTCTCCTCTTTCCTTATTAAGATGGTATATAAGCTCTCAAGTCTCACTGCCTTTTTGGTTTTCACTTTTGTTCTCTTATATTAAAAATTCATAAATTTATATACCTTTTCTCTTGTTAATCTGTCTGTTGCCAGTTTATTTTATAGACCCCTCTATGGAACGTAGGAGGGTAGAAGGAAAGTCTTTTTATACCCTACACACTTAAGTATGGTTATTTTTATTTTCATGCACAAAAAGTGTCCAGTAACTTCTCTGTGATGATGAGATAAAGCTTTTAGGCTCTCCTTAAACTGGCTTAAATGTCATTTTCTACCATTCTAACCCTTGTTCTCAACAAAGAAATTCTCAGATACACTTTGATTTTGATACTCCTTGTCACCTAAATGTACCACAGGAATTGCTGTATCTGTATTTTCCCATTTAGTTTCTCCAATCAATCACAGCTTTCTTCAAATTTTTCCACATTAACCTTCCGGTTTCAGAAAGAAGTTAGAGTGAAAGTTGAGTTTTTTAAATCCAATAGCCATTTCCCTTCTGCCTTGTGGATGAACCTTTATTTTCCTCAGGGAATCATACATTCTCAGCTCTCACTCTCTGTGATTTAAATGGTACTATTCCCTCCTGCAGTAACCACAGGAAAGCACCAGGCTCTGTCCTTTCCAATCGACATGTTCCACCCTTTGCACCACAGTTCAAGAATGGTCATATTACTCAAGTCAGTCCAATCAGAGATAGTCCTGAGATTTTAGCTGGGACAACCTGGAGGAAATGTGGTTTTTGGTTATTTGTTCTTTGTTGTTTTTCTACTGTGCCTGAGAGTTCTGTGGATTTATACCTGAAGCCACAAGGGATGAAACATGGAAAAACCCTGGTTGGAACAAGGACAGTGAAGACGTATGCAGAGAACAGAGCTAGGGAGAGAAAAAAAGAAAGGGAGAGAAGATGAGGGAAAGAAAGCTTGGCTCTTAAACACACTGTGAGAGCCCTAGAATTTAGCCTTGCTTAAAGCAATTTCTTAAAAATTTCCCCCTTCATTTTCAGTCAGGGAAGTTATTGTATTCTACATCTCTTTCCCTAAACCAAATGTTTAGGAGAAAGAGTTTCTGAGTGAGGCACACACTAATCAAATTTATATCACATTAATTACAATATATATTTTATCTTTTCAAAATCAGGATTGAAATTTTGTTTTTAAGATTTTTTTAGAGATTGTTTTAAAACATATCTACATAATAATCCACTGAATAGTTTAGTTGTAAAAGAAGTAGACATTCAAAAATTTTCTTTTCATTTTCTCTCATGGTTCAAATATTCAATTATAAAATTACATTAAGCTATTCCAAAAGGGCATATCATATACTAATTTTTACTATTAAAATAAATATTTAGCTCAAATTAATTAGAGGATGATTTTATTTTCTTCAGGTCACATTGTTTATTTAGTGTTCTTCACAATTATAATAAACACCACAATTCTAGATACAAAAACTGAAACAATATCCTTAAAGGAAATTATGTTTTACATCATTGAGTAAACAAATATGTCCTTAAAGAAGAAAAAAATGTTTTCTATAAATAGTACAATAAAAAACATTTTCCTACAAATTTTTCATTTTTTTCTTAAAATAATTTAGTCATGAAAATGATGTAAGAACATAGAAACCTAATTGCCTTTTTTTTTTTGGCCGCACTGTGCAGCATGCAGGATTTAAGTTCCCAGATCAGGGATTGAACCCATGTCCCCTGCAGTGGAAGCACAGTCCTAACCACTGGACCACCAGGGAAGTCCCCTGATTGCCATTTCAATGTTAGTTCTGTTCTCATTCTTTCCTAAATTAACTCTGGTAGATGTACTTTATTTCTCATATATTCACCACCACATTTTATGTAAAAAAACAAATAAAAACAGATTATGTTATTAATGGAATGTATTATTCATATATATTCATATTACATGTATATATATTCTTTGCTATATTTGATTTTCAATTCTATAGCTGATGTTAGATTTACTGCATACGTAACTATTTACCTCAAGATTAGTAGTGACTGCACCACACGTATAATTATTTGAGATATCATCTAAACAAAGCATCTAATACTCAATCTTCTACCAATAGTCACAACCTAAAATGCATCCTATGATCTGAAAACCACTTGATCTGGGATATGTAATAGTATATATTTAAATAGTACAGATAGCTGGGTTCAGAATACTTCAGAAAATTTCCACAGAAAATTTCAGAAAATTTCCATGCTCACAGTTGGCATGAAACAACTTAAAGAAAGTGGGCTCTTCATGAGGAAACATATACAAATATTGACTTTTCCCTAAAATATTTGATTCATTGAAGCTAGGATTTTTAGAAATCTCATATATGAAATGGGGTGGGAAATTAAAGTAAGTAATGCAATATAAAACAAACAATTTTTAAAATGTCTACTAGATGATACAGAAATCAGGATATTTTGTTCTCTCTCTATATCGAGTCATCTTAGTCATAGATATTTTGAATTAGTCAAGATAGTAAAGGCCTAAGTTTGGTCTACATGTTATTTGAGTAATATAATTACAGAAAATAATTTTTGCCTAAATTCTCTAAGTAGCTAGGGAAAAAAAAAAACTAAAGAATTTGCTTTATTGGCCTACTGATTTATCACGTAGAATTATTGATATGATTTAGGTAAAAGTAGAATTTCTTCTAAAATTATTCAGTTTCTCAGAGTCATTTTGTTGTTGTTGTTATGAAGTATCAACTCTTATGATTCTAAAAGTTTTCTACTTCAGCTAGTTTGCCTCTAAAAACAAATGTCTCCTTGAGGTTTTCAGCACTGGCATTGGCTAGAATATTAGGTCTGCAAATGTTTAGTGGTGAAATCACTCTTCCCAAATAGTTAGACTCAACCTTGGGAAAGGGTTTAGGTCAGTTCTTAATTTAACCAGAGCAGGTAGCTCATCTCTAATGTGTTATAGCATTAGTTTGCTCCTACAGTTAAATCTTGGGTATATTAATTGTGAAGAACTTTAAAGGAGGCAATGCTGTGGAGTGCAATGTGAACTTCTCAGGTTTCTGCTCATCCCAAAGCCCTCTGAGATGTTCTTAGAGTATACATTTCCCAGTTATGCTATAATACATTGCCCAAACACTATAAAAATTGAAGATCTACTTAAGTCAACTGTAGCATAAGATTCTTCACATTAATAAGCAATAAAAATAAGTTTAACTACTAATGTTTTCTGTTTGGAGCAAGAATTCTCACCCTGCATAAATGTTTCTTAAATATTAACAATTAGATCTAGGAGGAGATCAAGATGGCAGAGTGGGAGGATGCAAAGCTTACCTCCCCTTACTAACACATCAAAAATACATCTACATGTAGACAAATTCTCACCAAAAAACAAATTTCAGACTGTCAGAAAGACCCTTATGCAATCAAGGCTGTAAGAAAGTTCCATGCAGAGTTGGGTGGGAAGGGAAAAGAAGCAATCAGGTTGGGACCTGACCCCTAGGATAGGACACAGAAGAGGAGGGTGATCACACAGGCTCGGAGATCCTTCCTGGGGAGTGAGCGGTTCAAACCGCATATTGGGCTCCCCAGACCTGGGGTCCAACACCACGAGGATGAGTCCCCTTAGCTGGTTTGAAAACTAGTGGGACTTACAGCAGGGCTTTAAGAAACCTAGGCTCACCCATGAAGAGTTCATACTCCCAAAACAAGGTGGAGGAAGCAGACTCAAACTTCCTGGACTCTGGCCAGTCTCCCTCGACCACCCCAGCATGCACCCCAGCATGAACCAAGCACCTGCTCTGACCCCTTTTGCTCAGAGATACAGCTCCACACTAGGGGTATGGATGTCACAGCCAAGGAGACTGTGCAATTGTGGGGACAGAGCCGGCTCAGACCTGGCACTAAATTCAAATGGGGTGAGGGCAGCCTCATATCACAGAGGCAGCAGATAGGGAACATTCTGGAACTCTGATTGGTACCAGAACCATCTCAGCACCCACTCTGGTCCCTCTTGCTGCACAGTACAACTCCCCACTAGAGCAAAGGCTGCCGCTGCTGGAGGAAAGTGTACAGTTGCAGGGGACTGGATTCAGCTCAGACCTGCCACAGCCTCCAAATGGGGCAAGAGCAGCCATTAGTGGCACTTGCATAGGCAGCAGGTTGTGAGCAGTCTGCAACTCTGGCTGGTGTGCTTGGACTGCCCCAGTGTGCACCCCTGCCAGCAATGGGTGCCGCTCTGGCCCCCCTTGCTACAGCACTGCTTCCCTCTGGGGTGAAAGTACCAGTGCAGGGAAGGAGGAAAGCACATACATAAAGGGAATAGGACCAGCTCAGACCGGCCCTCCAGGCTTCTGTTCCAGAACTTGGGACCTGCCCTTGCCCCTAAAGGGTGGTGTTGGCCACTGATCAGAAGAGAAGCCTCAGCTCACACCTGGCTCTGGCTCTAGCCCCTCCGTCTCCAACCCCACGTCCTAAGAATGTAATAGCTGCCAGCACACCCTGGGGGAAGATGTGACTAGTGCTCTCTTCAGATCCAGATATACCACAAAGGCCACTGGACACACACAGACTATATAGGGACATTCCCACATGAGGACACAGCTTTTAAGACCAGGATGGGTAACTGTTTCATGTAATTTCATAGAGAAAGAGAAAATTAAGCAAAATAAGAAGACAGAGAAATTTGTTTCAAACAAAAGAACAGAGAAAAAAATACATGAAAAGAACAACTTAAGGAAACAGAGATAAATAATTTACCAGATAAAGAGCTCAGGCATTAGTAATAAGTATGCTAACTGAACAACAGAAGAGAATAGATGAACATGGTGAGAATTTTAGCAAGGAACTAGAAAATATAAAAAAGAATCAGTCAGAACTGAAGAATAAAATAACTGAAATGAAAACCACACTAGACAGAATGAACAGCAGACTAGGTGATACAGAAGAACGCATATGTAATCTGTCATCAGGAAAATGCAAATCAAAGCCATAATGAGATATCACCTCACATCAGAATGGCTATCATCAAAAAGTCTACAAATAACAAATGTTGGTTAGGGTTCTCCAAAAGGGAACCCTCCTACACTGTTGGTGGGAATGTAAATTGGTGCAGTCACCATGGAAAGCAGTGTGAAGGTTTCTCAAAAAACTAAAAATGGAACTGTCATATGACAAGCAATTCCACTCATGGTCATATAACTGAAAAAAACAAAAACATTAATTTGAAAAGATACATGCACCCCAATGCTCATAGCAACATTATTTACAGTTGTCAAGATATGGAAGCAACCTAAGCATCTATCATCAGATGAACGGATAAAGAAGATGTGGTATATATATGCAATGGACTGCTACTTTGCCACAAAAGAAGAATAAAATTTTGCCATTTGTAATAACATGGATAGACTTGGAGGGCATTATGCTAAGCGAATAAGTCAGAGAAAGGCAAATACTGTATGATATCACTTATATGTGGAATCTAAAAAATATAGCAAACTAGTGAATATAACAAAAATAAACAGACTTGGAGATATAGAGAACAAACTAGTGATTACCTGTGGGGAGAGGGAAGGAGGGAGGAAAAATATAGGGGTAAGAAATTAAGAGGTACAAACTATTATGTATAAAATAAGCTATAAGGATATAATGTACAACACAAGGGATATAGCCAATATTTTATAATAACTATAAATGGAGTATAACCTTTAAAAATTTTGAATTACCATATTGTACACTTGTAACTTACATAATATTGCACATTAACTATATTTTAATTTATAAACAAGAACAGTTTAAGGGACCTCTAGCACAAGATTTAGTGTACCAACATTCACATTATAGGGGTCCCAGAAGAAGAAGAGAGAAAAGAATAAAAAGTGTATTTGATAAAATGATAGCTGAAAATTTCCCAAACCTGAAGAAGGAAACAGAATTCAAATATGGGAAGCACAGAGTACCAAAAAATATGAAACCAAAGAGACATGCACCAAGACATATCATAATTAAAATGGCAAAACTTAAAGAGAGGATTTTAAAGAGAGTAAGAGAAAAACAAAGAGTCACAAAGAAGGGAAGGCTACTAGCTAGTTTTCCTGCACAAACTTCACAGGCCAGAATGAAGTGGCATGATATATTTAAAGTGTTGAAACGGAAAATCCTGCCACCTAGGATACTCTACCCAGCAAGATTATCATTCAGAATTGAAGCAGATATAAAGAACTTCTCAGATAAGCAAAAACTAAAAGAGTTTATCAACACTAGACACACCCTAAAAGAAATTAGAGTCTCCTCTCAGACTACAAAAATAAATAATATATAGGAAAGGAAGAATCCCAAAAGCAAAGGCAAATATATGGTAAAGTCTGTGGATCAATCACTTAAATAAGCTAGTGTGAAGATTAAAAGACAAAAATTGTAAAATCAACTATAACTACAATAAACAGTGAAGGGATAAACATGAAAATGCAAATTATCACATCAAAACCACAAAACATGGGGGAGGGAAGTAAAAAATGTAGATCTTTTAGAATGTGTTTGAACTTAAATGACTACAGTTTAAAACAAGTGACTATAGTTATAGATAGACATACACTAACCCCATGATTACCACAAATCAAAAACCTACACTAGATACACAAAAACTAGAGAGGAAGGAACACAAGGATACCACTAAAGAAAATCATCAAACCAAAAGGGAAGAAACAAAAATAAGAAGAAAATAACTGGGAAGAACTACATAAACATCCAGGAACAAGTAATAAAATGGTAATAAGTATATGCCTATCAATAATCACTTTAAATGTTAATGGACTAAATGTTCCAATCGACAGACATTGATTGGATAAAAAAATCAGACACATCTATACCCTGCTTACAAGAAACTCACTTCAGAGCTAAAGACACACATAGAAAGAGAGGGGATGAAAAAACATTTTTTTCATGCAAAAGCAAATGATAAGAAAGCTGGGCTAACAATACTCATATCAGATAAAATAGACTTTAAAACAAAGTCTACATCAAAAGACATAGAAGAACATTATATAATGATAAACAGAACTGGTTTTCTGAAAAGATAAACAAAATGAATAAGCCTTTAGCCAGGCTCATCAAGAAAAAAAGAGAAACAACCCAAATAAACAAAATGAGAAATGAAAGAGGAGAAATAACAACTGCTAACACAGAGATACAAAAAGCATAAAGGAATACTAGAAAGGAATATGCCACCAAATTAGACAGTATTAAAAAATTATATAAATTTCTAGAATCACACAACATGCCAAGACTGAATCAGGAAGAAATAGACAATCTGAACAGACTGATCACTAACAATGAAGTTGAATTTATAATCAAAACACTCCCAGCAAACAAAAGACCAGAACTAGATTGCTTTACAGGAGAATTCTACCAAACATATAAAGAAGAGTTAATACCTATCCTTCTCAAACTATTACAAAAAACTAAAGAGTAGGGAACACTCCCAAATTCATTCTGTGAGGCCAACATTACCCTGATCCCAAAGCCAGACAAAGACACTACAAAAAAAGAAAATTACACACCAATATCTCTGATAAATATAGATGCAAAAATCCTCAACAAAACACTAGCAAACTGAATTCAACAATATATAAAAAGGATCATACACCATGATCAAGTCAAATTTATTCCTTATTCCATAAGAATGGTTCAATATTGATAAATCAATCAATGTGATACTCCACATTAACAAAAGGAAAGATAAAAAAATCATATGATTATCTCAATAGACACAGAAAAATCATTTGAAAAATTAAACATCCATTCATGATAAAATAAAATTTGTCAAAGTTCATATAGAGGAAACATATCTCAACATAAGAAAGGCTATTTATGACAAACCCACAGTTAACATCATACTCAATGGCGAAAAGCTGAAAGCTTTTCCTCTAAAATCAGGAACAAGACAAGAACACCCGCTCTTGCCACTTCTACTTAACTTAGTAGTGGAAGTCCTAGCCTCAACAATCAGACAAGAAAAGGAAATAAAAGGTATCAAAATTGAAATGGAAGGAATAAAACTGTCACTATTTGTAGCTGGCATGATGCTACAGAAAACCCTGAAGTCTCCACAAAAAATCTATTAGAACTAATAATTTCTCAGATGAGATGTGTGGGTGGAAATTGTTTTCTTTGTACAAAGCAGATTCTTTCTGTTTGTAGGTTTGTTATACATTCTCTTAATACTTATAGTTTGGGAATTTTTTCAAGATGTATCTTTTAAAAAAAGTCAATCTCAACTAGAAATCTATGAGTCCTTTCAGTCTCTAGGACCAGATATCTATATTTCTTTCCTGCATATTTTCTTTTTATCCTTTAGACTCTCTTATTTATCTCATATTGGGTGTTTGCTGTGGATATTCTCTCCCACTGGGGCATAGACAATCATATAATCTATGTACTTCTATTTAACAGGACATTATAAGAAGATAAATGAGACAAATCATATTCTTCTAGGTTTTATTCATCTCAGAGCTAGGTAATAATTGAACTCACTAAAATTACAGAATATGAGATTAATATACAGAAAACTGTTTTTTCTATATACTAATAATGAACTATTAGAAAAAGTAAGCAAAAAAAAAATCCCATTCAAAATCACATCAAAAAGAATAAAATACCTAGAAAGAAACTTAACCAAATAAGTGAAAGAACTATACTCTGAAAACTATGAAACATTGATGAAGGGAATTGAAAATAATTCAAAGAAATGGAAAGATATTCCATGTTCATGGATTGGCTCAGACAACAGGGGACCCATTTTTCCAATGATTTTTAACATAAAGGAATATTTCCTGTGAAAACTATTTTTAAATGCTAATTTTGTTTTAATTAGGTAGTCTTTAAGAAATAAACAAAATATACTGGTATGTGAGTGGTGAACAGATTGTCAGGTCTTATATTTCCCAAATCAAGAACTACAGCTCTCATTTTCTGTAGTTACCTCTCTAGTCTCAGCATTACCTGCCTTAGCATATAAAAAGTCAGAACATGTGATTAAGGTAGATAACCTGTAAAGTTTACAATATGTTAAATAATGAGAGAATTACCTTGGTACATCTAGATATTAAAAAAAAGAAAAAGCACTGAGAAGGATTCAATTTTTGCCAAATATTAATATTGTGGTTATAAACAATGACTTTATACAAAAAGGTTTAAGTGTGTATCATATTAAAAATGTAAGTATCCATACTTTATTCATCCAAATCAATACTTTCAGTGAAAAGTCTGAATTTATGCACACAATAGAGATCATTGAAAAGTAATGATTTAGTTAGGAAAAGGTTAAATTCTCTGAGATTCTACAGGGAAATTAAGGCGGCCAATGACAGAAAATACGTTTACTCTTCATGTTCTTTTAGCAGAAATAGCTTACGTGTATGACAAAGAAAAGCATGTTGTTCATGTACGTCACTCAGTACGATGAAACTAAATTACAAACCCAGCATCTGATATCTCACTTGCATTTTCCCTTCCAGATAACATGATGGATTTTCAATAGTAGCTATGGTTCAATCTTTCCAGAAGACCTAAATACCATTTGACTTGATGGCAAGTATCAATTTCTTAATGATACAAAATATCTATTCCTTATGTAATCTTAGTGATCATTCTTTGCTATGTTAAATTCTGTTTTTGTGAATGGGATCCACATCCCTTCTACAGTGCAACCTAGCAATCCAATACTCTCTAATACTCCAATTCTTAACAAACACTATTTTTTTCCTCCCCTGGAAGAAATAAGTACCAGTGTAATATATTAATTCAATTATTCATTCATTTATTTACTCTCCAAGTCATTCATATATTCATTCAACATTTCATTATTACGCAAGAGTCTAAGGATGTAAAACATAGTTAAGGCACTCTCCCTTGAGGAGTCGTATTTAAAGGGAGATGCAGACAAACTATTGATTTTAATACAAAGTGATAAACAGTATCATAGAGGTAAACTGAGTCTCTCACCTGCTGCATTTCCCCAGGCATAGGACAATCTCTGTGTGCCAAGAAATTCAATAGTTTTAGATTCGAACTGGTTACAGCTTATGACACTTTTTATTGTTTTCAAGTCATTGCATCAAAACCATGTTTAAGGATGGTAGTAGGTCCATGCTACAAAAACAACAATCAAAACGTACATCTCCATCCCTACTTCCTCTAATTCTGATTCCACTACTGTTATACAGGTTAACTGTTGCTTGTTTTCTATTCCTTTTGGGGGCATAACAATAGTAGTAATGTTTCATTATTTTAATTTGTTATACAATGTTCTGTGTGTGGAGGATATGTTGTAAGTCACCCTCTCACTGTCAAGTTACTTCTCCTCCACCCTCTCTTCTAACCAAGACTATCTTCTCTTTTCAGAGAATGTTTGCACATTAATGTCTACTACAAACTTGAACAAAGAAGGTATAGAAGGCAAGGAGAATGAAGCTCTCATAATAATATAGAGTGGGGTGACACAGGTTTGGGTCACTAACCATTCCCCAGTATGCATGTAAAGCTATGGTAACAGAAAGGAACAGACAACTAACATCTTCTGTGAAATTCAGGAAGTCTGTCCATAAGAGTTAAAGATGAGTATATCAGTTTGTACAGCAAAGAAGGACACTTCCAAAAGATAAAATGGCTTATTAATAAAGTAAGATAGAATGTGTTGTGTATTGGAAAAGGTATATGATTTATTATTGTTGAATTATCAGGTTTGTTGAAGAGAGTTCCATGAAATTAACCCAGACAGATGACAAGTATTCACTAATAGAGAACATTTTACTATGCAAGGAAGTCTGGATTTTAAGTGATATATGAGAAGATACAATAAATAATTTTAAGCAGAAAACTTACATGATTTAAATTTGAATTTAGAAAAAATATTGTTTCTCAATTGTAAGGGACGAATTGTCAAGAGTTGGTTCAGAATCTATGAAAACAGAATTACCTAACTCTGAGATGAATAAAGCCTAGAAGAATAGGATTTATCTCATTTATCTTCTTATAATGCCCCTGTTAAATAGAAGTACATAGATTACATGATTGTGCCCCAATGGGAGAGAATATCCACAGTAAAACACCCAATATGAGGTAAATAAGAGAGTCTAAAGGATAAAAAGAAAAATATGGAGGAAAGAAATATAGATACCTGGTCTTAGAGACTGAAAGGACTCATAGATTTCTAGTTGAGATTGACTTTTTTTTAAAGATACATCTTGATAAAATTCCCAAACTATAAGTATAAAGAGAATGTATAATAAACCTACAAACAGAAAGAATCTGCTTTGTACAAAGAAAACAATTTCCACCTACACATCTCATCTGAGAAAATAAATTATTATGACCCTAATAAAACAGCAAAATAAATAAGCACAGAGATCTTAATAGAGACAAAGATAACTTCAAAGTTAAATCCAAATAGGGCATAAGTACTGAATGATCCTTTCAATGGAAAAATTAGATGCCAATAAAAATGCTAATGCTAGTTGAGAACAAATATGCAAAATCTAGGAGAGCAAATTTTAGATAGACGAGAAGGAAAGCAATCGAATGTTCTTAGTGGGCGGGAAAGAGGTAAAACAGTAAAAGGGTTAAGGCATGAAAATATTATGAAAGTCTTTTCTTATAGGACAGTGAGAAGGGACGCAAACGGGGAAGATTTGAGAGAGAAAGCATACTGCTGGGACAAATGGTTGAAATTTCATATATCAGTAAATAATTATATGTTTGATTATAAACACTGGCAAGCAGACATTAACAATGAGAAAAATTCCCAAATTAACATGGGGAAATAAAAGGAAGTGTTACAACATTATTAGAACATGTAAGACAAGGAAAATAAAAAGGAAACAACAATAGTAAAATGATTACTGTAGCTTTGTAGTATAGTCTGAAGTCAGGGAGCCCGTTTCCTCCAGTTTCATTTATCTTTCTCAAGATTGCTTTGGCTATTCGGGGTCTTTTTTGTTTCCATACAAATCATAAAATTTTTTGTTCTAATTCCGTGAAAAATGCCATTGGTAATTTGATAGGGATTGCATTGAACCTGTAGATTGCTTTGGGTAGTATAGTCATTTTCACAATGTTGATTCTTTCAGTCCAAGAACATGGTATCTCTCTATCTGTTCGTGTCATCTTTGATCTCTTTCATCAGTACCTTATAGTTTTCTGCATACAGGTCTTTTGTCTCCCTAGGTAGGTTTATTCCTAGGTATTCTTTTTGTTGCAGTGGTAAATGGGATTGTTTCCTTAATTTCTCTTTCTGACCTTTCATCATTAGTGTATAGGAATGCAAGAGATTTCTGTGCATTAACTTTGTATCCTGCATCCTTACCAAATTCACTGATTAGCTCTAGTAGTTTTCTGGTGGCATCTTTAGGATTTTCTATGTATAGTATCATGCCATCTGCAAACAGTGACAGTTTTACTTCTTTTCCAATTTGGATTCCTTTTATTTATTTTTCTTCTCTGATTGCCGTGGCTAGGACTTCCAAAACTATGTTGAATAATAGTGGCAAGAGTGGACATCCTTGTCTTGTTCCTGATCTTAGAGGAAATTTTTTCAGTTTTTCACCATTGAGAATGATGTTGGCTGTGGGTTTATTGTATATGGCCTTTATTATGTTGAGGTAGGTTCCTTCCAGGTCCACTTTCTGGAGAGTTTTTATCATAAATGGTATTGAATTTTGTCGAAAGTTTTTTCTGCATCTATTGAGATGATCATATGGTTTTTATTCTTCAGTTTGTTAATATGGTGTATCACACTGATTGATTTGCATATATTGAAGAATCCTTGCATCCCTGGGATAAATCTCACTTGATCATGGTGTTTTAATGTGTTGTTGTGTTTAATGTGTTTAATGTGTTGTGGTGTTAATGTGTTTTAATGTGTTGTTGGATTCTGTTTGCTAGTATTTTGTTCAGGATTTTTGCTTCTATGTTCATCAGTGATATTGGCCTGTAATTTTCTTTTTTTGTGATATCTTTGTCTGGTTTTGGTATCAGGGTGATGGTGGCCTCGTAGAATGAGCTTGAGGGTGTTCCTTCCTCTGCAATTTTTTGGAAGAGTTTGAGAAGGATAGGTGTTAGTTCTTCTCTAAATATTTGCAACTGATAAGAGATTAATCTTCAAAATATACAAACAGCTCATGTAGCTCAATATCAAAAAAACAAATAATCCAACAAAAAATGGGAGGAAGATCTAAATAGACATTTCTCCAAAGAGGACATCCAGATGGCCAAAAAGCACATGAAAAGATGCTCAATATCATTAATTATTAGAGAAATGCAAATCAAAACTACAATGAAGTATCACCTTACACTGCTCAGAATGGCCATCATCAAAAAAATCTACAAGCCATAAATGCTGGAGAGAGTGTGGAGAAAAGGGAATCTGCCTACACTGTTGGTGAGAATGTAAATTGGCACAGCCACTATGAAGAACAGTATGGAGGTTCCTTAAAAAACTAAAAATAGAACTAGCATATGATTCAGCAATCCCACTCCTGGGCATATACCCAGAGAAAACCATAATTCGAAAAGATGTATGCACTGCAGCATACATCAACAGAGAAATGGATAAAGAAGATGTGGTACATATATACAATGAAATGTTATTCAGCCATATAAAAGAACAAAATAATGCCATTTGCAGCAACATGGATGGACCTAGAGATTGTCATACTGAGTGAAGTAAGTCAGACAGAAAGACAAATATCATATGATATCACTTATATGTGGAATCTAAAAAAACAAAAGGGTACAAATGAACTTACTTACAAAACAGAAGCGGAGTCACAAATGCAGAAAACAAATTTATGGTCACCAGGGGATAACAGGGGGGAGGGATAAATTGGGAGATTGGGATTGACATATATACACTAATATATATGTAAAATAGATAACTAATAAGAACCTGCTGTATAGCATACTCTGTAATGGTCTATATGGAAAAGAATCTAAAACAAAAAAGAAAGAGTGGATATATGTGTATGTATAACTGATTCACTTTGCTGTACACCTGAAACTAACACAACATTGTAAATCAACTATACTCCAATAAATTTTTTTTAAAAAGTAAAATGAATCTTAAATATTAATTTAAGAGGGGGGAATAGTATCGAGTATATAGGTTATTTTCCTGAATTCTCCATTCAAAGTTGAAAATTGTCATACTGAGATTTTACTTAAAGCTTGAAATAAATAGATGGACAAAGGCATACTAAGTAAACATAAATATAAAGCAAGTATTATAATATTAATACCAGACAAGATAGACTTTAACATCAAGCAACAAAAGAATACAAAGAATATAAAATAATAATAAAGGTATTATACACAAATGTATATGTGTACATACATAAAGAGTGAGAGATAAAAGGCAAAAACTTTTGCACAAATAATTTTGAAGCTAGAAATAATAACATCTAACAAAAACAAAAGGAAACAACAGGAAAAATGTAATACATTTCCCAAATCAAATAGGACTAATTACATAAAAAATAAGTAAGGTCAAAAATGAATTAAAAGTGTAATCAAAATCTTTATTTAACATATATGAGAAATTTTATATCCCTCAGCCAAAGAATCTATATATTACTTTGAATGACCATAGAACATTTTAAAAAACAAATCTTGTTTCCCACCCATTTTCAAATTCATCCAGTTAAATAAATGAGATTTCACAGACAATATCTTCTGAGAGCATTTCAATAAAATGACTATAAAAGTTAAAATTCCCTGAATATCCGAAATTAAGACACAATCCTTAAATAGTCCTTAAATCAAGGGTACTATAAAAATGGAAATTATAAATTATCAAGGAAGCAATATAAAAGAGAACATCTCATATAAAACTTGTGGGAAAAAGCATATACTGTGAATAAGTAAGTTTATCCTCATTAAATACCTTCTTTACTAAAGAAGAAAATTAGTGAACCAGGTACTAATATTATGGAATTTAAAGAGACTATAAAGAGCTAAAACTAAAATTCATGAAACACATCCCTATAATATTAAAATGAAAAAAAATAGATCCATAATGAATTTCTATTAAATCATAAAACAGGTAAAGCTCTTAAGAAAGTGATTAAGGAAAACAAAAAAAATACTGAGAGTAAACTTATGCAGGATTATAAATAAGAAGATATATATGTGATATATATACAATGTATAATATATATTGTATATATACTATACATACAATGCATATTGTATGTATAGTATAGACATATTGCATATATAATATATATAATATACATCATACATAATATATACAATAATCATTTATTGAAAAAATATTGAAATACATAAAGATTATTGACAAATATATATTATATACATTATATTATATATAATATATATACAATGTGTATATATTCTTTTAATATATAATACAGACTATTGAAAAATTAGAAGCTTCATAAGAGTAATAAACAGCCAGTCAGAGCAAAATATTTTCACAATTTACAGTCAAAAGTATTTTACCAATATACAACTTACCCAATTTGATAGGAAGACGTAGAAATTTTGAATCTAGTTTCTATAAAAGATTATTTTAAAAGTGATTTAAAAACTGTTCTTTGAACACAAAAAATAAATGATTTCACAGAGAAATTCTAAAAAAATTTTAAGAAATAGGTAATAGTAACATTATTTAAGTTCTTCTAGAGCATAGAGAATGATGAAACATCCCCCTAAATCACTTTATAAATCTTATTTGGCTTTAATAGCCAAAACTGGTAAAACATTTGGATTAATAATTTAGACCAAACTCACTTATGAATGTAGATACTAATATTCTACAAAACAATAGCAAATGGAATCCAACCATATGTTTTAAAATGCTATATTATAGCTAACAAATATTTATTACTGGAGTGAAAAAATGGTACAATATTAAAGAAATATATCAATGCAATCTATACCAGTAACAAACAAAAAGGGCAGAACCATAGATTCTTATTTATAGGTGATGAAGAATCAACTGAAATATATGTCAGTTTATTATACTTATAATATTACACATAATATATAATATAAATTCTAAATATAATACAAATACAAGAAAACTAAGTATAACTAAGAAAAGAAAAATTACCAAACACTAGCAATTAGAACTTCCTCTTGCAGCCATTATGGGCAAATAGGGACCAAGTTTACACAATTAACAAGTAGAAAACTGGAATATGATATATAAAAAATGGTTTTCAGATCTTGGACAAGAGGCAGAACAAGAAAAGAAGTAAGATAAATAGGTGGGCACTACAATGGCCTAGAGAAAGCATTCAAACTGCAGTTCAGGGAGAATTAACCCAAACAGAGCACAGTAGTCTCTATGATCTGAGGAAAGAGAGCTCATAGATGGGGAGGCCAGAGAAGCTGGAGTTGGTGGACTGAAGTATCAAAGAGGAGGGAGCTACACAGAGAATTCTGGAAATCTGCAAAACAATCCTTTTGATTCATTTTTCTGAGTATTGATTTGTATCTGCAAGGGAGGTAACTACCCAAAGTTGAGAAAAAAACCTCTGGAAAGGAATAGCCAGAAAACCCCACAGGTTACATAGGGTTTGTGCTCCAGCCAGGCAGAGCAAAAAGACTTCTTAATAGATGGAGCACCAAGGACAATTCTAATAAGTATATTGCCCTGGTGATGGAGCCAAATTAGCCCTGTACCAAATGCTGTCTGAACCTTACCTAGTATAGCTGAAAAGCAAATTTTGAAATGTAAATTATATAAAAGCACACATAAGTAACATATGTGTGTTCCTGAAAAAAGCCCAACAATATTTTAAAAATAATGACAAAATCAAGCACCAACTGTATAAAATTTAAAATGTCTGCCATCCATTTAAAAATAATGAGGCACGTAAAAAATAGTATACAACCCGTAAGTTGAGAAAAATTAATCAATAGAAGTGATCTGGAAATGGCGGCAATAATAGATTTATCATATAAAGATATTTAAAACAGCCTACACAGAATTCCATCATATATTTAAGAAAGTTGAAAATGATAAAGAGAGACATGGAAGATATATATTTTCAAAATAACCAACCAGATATGTGGAAATAAAAATATATGTAATTTTAAAAATGTAGTCCAAGAAGAAGGGGAGGTGGGCAATAATAACAGCTGGAAAAAGACAATGCACAAAATGTCTACAAACTTGATGAAAACTATAAATCTACAGATCCATGAATCCCAACAAACTCCAAGGAGAAGAAACATGAAAGGAAATAACATCAAAATGCATCATAATCAAATTGCTGCAAAGTATAATTTTAAAAAATAATAATTGTAGGATGGAAGAAAAAAAGATGCACTTTCTACAAAGAAACAAAGATAGGAATGGTGGCAGATTTTTGTCAAAACCAGGCAGGCCAGAGGACAGCAGAGTGTCATCTTTAAAGGCACTAAGTAATGTTTGTAAAAATGTTTAAAAGCTGTGAACCTGGAATTCTATACACAGCAAAAATATCCTTCAACAAATGAGGCAAGATAAAGATTTATTCAGACAAACAAAACAAAATAATTAATTTTTTAAGAGAAAGAATTTTTTAATGTTTTTCAACTTAATAGGATATGAAAAGACATGACCTAGATAAATTTGCAGCAGAAGGGTACAAGAAAAGACCAGAATTTGGTAGAGAAAGAAAGAATCAAATAGAGTCACATTCATAACAATGGAATGGAAAGAAACCCCAAGTTTCATAGAATACTTAAAATTCACATCTGAGATAATAAAGTGCTAAAATGCTACTGCTGGGACTTGATACAGTACAATGGGTAAAAAGATTTTAATTTTTTTCCACAATTTAGATTGCAATACATAATGTGAATATATAAAAAAATAATTATATTTATTCAGTTTTAACCTGTCTCTTTCAGGCAAATCACTGTTCTACTTCGAATTCCCTGTTCTTCAACCAAAATGACCACTCAATATTCCTCTTACCAACTCACAGGTATCTCTGTTCAAAGTATTTTCTCCATTTCACACCCCTCTCTCCCTACCACTAAAGATCAAACACTGTTATCTCAGTAGTAGATGATTAAAGTCTTAATGTGATATCTTCTTCCGTTATACTTTAGGGTAGACACTTTGGATGATTATGTGGAAGTATGATCTTTATTATCCTAGACTATATTCTTTAAAATGAATTGAAGAAAAAGAAAAAAGAGAAAATTTTATTTAAACTGAATTGAATTACCATTATCACTATCATTTTCCAACACTGTAAATTCTAGAGAATACTGTGACAAGAAAAAAAGGCAATTAAAATAAATATTAGAAAATGAGAGAAAAAACTATCACACACTGTAACTGGTATAACTGAATATGTGCAAAAAATTCAAGAGACTGAGAATTTGGTAGAGTAACTGGATATGAGAACAACATATAAAAGTCAATGACTTTTTCTATTCCTACAGTAATCCACTACACACAGAAATGGAAAAAATATCATTTAATTTATAAGACCAACAAAAGCTATAAAATTCAATGGAAGAAAGTTAGCAAAAAATTCACAGGGCCAATAATGAAGAAAACTATAAAATCATAATGAAGAGAGTAAATCTGACCACAGAAAGACTTCCCATAACCCTGTGTGGAAAGCATTAAGTATCAAAAAAAAGTCACTTTTCTTAAAATTCATGTAAAATTAATGCAATTCTAATTAAATGATACATTTCCTTGTGGAAATGAATAAAATATTCTTAAAATTTATATAGAAAATAAACTATAATAGCCAGGAAACCTATGAGAAGATAAGAGCAAGACCCTTTTTATATATTATAACTATAAAACACTATAATCAAATCAATATTATATTATTATATAAACAGACAAATAGATCAGGGAATTAGAGTCCAGGGGAAAAAATGTGTATGTGTATGTCTGTGTATGTATCAATCACAGAATGTCAGTTAAATGGGAAAAAAATGTTTCTTTAATAATTAGCTTTGTATAATCATCCTTATCTCTGCTAAATAAAAAGGAATAAATTTCAAATAAATTAACAACATGAATATTAAAATCATTGTAACAAATATTATTAAAAATCTAGAAGGATGCTTGTACAGTTTAAGGATGAAGAAAAATGTTTAACAAATCAGTATACCAATATCTATAAAAAAAACAGACTACCTTGACTATACAACTTTTAAATACTTCAATGTTATTAGTCAATCAAACAATGATACATTTGGAGGGAAAACTACAAGTGGGATGATCAGTTTAGGTTTTTAAAATATGGAGATAAATTACAGAAAACTAAATTTAAAATGCACAAAAATATATTAGAAGGTGCTCAAACTCCTTAATAATATGGAGAATAAAAAGTACACTAAAATTAGGTAATATTTTACACCCATTTTTTTCTAGAAAAAGCAATAAAAACAATGATAACACACTACTGGTGGGAATGTTGGAAAAAGATTGTATCATAAATTGTTGACAGAAATGTTAAATTTCACAACCTTTTTTGGAAAACCATATGGCAACATGTATCAAAATTTTAAAAGTACATATACCCTTCAATCCAGCCATAGCAATAATAATCATGATAATTAACATTTGCATAAAGTTTATTTTGTGTCACTCATGTATTCTAAGCACTTTATGTAATTGGTTCATTTAATCCTCATAACAATTCTCTGATGGATTTGCTACTATTATTCCATTTTACAGATAAGAGAATTGAGAACAAAAACTTGTCTGAGAAAATGCCAAAGGTGGTCTGAATGTAGGAAACCTGCCTCCAGAGTCATACTTCTAAAAACTTCATTGTTTTGCTTATATTTCACTTCTAGGAATCTAGTCATAGAAAGAAAAGTGAGTATTTAGTAAACTGTTGTTAAGCAGAACTGATGCTCTTAGATGATATATATTGGGGAAAAATCAAAGTCCTGAACAAAGAAAATAAAATGTTAATTAATAAGGGAGTGTTGAAAATGCACAGTACATCTAGAACATGGAATGTCATAAAGTCATTAATCAACATAATTTAGAACAATAATTGCTGTTTTGGAAGGATTTGAACAAAGTATTCTTGGGAGAAAAAAATAAGATACAGAGGCTATGTCTGTTATAATTTCATTATTTTAAACTACAATAATAAGAAAAGGTATAGAGATAGATGATGATAGATTAGATAGATAGATGATAGATAAATAGATAGATAGATGGATAGATAGGATAGAAAGACAAAACACAAAAGACATTAAGAAAGTAGAGAGGGAGGAAAGATGGAAGGGAGGCAGGGCGGGAGGAAGAAAGGGAGGGAAAAAATGTAAAGCAGAGAGAGAAAAATGAAAGGATCTATCAACGTTATTCCTGGGTGATCTGGAAGATGTTGATTGGAGAGAAGAGAATGATCAAGCACATAAGAAAAACTAAAATTGTTCAAAACTCTCTAGTACATATGACATGGCCCCATTCATGTAAAATGACATATATGTGGGTATGCAGAGAGAAAATAGGAAAGTCTATGCAGTTAAATATCTATCAGAATTGAGAAAGCAAAAGAATATCCATAAGACCTAGATCTTGGTGAAGAGGACAGAAGATATAAGATGAGCCTTTTCCATACACACTTTTATATTATTTTGTTCTCTTTCATACGTGTTACTTCGGCAATTTTAAAGCATCAAATTAAAACCCCCTTTAAAGATAAGTAAATTAAAATCTATTAGAATATATGCAATGAAAAAGCTTTAGCCCTTGAGCTATCATGACCCATATATACCACTTCCTTCAAAAATACTTAGAACTACAAAATTTAAATATTCAAGAACAAATAGCCCAGGACTAAAATCATAATAGTAGTCGCATGAAGAAAATCATTGATTATAATGACTTGATACTACATAACAATACTAATGATCATTAGTATTACTGTAAAAGAACAATTATCACACTAATATACTAATATGGTTTAATTATACAAAGAGGCGGTGCTTTTAAGTATTAATGAAATCATCATTTAATCAAAAGCTTGTTTTAAAAGTCCACAAAAAATGAATGCACCTAGCATCATTAGCATACAAGCTATGTATATATTTAAGACAACATATATAATTTTGTCAACATAAGTAAACAATAGTCAACTTTCGCAACTCCAAATGAACAATATAAAATACCAGCAAAACACTCAGGCTAGTGGATCTGACTCTGATGTATGCCTCTGCAGAAAAATATAGACAGTTCAATCTTGTATATGGTTCCTAACAATAAATAATTAGTATTTCACAAGAGTAAAAGAGCATCTCTAGAACATCCCTGTAGAATCTTCTTAATGTCTTTGCGCCATTTGTTGAGGGACTCATATATTCCAGTTTCTTGCAGAAGATTTATGTGCCTGCATGCGGTGTATGCGTATAGAGAGAGTATAGGGAGAGGTGTTTTGAAATTGCCATAGAAGTTAAATTCTCCCCGTAAATAAAATTCTTTTCTTTGTATTTTTGGAGAGGCATCCTATGTGACAGCTGAAAATTATTTCTGAACTCATATAAAAAGGTCATCACTAGAGAGATATCTGATTGGACACCCAGGGCAGTTGACAAGCTTATCCACTCTGCTGTCAAAACCAAAATCCTTTAAGGGACTGGCACACTTTGATGCTTCTTGCTACCTAGGAAGATGGGATTTAAGTTTAGTGGGAAGAGGTGTATCTACCGAGGCAAAGTGCTGGTCATCTCAGTTAATGAAAAGTGTAGTGTAGTAGAACGACTAGAGCTCTAGAAAGTAAAAGACCTGGCACGACCAGTAAATCCCCTCTGTGGCTTTGGCTCAGCCATTTTAGCTTTCTTGTACCCTGTTTCCTTTACTCTATAACAAGGGCTTTGTAAGTTATCAATATTTTACTGACTTTTGCTTAAAAGAAAGGCTGAGCTCCTCAGATGTTAATGGCAGCACTAAGCCAAATCAATTTAGGAAACACTACTGACCCAGTGAACATCATGGTACTAAACACTATGTGAAGTCATGCATTAGATCAATCAGTTTAAATGGTTTAATTCCAAAACCTGTTTCACTACAGACAATTCTGTTTTTATTTTTTGCTCAGAGCTTTGAGACTTTACAGAATATAATTTGGGAAATAATGTGCTAAATGATATTTAATGTCCCTTCCAGGCATAAGCACACACGATTTATTAAATTAATCATTCAAACTGAGTAGAAATGTTATATCACCATTATTTTTTCATTAGAAACTTGACACAATTTTTCACATTTAGCAATGTTCTGAAATAATATGGACTAAGGAAGAGAGCACTTTCTCTCTTGTAACATAAAGAAAGAAAAAGAAGTTTTGTGCCTGTAACTTTTTTCTTCTACTCACCAATTTTACTTAACATTTATTTTTGTACATAAACAAATTTCCTAGTACAACATATTAGTATGGCTACGAAAAATATTTATTATATTCCATTAAGTAGTGATATATTTAATGTACTTTTTCAAAATGTATGTTATTTGTTTGAATCTGTGGCTGAGAATTATAGAACTAGAGTGATGTTCCTCACCCATCCAACTAAAAATGACAGACTTTTTTTTAATATAAATGGTTCCAAAGCAGTGCTCACAGGTATACTGAATATGTAAGAATCCAAAATTAATTATTTCCCTGCCCTCATGAAATACTCCTGAGCCCAGATGATAACTGTCATAAAAGGAACTTACTTAATTTATACCAACTTTAAAATAACCTGGCTATGGCAAAGCATGACCAGAGAGCTGCCTGCAGCCACAGTCCTACATTCAGTTTATGTTTAATGAACTATTTTGGTTATATAATGAGAATCGCCCAGCTCCCCTAGATCTGCGCTATCTTGAGCAGCTTCCAAGGCTTTGAGAGTTTAAGCAAAGAAACAGTGAGAGGCAGAAAAAATAAATGGTTTCTGATAATTGCCACCTTCGGCACCAAACAGAAGGGTTAGGTAGGCATGGCTGAGCCGACTCGACTCTGCAGAACATATGCTCACCCAGAGTCAGGGCAACATACAGCACCTCTTCAGTTACACGTTTTCCTTCTGTTTTCTGCTCTGTTAAGTTTTTATTTAAATGCAGAGATCTGACTGGAACATCAGAGAATTGCTTTCCATGGAGTGGATATCCAATTATTATGACAATAGTCAGCAAAGAAAAATTAATTTTATATGAAAAGTGACAAAGCTCAAACAAAATGTGACCTTGAATACAGATGTAATTTATATTGGGGAAAGAAACTGCCCTTTCTTCTCAGTCACTCAGATATTAGCTTAGTTACACAGGGAATGTGCTTTCTTGTAAATTTATTTTACGTTTTAAGTATTTTAAATATTTGGGTACCTTATTTTTCACATCAAACCTGAAAAATTTTCCTCAAAACATGGAAAAGTTTAAAGGCGTTACTAGACTCCTAGGCCATACTGGATATTTCTCACACCATTTAAAAGTCTTGTTAATTAGGGAACAAAAATGTATCATCATAAGGCAAATATGACCACAGCTTGTTCTAGGAAGAGGAGGAAGGAAAGCTGGGGCAAATGTAAAGGGGTGAAGGGGAGGGGTGAGACCATATGAAGAACTATTAGCAATGTTCAGGGGTTTGATTTTTATTCTACTGGCATTAAGCCACTGTAGTACTTATAAACAAAGTAGTATGATATTGATTCATCAGGTGAAGAAATCACTTGGTCTGCAATCTGGAAAATGGATGTTAGAGCAGGGTGGGGTGATGATATTTTGCACTAGTACAAAAATATTAGAAACGAGGGGAATAAAGAAATTCAGAATATATTTTTAGTGGTGCTGAAAGATGTGCCCATAGATTGGATATTGGCAGGTGAAGAGTCAGTTGTTAATCAGTTATGATACCCTGGACCATCCCCTGTTAGATCTGGGGACAGTATGGTGTTGAGGGGAATTAACTGGGCTGATAGACTAGAGACAATGATAACACTCCTAGTTCCTTCTCGGGTTGCAAATGCTCCCCATGTCTCTATCCCTCTATAAAATGGCCTTCATGTTACCTTCCTACTTGAGAATGCTATGAATGCTCCACACTGCAATCCATGTTACTGATCATTGTTTTCATGCAACTCCTTTTTCTGCCTTAATTGCATTGTGCTATGCTTGTTCCTATTGAATAATAGGAACATTCAGTTCCATTTGTTTTTCATAACTTCACCAATTTATCAAAGTCAAGTGAACCCAATCTTATCCTCCCAAGGTGCTGACCTTCCCTTTTATCCCTTTTTGTTCTCATGTGTATTCCTAATGAGGTAAATTTTCTCCTCTTGTCATTTAGATTCTGGATTCTTCTTTCAGTATTGACCTCCACTATTCACTCACTTTCCCCACGGCGCATTGATAATCATGCTTTTAAAATCCCTTGCTTCCTATTGGTTTTGTCTGTGAAACTTTTAAGACAAAAAAGTTATGCTTCCGAACCCTGGATTCAGGATAGTATTAATCAAGGTTCACTGCAGAAACATGAGGCTTCATACTGTAAATTCTGCCCATATGAACACATATTTCACATTGTGGTAAATCTTATAGTTGTAGGAAGTAAATTTACAAGTATGAAATTTCTAGTTTTACAGTAACCAGCAATAGATGGGATGGCTTAAAAATCACATATATAAAATGTTTATTAAAATCATACATATTAAAATATATATATTAAATATGTATTCAAAATATATATTATTAAAATGTATCACTTCTAATGTTGGTTTGACTATTTCCCCTTTGTCTGCTTTTACTTAATGCCCCTTTTTGATAAGTGCTGGAGTAAAGAGAGAAAATAAGCGTTAAAATGTCTGTTTTTTTGCATTGAACATACTGTATTTATTCCCATTTCTATTCTTTTATATACAATACAAATATATGCATAGTCAATATTAGGACTATAATCTAATGTATAATGTCCTTTGCTTATGTTAAATACATGACCTTTAAATAATAACTATTTTAATCTTGCAAACTCCAATCTGCAGAGAATAAATGTCTAATTACATGGGGAAAATAATTAAAAATAAGACTGATCTTTCTCTATGATTGCATATTGTATGTTTTTAATTAGAAAAAAGTTAATATAAACCTGTGAACACAGATAATCATTTTAAAATATCAGTATGTGTCCAACTTAATATGGTTTACTATTCTGGATCAATGACTGCTTTCTATTCATTAATGCTAATATATCAAACTTTGTAAGAGTATGACATTTTATAGCAACGAGCAATTCTTTTATTTGTCATTGTAAAATTAAACATGGAAGATTTAGCTTTGAATGCTAAAAGAAATCTACTAATCCACCTAAAAATACACTAACAGCATGAAGTAACACAGTACAGAATGCAATTTTTCTAATGATTCTCATTGACATTATATGAAAGTTTATTTCCAAGCTTTCTCAAAATTCCTCAATCTGTGCCTTAAATAACATATCTATAAAGTAATTTATATATTCATGTGTTTGCCCTTAAGTATATAGCTTGACTGTAGTAATCATTTCACTATGCATGTGTATATCAAATCATCATATTGAACAATTTAAATATATACAATTTTTATTTTAAAAAATAAAAGAAAATATAAAAAGAAACATTTTGCCCTAGTAGAAAATGTATATTATTTAAAATAGCAAATATAAACTCTCCCAATGTTAGACTTAATTTTATATATTTTTTAGGCAAATAAAATAATATGATAAATACATCAACTATACCTCAATAAAAAAATATGATAAATATATATTATGTGATTAAAAACAATAATTGTTTTCTAAAAAAATCTTTAACATGACTAAAAGCAATGATTCTTCATATTTTTCCATCCTTGAGTCAGTAAATTTATTTCCTTTTCCTTATGCATCCATCTTCATAAAATTAAAACCTTGGAATTTATCAGTGGAATAAAATACGGTATCAACAATACATTATAACATGACTACAATAAACCATAAGGCAGGGGAAATGTCTAAAAGTTCTAAGAATGAAATTTAAATTCTTTTTATTAGACCTTAGATATGACATCAATCACTAATATTGGGAATATGCTCAAAATAACAGCATGTCAATTACTGTACCCACAGTACAAAGGCACGCTGGGACAATTCCTATGATAGGAATTTTCTTATATACACAATAATAAATGTCTCAATTTTGTGACAGGTTTTATAAATTATTTTGGCTATATAAAACCATGCTGTCACTCTTAAAATACCAATGTATGAAACATTATTTTAGTCAAGTGAAGACTTCATCATTAAAAGCCTTGAAATAAATTACTTGAAGAATGTATTTTTAAAAGCAGGCATTCAGCAAGAAGTCAATTGGTCCTAGAAAGTGTAATGGTTGTCTTTATGAAAAGTCAGTCATCTTAAAAAGGATGCCATCAAAAGTTGGAAGTAGTGATCATATAAAAGAAACAATTATGGAAGAAAATTATTTTGGGTGACATAATTATATGTGTCCTTCTATGCTCATCATTATTTGAGTCACTTATTTCAAAATAGAATTTTATTACTCCATCAAATATTAAAGAAAAAGTTTTCCAACATTTTCTTGGTATACACAGTTCAAACTCTTAACACTTATTAAAATGATAGTGGTGACAGTTTTATCTTCCTTGATAATGTTGGTTATGCTAATTAGAAAAGTATCTGTATAATTTTAGTAAAATATTAAGAAAAGCAGGAAGGTCAAAAAGTTGATGGAATGTTCTACATCTGCCCTGTCTAATATGACAGTCACTATCAAGACTATTGAAATTAAAGTTAAAATAATTAAAATTAAATAAAATTAAAAACACTACCAACATTTAAAGTGATCATGTTTCTACAGTCTACAGCATTGGACAGTGCAGATATAGAGCAGCTCCATCATTGCAGAATTTTCTGTTGCACAGCATCAAATAGGACTTTCTACATACCTTGAATTATCAAGTAAAAGTCAATTTGTTTCCATATTTTCCTTATGAATTCCATATACAAAGTGAGATGAAATTAAATAATATGATGATATCTTCTTAAAGGTGAATACAGTTAAAAGGTATTCAGTTTGGATGTAATTCCTTTTCAGAGGGCCAGAAGACAGGAAAGCAATTCTAACCCGAAATCAGTGATTTCTAAGTTTTTCACAGTAAAGAAGTAATCATCTGTATTAAAAGACCAATATTCACGCTACCAATTGATAACACAAATTCAATGTTAGACTCAATCTTATATACATTAAGTCCCCTAGATACAAACCTTCAAGTTGCAAACTTTCAAAGACGTGAACATGCGTTCACATGTCCAATCACATAAGTTCGTTTATGTGTCTGGCATACATTGTCATGTGTGTGCATCCTCTACAAGTGGTTGTACTTTTGTGTACTTTACTGTACAGTACTGTATAGAGTACAGTATCTTTATTTCAAGCTATATCTGCAAGAGGACGACTTTATTGAACTCCTTGCTGTGCAACAAGGGGAGCTTACTGATGAAGACCTGATGGAATTGGAGGCTCAGAGAAAGGATGAAGAGAGACAAAAGGAAGAAGAAGTAACTAAAGAACCAAACAGATTCATGACGCAGGAAATGGCAAGGGGATTTTCTTTATTAGAGGAGGCATCGTTAGTTTTTGAGACACAGGACCCTAACATAGAACCGTACTCGAAGGTTGCAGCAGCCTTTCAGAATGAAATCCAGGGTTACTGTGTCATCTATGATGGGAAAAAAAAGAGCTACTACCCAAACATCACTGGATCGCTTTTTCAAGAGGGTAGATAGAACTGAATCCAGCAAGGAACCAGAACCTGTGCCATCAACGTCAGGCATGAGTGAAACTGCAGCTTGCCCTCCGTCTCCTATTGCTGATGATCTTTCAGCTCTACCATCTCCCATCTCCTCTCCCCCCTCCAGTCATTAACTCTTCTTGCCTGCTCACTCGATGCCAGTCCCTGTATGTCAGCTGTTGTACTGTACTACTGTACTTTTCAAGGTACTGTACTGTAAGATGAAATATTTTTTGTGTGTGTTTGTTTTTTATGTATTATTTGTGTGAAAAGTATTATAAACCTATTACAGTATAGTACTATATAGACGATTGCGTTAGTTGGGTACCTTGGCTAACTTTGTTGGACTTACGAACAAATTGGACTTATGAATGCACTCTCGGAATGGAACTCGTTTGTATGTATGGGACTTACATATTTGAAATGTAGGGATGCATTTATAAAGAATTATTAACAAAAGTCCTCTAACTAATATCTTTTGTTAGGAGGGACATGGAACAGGAATCACAAAGTTCCACTGATGAAATGAATGCTTCTATGGACAAACACAATTACAATCTGCTTCAGTAATTTCTTCACGCCTAGATCAAAACTGCTGATTAAACACTCTGTATCAAGCATGTCAACACTATATATCAACACTCTATATACAGTATGCCAAAGCTTCTAGAGAATAGCACTCTCTAGAGTTAGACAATCAATTAGCAAATATATAAGCTCTGACTTTTCAGGGTAAGATAATTTGCTTAAAGCTGACCCTTTAGACCCTTTGACAACTCTGAATCAATCCACCGACCTATTATCATATTCAAGATGTTGGAGCCTATTATGTACATATGCCAATATAACATGTGAACTTAACACATAATTTTATTCATCAAAGGAATGTCAAAAAGAATCTGCTTATCTTATTACAGCCTCATCTTTTTAAATATATAAATCATGTGGGTCTTTTTTTTGGGAGGGGTCTCTCCTTTTTATGTGGTTGTGATGGTAAAACATATGTTGAATGCTTTTGATTAAAAGTTTTAGAAAATTATTTACTAACATATATGTTTATATATGTAAGGTATGGAACCAAAAAACAAATAAATAAAAGTAAGGATGTCCGGAGGTGAGAAAAAGAATAAGAGAGGGTGCAGAAATAGATTGGATCTGGATGGTAGCTCTCTATACCCATGGCCAGAGTAGAGATGAAAGTTAGCATCTATGGAGTGGTCTGGAATGTATGGTCATTCCAACACCAGGCAGAGGATCAGAAAAGTACTGAAGATGAGGAGAGTTTCAGAGAAAAACTCAGTAAGGGTCAGAAATGAAGGCAGTCAAGCACCAAGGGGCAGTGACAGGGGCAGTAGGTGTGAGTGGACCCAAGAACAAATTCCAGTAGAGAAATGAAGATAATGGCTTTAGCAGTAAGGGATTATGATACAAGTATCATTGATTTAAAAGTATGTAAAACCTTAAGCAGTTAATGACATGCTCACAAATTATTGAGCTTATATATATATTCTTCTGGAATATTATATATTCCATTAGAAATCATCAACAATCTGTAATTAGCTTTTATTATGACTTGAAACATTAAAGTCCATGGTGTCCATGGCATTTTTCTTCAATTCATCCTTTTTCAGTCACCAAATACATTATTTTTTAAACAATTTTTCATTTTAATTCCTTTTCTTCTCATAAGACCACCATCCCACTGATGTCCTCATTATCTCTGGCCTTAATTACTATGACAACTCAGCATATTCCCACTTGCCCCTTGTTTTCCCCCAACCACTATCATACCATTAATCTGCTCAATAGTGTCCAATGGAAAAGAACGGAATGGCTCCATGTGACAAGTAAGATCTACTTGAACTATACAACCCTGTTACTGATGCAAAATCCTTCTCATTCAAATTCTCCACCATAGTACCAGTGATTATCTTGGGGTTCTCCAGTTATACCAGGCTTAAATGGGCACCGGGTCTTTGCCCATGATATTACATTGACTTGAGACTTTCTCTTTGTTTCCCTTCCTTAGGTTCCCAAAATTATTTATAAAAGAAAGCACAAAATCTACTTCCTCCTTAAACCAATTATAGTGCTATTTACATGGTAGCCTTTCTAAACCAATAACTTTAACCTTTAGACCAAAGATCTAAGATGAGGGGCTGAGTTAGTGAGAGGAGTTACAAATTCAAAACTACATAACACACTGCCTATAGACTGTAGAAATAAACATCATGCAAAAAGTATACAAGAATATTAAAAATACACATATAATTTTATGTATATATAGATATAACTTCTTTACAACATATTTCATAGTCATTTTTACTTAATATTTATAATGCAAAACAATGGTCTTGCACTTCATCACTTAGAGGTCTTTCATCTAACTTTTCAAATTACAGGAATGTAAATTCTACTACTATTTAATATTTGATGTTTGTTAAATTTTTGGTTTTAAATTCAGTCCAGTGATTCTGGGGTAAAATATTAATTAATCATTTTTTTTCCTCTATAGATAAAACACCATTAATTTTGAGGTTAGATGCTTTAGGCAAGATGTGAGGAACTTCTTTTTGCTTCATGTATTAAAAAATCTATGGCCCTTAGTTTTTCTATGAAAAATATTTTCTTGGGGAAAAGAATATCTGACAAAAAACTTGGACATATAAGATTATATCAAACTTTACTGGCCTAAAAAACAGATTATGGAACTATACTCTTAATACGACTTAGGCAATACATGCCAATATTTGTACTATTTTCAATTTGTTATGATACTGTATACTCACACCTATCCATTATTCCTTTTTAAGTTAGAGGAATGGTTTTATATTTAATTGATCTTACCAAAGCCTACATGTATTCTGATAACTAAAAAAAGAAAAAAAATCAACAAGATAAAGCCACTCCAAAACTTTTTGAGTGACAAAATTTTACTATTATTACTCTGGTCTTTTAAAATATAGTATGTGGGGGGGGGGCATTTAGATTTCTAAAAGCAATAAATGATATTAGCTGAGAATGTTTTATGTGAGGAACAGATTAAAATATATTAGTCAGCATTTTAATGGGGAAAAGTGAAAGATGTAATAACAGATTCGTCTGTCTTCAACATGCCTTCCTATTTACCACAAAAGGTACCAAATCCAATATCCTATAAAATTCAACATGATTGAAGCATCTTTAAAATTCAAATTGTTGACAAAACAACAATAAACCTAATATAAATAGCTAAATCAATTTGGATCACTTTTTGAAATGAAAACCTCAATTCTACCCAAGGTTAGAATCTACACTTAGATATATTCAGATGTGGGATGAAGAAATGGAATGATCTGCCACCTATTCATGTCTGATGGTACCCCATAGGAAATATTTCTCTTGGGAAATGTTTTTACAGAAAATATATAAAGAGAATTTATTCAGTCATCTTGACTTTCATTATGACTATCAGGCAAGTCTGAACCTGCCTCTAGAAAGGTGCCTCAATCTCCAAAGAAAATAAATTTAAAATCTCTTCTGCTGTCAGAGGGATCGCAGAATTAGGATAAACCATATAGTTCCAGTATGTAGAAGAGGACATAAACTGTTGTCTGGCCACCATCCAAAACAAGTACTTCCATCCTGCATTCACCAATGAAAATGTTTTCTACCATGTACCTCACTTCTGAGTAACTCCTCTTAAGAAATAAACACCAGGGCTTCCCTGGTGGCGCAGTGGTCGAGAATCTGCCTGCCAATGCAGGGGACACGGTTTCGAGCCCTGGTCTGGGAAGATCCCACATGCCTCGGAGCGACTAGGCCCGTGAACCACAATTGCTGAGCCTGCGCGTCTGGAGCCTGTGCTCCGCAACAAGAGAGGCCGCGACAGAGAGAGGCCCGCGCACCGCGATGAAGAGTGGCCCCCGCTCGCCGCAACTGGAGAAAGCCCTCGCACAGAAACGAAGACCCAACACAGCCAAAAATAGATAAATAAATTAAAAAAAAAGAAAAGAAATAAACACCAGATAGAGTGATAACATGTGAAAACAAAAGGAAAGCCTAGCTCAACTAAAAGATTTTTCTATATTTTAGATAGATAAAAATTTTCTAATATCCATCCAATATCACTGGTTGGTATCTCTTAACTAGAAATATTTGGTT
The DNA here is from genome assembly GCF_965194825.1 of Balaenoptera physalus. Taxonomy (NCBI): domain Eukaryota; kingdom Metazoa; phylum Chordata; class Mammalia; order Artiodactyla; family Balaenopteridae; genus Balaenoptera; species Balaenoptera physalus. Next base: position 112,058,874 of record NC_138891.1, on the reverse strand, counting down.
CCAACTCTGATCAAAATATAAATTTGGCCCAATAGAGCTAATAGCATTGCTAGTTAGTTATCAAGATGAGTATATTTAATGATGTTTATAAAAAGTTTTCTCTTAGAGTTTTTTTCCCCATGAAAAATATAAAAGTTGCTTGCAAATGTGTGTCAATACACAAACATAGCCAAGGAAATCAATAAGATAAATTATTAATTTGAATGTAAAATAAAGTTAACCTGATTTGTTTAAAAAAACAAAATAATTTTTTATTCACCTTCTCCTTATAAACGGATTTTAGTAAAACACTTATGTAGTGACTTAGCAATGACAAGGTAACAAGTAAAAAATTGAGGAAAGAGGACATGTCATTAATTCCTATATATGAATGATAATTTAGCAGGATGCAGAGACTACAGAAAAATGCTGACAAACTGCAAATGATTTTGTTTGATTGTTTTCTTCCAAGTAGTTGTCTGGTTAACAGAATGTTAGACATGGCATTTGCTTTAAAACCTGCTGTTGAAAAAGTTTTGTAATATATGTTCACTGATCTTTTCCTTGAGTCTCAAGGCAATAGTGATGTGCTGCGAACTCTAGAGTTGGACAGATTTAAGTTTAAATTAAGGTATCACCCTTTACTCAATGTTTGAACTTACACACTATACTTTTATTTCTTACTCAGTGAAAGTCTAAAGTAAATGTTTCTGGTCAGCCAGGAATTGTGGTATGTGGTAGGGAGAAGCGGGAGACATGACTTGGTAGAGGAGCAATACAAGAATAAATGTTCTGCCATCTTCAATTTGTAACTCTCAGTGTTGCCTAGATACTACTTCCTAGTCTCCTGAAAGAAGAAAAGATCATGCAGAATCAAATGTGTAAGCTATATGTGTCAATCACATATCACTTCTGCTCATCTTCCATTGGTTAAAATTTAACTATACGAGCACACCTAACTGTAAGGAAGGCTGAGATGCTGTTTGACTCTGGTGGCTAGGAAGAGGAGAAAATGAATTTAATGAATAGCTAGAAGTCTCTGCCACCTACCTACCACATACAGCTATATTGCAGATTGAATGATATAATATAAAGTTCAGTCAGTATTCGCCATGTTAAAACAATATTTGCTATTATTATTAACGTCAGTGTTACCATTCTGAACTTCATTTTTCATTATAGAGCTTTCAGGTTGTGAAAGACTGTAAATTGGTTAAATATTTACTCTTTCCCAGAGAGAGTCTGAAAATATCCTTTCTAACACTCTGATACAACATTTGTACTTTGATATAATGAAAAAAGAATGAACTTTGGAGTTATATTAACTAGAGACTAAACTTCTACTTTCCTATGTAATTAATACCTGGGTAACTACAAATTAACAAATAGTTATTGAATTCACCTTGTACTGTGCTCTAAGAACATAGATAAAATTAAAGTTTGGGTGGATAAACATTAAATAATGACAATATTTTTAAATGAGTCCAATTATAGTGATAAATTCAGAGAGTGAATATAGTCAATGTGAAATGCAGGTGACATCATACCAACTCATGTCTCCCACTTCTCCCAACTGCATACCACAATTCCTGGCTGACCAGAAACATTTACTTTAGACTTTCACTGAGTAAGAAATAAAAGTATAATGTGTAAGTTCAAACACTGAGTAAAGGGTGAAGCCTTAATTTAAACTTAAATTAGGTGACATCTAGTAGGATGGTTATTGTGCTAGCCCAGGCAAGAAATGATAGGGACTTGAACTTGAGCTGTGGCTAAAAGAAAGAAGAAAAACACATTTGACCAAGCTTTTACATGTGTGGTAACAGTACCTGATTAATAATTAAAAGTTTGAGAATTAAAAAGAAAAAAAATTCAAAGGTATTTTCAAGATTTATCACCTGAAGGAGATGTAATATTACCTGAGTAGAAAACACAGGAGAAAAAGCAGATTTAGTAGAAAAGATAATAATTTAAGTCTTAGGTGTGTAAGTTTGAGTTCCCTGTTTGAATTACATTGAAAATGCCTTGTTGGTAGTTAAAAATTGTCTGGAAAACAGAAAATTTTATGGTTAGAGATAAAGATTTCAGAACAATGAACATAAATGTGAATTACTGGGTGAAAACTAATCAGAAAAAAAAAGCAAAGAAAGGAACTCTGGGAATAGACTAGGAGTAACTTATTAGAGAAAAGAGAAGAGAGCAGTGATGACACAAAATCAAAGGATTAGAGAGACAAGAAGGAGGAAACACTTCATCCCAGTTTACAGCTGATTCACTTTGTTATAAAGCAGAAACTAACACACCATTGTAAAGCAATACAGATGTTAAAAAAAAAAGGAAACAGTCCACAAAATTATCAGTTGCTTTTTTAATATTAATTTTTATTTTCTCAGGTATTTGGAAATGCCAATTTGCATGAGGACCAAATCAACTGGAGGTCCCGATTGCAGTTAGTTGAGAAATAAAAGAGATTAGAGAAAATGGATACTGTAACTGCAGACAAATCATTTAGTAACCTTCTTGGTAAGGAGAAAGAAAGAAGTATGGAAGTATCATAACCAGAAAACAGGTCAGAGATTTTAATTTTTAGGATAAAGGATATCTCAATATGTTTGAAAACTGAGATGAAGGAAGTCAATGGGGAAAAGATTTACATAATAATAGGAAAAAAAGACAATGTGAAAACCATAAGCTTGAAAAGGAGCTGGAACACTGCTTCTACTAAGACAAGGTGAAGTCAGGGACAGTCCATGGTAGATGAAAAGGAAGATGAGGAAACCATGGCTCTCTCTGTTTCTTAGTGAATAATGAACAAGGTTATCTGTGGCAGGTAAAGAGAATGACTTTCAAGGTACATATTTTACTTATTCATTTATTCAAAAAGATATTCTTTGAATGCTAAGTTCTAAATACTAAGATAGGTGCTGGAAACACAAAATTGAATTCAACATGCTTCCTAACCTCAAAGTGCTTACATTTTGATAAGAAGACAAATAAGGAAACCAGTGATAAGGGAACTGTGTCGTAAGTGCTATGATAGAGATGGGGACAGGATGCTTCTTAACAGAAATGGAGCTCTAACATAATGCATGGAAGAAGAGAAAAAACAAGGAGCATTTCTGGATGGGAAAGAAAGCTAAACGTGAGTCTTAAGACTGAGTAGTCTTTAAGGAGACAACTAAGGAATTGGGAAGGGTGTTCTTGGTAGGGAAAACAGCAAGACTGAAGGCAGAGTTATTAAAAAGAATGATGAATTCAGAAATGAGTTTCTTTATACGGCTGGAGCTTAGGACTTGAGTGAGGAATTTATAAGTAAGATTAGAGATACTAAAGAGTCAAATTGCAAAGCACTTCTTGGGCTAAGCAATGCAGTTTAGCATTTTATTTTCAGATAAGTTATGGTGAGCTATGTTAACATTTAAAATGTGAAGGTAAGCTCTTCAGATTTGCATTTGAGAAAGAATACTCAGATTCAAGGAAGAGGATGACCTGCTAGAGGCAGAAAGACTAGTTTAGGGTTTAGGCATTATTGCCTAAACTGATCTAAGGCAAGAGAGATGGAAAATAGATGAAAAATATAAGACCTATTTAGGAATTGAAGCTTGATTGATCAGGCTTGGAAAGGGAAAGAAGTATCCTAATATGAAGCATAGGTCTTTAGTGGATAGCGGTACCAATAATAAGATAGAGAATAGAGAAGACTGAATTGGGGAGGAAGATAATCTGGTTTTGAACTTTTTTAATGCATCAATCAGAGTTCAACCAGAGAAGCAGAACCAGTAGTATACACACACACAGAGAGAGAGAGAGAGAGAGAGAGAGAGAGAGAGAGATTTATTATAAGAAATTGGCTTATGTTGTAAGGACTGGGGCTGGCAAAGCAAGGCCAAGATCCATAGAATTTCCTTTCTAAGGCTTAAGTGACTTGAGTTTATTTATCATATATGCTGAAGGTGAGAATCTTTTGAAAGTCAGAAAGGAGTAAGAGTAGAATGATGCAAAAGAATGGAGCAAAACAATGACCTGAGTGAGGAAGTGGAGAACCAGAAGGATTTGGACAATTCCTACCAGCCCCTTATTAGAGGGAAATAAAAAGGCTCAAATTGAAAGGTTACATGGGTACCCAAGTTGTAGGGACAAAACCATTTACCAGTATATATGTGGAAGTAGAAATAAAGTAAAAGAATTTAAGAAATTTTCTTGATAGTAGGCACAAAGGTTATAATTTAGAAACAAAAGGATATGGGGGGAAATTGGACCATAGGTTGCTATTTAGCATCTGGATATGAAATTGTGATATTGCCATTAATTCCACTCTCAGCACCATGTTTTTGGCTCATTGTATCAGTTTTGAGCTACAGTGGAAAGAGATGTGCACTGTATTATTGTCATAGCAATAGAGCCATAAAGGTAGTGGAAAGGTCAAGATTTCCCTATCCAGTGGCCTTTATCTTATCAGAGCTTTGTTGTCAGCCCAGGGAGTTGTAACTCAACAATTTATTCTGCTGTACATAGGTTTATGTAGGTCCCAAGCGCTCCCAGAATATCCTGTAGGTCACTTATCTCAGGGAGACTCTTGAAAATTAAGGAAATCAGTCAATACCTAGATTTCACGTATATTTAGATTTCACAGGGAATAATGTTCTTATTATAAAATCAAAAAAAAAGAAGGAAGAAAGGAAAAAAGATAGGAAGGATGATAAGAAGGGGGCAGTAAAGGAAGGAAGGAGGATGGATGTAATACTATGTAATTCTTTATCTTGGTATGCATGTAATTAAATTAAAAACACTACCACACAATAATAACAACATTGTATTAGTTTCCTAGGGCTTCCATAACAAATTTCCACAAACCAGGTGGATTACAACTACAGAAAGTTAATTTCTCAAATTTCTGGAGTCCAGAAGTCCAAAATCCAAGTGTCAACAGGGCCATGATCTTTCTGAAGTCCCTAGGGAAGAATCCTTCTTTGCCTCTTCCTAGCTTTTTGTGGTTGCCTACAATCCTTGGCATTCCTTGGCTTGTAGCTATATCATGCCAATTTCTGCCTCTATCTTCATATGACCATCTTCCCTCTGCATGATTCTGTGTCTCTGTCTCCAAATGTCCCTCTTCTTTATCTCATAAGTACACCAGTCACTGAATGTTGGGCTCACCCTAATCCAATATGACCTCATCTTAGCTTGATTACATACACAAAGATTCTATTCCCAAATAAGGCTCCATATTCACAGGAGCCAGGATATAGGACTTGAACATATCTTTTGAGGGTACATAATTAAATCCACTACAATAAATGTTTACCAAAGGAAAAAATTGTTCTATCTTAATTTATTGCAAGTTCTGAAATAATTGAACTATCATTTCTTCCTAGTCTTGTCTCAATAACTTAGTTTCCTCATCTATAAATTGAGGACAATATTAGTTTCTACCTTCTCAAGTTATTGTGAGGATTAAGTTTATTTATGATGTCTAGTGTTTAGAATAGCTCCTGTCTATAGTAAGCACTTTATAAGTGTGCAATGGGCAGCCTTGAAACACCTGCCAGCCCCTTCCACAATAATGGTCCTGCCAAGACTTCACTCTGAAGAAATGAAAAGATTAGCTAAATCTTATTGTTCACACAGTATGGGAAGGAGTGGATCTATTAGTGAGACAGCACTAATTAAAGTATTTTTATCGTGTTTCCCCTATTGTTTCTGCAACTTACTTTATAATTGGACAATTTACTCTATTAGACAATGACCTTGGGCATTGTGCTTGGTTTTAGCAGCCCATCCTCAGTCGATTTCTAACAGAAGCAGGTGAACTCTCTTAATTGGTATGCCTGGGGAGAAATATAAACATGTCAAATGAATAACCATCAGGTAACAGGCAGTGTTGGATGACATTCACTTTCTCCTCTGCCAACTGCCTTTAAGGTAACTTGGTAACAAAGCAGGACAACTCTTCCTTTTCTATACAGAGGTAAGATGAGCTCATCTAAAAGGTATAATATGGGAGGAAGGCAGCCTAAAGTGAACAGGTTAGGCCAGCAGCATCAATTTTCACTTAGCAAGTGTTATTAATAGACAAGCCTAGGTTGTGCAAAACAATAGCTGTGCTACTTAAAGATCTGTTTTAGTCCCATATGTCAGTCAAAATTCCCTTTATTGATTTATATCTATTACAGAAATAAAGGTACTGAATCTCTTCCTAGCCATCAGCCCAATTAATTGGTAATGTTATTTTGCAAAGTTGGGAAATTCTATTAGAGCATTACCCTAACCTGCTCTGTGTTTTTTTGTTTGTTTGTTTGTTTAAACTACAGATACATGAAAAAAAAAATGACTTCTCCACTAATTTGTGATCCTAAAGATCTATCTAACTAAACAGTGAATCTCAAAATGATGAATAATCCCCTTTTCTACAAGAGCTTCACTGTGAAGAAAGAATTAACCAGGGAGCTGTAATAAACACAGTGAATCTTAGTCCTGTGCAATTTGAGGTTAGCTTGGCAAAGTGTCCTATAATCCATTGACTGCAGCCAGATATTTGAATCCTTTATTTTCATACTGAATCTAGGGAGGTAATAAGGGAAAAGAAGGAGGGCAGAATTAGTCCCAATATTTTAATTAGGAAAAGAGAAAACTGATATTTTCTTCCCTGTCTTGCTCTAATGACATACACACACCTATATGTAGATACATTTAAAATAAATTAAAATCCTTCTCTCACTTTCTGTCCTAGTTATTAAGATAGCATTTTCATCAAAGAGACTTAGATCAGTGCTTCTCAAACCTGTTGGCGTAGCATCGCCTAGAGTCATTTTAACACCTTGTGATACCTAAACTGGACCTAGACCAATTAAATCAGAACTGGGTAGGGTAGGAGATGAGATTGCTGCATAGGTATTTTTTAAAATCGTCCTGAAATATTCTAGTGTTCTGGGAAGTATCCTTCCTGAAATAGCTGTGAACCACTGACTGACAGGGCTAGAGTTTCGTATTTTAGGTGCTTCATTTTGTTCATCTTCCACACCTCTTCCTTGTTATTTCCCCAGTTTGTAGAAATCACTACTCAATGTTAATGAGGTTCTTACACTGAGAAACCACATTTGCTTCTTTATTTTCCCTTTCCTTTCCTTTGGGATTTCTAGCATTTGCTGTGTGGGTATTAACTTCCTGAACTTTCTAAGGTATAACCACATTAGGTTAGTTCTATGATAGCATTGATAACAAAAGTGCCTATTAAGGATCCTATTCCTGTGTAATTGTCTAGAAAATGACACAAATATAGTTAATGTTTTTTAGAATTCTGTACTGATAATAACTGAAATACAACCAAAACACGTTAGCTTTAAGAAGGGTTCAATCTATTGAACATTCACATTAGCAGCAACTCAGGTTTTCTAGTCATAATTATACCAATTTTTTGTAAAGTATGCCCCTTCTTGTTGCTTAAATAGCCCTTTAGATGTCAGATTACTCCTCTAGAAGTCACATTACTGCTTATCCTTTAAGAATTGTGAGTAGTTTAGTAGGGTCATAAGGCCTAGAACAACTCAGTAACCTCAAACGCAGGAGAACTGTGCATTAGTCTGTTTCCAAAAGGACAGTGACCTGAGGTGTAGTGTGCATTATTAATGAAATGAACTTCTACAGCAGTGTAATTTCAATATTTATTCACTTATTTCCACGCCAGAATAAGGAAAAAAAAATCCTATGTTCATAGCTAATAGCAACATACATATTTCTCACATTATTGCTTCCAAGATGTCCCAAACAATGCTATTTTCAAGAAAACATTCATTTGCAAATCTGGCAGGCTTCATTATCTATTTCTAAGATATTCTTAGCAACTTTTAAAACTGGGAGGCAGGTACATTTATTATGACAATCCTGACGAGTATTGTGAAAAAATAAATAAATAAATGAATAAGCATGTTACTATTTGAAATAAACTAGTGTAAACTTTAAAGGCATTGACTAATAGTTTAACCACCACTACTACAAAATTTACCATGGGGTGAAGGCCACATAAGAGCAGGCCTACAGGCAACTTCATTTTGTGGCACTTCATCAGATCTGAGCATTGACTTGATTTTTCTCATGTATTACATTATTGATATCAGAGTTACAGAATCAATTGTATAGGCGGCCCCACAGACCACTTTGTTAAATTTATGAGTATCTATTTAGGATCAAGAGTCAATTTTCTTCTATCCTGCTCCTCATTAGTACATATGTTTTTTTTGTTTTGTTTTTGCAGGATTGCCTAACCCATTTGAGAGAGCAATTTAAATGGTCTATCCTTGCATACACTATCAACTTCCAATCAAGCCCCTCCATGGCAAACATAATTTTGCTTCCAGGCAAAAGAAAAACAACAACAAAAAATTGTTTCCTTTTATCATTGTTCTTCCCATTAAATTAACTGGCAGAGGTCATTCACACACTGGCTAAAAGAGTGGGGTGATTTTCATCTCAAACACCATAGAAGGGAGAGTAATTGGATAGGATTTAGTTGTGAACACAGGAATAAAATGTCAGCAAAAACTAAAAACTTCTGGATATTTAACACAATGGTTATGGGTTTCTTACTGTGGAACCTGTCCTGCCTGTCAGCCAATAAATATGTATTAGATACCCACAACTTCCCCAAAGTAATTAAAAATTAAACAGATTTCTTCATCTCCTGGGCCTACAGTTCACCATAAAATCATAATCATCAAAATTCATTCTTATTCACTTGGTTCTCTGATATATTCAATCTATAAATATTTATAACATGCTGCTTTCTCCTGTCAAAAAGTTTACAGTCTTGTATGAAGGATATAACCAAGCACATATAACTAGCTACCTAAATGAGCTAAGTGCCATGAGACAAGCATGAATGAAGAACTATGGTGCAAAGTACAGGCAGTGATTCTCTTTACCAGAAGCCCATCTGCCAGAGTAAGTACCAATGTAAGTAAGCAGAATTATAAAATATAATTGAGGATATATAAGTACATAGAGACTGTAAGTAGCCTATAAGATGGTAAGATACCTTATGCCAACAACAACATGAAGCATCTTCTGTTCCTGGCCATAAAGGATAACTGACACCAGACTAGCCCTCCCTCTGAACAATACAAAGTTGGATAAAATAAGTGAAACATGTTTTAAGGTATTAGACTACAGGCAACATAGAACTGAGTGAAGGGTAACTGGAAAGGGGAGTTATACTCTCCCCTCATCTTTCTGTCTAGAAGCACTTTGTACACCAAGGTACAGGGGAAGGAAGCCCAAACAGAGAAAGGTAGTCTCATTGAGTTGAGAAGACAGATAAGAGGGAGCTGTACAGAGAAGGAGCTCCACAGATCTCCATAAACTTCCCCTCACATCAGTATCAGGATACTAAACTGCATATGAAACAGTTCATGAAGGCTAGAAATACTTGATTTCTTCCTAGAGGTATGGATTACACAATTGTGCATTTATTAAAACTCACCAAATTCTACACTTGAGACTGATGCACTTCACTTTTTGTAAAATATATCTCAATTTTTAAAAAAAGTGGTGACATGACCTGGCTCACCTTTTAATGGGATCACTCTGGCTGTTTTGTTCAATTTTAATCAAGTGAGGACACATGGAAGCAAGAAGAAGAGGTAAGAACCTACTGCAGTAAGTCAACAAGAGATGGCTTGACCTGGACCAAGGTGTTTATCAGTGGACTTGTTACAGTTCCGAATATATTTTGAATCTAGGACCATGGATTTACTGGTGAACTGGAGAGGGGTGGGAGACAAATAAAGAAGTCAAGAATGGCTCCAAGTTTTGGCCTGAACAAATACAAGGATGAAATAAACATGTACTGATATAGGAAAGAATATGGGTGAAGCATGTTGGAGTGAAAAAATCAGTTTTAGATGTGTTAGAAAAGTTGGCTGAGATCACCAAGGGATTGCATGTAGGTAGAGAAAAGAACCATTCATGGTCTGATCCCTGGGAAACCCTCACAATAAAAAGCCACAAAGCTGAGAAGAAGCCAGGAAAAGAAACTGAGATGAAGTGATGTGTGAAGCAGGATAAAATTCAGGAGGATGGATGTCCTGATAGCTGTGTTAATCATCTGTCTTTTGCTGCCCAGAGGTCAACCTCTCCCTATCAGTGAGATCCTTAGACTTTGAAACATATTCCATTCTCTTCTATTTAAACAAAACAAACACCCATTCACCCCCATTCACCCCAGCTATAAAGCTAGCTCCTTTGTTGCCAAAGTCAAAATTTTAGAAAAAGTTGTGTCTTCTTCCACACTTTCCACTCACTCCTCAGCTCTCTCCAGACTGGGTTCAGCCCCTAGTGCTTTGAGGAAGGCACTAATGTCACCAAAAGTATAGGTGTCTGGATCCAAATTTTAGGTTCTCCCCTAGATCCAATCTTACCTGAGATCTCTCATGGGAATTTGATATCTTCTACTTACTCTAATTTTCAAGAATCACACCTTTCTGCTTTTTTTCTTTTCCTTTCTGGCTTCTCCTTCTTAGACTTTTTGGCCTCACCTGGCCTTTAAATGTTGGAATTTCTCAAAGCTCAGTCATGAGCTCTTTAATCAATCTACATTCAATCCTTAAGCAATCTCATTCATGACAGATGGCATAACAGAATGATTAAGAATATGAATGTATTTTCCAATTTGCCTGGGTTCAAATATAGCTCTGACACTAGCTTTGCAATCATGGCAAGAGCTTAACCTCTTTTTGTCTCAGTTTTCCTATTTATTTTAAAGTGGAGATTATAAAGGTACTTATCTCACAGGGATAATGATGTCGCTAAGATAAAATAAGCCCATATTTGTAAATCACTAATACAAATGAACATAGCTTTACCATGTAAGCAGATGGTTCACATTTGTTTTTCACTGGCCTAGACTTCCTCTCTAAACTATAAACCTACATATATAACCTTTTACTTTTTAATCTTAACTTAGATTTCTCAAAGGTATCTCAAACTCAACATGTCCAAAACACAACTCATGATCTATTCCCCAAAGCCTTGTGTTCTTTCAGGTTTCCCTATTCCACAGAATGACATTACAGCTCAGAAAACTAGGCAATAATCTTGACATTATTCTTTCCCTCACCACAACCTTCACACTCATATTCAATGCATACCCACATGTATTGATTATACTCTTTACATACTTCTTGTATCTATCTCCTCCTTTTCAAAAAGCTCTGCACTCACTAGCCTATTCTATTCTACCTTTATCTCTACTTTCCACTACTGAATTTTTTTTTCAGTTTTAAAGAATTCTTAATTAAGATTAAAGAAACAAAAATTAGATTTAAAACAAAAAAACCAACATAAATATTCCCTGATTAAAAATCATCCCAACTTCTCAGCAATTCCCCAGAACCTCCCTCTTACAAATAATGAGGAAATAAATGAGTTGGAGGCCAATATTCAAGGGCTAATAAAATGACTGTCTTTGTCTTACGAATATCTACAAAACCAGAAGTACAAATCTAGAAACAATTCAAGACCCAACTATCTTTACCAGTCCCCAGGCCAGAATATTGAAGCAAATGCAATAGTTTCTTATTTTGACACTGTGCATCTATTGTTTCTTCTATTCTCCATGTTGCAGCCAGAACAATCTCCTGCTTATGTTCCCCAAGCTTAGCATAAAATATTTCATTGATTTATTATGATTCAGGGAAAAGCCCAAAATTCCTAACATAGCTTACAAGTTTCTCCATTGCTGATATCTTCATGGTCTTATTTCTACCAATCTCTTAATTTTTAGTATTTCTCTTGCTTTCAATAAATTATTTTAAAAACACACATGCTTCCTTCTGCAACAGAGCATTTGTGCATGCCCGTTCCTCCTTCATTCCACTTATTTAATTCTTATTCTGCACTCAGAGTTCAGTTCAATAATCATTTTTCTTAAACCTTTTCCTGCCTCTGGGTGTGGTAAAATCTGCCAATTCATGCAGACTTATCAATATACACTTCTCTTTATTCTACATATCATTGTGATGATTTTACCTTTTTAAATAATAACTTGGTTAATGAAAACTCCATGAGCATAAAAACAGGGTCTACATTCGCTTATCATTGCAAGCCCAGTATTGGTCAAGTTGACCCTTTAACAATAGGGGGCCTAGGGGCACTGATACCCCATGTAGCTGAAAATCTGTGCATAACTTTTTAACTCCCCAGAAACTTAACTACTAATAGCCTACTGTTGACTGAAGCCTTACAGGTAACATAAACATTTGATCAACACATACTTTATATGTTATATGTATCTGTTATCTTACAATAAAGTAAACTAGAGGAAAGAAAATATTATTAAGAGAATCATAAGGAAGAGAAAATGCATTTAGAATACAGTACTGAATTTATCCATACTGTAAGTTTACATCATCTATTTACAAGATGGATTGCCTGTCAGTAGCTACATCAATATTGTTTTATATGACATAAAACACTGTGGATGTTATATGTATTACTAATACTAGATATCAAAAATGAAAAGATAATGTGAAAAATAAATTCATATTTATTTACAGGTATATCAATTCATGCATTGATAACAAAGAAGCAGCAATATGATTGCTTTCTGGTAGCCTAGTGTAATCAATATGATTGCTTCACCATAGCCTAGCCGTACACTAATAAATGAATCATTATAAAATTTTTGTGGTGTACAGTAGTGCAGTTAAATTTTTTTTAAAAACTACTTACATGTGATGATAGGCTGATATGCAGTTTCTACAATTACAAGAGAGAGGCATACTGTACAGTAGTGTATTTATTTGAAAGCAAAGTTATAAAACAGGAAGAAAACTAACACAATATTAATTTTATATTAAATATCACTCATATTATGCCTATGTAAGGATAGTCTGTTCATTTCAATACAAGTCTTGCACACAATATTCTACAGGATGAATACTTCGGTGATGATGATGATTAGAAACAAAAACATTTCATATGGTTCTTGCTATACAGTTATTAGATTTTCACACAAATACATTCACACATGAACATAACAGATAAGTTTATTAACTGTACAGTATGATGATTATTTACTACTTATTAAGTGGAAGTGGATCATCATAAAGTTTGTTGTCTTCACATTGAGTAGACTGAGGAGGAGGGAAAGGGGGTGTTGGTCTTGCTGCCTCAGGGGTGGCAGAGGGAGAAAAGGTGGAGGAGAAGGGGAGGCAAAAGAGGCAGGCATACTGGGTGTAACTTTATGGAAATACATCATAATTTCTGTCTATTTTGCTTTTTCATTTCTCTAAAAATGTTTCTAAAGGGTACCAATCGTTCTTCCACCATTTGCTTTAGTTTCAGTGCCCATATCATAGAAGGGTCCATGTCATAAAATAAGTCAAAAGCAGTCTTGAATAACTGGAACCCTTCTGTCAGATTGTCTAATGTTGGTTTGTTTTCTGGCTCTGCTTCTTCTACATCTTCCTCCTCATCATCTGGTACTGGTTCAGAAGCACTCATCTCACCAAGTCATCTTCTGTTCCTCTGGTGTGATGTCTGTTAATTCTTGAATTTCTTCAAGATTCACACCTTGAAACCCTTCACTCCCCACCTTTTTTTTTTTTTTTTTTTTTAATTTATTTATTTATTTATTTATGGCTGTGGTGGGTCTTCGTTTCTGTGCGAGGACTTTCTCTAGTTGCGGCAAGTGGGGGCCACTCTTCATTGCGGTGCTCGGGCCTCTCACTATCGCGGCCTCTCTTGTTGCGGAGCACAGGCTCCAGATGCGCAGGCTCAGTAATTGTGGCTCACGGGCCCAGCCGCTCCATGGCATGTGGGATCTTCCCAGACCAGGGCTCGAACCCGTGTCCCCTGCATTGGCAGGCAGATTCTCAACCACTGCGCCACCAGGGAAGCCCCCCACCTTTTTTACCACATCCACCATCTCTTTCATGATTTCCTTGATTAGCTCTATTGTGAATCCTGTGAAGTCATGTACAACCTCTGGACAGATTTCTCCAGCAGGAATTTATTGTTTCAGTCTTGATGGATTTCATGACTTTTTCTATAACAATGATGCCATCTTCAATAGTGTAATCCTTCTAGACTTTCATGATCTTCTCTATCAGGGTTCTCTTTCATAGCATTGACAATCCTTTCCATAGAGTACCGTGTATAATGAGCCTTAAAGGTCCTTATGACACCCTGATCTACAGGCTGAACTAGATATGTTGTTTTGGGGAGCAAGTAGGCCACTTTGATGCCTTTGGTATTGAATTCATGGGGTTCTGGGTGGCTAGGGGTATTGTCCATTATCAAAAGAATCTTAAAAGGCAGTCTGTTACTGATAAGATACTTCCTGACTTCAGGGACAAAGCATCAATGGAAGCAATCCAGAAAAAGTTCTTGCTGTCCAGGACTTCTTGTGTACAGCCAAGGGACTGGCAGCTGGTGTTTATCTTTTCCCTTCAAGGCTTGGGGATTAACAGCTTTAAAGATAAGGGCAGTCCTGATCATACATCTGACTGCATTTGCACAGAACAGTAGAGTTGGCCTATCCTTTCTGTTTTAACTCATGGTGCTCACTTCTCTTCCTTACTAATAAACGTCCTCTGTGGCATTTTTTTCCAGAATAGGGCACTTTTGTCTGCATTAAAATCCTGTTCAGGCAGATATCTTTTCTCCTCAATGATTCTCTTAATGGTGTCTGGGAACTCATCTGCTCCTTCTTGGTTGGCAAAAGTTGCTTCTCCTCTTATCTTGACTGTTTTTAAGCTAAATCTCTTTCTAAAATTATCAAACCATCCTTTGCTGGCATTAAATTCTCCAGCTTTAGATCCTTCACCTCCCTTTTACTTTGTCATATAATGACTTTACTTTTCCTCAAATCATATTAGAGTCTATATGTATGTCTTTATTATAGCCATCCTACACCCACACAAAAGCTGCATTTTCAAGGTAAGGTAGAAAGGTATTTCGCCAAAAGTGCAAGTTTTTTGTGCCTGCTGGTATAGCTGCACTGACAGCTTCACGAATTCCCTTTTCCTTTTTTACAATGGTCCTTATGCTGGATTCACTTATCTTGAAATGACTGGCAACCACAGCTGCAGACCTCAATCTCTGGTACATATCGAGCAATTCAACTTTTTTTGTAACGTCATGACTTTTCTCTGCTTCTTAGGAACACTTCCAGTATCACTAGTGGCATTTCGTAGGGGTCCCACGGTGTTATTCAAGATTTACAGTTTTGGGCTTCCCTGGTGGCGCAGTGGTTAAGGATCTGCCTGCCAATGCAGGGGACTTGGGTTCGAGCCCTGGTCCGGGAAGATCCCACATGCCGCGCAGCAACTAAGCCCACGTGCACAACTACTGAAGCCCGCGCGCCTAGAGCCCGTGCTCCGCAACAAGAGAGGCCGCCGCGAGAAGCCTGCACACTGCAATGAAGAGTAGCCCCACTCACCGCAACTAAAGAAAGCCCTCATGCAGCAATGAAGACCCAAAGCAGCCATAAATAAATAAATACATTTATTTTTAAAATTTTAAAAAAAAGATTTACAGTTTTGTATTAAACACGATGAAACATATGAAAGAACCAGGAGAGATTACTTTTTACTGCAATACACAATTTACTGGAGAGACGAACTGCTCACGCAGAGATGATTAGCGTCACATGGAGTTTTAAGAGGATACTTGCAACACTTGAGCTCAACACAATAGCAACAGGAGGTGGCTATGAAATTATTACAGTAGGTACAGTATGTACTGCAATTAATTTTATGCAGTTATGATTTAACACTGCATCTTTACGCTTGTTTATATTTCTCTCTACTGAGAATGGAGCTATTACAATCTGTGTTTCTGTGGGTGACTTTTGATAAATTTTAGCTTTTTATAATATATTTGTGTACATTTTACGGTAGTAAATGATAAGACTAGTATCTACATATCTTTTATGCATTCATGATATACTTAACTTTTTCTAAATGTTCTTTTCTATTTCTAGGCTACATGATTCATCTGTGAGTTTTTTTCAAATTGTCTCAAATCCCCCCAAATTTTTCCAATATATTTATTGAAAAAAATCCACATGTAAGTGGACCCACGTGGTTCAAACCCACGTTGTTCGAGTCAACTGTAATATGAAAGTTGG
Source organism: Balaenoptera physalus (assembly GCF_965194825.1). Taxonomy (NCBI): domain Eukaryota; kingdom Metazoa; phylum Chordata; class Mammalia; order Artiodactyla; family Balaenopteridae; genus Balaenoptera; species Balaenoptera physalus. The sequence continues at coordinate 112,042,769 of NC_138891.1, read as the reverse complement.
CAATAAATATTTATTGAATGCATAATGCCTCTGCAATAATTACTAGTAGGAAAAACAATCAAAAAGTTTCCAATAAGGTGTGAAGAAAATAAAGCAGTTATGTGTAACGAACCATCAGCACAAGCACAGAGTTAAAATATGTGTCCAGTCATGAGCCACAGAGCATTTTTGAAGAACATCTCAGAATGGTAAGATTGCCAAGCAAACATCACCTTTCCAGAAAACATGTATTATTTCAGACGCCCTCTTGTGAAGGGCAAAGAAGCAGAGCTCTAATATGTTTAGTCATCTTTAGACTTGAAACATAGTGCCTGCAATCTTTTCTTTATAAGAACCACAAAGCCAAATTAACTCACGAAAATTTAGGTGGAGAAAAATAGGCCAAGACAGTAACAGGCATATAGGAGTCAATTAGGAACACATGACGGAATAGGTTCAGCCATTAGACTGTTTCACTCCAGTGATCAGCTTGGTATGCAGACACCTGTAGGACATTCAGTATTTTCTCTACAGGCTCTCTGCATATGGACAAGGAGTTTAACAGGAAGCAGACAACAGGAGGTGGGACCATCCTTTATCAGTTTCAGAGATGATAATGTCTCTCCCAGCATGGAGCTGATTAGTCAGAGATGCTGAGCAGGGAAAAATATGGTAAATTGGGCAGCATGCCAACTCCCTCCTGAGTCAGCAATTCCACCTCCAACTTCATTTTATAGTTCAAATTAAAAGGGCACAAAGTAGACAGAATTGACAGCAGGTCAAATTTATGGAATACCAAGACTCTTTCTTCACCCCAAATATTGTCCTTGTTAAATGACCAGTGAATCTGAAATCTCTAGCATAGAGCTAACAAGTAAAGATTTTTACAGAAATAGATACACTTAAACTAACTTTCTAAACTTTCAAAAATAATGTTGTCTAGGTGAGTAAGAAGATGGTTTACTATCACAGATTAGTTTACCTAATGTTAATATATAATACAACAAGACCAAAATGAACTTACTTATGCTATGCCCCAGGTCACCAAACCGAGATTTAATTATGGTTTCGGCTCTCCCAGAAATGGAATCTTAAACTAGTTGATCGGGAATTGCCTGGTTAGCACTAGTTAGGTAATACGCTTGATAGACCCCTGCATCCCCTAAAAGTAAGTAACCTTGCTATAACCAACCCGATTTTTGGCCCAGTATAACTCCCTCATTTCCACTCCCTTCTGCCTGTAAAAGTCTTTCATTTTGTACAACTCTTCAGAGCTCCTTTCTATTGACTATATTGGATGCTGTCTGATTCAAATCAATTTTTGCTTAAATAATCCCATAAAATTTTAGTGTGCCACAATTTATCTTTTAACACTAATAAAGGCCATTTGATTGCATGAGTTCCTGAGAATGGTATTTGAGTTTCGGCTGTAGGCATATAGAGGAAACACTTAACACTAGAATCAGAGCTACTTGATCATATAAGGTCAAAGCAAAGAGAGATAATATCAGTGAGTTAAAGACATATTGCACAGAAAACAAGTGAGGTTTAGCTACAATGAATAAACAACTAGGCACATTTCTTAATAATCATAGGAAACGGTGGTAAAGTAACCACCTGGGATCACCTTGTTCATACTAAATTGTCCCAAATAAAGACTTCTACTGATCTAGTTTCCTTATTTATATCTGGGCTACCAGAAGAAACCTTACTGTTTGCATGAATATTTTTTTTTTCTCACTACCAAATGACTCTGGGTCCATCTGAAGTTCCTTGTGTTCCAAAAGTAATCCATTTGACATAATTGAGTCTCATAATCTCTCTTCTAAATAACTGTAATCCTCCTACATCTTTCTTCTAAATTGAAATTAAGGTGTTACCTCTACTAAGCAGTCTCTAAAATCTTAGCTTCAAGAAAAATGATTTCCAAAAAATCCTCATTTGGCATCTACCTCAATCAGGTACACCTGTGCCCCTTTGCCTCACAAATCAAAGGCTCTGCCCAAATGGCTTTGTTATGGTGCCTCCACAATGGACTTCCTGTTACAGATATTGGTATATATTATGTGAGCCCATGTTTACACTTCTGTGTGGTAAAAGGCTGCTCTACATTCTTCTTTTGTGTGATCTTATGTATTTCACGCATCTAAGTGAATGCTCTTTGACCATTCAGGATTCAGGAACAGACTGTCCCCTAATGAACAGGATGGAACTGGAACATATCTCTTCACATCCACTGACAGATTAATTCGACAAATACGCATTAGACCAACTGACAGCTTGCTCAGTTACTCCGATTTGCTTTAATTTATTTGGCAAAAGACCCTGATCTATCAAGTTAAATGCCTTCAGTTCACAGATAGTGAAGTGTCCCAGGCAACAACCAGATTATCAATCTGTGAAAGGTGAACATTTGGGTAACTCATTTAACTGAGCAAGGTCTAAAACCTCTAATATTTTAAGTTACTGGAGGCCATGGCTGAGCTATAATCTTCCCCTTGTCAAATATTACAAACTTATAAGCAGACATTTGTTTCCATGAACTAACCGAGCTCTAAAACAAATGTATTTTCCCCTGCAGTTCATTCCTGACTAGGTATTTATTCAAGAGATCTTCATTCTATTATTATATTGGATATACTTTGGTTTGTGCACAGAAATTATATTGTTTTGACAGCTCTATTATTTTTGCCGGTTGGCTCGCAGCGATTTATCTTATAGTACATGAGGAATTTATTTATTTATTTATTTTTTTAGGAATTTATTTTTTTAATTGGCTCTGCTTTTCTTTATGAACGTGTTTATGAGGTACTACAGCAGTTCAACATTTTAATGTTTCAATGTTTTCCACCAGTTCGGTAATCTTGTAAACAGCAGTGTTTCTGAAGGGCCTCTAAGCAGTTTTAAAAACAGGATTAAAAAGAAAAAGCTAGCAAATGTAGTTTTATCTTTAATACTTGCTTTCCTGGTATCAGCCTTAACTATATATAAAGGATGTGGTGATATTTGGGCTCAAAGGTAAAACAAAGCATAAAAAAATTCTGATCAGAGTAAGACATTTTAAATCCCTTTAAACTTTATTAGGAACTGAGAAAAGAGTTGTTATTAAAGAAGCAGAATGTTAGTTTTCTGTTACTGATATCACCATAAGAGCCTGCACACCTTTTAGCTTACTTTGCACATCAAAGACCAAAGATCTAATATCCAAGTATTTAACTTTTATCTCAGAATGCTTAACTCAGATAGCTGGAAATGAACTACTTTTGACCATTGAACCAAAAGTTTAAAAGTTAAATAATTTCACAGGTAGGACTGTTTTTAGTCCCATTAGTTTTCACGGACCTTAACACAGATATATAGCTTAGTCAATTAAAACATGTATTTTGTAATCTAAACCTATGTAACAAGGATCTCTGAAATGTTTTGAAATTATGAAATGGGTAATTCAAGCATTTATTAACTACCATTTTGTTTCAAAATAGCTGAAAATAAACCAAACAGGTACTCTGTTAGATTTTGATACAATTTAGTAATACATAAAATTTCATCCAAAAATTCAACTACTTGTAACACAGGCTAATGCAACTTACTAGACTTATGTATATATTTACTCATTCAGCAAATACATAATAAGTATTTTCTAAGTGCAAAATACTGTGCTAGGAGTTTTAGAAAATTCAAAGATGACTAATATCCTTAGCATGGGTTTCCATTGTCTCTTTATGTGTACGTTAAAAATGCAATATGAAGTAGAAAACCATAAATGTGCCATTTTCTGATGGTGTTAACTAAGTACTTTGAAAACCCACTGGAGAGAAAGAGAGAGAACTTCCAAAAAGTAGGTGTAGAAATTAGACGTGAGGAATGAGGAGAAAGGCAATTCAGGAGGAAAAAATAGCCTGATAAAGAAACAAATTCTATATGACCTCTACTTCATAACCAGGTGATCACAAAGAATCTGAAGGAGAAAACGTATCAACGCATGGCAGTATGAGGGACAAAGTGACTCTCACTAGCTATATATTAGAATCACTTGCCTTGAGTACCACCTCAGATCAAATAAATCAGATTCCTTGGTGATGAGATCTGGGTTAGGCATCATTTTTAAAACTCACCTCGGTGATCCAATACAAAATCAATATTGGATTCAATATCCAATCAATGCAGTCAACAACAAGTACATCCATGGTAGCAGACAGCATCAACTGGCCATGAAATGAAGTAACTGCAGGTCCAAGCATACTTAGGGCATTCTTCCCAGAGTCTTGCTGGGCTTACAATAGCCATCCTTGTATCTGGAAATTTAACTTACGCTCTTAAAATACCTCATCTTCTCTCCTTTACTGCTGTTTTACGGTTAAACTTTATTTTCCTCTCAGGTAGTGAAAACTTTATCACCAATATAATGTCATTCATCTCCATCCTTGATACTATCATAGTTCTGAAAAATGCTAGGATAGCCTTGCTTCTAAATTCCTTGAGTTTTTTTATCTCCAGTCACCTTTTCCTGCACTTGGTCTAATGGTCACCTCTTGAACTCTGCATCATCATTTGCTGCTCCTCTGGAGCGATTAATTCAATAATTCTAGTCTCTGGTGAAAACCTTCTGGTCTTTCTGCCCACTTTCTCAAGTTTGTCTGCGATAATTCTTTAATTTCATCATTCCATAAATCCAATAACCCTTCCATTTTCACCTAACCATCGTCTCATTTCTATTTTTACTTCTCTTCAACTCCAGCTAAGGTATAATAAATCATTACAATTACTGCCTAATAAACATCCTCAGCTTCACTGCACCCTCTTTCCTTCTTATTTCAAAAATGAACCTTCAATTAACCTAACAACCTGCTTCTTCATGATTATAATCCAAAAGATAAACATTAGAGAAGATATGCCTAACCAATGATATTGGTATCATTATAATTCATGATCTTGAATCTCATCTAGGCTTTCAATACTGTCCAGTTTTTTTTAACCATATTTCTCTGGTACTATTTTTCTCCTTTTCTTTGTAAGATATAGTCCATGATCTCATGTTTAAACTTCCCCCCTGATCCCTGGCCACTCAGAAGATACCATGCCATAAATAATTTGTGTACTGACCTCTACCCCCTGTCTTCTCAACATCAATCATCACCCACTCTGTACCAGCTATTTTCATTAGAAATAAATAAGGTGACCACAATTCCTCTCCATTTTATCTGTTCTTTTAAAGCTAAACTCTACATTTTTCTTCAATTCCTTCAGTCCCGTACTCTCCTGAACCCAATTCATTCAAGTTTTCACCAATTACCTTCACTCTGCTAAATCCAAGGATCAGTTCTCAGTTAGCATCTTACTTCACTTATCAGCAACACTTGAGGTTGCTGGCCACTTCTTCCTTCTTACAACACTTCTTCATTTGGATTCAAGGGCACTACACTAAGTTGATTTCTTCCATTTTAAAAATCACTGCTCCTTCTCAGTCTCCCCTATTGGTTGGTGATCATTTTCCTGACCTCAAAAACTTTAAGTGCTCTACATCTCAGCCTTAAAAGTTTTCTTCTTTCTCTTTACACTCACTTTCTATCTACACAAGTCCAATCTCATGACTCCAAATGCCATCTACATACTGCTTTATAACATTTCTTTTTTCAGCCTAGAAATTCTCTTCTACAGTCTAGATTGATATTTTAACTACTAGTCACTAGCTATTTCATATCTTCACCTAAATATCTGATTGATATTTCACACTTAAGAGAATACATAATCTTCATATTCTCTCTTCATCTGCACCCCCAAAATTCTACACCTCAATAGTTAAATCACCATCCTTCAGTTGTTCAGTCTAAAAATCTCAGTCATTCTAGACTCCTATTTTTTCTCACAAATCACATTCAATTAGTTGGTAAATCCTGTAGGCTCTATCTTCAAAACATATCCAGAATCCCATTACACACACTATCAAAATATATCCAGAATTATATTTCTCATTAAATTCATTACTTCCACCATGGATCAGACTTGGATTATTTCAGTTTTGTAAATTCATTAGTGCTTCTACCAAAAACCCTTCTACTTTTTCTCTACGTGGTCTCTTGATTTTGTCTTTGCCTAGTTCTGTCTATTTTAAATACAGCAGCCAAAGGATTTCTGTTAAATGTAATTAAAATAATGTTGTTCCTCTGATTAAAAACTTCTAATGTCTTCCTGTGTCAGTTGGAGTGAAAACTACTCTATGCTGGAACCACAGACATTTCTTATTTCTTGTTGAACACTTCAGGCACATTCTTACATTGGGGACTTTCTTGAAATAGCTGATTATATGATCTTTTCATTTCTCATTCTCATTCACTTTTCAAGTATCTACATTCTTAGTTCTGCCTGCCAAAATTTAACTATATCCTTCCAGTTACCAATAAACTGAAGTTACCAACAAACCTCAGTGAATAATTTTCAGTAATAATAAGAGTAATTTTAATATTTAATGAAGTTATATTATATGCCCAGTCTGTTTTATACACTAAGGTTATTGGAATACAACAATTAATAAAATATAGTCCTTTTAGCCCTGCCAAAGACCTTGTGAGATTGGTACTATGGTTTTCACTGTTTATCAATGGGAAACTGTACAATAAAGAGGTTAAATAACCTACTTTACATCAAACTTGGATCCAATTAGCATGAAATCCAGTAGTTGTGCCCAGGTAGTTTAATTCCAAAGCACCGTCAAAAACAATATTCTACAAACTCCTCTCATTTTATTGATTTATGTAATTTCTGGGAGCTTTTCCCTATACTTTTCTGATTCTTTTAGCACTATCTGATCTGTAAATGTTGGAGTTCCTTTAAAATCATTCCTGGATTCTTCTTTTCACCATCTTTGTACATCTTATAGGTGAGCTTATCTCTGATGACTTGCCAATACCACTAGTCTGCCAACCTCTCAATGGCAATATTCTGAAAGACCTTCCTTCTAGACGAACTTAACAGTTTCACCTCACTCTCTCATAGATTCTTAAATGCAAAGTCAAAGTTTAACTCATGATTCCTACCCGTTGTTCAAACCTGTTTTACCTCTAGTGCTTCCCATCTCAATTACTGGCATCTCCATTCACCGAATTCTCCAGTCAGAAAACTGGGATTCTTACTTTTTTTTTAAATTAATTAATTAATTAATTTTTGGCTGCGTTGGGTTTTCATTGCTGCGCATGGGCTTTCTCTAGTTGGGGTGAGCGGGGGCTACTCTTTGTTGTGGTGCATGGGCTTCTCATTGCAGTAGCTTCTCTTGTTGTGGAGCACAAGCTGTAGGCACGTGGGCTTCAGTAGTTGTGGCATGCGGGCTCAGTACTTGTGGCTTGCGGGCTCTAGAGCGCAGGCTCAGTAGTTGTGGCACACAGGCTTAGTTGCTCCGCGGCATGTGGTATTTTCCCGGACCAGGGCTCGAACCTGTGTCCCCTGCATTGGCAGGTGGATTCTAAAACACTGCACCAACAGGGAAGCCCTGGGATCCCTTCTTGACATCCTCTTTCCCCTCTTTTCTTTCATTCAATCTGTTAATAAATTATCTTGATTCTAACCCCCCAAAATTTTAAGTCCTTTTATTCTATCTTTACTGCCCCAATTCTAGACATTATCTCTTTCAAGAACATACAAATAAAATCGCTTATCTATTTTTCATACTTCACTGTTACTTTCTGCTAAACCATTCTGTACAGAAACACACTCTCTTGCTTAAAATTGTCTGATATTTCTCCATTTTCCTTAGTATTACATCTTTTTAAATTCCTATTAGGCTTAAAAGTCTTATAGCTGGCCCCTGCCTACCTCTGTAAACTGATCTATCCCCATTCCTTTCATTCACTATACTTCAAATAGACTGACTTAATTGCAGTTTTACAAATATTCTGTTAGTCCATACCTACTGAAGCTGTTACTCCTTGTTTATCTGAGTAACTACCCTTGTGCAAAGAGCTGTAATCCCCAGGATTCTTCTCTGGTGGAAAGGTTGGCCCTGAATTATAAGGAGGAATAACTGGATAAGTAATTTCATGGAGGCAGGCAAGAATAAGCCTTATAAGCATTCTTCATCAAAAAAATAAAACTACTTGCTATTAGCATTCAAATACATAATAAAAGTAGAATATCTATAGAGCATAGATACTCTAAATTTTAATTGAAGATTAGCTGTGATTTTGTGAACCTGTGACTAAAATAATAATAAATGATACTGTGTATGTTAAATTTCTTAAATAATATTTCCATCCTATTTTTCTATTTATCAATTTGATCACTTTATAAAAGTAAGAAGAAAAGGTATCTACCTATTCTCTATATAACTTTCTAATTTGATAAATGTTCACTTAAAAAAAATGGGCACATGAGGGAGATATAGATGGAAAATCTGTAATATCTATATAATTCAATAGTTCCATAATTGTTTAATTTAACTACATATATCGGTGATATAATTGTATGTAGAGTATGTTCTAATTTTAAAAGTTTACCTAGATTTTAGTATTAATGGGGAATCATGAGAGATGATTATTTTATCTTTAATATAGGAATATATAATTCATTAAGAATGATAGTTATATCTTTAATAGATGGGATATATCTATAAGACATGAAAGAGAAGCACCTCACAATAAAAATCATAAGCCAAATGCAGGAAAACAAGAAAATTTAAAACAGTTTAAAACAACAAACTTTTTTTTTTTTAATCTCACAGTTTTCATGGGTGAGAAGTCCAGGCATGGCCTAGTTGAGTGACTTTTTCATAAAATTAAAACAGTCTCTAACAAAATTACAATCAAGTTATTGGACTGAGTGACAGTCATCTCAAGTCCTAAGTGGAGAAGGTTCCACTTTCAAGCTTACTTATGTAGCTGTTGGTAAGCTTTAGATATATGTGGTGTTTGACCAGAAATTTTAGTACTTTGTCACATGGTCCTCTCCATAGGGCAGTTGACAACTGGTTGGCCTCAAAGCAAGTGAGGAAGGAAGCAACAGATAAAAAGAGGGTGCCCAACACAGAAGCCACAGTTTATGCAATGCAGTCTCAGAAGTGGCATCCCATGATATCTGCCACACTCTATTCATTAAAAGTAATTCAGTAATTTCAGTTTATACTCAAGGTGGGGGGATTACACAAGGGCATGGATAACTGAATGTGGATATCTTTGGAGGCTATTTTAGAGGCAGCCTACCACAGACATGGAAGGAGATTGGGAGTTAGTATAACCTTATTTTCTAAAATTTAATAGAATCCAGACAAATACCTAAAAACCCAGCAGATTTTTGTGGTAGGAACAATAAAGACCTCTCAAAAATATCTTCATCCTAATCCACAGAACCTGTGAATGTTACTTTATATGGCAGAGGGGAATTTAAGGTTGCAGATAGAATTAAGTCTGCCAGTCAACTAACCTTAAAATAGGGAGATTATCTTTTATTATCTGGGTGAGTCCAATGTCATCACAAGGGTAGGATCCTAAAAACAGAAGATAGAGGTAGAAGAAAAGAATCAGAGAAAGAGATGTGACAACAGAATCAGGGTCAGAAGATGCTATGTTAAAGAGGAAGCAAACTGGCCACCAGACAAGGAACGTGGATGGACTCTATAGACAGGAAAACGTGAGGAAATGAATTCTCCCCTAAAGTCTCCCTCCAGAAAGGACTGCAGCCTAGTGAATCTAGGCTGATTTTAGCCTAGTGATTTTAGCCTAGTGAATCTTGTGTTGGACTTTTAACCTAAAGAACTATAAGATCCTAAATTTGTGTTGTTTTAAGCCACTAAATTTGTCATAATTTGTTACAGCAGCCATAGAAAACTAATACAACTCGTATCTGGAAATGTACTCTATTTAGTGGGAAAAAATTAAATAAATGTCAAATTAGATTGTATATTTAGAAGATAAGCTATATTAAATGATCATTAAGGTATTTAACAATAAAACTGAAACATTAGGAAACTAGAGAATTACATTTTTTCAATACTCCAGCAAATCATCTTTCAAGACTATGAGATGGATACCCATGTATATAAAATCATAATGTATATATGCTTATATCATGTGTATGTAATGTATATATATACACACACAGTATGTAGCTCGCACACACATACATGCGCGCACAAATGAACTGCATCCAGTTGAAAAACACTGGCTTATATTCGGGAGTGAAACTCCACCTTTAACAAACTGGAAATATATGTTTAGGCTGTATCAGCACTGTTTAACATCAAAATTAGACAAGGGCCTTTTCAGAGAATTTTCAAGGTTTTTTATTTTAGTATTTTTTTTTTTATAATTCAGAGCTTTTGTTCCTCTTTACATGTTTTCTGAGTGGTTTTATAGTCTAATTGTAATCTTCCAAAATAATCATTACTTTCTCTCTTTTTTAAAATATATGATTCCTACTCTACTTCCTATTTTAGATTGTGGTGATTCTATCCACTCATGCATGTAAGCTTGAAGATAGATCTTCCTAAGCTCTTCCTTCTTCCTATCATTCATGTCAGTAAAGCGTTGTTTATTTTGCAAAAAACATCAACAACTAACTCATCCTTAAATATAGATTTTCCTCTCCATTTTTATTCCCTTATAGTTCAGATCTGTCTCATCACTCTCCTGAGCTACAATCATAAACTCTTAATTTATTGGCTGATCCATGGTATTTTTCCCCATCATGTCTTCTGCTTCCTCATATCCATTGCCCACATTGCAGTCAAAGTTCTCTCTTTGAAAGATAAATCTGATCAAACCTTAGTACTTCTAAAATTTTTCATGGATTCTTTTAATTATCTGGACCAATACTTGGATCTCATGGACCAACTTATAATATTATGCTATATATGAATGCACAAATTAACTGAGGAACAAACATACAATTTTTAATATATTATTTTGTTGGGTAAAAAGTAAAAACTTCCATTCACTATTGACATCATTTTGTAAAGGAAAGAAATTGTAAAATCAATATATAGGAAAAACAACATCCCATAATATGGAATATTCCCCAAGAGAGGACACAATAAATGTTCATAAATATGTATGATGACAAAAAGAGAGAAAATTGAAAAAATAAGGAAGGAAAGAAGAAAGAAATGAAGGAAGGGACATAAAGAACAAATATAATATGTTAGCATATTGAAAAGGATACATCTGACTACAAAATCAACAAAAAGCAATGTAGATCTCTATTAAAATTTCTTGTTGATGCAATGTGTTTGTGTGATTGGTGGATGATGTGTTTGTTTGTATGGGAGATTGACATGGAAATGAATTGTATAGAGCAGAAGAAAATTTCTGAAAACTCCTCTTTCCTAAAATTACAGGTCTCACTGTCAAAAACTTGCTTCTCTCTGGCTTCTCCTCCACTTCCTCTTCCTCTCCTCTAAATAAAGCTGCCTTAGGATCACCCATGTGCTTTATTGTATAAATTTAGATTTATTATCTTCCAACTGTTACTGCTTCTCTGATCAGAGAAAAAGAAAGGAGAAAGAAAGAGAGAGACAGAAGGGAAGAAAGGAAAGAAGGAAGGAAGGAAGGAAGGGAAGGAAGGAGGGAGGGAAGGAGGAAGAAAAAAAGAATTTTTGAGAAATCCACACTTGTAGAGGTTTGGGTTCAGGTAAGAGAAGGTGAGACCTAAAGAATCTACACATGAATACTTTTTTTTTTCCATCACAAATTGATAGACATTGTTATGGAGGCGATATTTAAAAGCTCTATTAGAGCGTGTATGTCTAATTTATCTCTCTACTGTTCTGACACTGTCAAAAATTTGGGCCAGACATTATCAGGAGCTGCACAGTTCTGGGGTCTGATTCACCAACATGAGCTGTCAGAATTTAAATGAAAGACAGTCAGGACCAAGGATTTTGATCAGCATCAGAGAGCTCACTACCATTTCTATCTGCTTGGAGAGGATGAAAGTACAACTATGGTACTTCTTTTGAAGCTGCATTTGCATATCAAAAATAATTTCATCACTTACACTTATTTGAGGAGACTTCCCTGCAGGGTCAAAGCTTTGGCACAGTCAATAAATCTCTGGAAGGAGATCCAAAATCCTTAGATTCTGCCATCTTTCCCTCTTCAGTCATCTTCACTACAGTCACTCTATTCGACACCACAATCCTCACCACCACTTAATACTGTGCTCTTCATTGTTCCTCAACTTTTGTATTGTGTTTCCTTTGTTTGAAAATCCCTTTTGTATGCTCACCCACATTGTATGGTTATTTTAAATGTAACACTAACCATACTGTAATTTAATTATATATAATTATTCATAGTCTGTCTCCTCCCTGGAGTGTATGTTCTGCTTCTCTAGATCGTGCTTCACCCTCAGTTGTAACATGAAAGAACCCTTGTCATAGCAGAACATCTCAAAATGGGTTTTACCTTCATTTTATTTGAAGACTTTCTAGTAGATTTAGCCTGGTCCCTCATGTTTATATAATGTTGCTATGAAGTATGGGGCCTAAAGCTGTCTGCTATTCTGCATGGCTAATGATTCCTGGTTAGCTGTTCCCCTAGGGAAGTGTAATAATGAATAATGGTGCCCAGAGAGCCTGATTCCTAGTATACGCATTGACATACACATTTTCCATAATCATGTCTAATCACCCACTTAATTAAATAGAAAAACCTTAAACTTTTATTTCTGCAGAGTCCTACAAAATAAAATATCTCTAGATTAACTCTTTGGTCTTTCACATTGCAACCATCACTTTGCTCCATTTCAGAATCAACCTAATCTATTTGGGTTTTATCATTATGGTAGTCTGAAAAATTGCCTCCCAAAAATATCTACATCAAATCCCTGAAATCTCTGTTACTTTACCTTATTTGAAAGAAGGGTCTTTGAGGATGTGATTGAGTCAAGAATTTTGAGATGAAGTTAATCTTTTATAATCCAGATAGCCCTAAATCCAACAACAAATGTCCATATAAGAGAAAGGTTAAGGAAGATTTAAGACAGACAGAAGAGGAGAAGATACAAAGAGGAGGAGATGTGAAAAAAAAGGGGCAAGATTGGAGTGATCAGCTACAAGGAATGCCGATAGCCACCAGAGCCTGAAGAGGCGAGGAATAGAATCTCCCCTAAAGCCTCTGGAGGGAGCATGGACTTGCCAGTAATCTGTGATAATTGGTTACAGCAGCCATGGGAAACTTATACACTACTGAAAGATACAACCTACCCCCTACAAACACACATACATTGCCATTGCCACTTTCCTGTTTTGTATTTCATCGTAATATTAATCACATTCTAAAATGCCATATATTTGACTTATTTATCTTGTTCATCTCCTCTCAAGTTAGAATGTTGTAAAGTTGTAGGTAAGCATTTTCCTTACAGAAATTCTTTGGTCAAATAATAGTAAAGCCAAACATACCTAAAGACATACTATACTTCCCACGTAATACAAATAAAAGGTAATTATTGTACTTGGTTTTCTCTGATATAAAAGTGAGGTACCACATACTCATTATTAGCCCCTAATCCTATCAAAATTCCATCTTTAAAATAATATATTTAATGTTAGTGAGGGAAAAAAATGAAATAAAACGCAGATTATTCATTTGGTTAGGGGAATAGATAGCTATATGGGAGATCAGAATCTAAAAGTGGTATTTAGAATCCATAAGGTAGTCAGTTTATCACTGTCAAAATTGATTTTTGCATGTAATGGAAAGAAACATAAGTTCTTCTTAACCCTTCTAAATGAGTCAAAAAAACCCACAGAATATATCAGCAAGTATATTGTGCACCAATAAAGACACTGTGGGTTTGAAGGAATTTTATTGATCAATGATAGAAATATACTCTATTTCTGTAAGCCTTTCAACTAAATAATGCGAAATATTTGTGATGTACAATAAAGACATTTAGAAGAATACTTGGCATACTGAAGTTTTATGCATCTATCTGAGAACCCAAGTGTAGATTGTGAAAAGGCTCTATTTATGCTCATTACTAGAGATATAAAATAAAACATTTTTTCCATTTAATAAAATAAATTCAATTTCTTTGGCATTGGAAATAAAAGAAGAACTTAAGAAATGGCAGCAAAGGATATCTATTGGAGGATAATATCAATAGCTAAAATAACTTTGCAATGTTTATTTTATATTAACATAAACTTATATAAGAGAGCCAATAAAAACACAAAAGATATTATTCTATAATTTGTTTTTCTGTTTGTTCAAAAATAAGTGCAATGTTCAAGTTCATATTTAAATGATCAATAAGATGTAGATATTTTAAAATAAAATCTCTCTACACATACACACACTCATCTACAGTTAAATAATATTTGAAACACTACTTTGGAAAATGCCTATGTGTGCAAGCAAAATAATTAAGTCAAGATTAAGATTTTAATTTAAATGGTAAATAAATAATTATAACCAACATGTAACACAAATAATATACATGAAAAATAATTTGGTACAATACTTTTCCCCAAAGACAAAAGGGTGAAAGCATCTATTTATTTCACTCACTATTAACTCTAGAAACTTTTGAATCTTTATTTAAGCAGGAATAAGTATGAGGTGTAATCGTATACATACATAAACACACACTTTTCCAGTTGATATTAAGGCCACTAGAAAAATTTTTGTTATTTTTAATACATTTCTGCCTTTATAGTTCTAAATCTAGAACATTGAATAGAAAATAGTATAATATCACCTGCTACTTTTAAAGAATGATAAGTGAAAATAGAATTCTTGGTAAACTGCAAATTATCATGTTAAAATCCAGCTTCAGTATTATTTTTTATTACAAAGGAAATGTAGATTTATATCCCAAGGTTCACTAAAGCCATCAGACAATTCTTAGACTTTCTAATCAAACCTGATACATTGATAAAACATGTCCCCTCACAAAATAAGAGTTAATACTACAACTTCTCCAATTTTAGATATTTGATTTCATGAATATGTATGGTTCATCAAAACTTCAAAATGTACGTTTCAAGGCATTTACCTGAAACTACAGGAACTGATAACATAGGAATATACAATAATACTGATCTTTCTTTAGACATTTGAAAGTATTATAATGTGGTAACAATTCTGGGAATAAATCACGTAGATCTTATGAATAACAAAATGACATACTATTAAGAATAGACACTTACACCAAAATTTCATTAATATAATAGACTTTGTTTAGCTGGCTGTGATAAAACATGTAAATGCAATATTTTTGTTACCTTTTAATATTTAATTGTAGCCAATGTTACTGATCTAAAAAGTCTTGAGTAATAATTATACAACACAAACGTCTTCAGCTGGGACTTTTCTTCTAGAATATAGATTGACATACCTACCATATATTTCCACTAAATTTCAAAAGTCAAGATAAATGAACCAAACATGTCCCCTATAGCTCCAATCTGTTCTTCATTCAGTGTTATTCATCCATATTTATGGATCACATACTATTTGTCAGGTATTATTCTAGGAACTTGTGATACAACAGTGAACAAAACAGATGAAAATTCCTGCCTTCTTGGAATTTACATTCTAGAGATCAATGTACTGCCCAAAACATCCAAATGTCAATCACGATTCTGCTATTCTCTCACTCTAACAACTCATCAAAACCAGGTTCTTTCTATGCTACCATTAAAGAATTCTCTCACATTCATCCAGTACTCTGCATTTGATGTTACCCATGTCTAAGCTAGAATAATTTCTCTCCACAGCTATTGCCATCTTTTCTAACTTTTCTTTCTGCCAGCTCCCTTCCTTCCTTTCATTCATTTTCCACCTATCAAGAGAGATTTTTATAAAACTAAACATGTTGCTCACCTGCATAAAGTTCTTCAGGGTAATGCGAATTCCATTGCTGTCTGAAGAAGGGGGCAGTAGGTCTTTGCTCCTGTGGAAACAACAAGGGGGAAAAAAATCAGTGGATTAAAAATTCGTACGTTATTATGGAATATCAAAGAGTTGTACATTCAAGACACTCTTGAAGAACTGAATGCAGGGAAGAATGAGAAATTCCTCAATGAACAGAGAATGATGTGGTAGCTTTCATACCAAAGATAAGCACCTAGTTTGGGCACCAACACGGATTAGGAGGAATCAGATGAACTTTAAAAGCCCCAAATGCAAAATTAATCATTATTAAAGTCCATATTTTTTCCATTCACTCTTCCACTTCCAGATATTTGCTGAGAGAAAGGCACTTGAGGAAGGTCTGGGAAACAGAGACAATTCATACAACCCCATGTATCATGTGGTGCTTGGATTCCAGGGTACTGCTTAAGTTAAGTATAGTGGTAAACCAGAAGTATCTAAAACTAATTCTGACATCAGAACAATCAGAGCCACACTGGTGGCAACATAAGAAATTGGGTACTGTCTTGACAAACAAACTCAATCTAATTAAAGGTGTGGCCCAACCCCAGCTGAAATTAATTATTGGAAGAATCTGAAAAACAGTCTCTTACCCTAATGCCACATAGAAGAAATGGCTTACACTTTCAGGGTTGAGGGTATTGCGATAATGTTTTGCTTCTGGAGTCACTGTTTTGTTTAGTTTGTTTTTAATCACAATGTCCAGAATACAACTGAAAAGAGATATGAGGTATGCAAGAGAGCAGGAAATTGTATTCATAATTTCAAAAACTCTGATAGAACTGGAGCTATAAGTGAACCACTTATAGGTCATAGAAAAACTTTAATATAGTCATACATATGTTTAAGAAAATACATAATACAATGAGTAAAGGGATTGAAAAAGACAAATGGGACCTCTAAGGAGAAAAAATAAATTCTAGCACCAAAAAAAAAATTCTGAATCATCAAATATTTTCGATTGGTACTTCAGAAGGATACCTAAACATGCAGACAGTGCTAGGAAAGAAACATATTTTTAGATGATTAGTTATCAAGTTTTCATGCTTAAGGGAGAGAAAAAGATGAAGTTAAAAATCAAAGTAAATAAAAGTAAATAAAATTATGGAAGTAAAACTATAAAACAACGAAGTAACAGTCAAACAATGGAGAAAACTGAAAAACAAAAAAGTTGATTTTTAAAAGGTTTAAAAACTACTAAGATTCTAGGAAGGCTGGTGAAGTAACAAAAGAGAAAACAGAAACTATCAATAAATAAATGTCAGAAACTATCAACATCATGGGCACATTATTACAGATCTTACAGACCATAATAGGATAATGATGGAATATTATAAACAACTTTAGGTCAATAGATTTAATAACTTAAATAAAATGGACAAATTCTATAAAAATAAAATTCGAAAAAAACTTGACCTCAATAAGGAGCCCGTGAGAGGAACAATAAATCAGAAATGACAGCAGAGTTCTGGTTGCAGTCTTTTTTCAGAGACAGAAGGACTCACGCACAGTGGACCATGCTTGGAAAATGGACAGGTTTCAGGAACCATGTCCCCTTCTCATCACAGTGTTGGCTTGTTAAGTTTTTGCAGATATAAAGTCTAAATGAAAAAGAATGGCTGTCTTTTGCTCTTATGTGACATAATCTGTGCAGAGCACTTGCATTTCTGTGGACATCAAAACTGAGAAACATTCCATCCACAAAAGTTGAGCCAGAAGGTCTGTTTTAATTGCTGAAACTTTATTAAAGCATTCAAAAAAAAAAAAAATCTGAGACAAGATCTTAATATCTTTTGTCTTTTTAAGAAGTTAAATATATCATTACAATGAAAAGCCTCCCCAAAAAGAAGGCTGCAAACCCAGATGACTTTAATCCTAAATTTTATCCAACATTTAAGAAAAAAAATAAACCCTTCATAACCTGTTTCATGAGGGCAGAATTACCTTGATATCACAACTTAACAAAGATAATACAAGAAAATATGGCAGGACATCAATAAGATGGAACAAAAGGAGGTCCAATGATCATAGCCCCTTCAGCAAAAGCAATTTGGCAGCAATCCACAGACAAAAGTGCTTTTGTGGTGCTTTGGGATACAGGTAGGATATTGTGAAACCCAGGTGGAGCCCATGACCAAGTAGGATGGTATTGAGAAGGCAGGTCTATGCCAATGTGACAGACTCACTGATTATGTCCCCCAACAGGCCCAGAAACAGCTCTGTCCTACTGTTGGCTACAAACCCATTTGACCTTGGTCCTACCACCAGCTCCATTGGCCGAAGGACCTGTCAAGAGTCACTCCTGCCCGGGCCCCAAGTTCACAGATCCTCTGATTTTGGTCTCAGCTGTGAACCCTGAAGCAGAGACTTGGTACCAGCACCTCTCAGCTGTGATCCAGGACCAATCCTACCCACCCAAGGAATTGAACAGTGACCTGTCAAAGCCTTTCCCGGAACTCAGAGGGAGTCACACCCATCCACATAGCAGGTAACAGGCCATCACCCGAGATCCTGAAGCAAACCTTTATCTCAGTGCCAGCCCTACTGACCAAGATCCTGAAGGCAGCTTTATTCACTAGAGGACCAAACAAAATCCACATCCACCTTAGCCCCCAATAACAGGCCAGGCAACCATGGACTACACTGCAGACCCTGCAGCAGCCATGTGGCTGGACTCAAAAGTTTATAGCGATAAATACCTATGTTTAGAACAAAGAAAGATCACAAATAAACAACCTGATTTGGCATGTAAAGGAATGAGTAAAGGAAGAACAAACTAAGCCTGAAGTTAACAAAATGAAGGAAATAATAAGATTAGAGCAGAAATGAATAAAACAGAAACTAAAATGACAATAGAAAAGATCAACAAAACTAACAGTTTGTTGTTTGAAAATATTAACAAAATTGACAAAACTTTAGCTAGACTAACCAAGAAAAAAGAGAGAAAACACAAATATGTACTTATGTACTTATTGCCATTATTTAAATTATTTCCTGGCTGTTTTTGTTGTTCCTCTCTGTTCCTCCCTTCTTCTGTCTCTTCTTTTGTGATTTGACTGTTTTTAAGTGTTATGTTTAGATTCTTTCCTCATTTTCTTTTATTATTTTCCATACTTTCTTTGTGGTTACCATGAGGTTTGCGTATACCCTCCTGTGTACATAACCATCTCTTGTAAGTTGATAGTAACTTAATTTTGAACACATTCCAAAGCTTTATATTTTTCTCCCTCCCCACACCATGTATCCCTTAACTAATTATTGTTTTTTTGATTAATTTTACTACCTTCTCTTTTACCCTTTATACTTACTTTATGTTATTGATCCACTACCTGTATTATTTATTTATGTTTTCCAGTGAGATTATTACTTTCATATGTTTTCTTATTATCAATCAGTGCTTTTTCTTTTTAGCTTAGAGAATTTCCCTTAACATTTCTTGTAAGGCCAGTTTAGTGCTGATGAACTCCTTTAGCTTTTGCTTATCTGGAAAAATTTTAATCTCTTCTTCAATTCTGAATGCTAACTTTTCCAGGTAGAG
This sequence comes from Balaenoptera physalus, assembly GCF_965194825.1. Classification (NCBI taxonomy): domain Eukaryota; kingdom Metazoa; phylum Chordata; class Mammalia; order Artiodactyla; family Balaenopteridae; genus Balaenoptera; species Balaenoptera physalus. Next base: position 112,023,386 of record NC_138891.1, on the reverse strand, counting down.
AATTCTTGGTTGGCAGTTTTTTCCTTTTAGCACTTTGAATATGTTATGCCGCTCCCTTCTGGCCTGTGAAGTTTCTGCTAAAAAATCTGCTGATGACCCTATGGGGCTTCCCTTATACATAATTAAGTTGTTTTTTCTATTGCTGCTTTTAAGTTGCTCTTTTTATCCTTAACTTTTACCATCTTAATTTTAATGTGTCTTGCTGTGTTTCTCTTTGGGTTCATCTTATTTGGAACTCGACGGGCTTCCTGGATCTGGATGTTTGATCCTTCTTCAGATTATGGAAGTTTTAAGCCATTATTTCTTAAAATAATTTTTCTGCCCCTTTCTCTCTCTCTTGTCTTTCTGGGACCCCTATAATGCAAATGTTATTCTACCTGATGTTGTCCCAGAGGTCCCTTATGTTTTTCTCACTTCTTTTAATTCTTTTTTTTTTTCATTTTGCTGCTTTGTCTGGGTGTTTTCTAATTGATTTGTCTTTCAACTTGCTGATTTGTGCTTCTATTTCATCCATCCTGCTGTGAAACCCCTATTGTGCATTTTTTAGTTCAGTTATAACTTCTGTTTGGTACCTTCTTATATTTTCTCTTTGTTGAAGTTCTCACTGTGCTCATCCATTCCTCTCTCAAGAGCAGTGAGCATTTTTATGACCATAACTTTTGAACTCTTTATCAGATAGGTCGCTTATCTTTGTTTCATTATGGTCTTCTTCTGATTTGCCTTGTTTTTTGTGTTGGAACATATTCCTCTGTCTCCTCATTTTACCTGTCTGTCTGTGTTTATCCATATGTGTTAGGCAAAATGCCTACTTTGCTCAACCTTGAAGGGGTGGTCTAGTGTAGAAACTGTTCCTTGTGGCCCAGTAGTGCAACCTCCCTTGGCCACCAGAGCCAGGCACTCTATGAGCGTCCTTCATGTGGGCTGTGTGCTCTCAATGGCTTCTGTGTATGTGTGTGGGGGGTTGGGGGTGGGAGATAGGGCTCATGGTGCTCACCCATCTCAGCTATAGTTCAGTCTCTGTGCAATTTGGGTGAGGCTCGGGGTGCTTGCCTGGCCCAGTTGTGACTCAGCTGCTACACTAGGAGGATGGAGCTTGGGGAGCTATCCTGGCCTGGTTGCAGCTTGGGTGCTACACAGGGTAGACAAGAAGGCAGAGCACTCGCCCAGCCCTGTTACTCCACCCTCCAGTGCTATCAGGCTAGAGAGAGGGCACCAAAAACGGTACCTGTCAGCCCCATCACCAGCAAGTTAGGATGAGATTGCAAACATGGTGTCCACCAGCTCTCCTGTCCCCAGAGAGAGTCCCTACAGATTTTTGCCTCTCTGGAAACTGCTTTAAAATTAGTAAGTAGGTATCCTTCACTTATGGTCTAGGTGTTTTTCAACTTGTTGCTTTTGCACTGGACCTACTCATGAGCAAGTAGGTTTGCTCATGAGCCCTTTAAGAGCAAGTTTTCTATTCCCTACAGTTCTATGATTCTCCTGATTTTAATCCCTGTTGATTTTCAAAACCAGAGGCTTGGGGAGCTTGTCTCCAATGCCAGCCCCCAGGGTCAGGGTGCCTGATGTGGGGTACAATCCCTTCACTTTTTGAGGCAGAGTTCTGTATTTTGGGGGTTTCTCCCAATTGAGGTGGGGTGCTAGATGAGGGGTGTCTCTGCCTCTCCTACCCTTCTATATGTGTCCCTTTTGTCTTTTGTTGTGGAAGCACTGTTTGAGCCCAGATGAGTTTAACTTAATGGTATGCAAGGAAAACAAACAAAAATGTATTCTTTCAGCTGTCCTTTTAATTACAATCTGCATATTCATTCTTTGTTCTTCTCCGCCTACCTATGAAATTTCAGACAAGACTCACTTTTCCTGGATACATTAAGTTTTTTTTTTAATTTCTTGTCACTTTCATTCATAACAACAGTATAAATTAAATGATAAAATTTAATTGTTATCAATTTTAAATTTTTATAATTAATTAAAATTATAGTTAATTTATTATAATTAATTTATCATTTATTAATTTCCAGCCAATTTAAAGCTTCTCTCCCATTCATCCCTTTACTGCTTTCAACACAGAAGTCAGGACTGGGTAGAGTGTTAAGGCTGTCTTCCTTTTCGCCATACATTGTTTTTCTACTTCCCATCCACCTCACACTAGGATGCTTAGAGATCCTCAAGCATTGGATTAGGGTCAAAAAGAAGAGGTAAAGTTTATCTGGCATGTATGGAATTGGTACTAGTTCCCTCTGAAATTGACACATTACCCAGTGCTGATTCTTTCCCTCCTATTTTGTGAACAGGGCTAATGGAAACTAACAAATGATGGGACAGTACCTCGGGTCTGGCAAAAATGGAAGCTGTTACCACCCCTAAGCCTGAACAGAAAAATAAATGTTTACCAGAGCCAGAGAAAGAATTATAACTATAGGAAAGAGAACTGTTAACAGGAGTTGTGATCAACAGTAGAGAAATCCAACCACTACTAGATTAGTGGCAAGGTTGAAAGGGAACCAGGGGAATCAACACCTTAAAATCACTTGACTGTTACCCTCTGATCTCCTGACAGCAACTCTAATTAACTGAATCCAATCAGAAGCCAGAGGGCAAAAAAACAGCTAGTGGATTCAACCTCTCAGGGCACATAGGAAGGTGAAGAATCATGAGAAGTTGGTCTGAAAGGGCAAAAGACAAAAATCCAGCATATCTCTTCAGACCAATTAATCTAGCACAAGATGATGCAATAAGCATAAAAAAAAAAATCCAACAGAAACAAAAAAGTATTAGAACTATTAGGAGAGTTCAGCAAGCTATCTGGATACATAATCTACTTATAATCAATCTACTTAAAGATCAATTTTTCTTATGAGCAATAGCCAACTAGAAAATATAATAGAAAATAAGGCATCAGTCTCATTATTAACAAAATGATTACATATTTAGGAATCAGTTCAGTCAAAAAATGCATACGGGGCTTCCCTGGTGGCGCAGTGGTTGAGAATCTGCCTGCCAGTGCAGGGGACACGGGTTCGCGCCCTGGTCTGGGCAGATCCTATATGCCGCGGAGCAACTGGGCCCGTGAGCCACAACTACTGAGCCTGCGTGTCTGGAGCCTGTGCTCCGCAACAGGAGAGGCCACGATAGTGAGAGGCCCGCGCATCGCCATGAAGAGTGGCCCCCACTTGCCGCAACTAGAGAAAGCCCTAGCACAGAAACGAAGTCCCAACATAGCAATCAATCAATCAATAAATCTTAAAAAAAAAAATAAATGCATACGAACTATCTGGAGAAAATATATATGTTCTCTTGAAAGACACAAGATGGAATTTAAATATGTGAAAAAATATCCTATGCATATATGGAAGCATTTAACTTTCTCTCCAAACCTACAAATTCAATAATATTCTAATTCAAGTTGAAATATGTCTTTAAAACTCAATAAACTAATTCTAATATTCATATTGAATATAAATGTTCACATATATTGTACATTAGGTAATTTTGATAAAGAACAAAGATATGTGACTTATCCAACCAGTCAGAATACACAGGAAAGAAGCTTAGGCCAAGCATGATATAGTACCAGTAAGGAATAGGTAAATAAATAAATGGGATAAAAAGAGAATGTATATATGGGTATCTGATACACAATAAGATGCCACCACAATCAAAAGAATTAATATTGTTAAAATGTCCATACTACCCAAAGCCATCTATAGAGTCAATGAAACCCCTATTAAAACTTCATTGAAATTTTTCACAGAATTAGGAAAAAAAATACTAATTTGTATGGAACCGCAACAGACCCCAAATAGCCAAAGCAATCCTGAGAAAGAGGAACAAAGCTGAAGATATCACACATTCAGATTTCAAGCTATATTATAAAGCTATAGTAATCAAAACAGTATGATACTGGCATTAAAAACAGACACATAGACCAACAGAATAGAATAAAAAACCCAGAAATAAACCCACACATATGCGATCAACTAATATTTGATAAAAGAGCCAAGAAAACCCAATGAGGAAAAGGGACTCTTTAATAAATGATGTTGGGAAAACTGGATATCCAAATGCAAAATAATGAAATTGGACCCCTATCTTACACCATTCATAAAAATAATTTGAAATAGATTAAAGACTTAACTATAAAACCTGAAACTGTAAAACTCCCAGAGGAAAATATAGGGAAAAAGCTACTTGACATTGGTCGTGGCAATGATTATTTGCACATAATAACAAAAGCACAAGCAACAAAAGTAAAAATCAACCAGTGGGACTATATCAAATTTAAAAGCTTCTGCACAACAAAAGAAACAATCAACAGAATGAAGAGGCAACTGACAAAATAGGGAAAAATATTTGCAAACCATCTATCACTTAAGTGGTTAATATCCAAAATATATAAGGAACTCATACAACTTAATAGCAAAAAGCAAATAATCTGATTAAAAAATGGACAGTGGGTCTGAATAGATATTTTCTAAAGAAGACATGCAAATGGCCAGCAAGAACATAAAAAGGTATTCAACATCACTAATCATCAGAGAAATATAAATGAAAAGCACAGTGAAATATCACCTCATACCTGTTAGACTGGCTATTATCAAAAAACAAGAAATAACAATAGATGGAGAGGGTTTAGAGAAAAGGAAACCCTTGTGTACCATTGGTGGGAATGTAAATTAGTGCAACCACTATGGAAAGCAGTATGGAGGTTTCTTATGAAACTAAAAGTAGAACTACATATGATCCAGCAATCCCACTTCTGGGTATATATCTGAAGGAAATAAAATCACTGTCTCAAAGAGACATATGCATTCCCATATTTATTGCAGCGTTATTCACAATAGCCAAGAGATGGAAACAACTTAAATGTCTATCAGAAGATAAAATGGAATATTATTTGGCCATAAAAAAAGAAGGAAATTCTGCCATCTGCAACAACGTGGACTGACTTTGAAGCCATTATGCTAAGGGAAATAAATCAGACAGAGAAAGACAAATATTGTATGATCTCACTTATATGTGGAATAAACAAACACACAAACAAACTCATAGACACAGAGCATAGAATGGTGGTTGCCAGGAGCTGGGGATTGGTCTAAGGGCACAAATTCCCAGTTATAAGATAAATAACTTCTGGGGATCTAATACACAGCACGGTGACTATAGTTAACAGTATTGTATTATATATTTGGAAGTTGCTAAGAGAGTAGATCTTAAATATTCTCACCACAAACACACACACACACACACACACACACACACACACACAGAGTAATGTGAGGTGATGAATGTGTTAACTAACCTTATTCTGGTAATCATTTTGCAATATATGTCAACTAAAAAAATGCACATTAGAGCTGTGAGTGGAGTTTTATTCAGTGTCTTACAGCAGATTATAGCCCAGGAGACAGCCTCTCAGATAACTGAGGAACTGCTCCAAAGGGGTAGTGGAGAAGCTAGTGTATATATATATATGACTTTTTGTGGCTGGGAAATACATGTAGTCAAGCATACATCTTGGTAAAAGGATTACTGCTAATCACAAACAAACAAATAAATAAAACAAACAAAAAACCCCCAGATATCATAAGTTAAAGATTTTAGTGCTTATCTATGTATGGGAAGATGCAAGAATCTGCGGTCTTTGAAAATCTTCCTTAGATATACATCTTAACTCTCTAGGGGGCTGTATATCCAACACCCAGAATGCTCATCCTGAATTCCTTTCAGGATGTACTTGTAGATAAGTGATTGCAGCAGCTAATGATTTGATCCTTGTAGAACTGGAATGGTGGGCAACATTCTTTGTTTACATATATATGTATATCAAATTATCATGTTATCTTACATTTATACAACGCTACATGTCAATTATATCTCAACAAGGTGGGGGAAAAGGACAAGTCATGGGGAAAGGACAGATATTTTTCATGATATTATACGGAAAATTGTCTCACTATATAGAGAAAATTAAATCTGGATTTCTACTTTACACAATAGATAAAAGACCCAATTAGAGACCAGATTAAAGGCCCAATTATAGAAAGGTAAATATAAAGTTAAATTATCAACTAAAGAAAATATTTGTGATATAGCTGTATGGAAATAAATATTTTAAAAATCTAAAAAGCAAAAAATCATAAATTAAAAACAAATGGATTTGACCTCATCAAAATTAAGGACAATTTAATAGACAGGGCAGATTGGAAGAATATATTTGCAACATCTAAAGCTGATAAATGATTAAAAAAGGATATATAAGAGTGCATTGTGATTTATAGAAAAATATATATTTGGTCATTTAGAAGGCCCAATATATATTTCTTGTCCACAGTTCCTGGTTCACAGCTCCCAAAACCCTTGGAATTTACTGAGTGATAAGAGCAATGGGATAATATTTGGTCTCTTGTCCTCAATTCCCGTAAAGGCTTCAGAGGAGGTGACTTTTGGGTCCCACCCAAGGATGGGGGCTGGTTGCCAGGAGAACCATGTGATTAGAGGGTTAGAACTTTCAGTCCCACCCCCTGAATTCTGGGAAGGGGATAAGGGCTGGAGATTGAATCAATCACCAATGGCCAATGGTTCAGTCAATCATACTATGAAGCCTTCATAAAGAGCCTAAAGGACAGCTTTTTATTACTTTTCAGAGAGCTTCCATACCGGGGAACAAGAATGTATCTGTGTGCCACTGTGCCACTAGCCCCTTGCTCCTCAAGGACAGAAGCCCCTTTGTTCAGGACTTCACTCTATGTATCTCTTCATCTGTCTGTTGATAGGTATTGATACCACTGACATCTTTTATAATAAATCAGTAATCTAGTGAGTAAATGGGTTTTCCTGAGTTCTATGAGCCATTCTAGCAAATTAACTGAACCTGAAGAGAGATTGGTGGTGTAAGCAGATAGGGTAGGGGGTCCCTGGAGAAAGAGAAACAGGCATGGCTTTCTTGACATAGGAGAAGCCATCTTTGGCATAAATCATTTTATGATCTAAGCCGGGCCACAGTGCTTGCCCTTGAACAGGTCTCAGTAACTCATGATCTTCAGGGAACAAAGGAATGCAGGATCAAAGGAAAAGCAGTTAAGAAACAACAGTTCCTCCTCAAGGGATATACATAACAATGTAATACATATCTTTGAGTTCTGCAGGAACTAAGACCCCTGGAGATTGGTAACTACATGCTGACCCCAGACTGGAACCTGTGGAATGATGATGTTGACCTTTTCTGACTCGCATAATTTCAGTCAACTAAAGCTTAGACTCTGTCAATCTTTACCCCATTTCTATGTGGAATTCTCCTCTGCTCAAGCCCTCTCATGAATATGCATACACTGCCCAAGCCTCTTCATGAATATGCATGTATGCTTAGCTTAAAACTTCCCCAATTTTGCTGTTCAGAGAGACATTGCTTTGGAAAAGATTCCTGGTGTTCTTCCTACTTGCTGCAAGTAATAAATCCTTCCTGCTCCTGTTCTTTGGCTTGGTTGTATCCTTTGGCTCAACCCTCACCTAGAGGCAAACACAGTTTTCAGGTAATAGTGGGAACCTCTGATTTACCACCAGTTGGTCAGAAGTACAGATAACAACATGGACTTGCAATTGGCATCCTGAGTTGGAGGGGGTTGTGGGAATCTCCAATTTGTAGCTGGTTGGTCAGAAGCATAGGTAACAACCTGGGCTTGTCACTGGTGTCTTAAGTAGAGAGCTGACCTGTAGGACTGAACCTGCAGAATCTGTTTCTATCTCTAGATAGACTGTATCAGAATTGAGTTGAATTCCTGGATACCCTACTGGCATCTGAGAATTTCTTGTTGGTGTGGGGAAGCCTCCACTTACAGTTTGCAATTAGGTCCAGGAACTTTTGGGACAAGTAACTGCAAATCTCCAAGAAAAAGATAGAAACCTTGATAGAAAAACGAACTAAAGATTTGAAAAGGCAATTCACAGAGGAATCTAAACGTATGGCAAGTATATGTAGAGTTGTTCAAGCTTACTCTTCATCAAGTTATTGCAATTTTAACAATGAGATATAACTTTATATTCATCAGAATGTTTAAAATCAGAACATGGGAACATTCCAATTATTGGCAAGAATGTAGGTAGACAGGAATTTTCGTGCCGTGCTAGCAGTGTATACTGCAACAGCTATTCTGGAAAGCCATCTGGCAATATTTAGAAAAATTATGTATGCGTGTTTCCTATGACACAGAAATCTCAGTCGTAGTATATATTCCAGAAAATACTTGCACAAATCAGTATGATGATATTTATAGAAAACTTATCTTAGCATTTTTTATGGTATAGAAAATATAGGCATCCTAGGTATCCATCACCAGGGAACTGGTCAGTAAAATGTGATGGATATGGACCATAAGGCAGCAGTAGAATGCAGTGTGCCACATGTACATGTAGCAATATAGACAGCCTCAAAACAGAGCATTGCCCAAGGAGAGAAATTGATCAAGTTCACCACACACACATATACACATGTGTGCGCACACACAAATACACACAAAATAGTAGTTATTTATTCCATCATTTAAATGAGTTGGAATGATATGATTTTAGGCCAGATATGTATGTTTAACGGTAAAAAATCTATGGAAGACTTAATCAACTGTGTGTGTATACATATATATGTATGTGTATGAAACATATACTTTTAATAGGCATAGTTAAGGTTATCATCTGTCTTAGTTGAGGCTCCTATAACAAAGTACTATAGAATAGGAGGTTTATAAACAGCAGAAATTTATTTCTCAGAGTTTTGAAGGCTGAAAGTCCACGATGAGGTTGCTGGCATGGTAAGGTTCTGGTGAGAACCCTCTCAGATTACGAACTGCCAACCTCTCTTTGTGATTTCACATGGTGAAAAGAGAGTGAGAGAGCTCTCTGGGATCCTTTTATAAGGGTATTAATCCCATTCATGAGGGCTCCACCCTCATGACCTCCCAAAGACCCCAGCTCCTAATACTATCATATGGGGAGTTAGGGTTTCAACACATGAATTTGGAGGGGACACAAACATTCATTCTTATTGCATCATCACCATATATAAGAAATTTAAATATCTTCATCCCCATGATTCAATTATAAAATGATGGTATTTAAATTTTCTGATATTCAAAGTATTTAGAAAGGGAAGCTTGGAATATTGCCTTAATTACAATTATAGTGATTCAATGGTTCTGATATTTATTTTGCGAGAACTGTTGAAAAAATGCATAGAACTGCTTTGTAGTCAAGTGGTGATAGCATCAATTATATGATTTAAATAGTTTTCTGAGCTTGCTGTGAATTTGCAGATTAAAGCTGGAGTCAGAAGAGTGTTCTGAGAACACATAAGGGACAATAAAATGAATTTTGCCCTTAAAATTTTTGATGGAAAAGAAAAGAAAATTTAATCAGCCACCTTACATTTACATTATTGATTACCAGCCGGATTTTAACTGTCCTAGGTAAATGTCAAGAATGTTAATTAGATTATTTCAAAATTTATGTGAAAATTAACAGCAGAGTTTATTGCATATAAAATGCAAAGTCATAAGAAAGGAGTTTTATTCTTTTAAGTCTTTTCTTTCTTCATAAGGCTGCTTTCCTTTCCTATATCTTTCATATCCGTAGGATGGGGATCAAACTGTGCACAGCTCAGAATATAGATTGGTGCTAGGATGTTCTGTAAGTTTAAGTATGCAGACTGTGTGATTCTTATCCCTGATATACCAAGAGACTGCATAGCCACGTGGAAAGATTAATTATGGCTCACATCAATTTTGGCCTCTAGATGTCATGTAAAGAACATAACATGAGAGAGGAAGCTGCAGAATTTTGATTACGGCTATCTGAAAAACTGTATGAGTGGGAGTGGGAGGAAGAAAAAAGGGGCTCTTGTATTCTTTTACATAGAATACATTCTTGCATTCTTTTAGTAGGCAGGCAAAGGCAGATAGGCTTAAAACATCTCAGAAGTGCTGTTAGGAAATGCTCACCTCACTTCAATTAGTTCACTCTTTGGATTAAAAGAAGAGAGATGAGGACTTGTAAAAGGTGTGTTCCTATGACCCATCTTTAAGACTGATACTGTTGAAGCATTCAGAATATTCAAAACAATGCAGCAATTAATACTCTACTGCATATCTAAGAGAAAAATCAGAAAGAAAAAAGAACTAAGATTTCTGGGCATTTTAATGATCTTTCCTTGAAAACAGAATAAACAGGAGAGAAGCAGATTTGAATGAACCGTAATTAAATTATTATATATATTTAATTACAGTGTTTTAGTGTGAGACCAGACAAATGATATAGGCTGCAATTTTTGTGCAAGCTGTTTCACCGCAGGAAAATAAAATGGGTTTCAGCCTGTTTTGCAAAACCGAGCAAAAAGGGGACTAGATGAATCACAGAAAAAATCCATCACAGAAATTGTATAACATGGATTAGAAAAGGAGACCATATCTGTCCATCCTTATGTTTCTTAGAGTCTTCAGTTAATTCATAGCAGGGTAGCTCCCTGGATATTTAAGGACAATGGGAAATGTCCACAAGCCCTTTTCTTCTTTCCATTTGTAGCTCTACAGTGCAGTGGGCTGCAAACAACAAGCTATTTAAATGCCTCCCAAGCTGCGAGTAGGCAAGCTTGCTGTAATATGAGCAAGGAAACACAAAGCAGACAGACAGTGAGGACAGGGAAATCATGCAGAAGAACCAAAAGGAAGGAAGAGGAGCAGAATGTAAGAAAATGAGAGTCTGCTTAAACCGATGTATGGTAATAAGCTCAGACACTGGAAAAACTTCACAGTCGAAAGTGAAACAGCACATCTGATTTCAGAAGCAGAACAGTGGAATAATGAATAGTGTTGAACCATTTGGTCTTTAAAACTAGGTTCAGATTTATCCCCAGGAAAATTCCAGTGATTGAAAAAGTACTAGATTCCCCTTGAGTTGCTAAAGTTGAATTTCTTCTTTTTCCATGGAGCTGCCAAAATAGATAAAAGGCTCAGAGTAATTGCTGGACTTGGTCTCATAGTTATAGGTCTTGTTTGTGCATCTGAATTAAGTAACTTTTAACCAAAGAAAGTTTTCACTGCATGCACAAGAAAGAGCATTATTATTATTTATAAAATTAAATTATACCTTTGCTCTGAAAGAAAAGCCACAGTATTTTCAAATCATCATAATATTAATCTCAAGCATTTTTAAAGCATATGCCAACCAATCTTGACTATTTCTTTAACTGCTCATTATTTGGAAGCTTCTCTACAGTAGAAACAATATTAAAAGAGATTACTAGGCCCAAATTAGAGAATTATTAGCAGCTGACACCTGCATGCCTGTAGTTCAAAGGCAAATAGAGGGAAGTTTCTCTTTGTAAATGGCATGTCACCCGGCTCATGAACAAAATTCCTCAAGATATCAGTCAAGTGTATATGAAAGCATGGACACAAAAGATAAAACTCACAATAGCATACACCATAATTCTTGGTCAATCTATTTCTAGAATCTGTAGGAATTTGCACTAACCAAGAGTTTGTTGGAAATGACTTAGTGTGTCCATTTAGTGTGTATATCTGTGGGCTCTCCAGTCTCAGCCACCAAGAGTCTTGCCTAACTGGAAGTAGAAAGGAGGACTCTGTCTATATTCCTGACGTCACTGGATCAGCAACTCAAGTCCCATATCAATGAATTGGGAAATTGGACACATGGCCCCCATCTCCTTATACAATATTTTTGTGCTTCTATCAAGACTCCTCCACTTGTATGCCCCTCAACTTTCTCTGTCTCACCACCAATATTTGCATTAGATGACTGGGTCCATTCTCATTCTGTCCTTTGTTCTCGTTTGTCATTCACCACAATAAGCACAGACTTACCATGTAAAACCTCATGACAAGTCTCCTATCCCAAGCACTGAGAACCACTGAGAAACAAAGGAAAACTAAATAGGAAAAAGAGAGACAGAGACAGACACAGAGAGAGAGAGAATGAGAGAGGAGCACTTCCTAAAAGTAAGCAGATAGAAGGTCAAGAGATGCATTTGAAGTCCTTGGTGTTCAAAGGACAGAGGGACAGAGGAAGTGTTTGAGGAAGAGAATAACAAGAAAGACCTAAGGACAATAAATCAAAATAGGCTATCTTTTCCCATCTTCATGTTCTATTTCAATCTCCACTAGTTTGGGGATAAATAAGCCATTTTCTGTTCTCTGTACTTAATTTTGTGTTCAGTGGAGTATGTAAGCATGCTTCTTAACTCTTGTAAGTAATAGTGCATGCACTGCATACTCGGAGAGAAGTGACTTAAAGGAAAGAACAGGAAACTGTACAGGTTTTTTAATCAGTAATTTTGTTTTTCCAATTTTTTAAGTCATAAGTCAAATCCCACAGACAAATTTTGTAATATCTAATGATAACTACAGATACACTAAAATCACTGCAAACTCAGTAATTTTTCTCATATTGCATAATGAATATCCAAAAATAATTTATCACTCTTAGAATTGTCAAGTGTGGCAAAAATTTTCTTCTTTCTAAATTCTTAAAGCCAAGAATTGTAGTCTCTAACAGTATATTTTTTTACCATAGCACTCTAATGTGTTGCTCAATATTACTGATTTATTTTTTCTTAACTAAGAAATGAGAGGAGAAGAAGACTTTCATAATGTTAAGCATAGCTATTAGAAAAAGAAACTTTTTTTTTCCCTTAACAATAGATTAGTCAGTCAAGCTTACACCATAGTTTACAGACACTCCTCCAATTCTTACACAGAAAAAGTTCAAGAAATCATTGCAACACAGGTCTAGAAAGGACTCCAAATGACAAGTTCTTCCCCCTTCACAGTTGATACATCCCAAAAATAAATAAATTAGGGCTCACCTTCCCTCCTCATGTCCTCCCTGGGCAGGGTCATAACAATAATTTTTACCTAATAGGCATTGTAATTCTGAGTTTATCATCATTATACATGATTATGTATACACAAACTCAATGTTGTTTTCTTAAGTATTAACCAGTCTCAAGAAGGTTTCTTCAAAATACATCTTTACTCATCATTCTAAAGAATATTTTCTAGACCTCGTGTATAGCTCAACGTCCTCCATTGAGCACAAAATTAAGTACAGAGAACCGAAAATGGCTTATTTATCCCCAAGTGAGTGCAGATTGAAATAGAACATGAAGATGGGAAAAGAGAGCCTATTTTGATTTATTGATCCTAGGTCTTTCTTGTTATTCTGTTCCTCAAACACTTCCTCTGTCCCTCTGTCCTTTGAACACCTTTGACTTCAAATGCACGTCTTGACTTTTTTTTTTTTTAATTTTTATTGGAGTATAGTTGCTTTACAATGTTGTGTTAGTTTCTACTACACAGCAAAGTAAATCAGCTATACGTATGCATATATCCTCGCTTTTTTGGATTTTCTTCCCATTTAGGTCACCACAGAGCACTGAATAGAGTTCCCTGTGCTATACAGTAGGTTCTCATTAGTTATCTATTTTATACATAGTATCAATAGTGTATATATGTCAATCCTAATCTCCCAATTCATCCCACCTACCCCCTTTCCCCCTTGGTATCCATACATTTGTTCTCTACATCTGTGTCTCTATTTCTGCTTTGTAAATAAGATCGTCTATACGTCTATACCAATTTTTCAGATTCCACATATATGCGTTAATATATGATATTTGTTTTTCTCTATCTGACTTACTTTACTCTGTATGACAGACTCTAGGTCCATCCACGTCTCTTCAAATGATCCAATTTCATTCCTTTTTACAGCTGAATAATATTCCATTGTATATATGTACCACATCTTCTTTATCCATTCCTCTATTGATGGACATTTAAGTTGTTTCCATGTCCTGGCTATTGTAAATAGTGCTGCAGAGAACATTGGGTGATGTATCTTTTTGAATTATGGTTTTCTCTGGGTATATGCCCAATATTGTGATTGCTGGATATGGTGCTGGCACAAAAACAGAAATATAGATCAATGGAACAGGACAGAAAGCCCAGAGATAAACCCGCACACCTATGGTCACCTAAGCTATGACAAAGGAGGCCAGAATACATAATGAAGCAAAGACAGCCTCTTCAATAAGTGGTGCTGGGATAACTAGACAGCTAGTTATCATATGTCTAGTTACATAACTAGACATGTAAAAGCATGAAATTAGAACACTCCCTAATACCATACACAAAAGTAAACTCAAAATGGATTAAAGACCTAAATGTAAGGCCAGACACTATAAAACTCTTAGAGGAAAACATAGGTAGAACTCTCTTCAACATAAATCGCAGCAAAATCTCATTCGACCCACCTCCTAGAGTAATGAGAATACAAACAAAAATAAACAAATGGGACTTAATGAAACTTAAAAGCTTTTGCACAGCAAAGGAAACCATAAACAAGAAAAAAAGACAACCTTTGAAATGGGAGAAAATATTTGCAAACGAAGCAACTGACAAAGGATTAATCTCCAAAATACACAAACAGCACATGCAGCCCAATATCAAAAACAAACAACTTAATCAAAAAATGTGCGGAAGACCTAAATAGACATTTCTATTAGAAATGGTCTTCTATTAGAAGACCAAAATAGACATTTCTTCTTCTTCAAAGCAGACATACAGGTGGCCAACAAACACATGAAAAGTTGCTCAACATCACTAATTATTAGAGAAATGCAAATCAAAACTACAATGAGGTATCACCTCACACCGGTCAGAATGGCCATCATCAAAAAATCTACAAACAATAAATGCTGGAGAGGGTGTGGAGAAAAGGGAACTCTTTTGCACTGTTGGTGGGAATGTAAACTGGTACAGCCACTATGGAGAACAGTATGCAGTATGGAGTTTCCTTAAAAAAACTAAAAATAGAACTGCCATCTCTTGACTCTCTTCCTGATTACTTTTAAGAAATGCTGCTCTCTCTCTCCCCTTCCTATTTAGTTTTCCTTTCTTTCTTTTTTTTTTTTTTTCCTCAGTGGTTCTCAGTGCTTGGAATAGGAGACTTGGCATGAAGTTTTACCTGGTAATTCTGTGCTTCTTGTAGTGAACGATAAACAAGAACAAAGGACAGAATGAGAATGGACCCAATTGTCTAATGCAAATATTGGTGGTGAGACAGAGAGCTGAGGGGCATACAAGTGGAGGAGTCTTGATAAAAGCACAACAATATTCTGTAAGAAGATGGGGGCCATGTGTCCAATTTCCCAATTCATTGAGAACCTTTACTCAGGACTTCAGTAAATGATCATGTCATCATTTCCACTGCTTAATCCCAAATCAATGCACTGCAATTTCAACCACTTCTCTGGTCATTCTACCATCACCCTCCACCCCCACCCCCTACCCCCCACATACAGCTACTACCTAGATCAGCTTTCATAAACTTAGAAAGAAATAGTAAGCTCCCATGGCCATCTCATTTTCGGAAGAGATCCAATGTCCTTAATTTTCCTGTTATTTTTTTCCCCAACCAAGTAAATCCCATTATTTCTTGGGCTTCCTGTGGGTATAGTATGTCGGTTTTCATTTGCTGGATCTTGCTGGGCATGTTTGTTAGAAATAAAAAAGACCCATTCCTGGATACATATTATTAAAAAGGAAAATTTCCTACATCAAAATTAGTATTTTCTATGGATTTCTCTTCTAGATAGGGCAGTTCTAGCTTCTATAATATATAAACTCCAAAATCTTACTGTCTTAATATAATGTAGTTTATCTTTCATGTAATGGTCCAACACTGGTGTTCCTTGTAGAATACAGATTTTCATATGGTGATTCAGGGACCCCCAACTCTTTCTATTTGGAAGCTACATCTTCCCAGAGAACAGCAGTGATCTAGGAACCCTGAAAAATCTCCAAGACCCTTTCAGTGGATCCATGTGGTAAAACTAATTTTATAATAATACTAGAATGTTATTTGACTTTTTTATTCTTATGCTACAAGTGAACAGTTGCATTTTCTCTAACTATATGATATGTGATATCACAGCCACTTGAATGAACAATTAAGAAAGACATAAAAGAGATTCCAAAATGTGAAACAATTCCACTTTTATCACTATTTCTTAATTTTGGAAAATAGAATTACTTTTTGTAAACCTGATTGTTTATGTAACGGGTATTTGTTTTATGGTAAATTTATTAAAATAAATACTTTTTTAAAAGTTCTCAATTTTTATTTCTAATATAGTAAATATTGATGGGTATAATCCATAAATATAAAAGCTCTTGAAATCTTCAATACTGTTTAAAGATGTAATAGGATCTTGAGACCAAAAATGTTGAGAACTACTACAGGAAGGCATCATACATTTTCCTTTCAGGTGTGGCTGGGGTAAGAGAGTGAGGAAGACACAACCACATCTGAAGCTCCTTGGCCCAAAAGTGGAATGGATTGATTCTGTTGCTATTCATTACTGAGTGCTAGCATGTGGCCCAGGAGGAAAAGAGCAAAGGCTCTGGGAAACACAGTCCCTGTCTGTCAGCCAACTCAGAGCTACAGTTCTATGCTCTGGAAAGAGGAGCACAAATCTTTGGTGGACAGATAAATGTCCCTTCTAAAATTTCCAATACTAACAGTAATTATTCTCTTGGAAAATAATTTAAATTTTGTGAAAGAACATGCCTTGGTTGAGTTTCCTCCATTCCTTGTTCTTATAATTCTTATAAGGTAGATTAATCATTCTTCATTTGTTAACATAGCCCTCTTCCCAGAGCATGATAAGCAAGTGCAATAAATATGAACATTGATTAATGAGTAAAAATTAATAAGGGCATAAAATATTTGAATATATCAGACTGTGCAAGGGTCATCATGGAAAGTTGCACAGTTTGTACATTGCATAAAGTTGACAGCTGCAGATCTCCTTGGGAGCTGAAGTCCAGCCAGTTCCTCTTAACAAACCATTCACCTGGCACTTGCCTATTTCTCCAAGAAAGAGGTATGTTTTCTTTAATAAAAAAAGTCTGAATTCACCTGACAGGGTGCTTTTTTAATAATTTACACAAAGGTGCCACATAGGCCATCAGCAACGCTGTGCACTCTATGAAGACAACATTTAGTATGTTTTTATTGTCTTATCTCCAGCAGCTTGATTAGTCTCTGATGTATAATAAAAACTCAATAGATATTTGTTGAATGAATATACAAAAGCACTGAACCATGGATCAATATGTAACTAGAAGGATGCTTATAACAGCACAGTTTTGTACTCTGACCTTGACTGTGAGCCGGTCAACATTTTTACTAATGCCTTAGATATAAAAAGAAAAATTATGCTGATTAAATTTTCAGATGATCCAAATCTAAGAGGATTAGCTAATGTAATTGATGACATTATCAAGGTTCAAAAATAAAAATGGCATGGTAAATGATGGGCCCAAACTAACACAAATCAATTTAACCAAAATAAATATCCTGCAAGTGAGCTCAAAGAATCAATTTTATAATTATATGCTTAGAGTAGCTTGACAAAAAGTAGTTTATATGAAAATGCCTAAAAGTTTGTGCTGACTAAAATTATGAAAGGAATTAACAATATGATTCAGTGCTTAAATAATAAATGATTAATGAAAATAAGGTGTTTAAACATAAACACATAGTAGATTAACCAAATGCTGGGTTTATCATTCAACATATTAAGTATTGTATCTTTGGAATGCCGTATTTTAAAAGCTTGATAGAGGTAAAGTTTGTCCTAAGAAATGTCTGACCTGCAAGGAGAATGAGGGGGAAAAATATCTAGGACTTACTTGATATTTAAGTTCAGATATTTGAAGGATATTCCTGTCTTCCAAAAGGAATCTGACCTTACACTGAAGTTCTCTAGATAGCAGGACTAGAATATATATTGGGAAGGTACAGGGAAGTACATAGCATCTCAACATAAGAAAAAGTGTCCACCAATTAAAGCTTCCAGAAAACAAACAAACAAACAAAAAAAACAGGCTATATTTAAAACCACTGTGCTTTCCCTTCTTGATAATATTCTCGAAGATCCCAGATGATAGTACCATGTCTCTGAAGAATTGTCCACTTTACCAGAGAACACAGATCACTTCAAAGATTCCTTTCTTGGCCGAGATCCTATGCTGCACTGTGATTCTAATTCTAATTTGAAGTAGTATCAATAATAAGTAGGAAAAAACAACAGAAACTTAGTATTTTTGTCCCTTTATGGCTCCAGCAAAACATTTGTGAATTAGCTCATGTCAACCATTGAGCACTACCCCCAACCCCTGCCTGTCATCTCACTTAAATGTCAGGAGCTACAAATATATACATGGTTGCCCTCACTGATTTTTCTCTCTCTCTCTCTCCTCTCCTGAGATATTCAAATTCATCTATCAACTGTTCAGGTGGGCTTGTGGACTACCCATCAATTACTCCTTTCTCTTACCTTCCCAGTCTCCATCAATTCTTAACATTAACCTCTACAAATTTTTAACATATTCATGAGGTCATTTTGTCTACACAGAGGGCATTCTATCATTAGGGGTATCCAAAAAACCCATTCATATAAGAATCTTTACCCAGTAGCAAGTAAAGTTACCTTGTGCAGAGAAATTCCAAACAAACATGTTTGCTTGTTTTTTCTGTCATTTTTAATCATGACCCTGCCCTAGAAACAATTTTAAAAATTAGTAGATGGCAGTTGAATCCAACTTATCATATTTGTTTCTTACACAAAAAACTACTTTTTTTTTTTTTTTTTTTACTCAAAATGCACATATTGGTTTTCCTAAAATATGAGATAACACAATGAAATGATGGGGAGGAAAATGGATTGAAAACATCCAGTTCATATAAACTATACACCTGCATGCATATACTATTATCAAACTTGCTGAAAATACTACAAACAGCACAAAGTCTATTTTTCTTTTCAAATTTTGCAGAATACAATGAAAATAACAACTGTTTTAGAACACTGAATCCAAAGAAACTTTTCAATGGCACAAAGCACAACTGCAGAACAGAACTAATCTCATGTTCCAAATACCAAGTCAAAGTAAGAAGCCCCAGTTGTAACAAATATTTCATTCAGCAAGCAGTAAGTCATACATATCGGGCAGTAAATGTATCTGATGACAAAGGATAATCTGAGCCTAGAGATTCATCTAATATGGATCCTTTCGGACCAAAATATGAATCATAAAATTAGCCTCACAATGAATTACAGAAACCAGGTGAAAACTCCCACTGCTGCTCTTGACGTTGTTACGTGCAGAATTTGAAACAGAAAATATGAGAAACAGATGGAAGAAGAGTTCTAACCTACAGTAGGTTAGATAGTACTTAGGGGCAGTTCACTAATTTCTTCTCGTCAACCGTGAATCACCCTATAGCATCTTTCTCTCTTTCATGCAGTGCAGAAGCAAGTAGATTTATACTCAGTATGACACTGCAAAAGTACTATGACTCTAAGTCCCACCAGCTTTAGCATAGAGAATATTTGCTTAAATTCTTTTGCTTTTCAAATAAAAAATTCTAAAAAGTGTACACTCCAGAGATGATTATAACTCACAAAATATTTGTGGGAACTTTTTATTCTGTCCTAAAGGCACTGTATGTTTTATTTAGTTCATTGGTCAGAAACTGACAAAGCTCATTCATATAACATAAGTCAGGGCTAAAGCTAAATACATTGATCTTATCAACACATAAATAGGCTTAAGTCATTTGTTTAAAGTAAAGCAAAATATAAAATCTCGTTTCACCTAAAATAATGACATTCAAATAGACTTTTCTTAAGTAGACAAAAATATACCTGCCTAAAGTGATACAATTGTTATGAAGAAAAATTTAATAATATCTACTGAAAGTACAGATACGTTTGAACTTTGACTCAACAATCCCATCTCTAGGAATGTATCCCAAAGATACACTAGCAACAGTAGGAAACAAAATATGTACAGGATTATTTATTGAAGGACTGTTTTATATTAGCAAAAAAGTGAAAATAACCCAAACATCCATCATTGTAGGACTTCTTTCATAAGCTATGGTATGCTCCACAAAGTGGGACACTCTGTTACTGTAAAAGTAAATGAGTCTATTTCTATATATTACTGTAGTGTAATCTCTTAGATTTACCATTAGTTGAAGAAAAAAAAAGGTAGAAAAAATGAGTACATTATACCACAGTTTAACTAAGAAAGAAGAGGATGTAAATATATATGTTTATGTTTGACAAAAAAATAAATAAAATGAAAAATTAGAATTAAAAAAAAAAAATGCTTACCTATAGGTAGAGTGTAGGATGAGGGTACAGGATCAAGGGCAAAGGGATAGGAGCTAAAGATCTTTGAATACCCCTATTTTTATATACTTAAAAAAGAAATCCTGAAAATAAAAAGAATATGACAAACAAATAACAATAAACAACTAAAACTGTGTGATTGTTGGTGGCATAACCACCCTGAGAGTAGCTATTCCAAGAGTTTTTACCATAGTCATTTAACTTAAAAAAAAATTTTTTTTACACTGATTTCCATAAACATACTGTTGGTGAAAACTGTGATTGTCAGTGGACACTTTTGAGCATTTTGTGGGATAAAGCAGATGAGCAATTATGTGATATCCGCATTCTGTCATTGCTATTAATGTTGGGAATTGATATTCTCTGTGTGGCAGAAAAGAGATTTAAATTAAAATGTTAGAATTGGTTAAATATAAATTCAGTAGTTTTGAATTGTAATTGAAAGAATTAGTTGAACTCATGATATATTTTACCTTTAAAGAGTATTCCTACCTGCACTCACTGATAAGGCCTAAAATTAATGACTCACAATTGCATATAACGAAGTTAAAAGGGCTTCTTGGAAAAATGTCCATTCCAGGTATGCAACTGAATACATACAAGATGAGCCTGGGAGCTTATAACTCTTAGCAAGGAAGACATCAAAGATTACTCCAGTCATACCAAAAGGAGTCACAAGTCAACCTGACTGGGCTCCATTGGCCAAAGAAATAATGGAGGAAACACTTCAAGTGTATTTAAAATAACTAATTAATAATTGTACTAAAAAACAAACAAAAAAACCCTATTCGGTCACCACTGATGTACACTAAAAATGGTAAAAGGAACAAAATAAAGATTTATCCTGCCTTTTCTATGTGAATTTTACCAAACAGTAACCAAATACAGGATGAGTATTTGCCTTTCCAAAAGTAATCCAGGTAATAAATGTTTAAAAAATTTAAAAAATCAAAGTATCACCCTTTTGCTGTCCCTGAAATATTAATGAATAAAGACATTAATTATTAATGGCCACTAAATTACAGAAAGAGAAACAAAATTGCATCCCTCCTAATAAGAGGACATATCCCTACCAGGGAAGGAGATTTTTTTTTTTTTTTTAACATCTTTATTGGAGTATAATTGCTTTACAATGGTGTGTTAGTTTCTGCTTTATAACAAAGTGAATCAGTTATACATATACGTATGTTCCCATATCTCTTCCCTCTTGCATCTCCCTCCCTCCCATCCTCCCTATCCCACCCCTCTAGGTGGTCACAAAGCACAGAGCTGATCTCCCTGTGCTATGCGGTTGCTTCCCACTAGCTATCTATTTTACGTTTGGTAGTGTATATATGTCCATGCCACTCTCTCACTTTGTCACATCTTACCCTTCCCCCTCCCCATATCCTCAAGTCCATTCTCTAGTAGGTCTGTGTCTTTAAGGGAAGGAGATTTAACTAATACATCACACCTGAATTTGATCAAGCTCTTAGATTCAACTACCAATGAACATAATATCAGTGGCTAGACAAATACACTAAAAGATACACGAAGACTCAGTCAGCTAAATCTGGACTGTGGGTAACTGAAGAAAAATGACACAGTTTCTAACATGCAAGTGTCAAACAAAAAGAGAACGATGGAGAGGAAATCTTTATATTAAAAGAAATTAACAAGATACTTCAAATCAAATGTACTGTGAAAAATCTGGATATCAAGTGAATCAAGCAATTATATTTGTAAGACAATTATAAATTAGAACACTGACTGCTATTTTATGAATTAAAGAATTTTATTGTCATATTTAGGTGTGATAATGATAATGCATTTTTTAGGAGCCTTAACTTTTAGAGATACATATTGAAATACAGATGAGATGTTACAACGTCAAGGATTATTTCAATATAACACAGTGTCTTAGTGGGTGAGGGTTTTAGGTCAAGTTCCCCAAAAACAGACCTGGAGACAAGGATTCATGGGGCCATTTTGTTAAGTTGGTACACCCACTGCCACCCATAGAGAGCAGATGAGAGTAGGGGTGAACAGGTGGTATTTCACGAAATGTCCTGCAGAAGGTAGCTTTAACATGGTCCTGCAGTGGAAGTAAGGAGTACAGATCAAACCTT
The DNA here is from genome assembly GCF_965194825.1 of Balaenoptera physalus. Lineage (NCBI taxonomy): Eukaryota > Metazoa > Chordata > Mammalia > Artiodactyla > Balaenopteridae > Balaenoptera > Balaenoptera physalus. The sequence goes on along the minus strand of NC_138891.1, from coordinate 112,001,006 downwards.
TGAGATTTACAGACCCAATGCATAGAAGCTATGTTTCCATGCCCCACATATGTCAATAATTATTCAAGGGCCACTCAGGGACTAGTAAATTCCCAGGCACTACTGTCCTGGAGATAAGAATGAGGAGGTAGAAGCACACAAATAAGGAAATTAAGAACTGTCTTTGCATGTTAAAAGGATTGTGTGAAACAAGATTGGTCTAGTTGATAACTGGAGTCTGGGTGAAAGATGGTGGATACATGGATGCTGACTCTATTATTCTATGTTCTCTAGAATTTAACACCCCTCCAAAGGTTTAAAAGATGAACATTTTAGATAAATAAACTGACTTCAAAGTATTCTCCTGGTGTTCCTTGGTTTATGGCAGCATAACTTCAATCTCTGCCGCCCTCTTCACATGGCCTTCTTCTCTGTGTCTCTCTCTGCATCTATGTATCTCAAATCTCTCCCTCCTTACTTATATAAAAACAACAGTCATTGGATTTTTTAAAAATTTTATTTATTTTTGGCTACGTTGGGTCTTTGTTGCTGTGCGTGGGCTTTCTCTAGTTGCTGCAAGCGGGGGCTACTCTTTGTTGTGGTGCGTGGGCTTCTCATTGTGGTGGCTTCTCTTGTTGTGGAGCACGGGCTCTAGGGCATGCAGGCTCAGTAGTTGTGGCTCGCGGGATCTAGAGCACAGGCTCAGTAGCTGTCGTGCACCAGCTTAGTTGTTCCGTGGCATGTGGGATCTTCCCAGACCAGGGAGCGAACCCATGTCCCCTGCATTGGCAGGTGGATTCTTAACCACTGCACCACCAGGGAAATCCCCAGTCATTGGATTTAAGGCCCATCCTAAATCAGGATTATTGCATTTCAAGATCCTTATCTTAATTACATCTGTGAAGACTATTTCTAAATAAGGCTCCACTCACAAGTATCAAGGGTTAGGAATTGGATGTATCTTTTTGCTGGGAGAGTTTCCACTACACCCACTACAGGGTGTGTAAGGGAAGGGGAGTGATTCAAATGAACATGGCATAAAAAAGATGGGGCAGAGTCTTCAGGCATTATTATCTCTCCTCTAGTTCTACGGCAATATCCTTTGTTATCTAGTAGCTACTTACCCCTCTGTCACCTACTGCATGGTCTGTTTACCATTAGCTGTCAAATTTACTTTATGGAAGCCCACTCATAGGCTAGGAGAAGAAAGTCTGCAAATCAACTCCTCCTGAATGTAGGAGTACTTACTTAATGTAGTGTCTCCTATTTGGACATAAGCCTGAAGAGGAGAAAATGGGAATACTCTTCTAGCTTCTTAACTCTCTTCGTTCCCTCCTTCTTCTCACTGGCCATTCTCAGGGGTATGGAAATTGCTGGCATATAATTTATTTCTCTTGTATCTTATCCTCTTACCAGAAAATAGAAAATGTAGACACAGTATATTCTCTTCACACCAAGACAGCTCTCTGAACTAAGTCAGCCAGGCTAGCCTTTAATATATTAAAGGAGAAGTCGATAAGGAAATTTAGAAAATCCTTTTCCAAATTAATCTGCCTGGTATAAAAGCCTACTATATCTTGCTGCCAGATCCTTTTAGGGAATGTAAAACATTAAAGGTTTTTTGAATATCTTTCTTAGTTTATTCCTGTAGCATTGCTAATTCTACCCCCAACTACCCTAACCCCGTTCACCCCCAGGGAGATGTATACCTGGGCTAATTATGGTGAAAATCTTGTATTCTGCATTTTACTCTATCAAATAATAAAATAAGAGACATAAAATGAGAGAGGCTACCAGAAGATGATAATTAGTAAGAAAACCACAGAAGTGAAAATAAAGCGGAGTAAAAAGGGATCAACCTGAATCTTTGTAAAACCAGCAAATTCCAAGCTCCTGGCAATTTCTCCTCCTTAGCCCTCTCCCAAGGCCTCTCCTCTCTGTTTTCTCCTCCTCCTGTTCCCATTGGTGGGTCCTGGCAAGCTTTCCTTCATCAGTACTCCAGCAGGACACTTCTCTCTAAAAGGTCTTCCTCCTGCAATGTCGTACCACCACAGAGTTTCACCAGATACTCAGCACTGATGTTGATGTCTCTTGTTTGGGGTCTGTCCTTCCACTTCCCTTCCACCCCCACTCCCCCGCATACTCAGCTAGCAGATGATTTTCTGTAACTCCAATTTAATAGCATCATCTCAAAGCCCCAGTGTGGCTAAAGCTTAAAAGAGCATCAGTTATGAAATACCTTGTGTATATGGGTTGAAGAAATCTGAAACCCACACACAGAGTCCCTTATATGCCTTTCCCCAACTGAAGCAAAGAAGTTTTGCTAGCGTAGGTGGAACAAAGGAGGGTTGGGAAGCTTTTTTTAAGCTAACTTTGTAGATGCCTGAACAACTTTACAGCTCATGTTCAGCTTTCATCAGATTTCTGCACAGCCTCAAGACCTAACCTCAGTCTCCAGCACGCAATGCTCACTGCGCCTTATCCTGTAAAATCAGTGAATGCTCGGGTGCACATACGCACAGTAGCTGACTTTACAAAATGGGTAGAAATGGCACTCTAGGGCCAAAGCTTGCCCTTTGTTTAAGGCTGGATAAGATTCATGTTACTTTTTTCTTTAAGATTATAAAAGTGTGATATTAGTTCCCTTGCCTAAAATACATCTGCTAGATTTACAAAAATTAATGGTAGAAGTAGCTTAGGGCTAGAGGGCATTAAGGGAGGGAAAGAGTCTGTGTCCTTTGATTTCTCATTAATTTCTTCCTTTATAAACTGTATATGCATCTTATGTGAATTTTATATGAATAACATGCACTCATCATCCAAAAAGGACATAAGCGAGTTTGGACTGAAAACAAAAGATGACAGAAAGGAAAAAAACCAGCCAATAATACAGTAGAGCTCCACTTTTTGGCTAGCGTATCTATCAAAGTAGTCAACAATGAGTAAATTAACTTTCTTCAGATTAATAAGGAGATAATCTTTCTCTTTAGTCAAACTCAGAATCTTAGTTGCCCTTTTTCTTCCCAAGTTTGTTTGTTGTTTATTTCCCACTTGGGAAAATATAGTTTCTGCTGAGGCTGGTTACCTAAATGTTCGGTCCTGAGTTTAATTTTAATCACATGAAAATGCAACAAAATTCTGATTTAAATCTTTTAAAAATATCCCTTTACTGCTATTCAAATTTAATTATTGTAAGAACAGTACCACTATATTAAAATATAATCACCTTACACCTTTTGGCTTCATGACAATGTTCATAAAGTGCTTAATATTCATGTAACATGCTACCTCACCCTGTAATATCACTATATTTATGGAAGGAAATTGTAATCCTCTTTACTGGCTCAGGTTAATTCCAATAAAATATTAAATCCATTTTCTAATCTAAATGAGTTCATTAGGAGAGGCACGGTACTGAGAATACCAAACTCTCCACAGAGTTCAGCTTCATTACATTTCCGCACTGTGCGTTTCCAGAGCTGTTGTACTACATTTATGAGGATTTATCTGTGCTGTTCCAAAAACATTCATCCTCATTCTGTTCCTTCTGTGCATGCTAATCATAAATATGTTAAGTGGAAAGACTAAGCTTGTAGCCAATCTCATCCCCAGATGGGTTCAAGTTATGATTACAAGCAAATTTTCCATAAGCACTCTTAGAGCAGTGCCAGTGAGGAGGAAATGAAGGTTTGAAGCTATGCTAAAAAGAGAGAGAGAGCGAGAAGAAGAAAAGATAGTTTGAGACAGAGTAAGAATGTCATAGACGTTAGAGAAAGAGAGAGAGAGAAAAAAAGGGTATTTCCGTATTTCCAGATTGCTGTGTCTCAAGGAGAGCTTCAAGAATATATAAATAGATCTGTCCAAAGAAATTTAAAATAAATACAGGGATTAAATCATTAGTTTTAACTGCTTGGCGTCTCCAAAGTCCATAATCCAAAGTTGAACTCCACATTATTCAGCTCATTTCATCTAGCAAAGCTTTACTCCATTAAGCTCTCCATTTGAAAGAAATAATGGACCTTTTAGGAAGGGAAGATGAGACCAGTCTGGGATGTTCAGGTAGTGAATAATTATACAGTCCCCAACTGTTTGCCCAAGGAGTGCTTTGACCTGTTTTTCACTATACCTAGCAGGTATTTTCTTTCCCTTGCAGGTAAAAAAATAATAATAATGTGGATTACATATCACATGAAACGAACCCATTAAGAATCTTTCAATCACCTCCAGTTATGTTAGCATTTGCAGTAACCTCTGAGTAAAACCATCTTAATATACATTTCAGATACTTAGTTAATAAAACAAAAGATTTCTCAAACAGACACGTGATGGATATCCATCTATTTTTAGTAAAAGATAAGATGGAGATGAGCAAGAAGCAAGTTATTTTGCATGCTAGTTATTAAAGCTAGATACAGGTCCTTGTTAATCTATATGATGCTGCAATAAAATGTCAGCCTAAAGTGAAATCCAGCAGCCACTGGTTGTCACTGTTGTACCACAAAATAGCAATGTAGGTATTAGTATTTCAAAAGACTGCCTTTAAAGAATAAAGTTTGAAATAGTGCATCTGACTATTTGGTTTATCACTAAAGCAGAGCATAGAAACCCATGCCAAGATCCCATGGATTTCAAACTAGTATTAGGTATTTTGATGTGGAAGTTTGACCAAAAAATAGTATGTGAATCACATAGAGATGTGAAATAAAGACCTGATTATATACTTAAGTAAATACCCTTTGTAATTAAATAGTCATGTGAGATATGTGCTATATCTGTTAATTACAGCACACCTTCTTTCTGATGTTAAAACTAAATATTATGTTAATGCCCAGTGTGCATAATTGATCACTTCAAGGCTTAGATACATTATTCAAATGAAGTTCTTTCTAATGATTGTGCTTATAACATTCTTAACCAGTAGATTAGTAGATAGCCTAGACATAATCTTCCCTTTTCCCAAATCTGATTAAAACTGGCAAGACAAGAAATCAACGGAATCCTGAATATAAAATCCCAAAATATTCCGCTGTGCTTGAAATTAACTAAGTACTGTGATGCAGGAGGCTCAAATCAATAAACATTAATGATGTATTGTTAAAGGTGGGAAGAGTTGGTAAGAAATCAGCATGGTATTCGTGGTTATAAGATGATTATCTACTCAGCGATATTAAAGGTTAAAATTAGACCAACTGTGCTTTGGGAAAATGCAGTGGCAGGTCTTGAGAGCCAAGAACAATGACTGTGTTCCTGAATACAATCTTTCAAATTTGAAAAATTATACTTTTTAAACAATTGAGAGGGCAGCACTTCAATTTCAACCATAATACTTTAGATACTTTCCAAACTGTGTTAACAGTAAAAAAAAAAAACTGGGCACTAGTGTTTTCCAGTGATCACAGCCAGAGTTGAACACGAGAGAGGGGGCTAAAAGGGGGTGCTTTTACTTATCATTTGCACATACTTAGCTGGACTATAGGTTCTAATTTCATATGATTTCTCAAGATAAAGTACTATTGTTTTTCAAGGTCATTCTTTCTTATTTTATTTATTCTCTTTATTCCCTTCCTTCCTTCCTTTCTTCCTCCCTTTTTCTTTCTTCCATTCTTGCTTTTTTTTGCCTTAACCTCAAGCAGAAGTTATAATCCAGAAGCAATGAGGCAAAACACGAAATTAGGAAAGAAGAGATAACTAATGCTACCAATATTGCTAATAGATATAAATATTTGTTTGTCCCATTTCAACATTTTTTCCTCATCAAAAATTGGTAAAGATATAAAGAGACCATATCAATCACACCTCTTATTTTCTTACATCCTACACTTTTATTAAGATGTAAGCATTTTAAATACATTGATTTTTGTCTTAATATGGCAAATGGGAATAATTCCCTTCTCTTGCAAGAGGCAATCACAGTGGCAGAAACAATTTCACAAGAAAATTGTTTACATCCAAAATTTTAAACTATGAAAAGAAACCTTATCAACAGTGCTATCTAGTCATATAAACTTCCCATAGTGTGTTCTTTAAACCAAGTGTTCTTTAACATGAAAAGAAGGACAGCGACACAATCAGTAGGGATGCTCATGGAAAATGATGGTTCCTGGCCTTTATACAAGGCCTACAGCTTCAGAATCTCTCTGTAGAGTCTTTAAATACACATTTTCAGCAAACTTCCCACATAACTAGGAACATTAAACTTTGAGAGTCACTCTTTCTGTCTCATTAAAGAAGAGAAAATATCACATTACAAACTTTATAATTATACCATTTTCATGATTAATAGAATCAAGAAGAAAAGTTATATAATATTACTTAAACAGCTCTGAATAGAAGGTAGCATTTTTATTTCCTAATATGATAATTATATGTTTATAAAGGTATATTTCATAAACTATATGAGGTATGAACACTAACTGAAGAAAGAAATCTTTTGAAAATATGTGTGATGAAAGAGATTCCATGAAATGCATACTAGGTAGCCAAAAACAAAAACAAAACAAAAAACCCTCATCTCTTCTGTCCTATGACAGCTCTTGTATCATTGTCCTGCTGGATTTTGATACAAACCCATTTTTTCATTGGGTATCCTCAGATGGTTAGTAAATTACTTGAGGAAAGTTTCTTGATGTTCAAAATACTATACTCAGCTCTATTCATGTGGTATCTACAGAGCAATCATTTGGTGAATTAAAAAGATATTTAATAGCACACACTGTATACTTCCCTAAAACCATAGATATAGTCTTTAATCGTTTAGGGTAAAGCACATTTTTGAAAATTAACTTTCAATTTAATGCTTAAAGTAACATCATTTAAAATCCAAATATGCTCTAATGTCACATGCCTTCCATGTTCTCTGAAAGAGGTACAATGAATGAATAAATAGCCTTAACCAAAAGAGAAGGAAAATAAAAGATTAGGAAGGAGGGAGGCATTAAAGTGTAGTGTAAACATCACCAGCCTGAAATTTAAGACTGTGATAGTTCCTAGTTTCCCCTTCTTCCTTTTAGAGCCAGAACTCATGCCGAGATTTTAGCAGGGCACAGGCCTCCCAGCTGCAGACTACAATTCCCAAATGCCTTGGCCATGTGACCAAGTTCTCTCCAAAGAAATATGAAGTTGCACATATCCCTTCCATAAAAGGAGACCTCGGTCCCTTTAGTTTCTTATTTCCTTCTCTAGAAGGTTAAAATGTTAGCATGGTGGTGATCCAGCCTCACTGTTGATAGACTACAAACCCCTAGGGAAGGCAGACTAATGAAACAGAAGGAACCTTAATTTCTACTTTAGACAGGTGAGAAGAAAGTAAAGATCTAGCTTGTCTGAGGTGCTATATTTTTAGCCCTCTGTCTTAACCTGTAACAGAATTAATTCAGCCACACACAAAAAATAGTGTTGTGATCATGTTCAGTACATTACTTCACTCAGCTTTCTTCATCATGAGTTGACTGATTATGGAGCTGACCAGCAGAAATTAGGCAAAATGTAACTGGTACAGTAGGTGGAACTCCAGAATAAGGAATGACAGGAAGGCAGTTAAAACCTTGGGAGAGAGTTGATATAAATCTTATTACTACTGATGAAGAACATTTGGAAGTACAAAGTATGCTTTAGTCTCAAGGGAAAGTAAAATATTTAATATTCTAAAACGGGAAAAAAAAACTTAGTTCTTGTCATGCCTAGGGATAAATGTCATGCTCAGAAAGTATCTAGAAATCAGAAATACAAATTACTTAAGTAATTGCTTAACAAAACTAGAGAGCAAGTGGAGTATGAACAAAATCAAAAGTAAAAGCCCCAGTTTAAAGTAATTTAAAGCTTACTTTGGCTTCCCATTTTAACTCATTTAATATAATGTTTTAAGACAGACATTTATCTTGAAAAAAAAAAAGAGACACATGACTCCCTTTTGTGAGAGCACCAGAATCACAAGTAACTGCTTAACAATCACCAACAGGAAGACACTGGAACTCACCAAAAAAGATACCCCACATCCAAAGACAAAGGAGAAGCTGAAATGACATGGGAGGAGGGATGCAATCATGATAAAATTAAATCCCATAACCACTGGGTGGGTGACTCACAAACTGGAGAACACTTATACCACGGAAGTCCACCCACTGGAGTGAAGGTTCTGAGCCCCACGTCAGGCTTCCCAACCTGGGGCTCTGGCAACAGGAGGAGGAATCCCCAGAGAATCAGACTTTGAAGGCTAGCAGGATTTGATTCCAGGACTTCAACAGGACTGGGGGAAACAGAGACCCCACTCATGGAGGGCATACACAAAGTAGTGTATGCACCAGGACGCATGGGGAAGGAGCAGTGACCCCACAGGAGACTGAACCAGACCTACGTGCTAGTGTTGGAGGGTCTCCTGCAGAGGCGGGGGGTGGCTGTGTCACCGCAGGGACACGGACACTGGAGCAGAAGTTCTGGGAAGTACTCATTGGCGTGAGTCCTCCTGGAGTCCACCATTAGCCCCACCAAAGAGCCTGTAGACTCCAGTGTTGGGTTGCCTCAAGCCAAAAAACCAACAGGAAGGGAACTCAGCCCCACCCATCAGCAGACAAGTGGATTAAAGTTTTACTGAGCTCTGCCCACCAGAGCAACAGTCAGCTCTACCCACCACCAGTCCCTCCCATCAGGACACTTACACAAGCCTCTTAGATAGCCTCATCCACCAGAGGACAGACAGCAGAGGCAAGAAGAACTACAATCCTGCAGCCTGCAGAATGAAAACCACAATCACAGAAAGAGAAACAAAATGAAAAGGCAGAGGACTATGTGCCAAACGAAGGAACAAGATAAAATCCCAGAAAAACAACTAAACGAAGTGGAGATAGGCAACCTTCCAGAAAAAGAATTCAGAATAATTCATTGAAGATGATCCAGGACCTTGGAAAAAGAATGGAGGCAAAGATCGAGAATATGCAAGAAATGTTTAACAAAGACCTAGAAGAATTACAAACAAACAGAGATGAACAATACAATAGCTGAAATGAAAAGTACACTACAGGGAATCAATAGCAGAGTAACTGAGGCAGAAGAACAGGTAAGTGACCTGGAAGCAGAATGGTGGAAATCACTGCCATGGAACAGATTAAAGAAAAAGGAATGAAAAGAAATGAAGACAGTCTAAGAGACCATAGAGATAACATTAAATGCACCCACATTCGCATTACAGTGGTCCCAGACAGGGAAGAGAGAGAGAAAGGACCCGAGAAAATATCTGAAGAAATTATAGTCCAAAATTTCACTAACATGGGAAATTATTACAGCTCCATTATTACAGTGGCTACTCAATTTGTCCCATTCTGTTTTCCATTCTACGCTTCAGTTTGAGCAGAAATAAGAATTACTGAACATTTGAATTCTTCCTCTCAGGCTGCTATAGAACAGAAAAAAGAAAAAGAAAAAAAACAAAAACAAAAACAAGGCTCATTGTTCTTATCTCAACACTGCCAAATAGACAGACTTGAAATATCTAAGATTTTCATCCTTCTTGGAAATGGTTTCCAGCTTAAAGGCATTTGACCTGGAGTGAGGTTATATTTCAGTCAGCCTACTGAATGGTATCTAGAGAGGCCCATCAGCAGAAGCTTAGCAGAAAAAAGTGAGTGAAAGTTCAAGTGCCTGGTAGCCGAGAAAGCCGGAGGAGGGCAAATTGGCTTGACTATCAAAGCTAAATTCTGTCAAAATGGCAAAAGTCTTTTCCAAAACAAGGCATCCCAGGAAGGCATTAATTGAGAAAGCTCAAATAACAGTTGACCTATTTGACTAAGGGCATCTTAAAAAGCTTTGATATAGTTCCTGGAGACATATAAGACCCAGACATTCTTATTAGGGGTAGAGCGATAAGATGCATGGCCAGTAGGTGCTGATATAATGTAACTAACCTCTCCCAATATCCGTGATGAAAATAACTTAGTTCAGAAGCCAAGAGTTTGACAAAGATTATAGCACAATACTGACCTAGCTGAGAAAAAGTCTAAGGAATTTTATTCTAGGATGTATAGCCAGGATGTTTATGAGCAAGAATCAATTATGAATTGATAGTAGAACTGATTGTTTCAGGCTGAGCATTTTAAAGACAGCATTTTCTAATATGTGTAGAAATGATCAGGAGAGAGAAAAAGTTTAAAACTCATAAACTGGGACCAGGTTACTCAAGACAGCTGTTGGTGCCTGGGTCACTCTTCTCTGTACTCAGGGATGGTGGCACAGAAACCATCCATGTCTGATGTTATGGAATTTCTTTTTTCCTCAAATTGAGCAACCTGATCTGTGATGGCTGCACATAGCATTGCCTGGGCCATTTGGCAGCAATTTTCAGTCTATTTCTGTAAATTGAGCTTTCCATTGTCCTTTGAATGTTTCCCCCTCTAGATTACAGGGTCTCCAATGCTGTTTAGTATACAGGACTCACTTTTGCCTTTAGCTGCCTTCCAACATAATCGGGCCTAGATAAATTGAGTAGTGCACCTCACTTTTATCAGCTGGGTATAACATTGCCAGCAGAGCAAGTGGGAGTGCTTTTCAGGTTCAGTGGAAGATGGAGGAAAATAGTCAAAAGGGGAGTTGGATACCTGATTTGAAGTTTAGAATAGTTGGAGACTCAAACTGCCCCACCTTCTGGCCCAGAGTTTCTTTCATGATTCTTCAAGATTTCTGTAGGAGATTCTTCAGGAGTAAGTGAGCAGGTGCTCTTATGCTTTTGCAAGCTGGTCCTTATACTGACTGAACAGCAGCAACCCAATACTATTGCCTTCTTAAGAACAGTGTGAGGAGGTGATACGCATCAGGAAATTCCATGTAGGTGGCATCTATGCTATTGCATCCCAGCATCCATATGCTTGGTTAGGAACCATAGTCCAAGCTTCCGTTCTCTGACATAATGATTCCTGTTCTCTCAACTTCACAAGCATGAAATTACTTATTACTAGCTCTGGATAACAACAAAAATGGTTATGTGTGACCACTGATAGGAGCATATCTCCACCTCCCGTTATAAATGCACAGCAAGACATGCTCATATAGGGGTGTGTCTGTATATGTTCTTCCTTCAGATTAGTTCATACAATGGGCTTGGAGTAGATCTCAAGGAAGATCACGGAGAGAGAACATAAGTCTTAATTTAAAAGTTTCAAGCACTGGAAATGGCATATACATTTTGTTGATAATTTCCTTTCTACCTTCTACTCTGGGAGTTTTCCCATTTCTCTGCTGATAGAAAAGGAAAGCAGTTTGGTTACAGCAAAAGGATACTGCAATCCTATTTCAATTTATAAGTACTACCAAGGATGTGAACTCATAAACTGAATATTCATTTATTGTAACAATATTGATAAGTTGAGGAGGCAACACTGTGAGTCTGAAAACCTCACTGCAGTGACCAATAAGCAGAAAGGAAACTAACAAACAGTCCTGTATTCCACCAGCAATCCTTAAACGTGCATGATTCCACGCATACTGTTTAGATAGGTCAAAACCTTTTGTGTATTTTTTATTCCACCCAGGTTTGCATTCGATGCCTCCCTCAGAGGAATCTAGATGACACTTTCCCACAGGGAGTCCCCAAACACCACCTACCTCCATGCTCAAACTTGGCTCACACATGCTCTGCAGGGAGTTGGTCATATGGTCCACCCTGTTGCCACCACCACAGTCCTTCCTTGAAGACAATCCTAAAACCAATTATTCTTCCTCTAAATGTATGTAAAACATATCTCCATGACAAAAACTATGTTTGAACTAGGATTTTGTTTTCTGCTATATTATAGACATTGGTTGATAATAAGTTAGGTTCTCTTTTTTTTTTTTAACATCTTTATTGGAGTATAACTGCTTCACAATGGTGTCTCAGTTTTTGCTGTATAACAAAGTGAATCAGCTATACATTTACATACATCCCCATATCTCCTCCCTCTTGCGTCTCCTTACCACCTTCCCTATCCCACCCCTCTAGGTGGTCACAAAGCACCGAGCTGATCTCCCGGTGCTATACGGCTGCTTCCCACTACCATACGACCCAGCAATCCCACTACTGGGCATATACCCTGAGAAAACCATAATTCAAAAAGAGTCATGTACCACAATATCCACTGCAGCTCTATTTACAATAGCCAGGACATGGAAGCAACCTAAGTGTCCATTGACAGATGAATGGATAAAGAAGATGTGGCACATATATACAATGGAATATTACTCAGCCATAAAGAGAAACAAAATTGAGTTATTTGTAGTGAGGTGCATGGACCTAGAGTCTGTCATACAGAGTGAAGTAAGTCAGAAAGAAAAAACAAATACCGAATGCTATGACACATATACATGGAATATAAAAAAAAAAAAAAAATGGTTCTGAAGAACCTAGGGGCAGGACAGGAATAAAGACGCAGACATAGAGAATGGACTTGAGGACACGGGGAGGGGAAAGGGTAGGCTGGGATGAAGTAAGAGAATGGCATGGACTTATATATATTATCAAATTTAAAATAGTTAGGTTCTCTTTTATCACTGCTCTTGTGTTTAGTTCTATTTTATATTTTTCCAAAGTCTGTTTTCCTCCAATCATTAATCTTATTTATTTTGAAGTCATATTTGTACTTGATTAGATTAATAGTTATAACCATTGATTTTATTACTCATTTTACTTCTCAAACCTCTTAAATACAAAACATGAATACCCCTTCTGTGAGTTATACCTCTCCGAACCCAAAGGTATCTTTTAATGTTACTCATGTGTGAATGTAAAATGCCTCTAAATAAAAAGTTCTGTTTGAAGAGTTCAAGAATATGACTGAAAAGTTCCAATAATGTGGATTAAAACAAGCCAAAGCCTCAGTAGTCATAAACTCCATTTACCTATTTCAAAACAGAGCGTTTAGCCACTTTCCAACAATTAACATGTCCCAAACCCTTCTAGCCCAGGTTGCCTTATGTGTTACTTAAATGTTTACAGCCTAGAGTCGATGCCAACTATAAGCATCTCCAATGGCACATTTTTAAAAGACTTAAGAACTTCTAGTGATATTCTTAAGATCTACACATCGTGTTACTAAGGATACACCAATATTTGAGTCACTGGTTCCTCTTTATAGGTGTGACCGAATTCTATGAAGTGCAAGGAAGTTTCTGTCAATGAAAAGAGCAGATGCTCTATCTTGTGCTGCTTGTGTCTGACACTGTGCAAAACTTAAGCTGTTATTCTTTATGTCAAACCTCAACAATGACCGGAAGAGTACAAAAATAACACAGGAGTTACTCCATTTTTTCTCAGTCCTTGCCTCCTGCCATGCTTTTCTTTCCTACATGAAATGATTATCACTTAAGTGCGTACTATGAGCCAGGCACAGTGCTGTGTCTTAAAATGAATTAAACCCATTTAATTCCCACAAAAGCTCTAGGGGGTAGGTAACATTATTATTGCCATCCTGTGTTATAAACTGAGTCCTAGAGAGTTGAGAATCTTTTTTTTTTTTTTAATTTTAATTAATTAATTAATTTATTTATTTATTTTTGGTTGTGTTGGGTCTTCGTTTCTGTGCGAGGGCCTTCTCTAGTTGCGGCAAGCGGGGGCCACTCTTCATCGCGGTGTGCGTGCCTCTCACCATCGCGACCTCTCCTGTTGCGGAGCACAGGCTCCAGACGCGCAGGCCCAGCAGTTGTGGCTCACGGGCCCAGTTGCTCCGTGGCATGCGGGATCTTCCCAGACCAGGGCGCAAACCCGTGTCCCTTGCATTAGCAGGCAGACTCGCAACCACTGCGCCACCAGGGAAGCCCGAGAGTTGAGAATCTTGACCTAGGTTACACAAGTAGGAAGTGGAGTGGCACTCAAGTCCAAGGGATCTGATTCCAGGGAACATACTATGCATTATTGCATTTCACTGTCTCACCTTCATGGTGATTGATTTCTCTTAACCAAGTCTCGAGACAGACCCTAGCCTTGCCACTGGGAATGAGACTGAGGAGAGTTGTGGGGAGAAAATGTGGAATTAGTTTCATCCTAAGCTTGGAATTCCTGGGCCTGTGCTCCCCCTACCAAGCAGCAGTCCCTGCCTAATCCATATGTGGTTTACCAGTCCTAAGGCTGGAACTCCTGCCTGACTTCTAAATGCTCTCTAGCCGCCTTCATGTTTCCATAGCCCACCCCATTTTTTGGAACCTTGAACATCTGCTTATCTCTTGTCAAGTCCCCATTTGAATGATACTCCTCATGATCTCAACCTTATCCTAAAATCTTCCTTCGAGATGGTTGAAGTTTCCTGAGATTATGATAGAACCATTGAGATGTAAGGAAAGATAAACATCACAAGGTATTCTACAGAATTAGAAAGGATTATTTTCCCCTGAATTTCCCCCTGAACATTTCAAATTTCTCACCGCCCTTAAAACTGTGGAATCTGCACTTGTTAGTGTGTGTGTGGGAGCCCTGTATTTCAACTTCTCCTCTTCTACTTTTGGATGTTTAGCCTTAAGTCTTATGCACCGCTCCACCCATACCTCCAGCTCTTCCACATTATTTTCTCCTTTTAAACCTACTGCAGAAAAGGTGCTGCTTTCCAAAGGTGCTAGATGTACATAAAAAACATATTTTGCTTTATTATGTTATTTTAATTTGTGTTTACAGCTGTTTTTAATCTGAGTCTTTATTCAAATACAATTCATCCTAATCCTTTGTATCCTCCTTCCCTAATACTTTCTTAATGGTTTTGCTAGAAGAAGACAGAGAAAATTTTCTGTATAAGAAAACATAATTCCATTGCTCCCATTTTTCCTTCACTGATGGATACATTCATTTGGTTTAAAGGAAGATCTAAGGTTCAGTTATGTACCTAGGAAAAAATCCAATCATCCTTGTTTTCTTTCACTCAGGCAAAATCAACTTTCCTCATTTGCCAACAAATATTTAATCACAATTCTATTTCCTTGGGTATATTAAAATAATTCTTCATAACTTTTTCTAGTTTCTTTCCCTTTTATGTTTCCCTATATTTGAGGCTTCATTCTTACATGGCAAATTCTGCACTGAGTACAATGCCTGAAAAAATATAGGTGCTCTCTCAATATTTATTGAATGAATAAATGAATTAAATATTCTCTTTATTATTATTATATTGATAGCAAAATATTTAAAACCAAAATAAAATAAAACATGTCATTCAATTAAAAAAAGAATACATTTTAAGTTTCAAAAAGAGAGAAAAACATAATTAAATATCCATACATACAAAATCTACCCTTTCTCAAAGTTAAAATTCTTCTTCCTACATTACAAAGAATCAACAGATTCTCATGTGGATAACCTTTTAATCACTACCATTTTCAAAGTTTCATTTTTTGATACAATGATCTAGGAAAACAACACCAAAGAGTTCTAAGACTCAAGTGTTGGTATAGGTTAAAACTCAGACTGTAGAAAAGTATTTATATATAAAGTGCAAATGCAACCTTGAGCATACGCTCTAGGCTGCCAGTTTTAAATCAAAATGAATCACATGTTACCTTTGGGGAGAGTTCTTGATTTCATATCACAGTGTCCCCAAGGGCAGGGGTAGAAGCTAAATAAATAATGTTGAATTGACTTTCAGCACTTTGAGAAAAGTAACTCTTTTGAGAATTGATGTTTCATTTCTCCCTCAATTTTTCTCAGCCTTTCACAACCGAGAGAGAGAGAGAGAACATTATTTTTAATATTTGCTTTACATTTTCCAAGGTTTTCTTAAATTTTAACATTTTACAATGGTTCGGTTACTATTTCTACTTTTTATCAGGTTAAATGATAGAAAAAAGTGAAAAGAAACAAATTTAAATACAATAAAAAAGGGAAAAGAATGGAAAGAAATACTTGGAAGGATTAAAAAACCGAAAAGAAGTAGCAAGGAGTTTTCTTATGTAACATGAGAATATGGGTGTTTGTATAAATACATACACACATGAATATATACATACACACACACCCATACATATACACACACCTCTACACCTGGAATTCATATGTTGTCACAAAATGAAATATGCAATACTTTAGGGATTTTCAGTAGGTTAGTTTCATAATATTGAAGTTGTAGAAATTATTACCTTTGGGAATTTTAAAACACAAGAAATGTATAATTAATATTTTAAAAATTATTTTCCAGATAGATATTTTCTCTTGAGATTGAAAACTGTCTGAAATATGCTTACTTTTCTATTACAAAATGCAGAAACCTGTCTGCCTTTATTAAAATATCTAAACTTTGATAAAGCTATTTATTATCACAATATACATAGTATTTGTATTCTCCTAAATTTTGATTATTTCAATTTTACAATAATAATAAAATGGGAGATAAAGAGCTGTGAAAGTGTTGGAAATATTTTCACATTTTATATTTTATCAATGTATGTAGAAATATGTCATATTTATCATTTATCACATATGAAATTGGATTGGTAATTTTCATTTCCGTATTTGAAATCAGATCCCACAGTTTTGTTTTATTTGTTGTGTGCTAAAACAATGACATGATGAATGTCTCAAAGACTTGTAAAGCTTGTTCTTTTAAAACTAATATTTACCCCCAATTTTTTTTTAAATGTCAGATTAGTCACCTTGGAATTAGTACAGCTTTCAAAAATCCTCAGATTTGTCCAGATTTTTCTTCTGATAGATGCCATGTTGAAGACAGTGGACTGTTATCCCTTGGTAAGCAAACTGATTATGTATGACTTGCCTATGTAAAACTGAATTAACACACTCAAGATATCAGTAAATAAACTGAAAGTCATCGTCATTAAGTGACAATATATGGGTAAATTATTCCTAGGTGGCCATGAACTTGTGGGAAATATGGCCTCCTTTTTTTATCCTTTATTCTATTAAATAAAAGCATAAGTGATTTAAGTAACTAGAGGCAGATAAATTTCCATCAGGGAAAAAAAGATTAGTAAATTAAGTGAAAACTAAACAAAATAAATATCAAATTTCTTACATACTGATAAACTTATGATTATGTGATTATTTCCTAAAGACTGTGAATGTTCTGAACTGGGTTTTGGGGATTTATTTTTTACAATATCTAAAAGAGCTAAATATGATAGTTTTTCTAATTCTATGTCTATGTCTAATTTTTCTAATTCTATGTCTAATATAGAGTTTTGCACCCTAAAAAAATTTTTTCCAGCATCTTTCAATCGCAACAAAAGCCCAGCTGCTTACTCATGTGTTGTTCAGAAGTCTAAGTAGGTAATCAACTCTTTTCTACTTTAGCTCCTTACCGAGATCTGAATTATCTATGGGATCTAAACATCATTTTTTTTTTACTTCCACTGCTTAATAAAGAAAACCATAATCTAAATATGCAGTATAGTGATTAACCTTTAATGAAAAATAAAGTGTGCTTTTTTTGTTTATCCTATTACTTCCCTTTCCCCAGCTGCAAAAGTCTCTGGGAGCTTAGCTGGTTTACTAGCAAGTAGTTATTAGTAACATCAGGGGTCACTAGATAAACAGTGCCCAAAACAACAACAAATCTTCCTTGGCTATATAGCAAGTGACAAGAAATTGTTAAATTTCAGATCTACAAAAAGACTGATTTGGCATGCACAATTTATTTTCAATCAGCCAGAGAGATGTCAAAGTTCATAATCATGAGTCAACCTCTCATCTGCAAGAACAAAACACACCTATCTGTGTAGACCCAGGATACAAGCAAATGCTATTTTAATGTGGATGTAATCTTTTGATATTTATCAAGTCTGCACTGTGCAGAATGCTCACATGATCTCTGCCCTATATGAGATAGTGTTTCTTCATAATATTGATATGTAAATATCAATTCATAAATTTCCAAATCACACATTAGGTGATGCATAACTCAAGCCATCACAGCAGAATTTTCTTCAGGAACTCAATAATGATCATTTTTACAAGTTCTAGAGGATTTATACAGGAACACATCTGGAGAAGTAACTGAATGGAATGCTGTTAAAAATATGACTGAGAAGATAGTAGAAACCCCAGCCCTATTAGGGTGATCAGGGAATTCTACACAAAAATCAGATCTATAAATAGCCAAAGGACTGCAGGATTGGATTGTGGTTGATAATTAGGGAAGTAAGTGGTCAAAATGATGCTCAGAAAAACAGGTAAGTTGGGACAGCAAGATGGTGTTTGTATTTATCTTTCCCACAAAGTAGGAGAAACACATTGGAGTAGGAGAAATGAACATTTAGATGACCTAAAAGGTATTTTTTTTTAATGATCATGAATGTTCCACTAGACTTTATTCTATATGGATGAGAAATTCCTTCCTAATACTCACCTCCATTTTGTTTTAATTTCAAATTTTTTCATTTAGCAGTTCCAAAGCATCCTGACACTGAGGAGGACATCCACAAGAGTAGTATGGGCAAATATTCTTGGAACTGAAAAGATTCTCATAGATTAATATGGGATAAACCTGATTCATACATTGGTCCTTTGTGCACTGTATGAATGTGAATCAGTCCCTGCCGGTACAACATTAGTCTTAAATGAATTAACAGACAATTGTTTTGGAAACTTCAAAACTAGTGATCAGACATTAATGTAAAACAATCTCCAGAGAAGCACAGGCTTTGACTCAAGACATGTTTGTGAAGTCAGTTGGCCTCCCTAAATAACATTAGCATGATCTTCTCACCCATCATGATCCCACTGGGGGCAGGAGTCATGTCTTACTAAATTTGTTGTCACTAGCACTGAGCAAGTGCCAGTCACATAGTAGGTGCAAAGTACAGTGTTATGACATGATTGGATGAATGTCTCTCTGTTTCCTCCTAAATGTGACACATATTTAATTGTGTCATTAGCTTCTCAAACCTTTAGTTTTAATCTAAATTTGGTTCCCTTAACAAATATTTATTGGGTACCTATTATATGACAGGTACTGTTCTCCATGTTTGGGGTACATAAATGGACCAAAGATTCTCATCTTTGTGGAATTTACTTAATCTCTAGCATTCAAGGACTCTATCTTCTGTCTCTGATCACCCTTTTGTTGTCTTCCTTAGCTTCTCATTTCTCTGAATTTCAACCTCTCTGTTTTTTTCTGCTTTTCTTTGTTGGCATGCATATCTTGAATTATTTAATATTCATCTAGCATAATATATATATTATATATATAAAGCATGTAGCTTTATATATATAAAACATCAAATATATATAAATCAGTATAGTTTTTCAATATGCATTGTGTATGCATATAGCATTATATATATAGTATACATTTACATATATTTGCTAGATAAACATGAAATAGTTATATATATATTACATATATATATATAAACTTCAAATTCCCAGTTAAATTATAGTAACTTTCATGGCAGTGAATATATCTTAGCATAAAGTCCAACAATCTGTTTTGAACTAAGCAAAGCTCCAGGTGTTCTTAACATAGATACTATTGTGGGTGCAACCTCTACTAAGGTCTTAGGTTAGGTTTTCTCCCAAAAAAAAACTTTGATATGGAGAGAAGTCTGCAGGAGGTATACTGGGGAGTGTTCTCAGCACAATACCTGCGAGGAAATAAGGGAAAGAGAATTGGACAGAGGCAGGGATTGAATTTTCTCTGCAATTGCAAGAGATGCATAAAACTTGGCAAGCTCTGAAACCAAGATGGCCCTTTAGAGGCCAATTGTCCCTAATTGAATCAAGGGAGTTGGGCTTTGAACTTCCATATTTGATGAACATTGAATGTGGACTGGTGAGAGACCTGCTGTGAGCTATCAGTTGGCAAAACCCAATGGCAGCTGAGCAATGCATGCCTTGGTGCTGAATTAGAAGATCTGAGCAGTGAACCATATCATTCCCTGCTCTCCGCCCTAGGGCTCCTTTGGTCCCTTTGTTTCATTTTAGCAGTTTGCAGTATCTCTCCAGGATTCCGGATAGTATCTTTTCCTGTGGAATTTATGTAAGGAAGTTTTGTGGAAAAACTACAGTCCCGTTGCCACAGCTAATCTCAGGGCCACAGGCCCCTGCTAGCCCTTCTGCAGGTCAAGGTGGGTATCCCATTCCCAAGGACTCTAGTCACCATGCCTGTCTCTGGTCGTAGCTGAGGCACTTTTCATTTATTGTCAAAATTGAGTAAGGAGTACCAATAGACTCCTTGTAGATCACTTGGGAGCCATATACCATATATATTCTTCCCTTATCCCATGATGTAATGGCAGTTCTAACTCCTCCTCAGGTCAAGGTCAATTATCCCTGTGAGGACAGTGATTTCTTTCCTTGCCTGTTGGTTTCTTGCTACAGGAGTCTGAAATGACCCATTTTAAGCAGACACAGCTTTGAAATGGTAATTGCATTGTGTCCCCCTGGCAGAAGCATTCTACTTCTGAGACTAAAAGTCTCTATATTCACAGAGCCTAGCATTGCAGAAATGAAAAGCACAAATTGCCCAAGGGGGTTACTGGGAGTGGTGGTAAATGAGACCATTCTTATTTCCATCCCTTGGTTCCTGGACCCAACGTCCTCCTTTTTGAGGACACAGATTTTGTATACAGTGCCCTGAAGATTGGCGCCCCATCCTCTCCAGATATCATCTTTAAACTGGCAACTTAGCTATACTTCCACAGTCCTACATTGTTCTGCCAAACCAGCAGCACCTGGTTGGTATGGTGTGTGACAGGACCAGTGGATGCCACTTCATGGCTGTGAAGTGCTTGATCAAGTTGCTTGATCTTTCCTGATATTATGCTGAATTTTTGTTAATGGATTAAACAATTTGTAAATCTGCAGATAGACGGGCCCAGACTGCAGCAGGACCAGCTACATAATTTGCCCATGCAAAATGAAAAGATGGGGTCCCTTGTTCAAAAATTGTTAAGAATTATAAGATGGCAACAGAATAACATTAAACCAAGCATGGGGCCCTTCTGAGCTTGGGCCCTGTGTGATTACACATGTCACATGCCAATGAAATTAGGCATAGGCTACAAGAATTATAAATCCATAATGAAGTATGTGTTGATTCCAGGCAAAACAAATCACTGCTCTTTCTAGGGAGCAAGGGTTTAAATGTAATTAATCTGCTACCAAGTGGCTGGTCTCAAGGCATGGTGCCATAGTGGCTCAGCACTTTTCTCTTTTGCTAGGAGATCAGATATTAGCAATGTCAGATTCATCTTGGTATGTGAAGCCCATGCTGTCAGGACCATGCATAGCTTGCATCCCTGTCACCATGGTTACTCTAATCATGCACCCATTGTGTCAGAATTGGATTGGCCAATGTCAGAGCCTGCCAGACATCAACTGGTTGAGTCATTTTTGCGTACTGATTATTTAGTGCCTCTTTCATGATGGATAATCTCTGGTGAGAGTTAACATACCATACAAAAATGTTAACACACTCCGTAGGTCTATCTACATGCCTCTGCCTCAGAACTTGATGTTCCCTACCTTTCTTCTTTCAGGTTCCTGAACAACAAACTAAGCCATTCACCATGGCCCATGACTTAGTATATACTTTATGTCAAGCAGATTCTCTTTCCATTTGCAGTGTATTATCAGGTGCACTGAACAAAGCTCTGCTCATTGAGAGAACCTATCATATAGCCAGCCTTTAAGTCCATCCCTTATTTGAGCTCTCATGCAAAAGCAGTCCATTTTTAGCCCAAGCAGACGTACTACTTGTACCATAGCCCAGACCTGCTGCAGGGCTCTTTTCTGGATCTGTCTCAAACCTAACAGCTTTCCATACTACTCAGTAAATGGATTAGAGAAATTCTAACTGTAGACTCTGCTGTTCTCAAACCCAAAGAGACCTACAAGATGTTTGCTTCCTTCTTAGTGGTGGGAGGTATAAGATGCAAAAATTTGTTCTTTGCTTTGGAGGGAATCCCCCTAGCATGTCACAGAGCACTAATGTGATGGGTCCCTGAATCTTTGTAGGCTTTTTTTCACCCACTTTATGGAGTGTCTATGTCTTTAATATGCCTTCAACATACTTGCAAATACTTGCTCAACTGGTTGATCACATTATATAAACAATAGAGCAAACTACTGTGACGTCTGCAGAATGTTCTGATGGTCTAAACTACAGTATGACAGGATGAAGGAGAGTACACATGGACCTGTGGCAAGATTGCAGATATATCCCCTTCTCTGCCACATATGAATGTGAACCACTTCTGGTTCTCCTTACTCATGAGAATAGAAAAAAATCATTTATCAAATCAATGGCCACATCCCAAGTACTTGAATCCATGTTAATATACTCTAGCTAAGATATGGCATGAAGCATAGCAGCTGCAAAAGGAACAAACACTTGCTTGTTTGAATTTTCAAAATTCACTGTCATCCTTCAGTATCTGCTTTTGGTAGTGGCCAGACTAGTAACTTAAATGGAGGTAGGATGGGAATCATTATATCTACATTGCTTAGTTCTTTAAAAGTGTCACTAATAATTACTGTTTCTTTATTTACTATATTGGCTGCAGATTCAGTTTGAAAGACTTTCACTTGGCTTTCCCTACTATGTCAGCTCTTACACTGTAAGCAAAGAAACTTATGCTAGGGTTTTGCCAACCACCAAAAATGTCCATTCCAAACTTGGAATTGAGGATAGGGCTCCTGAGAGGTTCATGAACACAACTGAGCCAGGAGTCCACTTATCACCTGACTCTTGTATGTTCTCTTGAAGGGAAATTCTAATATGGTCCATGAATGAGACAAATGACCAAGAAATAATAGTAAGATGGAGTTTCAATAAAAATATGCATATGAGGTCATTAGTATTCACCAATACAGTAACATTGTCCCTTCCAGTAAGAATTTCCTATGAAGTATATGGTACTTGGGATATCATATGGATGTTTGGGTCTACCAATAAACTAATCTATTTTAAAACAAACAAAAAGAAAAAATAAATAAAAAATCAGAAACTTTGTTTTATAAATTATTTCTAATTGTATCTTTCTTGGACCAATTTTATAATCGGTCCAAGAGACCAATTGAGAGTGTTTACTCATATAGAAACGTAAGTTTAAAAATCATTTTACACTCAGTGGATATTCAGATTATTGGAAGTAAGAGAAAGAATCAGGAAAGTCCTAAGAGATATCCTAGAGAGGGAGATGCTTAGAAATCAAGAGGTAAAGAGTAACTAGTATTTGACTCACTGACCCTTACTGATTCCTGCTTCATTGCTACCCATTAGTTAATATTACCACTAATCTAAATTTGCCATCACATCCTCATCCAATCACCCTGTATTACATCCATGTTCTTTTTCTGAAGATATGTTCTGGAAAACATATGAATCTGAATTCATGGGTTTTTGTTGTTAACTCATCTTGTATACTTACTGTCTGGTACATGTTTCTATTTCCAGTACCCCAAACACTATGGGACACTTGGTAGGCTTTCAGTAAATAAAGACTGACCAAATGAATGAGTGCATATGCCAGGATTTGTGAGTACAATGGTGAACAAACTTCAGTCCTGGCCCTTGTAGAACAATCCTTTAGTGTAGAAGATGATGATGTTACCAGACAATCATAATGTAATAATACCAGGCAAATGCAATATAGTTGGAGTAAGTACAGGACATTACAATGATCTGGTGCTACAAAATTAGACTCTCTGAATGGAGCAGCATCTAATCTAAGACGTGGAAGGTTGCAGGAGTTAAAAAGGCTATGTATGGGGTACGACTGAGTTGTGGTAATACAGGGGAGAGCAGCCAGCTAAAGCATTACAGCTGATGCAAGGACCTGGAGTTGAGAGAGAGATGGGCACACAGCATTTGGTTCAGTCCAGTTCCCTAGATGTATTTATATTTTTGATATATTGTAGGCTTCAACTTCCAATGCTTCAGAAGGCTAAAAAGCAACAGACACTGAAAATAATAAACAGGATTTATATCTGGTATTAGGTATTTATAAGAGACAATTTCATCTTCAAAAAAGCTAAAGAAATAATCCTCATGGACAAAGTTCTGATTCTGTAAGGTACTATAATGCCATTTCATCATACCTTCCACTAATATTTATAATGACAAATAGGTTGTCATACTAATTCATCAAAGCAACATTTCATGAAACCACATGAAAACTAATGCTATGATAATGTGTGTCTATTACATGTTACCTTGAGGGAAAACCCATAAGTAGTAATTTTATGCGATGAAGACATTTCATATTATAAAATGGCAGAGGCTGAAAGTTAAAACCTTTACTAGTTTATAGGCAAGTTGAATTATTTTCTTGATGCAGTTGTATGTCTACGATCTATTAGATTAAGAATAACTTAGAGAATCATTTTGAATGCATATATTTAACATTCTTTGAGCAGATGAAAATGTGTTATTTTACACTTATAAATGAATATCTAACATTTTCTTGATAAATATATATTTGTATATATAATTAATAAATATATTAATTATATTACCAGAATAATATATGTGTATATAATTACTAATATTAATATACATACTAATTCTGGAAAATTTCAACAGATGGTTTGTTAGAGATTTATCTCTTGACTTGTATTGATTTTAAAAGACAATGCAAGAAAAATCATGATTTGGCTATAAAGTCTTTTCAGTATTCTAAAGTTATTATTTTTACATATTGACTATGAGAGCCACTGTCCATAGAGAAAAACTCAATTGTTCTATTATTACTTGGTCTGAGTCTTTAGCAACCTTATGAGCAAAATAATTTTAAGGTTAAAAAATATAGAAAGAGTATAATGTCCTTTTAATGTTTTTTATGTTGGTGTTTGGATCCTAAAAGGAAGGTAAAGAATACTGCAACAGTGGTGATGTGAACAGCATCGAACAATGTTGTTTTATATGCAATGACGATGCATAACAGAAGAAGCCAAAATGAGTCAGACGACAGTATATCAAGTCTATTTTCCTCGTTTTGATTCAGAGGTTTTTTGCTAAAAATCACAAGCCAGTCTTAGTGGCAAGCTTCAGGAATCTTGCACAGCTCTGATAAGGAAGGACATCGCTCATAAATATTCATTAAAAATTACCTTTTCTGGATCATGAATTTTTCAAGCAGACACTGATTTGACCTCTACAAGGAACAAAATCCAGCCTATAGTGGAGTGTCTCCTATTTCTGACAAGAAAAAAGAGGTGAAAAATTGGTTTTCCCGGCTAAGCAGCTACTTTGTACACTGTGTGAGGTCCGAGGTCAGTTACCTCTGTGCTTCACACACTTGAGCATTAATATTCATTCAAATGACAATCTTTAAATTCTAAAGTCCTGTTCATACTTCTCTGAAAAACTGATTGTAAGGCAGGCCAGGGTTTGCATTTTAACTAATTTTTAAAGTAACTTCATCTAACTTCTCTGTTGCTAAAAAATGTATGAATTCAGTAATTTTCTTTAGAAAAGAAGTCACATCTGCCTGTTTTGAATTTATATGCCCTCCACTAAGGATAAAAGCCACATTTTTCCTGGTAATTATCTGCAGAGTGGGTGAATGGATAGAAACATCTACATTTATGTCTATCAGAGAGCTATTGTTGGTATTTCATCTTCATATGGCTCCTCATAGTTCATACATACAAAAGGAGCTTTGCATTATTTGGGGGTATGTTTTTTGCTTTCATTGTTATGCCTACAATACCTCACTGGGGTAGTCAGCATTACCACCTGCATTGTTTAAATAGAGTAACAAATAAGTACAATATGAATTATGATAGCTTATAGTGTACATAATTAGCATTTAAATCAGAATGTTTTCCCAGAACCTTGTCCTAGGTTCTTGTTTTAGTTTAAATTCTAGGACCCATATTTGGGTTACTTTAAAGAGTGACAAAATAGTGGCCAAAATACCCCTTCAGACACTATATAGTTCAAGCTATATATTTTTCTTATGTAGCTACACAGAAATAAAAGTTTTCTTATTACAGCTGGATTCTAATCCCAGCTCCTTCATTTTCTGGAGTTGTGACCTTGGGTATATCTTAACCTTTCTATTCCTTGCTTTCCCCTTTGAAAAGGAAGATAGGGGAGTACTGGTTTAGAGGATTTACAAGGCACCTTAATTTATACCTGGCCGTCAAAATACTTACTATATAGTATAAAATTAACTTGATTTGAGTACACTGTAACTTAGCACAAAGATTGGTGATAAAATTTGTACTGGGCTATAGTCTCCAAGAGAAATGGAAACATGCCAAGTTGGACACTTCCACCCCTTCCCACCCCACAACTCTCCTGGGGGAAAAATATCTTTAAGGGAACCAGAAGAGAATAGGAAGTACTGCCAAAAAGTGACTGGGTTAGAATCCCCACTTGTTTTAGTCTCTCCACTTTTTTACTCATAATCCAACCCATATAACCTCCTTAGATAGGTGCACATCTGACTTGCACAGGACTATTCTTTGAGGGTTGAACCTGTGTATTATTTCAATGGTCTTGGTGATTTAATAAGTCAGGTGTTGATGCTGCATCTTGTTGACCCTTATCTCCCAAAGTTTTTTATATGGTTGCTTCTAGACACAAGGATGCTCAGCCTATTCTCCCTAGATCTGATGGCTCATGGGCCCAACTCTACTTCTCTCATGTCAGAGTGTGGAACAAGGAACAGAAGTTATTCAAGGGAGTCTGGGGACCAGTCTGGAGCTCATCCACTCTTCCTTCCCCTACCATTCAAGGATGTCCACACACTAGGCCTGCCAGGTTTAATAAAGGAAAATATACAACATCCAATTATACTTGAATTTTAGATAAACAATGAATCTTTTTGCATAAGTATGCCCTATGCAATATTTGTAACATACTTAGAATAAAACTTATTTGTTTCAGCTGAAATTCAAATGTAACTGGGTGTCCTGTATTTTATCTGGCAACTCTCTTGAGTAACCCAAATCCATTTAAAGAATCTCTTGCATGAAGAAAATAATTGCTTTTAACCTTTTGCCCATTATCCTCTTCAGTCATGCAGAATGGTGGAAGTCCCCAGAGTAGTATATGCTTCCTTTTTGTACTTCCAAATTATGCTATCAATGTAAATCACCAGATAAATCTGTCATAGTTTTATTTCTACTGTGGAGTCACATGTAGACTCTATATTAGGCTCTATATTCACCGACTAAGAAAGAATTCCTTAATAGTCAAAAATATGCTTAAATATTTATTAGGATGTCACATTGGTGGCTCTTATACATTCTCTCAGCAAATCAATTATGGTCAATTTTTCTTCCAGTATATGGAAAATATTGCTATTACATCATTGTTGTTATTGTTCTTGTTGCTTTTGTTGCTGCTGAGCATCGAATACAGTAGGAGGCTTGATGTTGGAGCCTTGTTGTATAAGAAATGTAATTAATCTTTGTCTTGTGATGGTCAACAAAAAATTTTAATGTAATTTTCAGAATAAATTTAACCTCTTGCCAGAAATATTTTATTCTGTTTCATATTTCTAAGAAAAGACATTACAGAAAGAAAGAAAGACAAGAAGGAAGGAAGGGAGGAAAGAAGGGAGGGAGGGAAGGAAGGTAGATAAGGAAGTAAAGAGAAGAACTTTCAGAATTCTAGTGTTCAGAGCTATCACTCTTTTTCAGAGAGTATCCAATAAAGATCACAAATATATACTGATTGTGTAAAATGTTAATTCATGTAGAAATGTCTTGAAATAAGAATCATTAGATCTTACAAATCTAATACACAATATTTGTTTAATGAATGTTAAATATGGTATCTTAAAAGCAAGAGGACAAAGCTGTAGTGCACAAAATTTGGATGAATAAAAAGGTTTTTTTGTTAGAACTATATAAAGTTTTCCTCCATCAGGCAAACAGAACATGAGAATCCAAACATGTATTTACTTTTGTAACATGATAGCTCGTGTTAGAAAACAATTACCCCAGCTCTGCAATGAGCACTCAGCACAGGGGCACCTGGCTACCTCACTCTGCAGGCACTGTAACAGCTACATTTTCTCAAATGTTAGAAGTCCATTTTTAATATTAAAAGCAATATTTTATCGTGTTAAACTTCTATTAACTTTTTGTTTTTACATGACACTTAAATTAGCTTCTGACAGATACAATTCCATATGCACAGAACAGTGTATCAAGCCAATGTGCTGGAGTGAGAGGCACAGTCAGAAGAGGAGACTTTTATTATGTTTTACATTTGATTGTTTATGCACGACAGTACATTTAAGTTGAGTTTCAGCAAGCCAGTTGCCAGAGATTCAAAGCCTGGCAAATAGCACATTCTCTTCACAAAATAATGAATGTACAGGCACCCACACCAGCTTACAAGTTATTCTTTATGAACAACAGAATTGCTCTTTGCCCATTTCAGACAGAACCCTAAATATACCCAGCACAGCAAGAGAGAGCATATGAAGCAAAGAGAGCTTAATATTCCAGCCCAGTTCATTGGAAACAACCACCACAAAAAAAAAAAAAAAAAACTAAACTAAAATGACAGAGCAGTGTTCTATAGAGCAACATGATTTGTCTGCTTTAAATGGAGAGTAATGGTTTTAAGTTTAGAGCAGAACTAAAGGGCTCAATTGCTATTCATGGATTCTGAATTGTTCTGCTTTGGAAACTCCTTTAGCATGAAATGCTCATCAAAATCAGTGCATGAAACTATAGGGAAAAAACACACCTAGTTTCCCCTATGAATAAAGGACCTCCCCAATTTAGGTCACTGAAAAAAAAAAGTGTCACCAATTCACACAAATCTATCTTAAAGCAGTAGGACTAAACACTTTAAAATAATAACTTTTGGGTGGATGTTGAGAGGTAGAAAAATGTATATATACGATGGTAATACATGATCCTATTTTTACTCTTCAAGCTAACACTAATTAAAGTGTGCTAACCCTCATATAGAAGGCTTTACTACTGAGCCATCATCAATTTTTTTAATCTTAAAAACTATATTAACAATTACCTAAAATATATGGACGTACCTTTTACTAAAACTAAGAACTGTTGCCATTGGAAGTGAGTAGAATTTCTGAGGATGATAGTGCAATAATAAATTGACAAATATATCACTTCTTTAACTCTGCTTATATCCCAAAATAAGGAGCTGCTGATTAGCTTTTACACTATAGAACTACAGAGCTACAAAGGAAGTATTTAGTAGTGGGATAGTTGATAAGCATTTGGTAATCAAAGCTGAACGATTTTTGTTTGCTTTATTTTTTCTATATATTTATTTCTCCCAATATTATCATGGTTTTCTAAGATGATGTAAACAAAAGTGATTACCTCCTTCCCCAATCATATGTTTAGAACAAAAAAACTCCTATTAATGTGTGAAATATATCAATTTTGATTCTTTTTTCCCCCACATATTTTCTCAAGAGAATGGTATAATCTGAGAAATATTGGTAATAAACTAAGGTAAAAATGCATCCCTTATGTAGGAAAACATTTGCTTTTATATTAACATTGGCAAAATTTTCATGTGGACTATTATGGATTATAATTGCATTTCACTAACCATATTAAAAAATGTCAAATCCTAAAACCAAGCAAAACACTATCTACGTATTTTTTTTTTGTCATTATGTTGGAGAATGGTAAAGTCCTAAAGGCAATTTGAAAGCCTTAGTTAACCAGCTCCTTCTGTTTGCATATTCAATCCCTCAATGTAACATATGCATAATTTTATCATCATTGTGTGCCATCTGGAGTATACTGATTGAACTGCAGTTTGAAAATGAGGGTTAAGAGATAATTTGGTTGCATACATTTAGAACTGAACTGTCTCTCATGGAGCAGAACAGAGTTATTTAAAAACAGAACTATGACTAAAAGGTGAAAATATATTCCATAAACTCAAGAAAACCAAGGAAGACAATTAAGGCCTTAGGTTTTTCAATGTCAAGGCCTTTAAAAATTTTAATAACAATGGTGTTCTAAGGGAATTGTCGTTAAAAAGAAAATTATACTTAGCTCTTAATGTAACAATTTAAATAATCTTTCAAGCAACTTTACACATTTTCTTTAATTTATCTGGGAAGATTTAACAGATGATCAACAAACAATATCAGCTAAGACACTGGTGCATAAGCAATTTATTTTTTGACTATAATATCACTTAATGTTAGGTTACATGTTAGGCTAGTTTGAAAACTAGCAGGAAATCATCAAATTTGAGCATCCTAGCTGAGAGCAATTGCTCTGAAAGCACATGAGAGCCATATTGAAAACTGACAATAGTTCTAATCCAGAATTTTAACCTTCAGTTGCCACTGTGTGTTATCAAGTGAAACACTTTATAAAACCCATTTTAAAATGGAATTACCTCATATAAGAATAATAACATGGCCTCTCTCTTCCAAAACTTTTTCACATTTTCTCCTCTTTCGAATTTTTCTGATCTTAAAACTTTTCTAATTTTCAATTTGTTTTTACATTTTCTAATACCACTGAATGGTTGAGCCACTATCTTGTGATGGATGTACATACTAAATTACATTGTCGAAAGTATAGCCATCAAGAAGGAAATTACATGACCTAAACTTGATTGACACTGATTTTCAAAAGGTTTTAGGTGGTTTAAGGCTATTAGCCTTCGTATATAATACACGCTACTCTTTTCTACTTGTTAAAAAATAACCTTGCCCAAATTATGGATTCCCAAATTTATGTAAAAAAGAATCCCTATTACCAAGTGACTACCTCCCTAGGTACAGCTTTCCTGCTCCAAAGGTGACATTTGAGTTTACTCCTTCAGAATTTGAAAGTTCTCCCTCTCCTCAGTCTCTCCCATGATAGTTTCCTGGAATATTGTTTGACTGTTACGGTTCATTTGCTCAGCTCACGGAGCAGATACAGAGGCATGAGCTAGAATATTTGAACTGTGAGTTGAAGAAAAGTGTGAGTGTACATTATTAGACAACCATGGCAGTCCTAGCCACTGAGAGTCAGTTCACTATGGAATTTCCCCCTTATTTATCCAGAGGAGCAGAGAGGAGCAAGCATCTAATCTATTACTATCCCGTCACAGAACATGACATTCTAATCCAGTCAGTGGGGACTCACAATAAACTCGAAATCACATTGAGTGCCTCCCTGGTATGACAATTGATTACATCTCTTAACCTTTCTGCATCTGTGGTACCATCTGGAGCATTTAGTGCTTACATTTTTGCACACAAAGAACAGGTACCAGCCTATATAGACTTAAGTACATTCTCAATCCTTTTACTGTAAGGCTGTAACAACAATAGAAAGAAAAAAGAAACAATAGCCAGAATCACCTTGATTTCACAAAAGATGAAATTCCAAAGAAAACTAAACACACACCCAATAACTAATATTTTATAGAATAACTAATGTAGGATTATCAATTTAAAAAGCTATCCATTCACTGTCGGCAAATTCGTCCAGACATAGAAGAGAAAGGACATCTTATAAGGAACTAATACGTGCCAGAGGCTTTACAGACATGATATTTCATTTTATTTTAAGTAGTGAACATTTATGTCCTATATTAGTATAAAGTTAAGACTCTGAAATGTTAAGTAACTTGATTAAGGCTACACAAACATTTAATTTTGGAGCTAAGGTTCAAACCCAGTTCTACTCTCAAAGCCATTGTTCTTCATTCTAAATCATTAAATTTAATCCAGTTTAATATACATTAATCCTTTTGACAAATATTCATTAAATACTATACAATGTGTTAAGAACCTCTGTTAGTTGCTGAACAAAATAGCAGATACCTTTATTATATGTAAAGAATTGTTCTAAGTAAAGGATAAATTCTGTTCAAAGCAAGAGTTTAGTACAGGTTTTCTCATTTGGGGCCATATTATACTTCGTTGGGTTTTTCCTGTGCATTATACAATATTTAGCATTCCTGCCATCTACGCAGTGCGTGCCTGGAGCACCCAGTCTCCCAGTCAATATAAATATCTCCAGAAATTGCCAGGTGTCTCCCAGAGCCAGCTCTTCCCCCAACCACCGCCATTGAAAATCATTGGTTTAGAATAAGGTGGATGGACAAGTTCTTGTAAAACATACTAAAATTGTAAACTCTTGGGGTACAAGATCTGTCCTAATATTTTCTGAAGCAGTTAATTTTGTAGCTCTTCTCCCAATGAGACATTAGAAAAATTTTGATTGATAAATGAATAAATGAATGAATGAGTGAAAAATGACAGAACAAGCCGCCAACAAAGTACTTCTGTTACAGTGGAAAAGTAACACTGGTGCAAGCACCAGTGAACTAAAAATAAGTAGGGAAGATCTGGGTTTGTTTTCCTCTTTTAGACTGCCTGTGCTAGTTCCCAGACAGAGGAAAAACAAAGTATACGTGGAAAACTGTTACCCAGATTGACACACACTTCTGCCATCACTGCGCTGAGCCCTTTTCTTTCTCATTTGCCTTATCCAGGTTCTTGTTATCTCGGCAGCCATGCCCTCACGTGCCACCACCAGCTGTGAAATGTGGCAGAAATTCACAAATAATTGCTTTTTTTCCTAAAATATAGGGGTTATAACTTTAGCCTTTGATAACATCATTCCCATACTCTTGTACTTCTAAGTATCCTCTTAAGTGGGAAAAAAAAAAAAAAAAGATTTATGGAAACACATGGGGAAAACTCAGAACCCATGATCTGTGATCTGTGTGAAAGCCTTTCATGAGTGATGGTTGGTGCTGTCCTGATCTGCACTTAACTGATGTGGCAATTACAGATTATTGCTATGCTTGGGCATATGAATTTATAGTGACTTCCATTTCCTTTCTAAATTTACGTATAGATAAAACTTTGATAAGGAAATATGTGAGGATAGGTGGAGAAAAATGAATAGTATGTCTGTATTGTACATGAGTGAGAATTACACAAGAAACCATTTTCTGAATACTGATCGAATAAGGATGCAGATGATGAAATCAAAGGATGAATCAAGTATAGGGCAACAAGCACATCCACATTAACCACGTAGTAAAACTAGTACTTTTTATGTGCTGTAAATATTAGCAATCTGTTTTATGGTAGTAACAGGCACTATTGAGTTTTACACTGTGTCGGAAATTCTACACCATATTACTTAATTC
This sequence comes from Balaenoptera physalus, assembly GCF_965194825.1. NCBI lineage: Eukaryota > Metazoa > Chordata > Mammalia > Artiodactyla > Balaenopteridae > Balaenoptera > Balaenoptera physalus. The sequence goes on along the minus strand of NC_138891.1, from coordinate 111,967,998 downwards.
ATTAAGCAACCTTTAAAGATAAGGAAAATGAGAACTAGAAACTGTACCATCAAGGCTTCCCTGAGAGAACACAGGGTCTTTAGGAGCACAGGGGGCCTTGGAGTCTTCCTCTCTAACTTCTATTTTATTTCCCAGATCTCAGAATCAGCTTTCAGGTGCCAGTGAGTGTCTCCTGGAATAGCATATTGGTGAGACCCACACAGGACACTTAACTTCAGTACTAAGAAGACATTTGCTCAAGAATGGTCTCCAACTGTTTCTTATGAGCAGGATTCTGATGGCAGAGGGTAGCTGAGACTGTGCCGCCTTGGAGCAGGATCAAATCATGCCCAAGCTAACAGAGAAATGAATCACAATCTCCCAAACAGGAGCACACTAAAAAGGTTCTGTTGGCAATTTGAGGAGCATGAGAACACCGTGGGAGCTCCTGCTTATGTACCTGTTGGCCACCATTGCAGCCAGGTTTCTTTGGTCTCCCAAGTTGACGGTAGAAGAGTGTATAAACTCTATATTCAAACCATTTCCCACTTGTCAAGCATATTTCTAAGTCACTTACTCTTTTGTCATCTTTATTCATAGCAAGATGTCCATTTGTGACAATTCATTGCTTTTCAGCATGAAAAGAGAACACCACTGCTTAAATATGGGGAAAGTTCCATTTTCAACAGTTGAAGTAAACGACAGCATTTTTAAACTCATCAGTGGAGAAAAGGAGGTTTGCAAATCATCACTTTCCTGTTGTTTTGACAAAGTGCAGCACCTAAAGATTATGAATTCCAAAGATTATGGAAACCATGAGATTTATCAGGAGATACAAAGAAAAAGAACCACCTCTTTCAAAAACTGTGTTCAGAAGCCTCAAAAAAACACCAATGAATTACAGTCATTTATGAAATCCCATGCTGTCCTGTCTGGTTAACAGGCCAAGGCAGGGCCCCAAGCAGAATCAACTATTTCAAGGACACAGCCCTTGTGTGCAGGGGTGAGTGACTGCTTTGTCCTTCCTTAGCCCCAGTTCTGTAATTGCATTGCTGCCTGGCATAGCAAAGAATCAGGTTCATTTGGTCCCTGTCTCTTCTAGTCAAATAGAGGGCTCCCTTTCAACAAATGACAAGTTTGGTGAGAATCTAGTCTGGGCAGCACACTTATATTACTGTTGCAAGTATACAGCTCTCAGCAAAGGAAACAGGATATTATTTCCTAGGCAAAGTGCTGTGCTCTTTGTTTTTATTCTGAGGAAAAGCCCATATGAAGTAAACAAAAGGGAAATTGTGGAAGTTAAAAGAAATGTAGAAGCAAAACAGAGTGTGTGATTGATACGTACATGCAAGACCTGCAGTTGGCTGTGACCCTGAATGGGCTCCAGATCTCAGAAGGGCTTTTATTTCTTTATACTTCTTCTGAGAGGGTTAGAACTATTCCAGAATGAGTTTTGTTTTTTCTTCCACCAAGTACCTTCTTTCTTGAAAGCATGTTGCAGAAGAGAGAAAAGAGAGACCAAAGAGGAAAGAAAATGGGGAAAAGCATTCTGCCTGCTTCTCTCTCCTTCTTTCGACTTATTGGTGACTAGGTAAAATATAGATGGGCTAATACAGAGACATAGATTTTGAACTATTGCTTTTCTGTCATTACACTAAGTCTTTGGTTCTTAGTCAACAACTTCTGCTCCTTTCTTCCTTGTCTTTAAATATTTGTGCTCAGCCATTTCTATTCTCATCACACACATTCCCTAGGCAATTTATCCACATGCAAAGATTCAACCACTATCCACCTACACCAAGAGTTTGCAAACTTTCTAGGAGTCAGGAAATACTTCTGGCTGTGTAGGCCATACGGTTTCTGTCACCACAGAGGTATCTGATCTATATTACTAACTCAAAAAACTTTACCCTAAGTCTAGAACCTTCTATTCAGATACTTCCTTTCTAACTGTTATGATCTGAATGTTTGTGTCCCTCCAAAGTACATGTTGACACCTTAATGCCCAATGTGATGATATCAACCTTTGGAAGGTGATTAGGTCATGAGAGCAGAGCCCTCATGAATGAGATCAGTGCCCTTACGAAGAGCCCCAAGTAAGCTCCCTTGCCCCTTCTACCAAGTGAGAACAAAACGAGAAGACTGCAACCTGGAAACAGGGATACCAAGTAAGGAGAAAACAAGAAGTTTGCAACCTGACCTTGCTTCCATTTCCAGAATTGTAAGAAATAAATTTCTGCTGTATAAAAACCACCTCATCTGTGGTATTTTGCTATAGCAGTCCAGACTAACACACTGATTAATAGCCATCTCTTCCTTGATGTCCCACTGATGCTTCGAACCTCTTTCATTATTTTCCCCACCAAATTCTGCTCCCAGGTTTTATATTTCAGAGTCTGACATCACTATCACTTCCATCTCCCATGCCAGTGACTTGGAAATTATCATTGACTAATCCTTCTCTTCCTCTTCTCACTTTAGACACTTTTGTCAAACTTGCCACGTAAATATATCCTGAACCTTCCTCCCACATAAGCACACTGCTGTTTTAATGTCCTAAAGTAGTATCTTCCCTTCCAGGTTTGCCTTCTTTCAAGCTACCCCAGCTGTGCTCTTTGTAAGTTATAAATATGATCATTTTCTGCCCCTGTGCAAATCTTTCAAGGGTCCCCAAGCCTGAAACATCAATCCTAAACCCGATTACATGCCTAATCTCAGACCTCCTTAGTAAGAGACTCCAAGAATAATAAAGAATTATTTCAAATGATACTTCCTTAGAAAGAATGACACTGATAAGCCTAGCACTATCCTACCTTTATATTAAATTCATATTCTTTGATATATCCCCCAAAACCTTCATGATTTAGATCCAGATTGTATCTTAAACCTCATGTGTTTTCCCCAACCTCTTACGTGTATGCAAATGTTGGTGATCCACTGGATCTCTTTACCTTTTGGGGACACACTGGCTCCAGATGTGCTGTCATTCCAAGAGCCAAGGCCTAGACCTCTTTGTTAGAGGAATACCCTTAGGCTACTGGGATTGCTTTGTCTGCTCACACAAGTACCAGAAAATTAAATCCCCTCAGGTGCAGTGACTAATAATTGAAGGAGGAAGAATATATATATATATATATATATATATATAATGTTTACCAGCTCTTTGTCCCCTGATTGGGATAACTCTTAAAATGTGTCCTAAGCTGTGTTTGCACTCTTGCTTAACCTCTGTGATGGTTAATTGTATATGACAACTTGGCTAGTTCACAGTACTCAGGTATTTGGTCAAACTGTTGTTGGATGTTGCTAAAGAGGTATTTTTAAGATGAGATTAACATTTAAATCAGTAGATTTTGAGTAAAGCAGGTTATCCTCCATGATGTAGTTGAGTCGCATCCAATTAATCAGAGACCTTAATATAAAACAGCATGAGGTGCCCCGTGAAAGAGGAAATTCTGCCTCCAAATGTCTTCAGACTCAAGCTGCAGCATCAACTCCTCCCTGGGTCTCCAGCCTAGTAGCTGATCCTGCAGTTTGGACTTCCCAAGCCTCCACAATCCTGTGAGCCAATACCTTAAGTCTCTCTCTCTTTCTCTCTTTGTTGCACTTCATATGCGTAATTTCCCTATTTACAGGATAACCTGTTTCTTTGGTAGCTGAACACAGTAATAGCAACTACATAAATGGTTAATTATTACAATGTAGGATCAAATTTGAAGACTCCAGAGAGAGGCTACATTATCTGCTCAAGGCTAGAGAGTGCTTCAGTAACTTTTAGGGTTTTCCATTCCAAATCATGTATTTGGGACATTAATCTTGGTTCAAGTTTATTAACAAAGTAAATTGCTACTGCAATATATATACGGTAAAAATATGAGGCTAGAGTTGCAATATTTTGTCATTGTAAATGAATAGCTAAAATGCTTGGAGAAATTTTATACTTTGGGTTTAAAATAGCTGCAGTTTAACATGATGTTTCAATAGTTTGTAAAAAAAAAAGGTGCGTATTTTGTCTTAGTAAAGTTAAATGACAATGGAGAAACCTCTACTTCATCAATTTCTTATTAATGTATTGATGTTTATGGGCTAGAATATTTTTCCATTGGCAAAATATATCAAGGGGAAACTCTTCACAACCAAATGTCATGAATTCTAATGACGCTGCATGAAATGGAACACAAATCAATGAAAGGCACTACATATTATTCAATTTTTATCAAATAAGTTGCCCACGCTATTAAGATAATGTGGTAATATAATCTTATTCTACTATTTCTATTGCTAATAATACTCACATAATGTAAAACAGTAATAATCATAAGAAATATATTATTACTAACTATAATAATATAAAATGTAACCAAACAGTACCATTTTTAATACTCATAAACTTACAATTTAAAAGAAATTATATTATCAAACATTACATATAATCCTGAACAAGACTTGAAATATTGAAAGAAAAAAATTCCAACATTTTAAAAAGGAAAATTTGCTATATCAAAGTTAACACTTTTAAAGCAGAAGAGTCTGTCTTAATCACACTTTTCAGTCAGACAGGCTCTTTCACTCCTAGACCACTAAAACCTCAGTAGTTGCCAGAAAGTCATGTACTATTATATTAAAAATGAAATTGAATAATTTAACTATGTCATCATGTTGAGTGTTAAGAATAGTAGTCTTTTAAAACAACTGTTTATTTTTTTAATTGAAATGAAGTAAGAGTACACTAATGATAATGACCAAGCCCATCTAAAGAAACATAGGGGCTTTCAAATCACCAGAAGAGTCAGAGCCTGGGGAGAGAACTCACTGATTTTGCTCAGTGTAGAAATTCAGTGGGAGAGCAGAAATTAAGCTGAAGCAGAAAAGAAAGGGAATTATTATTTATGAAGAATTCTCTCTGTTGTGCCTCTTCTACCAGACAATTTAAGAGATCATAGACTATCATCAAGGCAACACTGGGAAGGGGTATGATAATCCTTATTCTACATATGAGAAATCTATAGTACAGATAAACTTAGAAGACAAAACAATACCCAGAATCACATAGTAAGTAAGGATAATAATCAGCAGTAAAGCTGAGATCAGTCCCATATCTAGGCCCTTACTTTCTGCTACCATTCATTCCACCTCTTATATCACTCACAAGCTCAGGAGAGCAGAGCCAGAACTCATCCGAATAAGATCCTGTGTGTGCAGCCAGGACCATAAGCAGGCATTGAGCCTCATAGGAGTTAAGTTTTCCATCAGTGATTTTGGATTGAGGTCAGAATACCATCACTATTGATGCCAGGCTGGGCTAAGAGCCTTGGTTAGCAAGCTTCTTATCTATAGCAGACAATGGGTTATTAGGGAAGGTGAAGTTGTCAAAATTTCTGAATGGAAACTTTAAACATTAAAAGTATATACACTTGAGTAAATAAAAAAACAGACAGTAAGTCTAAAGGTGTTCTTCTAAAAGGTACTACAGGCTTTTCCTGAGAATCTGGTCAGATGCCTTGCAGGACATTTGGTCCTGTCCAAAACATCTCTAAGACATTTGGTCCATAAGACATTTGGTCCACACCAAAAGGTCCTTGATATTTGGTCCTGTTCAAAATATCCATGAGCATATTTGGTGCATGCTAAATGGTTTTGGACAGGACCATGTGTCTTATGATTATTTTGGATAGGACAAAATATCTGCTGACCAGTCAGATGATGTTAAGGTAGTGATGGTACCAAATTATGAATGAATAAATGAAGGGGAACAAATCTTTTTGTCAGTATATCAAAATTTTGCTATTAATATACTGAATGGCCTTGAGAAAGTCAGCCCAACACTTCAGTATTCAATTTATCTCTGAAATGCGAAGTTGGGCTTGATAATTTCTTGCTATTTCTTTATTATTGCTGTTTTTCTGTTCCTTCTTACTCATCTCATTGGATTTTTCTACTATGTTACGTGCTCTAAGATGTTAGAGTAATCTCTCTTTCACGTATTATCACCACAAAATAAACAGCAAAATGTCAATTTTTTAGATAGTATAAGCCTTTTATTCATTCAGAATATTTGAAATTTTATAACATAAATTATTAAAAGGACCAAATTACTCTATCCTTTTAAATGATGTTTAACAAACTCTTAAAATGTCATTATCTTTACTTCAAATAATCATATTAAAGCAGGCAAGCTGCTTAGGAATCCAGAGCTGATTCTGCTAGTCTCAATTAGCCCATCCTGCTAGTGATTTGACAGTCCCTCCACTGTCCTTCTCTTTCCCTCTTATCTCTTACTTGGTGATTTCCTTTTTTTTTTTTTTTTTTTGATTTCCTTTTTGACAGTCATAACATAATCATGTTTCTAACCTCCTACCCACTGGGACCTAACTTAAGAAGAACACAAGTAACTAAGCAAAACAGTAACCATATACAGACTCATACACATAGACATAACCATATACATAGACTCAAGACCACTCTCAATGTGACTCCATAAACTTTTCTACCTTATTTCATGTTTACATTTTAATCTATTTTTATTTACTATTGATTTTTCTAAGAAGTTCAATATTTTTCTATTAATTTAATTCTATCTGCTAAAGAGAAAATGGACTAGTACTGACTTTTCTGTTTCAAATACAGATTAGCTGAGATAATACACCTTAGGCAGTGTCTTAGGAAACTGAGCAATAGTTAAGGATAATGAAGTCCATGTCTTTTTACAATAAACAAAATGATCTTTCATATATGTGATACCATAAATGTAAGTTTAATCACTGCATGTATGCCCATATACTTACAATTTGTTGACAGTTACTATATAAAAATGTTCTTCTGAATGAAGCACCTAACTGATCCATTTTTTATTTGTCTTTCAGGTCTTGTCCAAGGTTTTTGTGAATCACGTACTATAATATGCTTGCTTTGATTTAATAATTTAAATAGATTGAATATTTTATCCATACCACATTGACCAGCCAAAATAAGTATATTTCTAAACAATAACATACATTTAAGTTGCATTTTATAATGCCCTAAAATAAACTTTCACATAAATTGTCTTATTTCTTAAAAATTTAAATATATATATATCTTCTGCTTTTATTGGAAAGAAGAAATCATACCCTCATACAAGATTTACACACAAATGTCCTTACCTGCTCTTTTTGTAATAACCAAAAATTGGAAACAACCCAAATGTCCATCATCAGGTGTATGAGTAAATAAAATATGGCATAGCCAAACAACAGAATACAACTTAGCAATAAAAGTAAATGAACTGCTATACACACTATAATATGGGTGAATCTCAAAATAGTTATGCTGAGTTTAAAAAGTCAGACAAAAAATGTGTACATGCTGTATGATTCTATTTCTGGAAAATGACAGAAAATGCAAACTAACCTAGTGACAGAAAATAATCTGTAGTGATAGAAAGCAGATCAGTTGTAGCTGGGATACATATAGCTAAGAGGGGCAAAATGGAAAATCTACAGAGGAGCACAAGGAAAATTTGGTGGCTGTAGTATATGTTCACCCTCATGATTATAGTGATGATTTTACAGGTATATACTTATATAAAAATTTATCAAATTGTACATTTTAACTATGTGCAGTTTATTGTATGTCAATTATACCTCAATAAAAGTAGTTAAAATTTTCTTGTTTCATTTCAATCTCACTATCATCCTGTGAAGTAGTATTTTTCTGTTTTACAGTTATTGAAACTACTGTTTAGAGAAGCTGTATTATTTTTTCCATGATGGTGCTTTAAGTATCTATCATATAAGGATTTAAATATTTCAATATTTTTGTTTAAATATTTTATCCCAGTTGTATATTCCTTCCATATCAATATTTTCCTATAGGAGAACACAGTGGATTTAGCACAACCTTTATCATATTCAAGAATCTCCATTACTAAATCTGAACAAGTGTCTTGTACCGTAATGGGGTGGGGTGGGAGCACAGCCGTTGGCACACAGCCATTACCGGATAACTGTTACCTGGAGACCGCTAGCACAGGGCCCGAGTGGGGCAAGTGGTGGTCCTCACAGTGGAGAGAGTGCAGTAAGAGGCAGGATCGCGGCCTTCTCCCTGGGGCCCTCCAGGCCCTCTGGCCTTAGGCTGACAGGTGAGCTGGGGAACCTGGGGAACAGGCTGAGGGCTGTGTCCTGCAAGGCTCCAGAGAAACTCTCCCCTACTCCCTCTCCTCGACCTAGTGGCAGGGGCAGTCCACATGAGTCGCAGTCTACAGGACCCAGCAGCCCCACCGACTTTTGGGTGGCCTGAGGAACCTGAAGGTCAGTTAGGTCCTGGGTGCCTGGCTCCCTCAGTGATGATGGCTGGGAAAGGTCTGGGGACCTGGCCCTGAGGGCACCGCCAGCTAAGATCTGCCTCTTCAGACAGGCCTGGACACTGGCAGGAGGACCCAGACTGGATACAGGACAAATGCTCCCAGACAGGGTAACTGGCCCAAGCAGGGAGCCCCTTCTTTTAGCCAGGATTTATGGTTACAATGATATCTAATCGACTCCCAATTTAGTGTCACATAGCTCACCACAGAAATTAAAGGGAAAGCATGGAAGATACTAGTTATGCATAACAGCACTGAAATCTTAAACTAACATCAACCAGTCATCAAAATCTGAAACACCAACATTATAAAGATAATAAGACTTGTATTAACAATTCAGTTAATGTGCTATATACCTCTGAAATACAGAAACCATTCTACCCTCAAAGATAAGGTAAGAAGAAAAAGAAGTTTACCTTCTTCCTGACTGTTTCAAGATGCAAAATAGCCTTCTCTATATGGATGAGAACCACTTTTACTGTAGAAGACTGACTCTATACCCCTTCCCTCAAAATAAGTTAACTGCCATTCTACAAAAAGCCAGGAAAATGTGGATTCTAATGAATTAGGCACAAGGTGGTACTTTGGAAGGTACAGTTTACTTGTATTGATATTTATATAAACTGATGTACATGGAGGTATATCACTGATAGAAGTACAAGGATTGTAATTATTATATAATATGTAATTATTATAATTATAGGACTGTAATTTTTCAAATAGTGCTTTAGTTTAGAGCTTTAGAAAATAAGAAAATCGCTTAGGAGAAGGAGATAAGTTTTTTCATCCTTGAAGTATGAATATAAAGGAAAAAAAGGAATGAGTCCTAAATAAAACTACTTAAACACTAGATAAAGAGAAGATTATTTTGTAGACTCAGAAAAGGAAAAAACACTCTGAAAATAACTTATTTCTGGAATAAGAGAAAAAACCTGAAAATGGTTATTGTTTGTGTTCAAAATAATACAAGTAGAGATTTCCGTGAAATATGTGCAGATATCCACAGGAAGAAAACAGGCTGAAATGAAAGATACCCAGGACATAATCAAAGGTAAATAAAACTAAGTATTTCAGAGTGATAGAAGGGAAAATTGCCAGGAAGCTAAATGTTAAACTGTATTAAATTAAAGTCCATACTTTTGGACTTAAAAGCAAACAATAAGTATTAAAACAGACTTACTAAATCAATAAATTAAAATTTTTAGACTATGTACCTGAAAGATGAAATAACAAAAATGACAAGATAAATGTAACAGATATAAAATATAAAGTGAAGATAAAAGCTCAAAGATGTTTATAAGGAACAAATAAAACATGAAAAGAGAAAAAATATCTAGAGTTATATATCTAAAGAAAATTGCTGTGACTGTTGGGGATGGTACCATCAAACTGTCCCAGATAGTATTGATGAAAGGAGAATAGTACATAAATCTATTTTATCTCATTTAAATTTTGAAAATTATAAAAATAAAGTAAAAAAAATATTATTCAAACAGCTTGCTAAAAAATAATGCTGTATACAAATAGCAAATCTGGCCAGCTCATGTTTCTGCTCTGCAAGATTAAATGGAAAAGATAAAGGAGCAATGTTTACTTTTGAGAGGAAACTTTGTGAATCTCGAAATTTTGCACCCAGCTAAAGCACTTTAATTAACGAAGAAAACCAAAAGTTAAGTTTATATATCAAATGACCCAGAAAATACATGGAATTAATTCTATAGAAATGTGCAGCCTACAAGACTAAAACTAAAAAAGACAAACTGTAAACCTAGATAAATGGGATAAAGCACAAAAAATTTTAATAGCTAGCATAAATATAAATATATACAAAGCAAATAAAAAGAGTAAACATTAATGACAGAGAATGTGAAAATTATTCATTAATTTATTCAACAAATATATAATAATTAGTGTCATGAACTTTTTTTCAGGTGCTGGTTATACTGTAGTGGATCAAATATAAGAATTCATGAATTCACGGGATTTTATAATTTAGTTGGGGAGACAAACAATAAATAAGGTAAGGGGTGTGTGTGTGTGTGTGTGTATTATTCAAGAAAGTAATAAGTTCTAAAAGGAAAAAATAAGCTGGAAAAGAGAATGTGATTTGCAGTGGTTGGAAGAGAGTATATGTGTTGTACTGCAAAGAGAATGGTCAGAGAAGTCCTTGTTGAGAAGGTGACCTCTGAGTGAAGACCAGAAGGAAGTGCTAGAATGCACCTTGTGGACATATGAAAAAAGAGTATTCCAGGCAGGTAAGAGAAATTGTGTACGTCTTGATGCAACAGCATGTCCACCATTTCTTGAAACTACAAGGCCACCAGTATAGCCTGAGTGAAGAAATAAGAGAGAGTATTATGAGATGAGGCCAGAGAAATAACTGAGAGCCAGTCGAGATCAAGGCATCCTCATACTGAGATGTTAGAGAATGAGAAAGAACCAGAAAGTTGGTGGCCAGAAAATTAGTAAGAATACCAGGCAAGTGAGTTGTCAAAGGAGCCAAGAGAAGAAAGTACTTCAAGGAAAAACAGTTGCTAGGTCAAAAAAGTTGAGACCTGAGAAACAGCACTGGATTCAGCAAGTTGGAGGTCATTGGTGACTTTAACATACAGAGATTATTGGTATGATGGAGATAAAACCTGATTAATTGGGTTGAAGAGAGAGTAGGAAGAGAAAATTTGGAGATAAAAGAGGGAAGAAAGGAAAGAATGAAAGGAAAGATGGGAGAAGAGAGGGAAAACAAGTTAACAAAATTCAAACCAACTGAAGCAAATGACTAAGTGAACATATCCTTCTAGCGTGTTGTACTAGCTAAGAATTTTTTATAAAATGTTTCCATGGAATGCAGTTGCAGAAAGTTATCTACGATATTGAGAATAATTGTATTTTCCTTGGAGACCTTTGAGGTCAAGTCAGAAGAGGTCCCATGAGAAAGCTTTTGATGATCAAATATGTTTCCTCTCAAAATGTTCCTTAAAGGGCAAATGCAGGTGACCAAGAGACAATCTCTGAAAAGTGATGGAAAGGGCCAAGAAAGCTGTTTTTAAAATTAGTCATAAAGGAAAAAGAGTAAATAACCCCTCTTTTTCTATAATAAAATTTTTAATAAAGTCATAATAAATTAAATAGTGTCATAGAAGCACGCACACAAATTCCAGACTGTACTGTGTAGAAAATAGTTAGAAGGCAATGAGACAGATTGAAATACATAAAAGAACACAAAAGTAATGATGATGCACAAGCCCAATGAGAAGGAATGGATTGATTATTAAACGGTGTTTGGAAATAGGATAAAATAGGGTGAAATCCAATAAAATCTTAACTTTATACCAGTGATTCTCAAACTTTTGGCATTTATGGAACACATTCAATGAGTGCTTGTTGCATATACTTACCTCCAAATTTTAGTAAGCTTAAAAAACATTGTGATAATTTTTAATTATAAAAGTGTTCAGAATTATAATATTTTTCCTATCAATGATAGGAATGACATTACAAGCTTATTCCAAGATATCTCTCTATTTCTGGATCCAAGCAGAATATATTAAATCAAAGATTGTTTCACAACCAACTAGTTCATTAACTCAAAGACTGTTTCACATCCAACGAGTTCATTTCCTTACTTTATTTCTACTGCATTGGAAAATTCTTACAATTGTTGAGTTTCTGAGAAAAATATCAAGTGTTTTATGCTGTGGCAAATTCTTCCATATATTTGTACCAAATATGAACACCACATTTAGGAAAATATTTCTTACTGAAGATTCCTTTTCATACACCAAATGAGACTAAGATAAAAATTGTTGTGCATATTTAGAAACCACATCCAAATATCATATTCAAAGGTGGAAAGTTTAAATGTTTCAAATTGAGAGATAGTGGCAAATAATTCTGAATCAACTATTTGGCTACATTTGATTCTGGAAAGTATTACTTCAAGAAATATGTCAAAAAATCACTAATTTCTTTTTCTGAGTAGTGAATAATATGATCAAGAGATGGGAAAGAATAAAAGTCCTAACAAAAAGCTGCTCAAAGTGTTGGAGTCATCAAGGTTTCCTACAACCAATTCTAACATTGTAGTTTTAAAGCTATAAAGTAAGCAGACAGAGCTCTTTAATATAAGGGGTGTATTCAGTATTTAAGTGAGTCATTGAACTCTTAGCAATAGTTTTTAGTGTTTTATCATTCTTCACTGCAAAAGGCATAAGAGAAGATTTTCCTTGGTGATGGCAGCAGTCTAAGGTTGAATCTCTCCAGATATCCTTCATATATATTTAAAAAAGAATAAATAAAACTACCCATAACCCACATCTACAGTATAACTAGGAGACAGAGAATTCTTCAAACTTCTGAGTATATGTAAGTGGACAAATAAATATTCAAACCAACAAAGCCATCTCCAGACCTGCCTGAGCCAAAAGTTAGGAGAGATTGTACAGAAAAGACAAGGGGGGAGTAGGGGACTGGCAGAGATAGAACACAGATAAAATTATCTACAGAAAGAGAAATTTCCACTCTTAGTGGAGAAATATTGAAAACATTTATGAGTTCTGTTGGACATGAGCAAATTCTGGTTCACAGCCTCAGGAGCTTCCCAGATGAAATCTAAAACTGCCCCTTTCCACAAAGGGCAAGGAGAGACCAGAGAAAGAGGCAGTACTCCAGATTAGTAGGTGGCAGTTTTAATAAATGAAGTAACTTACATAGGATGCTTGTCTTGAATGGCAGGAGCATGAGTAGATCTCTGCACCTGCCTGTGGATTCTTAAATGTCTATATAGAGGCCTTAATAGGGTTCAGTCACATATTTAGTCCAGATGGTCTCAACAACATCTTACTCTCGCAAGACTATGTCCTTGGAATAGCTCCTAGTGTGTGAATGATGGGTGTAACATACATTCTGAGGACAGGGAGGGGGTAAGGAACCTCCAATTGCCCAGGTCCAGCTCAAAGGTCAACTGATGGTCAAATTCTTTCAATAAACTCCTCCAAAAGCAAAAAGTACCTAACAATTAACAATCAAACTATTGACTGGAAAATAATTTAGTAACACATATTAATGAAAAATGTTTAATGTTACGAATGCTTACAAATCAAAGGGAAAAAAAGAAAAATGGAGAACCAACAGTAAATTGTATTCTCATAGAATAAGAATTAGAAGTGCCTGCTTAACATAAAAATAGTCAATTTCACTAGTAGTATAAGAAATATATATGTTTATTTCTTATCCACAATGAACTATCACCCCACATCTGTCAGAATGGCTATCATCAAAAAGACCATAAATAACAAATATTGGTAAGGATGTGGAGTAAAGGGAATACTTGTACACTGTTAGTGGGAATATAACTTGTGCAGCCACTGTGGAAAACAGCACAGAGCTTCCTCAAAAAACTAAAAAGAGAACTACCATATGATTCAGCAAGTCTACACCCAGGTATATATTTAAAGAAAATGAAAACACAAATTCAAAAAGATACATGCCCCCCAATGTTCATAGCAGCATTATTTACAATAGCCAAAATATGGAAGCAACTTAAATGTCCATTAAAAGATGAATGGTTAAAGAAGAAGTAGCACATAAGTTGTATATATATACATATAGCATAAAGTTAAAAATATAAAGAACCAAAATTGAAGAACACAATAACTGAAATAAAAAATGCACTAGAAGGGATCAATATTAGATTAGATAATACCTAAGAGCAGATCAGCAAGCTGGAAGACAAAGCAGTGGAAATCACTGAAGCTAAACAGAAAAAATAATAAAGAATAAAAAGAAATGAGGACAGTTTAAGAGACCTTTGGGACAAAATGAAGTGTACTAACATTCGCATTCTAGGGATCACAGAAGGAAAAGAGAGAGAGAAAGGGGCAGAGAAATATTTGAAGCCATAATAGCTGAAAACTTCCCTGACATGGGAAAGGAAATAAACATCCAGGTCCAGGAAGCACAGAGTTCCAAATAGGATTAGCCCAAAGAGGATGACACCAAGACACATTGTAATTAAAATGGTCAAAAAGAGATAGAGAATATTAAAAACAGCAAGGGAAAAGCAACAAGTAACATATAAGGGAAATCCCATAAGGCTATCAGCTGACTTTTCAGCAGAAACTCTGCAGGTCAGAAGGGAGTAGCATGATATATTTAAAGTGATGAAAAGGGAAAACCCATAAAAAAGAATATTCTACCCAGCAAGGCTTTCATTCAGATTTGATGTAGAGATAAAGTTTCACAGACAAGCAAAAGCTAAAAGAAATTAGCACCACCAAACTAGATTTACAAGAAGTGTAAAGGGATTTCTCAAAGCAAAAGAGAAAAATGCCACAACTAGAGGAAACATAAAAATTACAAAAAGAAAAATCTCGTTGGTAAAGGCCAATATACAGTAAGGGTAGTAAATCAACCATGTGTAAAGCTAGTAGTAAGATTGAAAGATAAAGTAGTAAAATCACGTGAAAGCACGATAAGTAGTTAAGGGATACACAAAATAAAATGATGTAAAATATAATGTCAAAAATACTAAATGTGGATGGGTGGTAGTAAAAACGCAAAAAATGCAGAGTTGTTAAAATGCATTTGAAATTAAGAGATCGTCAACTTAAAATAATCATATGTATACACATATATATAGATAGATATAGATACACACCTACATATCTACATACTTAAATACATACACATATAGCTATATATAAACCCCATGGCAACCACAAACCAATAATCTGTAATAGATACACAGACATAAAAAATAAAGGAATCCAAACATAACACTAAAGATAGTCATCAAATCCCAGTGGAAAAGAACAAAAGAAGAAAAAAGAACCAAAATAATCTAAACAAAAAAAAAAACAATGTGAAAACAATTTTAAAAATGGCAATATGTACATATCTATTGATAATTACTTTAAATGTCAATAGATTAAATGCTCCAATCAAAAGACATAGAGTGGCTGAATGGATACAAAAACAAGACCCTTTCATTGCTAGTGTAAAGGAATGCAAGAGATTTCTGAGTATTAATTTTGTATCCTGCAACTTTACCAAATTCATGGATTAGCTATAGCAGTTTTCTGGTGGCATCTTTAGGATTGTCTATGTATAGTAGCATGTCATCTGCAAACACTGACAGTTTTACTTCTTCTTTTCCAATTTGGATTCTTTTTATTTCTTTTTCTTCTCCAATTGCCATGGCTAGGACTCCCAAAACTATGTTGAATAACAGTGGTGAGAGTGGACATCCTTGTCTTGTTCCTGATCCTAGAGAAAATGTTTTCAGTTTTTCACCATTGAGAATGATGTTTGCTGTGGGTTTGTCATATATGGCCTTCATTATGTTGAGGTAGGTTCAATCTATGCCACTTCCTGGAGAGTTTTTATCATAAATGGGTGTTGAATTTTGTCAAAAGCTTTTTCTGCATCTACTGAGATGGTCATATGGGCTTTATTCTTCAATTTGTTAATATGGTGTATCACATTGATTGATTTACATATAATGAAGAATCCTTGCATCCCTGGGATAAATCCCACTTGATCATGGTGTATGAAATTTTTACTGTGTTGTTGGATTCATTTTGCTAGTATTTTGTTGAGGAATTTTGCTTCTCTGTACATCAGTGATATTGGCCTGTAGTTTTATTTTTCGGGAATATCTCTGTCTGGTTTTGGTATCAGGGTGATAGTTGCCTCGTAGAATGAGTTAGGGAGTGTTCCTCCCTCTGCAAATGTTTAGAAGAGTTTGAGAAGGATAGGTGTTAGCTCTTCTCTAAATGTTTGATAGAATTCACCTGTGAAGCCATTTGGTCCTGGACTTTTGTTTATTGGAAAGTTTTTAACCACAGTTTCAATTTCATTACTTGTAATTAGTTTGTTCATATTTTCGATTTCTTCTTGGTGCAGTCTTGGAAGGTTTTACGTTTCTAAGAATTTGCCCATTTCTTCCAGGTTGTCCATTTTATCAGCATAGAGTTGCTTGTCATAGTCTCTTATGATCCTTTATATTTCTGCTGTGTCAGCTGTTAATTTTCCTTTTTCATTTCTAATTTTATTGATTTGAGTCCTCTCCCTTTTTTTCTTGATGAGTCTGGTTAAAGGTTTATCTATTTTGTTTATCTTCTCAAAGAACCAGCTTTGAGTTTCATTTATCTTTGCTGTTATTTTCTTCATTTCTACTTCATTTATTTCTGCTCTGATCTTTATGATTTCTTTCCTTCTACTGACTTTGAGTTTTCTTTGTTCTTCTTTCTCTAGTTGCTTTAGGTGTAAGTTTAGTTTGTTTATTTGAGATTTCTCTTGTTTCTTGATGTAGGATTGTGTTGCTATAAACTTTCCTCTTAGAACTGCTTTTGCTATATCCCATATGTTTTACATCATCGTGTTTTCATTCTCATTTGTTTCTAGGTATTTTTTGATTTCCTCTTTGATTTCTTCAGTGATCCATTGGTTATTTAGTAGCCTACTGTTTAGCCTCCATGTGTTTCTGTTTTTTACAGGTTTTTTTTCCTGTAACTGATTTGTTTCTCATAGCATTGTGGTTGGAAAAGATGCTTGATACAATTTCAATTTTCTTAAATTTACTGAGGCTTGATTTGTGACCCAAGATGTGATCTAATCTGGGGAATGTTCCATGTGCACTTGAGAAAAAAGGGTATTCTGCTGCTTTCAGGTGGAATGCCCTATAAATATCAATTAAGTCTACCTGGCCTAATGTTTCATTTAAGGCTTGTGTTTCCTATACACTAACAATGAAAGATCAGAAAGAGAAATTAAGGAAACAATTCCATTTACCACTGCAACAACAACAACAAAAAATCCTAAGAATAAACCTACCTAAAGAGGCAAAAGACTTGTACACAGAAAACTATGAGATACTGATGAAGGAAATAAAAGATGACACAAACAGATGGAGAGATATACCATGTTGTTGGATTGGAAGAATCAATATTGTGAAAATGACTACACTCCTCAAAGCAATCTACAGATTCAATACAATCCCTACCAAATTACCAATGGCATTTTTCACAGAATTAGAACAAAAAACTTTACAATTTGTATGGAAACACAAAAGACCCATAATAGCCAAAGCAATGTTGAGGGAAAAAAATGGAGCTGGAGGAATCAGGCTCCCTGACTTTAGACTATACTACAAAGCTACAGTAATCAAGACAGTATGGTACTGGTACAAAACAGAAATATAGATCAAAATGGAACAGGATAGAAAGCCCAGAGATAAACCCACACACTTATGGTCATCTAATCTATGACAAAGGAGGCAAGAATATACAATGGAGAAAAGACAGTCTCTTCAATAAGCGGTGCTGGGATAACTGGACAGCTACATGTGAAAGAATGAAATTAGAACACTCCCTAAGACCATACACAAAAATAAACTCAAAATGGATTAAAGACCTCAATGTAAGGCTGGACACTATAAAACTCTCAGAGAAAAACTTAGGCAGAACACTCTTTGACATAAATCACAGCAAGATCTTTTTTGACCCACCTCCCAGAGTAATTAAAATAAAAATAAGAAAATGGAACCTAATTAAACTTAAAAACTTTTGTACAGCAAAGGAAACCATAAACAAGATGAAAAGACAACCCTCAGAATGGGAAAAAAAATTTGCAAATGGAGCAACTGACAAGGAACTAATCTCCAAAATAAACAGCTCATGCAGCTCAACATCAAAAAAAAAAAAAAAAACCCAATCCAAAAATGGGCAGAAGACCTAAATAGACATTTCTCCAAAGAAGACATACAGATGGTCAAGAGGCACATGAAAAGATGCTCAACATCACAAATTATTAGAGAAATGCAAATCAAAACTACAGTGAGGTATCACCTCACACTGGTCAGAATGGCCATCATCAAAAAATCTACAAACAATAAATGCTGGAGAGGGTGTGGAGAAAAGGGAACCCTCTTTCACTGTTGGTGGGAATGTAAATTGATACAGCCACTGTGGAGAATAGTATGGAGGTTCCTTAAAAATCTAGAAGTAGAACTACCATATGACCCAGCAATCCCACTCTTGGGCATATAGCCAGAGAAAACCATAATTCAAAACGATACATGCACCCCGATATTCATTGCAGCACTAGTTACAACAGCCAGGACATGGAAGCAACCTAAATGTCCATGAATAGAGGAATGGATAAAGATATGGTATATATAGAAAGTGGAATATTACTCAGCCATAAAAAGGAGTGAAACTGTGTGATTTGCAGAGATGTGGATGGACCTAGAGACTGTCATACAGAGTGAAGTAAGTCAGAAAGAGAAAAACAAATATTGTATATTAACGCATAATGTGGAATCTAGAAAAATAGTTCAGGTGAACTTATTTGCAAAGCAGAAACAGACACAGACATACCGAACAAACATATGGATACCAAGGGGGGAAGAGGGGGCGGATGAATTGGGAGATTGGGATTGACATATATACACTACAATGTATAAAATAGATAACTAATGAGAATCTACAGTATAGCACAGAGAACTCTACTCAGTGCTCTGTAGTGACCTAAATGGGAAGGAAATCCAAAAAAGAGGCAATATGTGTATACGTATGACTGATTCACTTTGCTGTACAGCAGAAACTAACACAACAGTGTAAAGCAACTATACTCCAATAAAACAAACAAAAACAAAAAACAAAACTAAAAAAAAACAAGACCCATCTATATGCTGCCTACAGGAGACTAACTTCAGATCTAAACACACACACAGACTGAAAGTGAGAAGGTGGAAAATGGCATTTCATGCAAATGGAAATCAAAAGAAAGCCAGCGTATCAAACTTATACAAAATAGGCTGCAAAAGAAGACTGTAACAAGAGACAAAAAAGAACATTACATAGTGATCAAGGGATTAATCCAAGAAGATATAAAAATTGCAAATACATATGCACCCAACATAGGAGCACCTGAATCCATAAAGCAAATATTAACAGACACAAAGGGAGAAACTGACAGTAACACAATAATAGTAGGGGACTTTAACACCCCACTTACATCAATAGATCATCCAGACAAAAAATCAATACGGAAACACTGGCCTTAAAGTTCATGTTAGAGCAAATGGACTTAATATATGTATATAGAACATTCCATCCAAGAGTAGCAGAAAGAAATTCTTTTCAAGTACACATGGAACATTCTTCAGGATAGAAGACATGCTAGCACATAAAACAAGTCTCAGTGAATTTAAGAAAATTGGTATAATATCAAGTGTCTTTTCTGACCACTATTTTAGGAGACTAGAAATCATCCGTAAAAAAAAAAAAATACTACCCAAAACACAAACACATGGAACCTAAACAAAATGCAACTAAACACCCAATGGGTAACTGAAGAAATCAAAGAAGAAATTAAAAAATACCTGAAGACAAATGAAAATGAAAACACAATGATCCAAAACCTATGATATGTAGCAAAGCAATTTTAAGAGGGAAGTTTATAGCAATAAAAGCCTAGCTTAAGAGACAAGAAAAATCTCAAACAACCTAAACTATCATTTAAAGGAAGTAGAAAAAAAGAAAAAACAAAAACAATGTAACTAGAAGAAAAGAAATCATAAAGATCAGAGGAGAAACAAATGAAATTGAGACTAAAATAAAATAGTAAAGAGTAATGAAACTAAGAGTTGGTTCATTGAAAAGATAAACAATATTGATAAATGTTTAACCAGACTGATCACACAAAAAAAGAGAGGACCCAAATCAATTAAATCTCATTTTTCAGAAATGAAAAAGAAGTTACAATCAACACCACAGAAATACAAAGGATCATAAGAGATTATGGCAAACAGTTATATGTCAACAAAATGTAAAATCTAGAAGAAATGGACAAATTCCTAGTAGTGTACAATCCCTCAAGACTGAACCACAAAGAAAGAAAATATGAACAGATGATTTAACAAATCAGGGGATTTTTTTTGTTGGCAGAATTTTATATTTATTCAAAAATTAGTGGCAGGACTAATTTTTATTTTGCATTTCTGCTTAAGAAATAGTGTGCCTGTGATAAAGTACTTTTAAAATAACTCTCATGCAAAAAAAATTTGGCTTTACAAGTTATTGCTTCAGTATCAGTAGGAATTTAAATAACTTTTTTACTTAACTAATGTAAGAGACTAAGTAAATACTAAGCAGTAATGAAATACAGGTATAAGAAATATTTAGATTATATGGCAAGAACAAAAATATTATATTGTTTAGGATTTTTTTTCATCCTTTAATCAATATTTATGGTATTGACCTATAGTTTAACTCTTAGGATGTTAGATGATTTTTGAGTGAGAAATGAGAAAGATCGTATCAGCCACACATTTTGATTAGTTATTTTTCAATATAGATTGGAGATAGGGCAGTACCAGCAGCTAAATTTCTCTATTTGCTATGGGGATTTCCTAAAAAATAACATTAAGTCAGTAGGCATAGATATATGTTGATAGATGATAGATAGATAGATAGATAGATAGATAGATAGATAGATAGATAGATAGATAGACAGACAGACAGACAGGAAAATAATGTACTTCAATAAAAAAGAAAAAACTGCGTTGTTTAGAGCACCCTCTTTCAGGTTGCTGAGTCTGATTATATGGGAGCTCTGTGCCTTTCATTACCTTTAGGTATTTTACAACTCTATAAGTTGTAAATAACTGATAGCAATGCAAAATAAGTCTTGTCTACAGACAGGCAAATAAATTCTGTTAGGCAAAGGTTCAATTGATTTCCCTCCCTCATATTGGAAAAAGCCATTTCTGTGTCATTTGCTTATTCATTTCAATATTCCTGATTAATAAATGTGTCTGTTCTTTGGATTATTCTTTGAACCAACTGTAATGTCTGCCTGACTCACTCATTAATAATTAGTTCAACAAAATGTTTAGCCTATGTTTATTTTATATCTGTATGAGAGTGATTTTACCTTTTTTAAAAATAATTATCAATGACAGAGAAAGGAAGAAAGAAAGAAAGAAAGAAGGAAGGAAAGGAAGGAGGGAGGGAGGAGAGAATTTAGATTTACCAAACTAACTCTTCATTAACCTTCTTGAAAACTGATATCTGAAGTCAATTTAAAAAATAGAGTTTTAGTTCTTACTTTTGTTGTTTTTCATTGACATTTCTCCTCCATTGTCTTCTTTCAAATACTAGAAGCTATCTATATTTTGGTACTAAACACAACAGAGATTGACAGAGAAAGAGAAGAGATAAAGACATACGATAGAATGGTACATCATCCCATCTCCTTTCTTCCTACCTGTTTCTGTAACCTTGTTTTCATGTCATATATTTCTCCATCTATTCATGATTCTTATATGACAATAATATTTACCAAAATTTTTAGACTAAAATTATGGAAAGTTGTTTACTTTTGTAATAGACTTATGTCAATGAAATTCCTCAATTAACCCCATTCTGAGCTTCAGATCTCTGATGTACACAAGAAGTCAAATTACTAGGTGATCTCTAAGTTCACTTCCATTCTTAAAATCTCCATGACTTAGAATTACCAAGTAAAGTCCAGGGGGTAAAGGCCACATATAATCTTTAATATCATACCTCTGTTATATTTCACTGTTTGTATTTTATATATTTTACACTGTTTCTTATAAGAAAACTTAACAGGTCAATTTTTAAAAGCAGAAGACCTATTACTTCTTTACTTCTAACCTTGTTTGTTTCATTCTTATACCATCATCTTTTCCCATCTACACCTATCAGCAGTGAGTAGAGTATCACAAGACTTCAGTACATATTTATTTCAACATTGCACCCTAAACTGTACGGCCAACACATCAACTAGAGTTGTCCTTTAAAAATTTAGATCTATAAAGTTGGACCATGTCATTCCTGTATTTAAAGCTCTTCATAGATGTCCCATTTCACTCGGAATAAAAGATAAGGCACTTATTATATGACTAGAATGTGATCTACAAGGACATAGAAACTCTTCCACCAGCTGGTACTATTTCCCCCTCACTGTTTCTCCTTACACATTGTTGCTTTGAGTCCCTTGTATTGGCTGCTCCCCCAGAAATACACATGGCTAACTTCACTTCCTTCAAAGTTTTACTCAGTCTTCACCTATCTCCTAACAACTTATTTAAAATTTTAACTTCCCCTGCACCCCTGCCAAATTTCCAGTCCTCCTAACCCTTCTCTAGATCCTTTCTCCATAGCACTCATCACTTTATAACATAGTATACAGTACAATTCTTTTGACGTTGTTTATTTTCTGCTACTTCCCACTGGAATGTAAGCTACACAGAGGCAGGGGACTTTGCCAATTTAGTGTACTGATGTATCTCAAGCACTTAAAGAGTGCCTAGCAAAAAATAGATGGTCAACAATATTTGTTGAATAATTGAAAAAATAAAATAAATTATCGAATTAATGAATTGTCCTCATTTACTTTTACTATGCCCCAAGTAAACTGTTTAACTATGTCCAATTTAACATAGCTATAGATGATAGCAGTGAAAAGAAAAACGTTTATAGGAGGTGTTGGACTGAATGGTTGTTTCTATCCAAAACTCATATGTTGAAATCCTACCTCCCCCGATGTGATGGTATTAGGAGATAGAGCCTTTGGGAAGTAATTAGGTCATGAGGGTGGATCATTGCCCTGATAAAGAGACCCCAGAAAGATCCCTCTTCCCTTCCACCACATGAGGACACAAGAAGAAGACGGCTGTCTAGGAAACAGGACGTGAACTCTTAGCAGACACCAAATCTGCCAGCACCTTGATCTTAAACTTCCCAGTGCCCAGAACTGTGAGAAATGTATTTCTTTTGTTTATAAGCTATCCAGTTTATGGTTTTCTGTTATAGCAGTGCAAATAGACTAAGACAGGAGGTAATTTCAAATTTTTTAAAAGCATCCCTAAATCATCAGCATAAATGCTAGAATCAACTTATTTAATAAAAGTATTTTAAAAATACAAAATTTCTTTGAGCAATACTTGTGTGAGACACTGAAGACAGCAAAAGAAAGACATGTTCCTGCCCTCAAAGATTTCTAAACTTCTTGATCAAACAAGTAAGTCAAAAAATATTCAAGAGGACATAAAGAAGAAACAAAGGAAAATGAAGAAAAGATTGAAGTTGGTTCCAGCAAGCCTTTCGATTTTGAGCTGGAACGCTGTTGCAGTAAAGTGGGTCTCTTTTAAAACCCATTGGCAGTAAACACTTCAGTCACTAAAAAGTATTGGGACAGAAGAGCAGATTATATGGAAGAAATTGTATTAGCCCTAATATCTCAGGGGAATGTTTCACAGATTTCTAATTGCAAGAATAGCCCTTCTTCTGAACTGAGAAATCCTTTTCTTATAAGAAACAATTAGTTATCTTGTATAATAGAATGCTGATATCTTATATTCCCCTTTACCTTCTCCTGTGACCAGTTAATGTGTGTCTCCAGTTACATGCCACATTTTCACTTTAAATGGCACTTATGAAGATCTTGCTATTGCTTTATAATACTTTCTACATTACTCTTTGTTTCTTCAAACCATTTACAGTTAACTATCTAAGTTTTTATCAAAGGAAAACTCTTTCATTGAGCTATTCCAAAAATTTAAAGCAGTTAATCCACTAACATTTTTAAAGCACTCACGCTGCTTTCACTGTTATAATGTGTACCGTTATGACTTCTAGATTATGTTAATAAGGAAACTCTCCAAAGTCGAACACTCACAAAGCACACCATTGTTCCACCCGCAGCAACCCATGCATTTACTCATGGCAATAAATTCAATCACATTACTTCAGTTATGGCAGATTTATACTCACTTGTTATCAGTCAGTACACTGACTTTAAAATTTGGCTCAGAGTTTTTCATTACCTCTGTGGAACTTCCCTTTCACTCCTATCAGAACTGGGCTCCATTTATATGTGCCCTCAGTCCTTAACTTTCTAATAATAAATCTCAAATTCATCAACCCCTTTGTCAGGTCTCTCATCCATGGGCACCAGAGCATTCACCTGTTATGCCCCCGAGCTGTGGAATTCCCTGAACTGAACACTCCTCTCCAAATCCCCAGAGCTTTATAAATCCCTTTTGAGTCTCCCTTATTACAATTTGCTATTAATATTTGATCTGCCACTGACACATGCTATAGGCTTGGTTGTTATAAAAATATATATAAGGAGATGAAAAGTCTTTTTATTTCCCTCCCCATTTGTGAACAGAACTAAAATGTCCTCTCCTTCTCTGTTGGTATTTTATATTTTTCATCATTCCTTCCTTTCTCCCTTTCATTACTAGCAGAACAACTACCCAGTAGGCTTTGGTCACTAGCCAGGGTTTAGAGTTAAAGATTTCATGTATTTGGGATTATAAATAAACTGGTCACAATATCATTAATTATCTTGCACCCTAGAGAATGGCGTAGACTTTTTTTTTTAAGGAGACAACATGCAGTTAGGAGAAAAACAGCTCATTCCTTATAGCTACCCTCCTCCATTGCCTGTCCCACATAGCAGCTTTTTCTTCGATCTTTAATTCATAAACATTCTGACTTAATGCTGCTCTTTTGTCAAAAGAAAAGTACATTTAGTGGCACTCAAGGACATGTGATTTCTGTACTGTAATGGTGATATAAGCAATAACATCAGACTGTGGGTCATAGATAGCCCTATTCCAAAGGAGTCTGTTCCAGCATCTGCCAATATTAAAAGAATGTTGTTTATTTTTGCATTTTCCTTGACACATAGCCCAGAACTATGCACACAGTGGGCATTTCAAAAATGTTTGTAGAACATTGAATCAATTAGTTTTATCTCAGTTTTGTAATTTTTATTTCCCTTTGAAAAGGATCTAGTTTTCTGTTTCTCTACTCATTAGAGTACACAGTTTTTCTGTCACCCTTGTCTGTTCTACAGCTGTTGATCAGCCTATTGATGAGGACCCAGAGGCTAGCTGACAGCCAGGAAAGGGCATTATATTCTGGTACAATTTCCCTCTAAGTGCTTAATGTTCTTTAAACCCCTCATTCAATTAGATGGCACAAGCTATTATACATAAGTGCCCCACCATGGAAACTTACATGCTCATATCTGCGAGATACAGAGAAAGGAAGGCAAAGAGTAAGTTAATAGGACATTGTCTGTATGTTTGGTAAATCCTGCGGAGTTTAGGGCTCAAGGTTAATATCAGAGTGCCAGGCTATGGAATTTAAACAGCAGGTATATTTCAATAGCACAGAATATGAGAGAGAACAGAGTATAGCTTGATATATTATTCTGTTATTTGAAATGGGTACAGTGTAAAATTCGGCATTTTCTCTTAAATATTTTGAAGATTATTTAGGCCACTGAAAATAATGGCAAAGTTGAAACTTTTTTTAAATTACTAAAGTAGGTGACCTGATTGAATTTCACTAACTGATGGAGTTTTAAGAGTTCTGATATACTTACAGATAGAAAAAAGAAAGGACTGCTTTTTCTTTGTGGGAAGGAAGACAAAATTAGTCTCATAAGATATATAATTTAATACATGAAGATTATTAGTTGTTATTAATGTAGGAAGACACTGGATTTTACATGAGAATAAAAATTATAGTGCTTCTGCTAGGTATTGGGAGACCTTCAATGGGACAGCACATGGCTGGTAAAATAAAATGAAGGCTTGTTTTAGCCACTATTCATTCCCGTCTCTGATGCTTTTGTGCTTTGCACGAATGTACAACAGTAACTGACCTCCTGATAAATGCTCTTACAATGGATATGAAAATACAAGCAGAATAGAGAACCAGTTTCATCATCTCTCCTGGACAACTTTGAAATTTATAATTATGATACAGCCTATAATTATGATACACAACAATGGCTCATATTTAAAGCAAAATCAGTAAATTCCCAGAATAGCACTACAGCTTTGCCTGATCTCAATTAATTTTCAAACTAACTTTAGGAGATGGGTAAATTTATTTTCTTCATTTTACAATAAGAAAACTCAAAATGAGACATTAAGCTGTTTGACTGATATGACATACAGTTAGAAAGTAGAGACAGGATTGGAATCCAGACAATATGATTATGCAAGGTTCAGCCACAATATAAACTACAAGCCTAAGGCATATCATAGTGTTTGTATGTTTTATTCTTAATAAGGATACACTGTTTTTAAAAATTTGGAATCAATAAACCCAAAGAAGAAAATTCAAATCACCCTTAATCTCATTACAAAGAAAACTACTGTAAATATTTTGGAGGATATATATTCCAAGTTGTCTTATAATGGATAATTTATATGTTGTTAGTAACCAACTTTTTTCAATTACCAGGTTTTCCACTAAAATAAAATTTCTATGACATAATTTATTTCATACATATATACACCTTCTGTGTACTATACTTTACCCAATAAATCACATACTTTTAATAGTGTTTCCAATATTATTTTGTTGCTGTCATTAAAACATTTTAATGAATATCTTTATTACCAAATGTTTAGAATTATGCATAGAATCATACTTAGTTTCATTATTTTCCTAATATTTTGAATATTTTTGACAACTGCTAAACTACCCTCTAGAAAGTTATACCAATTTACACTCACTAACAATATGTAATAATACTCATTTATACCCACACTAAGCAAAAGTGTCATTTTTTCTTCCAGTTTTACTGAAATATAATTAACATACAGTAATGTATAAGTTTAAGGTGTACAGCATAATAATTTGACTTACACACATCATGAAATGATTAGCACAATAAGTTTAGGAAACATCCATTGTCTCATATAGACACAAAGTAAGAAAAAACAGAAAAACGTATTTTTTTCCTTGTCATGAAAACTCAAGATTTACTCTCTTAACAACTTTCATATTTAACATTTAGCAATATTAATTATATTAATTATGTTGTACATTACATCCTTGGTACTTATATAACTTACAACTGGAAGTTTGTATATTTTGACCACCTTCATCCAATTCCCTCTCCCCCAACACTCCGCCTCTGGTAACCACAAATACAAACTCTTTTTCTATGAGTATATCTCTTTATTTCAATTATAATTGACCTACAATGCTATGCTAGTTCCTGGTGTACAACATAGTGATTTGATATTTCTGTACATTACTAAAGTGATTACTGTGGTAAATATAGTTACCATCTGGCAGCACACATTACATTATTATTTATTATATTCCCTACACTGTATATTTCAGCCTCCCTCTGGCAATCACCTGTTTGTTCTTTACATCTAAGACTCTTTTTCTATTTTATTACATCTGTTCATTTGTTGTTTTTTTAGATTCCACCTTTAAGTGATATCATTTGTCTTTGTCTGACTTATTTTGCTTAGCATAATGCCCTCCAAGTCCATCCACATTGCCGCAAATGGCAAAATGTTGTTCTTTTCTATGGCTGAGTAATATTCCATTATATATATACACACACACACATATATATATATATATATATATATACACATATGTTACATCTTCTGTATCTATTCATCAGTTTATGGAGACTTAGGTTGCTTCCATATCTTGGCTATTGTAAATAATTCTGCAATGAGCATTGGGTGCATATATCTTTTACAATTACTGTTCTGCTTTTCTTTGGAAAAATACCCAGGAATGGAATTACTGGATCATAAGATAGTTCTATTTTTAATTTTTTTGAGAAAGCTCCATACTGTTTTCCATAGTGGCTGTACCAGTTTACATTCCCACCAAAGTGCATGAAGGTTCCCTTTTCTCCACATCCTCACTAACATTTGTTATTTGTTGTCTTTTGATAATAGCCATTATGACAGGGGTGAAGTGACATCACTTTGTAGTTTTGATTTCCACTTTCCTGATGTTTAGTGATATTGAGATGGCCTGTTGCCCATCTGTATGTCTTCTTCAGAAAAATGTCTGTTCAGATCCTCTGCCTGTATTTTAATCAGGTTCTTTGTTCTTTCAATGGTGAGTTGTATGAATTCTTTGTATATTTTGTATATGAACCCCTTATCAGATTTATCATTTGCAATATCTTCTCCCATTCAGTAGGCTGTCTTTTCATTTTGTTGATAATTTTCTTTGCTACGTAAGAGCTTTTTATTTTGATGTAGTCCCATTTGTTTATTTTTGCTTTTGATTCCCTTGCCTGAGGAGACATATCCAAAAAAATTATTGCTAAATCTGATGTCAAAGAGTGTACTGCCTATGCTTTTTTTTATGAGTTTTATGGTTTTAGGTGTTACATTTAAGTCTTTAATTCCATTTTGAATTTATTTTTGTATATGGTGTGACCAAGTCCACTTTGATTCTTTTGCATGTAGCTCTTCAGTTTTCCCAAAACCATTTACTGAAGAGGCCATCTTTTCCCCATTGTATATTCTTGCCTCCTTTGTTGTAAATTAATTGACCATATTAATGTGGGTTCATTTCTGGGCTCTCTATTGTGTTTCATCAATCTACATGTCTGTTTTTGTGCCAGTTCCATACTGTTTTGATTAATGTAGCTTTGTAGTATAGTTTGAAAACAGAAAGTGTGATACCTTCAGCTTTATTCTTCTTTCTCAAGATTGCTTTGGCTATTTGGGCTTTTTGTGGTTTCACACAAATTTTATGATTAATTTTCCTAGTTCTGTGAAAATGCCATTAGAATTTTTATAGGAATTGTATTCAATGTGTAGATTGTCTTAGGAAGTATGGTCATTGTAACAATATTAATTCTTCCAGTTCATGAACACAATGTATCCTTCCATTTGTTTATGTCACCTTCAATGTCTTTCATCAGTGTCTTATAGTTTTCCAAGTACAAGACTTTTACTTCCTTAGTTAGATTTATTCCTAGGTAATTTATTCTTTTTGATGAAATTGTAAATGGGATTGTTTTCAGAATTTCTCATTTTGATAGTTTGTTGTTAGTGTATATAAATGCATCAGACTTCTTTATATTAATTTTGTGTCCTACAACTTTACTGAATTCATTTATTAGTTCTGATAGTTTTTTAGTATCTTCTTCAGGAATTTCTGTATATACTCTCATGTCATCTACAAATTTGGATTCCTTTTTCTTACTTTTTCTTGTCTGATTGCTGTGGCTAGAACTTCTAATACTGTGTTGCATAAGAGTGGCAAGAGTGGGCACCCTTGTCTTGTTTCTAACCCTAGAGAAAATGCTTTCAGCTTTTCAACTTTGAATATAATGTTAGCTGTGGACCAGTCATATATGGCCTTTATTATGCTCAAGTATGTTCCCTCTATACTCACTTTGAGAGTTGAGAGTTTTTATCATAAATATATGTTGAATTTTGTCAAAAGCTTTTTCTGCATCTGTTGAGATGATCATGTGATTTTTATTTTTCAATCAGTTAATGTGTATTTTCAATCAGTTAATGTGTATCATGTTGACAGCTTTGTAGATATTGATCCATCTTTGCCTCCTGGGTGTAAATCTCACCTGATCATGGTGTATGATTCTTTTAATGTATTGTTTAATTTGGTTTACTAATATTTTAGTTGAGGGTTTTTTGTAATCTATGGTCATCAGTGATATTGGTCTGTAATTTTCCCTTTTTTGTATTGTCATTGCCTGGTTTTGGTATCAGGGTGATCCTGGCCTGGTAGAATTAGTTTGGAAGAGCTCCTTTCTCTTCAATTTTCTGGAAGAGTTTGAGAAGGATAGGTGTTAACTCTTCTTTAAATATTTGGTAGAATTCACCTGTGAAGCTGTCTGGTCCAGGATTTTGATTGTTAGGATTTTTTTTACTAATTCAGTGAGCTGCTCCAAGACCCACCTCCACCCACCGATGGTATGGCATTGGCCCCAGGATCCCCAAAGCCCTACAACCAGATGAGCTGGGACCCAGGCCCACACACCAGTGTGCCAGCTACAGTGCCAGGACACCTGGAACCTGCAACAAGCTGCCCCAGGAACTGATCCTGCTCACCAGTGGGCCGGCACTAGACCCAGGTCCACAGTCAGCCATGCTGGGGCCCAACCCCCAACCACCAGCAGCTGGTAGCCTCCAAACTAAGAAAGGCCTGCCAGTCAACTGGACTGGGGACCAGCCCAGCCGACCAGCACACCCACAGTAGTTGGCTCCACCATAACATAAGGACTCATGCAGTCTACATAGTGGCTAGAGCATATAGCTCTGGGACCACGGGGTAGTATGCTGCTGGGCCCCATAAGACATCTCCTAAATAAGGCCACTTCTCCAAGATCAGGAAATGAAACCAACCTACCTAATATATACAAATAAACACAGAGAATTAGGCAAAATGAGGCAGCAAAGGAATATGTTCCAAACGAAGGAACAAGATAAAGTCCCAGAAGAAGAACTAAACAAAGTGAAGATAAGCAATATACCCAAGATAATTCAAAGTAATGATTATAAAGATGCTCAATTAACTCAGGAGATGAATAGATGAACACAGTGAGAAGTTTAATAACTACTTATAAAGTTAGTAGGAGGGTTAAAAGACAAAAGTAGTAAAATCATCTGTATCCTCAACGAGTAGTTATAGGATACACAAAACAAAAAGATGTAAAATATGACGTCAAAAATAGTAATCATGGTGAGAGGGGAGTGAAAATGTATGGTTATCAAGTGCATTTGAAATTAAGAGATCACTAAAAAAGAGTGGACATATGTATATGTATAACTGATTCACTTTGCTGTACACCTGCAACTAGCACAACATTGTAAATCAACTATACTCCAATTTTAAAAATTAAAAGAAATTAAAAAGAAATTTAAAAAGAAATTAAGAGATCAGCAACTTAAAATAATTGTAGATATAGATATAGATATATAGTTTGCTATATATAAACCTCAGGGCAACCACAAACCAAAAATCTATAATAGATACACACACACACACAAAAGAGAAAGGAATTAAAACATAACACTAAAGGTATTCAACAAATCACAAGGGAAGATAGCAAAAGAAGATAGCAATCCCACTACTGGGCATATACCCTGAGAAAACCATAATTCAAAAAGAGTCATGTACCAAAATGTTCATTGCAGCTCTATTTACAATAGCCAGGACATGGAAGCAACCTAAGTGTCCATCATCAGATGAATGGATAAAGAAGATTGGCACATATATACAATGGAATATTACTCAGCCATAAAAAGAAATGAAATGGAGGTATTTGTAATGAGGTGGATGGAGTTAGAGTCTGTCATACAGAGTGAAGTAAGTCACAAAGAGAAAAACAAATACAGTATGCTAACACATATATATGGAATCTAAAGAAAAAAAAAAAAGTTCATGAAGAACCTAGTGGCAAGACGGCAATAAAGACACAGACCTACTAGAGAATGGACTTGAGGATATGGGGAGGGGGAACGGTGAGATGTGACAGGGTGAGAGAGTGGCATGGACATATATACACTACCAAATGTAAAACAGATAGCTAATGGGAAGCAGCCGCATAGCACAGGGAGATCAGCTCGGTGCTTTGTGACCACCTAGAGGGTTGGGATAGGGAGGGTGGGAGGGAGGGAGATGCAAGAGGGAAGAGATATGGGAACGTATGTATATGTATAACTGATTCACTTTGTTATAAAGCAGAAACTAACACACCATTGTAAAGCAATTATACTGCAATAAAGATGTTAAAAAAAAAATCAACTACAAAAACCAGAAAACAATTAACAAAATGGCAATAAGTACATACCTATCAGTAAAACTTCAAATGTAAATTAACCAAACGCTCCAATCAAAAGACACAGAGCGGCTAGACGGATTTTAAAAATAAGACTATATGCTGCCTACAAGAGACTCACTTCAAATCTAAACACACACACAGACTGAAAGTGAGGGGACTGAAAAAAGTATTCCATGCGAATGAAAACAAAAAGAAATTTGGGGTAGCTATACTCATATCAGACAAAATAGACTTTAAAACAAAGACTGTAACAAGAGACAAAGAGGATATTATACAATAATAAAGGAATCAATCCAAGAAAAAGATGTAACAATTTTATATATATATACATCCAACATAGGAGCACCTAAATACATAAAGCAAATATTAAAAAACACAAAGAAAAAAGCTGACAGTAACACAATAATAGTAGGTGACTTTAACACCCCACTTACATCAATGGACAGATCATCCAGACAGAAAATCAATAAGGAAACACTGACCTTAAATGACACATTAGACCAAATAAACTTAATAGATATATATAGAACATTCCATCCAAAAGCAGCACAATATACATTCTCTTCAAGTGCACAAGGAACATTTGCCAGGATAGATCACATGCTAGTATACAAACAAGCCTCAATAAATTTAAGAAGATGGAAATCATACCAAACATCTTTTCTGATGAAAAAGCTATGAGACTAGAAATCAGTTTTTAAGGAAAAAACTGCAAGAAACACAAACATGTGGAGGCTAAACAATATGCTACTAAACAACCAATGAGTCACTGAAGAAATCAAAGAGGAAATCAAAAAATACCTGGAGACAAATGAAAACGAAAACACAATGATCCAAAAGCAATGGGATGCAGCAAAAGCAGTTCTAAGAGGGAGGTTTATAGCAATAAAAGCCTAGATCAAGAAACAAGAAACAGCTCAAATAAGCAACCTAACACTACACCTAAAGGAAGTAGAAAAAGAAGAATGAAGCAAACCAAAGTTAGCAGAAGGACAGAAATTTTAAAGCTCAGAGCAGAAAAAAATGAAATTGAGACTAAAAGAAGTAATAGAAAAGATCAATAAAATTAAGAACTGGTTCTTTGAAAAACAAAATTGATAAACTTTTAGCCAGACTCCCCAAGAAAAAAAGGAGGACCCAAATCAATAAAATCAGAAATGAAAAAGGAGAAGTTAAAACTGTCACAGAAATACAAAGGACCATAAGAGATTACTATGAATAATTACATGCCAATAAAATGGACAACCTAGAAGAAATGGATAAATTTCTGGAAATGTACCATCTCCAAGACTGAATCAGGAAGAAATACAAAATACAAACAGACCAATTACCAGGAATGAAATTGAATCAATTAAAAAAAAAAAAAAAGAAAAAAAACAACATTGCATTTTTAAAATAACACAAAAGATGCCAGATTAAGACAAAGTGGTATTTCAATACTAGTTTAATTTTATTTCTTTAGTAAGTAATTTAGAACATTTTTTATGTTTATTGGTCTTTTATATTTTGGTGAACAGATTGCTAACATTCTGCCCACTATTAAGGTATGTTATTTTAACTGACTTGCAATATCTCCTCATATTCTATCATGTCATTACTTTTCTATGTATATTATACTTAATCATTCCCATTTCATCATTTTTACTGAAATTTGGTTTGCATGGTTTTACCATGTGTAAATTTTCATATTTTATGGTTAAATATCTCAATCCTCCTTTTTATGGTTTATAGAGTTTTGCTTTTCATGTTGGAAGGCATTGATACAAAATAATTAGATAAATATTCATCTTTTTTCTAAGGTTTTATGGATTTATTTTTATATTTAAAATACTAATTCATGTGAAAATTATTTTGCATAGGTTAAAGTAGATATTTAATTTTCACCCCCAAATCATGAGTTATTTGACCCAATATTTTTCAGTGAATTGCTTACCCTTTGCCCACTAATTGGAGATGCCACTTCTATCAATTATATAATTGTTATATATTTTGGGGTCTGATTCTGATTTTTCTGGCCTTTCCCTTTGATCAGCTACATAGGTAATTTTACTGACTACTAGAAAAGCCACCCTATATTGATTCTCTTTAAAAATTTTCCTGGGTTACCTGGCTTCTTATCTGGAATGAATTAGAAATTAGAAGTTCTTGATCAGAAATTGTAAAAAGATTAAAAAGTTACTGATGTCCAACCTACAGAATCCAAAAGGTAACTTCAATACTGGAATTTTTTTGAGTATTTGATTAAAAGAAAATAGATCAAAACAGATATAGTTGGGCCTATTATTTGGATAATCATACTGTAAGTACTTTTTAAAAAGTGCTTAGAGTGATTAAATAATGTAAAAATTATCCTGGGGAGATGGTTTGGAATTACCTATGAAGGGATATATGAAATACGGGAAACACTTTAGTAAAGCACTCTGCTACTACCACCTCTAAAATTAGGTAGATTACTGGCAGCTTTGAATAAAAGAAACTAAACAAATGTAATCAGACCCACCTTGAGAAAATCAATTGACTATGGAACTCAAAGTTTTGAGACTTTTTTAAAGTTGTAAAATTTTAATTGAAATCAAAGGGACAATATAAATATTCACTTAAAATACATCTTCTAGGGCTTCCCTGGTGGCGCAGTGGTTGAGAATCTGCCTGCCAATGCAGGGGACACGGGTTCGAGCCCTGGTCTGGGAAGATCCCACATGCCGCGGAGCAACTGGGCCCGTGAGCCACAACTACTGAGCCTGTGCGTCTGGAGCTTGTGCTCTGCAACAAGAGAGGCCGCGACAGTGAGAGGCCCGCGCACCGCGATGAAGAGTGGCCCCTGCTCACCGCAACTAGAGAAAGCCCTTGCGCAGAGGCGAAGACCCAACACAGCTATAAATAAATAAATAAATTTATTAAAAAAAAAAAATACATCTTCTAGCATATCCTGTTTGTTTGCTTTTTTAATATAAAACTTTTATAACAGAAGCAGCAATTTAAGTGATTGACTTGACAATGCAATGCTGGAAACAGTTCCCCAAGAGGTTCACATTGTCTACCAGAGAATACACTTTCACTTTGGATCTCCCAGAAAAAGCAGCTCCATAGTAAATGGCATTTGCTCATTAGAAATGATGTATTTCTCTTATCATCTGCTTCAGAAGTGGGAAAGATATTATTAAGTTTTGCCAAGGTTAGATACCATACTGTCAGAGTTGTTCCAGGAAAAGCAAAGAGACAAAGTGAATGCTCATTTTCAAGGGTACCTTATCTTGCAGCCACTTGAGAAATACAATACCTTCTGCCCCCCAATTTTTTCCCACCTGCTAACATTGTGAGACAGACAGATTGGTCAGCCAGCTTAGATTTCACAGGACAAGTCTGGAGTAAATAAGCCATTCTATTTAGCTTTGAAAAAAAATCTATTGGAAGTGACAGAGTGGTCGATGAATAGAGTTTATTTTGAAGTGTACTGCAGAAACTGGCCTTGGTACAGGACTTTTTTTAAAGGACATTCTTCCATTTTGTTGTTAGAATGGAGAAAATGGTGCAATTTTCCCATAACCACTTGATTCTTTTCCTCTGTTATGGAGATGGAATTTCGTAAGAAGGGAACTACACCAGTGTGAGTTAAAGCAAGGAAAGAAAAGGCAGCTGGTCCCTAGGAAAAAATGGTGCATTCTTTGCTCTTTCCCTGATGAAAGGAATCTATGGTTCCATTCCTGATTTAAGAAGCTGCCATTTACAAATGTGGCAAATGTATGCCTGAAGATTTAGCGCCTAGATTCCCACCCTAGGGAGAGATTTACATTTCACTGTTCACTTCAAGGACAGCAGTACTAATTCACCAAGACTCCAACTATATTCCTTTTCTTCAAGGGTAGAATGGTGACAATCAAACTAGCAGTAATATTTAAAACTTTATGTAATATTAGTATACACCAGGTCCCATTCTAAAAACTTTATATGTATTAACACATTTAATTCCCATAAAACCCTATAAGGCATGCAAGTGTTAGAGGTGCTGACCCTCCACGCAGTTGAAAATCTATGTGTAACTTTTGACTCCCCCCAAAACTTAACTACTTAGAGCCTACTGTTGACTAGAAGCCTTACCAATAACATAAACAGTTGATTAACACATATTTTATATATTTTTATATACTATATTCTATATTTATTTATATACAATAAAGACAGCTAGAGAAAAGAAAATATTATTAAAATCATAAGGAAGAGAAAATACATTTACAGTATATATGGTATTTACCAATACCATAAGCTTATATCCCCTGTTTACAAGATGAATTGTCTGTCTGTCAGTACCTACATAAATACTGATGGTTGTACAGCTCTGTGAATATACTGAAATTCACTGAACTGTACACTTAAATGTACATAAACTGTACACTTAGACAAATTTTATGGTATGTAAATTATATCTCAATAAAGCTTTTCTAAAAAAAAATTAGAAATCAGCACATTCATCCTAACTACTCTACAAGAGAAGGTAACACAGTGGTTCCTCCCCAGTCATGATGATGATATTCTTGAAAAATCTCATCAAAGATGAAATCAAAGGGGGAAAATTTTACATTTAATTGGAGTAAAGAAAGTTACAGGGAAGAAGTATGACTGTGATCCAAGGATCTACTTATTACTATTTTACATTCTCTACATTAATAAATTGGGAAACATGACAAAAAGGGAAAATGTGGTGCATGTGTGCATGAAAGAAAATATCAATGCCACTTCATATAGCCTGTTTTAAGAAGCATTAATAACAGGTACTTTATCATGAGTTTGTATTTACCACTTCCTTTTTCTTAGCAATATCCTTCACCCAATTTCTACATAAATTTCTAAATGTGTTTTGTGTTGCTTTAGATAATACGCAAATCAAAAGCATCTTTCCTGTGTGTGGTCCTTCCTCTAAATGTTCCAGCTCAAGTAGCCAGTTAGTGATCCGTAATTCTAAAAGTTTAAGAACAGAGATGCTTGAACAAAACCACCATAACACTGAAAGGATAGCCATATGACCAATAAAATGACTAAAAAGAGAATATACCAATCCCTTCTTAACAAATTCATTATGTCAAACTTTCATTGAAAGTTTCCTTTTTAGCATTTTGCCAACCACAGAATCATGGTTTCAAGGATGTGGAGAGCTCTGAGTCTTTCTTCATCTTACTTTTTCAAATGATCCACTGTTCTCCTTCTCTGATTTGTTGTATGAAACCAATACTTCCTGCATTGTCAGTAGTTTATCTCAGAGAACTTAAGTCAATGAGTTAACTCTTCAAGAACTTAAGTCAGTGAGTTGACTCTTCAAGAAGATTTTTATTTTAACCTTTGTTTGGCTAATTCAATCATATTTTACTGGAGAGAGAATTCCAAAGGAATCTGCCTCCCCAGAAAATTTAATATTAATCAGCTTTTTGTATATTGTGCCAACTCCTGTATCCCACTGGCATGTTCCTTAATAATTCCCTTACTTTCAGTTAGGTTTACACCTAAGGCATCCAAGTAAATGAGAAATTATCTTATATGATGTTTTTCCAGGGTTTTACTACCTACTTCAGGAAGTTGTTCTAGAATCAAAAATCTTTATGATTATTTTACAGTTAAATTAGTCCTAACTAAAGGAATTCCAAAGAAGACACTAAGGGGTTTTAAAAGACTGGATAGCTAAAGGTGAAGAACATAGCAGATGTTCACACAAATCACTAATATTTACACAGACAGAAGAAACTAGAATTCCATCATGAGGGAGCAAGACTAGAGTAGCACTTAGGAGCATAGACCTGGGATCTAGAATATCTCCAATTTGCTTCATGCTTGTGCTGCTAATGAGTTTTACCATCTTGGAGAAACTTCTTACCCTTGCTGTGCCTCAGTTTCTTCATCTGTAAAATGGACCTAAAAAGAGTACCTATACCATAAGATATTTGTGAACATTAAATGGGTAAATACATATAGAGCATTTAAAATGCTGTCTAATATAATTGTTGGATATTATTGTCTTGTAGTTCATTGATTCTCAATCCAGGAAGGAAGGCATATGTCCGAATCACTTGGCAAGGTGTGTATACATTCCACCTACCCTTTCCCACTCCAAGGACTGTACTATGTGATGGGGAGTCTCAAAGATTTTTAATCAGGGAAGCGACATGATATTTGCTCATTACAAACATCTCTGTAGGGGCACTATAGAGGGACAGAGGAAAGAAAAATCAGGACGTCCATTGCAGATGTTCACATAATGCTCTGAAAGAAAACTGTAGTGATAGGAATCGAAAAAGACATGATGGCTACAAGATATGTTTATCAAAGTAAAAATACAGAGCCTAGTCACCTGGTGAGTGCAGGATGCCACCCATGTTTTTGCTTCAGTGCCCAGAATGGATGGAGCTACCATGTCTATGAAGGAATTAGAAATAAAGAATATAAAGCACTTGTCTTCTTCATAACTAGTAAACCAGTAAATGTGTACTCAGCAGTACACATATTGGGAGTAGCTGCAAAACAGACTCAACAAAAGAGAATATTGCCTCTGTCTCTCTAAAGAAAATGTACATCTCTTCTTTACAGCACCCAAAATCTACCAGTTGCTCCTTTTCTCCAAGATCAGAGGTATCTGTCCTGTGCCTCTTATTAATATCAAAACCTTAGCATCAATACTTCTACTAGCAACAGACTCCTAAGGATATTGACATAGAGTATTTAAGTCATTCAGCTACTAATTAATGGCTCTGAGTTAATATTCTCAGCTGCTGTTTAAAACTGAAATTTAAGATACAGAGCATGATGGAGGATGACACTGAAAATATGTACTCAGCCTGACATCCAGACCCACTTTGTCCATGACAGCAGGCTTTGATGGAGAAGTCATCTTGCAACAAACCAAATGACCAGTCCTCTCCCAGTGTAAGGATAGTCTTTACGGGATGAGAGAGGAATCAAAGCAAAGTCAGCAAAGATGTGGGAAAAACTGGTCATTCCAGGGCTTGATTTGGGGAAAAGAGTCAAGAAACAATGTATTTCCACAGTTCACATGTCATCCCACAATGAACAAGATCAATTCATACAGCAGGTAACAAGATCTGAAATTCCAAATAAGTTCAGGGGGCACTGGGACCTAGAAATTGTACATGATTCTTGGAGAAAATTGATGTAATGTGCCACATCAAAGGAAGAGCCAACAATGTTTTTATTTTAATGATAGAACTGAATTCTGAAATTAAGCACAGCAGGTAGGAAATGGATCTAGCACAGATGTCAAAAGCTATCACTGGCTTTTTGTGATAAAATGCTTTTTTTCCCCTTAAGCCCACGCCAGTGGTCTATGGAGGTCACTGATGTTGAGCATGAAAAAATAAAATAAAATAAACATCACAAGTGTGAGTGTTTTTCTCAGGAAAATTTGAAAAGTTACTGATATTCAAAGATTCTTTTATTTTAGCAAATCTTTCATTGTCAAATAGTAATAGCAGAGGTACCATATTTTCCAATGATCACATTTTACTGCATCATAGGCAGCATATAAAAAATAAGGAGTTGAAATAAGCACCAGCTAAAACAAAACAAATAAATGACACCAGAATTCTACCCAGCATCTGACAGCAGGCAAAATTTGAATGGCCAAGAGTACAGCCCTGGCTTTGTGCTAATTCTTGTTTTCACACAATTTAAATAATCTTTCTTCTGATATGTAAATTTTTTCTAGAGAAATGGCTTTTCTCTCCCATTTTCCAGCTTTCTACATAAGAAGGGTTAGAACAATTTAGTAGCTGATTTTTTAAACTGATTTCTTATGGAATTCTTTGCTCATCTTAGTCATCACAATCCATATTGAACACAGAATGGCAAATTTTTCTGTAATTTGTCATTATTTCAAAAGAGAAAATCAGCAAAGTAGAAGTTTTGTCTTTTAATCAAAATGATTTTCAGTCACAGAAAATCCATGTGTCCTTTCCCTTTTTAATAAACACACTTGATTTTTGTTACTAGTGAAAGCATTTACCTATGTGGTAAAGGACACCAGTAAGCCCTTTTGCACCCAAATCTTCCAAATCATCAGTAAAACACTAAGCCATTTCACAATTAGACATTGTGTATTTTAAGTCCTTAAATGGGCTTCTTCTTTCAATGTAATCTGTTAAATATAAATAACTCTGGGAAAGGCAGTATATTAAGGTAATTATTTTTTCATACTTTTATATAAGTCATTGAAACTGCTCTTTGGAATAAATCTTATATAGAAACTCAAGGAAACCATAAGCAAAACAAAAAGACAACCTAGGGAATGGGAGAAAATATTTACAAATGATGAGACCACCAAGGGCTTAATTTTCAAAATACACTAACAGCTCATACAACTTGACAACAAAACAAACAAACAACCCAATCAAAAAATGGATAGAAGACCTAAAGAGACATTTCTCCAAAGAAGACTTACAGCTGGCTGATAGGCACATAAAAAAATGCTCAACATCGCTAATTATTAGAGAAATGCAAATCAAAACTACAATGAGGTACCATCTCACGCCATCAGAAGGTCAGAAGGACCATCGTTAAAAAGTCTACAAATAACAAATGCTGGAGAGGGTGTGGCGAAAAGGGAACTCTCCTACAATGTTGGTGGGAATGTAAGTTGGTGAAGCCACTGTGGAAAACATTATGGAGGTTCCTCAGAAAACTGAAAATAGGATTACCATATGATCCAGCTATCCCACTCCTGGGCATATATCCAGAAAGAACACTAATTCAAAAAGATACATGAACCCCTATGTTCATAGCAGCACTATTCACAATAGCCAAGACATGGAAACAACCTAAATGCCCATTGAGAGATGAATGGGTAAAGAAGATGTGGTACATATATACAATGGAATACTACTCAGCCATAATAAAGAATGAAATAATGCCATTTGCAGCAACATGGATGCAACTAGAGATTATCTTACTAAGTGAAGGAAGTCAGAAAGAGAAAGACAAATACCATATGATATCACTTATATGTAGAATCTAAAATATGACACAAATGAACCTATCTAAGAAATAGAAACAGAATCAGGGACATAGAGAACAGACTGGTAGTTGCTAAGGGGGAGGGGGTTGGAGGAGGGATAGAGTGACAGATTGGTGTTAGCAGATGCAAACTGGTATATATAGAATGGATAAACAACAAGGTCCTACTGTATAGCACAGGGAACTATATTCAATATCCTATGATAAACCATAATGGAAAAGAATGTGAAAAAGAATGTGTATATATGTATAACTGAGTCACTCTGCTGTAGAACAGTAATTAATACAACACTGTAATTCAACTATACGTCAATAAAAGAATAAAAATAAAAAAGAAACTCAGTGTATAAATAAGGTGATGCAAATGGGATTAGAACATTGTCCTTATTTCTTTCCTCAAATCCACATGTCCCCTGAGGCACCTCTATGAAATCTCAATGATTCCTGACAGCAAATTTGAAAACTCCTAAGTTAGAGAAGTAGACAGGAAAAAGATCACAATGTAAGGAGGATGGTTTCTTTTTGTAGTTATGTATGCACGTGATCCCATCATTAGTGACTTCATTCAACAATATATAGAGCTTCTTTATGGTCCAGATATTATGCCAAGTCATGGAAATACAATGATAAAAGACATTTTCTGTTCCCAGGAACTTATAGAACAAAATAGAGAATTCAGACACAGCCCCAGAGATGTATGGTCAATTGATTTTTGACAAAAGTACAAAGAAAATACAGTGAAAAAAAGATTGTCCCTCTAATAAGTGTTGCTAGAATAACTGAATATCTATATGGAAAAAAAGAACTTTGATGGATACCAAAAACTAACTCAAAATGGATCATAAATTTAAATGTAAAACCTAAAATTATAAAGCTTCTAGAAGAAACCAGAAC
The DNA here is from genome assembly GCF_965194825.1 of Balaenoptera physalus. Lineage (NCBI taxonomy): Eukaryota > Metazoa > Chordata > Mammalia > Artiodactyla > Balaenopteridae > Balaenoptera > Balaenoptera physalus. The sequence goes on along the minus strand of NC_138891.1, from coordinate 111,926,129 downwards.
ATTTTTTTAATCTTCAGTTAGGTAAAGAGTTTTAAACATAATATTAAAAGCACCTTTCATTAAAAAATGATTAACTGGACTTAGACAATTCAGAACTTCAGAACTCCTGCTCTTTGAAAAATACTGTTAAGAGAATAAAATACAAGTTGCAGCCTGGTTGAAATATTTGCAAATCATATATAGATAAAGGATGTATATCCAGAACATATAAACGATTCTCAAAAGTCAATAATAACAAAACAAATAAAACAAAAATTGGGCAAAATACTTTAATAGACACTTCATCAAAATGTAAGAATAGTAACTAAGCGGATTTAAAAGCAGCTCAATGTGTTTAGTCATTAGACATTTAATATAAATTAAAATCTTAATGAGATACCTCTACACACCTACTCAAATGTCTAAAATTAAAAAGACTGACCGTAATTAGAGTAGTTGAAAATGTGGAGCAATGGAAAATCTCACACTCTGCTGGTGGGAATGAAAAATGTTAAAACCACTTTCAAAAACAATTTGGCAATTTTATTTCTTAAAAAAGTTAAATATATACTACCTTATTATCCAGTCATTCAAATCTTAGACATTCATCCAAAAAAAATGAAAACATATGGCATAAAGTCTCAATTATGCAAGATTAATAAGTTTTAGAGATCAGCTGTACAATATTGTCCCTATAGCTGTCAATATTTTATTGTACACAAAAATTTGTTAAGAGGGTACATATCACATTAAGCATTCATACCACAACTATATATATATATATAGTTCATACTTTATTAGCTGCTTTATTTTTAATGGCTAATATTTATAAACAACTATCAGGTAAATGGCTACATAAACTATGGTATTCCATACAATAAAATATTACTTTGAAATGCAAAGAAGTAAACTATTAATTCACATAATATTATCAGTGAATCTCAAGATAATTAGGCTGAATGAAAGAAGCCAGAAAAATAAATAACATACTATATGATCCCATTACTATAAATTTCTATAAAATGAAACCTAAAGTGAAAGAAAGCTGATCAAGGGCTGCCTGGGGTAGAGGGAAAAGTGCAGAAGAGAGGGTACAAAAGGGACACAGGGACTTCTTTTTGGGGTGATGGATATGTTCATAATCTTGATTGAGGCGATGGATTCATGGGTGTATACATATGTCAAACTTAGCACCATATGCTTTTCAAATGTGTGCATTTTGTTGTATGTCTATTATACCTCAATAAAGCTGTTAGAAACAAATTTTGAATGTATCAAAAATGTGAATCAAAAAATACAAAATACATTCCCACCAACAGTGCAAGAGGGTTCCCTTTTCTCCACACTCTCTCCAGCATTTATTGTTTCTAGATTTTTTGATGATGGCCATTCTGACCGGCGTGAGATCATATCTCATTGTAGTTTTGATTTGCATTTCTCTAATGATTAATGATGTTGAGCATTCTTTCATGTGTTTGTTAGCAATCAATCTGTATATCTTCTTTGGAGAAAAGTCTATTTAGGTCTTCTGCCCATTTTTGGATTGGGTTGTTTGTTTTTTTGTTATTGAGCTGCATGAGCTGCTTGTAAATCTTGGAGATTAATCCTTTCTCAGTTGCTTCATGTGCAAATATTTTCTCCCATTCTGAGGGTTGTCTTTTGGTCTTGTTTATGGTTTCCTTTGCTGTGCAAAAGCTTTTAAGTTTCATTAGGTCCCATTTGTTTATTTTTGTTTTTATTTCCATTTCTCTAGGAGCTGGGTCAGAAAGGATCTTGCTGTGATTTATGTCATAGAGTGTTCTGCCTATGTTTTCCTCTAAGAGTTTGATAGTGTCTGGCCTTACATTTAGGTCTTTAATCCATTTTGAGTTTATTTTTGTGTATGGTGTTAGGGAGTGCTCTAATTTCATACTTTTACATGTACCTGTCCAGTTTTCCCAGCACCACTTATTGAAGAGGCTGTCTTGATACAGCCACTATGGATAACAGTATGGAGGTTCCTTAAAAAACTAAAAATAGAACTACCATACGACCCAGCAATCCCACTACTGGGCACATACCCTGAGAAAACCATAATTCAAAAAGAGTCATGTACCAAAATGTTCATTGCAGCTCTATTTACAATAGCCAGGACATGGAAGCAACCTAAGTGTCCATCATCGGATGAATGGATAAAGAAGATGTGGCACATATATACAATGGAATATTACTCAGCCATAAAAAGAAACGAAATGGAGGTATTTGTAGTGAGGTGGATGGAGTTACAGTCTGTCATACAGAGTGAAGTAAGTCAGAAAGAGAAAAACAAATACAGTATGCTAACACATATATATGGAATCTAAGAAAAAAAAAAAAAAAGGTCATGAAGAACCTAGTGGAAAGACAGGAATAAAGACACAGACCTACTAGAGAATGGACTTGAGGATATGGGGAGGGGGAAGGGTAAGATGTGACAAAGAGAGAGAGTGGCATGGACATATATACACTACCAAACGTAAAATAGATAGCTAGTGGGAAGCAACCACATAGCACAGGGAGATCAGCTCTGTGCTTTGTGACCACCTAGAGGTGTGGGATAGGGAGGGTGGGAGGGAGGGAGATGCAAGAGGGAAGAGATAATGGGAACATATGTATATGTATAACTGATTCACTTTGTTATAAAGCAGAAACTAACACACCATTGTAAAGCAATTATACTCCAATAAAGATGTTAAAAATATATATAAAATATAAAGAAGAAAATTTAAAAGAAAACAAAAAAAGAATTATATATTATGCAGATAAGTTTTGAGTATCATGTGACTACATAGAGGTGACATGCACCCATTCTTGTGGGGTCATGGAAGCCTATTTTAGCCAGGCCAGGCATGGACAGTCCAGGCTGAGAAAGTACATGTGCTCATAGAGTAGAGGCTCCAATTGAATTAATAGAGCAATGCTAGCCAACATATGACAAAGAAGCATCAGCGATCAAAACCTAAGTGTTATCCTGCCCATCATGCTTCTCTGACATTGTGAAACCCAATTTCTAGGACACCTAGTTGCCAGTGAGGCAAAAATATAACCTCTGGTCATTGATAAAACATAACTCAGCTCAACAGAAAAGAGGAAATGTTCATGGCGTGTTTAGACACAAATTCTACTGACAAAAACTATTTAACCCCACCATCACATTTGCTTTTGCACTATTTTTATATTAGACCTCTTTTGAAGAGGGAAAAAGGAGGGGTGTGGGGTAGAAAATACCTGAACCAGGTTGAGCTTTCTAACGGAGGCCATTAGGGTGCCGGGACACCAGAAAGTGCTCCCAACATTGGGTGCACAGAAATTCCACATAGAGGCTCCCGTTTGGTGTTTGTCAGTCTTCTCTGGATAGAGAAGCTTGCAAATAATAGAGTAAGCAAAGAAGATTGTTGAGATCACAGATTGCCAACCTTTTTATTTTTCTAATTTCATATATCTATCAGTTAAAAATTGATCACACCCCCAAAAATCAATTTTGTTTTTTTATAAATCACATAAATGCAATACTGTCAGAATATATTATATTATTATAAAACAAATACAGAGATGTCAATGAACAATCATAAAATGTAGAGATAGATAGATAGATAAATAGATAGAAACTATATAAAGCTAGGTAGCAATATAAGTATATAAGTTCTGATCTTTTCTTCTGGGGTCAGCCTCTCTGTGGCAAACATGCCTCACTTTGGACGACTTGGCTCTAGATTAGTTTATGTCAAAGTGAGATCACCTGAGTTAACCAGAAACACCAGAAGTACTTATTTTTAAATGCTGATTGAGTCCTCACCCCTGGACTTCAGAAATAATATTTTATTCCTGCATTTAAAACTGAAACCATATCCAATTCATGTGATTTTTATTAATAAATAAATTAAGAGCGGAAGTGAGGTGGGGTAGGGAATCTTTATTCAAGATTCCGAATGCAGCTTGAACTCTCTTTTTAGAAGCTGTGATAGCAACAAAAAAGAGCCTCCTGGGAACACAGATGATCAGGTGAGAACATATCTTCTTAGAGAAAGTTAACTGACTCCCCAAAATGTCAAATTTGGATTACTAGGAGTTGAGTAGAAGCAGGTGGGTCTTATCAAATGTGAAACCCATGTAAAATACAGGAAGGCAGTTTCCAAAGTCATAATGAGTTTCACTGTTACTGCCCACAAATCCTTGTACATATAAAAACACCGGTTGCTAACTCTTTAGAAGAGCAAATATTTGCAAGGCAAGGCTTATGCAAACTAGAAACTAATTACCAGTGTTTGTTTCCAGCCAATTTTTGCAAATTAAAATTCTAGCTCAGCCAAGAGAGTGTCTTTTAAAATAAGCTGGATTATCAATATTTATAAGTGATTAATCATTAGAAATGATATTACATACTTAAACTGTGGCCTAACTTTTCTCCCATGTACAAAATGTATAATCTTCATGAGATAGTCTAGCCAAATAGCCACAAATGTCCTTAACTCTATAAATATCCCTAACTCTAATAAATCAACATGTATTTAAATATTTTACACGTGCCCAAAACTTAAAATATGGGTTCTCCTATTTAGTCTGTATCACCAGGGCAATTTTCATCAATTGTAGCCATAATCATTATCACTTATTACCACTAGAATAATGTATAATCCCTAACTTTGTGTTTTCAACACATGTGCTTGGCAGTACAGTAAGTCCCCTACATACGAATGAGTTCCATTCCAAGAGCACGTTCATACGTCCCATTTGTTCATTAAGTCCAACAACGTTAGCCCAGGTACCCAACTAACACAATCGGCTATATAGTACTGAACTGTAATAGGTTTATAACGCTTTTAACACAAATAATACATAAAAAACAAACACAAAAAACAAAGAAAACATTTTTAATCTTACAGTGCAGTACCTTGAAAAGCACAGTAGTACAGTACAACAGCTGGCATACAGGGGCTGGCATCGAGCGAACAGGCAAGAAGAGTTACTGACTGGATGAGGGAGAGGAGGTGGGAGATGGTAGAGCTGAAAGATCGTCAGCAATAGGAGACGGAGGGCCAGATGCAATTTCACTCATGCCAGATGCTGATGGAACGCACGTTTGCATCTTTGAAAGTTCACAACTTGAAGGTTCGTATGGAGGGAATTACTGATATAGTTGAAGATAAATTCCACGGCAATACAGTTGGAGATAATTCCATGCTCTCTTATGAAATGGAGTTTACAGAAGAAGTGAGAAAAGGTAAAGGAAAGGGGAAAGTATAGGAGATGTTAAACATATAATTAATTATCCATTTAATTTATTAAGTGCCCTGGTTTGCATTTAAGGAAGAAAAACAGAATTTATTGATTGTCATCATTATGCCTAATGCTATCAAACTAGTTCACATTTTCTAATTTAGTCTTTAAAACAATACATGATAGAAAACAAAAAAGGATGGAGAGGTAGGGGGAGGGGAGGTCTGCAGCTTGTCCAAGGTCACAAAGATGCCCTCTGGGCCAGTGTTCAAAATCCTTATCTTTTGATTTAAAAACCAGTGATTTTTCCCTCTCTCCTTTTTGCTGTTATATAAATTTTCAGCTTTAACTCATTTCCTTATACCACATTTCATCTTATCAACGTCCAACCCTAAAATTTCAAAAATGTTTCTTCTGGTTTAAAGGAATTAATTAGAACCTGTTAGGGAGTCTAAGAAAACATAAGAATGCTATATGCAAATAATGAAATCTGAAGAATGTATTTCAACCTTCAAGAAAAACCAGACTGCATTCTGCAATAAAGGTTGTTCAACATTAAGAAGTAAAAGCTATTTAAAAAGTTTAATGCAGACCACAGTAGAAAAGATGCCCATTGCCAAGTCCTTCATGGCTCACCATAAATGTGAACGGCGTAGTGCTATCCATTTTAAAATCAATCAAGGTGATGCAATGCTTAAAATGCAATTGATTTTGGCTAATTTGCAAGTAGAAAGGTTTAGAAGTTGAAAAATTTCTTTTCCACTTTAGCTGGTTCAACAGCCTAGTCAATGAGTTGCCTAATTATTAGTCTTATTTATTTATTTATTTACTTTAGATAATTCCTGAGTGAGACTTTTGATTTATTTTCAACTTTCCTTGTGGAGATGAAAGAGACCACAAACCCAAATTAAAACAACAAAAAACAAACAAAAAAAACACTCATTAGGGTGAGCAAAATGAAGAAAAACCTCAAATGCAAGAATTACAATTTCCCAGCTGTGTGTTTGGAATATTTAAAAACTGAAAACAATTAAAGAGACTCCATTTCAGCCTCCTATTAGTGATTAGGCTGAAAAACAATGAGAAGAAATAGGAAGAAAATCACTGCAAATTCCATTAGGGACAGATTAGAAAGATGTTAAATTACTCTTTCTATCTGCCTTCTCTGGTCAGTCAGTCTGAAGAGCTTACCACCTTTCCAAGGAATCAGCATGTCACCTCAGTGTCCTTTTAAATAGCATTCATAACCTTTAGAAATAGCTTTTATAAACCCCTCATTGTATTTGAATGATATGATAAGGAGCCTGCACGCCCCAAGCATTTGGGATCCCTTTTGTGCATTTCTCCAAAATGACCCCTGCAAGAGGAAAGGCAGAAACATTCTAAAATCTGACAAAAATAATCAACCGGGATAAATATTTCCATACATCCAACCAAAGTGTGTTGCATCCTACATATACACACCTGTGTGTGCAGATGAGAGTAATATACAGTTATATAGATAAGACTATATGCATACATGCACACTGATAAACATTTGCAGATTCAAATAGTTGCACCAGTTAGGAAAGTGAAAACTCAGTACAACTTTTTCGGAGGAATAAATAGTTCAAAATATCTGCTGTTTTCCCAAATACCTAATTAATCGGGTACCTTTTTTCCCTAAATTGCACATTATGCAAAGTAATTGCCCTACATTCATCTGATAAAATTATTGGTTTACCTGAATACAGTTCATTTAAAATCTGCTTGTGGTAGATGAGTTTGCACCTTACTTTTCAATGTAATGAGGTTTTACTGAATATTCACACAATTATTAAAATATATCTGTATAATTATACTTAGTGCTATTATAGCTAAAGTTATAGCAGCACTTAAATGTTTTTTCTTATAGAAATTTAAAAACCTGGTGAATTGTTCATAATTTCCGTGCTGAAAAACAGTCTGTCAAGCAGAAATAGCAACACAATGCAAGCCATTTTGTGACTCAGTTCTTGATTGCAGACAGCTGAGATTCAATAGCTGAAGAGGGAATTAAGGACACCATCCAGACGTCTGTAATAATTCCTCTATTTTTTCCCCCCTAGCTTGAATGCTGCATCAGTGTGTCTGCCTATTTCTTGTCTCTATAATTATAAACAGGACAACAGCATTGATACATATCTTGATCATAAAAAATTGACCCATTCCCTAAAAGACTAAGGAACATACCAGCAAAGTTATCTGGTCTAGAAACTTTATTTATTATAATTCTCAGGACCCTGGTTCTGACACTTACAAATGACCCACTGAAGCTACTGCAGCTGATCATGATAACCTCAAAGTTATCTTGGCGACATGGATCACCCTCAGTGTGAGGGGAGATGGAAGGAATATCAGACTCAAAGGAACCTTCTCCATAGCCTGGATTTGTCTGAGATTAACATTGCTTACAAATAAATGCGCACTAACACACATATGCATGTATATCTATTCATAAATGTATGTAGATGCAATTCTTTGAAATGAATCAAGTAACTGTACCTTAATATAGTGGTCCATTTCTGCAGCACTAAGCCATGTTTCTGAAAGGTAAAGAATAAATGGCACAGTCTGCAATATAGCTGAATTCATAGTAAACTAAGGAGCTACAGGATTATCCTGGGTCTTAAAACAATTCACTTTCACCCAGATAAGCACCTCAAAATACCACACACCTGCCAGCACATGAAGGCACACTGCCAACACTCCAGTTTTGCTCACAGCACTCACCCTGCCATGCTAAATCATAATCAGTTTTCATTCTGATCAACACTGCACAATATTGATTTGTGACTCTTAACTCAGGGCACTGAAGCTGGAGTCTGATTAGGTCATTTTAGCATTCCAGCCAAGGTATTTATTTCTTTGTCCATCTGGCTTTCAATGCCTAGAGCAATCTCCTGCTCAGGGGATCCCAACCCCATTCTAAGTCCCTGACTCTGGGAGGAAACACAGGTAACAGGTATTTCATGTTATTTTCAGGTTCAACCGCAAACAAAAATTCTGAGGCTTCTATGAGATCCTCCTAGCTCCTCTAGTGGTATGTCTTCTTCCACTTTGTCCCATGTCTTTGTTTTCTTCACTAACTATTCCCAAGCTATCACTGAGTACATTAGTAGAATTTGAATTCCCTACCCTTAAGCCAAATCCTATTACCTAACCTGTGTAGGGCACACAGAAGCATGCAATCATAGACTCATATCTGCAGAAGTTATACTGATTAGCTCATGTGCAAAACCTAGATACAGAAGGATTACTGAATAATTCTAGCTTTTCGTCCAATCACCTCATGCCATTTCGTCATTTCCCAATGGCTCCAACCCTGCCCAACTGCAGATGTGGAAGAATTTCCATCAACATCAGCCATAGTTAATCGAATACCTGGCAGGGAATTAGAAGTCCATCCCCAATAGTAGGCAGAGTTTGAACATACTTTAATACTTGGACAATTTAGTGTATGGACTAGATGAATTTCTAGACCCTCTAAGCATTCAGTTGGAATAGAACTTAGCTAAGCTTTGTTCTTCTCACACTTAGGCATTAGATTAGGGCATCTATTGACCCAGATAAAAACACCCACTGTGAATCTCATGATGTCTCATAATCCCAACAAGTTGACTTATAGTGTATCAATATCAAAAAACGATCCCACTGGACAGGGTACAACTTTACCTCCATAGACAGGTCAGTGTCTCTAATCATAGCACTTCCTGACTTTATTATAAAGTCTGTTTACCGATATTCCACCACTACTTGTGACCAAAGCCACATGGGCCATTCATTCTCTATTCAAGGGTCAGAGATACAGCAAACAAACAAAGCAGAACACATTTCTGCCCTCAGGGAGTTGCACACATATGGAGAAGGAAGAAAATAAATATATAAGGTCATGTGGTGATGAATGTTATGAAGAAATACAAAGTTGGATAAGGAAAGAGGACATGGGCACACTATTTTAATTTACTCCCTGGGGATGTAACATCTGAGCTCAGGCTTGAGTGAAATGAGGGATGCAAATATCTGGAAAGTTGTTCCAGAATGAGAAGTCTGCAAGAGCAAAGGCCCAGAGATATTTGGGCCACGTGGGAGCAGCGCTATCAGAAATGACTCTCATTTCTGGGTCATTTAGGACCATGTTCTACTTAGACAAATTCCAAACAACTGGTTTAAACAATATTTCCTAGAAAACCTTTTTTAAAAATTATATTTCCTTCTTTACCAATGTCATGCTCTCAGTTTAGTTCTTCATAGCATCTTGCCCAGCTCCATTTCAGGGGTTCACAAATGGACTCCAAAAGCCCCCCCAGTGTCTCTTCAATCCAGTCCATCCTATTGCTGCCAAAATTATCTTAGAAAAACAAAGATGGTGGCATGGCACTCTCCTTCCAGAACTCCATGTGATTTCTGAGTCTGGACTTTGAAACCCTCCACAATTTGGCACTTGCCTCCCTTTGCTGGTTAACTTAGCAAAGTGTATTTTACTATGTCAATTGCCGTAGCTGTGACTATATTTCCAAGAATCCCCATCTCTGTATGCTTCCAAGTTAAAGTTTGCCACAAGAGAAATCTGTGCATGATTTGAATGGCAGTCATTCCTCTCCAAAGATTATTGCAGTAGGATATGGGAAGAAACAGACACAGTAATGCTGGGAAGTTCTAGCTTGTTCTTGATCTCCCTGTTCCACAGTAGTTCTTCCCAACAACCAGTTCTGCTGATGGAACCTCAGACCCTTCGCCGCATGCAGAGGCAAAAGACTTCAGCAGCTCTCCTCCCCTTTCCCACTCTATCAACTTGAGGGACCAGCCTTCCCAGATTCTCTGCAAGTTCCAATTTGTCCTCTCGCATTAATGCTTCAGAAGTCCTGGATCTGACTTTTTTCTGATTTTCTACAACTCCTTTTTACAGACCCTTACTTCCCCAGTGTCTCAGATTATGTAAGGTCTTATTCCTATTATTCCTATAATAAATCCTTTATTACACAAAACTCATAGTGAGTCTGCCTCCTTTATTGAACTGGGAACTCACTTCCTCTCTCTCTCTCTTTCTCTCCCTCTCTCCCCCTCCCACACACACACATTTACTTACCAAGCATTTTATGTATACCTTTATTAAATAAATAATAATAAATGTAATAAATAATAAATAAAATAAACAATAAATAAAATATTCCACTGTAATTGAGGACGGAATGACTTTATTAACTTTTGACTCTTTTTTTCCTTCTGAAAGTGTGGAAATTGGGGGACATGAAAAGAATGCAATTCCAACGCCACTTGCCTACTGTGCAAATATAGTCTGTTCTGCTCCCATATGTATGTTTCTCTAACATCAATTACCTAATACATAATCAGGACTTAGGAAAAAATGGAAGTTTACATGCAGCTTTTTCTGGGAAAAGGGAACCAGAATAGCCAGAGTAGAATTAGAACTTTCATCAGGAAAGGAAAATGCCCTCAGTTCAGCTGCTACACTGGTAAAAGCCCTTTTAGCTCTACTTTAAGAAAAGAAAAAATAAGTACCTGCATGCGGGGCTCTTTCCCCAGAGAGGCATCCTGCCAGCTTTGCACAGCTCTCAGCTCCTGGCATGTTTCACTTCTTCCCATGACCCCTAAATGGCAGCCCCACTGGCTCAGAGCTTATGCTGGTCTGCATCATCTCAGTGCCCACAAGCCAGCATTTCCAATGTATTGTTCTGGTCGTTTTTAAAAAAGTTATCCCCTGAGGCCAACTCTGAGCTGCCTGCCTCTGCTCTTTGTGTTATATTCCCAGATACCAATTAATATTTTAGTTAATGCTCTAGTTAAAAAGTTACATCAGTTTTGCATCTCTGCCCAAATCTATTTTTTCTAATAAGTTGTTATTTTCAGAACAAAAATTATCCAAGAACATGTATGCTGGGTATGGCAGAAATACCCATATATGCTGTATAAATTGTATATGCAATTATCTCTGTATATGTCTCTTGCACATACTAATACTGACATGTGCTAAACTGTTTAATGAATTTGTATGTATATTCATGTGTATTATATGTAGTACATATGTTCATGTATATCTTGTGTATTGATTTCAATACTTTTGATGTTTGAGAATCTTTGGTTCAATTTATGGAAACAATATTAAGTTAAAGTGACAAAATTCATGATTTCTTAGAGTGTACAGTTTGTAAAAAAAAAAAAAAAGAGAGATGATTAAAAATCAAATACAATTTTGTTTGTATGCTAGTGGAAGCTCAAGATTGCTTGGAAAGCTGCTATTAGGGAGCCTAACTTGGTCTAATGTTCAGGAAGATTCTCCTGAAGAAAGTGGTGCTCACCATAGATCTGAAAGATGAAGAGGTCTTAAGAAGAATGGGGTGGTGGTAAAAGATAAACAATATATGTGATGGTGGTGAGATAAGAGAAAACATGAAAAAAATCTGAGCACTGAAAGAAATCAGAATTTGAAGCACTAAGTTTGAGGGGAAACATTCCCAGAGATAGGGTGAGAAGACATGAACAGGGTAAAGGCCCTAAACAGTCTTACCAGCCACCCATGCCGGAGGGCTCTTAAGGATGAGATTATCTGAATCAGATTTGTGTTTCAAAAAGATCATTCTAGCTTCACAGTAGGTGAATCACAGATACAGATACAAAATACTATAGCAAATGAGACAGTTAGGAAGCTACTGAAGGAATTAAAAAAAAAAATACAATACCCTAATCTAGAGCAGTAGTAATGGGGGTAGCAAAAAAAGGTGACCTTTTGATGGTAGAATGAATAGGCCTTGTCAATTAATTGTTGTTAGTCGGTAAGGAGTTAAAGCCAACAGGGAATCAAGTATCCTTAGTATTTTTGTCAAAGTAATTGGAAAGATGAAGTAATTTAATAAAATGGGAAATAACAGAAAAGGAATAAATAGATGGTGAAAGGAAAAGATGATTTCAAGTCCCAGGTATGCTCTGTAAGAAGATCAAAAGGAGATTTGGCCTGCAAGTATATATTTGGGTATCACTAGTGCAGTGATGGTATTTGAATCTTAAGAGTAGATGCAATTCCCCTGAATGGAGTGAGAAAAGAAGAAACCCTAAACTGAGATTCCAATAATTAGGATGTAACTTTAGGGAAAAGAGACTGCAAACAAGATGGAGAGGTAGGAAAACCAGAAGAGTGTGGCACCGTGAAAGCTGAGTGAAGTGTTTCAAAAGGGAAAGTTGATCATGTGGTCAAGAAAACTATGAATATACAGAATCCATCGTGTGCAGTTTCATTGTCTACATTAGCACATTGGTGATTTTAATGAGATCACTTTCAGTGGAGGGTTGTGGTAGAAGCCACAATGTGGTGGCTAAGGATTGAGCAGGAAGCCAAAACTTGCCACAGGGATGGATGGCAACAGTACAAGGGGGGCTTAGAATATGGGGAAGATTTTAAAGACAATTATATGTTTGTGTGTGCATATGCCTATGTTTGCTTTGCTGCCACATGACATTTCTTCTTAAAGGAGCAATATTAAATTAGTGGGACTTCAACCCTTCTCTCCCAAGTTCCTTTTACTTCTGTGGTCCCAGATCTCAACAGCCTCCGAAACCATTTTCTCTGCTCCAGTGTTGCTTGGATTTGCACAATGGCTACTGCTTCCATGCCTATCTTCTAATTTGCCTCTTGTCCCATTGGGGTTGCCACTCCTACGATACCACCAAAAATTCTTGATACTTTATGTTATCTCTTTTCTGCCTTCTCTACTGCTAGCAGGAATACCATAAGGAAAAATCTTTTAGTGTCTGCCCCCACCCCAAATAAAGATAGGTTCCAAGTTTGTTATAGAACCTTCTATTCTGGAACTTGAAACATTTGATTTGTATTACCAAGCGTTACATTTAAAATCACTGGTTCATAGAAAACATGAACCTGAATTCCATCACATGATTTCAGCATCTCAACATTCTTCTATCTCAGGCTGCTTTTTGTTGCTCTATAGGGAAACCTACCCCATCAAACCCACCCTAACTTAGGGGAACCATTCACCTCATCCTCATCACTTGGTCTCTAAATCCTCTTAACTCTTGCCCCCATAATACCTAGTGGGTTTGGTGGTACCTGCGTGCCCAAGGAAGGCATGGAAATTAGGTATCATTATTCCTGACTAATCACTGCTCATTCCTGCCCTAACAAGATGAAAGACATGTTGTTGATATTCTCCCCCAAGTTTAACTGCCCTTGAACCTTGAAATCCGCTTTAAAGAAAACCAGTAGTAAACATCACTTGAAAAAGAGCAGCAGAAAATGTGCACCGTATTTCTAAACATCTCTTCATAGCTTCATAGCAAAACATAATCATCAAAGGGAAACCAGTCAAGGTTAAAAGCAGCACTGAAAAGTGATTCACTTGGTAAACAAGAGTAGGTGTAATTATCACAAAAGCAAACTTTGCTAAGGGGATAACTGTCAGAGCTCTTGCAGTAAAAGGTCTCTTTACCATTTTAATCCGACAGGCTGAGAGTTCCCTAGTGAAAACAATTCTCAATAAAATCACAAATGTAACTACGGTATCCTTTTAAACTTTCATTTCAGCCATGGCTACCAAAACAAGCTTAAGATTTACAATTCAAATGACATTGGTAGATTGGCTGATAATATGGCTTATGAAAAATCTTTTAGCACTGTATTTTTATGTACTGAACAATACTCTCTTATCAGCAGTGACACTTTAAAGAGTTTTGTTTATTTGCTTACTAGAAACCAAACAGGCCTGTCCCCTGAAAGAAACCAAAGTCAAATTCAGTTTATGGGGCAATTATGCATTCAGAAATTTTTTTTTTAATTTTTATTGGAGTATAGTTGCTTTTAACATAAAATAGATAGGCAACAAGGATTTACTGTATAGCACAGAATTATAAGCAATATCTTGTAATAACCTATAATGGTATATAATCTACAAAAAAAATGAATCACTATGCTGTTGTATACCTGAAACACAATATTATAAATCAACTATATTTCAATAAAAAATAAATAAATAAAATAAAAGTACACTTTCCAGAGACTCCAGATGATTCTTAGCTCTATTACATAACAAAACCTTATAGTATATGTGTGTCACTGCTAAACAGATCTTGTGGATTTCACGCAACCTCCTCGTTTTAAAAAGAAAGTAAAAGTAACTTGTTCCAGGTCACACAAAATAGTGACTCAAACTGTGGTCTCTTAACACTCAGGTCACTGTTTTTTGTTTGTTTGTTTGTTTTCACTTTGGCCATATCTTGCAATGCTGCCCAATAAAACTTTCTGTGATGATTGTAATACTCTGTCTTTGCACTACCCCATACAATATCCACAGGCTAGGTATGGTTCCTCAGCACTTGAAATTGGTTAGTGTGACTGAATTAAAAAGTGAATCATTAATACTATTTAATCTTAATTAATTTAAATTTAAGTAGCCATATGTGGCTAGAGGCTACCATATGAGCAAGCAGTAATCAGCTCACTAAGAAGTGTCCAGGATACTCTCTGTCTCCACCAGCTTCTAGTTAAACTGACACAGGAAGGGAGAGGATATGAGATTTGTTGCCTCTTTGAAATAGGGGTTATGACTTGTGTTTCCTTTTATTTCCCACATTCTAACACCTGGCTTTATACAGAGTAGGCAAAAAACCTAAATCTGTTGATGCTTTAAATATTCACTTGCTTTAACAAATGCTAGGGGCAGAAAAGAACAGTTTAGAAATCTGTTCACAAAAATTGCCCTGCTTGCATTTTCCTGCAGTGAGAGAACCCATTCCTTCCTTAAAGTAGACTGAACCTCATCCAGGAGAGGAACCCTACATACACACTAATCAGGGTTCAATTTACATGGGATACATGGTAGTGGTGTTCAACCCAGAGGGTAGGAAGGCACAATGAAATTGCTGCTAAGCAGTTTACGGCCTCTACTGTCCACATAATAGCAAGTGCATCCCCTCTTTATAATAAAAAGTCATTTACCTCTGCCTGGAGAGGAAACTTGGTAAGATCGATTAATTTTTTTAATGGAAAAAATAATTGAAAATAGTATTGATTTTATTTTTCAGATGGCCATTTAAATGGTAAAAGTAAGCTTTCCTTATTAACAGCAGGAAGAAAGTTGGTAGGAATGTTAGAAACAGAATGTAACCATAGGGCAACCTTCAATTATCATTTCTTTTTATTATAAACACTTTTATTTTTTCAAACTCTTATGTAATTCTCCCCTGAAACACAAATAAAATTAACTGTTACTGCAGCATAATAGTCTTCTCTAGTTTCTTTTATTTATCTGTTTGTTCATTTGATTTGTTTCTAGAAAAGCAGGGCTTTTGGTACTATATGTTATAAGTACCCTTTTCCCAGGGCATGTATTTCCTTTCCTGTCTTTCTTTCTCTCTCTCTTTTTTTTTTTTTTTATTAAATAAAAACATTCTTAAAGATTTAAGAATGGATGGCTTAGAACAACTACCATCAGTCAAAAACTCTTGTTGAATATATCTCAAGGGAGCTACTTTACAAACCTGGCAATGCATGTCAAATTCCATCCACTTCTTAAGACGCCAAAAGGTCTTTTGACAGGGTCTCAGAATTTCATCTTCTTAAGCTGTCCTCTTTGAAGCAAACAGTTTTGATGCTCTGAAAACCAGCATTTATATCTATTGCTCCCAGTCCCCAAAGATCATAATTTCTTTGAACTAAATAATCAATGATGTTACCTAGGTTGCTTATTTAAAGAAAATTTTGTTGTTTCTATGTAATCTTAGTGCTGTGTCAGGAATTCTTTTTTTAAATCAAATGCTCATTTTACTTTATATATTTAGGCTTTTACCAATCCTATACTTCTAAATTAATGGAAAGTCGTTCATTGTTTGGTGGAATTTGTCCTTAACAATTGAACATTGTGCTATACACCATCAGTAATGGGCTTTGAATAACTTCATTATTGCCCAGAAAACATATACACCTAGGGTAAGAGAATTGTATGACCATTGTAAATATTTATAATAGACATAATCTTGGGGTTCTGACCAATAATTCAATTAATAAATTATGAACGGAAAAATATAGGTTTGTAAATATTGTCTTCTCTGTTTATAGGCTACACTGTTATTAGTTGCAACAGCAATGAACTTCACAATGTTGCATTTGGAGATGATCCTAAATCACTGTGGCAATTACTGAGATTTTTTAGAGTCTGTAGTCAGCAGTACCATAATTTTCACTTAATAGGCTTAAGAATTGGCCTGTCATTCATCCTTCAACTGAATGATATAAGCCCAAGATACCATCCTTTAGATCTCGGGAACGACCATAAAGAGAATATATATATATATATATTCTTGGTATACACATATATATATATATATACCAAGATTTGGGGGATTCTAAGCTTAGCACAGTTTCTAAAAAGGACTAACCCTACTGAGCTTTCCAAATCTCCAAGGCCCAATTATATTTCTTTGCTTCAGCATCACTTTTCAGATGTTTTCACCACTGCTGGTGAACACAGATAACATTGGGGTCACTGATGAGGGAATTCTTAAAAAGTGGGTTATTAAATATTAAGTTAATTCTAATTTATTAGTGATCTCAATCATTGCTTCATGAAGAGGTTAGTATCATTCATAAAATTATGTAATCTCAGAATTGAAAGTTCCTCAGATATAAAATAGTCTAAACCATTGCTAAAGTTTAATCTTCCTTCCATACTGAAGTTCTTCAACTATTTTAAGACAGCTATCATAACTGCCCCTAGAGTTTTCTCTCCTCCAAGCTAAATATCCTTAGTTTCTTTCTACTGTTCTTAACGTATGGTTCTTTCCCCTCCCTCCTGCTTCAACCTCAGTCACATTTCAAAGCTAATAGAGCCTTCAAAGGCATTAGATTTTAGAGGCAGGCACAGCACACTTGATTCATATGGAGCTTACAGTCAAATTGAAAATCCTGCGTCTTTTTGAATGCATTTCAGCTATAGGTTCTTCTATCTTATTTTATTCAGTAAGACTTTTTGACTTAAGAGCAGTTTTCACAGTCATCATAAAATTCAGGTAGTCTGTTGTTTCAGTTTGATGTTAACTTCTTGTATCTTGATTTGACTAAATAATCTCAGAAGAATAAAGTATGTGTATTGAAGTGACAAAAACAAATGCAATAAGTAATATGAAATTACGCAGGGAAAGGAAAAAAAAAGGTCAAATACCTTCGCTTACCCTTCTTTTCTCTGTAGGTTAATAGAGATTTATGGATCACAATAAATAAAATTATGCGGTCAGAAGCTCTATTATGTAACAATACATTCAAGCTAAAGTTTTTACCAACTGTTAAAAAAAATCAAAGAATGTTTAAAAACCTTAAGAATATATATATAATATACATATTTCCCAAAGATTGTGTCTAATCAAAATGATTACATATTCAAAGTCGTTAATATATCTGTTAAAATAATCCATATCTTAAGCAATCTAAGTATATAAAAATTATTTGCCAATTTAATGTTATGAAAAACATATAACTATTTTAACTGGTATGCATTTTTAATAAAAATGTAGCAATGCTCTAGTAAAAATGAAAGCATTAAGATAATGCTTATGGTTGAATTCATATTGTAAATATTTCAAAATCAGAGGAATTTTAATGTAATTTTATTAAATATTATTTTACCTATCAATATCTAAAGATAATCTTTTAAGCTTGAAATCTAAGGTTAGTTCATTTCTTGAATGTACGTTTCACTCTATTATTTGTTATTAGAAGCTTCAATCATCATTGGTTGATTTACTTACCCACTAACTCAAAATTATGCTAGATGCTGATATGTCACTAAAATTTCAGTGGATAAGTGACTCTGATTCCCCTATGGAAATGTGATCCATGAGGAATAGATCCAAATTTTTCAAATTAACATATGTTTTGGGGGAGTATATGATGTTTTGTCAAACAGCAACACTTCCTTTGAAAAGCCAATGATAGTTGCTCTTCCTACTCATTTCAAATCTGCTCTATTCAAGTTTATATAATTTATGCAATGCTATTTGCAATATCCAGCTGCCTTGTAGTTCCACATATTTAAGCAATATAAGGAAATTTTCAGCAACATTTTCACTTTTAGAAGTGCTACATTGCACATAAAGACCTTATTTTTCAAAGTATTATAAATTACTAAACAGTCCTCCTATTTGGGTTGCATTTGGAAGCAAGTAATATTCTTAATGCATAAACTATTTTCAGATACAATCTTTTATAATGCTTACACTTGAAAACAAGCAAGCTTAAGCAAAACAATTCCTTCTAATCATTTTAAGTGATGTGATAAAGCATTTCATATGAGCTGGTAGTTCATTTGAAAGCCAAAGGTTTGCAAATCATGTCATCAGGCTTACATACACAAATAGTATAGAAAAAGATGTAGTCATACATAGCTGAGCAGGTAGGTACAAAACTAATCTTTCCTCTCTTTTCAGGGACTAGCTAGCATTTGCTATACTGCTAGCAAATTCCATAAAATCAACAATATCATACATTGTTCAACTCTTTCCTAGTCAAGGGGTCATAATAATTACTGTATTTTTTTAAGCCTAGAATTGCCAAAATCGAACACCTCTGAGAATCCTAGAATTGTTCATCATCAATCAATGTACATGTATGTACAAGAACTATTTTTAAAGTAAAGATTAGAAATTTATGAATAATATATCTGTCTTAGTTTGGGCTGCTTTTACAGAATACCATATACTGGGTCACTTATAAACAACAGAAATTCATTCCTCACAGTTCTGGAGGCTGAAGGTCCTAGATCAGGGTGCTAGCATGGTCAGGTTCTGGTGAGGACCCTCTTCCAGGTTGCTGATTGCCAACTTCTCCTTGTGTCCTCACATGATGAAAAGCATGAGATAGCTCTCTGGGGCTTCTTTTATAAGAGCACTAATCCCTTTTATGAGGGCTCCACCCTCATAATCTAATTACTTCCCAAAGCCCCCACCTCCTACTTCCCTCACATTGGGGATTAAATTTTTAACATGAATTTTGGAGGGACACAAACCTTCTGTCCATAACAATATCTAAGCCAAAAGGGCAATGTTATGCAAACCACAGTTTTAACTAGAAACACTGCAATAACTCTACTCATGTAGAATTTTCTTTTCTTATTTTTTTTTTTTCTTCTAACCCTCCTCACCCCTCACCCCACCCACAGAGTACTGGTCAGGTTTAAGCATAACAGCTAAGATTTACTGAGTGCTTCCTGTATGCCAAGCACTGCACTTAATTTGTATATGCATTAATTCATTGGATATGTAGAATTTTCCAAGGATTTGGGTAGTTTCTAAACATAGTCATATCACATTCAGACCCAGCCTGAACTTCTTTAAAAGTTTAAACGATATGGTATATTTCCAGACCCAGATGTCTGAACTTTAACACCTAGCACCCAATGTCACAATACCATATGCCTACTTCTTATTATCAAAACTTATAATTCCTGTTTTTTGGTTCTCTGGCAGAACACAAGTCTATCTGTAGATTAAGTAATGACTTCAAGTAAAACAGTCTTAGTTCAGGTTACAAAACAACATATCATTCTATTTCCAAAAATATATATGCGTATATGTGTATAATTACAGCAGTGATTATTTTTGATTCTTCGGACTCCTAATGATTTTATTTTCTTTATTTTCTACAGTCCCTACAATAGCCATGCATTATAATAAAGAAATGAATAAACAAAAGTATTACCAAACTCAGTAATATAATAATAATAACCCTACAACATATTAGCAGTGAAGGCACTAAATCTAAATAGCAAAGTTCTGTCTTTCCCTTGCCTACATTTCCATAGTAGCTGATTAATTTTTGTGAAATGTTAAATTGCAACATAAAAGATTTCCCTTCTATGTGTTCTTATGTATAGAAATGCAGAGAGGAAGCGAGAGCTCATGTGACGTGTTATGAAAAATAAAACGATTTTTGACTACAAAAGAATTACCTGT
This sequence comes from Balaenoptera physalus, assembly GCF_965194825.1. NCBI lineage: Eukaryota > Metazoa > Chordata > Mammalia > Artiodactyla > Balaenopteridae > Balaenoptera > Balaenoptera physalus. Next base: position 111,905,924 of record NC_138891.1, on the reverse strand, counting down.
CATGCAACACAGCACTCAGGTTACACAGTAACAATAAAACTGTCTTTCAATAAACTATTCAGGTAACATCACTGATTCTTCAGGTCCTTGGAGACCAAGAGCAGTAGATATAAGTATTGGTGTTCAAAGCTTCTAAAGTATTTGCTTCCGGAATGACAGCTTCTACAGATGAAACAATTCTGAGTTCCCGCCTAAGACCCTTGGCGTCTTAGTAAGTCAGAGGATATTTGGTATGCATGGCAGGGTATTCTGAAAAGCGGTTCTCTCAAGTGATGTATAAATGAACTTTTTGCTAGATTTCTCCTGAGAGGGTGTGGACTTGGCAGCTGGGATCCAACATCAGAGTCCTGTACTGAAAAGATGACTCAGTCATAGAGAGTTTGAGACAGAGTGAAACTGGCCTGCCAGCAGTGTACAGAGTTGGGGGACAGAAACATTAGAGCCAGTAATAACTGCCAAGGGACAAGGCACCGAGAGAGTGTTTCAAATACAGGGCATCAAAAGTCCTTTATTATTTCCTAAAACTTAAACAAACCTTAGACTTGGGAAATGTTTCTCATTTCAAATTGAACACTTTGTAGCCCAGAAGGGTTGGCCGCTAGTTATTATATTCAGTTTGTTAGGTCATAATTTTATTTAAGTGGCATTTGTTGTTTGTGAAATATAATTTCTTGGAGCATTAAGTCTCCATTTTATAAGTATTAGAGCACAAACAGAAAAGGTGCTGGAGGGGTGTCAATGTTTCTAACATAGATGAAATCTCCCCTGAGATAGTCTTCACAGGGTCTTGATCTACCAATCTTAGGTCAAGTCCTGAATACAGATTTCAGATCTTCCTCCACTTATGGTAAACCCATCTTAAGTTGAAAATATCATAAGTGGAAAATGCATTTAATACACCTAACCTACCTAACACCCTAGCTTAGCCTAGCCTACATTAAACGTGCTCCTCTAACGCTAAGACGTTTATAAAAAACAGTTGAGTTGAACATCTCACGCAATTTACTGAATACCGTACTGAAAGTGAAAACCAGAATGGTTGTAAGTTTATTTATTGGTTGTTTACCTAAGGATCGAGTGGCTGGCTGGGAGCTGAGACTCACTGCTGCTGCCCAGCATCATGGAAGAATATTGTACTGCATATCACTAGCCCAGAAAAAGATCAAAATTCAAAATTTGAAGTATACTGTCTACTAAATGCATATTGCTTTTGCACCACTGTAAAGTGGAAAAATAATAAGTCAAACCATCATAAGTCAGGGACCGTCTGTATAGGTCCAGGCACAAACATTTGGAAACAGTGAAACAATCACTCTCTCCCCAACAATTCCAAACATCCAATAATAGAAGTCTCATTGGCTTGTCTTGAGCCATATGCTCACCCCAGTCCAGTCACCTAGAGCTGAGGGATAGGGCACTAAGGAGGCAGACATATAAAATGGCTGGGGTCCTGCCATGGGTGGATGGACCAAATAAGGTATCCACCACAACCTCAGAACAAACCCAAGAGGTCGGCCTAATCGCCCTCATCTTGTATTTCAGGCAACTGAAATCCTAATTTGTCCAAGGGCACACAGGTATTAAATGGAATCAAAACGACTGCCTCTGATTTCACATCCCAAGTCCATCAACTTTACCACCTGACTAAATTGATATATTGCCTCATATTCAAATAGTTTTAACTGAAGCATTAGCCTTTAAAATTCAAATATAGATGAAACTGATGATTATTTTAGAGAGATATATTTCATTCATTGAATTTACGAAGCTGATATTTTTAGCAGAATCTAAGTTGTGTAAAATGCAGATTTCTCCCTTAAGTTCTATGTTGTTAACTGTCACATTATATGTGAAGATAGTTCATTTTCAAAATGCACCAATACTCTATCCTTGGGGCAGTGTGAAAATATGAGTGATGAACTAGATATTCTTTCTTCTTTATTCCTAGGATACTAGCAAAGAAAAAAACAGTAGGGAGTCCCCATTACTGTCTCCTTTCTATTTATTACTGGAAGTCAGTGGCTTTGCTTTCATTTAATTTATGTTCAGTTCTATGGGAAAAATGCTGTCATTCATTACTGGAGACAAAAATAACAGTAATAGTGGAAGTTACCTTGATAATTCCAGTTAAACTCATTTACTTTCAAAACAACTGTGATTTTATAAAATCCCATAGGACTTTTTTTTCAGGATTGTGATATTTTTTCAATAGAATTTTTATAGGAATAATACAACTTAAAAATACATACAAAAGTGTTCTTTTTGTTTTGTCTTGTTTTGTTTTACAAAATGTCAGATGGAGAATAGCAGAGTACTTTTAATATGCTAGTTATAATACTGACCTTAGCATCTGCACAAATTTTCTAATCTTAAAAATTTCTAAAGTATTTTTTGCCTATGTAATTTTCACGTTGTGTCCTCAATTAGGGAATGGAGGCACAGTACAGTCTATAGCAAAACAAACTATCTCTTGGTACATCTAGCATACACCACACAAAAGTATGTATCAACCAGTCCTTTACATAGTGTATGAGTCAATATTCTATCCAATAAAGAATTAAAGGTAAAGAGGTACAGCAGAAGCTCCTCTATTCTTATTTCCATTTCATAAAAGTCATGGGAAAGTCATTCTGGATTCTGGAGGCACCCCACATGGCCACCCAATCCATGATCAGTGAAGCAAATATCCTCCACATCACCTCTTTCTTGTCCTCTCTTCCTTTTCAAGTATTCACTCTTACATCATCAGCCTCTGGTACGTTGCACCTTTCTGTCATTTACAACCATCACCTTTTGATCCTGTCCATATAAATTCAGTGCTAGATGGAAACTGAGAAAGAGACTGGAGAGTAAGGGCAAGAAGAGAATAAGGGTGTCAAAACCTATGGGGTGTGTTTATACACAACAACAGCACATCCACAGGTTATTTCACACTATTTTGACACATCTTAAACTTTCTCTTTGTTCTATTTAGTCTCTGACCTTACTCTCAAAACACTTCTCTTTCACTTCCTCATGTACAAAATCAGATGAGGGATAGCACCTCAACTAGTCATTTTGTTAAATGAAATGCCTGTTCCCTAGGGTTAAAAAAAAGAGATGGGCAGTTTTGCATAGAAATCCACACACTTGATTCCCCTCACTCACTTTCCCATTGGTGCTTTCTGTCTGGAACTTGCTTTCTCTCTCCTGGACCATCACAATTCAGCACAGTCAACTAGTTGTATATAGATATACACACACACACACACACACACACACCCCAACCACCAAGTATTCAGACATCTGTGAATATTAGCTTTGTACAGGTGAGAAAAATTATCTGCACAGTCTATGTTGTTTAATCTACTTAATGTCTCTAGGCAGATTTACATTCCCACATTGCTATGGGTGAGAGATCCTGTGTAAAAGTATAAAATGAACTCTCCTAGGAACTCAAAGAAGTTAGAACTGGAAGAAATTCAGAAGTTCTCTGGTTCAATCTTCTCCTTTTACACATAAAAACCGAGGCTATGAGAGGTGAACTGATTTGTCCTAGGTCTCCTAGCTCTTTAGTGTCTGTTGAGGGTTAGGAGACTTGATTACAATCTCAAAATGAGTCAACAGGTAATATATTTACTTCAAAAAATGGATTTAAAAAATAGACTTCATGATAAACAATAAGGATTTACTTATAGCACAGGGAACTATATTCAATAACATGTGATAAACTATAACAGAAAAGAATCGGGGAAAAAAAGGATATAGATATACGCACATATATACATGTATAACCGAATCACTTTGCTGTACACCTGAAACTAACATAGTACTGTAAACCGACTATATATACTTCAATTTAAAAAATAGACTGCATGAATTAACAAAGGCTCCCTTATTGCATCTTACGTAGGTATACATGAGCCCCAGGAAGTGTAACAAGGACACAGTGGGGATGGGGGGCGGGGGTGGGTTGGGATCTGTAGCACAGTATGACATTTTACTAGAACTCTTTGAATCATTTAAATGGATTTCAGATCCTCCCCTTCCTTTCTCAGTTGGCAGGGAAAGAGTTGGGTTTAAAACTATTCCATATTGCAACTCAAAATTATCCACCTGAGGGCATCTCCTTGGCCATGGTGAGGTTATATAAAGTAGTGGGTTGCCTGCAGCCTCTGCAGAAGAATAGTGCCTCTTGGAAGTGGCAAGCAATAAGTAGTTTAAAAACTTTTAAAAAGAGACAAATATAAACATACATACTTGAAGTTATACAAGGAATCTGCTTAAAACATGGATTCCTGTAGAGAATGGAATCAGTAGACAGTATTAGAAGGATACTTACTTTTATATTGTGCTCTTTGATTTTTTTTTACCACATACAATGAATTACTTTGAATCAAGAAATAATTGATAAACTTAAACTTTCTAGTTGGGATACCTCTGGAAGATAAAGGGCAATAGTACTGGGTCTTTTAGTCTCCACCAATCGATTTAATTCCCAAGTAATCAATTCTTAATATTTACCTTTTGTTTAAAGTAGATCTTTAAAAAAAAAAAATTAATCCTTTAAAAAAAAAGAATTCCCCCTAACCCCAAACCCAAATCGTATCCTGAGAGATTGTAACCACTGGACACTACCTGGATGTAACAATTACAAAAGTTCATCCCTACACATATAATGCTAAGATTTGGATTATCCAATTCTAGTTCTAAGTCACTCAATGTGATTCTTTGCGGGTGTTTGTTTGTGTCTTTGACTGTTTGCTTTGGTGTGAATCATCTTCGGATAAGCAGCCTATGTGGGAAACATTTTCAATTGAATAGTTCCTCTTTGTCTGAATCTCTTCTGCAATATTGGGCCAAAGGAACTATCTACCTTAATACCTTAAGAACTATATACCCTGCTTACCCACATTTATTCCCCTGAGATATCATGCATCACTCTCAACACAATGGGACATTCTTTCTGAGGTAGTACTAACTGATGCTGCAGATATCATCAGGTACTGTGCTCCCTCACTCTTCCCTCTCTCCTCACTCTTCCCCCCTCTGTCCATCTCTCTATATGTATCTACATCTATGTCATACACACATGCTTCATTAGTTAGTGATAGTTTTATCCTTCTAAGATCAGATCTCTCATTCTGTAGAAAAGTCTTTAATCAATCTCTTTGAAAAAACTCACTTCTCAATGCTATGGTTTACAGTTCTGGATTTTCTCACCATGGGTCATATTCGCCCATCTGCAGGGGTGTAGGTTTAGGAATGGCTTTAGGGTTAAATAATTCACAGCTTCCACACCACCCACCTGGGCCCCCAACCCTTTTCCTATCCTAAGTAGCCTGAGCATACTTGCCAGAGACGGTATCAGAGACCTGAGATGAACATCAAAGCAACATAGCTTTTGTATCTTTGTGTTAAGCCAAAACTGATACTAAATTCTGTAATTAGAGACGACAAAGGGCTCCTTCCCAGCATAGCCTCATAGAACCCAATTTAACACTGTAAGGACACTAATAAATGGTTGCATCACTCCACACCTAAACGCATTTTCCTCTCCATTCTTTTTGCTCTTATTCGGCATTGCTGATGTTAGAACTAAAATATCTTCTTTAAGTGTGCTGTATCTTACCTGGACAATGGATAGGCTCACATTAGTGAAGAGCACAAGGTTAATTTTTTGGAAGCCACCTCGTGTGTTACCCACACCCTGCACACACATATGCATGTGTATGTACATGAACACATACACACACATATACACTATTAGAAGCTAGTGTCAGCTTGTAATAAAACAAATAAAAATAAATAAATTTGAAAAACTCCTTGGAGTCTGGAAAAGTCAGTACAGTCAACCCACTTGTTTTATTGACGTAGAAGCATGAGTTTTTTCCACCTCGCTCTAAATGTTTCTAAGAAACAGTAGCTCTGCCCTTCTTTAGTGCCTGTGGTGGCAGGATAATTCTCCAGAAATACTTTGAAGCCTTAGGCTCCCTTTAATCACATGGCTCTTGCCGTTCTTGATATTTTCAATGAAAGAAAAATCCTAGCAAGAATATTTATGTGCTAATTCCCAAGTAACTAAACTGTACTTCATCTATAGGTCAAATTCTATTATGACAGAAACTACTTAAATAAATTTTTCCATATAACAAAAATACCCAGCTGATTACATATTTCATTAAAGTATAGTATAAGGACCACAGCCAGACTTATATAGAGTTCACTGTAATAGGACCTGATTTATTGTGAGTCTGTAAATACTCTCATTCACATAAGCTATTCATAAGCAATCCTCTGTTTTCTGTATTGATTGTTTCTCTACCAGGGATAGATGACATCAAAATTATTATTCTCTTTGCGCAGTTCTGAAACACATAAAATTCATTGCTTTTAATCAAGTCATTTCACTTTCCAATTCACAGCCTCTTATTTGCTGTGAGTCCTGTTAGTCATTAGTATAAATTAAGATGGGTCTACAATTGTAATGATCCATGCCTTATTAACCTCCTCCCTTTATCAAGCACTGTGATTTAAGAGATATCAGTTCAGCCTACACATTCTGCAAAATTAACATTAGTCACTCCGGAAATAATTATGAAAGAAAGCATTTTGACAACACAGAAAGAAATCCTGAGCCATATAGTACCATTAGCCATTTGTAAACTTAAAACTTATGGAAAGATAAAAGAGTAGAGCTCCATATGCAAATATGTATGCATCTATCCAGGAATATACGACTGCACTTGTGTTGGATTTAATTACTCCATACACTGGATTCTAAGCATACAAAAGGTCTGAGAGTAGGTTTTAAACAGAGGTAGCATGGCTTAATGGACTAAGCTCTAGGACTTAAGGGAATCAACGAGTGAATTTTAAAACCTGATCTGCTACTAAAAGGTTAAATAAACTTTAGGAGTCACTTAAATTTTTAGGACTTTCAGGCTCATTACTTCCAGTCAGGAACATCTGAAATATTGTTTGCCAAAATCCACCCTGTTATCAGTTTAAAAATTACTAGTAGATGTTTCTGTCTTTACACGTGTCAATATTTTCATATTGATATTTTCTCTTTACCTACATGCTTAAAGGAAATAATTGTTAAATGAGATTTTACTTTTTACTTCTATTGCCTTTCCCACAGTACCTTTGTAAACCTATGGCTGTTGATGAGAGACCATAACCCTCTTTTTTTCGCTTAGACAATGGTAAACATTGAATCACTTAGATATTTATACTGAAAATAGTACAAAAAGGTAGATGTGGTCTGCCTCTTCAAGAAAATTCTGTTTTGACATTCTACCAGTCACATTTCCTAGTGTACTAATAATTAGCATAGAGAAATCATTGAGAAATGAACATAATCCTTAGGCAAGTTCTAATCATCTTGTCTCTGGATAGCCGTTCTGTAATCATATATGATTCCTCACATTCTCTGTCCCTTGGAGTTACGTTAACTTAAGTCATTTAAACCACTGCTCCTACCAATAGATCTCCTAGACTAAAATAATAAAAGGTGAAAATTGTAGAGTGTGAATATAGACATCATAAATAAGACACCTCCTTCTTTGTTTATTTATAATTAATCCTCCAAAATATCCATCCAATACAGTTCTAGCAACCCTTCTCACATTGTGACTTGTCTCCTGGAGTATGCAATTCCAATGGAGTGGTTATGCACTGGCTTAAACAGTTTCTCTGCTATTTACTCCATCATTTATTCTGCTAGACTGGTGATACAGAGGTGATAAGAACAGGAGGAAATCCTCATCTATTGGGAAAATAAACACAACACCAAAGCACTTTCAAAGATCCAGGTGCTTTGTTGAGTGCTTTAAGTGCTTTACAAGGACCATCTCAGTTTATCCTCATAATAACCCTACTGGGAAAGGCACTATAATTGTCTGACACTTTGCAGATAAGGAAACTGAGGCAAAGGATAAATTATTTGTCTAAAATCATATGCTAGAAAGTGGCTAACCACGGATTTAAACACGTGTAATCCAGCCAAATGTATGATCTGGAAACCCAAATTGAAGCCTGCTGGTTGGAACAATGATGCTGTAAGTGTAACAAACCATATTTACTCTCAGAGAATCAAGTCTTTGCATTCCAAATGCCTCCTTAGTTCCGATGTAGGTCTAAATCAATTTTCTACAAAACCCACCTTGCCTAGGCAGTATTATCCTGTGGATCCACTCTCTATTAATGTGAACAAATCCATGTCCCATGTAGAGGGAGAATATTTGAGGAAAAAGAAGGAGAAGGCAGCAAGCATTTATTGAATACTTACCCTTAGAAGGCACTAGGAAGCTATGTCAGCAAACACTTAAAACAACTCTAATATATAGGGACTGGCAACTCCATTTTACTGATGAAGAATCTAAATTGCCAAGATGTTGATTAACTCCCAAAGATTATTCTGGTCGGAATCCAAGCCTACATATTTAAGATTTGGAAATGTTCATGTTCTTTTCATCGCATAAATAAAACCCCTAGACCCAACATCATTCCTTTCCACTTCCAACCCCAACATACAGAGTTAAAGCTATTTGTTCATTTTAAACTTAAGTTTTGTTTTATTTTGTAGGTTTAATAGAATTATTTCTAAGGAAAAATTTCACTGCTTAAGATGTAGCCTAGTTATAGAACAGGCTAAGATGCAGGTTGGGGATCAAAAAGAGTTCATTTGACCATATAATCCCTGTTATCTATTAAAACAGATTACATAAATTGCACTCAATAAGACAAAGCCTTACCATTATTTGATCTGCAACAACACATGTTCACCCTTCAAAACACAAAACGGTGGCATAGGCTTTGGCAGAATTATGTGCAGATACCATAGCTAATCCCTTGAAAGAAATCCAAACTGATCACAAAGCCTTTTAGAAGACCATAACAAAAAAGAAAAGAAAAGAAAAGAAAACCAGCAATGTTAAGGGAGATGAAAAATATACATGCTGATCAAATTAGTCTTGGAATCCAGTACTTAGGTGATAAAATAGTTTTATTCTAGAGACTCTCAGGAAATAAATGGATGGCAAGGGTTAATATAAATGCAACCCCTATTAACAGAAAAGAACAATGCCAGGCCTCAAGGTAGTCAGTCTTTCAACTGTATTTGAGTAAGGCTGTTCCTCTAAGTCCATGCCCTTAGTAACACTGTGCAATTTTCCTATGTGCTTCCAGTGCTTAATGGGAACAAACTGAGAACTGGAAAGATCTGCCAACTCCTGGATTTGCAGAGTAACATTAACTTTAAGCCAGACAGCTGGAAATGGAAACTTAGCTGGAGTTTTGCACTGGCAACCATGAATCAGAGACACTGTCTTTGGGAGAGTGACAAGCATAAGCATGACCTTGAGTATACTAGATATCAAGATCCTAAGAATACGAGAACTCCTTTGCTTTGGTAAAACCTAGCTAAACAAAAGGCTGCCTGAAACCTAATTTTTGTCAGGACCATAAGCAGAAATTCCTCAAATCCCAAACAGTCCTCATTTAAAGTTGGAAAAACCAGTTATGCCCCTAGAAACTGGGCAAAGCCATAAGCCATGCATAAAGTCAAAGGTGACAAGATAAGCCCACTTGAGATTCAAAATTCACAATCAGAAATCACGCAATCTGTGGGCCTAAATCATCCTTACGCAGTCTAGAGAGATGCAGGGATGTCAATAAAGCAGGTACATCAACCCAGAGTTGATGTATGTGCCAAAAGTTTCCAGATAACAATATGGGACAATGTCCTTGGGACACATTGTGGGAATACAGATTTTGGCAACTGGTGATTTAACATATCCTAGCCTTTTTCTTCTTGATAACGCTTCTTTTTCTTAAACATCACTTGACATATTGTCAAGGAAAAGGCACCAGGCTCCCCAGTGCAGAGAACCTCCCAGGATAATTATAATATCACAAAAAATAAGTTGGCCCTTCTTGCTAAGGATAATGGTATCAGAGACAACACATGTGGCTGAAAGCACACTGGGCTAGGGTAGCAGAGACCTACAGCTATACCACACCCCACCACAAATTAACGGATTTCTTCATTGGTAACTGCATCAGTGGTGTTAAATGACTGTATACATGTAACCTTTCAGGAAACAAAACATGACAAAAAATAAACACATACATGCACAGAAGCGTGCACACACACACACATACATACATACATACACATGAATATATGGTAATTGCTGCTTCAGGGAAACCAAGATGAAGGGGCTTCTCCCACATGCACCTCTACAGTTGGTCTCTAAAACCCCTCTATAGAGACCCTAAGTCACCTAAAAGCTATTTGAAGTTGCTAACATAATTTTCAAATGTGTTACCAGAAGACAGTGGGATGTTAACAATAAGAAACCATTTCTTAAATTTGACTTTGAAACCCCAACTACACTGTGTTTCAATAGTATTTCCTGGAAAATAGTATGGGAAAATCTCTGAACTCCTTAGGACGTTTTATTTTTTTTAACATCTTTATTGGAACATAATTGCTTTACAACGGTGTGTTAGTTTCTGCTGTATAACAAAGTGAATCAGCTGTACATATACATATATCCCCATATCCCCTCCCTCTTGCATCTCCCTCCCACCCTCCCTATCCCACCCCTCTAGGTGGTAACAAAGCACCAAGCTGATCTCCCTGTGCTGTGCGGCTCTTTCCCATTAGCTATCTATTTTACATTTGGTAGTGTATATATGTCCATGCCACTCTCTCATTACGTCCCAGCTTACCTTTCCCCCTTCCTGTGTCCTCAAGTCCATTCTCTATGTCTGCGTCTTTATTCCTGTCCTGCCCCTAGGTTACTCAGAATCTTTTTTATTTTTTATTTTTTTTACATTCCATATATATGTGTTAGCATACAGTATTTGTTTTTCTCTTTCTGACATACTTCACTCTGAATGACACACCCTAGGTCCATCCACCTCACTACAAATAACTCAATTCATTTCTTTTTATGGCTGAGTAATATTCTATAGTATATATGTGCCACACCTTCTTTATTCACTCATCTGTTGATGGACACTTTAGGTTGCTTCCATGTCCTGGCTATTGCAAATACTACTGCAATGAACATTGTGGTACATGACTCTTTTTGAATTATGGTTTTCTCAGGGTATATGCCCAGTAGTGGGATTGCTGGGTCATACGGTAGTTCTATTTTTAGTTTTTTAAGGAACCTCCATACTGTTCTCCATAGTGGCTGTATCAATTTACATTCCCACCAACAGTGAAAATGAATTCCCTTTTTTCCACACTATCTCCAGAATTTATTGTTTGGAGATTTTTTGATGATGGCCATTCTGACTGGTGTGAGGAGACACCTCATTGTAGTTTTGATTTGCATTTCTCTAATGATTAGTATGTTGAGCATCCTTTCATGTGTTTGTTGGCAATCTGTATATCTTTTTTGGAGAAATGTCTATTTAGGCCTTCTGCCCATTTGGGGATTGGGTTGTTTGTTTTTTTGATATTCAGCTGCATGAGCTGCTTCTATATTTTGGAGTTTAATCCTTTGTCTGTTGTTTCATTTGCAAATATTTTCTCCCATTCTGAGGGCTGTCTTTTCACCTTGTATATAGCCTCCTTTGTTGTGCAAAAGCTATTAAGTTTCATTAGGCCCCATTTGTTTACTTTTCATTTCCATTTCTCTAGGAGCTGGGTCAAAAAGGATCTTGCTGTGATTTATGTCATAGAGTGTTCTGCCTATGTATCCTCTAAGAGTTTTATAGTGGCTGGCCTTACATTTAGGTCTTTAATCCATTTTGAGTTTATTTTTGTGTATGGTGTTAGGGAGTGTTTTAATTTCATTCTTTTACATGTAGCTGTCCAGTTTTCCCAGCACCACGTACTAAAGAGGCTGTCTTTTCTCCACTGCATATTCTTGCCTCCTTTATCAAAGATAAGGTGACCATATGTGTGTGGGTTTATCTCTAGGCTTTCTATCCTGTTCCATTGATCTATATTTCTGTTTTTGTGCCAGGACCATACTGTCTTGATTACTGTAGGTTTGTAGTATAGTATGAAGTCAGGGAGCCTGATTCCTTCAGCTCCATTTTTCTTTCTCAAGATTGCTTTGGCTATTCGGGGTCTTTTTTGTTTCCATACAAATTGTGCAACTTTTTGTTCTAGTTCTGTGAAAAATGCCATTGGTAGTTGGATAGGGATTGCATTGAATCTGTAGATTGCTTTGGGTAGTATAGTCATTTTCATAATGTTAATTCTTCCAATCCAAGAACATGGTATATCTCTCCATCTGTTTGTATCGTCTTTAATTTTTTTCATCAGTGTCTTATAGTTTTCTGCATACAGGTCTTTTGTCTCCTTAGGTAGGTTTATTCCTAGGTATTTTGTTCTTTTCGTTGCAATGGTAAATGGGACTGCTTCCTTAATTTCTCTTTCAGATATTTCATCATTAATGTATAGGATGCAAGAGATTTCTGTGCATTAATTTTGTTTCCTGATACTCTACCAAATTCATTGATTAGCTGATAGCTTTCTGGTAGCATCTTTAGTTTTCTGGTAGCATCCTCAGGATTCTCTATGTATGGTATCACATCATCTGCAAACAGTGACAGCTTTACTTCTTCTTTTCTAATTTGGATTCCTTTTATTTCTTTTTCTTTTCTGATTGTTGTGGCTAAAACTTCCAAAACTATGTTAAATAACAGCAGTGAGAGTGGGCAACCTTGTCGTGTTCCTGATCTTAGAGCAAATGCTTTCAGTTTTTCACAATTGAGAACGATGTTGGCTGTGGGTTTGTCATATATGGCCTGTATCATGTTGAGGTAAGTTCCCTCTATACCTACTTTCTGGAGAGTTTCTATCATAAATGGATGTTCAATTTTTTTGAAAGCTTTTTCTGCATCTATTGAGATTATCATATGGTTTTTATCCTTCAATTTGTTAATATGGTGTATCACATTGATTGATTTGCATATATTGAAGAATCTTTGCATTCCTGGATAAACCCCACTTGATCATGGTGTATGAACCTTTTAATGTGCTGTTGGATTCTGTTTCAAAGTATTTTGTTGAGAATTTTTACATCTATGTTCATCAGTGATATTGGACGTGTAGTTTTCTTTTTTTGTGACATCTTTGTCTGGTTTTGGTATCAGGGTGATGGTGGCCTCATAGAATGAGTTTGGGAGTGTTCCTCCCTCTGCTATATTTTCAAAGAGTTTGAGAAGGATACGTGTTAGCTCTTCTCTAAATGTTTGATAGAATTCGCCTGTGAGGCCATCTGGTCCTGGGCTTTTGTTTGTTGTAAGATTTTCACAGTTACAATCTCAGTACTTGTGATTATTCTATTTATATTTTCTATTTCTCCCTGGTTCGGTCTCAGAAGGTTGTGTTTTTCTAAGAATTTGTCCATTTCTTCCAGGTTGTCCATTTTATTGGCATAGAGTTGCTTGTAGTAATCTCTCATGATACTCTGTATTTCTGCAGTGTCAGTTGTTACTTCTCCTTTTTCATTTCTAATTCTGTTGATTTGAGTCTTCTCACTTTTTTGCTTGATGAGTCTGGCTAATGGTTTATCAATTTTTTTTATCTTCCCAAAGAACCAGCTTTTACTTTTATTGATCTTTGCTATCGTTTCCTTCATTTCTTTTTCACTTATTTCTGATCTGATCCTTATGATTACTTTCCTTCTGCTAACTTTTGGGGTTTTTTGTTCTTCTTTCTCTAATTGCTTTAGGTGTAAGGTTAGGTTGTTTGAGATGTTTCTTGTTTCTTAAGGTAGGATTGTATTGCTGTAAACTTCCCTCTTAGAACTGCTTTTGCTGCATCCCATAGGTTTTGGGTCATCATGTTTTCATTGTCATTCGTTTCTGGGTATTTTCTGATTTCCTCTTTGATTCCTTCAGTGGTCTCTTGGTTATTTAGTAGTGTATTGTTTAGTCTCCATGTGTTTGTATTTTTTACAGTTTTTTTCCTGTAATTGATATCTAGTCTCATAACATTGTGGTCAGAAAAGATACTTGATATGACTTCAATTTTCTTAAATTTACCAAGGCTTGATTTGTGACCAAAGATATGATCTGTCCTGGAGAATGTTCCATGAGCACTTGAGAAGAAACTGTATTCTGTTGTTTTTGGATGGACTGTCCTATAAATATCAATTAAGTCCAACTTGTTTAATGTGTCATTTAAAGCTTGTGCTTCCTTATTTATTTTCATTTTGGATGATCTTTCCATTGGTGAAAGTGGGGTGTTAAGGTCCCCTACTATTACTGTGTTACTGTCGACATCCCCTTTTATGGTTTCTGGCATTTGCCTTTGTACTGAGGTGTTACTATGTTGGTGCATAAATATTTACAATTGTTATATCTCCTTTTGGATTGATCCCTTGATCATTATGTAGTGTCCTTCTTTGCCTCTTGTAATAGTCTTTATTACAAGTCTATTTTGTCTGATATGAGAATTGCTATGCCGGCTTTCTTTTGATTTCCATTTGCATGGAATATCTTTTTCCATCCCCTCACTTTCAGTCTGTATGTGTCCCTAGGTCTGAAGTGCGCCTGTTGTAGACAGCATGTATATGGGTCTTGTTTTTGTATCCATTCAGCCAGTCTATGTCTTTTGGTTGGAGCATTTAATCCATTTACATTTAAGGTAATCATCGATATGTATGTTCCTATCACAATTTTCTTAATTGTTTTGGGTTTGTTTTTGTAGGTCTTTTCCTTCTCTTGTGTTTCCTGCCTACAGAAGTTCCTGTAGCATTTGTTGTAAAGCTGGTTTGGTGGTGCTGAATTCTCTTAACTTTTGCTTCTCTGTAAATGTTTTAATTTCTCAGTCGAATCTGAATGAGATCCTTTGTAGTTAGAGTAATCTTGGTCATAGGTTTTTCCCTTTCATCATTTTAAATATGTCCTGACACTCCCTTCTGGCTTGCAGAGTTTCTGCTAAAAGATCAGCGTTAACCTTATGGGGGCTCCCTTGTATGTTATTCGTTGCTTTTCCCTTGCTGCTTTTAATATTTTTTCTTTGCATTTAATTTTTGATAGTTTGATTAATATGTGTCTTGGCATGTTGCTCCTTGGATTTATCCTGTATGGGACTCTGTGAGCTTCCTGGACTTGACTATTTCTTTTCCCATGTTAGGGAAGTTTTCAACTATAAATTTTCAAATATTTTCTCAGACCCTTTCTTTTTCTCTTCTTCTGCTGGGGCCCCTACAATTCGAATGTTGGTGCCTTTAATGTTGTCCCAGAGGTCTCTGAGAGTGTCCTCAATTCTTTTCATTCTTTTTTCTTTATTCTGCTTTGCGGTAGTTATTTCCACTATTTTATCTTCCAGGTCACTTATCCGTTCTTCTGCCTCAGTTATTCTGCTATTGAGTCCTTCTAGAGAATTTTTAATTTCATTTATTGTGTTGTTCATCATTGTTTGTTTGCTCTTTAGTTCTTCTAGGTCCTTGTTAAACGTTTCTTGTATTTTCTCCATTCTATTTCCAATATTTTGGATCATCTTTACTATCATTACTCTGAATTCTTTTTCAGGTAGACTGCCTATTTCCTCTTCACTTGTTTGGTCTGGTGGGTTTTTACTTTGCTCCTTCATCTGCTGCATATTTCTCTGTCTTCTCATTTTGCTTAACTTACTGTGTTTGGGGTCTCCTTTCCGCAGGCTGCAGCTTCGCAGTTCCCGTTGTTTTTGGTGTCTGCCCCCGTGGGTGAGGTTGGTTCAGTGGCTTGTGTAGGCTTCCTGGTGGAGGGGACTGATGCCTCTGTTCTGGTGGGTGGGACTGGATCTTGTCTTCCTGGTGGGCAGGGCCATGTCCAGTGGTGTGTTTTGGGGTGTCTGTGAACTTATTATGATTTTAGGCAGTCTCTCTGCTAATGGGTGCGGTTGTGTCCCTGTCTTGCTAGTTGATTGGCATGGGGCATGCAGCAGTGGAGCTTGCTGGCCATTGAGTGGAGCTGGGTCTTAGCGTTGAGATGGAGATCTCTGGGAGAGCTCTCGCCGATTGATATTACTTGGAGCCGGGAGGTCTCTGGTGGTCCAATGTCCTGAACTCGGTTCTCGCACCTCAGAGGCTCAGGCCTGACACCTAGCCAGAGCCCCAAGACCCTGTCAGCCACCCGGATGTATTATAGGGTCTTTCTTCTCCTAGGGACTTGGCCAGCATTTCAGGCAATGGGTTCTGAGCCCCAAAATTGCCTCTATTTGACCCAGGAGAGGCTTCAGTATTTTCTTGGAGCTGGATTTGCTCTCTTGTACTTCTCCCATTGCCACAAAAACTCCTTCCCTGAGTAGCTGCTGCTCCTTTATCCTTAATGCCCCAATTGAACACACTTGAAGGAGACCTGAGCCCAGCCTACACTAGCCGGGAGGAACCAAAACCAGTCTCTCCTTAGGACATTTTAATCTAATTCTACTGATTTCATGTTTGCTAGAGGAATCATAAAATTTCACTGATTTATTAGAGAAAAATGAGTAGAAGCACATGCTAATTGAGACATAACTCTGAGTATGATTGAATTAGATGCAGGATTCAATCTTTATGAAAAGGAAAAGAATTAAGAGAAAGTAGTAAAATAGAGTTAAAAAGAAAAGAATAAAATAACGTGTATAATGTCAACTTTTCTAAGAGAAGCAAAGTCAGATCTCACCCTCTCTTGGGTAAAGTCACCTCAGGGTAGGGCAGATATTGTAGCATTTCATAAGTGAATCAGTGAGTTTCTAGCAAGGTGAAATCCCTTCACCTGAAACTGGAGACCTGTATCTCACCTGTGCAAACGGACTGACTCAGGATAGTTATGGTAAAGACTATGTAAACAATGAGAATGCCTGTAGGGTTCACTATTCTCAAACAGTTAGAGAAAATTTAAAAATTACAACAGTTCTTTTCAGAAAAGTGAAAAGAAAATATTCATTTTGCAATATCGGGGACCTCAAATTGAACAGTTATGATCCACTGTTTTTTATGTACCAAGAAGAGAAATCATGAGACTGTTCTAGGAGTGTGAGACTCAAGAAATACGATATACAAAATAACAGAATGGTAAATACAATAACAGGATAAACCCTGATCATTTGAGAAAACTATGTAATTACATTATGATGGGCAATTTATGAAATTAGAAAAGAAAGAGAAAAAATGCAAATTCAGAATAATTTCATTAGCAAAAGGTAACTAATCCCCAAAGAAACACGTCAATTATATCCTTGGTTCTGTCAGATTTGGGGCAAACTTAAATGGAGTAAATAACATGATACTCCAAAAATGATCTGAACTAACTTTCAACCTTTGCCTAGGTGTTTATCTTCTCATTAAACTAGCAAAGCGTTTTTTTTTTTTTAATTGAATGTCCAGAGGAAGTTTATTACTATTTTCAGTATGTGAAATCTGACTAAAAAGAAGTACTGTTCCCTACTCAAGCCACATGCCTTATAATTACCAATTCATTAATTTATCCTCATTACTGTCATTCCCATTTTGTGTGTGAGGAAACTAAGAGACAAAGGTTTCAGTTCACTTGTTTAATACAGCATATGGTATATGTGATGTCAAAAGAAAGGCATTCCAAAAACAAAAAGAAGCAGATTCACAGATATAGAGAACTAGTAAGCAGTAGGAGTGGGAAGGGGGGAGGGGCAATATAAGGGTGGGAGGAAAAAAGGGTCACTATGGGATTATATGAAATCATGTGTGTCAAACTTTTGAAAATTGTAAAGCACTATAGAATTTAAAGACGCTATCATTTAATTAAAAAAAAAAAAAAGGCATTCCAGAGAAGGTAAAACATGAATTGCATATTGCAAAACATGGAGGAGGTAGCCTAGACAAAGGGATATGTATGAGGAAGCCTTTCCCGGCAGATGGAGCTGCTTCTGGACAGAGGGAGAGAGAATGATACATTTCAGAGACTGAGTGTTTTTGGAGAACAAACATGAAGATGTAGCAACAGAAGAAGGTTTAGGGAGTCAGGCTGGTTCTGTGTCATGTAGTATCTTGAAGGCCATGCTTGGAAATGAATACTTTTCCCACAGACCACTGAGGAAACATCAAAGGATTTTAAACAAGGATATTTGCATTTCCAAATAATATTTCTGGTAAAATGTTGAAAAGGATTTGGAAGACAACAATTCTGAAATTAGGGCATTCCATTATAGGATTCTTTCCTTTTTTTCCCAGCTTCACTGAGATATAATTGACATATAACATGATATAAATTTAAGGGACACCAAGCGAGGACTTGACACATCTCCATCACCTCACATAATTGCCTCTGTGTGTGTGTGTGTATGTGTATATGTGTGGTGAGAACAGTTAAGATCTATTCTCTTAGCAGCTTTCAAGTACATAATAAATTATTGTTAACTATATTCACCATGCTGTACAGTAGATCCCCAGGACTTATTCATCTTATAATTGAAAGTTTGTACCCAATACCCAACATCTTCCCATTTTCCCCCAGCCCCTGGCAATCACCATTTGATTCTCTGTTTCTATGAATTCAGTTTTTTTAAATTCCACATATAAGTAAGATTATACATTATTTGTTTCTCTCTGTCTGACTTTTTTCACTTAGCATAATATCCTCAAGATCCAAGCATGTTCTTGCAAATGACAGACTTTATTCTTTTTAATGGTTGAACAATATTCCACTATATAACACACATATATACAAACACACACACACCATTTTCTTTACCCATTCATCTGTCAATGAACACTTAGGTTGTTTCCATGTTTTGGCTATTGTAAATAATGCAGGTGCACAGCTGGAGGGGCTAGCCCCAAGTGCATGCACAGCTGCGGGTCTCAGCTGTGGGGATCTAGGCCGGCAGTTTGTACTCACACAGCAGTCCACTCCTACTGTGTGGATGATACTGGTAGCCCCTGCCTTCTTCCTTGTTCCAAGCCATCTCTGTATGTCTCAGCTTTGCTGGTATCTGGGAATGGTGAAACTGAAGGGGGACCTTCATGCGCTGCCCTGAAAGGCTGGGAAGTTGTTTGTTTACCACCCACTCCCATTTTCAGAGAGGAGAACTCTTTCCAGCAGAGGAGTTCCTTCTTGGTGCTGCGCAGTGCCAGTCAGGGAAATGGAATGATACAGGCAAAATAAAGATGTTTTTCCTTACCATTTTGTGTAGTTATTCTCAGGTTTTTTTGCTCCACCGTGTTGCTGAAGTTTCTTAAATGGACTCCTAAGCTGTCCCAGAGCTACTTTTGTTTGTAGATAGCCGTCTAACTATTGATCTTTGTGTGGGGACGGAGTCTGTGGTCTCATGAGTCTCCATTTTGGTGACCTCACTCCATATCATATTTATTGATTTGCATATGCTAAACAATTTTTGCATCCCAGAAATAAATCCCACTTGATCATGGGTTATGATCTTTTGAATGTGCTGCTGAATTCGGTGTGCTAATATTATGTTGACAAATTTTACATCTATATTCATCAGGGATATTGGTCTGCAATTTACTTTTCTGGTAGTATCCTTATCTGACTTTGGTAACAGGATAATGCTGGACTCATAAAATGAGTCTAGGAGTGTTCCTTCCTCTTCAATTCTTTGGAGGAGTTTGAGAAGGATGGGTGTTAATTCTTCTTCAAACATTTGGTAGAATTTAACCTAGAAACCATCTGGTCCTGGGTTTTTCTTTGTTGAGAAA
This sequence comes from Balaenoptera physalus, assembly GCF_965194825.1. NCBI lineage: Eukaryota > Metazoa > Chordata > Mammalia > Artiodactyla > Balaenopteridae > Balaenoptera > Balaenoptera physalus. The sequence goes on along the minus strand of NC_138891.1, from coordinate 111,886,305 downwards.
TTTTTGATAAATGATTCGATCTCCCTACTCATTAGTCTGTACAGATTTACTATTTATTCATGATTCAGTCTTGGTAAGTTGTATGTTTTTCAGAATGTATCAATTTCTTCTAGGTTATCCAATTTGTTGGCATAAAATTTTTCGTAGTAGTCTCTTTTGATCCTTTGTATTTCTGTGGTTTCATTTGTAATGTTTGCTCTTTCATTTCTGATTTTATTTGTCTTTTCCCTTTTTTCTTACTTAGCTGAAGTTTTGTCAATAGTGTTTATTTTTTCCAAAAACCAGGTCTTAGTTTCATTGATCTTTTTTTGGGGGGGGGATCTCTATTTCATTTATTTATTTTGCACTTGTTGAAATGCTGCAGGATGGTTATGTAAAGGAGGTATATATAGTGCAGGTACTTCTCAAAGATACATATGGTCTATTTGGAAAGGACACGTCCACACAATATAAGGAACTGATTAAAAAACATAGGATATGAATTAATGTGTGGTTGCTGATGAAGGAAGGCATGAGATTAAGCTTCAAAACAGAATGTAATGTTTACATGTAGTGTGATTAATTTTCTTTCATGTCTCATTGTCAGAATGTTTCCTTCAATCCTTCCTTCGAACAGGCTGGATAAAACAAGCTATATATAAGCCCTCTCTGTGCCACTCCTGGGAATAGAGAGCAAAAAAAAAAAAAAAAAAAAAAAGTTACACAAGCATTTCTCAAAGCCTGATTTACAAAATACATGATGCTTTTCATGGAAAAGTTTTTAGATATTCACAAAGGGCTTAAGAATCTTGAAGACAATGAGAAATTCTATGATAAAAAGTCCTGCTTGTTTTAATGTAGCATTTCACAAAATTGTTTAACCACAGAAAAAGTTATCTAGTAATGTGAGTTAACATGACCTATATTGTCATCGGATTATTATGGCATTAATATGAGTAATCTTTGGAATGCACTTTGAGAAATTCTAACTTCTATTACTTAGAAGTGCTTAAAGGGACCTTTTAAAGAGAAAAGGAAAGCCTGTGGACAACATGATGCAGTTTTTCCTGAGTCAAACTGATCAGTGGGATTACTGAAAGATCCTACATAAAATGGTCTTTAAGAGTAAAAAAATAATAAAGCCACTGATCCCATAACCATACATCTCAAGAGGAGACATATGGGAACTATGTTTATGCAGATGGAAACACTGGTCATGGAGTAACTTAGAAGTCAGTATATAACAGAGAAACTGAAGTCAGGATATATTATTCCAGTGTTCAAAATACAAAGGTCAACAGACAAAAAGACAAATTACAGTATCTGGGTGAGACAGAGCAGCATGCCTCTTACTAGGCAATGTTGCAGAAGGAATATCTGTACTAATGGAAAAGTCAGAAACAGGATGGTGAAAAGAGCAATGTAGTAGCAACGTCACCAGCCCAGTTAGGCCTTTTTATTAAAAAAAAAAAAAAAAAAAAGGAATAGAGACTTAAGGGAATACAGAAAGATTGTGATGAAATCCAACATTGTGCTAAAGAAAATGTTTCACAGCACACATTACAACCATCAGACACATTTCTACTAGCAGGAGGGGATGGCCTGCCTGAATACTAAGAGAATGAAAATAGAAAAAATGTTTCCTCTTCAGAACCTGTAGCTCAAAGAGTTTATCTATTAATCATGAAAGGAACAGTGATTAAATAGGTGTCAAACAAGTATCAGTTACTTACAGGGATAAATTATATGCAAACCTGTACTGTTTAGCTATTAACTGAGATTATTCTCTCATTCATTCATAATTTGTTATTATTTATTGACCAATAATAGTATTCTAAAGTAATTCAAATTTAGGTTGTTTTTAAAATGGTAATGTTTGAACTTGGGTGAAGTCAAGTCATGATCTTGGTGCCTGGGTAAAAACTATTCTTGACTATATCTAAGAGATGAGAGTTAACCAGGTAATGAGACTGTATGTACTTTTCTACCTGCTACATAATTGTGTTTCATATTTTACCTTCAGACAAACAGATGACAGTATTGATCCATCTTCAATTAAGGATGAGTTTAGAGGTATTTACAAGGTGTTTTCCTTGTGCTGAGTTTTGGTTTTATACATATGGAATATGATATATACAATCTAGCCATACTACTAAAAACAGAGTTATGTCCTAATTATTAGTACAGTGCTCTAAAACAACCATGGACCAACATGAAAGTTGTCCTTTTAAGGAAAAGCTACACTTTCTAGGAAATATTTATTGATCTTTTGTTTTTCTTTGACTTTTCTTTTTTTCAGTTACACCTGTTATGAAATGGAGAAGGAAATGTTATGCTTGCATTTTTTTAAAAATTTCAATCTGGCTAAATGTATCTAAAATATTCATAAAATTAAGCTTTTTCAGGATAAGAAAAAAAAAGACATGGTTTTCTAAACTGTTTATAAGAGTGACTCTAAGCTGATGGAGATATTTTGAGCACAAGGTGCAGCAGAATTTTAAATAACTTCCTCTCACTCCTCATCAGTGTCTATATGATTTCTAATCATTCCTCTACACATCAGCTGTGATGAGAATGAATCCAGGTGTGATGAACATGATGTTCTTGTTATTCTGAAGGACATTTATTTTTATTTATGCCATTGTGTTTAGGCTTCTCAAGCAATATTTAGAACAAATAGGCACACAAAGCTTCTAAGTTACACCTTCTACTAGCTCCATTTGTAGGGTGGGGGCAGAATCTCTTCTTGTTTGCATAAAAGTTTCCAGCTGGAATAGGATGAGTGAGGCCAGGACACTAATTCCCAAATTGCCCTTAGTCTGACGTGGCATAAGGGAGTATTTTCTAAGCAGTAGTTTCATCTGAAGTTCCAGAAAAATTGAAAAGAAGAAAATACATATTTCCCAATGTCAACTTCTGTTAAAAGAAAAACTTTTCAAGCACAGATGTCGATCCATAGATAGAGTTGTTACAGCAAGAGGAACTTTCCATAATTATAGGTAATCATGCAAACCCCTTGGAACACAGATTCCACTTCATTTTTTGTTCCTGAGATTACAGAGTCTCGGGAAAGGGAGTATTTTCACTTATTGAGCTAACAGCAGATCTTCTGAAAAGCTTAGCATAAGTTTTTTTATTAGGCATATATTTGCTGACTAAACAAGTGACTCTTGTTTATTTCCACAGGATAATAATTTTGAAGTTCAATTCATCCACATGTCTAATGCTTCACATTTGTTGCTGTGCAAATAAGAAAATATCAAGAGCTAACTAAAGAAACAAAGCTTAATGTTAGGAGCCCACTTGATCACACAGGAAATGGTTATATTTGATTGGCACTTATTAAAGCTGCATATTTAAGTCTATTAAGATGCAATTCATTACCTCTCCCAAATGCAAATAGGCTTTCAACCTTTCCAGAGCATCAGGATTTATTGTACGTTTCAAAGAATGATTGTATCTGCCTTCTGGGCTTGGTGTAGTCTAATTTCATAATATATACACAAATAGGATCTGTTCTCGGAGTAACATTGGGACAATTTCAGAGCTGTAAGTCAGGTGCTTGATGAGCTCCTGAAAATATTTGTTTAGTATTCTGAATAATACATATAATTTACAGTGTTATCCTGAGATAACAAGGAAATGTTATTTCAAATAACAGCTTACTTAGTAAACACGGGTGCCAGTGGAGATAACTACCCAGCTATCACAAGACAACATACATTCACTTTAGGTAAGTCCATATTAATAACGCATGTCCCAAGAAAATTATGAACATTGCTGTGAATTGGCTGACATTCTGCTCAAATAAGATTTCTCTAGCAGCTACAAAATTGTAAATGGATTAATGCAACTTAATTGCTTTGAAAATGCTTTACTCCACTGATAAAAATTACATTTCACTTGAAGTGAAGTCAGGGAAAAAATAATTCTTAAAGGCCACCAGCAAAGTGTGATCAAAATACATTTGAAATAATTATAATGTAAAGCATTAACAATATTTCCACTTTCATCAGAAGTTACTATAAAAATATTATACAAATCAATATTCACTTGAATTTTTAAACTTCATCTTTAAAAAATTTATACACTCCCACAAAAACTAAGGTACACCTAAATGTTTTGGTACATTTTATTTCAACAGTTAACTTTGAAATTTAGGTAGTCTGAAATTTAGTTCTTCTATCATTAAAAAAAATACATTAATTATCAAATCTGAATTTGTTATTTTTTCTGTTCATCCAAGTTTTTATGAACTTAATAAGATTTCAAACTATAATTCCAATTAGTTGCTTATCTATTTGCTTCTGAGGTACTTGTTACCAAGATGATAAAACACGCAAACATATTATCTCTCTCTCTTTATATAGTATACGCATATTATATATATATATATATAAATTTTAAAATAAATATATACTATACAGAGTAGTTCTAATAATCACAATAAATACAGATTTTTTAACCTACATATCTATCTTAGAGCAATGTCTGATGAAGTCTTGTAGAATTGAGAAATGAGACATAACTCCTTGCATTATCAGTTTTATATTTATCATTGTTTTAGTATATCATTTTTTCCTGACTAGTCTTGTAACGTGAGAATGGTAGAGAAGTTTGGATATAATAAAATTAATCTAGATAATCAAAAGGAAAACAGAAAGTTAAAAAATTTCAGAAAATACATTCTGTTAATTAAGGCACAATTCTAAATCAGTGATTTTTAGTTATAATTCACTGTTTATAAAAGTTTTAAATATATTAAAAGACATTAAATTCCTCCAAATATTAAAGCTTTATTTCTCCATTTCAAGCTTTGGACCTACATCAATTTTATTTATTTTACAGAAAAACCAAAGTGTATTCCAAGTTTTGTATTTTTGTTTACCATTTAGATATATGTCAACATGAAATAAAATATATGTCAAAGAAATGAATGAGGAAACTTTATTATGAATAAAGAATATGAAAAATATAAAGCATCAATAAGACACATTAGCACAGTGTTAAAGTTTTCTTAAAGATACACACACATGCACACACACACACACGCACACCCCACCACCACCAAATGAGACCAATGCCCCCTTTCTCTGATCTCCATGTAAATTCCTCACTCCCATCAAGGAAAAAAGATAAGTTCATTTAAGAGTGCTCCTAGCAAATCCGAAAAGTAAATTAGGCCTTAAATGGCCCCCTTATCCTTAAATTGCCCCCTTTTCTCCATTCTTACTGTAATTGACCCCCATCATCTTGAATACTCTCATATTTGCCACCACATGCACTCATCTGTCGTAAGAGAACAGTCCTTGGACATTGATATCTCTCTGCTCTGCATGTATCTTCCTACAGAATGACAGGCAGGCAAGATTGAAGAAGGTTTTAAGTCTTTTCAGTTTTCAAACTTGCCCAAGGCTTCAACATTCTGGAAACAACTGGATAGAATGCCTAAATTCCTCCTTCAACACGTTCCAATCTCCAACAGGAACACAGGCCAATAAATATCTTCTCTTAAAATTGACATCAGTTATGTGAAAATTATTTCAAAGATTTGAAAATGGTTGTTGCGGTCTTTGAGCCTCATCACTGACAAAGCAAAATGTGTCGTTCATTCCACTGGTATGTACCAGGTGTACTCATACAAGAAGAGCCCTACTTTTACCCAGCTTCATTCTCATGGGGGTAAGAGATAGATTACAAGAAAACAAATAAACAAGATAATTTCATCTTCCTTAGCCTTAGCTTACCCACTATAAAATTACTCATCAATTCACCCAGTCATTGAAGATTTATTGAGTCTATAATGTGTGGGCACTGCTCCAGTAGTTGTGAATAAACACAAAAATCCAGATCCTCATGCACTTACATTCTAATGGGAGGAGACAGAGAATAAGCCAAATAAGCAGGTAAAACATATATTATGTTAGATGCTAAAATGTACCACAGAGAGAAAATAGCCAAGGATAGCGCATAAAGTAGGTTACGGCAATAGAGGCAGGGTATCAGGTTTCAATTTAAACTCAGGTAGTCAAGAAATTACCCTCTGTGAATGTATTAGGAGAGCAGAATTCTGAAGGAGGTGAGGGAGCAGTACCTGGGAATCACCTGGGGGCGATGAATTACTGGTACCTGACTTATTCCAAGAATAGTTAAGAAACAGGATGACAGGACTGAGCAATCAAGGAGAATCATCGTAGAGGAAGAGGTGAAAGAGATAACAGCATGGTTTGGAGGGAGTGAACTGATGGTTTTAAACCTTGTAGACCATTCTAAGGACTTTGGCTTTTAATCTGAGAAGCCACTGGAGCATTCTGAATAACAGATTTCAAATGACCTGATATGTTTTAACAGGGGAGAGTCAAGACAAGCAATTAGGATGCTATTGCAATTAACTGGATGAGAGATGAACATGAGACATTACTGTTATTCCACCAAGAGTGTAGCAGTGGAGGTGGTGAGGAGTAGCTGGATTTTGAAGGCAGAGTCTATAGGATATATTGGTGATTTGGATTTGGGATGTGAGAGAGAGAGAGAAGAATCAAGGATGACCCCATGATTATTAGGCTGGGCCATAGAAAGAATGGAGTTGCCATTAACTAGGATGGAGAATCAGGGGAAGAACTGACTTTGGAGGAAAGGTCAAGAGTTCTGTTATGGATATGTAGTTTTAAGATGCTTACTAAACATCTAGAACATCTAGGACATCTAAGTATGGAGATAATTAAGAAATCTGGAGCTCAGGGGAGAGCTCCTGGTTGGAGGTATACATCTGGAAGTCATGACATTTAAAAGTATGAGAATGAATAAGAAAAGATAGTCTCATTCAACTACACCTTAGGGTATTTCTAAAGAAAATACTCTTTTAGACATTTATACTGGACCTAACACAAAGTTAAGCCTTTAATAAATGTTAGCTATTATTATTATTTACGATTCTGCTTTGTATCAACTACTTCTTATTCATACTTTCCATAAAAGTTAGTAACTACCAGAAACCACAGTGTCAAGTCTGATTAAAATGTGCTTCTACCCTTGTAATTGAGGTCATACATCACAGATTATACAGGGTTTAGAATATGGGTAGAAATAGGAAACAACATCCCTGGAGTAGTATGTTGCAACACTATACATAGATGGTGGTTTCATGAATATTAACCCTGGAGTATAAACTTCTGATAAGAAATAAGTAAATGTACAAATCAAATTAAGCACCCCCCACCCAAAAAAAGTAGTTTTATGTTGCTCTGTTACATGGTAATTTAGACTCAAAAGCAACTCAGAAGCAACTTCATTGGCATACAAAAATCATGAAAAATTAAACTTGGCCATATTCTGGACTATCAGATATAGAAAGTGTGTTGGGGGTATGCTGTGTTACCTTTTCTTTGTTTATGCTTTTCACCGGAAGAATTCTTCTATTTAATTAGTAAGGATAAGACACACTTAAGCATTTCCCAGTTATTTCAAAATATGACATGCCTTAAGATTGTTTTGAATTATAACCCTACTGAGCTATACTTAAAAAACAAGAGGGAATATTAAAGAGCAACAAGTGTTCCCACAATAACACTATGTTGATCTTAAAGAATGGGCTTTATGGGTAGCAAGTGATTAAGAGTGAATTAACTCCCATTCCCAAGGAAATACTGACAGAATCTGCAGTTACATTTCCTGATCTTTTCATATTTTTGCCTTTATGGTTCAACCAAATTTGGCAAAGCAGATGATTCACACTCAAAAACACATTTTAAAATCAGTATCAGTAGTTTTTCTTATTAGTTTTCTCATTTGAATCACTGTTAAATTGTAAAGCAGAGTAAAAATTAGTATTTTCTTGATCAGTCATTATGTTTCCATACAAGTTCCAAGATGCAAAGTATAAACACTGAAAGGCGTGGTTATGAAAAAAACCCTTACAGACCATTGCACTATCAGCATACTTGCACTAAGAAGTCCATTAACAAACATAACTGAGAGCATTAAACATTTCAAAACATGTTACAAAAGCACCTATACCTTAACAGATATTAAAAAGCTGCATCTATTATGTCACCTAGTGGATAAAAAGAAAATAGCAAGACTACTCCCTATGTATTTGTGGGCAGCAAAATCAGATCTCATTTCTGAGTGTATTACAGTACCTGACTAGAAAATTTGTAGAAGCAACTGGATGGTGGATATAGTGGCTTCTTGTTCTCAGGAGAAGGAGTTCATTATTCAAACATAAAGTTATCTCCAGTACTGAGAAAGAGAAAAATCGAGAATCAGGTGATTAGTCTTAAGAAGGATTTTGTTTTTCATAAAAGTCAATCCAAGTCCTATCCAAAGAGAAATGTGATATCAATATTAATAGAAGATATGATGTCCAAGCTGCTTCTAATTTTAGTTCTATGTGAGTTGACCCAAAGAGAATATCATTTCTACTTTCAGCAAATAAAGTTATCATTTCCCTAAGAAATGAGGAAATAAAGCCAAATCTTAATATAGCAAAATCATATACAGACATGTTTAGAGGTTTCAAAAACCAGCTTGTAAGGGAATTTTTAGACTATTCAAAATCCAATTACTCCCAGGAACAAATATGATTGAAATACTTTGCCACAGAGAAAAGAGAAGGTACCTGATCAATGTCAAATATAAACTTAATTGATAGTCACAATTTTAAACCCCAAGACTGAACAATAGGTTAAGGATTTATATTCATATTGAGCACATTTTTAAAAATTGAGGTGTAATTGACTACAATATTATATCAGTTTCAGGTGTATAATATAATGATTTGGTATTTGCATATCTTGCAAAATGATCACCACAGTAAGTCTACTTAACACCTGTCACCATACATAGTTACAGATTCTTTTTCTTGTGATGAGAACTTGGAGCACATTTTTAGCAGTACTTGACTCTATAAATTTTCCACCCTATGCTTTCCAACAGAAGTATATGACCCAGATATGGAGCTTACAACTTCATAGCACAATCCTCAGAACTGGGAGATACATCATGCAGTTTTATTTTTCTTTTTAAATAATAATAATAATAAAAAGATTAGTTATTGTTAGAGGAGAGCTTTATTTACTGGAGCAACAAACACAAACTTAAAGAAAAAAAGCTCGCATATTCTTATAGTGTCAAAAGAGGGCAGAAGCTTATATTCTAATCAATTTGTATGAACTTTTCTCTTCACCCCACTAATGAATACTTACATGGCAGAAAAGCAAATGTGAAATCTGTCAACAATTTTAACATGATTAGTTAAGGAGAACTGCTGCTAGTTCTCCTTACACTGATCTGAAGCATTAATATAGTTAGCTTGGGCAAGCTTGTCAACCAGGTCATCTGCCTTAGGCATGAACCTGGCATACAGCATTTTTGATAATCTTTTACTCGAGTCCAACTGTCAAGCAACGCTAATGCTATTTTTCTTAGGTGTCAGTGTAATTGCTCCTGACTGAGAAGTGACTTCGTTTCTTGGTGTGCCACATATCTGTAGCTTCTTGCCCAAGGGACTTGTCCCAGGCTTCGTTCATGTCATGTTCCATTAGCTATGGTTAACTAGGAGTAGACTTAAATAGCCTATTTTTTCTACAAATGGAAAAAGTAAAAGAATTGAATTTTCAATTAGTCACAAAGATTTTTCATGTAGGTGGCTATGTATGAGGACTTTTGTACATGTGTACATAAATGGGCACCTGTTGTTTTTTGCCTCAATCTTTACTGATAAAAACAGGCAAGTGGCAGTGATAAGCACTTCAATATTATCATGAGCCCAGGATCCCTGGTAGTACAGCAACAAGACTTCTGATTTTTCAAAACCAAATAAAGCCTAGCAGATACTGCTCTAAGTATTAAGGCAAAAATCTAGAAGCACTGCAATATTACATTTACACAGATTTAATCATGGCATTTTTGTTAATAGTAATGAATGGAAAATAAGTATAAAGGACCTGTTAAATATTTAAAATATGAGAAAGGTCTAAATTTATTTAAATATAAAAATATTCATAATATATTATTAAATTAATGAGCAAATAGAAAGCATGTGTAATATGACTTTGTTTGGAGGAGGAAAGCTAAATATTCATAAGTGAGTATATAAACACAGAAAACTATCTCAAGGACACACTCCAAAATGACAGTGGTTGTTATTCCTTAATAATAAGACTTTAGGTACTTTTTTTTTTCTATTACTCGTTATATTGATAAAACTGTGGTATATCCATACAATGAAATACTACTTAGGAATAAAAAGAAACTAATAATAAATGAAAAAAACACAAATTAATCTCAAAATAAGTATGCTGATCTCTACATTAGTCAGCCTAATTTACCAATCTACAAATCAGTAACCAAAGGTATACCTAAAAGGTGAGTCACCTAGGAGTATTAGTGAAGGTGAAAATTATTAGTTTCCTTTCTAATTGCAAAGTTTTTCTCATGAAAATAAGATGTTACATATTGCTTAGCCAGACTGGGAAAATCTGGAACAAAATTAACATTCCTTTACAGTCAACATAAATACTGCTATTAGCTGTGAACTTCCTAAATCCCTTCAAAAAGTTCATATGTTATGGTTCAATGCTCCCTAATTTCAAACAACATTACAAAGCTACATTAATCAAAACAGTGTAGTACTGGAACAAAAACACAGAACACAGACACATGAATCAATGGAGCAAAATAGACAGCCCAGAAATAAACCCACACTTATTTGTTCAATTAATCTACAACAAAGGAGGCAAGAATATACAATACGGAAAAGACAGATTCTCCAATAAATGGTGTTGTGAAAACTGGACAGCTTACATGCAAAAGAATCAAACTGGAACACTTTCTCACACATGTAAAAAATAAACTCAAAATGGAATTAAAGACCTAAATATAAGACCTAACACCATGAAACTCTTAGAAGAAAACATAGGCAGTATGCTCTTTGATATTGGTCTTAGCAATATATTTTTTGGATATGTCTCCTCAGGCAAGGGAAACAAAAGCAAAAATAAAACAAAGGGGACTACATCAAACTAAAAAGTTTTTGCATAGCAAAGAAAACTATCAACAAAACAAAAACACCAGGCTGCCTACTGAATGGGAAAAGATAGTTGCAAATGATATATCTGATAAGGGTTAATATTCAAAATATACCAAAAACTCATAAAACTCAACATTAAATAAACAAAAAAAACAATGGGTGGAGGACCTGAATAGACATTTTTCCAAAGAAGACATACAGATGGCCAACAGGCACATGAAAAGTGCTCAACATCACTAATCATCAGGGAAATGCAAATCAAAACCACAATGAAGTATCACTCACACTTGTCAGAATGTCTATCATCAAGAAGACAAGAGACAACAGGGGCAGAGAACAGGGATGTGGAGAACAGGGAACAGTTGTGCACTGTTAATGGGAATGTAAATTGGTGCAACCACTATGGGAAAAAGTATGGAGGTTCCTCCAAAAATTAAAAAATAGAACTACAATATGATCTAGCAATTCCATTTCTGGGTATTTTTCCAAAGAAAACAAAAACACTAATTCAAAAAGATATATGCACCCCTGTGTTCACTGTAGCATTATTCACAAAAGCCAAGACATGGAAGCAACCTAAGTGTCCAATGATAGATGAATGTATAAAGAAAACGTGATATTATTATTATTATTACATATATATACATACATATATATATGAATATTACTCAGCCATAAAAAAGAATGAAATCTTGCCATTTGTAACAACATGGATGGACCTAAAAGGTATTATGCTAAGTAAAATAAGTCAGATAGAGAAAGAATTATTTTCTTATTTTGGGGGTTAGAGAAAGAGGAAGTGAAGGTAGTTGAAAGAAACAAACTTCCAGTTATAAGATAAATAAGTACTAGTCATGTAACATACACCATGATTAATATAATTAACTCTCCTATATGTTATATATGGAAGTTGTTAAGAGAGTAAATCCTAAAAATTCTCATCACAAGGAAAATTTTTCTTTTTTTTTTTTTTTAAGATCTTTATTGGAGTATAATTGCTTTACATTGTTGAGTTACTTTCTGCTGTATAACAAAGTGAATCAGCTATACATATACATGTATCCCCATATCCCCTCCCTCTTGCATCTCCCTCCCACCCTCCCTAGCCCACCCCTCTAGGAGGTCACAAAGCACCGAGCTGATCTCCCTGTGCTATGCGGCTGCTTCCCACTAGCTATCTATTTTATATTTGGTAATGTATAAATGTCAATGTCACTCTCTCACTTCGTCCTGGCTTACACTTCCCCCTCTCTATGTCCTCAAGTCCACTCTCTATGTCTCTGTCTTTATTCCTGTCCTGCCCCTAGGTTCTTCAGAACCATTTTTATCTTTAGAATCCATATGTATGTGTTAGCATACGGTATTTCTTCTTCTATTTCTCACTTCACTCTGTATGACAGACTCTAGGTCCATCCACCTCACTACAAGTAACTCAATTTCGTTTCTTTTTATGGTTGACATTCCATTGTTATATGTGCCACATCTTCTTTATCCATTCATCTGTCGATGGACACTTAGGTTACTTCCATGTCCTGGCTATTGTAAATAATGCTGCAATCAACATTGTGGTACATGATTCTTTTTAATTATGGTTTCCTCAGGTTATATGCCCAGAAGTGGGATTGCTGAGTCATATGGTAGTTCTATTTTTCGCTTTTTTAAAGCACCTCCATACGGTTCTCCATAGTGGCTGTTTCAATTTACATTCCCACCAACAGTGCAAGAGTGTTCCCTTCTCTCCACACCCTCTCCAGCATTTATTATTTGTAGATTTTTTAATGATGGCCATTCTGACCAATATGAGGTGATACCTCATTGTAGTTTTGATTTGCATGTCTCTAATGATTAGTGATGTTGAGCATCCATTCATGTGTTTGTTTGCAATCTGTATATCTTTTCTGGAGAAATGTCTATTGAGGTCTTCTGCCCATTTGGGGATTGGGTTGTTTTTTGATATTGAGCTGCATGAGCTGCTTGTATATTTTGGAGATTAATCCTTTGTCAATTGCTTCATTTGCAAATATTTTCTCCCATTCTGAGAGTTGTCTTTTCGTCTTGTTTATGGTTTCCTTTGCTGTGCAAAAGCTTTTAAATTTCATTAGGTCCCATTTGTTTATTTTTGTTTTTATTTCCATTTCTCTAGGAGGTGGGTCAAAAAGGATCTTGCTGTGATTTATGTCATGGAGTGTTCTCCCTACGTTTTCCTCTAAGAGTTTTATGGTGTGTGGCCTTACATTTAGGTCTTTAATCCATTTTGAGTTTATTTTTGTGTATGGTGTTAGGGAGTGTTCCAATTTCATTCTTTTACATATAGCTGTCCAGTTTTCTCAGCACCACTTATTGAAGAGGCTGTCTTTTCTCCACTGTATATTCTTACCTCCTTTATCAAATATAAGGTGACCATAGGTGCGTGGGTTTAACTCTGGGCCTTCTGTCCTGTTCCATTTGTCTATATTTCTGGTTTTGTGCCAGTACCATACTGTCTTGATTACTGTAGCTTTGTAGTATAGTTTGAAGTCAGGGAGCCTGATTCCTCCAGCTCTATTTTTCTTTCTCAAGATTGCTTTGGCTATTTGGGGTCTTTTGTGTTTCCATACAAATTGTGAAATTTTTTGTTCTAGCTCTGTGAACAATGCCATTGGTAGTTTGATAGGTATTGCATTGAATCTGTAGATTGCTTTGCGAAGTATAGTCATTTTCACAATGTTGATTCTTCCAATCCAAGAACATGGTATATCAATCCATCTCTTTGCATCATCTTTAATTTCTTTCATCAGTGTCTTACAGTTTTCTGCATATACGTCTTTTGTGTCCTTATGTAGGTTTATTCCTAGGTATTTTATTCTTTCTGTTGCAATGGTAAATGGGAGTGTTTCCTTAATTTCTCTTTCAGATTTTTCATCATTAGTGTATAGGAATGCAAGAGATTTCTGTGCATTAATTTTGTATCCTGCTACTTTACCAAACACATTGATTAGCTCTAGTAGTTTTCTGGTACCACCTTAAGGGTTCTCTATGTTTATTATCATGTCATCTGCAAACAGTGACAGTTTTACTTCTTCTTTTCCAATATGGATTCCTTTTATTTCTTTTTCTTCTCTGACTGCTGGGGTTAAAACTTCCAAAACTATGATGAATAATAGCAGTGAGAGTGGGCAACCTTGTCTGGTTCCTGATCTTAGAGGAAATGCTTTCAGTTTTTCAACATTGAGAACAATGTTGGCTGTCGGTTTCTCATATATGGTCTTTATTATGTTGAGGTAAGTTCCCTCTATGCCTACTTTCTGGAGGGTTTTTATCATAAATGGGTGTTGAATTTTGTTGAAAGCTTTTTCTGCATCTATTGAGATTATCATATGGTTTTTATCCTTCAATTCGTTAATATGGTGTATCACACTGATTGATTTGTGTATATTGAAGAATCCTTACATTTCTGGGATAAACCTCACTTGATCATGGTGTATGAACCTTTTAATGTGCCATTGGATTCTGTTTGCTAGTATTTTGTTGAGGATTTTTGCATCTATGTTCATCAGTGATATTGGCTTGTAGTTCTTTTTTTGTGACATCTTTGTCTGGTATTGGTATCAGGGTGATAGTGGCCTCATAGAATGAGTTTGGGAGTGTTCTCCCTCTGCTATATTTTGGAAGAGTTTGAGAAGGATAGGTGTTAGCTCTTGTCTAAATGTTTGATAGAATTCGTCTGTGAAGCCATCTGGTCCTCGGCTTTTGTTTGTTGGAAGATTTTTAATCACAGTTTCAATTTCAGTGCTTGTGATTGGTCTGTTTATATTTTCTATTTCTTCCTGGTTCAGTTTCAGAAGGTTGTGTTTTTCTAAGAATTTGCCCATTTCTTCCAGGTTGTCCATTTTATTGGCATAGAGTTGCTTGTAGTAATCTCTCATGATCTTTTGCATTTCTGCAGTGTCAGTTGTTACTTCTCCTTTTTCATTTCTAATTCTGTTGATTTGAGTCTTCTCCCTTTTTTTCTTGATGAGTCTGGCTAATGGTTTATCAATTTTGTTTATCTTCTGAATGAACCAGCTTTTTGTTTTATTGATTTTTGCTATCATTTTCTTCATTTCTTTTATTTTATTTCTGAGCTGATCTTCATGATTTCTTTCCTTCTGCTAACTTTGGGTTTTATTTGTTCTTCTTTCTCTAATTGCTTTAGGTGTAAGGTTACATTGTTTATTTGAGATTTTTCTTGTTTCTTCAGGTAGTACTGTTTTGCTATAAACTTCCCTCTTAGAACTGCTTTTGCTGCATCCCATAGGTTTTGGATTGTCATGTTTTCCTTGTCATTTGTTTCTAGGTATTTTCTGATTTCCTCTTTGATTCCTTCAGTGATCTCCTGGTTATTTAGTAGTGTATTGTTTAGCCTCCATGTGTTTCTATTTTTTACAGTTTCTTTTCCTGTAATTTATATCTCGTCTCATAGCATTGTGGTTGGAAAAGATACTTGAAATGATTTCAATATTTTTAAATTTACCAAAGCTTGATTTGTGACCCACGATATGATCTATCATGGAGAATGCTCCATGAGCACTTGAGTATAAAGTGTATTCTGTTGTTTTTGGATGGAATGTCCTATAAATATCAGCTAAGTCCATCTTGCTTAATCTATCATTTAAAGCTTGTGTTTCCTTATTTATTTTCATTTTGGATGATCTGTCCATTGGTGAAAGTGGAGTGTTAAAGTCCCCTACTATGATTGTGTTACTGTCAATTTCCCCTTTTATGGCTGTTAGCATTTGCATTATGTATTGAGGTGTTCCTAGGTTTGGTACATAAATATTTACAATTGTTATATCTTCTTCTTGGATTGATCCCTTGATCATTATATAGTGTCCTTCTTTGTCTCTTGTAATAGTCTATATTTTAAAGCCTATTTTCTCTGATATGAGAATTGCTACTCCAGCTTTCTTTTGATTTCCATTTGCATGGAATATCTTTTTCCATCCCCTCACTTTCAGTCTGTATGTGTCCCTATGTCTGAAGTGGGTCTGTTGTAGACAGCATATATATGGGTCTTGTTTTTGCATCCATTCAGCCAGTCTATCCATTCCACCAGTCTATGTTTTGTATCCATTCAGCCAGTCTTTTGGTTGGAGCATTTAATCCATTTACATTTAAGGTAATCATCGATATGTATGTTCCTATTACCATCTTCTTATTTGTTTTCAGTTTGTTTTTGTAGGTCTTTCCCTTCTCTTGTGTTTCCTGCCTAGAGAAGTTCCTTTAGCATTTGTTGTAAAGTTGGTTTGGTGGTGCTGAATTCTCTTATCTTTTGCTCGTCCGTAAAGGTTTTAATTTCTCCCTCAAATCTGAATGGGATCCTTGCTGGATAGAGTAATCTTGGTTGTAGGTTTTTCCCTTTCATCACTTTAAATATGTCCTGACACTCCCTTCTGGCTTGCAGAGTTTCTGCTGAAAGATTAGCTGTTAACCTTTTGGGGATTCCCTTATTTGATGCTTTTCCCTTACTGCTTTTAATTTTTTTCTTTGTAGTTAATTTTTGATAGTCTGATCAATATGTGTCTTGGTGTTTTTCTCCTTGGATTTATCCTGAAAGGGACTCTGTGCGCTCCTGGACTTGATTGACTATTTCTTTTCCCACGTTAGGTAAGTTTTCAACTATAATCTCTTCAAATATTTTCTCAGTCCCTTCCTTTTTCTCTTCTTCTTCTGGGGCCCCTATAATTCCAATGCTGGTGCATTTAATGTTGTCCCAGAAGTCTCTGAGACTGTCCTCCATCCTTTTCTTTTTTCTTTATTCTGCTCTGCAGTAGTTATTTCCACTATTTTATCTTCCAGGTCACTTCTCTGTTCTTCTGCCTCAGTTATTCTGCTATTGGTTCCTTCTAGAGAATTTTTAGTTTCATTTACTGTGTTGTTCATCATTGTTTGTTTGCTCTTTAGTTCTTTTAGGTGCTTTTAAACGTTTCTTGTATTTTCTACATTCTATTTCCAAGATTTTGGATCATCTGTACTATCATTACTCTTAATTCTTTTTCAGGTAGACTGCCTATTTCCTTTTTGTTTTGTCTGTTGGGTTTTTACTTTGCTCCTTCATCTGCTGCATATTTCTCTGTCTTCTCATTTTGCTTAACTTACTTTTTTTGGGGTCTCCTTTTTGCAGGCTGCAGGTTCGTAGTTCCCATTGTTTTTGGTGTCTACCCCCAGTGGGTGAGGTTAGTTCAGTGGGTTTTGTAGGCTTCCTGGTGGAGCAGACTGGTGCCTGTGTTCTGGTGGATGGGGCTGGATCTTGTCTTTCTGGTGAGCAGGACTACGTCCGGTGGTGTTTTGGGGCCTCTGTGAACTTCTTATGATTTTAGGCAGTCTCTCTGTTAATGGGTGTGGTTGTGCCCCTGTCTTGCTAGTTGATTGGCATGGGGTGTCCAGTACTGGAGCTTGCTGCCCATTGAGTGGAGTTGGGTCTTAGCATTGAGAAGGAGATCTCTGGGAGACCTCTCGCCTATTGATATTACTTGGAGCCGGGATGTCTCTGGTGGTCCAATGTCCTGAACTCGGCTCTCCCACCACAGAGTCTCAGGCCTCACACCCAGCTGGAGCACCAAGACCCTGTCAGCCACACGGTTCAGAAGAAAAGGGAGAAAAAAAAAGAATGAAAGGAATAAATAAATAAATAAAATTTATTAAAATAAAAATTTTAAAAATTATTAAAATATAAAAAGTAATAAAAAAAAGAAGAGAGCTACCAAACCAATAAACCAATCCACCAATGATAACAAGCACTACAAAATTATACTAAGATAAACATAAAAACATAAACTAGTCAGTCACATACAGCAAACCCCAAGTCTACAGTTGCTCCCTTAGTCCATCACCTCCATTTTGGGATGATTCATTGTCTATTCATGTATTCCACAGATGCAGGGTACATCAAGTTGACTGTGGAGATTTAATCCGCTGCTCCTGAGGCTGCTGGGAGAAATTTCCCTTTCTCTTCTTTGTTCGCACAGTTCCTGGAGTTCAGCTTTGGATTTGGCCCTGCATCTGCATGTAGGTCGCCCTCTGACATCTGTTCTTCGCCCAGACAGGAGGGGGTTAAAGGAGTGGCTGATAAGGGGGCTCTGGCTCACTCAGGCTGGGGGGTACAGAATGTGAGGCGAGTCTGTGGCAGCAGAGACCAGCATGACATTGCAACAGCCTGAGGCATGCCGTGTGTTCTCCCGGGGAAGCTGTCCCTGGATCACGGGACGCTGGCAGTGGCCGGCTGCACAGGCTACTGTAAGGGGAGGTGTGGATAGTGACCTGTGCTTGCACATAGGATTCTTTGTGGCTGCAGCATCAACATTAGCGTTTCATGCCCGTCTCTGGTGTCCACACTGATAGCCGCAGCTCGTGCGCGTCTGTGGAGATCGTTTAGGCGGTGTTCTGAATCTCCCCTCCTCGTACACCCCGAAAAAATGTTCTCTTGACTCTTAGCCAGCTCCAGATTTTTTCCTGGACTCCCTCCCAGCTAGCTGTGGCGCACTAGTCCCCTTCAGGCTGTGTTCACGCAGCCAACCCCAGTCCTCTCCCTGGGATCTGACCTCCAAAGCCGGAGCCTCAGCTCCCAGCCCCCAGCAGCCCCGGTGGGTGAGCAAACAAGCCTCTCAGGCTGGTGAGTGGCTGGTGATCCTCTGTGCAGGAATCTCTCCGCTTTGTCCTCTGCAGCCTTGTTGCTGCACTCTCCTCCATGGCTCCGAAGCTTCCCCCTGCCCTGGTCACCCCCCTCACCCCGTCCCCAACAGTGAAGGGACTTCCTAGTGTGTGGAAACCTTTCCTCCTTCACAGCTCCCTCCCAGAAGTGCAGGTCCCGTCCCTATTCTTTTGTCTCTGTTTTTTCTTTCTTCTTTTGTCCTACCCATGTATGTGGGGAGTGTCTTGCCTTTTGGGAAGTCTGAGGTCTTCTGCCAGCGTTCAGTAGGTGTTCTGTAGGAGTTGTTCCACATGTAGATGTATTTTTGATGTATTTGTGGGGAGGAAGGTTATCTCCACGTCTTACTCCTCCGCTATCTTCTCCCTGTTTCCTTTTTCTTTTATTTTGCATCTATATGAGATGATGGATGTTCATTAAACTTACTATGGTAATTATTTTATGATGTATGCAAGTCAAATCATTATCCTGTACTCCTTAAACTTAAATACTGCTGTATGTCGATTTTATGTCAATAAAACTGGGAGAATAAATTAATTAATTAATTAATTAATTAAAAAATTTTTTAAAGACATGAAAAAGCATTGTGGTGAACAGACAACAGAAAGCACCAGGAAACATGAACAGAAGGGAAGACAGCTCTATTAGTAATATTTTACTTTTTTAAGCTGGATGTGGAAACATGGGATTTAACTTATTAATCATCATATTTCATTTACCTTACATACAAACATTTACATATATACAGATGTAATTTTTTGGAGTCTGAGATATAATAATGAAAACAGTAAAATTAACAATAAAAATCAATGTCTGGGTAGGAACTCTTTTAAAAAGATACTTATTGTAAGTCAAAAATGAAAACATTACAAACAATAATAGCAAAAAGAAAGTTCAAGCAGGATATTGGCAGAAGACAATAACAAGGATAATTAATGAATACTGCTCTATTTATTATTCAACTATTTAAACAATAATTTACTAATTTTCTGTAAGATCATACAATATAATTACTGATATAAATACATTTGAATGTTGAATTAGCTTTGGTTCTTTCTATTAAGTACAATACATGTGAAATTAAAACACTATTCTACTGCTAATTTTATAGTTTTGATAATTGGACTATGGCCTGCAAGCTGTTAACATTAGGGGAAGCTATGTGAATTCTATACTGTTCTGCAACTTTTCTGCAAGTCTAAAATTATTCAAAATAAAACAAAATTTTAAAGGAATAATTATGATGAATGAAAGAAGCCAGATAAAACAAGAGTCATGCTACATGATTATATTATGTGTACCACCTAGAAAATGCAATTCTATAGCAACAGGAAGCAAATAAATGGTTGTCTAGGGCTGAGCGGGCGCAGGAACTGACTGCAAAGGGGATATAGAAACTTTTTAGAGGTGATACAAGTATTCTAATAGTAAATTGTCATGTTCTTTGCGTGACTGTATACATTACTAAAACTCATTGAACTATACATTTAAAATAGGTACATTTTATGAAAATAACTATATTCAATAAAGATATTAAGAAAAGAAATGCATGTAGTTATATTCACACACCTATGCAAAGAGGTACATTCAAGGAAGTTCATGGCCAAATTGGTCATAAGACAGAAAAAAAAAAAGGAATACCTTGATGATACCAAAATATCCAAAAGCAAGAAGTTGAAAAAGTTATTGTTCATTCATATAATTGGACAGTGTACAGCTATTAAAGAAAAAAAGACGTATGTGCCGATACAGAAATATTTCTAAGCTTCGTTAAGTAACAAAACATAAAATTATATGTAGAGTAAAATAAACTTTAAGAAAAAGGGGGAAATACTATAATCTGTGTATTTTTTCCATGATTATTTTAGAGAAGGATAAAGCTCCTTCTACACTCTTAGGTACCGTAGCTCAGCCTGTGATTTAAACTAATATAAAATTAACAGGAGAAAATATATATATATATATATATATATATATATATCTTATTTAATATTTTTATATGCACATAGAAGTCTTCAAAAGGAAAAGGAGAAAGGAGCCCTGGGAGGAAAGGGTGGAGCTGGGAATTTACCAGAAGGAAAAGCTAGCTATTTCACTGAGCAGAAGTGAAATCATTTTTCTCTTCTCTACCAATAGTGAATTAGAAATGTTCCTCGGGAAGAACACCAGAATCACAACTAACTGCTGAACAATCATCGACAGGAAGACACTGGAGGTCACCAAAAAAGATACCCCATATCCAAAGACAAAGGAGAAGCCACAGTGAGACGATAGGAGCAGAGCAATCACAATAAAATCAAATCCCATAACTGCTGGGTGGGTGACTCACAAACTGGAGAACACTTATACCACAGAAGTCCACCCACTGGAGTGAAGGTTCTGAGCCCCATGTCAGGCTTCCCAATCTGGGGGTCCAGGAACGGGAGGAGGAATTCCTAGAGAATCAGACTTTGAAGGCTAATGAGATTTGACTGACAGGACTGGGGGAAACAGAGACTTCACTCTTGGAGGTCACACATAAAGTAGTGTGTGCATCAGGACACAGGGGAAGGAGCAGTGACCACATAGGAGACTGAACCAGACTTACCTGCCAGTGTTGGAGGGTCTTTTGCAGAGGCAGCGGTGGCTGTGGCTCACCGTGAGGACAAGCACACTGGCAGCAGAAGTTCTGGGAATTATTCCTTGGCGTGAGCCCTCCCAGAGTGCACCATTAGCCCCACCAAAGAGCACACAGAAGGCTCCAGAGTTGGGTTGCCTCAGGTCAAACAAAGAACAGGGAGGGAACCCAGCCCCACCCATCAGCAGTCAAGTGGGTTAAAGTTTTACTGAGCTCTGCCCACCAGAGCAACAGCCAGAGACCTCTGGGACAATATTAAACGCAACAACGTTCGCATTATAGCGGTCCCAGAAGGAGAAGAGAGAGAGAAAGGACCCGAGAAAATATTTGAAGAGATTATAGTCGAAAACTTCCCTAACATGGGAAAGGAAATGGCCCCCCAAGTCCAGGAAGTGCAGAGTCCCATACAGGATAAATCCAAGGAGAAACACACTGAGACACACAGTAGTCAAACTGGTAAAAATTAAAGACAAAGAAAAATTACTGAAAGCAGTAAGTGAAAAACAACAAATAACATATAAGGGAACTTCCATAAGGTTAACAGCTGATTTCTCAGCAGAAACTCTACAAGCCAGAAGGGAGTGGCATGATATACTTAAAGTGATGAAAGGGAAGAACATACAACCAAGATTACTCTACCCGGCAAGGACCTCATTCGGATTCGATGGAGAAATCAAAAGCTTTACAGACAAGCAAAAGCTAAGAGAATTCAGCACCACCAAACCAGCTTTACAACAAATGCTAAAGGAACTTCTCTAAGTCGGAAACACAAGAGAAGAAAGGGACCTACAAAAACAAACCCAAAACAATTAAGAAAATGGTAATAGGAACATACATATTGATAATTACCTTAAATGTGAATGGATTAAATGCTCCAACCAAAAGACACAGGCTTGCTGAATGGACACAAAAACAAGACCCATATATATGCTGTCTACAAGAGACTCACTTTAGACCTAGGGACACATTCAGACTGAAAGTGACGGGATGGAAAAAGATATTCCATGCAAATGCAAATCAAAAGAAAGAGTAACAATACTCATATCAGATAAAATAGACTTTAAAATAAAGAATGTTACAAGAGACAAGGAAGGACACTACATAATGTCAAGGGATCAATCCAAGAAGATATAACAATTATAGATACATATGCACCCAACATAGGAGCACCTCAAAACATAAGGCAACTGCTAACAGCTATAAAAGAGGAAATCGAGAGTAACACCATAATAGTGGGGGTCTTTAACACCTCACTTACACCAATGGACAGATCATCCAAACAGAAAATTAATAAGGAAACACATGCTTTAAATGACACAATAGACCAGATAGATTTGATATTTATAGGACATTACATGCAAAAACAGCAGATTACACTTTCTTCTCAAGTGTGCACAGAACGTTCTCCAGGATAGATCACATATTGTGTCACAAATCAAGCCTCAGTAAATTTAAGAAAATTGAAATCATATCAAGCATCTTTTCTGACCAAAACACTATGAGATTAGAAATCAGTTACAGGGAAAAAAACATATAAAACACGAACACATGGAGGCTAAACAATACGCTACTACATAACCAAGAGATCACTGCAGAAATCAAAGAGGAAATCACAAAATACCTAGAGACAAATGACAATGAAAACAGGATGATCCAAAAGCTATGGGATGAAGCAAAAGCAGTTCTAATGGGGAAGTTTATAGCTATACAAGCCTACCTCAAGAAACAAGAAAAATCTCTATTAAACAATCTAACCTTACACCTAAAGGAACTAGAGAAAGAAGAACAAACAAAACCCAAAGTTAGCAGAAGGAAAGAAATCATAAAGATCAGAGCAGAAATAAATAAAATAGAAACAAAGAAAAGAATAGCAAAGATCAACAAAACTAAAAGCTGGTTCTTTGAGAAGATAAACAAAATTGATAAACCATTAGCCAGACTCATCAAGAAAAAGAGGGAGAGGACTCAAATCAATAAAATTAGAGATGAAAAAGGAGAAGTTACAACAGATAACGCAGAATTACAAAGCATTATAAGAGACTACTACAAGCAACTCTATGTCAATAAAATGGACAACCTGGAAGAAATGGACAAATTCTTAGAAAGGTATAACCTTCCAAGACTGAACCAGGAAGAAACAGAAAATATGAACAGACCAATCACAAGCACTGAAATTGAAACTGTGATTTAAAATCTTCCAACAAACAAAAGTCCAGGATCAGATGGCTTCACAGGTGAATTCTAACAAACATTTAGAGAAGAGCTAACACCCATCCTTCTTAAATCTCTTCCAAAAAGTTGCAGAGGAAGAAACATTCCCAAACTCATTCTATGAGGCCACCATTACCCTGATACCAAAGCCAGACAAAGATATTACAAAAAAAAGAAATTTACAGACCAATATCACTGATGAATATAGATGTAAAAATCCTCAACAAAATACTAGCAAACAGAATCCAACAACACATTAAAAGGATCATACACCATGATCAAGTGGGATTTATCCCAGGGATGCAGGGATTCCTCAATATATGCAAATCAATCAATGCGATACACCATATTAACAAATTGAAGAATAAAAACCATATGATCATCTAAATAGATGCAGAAAAAGCTTTTGACAAAATTCAACACCCATTTAAGATAAAAACTCTCCAGAAAGTGGGCATACAGGGAACCTACCTCAACATAATAAAGGCCATATACTACAAACCCACAGCAAACATCATCCTCAATGGTGAAATACTGAAAGCATTTCCTCTAAGATCAGGAACAAGACAAGGATGTCCACTCTCACTACTATTATTCAACATAGTTTTGGAAGTCCTAGCCACGGCAATCAGAGAAGAAAAAGAAATAACAGGAATACAAATTGGAAAAGAAGAAGTAAAACTGTCACTGTTTGCAGATGACATGATACTATACATAGAGACTCCTAAATATGCCACCAGAAAACTTGTAGAGCTAATCAATGAATCTGGTAAAGTTGCAGGATACAAAATTAATGCACAGAAATCTCTTGCATTCCTATACAGTAATGATGAAAAATCTGACAGAGAAATTAAGGAAACACTCCCATTTACCACTGCAACAAATAGAATAAAATACCTAGGAATAAACCTACCTAGGGTGACAAAAGACCTGTATGCAGAAAACTATAAGACACTGTTGAAAGAAATTAAAGATGATACCAACAGATGGAGAGATATACCATGTTCTTGGACTGGAAGAATCAATATTGTGAA
Organism: Balaenoptera physalus; assembly: GCF_965194825.1. NCBI lineage: Eukaryota > Metazoa > Chordata > Mammalia > Artiodactyla > Balaenopteridae > Balaenoptera > Balaenoptera physalus. Next base: position 111,861,766 of record NC_138891.1, on the reverse strand, counting down.
AATGACTATACTACCCAAAACAATCTACAGGTTCAATGCAATCCCTATAAAATTACCAATGGCATTTTTTACAGAACTACAACAAAAAATATTAAAATTTGTATGGAGACACAAAAGACCCCGAATAGCCAAAGCAGTCTTGAGGGAAAAAAGCAGAGCTGGAGGAATCAGACTCCCTGATTTCAGACTACAGTAATCAAGACAATATGGGACTGGCACCAAAACAGAACTATAGATCAGTGGAACAGGATAGAAAGCCCAGAGATAAAGCCACACACATATGGTCAACTAATCTATGCCAAAGGAGGCAAGGATACACAATGGAGAAAAGACAGTCTCTTCAATAAGTGGTGCTGGGAAAACTGGACAGCTACATGTAAAAGAATGAAATTAGAACACTCCCAAACACCATACACAAAAATAAACTCAAAATGGATTAGAGACTTAAATGTAAGACTGGACACTATAAAAGTCTTAGAGAAAACCTTGGAAGAACACACTTTGACATAAATCACAGCAAGATCTTTTTTGATCCACCTCCTAGAGTAATGGAAATAAAAACAAAAATAAACAAATGGGACCTAATGAAACTTAAAACCTTTTGCAAAGCAAAGGAAACTACAAACAAGATGAAAAGGCAACCCTCAGAATGGGAAAAAATATTTCCAAACGAATCAACGGACAAAGGATTAATCTCCAAAATATATAAACAGCTCATGCAGCTCAATATCAAAAAAACAAACAACCCAATCAAAAAATGGGCAGAAGACCTAAATAGACATTTCTCCAAAGAGGATATACAGATGTCCAAGAAGCACATGAAAAGGTGCTCAACATCACTAATCATTAGAGAAATGCAAATCAAAACTACAATGAGGTATCACCTCACACCAGTTAGAATTGGCATCATCAGAATCTACAAATAATAAATGCTAGATAGGGTGTGGAGAAAAGGGAACCCTCTTGCACTGTTGGTGGGAATGTAAATTGATACAGCCACTATGGAGAACAGTATGGAGGTTCCTTATAAAACTAAAAATGGAATTACCATATGACCCAGCAATCCCACTACTGGGCATATAACCTGAGAAAACCATAATTCACAAAGACACATGCACCCCAATGTTCATTGCAGCACTATTTACAATAGCCAGGTCATGGAAGCAACCTAAATGTCCATCGACAGAGGAGTAGGTAAAGAAGATGTGGTACATATATACAGTGGAATATTACTCAGCCATAACAAGGAACGAAATTGGGTCATTTATAGAGACGTGGATGAATCTAGAGACTGTCATACAGAGTGAAGTTAAGTCAGAAAGAGAAAAACAAATATCGCATATTAACGCATATATGTGGAACCTAGAAAAATGGTACAGATGAACCAGTTTGCAGGGCAGAAGTTGAGACACAGATGTAGAGAACAATCGTATGGACACCAAGGGGGGAAAGTAGTGGCAGGTGGGGTTGGTGGTGTGATGAATTGGGAGTTTGGGATTGACATGTATACACTGATGTGTATAATGGATGACTAATAATAACCTGCTGTATAAAAAAATAAATTAAATTAAATTAAAAAATTTTTTTAAAAAAAGAAAGGAAAATTAATACCCAAAGGAGCTGTCAGGCACAAAAGTTCTAATAAGGCTCACAGGAGGCTGGCTAGGGACTGTATTTCCCAGTCTCTCTTGCAACTAACTAGGATCATGTGATAAGTTCCTACAATGAAAAGTGAGCAGAAATCAGGCATACAATTGCCTGGGCATTTTCTTATAACAAAATTGCTTGTTTTGTATCCTGATCTTTTCCCCTTCCAACAGGCTGTAGGATGGACTTTAGCCAGCTTTGGCCTGCAGTGAAGACAGCACCAAGGTGATAGTGCGTTGTGAAGTTGAACTGAGCACAATGGAGCTAGGCATATGCTTTTTATCTTCTTCAGGTCACTTGGAACAGTTGTTCTCTGAGGGAGAAATAAATACCTGTCTTTTGTGAGCTCTTACATTTTGAAATCTTTTTACAGCATCTTGGCCTATCCCCAAGCAACAACAGCAAGCATTTATTGTGTTTTAAATATAGTCTAAATTTTAAAGTTCAAGATCAATGGAACAAGTATATTTTAAATTAAGATAAAGTGTCAATCCCATTACTTATTTACCCAGTGTGCATATGTCAATAATATTTGAAACTTCCATTTTAGAATGGCATAGTCACTTCGTTGATTTTTATAACTCCTGTAGTTTAATTCCCAAATTGTTCCTAATATAATTACGTAAAAAAATTGACCCATTGTATGTCCAAAGGAAAAGGCTAGTTCTTTTCATTTTATTTCAGAGATTTGTTTTGATATTCACGTTTCTTCATTTTCCTAGACAACCTCTCACAGGATTATATTTCATTTTGACTGCTATGATATTGTTACTTGTTTACTTCTCATCAAATAATGGACTTTGGTATCTGATTAGCTTTACTATATTCTTGAAAGAAAAATGTCATCCTCAGGCTAACATATCTTACTGATAGCTGTCAGTAAAATAACTCTGACACCTTCTCGATACTGCTCTAACAACTTCCACAAAACATACTGCAAACAAGGCTAGCTGGATTCAAAAGTGGCATTCATAATTTGAATTAAAGGCTCCCAATAATTATGGTCTACAACTCTATAACATTCTTAAATTTGCAGGAAATGTACATGGCTTGTGAATCACTTAATAATCAGCCAATACAAAAGCTTTCACATCTTGTGTCACTATTAAAACGATTAGTATAGTGTTGTTACTTCCATTCAATTCTTCTAAAACATGAAATATTTTCTATCCTGAAACTTCTATACAGTGATTTCAGAGTTTTTAACATCAACATTTAGAAACACAACTGACTGTTTTTCAAACTCAATATTCTGTAACCAAATAGATTATTGCTATGATTATTCTCATATTTATAATATGTTTACTTATAGGGGATTCTACATCTAAAAGTAAAGTTTTTCCTGAGAGTATTTACATAAGACATCTCTACTTTTATTTGGTCATCAATTTTATTATAAATTTATATAATTGTAAGAACTAAGATATCTCATATTAATGGGCTGCTATAGGGGATTGACTCCCTTTATGCTTAAATGATCCCACCTGGTCCCTAAAATTCATTTTGGCTTTTTTGAGGTTATTGGTGTTGAGTTTATTTTGGAACTCTAATAAGTGATTTTTTTTTAATTGACTAGAAAAGATATTCCAAAGACAGGCAAAGCCTAGTATGTGTTATGTAATGATGAAACATAGATGAAGGCTATTGCAAAGCTCTAAATTTAGATGATGCCCAGAACCAAGGAATGGTCAATGAAGATGAAAGGGAAGGTGCAGATGTGAGAAACACTAAGAAATAGAATCCATAATGATGGGTAACTAATTGAATATGGGTAATGAGATTAAAAACAGGTCAAGAAGGCTATGAGGCCTTAAGTTTGGCAAACTTAGATAACGGGAGAGATGTAAAATAAGCATTTGATGAATGAAAGTAAAAGCCATGTCTACCTTGGTTTGTGAAATGGCAGGCACAGCAGGACTGTTGCAGGAGTTCAATAAATTTGGGACTACTGTTAATGATAATAGATGTTCAAATTCTTATGTTTAATTTACTTGGAATCATTCTTGTAGAAGGCACATCAAAGACTCTGACTTTGAGGTATGCCTTTCTTTCTGTTATAATTAACTGCTGCAGAAAAAATGGGGGAGGATAGGCATTTAATATAAATTTTGAAAATCTATTTCCAACAAGAGATTTAAGAAAATTGCAATTCAACAAATATTTACTTGAACATTTAGTTCTGGAGTTTGGGCTGGAGTTGTCCTCAAGGGGAAATTATAATTATTGAAGAACTCTAATAGAGTAGGGATTACATCAATTATTATAGGAGAAGTAACAACAGTGAACCATTGTTTTCAAATAAAATTTAGATCACTTTAGAGATACACAGAAAAAATAATTGGATCAGATAGCATTTGTGAGGAAAATTATGCTCTGCTGTTGCTGTTTACCCAACAGACGTCCACTGTCTTGAGTCATGGAAATGTTTGTCACTGATCTATGAAGACATAAATACAGAGATTCAAAGACTTTAGAAACTTTTATAACCATTTGAAAATGTGTTTTGAATATCATAATGAATGTATAAGGCTTTTTATATTTATTTCATACTTCTAGCAATTTATGTTTTTATATTGCAATGTTGGACTATGACTGAATAGAAACTTCCAAAAAAACTGGTCCTTCATCACAGAGAGGTTGAGAAGCTCTGTATTAGAGGATGGGTAATGTTTCTACATAAATACGGAGGGCATTCCAAGGTTTTCGCAAAGCAAAGTATTTCACATGTTCTAGGATCAGAAAGCAGCCTAGTTTCACTGAAGTACAGTGTGTATAAAGGTTTAAAGGTAGAGAAGGTTGTATGTTAACTTTAGATTATCACTTAGGAAGTCTTGAATGCTATAGTTTAATTAAAGAGAACTTTCCCAAGGTTTCATTTACTGAATGCTCATTTGATTAAGCATCAAGATCAGGCTGATGCTAAACACAACTGCAACACGTCATTTTTCTATTAAAGGCACTTTGGTTTCATTAATGAGCATGTGTTATTTTCAAGTCACTCTCAAATTTATTCCTTATTCATTTTCTCCCATTGGGGGGGGTACCTATGGTTTCTTTTGGAGAACTGCATTTTAAATTACAAGGTCTTCTCCGTATTAATTTAAAAGAAAGAATCCCCTGAATTAATGTTAATAAAGGATATATTTTTTAAAAGGTAGTATCACAACTTGCATAGAAATATAAAATGAACATGTGCCAAATATTGTATTTGCCTCATTAATTAATGAGGGAACCAGTAAGATGTTACAACTGGTTCAAAGGAGAATTCAAATAACTCACACATATAAAGGCAATCAAGAATACTAAAATAAATGTGCAAATATATGTAAATCTGATGAATATCCATGAGGTAATAATCTACTGGACAAAATTCACTTTCATCTCTATGGATAAGAATTATTTGCATTACTAAATAGCTCAAAGAGTATGAAAGGATCAGAACCAGATAGAATCAGATAACCAGGAAAGGTTATGTACCCAGAACAGTAAGTAATTTTTGATTTTTGTTCATTTTAATGCCTTTGGCAATTTTCCCCTACAATCCTATCAACTGAAACTTTCCATTTTTGTATGTTGTGTTTTGTTGTCATTGCTATTATTATTTCAATTTATCCTAAAGTAAGAAGAGGAGACTTATAGTCAAGCTTCCTTAAAAGTGGGGTTTCAGGGCTTCCCTGGTGGTGCAGTGGTTAAGAATCCTCCTGCCATTGCAGGGGACATGGGTTCGAGCCCTGGTCTGGGAAGATCCTATATGCCACAGAGCAACAAAGCCCATGTGCCACAACTACTGAGCCTACGCTTTAGAGCCCGCGAGCCACAACTACTTAGCCCATGTGCCACAACTACTGAAGCCCGCACACCTGGAGCCCGTGCTCCACAACAAGGGAAGCCACTGCAATGAGAAACCTGCACACCACAAAGAAGAGTAGCCCCTGCTCGCCGCAACTAGAGAAAGCCCACACGCAGCAACAAAGACCCAACACAGCCAAAAATAAAAATTTTTTTTTTTTTTTAAAGTGGGGTTTCAAATCAACTGCTTTTCAAAAAGTTTAGCTGCCAGGCATTTGAGAAAATGCGCTAAATCACTGTAGTTTCTATGCCTAGCATCTTTTGGTGGCACTTATAAGTAGCCATGTGCTGTTTGTACAGTTTTCTTCCAAGTCTCCATTCAGAAAATTCATTTGTTTTTTATCCACCACCATTTACAGGCACTTAAAAGATCATGTTTGTTTCAGAAAATCTGCTTGACAGCCTGTGGTTTACAAGAGAAATTTGGTAGACATTCTGTTATAATATGGCAGGAGAGTGTAGAGTGAGCACGTAGCATCTCGGATTAATAAATGGGAGTGTCAGCACGCAGTGGGATGTTTAAGCAGCAAACGGCTTCTATGGAGGAGACCCATACCGTACTATGTCTACTCTACCTTACACTGTTGATTTAAAGCCCAGATGGAAGAGAGCCTCGGGTTGATTGGTACCCTCTAAAAAGGAGCTAGTGGTTTCCAAAAAGGCCCTATTAGGCAGGCATCAATTCTTCCTAGAAACTTGAAAGGGATATCACAAGCCTAAGGGGCTTTCCAGTTTACACCTCTGAGACATGTTGGTTGATTAAGTTTGAGGGTCTTGTGTGAAGTGCTTTGGAGGAGTCCACACTGTGAGACTGGCAATACAATACTTTTTTTTGTGATTAACTTCCCCAGGGTTCTCAACTCAAAACCCTGCACTTGTACTCACTTCACTTAAAATTTTACAAAAGCCAGAACCCCTGAGGCCTCATTGGCTTCTATAGAAATTCGTCTTTGCTGCCAAAAATTTATCTTCTTTAAGCGAGGCCTATATCTTCCCACCTAGCTCCCCTTTGGAATACTGTCCAGCTGTGTATCAGACCTCATACGCTATCCTTCCGATAGCTAAGATAAATCTGACTCTGTGCATACAATCATTCTGATTCAAATAATTGCATGCTTGGCTTAGTAGTGGGTGCCAGCCACAAATGTGATAATTTCTTCTTCCCACAGCCTCACACAAAGAGGTAACTTGTTCCATGCCCCCAGCAACAGGTAAACGGCACAAAACATGAGCAATGCCTGCATAGAGAGAAAGGCACGTTTTACGGATAAAATGGGTGACAGAGAAATGATCCATACGCACAATTACTAAATTTGCATTAATCATTTTGGGATGGATGCTCTCATTGTATGAGTCTTGGGAAACCTGGCAGAGGAAAGCTGTTGCCTAGAGGATAAAAATAGCTTTATTCTTGCCGTCATAAGCCTGAGCTCTGGGGGATTCAATTCCCTTGCCAACTTTTTGAAACTCCAGCCCAAGGCAAGAGAGTGTCACTTAAAGCCCTCCACTTCTTAATCAAACTCCAAGTTTTTCTTTTTCCAATACTTAGGTTTTATTTGCTCGCAAACAACAGTGTCAAACTTGCCTTTCTCATGGCAATTATGTGCTGTTCTTATACCGGTATGAGAAAAAGTATCCCACAGGTAAATACATAGAAGGTGAAATGCAGCTATTAGTATAAAAAGAAAGATTTTAGGCTTCTTACAAACCATTCATTCTGCTTCAAAAATAGTCAGGAAGAAATGGTCACTCCTTGAGTGCCACTGAAACCAATTCTTAAGCCACTGATGAAAATGAAAGATCTGTGCCAGGAAGGTTGTACGAAGAAAACTATACATCTCAGCTGCACTACAACTACAGATGAACATTGAGAGGCTTGGAGGAAAACAAATTAAAACATAATAAATGGTGAATTAGGGAACCAATCAATACTTACATATAGTCCATGCCCACAAATTCAGACTGTCACTCTTGAATAGCTGCTTTCCATCACTCCCACAAACACTAAAAGCCTCTTCATGCCTCATTATGATCAACCCCCATACACATATCCCTTTAAGATTTCTCTTGTCTCTACCTCCTATATCTGCTTCTACCATCTTTGTGAGCACTGCTATAAAACCTTTCCTTTGGACCCTGTTCTTGTTCTAGAGGCATGTTCTTGAAGCAAGTTTTCAAACTAATCTTTTTGCTACTGAGGCCACTCTCACTTGCAAAATGAACTTTGGTTCTCCTTCATTCTGCCTGCAGATGACATCTGGAGTAGGCCAAGGGAATGTGGAGTGCACCTACAGCATCTGTTATCTCTCCCAACTCCAGTGAGCTCTGTCTGTATCATTCCCATCTTTCAAAGCTTTTTTTTTTTTCTCTCCATGAAACTAGGCAAGACAAGCAACATGCCCTGGTGGCAAGAGTTGTGAAGTGGGAAAATACCAATTTTTTACAGAAAATAGTGGACTGCTAGCCATCTGTGGTAGGCAGAATAATGGCCCCAAGTCAACCTAATTGTCAAAGCTGAGGTCCACAGATGGGAGAGCCCAGGTGAAATCAGCAAAGCTGCCTACTCAACTAGAAGAGGACACAGGTAGGTGACAGGGCCCAGGCAAAACCAGAAGAACTGCCTAGCTAAACCTCACCTGAATTGTCAAACTATAAAATCATGATCTACATTCACATTGTTCCAGTAACTAAATATTGGGGTGACTTTTTGTACAGCAATAGCTAATTCCACACTAGTACCTCCACTATCTGACTTCACAGAGAGTTTGCATGCCTGGATATTTGTATGCCTAGATTCTTACATTCATTGATTCCGTCACAAGCAAGCTCTATGACCTCTGTCAACTCATTTAGCTCTCAATCTTTTCATCTGCAAAATGAGAAGTTGCTACCGTGTGATAAACAATACCACAATTTAGCTTTATGAATCCATCAAGGATAAAAAGAGAAAAGGATTTCAAAATATTCCTTCCATTAAGACCAACAAACAAAGACAATGGCTGGCATGTCATCCACAAATTACCATTCATATTTGACTGGGAGAATGAATTTTAGCAACTCTGAAATCAAAATTAAGCCCTGAGTTGAATATATACATTCATTTCACATTTCCTCTTCTCATTCATTTAAGAGCAGAGCAGAAGAAACTGCAGGATATAGTCCAGTAACAATAAAAGTAAACAGTAAATAATAGATAGACAGGAGTGTTTGAATTACCAAGCAATAAGCCCCATTACTGGCCCCTAATCAAAAAATAGCACACTGCTCTCTGTTTCTATATAACTTAGTGACTTTGATTTGTATTGGGAAAGATGAATCTAGAAAATAGCTCTGTGCCTTCTGAAATAGACCCAGTCACCATAACAAAACTGAATATTTACTTTAAATGTAAGACAAACAGAACTGTGTGTGTGTGTTATCAATTTATTTCCTCTCAATTTCAAATCCATGCTCTTTAACTCTTCTTTGTGATGTTGACGTTGGACTCTACAATTTTCCCCATGCCAGCTGGCACAGTGTCAGGCTTTGTCAATAGAGGAAGCTGAAGGGATGCAGCAAGACCAAAACGGAAGAAGGAGCTTCTCTTCCAGATTTAGTAGGTTCTTATGTTGCAGCTCCCAGTAGATGGGTATGCAAGAGGCCCAGTGGCAGTCACTCTCTGGCAAGTTCCTCGGCCATGGTGGACTGCTCCTATGGGCTAACTCAGTCCATGGACACTGCAGCAAGTTTCTCTGTCCCCAGCTGATGACTTTCTGTGGATGGACTCAAGTTCTTACTACTTGCATTAACTATGGTACATGAAACAACACGTGTATAATGTCATTTTGATCCTTTTGGACTAGCAGTCATTATATCAAAAAATTATCATATAAAAATTCATGAAAGTTAACAATTCATGCATCATTTCTAAAGTTTCAGAAATATGATTTCTGGGTCCACAAAGTGGGAAGCATAAGTGTACTATCAAAGAATAAGCAAATTAAGAGAGTTACATTCAGGCTGATTTTTTTTCTGGAGACTATAAGTTCACTGATTATAGTCAGAGGAAAGTCAGTAGACTTATTCTTTGCATGTAAAATATCAATCATGGTTTTAGGAAGGTATCAATCTAAAATATCAGTAGTACAAACACTTAGTCTTACAAATATTGTGAAATTTTGCTAAAAAGAACTGAATTCACTTTGGAAACTTATAGTGGACATAGGTTAGAAGTTAATCATTTGGCTTATACTTTCTTTTAGGCCAGGTTCCCCAGAAGCAGATCTTAAGAAGATTCTTTTGCTAGTGAAGTAGTAAGGAAATAATCCCAGAAGAAATCACTAAGAGAAGTTGATTGGGAGGTGGGGAACACGAGACAGAGAAAGGGAAGAAGGTAACCAAGAATGCAATTGCAGACAATGTCCCAGAAGGGTACCTGCAGCCTGCTACTACAGAACTCTGCAGTATTATGTTTCAGAACTGTCCCAAACTGAGGTGAGGGAGCTGGGTCGTCATACTTTCACAAGACTGGTCACTAGCTAAGGGCCTGCTAGAGGAAAGTCCCCTTCCAGGCATTCTGGGCTCTCTGCCCAAGTGATCAGAGTAGCTCTAGTAAGCTGAGTGCTGACCTCTGTAGAAGACAAAAAAGCACACCAGAGCAGGGGGTTGCAGGTGTGGATGGAGTTAAGGATGAATCCCAGGGCATCTAAGCAGAGCAATAAGAGCATTTGATACTTAATAAAAGAATTCTCTCCTTTTCAGCGTTTTTATTTCAGATGACTGTCAGAGAACTATTCTGAATGATTTGCAAAAGAGAAAACATCTGGAATCAAAGATTTTATCAAAAGATCAGGCATGGTGTCCAGTAGTAATAACCAGAGATGGATTTAGTAATCCCATGATAGTCAAGACCCCTCTTTTGTAAAATAAACAGAAATGGTCTAAGGAAATACAATGTAAGAAATTTAAAGATTACATGAAATTCTGTTTAAGTATAATCATTGGAGACTGTAGAGGTGAAGGTATTCTCCAGGGACCTCTAAGGTTTCTTTTCTTCTTAACAGTGTCACTTTATGTATTTGTTTGAGACTCCAAGCTGAACTCAAAGATTTAGGTATGCTTTCCAATTTGGGTTCAGAATATTTCTCTTTGCTTCTATGCAGCCTGAATCTGAATTGTACACATTCTCTGATGGTATATAAATACTGAAAGTAAAAAAAGTGGAGAGAAAACTGCTGAGCCAGAGAATACAAAGAATGCAGGAAAAACATGGGTTTTTAAAGGTTGCAACTAAAAAGAAATTTGGCAACTGATAAAATTATTACATGAAAAATTTGAATTCCACCCTCATGGGAAAAAAATACAAGGACAAGCAAGATGGCTTCAGGATGGCTTAATTGACTGAGAAGGGCTGCTTATGGATTAGAGAGCACCAGTATCCATATTTATGTCAGGTTATGATATATCACTCATATCCAGAAAGTATATTTACCTGGAAATAAATCTTAGCTTTCACTGACATTCTGAGAGGGTGGGATATACAAAAAATGCCTGGACTGATGTGTTACATTGTCAAATGGTTTTGTTTCTGGCAGATTTCCCCCTACGTAAGGCAAATATGTCTGGGTTCAATCTTTGGCAAAGAATGAAAAATACAAACCAGATTCCACTCCTTTTCAAAAGAAATAGGATATAACAAGATTAATCAGATAAGTCAGAATAATCAGGAAAACTCAATTTAATCCTCAAATTAACAAACCTAAAATTATAAAGAATGTCAGTATCCTAAGAAATAAAGGAGGTATGAATAAGAAGAGATGAGAACAGATAATAGAGACTTTAGTCATACTGAAATCAGACATCTTTTTATTCCTTCTTTCTCTCTCTCTCTCTCCCTTCCTCTTTCTCTCTCTCCCCCTCCTCCACCACTCCTCCTTTTTCTAATGAGGAATAAAATACATATAATAAAGTGTACTAATCCTTAGCATACAGTTCAATGACGGACTTCACACACACACACACACACACACACACACACACACACACACGTATATGGATCATTTCCAGCAAACTCCCAATTAAATCCAAGTAGCATATTCTAATTCCTATCATCATAAATTTTTTCTACTTTTCAACTACTCATAAGTAGATTTTTACAGTATGTATTTTTGGACATAACACTTTGTCAATGTTGTTGCACATAGCAGAAGTTTATTCTTTTTTATTGCTGTGTGTGTTACGTTGTGTGAATAGCCTACCTTTTAAATATCATTTCTATTGTGAAGGAAATTATAGCTTGTTTCTTTCGGGGAGCCATTATGAATGCTGCAGCAGAATACTTTTATACATGTTAATTGGTGAACATTAAGACTCATTTCTGGAGGTAAGGATATACAATGGAGAAAAGACAGTCTCTTCAATAAGTGGTGCTGGGAAAACTGGACAGCTGTATGTAAAAGAATGAAATTAGAACACTCCCTAACACCATACCCAAAAATAAACTCAAAATGGATTAAAGACCTAAATGTAAGACTGAACACTATAAAACTCTTAGAGGAAAACATAGGAAGAACACTCTTTGACATAAATCACAGCAAGATCTTTTTTGACCCACCTCCCAGAGTAATGGAAATAAAAACAAAAATAAACAAATGGGACTTAATGAAACTTAAAAGCTTTTGTACAGCAAAGGAAACTATAAACAAGATGAAAAGACAGCCCTCAGAATGGGAGAAAATATTTGCAAACGAATCAACAAAGGATTAATCTCCAAAATATATAAACAGCTCATGCAGCTCAATATTTAAAAAAAAAACCCAATCAAAAAATGGGCAGAAGACCTAAATAGACATTTCTCCAAAGAAGAAAAACAGACAGCCAAGAGGCACATGAAAAGCTACTCAACATCACTAATTATTAGAGAAATGCAAATCAAAGCTACAGTGAGGTATCACCTCACACCAGTTAGAATGGGCATCATCAGAAAATCTACAAACAACAAATGCTGGAGAGGGTGTGGAGAAAAGGGAACCCTCTTGCACTGTTGGTGGGAATGTAAATTGATACAGCCACTATGGAGAACAGTATGGAGGTTCCTTTAAAAACTAAAAACAGAATTACCATACGACCCAGCAATCCTACTACTGGGCATATACCCAGAGGAAATCATAATTCAAAAAGACACATGCAGCCCAATGTTCATTGCAGCACTATTTACAATAGTCAGGTCATGGAAGCAACCTAAATGCCCATCAGCAGACAAATGGATAAAGAAGATGTGGTACATATATACAATGGAATATTACTCAGCCATAAGAGGGAACGAAATTGGGTCATTTGTAGAGACGTGGATGGACCTAGAGACTGTCATACAGAGTGAAGCAAGTCAGAAAGAGAAAAACAAATATCATATATTAACACATATATGTGGAACCTAGAAAAATGGTACAGATGAACCGGTTTGCAAGGCAGAAATAGAGACACAGATGTAGAGAACAAATGTATGGACACGAAGTGGGGGAAGCGGGGGGTGAGAGGTGGTGGGATGAATTGGGAGATTGGGATTGACATATATACACTAATATGTATAAAATAGACAACTAATAAGAACCTTCTGTATAAAAAATAAATAAATAAAATAAAATAAAAAGACTCATTTCTGTTTGGTATGTGCCCAGGAGTGGAACTGCTAGAACAGAGGGCACGATGTTTGGCTTTGTAGATACAGACAAACAGTTTCCAAAGAGGCTGTTCCAATTTATATTTCCACTAGCATTGTATCATTGTTTCAAATGCTCCACACTCTTCCTAGCATTTGATATTGCTCTCCATTTAATTTAATCATTCTGGTGAGTTTAAGTGGTATAGGTTTGTGTTTATAGTTTGCACTTCCAAAATGACTAATGACATTACCTGCTGTTTTGTGTTTAATTTGATATCTCCTTTCATGAAGTGTCTGCTCATGACTTCCGCTCATTTTTTTTCATTTTAATTTATTTTTTATTGAACTATATTTGGTTTAATGTTGTGTTAATTTCTGCTGTACAGCAAAGTGATTCAGTTATACATATATACATTCTTTTTTAAATATTATTTTCCACTGTGGTTTATCATAGGATATTGCATATAGTTCCCTGTGCTATACAGTAGGACCTTGTTGTTTATCCATTCTATATATAATAGCTTACATTTGCTAACTCTAGCCTCCCACTCCACCCCTCCCCCAAACCCCTCCCCCTTGGCAACCACAGGTCTGTTCTCTATAACCATGAGTCTGTTTCTGTTTCATAGATAGGCTCATTTCTGTCATACTTTAGACTTCACATATAAGTGATATTATATGGTATTTGTCTTTCTCCTTCTGATTTCCTTCACTTAGTATGATAATCTCTAGTTGCATCCATGTTGCTACAAATGGCATTATTTCATTCTCTTTTAATGGATGAGTAATATTCCAGTATGGACCACATCTTTATCCATTCATCCATCAATGGACATTTAGGTTGCTTCCATGTCTTGGCTATTGTGAATAGTGCTGCTGTGAACATAGGGGTGCATGTCTCTTTTTGAATTATATTTTTGTCTGGATATATACCCAGGAGTGGGATTGCTGTATCATATGATAATCCTACTTTTAGTTATCTGAGGAACCGCCATACTGTTTTCCATAATGGCTGCACCAATTTACATTCCTATCAACAGTGTAGGAGAGTTCCCTTTTCTCCATACCCTCTCCAGCACTTGTTTTTTGTAGACTTTTTAATGATGTTCATTCTGACTGGTGTGAGGTGGTACCTCATTGTAGTTTTGATTTGCATTTCTCTAATAATTAGCAATGTTGAGCATCTTCTCATATGCCTATTGTCCAACTGTATTTCTTCTTTGGAGAAATATCTCTTTAGGTCTTCAAAATTCAACATCCATTTATGATAAAAACTCTTACCAAAGTGGGTATAGAAGGAACATATCTCAACATAATAAAAGCTATTTATGACAAACCCACAGTCAATATAATACTCAACAGTGAAAAGCTGAAAGCCTTCCTGCTAAAATCTGGAACAAGACAAGATGCCCACTCTCACCCCTTTTAATTCTACACAGTATTGGAAGTCCTAGCCATAGCAATCAGACAATAAAAAGAAATAAAATGTATCCAAATTGGAAGGCAAGAGGTAATATTGTCCTTATATGCAGATGACATGATACTAAAGACTCCACACAAAAACTACTAGAATTGATAAATGAATTCAGCAAGGTAGCAGGATACAAGATTAACATACAGAAATCAGTTGCATTTCTTTACATTAACAATTAAATATCAGAAAATGAAAGTAAAAATATAATACCTTTTAAAATTGCACTCCCAAAAATAAAATACTTAGGAGTAAACCTGACCATGGAGGTGAAAGATTTATACACTGAGAACTATCAAATATTAATAAAGGAAATTCAAGCTGGTGTAAAGAAATGGAAAGATATCCTATGCCCTTGGATTGGAAGAATTAATATTGTAAAAATGGCCATACTACCCAAAGCAATCTACAGATTTAATGTGATCGCTATCAAGTTACCCATGACATTTTACACAGACCTAGAACAAATAATCCTAAAATTTATATGAAACCATAAAAGACCCAGAATTGCCAAAGCAATCCTGAAGAAAAAGAACAAAGCAGGAGGCATAATCCTCTCAGACTTCAGACAATACTACAGCCACAGTAATCAAAATGACATGGTATTGGCACAAAAACATATATATGGATCAATGGAACAGAATAGAAAGCCCAGAAATAAACCCACACACCTAGAGTCAATTAATCTTCGAAAAAGGAGGCAAGAATATACAATGGGGAAAAGACGATCCCTTCAGTAAGTGGTGTTGGGAAAATTGGACAGCCACATGTAAATCAATGAAGTTAGAACACACACTCTCACCACACCAAAATAAACTCAAAATGACATAAAGACTTAAGCATAAGACATGACACCATAAAATTCCTAGAAGAGATCATAGGCAAAACATTCTCTAACATAAATCCTACCAATGTTTTCTTAGGTCAGTCTCCCAAGGCAACAGAAGTAAAAACAAAAATAAACAAATGGGACTTAATCAAACTTACAAGCCTTTGCACAGCAAAGGAAACCACAAACAAAATGAAAAGACAACCTACAGAATGGGCAAAAATATTTGCAAACAATGCCATCTACAAGGGCTTAATTTCCAAAATATACAAATAGCTCATACAACTCAACAACAAAAAACCACACAATCAAAAAATGGGCAGAAGACTTTTGCTCATTTGTAAGCTGGGTAGTCTATTTCTTAGTAATGTGAAGTAGTTCTTTATATATTCTGAATATAAATCCTTTTCCAGATATATTTTTACAGACATCTTCTCCCATTATATGGTTTGCTGTTTCATTCTTTCAGCAGTTTCTTTGGAAGAACAGAATTCTTCATTTTAATAAGATCTAATTTTCTTTTATGAATAGTAAATATATTGTGCTGTTTATGAAAGCATTGCCTACTGAAAAATCATGAAGTTATACCTCGATAATTTCTATAAGCCTTGTAGTGTTTTTTTTTTTCCAAATTTAGATCTATAATCTATCTAGAAACATTTTTGTGTATATGGTTCAGGTTCTGGTTTTTCCATATGGACATTTAATTGATGAAAAACCACTTATTAGAAAAACTTTTTTCTTCTCCACTGATTGTACTGGCAAGTTTGTCACAAATCAGGTTATTATTACACTCAGATTTATTTCTTCATTCTAAGCTGTTCTATTGATTTGTCTTTTCTTGCATGGTATCATACTGGTTTAATTACTACAGTTTTATAATGTCCTTATATTCTGTGTTTTATGTCCTCAAATTTTTCTTCAATATTGCATTAGCTAATCTAGATTATCTGAGTTTAAACATTCATTTTAGAATAAACTTGTCAATGTCCACAAAAAAAGTAATGCTGGGGTTTTACCTAGGATTATCTTAAATCTATAGATAAATTTAAGGATACACATCTTAACAATATTTCCTCTTCTGATTCATGAATGTGGTATAGATCTTCATTTGTTTAGTTCTTGAATTTCTCCTAGCAATATTTTATAGATTGAAGTATAGAGATTGAGCACATTCTTTATTAGATTTACTCTTAGATGTTTTATGCTTTTTTCTTCTATTAGAGATGGAGGGTGTTTTTCAAATGTCATTAAAATTATAATTTATATGTAAACACAGTTGATTTCTAAATATTAACTTTGTATCTAGCAACATTTTTAAGTTCACTCTTAGTTTTCCTCTTTTCCACATTCTTCCTTTCTCTTTCTTTTTCAATGTAAGACCCCTTCATTTGAAAAAAGAATTTATTTTGTAGCCCTGTTCAATGCTACTCACATATTTTTATAGGACCCTTTCCACAGTTCTGTGATGATAATCAAGGATAAATCATTTACATTTATGTCAATTGCTAAAATAAGACCATATTAAAGTGTTATTTGGAATATTTTCATCTATCTGAAAAGTTCTTTCTATAACAATATGAGAGTAAAGGAGTCTTCTAAAAGTGTTGTCATCAGTGTATAGAGAAGAGAGATAAGAATGAAATTTTAAGTCATTACTATAAACAAATCAGTGTCCACACACACAATGCCAAGAATAGGACTGAGGTAATTTGGGGATGATTTAGATAATGAAAAATTTAATCAATTTTCTTTCTCCTTTGTATGTGGATCAAATTTTCTAGTGAGGATTCTGTATGTATTTAAATTTAGTACATAAGTTTATTCTTTAATTTGACAAACATTTATTATGTACCTACTAAGTACCAAATACAAGAAATAAGGATTTTTCAGTCCAGTGAGAGATATACAACTACTGAGGCAATAAAAATTCGGTGATTGTTTTCTTGATAGGAAGAAAGGAACTGATGCTTCTCAGTTTGGGAGGTATGATTAAGAAGTAAGGTAGAAGTAGGGAAATGAGGTAAAAACGTTGTCTTAGCTGAGACACGAAAAAAAACAGTAGTTTTATCCAGGCAAAGAGAAGGAAGATAACATTTAGCAGAAGAATGAATAATATGTGAAATTGATAAATAAGTACAAATATTAGCTGTCTCTAAACAATATCCCCTGATTGACTTTTAAATATAATTTTTTGTTTTTTTCCCCCCTGTGGATAAATTCTGTCCTCCACCATCTCTTCTCCAACCTCTACTGTAAAGTATGTTGGAGGATCACTTTGTAATTTTTTTCCTTGCGAATGAGATATAGAGCCATATGACCTTTAATATCTTAGCACCAAAGATAAAAACCCGGGACCATTTTCTTAGAAGAAGGATAGTTTTATTTATGGTGCTGGAATGAATATGGAATTAGACTACAAAATTGGATTTCTCTTCTCTTTCATTTTGTTCTCTTTCCATTCCTCACCTTACCGTGTTTTGGAAAGGTACAGATTTCCATTTTACCTTCAATATACAGTAAACTTTATGTAATGAGCTAGGCTACTAGAGTTCAAAGACAGGCTTAAAGCATCTAAGAACTTTTTTTTTTTAGAACTTCTTAAATTTTTTAATTTAAATTATTGAAATGTAATGACTTTTAAAGCATTTTCAGTGATTTTTTGGGATATAAAATTATAATAATATATCTAATGTATATGTATTGTTCAAGAGGAACAATATGATATGCTATTTTACTCTTATGTTCAGCCTTTTGAGAATATAGGAACAAACTATTAAATACCCAAACACAAAATACAAATACATGCACTTTCCTCTACCAAATATAGGAACAAAAGTAATCCATTCAGATAAAAGGTTGATATAATCCAATAAAACAAAATTTCAGAAAATAACAGTGAGGATTATGCTAGTAATAATGAACCAGGATTTGAATAACAGGAGAATGACTTCATGCCTATAGTCTTATGTATAGGCTCTATTACAGATATACACATGCATACATATATATATATACGTATATAATGCTATATTACCACTAACTTTGTTGCTAACTTATTTATATCTATTATTTTAGCCAAAAGATAAAGAAATAACAACACTAGCCAAAGTCATCTCCTGTTTGATGACTTCTCATAGGAAAATAAACCAAAAAAAAAGATTATTTACACATGTGCACTTTTGTGTGTGTGTGCTTGTGAGTTCAAACATTGAACTCTACTTAGGGATTTAAGGTCCTATTCTTCATCTTTTCTAAGATTAGGGGAAAAAAATGTTTTTTTCTTTTTCCCTTCCAGGGGTGAGAGGCGGCCTTTTTACTAATCTCCAGGAGTACTCATGAATTAATTGAAACTTGGCAAAACCTTTCACTTTAAAGAATGGAGGTGGTTATGTTATAGAACCCCTGTTAAAAAAAACAGAGGCTTTGAAGGTACTGCCCTGTCTCTACAAGTTATTTATTCTCAGGAAGAGAATATCAAACCTGCTCCAATTCTTTTCAGAAAAAGTGCTTCTTTTTGAGTTTTATTTTTAGAACCAATATGCCAAAATAACTTTAATCTTCTGAATCATTCTTAAAAACTTTAAAAAATTTAAATACTGAAGTATTCTCTTTGGAAAAAATAAGGATGGGATGGCAAGATGCTGGGCCCTAAAGAGAACCTTCAGATAGGGCAGTCGGGGAGACAAATGAGAAATATTGCACAACTCAAACTTTATTGACCCAACAGACGTTTAGGAATTGTTCTTTAACCTCTCCATCAGTTTAAAAGTCTTCACTGAAATATGAATATATCCAGAGAATTGAAACAAGATTTTAAAAAGTGCAGTCAATTGAAATTCATATTTAGAGAAATTTCTCAGACTCTAGGGCAGCTACTTTCCAGTGTGAATTATTTTTTTTTCCCTGTGAATGACACACAATTTTCTGCACACCTAGTTTTAAACTGTGAGAAAAAACATAAATACTGTTTTATGCTAAATGTAACAAAAAGATAACTATTTTCTACTTCAACATTAGATGTTTCCTTATAGTATGTCAAGTGTTTTGAGCAGTAAATCTGCACTCCTGAAACTGAAAAGTACTACCATCTCCTGGGTATTCATGAAAACTGCATAAATGATTACAGTGCTAGTTGTAACAACTCCTAATATGTTCACTACAAACTTGATGATTCCTCTGCTGGGAGCTCTCATCCCAGTGAGCAAAGAGGCAAAATTCAAAATCTTTACGGAGGCTTTTCCAACTTTTTCAATCAGTCCATAAAGTAAACTGAAATGATTCCACAAGTTTCAACTAAACAAATACTTCCAAGCAAATCAGTATAAAAAGATCATTTTTAATCCTGAGACATTTTCAGGTCATGTAAAAATTGTTTGTCAAATATAATTGTTCTCTGTCCCTTTTTAAACATCATGATGTTTGGCTTTGAAATGTATTTGACTACAGTAAAATTAACAGTACACAGCAATTTATATGTAGATTCTAAATTGGTGAGTACAAAGATTCAGGACCTCAAAGAAAGCCTGCAAAATATAATTATAAACTGGAACAGAAAGAATCCTCGGTTTTTGCAACCTACTTAGAGATATTACTAGTAGAAACAGAGTATAGAATATTGCAAATATTCCAATAACTACTGTCAGGAATTCACTAATGTTTCTAAGCCTCCTTTTCCCACTGGGGAAGAAATAATTGTTCTTCAGGCATAAATTATTCACAGAAAAATAATACTCCTTTATTTTGTGTGCTGTTTAAAGTCTTATAAAGCACTTAAATATGTGTTTAAATGTTAAACTAAATATTTATATACACATATATGTAAATATATATATAATAATCATATGTAATACATCATAGATACATATATACATACATAAAATTTAGAACTCAGAACAAAATTATGTGATTGAGTTCACATTCTCACAATAATGAGATTGATATTATTAAACACATCTTTTTATGAGGAATCTAAAGCTTACAATAATAAATTATCCAAAGTAACATAATTAGTAAATGATAGACCTGGATGCAAAGTAAATTCTTTATAGAGTTGAAGTCCTATGAACTTTCCGGGCACCAGGAAAGGAAAATATCGTAGAATTATTATTTTAAAAAGCTCTGTAGAACCTAAATATTGAACACCAGAATGCAATACTTTGGGTTTCCGATTGCTGAAATGTCCCTGTGAGGGTCACCTCTTTTTCTACATCCTTACCAATCACGGCTCCAGCCTGAAGTGATTAGTCAGAAAGGTAAACGCAATAAATCAATTCTTAAACCACCAGGTGTAACTGCATAAGTGACTATTTTCAGAGGTTAATTCTCTCTCCTGAGGAAAGACTAGAATCCCAGAAGGAATTTGGACACCCTAATATATCATGGATTAAGCTAATGCCTTTGAAATTGCAGTGATTTACTCTATCCAAAGATAAGATAAATGGAAGAATACCAGAGGAAACAAAAATAGAAATTGGATTTACCATTTCTTTTTCCTAAATGAAAGGATTTACTCAGGAAGCTTTTTACTTAATCATTTCCCATTGAAAAATGTAAATCTCCTAAGTACTGCAATGGGAGTCATCTTCAAAGAATTCCAAATATGCCCTGGTTTCAAGGCATACCATTAATTTTACCTTATTCATCATCTTCAATGTCAAAAGTTGTATTCTCATCTATTAGATCATCAGCTAGATGACAATTATTACTCAGCCATTATTCACTTCAGAACACATGTAACTATCTTTCCCAGCTGGCCAAAAAGAAATCTAAGAGATCTGAAAAAAAATGCTGGAGCAGCAATGTATTTGAAAATGTACCAACAGTTTCAGAATTCATAAATTGTGAAATGATTGTGGTGATGGCCACGATGAAGTGTAACCTATAGCTTGCAATGGTAATAACTAAAACTCTAGAGGGAATACAAAGAGAAACTATGAAAGGCTCTAAAAATAAACAGTAACAGACAGATTGAGGATGGAAGTCAAAACTTGAAGAGAATCCATCTTAGTGGTGAGTTAATAGCTTTTTTTTCCCCTTTTTTATCTCCCATAATTGATCTGAGAGCAAGCTGGGCCCCATAACTGCATAGAAGCCATGGATAAGAAAATCTACCAGAGAAGCCCCATTAAAAATGGGACTGTGAAAAGGAAACTCTTCAGTTGGAGAATGCAAGAGGAATCCCTGGTGGGATTTTATTGTTGTTGACTTGTTTTTGGTTTGTTTCTTTCCTGGACCTGCTCTGAAGTCAGCCAGTATTAACTGGTTACAGCAGCAGAGAAACCTAAAACCTTAAGAGAGATGGATCATTCATACATTGCTGGTTGGAATGTAAAATGGTACAACCATTCTGGAAATCAGTATGGTAGTTTCTTAAACAAAACTAAACTTGTATTTACCATACAACTCAGCATTTGCACTCTTGAGTAATTATCCCAGAGAAATGAACACTTATGTTCATACAAAACCTTGTACAGGAATACTCAAAGCAGCTATATTCATAACAGCCAGAAATTGGAAACAATCCAACTCTTCAATGGATGAATAGTTAAACTGTGGTATATCCTTACCAAGAATACTACTTAGTATTAAAAAGGGAAAAAGCAATGATAAATGCAACAACCTGAATGAAACTCAAGGGAATTATGCTGGGTGAAAAAGACAATCTCAAAAAGTCACACACTGTAAGTTTCCGCTTATGCATTGTTTCTTAAATGACAAATTATAGAAATGGAGAACAGATTAGCAGTTGATAGAGGTTAGAAAGTAGGTTAGTAAGGGGACTGGAAAAGGTGACTGTGATTATAAAAGGCGTAGATGACAGATCCTTGTGACAGAATTGTTCTGTATCTTGAGTATTATGGTAGTCATACAAATCTATACATGTCATAAAATTGCACAGAACTACATTCATAAATTAGTGTATGTAAAACTAGTGAAATCTGGTATTGTCAGTAGACTGCATCAATTTCCTAATTGTGATATTTTACTCTAGATACACAAGATGTTACTACTGGGGAAAACTTAGTGAAAGGTATATAATATTTCTCTGTATTATTTCTTATATTTGCATCTCAATATACAATTGCCTCAAAATAAAAAGTAAAAAACCCCACAAAACCCTGAGGGAAATCCTGTCTAGGCATGTATAGCTAAAAATATCACTTTGAACACTGCCTTTGCTGCATCCCATAAATTTTCATTTTTATTCATACTAAACTATTTCCTAACTTCCCTTGTGATTTTTCTTCTTTGACCCATTGATTGTTTAAGAGTATGTCTTTTAACAGAATCACAGACATAGAGAACAGACTGGTGGTTGCCAAGGGGCAGGGGCTTGTGGAGGGATGGAGTGGGATGCTGGGGTTAGTAGATGTAAGCTTTCATATATAGAATGGATAAACAACAAGGTCCTACTGTATAGTACAGACAACTATATTCAATATCCTATGATAAACCACAATGGAAAAGAATATTTAAAAAAAGCATGTATATATATGTATAACTGAATCACTTTGCTGTATAGCAGTAATTAACACAACACTGTAAATCAACAATACTTCAATTAAAAAATAACAAAAAAGAAAATTAAAAGTGTGTGTTAAATTCCACATATTTTTAAATTTTCCTGTTTTCCTTCTGCTATTGATTTCTAGCTTCATTCCATTACAGCCAGAGAAGATACACTGTATGAGTTCAATCTTTTAAAATTTATTGAGACTGTTTTGTGGCTTAATATTTAATCTAACTTTAACATTATATTTGAAGCAAGTTTCTTGTGACAGCATATATTTGATCCAATGTGACAATCTCTGTCTCTTAATTGGTGTGTATTTCATGCATTTACATTTATTACAAGCTAATCTTCTAATTTACATGGAATTACAAGAGCCCCAAAGAGCTGAAACAATTTTTAAAAAGAAGGATAAAGTTGGAGGACTCACGCTTCCCAATTTCAGAACTCACTACAAAACTATGATAATCAAAATAGAGTGGTTCTGGAATAAGGACAGGTATATAAACCAATGGAATAGAGTTGAACCTGTACTTTTATAACTAATTAGTTTTTGACAGAATTGCCAAGTCCATTTAATGGAGAAAGAACAGTCTCTTCAATAGATGATGCTGAGACAACTAAATTTCCACATGGAAAAGAATAAATTTGGACCTCTCCATCAAAGCATATACAAAAATTAACTAAAATGTAATCAATAACCTGAATATAAGAACTAAAACCATAAAACACTTAGAAGAAAACATAGAGGTAAATCCTCGTGACTTTGGATTTGGCAATGGATTCTTAGATAAAACACCAAAAGCATGAGGAACAAAATTTTAAAAATAGATAATTTGAACTTTATCATAATTTAAAGCTTTTGTGTATCAAAACACATCATCAAAAACTGTAAAAAGACTATGTAAAGGGAGAAAATGTTGCAAATCATATATCTGAAAAGGATTTAATATCCATAATATATAAGGAAATTCTATAACTCAAGAGTAACAGAAAACAAACAACCAAATTAAAAGAATGGGCAAAGGACTTCCATAGTCATTTGCCCAAAGAAGATATATAGATGGTCAATAAGCACATGAAAAGATGCTCAACATAATTAATCATGAGAGAAATGTAAATCAAAACCATGATTAAATAGTACTTTACACCTACCAGGATAGCTATAATCCAGAAAGAAAAAAAAAAGAAAGAAAAGAAAGGAAAAGAAAAAAAAGTGTTGGTGAGAATGTAGAACGTTGGTGAGAAGGTAGAAATTAGAATCCTTGTACATTACTAGTAAGAATGTACAGTAATGAAGAGCTACTGTGGAAAACAGTCTGACGATTCTTCAGAAAGATAAACACAGAATGACCTCATGATATAGCAATTTCATTCCTAGGTATATATCCCAAAGAATTGAAAGCAGAGACTCATACCTATATTTGTACACCAATGTTCATTCCAGTATTATTCACAATAGCCAAAAGCTGGAACTGAGCAAAACATCCATCAACAGATGAATAAACAAAATGTGGCATATACCTACAATGGAATATTATTCAGCCATAAAAGAGAATGAAGTTCTGATAAATGCTACAACATGGATGAAACTTGGAAACATTATACTAAGTGAAATTGGCCATACACAAAAGGACAAATGTTGTACAATTCCACTTGTATAAACTATCTATAATAAGCAAATTCCTAGAGACAGAAAGAGATTAGAGGTTACTTGGAGCTGGGAAGAGAGGGAAATAGGGAGTTTTTGCTTAATAGTTATAGAGTTTCTCTTCGGGGTGATGAAAAAGTTTTGGAAATGAATAATGGTGATGGTTGCACAGTATTGTAAATATAATTAATGCCATTGAATTGTACACTTAAAAATGATTAAATGGCAAATTTTATTTTATATATATATATACATTTTTATAGGATTGGAGGACAGATCTGTAGTTATTTGGGTTTAGAGATGGGGGAATGGTGTGTTTACAAAGGGTCAGCATGGGGGACTTCTTTGGGGTGATGGATCTTTTCTGAATATTGATTGTGTTGGTGATACACAACTCTACACATTTGTCCTTACTCACAGAATTGTATACCAAAACACGTGAATTGCATTGTGTGTAAATTGAAAAATTTAATCCATTCCCCAAAATAAAAATCCCTTAGAAATAGTTTCCAGAAATAGAACCCTTTTGCCCACTAAAATAGTCACTTGATACGCTCAAAGAATTTCCACAGAACTTCCAATTTTTGTATGATATTCTTTTTATTTTACTGGGACTGTTTCCTTATTTTAAAAATATTTCCAAATTATATTAAAAAAAAACCTGTAAATGCTTCATTTGTGGGGACCTTGGCTATACACCCAGGTTATAATCATAATTTACAGAACATGCACCAGTGTAGCATTCATGAAAACTGAACAAGAATATTATTAAGTACCTCATCAAGTAGATGGAATTTCATGATTTTCTGATGGAACGGGTTGGCTCAATCTTTAAGAATTGACAGGCCAAGTCTATCATCATATTTAAACCTTTACTTTGCCTCAGGTTCAGCTCTGTTCCTGATAAAGGACAATGGCTATTGGTCCTCTGAGCTCTGCCATTAATCATTTCTGAAGTCATGCCACTAAAATTTTTAGTAATTTTCATTAGATTGAAGAAGTGCTTTTTTTTCACTAAGATAAAACACTAGCTATCTTCTTTATTCTGTTTTTTCCTTAAGATTCACGAATCACATTATCTGTAACTATTTCTGATTTTCCATATTAGAAGTAATCATTTTTCTCCCAATGTATTTTTAATAAGTCCAACAGTGAAGAGTACTATCATTTCAGTTCTTTCAAAATGTCGAAAGTGAACAGTGGCTATACTTGTCATAACTGTCTCTAAGACTTTGCATTCTTTACCTATGAGTTCATATGCTAGTAACTTCCAAGATACTCCTTTTTCAGGGAATCATTTCAAATTCCATCTTTCAATTCCACTAACTCCCCCTGCCTGTACTACTGATGCAGAATCCCTCTATAACTGCCACCTTGTATTTGATGCATACCAAGATATGAAAAAGCTCAGGATCAACACAACCAATTCTTTATTAACAATGATACCTGATCTCCCAAAACAAAAAAATCAAACTGCTTTATAACTCACCGAATTGCATTGAAGTCACAAATGTTCCTTTCAATGAGATATGGAAACACGAATTTCATCATTGGTCTCACAATAAACATACAAATGAGATTTGTAGTTGTATGTCTGAGCTTGGATGATCTCTAGTAAGTAGGCCATCTTTATGGAAATCCCACTGGAAAGAAAACTCATGTGTATTCCTTTCCAGTATATAAGACTGATTTTATTTGAAACATTGTTCACCTAGCTGAAACTCTGTGCACTGTGATTTATTGTATTTCATATCTGGATTTTACAGTTATAATCTAATGGTAATAGAGGCAGAGTTATCTACATGCACTAAAGGCCTTGTAATATTTTCCTCTGTCTTCTGAGGCAAGGCCTATTACAATGTATCTACATCTTATATTTGAAACCTTTTCAGTTATGCATTACATATTCATGGGTTTTAAATTATCCACATCTACTTGAAATAATGTTGACAAATCTTATGTTTCCTTTTGGGTCCTTAATAGAGCTTCTTCCTCCCCACCATCAGGGTTTAAACAAAGGTTTATGGGTAAAAACGATACTTATATTCTTTCTGCATTTGTCATCCATGGACACACATATATCATGGTACTATAAGGTGTAAAGGTAAAATAAAAGAAGGTTTATCGGGAAAACTCACAAGCAGAGATGCAGCAGAGTTCATGACTCTTCCATCCTCCTGGATCAAGTAGAGAGGCATGCTTGGGTAGAGCACAGCTGGAGAGCCTTTAAGCTTAGCTTCTGATACCCGGCTGTTTTACTATTGAGCTAATTCAAAACTGCTGCGGGAGCAGCCTGCTAAGCTATCAAAAGAGTGTGGGAGTTCTGGGAGGGGGAGAATGAGCCTCAGACTCATCCAAATTTGTCTCTCCTCAGCCCACCCCCTAGCCCTTGGTGGCTCATTAAGTATGAGTCTTTCCATTAGCTCTCATGGATTCTGGGTCACAGTGATTCTTGCATAATTACCTAGTAGGTCTCCTGCAGCTGAGAAAGATAGCAAGCCATGGCTTGAAACAATTGTGAAAAACCATTTTGGCCTTTTCATCCATATCTAAAATAGGAAATCTACATGCACCAAACTTTCTGGGGTCAGAGGTACTTGTGCCTGTCTAGTTGAGGTCTGCTACTCCTCTTTGTTTGTGTTAGGCTGTATATCCACTTTTAATTAAAAATAAGTTCTTCAGAGACTCAGAAATCACCCTTTTGTTATCAAAAGCAACTTCTGGGCATAGAAGGTAGTTGTACAGCTATAAGAGGCAGAGCCACTATCTAGATTCATATCTCTCCAGATGTCCTTAATCTTGGCAACATACACTATTCATCCACTCACCAAGGTCATAAACCATCCATCCATAGAGCATTGCCAAAGCAAACACAAATTTTGAAAATACTGAAGATGGCTAAAATGTTCCTCCTCAAACTCTTACTAACTCATGACTTCAAGGTGCACTGTTGCTCAGCCGAGGCAAACTAGATATAAAAGCGTATGTACAACTTTTAAAGAGCGGCAGGCAGCCAGCCCAGCCTTATAGATATAGTTAATGGAGAGGCTAGAATAGGGGCAAACAGAGGATACTCGGAGTGTCAAAACTTTTCCCATTGAGCACCCCCATCCATTATGGTGGTTCTATGCCACTTGTTAAAATACCACTGCACAGACTTGAACAGACACTACAAAGAACTTATTGTCTTTAGAACTTGGAACACCTAGGGCAACTCACCAATCTGGGTCTACAGCCTATTCAGTCGCCAGCCCTCCCACTTTCCTTCCTCTAGGAGGGTGTATTGCCGAAGGAACACTGTTACTTGCAAGAACAGCCCAGAATGGAGTGGTGTTTGTCCCTTCGTGGTTACCTGTTATTATGCAAAAAATCATTGACTCACCACTCCAAATGTAAAATCAAGCTTCTTAGAGGAAACTTGAAGGCATTGATGGGGGAATGTATGTCATCTGTGTTTGCTAATTGGATTTACTCAAAGGAAAAGTAAACTCTCTCCTAGCTTCATAACAGGAGGTAGTTTTACAACTTAGAGCAAGGTATCCCCCTAAATTAAGCTCTTACTCTCCCACAGAGACTGGGAGACAGAGACACTCTCTGCCTTTGTGATTACATTTCAAAGGGGTGGCTCCCAGGTCCTTGAGAAAGACCATGCTGGGCTGTAAAACTGGCAAGAAGCTTTTAAAAGATTTACACTTCAAAGGGGCATGAAAATAATTTATAATTATTTGTTTTCTAAAGTAAATGTTCCAAGAAAAGGGAGATCAGAGGCTTAGAGACTGGAAGAAACTTGTCTAAAGTTTAGTCATGCTGAGGGAAATGTTAAGGTCTTCTTGGTTACCAGGTATCCTGCCTGGACATTATAGTCACCAACCTGGGAGCCAAAAATGAAGGAAGACTTGAGTTTAAGCTCCAGCTCTGATCTATTCAAGTAAACATCTATTCATGTAAACATAATTCAGAGAAATACTGTACATGGAGCCAGGAACACTACACCTAAGAAATAAAGTCAGTAAAAAAAAAAAGAAAGTAATTTAGAAGTGGGGATCCAAAACTTATCCACTTTGAGTAGAAAATGGAACGTAAGTCAGGCAAGGGAGCCAAATATCAATGTGACCTCTCCTGGTCCAAGACACTACGTTCTTCTGCCATCCACAGAACACCTCGTTCATAGCATATTTTTCAAAGACTCTGCCATCAAAGTAGTTTCTCTTTCTAGGGATGTAGTAGTTCACTCACCCAACAGCTGCATGCTCTCTGATATGAGTGTTCTTTACCTGAAAAACCCTTTCAAACATACTTTAATTTGTTCATCTAATACATCCTGTTTGATGTCCTTAAGTTACTGAGTCTCACACATATTTTGCAAAGCTACCAAGTCTTAGATACTGATACTTTTTTTCCTAGGCTACCCAGCAGACAAGCACAAGTCAGCAGGGCATTTGCATGGAGTTTCCAGAGTTACTGGGGAAAACAAAAGTAGCAAACAGGTACAAGAAGTCAAGCAGAAAGTGAAAGAGAGATGCCAACCACCTCCTTTTCCTCTACCACATTCACTAGTATACGTGGAGTTAAGTCAGTTGACTGGTTTGCCATTTTTCACTACAAATATATTAAAAATATTTAATCTCAAAAGGAATGTTGAAATAGCTATTCTCCTGCTTTCAATCCACTCTCAATGCTGCCATTTAGCTTTTTAAAACTCAGAAATAATCCCTCATTCACTTCCTTAAAACTTAAGTGGTTCTTCCCAACTTCAGAATAAAGTCACTACCAAACTGCTTCACCTAACAAAAGGGATAACATGCCCCAAACATATTTCTTCTTCCCCATTTCACCCCAGTGGGACCTTGTGTACTGTTGCCATGTGAAAGGCACCTGCTGGAATTGTGCACTATAGTGAAAATTTCCAACACATTCCTTTCAAAAGACATTCCTACAAAAGACATTAATCATGAACTAATATGATATTTGCAGCAAAGGGATGGAATTTTCACTGTTAGAGTCAAAGTCTCTTTTCTGATCCCTCTTAAGAGTAGAACATAACCTCTTTAGGGACTGGATATATTACACTCATCTTTTGTCCACACTGCCTACGGTATAGAGCCTGGCTCATGGTTGACCCTCAATAAGAGTGTGCCAAATAAACGAAACAAATTAACTGTGAATGAATGAGCGGATAAATGACACTATGGAACAACTAGTTAGAATTAACTTAAAGCTCTGGAAAAGAGAAATGCAAATGTGTACTCTAAGGGATCAGATTAATGAAGTTAACCGGTATCAATGAACCACAGATTCACCCTACACAGACAAACAAAACACTTATATGTATCCATGGGAAAAATGGCACAATACCAAGGATTCTTTTATCTTATTCTACTTTGGGAAGCCGGAAAGTACATTCCATTTCTTGAAATCACTTTCCCTGACAATTTTTTTTCAGTCAGTTGTATTGATTGATCTTCATCAGTTTTAGCCTTGAAATGATAAAAAGGGTGGAATATAAACAAAGAGCTGCCTGCACAATATTTAGGTGGAGAACATTCATCAGTGTGAACAGCTCTAACTTAAAAGCAGTAAGAAGAGTATTCCCCCAATGCCCAAGTATAGTTCTCAGATTTAATGAAAAAGAGACAATTAGAACAAAGGCACTTGCTCGCTTCAAGTCACAATTCATCAAGCTGTCAAAGACAATAAAATGCTACACACCTAATCTTTCCTGTTAACCATAATGTAGGCAATGCAATTACATTGTTGCAGCAAATTGGCAAGAATTAGAGGAAGAATTAATGTAAAAACCTTGTGAAATTTTCTGTTCCAGTAAATGGTGTCATTCATATTTAAAAATCCGGTAAAGAAATAAGTATTAAGTGAATTAGCAATAAATACTTCTTATTAGGCCCATTTTCTTGCTCAAAAGTATTAGAGATTTTTTTAAGTATATAAGCAAGGAAAAATTAATTCGTACCACCAAAGTCATCTAATTTTAATAAAAACAAAAGATAATTTTAGGTGAAATGGAAAGTAGCAATACAAACATTCAGTAATACATAGAAATGCAAGAGGACAGATAAATTTAATCTCAAAAATGGTCAAAATGCTTTCAGTGGACTTCTTTCATAAACAGTAGATCCATATGCACACAGAAGAGGAAACTAAGCTGATTACGAAATTATATGGTTAACTATAAAGAGTATTTTCTAAATGACTATTTTCCAAACTCACCTCATGGCACTATAAGAAATACAGAAAAATAAAGCAAAGCCTCCACCCTTTAAAGGTGCAAACGTTAACTGAGGACTATAAATGCCAGCCCAAGGATTAAAAAGATGCCGAGAAGTCGTGTCTGATCTAGAGGAGCTCACAATCCCCTGAGGAATGCTGTGGATAAACTAATCATTGCTGTTTATACTTTACTGTTCATGTATGCCAAGAAAATGGAGGACATGTATTTTTCATGTCAATCTCATCTTGCTTCAAAAGTCTCCACCTTGGTGCATAACAGCGATGAGACTGGTTCTTCAAGTTTGCTTGACAGTCTCATTTTAACTTATTAATTATTCAGCTAATGCAAAGTTTAACCCCTATCATGCTGTTTCTCCTACTTCTACTTCTGTTTCTTAAGAAACCAATGCATATATGGAGGGGTGGAGCTTGCAAGACTCCCAAGACTTGGACACTCTCCAATCTGCATCTTGTCTTCTGAATCCTGGCTGCTCTGTGATGTGGGTTCACCAAGCTCAGTTCCCCTTTGCTTTCTCATCAACACCTTGATCCTTGTTGCCATTTGGGCTCTCCCTATGTTCTCCTTATAGCCTTGGCCATGTGTGTACTTTGTCCCACCAGATCAAGCTTTCCTCCTCATCCTCCCCCAAGCTCATAAGCCAGCAGTATCAGTCACCTTCACCCTTCCAAAATCATGGAGGAATGTTTCTATTTACCCCTTCTGCACACACACCCAAATTGTCACTAGCTCCAGCTCTCTCTGTCTCTGTCTCTCTCTGCTTGCTCAAATAGAACATACATCCATTTCTACTCTGATGTAGCTACCCCATGTTGAATTCTCATTTTAAATTCCAAATAGGAAATAAAACAAAAAAGCACTCCTTCCCTTTTTTTTCCCCTCAACAAAATACTCTCTTACCTCTCACCTATCTATACTATAAAACCTATACTTCTTTAGAGGAAAAGAAGATCTCTCTTCTACTATTTTCTGTCACCAGATACATACCATATGTTATATTTTTCTTATGTTTCTTCCAGGGGGCATAAAGCCACATACTTTAGCCCTAATTATGGACAGATTTTAAGAAGAGGAAATAATTCTTTCCAGTAAGCAAAATACATACAGAAATTCCTCACAAGTATTATTCCTGTTAGACCATAATTTTATTAAAATATGGTATAGGAAGATGATGTTAACGCTGTGAAAGCATAAATAAGAAAGATTAGCTTAATTTAAGAGACTAAAGAAGGTTTGGAAAAGAGGGCAGTTGATTACAATGGTAAAGATAAGTTGAATTTTCAAAAGTTGAAATGACAAATACTAAAAACCAAAAGATCTACTTATATTTATACAGATGTATTTATTGACCAACAAAACATAAGAGTTCTGTCATAGACACAGATATGTGCTGTCCAGAGGCACCTCTTCAAGAATGAACTTGGTGTTAAGCTACGGCATATTGAGCAAGCAGCCTGCAGCTCTTAGCTCCTTCAGGGTGTGACCCAGTTTCAGAAGTAACACCGTTTTGAACCCATATTTATTGCTGAGCAAGGTGAGGGTATGAAGTCCCAGGAATTTTGGCCTGATATGACACTCTGATGAGCATTACTCACTCTAGAGCTCCCTGCCAATTCATCTAGGGCTTTATGGGGCCCACACTACAATTCAACTCTTTCAAGGTCAAGTTTTGCCTCCTCCTTTTCCTTTCACAGAAGTTGATCCTTAATAAACACTTTGCACCCCAAGCTCTATCTCAGCTCCTGGAGAACCCAGAAGTACGGTCTATGAAAGTTGGCCAAAAGATGGAGCTTTGGGGCTAGGTGACTCAGCAACCTGTAGGCAATGAGGACACCATCACTAGTGGTAGGTCAAGAACATTCCTCCAACAATGTGGCAGTCAATGCTTTACCAGCGGTGAATCAGAAGGGTATCCCAGGGAAGGGGGAATAAATTAGCACAGGTAAAGATCAGGCATTGCAACTTACAGAGAAACTTGTAGATGTAAAGATAACAGGATGGGCCGGCTATGGCTAAGAGCCATTCATGCTCCATTTGGAAAGATAACAAGCAGCAGAGGTAACAAGGAACCAAAAACCAAGTATGAAAGCCAGAGGTCTGCGTGGCTGCCTACAAAGATGCTCTTATCATCTGTATGGCATGAAAGAAAAAGCCAAAGACAAGTCCAGGACCTAAAAGACCAAGTGGTTAAATGTCCAATAACAAACAAGGTGAAATGCCCAACTGAGGCAAGTCAGTTACACCACGGACAGGGCTCTGAATAGGAAATCCTAGGATGCTGACACACGTGAGATGGAGCTGCTGTCTGAGTATATACGAAGTAGATCCTATGGTGCAAGAGGTACACTGGGATAGATGTGATGTGGCCCAGATCCTCCATAGAGACGTGACCTGATGTGGAGAGTATGCTCCGCAGACACCCTCCGGTTATCACCCACACGGGTTGCTAAGTGAGGAGGGGTATAAAGTTTAGACAGTTCAGCCCGATGCAAATCACTCTGACAAGTGGACTTGCTCCAGAGCTCCTTGTTGGTTTGTTCTAAGTGTGTCTAGTTTGTTTTCACGATCTCCTCTGCCCAAGCTTGCCTCTTTCCCTTTCCTTTCACAGATTTCTCTCTCTCATATACATCTTGAATCCCAAACTCCATCTTAAAGACTGCTTCCAGAGACACCAACTTGTAACTCAAACTGTTCAAAGAGAAACTGTAGTACCAGTATTAACATACAATTAGAAGGTATTTGTTGGGGGGGGGCAGGTTGTTGCCTATAGATAATTGTTAATGACTATTTGATAGGAAGTATTTGAGGTGAATGTTTGCACTTCTAAGAGAATTTCTGTCATCTGTAAAACTATCCAATGCCTTGTAGGTTCTCGATCTCGGAAATTTCCCAGGTGAAATTTGAAACTGCCCTCCTCACCCCAGACAAGGAAGGCATGGAGAGACTTAAGAAACAGGCAGCCACTCCAGTTGGTAGGCGGCAGTTTTAACAAGCACAGGAACTTACTTACAGGACTTGTCTTGGGTGGCAGCAGGATGAGGAGATCTCCACACCCGCCAGGATCTTAGTTTATGTAGAGGCCTTAACTGGGTTCACTAACATATACTGTCCAGCTGGTCTCAGCACACATTGTTCTCTCGAGGCCTCATCCATGAAAATAGCTCCCGCTGTAGAAATGTTACCGCTCTTCCCGAGTGGAGCCCCACCAAGGGTCCACCTAACCGGTATCACTGGAACCAACAGAATGAGACTGAGTTCGGCTCAGAAGCAAAGGAAAGCTTTGTTTTTTCATCAAAGAATGGAAAGGCGCAAGCTCACGCCCTAGAGTATATGCCCTCTGCCGGGCTTCGGGCTCCGTGGGCGGGGCTGCTTTATCTGCGGGGCTGAGGCGCAGTTCTCGCGAGTCCCGCACAGTCGCGTTGCTCACGGCACCTCAGAATGAAGCGCCTGGAGCGGCGTCTCTGCACACGGCCCGCCCTCCGCCGCCGTCTCGATTGGCGGTGTTGTGCGCAGTGCTTCTGCGCATGGTCCACCAAAGGGACCAGGCATCAGGTGCAGCGGTTCTGCCCCGGAAACTCTAATCCAACGTGTTAGGTGTTCGTCTTCTGTACACAGCCTCCTACAGGCAAGTGAAACTAGACTAAGCACAAAAGAAGAGGTTAGACCTTATCACCTAGAGTCCGTCTTATTTTTCCCAGGGACCCCAGTGGACTTTGCTGGTGACAGAAATGGCAGGCAGAATATACATTTCAAGGACGGGAGAGGGTGAGGAGACTCTGATGGGCCAGGTCCAGCTGGTGGGTCAACCACAGTCAGGTCCTCCCAACGACCTCATCCAACACTCTTATGATCTCACCCACCTCCTTCTTCCTTAATGTGCCCCAAGAGGTCAGCAAGGGGTTTCACTAGCCTGGAGGTAGCTCATTTGGCAGCTATCTGGCTGCAGTGGAAGGAGATGCCCAAGCAACAATCTAAGCACATGCGAGAGAAAACGCAGATTAAGATAATGATTTCTGATATAAGTAACAAATTTTTCAACCGAGAGGCCCATGATCCAAAACCACTGATTTACTAACTCTTCTATGTCTTCTCTGCCCCAGGCCGGGGTGGGGCAGGGTGAGGCGTTTTGGGGGGGGGGGGGTGTGGATCACTCAGAGCGTTCACTTGTATCCAGATTAATCAGGTATGAACATACATTTTTTGGATAATGGCATAGATGCCTCCTTGTGAGGCAGTAATAATGTCCCAGGCCATTCTGTTTTGTGGGACAGCTTTTCTCATTAGAGACGTTTCAGTGTTCATTAAGGACAGGCTTTGCCAGCTATCATTTGAGGCAGGCTGGGTGAATTTAGTAAGGACTTCTACGTGTGCTATAACATCCTCCAGGCCCACGGAAGTACCAGTGGAAAACACATTATTTCCTCAAGTCTGTAGTCTTGAAACAGCAGTTAGCGTGGGAATGGTGGGCAGAAGGTACAGTCCAAGGACAGAGGAGGGGGTGAGGAGCCTCCTATTGCCTGGGTCCATCCCACAGGTCAACATGCAGTCACGTCCTCTTGATGACGTCCTCAAACATTTTTCCAAGCGCCCAAACAAAATATTGTATCATAAACTTCCATTTCAATTGTCCTTTATGGGGTGCTTCTGTCTTTGGTTCAGTCTTACTATTCTGTGCTCATTCTTAGTCTGAAAATTGGCAAACATTTGGATTCTCTGGTGTACCTGAACTAAGTACCATAAAGTTCACCTTTGTAACATATATAATGGATATGAATTGACTGAGATAGAGTATATGCTTAATATAGTATAGCTAGAAGAGTAATAATTATTATCTCAGAGCCATTCAGTCTAAACATCTTATTTAGGGTTCAACAAAGGAAGTCATGAAATTGGACAATATCAGGAAGGGAATCAATGTAGAAAGAAAAAAGAAGACGTCTATGGACTTTCAGCATTAAAATGTCAGGGAGATAAAGAGGAACTGAGGATGAGCCGCCAATGAGGGAAAGGAGAAGCAATGGAGAATGCATGCCATGGGGCCTGCGAACAAAACTCCTTAGGAAGGAGGGAAGAATCAACTGTGTAAAATCCTTCTGAGAGATAAATTAAGGTGAGAATACAATTAGTAACTGGATTTTGGAGTGTGGAGATCATTGGTGGCCTTGACGGAGGGTTTTTACCCTCCGTGTGACAGGGTCAACATACTGATTGAAATGGGTATAAGAGAGGATAATAGAATACAAAATAAGGTTACATCTGTAAACAATGCCTTTTAGAATTTTTGTTACAAAGAGGGCAGAGAAGTTGGAAAGTTGCTGAAGATAAAATGGGGGAAAACATTTTTTAAAAGAATGGATGAAAAGATGCAATTAAAAGGACTCTAGGCTCCCTTTTAACTTCAAGATTCAGCATCGTGATCATGTTAAGAACAGCAATGCAAATGCATTATTCTGCCTTACTGAGTCAATTTTTTTTTTCCATATAGAGCTTTTACCAAAGATTTAACACGTAAATGTCATTAAAAAGTATTTCTATTTTTCAGTCAAGTACTTTAAATTATGATCCACTCTCTTAAACACCTGCTCACTTCAAAACAGCTCATTGTTAAACACCCAAGTTAACTTATAATCTCTTAACAGGTTAAACAGGAGCACTTAACTCCTAAAGTATATTAGCTACAAATTGAACATTAAGTAAAAAGCACTCAAGGCTATTTAAGGCTTTAGTGCCTTCTTATAAAGGTATGGTATTTGCAATCAGATATGATTTCCATTAGTTATTATGGAAATAATCCACAGAACAATGTTCCTAATTGGTATTATAATAAAATGTTTCTCTTTGGAGCAAGAGTAGAATCAAGGCAAACATGTGGATTAAAGTAAATGGCTCCCTTACCTTCCCGGACCATTTATTTTTGTCTCTCTGGTTATTTGGCCAGGAATAAGCAGGGACCCTGGAATGCAGGTTATATTTAGTTGACCCTCTCTATCAGTAGCTGTTTGCTTTGGGAGGCAGGTGAGTGTCTGAATATCACCTGCACCCACTGCCAGAGTAAGCAGACATCTAACTACTCCTTTGGCTCCTGGCAGTAACTGCATTACCACTTTCCTATCCAATTCCTTGCCCTGCTGTCCAGAGATGAGTTCTAAATGCCCAGGGCTCAAGGTGAAGAGATAGAAGCTAAGGCAAAGAGTTATCCCAATATCCAGTGAATTTGTATTGTTAACAATTTAACTTTTCAAAGGATTTTAGAGTAAAGCAATCAGCTCTCTGCTGGAGTTGGGCAGGACATAAGGCTGAGACTGCTGAATCAATATGTGGAAACCTGACTGACAACTCAGGTAATGTGATGCAGGATTTTGGACAACAACTGGAGATAAATTACTTAACACAGTCGGGAACCAAAATTGTGTTCAGAAAGAGACGTATTTTCCTGAGAGAAGTGAGGAGAATTGTACTGACAGGGAAGTGATGGGCACAAACAAAACTCTTGCAATTATTTCATATGCAACTGTATAAGTTCTGATGAATATCTTTGAATTGTCTTTGTGGAAGGTAGGGAAGTATTGCGAAATATATGTAAATTAACTGTGATACAAATTCCTCCTCTTTAAAGTACGTAACTTTAGAACAGTTAGGGCTGAAATATAGAAAGATGCTTATTTTGTGAAGAGAAAACTGCAGTATAAAAAGTCGTATTTTTATCTCTCTAAATCATGATGCAATCCTTTTAGAATTCAATTTGACTTATGACAAACTGTGTGAAATACTTTATATAAAGTTTATTTGTATTTTTAACTAGCTTGTATTGGTGTGCTAAAGAAAGTTTCTTCCCCTCCTCCCAAACTAATACACCCCTATAATGTAATATATTCAGTAGTTGCAAAATCCAAGATGAATATATCTAGCAACCTTATCAACCCTAGAATATGTGCAGTGAAAAAGGGAAGGAGGATGCAGAGAGGGGCAAACTCAATTGATTATTCACTGCTGTAGTCACTGCCAATCAAGAGGCTGCTCCTATTTTCACATGTGTGAGCAAACAATGTTTGAAAGGGTTACTTCATTTCTGAATTGCTTCAGTAAAGACTCTTAAATGCCTTCCAGGGTGTAGCCGAGATTTGTTTCTGGCTTTTCAGATTTCAATTCCCCTTTCTAATACAATCTATATATCCTTTTGAGGAATTACCTTCTCCAGTATGTTCTGCTGTTGCCATATTCAATAGATGACATGCTATATGAGCTAAGCCAATCAGATGCTTCCTCTTGAGCAGAAGGACAAAGATACCAGATGTAATTGGAATCTATCCCATTCTAACAACCATAACTCACCCAGATTATTACTCTTCCTAGGCTCTTGTTGTTCTTGCTTCCTAGCCTCTGGGACTACTTGACCTACTCATTTCCAATGCTCATACCCAGTGTCCCATGAATTTTTTAACCTCCATTATTTCCTCAATCAACTCTCTTTTGCTTAATTTAACCAGAGTTGATTTCTGTTGTTTGCAGTTAAATATCCAAAATTTTATACACAGGATAATAACTGACTGGCCCCAATGCTGATAGTTCTACTGGGTATTATGCCACCATCCTAGCTCTCCATGAACATACATGGGTGTGTGTGTATAAGAAATCTCAGTGTGAGCTGTTCAACACTTATGTTACATCTTGGCCACTTCTTTTAATGTCTTTAGCAATCTGTGCATATGGCTATGATACCAAAACTGATCTTTTTCCTTGGCATCCTTTCTTGATGAAATTGATCAACAAGGGTACAATACCAAATACCTAGGAATTATCCTTTATACCTCCCTCCCCTTCACTACCTTTATCCAGTGCCTTACCAAGTCTTAATGATTATAATTTCTAAATACTTCTTAGGTCTGTATATATAACTCCATCTCTACCACCACTGCTCTGGATGATTATCATTTCTCTCCTGGGCTACTGCAAGAGCTGCCTGAATTATAATTATCTGTGTCCCTTTACAATCTATTCTCCACACACAGCCAGCAGAACAACCTTAATGAAATAATAATTTAAACATTTCACACTCTGCTTTAAACACTTCAGTAGCTTCCCAGAACTCTTAGGACAATGTCCAAAATCCTTAATATATCCTGCAAGCCAAGTAGTCTGACATTCCTCACTCAGCCCCTTACTTCACATAAAATGTGTAACCTGGTCACACTGATCTTTCAGCTCCAGGAAGGAGCTATGTTTCCTCCCATTACAGGGTCTCTGTACTTACCTCTATGCATTTTGCCTTTTCTAATTAAATCTTAAGCACCCTTCAGATTAGCATCCTTCAGATAGTGTTTCATGCCCCCAGAAACACTTCCCATCCTCACTAACTACATCAAATCCCTCTAGTATAGACTCTTCAGAATCATAAACCTTTCTTGACACCACTTATCTCAGACACACTTGCATTGTAGGATTATATGATTATCACTTTTCTCCCTCTCCCAACAATGAAATCTAAGCTACATGAGAGCAGGGACAAAATCAATGGTTTTCATCATTGTTTTGCCAGAACTAAGTGCAGTGTCTGACAGATGTTAGGCACTTGGTAATGGATGAATAAGGCCAATATTCTCTGCGAAAATATGAATTCCTTGAATTCTCTGTGGAAATATAAACTAATGTCTGACACAAGTACTCAGAAACTGATTGGGTTCTTCCACACTCGGGTTCAGTAAAGGAATTGCTGACCTTAACAACTGATGAAGGTTATAAACATTTTCTTTATCACTCAAGGTCAGGTACACATTTTGATCATAATCTGATATTGCATAATTTTTAAAAAAATTATTCTCAGACTCCCTTTGAACAATCAGGTTCAACATGCCAGGCATGGTAGTAGATCATCTTTCATCAACAGTCCATGATATTGTTTTTTGACAGAGAACATTTCAGAAGAACTGAAATCATGTACTTCAAAAGAACATTTAACTTTTCCATTAACAGAGTACTTTATTTGAAATGCTTATTAATAAACTCAAGATATTTAAGCAAAACCCTAAATTAAATATCAACCCAAAGCCAATTAACTCTCACACATGTGCCTTTGATTTTCTGGTGACAACCTAAAGTACAGATTCAGACTCAAATCCAGTACCAAAGTCCATGATCCTCCCAAGGACTTGATGAGACTCACTTGGTCTGCTCTCATACTTACAGGGTTTCCCCTGGTTCTCAGATGCTGACTAGTGTTGGCAATTGTTTCTGACTGAAGATGAGCCACTTTTCCTATATAAGTGTTCCACTCTGAAAGTGTTCCAGATGTTCCATTCTGGAAAAAAATATTGAATCTTATGCCTACTAAGGAATAGCCAGGGGACACAAGCATGCTTTCAGAAAACAACTATATCATCACTCCCATCTCTTGTCAATTCAAACCTGTCCTGTTGAACTACTTATTTCCTAACCTTTAGATGAAATAGAATGCAGATATATGCCTTTTCTCATTACTCTTAGATAATAAAATGGTTTTACTCTGGAAGTGTTGACAGCCATCTTCTGACATTTGAAGTCCATGGTGAAATTTTTTAGCCGAAGATCACATTGTGCTCAGATCTATTCAATTATGTGAGCCAATAATGTTCCTCTTTTACTTACTTCAGCTTGGTGTTTTAGTTCTATGCATAACTGACATATGATCTGCCAACTATGCCCAAGAAAGATTTCCCTCAGGTGGCTAACTGCTCGCTGGTACATGGTACTTAGAGATATCTTACTCCCAACTCCAAAAACACAAATCCACTCACAGGAAACATAGACAGTGCTATCTGTTCTAAAAACTCAAAGAAGACCACTAGAGGTAACAGAGTTTTCTGTTCTTATTTCTTCACTTCCTCAACCTTGACAGTGAGGAGGTCTTTTGATGCTGCCCTGTGATTATTTTGAAACACTTAGGCCTACTCCTCCAAAGACATAAGGACATAATTGCTATCAGCTACATGCAAACCTACCCAGGATTTCCTACATGACCTTGATGTTAAAGCTCCTTGTCAAGATGGAGCCTACATCCTAATATCCTGGTGAATAGGGCACAGACAATTGGAAAAAATGTAGAAGAAACTAAGGCACTGAGGATGAGGAACAGTGGAGAGAAAGAAGAGATGTCAGAGAAAGAGATGGTTTCCAAATGCCCATTTAACCTAGGCATGCTCCGTGTAGACTGAAAGGTGACAGTGTGAAAAGGAAAGAATGTTTTGTATCATCTATCAGCCTCCATGTGCTTTCCTTTTCATGAAAAATAAGATTGTATTCCCTCTGCTAACAGATTGTTCATACAAAGCCTTTAAAATTGTACAAGATATAGCAAAGCAGTTAGAAAATGAACACTCCTGGAACTTGTTTAAATATTTCTTCTGCATTCTTTCAGCCTTAAATCCCATTTTTGGCTCCCCTTGGGGGTGCCTTTCCTCTCATATAATAAATCAACAACTATATCTAAATGCCATATATGTACACATATATATATACACACACAAATATATGTAATTTTCTCCAGTGAAACCTTAAAATGGAAAGAAAAATACCAGTTGTGCATATATATACATGCACATACATACATATATATACATATGTTATGTTTACTTTTTCCAGTTGTCCATCATAAAATCTGTGCTAGAATCTATACTTGGTCCAGCATATGAAGGACCCAATTTTCTATGTTTTGGATAAATTTCTTCTTGTTCGTCTGCTTTTATAACACTTCCTCTCTACCCCTCCCTGCCTCTCAGAATTGCTGTGCAATTGGAAACTGTACCAGAAACTGTACTAAGAAGTCAGCACTTCATTGTTGCTTTTAAATACAGTAATTATTTATGAATAAAATTACTACACATACATAGAGTGAGCATTATATAGCTCAAGATTTTACAGATTCTAAAGCAGCTTCTTCCCAAGTAGCAGTAGACATTTAAATTACTTTCAAATACAGATACCACAAATTCAAAAAAACTTGGAGTGGGAAAAAGAGCAATGGGGATATATTGTCTGCCCTGTGTCTAGAGGGCAGTTGTTTTCTCCCCATTTGCCAAGGAGAGAAGTGAACTGAAAAGAAGTGCTTACCCAAAGCTGCCATGGTTATGTTAATGCTTTTGGAATTTTTCCAAAGATTTTAACCAAATATTCAATCCATAACAAGTATTCCCTGTGGCACCGTTGAAGCATGCTGCAGTTACACATTATAAATGAAAGCCAAATCACACACTTATGTAAAATGACTGGTACAGCAGAAAAACAAGTTATGTATTTAATAAGCAATCTCAAGCTTGTAATGTAGTGAAACCCACTTGTAATATCTTTCAAAGTTTTTTTTTTTTTTTCCCTGCACACACTATTCATTTCTAAAGCTCTCTACAAGGCTTTTACAAAAATCAACCTAGCCGATATACCATCACTCCAATTTTCTTTGCCCATTGCTTTGAAAAACTGTACTCCCATTCACGAATATTAGTCATATCAAAATGCATGAAATGTGGTTGTACGGCATTCCTTGAAGCATGGTTTTTACTTATAAAATATGTATGTTAAAAAAAGAAGCCTTCAACACAGGCTTACACTCCATATAGTAGGCATGCTTTCTGTATTTCTAACCTGTGGGATACTTTTACATACAAAAGCCATTCATCTGTATTTTGTCTACCAAATGAAGGTTGTTATAGTTCCTCACATTGACATTACCCATAATTCTGATTGCCTTAATGAAGTAGCATAATGGGCATTTTTGCCAATTAAACATAAGGCTTTTGTTACAAATTAAAATACTGGATGTGGCAGTCAATTCTGAAACAGACTAACCTGAAATTCTGCCAGCATATTTAAGCTGTCCATTTAAAGGTGAAACTATCCATTGTTGCTTTCAGCAGGCCCTTTACTAGCTGGGTTCCCTCTCTACTGAATTTCTTCATTAATTCCTATGACATTTTACTTTCCTTTAATTAGATAATTATCTAATTCCATTTGAGCTATTTGTAAATGTGTTTTCATGCATCCAACTCCTCAGAACACATTGTTTTCTATCAGGCAGGGAAAACATATTATACTGATAATTAGTTACCCCATGAAACAGTGTTATAAGAAATTTTTCTCTGATCAACTTTGATTGAAAACAAGTCAGTATTTTGCCAGTGAGTGCATACTGGCTTAGGTTTTCAGTGTATTTTAGATTTATTTTTAACCTTGGCTTTCTGTTTGAGCCAGAAAAGATCATCTTCTTCTGAGGATTTTTCTCCTCTTTTGCTGATTAGCTATAGAATGAGGAGAAGCACCTGAGGGGCCACATTAAGAAGGATGCTAAGCGGTTTACAAGTCTCAGTAATTAATGACTATTTTTACCACAAAGAATATAGA
Organism: Balaenoptera physalus; assembly: GCF_965194825.1. Taxonomy (NCBI): domain Eukaryota; kingdom Metazoa; phylum Chordata; class Mammalia; order Artiodactyla; family Balaenopteridae; genus Balaenoptera; species Balaenoptera physalus. The sequence continues at coordinate 111,818,557 of NC_138891.1, read as the reverse complement.
CTGGCTTCTTCCATCTATCTAAAACTCAATGTAAGCCCCTATAAGCCTCAATGCAGCATAATTGGTGCAATAGAGCTGAAAATGAGATGGAGGATATAATGCAGCTTCAATAATCCTGCCTTTAGCTAAAATGGAGCAGTAGAAGCCTCTGGCAGCCTCCAACGTGGTTGCCACTAAGATTTAAAGACAGCCAGCTGTTTAGTGTTCCTTGTAAAGCCCACATCACTGTTTATGTCCTTAAATAGAGTTCAAATGTTTTAAATAATGATATTTATGAGAATGATTTACTATGGTAAACAATTTACTTCTCAGCCTTTTGGCTCTAATTCGGTGTTTTCTCTGATTAGGAGTAATCATAGACTGTGTACTTCTATTAGTTTTTATTCTGACCACCCTGTGCTTAAAATGTGCTCTCAAACCTCTTGGGATGAACAAATGGGTTTTGCTTTCTCAGTGTTGTTATTAAAAAACCCACTCTGCTGTAAATCATAATATGCTAATAATAGGTCTGAGGACTCAATTGGGAAAATGCAAAAAGCTTCACATTCCTGAAGGCATACTAAGTGAGACCACAATAAGTGCTGGATAATGTGTTTGTTTTAGATGTGTGACCATCCCCTCTACAGCCTGGATAGCACTGTTTTGTCCAAATCAGCCATAATCACAAAATAAACTCTTGGTAGTTTTCTACAATGTGACTGGAAAGAACACTCGAAACAAAAAAAGCAAACAAAGGGAGGGGCTGGGAATACCTTCCAGGAGATTCTAAGACAAGCCAGGGTTATTTTCAGCTACCTCTTTGAATAGCACCTAAGCATTTCACTCATGTTCTTCCTCACAATGCTGGCACCACCAACTGTAAAAATAAAAAGACTGGTTTCTTCAAAAAAAGGCTATATTTGGAGACCCATTAACAGCATCTTCTATGAGTATTATATAACAGCTGAATGCCACCTCTCTGTGGATATCAAAAGTTAGAAGGTCTTTCTAAAATCATCTCTTGAGGATATGCCAGGTATCCAGAATTCAAAAGATTCATTGTAGAAACCAAATGGAATCGGATTAATCAGGGATATGGTTAGAGTTAACACAATAATAGAGATAAATCCAATGGGACGGAGAAACCAGTTGTAGTTCAAATCTTTTAAGAATTACTATGGGACTTTCCTGGTGGCGCAGTGGTTAAGAATCTGCCTGACAATGCAGGGGACATGGGTTTGATCCCTAGTCCGGGAAGATCCCACGTGCCGCGGAGCAACTAAGCCTGTGCGCCACAACTACTGAGCCTGCGCTCTAGAGCCGGCAAGCCACGACTACTGAGACCGCATGCCACAACTACTGAAGCCCGCACACCTAGAGCCTGTGCTCTGCAACAAGAGAAGTCACCGCAATGAGAAGCCCGCGCACCGCAACGAAGAGTAGCCCCTGCTGGCCGCAACTAGAAAAGGCCCGCACGCAGCAACGAAGACCCAATGCAGCCAAAACTTAATTAATTAATTAATTATTTTAAAAAAAGCATTACTATAGATCAGGGGTCCCCAACCCCCAGGCCGAAGACCAGTACCAGTCTGTGGCCTGTTAGGAACTGGGCCGCACAGCAGGAGGTGAGCAGCGGGCAAGCCAGTGAAGCTTCATCTGCTGCTCCCGATCGCTCCCCATTGCTCGCATTACCGCCTGAACCATCCCCCACTCCCCTGAACCATTCCCCCCCCCCTCCATGCCCCGTCTGTGGAAAAACTGTCTTCTATGAAACCAGTCCCTGGTTCCAAAAAGGTTGGGGACCGCTGCTGTAGATGATAAAATTCTGTTAGGATGAGAGTCTAAAATACTACCTATTCCATTACCCCATGACATATAACAGGAGGGTTTCACTGTGAGACAGTCTCCTGAAAGACACTGTGTACTCCCCAGTTCACTGCTGCAGGAGTGCTTAGTAGGGAAACAAGTTCATAAGGAGCTGTGAGGAAGGTCCAAGAACAACTCCAACTGTTGAATGAAAAACAGAATGAAACAAAAGGAAAATCTGAATTTACTCATTGCAAACAAAACATTCATCACAAAAGAACAGATTGGGTATTTATCTCTTATTTTATTTTGACTATTCTCACAAGGTTAAAGACTTTGGTAATCTGAATTGTACAGTTTCCTATGATAAAGATATGAGCACACCAAATGTTATTCCCTTTAAACATAAAGCTGAATCCTGTGAAGATCCAAAGTTATAGCATCTAGGCAATATTACAGAGGTGATGCAGCATAATGCTCAAGATTGCTGGACTCCAGAGCTAGACTGCCTTGAAGTGATTCTTATTTCTGCCAGTTTTCAGCTGTGTAACCTTGGGCAAGTTCTTCACTTAATCTGTAAAATGGGGATAATAGTACAAACTATCTCAACAGATTATTGGGATGATTAAATGAGTTAATGTACAGAAACACAGTACTATTTAATAAATAAGTAAATAGAAGCCCAAATATGTACATCACTTTTCCAAGATCACATACTTAGGAAATAGTGAGGGCAGGACAAGTATCCTGTGATTCTGACCTGTACTTCACTGAGACGCCCACACTGGCTTGATGAAAGTACTGATGATTTTGGTGAGAGTGATTCTGGTGATGGGAGTACAAGTAAATGCAGGAACAAGTAATTAGGAGAGGAAGATGCAACCTAGATTCTGAATAAGCAAAATGAAGGAGGAACATTGAAAGGATTAGAAGATCAAAGGAAGGTGATGAAATACTCCACAGTGGTGTCTGTCTGCCCAGGTACTTGATTGGAACTATTATATATTAGATGAGGCGCTTATACTAAAATAGATGTGAACAACTGATTCAGGTGAACAATATACAACTTATATTTGTACTTAGTTTTTTCCTGCCCTACACATCTATGCCACCTTTCATGCATGGTCCTGAAAAACTGCTAATTCCTCAGTCTCATCCAACTAGGGAATACAATCCTGTGACGGGCTAGTCACTCTCCTTCAAACACACCTGGATTCCTTTTAAGAAGATTTTCAATACTATAAAGAAGTGGATATTACAGTTGCCTTCTTCATAATTGTTGAGTTTCATGAGCTCTACATACTGTCAAAAAGCTACTGGCTATTCTGCATAAGAATGCTGATTATATTGAACATAATGCCATATATTTGATTTACTTGTCCTTCCAAAAAATAATTTCCATTAAACATTGTCTGTGACAGAAATACCTCTTTTACTGTTTATATTCTCCAATGTCACATGGAATGTTTTGAAAGTTTTTTTTTCAAAGTTTGGTACTTCTTCATCCAATTTAAAATGATTTCCTCACTGGATAACCTTGGCTACATCTGACTCAGAACAATTCTTCACATTTTCTATAGGATTATCATACTATTACATGGTTCTGTTGCTACAACGCTATTGCATTAAACTAATAATGCACCACAGATAGCATTCTAGATTATACATTTTTTAGGCAAGAAAATAAAATATTTTCCCGACCACTCTAGAATTGAATATTCTCATGAATTTACCTATACACTAAGCTTTAGTTTTGCTTACATCCTCTTTAGCCTCACACTTTCTATAAAGAGATTTTTGTGACTTACTCTGGTTACTACAGAATTAGAATCAATGGTGGGTGTTAATAAAGGCAAATATCTGCTCAATAATAGAGAATTTTAAAAATAGAAAAAATAAAATTACAATGGTCCCTAATTGATATAGATACACAAATGCCTTAAAAGAAGGGAGTTGTCTGCTGTTCGAAATATTTAGAAGAAGGAACAAATCACCAATATTGTAGAGAAGATTCCTGAGTCAAATGCAAAGTTAGACTCAGGGTCCTCTGAGATTCCATAATCCTAAACCAACTCACAGTAGATCTATCACAAGAGGTGGGAACAGTTTTCAGGAAAAGAAGTCATAATTCTTAGTATATTTTCCATTTGATGTTTGGAAATTAATTTATTGGATTATTGTATTAAGGCAATAGCTATGGACTCTGGAGTACTATAGACTTGGCTCTGAATGCCAGCTTTGACATTTATTAGTATGTAGAATCAGGCAATTTACTTAACCTCTTGGAAGTGCTTTTTTTAATTGGTAAAGTGAGATTAATAATACCTATTACATAGGGTTAGTATAAGGATTGAGTAAAATAACCTTTTAATGCTAATACAATTCTCAGCATGGAGTGAGGGCACAATACATAGCTGCTATTATAATACATATAAATCAATAGAAATAAAACTTTTAAACAGCCATATCACTGAGGATGTTTTTAAAAGTTATAAAATGCAATTGTGCCAAAGTTGTCCATAAAACCGATTCATTTATAAAATGATTAAACCAATTTTTATCAGATCAATATATTCATTCCTGTGACTCAATTATGACTTATTGATCTGCTAATATTTCTTCATTTGCTTATGTCATCCAACTCCTTTATCTTGACATCCTCTGAAAGCACTTCAAAATGAATCTAGCACTGTGTTTTTCTTTTTTGGCAGTTACCTTCTTCAGTAGCTATAAATTTAGAGACCATTACCTTTGATGGAGAATCTGAAGGAAATTGGGGGGCAGTGGAAGGGTAGTAGAAGTGTTCATTGGAAGGAACCTGTTTGGTGTCGAGTATAGAAATAAATGTTGGCTACCCAAAATGAAGGTTCTAAAGAAATGCAAGGAGAAAACTCAGCACTGAGATCCTAAACACTAAATGGAAAATTAAGAAACCAGGAAACCCGACAAAAATAACAAAACACGACTTAATGAATAATTGGTTTAAGCTGGGGATTGTGTCCTTTTAAAATACTAATTTTAAATACATCACGAGTTATTTGTTGAGGAAATCAACTTAATTTATAAATTACCATCAGACATCAGTTATTTTTTATTTATTAAGACAGTGAGCAATAAAAACTTATTATATTTATAATTTTTATTGATTGTAATGATCAGTGTTGAAAAGAAGAGGAAAAATTAATGTTTCCAAATAGCAGATATGTAGTATTCTCTGCCAAAAGGGTAAACTCCAGGCAACAAGAATACAAAATTCAAATTCATGTCTTCTTTATATTCTCCAAAATTCATTTCCCTCAGAGTTTAAGTCACCAAACATTATTAAAGCAGAAACAATTTGCTCTCTTTGATCCCCTAGGTTGCTAAGTTGCTTCAGTAATCCATTGACAATAGTCATTGTCTAACATAGCTCTTTTGTTCTTCTACTGTATTCTCTGTCCATTGGTACCTGAAGATTCAAAAACCAAAATAAAAATAACAGCAATAGTTCCAGCCTTTCCCTATCCCCTTCCCACTAAAAATACTTCTGGCTCTGCCTGCTAAGTTTCTGCCTTTTCCCCAAACAATGAGGACCATTCTGGAATTCCAAGCAGCTGTTTGCATTATTGTGATGCATTATTGTGGGAAAGACTGAGGAAGAGGTTACACTAGAGACTAGAACTTTGGGGAAGGCATTTTTTAGTAGATTTAGATGTTAGAGTTTGATACTGGGTTTGTTGTAGGTGAAGAGAAGAGTAATATTACAATGAACCTTATATCTTCTTGTGGAGTTTGAAACATGTAATCAACTTAATTCATTTTCACATTTCTTTTTAGTGGCCAGTCTTTGTTTTTTCTTGACCAATACAAGGCTAAGACTGGATGCTTGAATCATGGCTATATTATCTACACAATGAGTTTTTACTACCAGTTTATTGAATCCTTAGAATTGCAAATGAAGAGAACCGTAAACAACGCAAAAGATGAAGCATATTGGGTATTGTTTTCAGTAAAGCTTGTCCAGCGCAGAATTCACCACCATTTACCTGGTAGTAGTACCCATCTGTGTGGTAATGCTGTTATAATGGTGCTTGGAAATTAAGTATAATGTACAGCCTGATCACACGAGGTCTATATAGATCTATCTCGGGGGCTAGGTTTTGAATCAGGGTTAGTAGGCATTTCTGTTGAAGGCAAAACTGAAAAGTCATAATGAAAAGAATTTGCGTTAAGTATAAGAAGGCTAAATTGCATCTGCAAGTTCAATTGAGCCCCAAGGTGCTGCACATAATTTGCTTTGCCTACTGACTCCGGTCACGTCAGTGTCCACAATTAATCATAAGGTTGTAATCCATGAAGTTCTGCCTGACCTACTGGTTGGTATATCTGCCTGGAAGGAAAACCCAAGAACTGAGGAATGGAGAAATCTCTCTTCCGAGGCCTTCTAAAGTAGCCTGGGATGACAGTAATTGTGGCAGCCCAAACTTTCTATCACCTAAAAGGGTAGTGAGAGTAGAAACATAAGGAGGATTATATTCCAAGCTTTCACATATATCATCTCCTTTAACCCGTGTAACAACTAAATGCAATATGAACTATGTTTTATGTTTTATGGATAAAGAAACTAGGACTCTCAGAGTTATATGCTCCAAATCACTCAGCTAGTTTAAGGCCAGAATTTGAACCAAATATAACAAGTGCTTTTTATTCATATTACTCCACATCCTTTCAGATTTCTTCCCCTTCTTTCATTGTTTTTCCATCTATAAGAATATGCCTTCCGGGACTTCCTTGGTGGTCCAGTGGTAAAGAATCTGCTTTTCAATGCAGAGCACACGGGTTCAATCCCTGGTCTGGGAACTAAGATCCCACATGCCACGGGGCAACTAAGCCGCACGCCACAACTACTGAGCTCATGCGCCTCAACGAGACAGCCCGTGTGCCGCAAACTATAGAGCCCATGTGCCCTGGAGCCTGAGTGCCACAAATAGAGAGAGAAAACCCGCACGCCACAACTAGAGAGATGCCTGCATGCTGCAACGAAAGATCCTGCATGCCTCAACGAAAATCCTGTGTGCCGCAACTAAGACCCAAAGCAGCTAAATAAATAAATAAATAAATAAATAAATAAATAAATAAAAAGAATATGCCTTCCTAGACTTTATACTCTTTTTTGTTTTTCTATCAAAATTATTGTAAAAAAAACAAGGGCAGCAATATTATTATTGAAATAATATGCCTCAATAATTTACTGAAAAAAAGTCTGAAACCTTGGTTGATATAAAACAAATTATCCTAACTATCAGGCTTTTGTCCTAAATTTAAATAGTCAAATAACTTAAAAATTAATATTTTTCGCCAAGATTGCAATGCCATTAATGAAGATCTTAAATAGATGCAAGTTTTCTAAGTGGCTTCGAAGCCATTAAGGAAATATTAGAATATATTTAATAGGTATCAGTGTTATGTATATCTTACTGCAATATAATACCTGAAACAATGTTCAGTTTATTTATGGTGCATATGTTACTCTCAGTCAATCCCCTGCTTGTGACTTATAAATGAATTTAATAGAATTGAATTGATTATTTATTTAATAGAATTGTCTTTATTCAAAGCTACAGGGTCGCTGGGCTTCTCCACTGCTTTTCTGTACTAAAATATTATCTTTTACAGTCGTAGAGATTATGGTACACAGTGAGAAGAGAAATATTCTTTCTACCAGGGTTGCAAAGTTTCCAAATATAAATTGAAGTAGAATCTGCATAAATATTTAAATGTTCCTTGGCCTATTATTATCATTGTGTTCATAGTATGAGACTCATCTATGAAAGGAAGGCTGAATTTAAATTCTCTAACAAGATAATTACCCACTGCATCTAATTTTGAGGGTAAATTATTAAAGAAACTGTGTTTGCACGAATATTCTTACTGTGAAAAGTTACGTGGTCATGATTCTGAAATAATCCTGGTGGGTGAATGTGGATATACCAGGATTCTCTGGTGATGTTTTTAAGAGATTCCGAACGGGTCTGAACTCAGGTTTTTAAAGAATTTCGAATCTGTATCTACTCCTGGTGCTGCCTGCCAGCTCCAATTTCTTTACTTTAAAGGGCTAATCTCCTTTTAAGGAAGGGCAGTAGCTCACCAAAAAGGAAATGGTGTGCTTGTAATGACAAATGAACATGGCTCTTCTCTTCTATTTGATAGAAGGGCACTTGTTCTGTCTAAATCGTATATTCTTTTGTAAACAGACTCTCCAGCCCTCTAGCTAGAGAAATCAATGCCCTGTGCAGATGGTGCCAGACCTTTATTCAGAAATGCATGCACTTGATTTATATTAAAGTTCTGATATTTAACCTTCTGTCTAAACCTTAAATCAGGACCCTAGGGCAAGGTCAAATATCTTCATCTTTTTAAATTTAAAATTTTGTTTCAAACTATAGAAGAGAAATTAAAATCCCAGAATGATTTGAGTCTGTGAGCATAAAAATAGCCCTCTAGCATAGTATGCATTTATAACGAGAGTCATAATCTAAGGATCAGTCTCTCAAAATGAGAATGAGAATCAAAAAGAATTAGAGGAAAAACGTTGTGTCTGTGGAAAGACATATATAAAGCCCTATGAATATAAAAACCAAGCCAAGCCAATTAAAATTCAAGCTTATTTAAATACAACTCTATACCCTGTTCTCCAACATACATACAAATATACACATAAAAAATACAATGTAACCTAAAATTATGCTATTTAGAATTTTTAAAAAAGTAATTACAGGACTTAACTCATATAGCAGCTAGGGAAATTATCACAGGTTGTAGCTACTGCCGCCAAAAGAATTGGTTTCAATTCAGCCTTTAATGAGATCAGCTATTTCTATTCATTTTCATGGGTACCTACTTCTGTAATGACAAGGATTAATTTGAAGTTCCTAGAAATGCATCACCTAGCTCACGTTGGAGGGTAGCTAGTCTGTGGGCCATAAATATAAATTCTTCAAGTAGTGGGTTGACTATTTCATTAAAACTGATGATGCTTTAGTATTTCATATGCAGAGCCATGCAAAGGTGGTATAAAGCAAGGTTTTAATATAGAAGGCATTTAAGGAGGAAAAGCTGTCATGGAAAGGTGATTGTTACTCACAGATGCACGAGTCGGGGTAGGGGGATGCTTCCTTTGTCAAGCAAGTGCAAAATAATCTCTGAATTTCAGGTGTCTCTTATGGCTAAAACGGGCCTGCAAAACATATCCCCACATTCAACATAGCCAATACAAAGGCAGGGGAAGGCTTCTGTGGCATGGCTACCCTTCAAATGTCAATGATATGAATTTACTTCACTTTTCTTTAAGTAAAGATAATAATGATTGGAGGGTAATATTTGAGGTTTGGGAGAAGATAGTGCACACAGTATGGTTACTCAGCCTCCTGTAGGTTAGCCCCTGTTTGTAAGTCAATATTTCCCAGCATTCTTCTCTAACACTGTAACCAATGTCATTCAGAGACAGTGCTGGCAATGGCAGGCTACTGTCATGCTCAGTGTGAGGGAAGCTGCAAAACCGGCATCAAGTCCACAAAGCACAAGTTCGTTAAATTCCCTGAGAAGCCCGCAATGACTCAGACACTTTGTGTTATGTAAGTTATGCATATGTAATAACCAAGCAAGTAATTTAGCCTCAATTTGATCAATTCACTGAGGAGAGAAAAATAAAAGAGAGCCATTGTGGTTTCATATGAAATCAGGGGCAATCACTGTCCTGGACTTCTCAATAAGAGTGTTATAGACATGTTTTCCAGATTCTATTTTTTCCGGTAAAAGAAGAGTTGACCAGTATTTTTGAGAGTTAAACATTAAAAAACATTTAAAATATCAAGAATTATTTGTAAAATAGTAATAATCCACCTACTTTTTTTAGAGTGGAAAATTTATAGAAAATGATAAAATGTTTATTTCTTTCAAAATTCTTTCCAGAAGCTGTTCTGAATCTTAACATAGTGTTCATCATCTTGCAAGTGAATAATAACATATAATGATTCTTAGCCCTGCTGCAGAAATCCCACTTTGGGACCAGTATCCTCTGTGACATCTATAAACCAATGACAAGACAAGATCACCAATAATGATGTCCTGGACACCAATCAGCCATAATGTAGTGAGCCCGTCTGGGGTACTGTCTTCCCCGGCACCAGACAGGTGAAGAAGGGAGCTCATAAGTGATGTATGAACCCTTCTGTTGTACCTAACAGAGGCAGAGTGTTTATCTTCCTAAATATCTGTTAGACTCCTGTCACTTAGATATATAATACTCCAAGAAGACGAAAGGAAGAGGAAAAAAGGAAGTTAAAAAAATGTATCTTTCAAGCCATTGTGCTAAGGAGTGTCAGGTCAGGGGTTACTGCCAAGTCTGAATAGCTCTTCAGTGAATATGTTCATGTAACATGAAAACCACAAATTAATTCAGAGGGAAGAAGCGAATGAAAAAAATTCCAAATTCATTATTTCCATAATACAGCCCAAACCATTGGTTAACTTCTTTCACTCTCAAGTTTTGACTGGTTGGTTTTGTTACTGTCATGCTAATCAAAGGCACAATTGATAGACTATCATATGGAAAGGAAGAGCATTCATTTTTTTCTCAGCTTTATTGAGGTATAATATCATCTTCTCCTAAATATCTAAACTAGTAGGGATCTTAACCTCTAAAAGAAAACATTTATTCCTTATCACTCTGATTCTTAGTTCCATCCATAAAATTGGATGAATGATTCAGTGGGTGGCTATATAGATTAAGTGAAGTAACATATGTAAAGTGGCTAGGACATTGCAAGCACTCAATAAGTATTAAATATTATTTTTATTCCTATAGGCGTGCAATATTTCAGTTGATTTTCAGTAAAAATCAACTTTTCCTTAATTCAGACTATGAGCAAGTGTTAGTTACAGTTTGAAAAAAGTGAAACAGAAGATTAAAAGAAACTGAAGATCCGGATAACTATTATTCGCTATAATTGAATTTCCATTTGTGATTAAACTTCAACTTCTTCACAACTGAAAAGATACTAGAATAGTAGGTCATAACATTTGTTGTAAATATTTCCACATGTAAGAAGACTGATTATTTCTGACTTCAAGGCCCCAGAGTACTTACACTACACTTCACAATTAAGATCCCAAAATCAGCTCCCAATTTCATATGTGAAAACAGCAAAAAAAGACTGGACAATTTGAAATTCAGTGTGTGAACTGCATTTTTGTTTTCTTAAGTAGCTCATTTTCTCATACAGTTAATCATTGATTTAGCAATATATTTTGGGCACCTACTATGTGCCAAATACATAATGTTAGTACTAGCAAGAAATATTAGAGTTAATAAGACAAGATAGAGCTTACAATTGACACACACACTGAACACACACATTTGCAATCAATTGAAAAACAAATATTGAACAAGAAAGTCAACCACAGGTCCTAGAGTCGAGTGGGATTTTGACAAGTAGAGCTAAAGGAGAAGAGAATTATGGGCAGAAAGAATAGCACAAACAAACGTCCAGATAATGGAAACACAAGATCTGATTTATCCTTTCTTTGTCTGCCAAAATCCCACTCTTTCTCCAAAGTGTAATACAATATTTAAACTGACTGCTTATCCCTTCCCCCATCTTCTTAATTGTTCTTCTTCCATAACATCTTTCATTTTGCATTAGTAAGTTAAGACACTCTCAAGATCAGGAACATCTAGAATCAAGAACATTTAGTTCTCTAGGATCTTATATGGTACCTGGAACTTATTAGTCACTAAAAAAATGTTCATTCTAGAATATAGAAAATGAGGGAAAATGAGAAGCTGTGATATGTGATTTATAAAAAGAAATATATATTTGGTCTTCATCCCCATTTTTGGCTCCTAAAATCCTTGGAGTTTCCTAAGTGAGGAGAGTGGAAAAGGTATCTTTTTTATGTCAATGAGGTGACTTTTGGACCCCACCTAGGGATGGGGGGTAGGTTGACAGGAGAACCAACCATGTAACTTGAGGCTTGGGATTTTCAGTCCCACACACCCCTTCCCCCCGCCCCCCTCCCCCCCACCCCGACCTCTGGGAACAGGAGAAGGCTGGAGACTGAGTTCAAGCACCAATGGCCAGTGATATAATCAATTATCCCTATGTAATGAAGCCTCCATAAAAAACCAAAAGGAGGGTCACAGAGCTTCTGGGTTGGTGAACACACGGAGATCGCGGAGAGTGGCACGGTCAGAGAGTATGGAGGCTCCGTGCCCTTTCCCCATACCTTGTCCTACACATCTCTTTCACCTGGCTGTTCCTGAGTTATATCTTTTAGAATTAACTGGTAATCTAGTAATTAAAATGTTTCCCTGAGTTCTGTGACTCCTCTAGCAAATTAATAGAACCCAAGGAGGAGGTCATGAGAACCTCTAATCAATAGAGTCAGAAGCACCTGGGCTTTCGACTGGCATCTGAAGTGGGGAGAGAAGGGGTGCAGTCTTGAGGGACTGAACCCTCACTCTATGGGATCTGATGCTCTCTCTGGCTAGAGAGTATCAGAAATGAGTTGAATTGTAGGACACCCAGCCAGTGTCTGGAGAATTACTTGGTGCTGTGCGGGAACCACATCCCCCCGACACCACACACACCCATTGGAATTGGTACCAGAATCTATTTAGATTTCTAGAATTTAAGTTTCAGTGACTGGGTAGAAAGAGGTCAGAAGTGTGGAGTCCCTGAATAAGGAGGTAATTTAAGTTATTTGAGAAGAAGAGAATTATGATGATTTTAGTTTTGATGACAATTAAATAGCCAAGTGAAGGTGCTGGACAATTTTTGCATATACAGGACTAGAATTAAAAAGGTAGCCAGGACTGTAGAAAAATATTTGAGAGTTGTCCACATAGTGGTAACTGTGTATAAAAAAAAGATGAGGAGTGTCCTAACAAAGAAAGCCTGAAGGACAACTATTTGGGGGACAGAAAGAACATGAGAATACAGAAAATTGAGAAAAATTAGAAAGAGAGCTAGGAGAGCTTATTGTCAGAGGATTCCATGGAGAACAAAATAGTCAAAAAGAAAGGAGAAAGATCAAGAAAAACTGAGAAAGAGTTATTAGAGTTGTGATTTCTGTGTTCACTGGATACCAGCACAAATTATTTGGAGGCAGAATGGAAGTCATTTTATCAGAAGGAATTTTTCTTCCCATGCTGGGTACACTTACATCTAAAACATATCGCAGAACAGAGTCTATAAAAAGTAATATGATATATCAATAGCTTTATGAGGAGTGAAAAGAAAGTGTTTATTCAAAGCAATTTCAATATATTACTGTGATTTGCACATAGTGACATCATTTTAGGAGTGCATTAGATGAAGTTTTTGTACTTAGAACTTTATAATATGATTTTTTTTAAAGCCTACCATTATTAACATTTCTGAAAGTTAGAAAATTTACACCAACTATTACAATTAAACTACAGTAAGAAATCAGTCTTGATGCAGAAATAAGAAGCCCGAATGCTATTTTGGAATCAGTAGTTACTATTTTTATGAGGGAAAGTGGATGTACTTATACAATACAGTAGGAGGAGAATCAGACTACCCAGAGGTAATTTAGCCCGCAGGTAGCCTGAATGTTTTGCACTTTAGAAATTGTGTGTAGGTTGTGAGGACAGGAGTGTAAAGAGTGAAGAAATGAAAATAGATGACCAGCTACCCAGAGAATCTGCCTGATTCAGTTTGTAATTAGATGTTTAGATTATCACTCTTAATCTTTAAATTATTTCAATTCTGTTGAGAGTGGAAGTGAAATTACAAATTGTAGAATCTTGTTAGCTGAGCTAGTTTAAGACACAATAAATTCATACTGAGGGTGAACCTTCTTTCTGTACCATATAAGTATGCAAAGAAAACATTTCCCATAGTAATATGAAAGTTAGTATATTTTCATGGTGGAATTAATTTAGTAATCTAGATTCATGTCTTATGAAACCATATAGGAGTCAGTGTATTATCCTTTTCCCCTTTGGAGTAGGTATTCATTCAATCATCCATTCATTTACCCATTCAAATAATAATTGAATGCTTATTATACATCAGGCACTGTGGTAGGCACTGGTCATCCAATCATGAATAAGATCCATCCCTTTCTCTCAAGAGTTGAAAACCTAGAAGTGCTTTCTAGATACTTCAAAATTTGTTAAAGAAAATTAATAGAGCAACTTTTAAAATCCAATATATATATATGCCATACAACTACCACTTAAATATCTCACTATATTAACCAACATTCTTTATTTGCCCTATATCATAGCCAATGTCCATAGCATACTGAATGCTCAAAAACAGGATCTCTCTTATACTCTCTAATACTTTTCCTTCCACTAGTAGAAGGTTTTCATGTTTTTGTTTTTGTTTTTATCAAGAGTACAATTTGGATTTGCTCCCAAACATGTTTATATAAGTTATGCTTACGATCGTAATTATGTAATTCAATTAAATATTGCTTAAGCTGATTAAATACAGTTGTGAAAGTGTTTCTTTGATGCTGTTTCTAGTTGAATGCTTTGTTAAGACTCAATAAAAATAGGTTACCAATAGGGCTGAATTAGTTTAGGAGACACAACTTTAAACAATTAAAGGGAAAAAACCTTAAACGTCTTAAAGTCTTCTCTACCTAGGTTAAATTACTTTGCAATGGTCTTTAAGTTCTTGGTCCACTTAAAAAAGAAAACAAAACTGACTTTCATACAAGATCTATTACGTAAATGATTTATGTGGAAAGATGAACTCTAATCATTGGGCCCATCCTTTAGGGAAAAAAAAGCAAAAAATAACTTTGGTCTAATTTAAAAAATAGTTAATGAACATTATTTGTAAGTTTTAGGTTAATAGGAAACCTTTAATGCATGCGTATAACATTATTTTGTGATTCCTCACTGTAACCAACTTTTTCAATTAATTGATCTACTACCAACCTTACCTGCATGTGATAGAAGGCTTTTTGCTGTGCTAGCTACAGACTACAATTCCAAAGACACATGGATATGGCATAACAGTGTTGCATACTAATTGCTTATGTAGATAGATATCATTTTGTTACTCTGAAACAGAGAAGATGTCTTTTGTTTCTCAATTTAAAAAAGGAATACTTTATTTAAAGGAACAGTTTTTATTGGGAAATACAAGAAGTTAGAACTTCATAGCCCTAAGGTCCTATTCTATGTTTTCTTCTTAGAGGCACAACAGTTCTCCCAGTTGATGGATAAAAAGTCCACAAAAGGGAGCCATGAGTTGGGTAGCATGTCCCTGGAAAGGAATGAGATATGACAGTTTGAAAATTGACTTTTCTATCAAAAATTTTGAGTTATTTAATTCTCAGTGATTCAGGGTACTGATAAATATTTTTACTTGGAATGAACATCCTTGAATGTTATGTTGTAAAAATGTCCAGAAAATGGGATCTGAACAAAGCCATTTTTCTTCCATTACATACTAACAGAACAAAGAAAAACAAATGTGTTTACATACCCTGTGCTTTATTAAACCACAATGACTTCAGTTGTTGCCTGTGGGATTTTTATGAGAAACTTTTCTTACTTTGCTCACTCACGTGCAGGCCATTTAATGGTCTTGTTTAGTTCACACTCATTAGCAGGCTTAATGATTTAGTGGATTACAACATTAAAACTAAAATAACAACAGATTAAACTATCCAAAAAAGAAGAAGAAAAATCCTCAGAAGGTTTTCTCTTGTGAATCTCTTTGGAAAAGCTAGATGTCCTATTGTATTCAGTCTTTAGTCTAGAAAAGATACGTAATTCAAATTATGACTTCTCTGTACCATTTTTAACTTCTTGTTTTATCCCAGTTGCTGACTTTAATAAAATTGCCATCTTGTTTAGCCATCTCCTCCATTTTACCCGTAAATCCAAATGTTCACCAAGTTTTGTTGCTTCTTCCTTTTTCATCTTCCCAATTCTCAAAGCCACCCACCAAGTCAACGACCTCCTTAGCTGACACCTGGATTCACTTTAACTCATGTTTCCTTTTGCTGTCCACACTGCACAGCACTTCCAGATGAATCTTCCTCAAACATGGTTTGTATCACTTAATTCTCCTGCTTAAGAATAAATAAAGCAATCTATTGACAACATCGTTTATCTAAATGCCTCTTCTTGTTATTCCACGTCTCCTATAATCTGCTCCCACTCAATCTGATATTTATTCTCTTCTAATCAATTTTTAATTAGCTGGGGGTTTGAATATATAATTCCTTAACCTCAGCATAAATCCCATAGCTTATATCAAGGGTCTATAAACTATAAGCTGTGGACGAAATCTGCTCTATCACCTTGTTTTTATACAATCCATGGTCTAATTATGATTTCTACATTTTTAAACAGTTGGGAAAAATTACAAGAATTCTATTTCACGATATGTGAAAATGAGATAAAATTCAAATTTCAATGTCTACAAGTAAAGCTGTATTGGAACACAGCCATGCTCATTTGTTTATATATTGTCTATGGCTGATTTCACACTACAAAGCTGAGTTGAATAACTGCAACAGAAACCACATGGCCTACAAAGTCTAAAATATTTACTATCTGACCCTTTACAGAAATATATATATTTCTATATATATATTCATTTCCCTTTATTTAAAGCAATATATTCTAGCCATGTTATACTCTACTTCATAAGCAATTTTAAACATGAATCTCCTTTTGCAAACTTAGAAAAACATTTTCATCAAAACGCTACTTGGGGTGTAGTGAAAACTAACAGCAGGAGATAGAGGGGAAGGGAAGAGGCAACATAAGCATGGAGAAAGCGGAGAATTTAGTGAAAGAAAAAGGTAAGTAAGGAGGGCAGCAGGGAGCAGATTGTACGACATAGAGGGAGAAAAACAGAATCAGAATTAAGTAAAAGTTAGAGCAATATTCCCAAACTAGCCAACTCCTGCCATGCTGCCCTTTCTCCCTATTAAAAAGAAAAATAATTAGCTCTTACTTAAAAGATTTAGTTATTTATCAGTTAAGCCTCACAACAAACTGCAATTAAGGCAATAATGTTATTCTAAGTTAGACATGAAGGGTGTGAGACCTACAGATGTTGACTAAGTGACAGACCTGTAACTGTAACTTAGATATGATGCCAACACCCACTGTTATAACACCACGCTGCCTTTCGTTATTCTTCAAGAGTTCTTTATTCAGGAGTGTATGTTTAGTTCTTTAGAAAATCATGCATTTTTAAAATTACTATGGAATACTATCAAATCTAAACTCAGCTTGCCTCTTACACTTAATAACTTCTTATAAAATCCAGGTGTTGATTTTTACCTAAGAGGCTCTTGTGAGAAAGAGTAATCAAGAATTCTGTTGACCCAGGGAAATAAACTACACTGGTAGGTTTCAAGGCTATTGACCGATGATTAAATATCATCCTAATAGTGAATATTTATTGACCTCTTACTATGTTTCAGTCATACCTTTCTCACAATAATCTTAAAAGGTATGTACAATTAATATCCCTATCTGCATCATCACAGAAAAGTTTTGAGTAAATTGCCCAAAGTTACAGAGCTGGGCAGAAGCTGGGATATGAACTTAAATGGTCTAATACTAGAGCCATAAGATTAACAATTATGCCAGGTTAAGAAAATCTTTAAAAGATTTAAATATATGAGACTCATGAAAACCTAAATGTATGAGATTTACATTAGTGGTTTCTATTTTTTTAAAAAAATGAATTACCTTGCTTTGATAAGGCAACAATTTGAATTTATAAGACTACTGAAGTGCTATCTTTGAAGACAAAGCAGCACAGCATCATGATGAACAAACACTCACATGTGCCTGTGCACGCATACACACACAATTACAAACGCAGTGGTAAGAAGTGCTATTGTGGTCAGGAAGATCCCAAATGGCATTATGCTTATCAACTTACCAGTAAACAGGAACTCCTCTGTGATGAATGGCATGCTTGGACCATAGTGTGGAGTTGCTTTAAGTTCAAGAAGTGTCTCTCCTTCAGGCGACACTCCAAGCCAGCTTTCCTCATGATCAGATCTTGGGACTGTTAACATAAAATGTTTGCTATCGTTACTGGGCTGTGAACGGTGCATAATGAACAGTCTGTCCCAGGGGGCCACAGTTCATGTAGCCCCCAAACACTGATGAAGCCAGAGATTGAGATGTCTGTTCAATCTTATTACTATTTTTAAGTCGATTTCAAGATAAAAAAGTTCTCTGGAATGAGGCGGAGGAACCTCACTGCTGCCGGCATAACATTTTGCTGGTACATTCTCTTGGATGTTTCATCAACATAATGCACTGCATTTCACAGGAACTGTACTATTTTAAAAGACAAATGCTAAAACTATAATGTAATATTTAGATACTCTTTTCCTGGAGGTCAATGTAAGGACACAGAGTAATTATATCATAACATGAGATACTTAATTACAGAGGTACATATATATTACCTCTACTGGATAAAGCCATTTTTATTACAGCAATTTCTCATTTTAAAGAAACACTTTTTCCCCATTTAGGAAGTCTGACACTGGAATACATCTTAACATCACAAAAGCAGACATAAATGTGTACATTTAGTGAGGTGATACCCTACCTCAAATGTTGATTTTTACATCTTAAACTAGAGGGTCTCTTAAAATGGAAAAAATAATGACATGATTTAATATTGGTATGGTATCAAATTATTTTTTTTTAATTTAAGAAAGCATTTTCAGGGTTTTCCAGTGCTGTTAAAAAGTGAACATATTTGTCTGGATCACATGGAATGCTCACCACCTCCTCCTGACAAAGTAGAGCATTAATAGTGTCAGCAACCATAACATTCTTGTCTCCCTTACTGCTAAAACCAGCACCCTGCGACACAGTGAGAATTGAAAACTCCTAACCTTCAACTCGGTTGATTGGAAAGTCTTCATTAGAAGTAGGTTCTCTTATGGCCCCATAATCTACATTTTAAAGCTTATTATCCACTGTTTTAGCCATTGATAAGCTGACAACTGTAAAACATTCATGAAAACACACTTGCAATCTTGCTAAATGCCTCCACTGTGCAATCTATTGCAGCAATGATATGTATTACAATTATTTCTTAAAGTACCCCAAATTCACAAATTCACCTTGTTTATACACACATACATAATGATGTAATACTAGACCTAGATTTAGAATGATGCCCTTTTCTTTTATTATCAGGGAATTTTGCTTTCCATACTCCTATAATTATTTAACATGAACAGCTTTCTTTTTCCTTCCATCAAACAGCAGTGCTCACCAGCAATACAAACAACCAGAAGACAATTAGCCTTAATAGTCAACAAAGTGTTAATCATTATATATACTATGGTACATTTACAACCTGTAATGTATTGTTTTCCTTTTCTCATATAGTGTGAAGAAATTTGCAGGCTTGCCTAAAAGGTTTCTGACAACATAACTATCAAAATGATTATATAAGTAAAAAATAGAAGCAAACTTGTTTTTATTTAAAATTAAAAGTCCAAAATTTTAAATATCCTGTGTAGATCCAGTAATAACTGAAATGTTCTCCCTTTACTTGAGTCTTCATTTGATTGAATATATTAAACATATAAATATCAGGACTTTAGATTATAGAAAATGTGTCTGAAAATTCTTTCCAAAATATACCCCTGTAGACCTCTAGATGGCAAGCTTTAGTAAATTTTTAAAACTGGGCTGAATTCACAGTTTCTTACCAACTCTGTCTAATCCACCTATTGAAATAATTTCCTGTTAATAAGCTACTCAGAGGTATTTGTGCTCTTATGGAACAATGCATGAAAAGAGAACATTATATTTTTTTCTGAAATTTAATCCTCTTCTTTGGGATAAACTAATTGTATCTACATGGTGTACTAGTGTCTTCTAGCAGTGTCATTTTGGTGTATGGGATATTCTGGAAAAGTTTTACTTGATAGATGATTTCAAGTGGTTTCTAAAATCAACTATTCATTTACAGTTATAAAGATTAGCTACAGCTTTTATTTTAGGAATTTCAGAAACCTTATAGAATAATTTTTTAAAAGTCCTTTGAGAAATGTAAAGTATGAAATATGTGTGCATTGGTCATTAGAATTTCAAGCATGCCCTTTACAAAACAGATACTAACAGAACAAATTTCCAAAGCATGCATCTTTTTGGGATACATCATTCGTGTCTGTTTAATTCTATAATCACTGCTATTCCTTTAGTCAAGTTAAAAATATTTGTTTTGAATGCCAACTATATTCAAGAGTTGTCATGGGATGAACTGAAAAAAATTAGTAAGAGAGTTGATAATTAACATATATGCAAGTGGCGTTGAAAAGGACAAATTTACTTTGCATATAATATTATTAGCAAGAATGCTGAAATATGAACTCCAGTTATAGCTAGGATACATATGTTAAATCTTCAATGAGGACTTGAACTAATATCAATATCACTGGCTATGAGAAAATCCATTACTTAGTGTGCTGGATATTATAGATCCCTTTCTGAAAGGTAGCTCGTCCTCAAACACATAGTAACTATAGAAAGAATACTTAGCATCATGTCATACTGGCTACTGACGACAACTGGGAATCTGCTCTAATTGGCATAAGCATCTGACAAAAGCTGGGACCAATTTCTTTTCAAATTCCAGATTCGGGTCACTAGGATGGGTCCCTAATCCAAGATGAACCAATAAGAGTCTTTCCCTAAAGATTATAAAACTAGAAAAAGGGGAACAAATCTCTCTCTACTAGCCAAAGCTATAATATATAGAGATAGAGATAGAGAGATAGAGACAGAGATAGATATAGAGATATAGAGATAGAGATAGAGATAGAGATTGAGATAGAGATAGACATAGAGATAGAGATATCTATAGTTGGTGAGTTAGAGGCAACCACTTTTGCTTCAGATTGGAGGAGCCTAAATGGGAAAGAGTTCTGAGGGATTAACCCCTGATTCCAGTTATTTGTGAGGTTGAGCTATTTTCTTATCTTCCCAGTCTGTGAGACAGCCTAGAAGCCAGTCATTAAGTTCCCATTTTACTTCAGCTTGTTCAAGTTGTATCTGAACACTTAAAACCAACAGAATCTTAACTAATACTTTTTGTTCTTTTGATAAAATAATATCTTTTGTAGTTGTATTCTGAAGGTAAATCATTTTAGAGCTAAATCAAGCAGCTAGGTTTTTAATTCTTATTTATGTAAATACTGAGAATGTAGACATCTTTTAAAATATGACAGAACCAAGATATACCTTCTTATAAAATCCAGGTACATTAAATATTATTTATGGACAATAAGTAGAATAGTACATTTAACTTAGAAGACTTCAATACAAAGAAAACTTTGTGACCATAGAAATGTAAAAAGAACCCAAATGAATAAAGATAAGATTTTCTTTCATTCATAATTATAAGTGTAAATGAGTCTTCTTGGGGGATACATACATGTATCATCCAAGAAATGAAAAGACTGAGAATTTTTATAGCCCCTATAAAATACTTTGATCTAGATTGTGCATGTTAAACTGAAATGAGGTATAGAGGTGAAGCCCTGGCTTGAGCTCAGCTCTCCTCATCACAAGCTGGGTGCCCTTTCGCAAAATCCTTACAACTCAGTGTCACATTCTTTTCAGACAATAGACCTCCTTGTTTTCAACACAAAACCTTGAGATTTGCTCTGTAAATGCTTTTTAGATGAGCATGGATTTTCTCCTAATTTTGGATGGTGGAAAATACAGATGATTTCCACTAGGGGCTCCTAAAGTCCTACAACATGGAGAACACCTGCCTGAAGATTAAGTCAATTCACAGAGAGAAGCAGATCAGGTGAAGAGAAATGCAGCAAGGGTATCACTTGAGCACATAGATCCAGTCATGCTGAGTCAGTCCAGCCCTGAGACTTTACATTTATGTACACTAATAATTTCTCATTTTTATCAAACCAGCTTGTGTATGGATTAATTAGGAACCAAAGGAGTCTTAAAAATAGCGTCAAACCCCACTTTTTTGACTCATGTATTTCAGTGGAATCTCTTATTCTTCTCCAAAGGGTAGAATCAGAGCTAGAGGATAAGAGAATCTTTAGTTTTATACAGGAAACTTAAAATGTTGATAGCTAGATAGAATGACATACCTAGAAGCAGCAAAAAGATTCATCAGATCACATATCCAGATGTCTGCGTTCAGGAAAATGTTATTTACATATAGTGATTGACAGAATAAGGTTTTCAAAAAGTTTGAGACGCTAAAAGAAAAAGTGGGTCAAACTTGAAACATGAAATATCAAAGAGATTTATCTTTTTAACAGAAGATTAGTGAGTCCCACCTAACAGATCTTTGCAGGTGAAAAATATAAGAGGTTTTTGATTATTGCAGAAATGTCCAAAATGACTAATGTGACTTAACTGAATAATAACATTATAATAATGCCTTTAAGAGGAATATTTTGACTTTTTCCTTGGTTTTCTTTATTCTATAACATAATTTTGCTAAATTCTGGTACAAAAATATGCATAACTTGAACACTTGTAATAAGAGTATAATTGAAAGATTATATCCAGATAGTCAGCTAAAAACTGGAGTAATTCAGGTTAGAAAAGAGAAAATTCTGGGAAAAGATTAAAAAAAAAGATGTGATGTCAAAAGGTCTGAAGTTCTTGACCTGTCAATTGCTAGAGAAACTGTCTTGGATAAATTGCCTGGTATCTGTAAGTTTCAGTTTCCTCATCCATAAAATTGGATTGATGTAGTAGATAACTATGTGCCTGTCTTCCCAACAGCTTTTCTTGGAAAACATCCACTATTTACATGGGAACTATGATCAACCTTGTTTGTTTGCAACCTTGGAAATTTTCAGGGTGAGATATGAAGCTGGTCCCCATACACAAAAGGCAGGAAGAGGCTGAAGAAAGAGGCAGACCACTCCAGATTAGGAGGTGGTAGTTTTAAGGGAACTTAACAAGGCTGGTCTTGGGTGATGGCAAGAAGAGTAGATTTCTGTATAACTCTGCTCAATATTCTGTAACAACCTAATTGGGAAAGGAATTTGAAAAATAATTGATACATGTATATGTATAACTGGATCACTTTGTTGTACACCTGAAACTAACACAATACTGTTAATCAACCATACTCCAATATAAAATAAAAAGTCAAAAAAAATAAAAACACTGAATCAAAACTACAAAAAAAAATTTTTTTTTAATTAAAACTAAAAAAAAAAAAGAAAAAAAAAGAAGAGTAGATTTCTTCACCCGCCCACCAGAATCTTAAGAGTTTATACAGAGGCCTTAGCTAGGTTGTCACCTTTTCAGTCCAGATGGTCTCAACAACATCTTACTCTCTCGAGGCTATGTCTCTGAAACAGCTCCTAGTGTGGGAACTATGGACAGAACATCTTCTCAACCCAGCCGTTGATAGGAAGAGAAGTTCTTACGATGATTGAGAGGCTCTTCCTGGAGGAGCGCCATGTACACTACTAGGAGCACTGAATAGTGAGCTCACCAGGAAGCCTCCTATTGCCTCCAAGGGCCCTCACCTGGAAGCAATCTCAGCCTGCAGCATACCTGGGGCATGGGAAGCACCCAACCCATCAGGGATGGTAGGGAAAGGTGGGGCAGCTGTGAGCTGTTGTTCAGGTTTTAAGGCTTTGCACAGGCTGACCAACACAGCCTTGGGTGGATGGTCTGTCTTTTCAGGTGGGTCCCGGCAGCAATGAAGTCAAACCACACCACACTGCTTCCCAGTTCCTGTTACCACACACTTTACGTTGACTGGGGTAGCCTTTTGGCTTTTTGAGCTCCCTCTCTGTCTTGGGCCTTTCCCACAGCCTGTACCCATTCCCAGGATTTGTCAGTTTCCCCCAGATCAGCAATGGATTTTCCAACATCATAAATATCTTTTCCCACAACTGGGCTCAGAATGGATATCAGCTTTCCATACCAGGTGCTGGGGGTGAATTGGAATATCTTGGCCTTCATTCCTGCAGCGAATGTGGCACACTCAGGGCCTTTAACGATGAGCAGAGATGGCCTGTTTCATTTCCAACTCCTAAGAATTTTTGGTACCTCCTCTATAGATTTCCAAGGCCCCAGGCACCCACAGAGATCCCCCTCACTGGGCCAAGCTTCCCTGAAGGATAGAATAGTCCAGTCTACAAGGGAGTGAGTACCTGGAACCTCCCGAGTGCCACGCGGGCGCTGCCGGAGGACAGGGAGTGTGGGGTGATATTGCTCATTCTCTCTGCCTCCTGCCTGGTCAGAGAAATGCCATCACCCCCTGTATCCCATAGCTGCACTAACCATGCCTGGATACTTTCCCTGGCCTTTGGCTGGAACTTGGAAGTTATATCAGTAAGCTCAGCGGGAGCATCTTCTCTCATCAGGAGCATTTCCTGAATTGGGGGCTGCCCTGCTGGCTGGGGTTGCTGTCACAGTGCTTCGGATTATCCTTTGTGCTAGAGATCAGATGTCGCAGGTGCTCTGTCCATTTCACTGTCGATCACATCCTCCTCTTCACTCTCCTCACTTTCCCAGGGATTCCACCTCTTACTGTCCTAACCAGGCTTTGTCACAAACATCTGGACCTTACTCCTCAGCGGTCTGCACCCTCCCAGCTTTGCAAAACACACACTAAGGTGTCCAACTTGTTATCCTGCTCTCCTACCTTGTCCGCCAGCCCCAATGCGAGCAGAGCAGTGGACACCCGCATGTCCTGCTCTAACCTCAGCTCTTCTGCCAACTCTCTAACTGGACCTCAGCCTCTAGTTGGACATTGGTGGCCACAGTAGAGGCCAGTCCACTGTGGGGGCCATTTGTTTCCCTTCTTTGCCACAGCATGCTCTGTGCAGCTCCTCAGACAAGGGTGTTAGACCAGCTGGCGTTTTCAGGGCATCTGCAGACTCACAGAGTGGTCCACAAACATCTAACATATAGGCCACCCCTCCCACATAGAGGTCAATGGCCAACTCATGATTTCCCTGGAGGATGCCTCTTTCCTGTCAAAAGCTAATAAAAAAACAGCAGTAAAACCAATGAATTGCTTAAGTAGTAATTAGTAAAAGTTTGTTATTCACAACCAAAAAAAAACTATTTACAAACTGGGAGCACTCAAACTAGAACATGGAAGGAAGCTCAGAGGTGTATTGTCATAACGCAGCTTATATAGTGTGAAAGCAGTAAGTGATTATTCTTTAC
Source organism: Balaenoptera physalus (assembly GCF_965194825.1). Classification (NCBI taxonomy): domain Eukaryota; kingdom Metazoa; phylum Chordata; class Mammalia; order Artiodactyla; family Balaenopteridae; genus Balaenoptera; species Balaenoptera physalus. Next base: position 111,793,551 of record NC_138891.1, on the reverse strand, counting down.
AAAGATTGATTATAATACTAGAATTTTCTTAAATAAATGGGAATTGGTTAATGGTTACCACATATCAACTTTGAGGAACGCTTTAAGTTCTGCTTATAATTTTCAGAGGCACAAGCAAGAAGTGACCCAGGACAGGTTAACCTTGCTTGTCTGGCAAAATAAACTAGATTAAAGCTTTGCTTGTATGACTAACTGGTTTTGTCTGCTCAGGGAATTTTCAAGTCTGGTGTCCATTTGCACTTGATTTTAATATTCCCAAGACCCATTTATTTGGTCTCTCAGTTGGCTCCCCAATCATCGGTTCTCAGCCTCTGGAATTACCCTAGTGAAATCTGAAACTGGCCTCCATACACAGAGGGCAAGGAGAGACTGAAGAAAGAGGCAGAGGACTTCAGATTGGTAGAGGGCAATTTTTTTGTTTTTGTCTTTTTGGGTTTTTTTTTTGTTTTGTTTTTGCTTTTTCTGCGTCTACTGAGATGATCATATGGTTTTTATTCTTCAGTTTGTTAACATGGTGCATCACACTGATTGATTTGCGTATACTGAAGAATCCTTGCATCTCTGGGATAAATCCCACTTGATCATGGTGTATGATCCTTTTAATGTGTTCTTCGATTCTGTTTGCCAGTATTTTGCTGAGGATTTTTGCATCTATATTCATCAGTGATATTGGTCTGTAATTTTCTTTTTTTGTAGTATCTTTGTCTGGTTTTGGTATAAGGGTGATGGTGGCCTCATAGAATGCGTTTGGCAGTGTTTCTTCCTCCGGAATTTTTTGGAAGAGTTTGAGAAGGATGGGTGTGAGCTCTTCTCTAAACGTTTGATAGAATTCACCTGTGAAGCCATCTGGTCGTGGACTTTTGTTTGTTGGAAGATTTTTAATCACAGTTTCAATTTCATTACTTGTGATTGGTCTGTTCATATTTTCTATTTCTTCCTGGTTCAATCTTGGAAGGTTATACCTTTCTAAGAATTTGCCCATTTCTTCCAGGTTGTCCATTTTATTGGCATAGAGTTGCTTGTAGTAGTCTCTTAGGATGCTTTGTATTTCTGCGGTGTCTGTTGTAACTTCTCCTTTTTCATTTCTGATTTTATTGATTTGAGTCCTCTCCCTCTTTTTCTTGATGAGTCTGGCTGATGGTTTATCAATTTCGTTTATCTTCTCAAAAAACCAGCTTTTAGTGTTATTGATCTTTGCTATTGTTTTCTTTGTCTCTATTTCATTTATTTCTGCTCTGATCTTTATGATTTCTTTCCTTCTGCTAACTTTGGGTTTTGTTTGTTCTTCTTTCTCCAGTTCCTTTAGGTGAAAGGTTAGATTGTTTGAGATTTTTCTTGTTTCTTGAGGTAGGCTTGTAGAGCTATAAACTTCCCTCTTAGAAGTGCTTTTGCTGCATCCCATAGGTTTTGGATCGTCTTGTGTTCATTGTCATTTGTCTCTAGGTATTGTTTGATTTCCTCTTTGATTTCTTCAGTGATCTCTTGGTTATTTAGTAACATATTGTGTAGCCTGCATGTGTGTGTGCTTTCTACGTTTTTTTCCCTGTAATTCATTTCTAATCTCATAGCGTTGTAGTCAAAAAAGATGCTTGATATGATTTCAATTTTCTTAAATTTACTGAGGCTTGATTTGTAACCCAAGATGTCATCTATCCTGGAGAATGTTCCGTGCACACTTGAGAAGAAAGTGTAATCTGCTGTTTTTGGATGGAATGTCCTATAAATATCAATTAAATCTATCTGGTCTATTGTGTCATTTAAAGCTTCTGTTTCCTCATTTATTTTCATTTTGGATGATCTGTCCATTTGTGTAAGTGAGGTGTTAAAGTCCCCCACTATGATTGTGTTACTGTCAATTTCCTCTTTTATAGCTGTTAGCATTTGCCTTATGTATTGAGGTGCTCCTATGTTGGGTGCATATATATTTATAATTGTTATATCTTCTTCTTGGATTGATCCCTTGATCATTATGTAGTGTCCTTCCTTGTCTCTTGTAACATTCTTTATTTTAAAGTCTATTTTATCTGATATGAGTATTGCTACTCCAGCTTTCTTTTGATTTCCATTTGCATGGAATATCTTTTTCCATCCCCTCACTTTCAGTCTGTATGTGTCCCTAGGTCTAAAGTGAGTCTCTTGTAGACAGCATATATATGGGTCTTGTTTTTGTGTCCATTCAGCAAGCCTGTGTCTTTTGGTTGGAGCATTTAATCCATTCTCATTTAAGGTAATTATTGATATGTATGTTCCTATGACCATTTTCTTAATTGCTTTGGGTTTGTTTTTGTAGGCCCTTTTCTTCTCTGTGTTTCCCACTTAGAGAAGTTCCTTTAACATTTGTTGTAGAGCTGGTTTGGTGGTGCTGAATTCTCTTAGCTTTTGCTTGTCTGTAAAGCTTTTGATTTCTCCATCGAATCTGAATGAGATCCTTGCCGGATAGAGTAATCTTGGTTGTAGGTTCTTCCCTTTCATCACTTTAAGTGTATCATGCCATTCCCTTCTGGCTTGTAGAGTTTCTGCTGAGAAATCAGCTGTTAACCTTATGGGAGTTCCCTTGTATGTTATTTGTCATTTTTCCCTTGCTGCTTTCAATAATTTTTCTTTGTCTTTAATTTTTGCCAATTTGATTACTATGTGTCTCAGCATGTTTCTCCTTGGGTTTATCCTGTATGGGACTCTCTGCACTTCCTAGACTTGGGTGGCTATTTCCTTTCCCATGTTAGGGAAATTTTCAACTATAATCTCTTCAAATATTTTCTCTGGTCCTTTCTCTCTCTCTCCTTCTTCTGGGACCCCTATAACGTGAATGTTGTTGTGTTTAATGTTGTCCCAGAGGTCTCTTAGGCTGTCTTCATTTCTTTTCATTCTTTTTTCTTTAGTCTGTTCCGCAGCAGTGAATTCCACCATTCTGTCTTCCAGGTCACTTATCCGTTCTTCTGCCTCAGTTATTCTGCTATTGAGTCCTTCTAGTGTAGTTTTCATTTCAGTTATTGTATAGATCATCTCTGTTTGTTTGTTCTTTAATTCTTCTAGGTCTTTGTTAAACATTTCTTGCATCTTCTCAATCTTTGCCTCCATTCTTTTTCCAAGGTCCTGGATCATCTTCACTATCATTATTCTGAATTCTTTTTCTGGAAGGTTGCCTATCTCCACTTCATTTAGTTGTTTTTCTGGGGTTTTATCTTGTTCCTTCATCTGGTACATAGCCCTCTGCCTTTTCATCTTGTCTATCTTTCTGTGAATGTGTTTTTTTTTTTCCCACAGGCTGCAGGATTATAGTTCTTGTTGCTTCTGCTGTCTGCCCTCTGGTGGATGAGGCTATCTAAGAGGCTTGTGCAAGTTTCATGATGGGAGGGACTGGTGGTGGGTAGAGGTGACTCGGTAGAGGCCAGTTTTAATAAGCAAGGAAACTTACTTACGAGGCTTGTCTTGAGCAGTGGCAAGAAGACTAGATTTCTGCACCCACCTGCCAGAATCTTAAGAGTTTATATAGAGGCCTTAGCTAGGTTTAGATACCTATTTGGTTCAGATGGTCACAACATCTTACTCTCTCAAGGCTGTGTCCTTGAAAGAGCTCTTAGTGTGGGAATGATGGACTGATGGACAGGATGTACATTCCAAGGACAAGAGAGCAGGTAAGGAGCCTCCCATTCCCAGGGTCCAGCTCAAGCATCAGCCAGCAGTCACATCCTCTTGATTGCCTCCTCCAACAAACCTCTAACTGTATTTGGTTGTAGCAGGTTCAGAAACCTCATCCCGATTAGTCCACAAGGCCCTTCATGGGACCTGAGAGCCAGAGAGAGGTCAGACGGTCTTCAATAGCCAAAGGTGGGAGATGACAGTTAAGGAGCTGCTATTGATGACAGTTACTGCCAAGGAAAGGCAGACTGCAGTAGGAAAGAAGCTGATAAGCAGAGAGACTGACAGTTAAGAAATAGAGAGTCATGTTGTTTTGCTCACTGAGTCATTCTAAGTTCAGCTCTGCAATACTATTTGCTTTGTTGTTCAACTTTTCCTTGCAATCAATCACTTGCCAGTACATTTCTCTTTTTTTTTTTTTACATCATCTTTGAAATTGGTATCTATCACTTGCTGCCAAGGAAATTCCTAATCTGATTAACTTTTCTAATTTTATATATTTTTTTAAATAAAGAAATAATATACTGGACATAACAGGACTTGGAAAACTTTAAAGCACTACCCAAATATAAGACAGTGTTACCTTGTTTATTATCTACAAGCAACCTCAAATGTTTGAGGGACTGTCATGAAAAAGAAGGATTTCTTGTTATAAGTAGTTTCAAATGGCAATACCAGGGAAAATAAGATTTGGCGAAATTTAAAAGGAGGAAGATTTCAGCTGAATATAAGAAAGAGGGTTTTAAAAACTGGAGTCTTCTAGTTTTCTTGCGTTCAACCCTAAAATTCTGTGACACTAAATATCTCCATGATTCTATTCCAAAGGCTATACCCATTCTAGTCAATGGCAACATTCCCTCAGCTCTATATCACTTTGGATAAAAAGCTATCTTTTCAAGTTTTCTACCACTTTTGTTTAATACACACATGCATACACACATACACATATATAAATACAAATTTTACATATATTTTAATTTTCTCTATATATGTGTATATAGTTTCTAAACCAGTAACTCTCAAAAAACTGAAGTCACTTATTGTTATTTTCTCTCCAGCAACTACTCCCATTTCTTTTAGCAAGAATAAATAGTTAAGATTTAAGGGAACCATTCGTCCCCATTCTTTGTCCATGTTTTTCATTGAAGCTGAATGTTGGGTTGGGATTGTTCAGGACTAGAGGATATGACCTCAATTAAGCCCATCAGTGTATTGAATTTCCTGCCCATAAAAATTGCTTAAAGGACAGGCACATAAACTAAGCTGGCTTAATTAGTGTGAAATCAGAAAGTTGCTCTGGACCAATTAAATGGCCCATCAGGAACTTTGCTGGGAATTCTGAGACAAAGATCGTTTCTTCAGTTGCAGGCATTTGACTCTGGAATCTGCCAGCAACCTTCATGTGTTTATGGGGGAAACAATCACAGAATAGGTTCTAATACATTAGAAACAGAGTAGAGAAATAAAACTGTGTCCTTGATGACCAGGTTGAGTCACTGGATTAAATCTAATATTAAACCTTTTAAAAAGATGAACTTTTATTTCCTTTTAGTGTTTAAGACAGTTTGAGCTCAACTGTCTTTAACTTGTAACTGAATGCATTTTAGAAATTTTTTTTTTTTATTTTTTTATTTTTTTTTATGGCTGTGTTGGGTCTTCGTTTCTGTGCGAGGGCTTTCTCCAGTTGTGGCAAGTGGGGGGCCACTCTTCATCGCAGATGCGCGGGCCTCTCACTATCACAGCCTCTCTTGTTGCGGAGCACAGGCTCCAGACACGCAGGCTCAGTAATTGTGGCTCACGGGCCCAGCTGCTCCGCGGCATGTGGGATCTTCCCAAACCAGGGCTCGAACCCGTGTCCCCTGCATTGGCAGGCGGACTCCCAACCACTGCGCCACCAGGGAAGCCCCCTGAATGCATTTTAAATAATGCAAGTGAGGGGAGTGATGAATGAAGGGTACCAGAATAGGCCACACCAAATTATGCCTCTCTGGCATATGGATTGTTTCGAGGTAATGGCCATTGAGAATCAGCAGATGCTGGTAAAGGACTCTTAACAACTCTTATCAATAGGGAAAACTTAAATCTGTATAATAAACCTTACTAAACAACCCTTCTTTACCATACTTTTCTGGGTCACCTTCTTATAACTTGTTCCCCCCTCTCAGAAGCCCCAAACCCTAAGATGGTATATGGGTCCAAGTTCCAACCAGCCCTTTGGGTTACTCATCATTGGTTGCTCCCATGGGTGTGCAGGATACACATGTTAATAAACTTCTGTTTGTTTTCCTCTTGTTAATCTGTCTTTTTACAGTCTAATTTACAGGGCCCTGCCAGAGATGGGTAAAGGAAAAATATTTTTTCCTCCCCTAAATGGACAACACTGTTCCCACTATGTTTGTTCAAACCCCATATACCTGCACAATCTGACATTATACCCTAGTGACAACAGTCACAAAATCCACCAAGGTAAGGACTGAGATGGCAAAATTGTAAAAATAAAAATTAAAAAGGTTTGAATTATTAAAAAACACAATTCAACTGAGTAAATTTGAAGATCTCATTGGTCTTATTAGGCAATTCATGAATTGGGCAGCATCCCTTCTAGCAACTGAAAGGGCACTCTGAGGTGTTCTACAAATGGAAGAATTTTATAGGAAGAAGGGTGGGGCCAGGGAGTTATTAGCAAAAACAAAAGGATTTTTTTTTTTTAAGCTGGGATATCTTTTGCGGGGGAGGGGGAGGGAACAGCAAGGGTTTTATCACTGAAATTGCCTCTTCTTCCTATGGGGGATGGAGTGGTCCCACACGGCAGATTATCTCATTGGTGCTGACCAGAAAATTCCAGACTGGTTGATTAAAATTACATATTTGGTGAAGGTAGAAACTGCTGTTAGGTTAGGTTTTAAATCTAGGTTTGGTACCTTGGGTTTCAGCACAAGCGACGCCATTTTGGGCCTGTGGTTTTTCTCTTTAACAGCATAAGATATTTACTCACATGCCATGGACTATGAATTGCCTACTAAATGTGACAGAATAATTCTGAAAAGTCTGGAGCTGTAGGTGAAATTATGTCATGTATAAAGTGTGTCTTCAGGACTACATTCCTCCCCTCTCACTATGAACCTACACCCTCTCCTCCAAAGAAACATGTACAGAATATTTATCTTTGCTCTCCAGTAACTACACACATATATGGAATACTTCCTGGATTCCAACATCTTTTTTTTTTTCTCTGCAAGAACTACATTTGGAAGGGTATTGGAGTAGGAAGGACTTCATATTTTTCAACTCCCAGAGTTATCTGTGTTCCAAGAGAGCATGCCTGTGTGAGTCAACAGGAGTTGAACTCTTGTAACAAATGTTTCTAAGAAGCATTATAACAGAATATAACAGAAACTCCTATAGTAAATATGAACCCCATAGCCCACAACTCTGGTGCTAAAAAAAACCAAAAACATAAAACAATTTTTTTAATTACTTAATTTAATGTCTATCTCAAGTCCTCATTCTGCCTCATGACAGAAAACAGCCTATCTGAGCTTACTCTCTGCCTTCTAATTCTTGCTCCCTTCCAGGGGGAGATGGGAGGAGGGCAGTAGATGCTGAGTCTAATTTGGAAATATTATCAAGAATAAAAAACCTGTATCAAAATATTTTCTGCTACACTGCTTTATTAGTAAAGTTCTAAGAATTGAGAATTCTAAATTAATCGGATTGTTGTATCTAATGGAATTTGATCTTAACCCAATCTTCTACCTAAAGCCCCACTTTACCAAAATAATATTGGTTTTTGAATAGAATTGGAAAGATAATCCTTAAGACAGCAGAATAAGTGGCTAATGGTGAAGTCTCTAACATCAGTGATTAGAAGCCAGGAGACAGACTATTCACCCTATGCTAAAGAGATAATTCAGAAGAGGGGAGAGAAATGAATGGTTTTCAAAGAAAATGTCTGAGAACCAGAATTTGCATACAGTTTCCAGAAAACAGGTCTGATGAAGCAAGAATAGAAGATAATGAGCTAGGACATTTCCTCCTCTCCTGCAAGTCTGCAACCTCATCAAGATCAAACATAACCTGGCCTGGCTAGAAGTCAATTGGTAAAATAAATTATCAAAAATATAATTAAGTAAGCAGAGAGGCCTGGGCAAGCTTCTTGGACTTTTTTTATATCAAAGCTGTAAAAATGAAGCTTCCTGGGGTCATTCCATCAAAATCACTAACAAAGCCTACATCTGGCTTGACTCTGACCAGAGATCTCGCCTCAGAATCAATTAGGGCAATTACAAACTAGTGGAGCACAAGGGCTTATCTGTGGTTAATTGAGTAAAACGTACTTAATCAACTTTCTGAGTAATAAGTACATAGAAAATCAGAATCCCTCGGGTCCACTGGTGCTTGCTCTAAGTCCTGCTACTTAAAATCTGGCTCTTTTATGGATATGAAGGGAAAATGTTTGAAGGAGGAGAAAAAATGGTTCAGGATGGTTTATCTGGCATAAGAGGGTATTTATCACCCTTCCTATCACCAATAAACAATTTCCAGTATATCCAAAGACTATCTTTGTGCCCTAGAGAGAGCACAAACATGTAAAAACAAAAAGAATCAATCAAAAGCAGCTAAACCTCAAGATTTGGAATCAAGATGGTGGAGTAGAAGTACACGCTCTCTCCCTCTTGTGAGAACACCAGAATCACAACCAACTGCTGAACAATCATCGACAGGAAGACACTGGAACTCACCAAAAAAGATACCCCACATCTAAAGACAAAGGAGAAGCCACAATGAGATGGTAGAAGGGGCGCAATCACAATAAAAACAAATCCCATAACTGCTGAGTGGGTGACTCACGAACTGAAGAACACTTATACCACAGAAGTCCACCCACTGGAGTGAAGGTTCTGAGCCCCACGTCAGGCTTCTGAAACTGGGGGCCCGGCAACGGGAGGAGGAATTCCTAGAGAATCAGATTTTGAAGGCTAGTGGGATTTGATTGCAGGACTTCGACAGGACAGAGGGAAACAGAGACTCTACTCTTGGAGGGCACACACAAAGTAGTATGTGCATCAGGATGCAGGGGAAGGAGCAGTCACCCCAGGAGAGATGGAACCACACCTATCTGCTAGTGTTGGAGGGTCTCCTACAGAGGTGGTGGGAGGCTGTGGCTCACTGTGAGGACAAGGACACTGGCAGCAGAAGTTCTGGGAAGTACTCCTTGGTGTGAGCCTTCCCAGAGTCCACCATTAGCCCCACCAGAGAGCCCGGATTGGCTCCAGTGTTGGGTTGCCTCAGGCCAAACAACAAACAGGGAGGGAACTCAGCCTCACCCATCAGCAGTCAAGCAGATTAAAGTTTTATTGAGCTCTGCCCACCAGAGCAACAGCCAGTTCTACGCACCACCAGTCCCTCCCATCAGGAAGCTTGCAAAAGCCTCTTAAATAGCCTCATCCACCAGATGGCAGACAGAAGAAGCAAGAAGAACTACAATCCTGCAGCCTGTGGAACAAAAACCACATTCACAGAAAGATAGACAAGATGAAAAGGCAGAGGGCTATGTACCAGATGAAGGAACAAGATAAAACCCCAGAAAAACAACTAAATGAAGTGGAGATAGGCAACCTTCCAGAAAAAGAATTCAGAATAATTATAGTGAAGATGATCCAGGAACTAGGAAAAAGAATGGAGGCAAAGATTGAGAAGATGCAAGAAATGTTTTAAAAAGACCTAGAAGAATTAAAGAACAAACAGAGATGAACAATACAATAACTGAAATGAAAACTACACTAGAAGGAATCAATAGCAGAATAACTGAGGCAGAAGAACGGATAAGTGACCTGGAAGATAGAATGGTGGAATTCACTGCTGCAGAACAGACTAAAGAAAAAAGAATGAAAAGAAATGAAGACAGCCTAAGAGACCTCTGGGACAACATTAAACACAACAACATTCGCATTATAGGGGTCCCAGAAGAAGAAGAGAGAGAGAAAGGACCAGGGAACATATTTGAAGAGATTATAGTTGAAAACTTTCCTAACATGGGAAAGGAAATAGCCACCCAAGTCCAGGAAGTGCAGAGAGTCCCATACAGGATAAACCCAAGGAGAAACATGCTGAGACACATAGTAATCAAATTGGCAAAAATTAAAGACAAAGAAAAATTATTGAAACAGCAAGGGAAAAATGACAAATAACATACAAGGGAACTCCCATAAGGTTAACAGCTGATTTCTCAGCAGAAACTCTACAAGCCAGAAGGGAATGGCATGATACAATTAAAGTGATGAAAGGGAAGAACCTACAACCAAGATTACTCTATCCGGCAAGGATCTCATTCAGAGTCGATGGAGAAATCAAAAGCTTTACAGACAAGCAGAAGCTAAGAGAATTCAGCACCACAAAACCAGCTCTACAACAAATGTTAAAGGAACTTCTCTAAGTGGGAAACACAGAGAAGAAAAGGGCTTACAAAAACAAACCCAAAACAATTAAGAAAATGGTCATAGGAACATACATATCGATAATTACCTTAAACGTGAATGGATTAAATGCTCCAACCAAAAGACACAGGCTTGCTGAATGGATACAAAAACAAGACCCATATATACACTGTCTACAAGAGACCCACTTCAGACCTAGGGACACATACAGACTGAAAGTGAGGGGATGGAAAAAGATGTTCCATGCAAATGGAAATCAAAAGAAAGCTGGAGTAGCAATACTCATATCAGATAAAATAGACTTTAAAATAAAGAATGTTACAAGAGACAAGGAAGGAAACTACATAATGATCAAGGGATCAATCCAAGATATAACAATTATAAATATATATGCACCCAACATAGGAGCACCTCAATACATAAGGCAAATGCTAACAGCTATAAAAGAGGAAATCGACAGTAACAAAATAATAGTGGGGAACTTTAACACCTCACTTACACCAATGGACAGATCATACAAAATGAAACTAAATAAGGAAATAAATAAGGAAACAGAAGCTTTAAATGACACAATAGACCAGATAGATTTAATTGATATTTATAGGACATTCCATCCAAAAGCAGCAGATTACAGTTTCTTCTGAAGTGTACACAGAACATTATCCAGGATAGATCTCATCCAGGGTCACAAATCAAGCCTCAGTAAATTTTAAAAAATTGAAATCATATCAAGCATCTTTTCTGACCACAATGCTATGAGATTAGAAATCAATTACAGGGGAAAAACGTAAAAAAACACAAACACATGGAGGCTAAAGAATAGGTTACTAAATAACCAAGAGATCACTAAAGAAATCAAAAAGGAAATCAAACAATACCTAGAGACAAATGACAATGAAAACACGATGATCCAAAACCTATGGGATGCAGCAAAAGCACTTCTAAGAGGGAAGTTTATAGCTATACAAGCCTACCTCAAGAAACAAGAAAAATCTCAAATAAACAATCTAACCTTACACCTAAAGGAACTAGAGAAAGAAGAACAAACAAAACCCAAAGTTAGCAGAAGGAAAGAAATCATAAAGAGCAGAGCAGAAATAAATGAAATAGAAACAAAGAAAACAATAGCAAAGAACAATAAAACTAAAAGCTGGTTCTTTGAGAAGATAAACAAAATTGATAAACCATTAGCCAGACTCATCAAGAAAAAGAGGGAGAGGGCTCAAATCAATAAAATTAAAAACGAAATAGGAGAAGTTACAACAGACACCGCAGAAATACAAAGCATCTTAAGAGACGACTACAAGTAACTCTATGCCAATAAAATGGGCAACCTGGAAGAAATGCACAAATTCTTAGAAAGGTATAACCTTCCAAGACTGAACCAGGAAGAAATAGAAAATATGAGCAGACCAATCACAAGTAATGAAATTGAAACTGTGATTAAAAACCTTCCAACAAACAAAAGTCTAGGAACAGATGGCTTCACATGTGAATTCTATCAAACATTTAGAGAAGAGCTCACAACCATCCTTCTGAAACTCTTCCAAAAAATTGCAGAGGAAGGAACACTCCCAAACTCATTCTATGAGGTCACCATCACCCTGATACCAAAGCCAGACCAAGGTACTACAAAAAAAGAAATTTACAGACCAATACCACTGATGAATATAGATGCAAAACTCCTCAACAAAATACTAGCAAACAGAGTCCAATAACACGTTAAAAGGATCATACACCATGATCAAGTGGGATTTATCCCAGGGATGCTAGGATTCTTCAGTATACACAAATCAATCAATGTGATACACCATATTAACAAATTGAAGAATAAAAACCATATGATCATCTAAATAGATGCAGAAAAAGCTTTTGACAAAATTCAACACCCATTTAAGATAAAAACTCTCCAGAAAGTGGGCATAGAGGGAACCTACCTCAACATAATAAGGCCATATATGACAAACCCACAGCAAACATCATTCTCAATGGTGAAATACTGAAAGCATTTCCTCTAAGATCAAGAACAAGAGAAGGATGTCCACTCTCACTACTATTATTCAACATAGTTTTGGAAGTCCTAGCCATGGCAATCAGAGAAGAAAAAGAAATAAAAGGAATACAAATTGGAAAAGAAGAAGTAAAACTGTCACTGTTTGCAGATGACATGATACTATACAAAGAGAATCCTAAAGATGCCACCAGAAAACTACTAGAGCTAATCAATGAATTTGGTAAAGTTGCAGGATACAAAATTAATGCACAGAAATCTCTTGCATTCCTATACACTAATGATGAAAAATGTGAAAGAGAAATTAAGGAAATGCTCCCATTTACCATTTCAATAAAAAGAATATAATACCTAGGAATAAACCTATCTAGGGAGACAAAAGACCTGTATGCAGAAAACTATAAGACACTGATGAAAGAAATTAAAGATGATACCAACAGATGGAGAGATATACCATGTTCTTGAATTGGAAGAATTAATATTGTGAAAATGACTATACTACCCAAAGCAATCTACAGATTCAATGCAATCCCTATCAAATTACCAATGGCATTTTTTACAGAACTAGAACAAAAAAATCTTAAAATTTCTATAGAGACACAAAAGACCCCAAAGAGCCAAAGCAGTCTTGAGGGAAAAAAGCAGAGCTGGAGGAATCAGACTCCCTGACTTCAGACTATACTACAAAGCTACAGTAATCAAGACAATATGGTACTGGCACCAAAACAGAAATACAGATCAATGGAACAAGATAGAAAGCCCAGAGATAAACCCACGCACCTATGGTCAACTAATCTATGACAAAGGGGGCAAGGATATACAATGGAGAAAAGACAGTCTCTTCAATAAGTGGTGCTGGGAAAATTGGACAGGTACATGTAAAAGAATGAAATTAGAACACTCCCTAACACCATACACAAAAATAAACTCAAAATGGATTAGAGACCTAAATGTAAGACCGGACAGTATAAAACTCTTAGAGGAAAACATAGGAAGAACACTCTTTGACATAAATCACAGCAAGATCTTTTTTGATCCACCTCCTAGAGTAATGGAAATAAAAACAAAAATAAACAAATGGGACCTAATGAAAGTTAAAAGGTTTTACACAGCAAAGGAAACCATAAAGACGAAAAGACAACCCTTAGAATGGGAGAAAATATTTGCAAATGAATCACCAGACAAAAGATTAATCTCCCAAATATATAAACAGCTCATGCAGCTCAATATTAAAAAAAAAACCCAATCCAAAAATGGGCAGAAGACCTAAATAGACATTTCTTCAAAGAAGACATACAGATGGCCAAGAAGCACATGAAAAGCTGCTCAACATCACTAATTATTAGAGAAATGCAAATCAAAACTAAAACGAGGTATCACCATACACCAGTTAGAATTGGCATCATCAGAAAATCTCCAAACAACAAATGCTGGAGAGGGTGTGGAGAAAAGCAAACCCTCTTGGACTGTTGGTGGGAATGTAAATTGATACAGTCACTATGGAGAAGAGTATGGAGGTTCCTTAAAAAACTAAAAGTAGAATTACCATATGATCCAGCAATCCCACTACTGGGCACATACCCAGGGAAAACCATAATTCAAAAAGACACATGCACCCCAATGTTCATAGCAGCACTATTTACAATAGCCAGGACATGGAAGCAACCTAAATGCCCATCGACAGATGAATGGGTAAAGAAGTTGTGGTACATATATACAATGGAATATTACTCAGCCATAAAAAGGAACGAAATTGGGTCATTTGTTGGGACGTGGATGGATATAGAGACTGTCATACAGAGTGAAGTAAGTCAGAAAGAGAAAAAGAAATATCGGATATTAATGCATATATGTGGAAGCTAGAAAAATGGTACAGATGAACCAGTTTGCAGGGCAGAAATTGAGACACAGATGTAGAGAACAAATGTATGGACACCAAGGGGGGAAAGCAGCAGGGTGGTGGTGGTGTGATGAATTGGGCGATTGGGTTTGACATGTATACACTGATGTGTATAAAATGGATGACTAATAAGAACCTGCTGTATAGAAAAATAAATAATATAAAATTTAAAAATTCAAGGAAAAAAAAAGCAGCTAAACCTGGAAGTTGCATTGGTCAATAAGCTGAACATGAGCTTTGATCCAAAATCCTAGCTCTTAAAATGTTCTGCAAGGATGTTAGTTTATTTTCACTCTCTTACTGATGATACATTCTGAAAATTAAGTTTAAAGAATGCTCCCAGATTAACTCAGCTCATTATTCCCTTTTCTTTTCAACCTATTCCAAGAGACAAGTGCCAGCTCTAGCAAGACAGTAGAAAATACAGCTCATGCTGGAATCCAGCATTTCCCAAACAACATTTCAGAGTCAATCAATCTCCAATGTATCTAATTTTTTGAAGACAGCTCTGTTACAGAAAGAATAGCCAAAAATCATTTCTACTGGGCATGGGGGCGGGGAGGAGACTACAAGCTAATTACCAGAGAGTTGGGGCAAACCATCAAAGTATATAGGTTTTTACTGAGCAATGAAATTTCTAACCTAAGCTATATGAGGAGTGAGTCCCTTATGTCTATGGAAAGACTACCGTCTAATTCTAATCTAAAGCACCAGGCGAATAAGCAAGAACTATTTTAAAGAATCCAAACAGCTCATTTCCTCCTCCTGCTGGGTACACTTCTAACAAGTTGGCATTAGCACACACCTTCCTCTGAACGGAAGAGAACAAAGAGAAAGAACAAACGAGATATAAAACAGAAAACAAAAATGCCCTAGGGTTGTTCTGAACTCCAGCGGCTCAGACTAGGTGAATGGTGCTTCATCAGCACAGTGGCAAGTTCCCAAGCAGGCAAGCCCCATGCCCTAGAAAATGCCTCTGATGTGGATCTCTAATCAAACTAAACAAAGAATTTTAAAAAGAGGATGAAAAAAAAAAGTGGCATGTTTTTATGGGAAGAATATTACGTTGCCTCGCCTTCTCTGGAATTGGTACTCTGGCACCACGCAACTGTCTGGAGTGTTCTCTCCCAGCAAAACAAGGCTCAAATTATTTATGTTTTCACTGTGTCACATTACACGAGGCTACAATGCAAAATAATCAACAAAAAGAACCCTCAGGTGACACAGATGGTAGCACCAATTGTTTAAGAAAAAATACCTGATCACAAGCTTTGCATTAAAACCGCTCTGACAAATGAAATCATCATAAGAAGAAAATAGCACTTTGATTGAATAATAATTCTGAGTAAATGTCAACTTCCCCTATAGCCATTTGGCATTAAAGATGGCTTTGGAATAAAATGAGAAGGACACCGTTTCTTGTTTCACATGAATAGAGATTAAGTAGTGTAAGATCTTTTGAGAAGCAAGGAGAAAGAATTCCCACAAGGTTTCGATGGGCTCAGATTTTTAAATACGAGGGTACATGTGTGTGCAGCCTATAAACAAACCATCAAATCCTTCACAAATGCACTGTTCTGAAGTGTTCAATCTCTGAGATATGTGGGAATGGAGGCCAAACAATCTAATAGAATAGCAGAGAAGGGAAGATACTAACCGAAGTTTAAATATATTTTCCCATATTTTATTGCCTACATAGAGGTGTCAGTGTATACAAAAATAACAGATACATAGAGCATTTAGATAACCTTTTCTGAAATGTTTATGTTTGTAATCTCATGTTGTGTTGTTTGTACAGCCTTAATATTTAAGGTGTCTCTGCAGCTCTTTAGCTTCTTGCCCCTTATATTCAACAATGATAGAGATGACAGTGAGAGTATCAAATACAGCTGTCGAGTTTGATATGTAACCCAGGGTCCCTGTACACCCTTGGGTTCGAGTGGCTGTAAACCCAGCATCTACAGTCATAGGCACTCGGGTAGGTCTTACCTCTGGGCTTGACATTGCCCTTGCACACCCAAGGTAGCCTCTCCTTTCTTTTTTCTGTCTGCTTCTAGAGAGCTAAGCCAAAGATTTCTCTTTTGTGAGTCTTTTTAGGTTTCGTCGCCTGCCATTCTCAGTTGGCCCCCTTTCTCATGCTATCCATAAGCTATTTTGTCATCTTGCTGCCTTCCCTCCCTTGCGCATGCCTTGCCTTGTGAAGCTCACTTACAGCTGTACACTTTCCATGCTGGTTGGCAGGCTGAGTGGTAGGATTTCATTTTTAGTGATTGTTGTGGTACTGGATGTCCCTTCTGATGTAAATAGAGCTCCACAGTTTCCAGGAAAAAAATGGAGGGTTCTATGTAAAGCCTTGTGAGTAATGGCAGAAAGCTTAAAGGAGATTAATGATTAGTCCCACCCCGGATGTCTTCCCCAAGTGTACCCAGAGTGAAAAGTTGGTACCCTGACCTGCTCTATTGCCTCATTTTTCACCGTGTGGAAGGGTGGTCTTGGAAAAGGGGGTGATGCTTAATAACCCCCCATGGATTCCCAGGCTATTTTAGCGCCCCCAACACAGGCTGGGTCTCTTTTCTCACTTACCGCTATTAACAATCATTTGTTAGAAAGCTTACAAGCCAACAGCATGTACCGACAGCTTTCATTTCTGCATCTCCAAGGACTACCCTTAGCATTACAAATGGTCATCACAGGTGTAAGTTGATGCTGTTATTTTGATCTCCTTCCAAACAAAGACATTCTCCTAAGGATCTCTGCTGTGTAAGGCTGGTTCCATATTACCAGTGAGTTATCGTGTATGCAGAAGGATTTCTGAGTGTTGTAAAGATGTCCATAATTTTTTGAGCTGAAAGAGCTTCCCCAGAGGCCAAATTTATATTCTGATAACATAATCCTCATGTCTCATCTCCCTAAGCAGGCCTTCAGGAAAAGATGATCCTGAAGCCAAATCTACAAACTATTCCTACTTCTACACCATTAGTAATAGGAAATGACTCTAACACAGCCCCTCAATTGTCACCCACAAGGCTATGTCCTCATGTACTAGCTTTGCATCAAAATTAATTCTATTCATATCCACATCTGTTTAGAAGTACCTCAGTTCAGGTCTGCTAATAATTGAAAATATGTCTATACGAAGTTTTGTGAGATATATCCAGACAATTCATGTAATTTCTTGTATTTCTCTCCTATCAAGAGAAAACTGCCTTTACTTGCAGGCAAAATCTACCAGGGACTCTGGGAGACTTCTTTAGCACTGCACAGTAGCTGACTGAAAGCAGCTCATTCAGGGATTGTGCCAGTGCTCGAGAGAGATGGCAAATCCCAACAATCACTGCGGACAGCTTTTTGACTCTTCTTTACAGATGGTGATGACAGTCATGCTGCATCCTGAGATGCGTTACCAGTGCTTTATGGGAAGATTCCTAGAAGACATCTGAGGAGCTCCTTCTTGTTCAGAAAACCTTGGCAATGAATATGGCAAAATCCAAGGACTTTACTATTAGTCATCTGCCTGTCCCGTCAACTTCTGGCAAAGCTGAATATTTTCCTTAGCACCTTCTTGAGTATTCTGTGTAATAGAAAGCCTTATGCATAATGGTAGAAGGCAATAAGGAGACTGATAAACTATTACTCTCAAGGATTTCCTCTCCAAAGGCCCTCACAGTGAAAGAGCAGAACCCATATACTTGCTGTCACTTGATCCATAAGACACTCCATAGTACCAACAAATGGGGAGCCCAAAAGAGGTATGAACATAGGCAAAAAACAGAAATGACAAAAATGCAGTAGGTCTGAAGGTTAGTCCAGGCTACTTTAATCCTTGAGGGTCTATCAAGCTGACTTCCCCTTGGGAATTGTTTTCTGGATAGCTTTGAAAGGAAGTGAACTTTGCAAGAAGAGTCTCAACCTGAATATTTTGGGCCTTGGTTATTAGCTTCGTCATGAATAGGCTTTACCTTCTCGGATCCTACTTTTCTATATTTTATTAGGATATCTCACGTGACCATCTCAGAAAATCTGCTATTGCCCCTTTTATAAGTGTCCAAGTGTGGCTTACAATTTAGGACTCTTCCTACTTCTGAATTCAAAAGACCCATGCTGTTGAGCAAAATGATAAAACATTAATATTTTTATAATTCTTCACAGATGTACAGAACCACACATCATGGATAAGATGAACATAGCATAACACTCATCAAGGGAAAGAACAATGAAAAAATTCATTAGACAAGGTTCTATTTGCATATAGGAACAATAACATTTATTGAGCACTTACTCCACATGAGGCACAGTTTTTTACATGCATTTTACATATATCACATATTTAACACTCATAACAAAACTTATGCAGTATATGCTATTATTTTCCACATTTTATAGATGAGAAAACTGAAGCATGACACAAATCAGTAATCTGATCAATGTAAAATTATTGGTAAGTGGCAAAAATGAGGTTAAAAGCCAAGCAGTCTGGCTTTGTAGCACGCTACCTTAACCATTAGTCCATACTGCCTATGGTCAACACTAATCATTGCTTTGCTCTTACAAGGGGAATTGCTTGATTAAGATCACTAATGATCATGGATGTATCAATTCTGTATTGTGACAATGTTGCATAATAAAGCACTCAAAACTTCAATGGCCTATACCAGTGAGCATTTATTTATCATGCCTCACTGGGATTCAGCTGACCTAGGCTAGGCTTAGCTGGGCTTGGCTGGGATCATTCATTTTTCTGCAGAGTGGTTCTGCTTCACATGCCTCTCCACCAGTCTCTGCTTGCATCTTGTTTACCAATATTCCATTGGCCCAGTGCAAGCCACATGGCAGAGTTCAAGAGTCAGAGTGCAAGGGCCCTACCAAAGGTGTATGGCAATGGATATGGACACAGGGAGAGAGGTAAAGAACTGGGTCATTCTAGAGACCGTCATACAGAGTGAAGTAAGTCAGAAAGAGGAAAACAAATACCTCATGCTACCACATATATATGGAATCTAAAAAAAAAAAAAAAAAGGTTCTGAAGAACCTAGGCGCAGGACAGGAATAAAGACACAGACGTAAAGGATGGACTTGAGGACATGGGGAAGGGTAAGCTGGGATGAAGTGAGAGAGTGGCATGGACATATACACACTACCAAATGTAAAACAGATAGCTAGTGGGAAGCAGCCGCAAAGCACAGGGAGATCAGCTCGGTGCTTTGTGACCACCTAGCGGGGTGGGTTAGGGAGGGTGGGAGGGAGACGCAAGAGGGAGGAGATATGGGGATATATGTATATGTATAGCTGATTCACTTTGTTATACCGCAGAAACTAACACACCATTGTAAAGCTATTATACTCCAATAAAGATGTTAAAAAAAAAAAAGAATTGGGTCATTATGTAAGCCTACTATAATTAGTTATAAGGAATGTAAATAGGGTTGGAAGCAAATTTTACTATATTTATTCATCCCTTTATCCATCCATTCAGTAAACTCCCTTGAGTTTCATATATAAGCACTGTCCTTATATCTTTAGTCATACAAGATAAAATTCAGAGTTGCTCCTTCAAAAAGACTTGTAATCCTGTTGATGAGATAGACAAATCAACAGTTACCATACATCATGGTATTGCAAAGAATGTTATGAGAGCAAAGACTAGAGCTCCAAAGAAGGGTTGTATTCAATAAGGAGAAAGGATAAAGGGGAGGAGTGACTCCCCTAAGATAATGTTCAGGCTAAACTTTTATGTGTAGGTAGTTCAGATAATAGCAAATGTGCCTGCATTACATGCAGCAGGACATCAAGAGATGAAAATGGAAGTGAGATCATGAAGGGATTTGCATGTCACACTAAATAGCCCAAATTCTATCCTGAAGGCAATAGAAGGCTATGAAAGATTTAAGCAGATTATCAAACTTTTTAAAAATGTCTATACAATGCCTGACAATTTTCTGATGGATAATTTACAAGTTGATATATAGGTAGGTAAGTGGTATTAGACAGAGATAATCCTTCCATAATGTTCTTTTATTTTGAAGTCCCCAAAGACACTTTCTTATTGATGTTCCAAAGTGTGATTAGGCTTTGAATGACTGGTTCACACTTACTAATAAACAACATGTAAGATAAATATCAAAGAATCAATTTATTTATATGCACTGAGAAATATAACTTTTACACGAACCATAAGTATTTGAGTCAGCAGGGTTGGCACATTGCTTCCCCATGGCCAAACTATGTGGTCATGCAATAAACATTAACTAAAATCTGTTTTAATAATTTACTGTGAAATATTATAGTGACAAGGACCATATAACAGAGAGGCAGACGTGGAAATTAGATTTCTTGGTGAGCATGGAATCAAAACAATGGGAGTTAGATGAATTGAATGTTTAATGGCAACAGGTGAGAATACCTGTTCGTCATTTTCACAATAGAGTTGGACTTTCCATTCAGATCAGAAAGACCTAAGAGCCGTCCCCTGGCTCCAAATCTTAAGGGCCAACCTTGCCTGTGGGACATAAGTAACTTGATGTCTAATGACTAGGGTCCCTTCTTCCTTTCATGATCATTACCTTTTGCCCAAAGTCTTGGCTTCTTTTCCTGCATTTCCACAGTTGACTGATGCCCCTTCTGTGTGGCACCTTTTTTTCTTTAAATATGTTAAAACTTCAACCAGAAGTCATCTGGTCTGTCATAAGTCTGCTGGTCTATAATCTAATACTGATTTTACCATTTATCTCCCAGAGAGCCAATTATTTCCTTCACTGTCAACATTCCTAGTGGGCTTCTTATTGTAGCCTCTTAATACTAAAGAAAAAAAAAAAAACAAGGACACTAGAATGTGTAGTCAACAACTATTATACAAACATACATATGCAGTCAAGTTAAAAAAAAACAGACATTTTTGGTTATTTAATGATGTAGTTCCAATGGTGAGTTTTGACCTGTAATAAAAGCATATGAGTTTTCCCTAAGTTATTTAGATCAATATATTCATGAAAACATGTTTTTTTATTCACTGGGAATTTTAACTTCAAGTAATACATCTTTCTAATTATACAGTAAAGGGCAACAGACACCTCCAGGTAATCTTTGAAATAGGAGAAGAAACGATTTGTTCTCTGATTTTCCATTCTCCTTTCTTGTGCTCTTTATTACCATGAGCAAAATATTTGAATGAAACAGAATTTTTGTTTATAGATGACTAACTTCTGTTAATGTCGAAAAAGCCTCCTGACTCCTAAATAATAGTGTGATTACATTATGTATATTTCCTTGGCAAATGAGTGAAGGAAAGGAAATAAAGTAAGCAATCTCCAAATTGCTCACTGATATTGGGCATTTATGGCTTCAACTACGTTGCTATGAGATAAGCAATTAAAATATGGTATTGCATGCACCCATAATATACAAGTCACGCAGGAAAGTCAGAAAAAGCTTACAACTATATTGAAGTACTGCTGCTTATGTGTGTCTGTTTCTTTTTATTTATTTATTTTTTACATATGATTTAGGGATTGGAGAATGGAGGATTACTACATTTATCAAAATGCTTTTATTTGTTAGTAGTAGAAAACACAACTCAGGCTTAATTAATAATTTATTGCTTTTGTGGCAAGTCTTTCAAATAGTGCTTGAACCACAGCTCAAAAGGTATTGCCCAGGACTTTTATTCTTTTTGCATGTCTCAACCCCTCTTTCTGGGCATTTCCCTCATTCATTAGAGGCTTCTCTCCTTATACTCCAGGATAGATGGCAGTGGTTTCCAAACAATCATACTTCTGCATTCCTATCCAGCAGAGGAAAGCATTTCTGCCACAATATCCAAACAAATGCCCTGATACACATTCTGATCAGACCAGCTAAACCGCAAGCCCATCTCTGAACAAATCACCATGGCCAGGGAGCCACCTCTGTACCTGGCAATGAAGTCAGCTTCCTGCACCACATGCCCTCCTGAGATTAGGGAGGAGATGTTCATTACAATCAAGGTAATGAACCAAGAAAAAGGAAATAAACTTAGGAGTCAAGTAACTGACTTTACACTTTGGCTTTAACATCAAATAAAACACATTAAAAATTATTCCTATTTGCAGTAACATATTTGGTCAAGATGAATAGGGCACACAAAAAAATAATTTCACTGAAAAAAAAGAAAAAAAATCACCTATGAAAAGGATTAATGGTAATAATGACAGACTTCATTGAAGGAGATTGGGGTATTTGATATTTACCTTCCTCCACAACAGAACTCTATAACCATTTCCATTTGCCTTTTGGATATCCCAAAGTACCACTGCTAATCAAAAACTGCTGTAAGCCGCTAAGTTCAACTTCCCCTTTCATCTTCTAAGCAGCCACAAAACCCACTGTCCAGTGTTGCTTATTATCTTCTGTCATCATTCTTCTCTGTATCAGTAGGAGGAACACTAGCATATCCCTGACAAGGAACACATAGCCAACTCAATTCCAGGGTGCTTTGCTTGCCATCCAGTTAGGAGATTTGGTCATTTAGAAACTAGAAAGCAACTATCACATGCAAATTGAGACATATATTGCTGTGTTGCAATGCTCTGCCTGTTTGGTGTTTTCTCTACATTTTACCTTGTTTTAAATTGTTTCCATTGACAGATTTAAACCTTAATTTTTTTCCCAAAAGAGTTACTAATTATCCTTACGTAGTGACTAAACCAAAGTCTTTTCCATCTTCAGGGCTATTTAAACCTGTTATATCTTTTTTTTCTATTTGCCAGAAAGCACTTATTCTATTTCACGTGGCACAGAAAGCTTACTGGCTCCTGCAAAAGTAAATTCTTTTGCATGTAATCTAAAAACAAGGCAAAGTGACTTGACAGGTCTCCCCTTTACCCCCTCTTTCAGGATGAATTGCCATTTTCCAGGTACTATCAGCCCTGAGCAGTGGGAAAATTTCAAGATGTCCACTTCATAGCATCTAGACTTCAATGAACTAAACCATCAAACTGTTTTGTGCATTAAATAAAGTGTGCATTGGTAATGAATATTTTTCCAGTCAAGCTTGGTGTTATAAGGATTTAAGATGCAGAAGCTGAGCAATAAAGTGTAGATATAGCTAACAGCCTTGGAAAATAATTGATTGAATGTGG
Organism: Balaenoptera physalus; assembly: GCF_965194825.1. Taxonomy (NCBI): domain Eukaryota; kingdom Metazoa; phylum Chordata; class Mammalia; order Artiodactyla; family Balaenopteridae; genus Balaenoptera; species Balaenoptera physalus. The sequence goes on along the minus strand of NC_138891.1, from coordinate 111,770,451 downwards.
ATTTAAAATCAAGTTTTACACAATCTTATGAGTGCTTTAATGAATTATCAGATATTTTATTCTAACGAAAACTTGGCTTCTATGCTAATCAGTCAAGGAAAGGTGTATTTGCTTTAGATTAATACTTCTATATAATAGAACTTAATTTACTTTCAAGAGCTCCTAGTTTAATTATTTACAGCTTGTATATAATAAAGGGAAAACACATATTGTGAGTTACCGTTAACTATTTGAACTAGTAGGATATTCTACTGCTTAATCACAACATAAAACTCCTCATCCATAAGTATTTGTTATGATCACAGTTGACTTCCAAAGAGTTGTTGACATTAAATAATATTTATTTAATTGTGTATATTAGATAAAAACTTGAGATAAAGAAAAAGGCAATAAGTGGAAACGGATGTTCCACAGTACATTTTCATAATTATTATTCAAATTCTTTCATTTGTTCCCTACGTCCTTCCACTAAAGCTGCCCTCAATATTCCTAACTCAGAAAAAAAGTCACTGCCCACAGCCTGATCTTTCTGACTTCACCTACTGATGATGTAGTGCCCCACATTTCTCCCTACAGGGCTGAGGCACTCATTTCCAACCACTGAGAGTCTAGACTGCTGGCAATTTTCAACTGAGTCTCTCTCCAAAATTTCCTGAAGCCAGTTGTTCTCAAACCTTAACATGTATTTGAATCACTGGGAGAGCTTAGAGCACAGACGGCTGTGTCCTCAGACTTCTGATTTAGTTAAGGGATCCAATATTCTACCTTTTTAACAAGAACCAGGATGATGAACCACCCTTTGAGAACCGCTGCCCTAAGTTGAAAAGAACTGCCTCACACAAGGTTACATCTCCCTCCCTGGAAGCAGCCCAGCTCCACTGGGAGCAAAAAAGTTAGAATTTCTTGCTTCCAAGGGACAAATCTAAAGGGTCATCTTAGCTCCAGACATCCTGGTGGGATTGGCTGTGGCATTTATCACTGCACAGTGTTTCAGTAATTCCGTTTGTCCAATCCTATGTCCATTCTTGTCCTACAGCTGTGGATCCTATGTGTACTACAAGACCCAAATTGATCTACTTAAAATTCCTGTCTATTAATGGCTCTTCAGTATCCCTAGAATGCCATCCAAACTTGTGTCTACCTTTTGCATTCTTCCCAATTCTGGATTACTTAGCTTCTACTGTCTGTTGAATGTTGCTGGGAAAAAAATGTACAAATTCATAATGTCTTGCTCCAAATTAGCCCTCCACACTGACTGATAGTACTAGAATGTGTGTAGGTAGTATTTTCTCCCTGTTTCCACATGAACTATCTTTTTCACTTTCTTTCTACCTCCCACTCCACCATTTCCTAATATACTCTCAGGTGGCCTTTTCATCACCTTACCTAATGGCACAAAGCAGATGCCAAAGTCACCCTCCACACTCCTTTTCCCTTATTCCTAATATCTCATCCAATATCAGGTCCTGATGAGTCTATCTACAAAATATTGCTCCAATTGTCTACATCTCTCCTTCCCAACTATCCATTCATGCCCCAGTGCAGGCAAATATTATCTCTCATTCTGGTAACATTAAAGCCTTCTTGACTAGACCCAGGTTTTTGTTACCTCCCATCCGTTCTCTACCTTGGCAGTGTTTCTAAAACAAAAACTTGATTTCGTCTCTCCCTTTTAATACATTCTTTCCACACTGTTCTACCATAAACATCCTGATGACCCACCTCACCCCTCCTCCACTCCACATATATACATAACCATCTCAGAATAAAGTTTGAAATTCTTAACTTGGCTTACAAGGCTGTTCATGATCCAACCCATGCTTATATCTCTTGCCTCATCCTGTGTCCCTACATATAATAAAATATGCTCCAGTACTTCCCTGGTGGTGTAGTGGTTAAGAATCCGCCTGCCAACGCAGGGAACACAAGTTCGATCCCTGGTCCAGGAAGATCCCACATGCCATGAAGCAACTAAGCCCGTGTGCCACAACTACTGAGCCTGTGCTCTAGAGCCCGCGAGCCACAACTACTGAGCCTGAGTGCCACAACCACTGAAGCTCGCGTGTCTAGAGCCTGTGCTTCGCAGCAAGAGAAGCCACTGCAATGAGAAGCCCGCGCACCACAACGAAGAGTAGCTCCCACTCGCCGCAACTAGAGAGAAAGCCCATGTGCAGCAATGAAGACGCAACGCAGCTAGATAGATAGATAGATAAATAAATAAATACATACATACATAAATAAATATGCTCCAGTTATGCTAAACAACTTGAAGATCCTAAGCCTTGCATAAGTCACTCATCCAGTAAAATGTGTCTGAGTCCCCAAGGCTAGGAACATTAAAAAAAAAAAATTATGGCAAAAAATTTTAAACCTTTCCAATCCTTGAGATATACCCTCAGACCCTGAGAGGTTGGTCATGAAATCCCAGGTTAAGAAACACTGTTATAGATGCAATCCTCTAATATAAAAGCAAAAGAATTGTAGAATTTTAGGGCTAGAATGACATTAAACAAAAAAGCAAGCCCAACTCTCTTGTTTTCCAAATAGGGAAAATGGTGCTCAGAGAAGTTAAATCATTTCAAGTGGCTATTATAGGAGTCAGAACAGAATGGGATGAGGGTGGGAAAAGTTAAAGAAATCTATTAAATACCAAAGAAAATTTTTAAAGTGGTTGTGACGTGTCACCATCAATTTTGAAATCCAGATGTGTAGATGCGGGACAGGGGACAGACTGAGAGGACAGATCCCACACTGGTCTCCAAGGCAGACATGGTTCCTTCCAGAAGGCATTGTTGCCAGTGCCTCCTGGTTGGAGTCAATGAAGACTTAGAATGAGAAGAGGTATTGTACTTACATATTCATCCCTTTGAGTATGCTGGGTGTAGTGCTAATAGCTAACGTCTCAGGAAGAAATGCATTTTATATTGTTAACTGGTATACAGACACAAAGCAAAATACTTTTGCACACAACTAAATAATAAAAATTTTCACAAAGCAAACTCTGATGTCTTCTATTTTGTTCTATTCTAAATCATTAAGATAAGGGCTAACTGTGACCTGCTTAATTGTTTTCACAGTCCGTTAATGGGTTGTAACCCACAGTTTGAAAAATAATGTAGCCATGATTTCTCATTATTTAGTCTGAATTTGAGCTCTTCTTCATGTCCTTTTATCCATAACAGCAATAATACTTCATAATATCCCTATTATATTTTGCCTTCTTGGTAAATTGCATTTAATCTCCCAGCAATGTTTCTTATTAAGATTAAGCCATGCAGTAGGTATAAGAAGGATATATATATATATTTTAGTCAGCTCAGGCTGCCACAACAAAATACCATAGACTGGGTGGCTTAAACAACAGAAATTTATTTTCTCACATTCTGGAGGCTGGAAGTCTGAGACTGGGGTGCCAGCATGATCAGGTCCTGGTGAGACCTTTCTTTCAGCCACCTTCCTGATGTGTGCCCTGATGGTAAAGAGAGAAAGAAAGTAAGCTTTCTGTGTTTCTTCTTACAAGGACACTAATCCCACCACAAAAGCCCCACAATGATGGCTTCATCTAAACATAATTACCTCTCAAAGGCCCATCTCCAAATACCATCCATATTAGAGGTAGGGCTTCAACTTATGAATTTTGGGCAGACATAATTCAGTCCAAAGCTTAATGTAACGCAATGTTCTTTCAAAAAGAAAGAGTCTTCTACGCCTGGTGGAAAGGAAGACATGGGGAAAGTGGAAGTGAAAGGTGAAAAAAAAAGTCCTATTTACCTTGGAACCAAAATTCTAGGATAGGCTGTTAGAAACATCCATGGAGAAGGATGAAGGGGATGAAGAGGAAGGATGAAGGGGAAGAAGGACGAAGGAGAAGGGCTTACTCCTCGTTTTTAAGTTGTAACTTACAAAATTTCAAAACCCTTTGGAGAAGCAGCCTGACAACACAAGGTAGCTACCATAAAGTACTGATGACACAGGCAGAGAACAGATCATGAGACTGTGATCTCTTCGTTCTCTACAGTCTGGGTAATGTATGTAAGAAATCCAGAAGTTTTTATGTGACATCTTACAGAGTGTGTGGTAAACAGCCGAAAGTCAGAGAATTTGATATCATAATGTCAGAAATTTTTGCTAGGATTTCTGCTAGGATTAACTGAGGTGTGTGTCCTGGGTAGGAAATGGCTAGCATCTCAGGAATTTTCTTGAGCAGAGACAGATGACACTGACACTTCACGAAAGATACAAGGACAGAAACCAAGGCCTGAAACCAGGCAAGATGATCTATACCTCGACTGGAGATACTCAGAAGCAAACCAGATAAGAATAACGTAACAGTATGTGTGTGGTCTATGTGCCGAAAACCAGAGAGAGGAGTAGGAGAGGTGGGATGGAGACAAAAAGTCTGGATATGGACCACAATGATACAGAGAAAGACTGAAACAAATTGTTGTTAAACTGGAATAGACTGTGATATATTTAATTGCTAAGTTTGTGACTTAAAACGTGACACTATTATACTACACTTTTCTTTTACGCTCACTCTCCATTAAAATATTCTGACTTGCCATTTTAACTTAAGAAAAGTATAAGGTTATTTCTAAAAATATAACATAGGTTATCATAAGAAGCTTGGGTCAAAAACAATGTGATTGCATGCTAATATTTTTGGAACCAAGTAGTTAACGCCTCACTTTCATTTACTTCAAAAATGATAATAGATTGATCTATGCCATGCATCAATATCACAAGTATCACACACATTTGTGCAAAGTTCCCATTTATAAAACTAGTGTTCTTTGTACCATTTTATATAAAAACTACTCTATTCTTGGGAGTCCTCCAAACTATGTGAAAGGAAAAATGTGTAACAAAGGTTCAATCCAAGATAAATAGTGAGCCATTTCTGGATAAATTTGTAATTGTGAATAGAATGAACTCCACTGGCCAGGGCCCACCATTATACTACAGCCATTGGTGCTACACTTAGCTATTTCTAAGTGAGCATTGACTTTTACTGTATACCCACTGTGTACTTATCACTGTGGTAAGTAGGCACTGAGGACACAAATTGAACAGGACAGAATTCCTGCCCCATCAGAGCTGATGGCTTAATCCCCAAAAGAGAAAAATTAAACAGTTACAAAGCATTAATACTGACATCTGTGACATGTTTCACTTTTTCATGTTTCTGCTACAGGAGCAGAGACAAGGTAGGAGGGTCTTCTTGCTGTGCAATGGGGCTGCGTTAGGGAAATTGTGAGGGACAGCTTCACAGAGATGATAACTGGACTAAATCTTATAGGGAGGAATATTGTGTTATGTTTTTTAAAGAAACATTGATTTTTTAATACTTAAGAGACCTGAATGAATCTAGTAAAAAGTATTAGAATTGAGTAAGTTGGGGCCACAAAAAATTTGGAGATTAAATTTTGAGAACTTACCTCATGATTTCATGGGTTGGGTTCTATGACAAATAAGCCATTTAAGGATAACTTTTAAAATCCATGCAATAGTTATTTATTTTGAGGAAACTGCAATATACATTTGTAAATATGAACAAATACCAGTGGTCCTAATATTACCAGAATGACTACTTGTGGCTGGGAATAAAATATCTAGCAACAACATTATGTACCAATTCAAATATTTTTGTATTTCAAAATATTTAGACAGGCGAAGATGAAGTAACCTGAAAAACTCCTTGATGATTCAAAAATGGCTCAAGTGATGGTGATGAAATGAGATTTTAAATGCATATCTTGACCCAAGTTAGGTCAAATTCACTTTTCCAAGAATTTAAAATTGGAAGAGTTTCCCATGGGCTTCGGGTGCTGAACCCTGCAAAACATGTAAAATTAGAACTGGAACAGTCATGTTTGCCCACCAGCTTTGTTGGGCAAGCAGAAAGTCCAACTGCAGAAGAGTAAAGAATAGAGGGAAACAGAATTAAAGGCCACGTGAACCCAACTGGAGGAAGGGAGAGACAGGGGTAAGTAGGTTACCTTGGTTTCTGGGGTGTCTTGATTGCTCTGGTTTGGGTGCTCTTCATTTTAGTCCCTTGCAAAGCCTGGTTGAATTTCTTATCCTTGGATTTTCTGAAATATGCCAAGATTGTCCCAGGTTTTGCCTAGATAATTATGAGTGGATTTTTTTACATCCAAGCAAATGATTGGCACACTGTGCCTTTAAAAAAAAAAATTAAGAGGTTGCCTAAGATCAAGAAAAAAAAGACAATAAATTATTTAAATCATAATGTACAACATCTCTATCATTTTTACTATTGACTCCACTGAATGAAAAGCAATAGAACATAAATAAATTCAAATGCTGCCTTTCCATTCCTCTAGGGTACACAGAACTAAAATTATATGTAATCTTAGCTGAATGAGATGACTCCATAATTTTATCCATAATAGGCAGTTTAGAGAAAAAAATGTATTCATTTTATCATTTCCATGTTTATTCTTTTGTTAAGTAGATTAAACTAAAATTCTCAGGGTGATCCTAGAATTTCATTTGAGATTTCGATGCTTTCCATCTGGAAAGAAGGCTAAGAGAAGAGTAACTGATTAGCCATTTATTTCCAAATACCCAAATATATTGAGAGTCTAACTGAAGTTTTTTAATTATCCAGATGTTAGACAAATGTAAACTTTAAAAATAGGAAAAGGAACTGCTACTTGATAAGTCACAGGTTAGGGCAGCATTAGGAATAGAAAAAACTTTAAAGAGATGAGTGTGGCCTTAATGACATCAACTACATTTTCTTACTGAGTGGCTACTCTCACCATCCTATTCTATTATTCAGTAACTTTATAGAGGCTCTCCTTGCTACTGGCGCCCTCTAAATTTCTTTTCTTATTAACTCTTCAGAAATTCATTCACACAAAAGGGATTGATAGTTGCTCAATGTTAGCCTTCTCAGGAGAACTGTCATTTTAAGCCTTTAATTAAACAGAGTAATCTTTTACTGCAGCATTTTTCAAAATGTAGTCAATAGAAAGGGGAGTATTTGAGGAATAAGGAAGTTTCCCTGATGCCTCTTATCATACCAGGCAGGTAGCCGTCCACTCCAACTCTCTCCTTAACAAATCAGGTCTTGTTTGGCAAAAAAGTATAATATTAAGCAGAAGTAATTATCATACTAATTCTGCCTTATCATTGTAACTGTTATCATTGCTATTCTCATTCATGAGTGAACTTTTTAACTTGAAAGTTTATATATTCTTCCCAAAAGAGAAAAAGAAAACAAAAAAGGAGAATTAACTCAATGAAGAATTAAGCAGATGATACTGAGGAGATATGGCACTAATAGCAATTTTTACAAACATATATAAAATAATTATACAAACAGTAACAAAAATAGAAGACATAACTTATTCAACCTGATTTCTTGCATGTTGGTCTCTTGCAAAGTTCCATGAAAATTTGCAATACAAGCCCTTAAGGCAAATAATGCTGGTAGAGTTCTATGGTGGTGAATAGGTCGCCTACATATTACATCATATTTGTGTAGCAATAGGGATGGACTCTAATTCATAATTAAGTCGAGGGAGGAGCTGATACTCCCCGAACCAAGAGAGCTCAAGTGGCAGGTCATGCCATTGGTCAATACACTAAATAGCTGTAACCATAAGAAACTGGACCCCTGATCATGACAGGGAGAGGGAAGATGCTTCATAACCATACAGTGAGAAAAACCCACGGCCTAAGAGCTGAGGTCTGTCTCGCAAGTCTGATATCTGTTTCATCTCAAGTGCAATGGGCAACATTAAACCCCACATCAGCAACTCCTATTATTCTATGATTATTCTAAATAAGTAATTCCCCAGTAGGACAGGTATGTGGGAGATCTGGCCATTTGCCTTTGTTTTTATAAAAATATAAAATACAGGGGCTTCCCTGGTGGCGCAGTGGTTGAGAATCTGCCTGCTAATGCAGGGGACACGGGTTCGAGCCCTGGTCTGGGAAGATCCCACATGCCACGGAGCAACTAGGCCCGTGAGCCACAACTACTGAGCCTGCGCGTCTGGAGCCTGTGCTCCGCAACAAGAGAGGCCGCGATAGTGAAGAGGCCCGCACACCGCGATGAAGAGTGGCCCCTGCCTGCCACAGCTAGAGAAAGCCCTCGCACAGAAACGAAGACCCAACACAGCCTAAAATAAATATAAAAATAAATAAATAAAATTTAAAAATGGGCCATGGATCTAAATTTAAGAGCAAAAACTGTAAAAAAAAAAAAAAAAAAAAAAAAAAACCTTAAAAAAATATATAAAATACAATATAGAGATTTAACATGTGGATAACTATATTGATTCATCAAGTACTTACTATTCACTCATCTCCCAACGAATAATTTTGGGGGACAGCTGTGCCAGAAACTGTGTTACAAACAGGACATACCCAGAACTGGGACCCAGGACAAAGCACAGGAATGGGCTTTAGAATTCAGATGACCGGGTTAAAATCCCAGTGCTACTAGCGACCAGCAGTATGACTTGAGCAAGCTACACATACTCTCTAAGCCACATTTTTTGTTCCATAAGATGGATATGTTTGCAAGTTTGTCATGCGGATTAATAAAAATATACAGATAGCACCTAACATTAGTATAATGGCCACAGTATTCCATTTTGGTCAATCTGTTTATATTATAACACTTTGCTTTGAAAAAAAAATTCTGATAATCAGGATATGTAAATAGATTCCTAATTTCAGAAACATAAATGATCAGGCAACAAATTATAAGAATATTAGTCTCAAATTAAAAAAAAAAAACTCTTTAGTAAAACATGGGGGGTGCCTTTTGTTGAAATAGTCTATTAGAGCATGGATGCATAAAACTAAGAGAGTATTTGTAAATAGCTTCTTCCAAGAGAATGATTATTCACACTGATAATCATTCATTGTTAGGCCATTTGTCAGTGGGAAATACATCAGTTCCCAATGATTAAAGAAAAAAAAAGCAACCCAAAATTTTAAAAAGGGCTTCTTGAGAAGTCTCCTCACATACAATTTCATAGAACACATCTAAATAAGTCACTAGTGTGGGTGGGTTGCTAGGGAATGCTGTAGCTTAAAGCACTTACGTGATAGCTTTGGAAACATGGGTCCACGTGGAAATGAAATTGTAAGAATTAAAGGGTCAAATCCATCCACAAACACATGTTTTGAAGATACTGCATACTGTCATAGACTGTACCGAATCTCCCATTTGTAAACTGTCATCCCCAGGTGACTCCTGCCGGAGAGAGATGCCCACGATAGACCCAAGAGGATGCTCACCACTCGAACAGAAATAGTCTTCCCCACACCTTCCTGCGGTTGCAGCTTGAAGATCCTGAAATTTAGCAAACAAACCAAACGCTTCCAGTCCAGTGTTCCGAAGTCAGAGATTGCTCCAGGGATGTTAAGTAAGAAAGGAACTAAACTGATTTATTCTGAAGGAATTCACTAGCTAAAAGTATTCCTATTCCTACTTCTTCTTGAACAATTTACTTCCCAAAAGGATTGCAATAGAATGAAGTTAATTTGGAGTATATGCATGGACAAGCATAAAGGACAATGCATTTTTTAAGAAAAAAATGAATTGCCCTGGTCGCCTGTTTTTATGAGCCAAACTTACTCCAAAAACTGGTCCAGGATGTCGCTAGCATCCAGTGGGTACACAGATGTTTCCAACACAATTCACACTAATATTAAAAGTTCAATATATACAGGTGCTTTGGGGAAAATTAATAATTTAAATAATTGGAAGACATCATCCTCCACTAAGTACCCTCAACTCTGCATCAACAGGATGTGGGACCCGCGGATATCAAGGAATGATTTGTACTACGTCATTTTACATACAGGACTTGAGCATCTGCGGATCTTGGTATCCAAGGTGGGTCCTGGAACCAAGCCACTGTGGATACTGAGGGATGACCGCACCAAGTTTAAAAGAATCGATCAATCAGTCAATCAATCCCAAGCATCTGATGCTTTCAATATATGATCCTTTTTCATCTCCTCCCGAATTCCATTTTACAGATGAGGAAACTAATACACAGAGACTCTTATTTACCCCGGGAAGCAGTACCGGGATGCCAGTGTTCCGGTAGGGTCATACTTTCAAATCAATCATCTTAAAAAGGGTGTAGGTGGAAATTAAAGGACGATTGAGGAGATACATAAAATACATTCACACAACCTAATAACAGAGAAAAAAGATTTTTCCCATTACTGAGACAGAATAAAGAAAAATAATCTAATAAGTAGCTTCTAACCTGCTGGTGAAAAACAAAATAGGACTGAAGTAGTTGAGCTTGCATATGAAGGTACATACATTGTAAAAGGATAATTATTACTTTTAAATACGAGTTTTACCTTGAGGCATTGTCATCTATGCTACTTCCTTCCTTAAATGAAGATAGTTATTTACTTTCCCCTAAATTAAAATAAGGTTCATAGAAGGAATACATTTTTGAAATTAAGATCTATGATAAAGAATAGATTTATAGAGCTTCCATAGATTTGCCATCATTTTAGAGTACACAACTGAATCAGGTGAAGACTTAGAAAAAATACACCCCAGGGACACATTCAGTATTGGCTAAAGAAACACATTCTGCTTTAATGTTTTGTTGTTGTTGTCGATTTCATCACTTTTTTCTAAAATGCTATGATCGAGCCCTTGGAAATCCAGGCTCCTTGTTTTTTTTCATGGATTCTATGGGACTGCAGAATAATTTAAGCTTTTCATCTGAGTTAGGATCTTTACTTCTGCAGTTCATCAACCTCATCTGTCACGTATATGTCATGAAATGAGAAAAGCCTTAGAAGGCAGGAAGAAATTAAAAACAAATTAATGTGGGAAGATGATATAAATCAAGTGGTAAAGCCAAGAGTGAATTATCAAAAGATTTTTCATGAGGAGTGAATACATTTTCCTTTCTCAAGAGGAACCCATTATGTGTTTTTGTTTGCACTATTATACATCAAGTGGAATATTAAGGAAATAGATTTATTAGGATTTAGAATGTGTTTTACTCTGAAGGAAAGAGGAAAGAATAGCAGTCCTTCAAATTTAATTTGAAAACGCTTAAACCATGAAAGTCTACATAGGCCCTGGTTAGTAATGAATGCTAAGAAAAACAAATACTATTTTTAACTTAAAACACATGAACAAATCCTCTCCCCTTAGAAAAAAAAATACCAAAACAATATCAAGTTAGAATAAGCATTATTTATTCTATCCAAAATCCTTAGAATTGATTCAGTCAGCTATGACAGTTTGAGGTTTTTTATGGCAAATCATGCTCTGTTTACTGAGAGGGCAAAGAAACAAATCAAGGGTTGCTTGTGTTCTCTAAGCTTGTTTTTCTTCTGAGTTAAATTGATTGGCTTTACCAGTGGGTTTTGAAAGATAGGTCTATATAAAACAGAGATCTCAATAAGGAGTTTGAGATTGCCAAGCAATTTGAGAGAACATAAAGGTGGATAGAAATTCAAAGATAAAGAAAAATTAGCTTTTCTGTGGTAACCTACTTGTAACTTGCCTAATCATTCATCACACATGTTATTTTATTAGAGAAACATAAGCAGCCATATTGGAGTCTACCTGGAGAAGTGTGTGTGTGTGAGTGTGTGTGTGTGTGTGTGTGTGTGTGTGTGTGTGAAAGAGACAGAGGCAAAGAGACTTGTAGAGAGAAGAACTGTCTAGGCATTTAATTTGGCTTAAGAAAGATATGTGGTAAGACTGGGGGGACTGACTGTTGCAGTTGGAGAGGTGAACCATTATCGCAATAGGGAGAACATTCTGGACCAGAGATCTGCTAGTGTCTCAACAGTTAAGCAGGAAAGGGCCTTTCCTTTCTAGCGAGGAGTAAACAAGGCTAGAAAAAACCAGGTGTGGGGAAGTGGGATAAAGGGTAGCCTGATGGGATAACAGATCAAAGAATGTTCTACTGTGAAGCCCCCCTGTTCTTGACAGGGGCTCTTAAGGAGGGGTTGTATGTTGGCTCAGGCTGAAGGCGATCAAAATTCAACAACCTGGGGAAAGGAGAGAAAATTAAATTTGAGTGTTCTGATTAATCAGTAGGAATAAGCAGTTCAGCAAATCACTTATGAGGCAAAGAATCGAAATCTGGAGAGTCTGTGTCTGACTTGTCATAGGTAAATAAGATGCATCTGTGAGTTGTATTTAAATCATATGCAGTAGGGTGGTTCTCTGCAGTATGCTGTTTGCTAGAACACAAGAGTGGGGGATTTCTTTAACCTTCACTGTTTCTCTGCATCAAAGGGCCAGGACAAAATTCAACAGTCAGACTTAATGTCACTCCCAGCTCTGAGCCTTTCTTCTTGCTCTTGCCCTAAAAGAAAAAAATTTCCCTTACCCTCTTCTGCTACAAAGATCCTGGAAGAAACAGTTTTCTGTCTCAAGAGCTAGGGCAAGGGCAAGGATGGGGAAGGAAGATGATGTTGGGAAATCTTTAAAGAGGCCCTTGGACAACAACATCTGAGCTAAGGATGGCCTCCTAAAATGATTGTGGTCCCTCCAACAAGATATAAAGCACCTAGAAGGGACATGTCATTTCATCAAACCCCTTCAGCTGACTTGGGGGGAGTCACTGCTGGAGTGTATAGTTTGTTTCCAGAGCTCTGAGCATGGGAGGCGCTACATGCAGCCTCTGGGCAGATGCAGGCTGGCAGAAGAGACTGCAGTGTACAAGGAGTTAAGATATGTTTAAATCCTCCTCCAGGCACATACTGGCAACTGGGCCTGGCTGGAACAAGAACAAAAAGGTCACATATGACAGCAGACCTCATCAGGGTTAGAAAGTATAGACCAGTGATTTTATTATGCCCCAGAGGCTCAGAGTCAGGAGGTATGTGAAATTAAGCGGGTGGTGATTTTTCTTCCCTCCTCAGAAATAGATGCTGCATAAACTTGAATAAAGTTCATAAACTTTTGAACTCCTATGTCTTACTTTCTTAGTCAAGAACACTACTTACAACTTTTATGACATAAGTTTATCCTGTGAATTCATAGGCCAATAAGAGCTTGAGAAAAAAGCTCTTCAAGATAGAACACCAAGTACTGTTACTGTTATACATACTACTACCATTAAAAGCAGCAACATATACCGTAAATTATATCATTAATTCCATAAGGGTGAAAAGAAATTAGTTCTGCTCATAAGTAACAAAATGCTGATAATTCTCATTCAATTTCACCATTTAGGAGCATTTAGAACTTTTATCATTATTGTGATAAACTAGAAGTGGGAATGTAGCCTGTGTTTTCTCTAATTTTGTAGTAATAATGTCCTTTCTGACATACTTTGTCTCTGTCATCAAGGTAATATGATTTGCTTCTTAATTACATTTCTGGGTGAAGGTTAAATAACAAAGAACCACACCAGTGAATTCATCTTTTAATAGATGTTACAGCGAGCTTTGGTTAATTCTAAAGAGATGGAGAGGAAAGAGGCTCAGGAAAGCAGATTAGACTCTCCTTTTCTCTGACTTGCCCTAGCTTACAGAATGTTACTATTCTGCATTCCATATATTAAATATAATTACATTTTAGTGTCATCCCCATTTCTCATAATGTTGAAGTGTTCATTGTAGCTTACCAAGAAGCCTTAAATATGGATGTATGGGAAGTTGGAATGAACAAAATTATTCCAATCTTGCTTTCTGTATCTCATTATCAAGGCTTCATTTAACCACTCTCCTAGAGGAGGGGCAGTTGCACTTAAATTATACCACCAACTAATGGAGACCACCTAGAGAGATGCCAAAAGTCTTATGCGCAGTAATTTTTAGACGTTTTCTGTTATCCTTTATTCAGCAATATCCACAATACCTATCTTGGCATTTGGTGAATTTTTCTGAATCTGAAGCTTCATTTTCTCTCCTAATCATCACACTCCACAGTCCAGGTAAGTTCTGTCACCCTCCAGTTCTGTGGCCTCTAAAAGCAGCCACCTCTTTGTACTGCTTCCACCATAGATTCAAGCAATGAGTAACAGCAATAGAAAAAGCCCTTCTTCCTCCTCCTCACTCCCGAACAGGAAGAGTCAGCTGAAGGCAATATCGTTGAACAGGTTGACCTCAACTGACACTCCAAAAACATTTATGTAGCACTGCACTAGATGTGAATAGAAATAAAGATAAGTAAAGAAAGGGTCCAAGCCCTGCAGAAGCTGACAATGTATTAATGCACTTGGGAGAATTCTGATAAGTTTATTCACACTAAACTGTTATAAGCTGACAAGTGTTAGTTCCATCAGGTGCTATTGCAACAGGTTCCTTAGCAACCCAGTTCCTCCTTCCTTGGTTGGGCTGTAGCAGTGGGAGACGCTGGTGACTGGGTATTGTTGTGTGGGAACAGCTTCTGAGGAAATCTGTCAGAGAATTATAAAGTTGCCCAACAGAGGCTCCAGAGAACAGGCTGTCATCCTGTTTCATCCTGGACCTTTTAGAGAATGGGCTCCCTGAAATGTCCCTTAACAGATTCTCTGCCAAGCAAGAGGGCAAGTATGCAGAGCTGACCTTGGAGCCGGAAGTCTCAAGAGACTCATTTTCTCATTAAGGATTTTATTCCCTTTAAAAGCACTATAATGTAGCTTGAAAAACTACTTTCCTTTAAGAGCTTGTTTCACAGCCTGATGTACTTTGTGGGGTAATGGCCACAGAATTTAGGTTCAACTGGCAGTAATCCTAAAGGGCACCATATCAAGTGTTCAGAACATTAGGAATTTTAGGCTGGAAATAAACTGGCCTCCTGAGTGAATTTCACATTTCAGTGAGTGGATTGAGGAGATCTGTCCTGAAAAAAGGTTTTGGGGAAAAAGTCTAGACAGTCTTTTTATAGGAGATTCTGTATTTCTATCTATGGATATATATAAAAATATATGGATATAAGATATATTTCGTAACTATCCTATAATACCATCTATGTACATACGCATACATAATTTCTTGTATTCAATCTGTGGTTATTCAACAGTAAAAAAAAAAAATGAAAACCAGGGGCCAACCTACTTACACAAAAATTTATAGGATAGTTCTCTAATTTGGTCTATAATCATAAAACAGTAAACTTTTTTTTTTTTTAATGAAAACTAGGGGCCAGACCACTAATAGAAATTCAGCTGAAAGATATTATGATGACCTCTTTTATCACTTAGGCAGGTCATTGAATGCATTTAGGTTTAAAATATATGAGGGCTGCCCTGAAGGTCAAGACCTTGGCCAGTTAGCTTGGAACAAGGCTTCTTTCATCTGTGAACATATAGATCCAATAGACTGTTGTTAGCGATGCATGGTATCATGTGTTCCTCTGCCCTAATCCCGAAGTGTAATTTATAAAACTTAAGTAGGGAGGAAAACAAGAGCATGTGGTTTTCTATAATTTGTGTATTTTGTAACTTGTCATGAAATTTTTCACATACTTGCTACTATGTAATATCCAGTAGAAGACAGGAGACGCCCACTTCTCAGCGGCTCAAATAGGAGACAAAATGTTGCAGTTGGCTAGGGACACTGCCTGTCATCTCAAGTACAAAAGAGTGAGATGGAGCATCTCAGGAGCAGAGACCAGATACGTCGGAGGAACCTGAGGAAGTATGAACCGCTCTGTCTTGAAGAGGGTTGGGATGGGAGTGGCAGCCATTTCCAGTTCTGCTTGGAGCCTCCACCATCACGGGGTTAGAATCTAATGTACAACACGGTGACTACAGTTGGTGACACTGTATTGTATAATTAAAATTTGCCAAGAGAGTAGAACTTAAATGTTCTCGTAAAAAAACTAAATATGTGAGGTGATGGATGTGTTAATTAAGTTGATACGAGGAATCGTTTCATACTGCTATATACATATATCAAATCATCACATTGTACACCTCATACATCTTACAACTTTGTCAATTATACATCAATAAAAAATTTAAAAAATAAACCAATGTGGTCCATATCTGAATATTAAGGTTATCTGGAGGAGAAATTTTTAAAAATTTTGTGAGAAAAAAATCTTCTGACTGGCACCTGTCTCTTCAAGTTCTGAAGGTTTCATTCAGTCTTTAAAAAAAAAAACAAAGTATTAATTAATCAGATCCTGAGAAGAAGGGCTCTGACCTCAATCAAGCAGCTCCATATGACATATGACAATAACATATGACAAAATTAATAGCACGTGGTAGGCACTCAGTAAATGTATTTACTGAATAACAATACTAGTAATGATAGACAATGTCTGAAGAATTTACTATGTACTAAACACCTGGCTAAACACTGTACTCAGGCAATTCCAGCTGAAACAAACGTTTTTCATGACTCATTGGACAGCAACACCTGACCTGGCTTAGTCATTTGATAGAAAAACGTTACCTGAACTGCTATGTGGCTATTTCTCAGCTTTTTTTAAATTCAACTTAGTGTGAATATCCATATACTTTCCTGCAGAATTGTTAATATGTTTGACTCTACTGCTCAAATTCTGTCATGGGTATTGTATAATATATTACAATATACTCCATTTAACCTTTCTTTAAAAAATAAAAATGTCTTAATTCTAGGGTACATCCAGTCTCAAGGGCTTTAGACAAGGGTTGTAGACACTAAGTCCTTCCAATAACCTTTGATTTGGTATTACTATTATATTTATTTTATGGTTGAGAAACTGAAGCACAGAGAGATTAAGTAGCTTTTCTAAGGTCACACAGCTGGTGATGACTGGAGTTGGGACCTGAATTTAGGCAGTTTGTCACCGAGACCTATAATCTCTACCCACTGTTTCATACTACTTCTTATATGGATAATGACACATAATAGAGAAACAATCAAGTTTAGTGATAGGATAATGGAATGCCTACATGTAACCTATAAGAAAATATTTTATAAACAAGCAAAAATGCTTTCTGTTTCATTTTGGACAACTAGTCCAATGAATTGACTAAGAGCTACAGGAACTAGAAAGCAATATTGCATAGAAGAGAATAGGACAAGGCCACTTCGTCAGTGGCAGGTCCTGGGAAACTCAGGACATCAAAGAAGAAGCAATTATCAGGGGGAGATCTTAGGAATCTTTGTGTTAGACGCCTGGAAGAACCCCAAGGCAGCCATGAAAAAGCGGGGACCAAACAAATCAGGAGAACCACAGACCCACAGAGGTCCAAGAGGTGACTGAGAATCTCTGCTTCCTCTTTTCCTTCACCTGGACACTCCATTGGGATTACAAGGGTTGCACCCAGTTTGCTACTAGAAGCCCTTCCTCTTATTTCCCTCTGACAGGTGAACCATCTGTGAAGGCTAGTGCAGAGGTACTGGGGAAAAGAGAGAGAGAAACAGCTTGCATGAGGGTGAGTATTCATCTCGATAACATCTCATTGAAAAACTATCTTCAGGTTTATAATATTTAGACATATACTTAAAATAATAAGAAAGAGGTAAAGAGATGTAAAGTGATGTTTTCAACAACAAAGGAGAGGGAAAGAGGCCCTTTGCAAAATAACTGGCTAATATGAAAGGGGCCAGAGGACTGTAAACAGATGCTGAGGGCAAGCAAGGAGGAAGCTGAATAAACACACACTAATGGCCATAAGAGAAATGAGTTTTCCAGAAAGTTCTGTTATATCATGATGTGTTCTGGAGTTAGAAGGGGCTAAGGTGAAATAACTCTACAAGTAAGGAGAGGATAATTAAGTTGGCTGGTCTCTGAGCTAAATGCTGGCCAAGTAGAATGGATTGCTTAATCCACCATCTGGAGTGGTGTCCAATTTATCCTCGGACTCTCAGGCCTTGACTATGAAATTAGGAAGTCAAGTTCTTAAAACTAAACAAAGATGGTTATTGAAGTGTGTGATGATTCATTTTCTAGCATGTCTCTGTTAAGCAATGGTATTAGAAGATAACACTTAGAGTATCCTGAGGACAGTGACATATTGTCGTAGCCACATTGATCCACAGAAATGTAAAGCCATTTTTCCCAGAGGTCAAATGGTGATGTTAAAACAAGCTTGCTTAATCTTGAGGTAATGTTGGAGTTAGTTTACATGTGGACTTCGGGTGATTTGTATCAGAGACTAAAAAACTATTAAAAAGATTTAAACTCTCCTCCCCTTTTACCCATATAAAATGACCCTTCTCCAAAGAACTCTGATGGGGTTCTTACAGCAAGTTCTTACAAGGCTGACCAATCAGCTAAATGGACTTTTTAAATCACTATAAAAATGAAGCATACTTTCAGAGATCAGAATGCCAATTATTTTATCTAAAATTTCTTTCAGAGAAATTACATTATAAACTAGTGAACCCAGCGTAGAACTGCTTATAGCACAGCAATGCATTCACACGACTATCATTAGTGGCCAGGAAATGCTACTGAAAAGTCAAAAGATATACATTGTGTGATATCCATCCACATGTGTCAAAAGTTTTTTTCTTTCTTTTTTTTTTTTTTAAGTCTTTTGGCCACACCATGCAGCATGTGGAATCTTAGTTCCCTGACTAGGGAATCGAACCTGTGCCCTCTGCAATGGGAACACGGAGTCTTAACCATTGGACTGCCAGGGAAGTCCTGTGTCAGAAGTTTTGATAAGACAGACATGATAAGGCTTCAGTGTTTTCTGATAAACTTTGAGGATTCACTTTATATTCAAGACCCCTTGAGTTATGTTGCAAGAAGAAACTGGGTGTCTTTGTTCCCTGGGACAGAAGGTAAAGAGTAGAATGAAAAGTTATGAAATGAGACTTCTTTTAAAAATAAGTACTTCAGCCTGGTCATCTAATTCAACTCTTTGATATCTTTGAACTGTAGTAATAGTCTCTTGTTTTTGTCTGCTCAGCATGTATTTTCCTTTTTTTTTTTTTTTTTTTTTTTGGCAATTACGAACTCTATTTTTCTTTGCAAAGTAATTCAGGTAAATCTGGCCCCATTCCATCCTGCTCTGAGGGGTGGGAAGTAGCTATACCCAGTCAAACACATTTACAATGAGTAGCTCAAGGACAGTTATATGACCCTAGTTGAGCCAGGGAGTTAAGCCCTAGACTCTTTTAGAAATCCATGGAAAGAGAAGCTAAGTTAATAAGCCAAGAGCTGCCAACAGCCTCTGTATGGTGAAAGCCTGCCTGAGAATGAAGCCAACATAGAGAATAAAAGATGGGAAGAAGGGTGGGGGACAGGGGCGAGACCAAGGAAGCACTTGTTGATACTCTTTGGTTATAACTCTTCCTAAAGCTGGCTCTCTTATTTCTGGATTTTTCTGTTATATAAACTAATAATACCTTTTGTATTTATTATTATTTTAAGCAAGTTTATAATTGGGAGCCTGTCACTTGAAGTTTAAAGATTCAAATTTGCAAAAACTGATACTTGCAAGTGGGGTAAAGTATACTTTTGAACCGACTGAGTCAAAGTGGGATATGAGAAAGCTCGAATTTGTCTACCCCAGGAGATCACTGATGTTACCTATTATGCACTAACGAAGTAAATAGTCAAATTATCTCTTGCTATATTTTAGGAGTCTGGTGATGTGCCCACTGTAGTTGGAATTTTAGGTTACTAGGTATAAAAATGTAAAGACAGCTAAATCTTTTATCCTATGTCCTTAAAGAAAGACCAAGCATGTGTCCAAATGTGGCACACCAGAAAGCAGGAATGAGGAAAAATATACTGTTCTTGTTTGTTTGCTTGTTGCTATGAAGCTACAGTAATCAAGATAGGGCAATGTTGGTAGAATGATAGACAAATAGATTAATGGAAGAGAAAAGAAAATCCAGAAATAGACTGCTTTTTCACAAGGCACAGTCAAGCAATTCAATAGGAAATGAAAGTCTTATCAACAAATGATCTGAAAAAATGGAATAAAAGTATGAAAAAATATTAACTTTATTCATTATCTCACAATAAAAATTAATTCAAGATGTTCATAGACCTAAAACATTAAACCAAAACTATAACATTTCTAGAGATAAACGTGGACAAATATTTCCTGGAACCTTGGGTAAATAAAAATTTCTAAGAAAAGGCAAAACAAGCATTAACAAGAGAGAAAAAACACAATACATTGGACTTTAAGTTAAAAATGTCTGTTCATCAAGAAAATGAAAAGGCTGGAACAATATTGGTAATATGTATACCTAACAAATGACTTGAATCCAGAATATCTAAACTCCTACAACTCAATAACAGAAAAACAAAATATTAAATGGGTAAAATATTGAAAGATACTTCACAAAAGAATAAGCACATGGAAAGATCCTCGATATCATTAGTCACCAGAGAAATGCAAATTAAAACCACAATGAGATACCACGTCACATCAATTAGAAAAAAATTGAAGGAATTGATCAGACCAAACATTGGCAAGGATGTAGAGCAGCTAGAACACTCACACATTGCTGGTGACAGGGTAAAACAGTAGCACCACCTTGGAAATATGTTTGGCATTTCCTATAAAGCTAAACATTAACTTACCTCTGTCAAAGAAATTCCTTCTGTAGATATTTACCAAGAGAAATAAAAAAAATTTATTTTATACACAAAAACTCATAAAGTTTATAGCAGTTTTAGTCAACTGTATTCCCAAAGTGGAAACAGGTTAAGTGTTCCTTAGCAGGAATACATAAAAACAATGTGTGGTATAGTCATATATTAGAATACTATTCAACAATAATATTAATATTAAAAAATAAACTATGGATACACTCAACACAATGAATGAATCTCTTAAAAATACTATGTTGAGCAAAGAAAAACCAGACACAAAAGATTACATACAATACAGTTCCATTTCTGTAAAGTTCAGGAGTAGATAGTTGCTCTGAAGCACACCCATCATGGCACTTAGCTTAACCCTAACCCTATCCCTAATAATATCACTTGCATTTCAGGCTCAACTATATCCAAGGGCTTTCTTTTTTCTTCCCAAATTAAAATATCTTCCTGCACCAATTCACTTACTATCCCAGCTGTCTTACCTTAGATAGGATAAAGGAGAAAAGGAAACAGAAAACTGTGGTTGATATACTCTTTCTGACTTGGATTCTATAAGATGGGTAGCAATAAAGAGCCATCATTCTGCAGTGAGGAGACAGAGCTTTTGGGGGGTAGTAGTAAACACTTAATGCTTTTATTATTTCTGACTTAGATAAATTGGCAAGAGAAGAAGACTATAAAAATACTAACTTATGATGGTAAAGTTAGAACAGTGGCTGCTTATGTCAGGTAGGGATTAATTTGAAGAGAACTGAAGGTATTCCTGACCTTGACCGGGGTGTTGAATACATGGGAGTATACATTTTCAAAATTCATTGAACTATGTATCTAAGATCTTTGCATTTCCTTATATTTAAGTTTTTCTTCAGTGGAAAATAAAAATTTATGTGCTTAACAATATTTTTTTTAAGTGTCAAAAAACCAAAAAGACCTTAAGGCCATGGGTTGCCATTTGTGACTAGTAATCTACGATGCCTACAAATCAAGTAATCAAATTTTATAGGATTGGAAAAGCTGAATTTTTCTCTGTGAAAAATATAGTTAGTCCTGGCAGGAGTCAGGAGTAAGATTGAAACCAAAGAAGCCAGAGCTCGAGTCCTCATGCCATTTCTCTGTTTCCTTCCTGCTCGAGAAGATGGGGGATTACCACATTCACATTTCTGATGGAAAAGGCTTTCAACTTAAAATTATACTCAGTAAACTGGTTAATCAAGTGAGCAGGTAGAAAAGAACCATTTTCAGACATGGAAGAAGTCAAACAATCTAATTCTGAAGCGTCCTTTCATAGGAAGCTCTTTCAGGATGTGCTTCAAGCAAGGAAGGAAATAGATGAAGAGATAAGAAGGCAGAGCTCTTAGGAACAGGGGATCTCACACAAAACCAAGGAAGGAATACAAAGGACATCTCAGAATGGCTATTCTGTACCAGGTACAGATGGTGTCCAGTCTGTAGGGGTCAGGTCACATCACCAAAGAGCACATTATTCAATCTAGGCAACTGTTCAGGTTGGAGATTACCGCAGACCCACCAGAAAACCTCTAACATGATCTCCAAGAGAGCCAGCCTGCCAATACCTACCACAGAGGAGATACCAGTGACTGAAATACAAAAGCACCAATGACATAGGACCTTTGCCACTTTTGCCCTAAGCTCTTCACCCCTTTCATCCCCCTAACCTAGAAGCCAGGAAGTATGGAGGACGGGAGAGAGTTGGGGGGACAGTGAAAGGACAGATCCTATAATACTCCAGTGCAGGTCTCTGAGCCTAGTTCAGGACAGCCTGACCTTGGAGGAGGGGGAAAACTGTGAACTAGAGATGATACTGAAGGTTTAAGTTGGAGTGGTCTAGACATATACCTAAAAAGAAGTCACAGTTTGCTTTTTCTTAGGGGAAGGGGAAGGAGATCTGACAGAACAGGTTTAAACTCAGTAATGGGAAAATAATTACCTTTTCCCCTTGTTTTTACTCCACTGAGTTAACTGTTCAATAATCTACTTACAGTATCTACTACCGGCCTGTCATAATGATTGAAGATTGGGCTTTCCATTTTTCTGTTACCACCACCCATATTCTATTCCCAGTAACTGAATGGAGTTATTTTACAGTATTTGATTCAGCATATTTACTGTTTGTCTCACTGTGATTATGAAAATATTTTCTATTGTGGATCCACAAGGACAACTATGATCACATTTCTTAATGTTACAAAACTTTCCATTTTCCCCAGTTACATCTTGGCTTAGTTTTTCAAGACTCAACTGAGAATTTTTAGCATAATAAAGATCTTTAATAATAATATTGGGAAATGTGTGTATATTTGCTAAACTACTAGGTATACAGTAAGTTACATGTGTTTATTTGTATTGCTTGTTTGTTTGTTTTTGAAATAAAGGTGTTGTATATTCTGAGATACTGTTCAATCCTAGCATTTTGATTGTTCTTTGCGTAAGCTTAACTTCTGGACATTTGTGTTGTTTTATGGAGAGAAATAGAGTGAGTCTTCTTACATAGACTACATACGTGCTTAACCAGTTCTGCATTTACTTATTTTCTGTAGACACAAAAACAGATAGATGAGAGAGAAAGAGAGAGAGAGAGAGATAGAAATAGACATACATATTTATATATAGGAATAAACATATAAATATTCCTTATATATGTAATATTACTTGTAAAATTGAGATAATGTTACTTTATAGGATTGTTGAGGATTTACTGAAATAATTTATATAAAGAATAGTGCCTGTCAAATAACATGCTCAATAAACATCGTTTATTATTTTCAGAATAATATATAAAAATTATTCTTTAATCCCTTAGCATAGTCAAAAATATGGATGCATTCCAATTATTTAAAGAGTGGAGAGCACAATACTGAGGTTTAAGAGACCTAATTTTTAGTCCTGGCTTCTGTAACCTTCTCTGTTTGTGACTTTTACCAAAATGTTCTACTTCTATGGCCCGAATTTCTTCCCCTATAAAACTAAAAGGTCTGTTATATACTTTAGAGTCTACTTCAGCCTTATACTTACACAAAAAGTAAGTTAAGAAATGCATTTTCCAACTAGAGAAAGCCCACGCACAGCAATGAAGACCCAATGCAGCCAATAAATAAATAAATAAATTTATTAAAAAAAATTAAAAAAGAAATGCATTTTCTATAGCCAGTCGTTCGATAGACTTGGGCAAGACAAGTTAAGCAGTAATTTGAAATTGTTACGTTAACAAGTACTTGCTGAACACTTCCTATGAGCATGACTCTTTATGATGTACTGGCTCAGGGCTGGGACCCAAAGGGATTTCTGCAAATTTGGGGACCATATCATGAATAAAATTCTGTATTTATTGATAACAGATTTTTACACTTACAACCATAGCACTTTATCTGTATAGCTATAACATTTTCTTTGTATAGGTCTATCACCTACGACTTAAACAGTTAAAGGACTCAATGCTAAATTCTAGAATGTGCTTTTCTCCCTTGTGACGTTTAGATCCAAGTCTGTCAATGGCCATCTCTGCAGAAGCTGAAAAACTGCTCTGCAACACTGCCAGCTCCTGCTTCAAGGTTGATTTCTAACAGATGTCTTACCCTTGTCCAGCCCCCCTCTATTTCAGCTGCCATCCTTTGCACTAACAAAAGGAGTCTTTTGGCCGTT
Source organism: Balaenoptera physalus (assembly GCF_965194825.1). NCBI lineage: Eukaryota > Metazoa > Chordata > Mammalia > Artiodactyla > Balaenopteridae > Balaenoptera > Balaenoptera physalus. The sequence continues at coordinate 111,746,309 of NC_138891.1, read as the reverse complement.
TTATATACCTGCAGGAAGCTACGAAGCCCAGTGCATGAGAGCACATCTGGATTAAGACTGCCTTTTTCCCCTGACATACAAACACAAAGTACCTCACTGCAGCTTGCACGCTCTGTTTCCAAGCTGCTTGCAAGGGGCCTGGCAATTTGATAGATTTAATACAATGACATTCTGATCACAGAACCACTGGACTGACGTTAAGGCATTAGGATGGATGTAAGTTGTCACCCTTAAACACTTCACAACCGACTGTGCAAAAATTTTTACCTGGGATAAAGAAAGTGTTCAAGAGTGTTCAAGAGTTGAAGAGTGTGAAACACTCAGGAGTAAACCACATTTGCTCCCTTTGGAATAATATTATACCTGCAGTCAGGATTCTGATTAGGACTGACATCAAATTCCCATTTTTAGGAAAGTCTCATTACCATCACCAACTGTGGCCAAAAAGGTAAAATAACATATGTTTATTTCGTAAGGTAAATAATTTCATCTGGTGAATGCTGTATTCTCACACAGCTTCACAATAAGTACAAAGCTAAATAAAAATGGAAATTATTTTGCAAGCTTTCCTACAACTTAAAAAAAATGAAAGAAAGATACCTTGGGACTTATTTTCGAGATACATACAGATTCTTGAAATTCTTTATTCTTTTATCAGCTCTGTTGCCCAAGGGGAAATCTGTACAACAGGCATCGTATGTCTTTAATAATGAAGCAAAGTACTGTAGGCTCAAATCTTTCTAGCAGCTAAGAAACCCAATTGTGTGTAGGAAATGCCAGAAGAGTTTGTTTTGCTAGAGCCATAAATTCAGCAACATTCAAGGGTTAGGCTCATTTCAATCGAAGGCAGAAAGGCTAAACTGATGAAAACATTTTAAAGGATAATCCATATGGACTGAGTCTGAGGGAAATTTCCCATGAAGCAAATACCTTCCTTATAAACCAGAGAGCTCTAGAATCTGCCCCCTCCTTTTTGTGTTTAGAGGCTCAAACTTTATGAGACTTCTCAAAACAAAGTTTCTTCCTTCTTGAAAAAGGAAAATTGAGAAATTTATTTTAAGTACTTCTGGTATAATTTCTCCAAGTGAAATGTTTTCTCTATGATCCTATTTAAAAATATGCATTTGCAGTTTAAAACTGCAAAACTGGAGTTAGCAAATTAAGATAGTAAAGATTTGCTTCTAATGACACTGTTACACCAAACAGTACATTATATGCCTTAGCTGATGGATGAACAATGGCTAAAAGCTGCTATTAAGCAAAGTAAATACATTAAAGATAACTATAAAAATAATTGTATTTAAAGCATCAAGTAAACATTTTAGGCATCATTTCCATATGGTCTTCCTGGTGCTTCAAATTGATGTCATAATAAATACTATCCATTGAGACTCAAGATAAAGTCAATTCAAAGTACTGCAGATTTTAAAAATATTTAGTCAACAGTTCATTTTTCTTTCAAAAACCCATTCAGCTGAATAAATGTGTAATTTTAGGGACAGGAAAGGAACATGTTTACTTAGATGTTTTGATATAGGAAACCCCAGCACTACAAAAACATTGTACTGATAACAGACCAGCTCCGTCCTTAGCTAGGAACAACTAAGGAACACCACTGAAGCTGGTGTGCACTCGGTAAATTGAAGAATCATGTCATCTTGACTAATGAGCTTTTTAGCTGAAGGCTCATCACAGATCTAAAATTTATATGTCACTTGGCAACAAGCCTACTTCAGGGCAAAATTCAAATTAACTCAATGTAAATATTGTTCAAAACAATCCCATTAATTTTAAGAGATTTAACAGAAGAATTCCTTCCACACACAAGTGAGCTCTTTATTTTGTAATTAGAAAATGGTGTGAAAGTGTTTCCTGACTCAATCTGTCTTGAAGTATTTGTACAGTCCAAACAAAAGCACTCAATGTTCTGTTCCAGAACTTGGTATGTTAGACAAGTTTCTTACTAAAAAGTCTTGACTTCTTTAAACACGGTTCTAAAAAGTGTGCCTATTTGACTTTCTAATCTAAAGCAGGTTAGAAGCAGAAAATCAGAAGGGGGCATGACTATATTGTCAGGCCATCAAAGAACAGCAAGAAATGACAGCTGAAAGGCTGGTGGAGAGGGACAAGTCAGAGAAACCATAAAATACACAAAGTAATTATAAAAAGTAAATACAACAAACTGACCCAAGACTTTAAAAGGCATAGCATCTTGAGGCAAACGTCTCCTCAAATAATTACTTTACTATACACTACAAAATTGATATGCCCAGTGATGACACAGAGTCATTAAGAAAACATTGTTATGTGCTCTCCTCCAATAAGACAGGAAGTATTTAACACATCATACAAATATTCCCACAAAAATACCTAGCTTATTTTAAAAATAAAGCATGAGTATTCTGGGTAGACCCTTTTGTGGAATATCTCATCCCAATGATGTCAGACCTCTGAAGCCTAACTGTGTTAACGTCAGACTATATGATACACAATATGACTGCCAGATGCTGACTGATAGTTCAGGTAATAAAATGTAAACAAACAATTTATTTGTAACCTTAAAAGTAACCTATTGCGGGCTTCCCTGGTGGCGCAGTGGTTGAGAATCTGCCTGCCAATGCAGGGGACACGGGTTCGAGCCCTGGTCTGGGAAGATCCCACATGCCGCGGAGCAACTAGGCCCGTGAGCCACAATTACTGAGCCTGCGCGTCTGGAGCCTGTGCTCCGCAACAAGAGAGGCCATGATAGTGAGAGGCCCGCGCACCGCGATGAAGAGTGGCCCCCACTTGCCGCAACTAGAGAAAGCCCTCGCACAGAAACGAAGACCCAACACAGCCATAAATAAATAAATAAATTAATTAATTAATTTAAAAATAAAATATATATATATATAAAAAAAGTAACCTATTGCTACATAGTCTTCATCATAATAACATTTAATGTTATTAAACAAAATAGTTCTCTGAGTGGATATTTTAAAACTTGTTCTCCACTCCCCTTTGGTTGAGCATTTATATTGGTTGTAATGATATTGTAATTAAAGCTTCATGTCTCAGGATGTTTTGCAGTATAAATAACAGAAGAAAAGGCTACATATAACTTAAATTTGTTTAGATAGCCAGATACCCAGTGGCAGGATAAACTTCAGTCCTCTTTAATACAATGGTGCTGGTTTCATTTCTCTGCAGTTCCTCAGCTGCGCCCTTCACGGGTTTAGCCACAGGACCAGCTTCCTTTATGGTCGCAAAATGCCGCTAGCAGTACCAGGCTTCACATGTCCACAAATCAAGATGTGTGGCAGAGCAGAGAACAAATTTTTTCCCCCCTGATTTCTCTCTCACAAAAACTCAGAAGACTTCTTTCTTGTCATCCCCAGAAAAACTCTCCAAGTTCACCCTCATGAAATATGTTAATCCTGGTACCTGAGCCCTGTGGCCGGCAGAAGGCCATTCACTGACTGACTTAGGTCTGGGTCACTGAACTAATCACTGTGGGATTTCCCTGAGACAATCAAGCCCAGGCCTGGAGGTTGCACTGGATCTCACCTTGACTGTGGAAGAGTCGCCAACTATCTGAAGACTGGGTAATTATGAGGATAAGGGAAAAATCTCTTTCATTTAGATTCCTTCTTTAGTATAGTTTGTCATACATAATACAAATATTTTGATTTCATAATTTAAACTTTTTTGGCCACAATGACTGGAAGGCATTTGAATTTGTTTAAGCAAATGAGGAAATATTTCGGAGTATGTAAGATATACTTATTGTCTTATTTTTCCAGGACAGTACCCTTTCCCAGTATTGAGGAAAGAGTTTTGAAGGGAGCAGGCTTTTTTGTTGTTTACATGCTTGTACTTTCTTGGCAATAGTGACTGGTTGGAGGATGAGCGTCTGATACAAGCATAGCCTATCATAGTTCTCTGTACCCCTGCTCAGTTGTGATTCATCCACGGCACAGACCCATGGTCCACACCAGATTAGGCTACTTTCCAAAGAGCTTTATAAGTAGGAATCGTGGGAGCTGGGGAGGGTGGTTGAACGCTAATTTAATTTCACCTTGAAAAACTGTACCCAGAGCTGCTGGTGACCACCGTTCCAGCCTTGTGGAGAAAGCAGGTTTCAGAGACGCCAGGACACAAAGAAGAACAGAAAGAAAAGGTGGAACAAAAAAGTCCCAAAGGCATTGACAAAGGTTCTCTCCTCTACCAAACTCTACTCAGGCTGTCCTTAACTTTCTCAATTAGGTCTCCACTCTTAGACTTCCATGTTTGTCTCTGTATTGCCCAGTTTTACGAGAATCCTGCTAAGTTGGTTTAGCTAGAATTCTTCATCCTCCATATCTGATCACCTTTGGTATCTCATTGGGTTCCTCATCCTTCATCATCCCTCAGTTGATGTTGGGTCACTCTGCCCTGCCTTCAGCAAGACTTCTGTTAGGACGGTTTAGGCAGAATATCCCCTTATCACTGTTGTTTCCATACAACTTTCTGTACAATGACCCACATCCTGCTCTTGGTTGTAAATTCCCACTTACCCATGCTGTATTTGGAGTTGAGCCCAATCTTTCTCTCCCACTGCAAGACCCTAGTGCCATGGTTCCTATTTCTATCCTTTGAAAAAAGTCTTCTTTACCATCATTAACAAGTGTCATTGAATATTTTTTTTTAACTACATGCATGCACCTGGTTCTAGCTGTGTCCAGTAACATGCAGGCCCTTCCAATGTATTGGGGTAGGAAGTTTCCAGAAAGTTTGTCCCCAATTACTTTTATAGGTATCTGATGCTTATTGCCAATTTGCTTTCCCAAAATGTTGTCCTAGTTTATAACATATTCATCATAAATCTGTATGTATTTGCTACTTAATAGATTGTACAATGAATACTTATGAATTGCATATACTGTAGTATCACAGAAAAGTAGCAGAAGTAGGAGGAAATCTGCTATAGTGGAAGGACTATAGTCTTCAGGGTCAAGCAAACCTGAATTCAAAACTCTGCACCTCCTGTTCACTAACCATATAATTTTTGGATAGTTTCCTGAGTTTTAGTCACTTCAGTTACAAAAATGAGCATATAATGCCTAGCCAGTGTCCTATTAAAAACCCAGCATTTAATAAGTATCTTTTTCTTTTTTCCCTGGAAGAAAAAGATATCTCCTATTCTTAATTTAACTACAAATTGCTTGAACTAGGGAAACTCACATTATCCACATCTCTGTACATCATTATCTTAATTTTTAACTAAGAAATTTAAAAATCTCTTTAAAATCTAATTTTTATAATCAATTTAATATCTTCAGATTTATAAATATTGTTATATCTAAATCAAATTAAAATGAATAATTTATAACTATGCAAAAAGGAGAGTTTTTTTTTCTGGGAGAATTATTACTTAGAGAATAAGTATATAGTACCTGTCTCCATGGAATTTCTAACTTCTTGACACTGTTCAACTGCTTTTTGAACCATTCATGATGCTGACTTTATTTGGCTGGTGTCATTAAGCCAAACGAAAGGTGACAAAACTGCATGAAACTTTGGTATTTCTGATAAATCCATCTCTGGATTTCTTTACAATCCATCTCTGGATTTCTCTGGACAATCTTTACATTGTCTGCTTCCTTTGGTAACACTTTGCTTCAATAAATGTATGTCTTGGGGAATTTAAGGGTACATTTAGAAAAATGGAAAATCTACCTGTGTGAAATCACTGGCTTTGTGAGGTTCCTAATTATATGCTCAAAACATATACAACCATGTATAGTTCATGTGTTAATGAACTTTTTTTGTTGTTGTTGTTAATGAACTTTTATAGTAAAATCATGAATCTGCATGCCTTATCAGCACTTCTATATTGATAGCCATTTCTTTGTAGACTTTTCCAACTTAATTTGCAAGCTATATTGGAAATATTCATTAGTATAAATTCTTGAAGTTTGAATTATTTTTAAGGATTTAATGAATCATGTCAGCAAGTTCACTTTAATTCAGAGAGAATATTTTATTGCTTAGCCTTAAATTTTAAATTTACATGTATGCTCACTTCAGGAAACACCTTAATTATTTAAAGCTTTCCTTAACATATGCAGATATAAAACAATAGTTTTTTGAAGCCGGAAATGTTTTTACATCAGAAGAGATCAGAAAAAAATGGATAAGAGTAGAAACACTGCTGGTTTTCATTTCCTTACATGCATTTGTCAGCTAAAGGTTACTTTTCAGGTCAGGAAAACTTGTATGCTAATCCCTTCTGATGAGAGAATCAAGGAAACATGTTGGGATTTTGTCTTTCTTAAGTAAAAGAATATTGTAATTCTCAGAATGGTACAGACAAGTATAAATATGATGCTACATTCGAAGTGCCTTTCTTATCTTTATATTTTCATTTGGTATAATGTGTAATCCACAAATAAATATGCACATAGGACCTAACACTTATCTTTATTTTTTTCATTTATCTAAAATTTTGCTAAACAGCGGAGCAAAGTTTGCAAGTCCTAAATCCCTTTGTAATGCTTGCACTGCAACACGTAATCTGGAAAACCTTGGGACATTTTTATTTTAGGGGAAAAAGGAAAATATATTGCATAAAACTAGAGATTCATGGCGCAGAAACTTAAGTAAAAGATGTTTGAGGAAATGAGGATTGGTTTACAGTAAGATAAGCAAATTGATTCCTCTTTTATTTAATCTGTGTTGTTCCCTGGAAAGAAACACGCACTCATATATACACATCAACATGCACACACGCAGGGCTCACTGTAATCAGAGAAACAGCCATTGGTAGTTTGCTGCTTTTTGTTTTCTTCAGATAGTGGGTAAAGATACTAAAAGTCGAAAACATTCAGCTTTATTTTCTTCTCTAGATGTATTCTTGGATATAAGGATTCCACTGAGGTTAAAGATCATGTCTATTCTTTTTTTTTCCCCTCATAAATCTTTTAATAACAGTAAATGAAGGAAACATTTAACAGCAAGTCCCAGGGTGAGGGCTCCTTTTCATTCAGCGATCTTCAACAACAGAAACACCTCAGACTAAAATTCAGAATGCTAAGTACACAAATTAATGACCAGTTATTTCAAAGGTGACCACAGAAACCATTTTGGTCAAAAGGTTTTACAAAACAGAGAAAACATTACAAAATGTCCCAAGAGGTGAGCAAATTGGTGGGGGGCACAGAGCACCCAAGAGCCAGCTTGGCAAAAATAACTCTTCCTTGCAGCTGTTTAGGGGGATCACAAAACCGGTTCCAAAGGGAGCCACTGTGGGAGCAGGTGACGGAAGGGGTCTGCCCAGCGCATAGCAATCCCACCCTGGGAATGAGGAAGGATTAGGGTGCAGGAGGGGGCGACGACAGAGGCACTGCCAATTTCCTAGCAGAAAACATCACAAGTCAGACTATCTGATTCTCTCTACCACACTAACACCAATAGAAACGAAGGATTCTTTCAAATATAATACAAAAACGACACCGAAAGAAAGCAGGTTTCCAAAACAACAGCTTGGCTTGAAATGACTCTTTTCGTTTTGTTTCTTCCTGCCACAAGTAGCAAACCAGTGTACAAAAATGTCACAAGAGCAGCGACAAGCGCACAAGTGGCTCACTCTATATACAGAAGAGGAAGGCTCGCACGTTCTCACGGACCCTACCCACCCCACAGAGGGCAGGGCAGGGTGTGCAATGAGGACGCCTCTTCCCAGTATTCCGGGGCCTTGCCTGCGGGACACCTTCCCTTATGCCTGCTCCCGATTTACCAAAACCAGCACCGGCGTCTTGTGCAGTGGCCACGCCCACCCTTCTTTTCCCCTTGCCCACCTGCCCACCTCCCCTTCTGATGACTCAGGATTGACGTCTACAAATCCTAGGAAGTCTCTTTGATTGGGAAAGGGGGAAAGGGTCTTCCGCCAGCCCCGCTGACAACCTGCCCTCTGTGCGCAGCTGAATCCACTTCACAAAACACGCAAGTATCAACGAGCACAAACGGCAAAATTCTGATGAAGGCTACAGCCAAAGGGATCATCGGAGAGCTGGACTTGAGGTAGCTGATGGGAAAGGGCCTCAACCGCCCCACACGTCCTGACCACCCTGCACGCAGCTTCTGTGAATGCTGAGAAGTCCCAGGACAAAGAGGGAAGTCTGACTTGGGGAGACTGAGTCTGTGGCTTCCTCGCAAGCTGACAGAGAAACACGTCACTGGGCCTCCAGGAAGAAGATGGGCCAGATCATCATAGAGAACCAAATACCGGGGGGATGGGGAGGAGATGGGGGGGCTACAAGCAGGCGTGACCATCTCTGTTATTTTGAGTTGATGACACAAGTTGGCCAGCTGAACAGAATCTTCTTAGTGGCCCAGATCCTCAGCCGAGGCTATCTGGGCGCTGGAGGGAACACTCTTCTCCCTTGCCGGGGCCGTTTTGCAAGAGACTATCCAGTTCTACAAACACTCTCTCAGACACACACGGAGCTCCCCCATGCTGGCAAATGGCACGTGGCAATTTGGCCAGGCTGGTTGAGGAAGCTCCTTGGCACTGGCAGGAAAGTCCTGGGGAGGCGCTGGGAAGCCCAGGCCCACAGGTGCGGGGGCCACCCTCCCAGGCAGGCCGCCGTGGGTCTGGCCAGGTTACCTCTCCACATGGGCCCGGCCCAAGGTAAGAACCAGGTGCAGACCGATTCACACGCCTGCTGCTCCCCAACACCTCAAACACAGGCCATGACTCTCCGTGGAGGAGGTTCGTTCTCTGTTCCCTCCCCCAACACGTTTCTAAGCCAATCCGGCCCCCAGAAGCCCCGCATTTCCCCTTCCCTTCCCCGGTCAGGTACATCTGCCTCGGGCCTGGCCAAGCCAGGCACGTGGCTTCCACTTACTTCTTTCCTTCCAAGCAGCAGAAAAGTGCCAGCCAACACGGGGCGCTGAGCTGTAGCCCGGGCAGAAGCGAGCTTTTGGAGGCACGCCAGTGCGGGGAAAGCTCGGGGTGGCTGGCACCCCGCGCCAGGCCCGGAGACAGGGAGGAAGAGAGCCGCAGAACTGCTCTGCCACCGAGCCCTTGGCGGCGGAGCGTCTCTCCCACGCAGGCTGCTGGCCCCTAGCTGAGGCAGAGACTCCGCGTTCTGGCAGCGGGCAGGCCAGGCCCCCAAGGGCTCCTCCCGAAACCTCCGTCTAACCTTCCTGCGCCTAGAGAGGCCTAGGGCTACTGAGGTCTCGCAAGCTTCCTCATCAGCCACGCCTACACGCAGCAGGTGGGCGGGGCAAATCCAGGCACTGCGGCGGGGCCTCTTTGGGAGGGCAACCCTCCAAGATGGCGGAAAATGAAGGTTGTGCGTCGCGAGTTGCTCCTGGGGAGTCAGCGCGCTCGGTGTTCTCCCTCCTGCAATCCCACACCCCGGGGAGTGATGGCCTCAATACAGCACGCCTCGGCAAAGGGGCAGGCCTGCCACAGTTGCTTCCCTAGGCGTTGCCATCCTCGGGGAGACTCTTCTCCACTCTGCTGCCTCCTGTTAAGTCCACTGGCTGAAATCACGACCACCTAGTCACTGAAACTCAGTCTAGGTCCGATACAGTTAACAAGTGAAATACTGCACGGGCCCAGGGCAACTGGGTTGCCTGCAGTGGGAGGGGGAGGGGGGTCCATCAGGGGAGGTCACGGAACTAGCTTTTCTGTTCTTAAATCTAGTCTTAGTAAGAGCCAACAAGAGCATGGCCATTTTTATATTGTATCCCAAGTAGGTAAGGGGAGGTGGTAGATTATGGCATAAATTCAGGATTGGAGTTTCGCTTTGTGGTATCATGGGAGGTTTGCAAGGGAGTTGAGGATATGTTATGTATTTCTGGTGAAAGCAAAAGTAGCTAATGATCATTAGGAAATTACTGGCCTTAGGAATGCAGGTGTGAGAGAGACTGAAAGAATGAGAGATTGTGGTCATACAAAGGTATGCTGGAGTTCAAAATTTCAGAGAAGCAGCAGACCCTCATGTCAGATCTTAGTGTAAGGGAAGTGTCTAAGGTATCAATGCTTCCACATTTTTCGAGAGTAATAGATGACTGGAGAATGACAGCTGTGGGATAGAGGGATAGAGTGTGGCAGGAAACTCAAAGAAGGGGTTTTGCACAAGGGTAAAAGAATCAACATTGGGAAACTGCAGTGCTTTATATCATAGATGAAAAAGATTTGATCCCTGCTTAACAGTCATTAAGGGCATTCTGTAAAACATAATGGGTACTCATTCCCTTGGCTGAGAGCAGCATCAGGTGAGGCCACTTTCCTGTTATTTGCTAGCCTCCTACATACTGGCTGGACATTGATACATTACCTTTTAATGAATAAATTCATTGAACAGTCAAGGTGGCAGAGCTAAGTAAACACACTGAACGTTTTTATTACTCATAGATATTTGGTCATTTGTAAGGTTGGCGTATTGCTGACTGTATTTTCACTTCCATTTTCTTCAGCTAAGTCATAGTGCTCAATTGTTTCTTCCTGAAAATGTCTTTTATATTTATAAATTCTTCTCCATTCCCTTTTTCTCAGCAGTAGTTCTGAGTTGGAAATCTCTATTTTCTCTAACTCTCGCCTCTCTCCTGTTTCAATCATCTTAATGCATCAATCAGATTAATCTTTGCAGAAGAATGATGTCAGTGTCTAATTCCACTGCTCAAGAACATACACGGTATTGATTCTCCATTAGGTGCACTATTCAGTTGTATTAAGTCCTTTGTTAATCTACATCTTCAGCCTTGCTCCCCACCACGCCCCACTAAGAATGGTTTATTCTCTTCTGGCTGTTGCCCTCCTGTGTCCTCTGACACATAATATTCATGCTCACATTTTTGTCTTCACTAATGCTATTTCATCTGCTTCAATTGCCTGTGCTTTTTCCATCAATGGGTCTGAATTCTGCCCTGTATTGTGGGCAAATTATAATCCATTTTCCAAAAAGAAAAATTATCATTTTAAATATTCCATCTTACCACGACTTTTCCCCCTCTCTCAATTTTAAACATATAAGCATTCTCTTGTTTTGTTTTTCCAAATAGATTCGAAGCTATTTGAGGGAAAGTGTCATATTATATATTTCTTGCCCACCGCCATAGTGCTCAGAAACACGATATTGGGAATCTACGATGAATCACACACAGCTGGCATTGTGCTGTCAGTACACTATTAGAACACAGTATGTTTCTTGAATGATTGCCTTGGCATTTTTAAAAGAATGTCACCAAATGTTGACTATTTAGTATGCTATTTTTTACATTGCTCAGTTCTGTTTCACATCAGAATTTGCCAAAAGTACTGCTAGAATCAGCTTGTAATAAAGTCATCACTAAAATTATCAAGGCCAGAGCATAAATGGACTTTGATTATAAGTGGATGTTAACTTTCAAAGAGTAAGCTGTGACTATTCAATTCATAAATCTCCATTAAAAGACACTCAGTGACCTTAGGCTTAAGCCCCAAGAGAGCCAATTCAATTTGTACTTCATAACCTAGGAAGGCCAGATGCTAGTCTACTCAGTTCTGTGGCAGAAAGATATTTAGAAGCATCTGAAGGTCAATCATGAGGAAAAACTCAAGCTCAATAAAAAAAGAAAATGAATAATTTAAAGTGACGCATAGCACACCATTTTGTTTCAGTTAATTCTATTTTCTACCTCTTTACCGTAAGACAGGCCAAACATAAGAAATTCTAATTCTTTTCATAACCCAGAAAACATTTTTATGAAGAATTAAGTGTGAAAGTGACTTAGGTTTAAAAGTAATGAAATTATTCCTATGCCTCGAATTTGTATTGTAGAAAATTCAGATAAACTAAATTTCTGCAGTCAGGGGAGGGAAAGTCAGACAACAACATATTTTGGGGTAGATGACAACCCTGCGTAAATGTTACATGGCTTTTGTCCTGGTTGTTGCTACTGTTTTCCTCTATTGTCTTCAGAAGTTAAAGTCATGAGTAAACATTCTTGTTTCCTCACCTGCAAAATAAAATAGCTAAATCTTCTCAGCCCTCCCAGTTTGAAACACTGCATAATTAAAATTAGATTATCATTTCAGTACATCAGAGTTGGTGAACTACATTGCATGAGCCTTTTGTAGGCAAAATATCAAGGGGATAAATGATACGTTTAGGAGAAAATTCTCTTTTTGGCAAAAACTGTTTGTTCACACAAAAATTAATTGAACATACTCTCTGTGTCACTATACGATACACTACATTGTGAATTAAAAAAAGAGCCATAGCATATAAGGAATTGAGCTTCAAGGTTGTATAATAATATGGTTAGGGAGACAAAACACACATATATAAAATGCTCATAGCAATGAAATACACCTGAAAAAGATAAGTCACTGGGAAATGTTAAAAGCTATGAGTTCAGAAGAACGGGAAATCAGAGGGTCAAGAAATAAAGTTCATTTCAGCTGTTGCATTAAAAACCAATACACACCTACATGCTAGATGCTTTTCTTACATTGTCTCCTTTAGGGAAATTCAAAGTGGATTTTGAACCGGCAGACTTTGGGTACAAAAGGAGGGATGGAAATCAGAAGTCTGAAGGCAGGTTGACAGAAGCATGGACCGGCTAGCAGGAGCAAACTGAAGTTTGGAAATCAGGTGGATGGGAAATCAATCTGGGGGTGTACACAGAAATTTAAACACTCTCAATCCCCTCAGTACTGACAAAGTATTGTCCTCCCAAGACCCCTTTACCAGCTCATCAGCTTTGCAGGGGTTTTTTGTTTGTTTGTTTATTTGTTTTGTTTGTTTTTACTTAAAACTGCATTAATGCATTTATTTTTTATATTTTTAAATTTTAAAATAATAACACACAGAAAAGTTGCAAGTACAATAAAGATACATTTTTTTCCCCTGAAGATTTGATCTGATGCCCCATCACCCCTAAATAAACGAGTGTATGTTTCCTACAAACAAGAACATTATCCTATAAAGCACAATAAAGCCATTAAAATCAGGAAATTAAAGCTTTGCTGTTTAAAGACATCTTTTTGGATTTCAAAAGCATCTTACAGTGAGGACCAGTTCCTTGTGGTTTGAGTCAGCACATAACTAGCAATTGTGATGTCAGAAGCACTTTTGAACCAAACTTTTGACTAAGTATGAACTGCTGTGCTTCACTGTGATGAACTCAGAAGTTTAGAGCCTGCACTTAAACAAATATGTTGCATGTACATATTCACGTATAGATTCACTTGTTAGCCATAGCTTGCTTATGCCAAGCTCTCTTGGCTGGCTACATCAGCATGCATATCTTTTCTTCTTCCACTGCCTCCTCAGAGTGCTATGGACAGATTTCTTCATTTCCTAGGCCAAAAGTCATATTGGTGGATAGAGTTGTTAAATCCAAAAAATTACTGTTATAACAACTTTAGCAAGTATACAGAGTCTTCAGGTTGATTGTGACTATATTTACACCTTTCTTGAACATATCAAGATTCTAGTTCTTGATTTGAACATTTAATTCTGATATACGTTAAGGAAAGCTCTTCGACCAATCTCCAGTTTAGGAGGTGATCCTATTTGTAAAAGAATTAATTTCTCTTTATGCACATTAGCTCAAAACTTAATCCATGTTAGGTTTCCCCTTTTGAGCAAGTATTTTCTTTTTCTAGGTGGTTCCAAAGCACTTGATAGAACTGATGTATGTATAACTACACAAAACTCACAACATGAACAGATTACACTCATTCCCAGTTCATAGTTTATCAAACACCATACCCCAATGGAAATAATTATATAGAAGGAAAGATACTTGTAACTTGTTTCTTCCAGCTCATTCCCCAAAAGACACAAAGTTATTAGGTTTTATTTCTTTAAAAGAAAGGGAGGGCAAAAATCTCCCTTTCACACAGTAAGTTTTTTTCTTAAAGTTGTGGGAAAATCTATTTGATATAAAAGAAACAAAAATGAGTTACACTGAATAATGTCAGAAATAAATCCCATAGAAAAAAAGCTTCCTGAGAAAAAAGCCAAAGATCCAACAGTCTGACATAATTCTCTGAAAAAGAGATAAACATGCAGGGCTTGAAGAGGCACCCTAGAGTTTGAATGTAATTACATATTTGAACTTGAAGATAAAGTATTTGACATTGGTGAACATTCACTGAACACCTGTAAAGACAATTTTTTAAGAATTGCTTGCCACTCCTTAATAAACTTGAACTTTTCAATCATCCTGTCCTCCAATCCCTATATATTCACAATTTTTTCAACCTGGTTTTACTCTCCTCACTCAGACATCCTTTTTAACAATGCTTTTTCTAACACTCAGAGATCACTTTCTTGCTTAACTTTCTGCTATATCACTGTCCTTCTAGAAATACTATCATTCCTTTTCTCCCATCCAACTTTCAGGTCGATAAGAATTGTAACAGAAAAAAAATAATAAAAAATTCATCTTATCAATGGGTCAAATTCATGTGCTCTAACCTACCAGAAGTTAAACATCTACTAGGCAATTCTTCTAGATATGTTTAATCAGCTCCTGTAATGAGTATCAAAAACCGTTCTCAGCTTTTGCAAATTTTCAACTTGATGCTGCAGTCTTACTCTTCAAGGTGAAAAGAGATGCTAGTAAAGTGTCCACCAGTTTCTTTCCTTTTCACCTAAAAATCTTATTTGATATCTCCTTCCTCTTTCCTGTCTCTGGAAGAATTGCCCAAATCACACTCAGCCTGTTCTCTCGACTCCAGTCCTTTCCACTTCTGAACTTACATCTTCAATTTTTATCCCTCTACTTACTGGCTCCTTCCCTGGCAGTAAATATACACTCTCCTTTCCTAATGTTACCAAACCAGTCGCATGTGTCAGACACACAGGAGGCCAAACACTGAGATGCAGAGGTTTGCAGCAGAGAAAGGGTTTGTTCCTTAGGCAGCCAAGCAAGGAGACCAGAGAACAAGTCTCAAATCTGCCTCCCCAAAGACAAGAGGCTTGGAATATTTATGGGACAGAGAAGCAGGGTCTGAGGCATGGAGAAAGATGATTGGAGGCAAGGAAAAGATGAAGTAGTGTTCTGAGCAGGCATATCTGAGTTACATGCTTCTTCATGGGATGAATGTTCAGAAAATGGTGGCATTAGTATGATCTAAGGGTGGAGTTTTGACCCTCTAAAGTCAAAAGGTCATTCATTGGGCCCTCATGCAAGCCCAGTTGAATGGTCAGTGGTCTCCATTGGTTTGAACTGGGCAAGACTAGCTCCAGGTTCCTGAAAAACTACTTATGCAACTGTTACTATAGTGACCCATATATCAGAGGTGTAATCTATAGGGGGCGATTAAAGGAGTCGTGTGATGTATTGTCTAAGCTCTGTGAAGCTTAGAGGATATGCATTTTGCAAGAACAATTAAAGCAAGCTTAGGGACTTCCCTGGTGGTCCAGTGGTTAAGACTCTGCACTTACACCTCCCCCTCACCACCCACCCCCAAAAAGCAAGCTTAGTCAGTAAGGGCAGGTTGTAGGATATTATTTATTAAGCAAGTTACAGTTTAAGGATCTAACTGATGACTGCCCTCAGTTTCACTAAGAAAGGGGATTATGCTTTTTATCTCCAGGTGTATTATCAAGCTTTTCTTTGTTTTTCTAACAAACCCACATTTGCCAGTCATTAGCTGTCCTCTGCTCACTCACCAAATCTTCCCAGTCTCCTTCTCCTCCTACCTCCCAGCATTCTGTTGAGTTTTCCCTTAAAGAATCACCATTGACAATCTAAATGGGAGATCAAATCATGGCTTTTCACTTAGGTCTTTTCTTACTCCTCAGCAACATTTCTTACCATTACCCACCTTTTGTCATTGCTGCTGTTACTTTTGTTCTAAAATCCCACTTCCTTTTTTCACATAACTTTGCATTTTCTGGATTCCCTTATGTCTCTCGAGATACTACTACCTACCCTTCTCTTGGTTTGTTATTACACACATCAAATACATGTGAGTTCTTAGAAAGGTCTGAGTTCAGAAATTTTAACTCCTAACTTCGTTTACCATCACTTTATGGATGGTGTTCAAATTTATATCTCTGGTTCCTAAATTTCCTGAGGTAGAGACTGAAATTTTAACAGCTGCTAGACATTTCCGCATGGATTAACCTCAGTACCTAAAACATAAGAGGTTCAAAGTCAATAACTTCATTTTTTCTCAATTTCTCTATTGTTTATTTCTATGTCACTTACTTATGTTACCATTTTTCCTCTTTAAATTTTTAAAGTTATCATTGGTTTTCATTTTCTTTTCAACTCTCACTCCCCACACCGTCACAGGACTCCAGACAAACAGTCCTTCCTTTCCAACGTTCCAATATACAAGAATTTTCGTCACCATGTTTTAGTTAAATAATACCATTTCCAAACAACACAATTCAAATTTCATTTACCATAAGGTATTAACCAAGTAATTGCAAAAAGTGAATTCTTTGATAGCTCTTCAGTCTATAAATTCTTACGTAAATAACGGCTGTGATTCATGATCATTGGCCAATAAAATAACTTCTTTCAGGTATGTTAATAAGCGGTCACTGTGTGTTATTCAGTTTATGCACAGATTATATGTAGTTATTAGTACATATTGTTGACTCCTAGTATCCCGTGATAAACCCATGTGCAATTTTTACAAAAATGGATAACTGGGAAAGGAAATTGGCTAACAAAGATGAAAGTGCAGCAAAGAAATGATAAGCAATAACATTTCTTCGGGAAGGGAAATTGGAATCAAATGTAAATGATGTCATAGAAAAAAGAAAAAACGACTAGAGGGCAGACAGCAGAAGCAAGAAGAACTACAATCCTGCAGCCTGTGGAACAAAAACTACATTCACAGAAAGATAGACAAAATGAAAAGGCAGAGGACTATGTACCTGATGAAGGAACAAGATAAAACCCCAGAAAAACAATTAAATGAAGTGGAGATAGGCAACCTTCCAGAAAAAGAATTCAGAATAGTGACAGTGAAGATGATCCAGGACCTTGGAAAAAGAATGGAGGCAAAGATCACGAAGATGCAAGAAATGTTTAACAAAGACCTAGAAGAATTAAAGAATGAACAAACAGAGATGAACAACACAATAAGTGCAATGAAAAATACACTAGAAGGAATCAATAGCAGAATAACTGAGGCAGAAGAATGGATAAGTGACCTGGAAGACAGAATGGTAGAATTCGCTGCCACAGAACAGAATAAAGAAAAAAGAATGAAAAGAAATGAAGACAGCCTGAGACCTCTGGGACAACATTAAACACACCAACATTCGCATTATAGGGGCCACAGAAGGAGAAGAGAGAGAGAAAGGACCTAACAAAATATTTGAAGAGATTATAGTCGAAAACTTCCCTCACATGGGAAAGGAAATAGCCACCCAAGTCCAGGAAGCACAGAGTCCCAGGCAGGATAAACCCAAGGAGAAACATGCCGAGGCACATAGTAATCAAACTGACAGAAATTAAAGACAAAGAAAAATTATTAAAAGCAACAAGGGAAAAACGACAACACAGAAGGGAACTCCCATAAGGTTAACAGCAGACTTAGCAGAAACTCTACAAGCGAGAAGGGAGTGGTATGATATACTTAAAGTGATGAAAGGGAAGGACCTACAACCAAGGTTACTGAACGCAGCAAGGATCTCATTCAGATTCGATGGAGAAATCAAAAGCTTTACAGACAAGCAAAAGCTAAGATAATTCAGCACCACCAAATCAGCTTTACAACAAATGCTAAAGGAACTTCTCTAAGTGGGAACCACAGGAGAAGAAAAGGACCTACAAAAACAAGCCCCAAACAATTAGGAAAATGGTAAGAGTAACATACATATTGATAATTACCTTAAATGTGAATGGATTAAGTGTTCCAACCAAAAGTCACAGGCTCACTGAATGGATACAAAAAAACCCCCCGTATACTATGCTGTCTACAACAGACCATTTCAGACCTAGGGACACATACAGACTGAAAGTGAGGGGATGGAAAAAGATATTCCATGCAAATGGAAATCAAAAGAAAGCTGGAGTAGCAATGCTTATATCAGATAAAATAGACTTTAAAATAAAGAATGTTACAAGAGAAAAGGAAGGACACTACATAATGATCAAGGGATCAATCCAAGAAGAAGACATAACAATTATAAATATATATGCAACCAACGTAGGAGCACCTCAATACATAAGGCAACTGCTAACAGCTATAAAGGAGGAAATCAACAGTAACGCAAGAATAGTGGGAGACTTTAACACCTCACACCAACGGACAGAAAATCCAGACAGAAAATTAATAAGGAAACACAAGCTTTAAATGACACAATAGACCAGATAGATTTAATTGATATTTATAGGACATTCCATCTGAAAACAGCAGATTACACTTCTTCTCAAGTGCACAGGGAACATTCTCCAGGATAACTCACATCTTGGGTCACAAATCAAGCCTCGGTAAATTTAAGAAAATTGAAATCATATCAAGCATGTTTTCTGACTACAATGCTATGAGATTAGAAATAAATTACAGGGAAAGAAATGTAAAAAACACAAACACATGGAGGCTAAACAGTACGTTACTAAATAACCAAGAGATCACTGAAGAAATCAGAGAGGAAATAAAAAAATACCTAGAGAAAAATGACAACGAAAACACGACAATCCAAAACCTACGGAATGCAGCAAAAGCAGTTCTAAGAGGGAAGTTTATAGCTATACAATCCTACCTCAAGTAACAAGAAAAATCTCAAATAAACAATCTAACCTTACACTTAAAGGAACTAGAGAAAGAAGAACAAACAAAACCCAAAGTTAGCAGAAGGAAAGAAATCATAAAGATCAGAGCAGAAATAAATGAAATAGAAACAAAGAAAACAATAGGAAAGATCAATAAAGCTAAAAGCTGGTTCTTTGAAAAGATAAACAAAATTGATAAACATTTAGCCAGACTCATCAAGAAAAACAGGGAGAAGACTCAAATCAATAAAATTAGAAATGAAAAAGGAGAAGTTTCAACAGACACCTCAGAAATACAAAGTATCCTAAGAGACTACTACAAGCAACTCTATGCCAATAAAATGGACAACCTGGAAGAAATGGACAAATTCTTAGAAAGGTATAACCTTCCAAGACTGAACCAGGAAGAAATATAAAATATGACCAGACCAATCACAAGTAATGAAATTGAAACTGTGATTAAAAATCCTCCAACAAACAAAACTCCAGGACCAGATGGCTTCACGTGTGAATTCTATCAAACATTTAGAGAAGTGCTAACACCCATCCTTCTCAAGCTCTTCCAAAAAATTGCAGAGGAAGGAACACTCTCAAACTCATTCTACGAGGCCACCATCACCCTGATACCAAAACCAGACAAAGATATCCCCAAAAAGGAAAATTACAGACCAATATCACTGATGAATATACATGCAAAAAATCCTCAACAAAATACTAGCAAACAGAATCCAACAACACATTAAAAGGATCATACACCATGACCAAGTGGGATTTATCCCAGGGATGCAAGGATTCTTCAATCTATGCAAATCAATCAATGTGATACACCATATTAAAAATTGAAGAATAAAAACCATGTGAGCATCTCAATAGATGCAGAAAAAGCTTTTGACAAAATTCAACACCCATTTATGGTAAAAACTCTCCAGAAAGTGGGCATAGAGGGAACCTACCTGAACATAATAAAGGCCATATATGACAAACTCACAACAAGCATCACTCTCAATGGTGAAAAACTGAAAGCATTTCCTCTAAGATCAGGAACAAGACAAGGATGTCCACTCTCGCCACTATTATTCAACATAGTTTTGGAAGTCCTAGCCCTGCCAATCAGAGAAAACAAAAAAATAAAAGGAATACAAAATGGAAAAGAAGAAGTAAAATTGTCACTCCTTTCAGAGGACATGATGTTATACATAGAAAATCCTGAAGATGTCACCAGAAAACTACTAGAGCTAATCAATGAATTTGGTAAAGTTGCAGGATATAAAACTAATGCACAGAAATCTCTTGCATTCCTATACACTAACAGCAAAAGATCAGAAAGAGAAATTCAGGAGATAATCCCATTCACCATTGCAACATAAAGAATAAAATACCTAGGAGTAAACCTACCTAAGGAGGTAAAAGACCTGTACTCAGAAAAGTATAAGACATTGATGAAAGTAATCAAAGATGACACAAACAGATGGAGAGATATACCATGTTCTTGAATTGGAAGAATCAACATTGTGAAAATGACTATACTACCCTAAGCAATCTACAGATTCAACGCAATCCCTATCAAGTTACCAATGGCAGTTTTTACAGAACTAGAACAAAAAATCTTAAAATTTGTTTGGAGACACAAAAGACCCAGAATAGCCAAAGCAGTGTTGAGGGGAAAAAACGGAGCTGGAGGAATCAGGCTCCCTGCCTTCATACTATACTACAAAGCTACAGTAATCAAGACAGTATGGTACTGGCACAAAAACAGAAATAGAGATCAGTGGAACAAGATAGAAAGCCCAGAGATAAACACACGCACCTATGGTCAAGTAATCTATGACAAAGGAGGCAAGGATATACAATAGAGAAAAGACAGTCTCTTCAATAAGTGGTGCTGGGAAAAACTGGACAGCTACGTGTAAAAGAATGAAATTAGAACACTCCCTAACACCATACACAAAAATAAACTCAAAATGGATTAGAGACCTAAATGTAAGACCAGACAGTATAAAACTCTTAGAGGAAAACATAGGAAGAACACTCTTTGATATAAATCACAGCAAGATCTTTTTTGACCCACCTCCTAGAGTAATGGAAATAGAAACAAAAATAAAGAAATGGGACCTAATGAATATTAAAAGCTTTTGCACAGCAAAGGAAACTATAAACAAGAAAAAGACAACCTTCAGAATGGGAGAAAATATTTGCAAACGAATCAACAAAGGATTAATCTCCAAAATATATAAACAGCTCATTCAGCTCAATATCAGAAAAACAAACAACCCAATCAAAAAATGGGCAGAAGACCTAAATAGACATTTCTTTAAAGAAGACATACAGATGGCCAAGAGGCACAGGAAAAGCTGCTCAACATCACTAATTATTAGAGAAATGCAAAGCAAAGCTACAGTGAGGTATCACCTCACACCAGTTAGAATGGGCATCATCAGAAAATCTACAAACAACAAATGCTAGAGAGGGTGTGGAGAAAAGGGAACCCTCTTGCATTGTTGGTGGTAATGCAAATTGATACAGCCACTATGGAGAACAGTATGGAGGTTCCTTAAAAAACGAAAAATAGAATTACCATATGACCCAGCAATCCCACTACTGGGCATATACCCAGAGAAAACTATAATTCAAAAAGACACATGAACCCCAGTGTTCATTACAGCACTATTTACCATAGCCAGGTCATGGAAGCAACCTAAAGGTCCATCAATAGATGAATGGATATGGAAGATGTGGTACATATATACAATGGAATATTAGTCAACCATAAAAAGGCACAAAATTGGGTCATTTGTAGAGATGTGGATGGACCTAGAGACTGTCATACAGAGTGAAGTTAAGTCAGAAAAACAAATATCACATATTAATGCATATATGTGGAACCTAGAAAAATGGTACAGATGAACCGGTTTGCAGGGCAGAAGTTGAGACACAGATGTAGAGAACAAACGTATGGACATGAAGGGGGGAAAGTGCGGCATGGGGGTGTTGGTGGTGGGATGAATTGGGTGATTGGGATTGACATATATACACTAATATGTATAAAATAGATAACAAGAACCTGCTGTATAAAAAAAAAGAGAAAATAAAAAAACGCTGGCTGCGGGAATGTTGACAACTCCAACATTGAAGAAACTCTAGATATGGAGCTAGATAGTCACTAGTTTACTGAAGATGGGCTTATTGACACAAATGAGGAAAGCAGTTGCCACAGCAAGGATACAGCTTTCCTAGAAGTGATGCTGGCAAAACTACATTAAAGGAATTCTCAAAGGTATTTCATGGAACTGAAATTTCAAACTATGGAATGTTGGAAGCCAATCTAAACTTAGAAAGGAGTACAATTCACCAAGGCATAGAAAAGATGTTTCCTCTGTATAGGAAGTTATATGACAAAAAGGCAAGCACTAATCAAGCTACTGTTGACATGTTTTATACAAAGAAACCAAACACGTTAATTGTTTGCGATTCAAATGTTTTAAATTACTGTGTGCTAAATAAATATTAGTCTTGCTCTTGTTTAAATTTTCCTTTACATTTATAATCTACAGTAAGAGGGATTTTAATGCTTTGATAAACATTTTAAAGGTTGTAAAACGGTTGTAGTTTTCTTTTTGATTATTGAGATTCTTTTGTATGGCTCAGCTTTCACAGTAATTTTTATGATACCTCATCACTGTGCAAATCAAGGACTAGGTGTACTATCAATTCAGCTTCAGCATCTTCCATGTGTCCTCTGCTGCATTTTGGGTGTTCTTGCTCACGAACTTCCTTACTCTTCTTAGATGAAGGATATCTGCAGATGGCAGAAGGGGAGTTTTGCCAGGAGCTTCTAGGCAGTCTCCTGAGAATTACCCACTTTGGTGCTGTAGGCAGCTCTGATAATCAAGAGCAGCTTTCAGCAGTATCTGGGCAATATCCTCCTGAGAATCACTGGCTTTGGTGTTGTAGGGAGCTAAGTTTATTAGCAGTGGCAAGTCTTATACTTTTGGATCTGCTGAAAGTCAGAAGTAAGCTTCCTCACCTTAATTTACCAGCCCTTCCATGTCCCTAATAATAAATCACTTTGTAATATTTGTAGTGATGTCTGTCTTCCTGACTGCCCCTGATTAATACAATATTTAGCACCAGAAGAATTTCCTAGGTAAGAGCCATCTAAAGATGAGTCTTTATATTGGTTATCTCACCTAATGAGACGTGAAGACAGTAGTGAGTTTATTAGTGGTAAATGAGATGGTAGTCCATAAGACAAGGTGAAAAAGTGTATAGGTCAGGATGCAACCTGAAAGAAGAGAGGCCATTATGAGTATTTAAAACACAGGGACTTAAAAGCAGGAATTTGGTTACACTGTTTATGGAAAAGGCTAGAATGCATTTGGGGGCAGTTGATACATCTCTTTACCTGTGTAGTTCTACTGAAACTACTCTGGCTTTGGGTCAATCCCATCTATGGAGTAGCAATTGCTTTCAGCTTTACAACTGATCTCCCAGCTACTGACGTTTATTCCCTACAAAGTACATTTTAGAGCATCTTTCTGAGTTACAGCTCTTATGTGCACCATAACATAATGGGGGAAATTGGCTAATGTCCTATAGACTCATGGTCAAGTCCTAACCTGCAGTGAGATCATGGGCAAAAGGCTCCTGAGTCAAAATTTTCCAGCAAATACAATGAAGGGATTGGGGTAAATGGTAGATTTCACATTTTGTTAGCCTTAGAACGTTTTGTTCAAAGAAGTGCTATGTGGACTTATAAACAGATAAAAGTAGACTTGCTCAGAATGAGGAATTGTGGTGCTGTGTAGACTTACCCAGTCAGCAGCCCCAAATACTTTGCCCCAGCCCCCTACTCACCACGTAGTTCTCATGGGGATTCCCCAAATAGTACATTATGAAAATCATTAGAGGAGTGGATTTTAAGGTCCATTCAGCTCTAAATATTATTATTTTTCTCCTACTTTGTAAATAATCCTTAATGACTATATAATCAGTAAAATCCAGTCTTCTTAGTTTAGATATTGAAGGTCATTTATAAACTGGTTCTAACATCATTCTACCATCATATCTCTTTTCCTTCATAGAGCCTGACTCTGAACTACTAATTCATGTTGAATGAATTAATAGGTGTTCATAGAGCATTCAGTGTAATTTCTTAATTCTAATATAACGATATGCCTTCTTTCTATATATCTATGACCTAATTCACCTACTTACTTTAACCTTATACATGCAAAGCCTAATTCTTGATTTTTTTCATCAGTTAGATCATTTAGTTTCATTGGTAAGTAAATCATTTAGGATTGGATTTGCTGCATTAACAGAAAATCCTAAACATTTTAGTACATTTATAAGGGCTTTTTTTTTTTTTTTTTACATAAAATAAATCCACAGTAAAGGCAGGCCACTGTTGTATGATTGATCCATAATCATTGGAAATCTAGCATCTTTTATCTTTCCTATCTGCCATCGAGCATACTAAAGTTTCTCATGACCTAAGATGCAGGCAGACATCCAGCCATTTTATCCGCATACCAACCAGCTGAAGGAAAAGGTAAAGGCTATTGCTAGTAAATGCCCTAGTTTTCTATTTTACCTTTTAAGGAGTCTTCCTGGAAGTTCTACCTAACTTCTTTCTTTGCTCGGAATTTAGTCACGTGGATGGAAAAATGATGTCTTTTGGCACCTGAATAATGGTTCTATTATTGTAGAAGACAGAAGAATGGACATTGGATAGGAAACTTGTACACTCTGCCATGACAGCAAATCTATTCGCTCCTTTGAGACTAACAGCATACTAAATTGTGAAATTCTATTACTTATTTATCGTTACATTCCTAGAACCTGGCACAGTATCTCAATACGTGAATTAATAATAATGAATGAATAACAACCTTATCTTATTTTAAACTGGCATTTGGCTAGCCTTCCAGAATGTCAAGAAGGGGCCTACATCATACTTGTTCTAGGAATGTGAGAAGTACTAGAAATAACTGGCCAGTGAGGACAGAAATGATTTGTATTTGGGAATTCTTCAAAAGAAAGAAACTACGTGAATATTACTGACTTCGTTTCTGTAACTGCCTGTCAATAAGTATACATATCTCTCTATATATTTAACCCAAGTTTAGTTTTCAGTTTTGTCCAATATTTAGTTTATCTTAAATTTTTATATTACCTTCAGATTTCTAATATAACAAATCTTTAATATCTATTTATAAAGGAATAGAAATATGATAAAAGATGTAAGAATTTATTGTTTTGTCATACACAAAAAATTCATTTTTTTCATATGTACTTTAAGATGTTTCACATATTATAATGAGATTTAACATCCTGCTGTCACAATATTGGGAAGAAATCTTCATGACTCTAGAAAATCCAAGTTTTAGGCTAATGAAATATCAAGGGAAGCTCCTGTACTTCTCATGGTACAGCTCTAAGTGGTTACTCAGCAACTAGTCACAATATGGAAACACAAAGCTACAGACTATGCCATCATGACAACCAAAGCTGTATTTTAAATTTTTGCCTATCTATCTATCTATCTACCCATCTATCTATCTATCTTCTATCTTATCATTCATATACCTATACTGCCTTACTCCAAAAATGATTTAGATGTATTACAAGTATATACTACAATAAGAGATATAAAAACAAAATTTAAAAGTAAGAATAATGAGAGCAAAGGAAGATTGGGGTAACAACAACAAAAAGCAGATCAACCCAGAAATTAGGTAATTAAATGAAATGCATAGTATGAAATTATACTCATTTTCTAGAAGCTGGACTTTAATCTGGTTCTAAGATTTCTTATAACCTGGGGAAACTCATTCCAGAGAACTTTGAGATCAGTATTTGGGGATCCAGTTAAACAGCTATCAGGAGAATTCTGAACCTAGGGAAATAAGATTGTCCACTGACAATTAAATTATGAGATTAAGAAGTGATTTTAATGGAAATATTGACTCCTAGATAAGCTGACTTTGAAGCTAAGTGAACTGAACACACACACACACACACACACACACACACACACACACACACACACACAGAATAGTTTGAAAGAGGAGTTATTGGTCATGGAAGCATAGAAAAAGAAGAGCAAGTTATCTTCAAGCTAGTGTATCATAACTATGTTTAAGCAAACATAGTGGGGTTTTTTCCCAAAATGTTTATCGATGTTCCTTGTGGATGAGAACTGAGTTAAACAATGTTAAATAAGTTCTGGAAACACTGAGTTAAATAATGTTAGACCAGTTTCCTTACTATAGGAATTCTCAGGGTCTTTAATATTTAATTTGCATTATGAGTCTGTAAGGGGAAATAAAGCATATAAGATTTCCCAAACTCAGTTGACAATTATGACAGACGCTATGCTATATTTTTATTGCACTGTTTCCCCCTTCCTGCACAAAGAAAGATCTAGCCTCCCCTGCAGTTAGGTCAGAACAGTGTGACTGAATTCTGGCTAAGAAGGTGAAACAGGAAAGGTGTAAGCCACTTCCATCCTGGACTTACTCTTGTAATTCTACAGTTTTCTCTTCCATTATGACTTTGGAGGTCACATATTCCAGAAAGCATAACTACAAGATGGAGAGGGGTCACCTAGTCTGCACTGAGATGTGATGTGAAAGGAAAATACTCTTGTTTTGTCCAGTTGTCAAGATTTTAGGGCTTACCTGTAATTTCAGCCTCACTTTGCATAGCCTGAGGATTGTAGGCAAGCTCCTAATTTTTGGAGAACATTTACAAATATAATTTCTTAACATGAAATGTTGTACCAAGGTAAATGGTTGAAAAATATATGCCTGAGTATCTGAATGAATTATTTTGCCTATGGGATTACTAGTAAGTCAAATGTGGAACAAGTTTTACCAAAAAACCCCGAGTCTTGGTTTCCAAATATTTTATTTGCTCACTTGCAGGCCACTACTCAAATAATTAAGTATAGTATCTCAGTAATCCAACACAGATCAACAAGACATATGTTTTAGACATTTGCTTTCAAGTAGTCATGATTTCAGAGCTTTGCTTTGTCTGTTGGTCAGGGAAGAAGATGGGGAAAGGATGGTTGGTTATCATTATTTCAGCCACTTTAGAAAATTGCTTTCAAACGCTTAGCCTGCAAAGTTCAGTCTCCTTTCAGTTTTGGTTTGTCTCCCTGGAACACTGGGTATGATTTGTTTTAACACTACATTTCCTCTGTAAAGGAGATTTGTCTGTTCAGGCATCTCCTTTTACACAATTAAAAAAAAAATATTAACTAAACTCTACATTTTATCTGAATTTCACCAGTTTTTCCCTAATGCTTCTTTTCTGTTCCAGAAGCCATCTTGGACACCACATCCCATTTAGTTGTCATGCCTCTTTAGCCAGCTCTGGGCTTTGACAGTTTCTTAGACATATCTTGTCTGGCATTTCCTTGTCTGGGTAGGTATCTCTATGATAGTTACTCTTATGTGTCAACTTGGCTAGATTATAGTACCCAGTTACTTAATGACACGCTAACCTAGGTGTTACAGTGAAGGTATTTTGTAGATATGGCGGTTAACATCTACAGATGGTCCCTGATTTAGGATGCTTCGACTTACGATTTTTTGACTTACAATGGTGTGAAAGCAATACACATTCAGTAGAAACTGTACTTTGAATTTTGAATTTGATCCTTTCCTGGGCTAGTGATAAGTGGTAAGATACCTTGTTGGGATGCTGGGCAGCGGCAGCAAGCTCAGTGCCCAGTCTGTGACATGATCATGAGGGCAAACCACTGACATACTTAGAACCATTCTATCTTTCGCTTTCAGTACAGCATTCCATAAATTACATGAGCTAGTCAACACCTGATTATAAAATAGGCTTGGTGTTAGATGATTTTGCCCAACTGTAGGCTAATAGTAAGTGTTCTGAGCACCTTTAAGGTAGGCTGGGCTAACCTGTGATGTTCAGTTTGTTAGATGTATTAAACACATTTTGACTTCCAATCTTTTTAACTTAAGATGGTTTTATTGGGCTATAACTCCATTGTAAGTAGAGGAAGACCCTTATGATGAGTTGATTTTACAGATTACTCTTGATAATGTGGGTGGGGCCTCACCCAATCAGTTGAAGGCCTCAGGAGCAAAAAACTGAGGTTTTCCAGAGAAGGAATTTTGCCTCAAGATAGCCATATAAGCTCTTATCTGAGTTTCAAGTTTTGCTAGCTTGACCTACAGATTTTGGACTTGCCAGTCCCCATAATCATGTGAGCCAATTCCTTAAAATAAATCTCTTTATATTTGCCTTATATATATTATATAGAGAGACATGCACACATATATAAAATCTTATACAGACATACAAAATATTCTTATATGTGTAATCTCTTGATATATGATCTCCATATTGTATGTATGTACACAATGTATATGTATACACACATGTATATGTATTATATACGCAACCCTTCATTTGTGTGTGTGTGTGTGTGTGTGTGTGTGTGATATTTTTCTCATGGTTAGACTAGAATTATAGGTTTTGGGGATTGTATTTTTGCCGTTCTCATCACATCATATCGAGAGTACATGTTATCAATGTGACTAACCATGACCACCTGGCTGAGGTAGTTTTCCAGATTTTTCCACTGCAAAGTCATTTTTCCCTTTTACCTACTCTGCTCTTTAGAAGGTGGTCACTAAGTGCAGCCCACACTCACAAAGGGAGTTGGGGGTAAGGAGACTTAAGCTCTACCTTCTTAAGGGGGAGTGTCTATGAAAATCTTCATCATTCTCCTGTACAGGAGATTTATCTCTTCTCCCCATTTATTTATTTACTCAATCATTTATATCAGTATGAATTCATAGATATTTATATTATACATTACACAATAACACAATATTTATTTTATTGCTCAAATTATTTCAGGTATGACCATTGAGTGCCTTTCAATTAACCCCTGTTTCCCTTTGACACACTCCATTCTTTTGATCTGGGGGCATCTCCCTACTTTCTGGCACTATAAGAAGCCCCAGGCTTATCTTGTATATTCCCTACCCAGTCCTAGAATCAGCTATTTCTCCAAGGAATCCTGGTTCATTCTTTTGGAAAATAACACTAGAAACCAGGATCTGGAAGATGGGTTCAAGCTCTTTTAAATTTTTGTTTCTATGCAACACATGACAAAAATAATTCCTGGAACTTGAATACTATCTTGCCACAGAGTGTGGGGCATTACAGGCCCTAGTTTGGCTTCAAATGCCATCCACTTCCCCCAGCGAAGACATTCAAATCCAACTAAAGACAAACAAGAGAATTCCCTGGTGGTCCAGTGGTTAGGACTCTGTACTTCCACTGTGGGGGGCCTGGGTTTGATCCTAGGTTGGGGAACTAAGATCCCACAAGCCGTGAGGCCAAAAAAAAGACAAACAGACAATACAAATGAGAGCGTCAAATTTTTACCCTTGATCCAGAGATCATCAGTGGTCCATGATGGAAGACAGCAGAGTGAGTTGGGTGAGCATGAGCCTAGACCCAAACAACGATAATAATCATCATTTTTCAGAGTTCAGCAGACTCAGTGATAATGTGTACTAAGTGTCAGCACAGGGCATAGTAACAAGAAAGCACTCAACACATGGTAGCCAATGCAGTATGTCTTTAAAAAAAAAAAAATCTATATATATATATATAGAGAGAGATATTGATATATAGATGTGTATATCTGCTTGTAATTAGTAGAATTAGGCATACTACTGCTGTTTCTATACAGCTGAGTGATGCCCACTTATCGTAAGAAAGATTAAAGGGGATAGGGAGTGACTCTGTGTGTATGTGTTGGAGGAGGGACCTCTGTATCATATGATTGGTTTTAATCAATAGTTGACAACGTGGCTAGAGGCATCTGTGAAATGAAATTACATGCAGTGTTTTTCATTATTTATATTACTGGGGTGAATGGAAGGTGACACTACAAACTCAGTTAAAAAGAATCCCTAGTGGATATAAATCAAGAAGCAATAAAGCTATTTCATTTCCGCCCTCCTCTCTTTCTAGAGGAAAAACAAAAGACTTATAGCCAAATAGGTTGAGGTGAGAAATTCCCTAAAAGGATTAAGACATATATATTGCATTTTATTGCAAGATTTGCAAACTTCTTCGAATCCAAACGAAATCACTCTTGTTCAGATTGATGCTCTTAATACGGCCATATAAATTTTGGAATCAGTGAACTTTGTGAGTTTTCAGCTTACTTACAAATTATATGTATGTCTGTGTGTATTCACACACCCATGCATATACTATAAATACATATATGTCAGAAGGGTTTTTTATTCATACATTTACAGCTGTTTCCCATATTAACTTAGACAAGTATGCACAAATAATTTGAACACTTACCTCGTTTAATTTATATCCTTGTGCAGCAAAGTAGTTTTGCGTGATAGCTATTTTGTTAGTTTTCTGCTTTCCATTGTCTTTTTGTAAGTACCAGACAACTGTGGAAATTACAGATTGATGGTTGATAACTTTCTGCTTTCTTCAAGAAATTACTTTTGTGCAAATATTTACTTAATGAAGATGTGTGTTTCTGATGACAGTACAGACTTTCAATCCAAAAAATGATGGGCCAAACTGCTTCTAAACCATGAGCTCTCTTTTGCAGTTCTTAAGTTTCCTCTGTCATTTATTCCTCCTGCCAGCAGCGTATACTGGGCTGTGACAGAAGGGGAAGAAGGAAAGAAATAGAGACCCTCGACACCTGGTCGCTGTGTCTCACTGGAGGGCACCTGTGGCTATTTCACTTTGTGTACAGTTTACCCTGATCTACTGGTTACCATTAAGAGGTTGCTAACTTTTATTCGTAAGGGGTTACCTAAGAGCAGAGTCTGAGAGTAGCTGAGACACTAAGGGGGCAGTACACTGATTGCACGAGAAGGAATTCACTGGGACTTTCTAGTGCCTTCAGAGAAGAAGCTAAAATAAAAACATAAAAGCAGTGGTGGAGGAGGACTGATGTTTCGGTCATCTGCAGTGGTGGAGGAAATGCAAAATTCCCTCCTCTGTAAAGCAGCCCACACCCCCTGCCTGGGACAGTACGGATAACAGTGCAGAAGCCTTGAAGGACAGACAAGTGGCAGGTGATGGTGACAGTGTGTTCCTGACAACAAACTTGGAAAATGTCTCCAAATGCTGACTCACCATCCATGTAGCTATCGATCAAACAACAGCCATTTACAAAACCAATGACGATGCTCTTTTTTTACTAATTGTCTTAAAACCACGGAAAAGTCACTGAGTGCTTTCTAAAATGAGGCACTGGGAATTAAGAGCTATAACTTGAACTCAGGTCTCCTAACCATTGTATCACACACTTCTTTTAACGCTCAGTGCAGGCTTCTAG
Organism: Balaenoptera physalus; assembly: GCF_965194825.1. Lineage (NCBI taxonomy): Eukaryota > Metazoa > Chordata > Mammalia > Artiodactyla > Balaenopteridae > Balaenoptera > Balaenoptera physalus. The sequence goes on along the minus strand of NC_138891.1, from coordinate 111,715,222 downwards.
GTGAAACAGTCTATGCAAGCTTATATGAGGGTCAAAGACGTCTCTCTGGTCCAGCAGAAATGACAAAAAAACCTGCAAGTAATAAGTAAACTTGTGAATGACACGCCCTTTGGTATAAGCAGATCTATCACAGAATCCCTTTTTTTCATGTAAATAAACATCACATTCTCTGCATAGTTTTTGCCAAGAGTTAAAATCCAGATGTAATATTTTAAATTATGGAGACAAAAACACTTATAACTACTGTATCTTAATTCTTCATACTACCAATTAAGAAATTCTGCCCTAAAGTATGAATGTTTCTCTGCAATTCTCTACAAATCACCACTAATAAGATAATAGAGCAGAAAAATTAGTAGGGAGTTCGTATGATTTTTTTTCCCCCTGAAGGCTGGCTTTAGTGGGAAAATTTATCTACATTTCAAGTCTCACACATTGTGAATGATAAATGAACTCTATCGCGTAAAGGACATGACATTGCTGTGCCTTAGATTTCTATTTTCTTTCATCAGAATATTCTACCTAGCAAAGTTCATAGCTCAGTGCTTGTCTCCCTATAAGGAATGTGTAGATTAATGAAACCCCACCACTGTAAAGAACCCTAGTTCAGGACATGATTCAAAACAGGCAAAAAGAAATAATCTGAGAGGTGCAAGGCCAGGCAGAAAACTGCTTCCCTGTTTTGCTTTCTATCAGGTATGTCTGCTCTGGTTCATTCTAAACAGGAAGAGCAATAGGAAACCTATTTTATGATGCTTTCATCACCTGATTCAATGGCTGCAGGACCAGAGACAGTGAAAAGATATTTGCCCTGAAGCTGCAAGCAGAACACTAGAGGAAAACACATTACCCTTCATTGCTTCCCCCAGATCTATCTGCTCTCTCTCCTGTATTATTTGAAGAATAGGCTCCTTATCCAGACAACCTCCTGTATGAGCCCGCATAGCAATGGCTATAACCCTGATGGGTGACAAATGTTGAGTTGATATTGCTAAGGGGAGTGTGGAGTCAGAGGAAAAACTACATGCATTCTTTTACAGTTGCTATGAGAAAAGTCAGTTTATTGTCACTGGTTATTTTTTGATCTTGAGGAACATGGTGGCTAAATCCCTCATTTTATGTTAGAGATGAATACATCAGCTAAGAACAGGGCAAAGTGAGAAACATCAAAGGTACAGAAAAGAAAATATGAAAGGAGTTGACCCTCAGGATTCAAGTGCTATAAAGTGAGAAACATTCCAGGAAAAATGTTTACAGTGCAAGTTTTGATTATTAAAAACTATGGTATTTTCTGAGTAAGCTAATATTAAACTAAAACATCCAGCACCATTAGCATGAGGGGTAAATTCTCTTTTGGATAATAGAGCAATTACTAATACTTGCTAATATTAAAAAATGATGGAAAGACATCTGTACTCATCCGTGTTTTCTAGAACATAAAAAATTAAAACAGTAAAAATATTTATCCTAAAAAAGCCAACAAAGATAGATCACTCTCATTTTTGATGTTGGTAATAAACACAGCAGAGGAAAAGACCATTATTATAAGGCAGACAGAGTAAAATTTTGCATCTCTCTGTTGTGATTATTGAAAAGTGTAACCAGTAAAAAGAAAAAACTTCTCACTGGACTACATGATGGTGAGAATGCTACTGAATCAAAAATGAAGATGTAAAGTGAAATATAGTACAAATATTAAACTGTTCTATAAAGGCTGTTTGCTACGACAGGGAAGAAAAATCCAACTATTACATTCTATTTGGACTCAATATTTTATTTCTTTGCATGTATTTTTATGTTTCACACCTAAAACAACTGTTTATTGTTCTTGTGGCAGGGGGAACACTTGACAAAGGCAATTAACTTACATTACATTGTTAAATTCGAACTTTACACTGTGAAATCTAAAGACCATAATAGTAAGGTCAATCAACATAATGAAAATATAGCATATAACTACTCTGGTCTTTGTGACTTTCCACAGAGGCTGAAGTCAAAAAAACAAACAAACAAAAAAACGAGTTCTAGGTGTGAAGTAATGTGTCATTTTTTAAAGAGTCACGATAGAAAATTAGTATATCTCTTTATACATAAGAAATGCAAAGGTAAGAAATTATAAGGTAGAACACAAAACATCATGGTTGCACATCATGTTATTATCAATAACAGGCACAGTACACAAACCATGGCAGTGCTAAAATGTTAATAACACATCTGTAAGGGGAAAAGCATTACAGAAGGCTTTCAGTAGTCTTTCCTAACGTGTGTCATCATCATCTGGCATTGCTGTCAGGAAATCAAACTATTACTGTACTTTTGAAATTAAGGCAAATAACATGTGTCAGACCTAGATTCAAGGCTTTACTCAAGTTATAAGAAAGATGGTTAATATGCAGGTTTAGCTATAAAAGGAAGTCTCTTTTGCTAATCTCTTCCATTACTGAACCAGTTTTTAATAGACTTTCATGTACTCCTTATTAGTCATGATAAGCTAAAAACAAACAAAAAAAGAAGCAGTCAGTATTAATGTAAAGGAAAATATTAAGTCTTTTAAAAAGTGACAGATACTTTATGTCTCATAAATGCATCATAATTTCTCAGTTATGAATGAATTACCTGTGGCCTGCTATTTAATAAACCAAGGGGCAATTTCATGATGGAGTATCCCACGGAGTTGAGATAGTAAATTCAGCTTCTAAAAGTGTTGAGGTTTAGAGCTCAAAAGTAGCTTAGATATCTGAGTTATTTAGTATAATTTCAAGTTACCAAATAGTACCTAAAGAAAAAAAATAGTATTAATCCCTACACCTCGTCCATCGTGCAATGTGCGCATATGTGGGGAAGGTCTCAGAGTTGAGAGAGGCAATTTAATATTCACTTTAAATCAATCCCCATAACATCATAGCAAAATAAACATTATCAAAGGCAATTTCTCAATTTTTTTTTTATTGACTGGAAGTAAAAGATAGTTTCTGAAATGTTACAATTACCAAGTCAGGCCTTCAGAAATGAAGATATTAGCATCTACCAAGATACTAAATGAACAAGAGATCACAAGATAAAACTTATGCAAAATAAGGCATGGATGAGTTCATAGGCAACGACTTTTATCTTTGACACAATTATTAGTTTTATATTATTATTATATACTTATTACAGTATTTCTAAACACAATTTGAAAAAGGAGAGTAACAATCTTAGTATTTTGTAATTTAGACCAAGAGATACCAGAACAAATAAAGTCACCAAATATCCGCCTTAAAAAAAATGCTGTATACATTCAACAGAAGTAATCAAACGTGACACATGATTCAAATCTGAACTTAAAAGGACTAAATAATTGGCCTGTAAGGCAAAACTGTTTGAAGACATGATATATCACACTTCCTTTGAGGATCCTAGCTGTTCAGATGGCTGGAAAATATAGTCTAGGATCTCCAAAATTTCAAAAAATATGCTCCCCTCTCCTCCTTAAAGAAAAGTTTGACATTCATTTTCATAAACCAGTATTGAATTTCAGACATTTGACATTTAGGCTAGACAAATATATTTTGAAAAGCTTACACATTACAAGCTCTGGGACAACAAGCATGGGAAAACAAAGTGCACATCTTTCTTTGCTGGAGCTGAAATCAGATCTCTTCAGTTTGGTAGGTCCACATTCTGAAGGATGAGGGCCACTCGGTTTGGAATGTACACCTAAGTCAACACAATAGAGTCAGTGCATTTGAAAGAAAAACTGGGCGTGATGTCATCATGTCAGAGCGACTGAGGCATGATGCAGTTTCACATTTGCCTAAATTACAGTTACCTTTACAATTCTACTGGCTCTGAGGAAACTCAAATCCCACAGTTCCAACAGTTCTGGCATCAATGTAAGACTCCTTTAAAACAGTCACCGCTAGAGGGCTCCATACGCTTTACAAAAACCAATGCTCCTCAGACACTAGGGACAGAAATAGCCCTGGCTGCTCTTTTTGGGCGCTATCAGGTGGTGAAGGAAGGCTGCCCTCCAGTTCACAATGTTATTCTATTCAGGGGAATAAAAGTAACATCCAAAAGATTGCTCACATCAAGACACTTTCAGTATCGCTCTGGTTTGTGTTTTCTCCTGTTATTTTAAGAACAAAACCTTAATGGTAACAGTATAAGGTATCCTAAGTGTATTTTAGGCCCCAACCCAATTTAAATCAATCAAGAAGCTTGCCACTGCACCGAAAACACAATCCACATTCTTTGCCTGCCCCGCGGAGTCCTGACTCAGCTCCTTCTTGAAAAGGTACAGCTCCCATCTCAGATCTGCTCTTCACTTACCCCTTCTCCCCTCACCAGGCTCTGGCCACAGGGCCCTTCCTGTTCCTTGAACACTCCACATCCTTCCCTTCCTCTTGGTCTTGGCCCCTGCCTGCCCCTCTGTTCAGAGCACTCTTTACCTGGCTAGTTCCCTATCTCTTAGATCTTGAAAAATCCCAGTTCCACGGAGAGGTGTTCCTTGATAACTCTAGATCTGATGGTGTCTCCATGCCATTTCCTATCACAGCACCATTTTTGTTTTTTTCTGAACACTTAACAATTTGTAATTCTTTTTCAAGTTTATGATCAATCCTTCCCACTAGACCATGAGGTTTACCAGGGTATAGGCCATATATCTTCACATTTCTAAATTTTAGTAGGTGCCAATGGACAAAGTAGGTGCCAATGATGACTAAATAAAAGAATGAATGATGGAGTAAGTAATAGAGGGATCAATATGTGCATATTTCACAAGATATTCTTTAATACACTTACATCTAAAATAATTTTTGTAAAGCTGAGAAGTGATCTGAACTGCTTGAGGCTTATCTATGTGCTGTTTTATACATATTTAATTACTATTAACAAAGCAAACAGTAAAAATAATATTACAGATTGCTGTCTTCATTGTGACAGTATCTCTTCATTTCGGACTTTGTGAATATTTTACTATTTTCAGTCACTTTAACTGAAAACTTGACTGATGGTTAAAATAAAAAAAGAAGAAGGCTTTTATAGTTTAGAACTGGAATGAAAGATGCAAAGCAAACAGGGCTTTAGGAAAAAAAAAATAACGAACAGAACAGCTGATTTTCATTGACTGAGACCATTGTATGTCCAATGCATGTCAACTCTGCAAATGAACACAATGTTTTCCCTTGAGGTTTCCGTGATAAAGACCTCTTACAACTGTTTAAAAAAAATAAGATACACCAGTACAGCTGGTTAGCTTTGAACATTAAAGATTAAAGCAGTTTTTAAATGATGGAATTTTGAGAAATTTATATTATGAATGTAACAACTAGGGAACAGTTTTTCTAATCTTTCTTTTTTTTTAACATCTTTATTGGAGTATAATTGCTTTACAATGGTGTGTTAGTTTCTGCTTTATAACAAAGTGAATCAGTTATACATATACATATGTTCCCATATCTCTTCCCTCTTGCGTCTCCCTCCCTCCCACCCTCCCTATCTCACCCCTCTAGGTGGTCACAAAGCTCTGAGCTGATCTCCCTGTGCAGTTTTTCTAATCTTGAATCAAAAGTAACAGTGATTTAGGAAAAGAACATGGTCATCTGAGAAAAATTTCACAAATGCTAACAGTTTACTGGGTAACTCAATGTCTCACAGTCTGATTTGCAATCCAGTACTTCCAAAAGATAAATATTACATCCTTGCAGTCATTAAGTGTGGGGAACCCACGTATTTCAATGCCATAATCAGTTTCCCTACAATTTACACATTGTTTTTAATGTCATATAAAACCACATCATGATTTAATTGCTAATATAATCTTTTCCATTCGATAGTTTCTCTTTGACTGTGATAGGTAAGATGTTATAAGATTGGTTCAACAAAAGAAAGCTGGAGGTACTCATGAACAAAGCAGGACTATTACCAATGGTCCGGACAAATCCAGTCCAAAGGATGGCCTATTTCCACAATGACACTACAGACTAAAGCAACAACAGACCAAAGCAAAAGAGGAGAAAAAAAAGAAATCAACAATCAGATTCAATCATTTCTCTCTCCAGGTCTTCTCAAAACAGGCATGAATCAAGAGACAGTTGTCCTGCCGTTCTAAAGGAATTTGCTATGTACTTATTCTAGCTGTTTAGTTTGAGGAATCATAGTAACTAGGTGTAACTAATCAGTGGGACAGCAGGTTATAATCAGAATGGTTCTAAATTGTTCTGTTAGGGCCGTTCTAAAACTGAAGACCAATCTAAATTTCTCAGCAGCACCGGAAACTAGAGAAAAGAATTTCAGTTTCCTTTACCTTAAAAACATTTCTCTGATATTATTTGGTCCTATATGCAGATAAAAATATTCTGATTAGCCCAAGTCTCCTGAGAAAGAAGCAATGAAACACACAAGTCAGGCCTAGGAGAAAAAATGATAAGTTCCTGCTCAGTGTGGCACAGTGATATACCAGGACACGTCACCTCAATCTCTTACTGGATCTTATGCACTTTTGATATCTACTCTGATTCATAACCTCATACAGATTTCATTAATGAAATATGAATAACTATAAGCTGATAATTTAGAAGCAGTCTTACTCTCTGTGATCTCTGGTATTTTAGCTAGCCCAAATTTAAGTGTAAGACAAACTGGATGACATAAGGACTTCAAGGTTTGCAATAAATGCATTGAGTTTCCTATTTTGTCATTTAATGGTTAAAAAAATCCTCCAAGAATTCTCTCTCAATGATGCTGGCCATTTTATATAAGGACCTTTATGATGCCAATTCCAGCCACACTTAGAGACCTCTTAATACTATCTGCTCAAAAACCATCAGTTGATAATTGTACAATATCATAAATGGGAATATTGTGTAATTATACTTTTTCACTGCAGTGTTAATTACCAGAATGTGTTCATGTTGCTTTAGAGCCCCTGCAGTATAGGCGACATGAAGGAATTTCCCCAAGCAACGGATTTTTCTTAACTATGGCTATTTATGGATTTTGGAGTTTTCTTCTTTATTAGGGTTCTGAGTATATAAATCAGTGTTCTTAGTAGTTAGGAAATGATTACCAATTATACTAAAGGACTTAAGATAATTAGAGCTAATCCTTATGATGAGACAATTACAGACATGAACAATTTGGGGACTCTATATAATTTAGTGCTAATATTGGCTCTGTAAATCTCAATTTACAATTTTAATTCTATAAATAGTTTTGATTCATACGGCAAAAGAAATATGAACATATTTTAAGTAGATTTAAACATAAATGCTTATATTTAAATACGAACAACTCATATTTAAGTATATGTATATAGAAACCATTTAGTACACACATCACAAATAAAATATGCTGATAAACATGTTCACTAGGCCCACTTACTAACCATTAGGCCGTAAACATTTTGTAGCTAGGATCACATGAAGAACATGTGAGACAGCGTAATGTAGAGCCATGAATTTCATTTTTTCTAGCTATCTTTATAGTCCATTCTTCACAAGGAATCAGAATGCCGCATTATAATCCAGTTCATTTATTAAGAGAGTCAAAATGCATGCTAATCTACCCAATTACTTTGACTACCTTAATGACTTAATCACTATGCAAACCATTAGTATGGCTCAAAAAATAACTGACCACACAATAATCTACTATATTATGTCATCCAGGCAAAGTATTATGTTCTTCTAGGGTCAAAATTGAGTTACAAAGATTAATTACACAATTTTTGCAAACAGCCTGTCAAAAATTTGAAAACAGAAAATTTGAAAATAACTTTAAATACTTAAAAGGCAAATTTTGAAATGTTCTTAGAAATTGTAGAAGTTAGCAATAGCACATAATCAGAGTGATAACATCATTTGACGAAAAGGGCATTAGACCCTTAACAATCTATATATATATATACACTTGTCATAAAAAAATCAAAAATTATTTTGAAAAATAAGGGTGACATATAAAATAATTTTACTTTTCACATACATGCTTTAGTTCATAAAATATTTTCTAAGAAAAAAATCTTATTAATGTAGAAGTATATATTATCTCATTTAATTTAGAATATGAAAAAGAGTAAACTTTAAGAATCAAAATTGATTTTGTCTGAAAAAAAACTAAACATTTTCATAATTCTGGATAGAGCAAAAAACATTTCCCAACTTAATTTATATTTTCAATGCCTACAACTGAGGGACAAGAAAGATACCTCTATGCCAAATGCCCAATTTAAACTAAAAGTCTACCTTTGAATCACTAAATTTAGAATGGGAATAAACAGATCTACTTCTTAAGGATAAGGAGATTAATAGGCAAAGTAATAGATGCTGAAACTATTGCTTTATTCACATTTCACCATTAAGACTGCTTAAGTTATTGTAAAGGAATCTAATTCATTTCAGGTTCAATAATCTCTGCTCTTCCATTTGTGCCATGGAATTTGAATTTATGAATCAGAAAAGAGAAAGAGAGCACCCCTGCCCCTCCTCGTGCACTGATTAAGATATAGGTTAATATAAGTTCCTATATCAGGAACCAAAATATAGAGAAATCATTATGCTAAAATAGAGTTCCAAAAACTGTCAGTAAAGAAGAATGGAAAAGTTCTGCCCTATAGCTTCTTGGCATTTGTGAGATATTCCGACCTTAGCATATACGTTTCAACAGTAGTACACATGCAGTTCTCCTCTGGCTTCACAGTTTCAACTGATGGAGCATATAAAGAAGACACCGGGATGGTACCTGGTGATGCTGCATATATGACTATAGCATATATGACTATTTTAAGATTCCTTTGAGCTCTGTTTGTTGCTATCTTTGAAAACAGATTTGACACTTAATCAGCAGATCCTTTGGATTATTGAGCTTGCAAATTAAGCTTTGGCAAATACAGTGTACTATTTATGATAGACAGAAATTTCATGGAAAAGAAAAAAACTTACATTTTTTTCTCCCCTTCCCTCTTTATTCAAGGCATGTGGGAGGCAGAAGGTGGTCGAATGAGACCTAGAGCACTTAGGGTTATGTTCAAGAAACCTGATTGGATCCCAGCACATATTGATCAGTTTAATAAAGAGTTCCATTATGATGATGCATTCTTATATTAGGTACGTATATTAATGTAATTTTTTTCTTTGGCTCTTTGAAGGATAACTCTGGTAAGAACGAATCTGTTTTATTGGATTTTCAGGTCTACTTGGGCTCCCTTATTCTTTTAAAAAATTTTATTATATTATTTTATTGTGTTAATATAAATTATTACAAAAATCACAATGTCATATACAAAAATATATGAAATACTATAATGAATATTTTAGGTACACATACCTTGCTTAAGAAATTATCCCTAACCACCAACCAATTTTTTTCTTAATTGAAGTACAGTTGATTTATTGGGTTCCCTTATTTTTACATTAAAACCAGTGATCACTTCATCTGGAGTCTAAAGACTTATTTAAAATGAGTCATTCCTAGATTGGTTCAAGATGGCAGAGTAGAAGGACATGCACTTACTCCCTCTTGCAAGAGCACTAGAACCAAAACTAATTGCTGAACAATCATCGACAGAAAGACACTGGAACTCCCCAAAAAAGATACCCCACATCCAGAGACAAAGGAGAAGCCGCAATGAAATGGTAGGAGGGGCGCAATCATGATAAAATCAAATCTCATAACCACTGGGTGGGCAACTCACAAACTGGAGAACAATTAAACCACAGAAGTCCACCTACTGGAGTGAAGGTTCTGAGTCCCACGTCAGGCTTCCCAACCTGGGGTCCAGCAATGGGAGGAGGAATCCCCAGAGAACTGGACTTTGAAGGCTAGTGGGATTTGATTGCAGGACTTCGACAGGACAGGGGGGAAACAGAGACTCCACACTTAGAGGGCACACACAAAGTAATGTGCACATCAGGACCCGGGGGAAAGAGCAGTGACCCCATAGGAGACTAAACCAGACCTACCTGCTAGTGTCCGGAGGGTCTCCTGCAGAGGCAGGGGGTGGCTGTGGCTCACCACGGGGACAAGGACACTGGCAGCAGAAGTTCTGGGAAGTATTCATTGGCTTGAGGTCTCTGAGAGTCTGCCATTAGCCCCACCAAAGAGCCTGCAGGCTCCAGTGCTGGGTCACCTCAGGCCAAACAACCACCAGGGAAGGAACACAGCCCCACCCATCAGCAGACAAGCGGATTACAGTTTTACTGAGCTCTGCCCACCAGAGCAACACCCAGCTCTACCCACCACCGGTCCCTATCATCAGGAAGCTGGCACAAGCCTCTTAGATAGCCTCATCCACCAGAGGGCAGACAGCAGAAGCAAGAAGAGCTACAAACCGGCAGCCTGCAGAATGAAAACCACAATGACAGAAAGATAGACAAAATGAAAAGGCAGAGGACTATGTCCCAGATGAAGGAACAAGATAAAACCCCAGAAAAACAACTAAATGAAGTAGAGATAGGCAACCTTCCAGAAAAAGAATTCAGAATAAATATAGTGAAGATGACCTAGGACCTTGGAAAAAGAATGGAGGCAAGGATCAAGAAGATGTAAGAAATGTTTAACAAAGACCTAGAAGAATTAAAGAACAAACAGACAGAGATGAAAATACAATAACTGAAATGAAAAATACACTAGAAGGAATCAATAGCAGAATAACTGAGGCAGAAGAACAGATAAGTGACCTGGAAGACAGAATGGTGGAATTCACTGCCACAGAACAGAATAAAGAAAAAAGAATGAAAAGAAATGAAGACAGTCTAAGAGACCTCTGGGACAACATGAAATGCACAAACATTTACATTATAGGGGCCCCAGAAGGAGAAGAGAGAGAGAGAGAAAGGACCTGAGAAAACATTTCAAGACACTATAATTGAAAACTTCTGTCACATGGGAAAGTAAGTAGCCATCCAAGTCCAGGAAGTGCAGAGAGTCCCAGGCAGGATAAATCCAAGGAGAAACACGCCAAGGCATATAGTAATCAAACTGACAAAAATTAAAGACAAAGAAAAATTATTAAAAGCAACAAGGGAAGAATGACAAATAACGTACAAGGGAACTCCCATAAGGTTAACAGCTGATTTCTTAGCAGAAACTTTGCAAGCCAGAAGGGACTGGTACAATATATTTAAAGTGATGAAAGAGAACAACCTACAACCAAGAATACTCTACCCAGCAAAGATCTCATTGAGATTGGATGGCGAAATCAAAAGCTTTACAGACGAGCAAAAGCTAAGAGAATTCAGCATCACCAAACCAGCTCTACAACAAATGCTAAAGGAACTTCTCTAAGTCGGAAACACAAGAGAAGAAAAGGACCTACAAAAGCACCCCCAAAACAATTAAGAAAATGGTAATAGGTACATACATATTGATAATTACCTTAAATGTGCATGGATTAAATGCTCCAACCAAAAGACACAGGCTCGCTGAATGGATACAAAAACAAGACCTATACCTTATGCTGTCTACAAGAGACCCATTTCAGACCTAGGGACACATACAGACTGAAAGTGAGGGGATGGAAAAAGATATTCCATGCAAATGGAAATCAAAAGAAAGATAAAGTAGCAATACTCATATCAGATAAAATAGACTTTAAAATAAAGAATGTTACAAGAGACAAGGAAGGACACGACATAATGATCAAGGGATAAATCCAAGAAGAAGATATAACAATTATAAATATATATGCACCCAACATAGGAGAATCTCAATACATAAGGTAAATGCTAACAGCTATAAAAGGGGAAATTGATGGTAACACAATATTAGTGGAGGACTTTAACACCTCACTTACACCAAAGGACAGCTCATCCAGAGAGAAAATTAATAAGGAAACACAAGCTTTATATGACACAATAAACCAGATAGATTTAATTGATATTTATAGGGCATTCCATCTGAAAATCACAGATTACACTTTCTTCTCAAGTGCACATAGAACATTCTCCAGGATAGATCACATCTTGGGTCACAGATGAAGCCTCGGTAAATTGAAGAAAATTGAAATTGTATCAAGCTTCTTTTCTGACCACAATGCTATGAGATTAGAAATCGATTACAGGGAAAAAAACGTAAAAAACACGAACATATGGAGGCTAAACAATACGCTACTAGGTAACCAAGAGATCACTGAAGAAATCAAAGAGGAAATCAAAAAATACCTAGAGACAAATGACAAGGAAAACATGACGACCCAAAACCTATGGGATAGAGCAAAAGCAGTTCTAAGATGGAAGTTTATAGCAATACAATCCTACCTCAAGAAACAAGAAAATTTTCAAATAAACAATCTAACTTTACACCTAAAGGAACTACAGAAAGAAGAACAAACAAAACCCCAAAATTAGTGGAAGGAAAGAAATCATTAAGATCAGAGCAGAAATAAATGAAATAGAAACAAAGGAAACAATAGCAAAGATCAATAAAACTAAAAGCTGGTTCTTTGCAAAGATAAACAAAATTGATAAACCTTTAGCCAGACTCATCAAGAAAAACAGGGAGAAGACTCAAATCAATAAAATTAGAAATGAAAGAGGACAAGTTACAACAGACACTGCAGAAATACAAAGCATCCTAAGAGACTACTACAAGCAACTCTATGCCAATAAAATGGACAACCTGGAAGAAATGGACAAATTCTTAGAAAGGTATAACCTTCCAAGACTGAACCAGGAAGAAATAGAAAATATGAACAGACCAATCACAAGTAATGAAATTGAAACTGATTAAAAATCTTCCAACAAACAAAACTCCAGGACCAGATGGCTTCACAGGTGAATTCTATCAAACATTTAGAGAAAAGTTAACACCCATCCTTCTCAAACTCTTCCAAAAAATTGCAGAGGAAGGAACACTCCCAAACTCATTCTACGAGGCTACCATCACCCTGATACCAAAACCAGACAAAGATACTACCAAAAAAAAAAAAAAATTTACAGACCAATATCACTGATGAGTATAGATGCAAAAATCCTCAACAAAATACTAGCAAACAGAATCCAACAACACATTAAAAGGATCATACACCATGATCAAGTGGGGTTTATCCCAGGGATGCAAGGATTCTTCAATATATGCAAATCAATCAATGTGATACACCATATTAACAAATTGAAGGAGAAAAACCATATGATCATCTCAATAGATGCAGAAAAAGCTTTTGACAAAATTCAACACCCATTTATGGTAAAAACTCTCCAGAAAGTGGGCATAGATGGAACCTACCTCAACATAATAAAGGCCATATATGACAAACCCACAGCAAACATCATTCTCAATGGTGAAAAACTGAAAGCATTTCCTCTAAGATCAGGAAAAAGACAAGGATGTCCACTCTCACCACTATTATTCAACATAGTTTTGGAAGCCCTAGCCCTGTCAATCAGAGAAAACAAAGAAATAAAAGGAATACAAAATGGAAAAGAAGAAGTAAAATTGTCACTCCTTTCAGAGGACATGATATTATACATAGAAAATCCTAAAGATGCCACCAGAAAACTACTAGAGCTAATCAATGAATTTGGTAAGGTTGCAGGATATAAAACTAATGCACAGAAATCTCTTGCATTCCTAGACACTAACAATAAAAGATCAGAAAGAAAAATTCAGGAAAGAATTCTACTCACCATTGCAACAGAATGAATAGAATACCTAGGAATAAACCTATCTTAGGAGGTAAAAGACCTGTACTCAGAAAACTATAAGACACTGGTGAAAGAAATCAAAGATGACACAAACTGATGGAGAGATATACCATGTTCTTGGATTGGAAGAATCAATATTGTGAAAATGACTATACTACCCAAAGCAATCTACAGATTCAATGCAGTCCCTATAAAAATACCAATGGCATTTTTTACAGAACTAGAACAAAAAATCTTAAAATTTGTGTGGAGACACAAAAGACCCTGAACAGGCAAAGCAATCTTGAGAAAAAAAAAAATGGAGCTGGAGGAATCAGTCTCCCTGCCTTCATACTATACCACAAAGCTACAGTAATCAAGACAATATGGTACTGGCAGAAAACCAGAAATAAAGATCAGTGGAACAGGATAGAAAGCCCAGAGATTAACTCATGCACCTATGGTCAACTAACCTATGACAAAGGAGGCAAGGATATACAGTGGAGAAAAGACAGTCTCTTCCATAAGTGGTGCTGGGAAAACTGGACAGCTACATGTAAAAGAATGAAATTAGAACACTCCCTAACACCATACACAAAAATAAACCCAAAATGGATTAAAGACTTACTTAAGTGTAAAACCGGACAGTATAAAACTCTTAGAGGAAAACATAGGAAGAACACTCTTTGACATAAATCACAGCAAGATCTTTTTTGACCCACCTCCTAGAGTAATGGAAATAGAAACAAAATAAACAAATGGGCCTAATGAAAGTTAAAAACTTTTGCACAGCAAAGGAAACTATAAACAAGACAAGAAGACAACCCTCAGAATGGGAGAAAATATTTGCAAACAAATCAACGGACAAAGGATTAATCTCCAAAATATATAAACAGCTCATTTAGCTCAATATTAAAAAAACAAACAACACAATCCAAAAATGGGCCGAAGACCTAAACAGACATTTCTTCAAAGAAGACATACAGATGACTAAGAGGCACAAGAAAAGCTGTTCAACATCACTAAGTATTAGAGAAATGCAAATCAAAACTACAACGAGGTATCACCTCACACCAGTTAGAATGGGCATCATCAGAAAATCTACAAACAATACATGCTGCAGAGGGTGTGGAGAAAAGGGAACCCTCTTGCACTGTTGGTGGGAATGTAAACTGGTACATCCACTATGGAGAACAGATGGAGGTTCCTTAAAAAACTAAAAATAGAATTACCATATGACTCAGCAATCCCACTACTGGGCATATACCGAGAGAAAACCATAATTCAAAAAGACACATGCACCCCAATGTTCATTGCAGCACTATTTACAATAGCTAGGTCATGGAAGCAACCTAAATGTCCATTGACAGACAAATGGATAAAGAAGATGTGGTACATTTGTACAATGGAATATTACTCAGCCATTAAAAGTCACGAAATTGGATTATTTGTATAGGTGTGGATGGACCTAGAGAGTGTCATACAGTGAAGTAAGCCAGACAAAGAAAAACAAATATTGTATATTAACATATATATGTGGAATCTAGAAAAATGGTACAGATGAACCTGTTTGCAAAGCAGAAATAGACACAGATGTAGAGAACAAATGTAAGGACACCAAGGGGGAAAAGCAGGGGTAAGTGTTGGGGGTTGTGATGAACTCAGTGATTGGGATGGACATAATATACACTAATATGCATAAAATAGATAACTAATAAGAACCTGCTGTATAGCACAGGTAACTCCACTTCGCTGTACAGTAGAAAGTAGCGCAACACTGGAAAACAACTATACCCCAATAAAAAAACATAAAAAATTTTAAGAAATAAAATGAGTCATTCCTAAAGCATCAGTAGTTATTGGAAACAAGATGCTGCTGCTGAGGAGACAGGGCCAATCTTTACCTTTTGACCGAGTTGGATCAGAATTCTATTACAGGCAGTGTTGAAGCTCTATTCTATTTCTCATGTGCTTGCAGTACTGTATTCCTCTACCTGTTATGGAGACTTATCTGACCTTCTCCATTCCACCTGCTAATTTAGAACTGCACAGTCCATATTTGGAAGATCAATTCAATTAGTGCTTGAAAAGTAATCCCCTGACTGTTGCTGCCACTGGTTACTTGGCTTGTTTTAATTATAACAGAATATCTTTGCTCTTAAAAAATCAAAAGAATGTCAAGATATTTTTTGCCCACCCTCAAAGATTCCAAGCCCTCGCCTAAGATGATAATTTTTCCAAAATTGGGAGAATATTCTCAAAGCACCTAGCGTCTTGACATGCTTAAAATACCTAAATAATTATTGAATAGCCACAACAATAGTAACTTTTGAATACATGTGCAGTAGCATTTTGCAGTTTCCCCAAAGCTTGGCCGTGTTAATTAATTTATGCCTCGCGAGAACCTCTTGCTGTAGGCAGGATACTATTATTAATCCTCACTATGCAGACAGGGAAACCGAGGCACAAAAAGATCAAATTACTCAAGTTCTCATAGCTGGTAAATGGCAGGCTGGGGACTTGATCCCAAATTCCCTGCCATGACATTTTGTGGTCTTTTTTACTATATTACCAGGCTTCCCTCCCCAGGAGAACTCTCTTTGGATACATGAACCTTTAGGAAAGTTGGCTATATAACATTTTTGCTATCTGAAACTTTCAAAACCCTTTCAGTCTAGTTCAACTGGTTCAAGTTCAGCTTTATCACAAGTGGGTGCTACTTCTCCATGACTCCTCTTTATGAGCTGTCACCTTCCCTAACCCCTCAGGGGTCTCTAACTCTTCCCTAACCCCTCAGGGGTCTCTAACTCTTTTGGTTATTTCAGAGCTTTAAGATCATTTTCTTATTCATTTCAGAAACTATTTGTATCAGTCTTATTTTACATGTCAAAACTGAATGTTCTGACAAACTACAGCAATCATTCTTTGGAGATAGAATCCACTAGCAGCTCTGAGCCCTCCCTCTTGAAAATACACATCAATCTAGATCTCTATCTAAGCCATATCAACATCATCATCAACAACCCACCTCAACACACACATAGGGTAACACCTAGGTTTCCCAAGGCTACTGACTTTCCTCAGAACTGATAATCAACAACTTAATCTTGCTCATCCCTGCTCGTTTTATTTATTTTATGCCACTGTCTTTGACATATAAAATATGGCAGCTTACAAAGTAAGGTGCTGGTACCACCCTAAGAGCTGGGAATATAGTAGAAAAATGGAGGAGCCAGGGGTACCAAACAGATTCTCATGCTTGACTTTTACCCAAACTTAAAAAAAGATGAGAGAATTTAACAGCAATGATAAAGCCATACATTTGTGGGATACATCCTGGCCTCACATAAGTGAAACAAATCTTTCCTTTTTCTTTTTTTCTTTATTGGAGTATAATTGCTTTACAATGTTGTGTTAGTTTCTGCCCCACATCGAAGTGAATCAGCCATACGCATACACACGTCCCCTCCCTCTTAGACCTCCCTCCCCCCACCATCCCACCCAACTAGGCCATCACAGAGCACCGAGCTGAGCTCCCTGTGCTATACAGCAGGTTCCCACTAGCTACCTATTTTATGCATGGTAGTGTATTTATGTCAAACCTTACCTCCCAATTCATCCCACCCTCCCCTTACCCCCTCCATGTCCGCACGTCCATTCTCTATGTCTGCCTTTCTATTCCTGCCCTGCAAATAGGTTCATCTGTGCCATTTTTCTAGATTCCACATACATGTGTTAATATACGATATTTGTTTTTCTCTTTCTGACTTAAATCTTAATCCAAGACCTTTTACTGTGAAACAAACAAAAAAATGCAGATCTGAGACAGAGAGAAGAGGGAAGAGGAAGAAAGATAGATATATGACTAGTCAGGAAAAGGAAAACATATATAATGCAGATGTGGACTTGGCCATAAATTAAATGAAGAATTCCTCCAAATCTGCAGAGCTTCTAAATTCTACATTAAAATTTTTTTTTATTGAAATATAGTTGATTTATAATATTAGTTTCAAGTGTACAACATAGTGTTTCAAAATTTTTATATATTATACTCCATTTATAGTTATTATAAAATATTGGCTATATTCTCTGTGCTGTACAATATATCCTTGCAGCTTATTTATTATATACATAGTAGTTTGTACTTCTTAATCCCTCCCCCTATCCTGCTGCTACCCCCTTCCCTCCCCACACTGGTAACCACTAGTTTGTTCCTTATATCTGTGACTCTATTTCTGTTTTGTTATATTCATTTGTTTGTTTATTTTTCAGATTCCACATATAAGTGATAACAAACAGTATTTGTCTTTCTCTGTCTGACTTATTTCACCAAGCATAATACCTTCCAGGTCCATCCATATTGTTGCAAATGGCAAAATTTTATTCTACATTTTTAAAAGAAATTAAATTTAGTAGTTTAAAGCAATATTCTTTCATTGTGTCAACATCACAAAGTAAAAGTTAGTTAATATAATACAACACTCTACTCAGTAATATAAGGAAACCAGAGAATTTTATAACTAGAATGAATTCAGTCATCAATAACTACATGAAAGAAAAAAATGTATATATAGATTCTTTTAAGGTGTTTTAAACTTCATTAGATAACCAATAATGTAGAAATCTGCTTAATGTAAAATATTACAGAGAAAGCAAGAACAGAAGGAAAGTAAATTGTATAAAAATAGAAATATTCATAATAGAAAGAAAACTAAAATGTGCCTTCCTCTTATTTTTTGAGAAATAATTTTTAATCCTATTAATATTCAAATTTCCTCAATTGTCAGCTAAATATCCTTTATTATTTGTTTTTCCAAAACCCAGTTCAGTCTAGCACCACATGTTGCATCTATTTTTTTTAGGGCAATCCTCTTTCCCTACTCCCTGCCTTGTCTCCATGTTGCTTACTTGTTGAAGAGTTGTTTCCTTGGACAAAAACACATCATTTTGAAAATACAGAATTAAATTTAAATGAAATGAAAATACCTTAAAAATCTTACTTACCAAAAGAGAATAGGGATGGTTATTATGTTCAAAAGGTTTAGAAAAGAAATCGGTATTGTGGTCCAGTCTCTGGTGTCCTCCATATTCCGCTGCATCTGAATCTAGCACAATTTTGTACGTACAGCTCTTAAGGAATCACAACGGTTTAGGAGTTGAATGAGACATTATAAAACATTTCTGAGACAGGATTTAAAAGCGAGTATTTTGAAAACTGTTTAATGATGATTTGTGCTATGTTCTAATTTCTTCTCTAAGATTTCTGAGTTTGAGTTTATCATGTTTGAAAGGGGCTTTATAGGCTATCTAGTCCGCACACCCATGGGATCCTTGTTATCCTTTTATCACAGCTCATCACATGATCATCCATACCTATTAATGAAGAATCTACTTTCCTCTTCATATAACTAATTCCATTTGTTAGAAATTCTTCTCCATATTGAACAGAATTTTGATTTCTTGGGACTTTTTCTACCCAGAACAGCCATAAAGAATAAGTTCAAAATACAGTAATTTTCAAATATTTAACAATAGCTATTTTGTCTCCATGTGTCCTCTGCATACATAACTAAATACTTACTAAATGTAATCCCAGAACCTTTGATCATTACTCATTTGATATGGCTTTTTACTATTTCCCCATCTCTGAATTCATTGCAGTTTGCTAGATCCTGGATGATAAAGTGAGGAACACAGAAGTGAACTAAGGGTCCATGTGTGGTCTGAAGACCAAGTAGGCTTAGTTTTTCCCCTTGGTTACAAGCAGCATGTTTCTATTAATGCACAAGATCATGCAAACATACTATCCATCATGCCACAGGTGGATTCATGTTGCAATCATGTGATCTGCTACAACGTAACATCTGATTTTTCACAATGAGCTATTATGCATGTTAGCATTATTGTATTTATAACAAAATAACAGCTACGGTTATTATGTTCAAACTTATGCTCAGAAAGTCTAGAAATGATACTTGAGTAAAAAATCCACAGGTAAATATAAATGGGTACCTAGAAGTTTAAGTTTCTTCTAGCCTAAGGAGGGAGACAGATAGGTGTCTAGGTGCTTTGTATTTTCTTTTCCTCGTATATAAATATTTAATCTCAGAAACGTTTGTATATTTTCATTACAGCTAAAGTTATCACATTAAAAGTACATGGGAAAAAAAAAGTACACGTGGATAACAAACTATGACCATCATTTTCATGCCTAGGGGACCTCTGTTTGGGTAAGAGATGCAGATGGAGGCACCACAGGAACTTTTGCTGGGAGTGGTGGCGCCATTTCAGTCAATCCAGGTCAGCCTACTCTGATGCAAGTTTAGACTAATACTGTAATCAGCATGTTACTGTGTTTAAAAGAGAGGGAGAGGGACAGGGAGAAAGACTGAGTTCAAAAGATGACTAATGGGCACAAGCTCATTCATTCTAAAGTCACTCAATAGAGCTGCACATGATTTGAGCATATGGATTTATTTAATGGGGAAATACGGACAGTGAAAATAACTCATTAGGGGCAGGGTAAATAAATGAAGCATTGTGGAATGAAAGGAACTACTAAAGTAGAAGCTTAGCTTTGGTTCTTCATCCTAGTTCATTAAATACTTGCACAGTCTTCAAAAAGCATTAAACAAAAACAAAAGGAGTACAATACAGTTTAGAGAATAATGACATAGAATCCTTTCTAAAACACTTGAAATACAGTATCAATTATTAAATTATTGGTTAACAGCATAGATTATTGGTAGTTGTGACTGAAGACAGCAGGTATATCATGAAAAGCACAGATTCCCAACCTGTGGGTTGATAATCACTGGTCATTGTGTTATAAGGGTCTCACAGAATGAGTAATTATGTTATTAAAAGGGCTGGGATTCTATATGTACATTGTCTGAAGACTAAATTATGTTATTATACCCATTCGGTACTGTATTTCAAAGAATGTGCACTTTTTTGATTAATGAGATATAAATTCATTTAAAAAGTCACAGAATTTGTAGTAAGTTTTTTGGTATATTTTCTCAATCAAGGATACTGAAAGAACAATTGTTATATAAGAACCAATTTCTTTTTGACATTGAAAGGGATCATCACACTGAAAATGGTTAGAATCTACTCAATCTATAATTTATAGCTATAAAGAAAAAGCTTACAAAAGCCATAAAGTTTCAAAATATCAGTTTAGACATATTTCTCTGATCTATAATTTAAAGAAAAAAAATTCTGCTGTGGCCACTTTTGGAATTCCCCAGCCCTGTGTCTCTATTACCCAGGGAATACAACCACGTCCTTTAGAAAACACAACCCTTAAACTCCAGAAATTCCAACAATTTAAAACACTAGATTAAAAGTAATGATTGTGAAAGAGCTTTATAATTGTAAACTACTACAATATACTACTCAAGTGTCAACTTAAAAAATGCACAATGTGAGAGTTGTGAGTTAAGTTTTATTTGGGGCAAAATGAGGACTGCAGCCTGGGAGACAGCATCCCAGATAGCTCTGAGAAACTGCTCCAAAGAGGCAGGGCGGAAGGTCAGTATATATGTGATTTTGGTGAAGGGGGAATACATGCAATCAAGCACATATTTTTTTGCAGAAAGTTTCTGCTAGTCATGGGGAGCAGTCGTCGCCATGAAGGATTTTAGTGCTTTTCTAAATATGAGGAAATATAAGAATTGGGCTCATAAAATCGGCTCCTGAAAATATCTAAGCATCTGAAGCCCTGTTCTGCCAGTTTTTCCCAGAGCACAGAGTGCCTCATTTCTGCTCTCCACCTGAACTCCTTTCAGGGGGTGTTGAAAGTCAGCAGACGCAGCAGCTCATGATTTAATCCTTGTAGACGTAGATGGCAAGTGCCAATGGAAAATGCCAATTCATAGTTGACACAAAAATCAGGAAACCCCATCTTTTAGGAACACTGCTTAGCATAAACATTTTTAAAGAGGTTATCTGGGCAATTGGATTTTTGTTCTTCTCTTCTCTCGCTCAGGCATTCCCTCACTCCCTCTTTCTCATGTACATGTGAGCACACACAAACACACACAAATACACAGACACACACAGATACACACATGCACATGACGTGGGACCCACACAGCACCAATACCCCTACAGAATTTGTAGTAAGTTTTTAAATATATTTTCTCAATCAAAGATACTGAAAGAACAATTGTTTTATAAGAACCAATTTCTTTTTGACATTGAAAGGGATCATCACACTGAAAATGGTTAGAATCTACTCACTTAATCTATAATTTATAGCTATAAAGAAAAAGCTTACAAAAGCCATAAAGTTTCAAAATATCAGTTTAGACATATTTCTCTGATCTATAATTTAAAGAAAAAAATTCTGCTGTGGCCACTTTTGGAATTCCCCAGCCCTGTGTCTCTATTACCCAGGGAATACAACCACGTCCTTTAGAAAACACAACCCTTAAACTCCAGAAATTCCAACACTTTAAAACACTAGATTAAAAGTAATGATTGTGAAAGAGCTTTATAATTGTAAAATACCACAACATACTACTCAAGCGTCAACTTAAAAAAATGCAAAGCCCTGTCTTCCACTAAAGAACATTCCTCTGAAAATATAACTCAGAGCCAATTTACACTTAAACTACCTTGTTCATGTGGTTTCCAGTTCCACAGTGGATAAAAGAAATTTAGCAGGACATCTCAACACCTTCACATCTCTTTTATTCATAGCTATCTCCCAACACATAGCAGACTTCCTTCTCATAATAGCTTCTCAATACATCTTTGAAACTGATATTCAGGATGACAATTCTGATTCACCAAGAAAGGCCAAATTACATGTCTTATTTTTTATATTCGAGGAAAGTAGGAGAAATTATTTTTCCCATTCACTTAATAAATACACACAATGTAGGAGGCACTGTACAAGATATAAAATAAAAATGACTAAGATGTGGTTTTAGTTCACACGCAACTCATAGCCTATTAAGGGGAGATTAGAAACGCATATGAATGTCTATAAATAAAGCAGAAAGCAATATGCAATGAGAGGTAGAGCCAAGGAGGGAAGGTAGGATTGACAGTCTGTAAACAAAAACTTTTGAAGGCTAGGCTAGACTGTTAAGATTTATTTTGTAATTAAGTATGAGAACATTGAAGGTTTGTGAGAAAGGTTATGACAATCAAAAAAATTAACCTGAAGGTTGAGGGTAGAATAGGATGAACAAAGGAAAGACTAAGTCAGAGAAACCAGCCAGGGACCTAACAATGGTTCACGGATAGTAGTATGGCTAAACTTGGATAATGCAAATGGAGAGACATACATAAACCAATGAGATTTTGGATGTGCAACTAATGGTACTCAAATGTAAGGAAACTGATGCTCAATTTGGGGAAACACTTGGAAAGGGAGAATAGTTGTGCCCAAAGACACACAATAAGTTTAGTGGCAGAGCTGGGATGTAGACACAAGTCAAATTCAGATCTAATTACCCTACTCTCCACAAGTGGATGCCTATTTTATGCCAAGAATCAGGCAAAGTGTTTTTGCAGGCAGTTTCTTGTTTAATTCTAAATTTGAGATTCTAAGCATAAAGAGGTTGGAATGAACATGACATGAAGAATAAAAACAAGGAAAACAGATAAAGTGATATCCATCTGAGTGTTTAATTAAATTTAAAAGATTGGTGTTAAAGGACTGTAATTCTTAACATTACTTAAGGAGTCTGAATATCTGAGGTTTACTGCATTTGTTCTAGATCAATTTCTTGTTTAGTTGGTTCATTTGGTCACTTGATTGGGGAACATAAAATTATTGAACTGAAAAAATGTACCTTGCTCTATTTGGGAAAATATAGCAGGGAAAGAATGATAAAATGATAGAATTTTTATGGAGATTTTCTTTTAAAAAAGGAGATCAAATAGATCCCTATCCATTTGGATATCATTTTAAAATATTATTTCTTCTTATTTTAAATTCAAGAGCTTCCTAAGTATTTGATATATCTATAAACAGGCTGAAGTAGATAAGAAGTTTTAAGCATTATTTTATCATGTGTCCTTACATTTGAACCAAGGAAGAGCCATGTTCTGAAGACCTGTACTAATAAGATTAAAGAGCAGTGAAGACATGAAGACTCTTAAATTCAATGGTTCTTCAAATACTTCAAAAGCTGCTGTGTTTGCTCGGCCACTTGATAAAGTGTCTGTTCAAAGTATAAGGATTTTGATGTAAGAAGTACTATCGTTTATATCATTCTGCACTAAACTCACTTCACTCCTGCTGAAGAAACTAAGGAAATTTATTGTAAGGTACAAACCCTGAGGTTTCAGACTGAGTGACAATAAAAGGGGTTCTCTAGTGACTAGGTGGCCATGAAGATGGCAAAGCTGGTAAGTTACCATATATCTTTAAATCTAAGACACCTTCAATTTTAAGATGAATTATTTTATACACCTCCAATAAAGAGAAAAATATCACTACCATGCTAATCACTGTAAGACACATCCCAATTGAAGACTTGTTAAAATGTGAAAAAAAATGTACACTTAGAATATATGAATTTGGTATGTTATTTTTAGACCTGATTCTTTAATTAACCAACCCACAGTATTATGATTGCAATAACTTTTGGGAGTTAAGTGACCCCAGGAGAGAGAATCTGTATCAAAGGCAGAAAACAGTAGGTACGAAATTCTAAGGAACTGTGAACAAACATCTGGCAGTATAAGAACAGGTGGTAGAAAACAAAAATAATTTCATGTTTTTAACAGTCTAAAGATAACCACCCAGCACAGGACTTGCCTCAGTGTTCTAACATAATGCTCCCCTTTCTATGTTTCATGAATTGAATTTTATTTATTGCCAGCCACAATTCACAAAATCTTAGGTTATGGCTGTATAGCGTCTCAAATAGATCTGTCTCTCTATTTTATAAATATAGTTAAATTATACCTCATTTATTGTCCTGAACCACAGAATTGGTCATAAATGATAACCTTTAGTTGCTCTCTCTGGTCTCTTTCCAAATATAGAAGTAGCAAAAACTTTGTGATGTGTTGCTGTATGTTCTATGAATGTATATGTGTGTTAGAGTCAGGCAGGTGTGTGTGTGTGTGTATGTGTGTATCTGATTTAGGCATTTCTATCTTTAGCTCTGTCATCTAGAATATATGATGACTTAAAAATTCACCAATGGAAATGATATTTTCATTATTTGTTTGAAACTATTATAGGGCAATGGACATTTATAAGTATATTACTTTCAATAGACAATATCCATTTAGCTTTTTGCTCTACCTAACTAACTTTAATTTAAAAAAAACTCCCCCAATATTATAATATTTCTAAAATAAAATTAAAACAGAGGGTAAAATAAAAATAAATAGGAAATTTACTACTGAATGTAGTCAAAGTATATTTTAAATATAATGAAAGGCAAGTGGAACTTCCCTTTAAGGGTAATATATATTTTAAAAAATTTTTATTAGTTTATATTAAAATTTTATTGCCTTGTAAAAAGCAACAACTTCAATGCATGAGCTACACATGCATTCAAGTTTGTGAACACTGTTTTCATTAAAAGTTTAAATGACAACCACATGTTTTAATTAAGTGCAAAACAAAAGTATATTTCTAGTATAATTTAGAATGTGCTTGTTTCATCAGTAGGTTTCTGATTTTAGCCTAAAAAATAAACTCCAATTCCTGCAAGCTTACTTCCTTAACTATACATTCTTAGAAATTGTACAATGCAGAATAACAATAAAGTAAACTCAAAGGATGAGGGGCTCAAATATAATCTACCATGTTAATTAATGGATAGCTATGCTTTTTGAAATGCATTTTCATGCAAATCATTCTTAGGCACCAAATTGAATAATTTAAAATATTGAGCACTACATATTTCTCCATGCAAATAGAAATATTATTCTAAATACTTTACAGAATTCTTTGACTAACCTAATTAGGAACTTTTCTTTGTCCTAGAAGATTATATAACTTGAACTAAAAAATGTCAGTTTCTCAGTAACTCAAGAAAGGAAAAAATATGCCCACACTTCTAGACTAACCTCCCTCTAAAATTGTTGGTCTTTGTCTGTGCCATTAAAGATTATTACCCAAAGAACTTATAAATTCAATTATTTGCTGAAGCAATAGCAATTATTTAGAACTGCAAAAGAACAAACAATCGATTTTTGTACATCTTTTAAACACATACTTTGTCATCAAAATGAGTTTTGACCATGCAGATGCAACATTTTTTACAAACATATTGTGCTTTTGAATTCAAAATAATTTTGACATAGGCTATAAAGAAACGTCTTCACCCAAACTTACTCTAATACATCCTTTAATAGAGTCCTATGCAATGTATATATAAATGGAAAATACAATTGGATACTTCAAAGTTCCTGAAAAATGATGACAGTTAGCATAAGTAAGCATCATCTAAGCTATTTCACGCAGACAGACAAGAATAGGAGAAAGCATCCTAAAACAGTAAAATACAGTGGGTGCATGGCTTTGGGGTCCAACAATTGCATTCTAAACCCGATTCTGCCAATTACCAACTGTGTGTCTTCCAGCAAGTTACTGAATTTCCTGGAGGCTCAGTTTCTCACTGGTAAAATGGAGGTAATATATCAGAGGGCTGCTGTGAAGATTCACAGAAGCAATGTACATCACGTGCTTAACACAGTGCCCAGTGCTGGGAAAAATGCTCAAGTTATTAGCTGCTCTTTATATTACTATTATAGACCCTGGACCATTTAAACTGCTGTCTAAAGTGATGAAAAATGTAAAAGTAGGTCGATTTACTTTCTTACTTTTTACACCCAACTTGGCCTTTTCTTCCTTTCTGACCTTTTTTTCCATTCCTTTCTCCCATGTCTTTGCTCTCACTAGAATCTAAACACTTTCCCTGTTATTTAAATAATCTGAACATTGAAGTTTGATTGGACAGTACATTGAACTATTTGAGGACTACACACTTTTTTAAATTTTATGAATTTGCTTCTGAGAAAGATTGAGACGCCTACTCTGAACATCCTAACTGAAAATTAAACACTTCCCCACATGCTCTTGCGTTTGTCCTGATTTTTCAACACAGCATTATCAACTTTTATCATCCTATAAATTTAATTATTATATTTTCTCTCTTCCTTTAATTAAAATAAACCTGTATAAGGGGAATATGTCTTTCTCCATCCCCCCTCTTCCCCTCTACCTGGGACCTAGATTAGTACCTGGAATATTTATTGAGTGGATCTTCTTTTCATTATTTTCCTATGGCAGTATCCTCCTTGGGTTTTGATCTATGCATGCTCTTGCTAAACTTTAAGAAATAATTTAACACTACTTTAGTCATAAAAGAACAACCTTGATTTTCTTCCCTCATTTTATAGAGTTAATATTCCAGATCTGTACAATGTAATTTCTAACACAATCCCATTTCATTATCTATAAAGTTTTACTTGGACATTTTAAAAGATTTTTTTTCCTTCTTTTTGGAACAGTCACAACAGTTAAACAGATGCATGTCAGCTTGAAGCAATTAATTCTCAAGCGAATAACTGTGATTGGTATGAGCCCTGGAGACAGACATTTTATATAATTCTTAGTTGAAGTGGATAAATGATTACATGTTTACTAAAGTCGACATACACTCAAAGACTTGTATTATCAACTTGACTGGTTAGCCTTCTTTATACAGATGACTGAAGTTAAGCCTTGAACATCAGAATGACTATGAAAAATCATATATATATGATTTTATATATAATTTGGCAAGGCCAGGATATGCACTTAGGTATATACTATTTTCTACACTCTACCACCATCTGCCAGTTAAAGTCTGCAAAGTAAATGAACATTAAAATACTTAAACATTTGAAAGCTTATTCTTTTAGTGTTGGTAGTAGAAACATCCTTTTTCTTTATTTGAAGTCAAAATTTATTAGGAGTAATGTATAGTCTATATTCTTCTTTCTCTTTTAACTTTTAAGACCAAATAGAAAATCTAATACTTTAGGGCTTACTCAGTGCTTCAGAAAGGTAAATGAGAAGGGGCTGAGCTAGCTTTCCTTGAGAAACTGTCAAGTAAAGCTTACAGGAGTATGTGTGTATGTGTGTATGTGTGTGTGTGTGTGCACACATGCATCATTACTCCCAGTCATTCCTGAGCACTTCTGGGCACACAGTCAGTAACTATCAAAACTTTACCTAGGTTGATGATTGTGAGGAAGAAGATTCAAAGTAAACATTTCTCCACAGGCACCAAAAAAATTGAGTGAGAGAGCTTTAAACACACATACACATGTGATTGTTAATATATACATTTTCCAGGGGTATAATAAATCTAGTATAGTAGTTTACAATCATCTTGAAAACAATCATATTGGTTTAATCTTACTAGGTAGATGTGGAAAAGAATTACACAAGAAAAGAGTAAAGCTGCTAAGTTATTTCTGAAAAGTGCATTTTTGTACAATTCAAAACAAAATGAACCAATGTTTTGGCTATGATAGTCAAATATAAAGATGATTTACATAATTGAAATGAGCAAAAATTCTGGCACATTTTGGATCAAATTCTATGTAGACTTAATTATTTATTTTTATAGTTATTTCACAAATGTTGAGTTTTATTTAGACTATCTAAATATTATTAAAATTCCAAAGTGATGTGACTACTGTGGTCATAAAAGAGTTAACCAAATCCAGTAAGACAATTCTGTATATCCCTTAGGTAAGTTGTCTGAAGCTGTCAACAAACAAAATATCACCAGGAATAAATTTCCTACATTCAAAATTATTAAGGCAAGAAAAGGAAATATATACAATTAAATGAAAGAAAGCTGATGATAGCAGGATGCTTCTCTTTCACCTCTTTGTAAAGTGTTCTTTATTCTATGGGATTTTTAGTCCCCAGACTCTTTATCCTCTAACATCCTTCAGCACCTAGCATGACACTTTCCCAATCTGCACTTGAAGCTGAAATATACTTAGATTTATATCCTGGTTTAACAAATATTTGAGCAGTCATCTTTTTCCTTAAAAAGTCATTTTACCCCTTTAAAGTAAATATGTTTGTTTTAAAAATACTCCAGCTAAATTGATCTGTGTTTGTGAGTATCAGAAACTAGGACAGTGTAACACTGCAAAAAATGACATTTAGTCAGAGACACCATTAACTTTTACAAAGAGAAGCAGAGAAAACAAATAAAATTATAAGTAGTTAGTGAGACAGACACACTTTACCTATTTTAATGGTGTTTCTACAGGGCAACAAAAGGTGAATTATCTGGTGCCCAAGTAAAAAACTGTGCTGGACTTACAGGAACTAGATTTAAATCACATTTATTCACTTACTAAGAATATGATCTTGTGAAAGTTATAAATCTTTCTAATGCTTATATTTAATTTGAGGATAAAAATACTTGCCTGACCCCATCACTAAGATGATGCGAGGGCAAGATGAGTCAATATAAATAAAAGTATTCATACACTGTCAAGTGTTATGCAATTTACCTTTTGGTACTAATTTGGAAACCATCTCTAAAATACATCTGATCCAAACAATTCTATTTAATTGAATAGAACCAGGTCATGCTAGAGTTCTTCTACCTTTCAAAAAGCTATGATTCCAGGCTGCTCAGTATTTCCTAACAGTCATTAAACATCACAAAATTTCACTTAGTGAATAGGGGAAGACCATGGTAGAAGGGGCAATTAGGGATCATCTTCACAGAGCTACAGCTGAAGTTATGAGCATGTGTGAGTTCTTCAAGGGAAAAGAGCAAGAAAAAAGAATAAATGATTGGGTTTGGATCTGAGGGGAAAAAAGACAACACAAGAGTGATTAGAGAAGAAAGGCAAATCAAGATAGTGGTGCAGCATGTGGAGAAAGTGGAGGTAAGGAAGAAAGGTGGGCCAATGGTACAAGAATGAGGAAAAGATATAGCAGGGAGCAGAAGACTTTTAATTCCACTACTTCGGAAGGACAGAAGTCAATTTGTAGCGGTGAAATGGGGAACAGGAAATGAAAAAAGAAGTATGACAAGAGAATGTAGGCAACAGAGAGGATTAGTATCTACTCCTCTCATCCTTTCTTTTCCTTCCTTTTATTATCAAATTTCTAGTGCATTTTTAGAATAATGATAATGACAGTAATTATGACCATCGCAGCTAACAGGTACTGAGCTTATAGTATGTGCTGGACACTGTTGCTAAGCCTTTCACATGCCAGTAACTCATTTAATTCTGACAATAATTCTACAAGTAGGTGTTTTAAAAATGAGAAAACTAGGAAACAAAGACATTACTTTCATGAGTAAGTGGAAGAGATGGAACTTGAACCCTCAGATGGTCTTATTCCAGAGCCCATGCTCTTAACCACTATCCTAGTAAAAAGAGCAAATTTCTCAATGTTTACAAGTATAAGACCCAGAAATACCTACTGCCATACAAGTTACATGAGCCTTTGTGAGATAAGAATGTTAGGGTAAGAGAACAAACTGAAGAAAGGAATGTTCCAGAATCAGAAAAGAATGCTACCAGAGAAACTTATTTTCCTTTTGTTTTCCTTAGCTGGACAAAAAGGAAGAGTGTTAGAAGGGAAGGTAGTAGAGTGAAATTGACTATTTCCCTAAGTAATAAAGAGCTTATGGGGAAAAATTTACAGTAATGGTTATAATTTTACAGACAAAGAAAATAATCTTCTGTTTTAATTAATGTTCCTATAATAAATGTTAATTGTTTGCCAATAAAAGGTAATATGACTGCACTTAAGTTATATATTAATTAAATAATTTTACTTAATAACATAATAAAGAATGCTTTCCTTATTCAACAGTTGGTATCATATAACTACCAAAAGGATTAATTAGTTCCACAGATAAATTTCACAAATAAAATAGGGATTAATTAGGCATTTTGCCATCATTTAGGATAAGAGATACCACATTAACAGAATTAGAGATGGTTCTTACACATGGTTATAACTGAAACCACTGTTTCCAAGAACACATTGTTCATGGCTTTACTTTTTCCACTTTTCTCTGGAGAGACACAACTTTCTTTTGGTTGTAGCACCCATATATCCTTAAGAGCCCTTAAACAGTTATAATGAACCAGTAATTAAATAATGGCTTAATTTTAA
Source organism: Balaenoptera physalus (assembly GCF_965194825.1). NCBI lineage: Eukaryota > Metazoa > Chordata > Mammalia > Artiodactyla > Balaenopteridae > Balaenoptera > Balaenoptera physalus. Next base: position 111,684,478 of record NC_138891.1, on the reverse strand, counting down.
GAAATCTTCTGGAATATTCAGGTACCATTTTCAAATATAGATGAAACACTGAGCCCTCAATTTGACCCTGTGAGATTCTGAGTTAGAACAGCTTAACAGAAAACGATGAAAATAAAAATATCTCACTTATAGAAGATCCAAACAGCTTTCTCATAGGCAGGAGATATTCACTGAAAAAAAAAGAAAGGGGGGGGGGGTGTGGGCTAATTTCTACAGAGAAGATCCAGAAGGAAAAAGTAATTTAACATCCAATATATTAGAAATTTATTTTAGATACTGAATGCTCTATTTAAAAAAAGCTGGCATCAGATATAAAGGTGATATGTATAATTTATTTTTCAAAATAAAAGAGAACAATCTGTTCTGGACTGATTAAATAAAGGACTATTTAAAAAGAAAGTTTAGATATGAAATCTTTCAGGCTGGTGTTTTCATTGTGGATTTTTCCTTCCTCTATAGTTTGCAATGCTATTCCCTAGGAAAGGAAAAAGTTTACTAAATGAGATAGTGAATGTAAAGTGCTTGCAGCACGCAAAGCATATGTTTGTAATAGATGGTAGATCTTATTATGAAAGTCTGTTCAGCAAGTATTCTGACAGCAGATTCCACAATTTTAAATTCTACAAAATCATGATGTATGTTATTGATAATATTTTATCAATTTTTCCTTTCTACCATTTAATTAAACATCTGCTCTAAGGGAAAAGCAATAGATTACAGAAATCTTTGTGTTTTAATTACTTAATTTTGAACAACATTTAAGGGCTCTTCCACCATTAGGAAACTGTATCCTCCATCTATCCAGCCATCCATCCATACATCCATCCATCCATCAATCAGCAATTTAGCTTTATGTTTACCTAATATATTCCAAGTAAAGATATAATTGCTAATATAAGAAAGACAGTCTTACCATGTATCTTGGAGTCAATTGCCATATAATAGTACCTCTTTTCACAAATTGGTAAAAATACTTATGCTAGGAACAAATGTTTTCCTCCCATTAATGACACAACTAGTAGGTGAGAATGTCCTGTTTTCATAGCATACAATAATATTTCTGATTTCTGTTTTCCCCAGAAAGGCAAGAAATAGAGGAGAGAAATATTGACTGAGCTATTGTTAGATGAATTTTTGGAACAAAAGGAGACTATCACTGAGGAACTGAGTTATGAACCAAAAACAGAAATGCTGTTGAATGACACTGAATAGCACTCAGCTATTAAAAAAAAAATCTAAAAACATTTGTGTGTGGTAAGGGCCCACTCGTTATTCATTACTACCTATAGTCCTATGAATATATATTAAGCCAATCTAAAAGTGTTACAGCAGTTGCAAAATATTTTTCTTACTTTGTGATTCATCTCAAATTCCTGAGTAGAAAATGAAGCTAAATCATAGGCTCTTTATTGCCAGTGGAGGTGGGGTGTACACGTTTGTCATTATCATTAAATCACAGGGGTTTCTGGACAGTGTTTAACAATGAAAAATTACCAAAAGTACCTCTAGGTAATGAGGTAATGTTTAAAAGTATTACTTTCACCTTGAAACTAAAGAAGGCTAACCAAGGCCATGAGTGTACATCCATTTTGAAGCTACAGAAACAAAAGGAGGACTTATATTAAATATAAAATTGTTAGTAGGATTACCTGTCCCCATTCGCATAAAAAGAGCTTCATCACTAAATGGACACACAGAGTAAAAGCGCTCTTGCGCTCTCTCTCTCTCACACATATGGGCATGAGGAAAAGAAACATGCTTGCATCTGTTCAAAGTCACTATGTAGATCTTTTATGAGAAACCCTTGTACTTGTTTTTTTTTTTTTTTTCTTTAATTTTTTACCAAAACATCTAAGCCTGGAAAACTAAAAAGTTAAGCTCTACGTTTTTAGTCCAGAAATTAACCTTTACATATAAAATCTTGATAGAATGTGGCATCTAGCTAATCCTAAATTAAGTCCTTTGTTTTTATTTGCTGCATAAAGCCTAGATTCTAACAAACACAGACTGTTACATAACCATGCTTCAAAGGCTTCTGTAAACTAAGCAACTCACAACAACATCTCTGCCTTCAGCGATCACACTTCAGTGAATCATCCAAGTGACCTTATATGCTCATAAGAAACTCTGTGTACAGGTTGCAAATGTCAGTGTCTGAATTTACATTTTAAAAAATACATCTTTCAGCACTTTAATGAAAATATTGCAAAGATCTTGAGTCAAATCCAACTATTTACTCATCTGTTCCCTTAGCTTTAAATATTTTTGGCCTGGATTCACATATTCTTCACAAGCCGTAATTTATGATTATTCCTCTTAACATTTCAATACCGTAACAGTTTGAAAAGCCATTTGGAAAGGGGGCTGCTATAACACTATTATTCTCACCCCACCTCAAAAGCATGCTGACAAATAATTTGAAAACATTTGTTACTAGTGTTGTTTATGCTCTCAGAGTGATAAGGATCTGTACATACCAAGACACATACCTTATAAATGAGCTGTGAGGGCTTAACATTTACATAAATATTTTACAATAAACTTAACTGATGTGATGCATCAGAAGGTTTCACTTTGAGCAAAGAACTACGGCACATTTATATTCTCCAGAATGCAGAGAAATCACAATAATTGACCTGAGGCAATTATTTCATGTTTTGCTTTAAAAAATAATTTTTTTTTTTTTTAGTTTTTTCTTTTGGATGATGGTGACAGGGGTCACGAGGAAGAATTTGTGGGGAAAAATTTGTAGAGGGTGATGGTGAGGTACTGTGGGAACCTGACGAGACAGACGTTTGTGCCATGAAATTGTGTATAATTTTCTCATGCTACCTATTTTCCCAGAACTATATCAAAATCATTTTGAACATTACAAAAATAAGTCATCATCTCTAATACCACTATTGCTACCACCAGCAACTAAATGCACGCACCCATGAATGGCAGAAAGGGGCACCGTGGTCTAACAGAAAGAACATGGGCTTTGTAATACACTGCTCAACCTTCACCAGCCTGTGCTGGAGGGAAGTTGGATAGTTACTTAAAGGCCTAGTTTCCTGATCTGTCACATGAATCTAACACAACCTACCTTACGGGGCACCTGGGAATGTTAAACTACATACTTAATAAAAATGGCTAGCAAACAGAAGGCCCTCAAAAGAGGGCCCCTTCACCCATGCTCTCCCCTACGTCACTCAAAATGAGGCAGCATCATTTGTTTTATTCAAAATGGATTAGAAAGAGCAGTTTGCCCTTAGGGGCTTAGCAGTTTTCCTTTTGATTCAATGCTGATTTGATAATGGTCTAAGTGAAGAAATGTGACCACAGAAATACAATAATGATTCTGATACTAAAAAGGACATTATGTTTCTTTCTTTCTCTCCAGCTAAACAATGTAAAATCATAAGCAAATATACCACATCAGGAGAATGCATTTTATCTTCCTGAGCATGTAACCTGCCAGTACATTGGGTGTCAGTCCTGCATCACCCACATTGCTATCCACTGTATGAAAGAACGCTGGTGATTATTACACTGCAGATTAGTGGCTAAAAAGACAAATGGGAGACAGTGCACAGGCAAAGGGTTTTTATTGTTGCTACTTTTTTTGTTTTCTAGAATATGGCTACAGATTCCTTTTGCAGAAACAATACTATGTCCTTTAGCAATCACCATGAAGACCAGGTTCAAAACCTTAGTAATACAAAGCAGACAACCCTCTCAGCTTTCCAAATTTATCATCTTATTTTGAAGTGACAGCTAAAAGCATCCTTAAAGCGTTGCTTCTGTTCTGCCTGGCATTGCCCCCAAAATAGCTCCCCTTACAACAGTTTCTTGGGAAGACAGTCAGCACATATGCTACACAGATCTGAGTGAAAGTTGATGTCTTGCTATTTGATATACAGGATACACAGGTTCAAAAATGGAACTGCTCAAGAATTCAAACATGCTGCCTATTGCAGGTTTATATTTCATAGTGACAGAGGAAGTTCAAATGACTTCTTTAGAAACTTTAAATTTGTTCTGGTACCAAATCCTGCTTTTCTGGGAATTAAAAATTTGATGAATTTCTTGACTTGATTAATACATCCAATCTTGCCTCTGTGGATCCTTCACAGAGAAAATCTGTATTCAGTTCACTGGCTCAGTAGTTGGAAATACCAGTGGCACAGAAGAACACTTTGGTAAAGTCAGAAACTACAGCACAGAAATCCCAATGTTTTTGTACTTTCTATACCTGAAATGATTCTATAATGCTGAACTACAATGTTGTTTAAAGGTATAAGAATAAAGTCAGAAAGATGAAAGACCAAAAAGAAATGAGATTTGTAAAATGCTAAGGATAGTAAAAAGAACTGTTAAAGCTAAGCTAGAAACAACAAGAAGCTGAAAGAAGAGATCTATCTATTGCTTAGGGAAGATGGTACGATCATAACATTAATACTCTAGTGCTCTTGTATCTTCTCTATTAATGGTTTAGAGACAAAAAATAATGTTTTTTTATGTTCAATGTTAAATTTGGAATTTTAGTTAAATTAGCTGAATAAATAAGGAATAAGGGAGATAGGACATAATACAAATACACATAAAGAAAAGCTAAAGCTTTTAATTTGAAAGTGAATAAAATATGAGTGAAAAATGTGATGGCTGCCAGAAAAGCTGATGTAACTTTAACTCCGTTAACGAGAGAGCAGTCTCAAGATAAGAGGAGGTAATGGGGCACTCTATATCATACTTGCCAGACCATATCTGGAATATTCTGCTGTTAGTTCTGGAGACACAATGAAGAGGAGTGTGAACAATGCTGGGCGGATTTTGATAAGAGAGACATGATGGTAACAGGTCTGGAAAGTATCACAAGAATCTATTAAAGAAACCAGAGGTATATTTGGTCTGGAAGAGGGTAGACTAAGGAGAGGTGGTACTGTGAGGAACAAGTTAAATGCCTTTTTGATTTGAATAGCTGACATATAGAACAGGCATTGGCCCCAGAGTACAGAATTCATGCATTTACATTTAAGGCTATATTAAAAAAAAAAACAAAAAAAAAAACTTGAATTGTTTACCTTGTGAAATAGTGAGATTCCCAAGACTGGAAAGTGTTCTGATGTCTGCTATGATTTGTGAAGGAGTATATAGGTGGGATTTCTGCACTGAACTGGGTTATTGGAGTATAAAGCATTTCAAAAACCAGAAGTTTTTATGATTTCAAGCTAGGAGTTAGGGCTGGCAGTATTAATATAGCTAATTAGAAAATATGGTTTAAGGTATGTTGGAAATGCTCTCCTGCTTTCCTTTCCTCAAAAACAAAAAACCCTCATTATAAAAAAAAATTATTCTACTAGATATCTAGTCCATTAGGTCTTCCATACTTTTGAGTATTCAAAAAGACTGTTATTAAAATGCAAATGTCCTTAGAGGAAGCAATAACATATAGGAATTAGTTACAGCTTGTTGACAGAAAGACAGGAATGAGAAAGGCAGCAAGAGTAAATAAGGTCCAAGTGGGCACAAATCTGTAGAAGACAAAATCCTTGTAGTAAAAGAACCAAACAATATTTCTTCAAGGTTCTCTTAGAGACGCAACAGATGACTAAGGCTGCAACTATGACTTCTATAAAGATATGGCCCAAATTTCCAAGATCTGTATATCATTACAACATTTAATGAGTACATTTTCTGAAATGAGTCATTAATGTAAAGCATTCAGTATTTATTAATATAGAAATTTTCTGTATAACAGGTGCCTATGGGCGTTTAAACAAATTGCTAAATTTCAAAAGATTCAATTTGTGGCAAGGTTTACCAAAACCAAACTAGACTTTCATGTACAGTGTAACTTTGTATCATTAAACAAAATTAACTTTTGGGGTGGCTTTTACTTAGTAAAATATACTATGTTACTATATATATTTTCATTTAATAATATTTGTTAAATTACACAGACTTCAGATAGGAGATCAATGCAGCTTGAGCCAAGATTTTTCTCCTAGACAGACATCATCATTGAAATTCCATGTATTTCCATTTGTCAGTGATGCTAAATTAAATTCATATTTTCTATTCCCCAAACTGGTTACTCCTCCTTGCTTTGATGTCCTCAGTCATAATACTACTACCATTCTTCTCACTCTTCAAAGTGAAACCTTGTATCTTCTTTTCTACACCCCATGTCCAAACAACTGCTGAGTCCTTTCACTGCAAAAAAGCGCTTCATATACCTCTTTCTAGCCTATGGACATTACTTTAGTTCATACCCTAATTATCTTTTACGTGTACTTCCATTTTTCATAATTGATATCTGTACTTCCAACCTCTCTCCTCATAAAAGCTAACACCCTGGATACATGAGAACTTTTCCAAATGCGTACATTCTTATCAAGTAGCTCCCTAGCCCAAACCCTTCGGTGACTCACTATGAAACTATAGAAAAAAGCCTAAACTAACTAATAAGGCATTAAAATATTCTATTATGTGATGGCAATCTATCTTTTCAGTTTTATCTCTGAGTACTTCTCCCTAGGGTCACCATTCTCCAGTTAATCTATGGTACTGTCCATTATCTAAGGATAGTCTATGATTTCCAACAGCTGGAATAGCCTTCCTCAGCTTTTTCTACAATTTTATCCATTTCTCAAGGTCCAGGCTTAAAGGTCTTTTCTTAATCAATCAATCGGTCCACCAATCATCTCTCTCTCTCTCCCTCCCCCATCCAGGCTTAAAAGTCTTTTCCTTTTCAATCAATCAATCAATCTCTGTTTTTTTTTTTCTCTCTCTCTCATATTTATTTATTTTTCTTTTACTTATCCTCTATTAAACATGAGGATAAGTTTGTGGAACATTCCTGCCCCATCCCCTTTACTGCATTATGCCTTACATCTTAAATTGGTTTTGTACATCTCTTCTTCCCCACTTAGGGTCAAGGGCAGTACTTAACTAACAAACACTGCAATAGATCACAAGTGTTCTGTAATTGCATTTTGGTTTGATAATAATTAAAATTATGGTTTGATTATATGACATTATTAGATATAGCAGGATTTAGTCCAGGGGTATTACTTAAGCAGTTTGTAGCTGAGAAGGCTTATGTATGAGTTGCTACATGTCTAGCATCTGTTTGCATTTCTTCATGGAGATGGTGAGAACATTTGCCTCCTGAACAGTACAGCTCTTCTTTAGTGCAGACAACCTCATTACACTGATTTCCATTGTCTGAGCATTCTCTGTGTTAACTGGGGCAGAGTTAGGCTATTAGTCACAGCGACAGACTTCCCTCCCAAATGCTCTGATGTCCTGTGGGATGGTGATCTGGGAGGGTTGGGGTAGAAGACAGGGAACATCCTTCACGACCCTCAATGTCACTGAGCAGCACAGGTGCAACAGGCTACTTACCAGACAGTATGGCCCTTTACTCCTTACTGCCAAGAAACATGCTGTCTGGGCAACCACTTCACCAAGGAGGCCACTTCCTGGAGCCTCAGGGGTAATTCCTGATCATGATGATAGCTACTCATGACGATAGCATTCTCCTCCCTAGACACCTCTCTGGGGATATGGGACTGAATTCTGGTCAACGGGATACAAAAGGAAATCTGCTAAAGTGACTTCATTCTTGAAAAAAGACACAAATCTATTTGCCTTTTGTTGTGTCTGAAGGTGACATTTGGAACCATGGCTGTTATCTTGCAACTCTACCAGGTGCCAGCCTTTGGACACTGCTGGCACCCTGGGAGTTAAAAGCAGAAAGGCCAACGGACCAGGGAACTTGATGATATTGTCACAGTGCTGGGGTCCCCCTGCCTCAGGGCTTTCATTGTTTGGCAAAATGCATTTTCCTTATTGTTTGAGCCAATCAAATAGGGAGTTTCTCTTACTGTAGCTAGAGACACCCTGACGTGTAGGACTTCATGCTGGCATCCAGCATCTCACTCAGGTGGCAGACATTAATCATTGTTAGGGCTTCAGGGGAAGAACACATTCTTTCTACTGCCTGTTTAAAAATCTGTGCTGGTTTGTTGCTAGATCCTGAATCTGTCGCTTTTTTCCATGGATTGGGTAAGCCATAATCTCTTTAAAATACACAGCAGGTTTCACTTTGTAACAATGATCACACTTACAATTATTAATGTTTGTCTTCTTCACTAGTTTAAAAGCTCAATGAGGGCAGTGACTGTATCTGCCAGGAAATTCCTGTATTTCCAGCACCTAGCACAGGGCTGGCATGCAGGTGTTCAATAAATAGATGCTTAGTAAATATCTGTGAAATGAATGAATGGACGAGTAAATGAATGTACAGACAATACCAAAACATTCTCCCTATTATTTCCTTTGCTTACACCTCCCATGCCCTGATTCCTCACCAATTCAGGCCCACAAAAGTGAGCTATGTCCTGTATTTTAGGAGACAGGAAAAAGAAAGGGGAAGGAAGCTATCTTTACAGCTACTGTCTACTTGCTCACTCAGTGGAGAGGGGGAAAGGAGACAATTCTCAGGGGCGACTTACAAAATATTTTCATAAAGAGAAACAACAGTTATCTCCTATACTACTAATAGTATATTAATAGTATATTAATCCTATACTACATATTGGATTAAAATATTACTTAATAAAATGTTAAAAATCTTACTTTTTAGAGCCAGAATGGAGTTTAGGGTTAATTTAGTGTAAATGAATTAAGCAAAGATTTATCAACTATTTTACATCCCTCATTTTTCAGATGAAGAAACTGAGAGCTACTGTCACCAAGATCAGCATTAGTTTTTCTGATGCTCTATGATGCAATAAAAAAATTGAATGCAGACAGCCATATTCATTGACAACAAAAAGGATATTTTCCTGGCACTGTCGTTCCAAGTCGGTAATCAGTGTAGCTGTTGCTTGGATGAAAGTTGAAAACAAAAAGAAGACCTGCTCTCTCAAAAGCAATGATCTTATTGGTTTCATGCTCTTCACTAACATGGGCCTGCAAGAATTAACATACATAATACATTTAAATAATACCCAGATGCTGTTACAAGTAAATTCTTTACAAAAAAGTTGTTTTTGTCTTTATTAACAGCCTTGTTAGTTATTAAGCCAAAAATGAAAATTCTAGCATGTTATATTTTTTGAACATGTTGCAATCTTGCCCTATCAAACTCTAGGCCAACAGCAGTCTCAAAAATTGCTTAAGGAGTATAAAAATCTCACCAGCAACTTGCCAACTTCAAACAAAGCACAGACAGAGGATTAGAGTTTTGGCTTAGGTTTTAGGTAAAAATATAGCACCTGTGCCATACATAAAGCATCTGTGTGTGTGTGTGTGTGTGTGTGTGTGTGTGTGTGTACTAGATCTATTTATAAGTGAATTTTCTTTAAGACTTTTGTTTTAGTCCTTAGATTAATGAGGTAAGGCATATAAAATTACTTTTCAAAATATGATGTAACATTGTTATTATATCCAGATTTCTGAAGTTGTAGTTTTCTTAAAAACTTTACATTATTGCACGACTTTGTCAGATTCAAAAACAACCAAGGGTCCTTCACAGTATACTTTTTTTTTTTGTCTAATAATAGAGAAAGTCTGAAAAGGAATTACAACATCTACAAGCCCTCTTATTTTATACACCACATTTTACAGTAGGTAGTGAGAAGGCTTTGTTCTTTCAACCCTACCCTCTTCCAGCCCCAGCTCTGAGAGGACTCATTTCCATGCATGTCAGCAGCGCCACTCTTGGTAATTTAGAAACGTGAGCTAAGGCTCTAGAGCAAACAGCATGCCTTTTGGTATTCAACATTGTTCCTATTGAAAAGCAGCATCATTTTGCTCTCTCTTCTGGAATCAGCGCTACTAATAAATGCGGTTAGGGCTTTTGTGTCATGTAGCCAATCTTACTGAAAATATAAGTACCTTTGTTCAACCATTAAAAAAAAATCAGAGACACCAAAGTAAAAACACATCAACAGTAATTTCAAACAGCACCAGTAGAAAGTAAATGGATTATAAGTAACACATATTATATGCTAATTTTTGCAAGGGAAAAAAAACCGCTGTATAAAATCTGAACCTGTTAATTACATTTTCTAAAACTTATTGAAAACTGAGACTTTAATTCCAGAGGAGAGTCAGGCTCATGAAAAATACAAAACAGCACGCAGGTATAATGGCATCTATTGAAATGACAAGTTAAGAGAGCAGTAAAGGAAGGAAAAAAAGGAATAAAGAAATCTCCATGTTGTCAAAGCAGTTTCTTTATGACAGCATAATTATTTATATAAAGAAAAATAGTCAAAACAATTAAGATATTTCCACAGCAATTTCCAAAGTGGATTCCATGCGGAGCTTTTGTCATTTATTTTAACCAATTGAAATAAAAATTACTAAATTTAAACAACAACGACAAGCTAACCAGGAATGGAAGCAGGGAATTATGTTTAAGATTTTCATTATCTATTGGGGAGACTTCAGTAACATGTTTTGACAACCTGAAGTATGTCACAGGGCACTACACACTGAATAATAAAATGCTGTTTAAAAGATCTGCATATAGATTTAAATCAATTGCCATTCTAAGCATGTACAACACTGGTGACTAAAACATAACATTTAGAGTAAAGAGCTTACCTGCGGAGCTGAAAGCCAATGACATCTTTCTTCTAATTTATTCATATCCCTGTCAAAGTTATTTAGGAACTTATAGCGGAGAAGGTCATCATCAGTTAAATGAAACTGCCTTCTTGCATAATGGTAGCTCTCATTATTTCCTTTTCTTGGGAAGTCTAACCATTCAGGATGCCCAAATTCATTACCTGCATTTGAAAACAAACATAAACATCACCTGGTAATATTAACATTTCTTATTAAGATAACTTAATAATTGTATGTTTTAAAGTCTTTGAAATCAGTTTAGGTTATAATTTACTATAGCTGTGCCCTATAAATGATGCACAACCCTGGCTTAGAAACAGCATAGTCTAGCATGCAGTACCGACAGCATTTGGACTCAAAAGCCCAGGGCACAGTTTTAGCCTGGTCACACATTCTTTGTTCTACATCTCATTTTCCTCATGCACAAACTGAGAACAGTATCTCTGTCATACTTCTTATTTCATCTCTGAAATAATCTCTGAAATCTCGGGGTAATTTTTGAGATCTCTATTTCTATAATCTCTGAAATCTGTACAACGCTTTGCAATTTCCAAAGGCTGTATGTACATTATTTTTTGATCCTCGAAGGAACTCTCTATTATATCCATTTCACAGATGAGAAATCCAAAGCTCTAGACGGTTAAGGGATTTGCCCAACCTCACATGAATAATAACTAGAAAAGCAACCGTTAAAATTTAGTTCTTCTCATTAAAATCCAAAGTTCTTTCTAACTCATCACATCAGGCAAGTACGTTTTAAACTTCAGGTGCTTCAGAAACCCAAGTCATCACTTTTATTATTCATTTTCCCCATCCCTTTCTCAGATCCATGTGCCACCATTAGATGTATATCTTTAATTTAAATGTGTGTGTGTGTACGGCTGGGACACTTCGTTGGGAACCCATTTGATATTATTTCTCATTATAATGATGAGAACCAGAAACCCGATACACTTTAAAAATGAAATAAAATAATAACACCTACATATTATACATTCTTCCTTCTGAAAATCAAATTTAGATATTAGTGGTCTAATAGACTGGCTCCTATTGTTTTCCCCAGGTTAGATTTCTATTTTATGGCTTCTTTTTTTTTCCTCCTAAAAATTAAACACTACTTTCCAAAATTTACTGACATTTGCCACTTTAATGCTGCAATATTCTAAGCCACAGATTTCTCCTTTGAGTTGGAAAGTACCGTAGCTGACACAAGTGTGTCCTACTTTAAGGTAAATAGTTGCTAAGTGAAATAAGTCAGACAGAAAAAGACAAATACCGTATGATCTAACTGATATGTGGAGTCTGAAAACAACAATAACAGCAACCAACCAGCAAACAAAAAACAAGCGCATGGATACAGAGAACAGACCAGTAGTTGCCTGAGGTAGGGGTGGGGGGTTGGGCAAATGGGTGAAGAGGGTCAAAAGATATAAATTTCCAGTTATAAAATAAAAATTAAAAAGTATGGGGATGTAATGTACAGCATGGTGACTATAGTTGATATTACTGCATTGCATATTTGAAAGTTAGCTAGGAGAGAGTATCTTGAGAGTTGTCATCACAAGAAAAAAAAGTGTTTGTAACTATGTAGGGTGATGGATCTTTTAACTGGACTGACTGGATGATCATTTTGCAATATATACAAATACTGAGTCATTGTGTTGTACATCTGAAACGAATGTAATGCTAGGTCAGTTATACTTCAATAAAAAAGAAAGGCAGAAAAGAAGCTAGCATATTAATATTCTAATAAATAAACACTAACAAGCTATGATGTGATTCAAAATGATTTACTGCAGAGTTGCTTAAAATGGTAAATTCTGCTAAGAAACACTGCAATTTACATTTAACTTTTCAGGACTACAGTCATCAAAATAAAAATAACATCCAAATATGTCTGTAGCAGCTTCATAAAAATTAAAGTGTCTGCAAAAGTTTTCCTTAATTCGAGTATTTCAGTCTAAACGATATTTCTTATATTGTTGTCTGCTACGTGACAGAGGAGGGAACCAGATTTCTAACTCCGCGGGCCTTTATTTACTTTATGGTGTCTTAAAGTGATACGGGAACTTCCCTCTGCTACACTTAGGAGGCCTGCCTAGGTCTGGAGCCTGATTCACATCAGCCCATGGTGAACCCAGGGCATAGCTTGCTCCATCATCCATTCAACGAGCAAAAAGATGCACCTCCAGAATTGTAGTCCAGCATATTCATTGCTGATAATGAAGGTACTGCCAGTCTGGAGAAAATTATATGTCCTAGTACTAGTGGGATTTCAACTAGTTGGGAATTTAGGAGAGACCAGAAATGCCATAGGGTAGCTAAAGTATAGTAGCCTACAAACCGGATCCAAGCTCTCTATAGGCAAAATACTTTTATTTTGGTATGACCATGAATCTCTGAGTTGACTCCAGTATTAATAAGCAATTTCTTTGGCATGTTTGGGGGGAGATTGTTATATCACTGCCATCATGATTATCATAGTAGAAGCAGCAACAAAAGCTTAATGTTGGCTTATTATTTGCCAGGCACTATTCTAAGCATTGCACATGAATTAATTCGTTTCATTTTCAACAACCCTGAAGTAGTTACTATTATTGTCCCAGTTTTATAGGTAAGGAAACTGAGGCACAGAGAGTTATTAAGTAGTGGGGCCTATGAGCCCAGACAGTTTGATTTTAGCACCCTCACTCTTGGTTACCTCTCTCCCGTATTGCTTAGAAGCAGATACCATGGAAATATAGTGCAAAAATTGACCAAACTCTCATATGTGGACAGAGATTCCAAGATAATGGAATGATGTGCAAATGTGTTGAGTGAGAAGGTGAGATGCAGTAAGGAGTTTGGTTTAGCCATGAAATAGGGCTTGTGGTGAGGAGACGAGGTGAGACAGGCAGGGTGAAGCTAGATTAGGATGGGCCTTATAATCTTTAAACCTTAAGCTACTTTTAAGTAGGAGGATGCAAAGCTCAAATGTGTTTTTATTAAAGTATCTCTGGTAAATACAATGTGGAGGAGACACTGGATATTGGAAATAGCTGAATGGTAGGAAAGCTACCATTCCATAAACATGGAATTCAAAGTATAAGATAAGAAATAACCAGGGGAGTTCCCTGGTGGTCCAGTGGACTCTGCACCTTCCCTGCCAAGGGCCCAGTTTCGATCTCTGGTTGGGGAACTAAGATCCCACTAGCCGCACGGCGCGGCCAAAAAAAAAAAAAAACAGAGAGATGACCAGATGCAGTGGGAATGGGGAAAAGAATGGCATTTTTGAGGTGGAAATAACAGGATTTGATGACTGCCTGCTGCATGGATTTTAATTCCAATGAGGACATTTTTGAGAAACATGAATTTAGGCAATTGAATCTCTCCGGGACTCAGTTTCCTCATCTGTAAAACGGGATAACAAGTTTCATAAAAGCTCTTTTAAGGTTCAAACAAGGTAAGTAAGGCACTTGGTAAAGGGTCTGGCAGCTAAAGTTTTCAATGTCTGGCAGCTTTTACATTACACACTCATTACTGACGTTGCTCAGGAAAGAATGACATAAAAGCCAATAAGTGAGAGTTACTATAAACCTAAAATTTCTGGCTCCCATCATTCTGAGGAGGGAACTGACCAGCCCAACTCTGCAGCAGACATACAAGCAACCAGGATGAATTCATGGCAGCTATTTGGCTCTTCTTCACTTGGTTTCGTGGAACAAAATTATTCTTCTCTTTAGAGTGTAGAAATTTTACACTGATGCGTTTATTCGTATATTCAATAATACAAACACATTTCCCTAAGCCAAGTATTAATGTTCTTTGAATTATCTATTTTAGATCTTAAAAGGCAGAATTGACTGTGAAAGTAATTTTGCTACAAGACACCCAGATTGATCGGGCAAATCAGGTTGCTATGTTAGGAATCCCCTCTCTACACTCTTCCTTCATTATTCCTACTACATGTTCATCCTGCAACCCCTGAACAAGCTCTCAGGGGTTATTTATAGTTATACTATATATTATACACACATATATATGCTATATATTGTATATATTATGCTATATAGTATATATTTTTATAGTATATATTTAGTATACAGATGATTATATTCCACCTAAAATTAACATTTTAGACAACCTTCTAAAACTATAGCTCAGTTCTGGTTGAAACACTCCTGGCATTTGAGGACCTCCTCATCTCCTAATTTCTTCCCAGTCTTCTTGAAAATGTGACCCAGGTCACAATTTCTGTTGCTTGCCATCTTTTCTATCTGCCTCAAGGTAGACTAATGAGGTAAAAACATAAATTTTTCTCCAGTGTATAGTTTAGCTTCTCTCTTAGTATCCCTCCTTGGAAGCCTAGTTTTTATCAGTACAGAATTGAACGGTGTAATCTCATTACATACTCTCATAATCTGGTGTAATCTCATACATCTCATAATCTGATTAAAAGCTAACTACCTGCTCCCCAGAAACAGATACACACACACACACAGAGCCTCAAGGATTCATGGACTCCATTCAAAAACTGATACAATGTGAAATTACATTATTATCATTTATTTGAACATTCTACCATGAAAATTCACATCCTTATGATCTACAGAGTAAACGATTGAAGAGTAGCACAATTACAATTAAATGAAGTAACAGATGCAAATTATTTAGAAGAGTACAAGACAAAATATGTAGCTCAATAAATCTTAGCTACTATTATTATAGTGTTATATTTTCTTTTATTATTTTTATTGTACAAGTAACGTACTGATATATTATTTTTAAAAATCACAATTAAATGCACATACACAATATCTGAAATCTTATCAGATAGCCACTTGCTATGGTCTGAGTGTTAGTGTCCCCCCCAAATTCATATGTTGAAATTTAATCCTCAGTATGATGGTCTTAGGATGTGGGACCTTTGGAAGGTGTTTAGGTCATGCGGGTAGAGCCCTTATGAAAGTGATTAGCGCTTTTATAAATACGAGACTCCACTGAGCTCCCTTTCTCCTTCCACCACAAAAGGTTATGACTAAAAAAAAAAAAAAAAAAAGGATATGACTAGAAGTCTATGACCTGGAAAAGGTCTCTCTCTCAACCATGCTGGCACTCTGATCTCAGACCCCTAGTCTCCAGAAATTGTGAGAAATAAACTTTTATTGTTTATAAGCTACCTGGTCTTTGGCATTTCATTATAGCAGCCCAAGTGAAATGACATCACTGTTTCCCTGTTGATAAATATTTTATTTATATCTATAGGAATAGCTATATATATCTCTATCTATATCCATACCTATACTTATATACATATCCATCTATCTATCTATCTTACCTACCTACCTACCTACTTACAACTAGTTTTTGAAAAAAGGTAGATATATTATATACTATTTTGAATTTTAATATAAACACTTTCCATGTTAATAAGTATATTATCACCATGACAATATTCCATTTTGTGCATAAAATGCAATTTTATTTAACTATTTTCCTCATGTTAGTCATTTTGGCTTTTTCTAATATTCTAGTATTATTAAAAAAGGCCAGTCTTATAAATGCATCTCTGTACACTTGTCTGATATTTCCCTAACATTAACTGAATAAGTAAAATACTGGTTCAAAAGGTAAATAGCAGATAGGATTCTAAGAGAAAACATTTCCCAAGTTTTGAACATTGCTAATTATTTGAAGACACAGGCACAAGGTAGTAAATTGTTTCTCAAAATAATGTTTAACACACACACAAATTATATTCCTTAATGTATATGTTTAAGTTTCTACTTTAAAAGTACTTTTTATTACTTAAATTTAAGACTTCATTTTAGTGCCTTCTAACATACATTGATCTTAAACGTTCATTTATCTTTTCAATAACATCTGTAACTATTAACTATTAAGAAGAAAACTTATTACATGAGGGCAAATTAAGTACTTGGAAAAAATATAAGAAAAAGATGAAAGTGGTAAAAAAGTTTGGTATCATAATCCAATTTAGGATTTTGTATGTCACTACTTTAAAGAACATTCCAATAAGCATACTTACATAATATGGAATATGAAATTAAACTTCTGAGTTAGAAAAAAGAACTGTTTAAAAAAATATGACATGAAGAAGACCCTATTCTATTAGAGAATAATTTATTAATCTCTATTAGAGACTAATTTAGATTCTCTGAAAAATCTCCTGGAGAGGCTTCTTTTTAAATTGAAAGATATAGAAAGTTGCATACAACAAAGAAATAGACAAAAAAATTCCATTAGTGATTGCAGACAAAACATTTTACAGAGTGGCTTTTGAATGTTATCTCTGTTGTAAATGATCTGACAAGGGGCAAATTAAGTTTAATATAGACAAATGCAACATTAAATTTCATATTTGGTTCAAAACTGTAAACACAAGCATAAAATAAATGGAAGCAAATCGCAGAAAGACTTTCAAAGTGACCTTGGATAACAGTGAACCATTCTCAGACTGAAAAGAGAAAAGTGGAAAATGCCCGTTAGTATCTTACACTAGTTCTCAGCTCACAAATCTAATGAAGAAAAATATTATCATTAAAACAAGTTAAGAATGTTCTTCTCAGCTATGGTCTACAGATTACTTAGGAAATGTGGCAGTACTTGAGACAGTACAGTGAAACATGCCCACCCAAATAAGCTTATAAGTAAGGCCTGCTGTATATAAAGATGGATAAGAAATCTAAATTTATTCAGGTAATGGCAAAGAAGGTAATTGATTTGTTTTAGTACAGATAACTTGATGGAATAGGGAACACATGATCTGAATCAGCATTTTAATTTAACCAAATTAAAAAATATGTGTGTATATATATTTCTCAATTATATATAAATATGTTATGTTTACATGCATACATAATATATGTATACATTCCTCAGTGAAAGCAACAGGCATTTATAACCTGGGGTTCATGCTTTCCTACCGACTCCTGATATTTTATGCAAAATGTTGTATGTATGTTCATCTGTGCATTTTTCTGAGGAGACAAAGGTGTTCTTCAGATGCTCCAGGCGTCTGAGTCTTAAAAAGGGTAAGAACTACTCACTGTATTAGAATGTTAGGAACTAAAAGAATGAAACACAAGTAAGGGTTTCTAAGTTTCATAAAAAAAGAAAAAAAAAGTACAAGCCTAAATTGAGGAAAGCATTTTAAAAATCTTCAGCTGGTTTACTCAACAGATAAGAGGCTTAGAAAAGTCACATTTAAACTGACTCTAGTGCAGAGAGGCAATGAGTGTGACTCCTGAGAACAAGACTTCCAAGTCCAAAATATGCATTACAAGTAACCTGGCACTAACCATCAAAGCATGCTCTTCCTGCTCATTAAATTATAATTATGAGCACTAATGTAATACACAGGATGGTACTCGTTTCAAAATGAAGGGAGGATGGTAATTTTTTGAGCTGTCACTTGGGACATTTTGTAAGAAAACTCACAGTTCAGGCCACGATTCATTGCATTCAATATAGTAACAGAAGTGGATGCTTCCAGAAATGAGAAGGCTGAAAGCTTTAGCTAAACAAACTTTAAAACAAACACAGGGAAGCAAGTGACTAACATTGCTATGGTTAATTAATGCTTCTAGAAAATTCTACGCAGTTCCTTTTCTCCCTTTCCATTTCCTCTGTAAACAGCACCATTCATGCCTGGTTAATTGTGAAAAATCTCTAAGCGCGAAATTCCTATTGGGATTTCTTTTCCTGTAATTAATTTTTTGCTGTTTGATGTAAAGGTCCAAACTATAAATTGACAAGAAGCCAGCTGTTGCAGTGATGAAATTCGAGACAATACAACTAATGAAAAAAGCCCCAGCTCTGTTAGCTGAACATTTTGATTAGCCGGTTTGTGTGTTTTGTTTCTCTAAAATGTAATGCATACTAATTTTACCTAGGAATTAATTAAAGTCTATCACAGCCTCCATGCTGTGGATGGTATGTAACTCTTTGTGGATACCAAGTTTATGTATATATGAGAATAAGGTACAGTTTTAATGAGAATATAAAAAACTTTAGCTCCTACTCCTCTTAACTGTACTGAAGACTAACTCTTAAAAGGAAGTATCTATTTTAAAATCAAATGCTTTGGTCTTTCTCAGGGCCATCAGGTCACCAGAAGGTGAGGCACAGAATAAAATATTTTTCTATATTAGGGAGTGTGATTTCCCTTTTTAGAAAAATAAACTTGCTATCTACTGCTCCATCCCACCTTTGACACTGATCACTACGGCTCCGGGCAGGGGCTACACTAGTCTCTTCTTCATTCTCCACAGCATGTTCCCGTGTATTATACCTACAAAAGGGACTCCTTAAATATTTGTTAAGGTTGGATGTTTCCCTCTACAACTGATAAAGGTCTAACATCATCTCTTTTGAGGTACAGAAACAAAATATGACAGTCAGACCCAGAAGAGGAGATAAAGACAAGCCGAACAAAAACTCAGCAGTGCTACTGGGATTTACCCTTAAAGTCTATCACAGCCTCCATTCTGCGGATTTTAGGTAACTCTTTGTTGATATCAAGTGTATCTATATATACACATATAATGTGTATAAATATATATATGTGTGTATGTATATATGGTAAGTCCTAATGAAAATATTTTAAAAAAACAAACAAACTTTAATGCCCATTCCTCTTACCTGTACTGAAGACTATTTTAAAATCAAATGCTACGGTCTCTGGGTTCTCCCTGGAGCCTCCCTCGTGTACACTCTTCCTTCAAAAGGTGCAAGTCAGTGATTATATTCTGAGCCCCATGACTCCCTATATTGACCATATGCTCAACTCTAACACAAAATTCTAATTTTAAAACTACTGAAGTGTATCCTGTGTATCAGATAACGTGCTCAGTGTACATCAGCATGGTCCCTTTCCTCATAGAGCTTACAATCTAATGAGGAAGAAAGACAGAATTAAACAAATATAAAAATACATATTTCCTTAAAGAGAGGAAGTGGGGAAGAAGGCTCAAAAAAGGCTTATGGGATCAGTATGAGTTGAAATAACAAAAAATTGTAGGGGAGGAAGGAGAGAATGGCGGCAAACTTCCTCCAAGAGCAAATATAAATGCCCAGAGATGACAGCACAGCAAGTTAGGGAGGACGGACTGATAATTATGTCAATATGCAGGGAAGGGGGAAGAGTCAGTCTTAGGAACTCAAACTTGGAATTCTAGAATTTCCCTTGGTATTAAAAAACAAAACAAAACAAAAATCTTTGCATACTAGGCATGTATATAGCTTTTAGAAACATACAGGGTAATTGATGCCACGGGAGTGGATGAAATTGCCTGGGGAGAATACTCAGGGAATAGAGGCAGAAAAGAGAGTATAATGGGACAAAGCCTGAGGCACACTCATACGGCTAGTTGGGGTAGAGGAAGAGGGGCCTGGAAAAGCTGGCAGAGGAAGGGCCAGAGAGAGAAGAGGAAAACCATGGCGGGTGGGAGACGGGAGACTGAGCCCTGAGAAGCAGTGCTTCCTAGAGGAAACAGTGGTCAACAGTATTAAGTGCTGGTGAGTTCAACTAAAACCTGAAGGCCTATAATAGACTGAGTAACAAGAGAGGACACTGATGAAGGAGAGTGACAGCAGTGATATCTGAGGGTATAACCAAAGAACTGAAAACTATACTGTGAGAAATGAATGCTTTATTTTCTTCTATTTGTTTATTCTATGATTTTCTGGCAGGTAGTATATTTAACCAAACACCTGGGAGAGAATGGCTCATCTTAGTATGTAAGCTTTGCACTCGTAAATTTTAAATTCTGAGGCAGTTTATGGTATATACGTGTATGTATATATATTTCCTATTTTAAGGCATTTAAAAAAAGGATTAGTATACTATTAGGTTTCCTTAAAAGTCCTGTAACAAATTTACAAACTAATATTTTGAACAAAAGACATGATAACTTCCAGTCCTTCGTCCCCTAGATAAAGGGCATGGTGGCCTGAATCAAGCACTATAGCTGCTGTCTTGCTCCATCTAATAATACTGTCGTGACTATCGTTCATGCCTCTGACACTGTGACAGCTTAAAGGGGCCAGAAATAATGCTTCTGTTGGAGCTGCGGTAGTGAGGCTGGTCAATACTCTCATTCTGCCCTGCTCTCCCCAACTTTCCCCCTGATTAATTATGCATAAAAAGTCTTGAGGCAATAGCCAAATGAGCTCTGGGCACTTGGGAAAACAATTTTCAACTTGAACTATGCTTGGGCCATGGCCAAAACAATCAATACCTTTACTTATCTACATGATTAGAATTGCTTTGGGTGATAAGTTCCCATCAATAAAGCACAGAATAGGGGGTGAACACTTGCTTACCTCAAGTGTTTTGATAAGAAGATTATCAAAATAAAACAAGCAAACAAACAAAAATACTCTTAACTATCAATGTCCGTAAGTACAAAATCAGATTAACTTTATATTACCTGCAAGTGTGGTAAAATAAACGTAGACACGTTTATAAACCAGTCGTTTTAAATGCTGAAGAATTACCATTATTATATTGATGGGTAATTATATATTTCTTGATGCTTTCATTTAAATCACGAAAATGGAAAAACGTTTTAAATAAATGAAATGTAATCATAAAATTATATTAAAATAATAAAAGCAATAGTAATTACTTGAGAGCCCTCTATATACACAGACTGTGCTAGAATTTTTAGCAGTTAGTTTAGATAATAGTCGCAAAAACTCCTCAGTATGGGAGGGAACATTATTCCTATTTTCAGATAATAGATCAGGAAGCTAATATAACTATCTAAGGTTATAAGGTATAAAATATCAAAGTTAGTATTCAAACCTATATCATCTGTATTCTTTCCATTTTATCTGGCATTAGGTACTTAATTTGAACAACATTAGCTGGAAACCTATTCTGAATGTACAGGCATTAGGGAAGGTAATGAAAGAGCTATAAAAAGGTGTAAAGGTATATATTTCCAACTCCACTCTCAAGTGTACAAATAAATTACACCTATTACTGACCTGTGCTCCGTTTGTGCCTAGTGTGTTCTGCTACTCCTGCTGTTACTACTCGAGTGATAGCTGTTTGGTCTCCATGAGGCCTTTTTTAACTTCTGCAGGAAGGTTTTGGTGCTTGTGCTTCCACTAGTATTTAGATGTAAATTTTTCCCTTGTTAAAACAATTACTTAAATAGTGTAAAAATTTTGGTGTTTTTTTTTTTTGTTTTTTTTTTTTGCTTGTCTCAGATTGGGGATAGACATCCTATATCCTAGTTATCCTATATTTTTATTTATTATCCCTACTGCCTAATCAAATAACAGGCACAGAGTACCAATTCAAGGATTTATTAAACCTGTGTTGAAAGAAAAAAAATGAAGGAAATCTGCTTCCCTTAGTAGGCTATAGATTGCTTATGGAAAGTCCTGTCTTACTTTTTGATTATACAGTTCACAGCACAGGGACTCAGATAAAGAAAGTATCTAACAATTTTTTTTTAACTGATTGCAAAATTGGTCTTTCTAAGGCCATAAGAAAAACAGACAAAAGTGCTTTGGGGTGGAAAGGGGATGGATAAAGAGGAGCATATCCACGTCACCAGGGAGGGGAAGATGTGTATCAGAAGATAACTTCAGCTCTCTATTCCTCAGAGGCCCTCCTCTGGCATTCTCCTCTGAGTGCCGTGCCAATAGGAGGTAGAATTTCAAATTGTTCACGTTGCTCTGTATACTTTGACCTACATTCCATCTTCGTGGCACAATTTTGTTTTAAAGTAAATAGAAGTATCATCAAACAAGGATAAGACAATGAGCAAAACAAATGAGACTGAATTGAGAATGTGTTATTTTTATGCAAACACCATTTTTAAGAGCTAGATAATATTTTCTTAAGAAAATTGATAGCAACAGTAATGGACTTTTGCCATTCATTCCAAAACCATTTTGATGCTACATGAAGCAGAGGACTCACGATACTCTTTGACGGGGAGTGGAGTGGGAATTAAGGGAGAAATTGTGGGGGAAAAAAAGGGGTTCTTTAATAAAATCCCAACTGAATTCAGATTTTTCTGCAAGTAGTTAACAAATGCCTTAGAAAATGATTTGCTAATGGACAGCCTTGTAAAAAGTGTAAAAGTTTTGCATGCGAACAGGGCACCCACTGAAAGACTCCGCACCTTTCTAGGTGGTAGAAAACAAGAGAGGAAGACAGTAATGCAAAAACAAAGAATATATTGGCTGATTATAAAATTGATTATACATGTGGCTTTGTGGCTCTTCTAACTTTAGGTTTAGACTCAAAAGTTTAGTAATGGAGTCACACTGTACTATTTTTCCCTACAATTTGCCTATAATTTAGGATATGTTACCACTAAGTCAGGGTCAGTTCCCTGTGGTCACATCAAACATACATAGTAATAGAGATTCACAAACTTCCCTAATGAATTATTAAGAGCTAAGCAGACGCATTTAGAAGGCAAGCATATAACCGCAGGAAGTAAGATTGGAAAGAAAATGTTCATTCAAATCCTCTATACTTCATAACCAACATCCATTTAACTCAATCCTGGTATCATTCCCAGGCTAGATGAATATTTCTGTAAGAATCTAACGCTCTTTCAAGGCACAGCCTGGATATAGCTTTTCTGAGGTTCAATCTCCCACAGCCTTTCTTCTGTAGGCAGCAACTCTGACTCCCTAGTAGAGAGATTTAACTACCTGCTTATAACTTAATCAAAGAACCAGTATCAGTTTGCCTTTGGATGATGCTTCCATCCCTCCAAGTTCCTGCCAACAGCTAGTTATCCTTCTCTACTTCCCTGCTGTCAGCTCTTGCTTCCTCTCAGGCCGCTGGTGCTCAAGAAATGAGAAAAAAGTTCCCTAGCAGCACGGTGGCTTGTGGGAAACACTGTGAACTTCTTCCCCCAGCAAGAAGAAAGGTTCTCAGTAATTGTACTTGCTTGCTTCAGGTGTCTCCCTTTGCTCTGAATAAAATGGATTTCGAATTTTAAAAATGTCATGGCTAGTTTATGAACTAGCCTATCAACTGGCTTTGAGGGCAGTTAAAAGGGAGGGTTCAAAAACACAAACAATCTATGTCTTTAAAATAATAATATTTAAAATATTATGCACAAGTCTCCTAGAGAGGTTTGATGCGACGTAAAAACCACCATCACCACCCTCTACACAGGTAAACCTTAAAATCTTCCATAAGGCTAAGTCAGTCTCTACACTTCCATAAAAGTTTAAGTTCTAATAAGAGAAAGGGTTTGGTAAAGAAAAGAACACAGAAATGAAGCAACACAACTAGTGATTTAATCAGTTGTGTGCTTAACTTTCATGGTATCCAACCATTTCATTAAACTATTCCATGCGGAAATGCTCATCACTATTATTTGTCCCTGAATGAGTAGAGTTTCTTTGCTCGCCTTTAAGCTTTATCTCCCAATATACAGAACTTGCTTCAGGCAAACCAGATGACCCACAGTAATATGATACGGACCATGTTTCCTGCTTCCACATCTTCTCTCCAGTTAGTCCTTGGCTTGTAATGCCTGTTACAAGTCAAAAAGGCAAACGCCTCCAGAAATCCCGTCCATTCTTCAACTACCAGCTTAAACATCATCTTCTATGTCAGAGACAAATCTCCTTCAGTCTAAGAAACTTACCTATTTTTTTTTTTTTAGCTAGATAAACTGATTTCAAGAAAAGACACATTTCCTAACTTCCCTTTATGGCTCTCCTTTATGGCGCTGTGTCTAAGTTTTGTCCAAAGATATACAAGCAGAATTGTTTATGTGAAGATTCTTTCTAAAGAGCTGACTCAAAGGTGGATATTCACTTCTGGTTCCTCTTCCTTCTTCCTTATGTAGAGAGAGTGTTTGGGTACTTATCTGGACTACGTGGGAAGGGCAGCATTTCAGGTTTGTGACTTTTACTTTATACAACGAAATGTTTTGTACATGTAGATACACAATTAAGTGAATTTAATGTAATTGTACCAAAAAACCTAAGGGTATGAAGAATATCTAAGTAAACTTCCATTCTTCAGGTTAGAAATTATATGTATAGTACAGAGGGAAACAATATGAAATATGCTACTATAGAACACATATCTTAATCTGAAGTGAACATACTGTATTAATTTTTAAATAATATGAAGAAAGCTATTCAGAAATAAATGCTATAGCTTGCCTAAAGAGTAAAGAAATATCCAAGAGACTCTAATTACACTAAAAATATATTAAAATAAGCATCCAGAATCATGGCTCAACAGTCCCTCACAAATTGGTACATGAATGTATATAAATACTGTGTCAAAGTTGTCCCAAAACTTCTTGAAACTTTACGGAAAATCATTGTGTCTTTTTCAGAGGAGAAAAAGAAACTTTTAATATTCCAAATGACAGATGTCAAGACTCATGAAATACCTAAATATTCATAACTTAGCAGACATTCTAAACAACCATCCAGGAATATATACATATTTGTTTTAATTTTATTCCTGGGACCCATTTTAAAAAAAAAGACTGTATAGGAACAGTGGGAGCACAGAGTGAAAACATACTAAGAGGTAAACTCTACTAACTGACTTATATAACCACAAATTCCATTGTAGTTTTACGCTTTCAGATAATTTTCTGACTATAACCTAGTCGAGTCTTCAGTAAATAAAGAATTTCTCTTATAGAAATTAGAAAATAGGCAAAATTATGTGTGTACAGTGAGTAAAACATGGGATATAGAAACAAATGACATGAATTTTAGTACTCTGTCACAATATATAACCTCAAGTTGTATAACTTTTCATTATTTGTAATATAGTTAGAACTTACACTTACTAAACACTTATTACATGCAAGGCATAATTCCAAAGACAACATCACTAAATATTTTAATTCTTACAAGTGCCCAGTAAGATGGGTATCATTATAATCCCCATTTATGACATGATGATGGTGAAGTTCCAAAAAATTAAGTAATGTGCCACAGATGATACAGCTAGGAAGTAAAGCAGCCAGGATCAGAATGTGGGCAGACTGTCTCCAAACTGGACTTCATAACCATTGTGTTATACTGCCTCAGAATGAAAATTATAAAAAGAATACTGACTTTGCAGGTTGGTTGTACTAAGTGAAGTTATGCATGCAAAAATGCTTTATAAACTTTAGAAGTTTAAAGAAATGCAATATTAATAGAAAAATGGCATAGGAGTATATACAGGAAAAAGAAAATGAAGAATAAGGATGCTGTGACTTGGTTACTGGCTGAATGTTACAGACAAGGAAAAGGAAGGAGCAACTGAAATGACTCAAGAGTTCACCCATGGTTACTAGAAGAGAGATGATGATACTTATAATAATAATAATTTTTGAAAGGCATCACAATTTGTAGGGAGGATGATTACAGTTTTGGATTCAGTGACTTTGAGGAGCCAACAAGATACCACGTAGAGATCTCAGGAAGGCAGTTTCCAAATTTATATTTGTAGTTTAGAACAAAAGGTTCGATTCTGAGATGTAGATCGGGGGGATTATCTGAATTAAAGAGATGGACAAAGCCTAAAAGTAGATGAGCTCTCTGAGAAAGAAAGAGTAGGGAAAAAGTAAAAGAGGCCCAGGACAACCCCTGAGGAAGTACGTACATTGTAAAGAGAAACAAGGTGAAAAGGAGACTGTGAAGGAGACAGGGTCATGGTTGACAGAACAAGGAAGGCAGGGAAGGAAGACACGAGGGATGTCAAAGGGAACCAGGTGATCAAAAGAGTTCAGGGAGTAGGTGCAGAGACCCGCAGGTCAATGATGGCCTTAGAAACCAGAGTTTCCAGACTGTAGAGAGGGCAGTGGGAGACCTACAAGGGTTTGAGTGGGCAAAAGAGTATGAGAAGGAAGGGTTAACACACATGACTATATAATGAAGTTTGCCAAAGTAGAGAGAAACGGATAAAAATACTAGTTAGTTTCACAGGTTAGTAACCTATTTCTCAATTTGAAAAATGTACATTTTAAAGCAATGTTTCAAGAGTTTTTGATAGTTTCTCAGATTCATTTCCTAGTTATTTTATAATTATCAAAATAATTAAAACAAATGTGTATAAAAATCATGGTGAAAAGAACTGTTTCCAGTCCAATGCTTACTGTCGTTATTGTATGTTTAGCCACACTATAAAAGGAGACATTTATTGTTTTATTTAAGTACAGTTGAAAAACAAAAACAATTTAGGTGTCACTAAAGTATATATCATCAAGTTGCAGGGGAAATACTGCTTGGTATAAAACATCTTGTGATAAGGGTCAGAAAACAGCAAACTTTTTTTCTAATCATTAAAATTCAAAAATTCTGTTTTTCTATCAGTAAGTCATAATAATTATATCTGCCTTTTCCAATTAACCTCCTCAAGACAAAACAAATATTAAAATATTCCTGACTCATAAGGAAACAAGTGTTTTATGTACCCATGGTTAGTTACATAGATAGAAACTGATTTTAGGAAACAAAACTATGAATACAAATGGATTTCAGTATACTAAATACTAATGTGTATAATGATTATATTATTTTCTTATCCAAGAAAATAAATAATTTTCATAATATGCATATAACAATATAGAGATATTAGAACTTTTTTCCAATTTAAACTTATGACCTTAAAGTCAACTGATTAAATATGAACAGATATCCTTGTCTTTTACTAAAAATATGATGGGTGTCTATAGGAAGAAAAATTAGAATGTAAAAGTTTCAGCTCTTTATCTTAAGTTGTCTAGCCTTTGATGTTATATTTGCTCAGGCAACTATTGCCCTCATTTAGTCGGGGGCAGCATATATTGGCAAGGGAAAAAGAAAAAAAGTGGAGAAGAATAAAAGAATTAAGTTGGAAGTAGGCTGGCGGTAATTGAAAACTTTTCTTTCTCTTTCAAAAATATTTAAAACTTAAATCCCGTCTTTTTTAGCTACTTGAGAAATATCTTCCAGGGGAATAAGAACTCTCATCAATACCACTGTTAGGAAGAATATGAGGCCAATGTCTTTGTCTCATTTTACAAAAAGAACGTTTAGTTACATGGGAATGGCCGAGCCAGGACTTTTCACGTGTCTACTCTAAAAGTAGAATCTACACATCAAACTAGAAAACTGAAACAATTATCCTTGAGATACTATTGATACTTTGAGATAAACAGAATCTAGTGGGTGACACTTGAACAGAAGGCCTAGAGTTACGATGAATAATACAGTGTTTTTTGACCTTTGTGTCATTATTGCCCCCTGACCTATGACACACACACACACATAGACACACACACACAAGCCTTTTAAGACATTTTTTTCCTAATTGCTTCCACCCCGTGAAACTTAAATACTGCAGACCTACTGCATATCTGTTTAAATATGCTATGATGCTCTGGAGGGCAATAACGATTATAATATCTAAGTTTTGTTTGCCCTCCCTTAAGGATCAATTTTCACCCCCACTGGGGTGATATCACCCTCTTAAGAATGCATGAATAAGGCATGTTTGTGAAACCAGGAAGATAGGCATGTTGCTGAAAATAAGTGCATGCATACTTCTCCATGTAGAGAAGGCACATGCTGTATGAATCAGGTAGTCAAGGAATTGTTTGATTATACATCTTCCAAGAGTATATAAAAAGAGCATACCTGGTACATGTGATCACTGCCCCCCTGGATTTTATTCCCATGAAGCTCATTTTAGGAGCTGTCAGAAAAGTCTGGCTCTCACTTTGTTATACAGCAGAAACTAACACAACATTGTAAAGCAACTATACTCCAATAAAGATTAAAAAAAGAAGAAGAAAGAAAAAAAAGAAAAGTCTGGCTCTAAAAATATTGGGAGTGACTAACAAATATTGTAACAGTAGCTTTCCAACCTTGCAAGCAAAAGAACATGTTTGACTATTTTTACTTATTTATTCTGCTAATATTTCTTTGGCCTCATTTATAGGAGAGTTCATATACACACAGAATTTAAAAGTCTCCTAATTAAATGAGAGAGTCCTATCAGTTCACAGAGCTTTCAGAAGACCTTGCTTTAATAAATAAAATGCCTTTCAAAAAGTCAATAAATGGATTTTTCAAAATGTACCGGGGTTATAAATGTTTATTTGCTCAACATGTAATAATTAAGTTCTGTCATACTACTATTTTAAAGTCTATAGCTAGGCATAAAATAAGCTGATCTTTAAAACAATATGTTAAATGCACAGCATTTTTACATTATAATAAAGAAAAAGAAAAGAAAATATAAAATGTGGAATAATTAACTACATAATGTAATTGATATTTTTTATTAAACTATAGACAATATATTGGAATAATCCAAGATATCTGAATGTCTTCTCGTTTGTGGAAAGGTGTTATCAAGTATAACATGAAACTTTCACTTATGACCTTTACAAATCATAATGTATGTAAGATTAAAGTATTGAAAAGGTGTGGATTATATAGGACCATCCCCAAATGGTCATCTCAGCACATCTCAAAATGGAACCTCTGAATGATGGTGGTTTTGTGTATGTTGGTGAAGCTCAAACACCTATCATTAGTTTTTTGGGTTTTTTTTAAATTCCTTCACATTCCAAGTGTCTTTATTTTAATCACAGGCACCCCCTCCAGCTTTATTAAGATATAATTGACATATAACATTGTATTAGTTTAAGGTGTACAATGTGTTGATTTGATGTACTTATATATTGCAAAATGATAACCACCAGAGCTTTTGTTAATACCTCCATTGGGTCACATAATTACTATTTTATTTTTGTAGTGAGAACATTTAAGATCTACTCTCTTAGCAACTTTCAAGTATATAGTACACTATTATTAACTGTAATCACCATGCTGTACATTAGATTTCCAGACTTGTCTTATAACTGAAATTTTGTACCCTCTGACTAATATCTCCCCATTTCGGGCTTCCCTGGTGGCGCAGCGGTTGAGAGTCTGCCTGCCGATGCAGGGGACACGGGTTCGAGCCATGGTCTGGGAGGATCCCACGTGCCGCGGGGCAACTAGGCCCGTGAGCCACAACTGCTGAGCCTGCGCGTCTGGAGCCTGTGCTCCGCAACAAGAGAGGCCGCGATAGTGAGAGGCCCGCGCACCGCGATGAAGAGTGGCCCCCGCTTGCCGCAGCTGGAGAGAGCCCTCGCACAGAGACGAAGACCCAACACAGCCAAAAATAAAATAAATATTAAAAAAAAAAAAAAAAAATATCTCCCCATTTCGCTGCCCCTACCCAGTCATTAGTTTTTTTTGCTTGATCACTGTCCTTTATTTTTTTTTAACTTTTAAAAAATCATTTTTCATTTTGTTATTATTTTTAAAAATAAATTTATTTATTTTATTTATTTTTGGCTGCATTGGGTCTTCATTGCTGTGTGCAGGCTTTCTCTAGTTGCGGTGAACAGGGGCTACTCTTCATTGTGGTGCATGGGCTTCTCATTGCGGTGGCTTCTCTTGTTGAGGGGCACAGGGTCTAGGTGCGTAGGCTTCAGTAGTTGTGGCACTCCAGCTCTAGGGCACAGGCTCAGTAGTTGTGGCTCATGGGCTTAGTTGCGCCGCGGCATGTGGGATTTTCCCGGACCAGGGCTCGAACCCGTGTGCCCTCCATTGGCAGGCTGATTCTTAACCACTGCGCCACCAGGGAAGCCCCACTAGTTCTTATTAAAAGTAATTCATGGGGGCTTCCCTGGTGGCGCAGTGGTTGGGAATCTGTCTGCCAATGCAGGGCACACGGGTTCGTGCCCCGGTCCGGGAAGATCCCACATGCCGTGGAGCGGCTGGGCCCGTGAGCCACAACTGCTGAGACTGCGTCTGAAGCCTGTGCTCCGCAGCGGGAGGGGCCGCGACAGTGAGAGGCCTGCGCACCGCGATGAGGAGTGGCCCCCGCTCGCTGCAACTGGTGAAAGCCCTCGCACAGAAACGAAGACCCAACACAGCCAAAAATAAAAAATATAAAAAATAAAATAAATTAAAAAAAAAAAGTAATTCATAAGGGTCTATTAGACAATGGCGTACAAAGATGCAGAGCAGTTTCTGGATTGTTTCTCTCAAGCTATAAAATTCCTTTATAAAAACTGAAAGTTGACATTTTTAAAGTTTAATAGTATAAGCTTTTTAGTTAATTTTCAATACATTTCCTAAATATGTTTTTAAAGGGCAGATAACTATTGTATTGTAGGCTTTCTATAATATAGTTATGAACTGTTTAGGCTTTAAAAGTTATGCTATCATTCTTTTTAATTTATAATTTATGTTTCTACAGGTACAACTTACTTTAAGCAACTTAATGATATGAAAATGTTTTCATGAAAGACAAATCAGGTGGTAATTCTTTGCTATATTACAGAATTCTTTAAAATAACACATTTTCAATTGCATCTCAAATTATTCATTTTTCAAACTCTAAATTAAAGAAAACTTTTCCAAATGATAGTTACTTCATAATGTGAGTTATACCTATACTACCTATATTTTTAAAACTGCTTAAATCAAGCACCTGGATCATTTTTGAATTATGAAATAAAATGCAGAGGTTGATTCAAACTTGCACAAAGAAACATATCTTTTATATGACCTACATAGACCAAAAATTTCAAGCACTATTACTTGATTACTTTGGATATAAATATGCAGTAAGAATAATTTACCTAAATAATATAATGATAGTTTTATCCTTATATTACATAACTTAGGTGGAATTAACAATTAAATTTCTCTTTCATTTTGAGGCAATAATCAGAGGGATCCTAGTATTCATATGGCTCTGGAAAATGGCAGTTTTATTTTCCTCATAATCTTCAGAGAAATCTTTTTTTTTTTAATGAAGTAAATGATTTTGAACCCAGCCACAAGAGATACATCCAATTTATTGATTGATGTGAATAGTGTGGAAAGAACTGAGACCTACAATTTTAAACCAATTTTAAAGAACTCCAGTGACAGAAGATCTTGCAGTGCTATATTTAGTGTGAGGTCACTGCCCCCTCAAATCTATCTCTCACAGTTTTAGTCCAGTAACATATCTAAACTGTGGATCTGACAATGTCAGTCTCCTGTAAAACCCTTCAATAGCTCTCTATGACCTGGCCTCTCTCTCATCATTCATGTCCTAAATTAATATGTCCCTCATTCTGTTTCACCTTCTTAGCTTTTCGTAGTCACCATTCCAGTGAGGGACACTCATAGAGGATCAGGATAGAGAGGAATGGGGCACTTTAAACTGAACCCCCTTTCTGCAGGACACCCTCCCTTATAGCCCACCACTTCCTCCCCCCGAGTATCAGTTTAGTGTTCTTCCCTGGGGCACTCACACTGCTCAATGCAGATCTTGAAGGTGACATTTATCACCCAACACACTTACGGCTATCTGGCTTTGTCAGTCTCCTTCCTGGACACTAGGCTCCGTGACCTAATGCCTACGTCTTCTCTTTGTAAGATAGGTCCTAGGCTGGTACCTGACCTGGCAGTAGGTGCTGAATCACTGTAGAATGAAGGAAGCATAGGAGACTAACAAGTCATTTGTAAGACTGGCTTGAAATTTGAGAATAAGTTACTTTCTCCCTTGATTTGTTTCAGATTGCTGCACAATATAAAATTTGGTTTGTTATTTTCCTCTTTGACTTACCTCCTCTGGAGGGATGTCTATAGCTAGAGATTTACCAACATCACTGACAATCTTAGCATACATTTCAGGTAAAATAATAATAGAGTTGGCCCTCCGTATCCCAGGATGCAGAAACCACGGATACAGAAGACTGTACTGCGTGATTGTGATTTTACGTAAGGGACCTGAACATCCTTGGATTTTGCTATCCTTGAGGGTCCTGGAAGCAATCCCTGCCCCCTCACGGGAACTGAGGGCTGATTATATTGGCTAATATGAAGTAGTGTGAGGCAGACAGAGCTGTGCTCAAATTCTGGCTCTTGTATTGATCTGAACAAGCCACTTAACATTTCATGTCCTTTATGTGTGAAATGAAGGCAATCATTCCTACCTCTCAGGATGGCAACACAGGTTTAAATGAGATATTATATGTAAAGCACTTACTGTACTGCCTTGCTCAGGGTAAATATTCAAGATATTGGAGCTAGTTTAAGACTAGCATGTTCAAAGACTGTCAAATGAAGACAAGTCACCCAAATAATATGCATGCCCCCAATCCCTCAAGGAAAATATATTCCCAAAGAGAAACCTATGTCTCTCCAGTGAGAAAGGAAAAAGAAAAATTACTATATTTCCCAAGGAATTTAATCTCTCTACTACTAACTGAGATTAGTGTGTATATTTCACCATCCTGCTTTGTTTGGGGGAGTGATGTGGGGTGGAGAGTTAAAACTCAGATAATGATCTAAAGTTTTATAGGCAAAGAAATTCACTTTCTAAATCCTATCTCCTGTTGGCAAGTTGCTCAGGAGAAATGCTGTCAGAGCAGATTATTTGTGTTTAGAGCAGTCACCATCACATCCCAAGAGATGACAGCCATACATAGCTCACCAGCTCTAGTAATATATAATCAATCACCTTTTGCATCCTATGGTTATAAGGATTTTTACAGCCTGCTTGAATAATACCGGAAGAGTCAGCCATTCAGTCATTTAGCTAAAATAAACTCTCTGATCAATCCTGTTTGGAAGGAAGATCTGGGGGTTTCTTGGTAACCTCTAGAAGCCTATGAAAAGTTCTAAAAGGCTGTGAGCCAAATAACAAGACTTACTATATAGTATAAGTGGAGAGAAGAGAATTAGTAAAGGAGAGAAATGATTCAAGAGCCTAACGTCACAGCAGAAATACTGTGACATAAAGAAAATCCATACCATGGGACCAGTGGGGGAGAGTGGGATGCTTATTCATTTATTGGCATATCCTTTAGGCAGATTCCACCAATAAGATGAGCTTATCACCCAGGTGGGCCTTTGGGATTGGATCAGGGGGAGGCTTAGTTAAAGATATAACTCTAAATTAGGAATCCAGGGCTAGGTATGATGTCCATTATATATTAATTTATCTTTACTCACTGTCCTAGGATAATACCCTATTTTTTCCCTTCTTAGGAAGATGAGCAATTTGACAGAGGATCCTGGACCTAGCTGCCTCCCTGAATTTAGAGGATTCTTCTGTGGGGCACTGAAGCTCATAAAGTGAGGCTTTGGAGTTCTTTTAAAATGCTAGGTAACAAAGTAATAAAGAAGGTTTGATGAAATTTCTATGTTTCTAAATAATGTTAAATTACATAGTTCCTCCATTCTGCAAACTCAACCATCTACAGCTCAACAATGGAGCTAGAGAAGTTTATATACTGAACTTTTAACCCAGGGCTATGTGGATAGTGAGTTCATTCAATGTTATATATATATACATGCAAACATACACATACATATACACACACAGTATACATACAGTGTGTGTTTTTGTGTGTGTAGTAGACTAAGAGCAAAGAATTCAGATATTAACTTTAGAAAAAATTGTGCTCTTTTCACTGGGACTTATTTTAAGGTCCAGGCCCACTTTATTGTTTTGTTACATTAGGAAATCTGCTATGCAGCCTACGTGTTGAACTTCCTATTTGTGATTATCTCGTCTTGAGGAGAGAGATGAAAAGAAAAATAAGTGTCTCCCATATGTGGGAATTTTCTTTCTTTATAAAGATATGATCATATACCCTCTCCAGGAGAAAAGTCAGTGCCCTAGATGGTAAGTTTTGGCTAAAAATCCGTAACACATGAGGAATAATATTCCATTGGTTAGCATGTTCTGCACAGAAGAACAATCTTATTTTCCCAGCAAGCCTCTCTAATGAAATAAACATTTGAACCAACAGTAATAATTAATATCTCTACTTTCTGATGCAGTTTTAGAGCAATAAACCAGAGAGAAAAAAAATTCTTCTTTCTGGTGTAAAAGGCTTAGAGGCAAATGACCAGAGAGCAGCACACCTTGCTTAGATGGATAAAGACTGGGGTCCTGCAGTGGGTCTCATCTTATTGCTTTAACCATTTCTTTGGAACTTCAGTAGGAGGTTAGCCCAGCTGAACAGTAGTTTAGGGAGAATCATTTACACCACACCCAATAACACCACTGACAACCACAGAGACCCCAAAAGAAGCAATGCAGGGACTTACACAGATATCCTACCCTAAGATCAAGACAGGGAGAATTAAGGACACATAGGTTCAATTGCTTCTGTTTTCCTCTCAACATCCAGATTACTAGTAGACCCTTTTCCTATGTGTAAAGGGTGTGATGTATTCAACTTGAACAATGTGAGTGGGCTAGAGAAAAATGTGGATAAATTGCATCAGAAACATTCTTCACTAGGTTAAGATGAACTTCTCTAAAGTGACTCTTCTCCCAGGTTATAATCGTCAGCAAGGATTTGAAGGTTCTTGTGTGAAAATTAACCTGTCAGAAAGAACACTTCTGGTACTGAGCTGGGTATTTAAATCACGTCGGGAAAGGGACAGGCGAGTCCCTCAGCTAGCCCCCAGTGATCCCAGCACAGTCTGGATCTGTCTTTGGCCCAACTTTCATTTTTGCATTTCCTCCCCATCAGTGGATCTCTATGTTATATCTCCACAAATTAAAATCACTTTGTGAGATTTTTTTAAAAACCACTAGTGCCACAGCCTCACGATCGCTGACTCTGGCGTGAAAGGTTGATGAGGCTCAGGGTTCAGTATTTTAAAGACCCCCAGGTAACTGCAGCAGTACTTCCTTCTTAGCCCCATGTTGTACTCATGGTAAGTTCTCATTAAATGCCAGCCAAAATTGGTTATCAGTGTGCTGTGAATCAAATCAGGGCCATTACTTTTAAGTCTATGCCATTTAAAATAGATTCTATTTGTGTCTCTGAGCATTTTAACAGGGCTTCAAGCCATTTACAGCTGCTCATATTGAGAATTTTGCAGTTTTTCACAGCTCAGTTTTACAGACTTCTCCTAGCTGTGTCACATTCAGTAAACTTGCCTCAACAAGCTAAGAGAAAATGCCAAAAATCAGCACTCCTACTGTTCGGCAGAGTGTATTTTGTCCTCTTATAACTGCTTCAATTCCAGCACTTAGCAGGAAGACATTTAAATTTTTATTGTATTCCTATCTATCAGAAAAAAGAAGAATTTACAAGTTTGACACTAAACAATCACAGATGGAAGATGTGAAATAGGATCACACATTTTACACTGAAGTATAATGTAGCTATCACTAAATGCAGACTGACACAAAATCCATCCAACTTTCCCTGTGGCTTCAGGGAGAATGTAACATATTCATTAAAGAATGTCCCACAGAATTTCAAATGTCAAAATACAATATAATCATATTGAGAAAATCCTTCAAATTTAGTAATGGAAATTTCATAATACTGCTGAGAGAGAAAATTGCCAGTTTGTAATTATGCCTCTTTCTCTGCAGCTACCACTCATTACAGAAACTAGGAAAACATCATAGTAATGAGATTCCTAAACAAGAAAGTAATAAAAACAGATGTACGCATACCAGATGACCACACTATTAATAAAAAATGGTTTACTCCATTGTCATGATCTTAGTTTGTTTATAAATAGAGAAAACAATATAAGAAAAGTAGAAAAGGCTTCTCATTTAAATTTTATCTGTTGATAAAAATCTATTTGAGAAAGCTTCTCAATACCAACCAGGAAAACTCCAGAAGCAGCCCCATTCCTGTTTGCCTTGTTTGCTATGGGAAGTCCAAGTCCAGCCTCCTGGTCCTTCATTGGCCCTTCACTGACAGCTGGACTCACCACATACCCATCATCTGTCCCAACTTCCCTTCCTTGTACTGTGCCCTCTATGATTTCTGTTCTAGAACCAGAGAACTTTCCTATATCTTTTACATCCTCTTGGAATTCTCTCTTTACTTCCTAGCCTTAAGGAATCTTTAAAAAATTCCAAAGCCCAGGCTATAGCCAAGGCCAATTCAATCACAATTTCTAGTATTTTTTGAAACTCTCCAGGTCATTCCAGTGTGCAATTCTGAGAATCAGTGATTTATGGGTTCTCTATAATATCAGCTATTTTCTATTACTTTCAAAACCCTTCCCTCTTTTGACAGATGCCTGACAAAATTCCAACCCTTGATCAACCATGGCCTGCTAGGAAAAAAAAAAAAAAAAAGTCACACAACAAAGAGGTTGATTTGGCTTATAATCTTGATTACAAATCTCAAATGAGCATTCAGTGTTACCTAGATATCCTACTACAGTTCTCTAGTATTTTCACTTCTGAAGATGTCTATTTCATACTTCTACCTTTTTTCTCAAGTCTCTTACTCCTTCTATTCTCAAATGATGACCTCACTGATGATATAAAATCTATCAAGCATGAACTTCTTTGCCTTCACACAACTCTACTTACATCCAGAAATTGACATGAAAACAAATGGTTTAACTGAATGAATGAATAAATAAATGAGGGAACAAATCAATGAGTCCCAATGATTCCAGATTATTTCTGACATTTCAGCTTTATTCAGTAACAGCTGATGTCATGGGGAATATGTATTTTATGATTACAACATGAGTTTTCAGTTTTCTGGACTACCATGCCATATTATAGTAGTGAAACATTGTTAGTTTTGTTGATTTTAACCCTGCTAGTTCAGTACTTTTTAAATGAGAAATTGGAATCACTTATGTTTTGAGATAAACCTAGAGAGTTACACGCAGCATTAAAATTGCTAATGGAATGAAGGTGTACTCATTTAGAAAATGGTATTCTATAACATAGAGTCCCCAGGAGGAAAAAGAAAGTGGTAACCGGGAAAGCAAAGCTTCTGTTGCAAGAATGATTCTTACTTTAGTTCAAAGGCTTTCTGAACAAGTGGAACATGAACATGACAGTACTGAAAGTGATTCAGAACACTCTGCATCTGAATCTCTATCTATATGTGATGAAACTCAAGAAAATGAAGTCAAGTTGCTTAAAAAGATTTTCTTCAAGTTATAAGACACTTGGTTACGTGAAAATGAAAATATTTGGAGTTAGCTGTCCAATGTAACCTTCTCCTACCATTGCCCAGTCTAGGATAGGATTACAAAGAGCTTTCTGAAGAGCCAGAAAATTTTTCACAGAAACTGACTTGGAACTAACTCAATGATGACAACACTTAAATTCACGTTATTTTTGAAATTCAAATCTTTAAAAATGATTAAATAATATTATTTAGTTTTTAAATTTGAGATTAAATTTTCATCATTTTGTTTGGATAGCTGATTCTTAAGATTACATATGTCTGCTAATATTTTAAATCAGCAAGATATGTGCTTAATACTTTTAGATTTTAATTTATACTTTACTTGACATTTTAAAATATGTACATGTTTATATTTTAAATGAATTAAATACTTAGGTTCTTCTCTTTTTCTAGAATTCTAAGCAGTCTTTAATAAAGAATACCATCAATGCATTATTTTGGTATTTCAGTTGCCTCTTGAAAAATGACAAGGTTTATCCACTAGTAACTTACAGTTGGCCCTCCATATGCTTAGTGCTTCCACATCTGTAGATCCAACCAACCACTTAGTTTGTAGTACTGTAGTTCTAAATATTGAAAAATATTCATGTATGAGTGGACACTTGCGGTTCAAAATTGCATTGTTCAAGGGTCAACTGTATCTGGAATTAATACTGCAGCATCAGTACTGGTGTTTTTTTCCCAGTACACAATTACTGGACATAGTAGCCCATTTGCCTGCCTGGCCACACCTCCCTATAGCAGTTCCTGACAAGTCACATGACAAGGCCATGCAACTACTCCCTCTGCCTCAGTAAGCTGGGTTAGGAAAAGGTAGCACTTCAAGATAACCAGAGAACCACCAGAAAATGGGGCAAAATATATCATTAACCACAGTTTCTTCTTCTTTGAATTGCTTTAGCAGTTTATCTACATACAAGTATAGGCATAGCGAGGAAACACTGTGGGTTCAGTTCCAGACTACCTCAATAATGTGAATATTGCAATATAGTGAGTCACACAAATTGTTTGGTTTCTCAGTGCATATAAAAGTTACATTTACACTATACTATAGTCTATAGTAATAGCATTATTTCTAAAAATAATGTACATATCTTAATTTAAAAAGTAGTGTATTGCTAAAAAGTGCTAACCATCATCTGAACCTTTGGCAAGCTGTAGTAGTAACATTAAAGCAAATCAAAACCACAATGAGATATCATCAAACACCTGTCAGAATGGCTATCATCAAAAGTCTACAAATAACCAATGTTGGAGAGGATGTGGAGAAAAGGGAACTCTAGTACACTGCTGGTGGGGATGTAAATTGGTGAAGCCACTATGGAAAACAGTATGGAGGTTCCTCAGAAAACTAAAAATAGAACTACCATACAATCCAGCAATTCCAATTCTGAGAATATATCTGAAGAAAATGAAAACACTAAATTCAAAAAGATAACATGCACCCCAATGTTCATAGCAGCATTGTTCATAACAGCCAAGATATGGAAGCAACCTTAGTGTCCATCAACAGATGAATGGATAAAGAAAATGTGATACAAAAAATATATATACACACACACAATGGAATATTAGTCAGACATAAAAAAGAATGAAATTCTGCCATTTGCAACAATGTGAATGGACCTAGAAGGTATTATGCTTAGTGAAATGTCAGACAGAGAAAGACAAATAGTCTGTTATCACTTATATATGGAATCTAAAAAATGAAACCAACAAATGAATATAAAAAAACAGAAACAGACTCATAAATTAGTGGTTACCAGTGGGGAAATGGAAGTGGGGGGGGCAAAATAAGGGTAGGAGATTAAGAGATACAAACTACTACGTATAAAATAAATAAGCTACAAGGATATATTGTACAGCTCAGGGAAATATAGCCATTATTTTGTAATAAGTTTAAATAGAGTATAATCTGTAAAAATATTGAATCACTATGTTATACACCTGAAACTAATATAATACTGTAAATCAACTATACTTCAATTAAAAAAAGAGCACTGATCACAGATCACCAGAACAAATATAATAATAAAGAAAAAGTTTGAAATGCTACAAGAACTACAAAAATGGGATAGATACAGGAAGTGAGCAAAGGCTGTTGGAAAACTTGTGCCCATAGACTTGCTCAACGCAAGGTTGCCACAAACCTTCAATTTGTAAAAAACACAATATCTGTGAAGTACAATAAAGAGAAGCACAGTGAAACAAGTTATGCCTGCAACATATATTCACTGAGGTCATCCTATGTGTAAAGCAGATGTTTTTCATTCTATATTTATTTTTAACCAACAAACATTAAATAACCACTGATTATAAAAATAGCATAGACATATCCACATAGATCATCAATAATCACATGCCTTATTTTTCTAATCTGTCTCCTTTTAGTTATATTACAAATAGATTAAAAAAAAAACCATAAAGCTAGTAAACCATCAGTCAATACCAGGCGTTTCTTACTGAAGAATTCATGCTGTTTTAAAGGGATTGAAAACCACATTTTTTCATTAAACTTGCCAATCAATGAATGATCTCTAAATTGATTTCTTCAGGCCCCAGTTTTTTCATTTATTTGAAGTTTAATATTCCCAACTGACTTTAATCTCACTCCATTGCTTCAGTCCTACTCCTTCTTAGACTCTCCCTAAGTTTGTCACATGGCTTTCTTGTGCCTTTCTATTTTTCTATGTTTGCCTGGCTGAAGCAGCTCATAAATTCCACCAACAATCTAATCTCTTAACCCAGTTTCCTACATATTTACATGACATTCTCTGCTTATCTCTATCACTGTATCTAGTGAATGTACTAGGTCAGAGATACTTGTCTGGATCCCCTTTTGGGTTTTGAGACCTTGAGGGCAAGAACTCTTTTTCACCCAGGAATATCCACCACTTAGCAATACCTGGTACATAGTAGATACATATAAATGTCTGAAGCATGAAGGAATGCTATAAATTGTGTTAAAACACATTCTAGAATGTGTTATAAATATATTAAGTGTATAGTTTAAATTGATATATATGTCAAATTCACTAACTTTTTAAACTGAAGTTGCTTTATATCAATCTACCTCTCTCTCTCTCTCTCTCTCTCGCTCCCTCCCTTCCTCCCTCTTTCTGTGTAAAATAAATCTGGGCACAGGTAGGCCAGAAAAACATATTAAGTTTTATACAATGCTCACACACACTCATACACAGATACCATATAATATATAATAAATGTTAACTGATTAATATCATATTAGCTTATCCTAGAAATGAGCAAACAAGGCGAACATCACACCTCTTCATACATGAAAGTTAAGTAAGATGTTTTAGCATCAGCATTCAGCAGATATCACTATGAATTAAAAACAAAAAAAGTAATCTTAACTCTTAGTGAGATTTACTACAGAAATGGCTTAATTTCTGTATAATTAACCACATAATACCACCTAGGAAAATGTCATTTGATTTTTAACAAAGAATTACTACCTTTACTGATGTTTTCAAGAGGAAATGAATTAAATACTTCAAGAAACTTTTATGTTAAACAATATACCATCAGATAAGATTCTAAAGAAACACTCTTGGATGGAATTGAAACGTCAGCGTTTAGGACCCATATATTCAATGGAATAGCTAGTAATATTAAAAATAGTAATAGTATAACTTAAAGTTAAATTAAATTTAAATAAACATTAACTATGAGTTATGTGCCTGGCAATATTCTAAGTCTTGTGTACGTATTAAATCATTTCACCCTGAAAACAATCCTCTGAGGCAGGCACTACTCCATTCTACCACTGAGCAAACAAAGGCACAGAGTAATGATGCCCCTTACCCAGCTCACACAGCTAAGCTTGGATTCCCATCGAGATCATTTTCTTAACCACTATGCTCTACCTTTTCTCTAAAAGATATTTATTAACCATATTTTGGTAGCTAATCTATACACTGATCTAATAATAATTTTCACTTCTAATTTTTTCACATTGTAAATAGAAGAAAAACACAATCAGCTGCTGTCATTTTCTAGCTGTACAATATTAGGTGTGTCCCTTTTCCTCTCTGAGTTGTAGCTTTAGTAAAATGGGACTTGGAAAATCTACCTAGGTACCTGAATATTCTTCTTTCACCCCATGTTTCTTTGCAAGCCAGACAGTATAAAAAAAAAAAAATTTTATGAAGATTGAGTTAGATGAGGCATCTGAAAATGTTTTAGAAAATATAGCATGCTATGTCAATATAAATTTACTTTTATTAATATTTATTATAACTCTCTTATGATCAATGGTATAAAAATATAAAAATAATTTAACTATCCCTTCTCTCCTCTTCTATATTTGATTCTTTCATATGATGATATGATGGAAGAATAGGAAATATAAACCTATTTATTCATAATCATTAAAATAACCTAGCAAATTAAAAAAAAAAAAGCATAGCAAATATTCCCCTGGCTTTAACCAGAGTGAAAGAATTTTTTTAAACTCAAAATTACGAGTATATAAGACAAAAACAAATAAAACAAATCAGCCAAACTGGTATCATTGTGAGAGAATTCATATTGATCTTAATTATTTTTGATAAACAGAACACATATCTAAATGCCTGATGAATTTAGGTAAATAGATTTAAATGAAAAACTGCAAAAGTATGTTGTTTTCTTACTTCTTTTAAATCATTCTTTCTCTACTAGAGGGAAATAAAATTCCAGAAAGCTAGTAAGTTTTAAAATGCCTAAAACATGAGTAAACAACCAGATTGCTCCTCAGTCTTGAACTTCTTAAATTGATCTTTTTAAAAATTAATTTCTTACATGCCACTTGAAAAAAAAATAACTTTCCTTAAAACTACAACTGGTGATTGCAGCTAATGAACTACTGCTAAAAATAACTACAAGGTAATTATATATATGCATATACGTATATATATAAATATATAAAATATCCTTTTTCAGAAAAATGTGAGTCTTGTGATGTGCTAGATACTGTGCTAATTGCTACTAGTTCATGAAGATATAATAGTGAATAAGATACAGATGAGCCCTATTTTCATTCAGTTTTAAATGTATCAAGGCAGCTATATATTTAATAGTTTTTTAAAATGTAATTTTGTTATGTGCCACAAAAGGTAGGTATAGGGTAATATAAAAATGTATAATAGGTAAAACTAGTGAAGTTTGAGGCTTTAGAAAAGACTTCCCTAAGGAAAAAAGATTTGTAAATGAAGGATTTTGTCAGGTATGGCAGGGGGGATCTGAGTAGAGTGATTTCAAGAGGGGAGAACAGAAAAATATACAGAATTCACAGTGGAAGGAAGTTGGTACATTCAGTGAACTGAAAGAAGGCTTGCTTGACTGGAGCAGAGCCATCAACGGGGAGACCCATGGGAGACCATTCATGCAAGGCTTAGAGGTCAGCTGGAGGACACTGCAGCCATTGAAGCCATTCAGCAGGAGAGTGCCATGATCAGAAAGTGGAAAAAAATATTTAAAGTCATGATAGCTCACGGGGAAATATCAAATTTCATAAAACAACGTCAATAATCAGAAATTATAGAGACTTTGGAGATTACTGGTTTCAAAGTTAGTAGAGAAATGCTAGATTTAGAAAAGACATTGAGACAGAAGCAATTTTTAAAAAGTGCTATATTGGAGTTAAACATTATAAGCCATTTGAAGGACAAATGTAAGAAGAAAACTTCAAAAGATCTTTGAGTCCTGTATCAAATAATAATTTCAAAATTATATTTGATACCACAAATATGGTCAATTTACAGACCTTATAGAGAGATGCTAGAAATAATTATGTTTATTTAGTTGTGTTACTACCGAAAGTTCCATGGGAAGAGTTTCCAAAACAGAATAGCATTTTAGCCATCCTCAGGCTGAATATATACAGTTAAGATTATATTAATATAAACATTTCACAAAATTTATGAAGTTACTGGAGATTTGTTAAGATCTTAGCTGTCCATGATCCATTTTTACCCTCAGGGAAAATATTGACCAAGACTCAAGAAACAGTTCTCATTATGAACTTTCATCAGACCTTTTTTAATCTGAAAGTTATCAATATTAAATTAACTAGGGCCATTAATTCTCTGTCATCTGCAGATAGTTTTGTTTTACTCTGATGCTCTGTTGTATGCTACAGGCTA
Organism: Balaenoptera physalus; assembly: GCF_965194825.1. Lineage (NCBI taxonomy): Eukaryota > Metazoa > Chordata > Mammalia > Artiodactyla > Balaenopteridae > Balaenoptera > Balaenoptera physalus. The sequence goes on along the minus strand of NC_138891.1, from coordinate 111,640,725 downwards.
GAACTGTCTTCAACAAAGGACAGTCTCAGGAAAAGGACTCTATCAGGTACCTCAAACTACTGACACTCCCAACTCTTTGCTATAGGCTTCTGAGCTGATACTGCTTACACAACTTCCAGACTAAAGCAGTAAACTAAGTCAGGATTACTAGAATTCTCAGATGCAGTGGGCTTCAAGAATTAATGACAGGACTAACAGCATGAAATCAGAGGTCTTATTTGATTTTATTTCTCTAACAGGAAAGTTGTTTTAGTTTCCACATATATAAGGAAGCTCTTTCATTTTCTTTTTAATCTATCTACATACACTGCAACAATTTAATAAACCCTGCTTTTATAAATGAAATAAAACATTAAAAAATCTCTCACTTTACATGGTGACATAGTTGTTTACCTAAGTTCATTGACTCCACCTCTTCATCAAGATATAATTGAATAAACTGTGCAACTAAGGCCTTACTGGAAAAGTCATACTCGTGAATGATGTTCATTGTGTGAAGGAGGACTAGTTGCCTTTTAGGAACTGAGGCTGGCTTTACTTATGAATACAATGCCTGCAAAGTCCACCCAGGAAGCCCAGCCTGGTGCCTGAAAGACAAAGTGCAGTCTCACCGGTCATAAGGGCCACTTCCTGACAGGTTGGGAATATTAACAAATTTTGGTGATCCTGAGAGGAGAGGGATGCACTGAAAGGTACAGGTTGTACGGGTGAAATCTGGTGTATGGTTTATTGGGTCTGGCTTCCTAATCTCAAGTTAGCAAACAATAGAGGCTTTTAAAAGTCCAATCTGAGATTTTTTAATAAAAATTTTCAGATTGGGCTTCCCTGGTGGCGCAGTGGTTGAGAGTCCGCCTGCCAATGCAGGGGACACGGGTTCGAGCCCTGGTCTGGGAAGATCCCACATGCCGCGGAGTGACTGGGCCCGTGAGCCACAACTACTGAGCCTGCGCGTCTGGAGCCTGTGCTCCGCAACAAGAGAGGCCGCGACAGTGAGAGGCCCGCGCACCGCGATGAAGAGTGGCCCCCACTTGCCACAACTAGAGAAAGCCCTCGCACAGAAGCGAAGACCCAACACAGCCAAAAATAATAAAATAATTAATTAATTAATTAAAAAAAAATTTTCAGATAGAAATGAATTAATCTGAAGCTCTACAGCTTTTATTGTAGAAAAATATCAGTCTCCCATATGCATTGTCCAGTCTTTCCAGCTCTCTCTAACCTAAAAACTGGTGAAATTTCCTAAAACTCAAATGGTCATGGTTGACCAAATAGAACTGAAGATGGTATTAGTTGATTTTTATATTTTATCATTCAAGATCCTTCAGACAACAATGACCTTTGAATATTCATATTTTCCTATTTTTTAAAACAAATATATTTTTTTTGTCCATCACAATATCTTGGGCGTTGGCTTCCACATTTAGAATACAAGTATACTGGTATACAACTACCTCAAAGAAGACCAATAATATTAGCTCAATATGCTATGACATGACAATTATATCCTTCTTATGTTCAATGTATTACAAACACTATAATAATAAACTCAATGATTAAATTCAGAATAATAATTCTGTTTAAAAAAGTTCACCCCACTTATTGACAACAATATTAAATAAAATACCAGCCATTAGATTACTTTTGCATCATGTATTAGTGTAACAATCATCTTAAAGTAATTTAATTTTTACAGTTTACACATGACAGTGATTTAAAGAAATAAAGTTATAATTTTCTATTTTAAACCTGAACAACCAAACCAAAGTATTCTACATAACTTATGTCATATATAATATTAGTTAACATTTTAAACACAGATTGGATATATGTTCACCTCATACTTACCCATGAAATTGAGATAGCCTTCTCCGCCAAGTGCATGAGTAATGAGTCGAATCATTTTATGAAGCTGTATTCCACGATCAATAACTGGAGTAAACGGGGTTAGAACACTCATGTTGGTATACATTTCAGCATCCATCAACCAAAACGCCAGCGACTTATCCCCAACGAGTGCCTATAAAAATAAAAGTCACTGAGATAAATGCAAATAATAGGTACTAAGCAGCTGTGATTTATACTAGAATAACATGTAATTATACAGAATGGAAACAATGCAGAAGAGGTGTGTGAATTAATATTAATTTCATGTATTTTCCAACAGTCACTATGCTGAAGGTGAGCTGGTGAAATACATGAGAGATCTCATGTATCTATGTTTCTTTCATTTTTAAAATAGCTTGGTGAAAGGCTCATGATAAGCTACCTGAATATTTGTTATAATAAGCTGATGCTTCACATTTTTTGAAGTTAGAATAAACATGTATTTTAATGTTGAGAATACTAACAGATATTTTTTCTTTTTTTTAGGATTTGAATAATGAATTTTTTAATTGAATGAATTCTTTAAATTCTATAGTGCTTTACAATTTTCAAAAGTTTCACATACATTATTTCATATAATCCCATAATCTTACATTAAACTATTAGAATACTAATAGATTTTAAAAAATTTCTTGCATATCATGATTTTATTGTTTTGAAAGAATGGAAGAGTTTCCTAAAAGTAATTTATATGTATATGCATTTATATTTATATAGATGTATTTATATATATAAAATATGTATATAAATATATTACAATGGACCCTCTCCCCTTCAGCAGCAAATTGACAACTTTTTCTTAAAATGTAAAATTTGCTTTCTCATTATATTTGCCATCTAATCTAAAATTAGTTTGTTTTATATGAAAATATAATAGTTGACAAATGGGGCAGGTAACTCAGAAACACCCTGAGCAGCAGAAGAGGCCTCTTAACAATCTGAATTATTTACGGTTAAAAATAGCTAACTAATGCCAAGTGTTATTTATTGACAAAAAATTATATATAGTGAAACATAGAGACTAAACCATAATCTCCTCACCCTATTACTGTACGATTATTTTCATTTTTAGAAAAATATTTTTACTTATAAACCTATTTTAATCTCTAAGCAATTTTCACATATATATTCATATTTATAATTTTTTATCAGGTTTAAAATTCAGTATACATTTGCTTTTATAGAAAGAACTAGGCAATTTGCATCTCTTTGTACATTCCCGACAATTTGTAATACAAGGCAGAATTATGTGGATCTTTAAAGTATGAAATAATTGGTAAATCCATACTGTTTCTGTACATTTGGGGAGAAAAATTATGAAATTAACCTACCAGTTTCATCTTCAATTTGTTTATTCCACTCATTTATTTATTCTTTTATTCATTCATATAAAATACACATATATTGGGAGCTCAAAACATGCTACAACTGCTAGGAGTTTGTAATAGAAACATATAATTTATGCATGCATTTTAATTTTCGTATTGTTATGTATTTGACAAGAGATTCCTCCATCCTTAAATTAATACTATTCATTTCTTATTTTGTTATGTTTTGGTTCTGGTTTCTTCATAGGTATTTATTTGATCTGCTCCACAGCCAATTTAAGTTGAAAAGAAAGTACTGCCCCAACTAGGAAGATGTAAAACTTAATATATGTCTACTTTATGAGTGAGCAAACTTTCTGTACAGGCCAAACAGTACATAGTGTAGGCATTGTGGGCTCCTTCCTCAGTCTCAACTACTTAAGCATACCATTATGGCTCAAAAGCAGCCATAGACAATAGGTGAGTGAATGAACATGGCTGTATTCCAATTACCTTTACAAAAACAAGCAGCAGACAGAATTTGGCCCATGGGCCTTGGCAGCTGACCTCTGGTCTACTTATACTTTCTTAACAGTTAAAGGAGACACCTGAAAAACTAGTGTCTACCTTAAATTGTCAATTTCTGCTGAAATACCAGAGGAGCTTATTGTTTTAACTTTAATTTTCTGAATACATATACTGCAAATAATTTCAGAAAGTTTTACTGTCTTTTTAATGTATAAGGAGTTCATTTTATGTTGTTTATGATGATTCATAGGCTTTATGTAACTAAATGGCCTTTTCCTGCATTTATTTATGTTTATTGAGTGACTACTAGGAGTAGCACAGTGCTAAGGCTGGAAATACAAAGGTATCAGAAACAAATTTTCTGCTTAAAATGTGATGAGAAAGTGAAGAATGGGGAAACTATTTTTTCCCTATACACCTGGATGAAGGCTTCAGGGAGAATATATCTGAGCCAGGGCATTAGGTCTTTACACGAGCCTCCCAGGGGAAGTAGGCATTTGCAGGTGTGTGGGGAAAAATACAAGACTGGAGCGAGGTTGACCTACTCAGGAATGGGTGGAAATTTAACAGTATTGAAGAATAGAACTCTTGGAGGGTTGAGCAGAGAATAACCTTTGGCATGGGCCCGGATATGACAGGCTGTGAATGAGACGCTTTAACCAAAAGATCTGGGTTGACAAAATTAGCTTTGCCCTTTGGAAAATACCTCGGACTATATTACAGAGGATGGACTAAAATCAAGAGGGACAGAGGTCAGGGCGATCAATCAGCAAAAGATTTCAGTGATGGAGGGAAAAATTGATGAAAGCTTGTGAAAAGGCATAAAAGAAAATCTTTAGAAGGAAACCTAAAATGGAAATTAAAATTAACCTGGATTAGCACCAACATTCCTCTCGTGACAACAAAGGAAAACATGTAAGATAACACTTGAAACTGTCATTCACAATCATTTAATTACAGTTTGGCAGGGTAAAAGTGGTACTGCATTTTGAAGCTGGAATTTATGGATCTATAAAATAATTTTAAAATGTTTTTCAAGTATGAATAGTTGTCACATAAAATAGACAGATAACACATTACATTAACTGTATTAAACTATAGAAATTTGTACTGTGATATGTTTATAATTAGGTATGTTAATAAATACAGACAGAGACAGAATGGTTTATACACATATTTATTTACCTGATCATGGCTCTCTGCATAAGCAATGTACTTTTCAAGGCAGCGTCTGTTTGTGAGTGTATACACTATATTGCCCATATCCCAATCTTCATCTTTATATTCTTTAAGTAACTAAATAAAAGACAAAAAATAATTCCAATACACCATTATCATCCTTACTTTAAATCCCAGTCTGAGGGTATACATCATATCAATCCAAATTATTTGAGATGCAGATATAAGCACAGCCACAGAGCAAAAATATCTGTCAAAACTTTTACTGAAATCACAGCTTTTATACAGACTATCCAAATGACAGTGGTTTTGCGTGTGTGTGTGCATGTGTTTGTTTTTCTGCAGATGATTTGATCACTGCATTTTAGGATTTTTGTAACCTTTTTCCTCTGTAATAGCTGCTACCTCTTGATTAATGACCACAGTGAAGTGTTGTTGTGCAGTATGTCTTTCCGCAACTTCCACAAGGTAGAGATATACTTGCTACGTTTTTAGGTTTGAATGAAAAAAAAAAAATTAGCAAGAATAATGTCTCATTCCATTCTTAAAAAAAAATTAAAACAACTGTTATTTCAAAGTGTAAAGCCTAATTATCATGAAATAATTATCATCTTAACAGACCACACATTTTTGTTTCCACTTCAGTTGCTACTCAGTCTCCAGTGTGGCTTCTGTTCCACTAACACCCCTTCAGTGCAAATGACCTTGCCAAAATCTCAGACTATGATTGTCTCCTAGGTCAGTAATTGCTCTTTCTTAGGCAAATGCTTGCAGTATATGATGATAATGCTGACCCTACCCCTTCCATGAAATGCTTTCCTTCTTAGTCTACCATTGCAAAACTCTTGATTGTTTTGTTTTGTTTTGCCACCACTCTAGACATCCTGTAAAATCCCTTCCTCTGCCTATCCTATAAAAGCTGGTGCTCCTCAGAGTTAATAGCGTAAAAATAGCCTGTTCTTTTACTCAACGCATTCTTTCTAAGTGGGTTCATTTCTCTTGTCCAAAACTGTCAACAGCACGCGGATAGAAGCAGAGTTCTAAAATGGCCCTTATGATTCCGGCTCCCTCAGAGTCACATCTTTGTATAATCCTTAACCTGGAGTGTGGGAGGGACCTTTGAATACAATGGGTGCCCTTAGAAGAAATTGTGAGATAATAACAGTAATGTTTTAAGTTGCTAAATTTGTGGTAGTTTGTTACACAACAATAGAAAATTAATGAAGATTTTGGTACAAGAAATGGGGTTCCAGCCTGCTTGTATCTTCCTTTGCATGTTTTTTTTTGGCTCAGTGGAATTCAGAGGTGCTTAGCCATCCTGCGTAATTGCACTGTGAATCACTGAGCACCAGAGGACAGGCTGTATTAGGCAGACTAATGGCCACCCACAGGTGTTTACATCCTAATACCCAGAGTCTGTGAATATGTCACCTTACATGGCAAAAAGGACTTTAGAGATATGTTGAAGTTAAGGACATTGAGATGGGTAGATTCCTGGATTATCTGGATGGGCCGAATGTAACTGCAGGCATCTTTCTTAAAAGATGCCTGAATTGTCAGAGTAAGAGAGAGATTTGAAGATGCTACCCTGTTGGCTTTGAGGATGGGGGAAGGTACCATGGACCAAGGAATACAGGAATACAGGTCCATGCTTTTATAGGCTTTTAGAAGCTAGAAAAGTCAAGGAAACAGAGCCTCCAGAAGGAATGCACCCTTACTAATGCCTTGATTTTAGCTTAGTAAGACCCACTTCAGATTTGTGACTATATGACAGTAAATTTGTGTTATTTTAAGACACTAAGTTTGTGGTACTTAGATACAGCAAAAATTTGAAACTAATGTATAGACCTATACAAATATGCCCAATTAAGTTCGACTACTGTGTAAAAACAATTCAATGGAAGTAGGTTCAATGGACTTTTCAACAAATCATGCTGAATGAGTTAGACATCCATAGGCAAAAGAAAAACAGAAAAAAACCCTTACACGTTGACTGCACAAAAACTAACTCAAATGGACTATGGGTTTAAATATAAAAGTAAAACTATAAAATGTTTAATAGAAAACATAGGCGAGTCAAATAATTCTTAGGCTTGTCACCAAAAGAGATCTCTAAAAGGAAAAAAAAAATGATAAATTGGCCTTCATCAAATTTAAAGGAAACAAAGGACTTTTGTTCTGTGCAAGTCCACATGAAGAGGATGAAAAGACAAGCAAAGACTGGGATAAAATATTTGTCAACCACATACCCCACAAAAGAGTTGAATCTAGACTATATAAAGAACTCTCAAAACTCCACAGGAAATAAGTGATCCAATTAGAAAATGGTCAAAAGACATGAGCAGACATTTCACCAAAGAGGATATACAGAAGGCAAATTAGCACACGAAAAGATGTTCATCATCCTAAGCCATTAAGGAAAGACAAATTAAACCCATAGTGAGGTATTTCTGCACACCTGTTAGAATGACTAAAATAAAAAATAGTACAATAGCAAATGCTATTGTTCAATGATGTACAGAAATTGGATCTCACCAAAGTTGCTGGTGGGAATGTAAAATGGTACAGCTACTCAGAAAAATACTTTGGCAGTTTTTTAACAAATTAACATCCAACCACTATAAGACCCAGTAATTGTACTTTTGGGCATTTATCCTAGAATAATGAAAATTTATGGTCATACAAAAATCTGTACACAAACGTTTATAGCAGCTTTCTTTACAATAGTCAAAACCTAGAAACAATCTAGATGTCTTTTAATGGACGAATAATTAAACAAACTGTGATACATCCATGCCATGGAATACCATTCAACAATGAAAAGGAATACACTGAAGTAGAGTCACAGATATAGAAAACAAACTTACAGTTACCAGGGGATAAGTGAGGGAGGGAGGGATAAATTGGGAAATTGGGATTGACATATACACACTACTATATATAAAATAGATAACTAATAAGAACCTACTGTGTAGCACATGGTACTCTACTCAGTACTCTGTAATGGCCTATATGGGAAACGAATCTAAGAAAAGAGTGGATATATGTATATATATAACTGATTCACTTTGCTGTACACCTGAAACTAACACAACATTGTAAATCAACTATACTCCAATAAAAATTAAAAAAAAAAAAAGTTGAAAAGGAATAGACTACTGACACATGCAAGAACCTGGATGAAATCCCCAGAGAATTCGACTGAGTGAAAAATGGCAATTCCAAAAGGTTACATACTGTATAATTCCATTTATATAACATTCTCGAAATGAAAAAATTATAGAAATGGAGATCAGATTAGTGGTGGTCAAAAGTTAAGGAGTGACTGGGGGAAGAGGGAAGTGGGTGTGGTTATAAAGGCAACATTTGGGAAACTTGTGGTAGTGGAAGTGTTCTATATCTTGACTATGTCCATGTCACTATCCTGGTTGTGATATTGTACTATAGCTTTGCAAGATGTTACCATTGGGGAATACTGTTTAAGAATTCACCAGATCTCACTGTATTATTTCTTACAACTGCATGAAAATCTACAATTATCTTAATATAAAAAGTGTAATTAAAAAAACTATATATAATGAAAAATACCAGATGCTCAATAAATATTTGGTGGAATTAATAAATGAGTGAATTCAATTAAATACCTATATTACCTTTACATGAACACTTCAGTTATTAGATAATAAAAATGATCAAATAAAATGAAAGAAGATACAGCAAATTTGGCATATTTTAGATCGGCAAATATTTGTTCAGTAAATGACTAAACTAATATGATATCCCAAACTACTGATTTTGAACTCTACAAGTAGAAAATGGTAAATAATTTGCTTTTGAACAACAAAAACATGAATGAAATCTAGCATTCTAATCTAATGCATACCCTATGTGTAGATAAAATGCATGACACATACATTCTGAGTATAGTTGTCATTTCTATCAATACTCTTGTGTGTTTTATTGACATTTGAAGGGATGATAATCATTTACGGAATATTTTTAAATGCACAAATTATAAAAGGAGAGGAAAATCACTGAGTTTTTTTTTAAATATTATTTTAACTCTCTCTTGTCTTATTAACTAAGGCTCCCACTTTGGTGATGAAAAAAGATGTTAAATAATTACATAAAACAGAAGATGATATCTGTCTTCAGAGGCTTTACAATCTACAAAGACAAGATGGCCATATCCTAAACAGAGGACAATACACTTTTTTCTATTTATATGATGTACTGCATAGTACAGTATCTTGAGCATACAAGGTACTGAAATGTTTAGTAAGTTAAATTTTTTTTAAAGCCTGACATGATTGCTTAGAGAAGGAAATATCCTACTGTGAGCCATGACTGACTGGGAAATAATTCTAGGTTGATGTACACCTTGAAATATCCTTGAATTTGCCCAAAGACTGATGAAGGCTTTTCAGTAAAAAAAGTAATATTTGGCACTTGTGAGGGGAAAAAAGTCTGTGTGGAAGATTAGAAATAATAAAAGATGGGGGGTGGATAAAGAACCTTCAACTAAGGTAAGAAACTTGAAGACCACAGCATTTTTTTTAAGTGACAAATACAATGCAACTTTCCCAGGTATTAAAGTTGGAACACACATTTGTTTGTTCCTTTGATTTCTAAGTCTAATCGCCTCTGTAAAACCCTTGCTTTTCGATCTAACAATGTTTACAAAATCATTATAGATGGAGAAGCGGAACTTGTGCTGGTAGAGTTTTAATGTCACAGCTGTGCACTGCCCAAATTGCCTAGGGATACAGAAAAGACAATTAAGAGATGATTACAGTAACTACTTCCTTCAGAGTAGGCTTTATGTTTTCTCTATGCAAAGTTAAGCTCTTCTACCGTTGTGATCTCATGGCACCTGTTCATGTCTGTACTAAAGGGCTTATCAGAAAGCAATGATTATTTGATACATATCTGACTCCTTATACATATTCAGCCTATGATTACAGACTTGGCCACTCAGAAATGTTCTACATCAAATCTATGTAACAACTTTAGTCTTTTAGACAAACATAAAATGAAACAAAATATAATCCAAACTACTTGAACTATCATTAAATTTAATAAAATTGTATTAGAAATTATATGCAAGGTGTCATGTATAATTATTCATTCCTAGTGCCTAACACATGGTAAGGGCTTTTAAATGCTAAATGAAGGAATGGATAAATCCAAATCTGTTGAGAAAAAAACATACTATGAAGCAAGTACTGGGAATTAAGGAGTGACTTCTACATTAATTGATGATTTGCAGGCAGAAATGGATGCGTTGATGAAGTTTAATGTGTTTTAAATATAGAACACCGAACTTTCATATAATTGCATTGATAATGCAAAATTCCATTTACACAGCTAACATTATATCAATCATATTTTCTCTGTGCCTGTATAACGTAAGTGTGAATACTTTAAATTAGAACTTTTAGAAGTTTGAAAGGCACCTTATTAAAAAGCACAAGAAGCAACACACTAATGAGAGAACTTAATACTTCAATTATATCTGTAACTAATGATCACAACCAAGAAATAAATCAAAGAAATAATAAATAAACCAACATAATACATAGTATCCGCAGGAAAAAAAAATTTACATGAAACCTTACCTGGATCCATTTATCCGGAATTGCCATGGCTAATCGATAGTCAAAGCCACTCCCTCCCTGGGAAATTGGAAAACACAGAGCTGGCATTCCTGATACATCCTGAAATAAAGAGCATCAGCATTATCAGTTCAGATTGCTCAAGTTTTTACTATATATTCTTCTGACAGTAAAATCCAGGCCAATGAATACAAACAATAAATAGGGGTGAATACTCGTGGAGTATTTTGGTAGCATAACTGTAAAAGTAGATAAAATTGTGATAGTGTATCTCATTTCCCAATAAGATTTTGTGTAATGCTTTTCATTTCAGGACAAATTTGATCTTTTCCTTAGTAGCACATAGAGAACAAAAACTAGTAAAAGTGTTACTGTTGAAACATAGCTTCTTACACTAATTTTTGAGTACTATATTTATGAACTACTGCTTTCATCAAACATAAAAATACATGTGCCATATATCTGTTATTCTTGTTCTCTCTGTATACAGCACGGACATACAGTGTATTTTGTGAGAACTTAGCTTCTGATGAAATGGAAAGTAGAGTTAGCACACTAAGAGCGAAGCACCAAGATGGCTTTCACTAGAGTCAGTTACACTTGGAAAGGGTCTTTGAGGTTATCTAGTGGATTCTCTTCATTTAGAAGATACAGAAATCGAGGCTTATTGAGGTGAAGGGATCACTAAAGACATGCTTCTCCATGGTAGAGCCAGGACTCAGACATCTGGCCTTTTGACAGGGTCTTCCTACTGTCATGCCACCATTAGATTATCAGTAATCAAATAAATATACAATCAAACAGATAAGTAAAAAAGTAATGGCACAAGGACCCAGATGCAACAAAATACGTTATTATAACAACTGTGGTAAAATATGGGACAAGTACTAGCAATTCTAACTCCACAATATCTTTCCAATAAATTCTTCTCCTTTGCTCCATTTCTACAGACACTATCTTATTTAACCTACATTACTGTTTGCTTCAACCACTATGTTTCCAAACAAAGTTCCCCATCTCCAGTTTCTCTTTACCCTAATTGCTGCTGAATAGTCTGCTCCTATCACTGCCTGCAAATAGCTTTCAATAGCCAACAATAAAAACCTCAAATTCTTCAATTTAAGATATAATTCAACAAGTATACTTTAAGCGTTGACAATATAGTTCACTATTTGATTATCGGCTTCCTCATTCACTGTTAAAATTTAAGATCCATGGAGCAGGACTTTTGTTGCTGTTCCTGACGCCGCTGTCCACTGACATATGCCAGGAATCTAGAATAGTAGAAGAGTCGCTGGCATAAGGCAGGAACTCAGTAACTCCCTGCTGAGTGAATGCATGAAGGTGCTGCCAAGGATTTCAAGATACATAAGACATAATACTTGACTTGCTGGATTCATGAACTAGGACCTAAATGAACATGCACACACATACACTTATCACGAAATGACAACATGTGTGGCTGTCATAATTGTTAGCTGAAGTACACAGAAAGTGCAAGGAAGAGACCTCTATCTTTCCGTCGTTATTTCCACTACTTCATTTCAAATATTCAATACCTCATCCACTTTGAAACATTTACTCTTCCCTGTGCTTGTCACAAGTTTTTCTGTGTTTGTCATCGCCCAAATTCTTCTTTGGATCATTTTCCTTACTTCCTAAGAAAGACTATCACATACTCTGAGCTCTCTGAGACTTAACTGCTTCTTCTTCCACAACACACCTCATCCTCAAACTCGTCCCACAGAAAAGCTGGAAAAAAAGAAACATATGACCTCTCTGGACTGCCAAAATATGCATTAATTGTTTTCTAATGGAAGAGAGCTACAGTTAAATATAGTCCATGGTGGAATACATCCATAAGAAAATATTTGTCAATAATATCTTATTTCTACATACTTCCTTAGAGTTTATAAAAGTGAAAAAAGATGAATTAAAAAAGTGAAAAAGGATGAATGGTTAACAGAAAAGAAACCATTTAAAAAGAATTATATTTATCAAAATATGTCACATTTTCACAGATACGATAGGTATTCAGTTCAACTCCTTATAAACACTGGCTGAATATGTATTAAATCTCAGGCACCTGGGTTAGGCACTGGAATTACAGACACAATGCCTTCCCAAAAGAATTTTCAAAAGACCCAGAGTTTTCCTAAGACTGGTGATAAGATGGCATTAAAGATCAAGATAATTTTTCTCAAGAAAACATTAAGGTATAGTCTATATTCGGTCTACAGGTAGTTTTAGCAAATAGTTTGAAAGGAAATAGAATCTGCTAAGAAAAATATTTGGACACCAATTGGTCTTAACTCCTAAATCTGACTCCTAGAAGGCTGCCCCATTAATGCATATGAGATATTTCTAGCTCTCTTTTGGAAGTACAGAGTTAATGACTATTCTTTTAAAATCTTAAAAGAAAAAAAAAAAAAAAAGTAAACGTAACGGTCACTAAAATAAATATACTTTAAATATAAAGGGGTTGATGCTTACTGACATAGGATATTAAAATGATCATGTATGTTTCAAATGAAGTTAAAATAGTTTTAATTCTTTAATATCTAAAAATGACTCATGACTATTCCAGAGGGGGAAAAAGCCTCAGTCATCAAAAAAATATTTTTATTTAATACAGCAAATATAACCATGTATAATAGTAGATATACAGAAAAAAGGTTTCAATTTTAATAACTATCATTATAAATAAATTCAAATTTCTACTACAGGACTTTATGTATAACATTGTATTTCATTGCATTGCATTGATTACACCACATTCCTTTCTTTAAAAAAAAGTTCATGAGGATCAATTCCACATTTTGAAGAGACTCCCACTAGACAGAAAAGTGATGTATTGAAATTGAAGTAGTTTTCAATTTAAGTAGAATAAATTGAAGACACATCTTGTTTTAAAAATACCTAAAACCAAGTAATATAAAGTAGGCTAAAGTCTCAAAGTTTCCTTGGTAGAAACACTGATAATCAGACAAGAGCTCCCTAGATGATAAAACTATTTTACTTGAAATGAATGGAAAGATCAATGTAACAATTTTAAGTTTCCTGTATTAAATAATTACTACTTTTTCTTCAGTACCCACTTCTGATTTGTGCTGTCATTAACTGTTTGTAGTAATTTGTCATATATAATGTCTCGGCTTCAAATTGCCATAAATATAATTGACAAACTAATTAATTTTTTTGATGTTTGACAGATAATATTAAAATATATAAAGACAAAATAAAAGTTTAAAAATACTAATTTACATTAAAAAATATTCAGCACAGAAAGTGTTAGCATAAGTACTAAAAAGACTTATAAGTTATGACCAAATATAGGTAGGTAGAGATTGTGAAACAATACAGAGTATCAAAATGGCATTGTAATTGTGGGGTTTTTAAATTTTATATGAAAATTTACCCCAGGAATTTAGGATCTATTGCTCTATTCCTAGACGATATATAGGAGGCAAAAGGTCTCTGTTCTCGATCCAGAGATAAACCAGGAAATCATATCACCTAGTTTGAGATTTGGAGTTTTGAGAAATGATGTATAGAAAAAAGGCTATACAAATAATAAACACTACAGGAAGGAGACTGTCACTACTGCATTTCATTCCAATGAACAAAATGCCAAAAATGTGAAAATACACCTTAACTCCTACTCTTTCAACAATAGCCTTACTACTTTTATATGCCAACCACTACACTTTGTATAGAACAGTTTTAACACACTAAGTTCAATTTTAATAATAATTCCTAGTTAGAGGACTCACAAAACCAGAGGGACTTTACTACTAAATATAAATTAGCCTAAGCATTTAACAAACTTCTTAATTTATCAAATTTATCACCAAGAGGGGAATTGTCAATTATGCATATACCGAATTATATCATTACAGTGTAGCTTTGGGACAGTTAATCATGAACCTTCAGTAATCATGAATAACTAGTGAACATTTGGCAATTTGAGAGCAATAATGTAAACAAGAAAGGTAATCGCATCAGAACAAGAGGGGTTTCAGAGAAGCTCTCAGGCAGTGATCCATGCCATCTCTAATGGTTAAACCAGAAAGGAAAAAAAAACTTAAATAGCCGGACGCATATTAATATTCAATTCTCTTCTGTGCTGAAGGTCACATGGTAAAAGGACCTGTCCACTGATTAGGGTATTTTACTTTCTAACCACTGGCAGTTTCTTTTTTAACAATGGAATAATGACAAGTAATTAGGGTACACTATCTGCTAATAGAAAAACAGTGAATTCTGAATAATATGCCACCCACACAAGGTAGCTGCACTATAGTCAGGGTATAATTGCACTTATGCAATTATTGACAACATAGAGATTATTCAAATATTGTATGCTGACAAAATGTTCTATTTTAAAGGGGGTCAGAGGGTAGAGATCATTATAGCTTTACCTCAGCTATTGTTATAGAATCTGGATACAGCGCGTGAACCAAATGATTTGCCAACATGATATAAGTCAAAGCGTCTTCATCTACTTGTAGTCCAAAATACTCATGGTAGTCACCGGAAAAATTCTGACCTGGAGAACAGAAAACCAATATGGATGCATCATCTTAGCATGCAAGTCTTAACTCTGCACAAATGCCCCCACCAATTAGTTGGTTGATATCAGTTTTGTTATCATAGCAAAATGTCATGAACCAGCAATTATATGATTTAACTTACAAAAGTACTCCATATCTACATTCAAAGTTCAGACAATCCTGCAATTCAATTTTTGTTTTACAAAAGCAAACAAAAACCCTGTGATTTAAAATTTTAATTTAATTTGAACTGAATTTTACAGCAGGAAAATAAAGTAAAATGATACCAAAGAGGGCTTCCCTGGTGGCGCAGTGGTTGGGAATCCGCCTGCCAATGCAGGGGAAACGGATTCGATCCCTGGTCCGGGAAGATCCCAAATGCCACGGAGCAACTAAGCCCGTGTGCCACAACTACTGAGGCTGTGCTCTGGAGCCCGCAAGCCACAACTACTGAGCCTGAGTGCCACAACTACTGAAGCCCGCGTGCCTAGAGCTCGTGCTCCGCAACGGGAGAGGCCACGCAATGAGAAGCCCACACACCGCAACTAAGAGCAGCCCCTCTCGTCACAACTAGAGAGGGCCCGTGCGCAGCAACAAAGACCCAACGCAGCCAAAAAATAAAGAAATAAAAGAAATAAATTTAAAAAAATGATACCAAAGAGATTCATAAATTTTGTTTTAGATACATTTTTTGTCACATTAAGAGATATTAATGTTAGCTAGCTCCTATTCGATCCCTCTGAAGAAAAGCAAATATGAAAACCATCATAAAATTGAGACATAATGTTTATATTATTTTAAATATGGCTACAATTTATGCAGCATGGTTTTCCTATGATGACAAAAACAGTCTAAAATCCCTCAACTTCTACTTCCTCTTCCCCCACCTCCTGATTTGATTGCTTATAGTATATTTCACTTATTGGTATTATTATACTATGTACTTTATATTCCTTCAGTTGTCTACTCTTATATTTAATTAAATCTAATTAGTGCTCAATGCCTGCCTTTTTCCCCCCTCATTTCCTATATCTAAGTTCTTTATTTTGGCTCCTTATTTTTCAGTTTGCTGGATTCTATCTCTAAAGGATATTTTCACAGGTAATTATGGAAGTTTTATTCTTCAAGTTCTTTCAAATTTATCCCTCAATGGCAATTAAAATATTCAATTCTCAAGTAACACTTTCTTTCCTTAAGAATTCTGTAGACATTGCTGTGGCACTACAGTGGTATGAGCCCAGGCATTTTTTTTCAACCATGAAGGTAAATTGTTTTTTCTTCTACATATTACCTGATGATTTTCTCTTTATCATGGAATTTTATAAATTAAACACTGTGTCTTAATGTTAATTGTGTCATCTCACTTTTTTTTCTGGTATATTATGTATTCTTTTGCTGTGCACATTATTTGTTTCTTTCTTTAATTAATTAATTTTTTAATACACATTAGTGTATACATGTCAATCCCAATCTCCCAAGTCAACACACCACCCCCCGCCCCCCACCCCCCACCACTTTACCCCGTTGGTGTCCATACGTTTGTTCTCTGCATCTGTCTCTCAGTTTCTGCCCTGCAAACCAGTTCATCTGTATCACTTTTCTAGGTTCCACATACATGCGTTACTAAACGATATTTGTTTTTCTCTTTCTGACTTACTTCACTCTATATGACAGTCTCTAGATCTATCCACGTCTCTACAAATGACCCAATTTCATTCCTTTTTATGGCTGAGTAATATTCCATTGTATATATGTACCACATCTTCTTTATCCATTTGTCTGTCGATGGGCATTTAGGTTGCTTCGATGACCTGGCTATTGTAAATACTGCTACAATGAACATTGGGGTGCATGTGTCTTTTTGAATTATGGTTTTCTCTGGGTATATGCCCAGTAGTGGGATTGCTGGGTCATATGGTAATTCTATTTTTAGTTTTCTAAGGAACCTCCATATTGTTCTCCATAGTGGCTCTATCAATTTACATTCCCACCAACAGTGCAAGAGGGTTCCCTTTTCTACACACGTTCTCCAGCATTCGTTGTTTGTAGATTTTCTGATGACGCCCATTCTAACTGGTGTGACGTGGTACCTCACTGTAGTTTTGATTAGCATTTCTCTAATAATTAGTGATGTTGAGCAGCTTTTCATGTGCTTCTTGGCCATCTGTATGTTTTCTTTGGAAAAATGTCTATTTAGGTCTTCTGCCCATTTTTGGATTGGGTTATTTGTTTTTTGAATGTTGAGCTGCATGCGCTGTTTATATATTGTGGAGATTAATCATTTGTCCGTTGATTCATTTGCAGATATCTTCTCCCATTCTGAGAGTTGTCTTTTCGTCTTGTTTATAGTTTCCTTTGCTGTGCAAAAGCTTTGAAGTTTCATTAGGTCCCATTTGTTTATTTTTGTTTTTATTTCCATTACTCTAGGAGGCGGATCAAAAAAGATCTTGCTGTGATTTACATCAAAGACTGTTCTTCCTATGTTTTCCTCTAAGAGTTACATAGTGACGGTCTTACATTTAGGTATCTAACACATTTTGAGTTTATTTTTGTGTATGGTGTTAGGGAGTGTTCTAATTTCATTCTTTTACATGTAGCTGTCCAGTTTTCCCAGCACCACTTATTGAAGAGACTGTCTTTTCTCCATTGTATATCCTTGTCTCCTTTGCCATAGATTAGTTGACCATAGGTGTGTGGATTTATCTCTGGGCTTTCTATCCCATTCCATTGATCTATATTTCTGTTTTTGTGCCAGTATCATATTGTCTTGATTACTGTAGCTTTGTAGTATAGTCTGAAGTCCAGGAGCCTGATTCCTCCAGCTCCATTTTTTTCCCTAAAGACTGCTTTGGCTATCTGGGGTCTTTTGTGTCTCCAAACAAATTTTAAGATTTTTTGGTCTAGTTCTGTAAAAATTGCCATTGGTAATTTGATAGGGATTGCATTGAATCTGTAGACTGCTTTGGTAGTATACTCATTTTCACAATATTCATTCTTCCAATCCAAGAACATGGTATATCTCTCCATCTGTTTGTATCATCTTTAATTTCTTTCAGCAGTGTCTTATAGTTTTCTACAAACAGGTCTTTTGTCTCCTTAGGTAGGTTTGTTCCTAGGTATTTTACTCTTTTTGTTGCAATGGCAAATGGTAGCGTTTCCTTAATTTCTCTTTCAGATTTTTCATCATTAGTGTATAGGAATGCAAGAGATTTCTGTGCATTGATTTTGTATCCTGCAACTTTAGCAAATTCATCAGGTCTAGTAGTTTTCTGGTGGCATCATTAGGATTCTCTATGTATAGTATCATGTCATCTGTAAACAGTGAGAGTTTTACTTTTCTTTTCCATTTTTATTTCTTTTATTTCTTTTTCTTCCCTGATTGCCATGGCTAGGACTTCCAAAACTACATTGAATAATAGTGGTGAGAGTGGACATACTTGTCTAGTTCCTGATCTTAGAGGAAATGCTTTCAGTTTTTCACCATTAAGAAGGATGTTTGCTGTGGGTTTGTCATATGTGGCCTTTACTATGTTGAGGTAGGTTCCTTCTATGTCCACTTTCTGGAGAATTTTTATCATAAATGGGTGTTGAATTTTGTCAAAAGCTTTTTCTTCATCTATTGAGATGATCATATGGTTTTTATTCTTCAATTTGTTAATATGGTGTATCACATTGATTGATTTGCGTGTACTGAAGAATCCTTGCATCCCTGGGATAAGTCCCACTTGATCATGGTGTATGATCATTTTAATGTGCTGTTGGATTCTGTTTGCTAGTATTTTGTTGAGGAGTTTTGCATCTATATTTATCAGTGATACTGGTCTGTAATTTTCTTTTTTTGTAGTATCTTTGTCTGGTTTTGGTATCAGGGTGATGGTGGCCTCATAGAATGAGTTTGGGAGTGTTCTTCCTCTGCAATTTTTTGGAAGAGTTTGAGAAGGATGGGTGTTAGCTCTTCTCTACATGTTTGGTAGAATTCACCTGTGAAGCCATCTGGTCCTGGACTTTTGATTGTTGCAAGATATTTAATCACAGTTTTAATTTCATTACTTGTGATTGGTCTGTTCATATTTTCTATTTCTTCCTGGTTCAGTCTTGGAAGGTTATACCTTTCTAAGAATTTGTCCATTTCTTCCAGGTTGTCTATTTTGTTGGCAGAGAGTTGCTTGTAGTAGTCTCTTAGGATGCTTTGTAATTCTCCGGTGTTTGTTGTAACTTCTCCTTTTTCATTTCTGATTTTATTGATTTGAGTCCTCTCCCTCTTTTTCTTGATGAGTCTGGCTAATGGTTTATCAGTTTTGTTTATCTTCTCAAAAAACCAACTTTTAGTTTTATTGATGTTTGCTATTGTTTTCTTTGTTTCTATTTCATTTATTTCCGCTCTGATCTTCATGATTTCTTTCCTTCTGCTAACTTTGGGTTTTGTTTGTTCTTCTTTCTCTAGTTTCTTTAGGTGTAAGGTTAGATTGTTTACTTGAGATTTTTCTTGTTTCTTTAGTTAGGCTTGTATAGCTATAAATTTCCCTCTTAGAAGTGCTTTTGCTGCATCCCATAGGTTTTGGATCGTCGTGTTTTCATTGTCATTTGTCTCTAGGTATTTTCTGATTTCCTCTTTGATTTCTTCAGTGATCTCTTGTTTATTTAGTAACGTATTGTGTAGTCTGCATGTGTGTGTGCTTTCTACGTTTTTTTCCCTGTAATTCATTTCTAATCTCATAGCGTTTTAGTCAAAAAAAGATGCTTGATATGATTTCAATTTTCTTAAATTTACTGAGGCTTGATTTGTGAGCCAAGATGTGATCTTTCCTGGAGAATGTTCTGTGTGCACTTGAGAAGAACGTGTAATCTGCTGTTTTTGGATGGAATGTCCTACAAACATCAATTAAATCTATCTGGTCTACTGTGTCATTTAAAGCTTGTGTTTCCTTATTAAGTTTCTGTTTGGATGATCTGTCCATTGGTGTAAGTGAGGTGTTAAAGTCTCCCACTATTATTGTGTTACTGTCGATTTCCTCTTTTATAGCTGTTAGCAGTTGCCTTATGTATTGAGGTGCTCCTATCTGGGTGCATATATATTTATAATTGTTATGTCTTCTTCTTGGATTGAACCCTTGATCATTATGTAGTGTCCTTCCTTGTCTCTTGTAACATTCTTTAGTTTAAAGTCTATTTTATCTGATATGAGTATTGCTACTCCAGCTTTCTTTAGATTTCCATATACATGGAATATCTTTTTCCATCCCCTCACTTTCAGTCTGTATGTGTCCCTAGGTCTGAAGTGGGTCTCTTGTAGACAGCATATATATGCATCTTGTTTTTGTATCCATTCAGCGAGACTGTGTCTTTTGGTTGGAGCATTTAATCCATTCATGTTTAAGGTAATTATTGATACGTATGTTCCTATGACCATTTTCTTAATTGTTTTGGGTTTGTTTTTGTAGGTCCTTTTCTTCTCTTGTGCTTCCCACTTAGAGAAGTTTCCTTAGCATTTGCTGTAGAGCTGGTTTGGTGGTGCTGAATACTCTTAGCTTTTGCTTGTCTGTAAAGCTTTTGATTTCTCCATCGAATCTGAATGAGATCCTTGCCGGGTAGAGTAATCTTGGTTGTAGGTTCTTCCCTTTCATCACTTTAAATATGTCATGCCACTCCCTTCTGACTTGTAGAGTTTCTGCTGAGAAAGCAGCTGTTAATCTTATGGAAGTTCCCTTGTATGTTATTTGTCGTTTTCCCTTGCTGCTTTCAATAATTTTTCTTTGTCTTTAATTTTTGCTAATTTGATTACTATGTGTCTCAGTGTGTTTCTCCTTGGGTTTTTCCTGTATGGGACTCTATGCGCCTCCTGGACTTTGGTGGCTATTTCCTTTCCCATGTTAGCGAGGTTTTTGACTATAATCACTTCAAATATTTTCTCGGGTCCTTTCTCTATGTCTTCTCTTTCTGGGACCCTTATAACGCGAATGTTGTTGTGTTTAATGTTGTCCCAGAGGTCTCTTAGGCTGTCTTCATTTCTTTTCATTCTTTTTTCTTTATTCTTTTCTGCAGCAGTGAATTCCACCATTCTGTCTTCCAGGTCATTTATCCGATCTTCTGCCTTAGTGATTCTGGCTATTGATTCCTTCTAGTGTATTTTTCATTTCAGTTATTGTATTGTTCATCTCTGTTTGTTTGTTCTTTAATTCTTCTAGGTCTTTGTTAAACATTTCTTGCATCTTCTCAGTCTTTGTCTCCATTCTTTTTCCTAGTTCCTGGATCATCTTCACCATCATTATTCTGAATTCTTTTTCTGGACAGTTGCCTATCTCCACTTCATTTAGTTGGTTTTCTGGGGTTTTATCTTGTTCCTTCATCTGGTACATAGCCCTCTGCTTTTTCATCTTGTCTATCTTTCTGTGAATGTGGTTTTTGTTCCACAGGCTGCAGGATTGTAGTTATTCTTGCTTCTGCTGTCTGCCCTCTGGTGGATTAGGCTATCTAAGAGGCTTTTGCAAGCTTCCTGATGGGAGGGACTAGTGGTGGGTAGAGCTGGCTGTTGTTCTGGTGGGCAGAACTCAATAAAACTTTAATCCCCTTGTCTGCTAATGGGTGGGGCTGGGTTCCCTCCCTGTTGGTTGTTTGGCCTGAGGTGACCCAACTCTGGAGCCTACCGGGGCTTTTTAGTGGGCCTAATGGCGGACTCTGGGAGGGCTCATGCCAAGGAGTACTTCCCAGAACTTCTGCTACCAGTGTCCTTGTCCTCATGGTGAGACACAGCCACCCCCTGCCTCTGTAGGAGACCCTCTGACACTAGCAGGTAGGTCTGGTTCAGTGTCCCCTGGGGTCACTGCTCCTTCCCCTGGATCCCGATGCACACACTACTTTGTGTGTGCCCTCCAAGAGTGGAGTCTCTGTTTCCTCCAGTCCTGTCGAAGTCCTCTAATCAAATCCCGCTAGCCTTCAAAGTCTGATTCCCTACCAATTCCTCCTCTTGTTGCCGGACCCCCAGGTTGAGAAGCCTGATGTGGGGCTCAAAACCTTCACTCCAGTGGGTGGACATCTGTGGTATAAGTGTTCTCCAGTTTGTGATTCACCCACCCAGCAGTTATGGGATTTGATTTTATTGTGATTGCGCCCCTCCTACCATCTCATTGTGGCTTCTCCTTTGTCTTTGGATGTGGGGTATCTTTTTTGGAGAGTTCCAGTGTCTTTCTGTCGATGATTGTTCAGCAGTTAGTTGTGATTCCAGTGCTCTTGCAAGACGGAGTGAGAGCATGTCCTTCTACTCCACCATCTTGAAGAATGTCTACTGCCTCAGTTTTTGTTTTTATCCTCATCTCAAAGTGGGAAAGCATGCTAAGTAACTCAGAATGTGGGGCATGTAGGTGCTTTAATCTAGGAGAGGATATTTTTGAATTTTGTCTTGCTTGCCTTTTTCATCCCCTAAGTCAGCTTCTCTCCAAAGTGGAAGATATCAATGAAACCTGTCATGTCTTATAGATTCAACTTCTTCCCTAGGAATGTTTCGTGTGGGCAGCATCATGACTGAGAGCAGGTAACAGCACACTTTGAATATAGCATCTTTCCTTGGCAGCCACTTTTTGATTTATACTCTAGAGTCAATTTTTTGGATTGGTTGTTGCCAGTAAATATTTGGTCATTAAAAAAAGAATAATTATTCTCCATGTTATCGATTGAAGGATTAGGATTCTGTGATCCCACTTCTCTGTACAACTTTTAAACTGAAGATCTTTGATCCATATTTTTAATTACAAATTAATTTACAATTTAATTTTAACTGAGCACATCTATATTTAAAATATACATATTTTCGTCAATGTTTAATATGCAAAGGAACCCATACATTAACAAATGTTCTCATTTATTATTTTTGTTATTTATTTTTCATTACAACTGCTGTCATGTTCACAGCCTGAGGGTGCTGTAATAAATGGTATCCTTAAAAAACATTTTTAAAAGAATGCTACATATTAAGAAGAGCATATTATTAAGTAGATATATTTCAAAGAAAATCATTATCTTTTATGTACTTATAAAATATATTTGACCCAATCTCTTGCCAAAAGGGGATCAGAAGTGAACAGAGAAAAGACATACACAATGGAACTAATAAAAATCAATCCAACAATAATGGTTACTGCAGCGACATAACTGAACCCCAAGCCTGGTTGTAATCTTCCAGTAAAAAATAAAATAAAATCATTAGTTACATCTGTAATGTATCAGGTTACCTACCTATTCCATGGTGATGATAGAGCATGGATGTAACACCATCAAAACGAAATCCATCAAATCTATATTCTTCCAACCACCACCTTATGTTTGACAGAAGAAATCTTAAAACTTCCCAGCTAAAATATTAGATAAATATATATTTAAGCATAATGTATATAGTATTTTCCTTAATTCTTATACATCCTTTGCTAACAGTAATAATTAAAATCAAAATCTCTCTCTTAGGAATCATGATGTTCAAAGAAATATATCACATAAACAACAGAAAACTACTAAGATTTACCTCATTTGTTTGGTGAAATTCATTCTAAAAGGAAAATTTGTTAAATTTCTTTAGTTGCAAAATCACTCAATATCTGAGAAAAACCTAAGGAAAAAATGTGTCAGTCTGGTCCAAAGTGCAGGGACTCTGTCTTGTTCAATGCAAACATACAGTGATTACTATACAGTACTGGTTACTTAAAAAAAAACAACACAAAGTCTGTCACTTATCTCTGAATTTTCATCAAGATTTTTCATGTAATATAACCATAGTTTCTCCTTTTAGAAAATATAATTTCATTATCAATAGAAAACTGCTTTCAGCCTTCAGTGTTTGCTTAAAATATTTCCTTATTCTACAGTTTAAAACAGATATAGTTCAGAATAAAAAGTAAAAGAAAAAAAAAGACTTTTAAAATCAACCATATGACAAGCAGTATTATACTTACTAGACTTGTTTTGTGAGGGTAAAAGAAGGAGACCTAATTACTAGAATATACATGTTTAATAAAGTAAAAAGTTCTACAAGTTAGAGTCCTATATCCATAAAAACAGAAAGAAAACAAAGCACTGTTATAACTCAATTAAAAACACCACATGAAACAAGGCTATTTTGGACAATCGAAAAGAGGGCATCATCAATTAGTATTTTTTTTTTAGTCATACAGTTATGGTTGAGTTCTCTATCTCATTATAACTACGGTCTTAAGACTTTAATACCTCATTTAGTTTAATGACAAAGCAGTAATAGTGTACACAATTCCTTAACCCATTTGAAATTTATGTAATTTTGTTAACCTTCTATATATTAAAGAGCAATCTGACATAAGTGGAGATTAAGTCATCACAATCAACTCCAGAATTGTAAATCAAGACTTGGGGCAAGATGAGTATCGTTGGTAATTAACTGCTTTAAATAACTTACTTTGAGTTTCAAAAACTTACTCAAAGTTAAGAAATGAAAAAAAAACCAGAAATCCAAGCAATCCAGTAGATATGAAAGGGAGCCAGGAGGTTCTAGATTGTTAGGTCCAGGCCATGATGAAGGTAGAATATACCAATGTTTCTATTAATGCATATTCATTTAGGGTTTAAAGAGAAAAAATTCTGCTTAACAAAAAGAAATGAATAGATCAAAATTGCTCTATTTTGTACAGCAATTTCTAATATCTATACTTTTTTGAAGTTTCTTTAAAATTAATAAACTTTATTTTTTAGAGCAGTTTTGGGTTCACTGCAAAATTTAAAGGAAGCATGTCTATACTTTTTTTTTTAACAAGGTTGCTATATGAATAGTTCAGAAAGAATAAATTTGCATATCAATAATCCTTTCTAAATAATATTTTGGAAAGGTCATACTTTTCTCATTTGTCCATTTGATTGGTAATGTATATTTTACTTCTGAAAGGCAAACTGAAATTTATTTTTAGCCCAAAATACCTCAGCATAGGAACAAAACCTGTTTAAAAACTAAATATCTTGGGTAGATGTATGAAGATATGACTATGTAAACCAGAGTTCACAGACTGTCCCTGGGCCTGATCTGACACATATTACTGTTTTTGTTTATCTTACAGAAGGCAGTAGACCCTTGAACAACACAGGTTCGAACTGCACAGGTCCACTTATATTTTTTTTCAATAAATATACAGTCATCCTTCCATATTCTTGGATTAGCAACCTTGGATACAGAGCAACCACAGTATTCATTATACTATGCCATTTTATGTAAGGGACTTGAGCATCTGTGGATTTTGGTATATGGTGGGGCTCCTGGAACCAATCTTCTGCAGACATTGAGGGACAACTGTACTTTCAATTTTTCAGTTTGAATTTCTGAAGATGGAACATGTACTTTCTGGTTCCTCCCAGTACCTGCAAAGCCACATTTTCATACCAACCCTATTGACTCATTTATGTCACCAGCTTGGGCTGGTGGACATTTGCTGTCAATTTCTAACATAAATATTAGACATTTATGTTAGACAGGTAAACACATTCAAATGTGAAAACTGCATCCTAATATCTACAGAGATAAAGTAAGAGAAAAGAAGAAAAAAAGCCAATGATATTGCAATTCAATAAAAAGCAGAAAAGGAGGTGATGTGAATCTAATAATTAAAAAGTACTGCCCAATATCACATACTTGATTAAGGGCGGAGTTATTAAATGTCCTACTGATTCCTGTTATTACAATATTTAATCTATCTTCTTCTTGACCAAAAGGAGTTATAAAACTACATTTAACATACTTGGCTGTAACTATGTGAGCAGACAGATTGTTGGTATGAGTAAATAGAAAAAGAATTTCCTGTGATAATCAGAAAAGAAACAATAATGAAAATGGAGCATCTAATTAAAAAGTTCAAATGGGCTAAAAAAATACTAAATTCTATCCTATGGACCTCTAAAATTCTCTTAACCTGAAACAAAGTCTAAACAACATAAAAATTCTTTTAAAAAATCACCACAAGATTAAACAGATAGAAACAAATCAAATTTGTAGTGCTTTCAAAATAATTCATTTATTATATTTTATGAATATGTAAACCATTAATAAAACATAAAATAGATGTGTAGTCTGTAGAGATAGAAAAGAGATTCAGTTGACCCTTGAACAATATGGGTTTGAACAGTGTGGATCCACTAATATGTGGATATTTTTCGATAAATATAGTATCTGGATTTTCATTTTATAGATCTTTAAATTAGTGAACTGTGGGGAAAAGTTTGTGTTCAATTAGAGATCACAATATGTAGAATCAAAAGAACTATATTTTGAGTCCTGATTCTAATCCAAACTGTTTCAGCTTGAGTGAGTCATTTATCAATTACTCTGTTTTTGAGACAGAGATAGCAGATGTGGATTTCAACTGAGCAGGGGTAGGTGCATCTAAACCCCAAGTTGTTCAATGGTCAACTGGACACAAAATTTTACAGGGGAGTAAACTATCTAGAATGAAAATAGTAAAGAAACAAACTCTAGAACACTTTGTTTTTTAACAAAATCTTGGGAAATACATTCAGGAAAAAAATCAGATCTAAAATTTTCAAGTTAGTAGCAGAAAATAGAAAGCAAAAGTTAAAAGTATTAATTCTCTGGTTATACATATTTTCTAAAACTAGATTATTTTAAAAAGTTAGTAAAAAAAATTGAAAGGTAACCTTTTATAAATAAATAGCCTTTGTTGTTCAAGAAAAAATAAACTACCAGTGCAGGAAATAGGGGGAAAGACAGACTCATAATTATGTTCCCAATATTTCTGTAGTCCAGATTTTCTCTTATCATCTTAGCATGATAAATCCAGACAGATAAATTCACTCTATAAACTCAGGATCCTAATAAAACTGATTTAAAACACAGGTTGCTTGCACTCAGATCACAAAAATTGGGGCTTTCAAGACCTAACAAGACAGAGAACCAGGAAGACTGAGGTCTGAGTCCCTAAATAACCAGACTGTACACGTGAGTAATTGCATGGACACAATCCAGAACTCAAAGTTGAAAGAGAGCAGGTTTTAGAGGGTTTACAGTATCACTGGAATAAAGATGTAGCTTTTTTTTTTCTTACACTATGTAAACATCCAACTTAATGTTAACAATGTATTTAATTATTATATAAATATATTTATCCCAGGTCACTGAAGTTAAATTACAAGAGGAAAGCTGTACCGGGAGTCCTCCAGACAACATCCAGATATAGTGATTCATTAGGAGACCTACAGGACTAAGCATATAGTCATGCTCATGGCTATGATTTATTACATACAGTAAAAGGATAAAAGCAAAATCGGCAAAGAAAAAGGTGCATGGGGCAAAGTTCAAAGGAGTCTAGGTGTAAACTTCCAAGAGTCGCCCTCTCCTGATAGAGTCACACTTAATTCCTCTGACAACAAACTGTCACAACACTTGTGAAGTGTCATCTACCAGGGAAGCTCGTGAGAGACTCAGTTCTCAGCAATTTTACTGGGGGCTGGTGAAATCTTAAATATATGCTAAAAATCTAAATCTAAAGGACCTCCAGCTGAGGTACTCTGTTTTGCACCCTACTTTTCAGCAGTCACATGTATGATGCAATTATTAAGCTTACACATGAATGAAATCGTTCACTGAATCTAAGCTTTGCCTTTTAAACAGAACACCAGAACAAGCTTAAGGAATATATACCAGTGAAAATATAGATTTCTGAAAGACGTCTATTACTAATCCTACTATCGTAAATTTCAAATTCAGCACCCATTAATTGCATGTTTCCTTCTTTGAGGGGCTGAGAAGAAGAGTTAGGATATATTCCAAATTATGACTGAACTACAAATATTACTCAATGTGCTCTGTAGTAATAAATGAACTGAATCATCTCAATTGAATGGTTTGCCTTGAGTCAAAGTAGGAAAACGTCTGGCAGAGGGTACAATAGAAAAGGCAATTTACTTTTTCTACTTCAGAATGTCATCAGACAGCCCATGACACAGTTAATATTTCCAGTTGATTAGAGTCCCATAAAAATATAAAGCAGAATTTAAGAGTACAGTTTTACTTTGGTGTGTTACAGCAGACAAGGTGGGGCTTTGATTTTAAGATTATTCCATTGACACAAGGCTTTTAAAGTC
Source organism: Balaenoptera physalus (assembly GCF_965194825.1). Taxonomy (NCBI): domain Eukaryota; kingdom Metazoa; phylum Chordata; class Mammalia; order Artiodactyla; family Balaenopteridae; genus Balaenoptera; species Balaenoptera physalus. Next base: position 111,612,558 of record NC_138891.1, on the reverse strand, counting down.
TGTCTTTAAAAACCACAAAGTAGCCTAGTTTCCAAACAACTGGAAGAATTTGATGCTAACAAATATATACTTAGGAGCCAGCTTGAATGTATTTGAGAAGTAACCTATTTTAGTTATTAGCTTTCTATCTTAAACCAATTAACACATAAATTAGAAACAAATACTATGTCATATATACTGCCTAAGATCGATGGATTAGCTTATTCATATATTTTATGAAGCAAAAACAAAATCCCTAAAATCCAGAAAAAGATAATGAAATGCGCTGACTTTCCTGTGAATCATAAACCACTAAAAATGTTTAAATCACAGGTGTCTGATATACAAACTGAATACATCAATGAATAATATATACATTTAAGGATTTCTGGCAATCAAAATAATCAGTCTAATTGGTTTGGATGTCTGAAATATTCAACCTGTAATCAAGTAATGACGATTTATTAAGATAATTTTGTCACACAGATAATTCCAGTATTAAGGTTTTTAGGAAATATCCCTAAAATCAAAAACTGTTGATTTGTCTCACATTCTGCCAATGAACTTTATAATGAAATAAAACATAGTCAGATTTTCTTGGCAAGCAAGTATAATCAGAGGTAACCACACTTATTAGATGAAGTTACATTTTGTAATTCAAAACTATTTGTCTAATGTATTTATTTGTGGTCCTGAATAACTTCTAGAATTTTCAAAATCAGCCACTTAGTCCACTGATGTTACTAACCCCACTAATATTGCATACAAATAAATAGGAGACATTTTTAAGCAGTGGCCAAATATCAAAATATGAAGAAAAATTATATATTCCTCTCAGCTATTACAGAGTCTTTGAAGCTGAATGGCTATTAAAACGTACATCATAAAACCATAAAGCAAAAGTTACATGTTTTGATCTGGGTATTTCAACTGAGGCAGCAGATTAACCTTAAATAAAGAAAGTACTTTGAGACTTTTTCTTTTATAGAAAAATATGGCATGTCAAATAGAAGGATAGAGTCTTGAATCACAATCAAAATAACATTTTTTTTAAAGGAAGATACTCTTTTTAAAGGAAAATAACTTTTTTTTAAAGGAAGATACTGAAAAGCAGGTAATATCTTACTATGTACTCTATTTTTAAAAATAAAAAAAACTCATCAATCAGTATAATTTTAATATAACTAGTCAATAAAGGGAAAATGCTATATTTTTGCTTTTTATTTTGTCAACAGAAATTATACTGTCAGTTAATTGGAACTGATTGAGAAAAAGATTAAACATCAAAAAGTGCAAAAAGTGCTTATTCATATCTCGTACAACATAATAGTATCATGTATAACAAAATGTATCTAGGTCTTTAGACAGAATTATATTGAGGCTACTGTATATATTAATTTCAAACAAAATTAGGTAGCAAGAAGCACACGACTCTAATGAGACAAAGTATTAATTCAACTACTAAAAATCTGTAATAATATAAATTTCAGAAATGGGTTTTTATTATAAAATATGATTTTGAAGTTTTCTTTTCAATATCATGTTTTTTTTTATTTCAACCTGTACAACTTTATTTTATTTAAATTAATACACTGTTTAATCATATTATATCCACTGTGCCCTGGTTATCTACATTCATTATTACAATAAAACATTTTCTTCCCCTTAAGGCCTAAATTGTACTTAGCTTATTAAATATTGAATTAAAATTACCTCCATTTATATTATCTGTAAGTCTAATCAGGTATTCTCTAGGAAATAAGTAGGAAAGGATGGCATGTTATACTTTCATATGCTAAATGTTTCCAATTATACTTCTACTAAAAAAAAAAAAAAAAATACTCGACTTGAGAAATTTTCAAGTCTCTCTTTTCTCTAAATTTATATTCTTAACAAGCTTGGCTACCTGCTCAGGTAAGATGAGAAAAATGCAAACTTCGAGGAGAGTGTGTTTGTCCCTGTGTATGTGTGTGCATGGGGGTGGGGAGCGGAGTGGTAAGGGACCAGCAGTGAAAGCAAAAGTGAAAGCTTTTCAGTCTGATACAAAAAAGGAGATAAATCTAAAATAAGTAATAACCCACTCTGATAATGATTAATTACCCTGAGCGATTAAGAAATTAATAAATTTTCATACTATTTATTTTTAAATCAGTTTATATTTCTTTGCTTTCTCATAAAGATTGCTACCAAAGGTGATTTTTCAAAGCATTAGAGCTTATCATATATACTATAAAAATTTGGACAAAACTTAGAAAGATCTTTTTCAAAGTAGAGGGCCCAAAAAGCTGAGCATCTCCAGGTCCAGAAAGCAGAAAGCCAAGCTAAATCATCCTTATAATGAAACAAAGGGGAGGTATTATGTGAAATTATTACATACCTCATCTGAACAAGGCATTGCTCTTCTACAGAACAAATCACTATAGGTTAGCTAATTACATATACCTACATACAGGTATACAGATACACATCCATCTTTTTCAAACAAGGTTAAAAATTCAACCTTACCTACTGAATGAAAATAATTATTGCTCCAGATCAAAACTGACAGTGACTTAAACATATATAGATATACATTATTGGCAAATATTAAACTATAATTGGTAATCAGATTTTAAAAGTTTATTTTAATGGTAAAAGTTTAGAAACATTAACTATTTACATATTTCTCATTTTTCAATTTTTCTCTTCTGATTGATTTATTTCTAATAGATTAACTTGATATTTAAGTGAACTACTATAATATTTCTATTGTAGAAAAATAACTCATAAACTTGATAATTTTCCATCACTGTATTAAAATTTGTAATTAGATATATAATGTTTATTTACTTATATTTAACCAGCTTCACTTCAAAAGACTGACTTGAGGCAACTTAAAGATAAATACATCTAAACAGCATCAAAAATAAATGAGAAAAATACAAGTGAAGGAGAACAAAGACCTGTAGATAAATAAGTATAAAGCATCTGGGAATTAATTTTCTTTTCTAGTCCGAAATAATTATGATTTTATAGACTGTATTGACTACAAGAGGATTTCCCTTGACTATCACCCCTAAATAATGAATATTTTACAACAATATTCAAGAAAAATACTATTACAGTTTATATAAAGTTATAGATATTTAGAATACTAAGGAAGTTGCAATGCAACAATGTACTCTGAGACCAAAAATGGATAAGCATTCTGGGGAGGAGATGAGTTGGGGAATACCAGGTGCATAGGGATAGAGATAAGGCAAGGGAAAAAAGCAGCACCTAGTTCTTCAGAAAATGGTATGTGCATGCCTGTGTGTGCTGTGTGTGTGTGTGTGTGTGTGTGTTCTGGGGGTGGGAAATTGAGGAAAACTGTATGGGAAGCTGCCATTAATCATATTTAAATTTCAACTATCACTCCTTCAGCAGTTTTCAAATTTGCACTAACCTTGTTAAATAAGATATAGTTCTTTAATGTCTATTTGTACACATTCTTACAAACAAAGGGAATTAGCATTTAGCGGGCTGGCTATAATAGAACAGAATGAAGAATATAGGTGTTATATAGAAAAGAAAAAGAAATTCAAATTCATTGAATGTCTACTGGCTTCTAGAACTCACATATTACATAGCCTCACTTAACAAGGCCGTAATATCAAGTGTGTTTCATGGTTGGAGAATCTGAGATTTTAAAAAGTTAAAATGTTCAGGGTCACCCAGCTAATAAGTACAGGTGGAACTCAACCTTTTGAGTCCAAAACCTCAACCCTTAAGTATAATTGGATAGTGCTACATTCAGCATGACCATGTATAAATTAGTTTTTGTTTTTGGCAATTTCCTTGGTACAATAATTTTTTAAAACCACATACTCATAGCTCCAACATGTGGTCATGTCAGTTGTATGAACTTGGGCAAGGTACTTAACTTCTCTAAGCCTCAGTTTTCTCAACTGTAAAATGGAAGATAATTTCAGCACATTCCTGAAAGAGGATTAAATAGGATAATGTGTATAATGTGGTTAGCAGTGTTTGATATATAGTAAGGATTGATTTAGGGGAGCACCTATTGGATAATAAACAGATTTTAAATGTATTTGTTTACATATAAATTAAATATAAATTGGAATAGGCCAATGTGTTATAATACCTATAATTTTTTTCATATTGAAAATAAATCTTCTTAAAGATAAGCACGTTTTGGCTAATATCAAAACAAAATGAGCCTTTTTTTTTTTTCTAGTTGATTCAGTAGTTGAGTTGTTACACATTCCTTAGAGGATTCCGACTTCCACGGCCACCATCTTGAGCCTTATTTTTTAATTCTGCATTTATTTTTTCTGGAGTAGTGTGCTGTTTACTTATTGGTGCATTCAACAAATATTTCTTGAGTACCTGCTTTGTGCCAGGCTCAATGCTAGGTGCTGGGGTTATAGTCATGAATAGAAAACATACAACACCCATTTTCATGGAGCTTAGAGACTAACGGGAGAGACAGACATTTTACAAATAATAACACAAATGCATTTAATTACAATAGTGATTAATAACACAAAGAAAAGTATGGTAGTATGACACTATAATGAGAAAGGATCTGTTAATCTAGTGTGGAAAATACGAAGCTAGGCTCCTCAAAAAAAGTGATATTAAAGGTGGAGGTCTACAGGATAAATTGGACAATATATCACTCAAACTTATTGGAAATCACCATAAATTTAATTCAGAAAAGCTGTCAATCCATTTCTGACAGGCATAGCAAGAATACCTTTGTATTACATACTAACAGTTCTATAGTGTAATCTTTAACATGTGACCTCCTTTAAAAATCAATTCTAAAAAAAAGAAGGAAAAAAAAAATCAATTCTAATACAGTCAACACAATCAGATTTTGTGGAAAGCTATTTATTAAATTAGCCTTCAAATAAACAGGTGAGAGCATGAAAAAATAAGAGATGAACATTTTTTATGTGATAATTTTGTGTGGTTGAACCTCTCATATAATACTCAGCTATTCATTTCTGAAATGTTTGAATCGCATTTCTCCAGAATTTTTCTATTTTATTTATTTGTTTGTTTGTTTATTTATTTAGCTTAGTCAATAAGTTTATTATTGTCTTTATCTGAAAAACCTTCATAGAAAATTGTGGTTTGGTTTATCAGCTCCCAGTGGCTCATTCCTGAGCTCTGAGGAAGATTGCCTTCTTCTGAGCTACTCCATCTTTCTTCTGGGCATTTGACATTCTGAGATGATGGTTCTACTTCTTCTTTTAACCTGCTTTCTTGGGCTTCTTCTCATAGACTGGATTCTCTCCTACAGCAGCATGAGCTTTCTTATAATCTCCTCCATCGTGTCTAGAGTCACACTGGTCTTTATTTATTGAGAGAATTATTTCTTGGAAGCATCTTCACCTTTTTAAATCATGTAACACATACAATCTGCAATGTTCTGACCCATGATGTGCTTCCAGTGTACTTCTGCAGTGGATTCCTTGCTTTCTGAATCATAACCAGAGTCTTTTGGTACTGTGAGGGACAGACAAGCCTCCATCCACAGCTCCCTTCAGGGCCCCCAAACCTTTATTTCAAGTAGTAGTTCCGGCAAGCCCTGCATCCAAACAGCAGGCGAAGGCACCAGGTTGACCGTCAGTGCTTTCTGCAGTGTATCCATGAGAGTTCATGAACATAAGCTGCACAAACTATCAGATCTCCTTCTATATGGAATAAGCAATCTGACAAATGATATCTCTCTCGGTTACATGAACTATCATCCTATATTTGGGTTTCCTGTACTTATTTTTATCCTGGATTACCATGCATTTCTGAGCACAGTCATCAGCTTTAACCTCTCGTCTTCTTCCAAATTTCACTTGGTATCTCTTGAGGTAGGCCTTATTCTTGATAACTTTAATAAACCCCATCCTGCAGAACAGAGACGTGTGCCCACCGCTAGCCACAGACCTGCAGATCCAGCACCTCTGAGGGTGGCAGTGGGGTGGGGAAGTGGCCGCAGCCCGAGCTCAGGCACGGTAAGTAGCCAGAACTTTTCTCTTTAAAGAGAACACCTTTGGGATAATTTTCTTTCTAGCAAGATACATCTCTGGAAAATTCCCACTTCATGTTATAGCCTCTTTCCCAATTAAGGCTCGCGCTTTTCTTGAATCCTGCCCCAACTATTGCTCCCTTCGGCTGAGACTCTGCTCTTTCTATCAGTCTTAAGAAGCCATTCCTTTTTTCCCTTGCTCTCTGTGGCTCCTTAATCCCTAAACTAGCTCTCCATATGATCTCTTTTTCTCTTTCCTTTCCTTTTTCTTTTCTAACCTCTTTTTCTCTCTTCCTTTTCTCTCTCGTCAGCCTCTCTTCCTTTTAAATTGTCATTGATAAGGCAAAAGTGAAAGCCTATCAAAAAACTAGCTATTGCTTGAAATCATTAAATAAATAAATATATTTACTAATTTTGAAAAAAAATAAAGCAAGCAAGTGCCTTGGTTTGATGCATTTTATGAGAAAATTATGTCAGACTTCACTTAATGAACATCAAGGAAGCATTTGTAACACACACATACACACAAATAGCACTGAGTTAGGAGTCAAGAAAACTATTCCATCTGATTTTGCAAAAATCAGTATAAGCACATAACCTCTCTGAACCTCAGAGTGATAATTTTTGACAAGGAGTTACTAGATTATTTGTTCTCCTTCGAATTTAGGATTTAATAAACCTTTTATTAAAGTGAAAGATTAATTCAAGATCAAAAGTTTTCTGAGCTTCAGGATACAGAGTAAATAATGTGAATCATTCCACTATATGCTAACATAATCCAGACCTAAAGGTTTATTACATCAAATAATGTGTTTTAGGCAATAATAGAATTCTAGATGATAGGGGAAAATAAACACACATACTAAAAAACACAACCATTCAACCTCCCCCCCCCAAGAAAAAAACAAATATAAGAACTATTACCCATTCCTCTCCTATCCAAACTCTACCTGTTACTCAAGTCTCAGCATAAGCTTCACAGAATCTTCCTGACAATTCCTTAATTAGTGTAAAAGAAAATAGGAGATAAACTGGTTCATGTAACCAGTCTTCCCAACACAACAATAAATGTCTATGTGGTAGGAATCATGTCCTATACCTTTTTTAAAATTAATTTTAAACAAATTGACCTGAACTGAATTAATAAGGTACATAGAAAGCTAAGAAACTCAAATAAAATCCAACATTAACTCAGAAGCAGTTAAAAAAAAAACCAAAAAACCTAGTATACATTACTTAAGAAACTGTGTTTTCAGAGTCATTGAAATAGGAAATGGAAATTAAGAACAAAACTCTTGACTACACTGGCATAAATGTAACTTAAATATACTTTTGTAGGTACTTCAGATACCTACAAAAGTGGCTATGTAATTAGTATGATGCAGGCATTTAGGAAGATATTTTCACGAAGAAAACTAAATAAGAAATTATTTATTTGGGACGCTCAAATAAGATTATCCTCTTCCTTTTTCCCCACAGTTTACAATCTTTGTTTAGGGGCCTTTTACAACATATTTACCACTATGAAAAGTAAAATCATTAAACTCTTCACTAATCATATTTCCTTATTAATGCATGAATTTGTTTATTTTAAGTTTTAACACACATGGGCATTCATCTGAACATATACCCCAATTAAAAAAAATATATATATATCCAGCCTCTAGTTAGAACAAATTCAGATTGGCCTGCATGTATAGCCTACATTGGAATAAAAATGCTTATGATTAAATATTGAAAATTTCCCCAAATGTTATATAAATCTCTGGTGACGAAAATAAAAGAAAGAAACCATAAAAACATCAGTATCCTTAAGGAATCATCAGCTTCTTTTTGTTTGCTCCAGTTATAAATTTTGCATTTGCACATTGCTGCCTAGATTTTCAAAGGGTTCTGCAATGATTAATTTAACAATCTACCCATATTGCTGTAATATAGCCAAGAACTTTTACATATGTATAATTTATAATATTCATATCAAGGACAGATTAGTGGGCAAAATAAAACCTCCAATATCCAGGACTGTTATTAATGCAGAAATGGGCAAGCATCACCAAAATATGACTACTCAAAAAACAGACTTCTCAAACTTAGGCAATTTTACCCCCAAGCATATACAGAAATACACATAACAGTGGTACATCTTCATGAGAGTCAATTTGACCTGATTACTGTGAAGTAAACAAAACGAATTTCTAAAAATTCTAGTAATTATAAATATATATTGAATGCTTATTAAATGCTGGACCTTGTACAAAGAGCTTTGTGTGAATTATTCCATGGAATTCCCACAATAACCCTCAGAAGTGTGCACTACAACAGGGGTTGGTGAACTTTTTTTGTAAAGGGCCAAGTATAAACATTTTACGCTCTGTGGGCCACACACAGTCTATGTCGCAATGATTCAGCTCTGCTGTTGTAGGTTGTAAGAGATCACAGACAATATGTAAAGGAGTAAGCATGACTGTAGTTCAATAAAACTTTATTAACAAAAACAGATAGCAGCCAGATTTGGCTCACAGGCCATAGTTTGCTAACCCCCGCAATTAAAACTCACATTTTACCAGTGTCCATATGTAACTTTCACAGGGCCACACAGCTGGCCAGTGATGAAGTCAGAATTTGAACTCAGGTTTCCTATTGCAGAATCAAAGTAGCTTGCTACTATGCACATCTGCCCCTTGACAGCAACTTAAAGAGCTAACTGTAGTAAAATAAACACAAATATATTCTGCAGTAAAAGGCAAACTGACAAATTTGTAAAAGATAAAACAATAGATTAGAAGAAACTTCACATCTGCAATGGATGCAGGTCCTGGGAAATAAAAGCTTAGGCTCCTCAGATTATCAGATATCTGGTGAAAATTTTGAGGAGAATTTAGCCTATGCTTACAAAATTAACTTTTTTAAAAGGCCCCAAAATTATCTTAAATTTCCATGGTTTCAGGATTCTTTTTCTTATATAAAGACATAGGATGAATTGTCAAAGTCACCCGCCCAGAGTTTTATATATATAGTTATTAATGCCCAGGCACTTTGCAAATGTACAGTGTGCCGTCAGGTTGTGATTAATGACCCACTTTCAGGTCAAAATCCTGCCCAGTCAGAGTGACCTGGCCCTATTAAATAAGTCCCATCTCACCTGGGATAAAATCCACTCTATAGTCCTGGTTACAAGGTCCGATACAATCAAGCACCAGTCTATGGTCTATTCCTCTAGTATACAAAGATTATGGGCTATACCACATTAAAAACAAACAAAAAAACAAAAAACCCCAAACAAAACAAAACAAAAAAACCTTTGCACAGTATGAAAGGAAAGTAAGGAGAGGCACTATCTAGTTAAATCCACTGTGCTTCTTCTGCTGAAATTTGTTCTTGAGAGAGATTTTTATTTAAGAAACATAAATTCTACATGTTACTCTGACTAAATCAGGCATTTAGGAAAAAGCTGCTTATTTGGGCTATACCATCTTCTCCTTTTCAGAAAATCCCTCCCAAACTACATTTTCAATACCTTTTTCAACCTGCACTGAAGGCCACTGAATAGGTTTGTGACACTTGCTTTTTCATTGGCATGTAGAACTGTCATTGTGAACAGTTCCAACTACAATACTCAATGACCCCCAAACAATGAGCAACACGAGAAAACTGTCAGAGTCACAATGTATCTGCTAACTCCTGAGGATGATTCCCTCTCCCCTTTGGCTGCTGGCAGTTTGCTATCTGGGGAGATAAAGAAAGAACAGAAAACTATCCTTTACTGAGAATAGATAACGGGTCAAATGCTTTATCCATATAGTCAGGTTTAATTTTTTCTTTACACTTACACTAAGGGTCATCATCCTCTAATTACAGATGAGGAAACTGAAACAAGAGATTTTACGTGATTCTTCCAAAATCACCTGAACAGTTAAGTGAAGGATTGGGACACTGGTACAGATCTGTCTGACTTTCCCCCCCATCCAAAACATCTCTCAAAGCCAAAAAAACTTTAAAGTCAGACTTTATCCACAGACACTGCAACTGTACAGATGATTATAGCCCATATGTTTCCCTGCCTCCCAAATTATTTTCTAATTTTTGTTCCCTCCTTTTTTGTTTTGTTTTTTGCTTTCTCTTGTTATCATCCGTATTATTGGTATATTAGCGAAGTTTATAAAATTTTGGATGTATCACAGGACGTTCATGGAGCTTGCAGCAATGTGCCACTTCACTAGCCATCTTAACTTGCCTTTTTCTAGAGCCCTCTTGCTCACAGGTGGTTTCTTTTAATTTATCAATTACCATCACAATGTATTTCATTGTTGCTCTTGTTGATTGCTAATGGTCAAACCGGCTTTGGAAAGAATTATAATATTAGAATATTTTAAAGCAGATGTTAGAGACTGTAAGTATGTAAATTGCTCACAGCAGAGCCACAAATAGCTCAAATTTGGCATTCTGACTTGTCACTAACATAAAGATGTGATTCAGATTCATTCACAGCCAGTTACATGAGGAGTAAATGAAGACAAAAGGGTATAAAAATTTAATAAAGATGTAAATGTGAGCAGAGAATGAAATAGGCACATAAACAAGTAGAAAGGTCCAGAAAAATAATGGCTATACACAAAAATGAGTATTGCTCTGAAGTATAAATTCTTATCATAATTTGCTGATTTTTTCCAACTGTTATGACACCCCATGTTATATGTCTGACCCACTGGTTCAAAATGGCCTTCTCTTCACTACAGCAACAGCAGTACTAAGCCAGCGAGAGCAAGCCTGTTCATGATGCTTCCACAGCTCTCCACCACCATTCAAGGATACAATTCCTTGACCTTTGATACAGCAAGCTAATCAAAGAATAATTTCAAAGCTCCTTTGTTTCACAGATACTTGTTAGTCTTTGGCAATAGTTGATTTTATGAAAAGTGCGTCTCTTTTAAAGACGAAAGAGGGGAATATCTAGTTGAAGACAATTGCATTTTTGTGAATATTTGTCATGTTTACAGATCAAAGGCCTACATTTGTTTCTCGTAACTCATAAACACTTCATAAGGAAAGGCCTCTTTGAAGGTTTATGATCATATTACAGCAAGACAGAAAATATAATTTTGATTAATCGGGGTGGCCTATATATTTCTACTGTGGCTTTTAAGATAGAAAAGTTTAAAAGTGGCCCAGTAACCTCTGAAGCGCTGTCATCACAATGGCTGGCTGAAGGAAGATACAATAGCTCTTCGAAGCTCCAAGGCTTGTTGATAACACCTGTGATTGCAGGTGGCTCTTCTTGAAAAGAAACGCACCACCTTCCTCTTCAATTGTGACCACTGTGTTCCACAGTGGGTCAGAGGTGACCAGGGTGCTTTCAAGTTCAGTTTTAGACTTCTGAAGAACTGGATTGTGAGCCCTGACAAGTTCCCAATTTAGCCTGTTAGAAACATAAAAATGGTCTGCTTTCCCTCCTTTAACATATATTTTCATTCACTAAGTATAGCAGGAGATTTAATCTAGTGACTTTCGGAATCCAATTTAAATTTAAATGATAGATTGTAAGATTTTTGTCTAGACATATATTGAGGCTTAAAAAAATAGTAATCTTCACAATATACTTGAGGGAGAGCAAATGAGGTAAAACAAACAAAAAAAAAAAGGAAAAAAATATATCACTGAAAGAGTGAGTGATTTTTTTTCCCCATTACCTTATATACACATTATTTAGAAGTCTAGAAGACAGAACAGAACCAAACCTTAGTATGCTAGAAGTCTTTTGACACAATTGTACTTTTGAGGTATAAAATAAATAGAAAACAACAAAGATACAATGCATGTCTATACTGGGCAATGGCTAAGAAATTTCTGACTAAAATATAATATGATATAGTCAGAACCCATCGGTATATTACATTCAGAATTCCAAATATAAGATGGATATAGACAAATTCAAGTTTGCTAATAAATAAGAATTCAAAACCACATAATGCAATAGGAAAAATAATTGGGGAGAAAATGGAAATACACACTCTGGAAATAGAAAGAGCCCCAGGTTATAATACTCAAAGGCACACTATGTAGAAAAGTGATTGGATCTGTCTTCTGAGTGTCCATGGGTTACAAATTGATAGACAGATTTTTAACTTAATGTAACAAAGAATTTTCTAATGGGGAAACCTGTCCAAATATGGAACGGGCTACCTCATGAGATGGGTTTCACACTACTGAAGATATCTAAGGGCAAGCAGAATCAGGGATGTTGAAGCAAAGATTAAAGATTAAACTATGTTACTGAGGTCACTTCAAACACTTGAGTCTATGAATTTTCTAGTAAGAGAATTGTCTACAATGAGAGAGACCCCAGATTGATAAAAAGAGCATCTCAGAGAAAAATAAATACCACCATACAAGTAACATTAGCTAATAGCAGAAATAAATGTAACTAACACATAGTTTATAAATGCTTCTTTGATGACGAGTTAGGGAGTACAATCAAGGTGACAAGTTTGAACTGTCAAAACCAGGATGTACTGAAGAAATCTGAGAAAAATCTCAAGAAAAGAACAGTGATCTGCATAGGGCTTAGTAAAAAACAAACATTATTACAAAGCTTAATAAAATGCATTCATCAGTATTAATCCAGCACTAATGGGAAGAAAGAAACACTAGTTGGTAAACTCAAGCTTTCCACTTATTACAGGGGTAGTAACACCAGTCAGGCAGGAATGGTCCATAAGACATTTACTTTACCAAGATTACATATTGTCTAAGACCATGTAATGTTTATAGTGTTAACTCTATGCTCATTTAAAAATCCTTAAAATTACTTATTTGAATTCAAAAACTATTTGGAACAAAACAAAGGTGACTTGTTTACTGAACACAAGGATTCCAACTAACTTTTAAGGCATATACTCCATCTAACATTATTAGATCAATTTTTTTTGTTGTGGTTGTTAATATGAGTTTATCGTGAGTGTGGCCCCTATAGCTCAATCTAAAGTAGGGGGTGGAATTCTGAACTCTAAAGTTGAGTATCAGCTCTGAGCCACAGTGATTTTAATTGGCATTGATGTTCTAAGACTGCATGAGCAGCAGATGTCCTGATTTGACTAACTCTAAACTTAAAAAAATCTATTTGAGAAGTTATTACCTACGTCAATATGCTTTTGAAAATGAAGCTTACTTTCAAATGCCCATGAGCGGTAATAGTTAAATGACTATTAACATTTTCATATGATTTTTTTGAGCCACTTTGTTTCTGATATAAAGAGGATTTTAAAAAATTTTAATTAAAACTTCTGATTTTGAGATAAATATAGATTACCACGCAGTTACATGAAATAATACAGACAGATCCTGTGTAGACTTTACCTGTTTACTCAAATGGTAACATTTGAAAAGCTATGGAACAATATCCCAGCCAAGGTACTGGCATTGATACAGTCAAGATACACAATGACATCACAGGCAGCTCTCCTGATACCCTTTTATAATCACATCCACTTTCCTCCTGCCTTCCCATCACTATCCTTAACCCCTGGTTACCACTAATTTTTCTGTTTCTTTATTTTGTCACTACAAGAATGATACATAAAAGTAGTTGAATCATATGTATGTCCTCTTTTGAGACAGGCTTTTTCCTGTCAGCATAATCCTCTGAAAATTAATCCGAGTTGTTTTGTGGATCAATAGTATTACTTTTCATTGCTAAGTAGTATTCCATGGTATGGGTGTACCACAATTTGTTTAACCATTCATCTATTGAAGCATACCTGGCTTGCTTCCAGGTATTAGTTATGAATAAAGCTGCTATGAACGTTCATGCAGATGTCTTTGTGTGTGGGGAGAAAAAGTTTTAATTTGGGGGGATAAAAACCCAGAGTGTGATTGTTGGGTTGTATGGTAGTTTTACAATTACCTCACTGTTTCACAGAGTGAAACACTTTACATTCACAGACTGTAAAATTTTACATTTCCACCAGGATGATCCAGTCTCCCTGAATCCTCACCAGCATTTGGTGTAGTCACTGCATTTTATTAAAATAAATGAAATGGCTAAAGCCACTTCAACAGATGGGTGGTGATAATTCCTTGTAGTTTTAGTTTGCATTTCCTTATCAACTAACAATGTTGAATATATTTTCTTTCATCTGTTTATTAGGCATCTATATACACTGTTCATGTCTTCTGACCATTTTCTAACTGGGTTTTTGTTTTGTGTTTCTTTTTTTCCTTTTTTTAATGTGGAGTTTTGAGACATCTTTATATACAGTTGAATTTGAACACAGGTATTTTTCAATAATAAATACTACAGTACTACACGGTCTGTGTTTGGTTGAATCTGCAGATACCAAGGAACCTCAGATACAGAGGGCAGACTATAAGTCAAATGCAGATTAACACCAGTGATGTTCAAGGATCAACTGTATTCTAAACTTGAGACCTTTATTGGATATGTGGTTTGCAAACATTTTCCTCCAGTCTGCAGCTTTTCTTTTCATCATCTTAACAGAGGCTTTATATCATAATTTTAATAAAGTTCAATTTGTAAATTTTTCCTTGTATTGATTGTGCTTTTGGTGTTGAGTTTAAGAACTCTTTGACTACTCCTACACTCTGAAATTTTTTCTAAAAGTTTTCCAGTTTTACATTTTATATGTTAGTTCATGATCTATTTTAACTTCTATATAAGGTGTAAAATTTAGTTTGAGGTTAATTTTTAGCCCATGGATGTCCAACTGCTCCAACATCATGAATTGAAAAGGAAATCCTTCCTCCTTTGAAATGTTTTTCTACTTTTGTCAAAAATTAGTTGGGCATATTTGTGTAGGCCTATTTCTAGGTTCTCTATTCTGTTACATCAATTTGTATCTATCCCTCCACTGATACAACATAGTCTTGATTAATGCAGCTATATAATGTCTTAAAATCAGGAAATCTGATTCCTACCACTTTCTCTTTTACAAGATTGTTTTAGCTATTTAAAACAATTGCTTTGGGGCTTCCCTGGTGGCGCAGTGGTTGAGAGTCTGCCTGCCAATGCAGGGGACACGGGTTTGAGCCCTGGTCTGGGAAGATCCCACATGCCGTGGAGCGACTGGGCCCGTGAGCCACAACTACTGAGCCTGCGCGTCTGGAGCCTGTGCTCCACAACAAAAGAGGCCACGATAGTGAGAGGCCCGTGCACCGCGATGAAGAGTGGCCCCCCGCTTGCCGCAACTAGAGAAAGCCCTAGCACAGAAACGAAGACCCCACATAGCAATCACTCAATCAATCAATCAATCAATACATCTTTAAAAAAAAAAAAAAACAATTGCTTTGCCTTTCCATATAATTTTAGAACAATCTTCTCTATGTCTTAAAAAAAAAAAAACTTGCTGGAATTTTAATAGGAATTGTCTTAAACTGCTTTTTATTTGGGAGAAATGACATCTTCACTATGCTGAGTCTTTTAATCTGTGAGCGCAGTATGCACCTTCATTTATTTAGATCTTTTCACCTCTTTCACTGGTGTTTTATAGTTGTCAGCATACAGTCCTGTTTAAATTTTATTATATTTATAAATAAATATTTCTTTTGAGAGAGAAAAAAGGGAGGGAAGAAGGGAGAGAGGGAGAGAAGAAGGGAGGAAGGTAGGGAGGGAAGAAGGGGGCACAATTAAAAATGACATATTTTTAAAAAAATTTTTATGGTCCCACGTTCATTGCTAGTACACAGAAATATACTTGATTTTTGTATATGTTTCTTGCATCTTGCAATCTTGCTAAACTTACTTCTTAGATCTTGTTTTTTGGTTGTTTGGATTCCTTGGAATTTTCTACATAGATCATCATATTACCCATAAATAGGGACAATTTTATTTCTTCTATTCCAGTCTTATGTCTTTTCTTTCCCTTTTTTTGCTTTATTTCATTAGCTACAACTTTCAACACTATGTTAAATAGGAATGGTGAGAGCACACACATTTGCCTCGTTCTCAAACTTAGGGGGAAAGCATTTAGTTTCTGGCCATTAAGTATATTATTAGATGTAGGTTTTTAGTAGATGCTGTTAGTCAAGTTCAAGAAGTTCTCTATGGCTATTATTCTGAACTGTTTAATTCTAAATGGGTATTGAATTCTGTAAAATACTTTTTCTGCATCAATGAATTTAATGCTTTTTTTCTTCTTTAGCCTGTTAATATGATGGATTATATTAGTTGATTTTAAATATTTAACAAGCTTCACATCTCTGGAATAAATCCTACTTGGTTATGGTGTACAATTGTTTTTATGTGTCACTACATTGCATTTGTTAATATTTTGTTAAGAATCTTTCTGTCTATATTCAAGAGGAATATTGGTCTGTGGTTTTCCTTTTATTAATGTCTCTATCTGCTTCTGGTATCAGGGCAATACTGGCTTCATAAAATGTACTATGAAGTATTCCTTCTTTTTCCATTTTCTGGAAAAGATTGTATAAAGTTAGTGTGAAGTATTTAAATGTTTCATAGGATTACCAATTGAAAACATCTGTACCTGAAAAATAAATAAATAAAAACTTTGTATCACTATTAAACCAGTGTAGTCAATAGATACTTAGAATCGGTTTTAGAAGAATCCAAAACATCAAAGCATAGAAAAAGATCATCTACATGTTAGATCATGGTAGGTCAAATGGAAACACTATTTCAAGACATCCTGATCTAAAAGTTGGGAGATATGAGATGGAGCCACAGTAAAGCACCATGGGTCATCACTGTCCAAGTGTTTTGGAAATTTTTCCCTAATTAAGACAAATAAATATTGACTGCTTTTATCTACTGAGAAAGAAAGAAAGAAAGAAAGAGAGAAAGAAAGAAAGGAAGGAAGGAAAGAAAGAGAAGAAAAGAAAGAAAGAAGGGGAGAGGAAAGAAAGAAAAAGAGAAAGAAAACATCTGTACTTATAGATTTACTATTTGAAAGTTACAAACCAAATGTCTTCAATAGTTATAGAATATTCAAATTATATACTTCATATTGGGTGAGTTGTGGTAGTGGTTTTTACGAATAGATCCATATCATTTAAGTTAGCAAATTTATGTACGTAAAATTGTTCCTAGTATTCTTATATTATCATTTTGATGTCTGCAGAGTGACATATCTTAAAAACTAAATAGAAGAACACTTTATTGTATTTACCCACACATTTTTTCCATTTTTTCTTCTTCCTCACTGATATTCCAGTGTTCCTTCTTTTTATAATCTCCCTTCAGTTTAGGGGATTTCCCTTAGCTATTCTTTGAGGATAGGTCTGCTGGTCACAAATTCTCTTCGTTTTCTTTCACTTGAGAATGTCTTAATTTACCTGTCATTCCTGAAGGATATTTTTGCTGGTTTCTAGTTAATAACTTGCAATAAATATCTTTAAGCACATAGTATTTTCTTTTTAATATATAGTAGGCTTATAGCCTTAGAATAAAGTACCTTAAGTGAAATAACTCAATGATCATGCTATAGCATTTTTTAACATAAGTGCTGACAAACTGTTTTCCAAAAGGAATGCAGAAAATTATACACCAAGAAAAATAGTGCATAAAAGTGATCCTTACTCTTAGAGAGAGGATGGACTACTAAGACCCTTCCAACTTCATGATTCCAACTGATACCATTGAGGAGGCTCATTTATCATGGTAATTTTTAGACATGACTGTATTAGGGTTCTCCAACGAAACAGAGTGAACAGGATGTATATATATATATGAGGCGACTTCTTATAGAAATCAGTTCAAACAGTTATAGAGGAAGAGAAGGCCCACAATCTAGCCTTCTGCCTGCTGGAGAATCAGGAAAGCTGGGGATATAATTCAGTTCAAGGGTAGCTGATGACGTAACTCCCAGTAGGAGGCCTAAGGCCTAAGAACCAGGGTGCCACTGGTATAAGCCTCAGAGTTGGAAGGGCCAAGAACCAGAAGCTCCAATGTTCAAAGACAGAAAAAGATGAACTTCCCAGCTCAAGAAGGGAGAGAGAGAAAGAGAAAATTCACCAGTCCTTCACCTTTTTGTTCCATCGGGGTCAACAAACTGGATGGTGCCTGGCCACATTGGTGAGGGTGGTCTCTTTATTCAGTCACTGAATCAAATGCTAAATCTATTCCGGAAACACATCCACAGACACACCCAGAAATAAATTTTTACCACCTATTTGGCATCCCTTAGCCCAGTCAAGCTGACACAAAAAATTAACCATCACAATAACAAGGAAGAATCAACTTTGAAGAGCAGTGAGAAGTTTCTTTTGCCTTTGACATTCTCAATCAATACTTGTTTATTCCCACACCAGTTCACCTGGGCATTTTTGCTTCACTTCTCTTCCCCAGCTCAGAAACATCACTGATGATGCATATCCTACACTGAACTTTCTTTTCTATAAAGACCTTAGGGATGAGTTTAGGCCACACTACACTTTACAACTGTCCTTGAGAAAGTAGAACTACTGACTTCTATAGTTAGTTGAAAAGCTATGACTAGACCCAGAGATACTGGTGTTCTATTAATGATTTTTACCTTTAAATGAAAGGACTCATCAGGCATTTTTGAGGGCTGAAAAACTTCTACACACCCAGAAACACCTTAACTAGTGTACTCTTGGAAATCTCTGAACTTGTATATGAGATACTTTTGAAAAGATTACCCTTTAAATTATGTCAAAATAATGAGAATATACAGAAAATAATTTTATTTATCATTTTGTCATAAATTGCAAGGAAAATATAATTTTCATCCATTTAGTTTTCAAAAGAGATCACAAGTAGTAAAATCATTAATAATCATAATTTACACATTGGTCTCTGCCTTATAAAAAGAAGCAGAAATAACCATATTATGCAGATGTTCAGCAGCATGGCTGAACTAGACCTGTAAAATTGATTCCTTAGAAAATATGTCCTTCACATTATCCATAAGTATATAAATTTGACTCAAGTTTATTGTGCAAATATATCTATACATACATTCATATTTTAAAAGTCTATCATTTTTCCATATAAGTTTACAAAGACCACAGTGGTTTTATGGTCGTCTCCTATATTTGCCCATACTAAAATCAGAATAAAGAGAAACCTATATCTGACATACATTAAATGTACAGTTACAAGTTATTATGCTAATTAAAATTGACAGATTGCTTATTTCTGTATTTAAGTGCATATTTCTGTATTTTTATATTTATATAAAATTATTTATAAATCAAAATAATCATAGCTGTTAATTACGTACCATGATAGATAATGGGATGGCAGATTGGAACTTATAAGTTATTTAACACAACACATTTCATGGGGGTGGGTAAGATAAGTATTTGATAAAATTGTGACTTTGTGAGGAATGGAGAAAAATTATAAAGCTAATAATTATATATATAATTGTTTGAAAATTATCCTCTAGGTTAGAGACATCCACATTTAAAAATTCTTTAGGGAGTTAATTAAAATAGAAAAAGTCATCACTTCTCAAAAATATGACCAAGAGATTTAATTTTGGCTTTGCATGCTTATTTTGACATTTTAAAATGCATTTTAATATGAGGAAACAGAACATTATTTTCTACTTAAAGTTTTTCTTTTTGCTTTTTTTCAGTAGGTCTCAGAGTAAAACCTTTTCATAATAAGTAAAACAGCATAATATTAAAATGTCCTCACCATTAAGATATATACAAATTTATAAAATGAAGTATCTCTATACTTAGGAAGAACTGGATTTTATGTCAGTTGGTATATTAGAAAATAGATCATGATTTCCTACTAAAAACACTACTTTAACAAATTACTTAGGGCACAAATAAAATTAAAACTGAATGATATAAAACATATCAATTAAAAAGGCTTTACTATGTGGCAGCATGGGAAGTTAAAAATATTTTTGAAATAGAAATAATTTTTAACATCAAAAGCCAAAGGAAATGGCAGAACATTTTGCATGAAAATATCTCATGAAATGTACAGAATACTCTCTCAGGATAAACATTTTTGTTTTAGGTACAATTCTAATAGATAATAAGCATTAATTAGAGAGCAAACACATGCTGTTGAAGTAAAATCAAAAGGTCACTGAAATGACATGTTGTCTAGTAGGAAAGACTAACATGGGGGGTTTTTTCAATGTAATATATATATACATACACACACATATATACACATACATACATTATTAGACCTATTTAAATGCAGTATTTAAGTAAGAAGGGGAAGTCCAGCTTAAAACTATTGGAATGAGACAGGCAAGAAGACATTTAAAGCGGCAGGGACAAGGATGGAGATGGTAGAGTTTTTATGAAGGTTTCCTACAAGAGGAGATAGATATTTGGTCTTGAAATATAAGATAGTGTATAAAGCAAAGTAGAGGAGGGAAGGCATTCCAAAGGAGAAAGAATGGCATGGGTAAAGACACAGAGATTTGGTATGTGTGAGAAACTCTACATTGTAGAATTTAGAGAAGTAGAAAGTGATCAGATACTTGAGCTCCTAGTTTGCCAAGAACTTGGAAGTTATCCTTAAGACCAATTACTTTGAAAATATGATTCTTGTTCCCATAGAGCTTCAGTGAAGATGCCTCAGTGCTGAGTGGATAGCACACACGGGATTGCTAGAGGCAGCTGGGCAACCCCTACCTTGGTGCCTCAAGGCAGAGAAAGGATTAACCCGCCATGACTATTGCCTATTGTTCTTAAAGTCTGTGTGCTTTCTCCCAGAAACTGGCTAAGGGTATACAGCGAAGGAGAAGTGCAGCCACATCCCTGTTTCAAGTACTTTTTAAAAATAATGCCGTCTCTTTTAATATGTATGTTTCTTAAAATTTAGAATTGGATCCTTTTGTATATCAAAAAGTTGTAATTGAATGTATTCATGGACCCATAGTTTAAGCCCTGGGGAAAACATACAAGGAGTTAGGCTTGTATGTTGTGACTGTTGTGACTACCCCACCCACCATCCCAAAAGCAAGTGCACATGCACACATTTTTACAACCACTAGACTTTCCCTGAGATAGCTGCAAACTGGATAGTACCCTTGTGCTGCCTACTGCCAATTGCAATTTTAACTAGCTAGTGCACAATGGCATTTTTTGTGCTCAAGACCTTTCAGGCAATCAGGGAACCCCACCTTCAGTCAGTGGACTAGGAACAGTAAGGATAATCTCTGAGAAATATTTGGGACCATATTTGAGATGGCATAACTGACTTGTGAAACCCTGTTTTATGTCCTTGGTTCTCATATTTCTATCTCACATGATCAAGAAAGTATCAAACTATGACATATTCTATAAGGACGAGGCAGCCTTAAGTGTGAGGAACTCTACAATAGACGTTGGATCTCCATTGTCACCAGAGCCATTAGCATTCATCTGTTTAGAAAACAACTGTCATAGGCTATAGTTTACCACTGAATGATTTACCCTTGTCAGTCACACACAAAATTTACATTTGAGAAAGCTTACTCCAGCAATACTATGAAGAATATATTTGGTGATGAGTTGAGTATATTTGAATCAATTGTCATGCAAGCTTACTTAGCTTATAATTAATTATACCTCCTGCTGTGACTTACTATTTAACAGATTTGACCTGGAAAACTGTGGATCTTTAAATTGACTCTTTTTGTTGTTGTCAACTTTCTGGAAATGTTAACTATATGAAAATTCAAGGAAAATGGAGGTAGAAAAATTGTCATTCAAGCATTTATTGATTGCCCTTCTCCAGCCTTTAAAACAGCTTCCAGTGGAATTTAAGGGAAGTCTCATAGTCCTAGCAGAACTTAGTCAAATCCAGCTTTCTGCTTGGTCCACAGGCAGGTGGGCCCACAAAATCACTCAGGAATCCCATCATATTTCCTTATCGATGAAACAACTCTCCCACTCTCTCAGATGACAATTCTACACCTCCTCTCATCTGGAATTTCCAACACCTCTCTCTTAACTTCTCACCTTCAGTTGACTGCCTTGACTTTAAAAATAAATGAAAAAATAGAAGCAATTACAGAACATCATCAACACCCAATCAAATCTACCACCCTCTCTGCTTAAAACTCATATATCTGTCTCCTTATTATATCAGATAAATTGTCCCTGAACTTTTCCAAGACCAACCCTCCATTTGTACCCCAAATCCTACCTTCTCTTCCCTTCTCAAAGATTTGTATCTACAGTTATCCATTCTCTACTGACTCAGCAATTTTCCCTTCTCTATTGGTTCAACCCTATCAGCTGAAACATATCCTACTTTAAAAGAAACTTTCTGACTTACAACTCTCTATTTTAGCTACCAACCCACTTTTCTACTCCCCTTTAAAGAATATCCCCTCATAAAAGTTATCATTACACATGCTGCCTTCACTTTCTCTCTTCGCATTCGTTTTTAACCCATCAAAAAGAGAATTTCAGCACAACCATTCCAACAAAACCCTTTTTAGTCCAAATAAATGACCATCAGGCCAAATCAATGTCTACTTCTCAATCCTCATCTAACTTAAGCCCAACAGATGCAGCTGACATGGTTGAGCCCTCCCTCCCTGTCCTTCTATTTCACCTACAGATCCTTCTTCCTGACCTCTTCATGTGAGAGTAACTCAGAGATCAGCAGTCAGACCATATCTCTCCTCATCCTCACTTTTCAAGTAATCTAATTGAATCTCATAGCTTGAAATACCTTCTATAAACAGATGACTTCTGATTTTAATTTGCCAGCCCTATCCTTTCCACCAAATTGCAGGTTCAGATATTTGACTGGCTACTCAAGATCTCCATTTATATGTCAAATGGACATTTCAAATTTAAGTTGTCCAACAATGACCTTTTAATTTCCCCCCCAATACTTCTCCCAGTTTCCTGCAGCTCTATAAATGGCTATGCTATACCTCATGCTCAAAAGGTATAGAGGTGCCATTTTCAGAGGCCCATTTACCTACTGGACAAAAACTTAGAAATAATTTTTCTTACCCCCATATTCAACTAATCACTCAGCAAGTTTTATCAGCTCTCCCTTCAAAATGTATTCCATTTTAATCTAATCAGTTCTTAAAGCTCCTGATGGTACCACTCTTACCCCAAACACTACAATTTCTCACTGGACTGCTGCAGTGCAGATGACCCTTCACGCTGCCCACCAATTCCACACCTACCCACATCCCTCTTCCTCCTAGCTTATTATCATATAGTGGACTTATCTTCAGTATTATCACACCATTCCCCTGATCCACACCCTTTAACAGCTTCTCATCAAACACAGAATAAATTGAATAAAATAGAAGAAAATCCAAACTCCGTACAGAAACCTACAAGGCTTTACATGATCTGACAACTGACAAACTCTCTGGATTTTCCTAAAATTATGCCTCACTTACCATTCTGCATCTTCTTGCCTTCTCTTGAAAACACTAAGCCCGTTCCCCCACAGAGACTTCACAACTGCTTTCTCCTCACTGTTCGCTCACACCCCAGAATTTTATATTGCACCTTACTTCATTCAAATCTGTTTAAATATTACCTCTTCAGAAATGGTTATCTTGATCACACTGAAAAACAGCTGCAGTCAGCATAACACTGAACACTTTTAGGTGACTTTACTTTTCTTCATGGTACTTGCTACTATCTGGAACTTTATTTTGTATTGTCTGCCTTTCCCATAAACAGGGCTCAGAGAACTAGGGTCTTACCTGGTTTTTTACTGCTTCATTTCCAGGATTCAGGAATATTGGGTACATAATAAGTGCTCAATGAAATTTTGTTTAGTTAATTAATTAATTTAATTAATTAGCTAATTCAGCACCTGTGTGTGCCAGACTTATTTTTAATACATGATTCTAAGCAGCAGATTACTTTATCATTAACATGTGTCCATAAAGCCCCCTGTCCCTATCATTCATTTTAAAAAGCAGAGACACTCAGAAGTTCATTGTATATACATATGCAGTATATATATACACATATACATAGTACATGTATATATTTCCTAAAGACATTTTACAGACATTTCTAATACATTAAAAAGTACTTCATTTCTATTTTTAAAGCAAAACTTCCTTTGCTTTAAAACTAATTTACCTGCACAGCATAGAAATCTATATTCTTGCCCCATTTTCTATCAATTTTAGTTGTGTTGAGATTATAAACTATAGTTAACAGCAAGAAGCCAAAACATTAAATAATCTATGATTAATCTGTATAAAACTTTGAACTTTAGATATGTCTGTGCACATACGTATATAAACATGTATATAAATGATAAGAAAACTCAAATCTAGTGCATATTGATATAAACTAGTTAATATCTACACAGTAATATAATTTATAAACACGCACAGCACAAGAATCAGATTTCTACTTTCTGCAGGATGTTAATAAATCCTGCAGAAGGAGTGGATAAAAGGACCAAGCCTCCCTCTGGCTTGTTCCCAGCTTCTCTGAATTGCCTGGGTTTATGCTCAAATGGCCTCAAAGGTTTACATTTCTTAAGACAAATTTTTAGCTGCAGCCAGTTTTTTCTACATGCTGAAATAATCAGTAGAGCAGGGAAATAAGCCAGTCATAATGAAGACAAAGAGGAGAGAAAACCAAAGCTGTGCCCTCACCTGATACAGACCCGAATCCTCCCCAGCCTCAGAACCTTGCTCCCCCTTGTATTATAAAAAAAGTGGGTGGAGGGAGGAGAAGGGAAGAGGAGGGGAGAGGAGGAGAGGAAGAAAGATCACAAAGAAAAAACGGAATGCTTCACTTCTGCCTTGATGGGAGAAATTCTTAGGTCTTCATCAATTCACAGATGACTATCTCATCTAGACACCGAGGATAGCATCTCCTCAGAGTATTTGGTTCTGAGTGAGGTTTTTACTTTTGCATTGCCTATATTTTAATATTTTACACCTTGTCTGCTTGTGGCAAGTGCAGTCTATATATTAAGACTTTTAAAAAGAACATAGAGACAATTTTCCCTTAGCTCTTTGCAGAATTGATAAGCATGAATAAAAAAATAAAATCCATGATTTTTTTACTGTTGGGTATCTCCTTTTAAATATCGCAAAATTTAAATTGCCAAATGTACAGCCGAGATCTATGAGACAGACAGACAGAGAAAGAGACAGAGAGAGAGACAGGGAAAGAGAAGAGAGAGAGACAGAGAGAGGACAAAGAGAAGAACTAGGAGAATAACAAAGGCGGCCAGATGAATCTTTGATGGACTGATGGGGGAAGACTGATAATAGTATTTTGTTTAAGTTAGTGTAAATTCTGAAGCAGGTTGTGCTATTACTTACTGCTTGAGAAGATGGTAAAAAAAAGCTTCATTTCTCTAAAATGTAAACTACAAGTAAATGGTACTATATGTTGATGGGGGTTTGAGAGTGATAAGGAAGAGATGAAAATGAACGATTTCAATAAAATAAAGAATTAAAATGGTGACAAGCACTACTCTGTAAGGAACAGCCCATAGCTTGGATGCCAAAGCAAACCCACCCTAGTTCCATCCACTAACTACCACAAGTTAATATCACTATACCTTTAGTATTTAAGGTATTTAAGGGTTTAGTGAAAATTTTTAGCTTCTTACAAGGACACAAATTTCAATAGGATATTCTTTACAAAAATGTAAAACCACCATTAACAGTGTTTATAGTATGGAATTTACATATGCACACTCAACAAAATATCCCCTAAAAATGAGATCAAAAGAAAAATAGGTTAAGTTATCACTATTTTAAAATACAAAATACAAATATAATTGCAAATCTTATCTACAGATTATGATAAATAAGTGAAGAATGAAGAGAGGAAGCCATGAGCAAGCATTCCAGGGGATTGATTTTAGACCGCTGAAGTTAAGAAGGGACTTTTACAATGTGGACAGGAAAATAAAAAGGAGCTGGCCATACAAAGGCAATACTCCAGGCAGAGGGAAAAGCGTGCACAGAGGTTCCAAAGCAAGAACAGGACCAGAGTGGTTAGAGATTAATGAATGAGAGGAAGAGTAAGTTAGGACGAGACCAGAGGCAGGTCCTTCAAAACCTCGATGTTAGGATCTCTTAAAAAATCTCTTCTAAGTGCATTGAAGTGCCTCAAGGTCAAAGACATTTGAGAAATGAAGTGTTATTGTGCAGCACTTACTTGGAGATTCAAAATACACAATAGCTAATTAAAGATTCCAAGAATTTCAACTATAAAGAAATGTGTTGAACTTGATTTAATTCAGGGTTTTCCAAATTTATTTGAGCACTGAACACTCTTCATGTGACACACATGGATATCCTCCTGAACTTTCCTCCCTGGTGGATCATTTTCTATAGTAGTTACATGGAACAAACTGCTGTGACAGATCTGGATGCCACTGTTACTTCATAAATTAACTGAAATACCATTTGCTATATCTGGGAATAAAAGGACCTAAAATATTCAATAAGTAAGACTTCGTAGAGATAACGGGTTTCACTTTTTACTCAGTTGAACAAATATTTGACAGTCTACTCTCTGGTAGGCTCTGAAACACTGTGCTAAACAATAGGGTTACAAGATGTATAAGACCTATATTCTAAATTTGGGAGCCTTAGAAAACATAAATGTATTCATTCATTTCTTTATCCGTTCAACAAATTTGTGTTTAAGTAAGTCAAGCACTGTTCTAGTCTTGAGGGATAAAGGCAGAAACAAGACAACATTGCCTTTGCTTTGCTGAAGCTTATATTTTTGCCTGGTGTAGAGGAGAAAAGTAAACTAAATAATAATGCAATCCAAAAACCAGTATAGTAAAATACATATTAACAATATTAACATGTAAGAGAGCAGACAGTGGAGGTAGATAATCAAATAAGAGCGTTTAACACAGGGCAGAGGTAGGAAAGAGGATCTGGATTTGAGAAATAATTTGGTAGTAATATAAAGAGGAACTGTAATGGTTAGATGGATATATGTTCAGAGTTTGTATAATACATAAATTCGAGATCAACAAAGAAGTTGTGGAACAAACCATGGAAGTTATAAGAAATAATAACTAATTCTTATTATGTGCCAGAAACTGTTCTAAGAACTTCAAGTATTTTTAATACTTCAAATCTCCCAACAGCTCCATGAGGTAAGCTCCGTTTTAATCATCGTTTTAGAGATGGATGTGAGTACTAGAATATTTTAAATTATGTATGTGGCTTGCATTATATTTCTTTTGGACAGTGTTGTTCTATATGCTTCTCAGCAGGACTATTAGGTTTCTATTTTGCACACTTATTTTGTGCACACCTCACATATAATTTCCCATTTTTCCTTCTGACCCCACCAGCCAGCAGCCTGGCAGCACAGCAGTCTCCTGTACCAGGTGGTCGGCAGGGACAGCAGTACTGAGTGCCTCTCTCGCCACCTCTATGACCTGACAGTGTTCATCCCTTCATTTTGTCACTACACTCCCCAAATTCTCTTCTTTTACAGGAGATCATAGATACCTCACTTCTGGAAAGTGCTGGGAAAAGATAAAGAGATGGGCAATTTCTAATAGCCTTTCAGATATAACCACACAAGCTGGTCGATGAGCCCATGGCAGAAACAAGGAGGAAAAACTGCAAGTCAAGCAAAGCCCATGCCAGATTATTATAAGGCAACGCTTAATAATAACACTTTGTCAGAAGGAAAATATCAGGAGGACATGCTAGTCCAGCCTGGGCTCCAAACAACAAACATAAAGGTGTGATCTCCTTACTCATAATCATTGTCACAACATCAATGGCCATGTGAAATAGAAAGAAGAGACAGGAGATGGTGAGAACTAAGTGGGCCCTTCCTGCCTGAGCTAATCTAGGAACTGTTATAGCAAACAGCTTAGCCATTATACTGAAAAATTTGTCCCCTAACTCCAATATTGGGAAAGACTGAACAAATTGATTTAGAATCTATGTCCTGAGACTAAAATTCTGTTTCCCTCTCAAACAAAGTACCATAAGATATTATCCTAAGAAATAGATCCGATGGCCCTGGATTTAAAAGGCAAAAGAATCAGGGTAGTTAATCCAATAACTTTAATAAAATGCCTTCCTCACCTGAAAATTTTAAAAATAATAACAAGTAGAGGGATGCTTTGCTTATTCTGCATTGGAGGGGAACAAAGTACTCCACATAAATAAAATCTTCACAGTAACCCTCATTAAAAAAAATACTTGGCCGATAACTTTAACTTAATCTTTAAAATAACATTTAAAAATTTAACATTTTTAACGAAAATACTTTGAAATAACATTTTACTTTTTCCTGGTGCCTAAAAAGACATTTTTGAACATGACTTAAAGTTTTTTTAATGACTCACATTCATTATGATCAATTATTATACTATAGTGCAGTCTAATGATGCCCAGAGGGACAATTACAGAGTGTGGAACTGTTTGCTGCTGCACCTGAGGGGCCTCACATCGCTGTGCTTTCAGTTCTGGTTTCTGGCCTTGATGGGCTTTCTCCCTCTACCATTTCTCTTGGCTGTGATTTCTCAATACTGTTAGATGTTGATCACGATCGGTCATTTCCACAAACGTTCCTAATTTGGGGCTTCTACCAAGAAAACGGTTGAATGTGCTTTTAAAAAATAGTGTGAGACCACAACAAATAAAGATCCACAGCGATTATGGCACATATTTGGCTCACGAAAAGTACTGTTATTGCTTGTCTTCAAACCTCTAAGTATGTTTCAGAGGAATAGGTCGGCTGGTTAATCTACCCACAAGAAGACTGTGACAATGATATGGCAATGTTGGTAACAATTGCGATTATCATGACTACAAGCTAGGCGCCAGGATAAGTGTGTCACTAAATCTTCACAATCACGGGAGGGAGATACAA
This sequence comes from Balaenoptera physalus, assembly GCF_965194825.1. Lineage (NCBI taxonomy): Eukaryota > Metazoa > Chordata > Mammalia > Artiodactyla > Balaenopteridae > Balaenoptera > Balaenoptera physalus. The sequence continues at coordinate 111,583,778 of NC_138891.1, read as the reverse complement.
TTAGAATCTTATTTTACAGATGGGGAAACTAAATTTAGAAAGATTAACTAATCTGGTTGTGGTTACACGCTCAGCGGTGGAACTAGTATTTGAGCCCAGGCTGCTACCTAAAGCCCAGGCCTCTACCCATTCTTTATTATGCCTCCAAAAGTCAGTAACTACATTTATAGAAATTACTTACAACTTAGATGCAAGGCGTTACAATAAATAAAGGTTACTGAATTTTAACTCTGTAGATTTCTTCACTAAATGTGAATTTTGATTTATTGAGCCTGATCTTAAAAGCCATTTATTTTGTTGATTCATCTGCTACTTAAAATCAAGGAGATGTTAACATAATTCTGCTGAGAGACAGTGTCATACTACCAGTTTAGGTTTATAAAATTCCCACTGCTAATCCAAAGAAAGTTGAATTACAATGTTGTGTTTAAACTATAAAAGTATCATTGTTCTATTATCATATCTGACTCAGTACCTAATTTACTACCTAATTTTGGAAGTTTCATAGAATCTGATACTCTCTTTTTTTTTTTTATATTCAAGATCTATTTTATTAAGTCTTAATTTGATCAAAAATTATTTTCACAGTAGTAGTATAGAAAGTCTTAAAGACAAAATATTATTTTTAGCCACTTCTGGTATTTCTAATTTTATAAAATTACCAGAAATGTTATGAGATTATGAATGATTTTTATCTGTTATACTTTTCTATATTTCCCATTTTCTTTTTTTTTTTTTTTTATTAGTTGTTTTGTTTGTTTGTTTTTTTATACTGCAGGTTCTTATTAGGCATCAATTTTATACACATCAGTGTATACATGTCAATCCCAATCGCCCAATTCAGCCCACCACCATCCCCACTCCACCGCACTGATACTCTCTTAACCCAAGGTACATCTCAGGGTCCAGAGATAGCACTAGAGGCCCAGAGATTATATCAATCCCAAATGTGTGTTCCTTTGGTCTGAACAATAATTTCAAAAATTTAAATTAATTGCAGACATTTAAAAATGGGGATGTTTCATATAAAATGTGGACTTCTGACTTCTCTCAAAGAAGTGGAAGATGTGGCTTCACATGGAAGCAACCAGCGGGAGCTTATGAGTGGGAGCCCCTTCTAACAAGACCTATTTGCTCTGGGTTGCCAAGACCACCACCTGGCCTGCTTCCCTCAGTTACTTGCCTGGTTTGTGAGTTAAGCCCTGCTTTCACCTTTAGTAAAAATCTGAAAGTACAATTCCAAACTCTTCATAATATTCTATATTTAGCTTGTCATGCATTTTCAATGATGTTATTTTATATAGTTTTAATAACTGCCCTGTGGCACATGATGAGCTCTTCATCCATGAAACCAAGATTTAAGTGTTAAACAGCTTGGTAAGATCAGAGAGGTAAAGGTCATGTAATTCTAAAACCACTTATTTTATATTATGTCAGATCTTTTATATCTTAACTATATGTAGTATTTATTATTATCATCATCATTTTGGCTGGAAGTATCTTTGATAGCTTTCTTCATTGAATTCCGTTGTAAAGAACAGGTAACCACACCAAGTCAATACTTTGCAGTGTCATTTTCATGGCAAGCAAATTTGATGGTGAAAAGTTTATTAGACAGAGAGAAAGAGAAACAGAGACTGCTTTACTTAAAATATTTTCTATAAGAAACAATAAATATTAACTTTACTTCCACATTTAATACATAAACAACAAATATATCACTAAAATTAAAAAAATAAACAAGTATCTTTTTCGAATGTAACATGGTGATAAGTGCAATGGAAAAAAATTAGGTAGGGACAGGAGATAGGAAATGGCAGAAGACTGAAGGAGATATTTTATTTCAGGTTGTCAGAGAAGAAAGTTCAATAAGGTAGGTAGGCACCTAATGCCTCCAAATTGAATGATCCTTAATAAAGGTTATCACTATAGTCATCATGATAATCATCCCTCACAAAGATCAGATGAACCCACTGAACAGCTAGTTGGCCTCATTTGCCGTCCTTTACACAGTGCTGAGAATAGAGCTTAAGTCTTAGAAAAGTTGGCTATTATGCTGTTTTGTTTCCTAAAGCACTGGGAGAAAATGTTAACTATAACTGCCCCTGAGTTTTAGTGATGCTTTCAGCAGACAGAGAATTTTGAAAGGCTACACAGGCAAAGGACTAATCTTGGGGAGCTGAAAAAAGACAATGAAATAAATCCTGAGGCTGATGGCTTATCTTACTAACAGTGAAAGAAAAAGAAGCAGAATGAAGACCAAATAGAGATATCTCACCACCACAAAATTGGGATGGGAAATTCAGAAGTTTGAGAAAAATATGCCTGATCACTAGTCCAAATGAATGGGGGTCGGGGGTGGGGAGGAGACCCTCAAAAATAAATAATTTTTATGTTACTTATAAATTATGTGCCCTTCCAAAATTTTAAGAGATACCTATATTTTCTGAAAATAATTGGCTCACTATAACATGGGTTATTTATCTGCAGCATAACACTAAGGAAATCATTCAGCTAGGAAACCATGAAATATCTCTTCATAACTTCAAAACTGCTAGTCCATAACCTAGAAAACAGACATGGCTAAACAAGTTGTTTTGTTACACACAGATAAAAAGAGAAAAATGGATTTTTTCTCACATTTTACCTGCTTGTTTAAAAAGGTCATAAGAAAAACCCAGATATTATTATTATAGACTCAACAAAATTCACAGACTTAAATAAACAACCACTGAATAGGGACCTTTGGACTATTTTCACAGGCATGTACCACTGCCTGAAGTTAAAAACGCTGCTTTTGAAGCCATGCTCGACATTTTCAAATTTAAGGTAAATTACCAAGTAAGAAGAGTCCTACGTTAGAGGGAGTTTGCATTTGAGAAGGTGAATGTTACAGGTGAGTAAGACCTAAATACTCAAGATATTTTCGCAATATCCCTGTGCACTTAAAGTTTAGACTTGTGGGAATAAACAAGGCAGAGAATACAAAGTTTTACGAGGAACAAAGTTTACACAAAGACTGTAAATCCTTACTCCAGTGCTGTGCTTTGCATCAATGGAAACCTTTCTGCCAGGCTGAATAATCTCATAAACCCTGTAAGAGAAGTAATATTTCTACCATTCAAACACAAATCCAGACAGATTAGATTGATATAGCAACTTTCTTAATCACCTTTACAAAAGAAAATTAGCTTGTCTGAATTTTGAATCTAACTCTACCTTCTTTGAAATAGTAGATTTAACCATTTGCCTCAATCAAGCTGAAATAAGGTCCTGGTTTAAACAAGGAAAAATTACTAAAAGGAAGAGAGAAAATTCTGTAAAAGAAGAAAACAGAAAGACTTTTTATGGGACGTCCAGCATTATTAACAATCTTACTGTGAAATTTTAATATTCTTAATGAATAGGCTATGTAAGTTATTCTTTGTTTATTTTTAATTGTCCGACTCCCTTTGGAATAGTTAACTGTTTGCTAAATCTATGTCCGAAATTGTCTTTTAATCTTCCATCATTTGCTTTTTATTAAGCAAATAGGAAAGGTATTTGTCTAAAATGATACTGTATTACTTCAACTTAAAAAAAATATTCAATGTTCTGAAATCTATCCAAAGAAATTAAAACATATACTTTCTTTTAGGGTTTTGTGCTAATTTAAATATACAGAAAATATCGTCTCCCTAAAGATATGACATAGGGTAAATGCTCAATAAGTTTATTCAATAAATTATTCAATAAATTTATGAATGAATTGATCAGAAAAACAAGTTTCTTCTTCTTTAAAAAAAAAATCTTTGATGTTAACCTTAATTTACCTAAGCAATTATTTGTAAACTTTTTTGACTGTGTGCCTTATCAGCACACTCCTCCATATGTGTATTTATTTATTAATTGTATATATACCACTTTAGTAATATATTAATAGATCCACAAAAAGAAACTAAAAATAAAGATAAAATAATCAAGGTCTGGTTAAACTTAAAATTGCTTTCATAAGTGATTTTAATGCTCCTCCTGGCTATAATAGCTCACTAAAATACATAGATATAAATGAAAGAAGGGAATCAATGGCTATCTTTATTAAGTTATAAAACTTTTTTTTCCAACTCCTTCCACTATCTACCATCTTTCATGAAATATGGATTGTATATTTCATTTTCCCTTAAGTTAGTTAGGTGATCTTGCCAATTAACCACAAGGTGATTCATTTATATTTATAATTATATTTATAAGTATAACCAATGGGCTTATGACAAACTATAATTGGAACAATTTTAGAAACTTGGCAAAAAATGCTCCAAGATTCATGTGTATGCAAATAAAAGAATTTTTATGACTGAAATCATTTGTGGCAATAAAATCACGAAGATGGAAACTTTTTCTTGATATTTTCCCCAAACGGTTTCCCCATAGCTAAACTTTCTTTGAAAGCAGTTACTTCAAGTTAACTGTTAAAATGTCACCTATACCCTGAAGGGAGTGATTTTTTTGTATTTGTTTTTTCCCAAATTTCTGATAAGCATATGCACAGAAACTTCAAGCATATATATCTAGCAATGTGTCCTAGATGAATCTAAAACTTTTCCAGATAATACCTGTTTTCAACAGATGTTGAACACATTTACTCTTTTTATGCTATTTTTCTGTGTTATTGTGGCCATTTTTACTGTAGCAAAAAAGAGTGATTATTTCACCCGATGGCCTGTTGCTTTCTGTTTTTTGCTTTTAAGAAATCACAAAGCAGCATATGACTTTAAAGCTCTCTTAAAAAATAATATTTTGGAGGTTTCTATTCATGTCCTGGATGCTTAGTTTTTAAATACCCTCCTAATCATAATGGTGTCATATATTCATTAATTAATATATCAATGAACAATAATTCTTAAATTAAGGATCATCATTAATAATTGATTGTTATGATGTAATATCAAATAAATATATGCCAAAATTTTGTTTAGAATTTTAGTACCTATGTTTATGAGGGCTTATCCAAGGAATGTAAGATTGGCTTGACATTCAAAATCAATAAATGCAATTCACTCTATTGACAAACTAAAAAAGAAACATCACATAAGATATCACAGAATATTTAAGATTCAAATATCCACTCTCAGAAGGGAAGGCCCCATGAATTTCCTTCCACATTCTAACTCGTGGAAAAGACCTAGCAACATTAAGAAGATCCACATATTATAGTGTATGTACTAAAGGATATTTTATTCCATGTGGTTATGACCTTAAAAAATCAAACTGGATTCACTTTTTGTTTCTGAAAGGAACTCTAATAGCTCAAGATAAGAGTATCTTCCTGCCTAATAGCTGTCACACTACAAACTCATGCTGACAGAATATGATTACACTACTTTTGTACCCAAATGTAAGGTTCGGGGGGGAAAAAATGAGCATGAGCTCTACTATGCTATCTCCTTTGAGATTCATATCTTATCTTTGAAGAAAATACTCAACAAAGAAACTGTTCTCATTCGAAGCTTTAGTAAAGGTTACGGTATAATAATTGTTAAGCTCCACAAACTGTGCAGTTGTCTTGTTATTTTATCAAGTGCATTTACATAGTGCCAGACACATATGCAAAATACAATTTAAAACTGAGACCATTAAATTATATCCATTATTTCTCACTCTAGAAACTTTTGAAACTTATGGGTGACAGATTTGTCAAGAAGTTCTCTTTACCAACTAAAGAAAGAACAACCCAATCTCTGTTATGAACTGTCACTAGTAATTTAGCAGAGCTAGAAGGCAGTTCAGCCGAGTAGACAGAAAATTAAAACATGGGCAGCTCCTGATTGGAAATTTATTCATAACAGGTAATGAAATAGCACAGTCAGGATCTCTGGTATTACTTAGAGTGAGAGATGTAATTCTGATAACTCTGATGATGACACTTGAATCAGAGATTATAAATGGTGACAGGTTGTGACACACAGATAGAATGAAATGAGCATCAGCAACATATCTCTGCAGAAGCTGATTCTATATAAGATCAACATTTTCTTAATTTCAAAAATTATTACACGTTTTCAAAAAAGAGGTTTATTAGGGCCTTAGGCAAACCCTGTACCATTTTTATATCTACTTTTCAATGGAGTATAATATTAATCAACATATCAAAGGTAAGGGGTGAAAAATTACTTATAAATTAAAACATGAAGTATAAATTGTTGTTTCTGATTTCACCTGGATAAGGAACAAGCCCCAAATTATAGACGAATAGCTATCCTATGTATAGAGTAATAGTAAAGGTTTGGGTTTTCCTGTGTTTATATGCATGAAAAGAATACTCATTAAGTGCAGCCACATAAAAATAATGTTATTTGTATTTGTAAAGAATAATCATTTTTATTTTGGATTTTCTATGCCTTTTTATATTTTCTAATTAACAAAAATGGCATTATTAGTTTTATAATGATTAGTATGTTTTTTGAAAATTGCCTATTTCAGACAAACTCTCTACCACAGAAATACAGCTGAGAAAAATAATAATATTTCCACATAGACAGGTATTTCAATACATCTCTTTTGAATTTGTGAACTGGCATATTTACTGTGTATGGTTAAAACCTGTTAGATGTGGGGATTTTAAAACTTAGCCCTAAAATTCTTTAATACTCCTGTCACTGAAATAAAAGGGTCTATGCCCCTTGAATCTGTAACTGTTTGGACAATAGCTTATAGCAGAAATGACGCCATGTCAGTTTCCAGACCCAGACCGTAACATGGAAGAGAAGAGATGTCACACTGACCTATGCCCCAACTGCAGATCTGGAAGTAAAATAAACAACTGCTGTTGTCCGAAGTCACTAAATTTTGAGCTGGTTTGTTAAGCAGCAGTAAATAACCAAAAGAGCATCGGACTTTCATCATGAATGCTGATTATAAAAATGGTTTTCGCATTACACCAAAACAATGTTATATTACATATGCTATAACTAGTCAGAATAGAAGGAAGAAAATGTAAAAAAAAAGAAAAATGAAATACACTTTCATCAGGCTAACATAAATTTTATCAATAAAGTTTTTAATAAATTACAACACAGTATTGAGAAAATAATTCAAAGAATCTTAGAATCTTTAGTATGTTATAAATTGAAAAACCTAAATATTATAGAAGTATTTGCTTAAATTTGGTGATTTAACTTTTTAAATTTGTTTTTGTAGGATTTATCTATATTGTTTAATGATGTTGTAACTAAAAGCATAAACCTATATAGAAAATACTAATTCTATAAAAATTAGAGAATTTAAATACTGTCAAATAGAACCACATATTGAATAATAGAAATACATTTTAAATGGAACTATATTTACAGAGGTCTAAGCCTACATGACATAATGCAGCCCCGAAAAGTATTAAAAAAATAATAACAAACTAAAATCATGCTACATGTTATTTACCAAAAGTAAGCACTTGAGAAAGATTAATAGTTAATTCAATAAAAAAGAAACTAAGTATTGGGTTGGCCAAAAAGTTTGTTCAGGTTTTTCGGTAACATCTTATGGAAAAACCCGAACAAATTTTTGGCCAAAAAGTTTGTTCAGGTTTTTCGGTAACATCTTATGGAAAAACCCGAACAAACTTTTTGGCCAACACAATATTAAATAAAAATGTTAAATATGCCTTAATTTCGGTAATATAAACAATAGAATTGTTTTAAGACTATTATGTATAATTCCTTTTCCTTAGAAAACTGGATAACTTTAAATGGACTTTGAGAGCTCAGGATACAGAAAAATACCCTATAATAAATATTTTAATAAAATAAAGAATCATTTTATAACATAAAAATCCACCTACTTAATGTATTTCTTTTCAAGACACAGTTCCACAGCAGAATAGTTTCAAAACACAAAAATTTAACAATTCAGTGTATTTCTTTCATAAGGCACAGTTCTACAGGATAGAGTCAACATTATTCATCCAAATATGAACCAGAAAGTTCAATTAATTGTATTTCTCGTCCACAAGCTACTTTGATAAGATTTACTCAATAATGAAATTGTTAAGAATCATATCGTAGAATTAGCACAGGTTCAGTCCTTTTTACTCGTTATAAATCTACAGTATAAAAAGCAATATTCAAAAGGTGACACAAATACAAAATACCTTTACAGAGGGAATTGTATTAATCCCAAAACTCTGCCTCCTCTTATAATGAAAACCTGAGAACCAGAATGATTAATCGATTTGTACCAGAGTGAAACTAGGCCTGGAACCCTGCCACCTGCTTCTAACTCTTGTGTCTTTTCTCATATATTATGCTGGTTCATCTGGCACAAGTGATTCCTATACAGCTATGAAATATAAAATAATGCATGATAATAAGAAAAGAGTGAAGCAAAACAACTTCCTCCATATAAAAAGTCATCTAATTTATGCTGAAACATTAGAATTCTTCATTTTATCAAAGTCCTTGCTGAAGCATTTTTCTACACTGTTTGTTTTCCAGATATGTGCATATTTATTTATGGTACAACATCCAACAGAAAATTCATTAAACTCTTTCAGAAATATTATAAAAATTAGTTATATATTACTTGACACTCTGCTACTTTTAATACACCTGAAATCATATTTTTATTATATTTTCACTTATGATAAAAAATGGATACAAGTTGATAGTATTTTTTATTTTACAAAATTTTTGCCATATTTTGGAATTTAGATTTAATCACCTAAAACACCCTTCTAATTAGATGGCAAGTCAGAGATGTATTTAATCTTAAGGAATTGTTTTAGCACTAAGCCTTAGTTTATTATCTGTGAGATGGTCATAACAATAGTACTTACCACATGTAAGTAGAATTGTTGTGCAGAATAAATAAAATATGTAGCTAATATATCTAAATCCTTGGCACCATACCTGACATATTACATACTAATAAATGTTAGTTGTTATTATAGTTTAGCTGCAATCAAAAACATGGTAATATTAAGATAGCAAAACATATAGTATGATTTTTAAAAATGGCCTACTTAAAACAATGTGTATTCTTCTATTAAAAGGCGATTTGCTATGTTTAATTCAAACTGATAAAGTACTTTCTAGATATTAAAAAATTATTCACATTAACCTTTTAAGGGGCAATATAACCAATATATGTTAAATAGCATATGATTTGTAAAACCGAAATTTAGTGCAACTTACCACTAATACACGTGCTAATCAAAACAAGGTAAATTCTATTAGTATGTTAAACATTTCTCATAAAATTTTTTTAAAAATTAAGAAATTAAATACCAGTGAGAGAGTATACATACAATGAATTTAGTAAAATTCCTTGAATTATTTTTAAACAAATAAGACATTTCCATATTCTATGTACGTACCTGGAGTAGGCAAACAGTCGACTATCCCAAAGATTATGATTCCCTTTAGGTCCGTAATGAAAGTAACAGGACTCTGTCCCATCAAACATATTCAATCCATCTTCTGAATTTTTGGAGGCATGGCTATGTACCATATCTAAGAAGACTGTAATACCCATTGAGTGAGCTGTGTCAACCAGTTCTTTCAGCTCTTCAGGAGTTCCATAACGGCTTAAGGTAAAGGAGACAGCAAAAACACGATCACATCATCTTTAAAACCAAACAGCCAATCATTTACTGAGACTCAATTGTTTTACCAGCACAGTACTAGATACTTCAAATGTACAAATGTAGTATGATATAATACTTAGATACAAGTCAAAGTTGCTTAATATTTGTTATTAGGCATTTTTAAAAGCATTCAATAAAAAAATAAATCTGGCTGTTAATTGTAGATTTATAGCACAATGAAAATTCACATTTTGAGTAAGTAGATAGTAAAATTCCGCTTCTCTATACTCAGAGCTTCTGATTTCCATCGCCAAGCCTAGCTAGTTTGAGGGGTATGGTCATTCCTGTCCACATACCTGGTCATCCCTTTAAGCATGCATGGTTGGGATTGTGAGGGCTCTTAGAATACTTCTTTGAATATCCTTGGTGCCTTAATTGAGGCCATTTCTCCTGTACTTACTTATTCCCAGACTAGAATGCCTCAAGTACCAGCGGGTCCTGTCACCACCCAAGCAGGAAAGATGGGCAGCTCACATTCACGTGGGTTTGTGTTTAAGAGAAACTGATGATTGACTTAACAATGCAGAGGGCAACAGTATCCTAGACAGGAGCAGTTTCAGCAAAGTGGTGGAGCGCGTACTTGGAATGCGTTCAACAAAGAAGAGGAGTGGAGGAATTAGAGACAACAAGGACAGATAACTCGTTCAAGGAGAAGTCCTATGAAGAGAAACAGGTGAAGGGACCAGTATCTTTTCTGTATGTCTGGAATGCTATCTACCTACTCCCACTTCACTCCTCCCCCCCAGGTAACTCTTTTTTTTTTTTTTAGATTTGAAAACTGTTTATCTCTTAATCATGTTTTAGATCTCAGTTGTAACATCAGTTCAGATCTAATCTAAACTGATTAGACCCCTGATTCTATGTTATCGGAGAAATCTGCCATCTTCTTCTTAGCTTTTATTACACGTGGAAATAATAATATGTATGATTATTGGATTTATGTCTGTATGCCACCACACTGTAAGCTCCATGTGGCAGAGACAATGTTGGACTTGTTCAACTTGTGGTTATTCGGGTCAGTACCTCTCTGCATAGGACCCCTTGATGTCTTTCTGCCCAGAGAGCAATATTCCTTGGATTTCACCCTGGGAAGAAGGACAGTCCTTCCGTGGGTAGTATATATCCCACCAAGGGCCTCCTCAGTTACCTTCCTATATAAGTCAATCTCTTTCCAGAAAAGGATATGAGCTCTAGCAATAATGGCTTCCATAAGTCAGGATTTTCTGACTGAAGCTTAGGCCTCCGAACATATGACAATTTCAGCAGGCTAACTGGATATTCTGTACCAGAAATCATTTTGTGAAAAGCAATGTTAAATCAGGCCAGTCTCTAAGGCTTAATGAGAAAAGAGTCTATGATCTTAATAAAAGAAGATGCTCAGCTTCTATTAGCTCTGTTAACCCTAAAATAGGTTATAAGACATCACACAAAATATAGAAATTCATTTCATTTTTTAAATGTTTTGTTCAAACAAGAATGGATATAATTTCTTTCATTTTACCTTGAAGCTGCAAAGAAGCTTGTGATTTGGTAACCAAAACTGGCATAGTAAGCATGTTCCATGATCGCCATCAACTGAATGCAATTGTATCCTGTATAAGCAAAGGTCAAATAGAGACTAAAAGCCACATTTTAAAAAAGTAATGAAAACAATATATAAACACAGCACCCTGTTCAAAAGGCATTAAATTTTACATATAACCTAGAAGATTTGGTCATTTTGAAAAGTTCTACTACTTTAACATCTTTGTTTGTCTGACCTTCTAACACAAAATCAGACAGTTAGTTCTTGAGGGTGATAGTCTAGCTATTTGAAATGTCTTCATTTTAACAAGTAATAAATGATATGCAAATATACTCTTAATTTGGCTTTAGAATATTAAAGATGGCAATCTGCATATGCTAAACTTCAGTTGCACTTGTAATATTCATATCGAAGATTGTGAAAGCCAAATAAAAGTAACTGATTGCAGGCCATGTACTTTTTATTTCACCTTTTTCTTTATATTTCTCTTTTTTCTAGCATAAGATATACCATACCACTGAATCCATTTTTCTACAAGGTCGCTTTTATAAAGCCAGCATTAATGCTTCCATTTTCCACTGTTTCTAGGACCTATAAAATTACTCCAGAGTCATCCATGGGCACACATGTGCGTGCACGCACACACACACACACACACACGTACACTCACATACATCCTTCCTTTCTCTATCTGAAAATGTTTTGCTTTAACACTAAATGAATTGACTCAAATGAACTGACTCAAAAAAGATAGGTATGTATTTTTAAAAATCCTTAACACAAATATATTTATTAATGTGTTTTTAATGTAAGCAAATAATCAGAGTAGAAGAAACTTTGGTCTTTTAAAAAACTAAAAAAATCATTTTCTTCAAAGTAAAATATGGTAAAATTTTCAAATATGATTTAATTGCCTTCTGCAACATGCAGAGAAAATATTCCTATTCTGTTCTCAAAGTCTAAATTCATGTCAATATAACTTCTTGTGCACATATTTTAGTACATAATTAATATTGGAACAATTAACGAATTCACGTTCAGAACTGAGGATTCGTAAGTTTAAAGGATAACATAAACTCCATGATTCAGAATCTGTTGAAAAATTATTACTGTTGGCTTTATTGTTAAAAAAAGGAACAAATTAACTCTATCAGGCCTGGTAGAAACACGTATATAAACTACTGCTCAATAATATAAATCAAGTATAATACTTAGTCACAAAATACAGAGTTTGTAGTTTATTTCTCTATTATGTAATCAATATTATTCTTCTGACCAAGTAACAATTTATAGCTTTTATTATTCATTTTACGTCATTAACCATTCCTAAACTCACTTATGGTCAGAGTACTGGGCTAGGTAATTCAAACACAAAGATAAATAAGAAAATCCTTGTTCTGCTGAAACTTCTGCAAGATCCAGGTCATAAACAATTTACTACAGTATGAAATGAGAGACCATCTCAAGTATAACAACCTTAATATAATATTTATTAAATATAATTTATATTAAATTCTCCGAACATTTAATTAATTTTGGTTTCTGGAACCTGACCTCACCATCTCAGGTAATCAAGATCCCTATATAACTAAAAATTTCAACCATGAGAAACTTTTCCTCTAGCCAAAATGTGGACTGCCTACCAGAAGCAGACTAATTAAATGTAGTTTATCTTCCTGCCTAGCCACTGGAGCAGGTGCTAATATGCTGAGAAATGATAAAAAGCATTACCTATAAAAAGAAAATAACAGATCTAAAGCATTCTGAATCAATAATTCAGCAGTACACTATTCACTCTCCTGCTTGTTCCCATGAAGACAGGGTTTGTGTGATTAGAGTCCAATATACAAACACCTAGACCAATGTGACTCACACAGAAAGATGCACCACAAATATCTGTCTAATAAGTCATCCAGACAGGAGCTATATATACAATGACTCTGAAACAAAATGAGTTCTAGTCACCTTACAAATGTAAGATTTTTTTCCCTAACAGACTAAAATGAACAGGCTATAATCAATGACCACTTAAATTGATAAAAATTCTCTCCTGCAGAAAAGTAATTATGCTTACGTATTTATCTATAATTTTGGAAGCCATCAATTCACATTAAAATTAAAATTGAAATTGGAATAATATCTTGAATTCTTATGTTCTATCTTATTCCATTTCTCTTTTCTATGCTATCACTATTACAGGGCAATTTGAGAAGCCTAAAATAACATGCATTTCTATTACATATTTAATCTCTTAACACAAAAAAAGAGACACTTGTAATTAGCTTCTCTAATAAGAGAACAGACTCATTAAAATTTTATCTGAATAAAAATCACAGTTATTACTTACCAAGGTCTTTGATTCTTGGTAGTATATTGCATGTAAAATGTTTATAAGAAGCTATTTTTCCTTCATAGGAAGAAATTCCCACATGAGATTCATAAATTCGTAGACCTCTTGGCTTCTTTGGTTTGGAATGCTTAAACTACAGAATATTAAAATTACATATAGAACTAAACCAAAAATGCAGGTATGACACTAACAGATTAAGCATGTTAAATGAAATGATGAATTAACTCAGTCAAACACTCTGAAACTACTTTCACATATAAAAGGCACTGGCTACCTCCATTAAACTTTCTTTAGAAAAAAAAATCCTTTTTAGGATCATGGTAATAAACCTATTTGAAAAGAGTAGTCATGCGATGGCTTATGCCTTATCACTGAGTGAAGATGTATTTTGAGCCTAAGCCTTAGAGAAAACATAAGAACTGTGAAATGCATACATAATTATCAAATGCAAAGCATTTATCAACAAGCTTCGATCACTTAAGGATAGAAAAGTGAGCTCCAAGATACCTATAACTCTTATCAATAAGACAGCCTTAAAAATTACCCTAATTAATACATTCATGAGACATCTTGACTATTCGTTGTTCCTAAGGACACTGATCCTGCTTCAAGCCCATGACAGTGAGAAATATTACACCACTGGAGAGTCTTCGATTAATCAGAAATTGTAGTTAAAATTTTTAAAAATCAGTATCCCTTATAGTTCAGTACATAGAGATTTAGTGTTCTTCCCCCGCCCACAACTTCAGAAACACACGATAAAACAAAAGCTCACTTTTATATTTTATTGGCTACAGATGATGGACTCTGATATATATATATATAGCAAACGAGTACACTATGATGTAAAATATTAAACCGGTGGTGAAGAGAGAAGTTGAACATTACAATAAAAGTTATAAAAGTAAAAATTAATTTTCCTAGAAATATTGGAACATGCATTTATTTAAAGAGTTGTTGTTCTCACTTTATATGGGTGTTCTGGATCCCAGTGTATCCAATCATAATTCACATTATCACCGTCACGGGTCACATACTTCGCCCACGGTGAAATACGATACAAGATCTCTCCACTTTTACTCCTAATAACAACCTAAAAAGAGAACAAGTTATTATTGCCTTAAAATACTTTCAAAATTCTAAGATAACGCATGATACTCTATGAGCACTGTGACAAGTAAGAAAAGGAGGAATGATCTTAAGAACCGAAACTGCCTTCCAGATGTGTGACCTTAAGGATGTTTAAATTCTATGGACTTGCTCTCCTCATCTGCCATGGTATATGATCCCTAAAGTCATTTCCAGCTTGAATATTTTATGATTCTCTGGCAATTTTCATCATTGCCAACCAACCATTTTAGTAGTTAATTAAAGTAAGCATACAGTAGATAGGAAAAAGGCATGAATATTATTGGAAGCTACTGTCAATAAATCAATCAACAGAAGGAGCTGATCCTACTACATTTAAAAAAAAGTGATGAGTTATATCACCATCTCTTCCTTTTCCTTTTCATAGCAATTAATGATAACATGGGTTTTGACTAATAATTGTATTATACACACAAACACACACACTACCCTACAAACATTTTCCTCTTCTCAATTTCTTCTACACCTTATTCCAAGTATGCTTTACCATATGAAACCAAACATTTTCCTTTTTAACCATTTATTCCTATACTTGCCAATAGTATCACTATTGCTATCAGTATAAAAAATAACAATAAAAATGCAAAGGCAACTTTTACAGAATCCACCAGTTTAGACTTAGTACTGAATAGAGGGCTTTGAATTTATCAGCATGGTTAAATAGTGAACAGAGCTTCCAAGTGACTAAAATATAGCTTTTAAAAATTTTTTTTTAATTAATTAAACCTTCTAAGAGTAGGTAGAGTGTGACAAAAAATGTTCAGATCAGTAGCTGATCTGAATGCTGAATGATCAATATGCTCTCAGCATTGAGAAAGAACATATTCTTTGGTCTCCTTTAATAGAGAAAAGCTCAAGTATGCATAATTCTTGGTCATTAAATATTTGTAGAATGTTTTATAGTTTAGAAAGGGCTTTCATAGTCATATCTCACTTGATTCCAGAGAATCTTTATAACCCAAATATTAAGTGAGTAGCCAGAAGTCCCAAAGTCACCAACTGGCAGAACCAAAAGCTAAGCAGAGCTTCTGATACTCACTTCCTTTTTCTTAACAGGCTTTAATGGCACTTCCTTCAGATACAGAAAAAGAATAAATCATGATTTAAGGTGGAGGGGGCAGGTGAGTGGTGAAAAGGAACATTTAACTTACATGAGCTCAATTCTATCTCCTCAGTTATGCCTCCCACTTATTAAAGCCTATCACAGCTAAGTGTTTCTATTATTCAAATAGTTACACAAAACATGAATGAATAGGATCAACCCAGTCCCGGAGTATTTTATCCCCCAAAATATGTCCCTTAAGTCACATAAATTTCTAGTATAATACACACAGTGATATATTTGAGAAAAGGCTTTTTACTCACTCAACAACCCAGGACAGGTTATGGGGAAATAAAATACCAGAAATCAGTTTTCAATGGATAGCACCCTGCCTAATCCATCCATCTATCTTTTCTCTTTTTTGAAAATGGCTCTACAACCTCTCCAAAGGATGATCATGAACCAATAAGTATTTTTCAAGGTGTCTGCTGGCAGAGAGAATATTTGAAACTTTAAGCAAAGAACATGAAGAATTTCCTTATGCTGAATATAATTTCCACATTCTTTGGAACATTAACTTATTTATCTTGCTGTACACATGAATGTCTTCAGAGGGTACTGAGTGATGGAAGTTGGAAGGAACAGTCCTCCTATGGGTCTTTCTCACTCCTACATGTTTTGCTGGGTACACCAAGAATATAAGGTCCTATTGATGACAGAGGCCATTTCTCAGAGCTGTGTTTGTAGCAAGCAACCCTGAGGAATGAGATAATGTCTCCCTTGAAGACAATGGACAGGTTTCCTTACTGCTTGCTATAAAAGAAATGATTCCCTAAGGCAAATACTCCTCACCTATGAGGCAAACTAGCTGTGTGCATAGCATCCATCTAGACCCTATAGTGTCACCCCTATAAGACTTAGAAAACAAGGGGAACTAATGCAAGTATGGTGCACATCCTGTGCCATGAGTAATAAAGCCATTTATCTCTGACTCAGGAGTCCTGTGTTTTCTGCCAGAATCCACGAAACAGTAACAGGTTAACTTATGAGCTTGAAGGTACGGCGAAATCAAATCCTATACCTGACAATGGATGACTTACTCATTTTGAATGACTTCAATATTTTTGTTACCAAAAGTTCTATTTCTTCATTTCTATTAGTGTTTTATATTAGATATTTTTGTTCATCATTTTTATTAATTTTGCTTCTTGGGGTGGAAACTTTTAATTATCTAACTCCTTCCTTTTTTCTTAGCAATAAAATCAGAGCCTGGATCCTTGAATGATATGTAAAACAAAGCTTCCCACCACATCTAGAACACTTCACTGTAATCATTACATAAACGGTAAATTCACTTCTCTATTCTTTAGGCTCCTGAATTTTGGATGTATTTTTGCTATAGCAGTTTAGATTTTACTAATAAACACACTTGCCAACAGTACCCACCTCACCTTGCCTTTGATTTACTGTTCCTAAGTTGCTGTGATAACAACTAAGAGTATTATGGTAAATCTAAATAACCCAAACTTGAGAGACCTTCCAATGAGTAAAAAATATAACCTTCTGGACTAAATTTTGCTCCTGAAATGTTTTAGGGGGGAGAAAGGGGAGCGATGAGTGTACTTACTGAATTTGCGCTCTCTTGAGTTCAGATTCAGACAAAAGATTTTTTAGATAAAATTTTATACCATTTAATTTACAACCTCAAAATAGAACATGCTATATAGCAAATTGAAAAGAAAGCGCTAGCTTGATTGATCTTTCAATGATAGTAAATCTAATAGCTGATGGGTAGAAGAGTTCACTTGGTACTAGCAAACTGAAAGTCTCATACACTACTAGTATGAGTATAAAATAGTATGAACATTCTAAATAGCAATTTGGCAATATGATCAAAAATTCAAAAAAAAGTTATTCTCAATGACTCAGCAATTCTAATTATAGATGTTTGCCCTGTAGAAATAATCAGAGAAGTGCCCAAAGAACTATATTCTTATCTATTAATCTTAGTGTTACTTTTATTAGCAAAAATTGAATGACTGAATAGTGTATGCTTGTTAAAAATTATACCACTGAATTATATTGCAGGTTGCAAGAAAATTCTTTCAAGTTATAAAAAAGAATGTATTGCATCTTCCTAATGTAAATATACACAAATGGTTGCCTATGGATAGAGAAATTATTAATAGCCTTCATTTTCCAGTTGTATCTTTCTATATTGTTATCAATTCATTTCACTTGTAGAGCTTCTATAAATCAGAAAAAAATAAGTATTCTGATAAGGATTGCAAATAGATGAATTATACAATTGTGTACATTTGTGGACCTGTGCTACCAAGTTCCATATATATGTGTGTATATACATACACTTTAAATATATTGACACAGTGTTAAAAATAAAACTTTAAAAAGTGTATTAGGGAATTCCCTGGTGGTCCAGTGGTTAGGACTCCATGCTTTCACTGCTGAAGGCTCAGGTTCAATCCCTGGTCAGGGAACTCAGACCCCATAAGTCGTGTGGCCAAAAATAATAAAAAGTATATTAATATCACCACATATCACTCCAATAAAAAATATATATAAAATCACTTTAAAGAAATATACTAATGAAAATAATATCATGATGAACTTTTGTAGGGCAAATTGATAATTTGTATAATTATAACATTTTATAACATGGTAAAAATGTCATTAGCCTCCTTTTCTAATGAGCCAAATTATCTCTTTGACTTATGGGAGGTTAACATCAAAAGACATTATTAAATTAAATAAAGAAGTGAATAAAATAAACCTCTACCTGTGTAAAAGTCAAACTGACTGAGTGAACTGTATGAAGTCAAATTTTATTTAGAAAATGACATTTAAAACTCAAATATACAATATAAGAAACAGTTTGGTAAAATAGTGAAGATCTAAAAAATTGTGTTTGTGTGTGTATATTCATTCAATCTAGGAATATCTTTTGAAATGGTTCTTGTCAAAGACTATTGTTCCTTTGGACCGAAAAATCACTGAGATAAGATGCTCCTCAGGTGGCCAACAATTTTATATGAAAAGAGTGGATGTGTTCAGCTGGTTAGAAGTGGTAGGATACTCTGGAAAATGGTATTGCATGTAACTCTGGGTTTCAAGACTGAATGTGTAGAAGACGAAGAGAAAAGGCACAGATATTGAAAAATATAATTTGATTTGCCCAGATTATACTACCAAAATCACAACAACATGCTATGAAGGAAAAAAAATATTAATAAAGATAACTATTTAGTAGGCTACAGGTCAAAATAAATAAGCAATCAAAGTGATTTCTAATTTATGAAGCAATGTTATCTCTTCCTCTTTTAAATTACCTCTAATTTATATAATAATATCTAACATAATTGATATTATATGTAATATGTATATAAGTATATAATATGTAAAATATATAACTGATATTATATACATATTTTTAAAACAATGGGTACAGTCATACCAACATGCAACGTTAAATATCAGTATCCTGTTGTGTGTGTTTAAAATGTGACTAAAAAAATGCGTGTGTGTATATTGAGAAAGAGAAATACATATGTATAGAACATATAATACTTTTAAGTAATTTTTAGAAGTGAGTGGGACAAAAATAAAAAAGAGCATTAGAAAAAGTAATCACAAGTTTATAATTAAGTAGAAAAATAAGTGATATTCCAGAGGAGAATCTGATGGTTCTACCAATGACCAGAATCCTGAAAAAATAAATATGTGCTTTTAATATTTACAATTAACATAGCATAAGCATTATTTTTAATGCATAGATATAATTATTAAAACTTTAAAATACCTTAATATAATTTAAAAAGAAGTTCTTAAATCTCATTTTAATTCAACTAAAATTTATGACTAACCTTTGTTAAAAAATAGGACATAGGGAATTCCTTGGTGGTCCAGTGGTTAGGACTCCCTGTTTCCACTGCAGGGGGAACTAAGATCTCGCATGCCACAGCACAGCCAAAAAATTTAAAAATTTAAAAAAAAAAAAATAGGACATATGAGTATATTTTTTTTCAGTTTTGTTTGTTTGTTATCCTTGCTTGGGCCAATTTTAAGATTCAGTAAGGTTACTTAAGAAAGAATCTCTTTACCATTTTGAGAGGCTGAAAAATGGCCTCTCATTTCATATGTTCATATCCTACTCTAGAATCTGTGAATGATAATTTATATAGCAAAAAATGGGTCTTTGCAGATGTAATTAAAGATCTTAAAATGGAAAGATTGTTCAGATTTTCCAGGAGGGCAATCGCATATATCCTTATAAGAAGGAGGCAGAGGGATATTTTACACATAGACAGGAGAGAAAAAAGCAATGTAACCAAAGAGGCAAAGACTGGAGTGATGCAGACACTAGCCAAGGAATGTCAGCAGCCACCAGAAGCTGGAAGTAGAAAGGAACAGATTCTCCCCAGAGGGAGTATGTTTCCGCCAACACCTTGATTTCAGCCCAGTGATACTGATTTTTAACTTCTGGCTTCCAAAACTGTGACAGAAAAAATTTCTGTTGTTTAAAGACACCAAATTTGTGCAACCACCATAGGAAACTATATAGAAATAAAGAAAAAAAATGGAGGCAATCACTCTTCTAAGAATAAAATGTAATGTACTTAAATTTAGTTAAATCTTGTCAGTGCCAGAAAGAGTTGAAAAAGTTATATTAATGAGTAGTCTAAATAACACATTTTATCTCTTATTAACTTCCTACTCCCAAAAAGTAGACAAACATATACCAACGCATTTCAGTGACCTTCATTAAACAAAGTAAGTCCTTGACAATTCTCAGGAAAAGCAAACTCATTCAGAATAAACGTTGCTAAGCTTCAGAACTGATAGGAGGGCCTTCAAAAAAGTGAATTTGTAATACACAGTTTTTACTGCTAGCCTACTCCCATGTAATTATTTTCAGGGGTTGAACAAAAAAGAGTCAGTCTTTACATGATGCAAATAAAAGCTCTAAATTTTCCATAAGG
This sequence comes from Balaenoptera physalus, assembly GCF_965194825.1. Taxonomy (NCBI): domain Eukaryota; kingdom Metazoa; phylum Chordata; class Mammalia; order Artiodactyla; family Balaenopteridae; genus Balaenoptera; species Balaenoptera physalus. The sequence goes on along the minus strand of NC_138891.1, from coordinate 111,563,099 downwards.
AAAAGCTAAGGAGCTATTTTTTCTACCTAATACCTGATGTCCACCAACAGAAGAATGGATAAAGAAGATGTGGTATGTATATACAATGGAATATTACTCAGCCATAAAAAGGAACGAACTTGTGCAATTTGCAGAGACATGAACAGACCTGGAGACTGTCATACAGATTGAAGTAAGTCAGAAAGAGAAAAACAAACATCGTATAATATCACTTATATGCAGAATCTAGAAAAATGATACATATGAACTTATTTGCAAAGCAGAAATAGACACAGACATAGAGAATGGATGTATGGCTACCAGGGGGGTAAAGGGAGGTGGGATGAACTGGGAGAATGGGATTGACATATATACACTACTATGTATAAAATTGATAACTAATGAGAACCCACTGTATTGCACAGGAAACTCTATGCAGTGCTCTGTGGTGACGTAAATGGGAAGGAAATCCAAAAAAGAGGGTATATATGTATACGTATAGCTGATTCACTTTGCTTTACAGCAGAAACTAACACAACATTGCAAAACAACTAAACTCCAATAAAAATTAATTTAAAAAAACAGAGATGGGACTATTTAAATAAATAGATGATCAGTTGTCAATAATAATAATAATTTTTCATTCTGCATTTTCTAATTAGGAATATCAGAAACACTATCTGATATTAAAAGGCTATTTATTTCATTGTGAACTTGAGTTATATTTCAATTAATGAGAAAAGAAAACAAAGAAACCAATAAAAGTATCATGGCAGTTTTCTAATAATAATAAGGTCCTGATATACAAATGACCACTTTGTGGATATACTTTCTTAAAACTACATATAATTGATTGGTAAAATTATATAAACTGGGGTTATATATGAGCTATAATTGACATTACCATTATTTAGATATTGAGCCTGCTATAGTAACCAAATAAAATTACTCTGTCTCTTGAAAATTTTTAAATTTTGTTTAATTATTTCTAGATATTAAAGTTCATACATTTTGGAGGTCTCCATCTTTGTTTCATAATTTACTTCATAATTTTCAATTAAACAAACAACCTGACACAAACCATGTGCATACAAAGTTATCATAAAAGGTTGTCACATCCTGGTGATGTCCTTTACATCTACAATGTTCAGGTATTGAGGGAAGTGAAAAAGAGATTAAGTGATTAGATTAAGCCCCCTAAGCTCTTTGGATACTTGACACTATCCTAAATAAGAGAAAGAAAAGGCAATATCCTTGCTAGTAGCTTGATGAAGAAAAGACACAAATCAGTTGAACTTCAAAAGCAATAACCTATTGATGAAAAAAAAATAACCTATTGATGAATTTTCACTGGCTCCCATTATTTTTGCTTTGTATAAAATTTCTTATTTTAAAACATGCCATCACAATTCAGGTTTTTTTTTCTTTAATAAGAAATTTTCCAAGGTTAAATCCTATAACAACAGCTTGATTAGGAAGAGTTAAAGGATTTCACTAACAGAAACAAAGCCACTAATTAAAGAAAAAAAACTTTCCTTAAAAGAAATGATTAAGTATACTAGCTATGAAAAATAAATTTGTAATATGACAAAAAGTATCATACCAAATTATATCAAACTTCTGCATAAAGGACACCAATGTATGGAATAAAAAGAGATTAATTTTGAGGTATAGTACTCATGGACACTTTACTCCTGATTTAACAACAATTAGAATTACAGAGATATAAACATTCACTTCTGTAATACTTACACATAGGAGAGAAGAAACTGCAGAATATTGCCAAAAAGAAATAAATGAAGATCAGTAGCTGCTTCTTCTAAAAGCAGGTCCTTATTTAGAATGACTTAGAGAGACAGATGCTACTGTACCTATAAAAAGCAGTATTACTCCCATAGGTTTCCATCCCAGTTCCCCAACCTTCTAGTCTAGTTAAGAAGTATTACAACTATAATATTTTTTCTGTTTCTGTCTCTTGACTGAGGAAAATCTTTAATGAAATAAAGAAACAACTAAGTAGAACTGATAAAGTGTTTGCTTCATTTCAAGTACATTACCTGAACAAAAACCTTATAAAGTGAGGTCACTACAAAAAGACAAAATCCAAAGGGATTATGTGAGATTTAGGATGCAGGCATTGAAAATGATATCCCTGAGCAAGTGAGAATAACTACTCCTAAGTGAAAAGAATAGGAACAATGCTGAAATGTTGTAATCAGGTAAAGATTGATTAGGTGTCTTAGATGAGAAAACAGATGAATTACACATGATATAAAAATATAGGATTTAAACTTCCAAGATATTGGAAGATCAATATAGTAATAAAAGAAAAAAGCTATGAAAAGGGGAAAAAAATCAGTGAGTTTTCATTACTGAAGAAGTGTGCTTCAAAGAGACTCATCCATGTGCAGTGAAGGCTAGAATTCTATTAAGTAAATAGAGTTATAATCTGGTATAACACCAACAAAAAAAATCTTAAAAAGTATTTTTAGAAGCGCTAGATGGGAGAGGTACTATCATAAGATGAGTTAAAACTCTCTTTAAAATATTTCATTAGGTACAATTATAAAAGTCTATATGGTGATAAATTGAATCATTTGAAAAAAAGAATATGATTCTTAAGCAATCACTCTAAGTGCCATTGCAATGAAGTAAAATATAAAATGTGAGGGCTGGGGGAGAAATAATTCACCCCTTAAGGGAAATCTAGAGAAATTCCAGGAACTAGATACAGAATATATAATTCTAAAAAATCATAAGCTCTTTTGAGAAAACACATAATTATATATTTAATATACATCGAGATTATCTCTAAGAATATAATTAACAACTATTAAATAAAGAAAACAGTTAATAATGAAAAGAATTCAGAGTTACATTTAAATATTCCTTATAAATTAAGGTTTCATAATAGAGAGTGCAACACTATCACTCTTTTCTTCCACAAAGGTCACATATTTCGCCAGGTGCAGGTGGTATTAGGGGAAGAACTACAAACAGGTATGTATGAATTAGGAAACACATAGTACACACATCATATGAGAAATTGATTAAGCTGACAGTATAATGGGAAATAGAACATGACTACATGTGAGATATGAAACTCAGCATATGCATTTGGATAATTTCTTGTTAACTGATAGACAGTGACGATGGGAAGAAGTAGTGGTAAACAATAGGAGTCTTCACAATAGAGCTATTTACTTTAAACCTTCGTAGCTGAAGTGTATTTAAATTATTAAACATAGATATTTCCATCTTATGTAGATAGCGAAGGCACAGAACAGCAAATGAACTTTGATCTCCAAGTGTGACAAGCTCTCTGGAGAAGCAGGGAAACTTCTTTGACAGTGCAGTCAATAAAGCACACAGGTCAGGGAATTACCCACCTGACTTCTGCATAAGGCTCAGAGAATAACCACGTGCTGAGGTGCAGTGACCTATGGTTCACTGTTTTCAAATATATACATATATATTTCATAAAATAAATATTGTGTATAATATATATGTATATGTATATATGTTACACACACACACACACATATATATATATATATCCATGAGACTTTTTTTTTTTTCCAGTCGGGGGCATACTGAGTCACTAGGGGAAATTTATAGTTTATTGGCATATTTGAAAGATGTTAAGATGAACAGACTGAAGAGTGAAAAAAAAGAAAACAAACCTTAAATTGAAGAGGGTTAAAATTCATATTGACATTTAACACACATTTAACTGTGCTACTCAGTAAAAGAATTCAGCTTAAATGTAAATATTTAAATCATAAAAGATTATATAGTATGTACTTTATCACAAGAAAAAGGTCCTGTAGGCATACCATTATTCATTATTATTTGAATTCATTATTATTACTTGGCCAAAGTGCAAATACTTCTATTAAATATAACCAAAAATAATACCCAACTTAACAGTCACAAAATGTAATTTTCTTCCTTTTTCTGGCACAGCATTAAAAGATCAAATACTAAACAAAAGCTCTCTTTTAAAAAAAAATTAATGCCTACATAATTTAGAAGAAAAAAGCATGAAATACTTTTATTAAAAAAAATACTCCTAAAGAAAAATGAAAGTGTTCCATTCTCCATATTTTATAATCATATTTAAAATCTACTATGCCCACACTGAAGGACAAAGGAATAAAAGATTGTAAAATAAATGCAAGATACTTCACAGTACATGGATATAAGAAAAAGAGAGTCTGCTAATACATTTAAAGTATTTCTAGAATCAATGTTCACATAAAGGGTGCAATCAGAGAACCGATATTTATGGACAGTCTAATTTTCTAGATACCTGTGATTCACTTCTATAAGCACTAAAACAGAAAGAGAAAAAGAATATGTTTTATAGTTATCTTTCTAAAATGTATTATACATTCCCTTGTGACCTTAACAGAGGGAATTAAACACTTGTAGAAACTGATTTGTATACGCTGAACTGTGACATGGTTGGAATATGAACATTTCCCCCTGAATTCAGTAAAGAGAATATTAGACATTTATATGTGTCTTTGACAGCAGTTTTCAACCCTGGATGTGCAATGAGAACCACCTGAGGAATATTTTAAAATAAAGATGCCCGAGTCCTATTTCTATCCACTATCACCACCCTACCTGTCACCCTTGATTCTGATTCTGTGAGCTGCAGTCTAGTAGCTTAGGAGATAAAAGCTAGACCTGAGAAAGCAAGAGACAAAGTAGCTACAGGGACCAGTGCTCCAATAATAAAGGATAGATTTTTATTTTTAAAAAGTTATCATGCAGGAAAGAAAACTAACATTAAAGTTACAGGGACTGCATTTTCTAAACCTTGATAATAATAAACACCTTTGCAAATGACAAGACATATTTTGCAATAAAATTTGTCTCAATCTCTACTTTGAACTTTTAATTTATTTCTTATACAGTAATAATTTATAATTTGCTTTCATTCTTCCTAGTCTAATCTCCCTAATTATTCTCAAACAATTATTCTGTAAACTTTCAATCATGAAAGGCAACCAAGCTAGCTCAAAATTTATTCATTTGTGGTCCTGAGTACACCCGTGAATGTCTTCACTGATTTACTTATCAAAAATTTTCCCCTGCACTTAAGAAGGCCTCATAAAAGAGTATGGTGAATCTATTCAAGTTTCTGATCTTGGCCTATAGTTTAACCCATCATTTAAAATATTTTACAATTTCTATACTATGTATCACATAAATCATTTTGCAAAACAATATTTATCATGGCTACTTTAAATGCCATTACTAAAATTGGATGATTGTCTTTTCAATACTATGTTCTTAGGAATTCCATTTATAATCTTTATTGCAAAGTTGTAGATGATATCGGCTCTTCAGTCAGTCAAACCACTTTCTGGCATTTCTTCCTATTATAGAAAGGATGGAAAGTTTAAAGTCACATTTTTCACACTCCCTTGCAGCTAGGTTTCTGCATCTAGTAGAGGCATCCATGCAAGATCTGGAAGGAAGAAACTAGTACTTCAGTTAAATCATATGGAGATCAATCTTTTTTGCCTAAGAACCCTGAATGATGCTTAATCTAACAAAATGGCATTATCTCCATAGGCATGAGCAGTAGAAAACTCAAAAGATTATTGATTGACATGCCACAATTAATCAGCTCACACGCTCAATTTCCATTTGTACCTCCCCATATATAATTACATATACATTCAGAATCGCTTTTTCATGAGAAATAATCACAAAAAAAGTGTTTACCTGGGGAAAATTCTTTTCATTCTACATTTGGTTTCAAACTAAAATTTTAAGTTTTATAAGCAGAGTTGATATGATTATCATCATGCAAAAAGAAACAGATGTTGGCAATACATAGGAATCCTCAGAGGAAATAGAGAAAATGTTGGGGGCGGGTGGAGGATAATTTGAACCTAAACTGGCATTTGAAGCAGTACTCATCATGAAAAATACGAGAAAGATGCTTTGACCTAAAGTAGGACATCATTTGAAAAGAACACACCAAATTTGGATTATGAGATATTGCAGAGGCAAAGTAAGTTTGAAAAATGAAGTGGAAAAGCAGGCTCATATAAGGAAAAGTTGGAGGTAGAACCTGGAAAGTGGAGGCTTAAAGAATTGGAGGAGAATGCACCAGATTTCAAGATTAGATGGGTGAAAACAGAAAACTCCTAAGATGTGTCTAAAAAGTACCAGCACTGTGAAAACAAATAGTATAGGTATGCCCAAACCTGGGCCTAAAATGACAAAAAAAAAAAAAAAAGCTTTGAAAAGAAAAAGAAAGCACCTACAGGATTAATTCTTCAGATGTTAGAATTACTTTTGATAGAATTATTAATTTAAAAATGAGTTCCTGTCTCAGGAACAAATGGAAAGGACTGATGCTCAGCTGAGAAACAAGTGTTTATGACACAGCTTATGGTTTTGCTCTAAGAAAAGACCATGCCTACAGAATAGCTTATAACTGCTTTAATCATCAACCAAATACTTATTAAAGTTTGGGATTGACATGTACACACTGCTATATTTAAAACAGATAACCAACAAGGACCTACTGTAGAGCACAAGGAACTTTGCTCAGTACTCTGTAATAACCTAAATGGGAAAAGAATTTGAAAAAGAATAGATACAGGTATACATATTACTGAATCACTTTGCTGCACAACTGAAACTAGCACAACATTGTTAATCAACTACACTCCAATATAAAATAAGAAATTTTTTAAAAAGTACCCACAGTAAAATTACCTATTTGTTTCAAGATTTACAGGTGAGTGAGGTGTACTTTCATGTTTAACTTACATTTGAAAGAACGATGAAAATATTTGCATGAACAGAGGTTTGCAAAAATCACCCACTAATTAGCAGTGCAAGACATCATGGATTATTATTTCATTATTATCATCTCTTCAAACCTCTCAACATAACTGTTCATAAATGTGACTTCTTAAATTAATGAAATAGAATTAATTGGCCATCATAAACTAACAATATTTAGCATAATGATAGAGAAAATCCAGTTTAATATAAATACGCATATGTCAATGACATTGTTACTCCCAAAGGCAACAAACAAAAGCCATTACCTGTATATTCTTCAATTCATACTATTTCATTAAATTCTGATTTGTATATGAAATAAAGCCTATTCTGAGAGTTAAATTCAGAGGCAGTTCACAACCATGTTTCATAATAGTAATATATATATTTATATATACACACATATATGAACGTATATTGTTGTATGAGCTCCATTTAGATTCCGTAGGCTGAAGTAGTGTTTTCATCCTCTTAGGAAAGCTGATTAAATAATTAAGTTCTAAAAGTAATTTATGAAAATTAAACAAACAAATGAAAACTATCAAATTGTTGTTAGACGTGAGACTTTTTAAAGTAAAAGAACCTATTTTGACTCTTGCAAACCTTTTTTTTTTTAATAACATTTATATAGTCATCTTGGGATATGGTAATGATTAACTGAAAATCTTTAAATCCAAAGTACTTCTTCAGAGTCTGTAGACAAAGTTACAAAGGATTACACAATAAAATCTAAGACCATGTCCAGCAAGATACTCAACACCACTGAACAATTTACAGGTAAATTTAGAGCATTTTTAAGGCTCAGCTGCAAACAGCAAAGAGGGTAGAAAACAAAAATGCTATTCTAAACAATGGTAGTGAAGGCAGAACCCTGATCTTAATATCTCAAGAAAGCACAAAATTATTATAAAATTACTTTAGTTATAAAAAGAAACAGATTTGTGTGATATCCATTAAGTACATTAATATGATTTTACTTCTTTTTATAATAGTCAGTTATGCCAAGGTAGAATGCTTAGTCAGAGTAAATATCAATTTCTAGCTTATGTATATATCAGTCTATATGAGTATGGAGTTTATTTAAGTAAGTAAAACAGTAATGTACTTTTTGAGATTTGCATGATGTATTGAGTGGGGGAAAAAAAGGAAATTGAGAACCAGCAGGCATAGAATAATCACATTTTTATGATTTTTTCTTAAAAAGCATATAAATACAGAGAGGCAGAGAGATAAGGAGAAAGACAGTCTATCAATGCCTAGAAACAGATCAGGAAGAATACTCACAAAAACTAAAACAGTGGATGGTAGGAGGGAGAGCTAGGCTGTTAATTTTGAGAAACGCTACTTTGCTGTTTTCTTTCCATATTTCTTAATTGTTTTAAGTCCTGTTTTTTTAAAATACATTATGAATCATGTTTAATAATTACAAAATAAATTAAAATTAACTATTCTTTAAATAAAAATGAAAGCATTTCAAATATCAAAATAAAGTTTTCCCAGGGTGCAACTCATATCATACGGCCTGTATTGAGTTCTTAAGCCTCAACAAATATATATGTGCATATGTATATGGAAGTTTAATGTTTTTATTAATGTTCTAAAATTCCAAAGGAAAACCACTCCAAAGAAAAATGTTTTTTTTACATCTATATGCTCAAGAAATTATGTAACTGAAAATCTGTAAAGAATAATTTAATCTTAATCAAAATGCCATGCCTTGGCTTTCCAAAAGAGGGAGCTATAACTCCACTGCCACAAATGTATCAGTTGGATACATAAGTGATATATTCAAAAACACAATTTATTGAGTTACTGACATAAAATAATTTTAAGAAAAAGAACTTAAATTATGTGTTTATTTTAGCCTTATGATTTTAATTGCCTAAAGAGCACAGTAAAATCTATGAAAAATATCATGATCCACGATAATAAAATGGAAGCTGCTCCAACTCTTTTATGGATCTCTCAATGGGAGAATAAAAGTATGACAGAAGTCTCACAATGTTTAGATTTTGAAAAAAAACATAGATTCAGAGACCACAGATGTTATGGTTACTAAAAACTGTGGTTCTATTATATGAAAATAAGATTTAGTATTGTTCAAAAAAAAACTAGAGACAGAATGCTATCCATTTCCTGCAGTGATGATTAAAAATATGAATATTGACCAGAGCCTACCATCAAGCCTCTTAGATAGCCTCAACCACCAGAGGGCAGAGAGCAGAAGCAAGAAAAACTACAATCCTGCAGCCTGCGGACCAAAAACCACAGTTACAGAAAGATAGACAAGATGAAAAGGCAGAGGGCTATATACCAGATGAAGGAACAAGAAAAAACCCCAGAAAAACAACTAAATGAAGTGGAGATAGGCAACCTCCCAGAGAAAGAATTCAGAATAATGATAGTGAAGATGATCCAGGACCTCGGAATAAGAATGGAGGCAAAGATTGAGAAGATGCAAGAAATGATTAACAAAGACCTAGAAGAATTAAAGAACAAACAAACAGAGATGACCAATACAATAACTGAAATGAAAACTACACTAGAAGGAATCAATAGCAGAATAACTGAGGCAGAAGAACGGATAAGTGACCTGGAAGACAGAATGGTGGAATTCACTGCTGCGGAACAGACTAAAGAAAAAAGAATGAAAAGAAATGAAGACAGCCTAAGAGACCTCTGGGACAACATTAAACGCAACAACATTCGCATTATAGGGGTCCCAGAAGGAGAAGAGAGAGAGAAAGGACCAGAGAAAATATTTGAAGAGGTTATAGTCGAAAACTTCCCTAACATGGGAAAGGAGATAGCCACCCAAGTCCAGGAAGCGCAGAGAGTCCCATACAGAATAAACCCAAGGAGAAACACGCCGAGACACATAGTAATCAAGGTGGCAAAAATTAAAGACAAAGAAAAATTATTGAAAGCAGCAAGGGAAAAACGACAAATAACATACAAGGGAACTCCCATAAGGTTAACAGCTGATTTCTCAGCAGAAACTCTGCAAGCCAGAAGGGAGTGGCATGATATACTTAAAGTGATGAAAGGGAAGAACCTACAACCAAGATTACTCTACCCGGCAAGGATCTCATTTAGATTTGATGGAGAAATCAAAAGCTTTACAGACAAGCAAAAGCTAAGAGAATTCAGCACCACCAAACCAGCTCTACAACAAATGCTAAAGGAACTTCTCTAAGTGGGAAACACAAGAGAAGAAAAGGACCTACAAAAACAAACCCAAAACAATTAAGAAAATGGTCATAGGAACATACATATCGATAATTACCTTAAACGTGAATGGATTAAACGCCCCAACCAAAAGACATAGACTGGCTGAATGGATACAAAAACAGGACCCATATATATGCTGTCTACAAGAGACCCACTTTAGACCTAGGGACACATACAGACTGAAAGTTAGGGGATGGAAAAAGATATTCCATGCAAATGGAAATCAAAAGAAAGCTGGAGTAGCTATACTCATATCAGATAAAATAGACTTTAAAATAAAGAATGTTACAAGAGACAAGGAAGGACACTACATAATGATCCAGGGATCAATCCAAGAAGAAGATATAACAATTATAAATATATATGCACCCAACATAGGAGCACCTCAATACATAAGGCAACTGCTAACAGCTATAAAAGAGGAAATCGACAGTAACACAATAATAGTGGGGGACTTTAACACCTCACTTACACCAATGGACAGATCATCCAAAATGAAAATAAATAAGGAAACAGAAGCTTTAAATGACACAATAGACCAGATAGATTTAATTGATATATATAGGACATTCCATCCAAAAACAGCAGATTACACATTCTTCTCAAGTGCGCACGGAACATTCTCCAGGATAGATCACATCTTGGGTCACAAATCAAGCCTCAGTAAATTTAAGAAAATTGAAATCATACCAAGCATCTTTTCTGACCACAACGCTATGAGATTAGAAATGAATTACAGGGAAAAAAACGTAAAAAAGACAAACACATGGAGGCTAAACAATACGTTACTAAATAACCAAAAGATCACTGAAGAAATCAAAGAGGAAATAAAAAAATACCTAGAGACAAATGACAATGAAAACACGACGACCCAAAACCTATGGGATGCAGCAAAAGCGGTTCTAAGAGGGAAGTTTATAGCTATACAAGCCTACCTAAAGAAACAAGAAAAATCTCAAGTAAACAATCTAACCTTACACCTAAAGAAACTAGAGAAAGAAGAACAAACAAAACCCAAAGTTAGCAGAAGGAAAGAAATCATAAAGATCAGAGCAGAAATAAATGAGATAGAAACAAAGAAAACAATAGCAAAGATCAATAAAACTAAAAGTTGGTTCTTTGAGAAGATAAACAAAATTGATAAGCCATTAGCCAGACTCATCAAGAAAAAGAGGGAGAGGACTCAAATCAATAAAATCAGAAATGAAAAAGGAGAAGTTACAACAGACACTGCAGAAATACAAAACATCCTAAGAGACTACTATAAGCAACTTTATGCCAATAAAATGGACAACCTGGAAGAAATGGACAAATTCTTAGAAAGGTATAACCTTCCAAGACTGAATCAGGAAGAAACAGAAAATATAAACAGACCAATCACAAGTAATGAAATTGAAACTGTGATTAAAAATCTTCCAACAAACAAAAGTCCAGGACCAGATGGCTTCACAGGTGAATTCTATCAAACATTTAGAGAAGAGCTAACACCCATCCTTCTCAAACTCTTCCAAAAAATTGCAGAGGAAGGAACACTCCCAAACTCATTCTATGAGGCCACCATCACCCTGATACCAAAACCAGACAAAGACACTACAAAAAAAGAAAATTACAGACCAATATCACTGATGAATATAGATGCAAAAATCCTCAACAAAATACTAGCAAACAGAATCCAACAACACATTAAAAGGATCATACACCACGATCAAGTGGGATTTATCCCAGGGATGCAAGGATTCTTCAATATACGCAAATCAATCAATGTGATACACCATATTAACAAATTGAAGAAGAAAAACCATATGATCATCTCAATAGATGCAGAAAAAGCTTTTGACAAAATTCAACACCCATTTCTGATAAAAACTCTCCAGAAAGTGGGCATAGAGGGAACCTACCTCAACATAATAAAGGCCATATATGACAAACCCACAGCAAACATCATTCTCAATGGTGAAAAACTGAAAGCATTTCCTCTAAGATCAGGAACGAGACAAGGATGTCCGCTCTCACCACTATTATTCAACATAGTTCTGGAAGTCCTAGCCACGGCAATCAGAGAAGAAAAAGAAATAAAAGGAATACAAATTGGAAAAGAGGAAGTAAAACTGTCACTGTTTGCGGATGACATGATACTATACATACAGAATCCTAAAACTGCCACCAGAAAACTGCTAGAGCTAATTAATGAATATGGTAAAGTTGCAGGATACAAAATTAATGCACAGAAATCTCTTGCATTCCTATACACTAATGATGAAAAATCTGAAAGAGAAATTATGGAAACACTCCCATTTACCATTGCAACAAAAAGAATAAAATACCTAGGAATAAACCTACCTAGGGAGACAAAAGACCTGTATGCAGAAAACTATAAGACACTGATGAAAGAAATTAAAGATGATACCAACAGATGGAGAGATATACCATGTTCTTGGATTGGAAGAATCAACATTGTGAAAATGAGTATACTACCCAAAGCAATCTACAGATTCAATGCAATCCCTATCAAATTACCAATGGCATTTTTTACGGAGCTAGAACAAATCATCTTAAAATTTGTATGGAGACACAAAAGACCCCGAATAGCCAAAGCAGTCTTGAGGCAAAAAAATGGAGCTGGAGGAATCAGACTCCCTGACTTCAGACTATACTACAAAGCTACAGTAATCAAGACAATATGGTACTGGCACAAAAACAGAAACATAGATCAATGGAACAAGATAGAAAGCCCAGAGATTAACGCACGCACTTATGGTCAACTAATCTATGACAAAGGAGGCAAAGATATACAATGGAGAAAAGACAGTCTCTTCAATAAGTGGTGCTGGGAAAACTGGACAGCTACATGTAAAAGAATGAAATTAGAATACTCCCTAACACCATACACAAAAATAAACTCAAAATGGATTAGAGACCTAAATATAAGACTGGACACTATAAAACTCTTAGAGGAAAACATAGGAAGAACACTCTTTGACATAAATCACAGCAAGATCTTTTTTGATCCACCTCCTAGAGTAATGGAAATAAAAACAAAAATAAACAAGTGGGACCTAATGAAACTTCAAAGCTTTTGCACAGCAAAGGAAACCATAAACAAGACGAAAAGACAACCCTCAGAATGGGAGAAAATATTTGCAAATGAATCAACGGACAAAGGATTAATCTCCAAAATATATAAACAGCTCATTCAGCTCAATATCAAAGAAACAAACACCCCAATCCAAAAATGGGCAGAAGACCTAAATAGACATTTCTCCAAAGAAGACATACAGACGGCCACGAAGCACATGAAAAGATGCTCAACATCACTAATTATTAGAGAAATGCAAATCAAAACTACAATGAGGTATCACCTCACTCCTGTTAGAATGGGGATCATCAGAAAATCTACAAACAACAAATGCTGGAGAGGGTGTGGAGAAAAGGGAACCCTCTTGCACTGTTGGTGGGAATGTAAATTGATACAGCCACTCTGGAGAACAATATGGAGGTTCCTTAAAAAACTAAAAATAGAATTACCATATGACCCAGCAATCCCACTACTGGGCATATACCCAGAGAAAACCGTAATTCAAAAAGACACATGCACCCGAATGTTCATTGCAGCACTATTTACAATAGCCAGGTCATGGAAGCAACCTAAATGCCCATCAACAGACGAATGGATAAAGAAGATGTGGTACATATATACAATGGAATATTACTCAGCCATAAAAAGGAACGAAATTGAGTCATTTGTTGAGACGTGGATGGATCTAGAGACTGTCATACAGAGTGAAGTAAGTCAGAAAGAGAAAAACAAATATCATATATTAATGCATGTATGTGGAACCTAGAAAAATGATACAGATGAGCCAGTTTGCAGGGCAGAAGTTGAGACACAGATGTAGAGAATGGACATATGGACACCAAGGGGGGAAAACTGCGGTGAGGTGGGGATGGTGGTGTGCTGAATTGGGCGATTGGGATTGGCATGTATACACTGATATGTATAAAATTGATGCCTAATAAGTACCTGCAGTATAAAAAAACAAACAAAACAACTAATACTAAACTTTCATTGGGTTATTTGTATGGAAATATGTTAATATAAATGTTTCAGACATTACATGAAATTCCTAAAAATCTTATATTTGTATTTGTATGGAAATATGTATGGAAATATGTTAATATAAACGTTTAAAAAAAAAAAATATGAATATTAAATACTGTATCTGGGAGCTTCCTATTGAAAACAACGTTTACAAAACTGACTTTATAAATTAAATCAAATCTTTAAAAATGCATTGCATCTTTTGGAAAAAAATAAGAATATAATCCAGTTTCTAAATTAAGAAAGAGAAAATTAATCAATGAATTAAAAAGCTCAAAGCAAAAGAAATATTTGTGCTGTATTATGACCAAAGAAAATACACGAATGACGAAAGAGGAGACATCAGCATCAAATCCAAGAAATGAATTCAACTTGATAAAGCAATGGTATCACTCTCTGGACAAGTATATTGTAAAAAGAATGCAAAACTGCTCTAGGTTAAATACATACACATATACATTTAAATATAAAATGCAAGCAAGCAAAAACAGTTGAAAACAGGGCACCTATTTATTCAGGATGCTATTTATCATGTTTATTTTATCCACTCTTTATGTAATTACATTTAAAAATAGATGGTTTGTTTCTATTAATCAGCATGTGGCCAAATCACCAAGTTTCCACACATTTAAAATAAAGTTTGATTGAGTTGATTAACTACAGTTCTCCCAACTTCAACGTAAGTCAACATATCGCAGAGGATAAAATAGAAGGCAAACTTCGCAGTTTGATTATTGTTTCAGTCATTTATGACATCGAACAAGATACTTAATCTAGCCAACATCCACTTTCTTCAGCTACAACTGGGAATAATGATAGTATCTATACCTCACAGGACTGTTAAGCAAGGGTTAAAATAGAACAAGCTGTTAAGCAAATAAAATGCTTAAAATAGTACCTTTAATATACTGAACACTCAAAATAATAATTTTTTAATTCAAACGGAAATGCTCTAAAAATTTAAACTCATAAAAGGACAATAGTATCCCTGGAAGACTATTCATAGTCATGAAAAATACTGCAAATAAAAACATCTCTCTTGATAATGTTTTCTTATTTATACCTTAAGCAAGTAACAGATCACTTATTTTGCGACAAGCATTAAGGAGCTGGTATTTTGTAGGCTCAGACCTTACTAACATGAAGAGATGCATAATCTTGGGAAAGCTATAACTTCCTTAAAATTTAATTTTCTGAACTAAAACAAGAATATCGGACAAGGATGATCTAGAAGTTTCCTTCTTGGTTGC
The DNA here is from genome assembly GCF_965194825.1 of Balaenoptera physalus. Classification (NCBI taxonomy): domain Eukaryota; kingdom Metazoa; phylum Chordata; class Mammalia; order Artiodactyla; family Balaenopteridae; genus Balaenoptera; species Balaenoptera physalus. The sequence goes on along the minus strand of NC_138891.1, from coordinate 111,547,721 downwards.
AAACTCAAGGATGCTCATTATGAAAACAACATTGTGTGTATGGGTACATACGTTTACACATATGTACAAATAGAGACATAGAGAGAACAGGATGATAGAGAATAATAAAAAACAGCATACGTTAAGTTCTGAGGCTATGTGAAAACTGATGTTCAATCATAATGTTATTTCAACAAGGAAGGAACTTCTAAGCCATTTTGAAGAAGGAAATGGATTTGGAAAGGCAAAATACAGAAAATGGGACATTCTAGGAAGTGAATGGAATAAAGTAGATATCCAGAGGTGGAAAAACAAATTCAAGGAGAGTAACAAAACCCGATTCTAGAGGATTACATGAATCTCTAAATAAAAAACTGGCACACTGAACAGAAGAAAGTCTAAAACAACAACAATCATTCAATTAATAAAGAAAATAGAAATGCCACACTGAGTTTAGGATTAACAGCTAAAAAAGTGCCAAGTACAAGATAAAAATAATAATGATTTACATCATTAGATCATTTTCATCCTTTAAAGGTATCTTCATGAAGTCATTAGTTGCAACATATAAAATATATATGTATATGTATGGGCGATTGGGATTGACATGTATACACTGATGTGTATAAAATTGATGCCTAATAAGAACCTGCAGTATAAAAAAAACCCAAAACAACTAATACTAAACTTTCATTGGGTTATTTGTATGGAAATATGTTAATATAAATGTTTCAGACATTACATGAAATTTCTAAAAATCTTATATGTTCTGGTATAATGTTATAAGTCATAATCCTAGTTATTACCTTAAAATGTATATCTCAGAAATAACTAAAAATATATATATATACTTAATAATACCTGACTTATGAAGCTTTTTAGGATAAATAAAATTATTTCCCTAGCACAAAAAAATATATATATATATATATGTATATTGAACAAGTAAACTGAGGAACCAAGAGAGAAAATCAGTGAACTAATTACTAATGTTACTAATGGTTAAACTATAACCCCAAACACCTGATGCCTGGCCCAATGCTATTTCTATGAGGCCAGTGAATTCCAAATTCACCCACCAAATCATCAGGAGCTGTTTAAAAGCACAGAGCCCTATTCCTCTATGATGGCGATACAAAGATATCTTTGAAAACTACTGTCTTGTGTAGTGGAAATGCCACAGGAGTAATTTAGACGAAAGGCAACACAGGCCTGAGCTACCAATGAAAAGAATAATATTCAAGAAATCGTACAGAGGTAGACTCAGCTAAATTTCTCAACTGAATGTGAAGGTAATAGAAAGACAAAAGTAAAAGAACTATAAATTTACAGACCAGAGGACGGCAGATGCTTTGAGAGTGGTAAATAAGTTGGAAGTTTACACTGGTTTGCAAATGAGAAAACGAGCTTCGATTCCTCATATTAAATGCCAGTTGTACACTCAGATTTTGTCAGATTTTGAGATTCACACATATAACTGAAAGATATATGTGTTTTTTTGCAGTATGTTCAGAGATTTTTTTCTGTTAAAATTAAACAACTTAAGAACTACATATGATATCTGAGTATATATACATGAATATATTTTATGTTTATATGAAGGTCTACCTTCCCTCATCCCCCAAGCCCAAGCCCACAAGAACACAGGCACTGTTGAAACGCAGAGGTAACAGTTAAACTATATTGATTTCATCATTTACTTTTCTAGGAAAAAAAAAATCTTATTTTAAACTAATTAGGCCAGTAAAAATACAAATGTCTTTAATTGCAAATATTTGTTACTTTCAAAGTTTAGTCTAATTTAAATTATTATCCTTCAAGTAAGTCTAGTAGAAGCTCTCTCTTCATAAATAAGGAAGGATCATTTATAAACAATATAAAACAGTCTAAGAAAAGCAAATATTTGCTTGGTAGTATATAATTTATAAATGTGAATTACCCTGTAATAAGGCTAAAACATATTAAAGGTATGGATCCTTTTGCAAAGGAATCTCTCTTTCAGAATACATTCCCATTACCCATTAGCCTAAGAAATTTGTTTTATCTGTATATTACTTATAAATTATGATAAATTAAAATAATATGTTTTAGGAAAATTTCAGTGTAGTGTGTTTGAGCAATTACATGAAACACAAAATAAGTGTACTAAGTGGTAAGTCTATATATGGTTGACAAACTTCAAGAGTTATAAGCAGAAACAGCCAAATTTGTTCCTGTGACTTGCTGGAGTTCACTGAAAAGACTATAGGAATTGTCTTCACCAAAATATGAAAGACTCCCTTGGTTATCAGATGGACAAAAACATGTGTAAAGTATGAGAACAGTATCTAAGTTCATTCCGGTGCTCACAGTTTAATACATTTCCTATGATACGTGTTTTTCATATTGATTAGATCTTATTGATTATTCACAGATAGTCCTTGTATTTGATTAGTCTCAAAATAACTAGCTTTTCTTATTTCCAACAGTTCCTTTCTTTATTAAGGATTCTCTATCCATCTTCACTGTGGTAGTTTCTTTTTGGCTCACAATCTCCTTGATCTCTCTCATAACATTTCATTAAGATTTCTTTTAAAGTTGTACAGAGATTTTATACATAGTTCCAAGATTCTTAAAATGTAAACTTTGAGTTAAGAAAATGAATGTTCAAAAGCACATAAAATTCTTTACATAAATAAGTGCTGGGCAAAGCATACACTTTCTATAAACACTCTTGTGAATTTTCAGACATTGGTGGAGTAATCCCATGAACACACCAGCTGAATCTCAGGAAACAGAGCATTTTGTAGGCAGGGAGATAATGCTGATTTACAGACTCATCAGATACTGGCTTATTATGCAAATTTATAAAATATTTGGCCTGTGCTCACGAAGTCTACAAAGATGTGAGAATTAAAGGCTAAATAAATGTGGCCTTTGCACATATGCGTGGAAAAGAAAATAGTTGAGATTACAGAGCATTAACTAAGTACCAGGCATCGTTGTGAGTGCTTTTACCCTCCCATCAATTCTAGGGGGTAAGTATGATTATTATTCCCAGTTTAGAAGAAGCTACTGAGGTAAGAGAATGATTAGCCAAAGTTCACACCATTAGCAGGTGTTGGAAACAGCAAGTGAACACAGGTAGTCTGGTTGGAGTCTATGCTTGTATTTATTATGCTATTATCACCACTCAAGGGAACATGGAGATACATATCCTCTGAAATATAAGTAGTATTGGCACCAACATAATGTCAAAGCCATCTAATAGCAGAGTGCACAGCAGTAATGTTACATGGTATCAAGTACATATTAGATATTCAAGTGAGACATGGTACTGCACTGAATAGTGTTATTGGGCAGTACACTCAAAGGAGATTTGTTCTATCAGATGTATTATGAGAGAACAAAAATTTAAATAATGAAATATGTACTGTGAGAGAATAAAAACAATCACTATATTTCTTATTTATCGTGAATATGAAAAATCAGAAAGTTGAAATCTATTTGAGTACTCTTTCTTTGAAATTTTTTGAAATGTATTAGTTAGATTTTTTTTTTTTAATACAGACTGGGGGATAGTCAAAAGGCTCAGCTATGTAACTTACTCAAAGCCATAAATGGCATATAATGAACTTATATATTCCAAAGTCTTTTTTATCCAACTCACTATACAAAATAATTTTTCATGACACCCAGCTAACAAGTTAGTAGATGGACTCTAAAATTTGTAAACATTTACAATAGCCAAGACATGGAAGCAACCTAAATGTCCATCGACAGAGGAGTAGGTAAAGAAGATGTGGTACATATATACAATAGAATATTACTTAGCCATAAAAAAGAATGAAATAATGCCATTTGCAGCAACATGGATGGACCTAGAGATTGTCATACTGAGTGAAGTAAGTCAGACAAAGAGAGATATCGCATGATAACGCTTATATGCGGAATCTAAAAAGAAATGATACAAATGAACGTATTTACAAAACAGAAACAGACTCAGACTTAGAGAATGAACTTATGGTTACCGGCGGGGGGTGGGGGGGGGGGTTGGGGTGGGGAGGAGGGAAGGGTGGAGGGAAGGGATAGTTAGGGAGTGGGGAGTGACATGTACTCACTGCTATATTTAAAAAGTATAACAAACAAGAACCTACTGTATAGCACAGGGAACTCTGCTCAATGTTATGTGGCAGCCTGGATGGGAGGGGAGTCTGGGGGAGAATGGATACATGTATATGTATAGTTGAGTCGCTTTGCTGTGCACCTGAAACTATCACAACATTTTTAATCGGCTATACTCCATTATAAAATAAAAAGTTAAAAAAAATTAAAAATAAAATTAGTAAACATTGACATGGTTATTCCAACTTCATCTCCAATGCTTTGTATCTAAGGAAATTGCTGTAGCAGGACTCCTAGAACTGACTTAATATAAAATGACTACATGAATTCATATACCCTAATCTTGTATTGGGGTAGAAGGGCTGAGAAAGGTCACCATGACTTATTTCTCTGCTCAGCAAAATAAAATATAAAGTTTTGTTCAAGTACCCCTTTATTGCACCTGGTCCATAGTCTTCAGTGTTAGAATTAAAACAGCTGTATACAACTAGTCAAAATAAAACGAACATGTTCTTGCAAGGGACCTCCTCAAGATCTACAAATTAAAACAAAACAAACAAACAAAACAAGGAAAGAAAAGAAAAAGAAACAAGATTTGAGGACACAATTCTGTTTTTTAAAGCATTATCAACTAATGGATGTGCTAAGCAATAACAGAGTCCTCTGAACTGTTCTCAAATTATAGTCCCTGAAACAGCAACACTGGCATCATCTGGGAACTTGTGAAAATTCAAAATTTCAAACTCATCCCAGACCTACTGGATCAGACACTCTGGGGAGTGTCTTTTAACAAGGCTGACAGGTGTTTCTGATACGGGCTAAAGTTTGAGAACCAGTGCTTCAGGATACTGCTACACAGGGTTTTTTGGACATACGAGTCCAAAAACATGGGGAATGAAGGGTTTATGAATAAAGGCAAAATCTACAGTATGATCACCGCAGTGGATGGCTGTGGATCATGCAACTTAGTGAAACTGAGTTGGGAGAAGGGCAAGATCCCTAGAGCAGAGGAGGTGAGGGAACTGAGAGGCCAAAACCAGCATGCTGACGGGTCTCCTATGAGGATATGAAAATTACCAAAAGTATTTTTGTTTAAAATATTCTCTCAAGGATATAACTGAAACATTTTAGGGTGTTCTGTCCTCCCCATATTTAATAATTTTATCCTAAAATATCTTTTAGAAAAGATAGATTTTGAGAGTATAATTATTTTAATAAGATTCCATTTACTAATGGTTGCACTTAAAATGTTTAACCAACTTACTAGTTTTAAAAAGCAGTCTTCTTTCTAAAGCTCTTCTAATACTGCGTAAAATATCTTGAAAATCACTTACATTAATTATTACAACTTTACACATAAATGCTGGCTCACACCCTTTCCTTCTTATCTGATGTTCCTACAGAACTTATTTTTTAAAAAAGAGTGAAGATTTAAGTATGTGTATTCAAAAATGCTCACCACCAACACAAAAAATAAATGATTAGAGCCAGTACCGATTTAGCATTTTTAAGAAGGGAAGGGAAATCATTCTTCTTGAACCCTAATTTAAATTTAGGTATCTCAACAGTACCCATCCAGCTGTCCTATGAATTCTCTGTCACAGAGGTGGCTGGTTTACATTCTCAACTGTGCTATTCAAGAAAACCAGGTTAGAGCCTAGTTGCTGTCAGTTGCTGATTCAGCTCAGTATGCTTTTACATCTCACACTGCTATATTTACATGCAGTGTTTTCATTAAAATCCTACTTTTATTTTGTGCAGAAATTGTTGTCAAACTAAAAATAGCATTAAAAGTGAGACTGGCACTTCATGATAATTTGGACATCCTTCAAAAATGGCAAAATTTTAAGCCTCACATAATATCTAATAAATTCCAGATTGCTTTAGGATTTTACTTTCATTTTATTTGTTTAATGTTGGCATTTGCAATGATCTAAAAGCATACCATTATGATTGCACTCTATGAATAATACTAGTTATATCCTTGAGTGTATACTATTATCAGCTATATCCTCCAAGTTTTCTTTTTTTTATTATTAAGAACACCACACTTTTTCTGTTATAATGAATTAAATCATAAAAGTTTTAAAATAATGTGTTTCTATAGCATAACAAATGAAAAAAGGATACATTACTTACAGTTGTTCTGAGAAGTATAAAAAAATGAGTTTCCAGCACAAGGTTAATTCTTCCTTAAAAAGTTCCTTTTAAATGGCTATAGCAGTAAATGCTAATTGTATTCCAAAATCAACCCTCTATTTTCCTTTAAATAAGACAGAACCTGCTGAATTTTAGCTGGACAAATGGCCCCGAAGCTAAGCCACATTTCCCAACATTCCTTGCAGCTAGGATAGCCAATGTAACAAAGATCTGACCAAAAGGATGTATATATAAATGATGTGTTCACATCCTTAAAAGAGAATGCCTTGACCTTGTTTTCCTCTTTCTGCAGGAAACACAGAGAGATGGTGAGTGTTGTTTATCATATAGATAACATACTTGGAGATAGAAGACCAATGGGATGTAAGGAACCTGGTCTGAACATACACATGTAGCAGAAGCAGCCTGTCCACAAAGCACCTACTGACTTGGACTTTTCCTTCAAAGAGAAACAATCATCTATCTTTATTCAAACACTGTTATTTTGGTCCTTGACAAAATAAAATATATATACGTGTATAAAATAAAATATACACGTGTGCATGTGTGTACAAATGTGTTTGTGTATACTTAAATATATATATTACGTATAGCGTATGTTCTATTGAATATTCCTAAAAATTAAACAATGTCAAATTCTTTTCTGTGTGCTCCCAAATGCATTACTGTCTTTGCTACTTGCTCACAGGAAAACATGTATTCTAAAAAAACATATTAGGATTGGCAAAGGTTTATCATTTTAGCCAAAGGCTATGCTTGGTGGTGTTTTTAAACAGTTATCAAGAAATCACAGGAACTGTAATTAAACTAATATATTATAGCAACATAACATAATGTTAAGAACACAACCTCTATAGCCAGATTTCCTGGGTTTGAATCCCAGCTCTGCCAGCTATCAGCTAGCTATGTGACTTTGAGCAAATTATGTCATCTCTCTGGGCCTCAGTTCCTCATCTGAAAAAATGGGGATGATGATAATAGGACTTTCCCAATAGGGCTGTTATGAGGGCTAAATAAATTAATATTTGTTATATTTAAAATAGTAACTGGCACATAGTAAGGGCTATCTGATAAAGGAAAGAAAGAAAGGAAGCCTTTTACAAGGAACAAAGCGGATTATAATTATAGCCTAGTTTAGGCTATAAATTCTGGATAGTCAATCACTGCATATTTTAAATTATGAAATTATTTTACATACTGCATTTTTAAAAGAAGGTAAACAGAGAAAAAACATAGGAGAAAAGGAAGAAATCAACAGGTTTCCAGGGGTTTTTTTCCTTGTGCTTGTCTCTGAAGGTGACCTCTTTGGGAAACGTATGTTATTTGTTCTCTGAGCTGTGTATGATTAGTTTCTTCATCATACACAGACAAATTAGGAAGGTTGCTGTGGTGCCCAGAAATCATCCGTTAAACAAAGTCAAAATTAATGATAAAATTGAGCTCCCTTTATATTTGATTTTCATCTATCTGTACTCAATTATAAACGAGCTATCAAAGAAAGCTACCCATTAGCTCTTAATTCATAATGACTCCAGAAAGCAATCCCTATACTGCCATTGATATCTCACCAACAACCTCTTATTCTCTGCAGGGTTTTAGCTGAAAATGAAAAGGGAAAACAAAACTACATAATCCAAGCAGCTCCTGATCCTGAGCCCTACCATAGAAAACTAGGAAATCAGGCTTAATATATGCAAGGTGTAATAAGTTTTCATCTATATATGTGAAAGAGACATTTGAACTATTTTTTTCTTTCACCATAATTTATTGTGCCTTAAATAAAACAGTCATAATAGCAACAGTGCATCCCAGATTTCTATCTCATTGTGTCAAAAGCAAATATTCTTCAAAGTTAGAGAAAGCGTTCCATGAGGAAAAAGTTTAAAACAGAGATGATATGTGCTTTATCCAGAGAGAAATAACATCTAATTATTTATTTGGGGTAAGAGTGACATCATCCCATAACTGAACTTTTCTCTCTTCATAGTACTCATCTCAACGCCTAAACACTGACTTCTGGCACAACCCATAGTAAATCCATTCTGTAGCCTCCTAACTAACTGGTTCTGAACTATAAGGAAAAAGAATTAGGCATTGTCCATTTATTCATAGGTGATTTAAAGAAATATTAAAACAGATTTGAATCCTGATTTGAAATAATTCCCTGCCCTTATTCACAGATTTATGTACATTTAATTTATATTCTTCTTACTTCCAAAAAAAGAAAAAAAGACTACTCACAATTTTAAAATATAATGTATTTAAAAATAAAATGAGAAGAAAACATCAGCAGTTACAATGAAAGTGGTCAGAAGGAGAGAAGGGCTGGAGGGCAAGGAGACGAGATAATGGTCTAGGACTGGAGCTGGATGGTTATTGCAAGTGTACAATTCACTTAATTTTAAATGTTCTGACAGACAAGAGACAGAGGCGGTGGGGGAACCATAAGATAAAAATAAGCATTTCAAATCTTCAGGAGAAAGGCAAACTTTTTTTTTAATATTAAGTTCTCTAAACAGTGACTCACAAGAATCTTTGTTTTAAAAGTAACATAGAAAATGCTAAAGATTCATTAAAACAAACTGTGATTTCCAGACCAATATTTGCTTAACTTCAGTTATTTTGTTTGCTTGTTTTTAACCCTGGTATCAACAGCATTCCTCCTATAAACAGCAATTCTACAGGCTGAAGATGCCTAAACTTATAGAAAATTTAAAATTACTGAAACACACTTTATAAATTTCTTACACTTTCTGTATAATGTGCATATGCAAAAATATTTCCAACAGTAGCAAGTGTACTTACCTAATGATCCCTAACACTTTCATCCATGCAGTCAATAAACACTTATTGAATAGCTTCTATGAATCAGATATTACTAGGTTCCAGAGACACAAAGATGACCAAGACACTTACCCTGTCCTCAAAAAGTTCACACTCTAAAAGTACATATCATCACAGTGAGTATAGTGGAAACAGGCTCTAGAGAGGTTTATGGCAGAAGGGATATTTGGTAAGTAGAAAGTGGCATTTGGGATTATGAAAAACTTCACCAAAAATAAATGGCATATAAACTCTATATCAAAGACTAGGAGTTTGTCAGATTACTAAAACAGGAGATAGCCATTCCACATAAAAGGGATGCTGTCTTTGCATTTGCTGAGATATAACCAGAACAGCGTTTAAGCAACAGCAAGTAATTCAGTATGGACAGTATACCTTATTGTTATGGACTGAATGTTTGTGTCCCCTGCAAAATTTATATGTTGAAACCCAACCCCCCAGTGTAATAGTACTAGGAGGTAGGGCCTTTGGGAGGTAATTAGCATTAGAATGAGATCAAGAGGGTGGAGCTCGAAGGAATGGAATTAGTGCCCTTATTAAAGTCACTAAAGAGTTTGCTTCCTCTCTCTGCTCTCCACCATGTGAAGAGACATTACCAATGAGAAGCTGGCAGTCAGAAAACAGCCCTCACTAGAATTCTACCAGGCTGGCACCCAGATCTCATACTTCCAGCCTCCAGAACTGGGAGAAATACATTTCTGTTGTTCATAAGGAGCCTAGGCTATGGTACTTTATTATAGCAGCCCAAACAGACTAAGACAAGGATAAAGACAAAGCTGGAGAGGAACCCAATGGCCAGGGCGTGGAGGGCTTTGTATGGTAAGCTAAGGAGTATGGAATTCAGCCTAGAGGCCATTGTTGTTCAATTCTTTTAAAACAAAGAAATCATTATTTAGACATAAACATACATGGGAGCCCAACTATAAAACAGAAAAGGAGTCTCCTTATTTCGGGTGAGTGCTGGAGAATCTGAAAACTGACCTGGTCAGCTTCTTGTCACACAGTTTGAAAACCCTGTCTATAACCAAATCAGGGGTGGGGAGAGTTTATCACAAAGGTTTTTAGTCAGAAGGATAACATGAGCAGATTTCAAATTTTAGAATGATGACTATGGCTCTAATATGAAAATGGATGGGGGGGAAAATGAGAACCAAGGAGAAGATGATTTATGAGGGTAAGACCATTTCAAGAAAAGAGTAATAAATGAAATCCTGTATTAGGACAGCAAATAGTGAAATTTTTACAACATGAAGGATAAAGAGGAAATCCAAGTGACTACCAAGAGAAAGGGCTGATTACATACAAAGGAATAAAAATCAAATTATCAGGATTTTATCAGCAACACTGGATATGACAAAACCAGAAATATAAAATCCTAGACAAATACATAAGATCTCAAGTCATCAATAAAAGAATTTCTATAGGATGTGCCATAAGAAAAGAAACTGTTAACAAGTAAGCTGCAAAAGCAATGATTTATGACAAGTTTGAGTTGGCAGGTGGTACACAGCAAAAGAATATATTTTACCCATGACATAACTAGAAATGATCACTCAGGAACTGCAGAAGATTCAGATCCTATCACAGGCCATGACACAGTAGAAATCATCTATAAATTTATATGAAATACTAATGTGAATATGTGGTTCAAATGATTCATAATGGTAAATGAGATTTATATTGCTTCATTCATAGGTCCTAAACTTAAATTATCATCATCCAGCTATTTGTACCATTTTACTTTATTTTTTATTAAATCAGAGTAGGAGAGGATAGAAAACAATGAATTGGAAGTGAGGATATAGAAAGAGAAGATGCACGTGATAGTAAAGTTCTTCTTTCTAGGAATCTTTATGACATAAAAGAAAAAGAGAGAACATTCAGGATCCATTAACAGTGACTAATTTTTGTTAATTGATAATAAGATTACTTAAGCATTTTTATATGCTCTAGAAGAGAGAGAATGAACATTTCTGAGAAAAAAAAAAAGAGATCATTAAGGGTCAAATAACACCACAGGTTAAAGAATAAATTGTTCATTTTTTAAAGTTATTGAGGTTTTTCTTAAAGTAAGAAATGTAGGATTTAAGAAAAAGCAAAAAAGAATCTCTGTCAAAATTTAGCAATTATAGGGCCCTGCACGCTTTTAGAATAAAATTTCCTGAAATAGATTCATTATTCCATTTAGTCTCCTTACACATGTGACATCTTCATAAGTCAATATAAGTCAAACTGACCACTGTCTCCCATATAGAATTGGTTAATTCCTGTATAATCTTGCTTAACTTTATTTTCTTTTATTCTCTAATAGACCCCTGACAACCTATTCATTAATCTAATCCATTAACTCCTTCAAGACCAAGCTTAAAATGCATCTCTTTCCATAATCATTCCCTAACTAACTATTCAACCTTGATCTTAATTCTTCTCCATCTTTCCAGTTTCCTAAGAATCTATCTCTAATCCTTGTCCTCTCTCCCTGTCATCTTCTTTCTTGGGTCCCCTCTTAGTCCCATTAATATTCAACCAAAAATGAAAGGAACTAACAAATATAAAAAAGAAACAACCACATATTCTATTTACTTATTCTTACTTTCCTGTTATAAACCTCTCAAAAAAAAAAAAAAAAGCTTCTTCCTCTACTCCCTTATGAGTCACAGAATGCTCAAGTGACTCATTTGTTTACGGTGAGTTTTCTCCAAGTGGACAATAAATTCAAAGTGCAGGCATTTTGTCTTTTATTTCTTCACATACATCCAGGCAAAACAGTGCAATACATAAAGTGCAGAAAATATAAAACTAAATATGTGCTAACTAAGATATTAAGAAAGAAAAAGACTAAAATCTGATAAATTAATGTGGAGCACGCTCAAAATAGAAGGAAACACTCACACTTTCTACCTCACCCACCCTCTAGGCAAACAGAGTTATGCTAAATATTGGTAAAAAGACTGCTTTGGAAATTTACACATTTATTTTGTGTTTCCTGCCAACATTCTAGAGAGCTTCAGAAAAAAACAAAAGAAAAATGAATCAATTGAAAAGCCTTTATTCTCATCTACAGAGGAAGACCATTTCCTAGTATGTTATTTAGGTTCATTAACATTCATGGTGTATTTTGCAAACACAGAGAATTATAAGCTCTGTGGTAAAGGAAAGTGCATCTAATTCTACCTACACATTCTCCCACAATTAGATGTTTCAGGGTCTTAAAGGTTGATTAAGTTGAAACAGGTAACAAATGAAGTGAGTAAAGGATTTTCTGTGGGTCATAGAGAAGAAAATCTTTATCACATATAATAATATGTAAAGACACCACAAGCTAGAAATAATCAGTCTGACCAAAATTTTATAATCATGGCATACGATAAGAATATAATACTCAACCGAGGCCCCAGAATTATAAAATATTCTTCTATCTGGTAGATGTATATTTTTCTTCTTTCTTTTAAATACGGGGGTTTAAGAAGTATAATCAAAATAACAAACCTACCAAACTTCTGTTAAAATAAATAACAGCAAAGGAATACAAAAAGTATTAACAGAGAAAGACAGAAAAGGAGGCAACAAGAGAACAGAAATTTCAACAAATTTTTGGAACTTAGAAAGTAGTTGGAGTGGTAAGGAACTAAGTAGACAGGAAAAAATTAAAATCTGCTATTGCAGAGGAAGAACCTGAAGAGAGCTGGTCAGTTTGCTTCACAGAAGCCCTAGGAAACTCAGCATCTGGAGGCTTCTAGTACTATGGCAGAAGGTAAGATACAGTGTTAAACAAGGGCACTGTAGGCTCTTCAGCAGAGCCTTTCCCTAACCCATACAGATAAACGTGTATTCCTCCAAAATGCCACCTCTCACCCCTCAAATGGGAGATCAGAAGTTCACTCTCTGAAAAACACTGAATTAGGAAGGCTCCAAGTTCAGAGACAATGAGCATAGCAAATGGCAGAGGTGAATCATATGGTTAGAAATAGGGGGATTCAGTGTCTTACTGAAAGTTGGGACCCTTATCTACTTTCCCTGTCCTTATGCATGGATGCCAGTAGCCACATAAAACTTCCTCCACTCCATACCCTTTCCACCCATCCCTTGTAAGAGACTGGAAGATTCACCTCTGGAAAAAATAAATGACCCCAGAGAAAAACTTTCACTTCTTTCCATCAATATAAAGGCTGTCTCACTTTCTGACTACCCAACAGTGAAGATCACCAGGAACAAAGGACACCAGAAACAGAATTTTCAATTGTCTTTTCCTAACTCATTCTAAAATATGATTATATTACCATGGATCACCAGGCATTTCAAGACAGCCTGCAACACAAAAGACAAGGGACTAAAAAAAAAAAAAAAGTAAAACACACAGGAAAAGAAAATCTGAAAGAAACAGTGAGGGGGTGGGGGAACAAGAAGAAAACTTGGGGAAAAAATAAAACATCTATAATACTTTCAAAAAGATAAAACTATCTTTGAATATTTAACAATGACAGAATCTATGCAAAAGGTAGACAACACAGGCATGTTATTAGAAATGTTTTTAATGTGATTACTAAAATAATGCAGTTGGAAGATAACTTCTCAAAATGGACAGAAAGTCAAAATGATGGGGAACTTGACAAAAAGATAAGAAAATCTAGGAGATTCAATAACCAAATACTAGAATATCCTAAAACAGTTAACAAAAAATGTGGAGAGAAGGAAATAGATGGAGAAATGACACAAGAAAATAGTCCAGAAATAAAGGATAAAGTGCTTATGAGATTAACCTTCTTAAGCAAATATGTAGATACTAATTTTTCAACATGCCACATCCCTGCCCAATGGCATCCTTCTGCCTAGCAATCTCATTCTAGCTCTCAATAACTAGTTTCACTTTATGTAATCAATCTGATCTCTTATTCTCTAAAACCCAAACTCTTTCCACAAACTTTCTATCTCCTTTCTATTCTCAGGGAAGGTCACTTCAATACTCAGCACCCTGAAAAATGGAGACAATAGTCCCCACACAAAAAAGCAAAAGCAATTATGGTATAAAATAATTTGTTAGACCTGAGACAAGGCTCAAGTTCTACTTTCTCTGTATCACTTTTTTTTCCCTTTTTCTCTCTGTGAACCCTTAGCCTGACCAGCAGTGTAGCACAATGGTTAGGACCATGGACTTTGCTATTAGGCAAGCCTGAACTCAAGTCCAGGCAATACTGTCTACTTAACCTCTCTAAACTTCAGTGTACTCATCTATGAAATGAATATATAATAACAGTATTTTATCTCACAGTGTTACCATGAGGATTAAATTAAATATGAATGTAAAATAATCTCTAATTTCTTTCATGTGTCTCATCTGAGAAAACTGCAAATGTAGGTATTAAGTTCCATGACACTTTTCTACCAATCAATTGTATAACATCTAAATATAATTCAGAAAGCAATATGATCTGCTCTGAACTGAACTGTGCCCCCCACCAAGTTCATATGTTGAAGCCCTAACCCCCACTGTGATGGTAGTTGGAGACAGGACATTTGGGAGATAATTAGGTTTAAATGAGGTCATGAGCATGGGGGCCTGATGATAGGATTAGTGCCATGTGAGTGCCATCTGTAAGCGAGGAAAGAACTCACCGGAACTCAACCATGCTGGCTGATCTCAGACTTCCAGCCTCCAGAACTATGAGAAATTAAATTTCTGTTGTTTAAGCCACCCACAGTATGGTATTTTGTTATCATAGCTCTAGATGATTAATACATGATCCTTCAAAAAGGTTAAAAGTCTGGTATCAAAAAACCTTTATCCTAGTCCATTTTGTTACTGATTTGGCAAGGAAAAGTTAAAGTACATAAACATCCTAAACACTTAAAAGAAGACAATTTTAATTGCCATTGCTAGTCATATGGATATTAATAGGAATGATTTTTTAAAAAAAGAAGAAAATGGAAATCAGAAGAAAAGAAAGGAATTCTTCAGTTTGCCCCCAACCCACCTTTCAAGTTCACTTTCCCTGACCTCTCACTTTTCCTGACGTGGGGTCTTTCACTGACCTCCTCACCTTATTACTTTACTTTTTAAATATTTGGTTTGGTAAATTCACTTAAAAACATGGAAGGAGACATTTACATGACCATATAAGCAATGGGGTATCTTCTTCCAAAGTGTTCAATTAAAAAGACCAGGTGTTTTGCAAAGAAAATAAAGCTATTATTTCAATGGTAGGTAATATTCTTTTTTGAGAATGGTTACCAGATAATTCGTAAGAGAAACATCCACAAGTGAGTTATAAAGGTCAATCCCTTGTGGAATGAAATAAGTCTTCAAGTTCAATTTAAGACAAGATTTTTAATTACCAAGGTAGACTACCTAGGGACAATTTCAGATTGAAAGGCCAAAAACCTTAAGTTAGTTGATTTTTAATAGAGAATTTAACCCCAGCCCCCCCAAAGAAAATCTGATAAATCATTTCCCATAAGTGAAAAACTAATTATATCACCATATTGACATTATAATAGCATCTAAATGTTTCCTCAAAATTTGAAACATCTAAACACTATGAGTGATATTTGGGGTCTAAATATCCAGTAAATTTATCCTCACTGAAATCTTTAGAGAATAATAATGAAGAAAGATTACACAACAGTTGATTGATATTTTTTGAATGTTTACTGTTAGATATAGATTTTTTTTTTAAGTAAAAGATGCTTAAAAAAATTTTTTTTTATTATTTCATTTCATCCAGGTCAAATGAATTTATGAAAAAAAGCATAGTATAGTACACAGCATAGTGTTGAAAGCACCTTAGTCCATTTGGGCTGCTATAACAAAATATCAGGGACTGAGTGGCTTACAAACAACAGAAATTGATTTCTCACAGTTCTGGAAGCTGGAAGTTCAAGATCAGCTGCCAGCATGGTCTGGTACGGGCTTTTCTCCAGGTTGCAGAGTTCTCGTTGTATCTTCATGTGGTGAAAGGGGCTAGGGATCTCTCTGGAGTTTCTTTTTTAAGGCCACTAATCCTATTTGAAGGGCTATACCCTCATGATTTATGCACCTCTCAAAGCCCTACGTACTAGTACCATCACATCAGGAATTAGTATCTCAACATATGATTTGGGGGTAGGACACAAACATTCAGACCATAGGAGAAAATATAAAAGTTTTAGAGTTGGATGGGAGAGGCAAATGCCTATCATTATTAACTGTATATATTAATAATCATTCATTCCTAGTAATCATTTTTTCCCAATGTATAAAAACAACACATGAAAATAAATTCATCCACTCTATATAAAAAAACAGAAACAGACTCGTGGATATAGAGAACAAACTAGTGGTTACCCGTAGGGAGAGGATAGGAGGGAGGGGGAAAATAGAAGTATGGGATTAAGAGATACAAAATACTACTAATAAAATAGATAAGCAACAAGGATATATTGCATAGCACAAGGAAATATAGCCATTGTTTTGTAATAAACTTAAACGGAATATAATCTATAAAAATACTGAATCACTATGTTGTACACCTGAAACTAATATAATATTGTAAATCAACTATACTTCAATTTTAAAAACAGTAAAAAATTAATTCATTCACCCGCCATTTAATGCAAAGAGTAGGTAATTGGAGGCCATAAAATTTTCTAATTTAAGAAGACAAAAAAATTTCTGCAGCACTTTAAAAAACTGGAAATTTCAATTCTTAAAAACAAAATATAACAAAACAAATGGCCAAAAGACCTAAAGCAACAATGAAATCAGTACTATAATAGTAACCTCGCTTCACAGTTTCCTAAAATCAGGACTTACAGACCATAGGAAAATCAAGCTCTTTGGTTTATTCCTTCAAAGATTGGGCCTAAAAATGGCTTTAACATTCAATAAATATTTTTTGAGTGCCTACTCTGTGCCAGGCACTCTGCTAAGAATTGAAAACATACAGTATTAGCAAACAGAACAGCAAAGGCCCCTCCCTGCTCTCGTGAAGCTTATACTGACTTGGAAAAGGGATTATATATATTAAATTTAAATCCCTCTTATTGTATACTGTAGCTACTTTTTCTCCTTTTCACTTCAGATTAAGGAGAACCTTGGCTGCTATCCCATATAAAAATGTCTCTTTATTCCAGACAATATGCTCTTCTGGTAACTATATTATGTGAGGCAATATTTCAGTATTTTCAGGTACACTTATAATTTCATTATTTGTAAAAAACTGCAAAACAAACATACAGTGCATTTTTTATTTTAAATATACTTTAATTCTGGTTAATATTGTTAAATAACAAATGCCAATAAAAATATAATTCATTTACAGAATCTATCATGAAAAATGCTATGAATGCTATCACACGTCCAAGGAAGGGAAAGAGAAACAAGGGACATGGAAATATTATATAATTATATGAGCATGGGCTAAAATCAAGTAAATGTTGAAGGATTTAGATCGTCTCTCATGTAATCAAATCTGTGATAGGTAATCCAGACGTTGGGACCCATCCTTCAAGCCTCCCTTGAGGAGACAGAAGAGGGCAGCTGTGTTGGCTCTGCACACCCTAAATGCAGAGCTGCATGGTCAGCCAAAGCAGAGGGGAACTAGAGGACAGGCAGGCCCCTAGGCTAATCCAAGGAGAACAGGAGAAGCAACAGCCCTGATATCAAAGAGCAGAAAGAGATCAAGAAAATCATATCCCCAAAAGGCATGGGTCTCCAACACAGCCTCCCACATTTATGTGGCTCATCACAAAGTCAACTATATCAAGTCTGTCTCTACAGGTAAAAATTCTCTGCCCGGCTGACTTGAAGACAGGTTTCATTTTTTTTTTTAATCAAACTTTCTGTTTTCCAGGCTAAACTTTTGCAATTATTCAGTGATCCTTCTATAAGGTTTCCAAAGTTGATAATAATACAACTACTAAGTTCAGTACCTTACCAACCGAACAATTCCAGTCTAACACATTTCAATTTGCGATGACTTCTCTTAAATTTTCCTCTATTTAAAAATTTACACTGTTTCTCCCATAATTATCATGCATCAGTTTACATTTTAATAGTTTAAATCGAACTTTTCAAACAGGACAAAAAGAAAATAGTAAGTTCAAATGAAAACAGGAGGGAGGAAAGTACCTTTAATTTGGATCCATGAGGTACTAGGACAGATCTATTCTGCTTTGGTGGGATATACAGCTCCCATTTTCCAAAATCCAGTTTTTTATATGGGTATGCAAATGGATTCCAATCATCTGAAAAAATAAAGACGATCAATTAACAATAGCATTATAGGACTAATATTCAATAAATTTCAATCAAAGTATAATATACTGCCTACTTATACAGAATCAAATTGCCTAAAAAACATTGTTTTCTAAGGTACTAAACAAAATACTCTACTAGTCATTTAGAAAAAGCAGGTTATGCTTAACTTATTTTTTTTAAAACATATTTGAAAGTTTGCCTTTTTCATCTTAAAATTAAAGATTACAACACATTTTCCATTGTACTTTCAACTCTATTACTTCTATCAATAAACAGAATGATGGGTCCTTTTTTAAGAAACACCATCAACAAAGGGAGATAATATGAAAAAAATAGAAACGCATTCTAGGCAACTAGATAAAATACATGTTATGGTAGAAAAAAAATGGTGAAAAATTATTAAAATCATATTACCCAAATACACAAGTATGTGATAGAACTGAGTTAAAATCTAAAGAAACGCCTCAAGCAAGAAAGGTAGAAGGTTATAAACTACAAGAGGCAAAGGAGAGGTGGATGGCAGATGCTGAAAGAAAGCCAAAATGAACCACAAGAGACCCATGGACACATAGAAATTTAACATATAATAGAGGTGGCATTAAAAACCAGTGAGTAAAGGACATACTGTTTAATAAGTGGTGCTGGGACAATTGGTGATCCTTATGAAAAAAAATGAAATGGATCTGTACCAATAATATTACTGAAGAATCATTTGAACATAGATTAATATTTAAATATGATAGACAAAATGATAAAATGCTTAGAAGAAAATACAGGAAAAAATATTTATAATCTTGGGTTTAAAAGTGTTTTTTAGACAAGATACATACATGTACACACACATACACATACATACAAAACCTTAAGGAAAAGCCTAATAAATTTGACCACAAAAATTATAGACCTATCTTCATACATAGATAGATAGATAGACAGAATGACAAGACAAGCTACCAACTGGGAGAATACATTTGTAATGAACATACCAAGAAAGAGCGTCTAAAATACATGAAGATCTATAAATCAATGAGAACAAAAAAACAGACCAATAGAAAAATCAACAAAGGTATTCAAGGGAGGACATATGAATGGCCAATAAACATACATAATGATGCTCAAGCTCACTCGTAATTAAGGAAACACAGATTAAAACAACAGTGAGATGTCATTTCCCACCCACTGGCTTAGCAAAAATTAAAAGTTTGAAAATATCAAGTAGTCAGCAAGGATACAAAATAACACTGCAGCTGAGGGTACAAACTGGTAAAACAATTTGGCATTACATAGCAAAGTTGAAGCTATGTTAACTCTGGGGTCTAACAATCCTACTCTTAGGTAATACCCTAGGGAAATTCTCACAAATGGTCACAAGAAAATATTCAAAGATGTTCACTGAAGAATAGCTTGCAATAGCAAAAAATGGAAGCCATTGAAAGTTAAATCAGCCACAAAATGGGTAAATCCATCATGGTGTAATTAAACAGGATGTTATATAATGCTATAAACTGTTTGGATTAAATATTCAATATATAGGAATAGGTAAAACATTAAAGTTCATTTTAAAGGTATATAGAAATACCATTAATGCAAAGTTCAAAAAATATGCAAAATAGTATTATATAACATTGATACATACATATGTAGTAAAAATATCAAAAGAAAAATAAGAATGACAAACATCAAATTCTGGATGAATTTGAAATTGTGATTTCCACTGGGTAGAGGAAAGGGAACACAGGAAGTTTTAATAATTATCTGTAAGGTTTTATTTTTTAAGGTAGGTGGTGTACACAGAGATGCTTATTACATTTTCCCCTATTTGTTTATGCCTAAAATATTTCACTGTTTAAAAAAAACTTAAGCCCCTGTGATGCTATGCACTATAGTGCTATGAAATTAGATTCTCAATTAAGGAGATAAGAAAAACACCAAGAAGCTTGTTTTATGCTATGATTTCTTCTTTTAGACACCAATACTTTCACCACATTAGCCTTAAGGTTTTTCACTCTCAGCCAGTCTGAATGTTATGGGTAGAGTGGGGTAAGAAACAACATGTAAATAAAGGTCCTTCTAAACATTTTTCTACTCCCCATCAGAAGACAATCTGAAAATATCTAAAGGCGGTTTATCTTCAGGAACCGTTCAACAAGCTCTGTGTTACTATATTCTCCTGCCCCTAAAACATCAAATACATCTCACCTGTTTATGATGTGACATTCCTTTACCAAAGCAAAGAATTTAGGGCATAATTAGAGAGAAGGAAAAAAGCTTGAAATATGAGCATCTAGGTAGTGTAACACTTTATACATTTACTGAATTTCTTTTTAAGCTAATCATTTAAGACAATTAATAAATTAAGACAAGCAGCAGATCTTTTCCTGGTTAGTTAGATTTGAAAATAAAGGGTACAGTTCATTAGTTCATTCATTCATTCATTCATTAAATATGTACTGAGCGGTTAATGTAGGCCCTGCTCTATGCCAAACTGAAAATTAGGGTTCAGATGACATTCAGATATCATCCAGAAAAGGTTAAACTGAGTCAGTGCACCAAAACGAAGAGTAAAATATATAATATAGGATCCTCTAAACATTCAACTATAAATAAGACTGTTACTTTGAAAGTGAAACTTCAATTATATGGGAAATTTTCTTATGCAGATTTACTTAAAAGCTGTTTTCAATAATGTAAAAATAAATGTGGTTTTGAATATTAGTTTCTGAATATCAGTTGAAATAGTTCTTCACCTTGCAGTCACTCGAGTTTTAAGATCTGTTTAAACAGGTGATGTTACAATATTTGTATAAAGAAAAATATTTTTACTGAATCACATTTCTCCTTTCATAGTGTCTTAGAGACACTAACACACATGCTGATTATTTCTAATCCTACACTGTAAAAAATGTTTTTTTCTATCATTTTCAAGAGCTTCATTTCATTAGCACACCTCCTCTTCATGGAAATCCTGGTGTTAACTTCCACTACACGTACATTTTTCTTGCTGAACTCCAAACTTCAAAGAAAAATTTGGAACATCTTCACATATGCTACCAAAGAAAATCCATCTACCAACCATCATAAGCAATGTAGAATATACTAAAGGTTTCATAAGGGAGAGAGAGGGGAAGGTTTGCAAGGGGCGTACATATATGAAACAACTTGAGATTTTTGCATTGGACAACTGTCTCCCGCATAAATCCCTCTTCAGCCACACCACCACCAGTCTTTTATCTCCTTGATTCCTTCTCCAATCAGTGTTCAGCCCTGAATTTTCCTTACTCTTCCTCCTTCATTATATACTACTGCTTCTTTCCATTTGAAAAATGGGCACCAACCAAACTAACCACTTCTACTGTACTGCAGGTATATGAAAGATTTTTTTCTAATAAAACCAGTTTATCCCTAAAATTGCTTCCTAAAACTAGCTAATAAGATGAGCTTTACTCTACAGGATACAGATATCTAAGGTCCAGGAACAGAATAGTCAGAAAAATCATTGGATTTGGATCTGTTCTCATAAACTTAACATTAAGCCCTTAGTTAAGAAAGAAGGAACTACCATTAAGGTATATTTAGGCATGACTGTGGGAACTAATTGTGGAAGTACACAATTAAAAATAAGTAAATAAAAATTAAACATCCAATGATTGGTGTAAAAATATTAAACAAAAGTGAATGTTTTGTTTTTAAATGAAATTTTTTTTAGAAAAACACAGAAGGCAAAATAATAAGACATCAAAGATACATTTTGGGGGAATTTAAGTCTTAAGTGTCATGAGACTTTATTCCTGAAAATAACTGAAGGTAAAGTAATATTAATAATGATAAATGGTTCTAAGGCATATTAGATATATCTAAAGTGCATACTTTTAGAGCCAGATTACTCATTTTTCATTTTAATCCTCCATGACTTTATATCCTGAATCTACAAGATAGAATTAATTTTAATTAATTCTTAATGCAAATAGTTTGTATCTCTATGTAGGCCTCAGGACAGGACCAAAAATATCCTATCACCACCTGTGACAATTATTTGTTTCTCTATCACACACAGAACTACACATTGAGAGTTCTGTAGTTCAGTGATTCTCAAGCTTTAGCTCACATCAGAATCACTTGTTAAAGCAGATTGGGCTGATTAAAACAGACTGTTGGGCCCCACCCTCAGAGTTTTTTGATTCAATATATCTGAAATATGGCCTAATAATCTGCATGTCTAACGAGTCCCTACGTGATGTTGATGCTGCTTGCTGAGGGACCACGCTGAGAATCAACTTCCTGGTTCGACGGCTGACTTCAGGTGTTCTCTGCTCATAGCTTTGTGAGTGATGTTCTAGATTAGATTAGATTTATAGATTACCAAATAATGTTCCAAGTCAGTAGCTCAAGGAAATTCTGAAATAGAAATTATCACTAATAATCCCTCAAGGCAAATATTACTCACATGAAATTCAGGATTTAGAAATTGGGATTCACTAGGGTTGTAAAGCCCAGAAGGATGACCAGTGAGATGAAGATTACAGAACAGACCTGAGATATTAAGGAATCTGAATGTGTCAGTGTGAGGAAACAAAAATTTACAATTTGAACATTAAAAGATAACATATATTAAGACCAATATTCAATATACTGCTATAAGTGTCTACAGAAAATGTTTCTTATAATATTCTCACCAATAGATTGCATGGTTAAAAAGTACAGGCCACTTTGATCAGAAAATGAATATAAATTTGAAGGCTTCTACCTAGAAAAGTAACATTAAAATTTTTAAGTGTTAACATTTTAACTCATCTTCCTTTCTGTGTGTCATTTCCTGCCATAACCTAGACATTGCTAGGCTCAAGGATGAGGTACCCCTAAAGCAATGTGTGCTTATTATTCTAGTCTTGGTGTTTTAAGAACATGTTTCCTGCTTGCATAAATTATTTTATTAAAACATTTTCTAAGACTTTCGATGATTATCAAGTTTGAATAACCTGACACAGTTTTTTTTTTATTTTTATTTTTTTTTTAATTTATTTATTTTTGGCTGTGTTGGGTCTTCGTTTCTGTGCGAGGGCTTTCTCTAGTTGAGTTGAGCAGGGGCCACTCTTCATCGCGGTGCGCGGGCCTCTCACTGTTGCGGCCTCTCTTGTTGCGGAGCACAAGCTCCAGACGCGCAGGCTCAGTAGTTGTGGCTCACGGGCCTAGTTGCTCCGCAGCATGTGGGATCTTCCCAGACCAGGGCTCAAACCCGTGTCCCCTGCATTGGCAGGCAGATTCTCAACCACTGAGCCACCAGGGAAGCCCCTGACGCAGTTTAAAAGCAAACATTTAAATAAGTATTTTATTACTAACAGGCTGAAATTCATCATCATATTTTATAATGCAAAAGATTCTATTTGTCCATAGACTCAAAACCAGCAGACAAATTTAAATCGAGATATGGAAAAGAAACGATGTGTGATGCGCAGTTTAATATGAACTGCAAACACACATTCGGCACAGGCGATCAAACATTAACTAAGGTCACTGCATCAGGCACACAGATTCTATATTATCTCAAGCCCAACAACCTTTCTTTTTCTAATGTAATAATCCTCACATAAAATTCTTAAATGTCAGCCTCCTTCAAATATTCCCAAACTCTTTAACTCACAGTAAAGTATTTCTCTTCATCAGGACTTAGCCACCTCATTTCTGTAGAGTTTCTGCGTTTAATATATATATTCCTTGCGCATGGTTGAAATGGTCCCAACTTACTATGTAGAACCACACCTCTGATGAAGATGCCAATGTGCTGAAGAATGTGGTCCGTACTTGGGCCAACCCCTGCCATAAGCAGGCTTCACTGAGCTAGTGAAGTAAGGTCCCTGTTGGATGTGGCAGATCTAATATCAGATCTAATACAAGGCCAGTACTGGCCTATATGGCAGATGTCAGTGACCTCCTATCTGAGTGGATATCCTTACATCATAAGTTATTAAATATTTGGAATATAACCTCCTTAAAGCAAGTAAACACCCTTCCTCATCATACAATGTTGTTTAATTGTTTCAAGCTTCATATCATTCAGAGTTTACATAGATTTATAATGCAAAGTTGGCTTGTCATGATGGAAGTTTTGGGACTTCTCTCATGTCAAGGAAGCATCCAGTGTGTTTCCAAGAAGTCACAAGATCCAGAACTGGAACCTCCTATGGCATTGCCCTTACCCAGAATTATGGAAGGACCACACAATTTTTGGAGGTGGAGAACAGCAGTCCTGACATATAACCCTGTGCTTTTTGATCACCTTCTCTTTTCCCCTCCAGATAATTCTTCTCCTCAGATGGTTACTTGAGAATCATCAAATTTCTGCTGGAAGATAGTACCCTGGAAATAACCTTAAGACCTCCAGCATTACTTCTTAGGGAAAACTGCTCTTAAAATACATTAGTTTAGGAGAGCTGTGGTTTTCAAGAACAAAATCTAGAGTATGTCAGAATGCCACTAACTTCAGAACCAATGGGATGCTAATATCGCTTTAAAGAACAATATGCTCAGTCCTATAATATGTAGCTTTCTGGAAATTAGGGAACAAATTAAATAACCTAGAGTTTCACTCACTAAACTGTTCTTAAAGGCATGCATAGAAGAAACGTTCTCCGTGACCAAAAAAAAAAAAGTGTGGCAAAAGTGACTTTAAATAGAATTAACTACGTGTCTTTATTATAGGAATAGTATCTATATTATGATACTTTTATGAAAGAAAGGGGATGATAAATGAATATACAGTTGGCCCTCCATATCAGAGAGTTCCATATCCACAGAATCAACCAAACATGAATCAAAAATATTAGGGGAAAAATTCCAGAAAGTTCCAAAAAGCAAAACTTGACTTTACTATGTACTGCCAAATATTTACATAGCATTTACATTGTATTTACAACTATTTACATAGCATTTATGTGGTATTAAGTATTATAAGTAATCTAGAGATGATTTAAAGAATACAGGAGGATGTGCATAAGTTATATGCAATACTACTTCATTTTTAAGGGACTTGAGCATCCTCAGATTTTGGTATTTGCAGGTGGGGGAGGTCCCAGAACCAATCCACCAAAGACTGAAGGATGACTGTATGTAGTCACCTATGATTTCAAAAAGCATGAAGATGGAACCCAAAAAGTGAAGAGAAATGATTATGTATATGAAGAGGGAAAACACAGATTAGTTTTGTAGGATTGTACCTTGCTTTATTTTGACTATAAGACCAGGTAAACAATTCATAAAATTAGAAAATTTAATAAGTCAAAAAGAGGGGAAAATAAGAAAAAAAAAAAAAAGTCTCTTAAAATGGAAACAAACTGAACCTGTGTGATGGAATGTGCAGATGGGGACTTTGGGAGGTAGTTAGGTTATGAGGGTAGAATCCTCATGAATGGGGTTAGTGTCTTTATAAAAGAAATCCCAGAGAGATCACTCCTGCATTCCACCAGGTGAGGATTTCACAAAGAAAGGGCTGCAGTCTATGAATCAGGAAGACAGCCCTCATCAGACACTGAATCTGCTGGCACTTTGATCTTGGACTTCCCAGCCTCCAGAACTGTGAGAAATCAATTTCTTTTGTTTATAAGCCACCCAGCCTGTAGTTTTTTGTTATAGCACCCTGAACAGACTAAGACAAAGCTCATCTCTACTTTTCCGTATAATAGGAAATTTCCATAACAAAATTGTAAAAACTATGTTATGAGGTCTCTGTGAACAAATACTTGTCCAAATCTCTTTCCTTGCTATCAATTGTAAAAAGTGATCTTATCAGCCAAAGAGTGTAAGATTTTAATTTATTTACGGTTTTAAACACAGATTAACCAACTGCTTTCTGGATAAGCAGTTGCAGTTCATACTCCCACCAGCAGCATATGAGAATTGTCAACTATCCATATCCTCATCAACACCGGAGATTATCATTTTAATAACAAGGCATGCCTGCCTTGTTCAACCAGGGTTCGCTAAGAGAATTAAGTTCGAATGCCCTACAGATCCATTGTATGCAATAAATTAACTTCTCTTCAATGCATCTTAGAATAGTACCTGTATGTACTACACTTGGGAGAATTTAGAAAATAGGCATTCAAATCATTTTCTGTGTTCTGTGGATCAGATTCGGAACCAGCATGAGAAAAGTTGCCTCTCCTTATTGTCCTAGCTGTAACAGATGGCTTTGATACACAGTGTGTTCATTTCTTTTCAAAGCAGGTTATAATTATAACTACTTATATTCTCTTTAATTCTATTTTTATTTGGGAGAAATTGAGTAGTGGGTATTATATTTTATTTTAAACTTTTTCGTTTAGTTCTAGTTTTATTGAACTGAATATAATAATGTGGTGTCCTTTATGGTCTAATACAGTGGTAACCAATCCAGTTATTTATTTACCAATCTATTTATTTTTAGCAGTATAAACCATTCAATTATCTCAAAATAGATTTTATGAAGGACTCCAGCACAGAAACTATACAAAACATGTAAAACAGCAAAGCAGCTTTGCTTGAAGTGCCCCTACCTACCTAAACCCTCATCCTCACCTCTTTCTCTCCCTTTCAGAGCCTACCACTCAGAACTCAGTTCTAAAAAGTGCTCCAGTGTATGATCTACCTTTGCAGATCTTCCATAGATCCTTAAAATGTGTCATTTCTTTTTTTTTTAATTCTCCATTTAATTTTAGTTTACTTCATCCACGACACGTTAAGAATATGTTAAATTATATCATGACAGTTGGATCTGAAAATTTATTCAATTTCTAACAATTCTTGCCATCTACACTTGACCAAAAGTAAATGTTATTTGGGACTTAAGGATAAAAGCATTTATCGCTGCTGTGACTTATATTACTGATCTCTGTGCCATTTTATCTGGTTTGTTTTTGGTCTGGATTTGACTCCTTTTATTTTATAATCTTTCAGTGACAGTAAAACAGAGAGAAACTAATGGTTAAAGCTGAGAAGAGGTACATTATTTGCTTAGAAAGAATGCAGAACAGGACAAAATAGGAAGGGGAAAGAATGGGAGAGAGGTACTAATGCAATATGGTCAATCATCAGAGGAAGGCATCCTATGTGCCAAGAAGGGTTCTCAATTATGTTTTAACTGGCTAGTACATTGAACTGTATCCCTCCATGTCAGCAAACATCTGAAGCTTAGTTGGAGGACTCTTACAGCACGTACTCCAGTTCACCCATTATATCACTATTGACTGCAATTTAATCTATTTATGACTCCCCCAAAGTCATAAATTTGATTTGACTTTAGGACTCTTCTCTACACCCTAAAACACAATCTTTCATCTTAAGATGTTCCACTTGAACCAGTCCCTGCTGTGAGGGCATGGGAGGGGCCTATAGTAATCAGGAAAGCAATTATATAGATCTCCCTGCTAACCCTATAGCCACTTATGAAAATATTTCAATGAAAGTAAAATAATATTTTCTAACATGTCTAGCAATGTAACAGAAGTAAACCCATGTGTCAATGGTCAATTGATTTTCAACAAGGGTGACCAAGACCATTCAATGGGGAAAAAATAGTCTTTTCAACAAATAGTGCTAGGACAACTAGATCTCCACACACAAAAAGATATATTTGGACTCCTATCTTAAACCATATACAAAACTAACTCAAATGGATCAAGTACTTAAATATAAGAGCTAAAACTATACAACTCAATGTAAAACAGTGCTGACACCTTGGAAAACAGTCTGGGTGTTCCCCAAAATGCCAGAGGTACCATTTTGACCCAGCAATCCCACTCCTAGTTATAAACCCTAAAGAAATGAAAACATATGTCCACACAAAAACTTGTATATGAATGTTCATAGCAGCATTACTTATGATAATCAAAAGGTGAAAACCACACAAATGCCCATCAACTAACAAATGAATATACAAAATGATGTATATCCATACAATGGAATATTATTTGGCTATAAAAATGAATGAAGTACTGATACATGGTATAAGATGGAAGCTTGAAAACATTATGCTAAGTGAAAAAAGCCAGTCACAAAAGACCACATATTATCTGATTCCATTTACATGAAAAATCCAGGATAAGAAAATTTATAGAGACAGAGTAAGTGGTTGCCTAAACCTAGGGGAGGGATGGGAAGATTGTGAGATGATAGCTAAAGGGTACAGGGTTCCTTTGAGATAATGAAAATATTCTAAAATTCATTGTGGTTATGGTTGTAGAACTCAGTTTTAATATACTAAAAACCATGAAATTGTACACTTTAAATAGGTTAGTTGTATGGTATGTGAATTGTATGTCAATAAAGCTGTTAAAAAATAAAAGTATTTTAAAGGTCAGGTAGCCTTTATCTGTTCATTTCTATTGAGCTTTTGCACTAGACTAAAATCAGGTTCTATCAGAGATATTGTAAAGGGAAAGACCACAAAGGGAGAAACATATAAAAATTTAATACTGAAAAGATAGCTTGGTCAATAAGTAGACTAAAGAGTCTAGGTGGATAGTTGAAGACTTCTTTGAAGAGAAAATAATTGTTTCAAGGCTTTGGAAAAAGTAGAACAACTTGACCATATTAGAAGCTGGGGGGGGGGGGTTTTAAGCAAAGAAAAATGTATATCTTCTCCTTCTGGAGCCTAGATTTGTAGTAGTTTTGTGAGTGATTACCAACCAAACTGCTGCTGCTAATGTTAGAATTTACCTTGGACTCTGAAAGAGACCCATAAGGAACGGAAATCTAAAACTATCATACAGTCCACTCCCTTACGAAGGAAAAAAAAAAAAGGTTTGGGCAGAGGCTATCTCAAAACTAATGATATAAGAAGGGAGCGTTTTATTATGATAGAAGAACTAACGAAAGTCATTAAAATAACAAAAAATAGGATGATTTGGTGACACTGATGGCAGCAGCAGTAGTTATGGACCGTCCTGTGAGGAAAAGGTGTTTTGTTTTTTTCTTGTTCAAAGCTAATTTCTTGATTTTGTTCTTTCTTTTTGTCTGTTTTCAATTATTTTCTCACACTCTGAGGTTTTCAAACATTCTCTCTCTTCAGGCTCTTTACTCTCAGCATCCAAATATGATGAAGTGATGTATTTGCTAATTCTGAAGTAACATCAATGACAATGAAGAAAACCTCTTCTTTGGTCCAAGTCATCCTTTGGTTCTCCTGCCACTGACAGCCCAATTTCTTGACTCCTATCTCCACTTCCTTATATCTCTTTATTCCCTAAAATATTTCTGAAATACTCTGGCAAAGGTCACCAGTGACCTCCAACTTTCCAATCCCAATTGTTCTTTTCAGACTTCAACTTATATGAGCTTTCAGTGGCATTTGAAACTCTTGGTCACTCCACCCTCGGTGTCAGTTATACCCATCTCAGTTGGTTCTCTTAAACCACTCAGTGAAGATGGGGAGTAAAAAAAGGGAATGCACTTGAAAGCTATTTCAGAGTTAAAATTGATAAGAAGCAGTGTTTTAGTTATTAGGGGTGACAGACAGTGGTTACTTGGGTGGTTACTGAAAAAGGATAGGGAATACAGAAGTAGGAGAGAAGAGAATTTACAGGAACTGTAAATGGTCAACACCATCTATTACTGCAGAAAAGTCAAGTAAGGAAAAGATACCTAAATTGAGAGGATGGGATATTTAATGGGAGAACACATGGGAATGAGTGTACTATTATTTCTATTATTATTATTTCTATTACTTCTCTACCATATTTTTTTCTTACCACAAAAGAAAAGGGTACTCCCTGAAGAATAAAACCCAAAAAACATAAATAAAAAGGACACTGAAGCACTCATAAACCCAACCTCCTCTACACTAACACCTTATTTTAAAATTTCTCATTTTTTTTACTATATAGGTATTTATATGCACAGACATATGCATTTCCATAATGTAAATTATATATAAAAGTATGTATATACATATAAATTTTTAAACTTACAGTTTTGTATCCTTTTCTACATACTACATGATCAGCATTACTCCTGTCAGTACATATTTATTTACGACGGTAGTTCCCCAACATGGCTGCTTTTAAAAGTTAGAAGTCAATAGACTCCACCCCAGGTCCTTGAATCAGATCCAGGAGTAGGTCTGTACTTTTATAAAGCTTCCTAATTTTGTGCTA
This sequence comes from Balaenoptera physalus, assembly GCF_965194825.1. NCBI lineage: Eukaryota > Metazoa > Chordata > Mammalia > Artiodactyla > Balaenopteridae > Balaenoptera > Balaenoptera physalus. The sequence goes on along the minus strand of NC_138891.1, from coordinate 111,517,274 downwards.
TGCACACACAGGTTTAGTAACCAATAATCTACAATATCATTCTAGAAATGTGACAGCAAATTAAGGGAGGGATCATCTTTAGTTTTCCAATTTATTTAAGGAAGGAAAGGAGTGAGCAACTTTATACACAGAGAAAAAGGAAGCAGCAAAGGGAGAGCCTGACAGGAGAAAGAAGAGGTAAGTAGACAGATTTACCATGTTAAGGAAGAGAAGAGAAAATGATTCAATGCATATATTCGTGACATCAGTTTCTTCTACTAACTTTTGAAAGCATGTGGGAAGGATGAATATAGATTCAGAGATCTTTTTAGGGAAATGGTTTGGAAGTTGAAATATTCCTTTCTGCTGTCTTCTATTTTCTCTGAAAAGTAAGAGCAAGCATTATACTAATGGAAAATGAGGAGATGGTGAAATAAGGGATTATGCAGGGAGTGGTGAAACTGAAGTAGCTACTGTGGAAGATGTAAGAAAGAGATGACTGGGGTGTGCAAGTGATTTCTGTAGAGTGATAATGGCCATGAACCCACAGAAGCAGCAGTTCATATGGCTGTGTGATTTTCCTCATGGTGGCTAGAAGCTGTGCATGAGCAGAGAAATTACACAATTTGATGTGAGCAACATTGCAGATTTACAAGGCGAGTGTGGTAGAAGGCTAATGTTCAAAGGAGATGAAACTTTCAGGAAGAGAGAGGTTGGAGAGCTTAGAGCAAGGGATCTAGAATAGCTATCAATGAGCCATAGACATGTCAGAAAGCATCATGCATCTAGACGTCACATTCAGTCTGGAATAACTGGTATCATGGAGTCGAGAATAGGGAAATGCTGCTACAGCAATCTTTGTACCTTTTACACAATAAATTTTGCTAATGTTTTGCAACAATTCCCCTGTCCCTCATCAGCAGTCTCATCCCCCAACAAAAAAAAATCTTGCTTGCTACCTTTCACCCTTCCTAAGCATATCAAGACCTCTAAAAAACAGAGCCACCCTAGCAGATTCATAAATATATGACTGAGAAATAAATGCTGACTTTTGCTACACAATGAGCTGGGGATAGTGTGTTACACAGCATTACTGTTGCTATAGCTGACTTGTGCACCAAGTAAGAGTGAGCACTATCCCTCTGAACTTCCCACAAATAGTCTAAACCTGTACCTATTATTACCTGCATCTATTACTATAAACCTGTTACCATTTATTATATGTGTCAATACCGATTTCCTTGTTTTTGACTATATGCTATCTGAAGGTATAGATCAACCAAGTATTCCTCGTCTTTGTATGCCAACAACCAGTACATTACTCCCATATAAGTACTCAGCAAGTTTTTACTGGATGAATAAATTTATAACTTTTTACGCCAAATCAAGATCACAAGACAATTTGGAAACTGGAAATTTAGCAAAGAACAAAATTAACTGAAAAAACTCATTCCTTTTTAGTTTTGCAAGGGAACATAAATAGTATTCTTCAATAAGACTTCATTAAACACTAAGGTTATAAAAAATTAACTCAACATTTAGCAAATAATATAACATTAAAAAAGCACACACAAAAAACTAGGTAATTCCTTTTTATTATTCTTCCCAATTAATATGGGTCACTAACTAAATAGTTTAAAAGAAAAACTATAGTAATTAAAAGAAAAAAAATGTATTTACTTCTATTTAAGGTAGATCTTGATTTTTTTCCTTCATGTGCTAAACTCCAGAAGTATTATATATAGTTTATATAATACATAAATATATTTCAAAAGGTCACTTGTTTTGAGTGGTGACATTTAATTATATGTTAGATTAATTATATATTATATAAAAAGTAAAAAAGGTTACAAAATTATAAGTTTTAAAAAGTGTTGGAGTTCCCTGGTGGTCCGGTGGCAAGGACTTGGCACCTTTACAGTCAGGGCCTGGGTTCAATCCCTGGTTGGGGAACTAAGATCCCACAAGCCACATGGTTCAGCTAAAGAAAAAGTGTGCATATACATTATATATAATATATAAATTATATGTAATTAATCTAATATATATATAATAAAATATCACCACTCAAAAACAGTGATCCTCTAAAATGCTCCATATGCTATTAATCTAAAGATTCACAAAATACATAATTATCCATATATAAACACACGTAGCATCTAAAAAAGACCTCTACATGTTATTTCTACATTTATAACACACATAAGACATAATTCATTAAGGCTATGCTCCTTCTTTTCTGAAACCCAAAATACAAGAAAATTGAATCACTTTGAAATGAACCAATGTGTTTATTAGCACTGTGGGGTGTAAGAAAACTCCAATTGCTACTCTATGTCATGCTGATATAGGCATAAACTCTCAGGTTAAACTTCTCTTAGTAGTACAAGTTTCAATTTGGATTTTAAAAAGCTTGAGGGCATCAATTTTCACATCTTTCCCCACTCCCATTTCAGAAATCTGAGACCCAATTTCAGTAAAATACTGACAAGTTATATGGAGGTTTAACATGTTCAAGAATAAACATAACTGCCATTAAGAAGATTCCACATTAAAATAAAGAACATTTAAACCACTTACTATTATCAGGTTTTCTGGCTTCTAATATAACAGCCATTTATCTAAATTCAAAAGAATAATCATGTTTTTCTTAACAACTGAACTGATCAGATTCAACACCGATTTATGATAAAAACCCTCCAGAAAGTAGGCATAGAGGGAACTTTCCTCAACATAATAAAGGCCATATACGACAAACCCACAGCAAACATCATTCTCAATGTTGAAAAACTGAAAGCACTTCCTCTAAGATCAGGAGCAAACAAGGATGTCCACTCTCACCATTATTATTAAACATAGTTTTGGAAGTCCTAGCCACAGCAATCCGAGAAGACAAAGAAATAAAAGGAATACAAACTGGAAAAGAAGAAGTAAAACTGTCACTGTTTGCAGATGACATAATACTATACATAGAGAATCCTAAAGATGCCACCAGAAAACTGCTAGAGCTAATCAATGAATTTGGTAAAGTTGCAGGATACAAAATTAATGCACAGAAATCTCTTGCATTTCTATACACTAATGATGAAAAATATGAAAGAGAAATTAAGGAAACACTCCCATTTACCATTGCAACAAAAAGAATAAAACACCTAGGAATAAACCTACCTAGAGAGACAAAAGACCTGTATGCAGAAAACTATAAAACACTGATGAAAGAAATTAAAGATGATACCAACAGATGGAGAGAGATACCATGTTCTTGGATTGGAAGAATCAACATTGTGAAAATGACTATACTACCCAAAGCAATCTACAGATTGACTGCAATCCCTATCAAACTACCAATGGCATTTTGCACAGAACTAGAACAAAAAAATTTCACAATCTGTATGGAAACACAAAAGACCCCGAATAGCCCAAGCAATCTTGAGAAAGAAAAACGGAACTGGAGGAATCAGACTCCCTGTCTTCAGACTATACTACAAAGCTACAGTAATCAAGACAGTATGGTACTGACACAAAAACAGAAATTAAGATCAATGGAAGAGGACAGAAAGCCCAGAGATAAGTCCACGCACATATGGTCACCTTATATTTGATAAAGAAGGCAAGAATATACAATGGAGAAAAGACAGCCTCTTCAATAAGTGGTACTGGGAAAACTGGACACCTACATGTAAAAGAATGAAATTAGAACACTCCCTAACACCATACAGAAAAATAAACTCAAAATGGATTAAAGACCTAAATGTAAGGCCAGACACTATAAAACTCTTAGAGGAAAACATAGGCAGAACACTTTGACATAAATCACAGCAAGATCCATTTTGACCCACCTCCTAGAGAAATGGAAATAAAAACAAAAATAAACAAATGGGACCTGACGAAACTTAAAAGCTTTTGCACTGCAAAGGAAACCATAAGCAAGACAAAAAGACAACCCTCAGAATAGGAGAAACTATTTGCAAACGAAGCAACCGACAAAGGATTAATCTCCAAAATTTACAAGCAGCTCATGCAGCTCAATATCAAAAAAACAAATAACCCAATCTAAAAATAGGCAGAAGACCTAAATAGACATTTCTCCAAAGAAAATATACAGATTGCAAACAAACACATGAAAAGGATTCTCAACATCACTAATCATTAGAGAAGTGCAAATCAAAACTACAATGAGGTATCATCCCAGACCAGTCAGAATGGCCATCATCAAAAAAATCTACATGTCCACCTAGAGGGGTGGGATAGGGAGGGTGGGAGGGAGATGCAAGAGGGAGGAGAAATATGAATATATGTATATGTATAGCTGATTCACTATGTTATACGGCAGAAACTAACACACAATTGGAAAGCAATTATACTTCAATAAAGATGTTAAAAAAAAAGTATTCGTTAAGTGAATGAATAAACACAATAGTGAAAGAAAAAAATAAACTTATACCTAAAGGGAAATCCAAAAAAAAAAAAAAAAAATCTACAAACAATAAATGCTGGAGAGGGTGTGGAGAAAAGGGAACCCTCTTGCACTGTTGGTGGGCATGTAAATTGATACAGCCACTATGGAGAACAGTATGGAGGTTCCTTAAAAAACTAAAAATAGAACTACCATATGATCCAGTAATCCCACTACTGGGTATATACCCTGAGAAAACCATAATTCAAAAAGAGTCATGTACCACAATGTTCACTGCTGCTCTATTTACAATAGACAGGACATGGAAGCAACCTAAGTGTCCATCGACAGATGAATGGATAAAGGAGATGTGGCACTTATATATGATGGAATATTACTCAGCCATAAAAAGAAATGAAATTGAGTTATTTGTAGTGAGGTGGGTGGACCTAGAGACTATCATACAGAGCAAAGTAAGTCAGAAAGAGAAAAACAAATACAGTATGCTAACGCATATATATGGAACCTAAAAAAAAAGGTTCTGATTAACCTAGGGCCAGGACAGGAATAAAGACGCAGATGTAGAGAATGGACTTGAGGACATGGGGAGGGGGAAGGGTAAGCTGGGACAAAGTGAGAGAGTGGCATGGACATATATACACTACCAAATGTAAAATAGATAGCTAGTGGGAAGCAGCCGCATAGCACAGGGAGATCAGCTCGGTGCTTTGTGCCCACCTAGAGGGGTGAGATAGGGAGGGTGGGAGGGAGACGCAAGAGGGAGGGGATATGGGGATATATGTATGTGTATAGTGGATTCACTTCGTTATACAGCAGAAACTAACACACCATTGTAAAGCAATTATACTCCAATAAAGTTGTTAAAAAAACAAACAAACTACAATTTAAAACCAACTCATTAAAATGTTTGTCACTTTTAACCACCTCCAAACAGAGCCAGCAAGGAGCCCTCTCATCCTTAAACACTCTCCCCCATCACTGAGGGACTAGGCCACTCACTGTACCCGTTTTTGAACACACTAAGCTCCTTCCATTCTCTCTTGACAATTAGCCATCTGTCCACTACACAAACCCTTTAAATGTATACTCTGCAGACAGAGAACTATCTGCTGTTTCTGTGGCTGCCCCTGTCTCCACTACGCACTGGGAGGAGATCTCCACTCCTATGGGGACTGCCGCCCTACTTGAGACTATGTGGAGTCAAGCTCTTTGTTACCAGGCAGACACGCAATACCAATCAAGGTCATATCTACATCCCTTCAGTGCAGACTTTCTCTCCAAATTTCTCTTATTAAGGTTCCCAGAGAAACGAATGAACGAGATCTCAGATGAAGCACTATCAGTCAAATAAGACAATAAGAGCTAATACAGAAATAGCAACCAAAAAAGTCATAAGGTGGATATACCTCCAGCTTTAGTACTGGATCAGGCACACAGCAGAAAATCAATAGTGTGCATTAAACAGTTACCAGAACTACTCCTTATTTTATAGTTACATGTAATATGCATTTTAAACTATAATCATGATATGGCTCATCATAAAGTATGTATTAACCATTTGCTAATAATTCATTGTCTTTGTTATCGTTACTACTTATCCTAACAGAATGAATCTCATAAGAGTAGCATAATCATGAATCACATTTTTAAATTATGACAACCTTATTTTCAAAAAAAGGTTAAACCACCTATGATTCTCTTTATTGTCTTTCTTTCCTATACCAGACATTACGATCATTGTAAGCATGATTAAATCCTACTAAATAACTCAATTGATCACCTAAGATCATACACTCAAAAGTCTGGCGGTTTTCCTTCAATATCTACTTCAATATATTATATATATGAGTTCTCTTTCAAGTCAGTCCACTTCTTCTAATTTTCCTGTCTCACAACTGGAAGGTAAAGAACGTACATCATTTTATTACGTATATATCTATTGTATCACACACATACATATATGTGTGAATATATGTACACATACACAAACTCAACACTGATGTCTTATAGTTTAGATATAAAATTATCTCAAAAGTATAAATCATCTTCCATTTTGGAACAATACACCACCAATGAGCCTAGCAAGAGAGTCCACACATTCAAAATGTAATCTAGCAAAGACATGCTTTGACAAATTAGACAAAAGTGTTCATATTTTCCATTTAATCTTTTTAAAAATGCTGGATAAAAGCTAAAAAGGAGTTAGTGAAGAAATATTTATTGTAAATGTACTAGGTGTCAGGCACCGTGCTAAGAGCTCTCACATATACACAATTTCATTCACTCTTACTTGCTTTACAGCACCATACATAGCAGGCTCTTCCTATATGGCTGATGTTGAAGGCTTAAATCAAAATAAAGTCCAGATGAGGATAATTCATTTGCTTGCAACAATGAATTCCCATTTTCTGTATGCCTAACATGACCATGATTTCTTACTAAGCCTCTGAGAATGAATGAATCTCAATCTTCATTGAGAAAAGATTAACAACTCTGTAATGTTGCAATTACCTTCTGGGTAATGATGGTATATTTACAGGAGATTTCAGTTTGTGATTACCTCACCCTGTGGAGAGGAGGAAAAAAGAGAACAAATATGGACCATTTTCTATAGCAACTTTTCCTTTAAAAAGGAAATGAAAGTTATAGTCAATAGACTTACCTTTTGACAGAGTTTATTTTGATTTAATATGTACAATTAATCTGAGATACTTCTGTGCTAGTCAGCATGACCTAGCCATTAAAAAAAAAAAGTTGTAACTGCCAAGAAGGATAAAGCTATAAAGCACTTAAGGTTATATTACTACTCATCTGAGTAGGTCTTAGGAGAAAGTAAGCCAGTAAAAGATAAAACGCCTCTTCTGACTTAGTAACCCTTAGAAAAAAAGGATCAGCTATGTTGATTGACTGACAGGAGCCACAGGCTGATCACAGACTAAAGCTGCAGCAACTGGTATCAACTCTCTCCCCCAACTCTACTCCTCTGACTTTTCTCAAGCAGGAGAAACTTCATGACCCAAAACACAGCCCAAACCTCAGCATCTGCTCAGAACAAAGGACCCCCATGTCCTGAAACTACAAAATGCAGTTCCAGGGCTAGAGAGAATGGTCAAGATTAGTAGCCAACTACACATTCTTCTTATTCAACTTACTTTTTCTTAATGCCTTGGGCTGAGAGTGCACAGTCAGACAGGACACAGAATAATCTTGGAGCACCTTCATTTCCTCTAATTACCCTAAAACCAATTCTGTAGTAGTGGAGGTTGCAAATCTAGCCAACACAGGCACCCAATATATATTCTTATTTATGTTTGTTTTTCTACTTTGACAACTTCATTCTTCATATGCTTTAACTTCTAGAAGAGTACTACCCATTGGACAGAATTATAAATGAGATAACAACCCATCAGGTGATAACACTAAAACATTAGGAAATACAATTTATAAGGACTGAGGAGTTGTGCTGTTGAGGAGTTAGGAGAATTCAGAAGGCAGACCCCACTTTTGTTCTCAGGTTTTAGTTTGGTTTGATAAATTTGGTTACTTTTTCCATCAAGAGAAGAGTAAACCATACTTGGATCCAATATACTAAGTTATTAAATTCTTTCAGAAACTTTCTTTATATGTTCACTGTAATAGTTCAATTAAAATGTACCTCTTTGGGGCTAAACTTTATAAAGAATCCCTATTAAAGGCAAGTCCTGAATACAAGTTAAATACAAGCTAACCATAAATTTAATTTAAGATTTTAAACCTATTTCTAACTTAGAGAAAGGTTAAAGCAATCTACTTTTAATTAAATATATCTATGGCCAACTTAATTCCAAATCTTAAGGTTCTGCAACCCAATTTCTCATGATAAGAATATTACTAAAACTCATCTGCATTGAATGACAATCTTCCATTCCTCTCTGCTCTCTGAATCCATTATCTCTCTCATGGGAATGAATGCTTTGCTATGACTGATGATGAATAAGATATATAGGACAAATGATGCACTTTTTCATTTAAAAGACTAAAAAGGAAATTCACTTTAGTCTCCTTTCTGCCTCGTTTCATTAAAATCTAAATACAGCTATTCTAAGAGATTTTTTTCTAGCTCAGTTCAGTTTGACAAAAAACGCCTCATGTATCATTTAAATCAATTACAGATTATCTGGAAATACACCTCAGAAGTTTCATTTTGACACTTTTTGGTTTAAAAATAAACACACAAAATGTCACCAAGATAAACAAGCAATCAGAAAATCCTTTAAAAAAAAAACAGTATCGTGAAAGAGTATATTGTTTATAATTATTACTAAATTATATTTTAAGAGTTGTTTCAACTTTAGACAGTATTAAAGAAAATATCTTTATATAATTCTTTATTTGTAAAATACCTTTATATTTTATAAATATATCTTTATTTTTTTTTAACCTGAAAAATTATACAGCAATGGCCACAATGCTTAGAATAACATTGAAATCTCAATTTAATTTTATTACTAGATGAGCTTAGGCAATCACTGCCATTTAAGAGAAGACCATCCACTTCGCCTGCTGGATGAAAATTATTGTCCCTCTTTATCATCGCTGAATTTCCATGACTTAGCACAGTTTCTGGCACATAGAAGATGCTCAACAAATACTGCTACTTAAGGTAAGGGAAGCTGGAGGGATGAAGGAGAAGTTGTTGAATGTAAACTATAGATGTTCACATGCTGTTCTAACTTCAAGGACTTGAAACAAATCTACTTTCTAAAAAATCACCATATGCCCATGCACAACTGTATATTTAATGAATTAGTACATTATTTTGGAAATACTACAACTTTAACAGAGTAAGCACCTTATTTTAAGATTATATTCTATTACTCCAGGGGGAAATGAAAGAAAGAAACACTTTGATTTTACTTGCCCAGAGTTTAGATGTACTGGTAATCATATACACATTATTTTATGATACTTTAGAAGTCTCTGATAAATTGCTACAAAGTTAATTGTTTGCTTTAAGTGGATTAAGAAATAAAGTTCCATCTTCTTTTCCTTAAGAACCCAGACCCTTTTATAAACCTGAAACTCTTATACTTCTTAATATTAGTTACTAGCCTTGCTCAGGATTAATAAGATCAAAGATATATCCAAGGAAAAGGAGGAAGGGAGGGAAGCAAGAAAAAGGGCAGGAAGGAGGGAGGGAAAGGGAGCAAGCAAGAAAGGAAGGGAGAAAGAAACCAGTGCACCAAAAATGTTTTCTTCCTTAAATAGAAACGTACATAATACACTGATGTAGTTATTTATGATGTAGTTATTTAAAGAAGTTTGGGTTCACTTAGAAGAAAATAGAGTAAAAAATGCCTCTAGTGACTTGTGTACCCTCTAAATCATGTGAAGAGAAACCCAGGTAGTTGTTCTGATTATTCCCCATTTCTCCATTCTAGGAACTGCCTTAAGATCCCTCTGAGCTTCTCACAACTGCTTTTTGAGACCCTGGAGGCTGACATCAACAGACAGTAACCCAGGACTCCCCTGCCCTCCAGCTTCAGGCTGGGTCTGACCAATGGGAGACGCCGGCATAAGAGAAATAGTGAGATATTTAGCATCCCCTTCCGTCCCTGCTTCTTTCAGGCCTTTCTTTCTGGCCACAGATTCTGGAACTGGGCTCCTCTTTGAGGGCTCCAGCTCTAACTACGCTCCAGTAACCATTCCCTTCTTTCCCAGACCTATGCCCAAAGCTAGAAACAACAGCTTCTGATTCTGGTTGTTCCCTTAACCCTCACCAGCCTTCTCTGAAGAGTCCTTCATGAAACTATCTCCAGTGAAACCCCTGAGTGTGCCATCGGTGTCCTGCTGCTCCCTAATATAGAGGCAAAAATCCTGTGACTCTAAAGAAAAATTCTTCAACAGAATCAAGTCTTCAGATCACTAAAGCTGACACTCACATTCACTGGAGCTAAGCACACTTAGCAGGGGGCTGAGACATCAGAAATAAAGCAAGCAAGTTAGAACTGCTGGGGTTAAAAACAAACAAGCAAATAAACAAATAAACAAATTCCTATAAAGTGCCCAGAACTGTCAATCTGCACATGGTTCATTCACTTTCAGTCCTGATGGAGTTCTCTTCTCTCCCACTTCCCCCTTATTGGGATGAACATGTTTGAACAAACACATCTTCACGTTTCCATACATAAAGCAATGTATAGATTAAGCATACATCAGCCTGGCCTATCTGTTTCATCAATTGGCAAGTATATCATACACATTTATCACAATAGAGATACAATTCACTTATATTTTAATGAGTAATTTTTAATTAAAATGGACATGGTTACTCACATAATGATACCCTTTTAAGAAAATCTTCCAAAATTTTCATTATTATTTTTACAGAAACATTGTAAGCACCAAGTATGTAATGATGCTTCTATAGGTTAATTCAAAAAGTTAAAAACTAATGAATGGTTCTTACATTACAGTAAATATTGTTCGTTGCAGAGTCAACTAGAAAACTAGGACTACAGATATTGTTCACAGTCTAATACCATGACCCTGGGCCAATACATTTAGTCTGTCCAGGCTACTATGAGAAAATACCACAGACTCGATGGTTCAAACAACAGACATTTATTTCTCACAGCTCTGGAGGCTGGGAAGTCCAGGATCAAGGTGCCAGAAGATTTGATTCCTGGTGAGGACCCTCTTCCTGGCTTACAGACTGTCACCTTCTCATTGTGTCCTCACGTGACAGAGAGATAGAGAGCGAGCTCTGATCTCTCTTCCTTTTCTATTAAGGATATTAATCCCATCATAGGGTCCCCATGACCTCATCTAAGCCTAATTACCTCCCAAAGACCTCATCGCCAAATACCATCACGTTGGGGGTTAGGACTTCAACATATCGACTGGGGGGTGGGGGGGGGGACCATAAACATTCAGTCTTTAACAGCCACCTAAAGGAGACTCTTTCCAGCATTATGTTTAAATTCAGCCTTTCTTTTTTCTTCTACTGAAAACCTTTACTCATGTCCTAAAATTTTCTAAGCTCCCAAACGTTCTCTCCATTCTGCCATTTTCCTCCCAGGAAACTCCTCCCAGGGAATTTCTTCATGGGACTTTTCACTCTCTTCCTAATTGTTCTCTATGGCTGTTGCACAACCCGACTACTACTCTTCCACTTTACTCTCTCCTGAGTTCGAGTGACGGATTCCTGCATCCCAGGTCTTCCTCTTTCTTGGTTTATTCCTTCCTTTTGCTGGCATCCACACATAACCTCCTTAGGAAGAATTTTTTGAAGATAATGCTTCCTGAATTCCTAAATATCTGAAAATATCTGCCTAGACTCCTAAGTGATAAATTGGACAGGGAGTAGGAATCAAATATCCTCCACCCAAGAAATCTGAAGTAATTATTTCATTGTTCTCTACTTTCCCCTGTAAGTGATGAGCCTCTCTGATTCTTTCCCAGAAGGCATGTGTTTTTCTTTCCTTCCAGGAGATTCTCTTAAAAAAAAACTATGGGTTGCTGCTTTGGGTTGCACCCTGCCTACTATGTGCTAGGGTGCACATAGTAGTGTTATGGCTTCCCCAACAAAGATAGAGGGGGGAAGATGAAAAGGAAGGATATATGAAACTACAGCGGCCGCTAGCTTATAAACAATAAAAGTCCTCAAAAAAAGAAGGCAATGCATCATCCACATTAAACTCTACCCCCAAGAAACTGTGATTCAGAAAGTGTGTTATTCACCCTGGAATCTTTACTTTACCAACACCCAAGCTACTCTGCTTCAAGAGTTACATGGACCACACAATGGGGGGCAGGGGAATCATGATGAAGACGAAACTGTTCTTCAGCAGAGGGAACATCAAAAAGGCTGTTTAAAGTAAAGCATAACTAATTTGCTACAACGTAGGAAAAGAACATTAACAATATCTCTCACTGCTGAGTTTTCTAGAATTCTGAATAACTTAAATTCTATAGTACATATTTCTTTACCATAAAAAGACTTAAAAATTCACAAAGTTGGTAAACCTAACTCTAAAAAAAATTATTGAAAATACTTTAACAGATGCAGGGCCACTGAGCTAAACTATTACAAGGATGCTTTAGATACCTAAACTACAACGTGAAGGGTGTCTTGTAGACCTGCATAACTCAGCAGGCCTAACGGAAGGGAAATACAAATCCAGAATGGAACCCACCCTACTTATTTCACAGAGGGACTTAATACAGGGAATTGGTTACACAGGTAACAGATGAAATGAGAATTCAAATATAGGACAGTTAAGTAACCCAGGGATTAGCAATAATAGGAATCTGGTAATCCCCCTAAGGAAGAGGCAGAATTTACTGGAACCCAGAAGACAGGACCATCTAGCAGAAGCTGGAAATAAGGCAAGCCTTCCGTGCAGGAACTGAGCTCACAGAAAGAAAAGCAAAAAGAACAACAACACACCTGCTGCAGGAGACAAGGCTAGCCTCACTTTAGACAGAGGGCAGGCAAGGGAGTAAGGGAGAATTCCCTGGCTTCTTCCTACTCCCATCCTCAAGTTTCCCCCACTAGCGCCTCTAACGAAACCAACTCTACAGAAACAGAGTTCACAGGAGTGTGGGAAATGTGATGCAGAGCAGAGCAGAAAAGGGTGTATGAAAGGATATTAGGGCAAACAAACAAATGACCAGCACAGCCAAATAGCTGAATTTGGTAAGAATATCAATAACCAAGGCAACCCAGACAATTAAAAGCACATGTTCACATAAAATCCGGTACACAAAATTTCATAAAAGTATTATTCACAATAATAGCTTTTATTCACAATAGCTAAAAAGTAGAAACAACCTAAATGTCCATCTGCTCAGGAATGGATAAACATAATGTGGTATATTTACACAAAGGAATATTATCCAGCCATAAAAAGGAATGAAGGACTGACTGTTAATACTACAAAACGAATGACCCTTGCAAACAGTATAATAAGTGAAAGAAGCCATAAACAAAAGGCAACATACTGTATGATTCCATTTATAATGAAATGCCCAGAATAGACAAATCCATAGAGACAGAAAATAGATTAGTGGTTGCCAAACAATAGAGGAAAGAGTAGAATTGGGACTAAATGATAATACATATAAGGTTTCTGTTTGGAGTGATGGAAATGTTCTGAAATTAGCGGCAATGTTTAAACACCACAGTGACTATACTAAACACCACGGAAGTATACAATTTGAAATGGTGAATGTTATGTTATGTGAATTATATCTCAACTTTTAAAATGTTAAAAAAGAAAGAAGGAAAACAAATAACTAAGAAGTGAGAATATATCATAAGCCTTCAAGATTTAGGTCAAAAGTCATTAGTCCCCATGGTTGTTGGGCAGTGACACTGCACCACGATATCACTACTGAAGGTCACTGATACTTGCTGCGAAAATGCGGTATTATTTTCAGGTTCCTAATCTCTAAATAATACATCTGAGGTCCTTCTGCCACTGATTTACAAGCAAAACTAAGAGAGCTAAGTCATTTTTTCAGGAACCCATCATAAGAGGTGGGTCCCTGACAGTCAAAATTAAAATGAATACTTTCACAGTTTCACATGAGGAATTGCAAAGCTACAAAGAAGCAAAAATTTCCTTTTTTTTTTTCAATATCTATTCAAGCTTAAAAACACTTCCAACTTTTTTTAATAACAAAATAGACAGGGATTGAAAAAGTAAAGAATACAAGCTAGTAATAGGGAAAAGAGGGAAAGGCTGTAAGGAGAGAGCTACAGATTCAAAGCCTGACAGTAAAACAGACAAAGCTTCAAGACTCATCAGTGAATTCCAGCTGACCTGCTTGGGACAACTGTCTGGATAAGTAAAACAAACAGTGCTATAAACCTTTTACAGATTTACTACATTTCTGTAAACCACCCCCCTACAGTGCAAAATGATATTCAGTTGTGTCATCTGTGGCATAAGAAAGAAAATCACAACAAATTAAATTGGAGTTGCCTTAAATGCCTATCTCAAGTGACAGCTTCTTAGAGTAATACAATTTGAACTTAAAATAGTTTAGTTGTGATCAAGATACAAAGAATGTTGATATATGTTATAGTCAGTCACACTTAGGGCTAGATGTGACTCATAAAACAGAACAACACTTCTCTAAGAAAACCTCTAACTTGATAAGAGAATAATATGAATAATGTTCCTTCTTTGTATAAGTAAATGCTGAGCTTAATAAAGTCACTTTAATGGATAAAATTATGAAAATGTCAAAAGACAAGTGCTGAAGAACAACCATAAACAAAATAATTTTGTAGACACTAAGTACAAGTGGAACACCAAAACTGAAACCTAACAAAAAGTACTGTATTATCCAAACAGCATAAATTTTTAACAGGATACTTACAAAAAAGCAACACGAGGCTAGAAAATTATTAGTTATGTCACACAGTTCAAAATCTACCTTCTAGCATTAAGGTTTCTAACAGCATCCCTAAAATCCCAGGAAGTAAAGATGCTTCCCTATAAAAATAATCCTATTAGGCATTATCACAAAGCTCTCTGATCCAGCACAACAACTGGGGCCAGAAGTTGGTTCATATATTGAAAATATTGGTTAAAGCAGAGAATGATTATATATATAGTAAAAATTATATATATATATTAAAAATGTTGCTTTAACTTAAAACACAAATATAAATATTCACTCACCTTCTGATGTAAGATTACAGCCATTTTTTAAGCTTAGGTCCTTTGATTAGGATTTTGTATCATCTTTCTTATACGAACCTATACCTACAATGCAATATTTATAATTTCCAATTTCCTTTGGATTAAAACAGATTGAAAGCTAAAAGGTGTATGCAAAATAACTGGCATCTGAAATCGTTAGATTTATATCATTTTTTGCAGTTCACTTGTGCATGCTTAATTCAAAATAACTTTCCAACTTATCCTTACTGAGATTTTTCCCAATACTTAATAATTTTCTTTGCTGTCACACTCACAGTTCATCACTTTACATAATATTATATTACAGAATTCTAATGAAAAGAATGGGCATTCACAGGATTTGAGGCAGATGGGAAACTGGCTCATTACAAGCACACAAAGCAACTGGCAGGAGCAGAATTGCATACATGAAGTAGACCACAGTTTACTCCCCATGGATGCTCAGTATCCTGTGGGAAGCAGGCAGTATCATTTACAGTGAGCCTGTCAAGCAGAAATAAATTCAGTAAGTCTAATAAGTAGACAATGGTTAAGTAAACCTCCACTGTACATCTATTCCATTGAAAGTGAAAAATCCATCAGTGAACACAGATAAAAGGGGTGAGAGAATCAACATCAGATTGGAAAGCTAGACAAAGTTCTAACAACTTTCTATAGAAATGCCTATTGGCTGATTAGTTATTTTAAGCTCACATCCATCAAAGAGACTATTTCTCAGCACTGGTGCTGGTTTGGTTAACAACCCTAAAGCCTTCTACCTCTACCTTGTAGTTTGCCACCCCATCACCAAAATAAACAGTATCAGAGGTCCCCAGACACCCTGGAAATTCACTTTCTAGAAACATCACCATCTCCAATAAGCCAAACTGAAGGAAGCCACATAACAAAAATGCATTCACAGAGGACCCATGGGGAGTCGAAAATGTCTACATTGCGAAAGATTCCTTGAAGTTCCATTTGAATCCAAAGGTCAGTAGACATTCCAAAGAAAATTTCTCAACAATCTATTGGAGCATTACCCTACCTGGCACCAACTCCCCTCTGCTCCCACAGAAAAGACTATAAGATATCAAAAACTCTGGAAAGTTTACACTTTATATTATGAAGATGTGTTATTTGCCATGGGGATCATTTATATTATTATTCCCAATTTTTCATAAGCCTCCATAAAATCAAATTCTGCTTCCAGTATCACCAACATAAGGCTTGGTCAAATTATTTGGTTAATGAAATGGAAGTACAAATCACATTTTCCACTTCTGAGCTGAACCTTTCAGAGCCACGACAGGTTCCCTCCACTGCTCTTTCTCTCTGTCACGAGATCGGCACATCTCACACAGGGGCTGCTCCATCACCCTGGATCTTGGAAAGAATTTGACACTTGGGACAGAGCCACAGCTGACAACCACAGCCAACATGAGCAAGAAGTAGCCTTTGTTATTGTAAGCCATTAAAATGTTGGAGTTTTTTGTAACAAGCCATACCGCAGTGAAAGCTAACACAACAACCATCGATTTAGTTGAAGGAAGAGAATACAAAGGAGGTTGACATCAGTGCTATACCTTCCAACCATAAATGACTTCTAAACCAATAAATAATGATCACTAATTTTCAGATCAGTGTTTCTCAAACTATCTATGATGATGGACCAGTGTTACCTTTCCTTTTTTAATTTTCCAATCTATTATAGACCAGTACTTACATAAAATATAAAAAATGAATTATTAGAAAATCGAAAGAAAAGAAGACTTTCAAAATTTAAGCCCCAATATTTATATTATCATTATTAGATTCAACAGAAATAAAATTACTCTTTCAAACTATTAAAGTTTCTAAATACTTACTCCCAATTTCTGACAATATATTATTATTGCAAACCAATTACAGTGTACAGACCACACTGCTCCACAGAGCACACTTTGAGGAGCACTGTTTCAGAGCATGTGAAATTAAGAAATATAAAGGCTTTTGTGATGATGTAAACTTCTTGGCAATTGTATAAATGGAAATTAAATTGTAGACAAATTTTGGCCAGAAAAGAGGTAAAATTTTTCCTTAGCATCTTTCCCACTCTGCAAAAATATCTGTGGTTGCTCTTTTCTATAGGCATAAAAATCAGGAGGTTTTTTTCACCTTGTTTTTTCAGTCTATCAATGATAGACATTTAGGTTATTTGAAAAGTGCCTAGCTCCCAGACTTAGTAATTTTAAATGAAATGTTTTCAGTTATAAGAAATAGGAACCCAATTATTTTATATTGACATATGTAGTTTACTGCTTTTCTCTCTACTTATTATCTAGCTACTGGAAAGCAGCTAGTTTTCTCCAATTATGTAGCAACCTGCAATAAACATGATTTAGTTCTAAAACCCCAAGTATATTTTAAATCACATTTAATTTTCTAAAGAATGAATCTTTCCTTTATTAAAGATGATTCAAAGTTTCAGAAATTAATCTCAAGCCTTTAAAGTAGTTTCTGGCTGGCCCAGAAATACTTTTTGGGTGGTAAGATTCCAATCTTGATGAATGTCATTATATATCCACTGTCCTGGGTTGCTGCAGCAGCTGCTAGCTGCTTAAAGAGCGAGTTTTTTAAAAAATGACTGAAAGGAAAAGAAATGATTGTTTCATTTTCTCTCAAATGAAGAAAAATATGTGAAATATATTTAAAGTGAAAGTGCTTTCTAAGTTTTAAAAATATGGATGGCAAAAGCCAGAGCCACCTCAGTTTGGGCAAAACAGAGACTACATCATTTGACTTTTGCAAGGCTCAACTGCCTTTTGAAATTAATAGTATTTTTTTAATAAGAAAAAGAAAGACTTTTGCAAATTAGAGTACTTTTTCAATCTTGTCAATTAAGATTTCTATGGCATTGAGTAATGTATAAAATTACAATTTGCAATCTAGTTAGTATCTAGAGCAACCCAGTTAGGCAGGTAAGAGGAATATCATCACCTTTAACCCCACTAAGCCAGATGAAGAACCATGTTTAGAGAGCTCCACTGTGGGTTCAAACTCTAAACCCCATTCTTTTTTTTTTTCTACACACCAATACATGGTAATTTCCTTCTTAAAGATCATTTATATTTGACAACAATAAGCATTTGTACCTAAAATATTTCCAGGTCAGTTGGCAAAAAAATACACTAGAACAGCATACATTTACCAGCAGTATTATATATATAGTAAAGTATAGTGCAATTTCTAAAATGATTAGAAGAGAAGAGAGATATCACAATACGCTAACATATTTTGATTACTGGTGTAATTTTCTATAATACAGAATTAAAGTCTAGACAGTCTTTAATTTTCATTTCTTCTGAAAAATTATCAGAAATAGATGGTTAATCATTTAGATAAAAATTGAATTAAGAACATTTCCTTTTACTGTTTTCCTGTTACTGTAAATATAAGTAACAGTCAATTTATTCCTTAGCAGAAATAAGATTTTTGTGTTGGTTTTTGAAGATGTGTTTTATATTATCTTTGGAGGTGTAGGGAAGAGGTAGATACAAAAGCAATGCTTTAAATTATATATGTATACACTTCCATGATAAAAATATAAGTAAAATTATGTTACTTTTAACAACTCTGCCTATAGTTAAAGAAGCAATAGGGCTTTTTAGGTGATATTTCAAGTACATATATAGAAGTTAAGCTTACTGTTACATTAAATGACAAAGTAAGGAATTCTTAAAAATAACCCATGTTGTAAGAGAGTGTCATGGACATATATACACTACCAAATGTAAAATAGATAACTAGTGGGAAGCAGCCGCATAGCACAGGGAGATCAGCTCGGGGCTTTGTGACCACCTAGAGGGATGGGATGGGGAGGGTGGGAGGGAGGGAGATGCAAGAGGGAAGAGAAATGGGAACATATTGTATATGTATAACTGATTCACTTTGTTATAAAGCAGAAGCTAACACACCATTGTAAGGCAATTATACTTCAATAAAGATGTTAAAAAAATAAATAAATAAATAAAATAACCCATGTTACAGTTAGAGATTATTTCCATAGAATCTTTTAAGTTTACTGCTGTTTCAACTTAGCTGATAAATATGAAGTTATATGAATACAGTTAAATGTTTTTAAAAACATTTTAATATCATTAGCAAAACCACCTAGAATACTTTTTATTAATCTTTGTTTGTACTTTCTAATTTTAAAAAATCAACTGTAATTTTTTAGCTAATTAACACAAATTGCATTTTCCCTTCAGTTTAGTACAAATTTATACATTGGAAGACTAACTATAAAATCTAACACATTTTTGATGCTGAGAAAAACCTCAACAAAGAAAAATAACTTTCTTCTTGCTCATCTCTTCATAGCCATAAGAAATAGATTTTTATGCAAATAAGGGAAAAAATACAGAATTCCTTAATTGTATTTTAAAAAAAAGACATGTTTAGTTCAGTAATTATGGGTATATTTTCAGCTATGCTGTCATTATCATCAAAATTCTATATTCTACAAAGTTACATTAAATTAACACTCAGGTATAACATTCTTTTCCAAAGAACTATTATTTTAAATGAATTATTAACACAGAATTTTGGCTCTACTCTCAATTAGAAAGTTATTTTTCTTTATTTATTTTTTTAAGCCAAAGCTCTTTAGTGAGAAAAGTTTGAGATCCCATATATAAGGAGATCCTGAGACCCTATAACAGGGCCAAAAAAAAAAAAAAATCCCTTCATCTAGATAAGTAAATAAATTTAAATTTTCCCAACATACTGCCTGTTTATTATTTTAACAGTTAACTGTATTCTATTATACTTCTTGTTTTCTATCACAATTTCATTTATCTTAGTCATTCCTATCTCTCCAGTAAAAATAAAGGCCCATTGATTAAGTCTGATATTCTTCGTGCCCTTAGACACTAAATAAATATCGCTTGATTGAAAATAATTGACTGAATGTTGTTTCAAGGATATGGAGAGATTTTAAATTATGTGATATACCTTCACAAAGAGTAGGATTTTCAAAAATCAAATTAAATTGAAAAAAAAAGTTAACAGAGGATATTTTTACATTAAAATAGGGACTAGATAATTTTGAGTTTTCTCTTTACAAAAGATTTTATAAATTGTTATACTTTTAATATTTAAACATTAAATCCTAAATCCTTAAAATTTTTAAATTTTAAGGATTTTTTAAATTTTCAAATTTTTAAATATTATTATAGTTGGACATATATGGTCCAACTGGATTTACAAGGAACAACTTTTAATAAATCAGCATTAGTCATTATGATAGCTACCAAATCTAGTTTCATATAGTCCCTTTCCCATATTTTTATATTTCTAAAGCCTATTTAGTAGGTTCAATCATAAATATGGGGGAGAGGTAATCAAATGCAAGTACCAAATTTTAACTGAGGTTCTTACAGCAGTCTTGGTATCTGTATGTAAAACTTTAACTTGAACACTCTCAAGCAATACCTCTCAATAAATGGCAGTAAAAAGAACTAATAAAATAGAATGCCAAAAAGTGCCTTGATTATAGGTTGATATCAAAGTGGTCTATTAATATAAAGCTAGTGGTCAAGGCAGTCACTTAGAGAACATGGGGAAATAGTCATGTTTATGTATGAGAAAAAATTATAACAATTTTAACAACAATTTAAGTGAAAAGACTCCTAGCCTCAAAATATATTTCATAATAATCACCAGGCTAAGCTGTCTGAATCAGCAGACACACGATCTTTCTCAAAACTTTCCCTAAAGTTTTCAGTAACTCTAGAAACACAGGCAGCTGGCATCATGTAATTTGGGGGACTACACAAAGAATAATTTTAAGTCCTTAGACCTGCTTTTTCCAGTAAGGGAGCCACTAGACAAAGGTGGCTACTTGTGCTTAAGATGAGGTTAGTGCAACTGAGAAACTAAATTTAAAGTTTCATTTAATTTTAATTACTTATTAAATGTAAATTTTAAAACTATTACTCATTTGAGTTGCTAGAACTTTTTAATAATGGTTGGAAAAACTTGGGTATGTACTTTTAAACTGAAAATTGTATTAAATCTAAATATTGATCTAAATATTAATCTAAGTATTTCCAATGGAAAAATACCAGATTTAGAAAGTGCAGTACAAAAGAGTGAAAATATCTCACTAACAAATTTTTATTGATTACATGTTAAAATATGTTCTGATATATTGGGTTAAATAAAAATCTACCATTATTAAAATTCATTCAGCTGTTCTCCTTTATTTTTTTAATGTAGCCACTAAAATTTTTGAATTATATAAATGGTGTCCATTATATTTCTATTGGACAGTGCTGCCTTAGACAATATAAATAAAATCAAAACTTTTTTTAAAGTCAGGTTCCTTAAGGTATAATTTACACGTAGTAAAATTCACTCTTTTACATGTATAGTTCTATAAATTCTGACAAATGTATACAGTCATGTAACCACCACAATCAAGACATAATACATTTTCATCACCCCAGAAAGTCCCCTTATGTTTCTCTGTAATCAGCTCACACCTCCTACGCCTAAACCCTGACAACACAGTTTTCTGTCCCTACAGTTTTGCTCTTTGCAGAACAGTACAGCATGTAGACTTCTGAGTCCAGGAAAATCAAACTTTAAAGACCACGCTACCCTATGGTACTAAAGGATTATTATCATTTTGATATTTCCTTTCCTTGTATTATGAACATTTTACCAAGGCTTATTTTGCCAGTTATTCCATTTTCAAAACTGAGCTTTCTTCCTTGTCACGATTACAGTAATTTATTTATACTCATAGAATAAAACTGAGCACACTGTATTTTAGTTATTTACATACAGGTTTCCTTCCACTAGACTGTAAGATGGAAGCCCGACTTCTAGAACCACTGTGCTTTCCATAGAGTTAACTGCCTAATGAAATTAATGGTGCAGATGACAAGGCTGAGAAGGTATTTCCATATTGTGTTATAAAAAAGGAAAAGGAAAAAACAAAGAACTGACTGATGAAGCAGTTTACCCTCTAGATTAGCTGTCTACTTTTACTGTGGTCTCAAAAAAAGATATTAGAGGATCCAAGTACTACGATGCCAAATAACCAGGAGCAAATGTTACTGGAGATTGAACCTACACCAATATTTTTACCTAGGTTGCTGTTAGTTTTGTCAGAGCTTGATAACAAAGTTGAATAGATTTGGAGTACTCTGTCTAACACTATTTTTCTCATAAACTCTGTTATTTCTGGTACATGATTTTAAGAACATAAAGTTTTTAAGAAACACATGTACCTTATTACAACAGAAACACCTTTACCACGTGAAGGTAAAGACTGAAGAAGTTCTATGGAAAAGTAGAATATTTGTAATCAATAATATTCATAAAAGTTAAATATATGAAATATAACATCTATGTTTTAAGTAAATAAATAAAATATTACAACTGAGTTTAATCGTTCTAAAATACTTACTGAAGTCTCCAGTAAGAAAAACTCCTTCTGCTCCCGGGGCCCATTCTTTGCAGTATAAACCACCATCAGCACATCTGTGGACGCCAAATGATTCATAACCTCTGGAAAACTTATCAATACCACCTTCGTTCTCTCCAATGTTGTTCAAAGTCTGGTTAAACCGCTTATACCTTTGAAAAAGTGCAAAAGAAAGGAAATTGAAAAATTAAATCATCTTCCAGAAAAGCTACTATAATTAAGAAGTTGCTTTACTCTCATTCAGAAAAAGAAAAAAAAAGACATCATTAAAGAGGAATGATGTGAATAATTTCATTTATTGGTAGAAGTTACCTGGTATGATAAAATTATTCTTATCTCAAATAAACTGAACTAATCCAACTAACATTTTTTTTGTAATTTCAAGCATTTTGGTATAAGAGAGAAAATATGATGGTTATGTTATTCCATGAATATTTTAATATCAGCACTATAGCAACTTCTATGTCAAGACAGTATAATGAAGGAGCATTCCTACATCTCTCCTCAAACTCCTAAACAAAAAAAATGAAGGAAAAATAGCTAAAAACCGTAAGAAAAGTAAAATTACTCTATAGCAGGTTTGGCACACTTTTCCTGTTAAGGGGCAGATAGTAAATATTTTAGGCTTTGCCAGCCATATGGTCTCTATCACAACTACTCAACTGTGTCTCTGAAGCATGAAATTGGCCACAGACAATATGCAAATGATGGGTGTAGCTGTGTTTCAATAACACTTTATTTACAAAAACAGATGGTGGGGCCAAATTTGGCCTCTGGGCTGTAGTTTGCCTAGCCATGCCCTATAAGCATGGAAAGAACATACATCACATCAAACTACAGAATCTAGCAGCCAGGAGAAGAAACCAAAGATCGCTTTCCAAGCAGGACCAAGAATAACACATGGCTGCTCCTGAACCTCTCCCAGATTCCCAGAGTCCATATTCAGGGCTGGTACACAAAAACATACTACTACTTGCACTTATTAGCCCCAAGCCTGGGGAGAAGCAAAGTAGGACAAAACTGGTAAAACTAGAGAAATGAAGCATGTGGCAGGTGCTCTATGTCAGAAGTGAAAGTTCCAGAACTATGCAATGAATTGAGCAATGTCCATAAACTTCCCTGCTTACCCCATACCCTGAGGGGTAATCAATAAAAGTCTCAGAAAGATGGCATGAATCCAAGTAGGGAATATACAGGGAATATACAAAATGTAAGAAGCTAACTAATGAAGAACACCTCAAATGAGCTGAATGGAAAAAGAATCTTTCCACAAATGTTTCGTGCTGTACTTCAACTTAAATAATAATGAATTGAATTAAAATAAGAGCTGAGAGATTATATGACAGAATAACAGAATGAGAAGTAAAATGAAACTGCAGACCCAAAGAAATAAACAGAGTATCAAAATGTAGCATTAGAAAATAATAATTAAATTAGAATTGGCAAGGAACAAAGTGTACATATAACCAAGGGGGGAAAGCGGGGCGTGGGGGGTGGTGGTGGGATGAATTGGGAGATTGGGATTGACATATATACACTAATATGTATAAAATAGATAACTAATAAGAACCTGCTGTATACAAAAAATAATAAAATAAAATTCAAAAATTCAAAAAAAATAATTTAAAAATCCCTATTTTTAAAGATAACAAAAAAAATACTATACAATGGACATCCTCAATAATTGAGTATGAGAGTTACTGTTTCTCTACACTCTTGGCAATGTTAGTCTTATTAATCCATCTGATATTTTTTAACTCTCTGGTTGGTAAAAATATCTTATTGTGTTTTAGTGCTTGCATTTTCCTAAATTATTATTAAGGTTGAATGGCTTTTCTTAAATTTATTAGCTATTTGTGCTTCTTTTTCAGTGAGTTGAGTGCTGGCTAGTATTTACTAATGGCATAACTCTGGACAAATTCCTAAATTTCTCTGTGTTTCATTTTCTTGCCTGCAAAATGGAGATGCTAAGTGTATTTGATCAAAAGGGTTATTATGCAAATTAGCTGAGTTTGTATATGTAAAGTCCTTGGGCTATTGCCTGGCAAATAATATTCTCTCAATCAATATTAGCTATATTTTTGTCCTTTTTCTTCCATTTTAGGTTGCTTTATTTTTTGATTTGCAAAAGCTCTTTATATATTACAGAAAGTCATCTGTTTTCTGAAACACACTTATTGCAAATATTTTCTTCCAGTTGGTTTCCTTCTAGCTTTACTTATGGTATATTTCATCTTAAAGAATTTAAAAATTCTTTCTAGGGCTTCCCTGGTGGCGCAGTGGTTGAGAGTCTGTCTGCCAATGCACGGGTTCGAGCCCTGGTCTGGGAAGATCCCACATGCCGCAGAGCAACTGGGCCCGTGAGCCACAGTTACTGAGCCTGCGCGTCTGGAGCCTGTGCTCCGCAACAAGAAAGGCCGCGATAGTGAGAGGCCCATGCACCGCGATGAAGAGTGGCCCCTGCTTGCCACAACTAGAGAAAGCCCTCGCACAGAAACGAAGACCCAACACAGCCATAAATAAATAAATAAATAAATAAACAAAAAACAAAAACCAAAAAAAACCCTAGTTTAAAAAAAAAAAATTCTTTCTAATCTATCCATCTTTAAGGAGTTTTATATAGAACATATATAGCATTATATTTTGCTTAAAAGGTATTCCTAATCACAAGATTATAAAAGAATTCTCCCATATTTTCTTCCACTATGCTTATATTTTTTGGTGTTTAGTGCTTATATTGCCTTGGAATTTTTTTTTGTATATGGAATGAGGTAGGAATTTTAGTTTTCTTCCAAAGTGCGAGAATAATTTTCCCAGTGCTCTTTATTTCATATATTCTGCCCTTTCTCCACTGATTAAGATGCCTGATTGACTTTATGTATTAAATTCACATATATAGAAGGCATTTTAATTTATTCCTCTTTCTTTGTTCTTTTCTGTATCTGGAGGAAGAACACCACACAATTTTAATTAACATAACTACATATAATAGTATACTTAATATTTGTTCATGCAAGTTCACATTTTAATTTTTCTGTACATTTTCTTGGATATTTTAAAAACTGTTTTCCTTTATATGAACTTTACAATCAGTATGTCAAGTTTATTCAGATTATTTTACTATATAGATTAATTTGGAGAGAATTGCTACATACAAAATATTGAGTCCTTTAGCACATTTATTATTAGGTTAATCTTAGCATTTTGCTGTTATCATAAGATGCTCCTTGTCTACGACATTTTCTAAGTGGCTATTGTTGACAAATAAAGATGCTAGTGGTTTATTATAAAAAAGAATTATTAGGTAAGTGAACTGGAAATTGATATAATTAGAGAAAAAAGACAAAGAAATTGAATATACTAAGACAAGAGATATGCAAAACTAACAAAAATTATCAAAATAAGGATAGCTGGTGACTCTGAAGAACAAAAACTAAATAAAATGAATATAAAAGACATAAAACTGGACAGTTTTTCCTATAGAATTAAATCTGCATTTTAAAAAGAACACATTATGTTTTAAGAAAAATTTGGAAAACAAATGCACAAACACGCATGCACAGCATCTCCCAGTTTAAGCTACTGAAATTCAAAGGAGAAAGAAATAATTCTACGGACAACTGGTACAAAAAAATACGGGGAGGGGGGCATATTTTTTTGCAAAGGAGCATTACATTAAAGACCAAAACATAACAAAGCCAAGCCCACACAATTCTGAGAGGGAAAAGTAGTAATCTAAGGATATTATATGAGACACATGCCTACTCGAGCTTAAGGAATTCTTTAAATATTGCCAAATTTAAAAATAATTTTAAGTCTTTGACATTAATGAACCATTGTTGAAGAAAAGAAAAAAAAAACACTTTCCATAAAAATTAGTCAATTAAAAGACTAAAAACACACACACAGAGGAATGGACAGTCATTGCAGCAGTGTGGTTGAGCCCTAAGTCTTTAAATACAGAACCAAGGCTAATCAATTGTGCAATTATGTGAATGTGATAACAAGAAAAGAATCTCAATGGACAAGTAAAAACTTGATTTATAAAAAAACAAGAGGTAAGTGAAAGGGAGATGGAATAAAGCATGAGTGGTCAGACCCCTATTTTTTTTTAGAACAGAGTCACTCAACACTGACTAAAATTTAAGATTGTCATCATTATACTCTTTAATCTCTTCATTAATCTGAGATGGCCACTTTAAAGAAAGTCGTAATGTGAATTTCAGCCACTTCTTTCATTTTATTTCAGTCTATTTGTTTAAAATTAAATTTGAAACACATCTGTTTTCCTCATGTTTCATTATATGATTTCTATCAAGCTATTTCTCTATCCTTCTACCTATATATAAGCATATAAAAAATATCAAGAATGAGGTTCCCTTAATATCAGTGATGATTTTTTTGGTGGGGTTTCTATTTACTTTCTCCCTTGCATTGTTTTAATTATTTATAACAAAGAAACACCATTTAAACAAAATAAATGTTTTTTTCTGAAACTATAAAATTTTTAGATCATTAAAATATCTACATAATCCTATAAAATATTCCATAAGAATTTTAATGCATATATAAAACTATATTTATAAAATTTGGGGAATTCAAATAGTTTGAAATAGATCAGTGGGACAAAACTGAGTTCTTGAAATAGACTTGAACATATAAAGAAATTAAATACATCGTAAAAGGATATTTCAAATAAGTAAGAATGGCTTACCTATTAAAATATTGGAATCTAAGTTTAAAAATTGGACCTCTAAAACCAAAATAACTTTGAAAGATCAAAGATATAAATATTTAATTAAAAAAAAACAAAACCCATAGTTCACAGAAAAAGAAGTACAAATGGCCAGTAAACACATTGAAAAGATGCTCAAATTCATACATAGTTGAAGAAGTGCAAACCTAAATTTCAAAATTCCATTTTCCACCTAAGAGACCAGTAAACATGTGATAGTCTGTGCAGACAGAATGCAGGTCCAGGAAAAAGACATTCCCAAATACTCTTTAATGAAATATAAATTAGATAACTTTGGCATCAGCTATGAAAATTTCAAAATTACACTCTTCAACTAAGTAATTCCATTTCTAGAAATTTACCCCTAGGATATATCACACAAAGAAGCAAAGACATGTGTACAATGATAATCATTATGGCATTATTTAAAATACCAAACCATGGAAAATACCTACCTGTTCAACAAGGGAGGCTGGTCGAATTAACTGTGGAACATGCAAACAACAAATTACACAAGATCCATTATGAAGAATGAGATAGAACGAAATGTGGTGACATGGAAAAATGTCCCAAGAGCGATGGCTTAGGGAAAGAAGCTGCAAAGCAGTTTTCCACAAAACATCTATTTGTATATAGAATATTCAGATAGGTACAGATGGCATGTAGATGGTATTTTCACAGGGTCCCTTCCTCTGCACCAGCGGTTGAATTCCAATGGGCTGAGGTGAACAGGAGCCTTAAAGCCTCCCTAGCCTCACCACACTCACCACATTTGCTTCAAAGACAAGAAGAGGTACAGCACAAAATCTGATCAGTGTAGTGCAATGCCTACGGGAGAGGTAGGTGTGAGTGGAATATTTCATATATGACCCCCTTTTGTATTGTATATATATACCCAACACACACAAATACACATGCCCACCTGTGAGCGCACATGCCCATGGTTTCAAAAAAATTCAGATTACATTTAATCTATTATTTGAAACAAATTAGCTTTTAATGAAATGATACAACCCCAGTCTCACTGGCAGTCTTTACTCCAGTCTTTACACAAACTGAACCACCAACAGAAGCCAGGAAGGTATCATAAATATGAGGAGCTTCTCCCACACGAGGAACACAAAAGGGCAAGCCTGATGATAGAAGAATGACCAATGAGGTTAGCCTTCGAGTATGGAAAACAACACAGAAAAGAACTCTAAGTGAGATGGAGAGCACAAAGCCCAGCGAAAAGTGACAGTGCCTATTTAAAAGCTATAGCCTATTATTACCAAGCATTTGCCAAATCAAGTAAGAATGAAAAAATTCCAGATTTTTCTATGAACTATCCCTAATTGGCAACTGTTTCAAAAATACTTCAAAGACTGATCTAGACCAAAAAAGAAAAAAGGCAAAAAAACCCTCAATCTACAGATCTAATGAAAGACTAGTATTGCAAACTCTCTCGTACTCTCCAAGATCTATGAGAAAATGATTGTTACCTCTTATAGATATTATTCAGATATAACTCTTGGTGTATGGAAACTCTAATCCATATTAGACAACATAAGTAACAACATTCAATAAAATGATCAAACAGTAAGGAACAGTCAACAAAATAAATCTGGACTTAAGGTAAAAAAAATACATACACATACATTATCATAATATAAGAAAAATTACTGATTCTTTTTAAAAAAGATATCAACTTTGGGAGGGCAAATAAATGTGGCAATAATTTTACTGTCCATGTGGTTATAATATCTTTAAAACACAGTTTTAGATTTATTTAAAGTTTAAGTTTAAAAAATAATCATTCTTAAGACGTTTCGTAAGACATGTACAAATGTCCCATTTACTAAAAATTGAACAGAAACAGGATTATAGCATGATATAATTCTAACTAAATATCTTGACTTCCTCAAGGTCAGCCCTGTAGCTTCTGATACAGAAATACACATTCCACTTTGAAATCACTGTGGCTCAAAAAAGAAAATGCCTGAAGATATAGCAAGCTCATCATCCCTTTGCCCTCTCCTACTACAGTCATCTCTCTCAATATTTTGCTATGAATTTATAGAATATTTAAAAACTGGGTCAAATTCTTGGTAACCAGAACATAAAATGAAGTTAGTATTGCAACTAGCATTTTGTACAGATATAAAAATATTATCACATTTGATCTCTACATTGATGTTTTTAATCCTCTTTTTACAAAGAAAGAAATAGAGGCACAGATAAATATGTAAGTTGCCCAAGGTCAAGAAGGTAAAAAGTAGTAGAGAGGTAGCATTATTCATCACAAAAGGTATACTTTAAGGAAATCGAGACAAAGTCTCAAAAGTCACATCTTCCTTTTAAAAAAAGCCCTATAACTTTTATTCATAAGGCTATTAATCTTATAATTAAGAGAAACAGCTAAGGCTCTAGAAATAAACAGTTTAGGTTCAAATCCTAACTCTGTTACATACTATATGTGACCTTGAACAAATCACTTAGCCTCCTTTTTCCTTAATTTCTTCCCCTGTTAAGCGGGGGAAATCTCATAGTTTATAAGGAATCAATGACGTCATACTAGGAGTCATCCCCACAGTAGCCGGCAAGTGCTCAATAACTGTAAGCTATAAATTTTCACCATCTCAGTGGAAGGCAATGCTGTAATATACTTTTTAATTTACAATTTTTTAACTTATAATACTTGTTTAGATTTTAATATGCACATTAATTATTAGCAAACATCAAGGACTGTTTCTCCTTAAATTCCAAAAGTGTTTGAGAACACATTTTTTCCTGCTATGAAAAATTACAAATACAGGCATACTAACCCATAACATGTACCAGGCGCTCCAGATTAACTTGAATGTATGGAGTATAAAAAGTGTTGAAGAAAATTAAGTAAATTGGATTGATTAGGGGAAAAAATAGTTACTTTAGGGAAGCAGGAAATGATTAGTTTGGAAAAAAAATGAAACAGGCTACAGTCTTTGCTCTCCTGTAAGACAGTTCATCGTAGATCCGTACCGAAACTCTAATTTCAGGCAAGGTTGTGAACACAGGAGATATGTCAGAGGAGATGGATCATACCTTATCTGGAAATGTCTAGGATGTAGAATTCTTTCTCAAGTGCTTCTGAGTGGGCCTGAAACACAAGGAACCCATGGGGGAAATTCCTTCTTTGCTAGCTTAATTCTTAAGATTTTATATTGTCATCTGCTTCCTAGAGGAGACTTGGACTAGAGGCAAGCAAAAGCAGAGAAGTAAAAGCTCAACAGGAATTTTTAATAACTAAAAAAGGGGAAAATAAAGGAGAGGGGAATGGAGTTTTTTTTGAAACAAAAAATTGCTTTTTAAATCGGCCTTTAAAAAGACCTCAAGGTGACTGGCAGAAACTTTCTTCTTGAAGCACAAAATATGTGTAATATACAAACTTATCTATATATTAAACCTGTCAAGTGAAGAGTAGGCATTTGAGACTTTAAAGTGAATAGTTTATGTCCCTCAATCACGGATTAAGTATTCAACAACAACAACAACAACAAAAACCCACAACATTTATTACAGGATAAAAATATTTATTGTGTGCCAATAATTCAAGGTCCTTCCCTCAATAAGTTCATCAGTCTAATAGAAGACTGTTCAACTCAGGACAGGATAGGGCTGAGATAAGCAAATGTTAACAGAAGAATAAGCAAGACAACAGAAAGAACTGATGGGAGAAGAGAACATTAGAAAAGGCTTTAAAAAGTGGCTGGCATTTGTGCTATATCTTGAAGGATGAGTAGTATATTCTGACAGTTGGAGACAAGACAGAGAAGAGCATTAAATGTGTAAAATTTAAGGTGGTTCTTGTGGGCTACATATTAGCTATACGTAGATGGACAGGAGGATGGCTAGAAATGTAGTGGCAAATCAAGATGGAAAAGATGGTCTTCAGCTAGATAATAAATAAAAAATGAAAACCTTTAAGACTTTAAAGAGGAGATAACTGATACAATCAGAGAGAGTTTTTAAAGGGAGCAGTTTGAAGGATGAATTTTAGCAGGCAGAGTATAGAGATTACTGAAGTCTTTATTAAATAGACTGAACATTAAAATACAGGGATTTGTGGACTCTTGTTATACAGGATTGATCAATGAAAATAATTTAAAAATTGACATTATAGTAGACATGTTTTCTTACTTTTGAATGACGTTCCTTATATTTAAATGTTTAAATGTACTAGTCAACAAATAGATGTATAAATTTTCAAAATTTCATTTAAAATTTTAATGACATTTCCAATCTGTATTCAATTTAACATACACTCTAAACTTCATCTATCAGGAAACAGTAAAATTGGGGCCATTTAAGTAAAAGTGACAAGCAAGGAGTGGTAAAATCCATCCATTTATTCCACAAATATTACTAAGCATCTACTATATGTCCAGTGCTATGCTAGTCACTGAGAACAGAGAAGAAAGAGTCCATGCCTTCAAGACATTCTTCGTTATGTGTGGGAGACAGAAGAGCAAAAAACAAAGAGCGAGAAAGCACCGTGTAAGGCGTTGATAAAGGCTTATAACCAGAAAATAGAAGTAGCTAGAATGTAAATTCCCCAAAGACAGGGAAAATTATCTGTTTAGCACACTCATATACCCAAGCACCTTAAATACTGCCACATATTAAGTACTTAACAAATAAATATTTAGTGAGCACCTATTACTTGCCAGACAGTGGTGAGGCAATGGTGACAGGATGGTTAGATTTAGGTTTAAAATTAAGATTATTACATCTGAATTTGAATTCCAATCCTACCTCTTACCAGCTGTAACTAAGACTCAATTTCCCTATCTAAGAATAACAGAATATATTTCATAAGATAATCAAATAAGATAATATACCTAAAATGCTTAGCGTAACACCTTTCGCATGAAATGAATAAGCACACTATTAGGACAATAAATCTATTCAATATGATTGTTGGATTTGAGGACAACATAGAAAATCAATAGCCTCTTCAAATATAAGAAAGATACAATCCGCCCTAAATGTACGAGACTCACATATTCACTTAGTCCCACCACGGTCCTGGCTTTGTACCCTCGTTTGACCGGCCCTATGAAGGCTGTGACTTGCGAGCAGCTCCTGAAAGAAGCCAGATACTACAACATTGATGTGTGGAGAAATAAAGGCCAAACTTTTAAAGGGATAAACTTTGACCAATAAGAGATAGAAAATGGGAAGCAGTCTGCAGATAAATCCCTCACTCTTGCTCTTGTAGGTCCTGTGTGACTAAACAACCAGCTTTATAAGGAAATGCATTATCTCACATAAGACACTGATTCATTGACTTGAATGTTATAAAAAGTTCAAACGTATGGATCTACAAAAGTGAAAAGGAAACCAGAGGATGTGATGACCCAATCAAGACACCAACTGCTGCCAAAATGAATGGAAGACAATTCACTCCCATCATCTCATTTCTACTCAAACTGATAGTAACATGCATGTCTGTGGTTTTTAACTCAAGCAGTTTTTCTTACTATTATAACCCTTACCAATGCCTATGTTCATAAGATTTGGGACTAGATGTTAATGAAATGAGTTCTTTCACATATAGAGTTAATCTAAGACTAATTTGTATGGGCCATGTTCTATGTTCCAGGCATGATGACACACTATAGAAAGGACAGATTTTAAAAATAAAAGGTTAGGTTCTATTGCTAGGCCCATTAGCAAAGTGACCTTAGATTTTCCCCTTAATGATCTCAGAGTTTCAGCCTCCTCATTTATAAAGCAGAAAGATAATACCGTTGATGTCAGGACTATTGTGCTTATATATAACTAGCCCACCAAAAATAAATTATGTCATGTCTCATCTTTCCTTTTTTTAAACAAGAAATTAAGATATTTCTAAGTAGAAAAAAAAAACTTGAAAAAATTGGAATAGTTATATCATGTTAATTATAATACAATAATAAAATCTAAATGTTAATTCAATTACAAGCAAACATTAAGCACGTTACTAATTTTAACCTTTTTTAAAAATCTTTTTCATTTTGTACGACCTCTAAAACACAATCAAATGCACTATGGACAATCTGATAACTACTATCCTCAGAGCATATTTAAGAGCAAACAGTTGATTTCTTATTTTCTGATGTTTTAGAATAAAAGCTATTTAAATAACAATTTTGTTCTTACTTGGCCTAAAGTTAAATGTAATTTGGCTACTTTGTATTTCAAATTAATAATATATATATAGAAATTATGATTATGTAGAAATCATTAAATCCTTCTTTTTTGGGAGGCAGAGAATGAGGTCAATTTAAAACTGTTAAAAGTTAACTTTAAAAGTGAGAGTGGCTACTATTTAAAATTGTGTCCTGAAAGTAAATAATGGCTGTTATTTATTAAATGTTCTTTCCTAATTCTGGTACTGGGCCATAGAGGTGAAGGGGTGGAGGGAGGTCACCACTGAGATCCTTCCAAATCTAAATCCTACAAAACCCAAACCATGAAATGTTCTCATTCAATTATTAGAAAATTAGAAATACTTCACTTGGTGGTATTACTTAGAAAGCCTTATACAACTCCTTATTTATTTTAATAATAAAGTACTTATTTCTAGAGTTCAACATTTAGGATAATGGAAATGACATTTAATGACACAACATAAAGAACCTACTATATAGCCACTAATGTAAACATATTTTGACTTCTTAACATATTAATTAATTAGAATAAATTAACAAAATGTAGCTAGAAATTAATTTTAATCACTGTGTTTTGTCTCTTGGCTGCAAACAAATTAATAATATATTGCCCTTGCAGTTTACCAGGGTGTGATTAATGGTCAATATTAAAATTTCTGGGGTCTTCTGGCAATGTGAAAACCTGACTGCCTAACTAGGAAAAAAAAGCCATCTGAATGTAATAAATCAGAATTACTGAAGGCAAGCCCTGTGAGATGGCCCATCTGGTCAGGCCTGGAAGTGTCAAGTACTGTCCCAAGCACTTTAAGCGGCCAGCCTCTTTATCAGCCACTCTCCCTCCAGTCACGCTCCTGTTCACGTCTTTGCTACATGCTCTGCTGATTACCTTGGAAAAGGGCAAGGCTGTAACTGTTCAGCTGACCTTTCAGTTTATTTTCTCTCGTGTAATATGAAACACGAGCTAACACAGTCTTAGTCTACTGATTTTTAGGAAGAAATCTAACTTAATGTTTTAACAGCTCTTAGCTCAAATAACACTCTGCTCTGTGGTCAGGTTTCTCTTTGGGGAAAAATTACATGGCAAAGACCAGAGGTTCAGGCTAGAGGTCCTCCATGATGTAGACCACAATCTGCACAATAGCTATACTCCTCAGTATGCGTGGTTAACTAACCTGCTGAGAAGCAATTCCAATCTTTTAAATCACCAAGAGAATCTTGTTCTTAATATGATTCATTGTATCAATAGATTAAAAGCAATGATGGTTATGTCTTTTGTCTTTAATATGAATGTCACTGTTACTCAAACATTGTCAAAAATTCTATACTCTCCAAAGTAGAGAGGGAGGTGAAGGAGTCAAAATATACAACTTCTAGACCATCTTCAAGGTACTAGTTATGTGAACTTAAGCAGGATAACCACCCAAAGCTTTAGCTTCCTCTTCTGTAAAATGAAGAAGCTAAACTGAAAGGTACCATCCAGGTCTAAGAACCTATAATCCGAACTCTAGCCTTCTTTGATTCAAAGTTGGGTCCTAATTCTTCCAACCAAGAAAGGAAAAAATTGCACCCCAATACAAAGGTTATTTTGGATGTCTCCCCCACACACACCAAAGAGTGTATATTTTACCATGCACAAGTAGCATAATTTCTTAAAATAAAATGCAGTCTATAAAGCACTATGAAACATAAAATGCAAAGCAAATAAAACAAGAAAATAGTCTGTCAGTCAACTGAAAAAATTAT
Organism: Balaenoptera physalus; assembly: GCF_965194825.1. Lineage (NCBI taxonomy): Eukaryota > Metazoa > Chordata > Mammalia > Artiodactyla > Balaenopteridae > Balaenoptera > Balaenoptera physalus. The sequence goes on along the minus strand of NC_138891.1, from coordinate 111,482,077 downwards.
AATGAATTATAAATATCACAAATCATAAATGATAATGACTAATACCTCATGGAATACTTACTATGCTACAGGCACTGTTAAATATTAACTATTTAAGCCCTCACAATAACCCAGTGTGGAGGGTACTGTTATCATTCTCATTGTACAGATGAAGAAACAAGAGGTTAAACAATTTTGCCCAAGGCCACACAGCTATTAAGTGGGTGAAGCTGGAATACATATCCAAGACTTTCCTTCCAGAGTATTTCTACTTAAGCATTACTCATAATAGCACCCAATACATTTTGCAGTTTACAGTTTTTCAGTTGATTTGGACTGCTATACTAAATTTAAATTATTTATTACTTAGTATTTGTTAAATAATTTTCATATGCTAAATTTTTGATGGAAAAAACCTTTTATTATAGGTTAGAGTGATACAAATATTCAAAAATAAAGTCATCAGAAAACTCACTTGAAAAAAATTAAAACTTGTCATATTTACACTAACTAAACAAATTCACAAAGCATTTTTTTCTATTTTATTTTGTAAAGTCTAACAAAAGGCAGAAATCACATTGGTACTGATTCTAATTACCCAGAGAATTTTACTTGGAGGGCAGGTGTACCTGTCACAATGAACCTGAAGTAACTGAGTTAAAGCAAAATATGCAAACATGTACTATGTATACCTCTGATATACAGTTTCAAACGGGATGGTTATTATATCAATTATAAGATAAAAACTAACAGACACTAATTTGTTTTCTCTAAAAATCACCAAAGATCAGAAAGCTCATATAATGGTAATTGGCAAATCAACAAACCCAATCACACATTTGAATTTATTAAATATAGACAGATAGCCATGAACTTTATCCTTGTGAATGTTTTTATATTAGAGACAGGATAAATGAATCAATTTTCACTTTGACAATGGCATGGGACACAGTATACTAATATATATCAAAGAATCCAAGGAGATACATATATTTCCAACAAAAACTTCACATCCTTTGGACTAAATAGCCATGAAATATCAAAGGTTTATCAAACACTCTCACAAGATTTTTGCCTTTACTGAGGGAGATAAAGGTTTAAAAATTCTGTCAACTACAAAACCAAAAGATCAAAGAGCTTTCATAGTGACTCCTAACATATTGGCAAGACCTCTTTTAAGTTATAAAAATCCAAGTTTCGTATCTATATCCAACTATCTATCCATCTATCTGTATGTGTGTATACACACACACACACACACATAAGTCTTTTTGACATCCATTGACCTAACACAGACCAGACATAATAGGTCTGAAAGCAAAGAACAGCTTGGCAAGTGGAGTAGTCTGCTATATTGTCTGCATGTCTCAGTTTATTATTTTTCCAAATTACACATTTTATTCTTTTAAATATTTACCCAAATTGAGATTGAGATAAAGTATTTAAATGCTACTGAGCAACAATAATCTGTAGGTTTTGTAATGAAGTATAGATGTAAAACAACATTTTTAAATTTCACTTACCATATTATCAAGAGTCTCTGTGCCAAATTAAACTACTATACAAAGACCATAATGTTATAAGCAGATTTGAAAGAAAACCCAAAGTTAAATTCCATTCAAGTATAGCTAAATCTGTTTGCTAATAAGGCCACCCTGATGCTTAATTTAATAGCCTATTCAACATCAGTAAAATGGATACTTTAAATTCATCTAGAACTCATATTGCTTATGGGCAACAGTATTCTAGTTCAGTGCTCCCAAAATGCTCTGGCCAGATCACATAGTTGCACTGATAGTTAAAGCCTATTCATAATCAAAATTACTGGAATTGAGAACTCAAATAGGTTCCTCATCATTCATAGACCACCCTTTAAGGCTGGGTTCACAAAGAGTTTTGGCCAAACTGTCCTAATGGTATATTCATACAGTATTATAAATTTCTTTGCTGACATCTTCTCCCACCAGATTATACATGCCATAAAGCCAAGGATCATCTTTTGTTTAATTTTAAACCCTCAACATCTATTACAGCATCCATTAAGGAATAGGGACTATCGGGCGCCTTCAAGATGGTGGAGGAGTAAGACGTAGAGATCACTTTCCTCCCACAAACACATCAAAACTACATCTACGTGTGGAACAACTCCTACAGAACACCTACTGAACGCCAGCAGAAGACCTCAGACTTCCCAAAAGGCAAGAAACTCCCCACAAACCTGGGTAGGGCAAAAGAAAAAAGGAAAAACAGAGACAAAAGAATAGGGGCGGGACCTGCACCTCAGGGAGAGAGCTGTGAAAGAGGAAAAGTTTCCACATACTAGGAAGCCCCTTCACTGGTGGAGATGAGGGGGTGGGCAGGGGGGAACCTTCGGAGCCACAGAGGAGAGTGCAGGAACAGGGGTTCAGAGGGCAAAGCAGAGAGATTCCCGCACAGAGGATGGGTGCCGACCAGCACTCACCAGCCCGAGAGGCTTGTCTGCTCACCCGCCGTGGTGGGTGTGGGCTGGGAGCTGAGACTCCGGCTTCAGAGGTCAGATCCCAGGGAGAGAACTGGGGTTGGCTGCATAAACACAGCCTGAAGGGGGCTAGTGTTCCACAGCTAGCTGGGAGGGAGTCCAGGAAAAAGTCTGGAACTGCCTAAGAGGCAAGAGACCATTGTTTTGGGGTGTGCGAGGAGAGGGGATTCAGAGAACCACCTAAACAAGCTCCAGAGATGGGCGCGAGCCACTGCTATCAGCGTGAACACCAGAGACTGGCATTAAATGCTAAGGCTGCTGCTGCAGCCACCAAGAAGCCTGTGTGCAAGCACAGGTCACTATCCACACCTCCCCTCCTGGGATCCTGTGCAGCCGGACACTGCCAGGGTCCTGTGATCCAGGGACAACTTCCCCGGGAGAACACACAGCGTGGCTCAGGCTGTTGCAATGTCACACCGGACTATGCCACCGCAGGCTCGTCCCGCATTCCGTAGCCCTCCCTCCCCCAAGCCTGAGTGAGCCAGAGCCCCCTAATCAGCCGCTCCTTTAACCCCGTCCTGTCTGAGTGGGGAACAGATGCCCTCTGGTGACCTACACACAGAGGTGGGGCCAAATCCAAAGCTGAACCCCAGGAGCTGTGCTAACAAAGAAGAGAAAGGGAAATTTCTCCCAGCAGCCTCAGGAGAAGTGGATTAAATCTCCACAATCAACTTGAAGTATCCTGCATCTCTGGAATACCTGAATAGACACGAATCATCCCAAAATTGAGGCGGTGGATTTGGGAACAACTGAAGACTTGGGGTTTGCTTTCTGCATCTAATTTGTTTCTGATATTATGTTTATCTAAGTTTAGTATTTAGAGCTTATTATCATTGGTAGATTTGTTTATTTATTTGGTTGCACTCTTCCTTTTTTAATTTTTTAATATATATATGCTTTTCTTTTCCTTTTTCTCATTTTGTGAGTGTGTATGTGATGCTTCTTTGTGTGATTTTGTCTGAATAGCTTCGCTTTTACCATTTGTCCTAGGGTTCTGACTGTCCATTTTTTTCTTTTTTTTCTTTTTTTTTTTTTTTTTTAGTATAGTTTTTAGCACTTGTTATCATTGGTGGATTTGTTTTTAGGTTTAGTTGCTCTCTTCTTTCTTTCTCGCTTTCTTTTTTTTATTATTTATTTTTTTATCTTTAATAATTTTTTTCTATTTTAATAAATTTATTTTATTTTATTTTTTATTTATTTTTTCTTTCTTTCTATCTTTTCTTTCTCCCTTTTCTTCTGAGCTGTGTGGCTGACAGGGCCTTGGTGCTCTGGCTGGGTATCAGGCCTGAGCCTCTGAGGTGGGAGAGCTGAGTTCATGACATTGGTGCACCAAAGACCTCCCGGCCCCACATAATATCAAATGGCGAAAGCTCTCCCAGAGATCTCTATCTCAACGTTAAAACCCAGCTCCACTCAATGACCAGCAAGCTTCAGTGCTAGACACCATATGCCAAACAACTAGCAAGACAGGAACACAAACCCACCAAATAGCAGAGAAGATGCCTAAAATCATAAGTTCACAGACATCCCAAAACACAACATCGGACATGGTCCTGCCCACCAAAAACACAAGATCCAGCCTCACCCACCAGAAAACACCAGGAAAGCACCAGTCCCCTCCAACAGGAAGCCTACACAATTCACTGAACCAACCTTACCCACTGGGAGCAGGCACAAAAACAATGGGAACTACGAACCTGCAGCCTGAGAAACGAAGATCCCAAACAAAGTAAGCAAAGCAAAATAAGAAGACAGAGAAATACACAGCAGATGAAGGAGCAAGGTAAAAACCCACCAGATCAAACAAATGAAGAGGAAACAGGCAGTCTACCTGAAAAAGAATTTAGAGTAACGATAGTAAAGACGAGCCAAAATCTTGGAAATAGAATGGAGAAAATACAAGAAACGTTTAACAAGGACCTAGAAAAACTAAAGAGCAAACAAACAATGATGAACAACAAAATAAATGAAATTAAAAATTCTCTAGAAGGAATCAATAGCAGAATAATGGAGGCAGAAAAACGGAAAACTGACCTGGAAAATAAAAGAGTGGAAATAACTACCGCAAAGCAGAATAAAGAAAAAAGAATGAAAAGAATTGAGGACAATCTCAGAGACCTCTGGGACAACATTAAAAGCACTAACATTCGAATTATAGGGGTCACATAAGCAGAAGAGAAAAAAAAAAAGGGATTGAGAAAATATTTGCAGAGATTATAGTTGAAAACTTCCCTAATAGGGGAAAGGAAATATTTAATCAAGTCCAGGAAGTACAGAGAATCGCATATAGGACAAATCCAAGGAGAAACACGCCAAGACACATATTAATCAAACTATCAAAAATTAAATACAAAGAAAAAAATATTAAAACCAGCAAGGGAAAAGCAACAATTAACATACAAGGGAATCCCCATAAGGTTAACAGCTGATTTCTTAACAGAAATTCTGCAAGCCAGAAGGGAGTGGCAGGACATATTTAAAGTGATGAAAAGGGAAAACCTACAACCAAGATTACTCTAGACAGCAAGGATCTCATTCAGATTAGACGGAGAAATTAAAACCTTTACAGTTAAGCAAGAGCTAAGAGAATTCAGCACCACTAAACCAGCTCTACAACAAATACTAAAGGAACTTTTCTAGGCAGGAAACACAAGAGAAGGAAAAGACCTACAATAACAAACTCAAAACAATTAAGAAAATGGGAATAGGAACATACATATCGATAATTACCTTAAATGTGAATGAATTAAATGCTCTAACCAAAAGACAAAGACTGGCTGAATGGATACAAAAACAAGACCAGTACATATGCTGTCTACAAGAGACCCACTTCAGATCTAGTGACACATACAGACTGAAAGTGAGATGATGGAAAAAGATATTCCATGCAAATAGAAATCAAAAGAAAGCTGGAGTAGCAATTCTCATATCAGACAAAATGGACTTTAAAATAAAGACTACTACAAGAGACAAAGAAGGACACTACATAATGATCAAGGGTTCAATCCGAGAAGAAGATAGAACAACTGTAAATATTTATGCACCCAACATAGGAGCACCTCAATACATAAGGCAAATGTTAACAGCCATAAAAGGGGATATCAACAGTAATACAATCATAGTAGGGGACTTTAACACCACATTTTCACCAATGGACAGATCATCCAAAACGAAAATAAATAAGGAAACACAAGCTTTAAATGATACATTAAACAAGATGAACTTAATTGATATCTATAGGACACTCCATCTAAAAACAACAGATTACACTTTCTTCTCAAGTGTTCATGGAACATTCTCCAGGACAGAACATAACTTGGGTCACAAATCAAGCCTTGGTAAATCTAGGAAACTTGAAATTATATCAAGTATCTTTTCCGACCACAACGCTATGAGACCAGCTATCAATTACAGGAAAAAAAATCTGTAAAAAATACAAACACAAGGAGGCTAAACAATACACTACTAAATAATGAAGAGATCACTGAAGAAATCAAAGAGGAAATCAAAAAATACCTAGAAACAAATGACAATGAAAACACGACAACCCAAAACCTATGGGATGCAGCAAAAGCAGTTCTAAGAGGGAAGTTTATAAAATCCTACCTCAAGAAACAAGAAACATCTCAGATAAACAACCTAACCTCACACCTAAAGCAATTAGAGAAAGAAGAACAAAAACACCCCAAGTTACCAGAAGAAAAGAAATCATAAAGATCAGATCAGAAATAAGTGAAAAAGAAATGAAGGAAACGATAGCAAATATCAATAAAACTAAAAGCTGGTTCTTTGAGAAGATAAACAAAATTGATAAACCATTAGCCAGACTCATCAAGAAAAAGAGGAAGAGGACTCCAATCAATAAAATCAGAAATGAAAAAGGAGAAATAACAACTGACACGGCAGAAATGCAAAGGATCATGAGAGATTACTACAAGCAACTATATGCCAATAAAATGGACAACCTGGAAGAAATGGACAGATTCTTAGAAAAGCACAACCTTCCGAGAGCGAACCAGGAAGAAATAGAAAATATGAACAGACCAATCACAAGCACTGAAATTGAAACTGTGATTAAAAATCTTCCCACAAACAAAAGCCCAGGAACAGATGGCTTCACAGGTGAATTCTATCAAACATTTAGAGAAGAGCTAACACCTATCCTTCTCAAACTCTTCCAAAATATTGCAGAGGGAAGAACACTCCCCAACTCATTCTACGAGGCCACCATCACCCTGATACCAAAACCAGACAAAGATGTCACAAAGAAAGAAAACTACAGGCCAATATCACTGATGAACATAGATGCAAAAATCCTCAACAAAATACTAGCAAACAGAATCCAACAGCACATTAAAAGGATCATACACCATGATCAAGTGGGGTTTATTCCAGGAATGCAAGGATTCTTCAAAATATGCAAATCAATCAATGTGATACATCATATTAACAAATTGAAGGAGAAAAACCATATGATCATCTCAATAGATGCAGAGAAAGCTTTCGACAAAATTCAACACCCATTTATGATAAAAGCCCTGCAGAAAGTAGGCACAGAGGGAACTTTCCTCAACATAATAAAGGCCATATATGACAAACCCACAGCCAACATTGTCCTCAATGGTGAAAAACTGAAACCATTTCCACTAAGATCAGGAACAAGACAAGGTTGCCCACTCTCACCACTATTATTCAACATAGTTTTGGAAGTGTTAGCCACAGCAATCAGAGAAGAAAAAGAAATAAAAGGAATCCAAATCAGAAAAGAAGAGGTAAAACTGTCACTGTTTGCAGATGACATGATAGTATACATAGAGAATACTAAAGATGTTACCACAAAACTACTAGAGCTAATCAATGAATTTGGTAAAGTAGCAGGATACAAAATTAATATACAGAAATCTCTTGCATTCCTACACACTAATGATGAAAAATCTGAAACAGAAATTAAGGAAACACTCCCATTTACCACTGAAACAAAAAGAATAAAATACCTAGGAATAAACCTACCTAAGGAGACAAAAGACCTGTATGCAGAAAACTATAAAACACTGATGAAAGAAATTAAAGATGATACAAACAGATGGAAAGATATACCATGTTCTTGGATTGGAAGATTCAACATGGTGAAAATGACTATACTACCCAAAGCAATCTACAGATTCAATGCAATCCCTATCAAACTGCCAATGGCATTTTTCACAGAACTAGAACAAAAAATTTCACAATTTGTATGGAAACACAAAAGACCCCGAATAGCCAAAGCAATGTTGAAAAAGAAAAACGGAGCTGGAGGAATCAGTCTCCCGGATTTCAGACTATACTACAAAGCTACAGTAATCAAGACAGTATGGTACAGGCACAAAAACAGAAATATAAATCAGTGGAACAGGATAGAAAGCCCAGAGATAAACCCACACACATATGGTCACCTTATTTTTGATAAAGAGGGCAAGAATATACAATGGAGAGAATAGAGCCTCTTCAATAACCAGTACTGGGAAAATTGGACAGCTACATGTAAAAGAATGAAATTAGAACACTCCCTAACACCATACACAAAAATAAACTCAAAATGGATTAAAGACCTAAATATAATGCCAGACACTATAAAACTCTTAGAGGAAAACATAGGCAGAACACTCTATGACATAAATCACAGCAAGATCCTTTCTGACCCACCTCCTAGAGAAATGGAAATAAAACCAAAAATAAACAAATGGGACCTAATGAAACTTAAAAGCTTTTGCACAGCAAAGGAAACCATAAACAAGATGAAAAGACAACCCTCAGAATGGGAGAAAATATTTGCAAATGAAGCAACAGACAAAGGATTGATCTCCAAAATTTACAAGCAGCTCATGCAGCTCAATATCAAAAAAAAACAAACAACCCAATCCAAAAATGTGCAGAAGACCTAAATAGACATTTCTCCAAAGAAGAAGTACAGATTGCCAACAAACACATGAAAGGATGCTCAATATCACTAATCATTAGAGAAATGAAAATCAAAACTACAATGAGGTATCACCTCACACCAGTCAGAATGGCCATCATCAAAAAGTCTACAAACAATAAATGCTGGAGAGGGTGTGGAGAAAGGGGAACCCTCTTGCACTGTTGGTGGGAATGTAAATTGATACAGCCACTATGGAGAACAGTATGTTGGTTCCTTAAAAAACTAAAAATAGAGCTACCATATGACCCAGCATTCCCACTACTGGGCGTATACCCTGAGAAAACCATAATTCAAAAAGAGTCATGTACCACAATGTTCACTGCAGCTCTATTTACAAGAGCCAGGACATGGAAGCAACCTAAGTGTCCATTGACAGATGAATGGATAAAGAAGATGTGGCACATATATACAATGGAATATTACTCAGCAATAAAAAGAAACGAAATTTAGTTATTTGTAGTGAGGTGGGTGGACCTAGAGTCTGTCATACAGAGTGAAGTTAAGTCAGAAAGAGAAAAACAAATACCATATGCTAACACATATATATGGAACCTAAAAAAAAAAAAGGTTCTGTAAAACCTAGGGGTAGGACAGGAATAAAGATGCAGATGTAGAGAATGGACTTGAGGACATGGGGAGGGGGAAGGGTAAGCTGGGATGAAGTGAGAGAGTGGCATGGACTTGTATATACTACGAAATGTAACATAGATAGCTAGTGGGAAGCAGCCACATAGCACAGGGAGATCAGTTCGGTGCTTTGCGACCACCTAGAGGGGTGGGATAGGGAGGGTGGGAGGGAGACACAAGAGGGAGGAGATATGGGGATATATGTATATGTATAGCTGATTCACTTTGTTATAAAGCAGGAACTAACACACCATTGTAAAGCAATTATACTCCAATAAAGATGTTAAAAAAAAAAAAAGAAATAGGGACTGAACAAATGGTTCCCTATGTTTTACGATGGGGCATCTCTAATAGTACAAAACGTCAACAACCTGGGGTGATTTTAATGGTATTTGCTACCTATTACATAGCACTTACTATGTACCTAGTATTGTGTTAAGTGCTCTACAAACAAGATCTCATTTAATAATCGTAATTCTATGTGTTGAAAATTCTATACTTATTACACAAATGAGGAACCCAAGGATCAGGGACCTTAAGTACCTTGATCAAGATGGCTCAGCAAGTTATTGGAAGAACCAGAATTTTAAGAGATAGAATTCTATGTTAAGGTATCTTAAAAATGGTTATAACATAATAGTGACATAACAATGGTTAATATATTGCCTATACATTCAAATCAATTTCAAATCCCCTTTAAGAATTCCCAAAGTTCATGTGGAATACTTTAGCTATAAGTATTAATATTCATGCATAATATCTTTAAATTTTTGAGCACCCCCATGCATATCACAGATATGATTTTAATGAATATGTATGCTATACCATCCATGAAATATTAAGAAGTGTTAAATTATAATTAAGAAGTGTTAAGTCTATATTCATTCATAAAAATGCTAACTATACCTTGTTAAGTGAAAAAGAATCAAGTTTAAAATGTGTTTTTTTGCTTAATTATGAATGTACATTAATGCATAGAAAAGTACCTCAAAGGTTTTACAGCAAAATATTACCCATGATCTCCAAATAATGAGGTTATGAATGATTTTTCTGAATTTTTATCTTTATGTTTTTCAACTATAAACATGCAAAGACAACAGAATATGAAGTAAATTATGAAAGAATCTATAATATAATTATTATTTTAAAGTTTATTGTTTAAAAGTTCTAAGAGCATATGTAATCCAACTGTCTACTTTAACAAAAGTTTGAAAGAATATTTGTTGGAAAGCAAACGAAAGAGGGACAGGGGGACAACCAAATAATGAAAACTTAAATCTCATTAGCTCTTCTACTATTCAAATCACTATAATAGAAGGTATAACTCTCCTGACTCAACAATACGATCTGCTACCACTGATAGCGCTGCTGAAATGAAGTGTCTGAAGCCCTTTAACGCCTTGAAGCTGACTCCCCCATACATATTTTTCCCACCCCCTCTAATCCATTTATTAATTCATTCAAAAAATGTTTAGGCTCTCTCTATATATAATGATCTCATACATGAATATACTCTCCTACTTTAAATGTCCAACACCTAATCAGGTACCTAACAACAACAGGCACTCCTGAATAAAATATCTCTTGAACTAAATAGAAAAAGAGTAAAATTTGGTGCCTGTCTTCAAGAAAATCCCAGTTTGGTAGGGCTCCTTAGCATTCTTTGCTTGAAGCATCATTTCTTCAAGGATATGACCTATCACAATCTTCCTGACACTTCCATACTCACTCTCAAAATGTCAACCCCACCCCATCCCAGAAACTAACACAAATCCTCAGTGTTAAATAAATGTAATTTTTAAAACGAGGACTGCAATATCAAAAGTGCCATATTTAAATAAAAACTACCACCTACAGGATAAAAAAAAATAAACCATTCAATTTTTCACCTTATTTTTTTTCTTAAAAAACAGTGCAATACATCTTAAATTACTTCACTGCCTGTTGCACAGAGTCCCAGTGATAGAGCTATTTTATTATTGTTTGCTTCAATACCTATTTCCCTCCTTTCTTCTGACTTTCAGCAACATTCTCAAAACCATGCTTACAAACAATAAATACTAAAAGCAGTGGCACTGAAGCATGACATACTCATTCTCTTCGAAGACTGGTTACTACCAGAGCACAAAAGTCCAGCTCTGCATCCTCATGAGCAACATTATTTCTATTTAAAAACTCCCAGAGAAGACAGAGGCAGCCATGTAATTATGTATCTGCAGCCACTCAATCTGCCCAGCCTCCTGCTTATTAGACAGTGTGCAGGACTATGGAAAACATTAGTCAATCGGTCTCACAGGTCTCACAAATCAACTCCAAAATCAAAGCCGGAGCTTTGGTTGTGTGTTTGCTTGTTTTGCTTTCTTTGTTTTATTTCTCATCCTGGGAAAACACTAAGTTTCAAATTCCCTCCCTTTAACTTGCTACTAGAATGAACACCTAAACAATAATTGTACCCCATCAAGAACTGGGCAGCTCAACAACTGCTGAGAAAAGTATGTTTGACATTTTTCTCCACAAGACTCCATTCTCAGTTCCTGTACCGGTTCAGTGAACATGGTTATAATTGAGAGAAGTCCAAATGCCAGGAAAGAGTCATCCTTCAGGAAATATATATGTATATATTTAACATATTTTATACAGCTCACTTCAAGTGAAACTATATTTTTTTTTCCAAATTCATATCAAAAAAATAGTATTTGGCAGCATTTTCTTATTAACATTCTAAATTTTAAAAACGAGAATGCTTCCAAGTATGATAATAAGTAAATTATGATACGGTTCACTAATTATTTCCTATAGTTTCGTGGTACCAAGATGTAACTTAAAATTCTAGTTTTTAACCAAAATCTCCCACTCTCCAAGATTTTTTTAGTAAATAAAAAGAACCAAAGATTTTTCAGGACAGAAAAAATCTTTTCCCTTGTTCAAGGGGGAAAAAAAAGCTAAAATCCTCAACCAATTACAAAATAAGTATTCCAAAATAAAATTCTATGTCCATTTTCCACAGCTCCTCTACATAGTTCCAAAACCCCTTTGTAGTCCCAACACCTCAGGTTAGCAAACAGTGATTTAATGATTTCATATGTATATGTGAAAATGAGGTATTTTCCACTGAAAGAAAAGCAGTTCATTCATTGGAAGCAAAAATTTATTTTTTTTGAGGATAAAAAATACAAATCTAAAATTTGAAAAAAGTGAAAAATCCCTTCATATCCAAATACTCTAAAACCAATACTAATACTAACTTTAGGCACTTGAGTAACATAAATTCTCTAAAGCCAACAAATGCATTTTAACTTTAATTTCCGAAAAGTATTTCTGTAAGTGTTACTCCTCCTGCATCCAACTCAACTGGATTACAATCAAGATTTTTAAGATACTGGCTGAAATACCTGTTACTGGACCTAATTTCTGGCAATAAGGCCCAGAAATAGGCATATAAAAAATTTTTCACGTCACTATTATGCACATCAAACTGTTTCAAATATCTCCTGGTGGGTACACTGCTTCTTAATTAAAGTTACTTGAACTCATAATCAGGAAGATTTTTTTTTTTTGCCTCTTTAAAAGAATAAGATGGACCATATCAAGAATTCAAATTTACCTGATGTTCCAGTTTTAGGAAAATCCAAATATATTTATTTTTCATAAGATCATATTTCTCCTATCAGGATATATGATATCTAACAACACATCTCCCTTCAGAATATTTTTTGTACTAAAAGTGACCTCAGGATTCTCCTGAGACACATCAGGATTGAGAATACATATGAGAAATGCCCTTCTCTAAAGGAGGCGGCCTTCAGTTTCTTTTTAAGAACAATGAGATGTTCATCTCAGGACATGAAGAGGCAGAGATGGCTCAAAGAGTTATATATAGATGTTGCTAAGCAACCTTGGGGCTTTACGTGAGTTATGTTTCAAGCTTGTATCAACTAGAGGGATTATTCCAAATGTCCCAGTGGTATTCCCCAGAGCTGATGATGCTCCCTTAGTTTTGGGCACCGAAGTGATGTTGCACAGCTGGGATACTTGGCTATGCCTTGGTGACTTCAGTGACAAGTGGCAAGGGAGATGAAGGGGTATCAGTGGGGGGTTTCTAGTCCCTTTTGTTCTCTTCCCTAAGGCAGAAATGATGCCCATGGTGATATCCAAATCAACCAGATTATTAAATTGAGGCACTTCAATGGGCAGGATACTTGGTATTCTTCAATAAAAATATGAAAACACAAACCATGCTGAATTCCTGGGCAAAATGCTCTTCAAATCAGAATTCTTCAAATGTCACACATCTTTTCCCTTGATGCAATATGTGTAACATCTCCTGAAAGGAAACCCACAGATCTTATCATTATTTGAGAACAAACAAAAGTCACAAATTAGTACTCTATTATGAGAAAAAGGGAAAAAAAATCATTAATTATGTGGTGAGTGTTAGAGAATCTTTAAGCCAATAGATGGGAATTTGACCAAGGCATCCCCAGAAAAATAAACTACTTTTTATGATGTGTTATCAGTCCAGACATGTTAATTTTCTATACTTAAATGTTTAGAGATTAGTAATTTTTGAATCACCTGCCATTGCATAATCTTTGCATAACACAAAGCCAAATATCTCCAATTTAGTTCTTCATTTGATGAGACACTTTAACAATTTTTAAGCTAAAGTACAAAAGGGAATATGAATGTCAATATAAAATGAGACTCCTAGCAAAAATAGGAAAAAAAGTAGGCAGTATATTTTTAAATATCTTTTGGAAGATAAATTCATGCTGAATAAATTGAAGTGACATTTGGTTTCTCATAAATTCCAGCCTGTCCTGATAGCCTCCAAAGTAACAGATTCTTAAATGTAGCCTTTTTTTCACTAAAACTGACACCTAGCCAGAATTGTCCAGGCATAAGATTATTTTCAAAGATGCTCATAGGATAAATAGACTCATATTAACTAATATATAGAATTATCAATTAACCTCCCAGTTAACACAGAGTTACCAATAAAAATTAGTTTCCTGGCAGTATCTGTTTTATGTGTGTATAGATTAGCTGTTAAATCACAAACATTATAAAACATTGCAAATGAGCCAAAAGATATAATAATACTAAGGGGAAAAAGGAATGATATCAAAACTTTCTGAATTTAAAACGTCTCACTGAGCAAGAATCTGCCTCATATAAAATATAGAAACAAAGACATTGGTCACCCTAAAGATAGTTAAATGTATTCAAAGTAATTTAAACTTTAGAAAAAAAATACAAAATTTAGTAATTTATGAAGTAGAAACTCTACAGGTGGGGGAGAGGAGGAACTATAACAATGCAATAGAAATCGATTTATCCCAATTACATTCATATACTTTCTAATTACCTTGGCCATAGACCTATCTCAACATAGATAGTTCATGGAAATAATACAAAATCACCTCAACCAATTTTTCCTCTAAAGAGAAGAAACAGGCAGGTATTAAAAGAAAAATACTGAAAATAGTAAATCTGGCTAGCAGTGAATTACCAGTCTAGTCTCAAGCTAACACCTTTAGTTTAGCCATATATTGCAATAGAATCTACAATAGAAATACATCCTAATTAATACTTGGCCATCTAAAGAAAAAATAAAAAAGGAAGGAAGGAAGGGAGGAAGGGAGGAAGGAAGGGAGGGAGGGAGGGAGGGAGGAAGGAAGGAAGGAAGGAAGGGAGGGAGGGAGGGAGGGAGGGAAGAAATAAATGTTCCAAAGAAAATGGCACAATATGAAAAACCACTATTATGAAATTAATTCTAAATCAAATCTTTACTGATGCCCTCTTAAAAAGATATATAATAACAAAAGAAGTGATTAAATGTTTATCATTAAAAATGTGAGGAAATTCTTTAAAGTATTCAAAATATGTAGAATATCTTCCATTTTTCCCCTCCAAATTCACCATCCAAACTTTTCCACCCTAACTTCAAGAAGCTGATGTATGTGGGCTGCATTAAAGGGAACCCATGCCCTTCTCAGCAGACAACTGCTCTCCAATTGAAAAGCAGTTCCAGCTTACTACTAGGTACCAGTAGAAATTAACCACCTGCCCATTAACATCAAGTGACTATGAGATTTGAACTGCCCATGTTGAATTGGATGTTATCTGTTCCACCAAACCTTTAAAACGGACATGCAGAAAGGAATTCCATTACAAAACAGAAGTGGTAATACACAAGACCAAACCCAAGCAGGTCCTGAAAGCAAAAGTAAACTAAACTACACAAACAAGTGACTCAGACTACCAAGGCACTTGCTGCTACTATGTTACTGCCTCTCTCTAAATCCACGTTTGGCCTCAATGGGAGCTCCTGATGGCTAAGAAACAGAGGAGGAAAATGCATAAGCCTGCATAATGGATGCATCTGAACAGTATGCTTGCATAGTTAGAAGTATACTACAACTCCACTCAGTGGTAACCTTCTAAGTGAGCGAACTGGGTTGTACATCTGGTTTTCCACTTGGAGTGGAACAAGAAGTAACTAGAAGTATAGTTCGACACTGACTTACAGGCTAGCAACTACTACATGGTCTGGCCAGCAACGTATAAACTTGGAAACACAGAAATTTAAAAATCGGTGACAGAGAGGTATGTTGATTGACCTCTAGGAATAGGTACAAGAGTATGTTGATATCCTGTTCCATGTAAATACCCATCATAGAACATGCATGAAGGGGTAGGCTCTTAAACACCAAGTGAACAAGTTGACCCATTCAGAAGATGTCAGTCAGCCATTTTCCCCAGTGAATACAGCCCTTGCTCATGTACAAAGTTGCTACAGTGGCAGGAATGTATGCTATACATGGATTCAACAACATGGTCTTCCCCTCATCAAAGCTAATCTGGCTACCACCTATGCTGAGTATGCAGCCAGCCAAGAGCAAGCTGTCCCCATAAGCCCCTAGAATGTTACCATTCTCTGGGCTGATCAACTAACTACTTGGTAGCAGAGTTGATTTCATTGGACAAGGAGGTGCAGCACATTCTGGGTATAGATTTGTCTTTGATGTTTCCACTAGTATCACCATTCATGAACTTATACTTTATCAACTGCCATATTGGATGACACAATAGTGCCTCTGACCAGAGCGCATATTATACAGATAATGAGCTTACACTTAGGCAATTCACTTGTAATATTACCAGATGTTTCATCACCCCAAACATCCTTTCCCACCCTTTATAAAATGGTACAATGACCTGTTGAAGGCTCAGTTATGATGACATTTGGTAGGCAATGGACTGAGAACTTGAGGTACCATGCTGTGAGATACAGTATATGCTTTAAATTAGCAGCCAAGATATAGTGTTATCTCCCCATAGGCAGAATACAGGTCCAGGAATCAAATGGAGGAGGTGAGTGTAGCCTCTCTCAGTATCATATCTGACAAGGTACAGGAAGAATTTTGCTTCACACTGGGATTTTAGGCTCAGTGTGTTTAGAGGTACCAGTTCTCAAGGAGGAAATTCTTCCACCAAGAAATATGGTTATATTTTCAACTAATTGAAAGCTAAGACTACTCTCTAGCCATTTTGTGGTCTTTGTGCTACCAAGCCATGGGAAGAAGAGGAGGAAATTGAGATACAGTTTCACAATGGAGGCCAAGGAATATACTGGGAAGCCTCATGGTCCCAGTAAGGGACAACCCAATAAAAACAAAACCACCGAGGACTCAGATCCTACAAAAATGAACCTCATAAAGGTTCCCATAAAGGTTCTTCTTGCAAATAACCCCATCTAGCCAAGGTGGAGGGTGATGGGTAGTATAAAGAGGCATCTATGATTACAGTGGGACCTGCAGCAGCTATGCTTTGTACCACTTAATCATATATTTTCTTTCTTTTTTCCTCTGTGCTATCTTATTTGAAGAATATTAGTGGTAGTCAATGCTTTATATTTCAGTGAGGATATGACCAGTTTGACATCACCTGATGATAAAACATCTAACAGGACTTTGTGCATTGCCTGTGTTGGAATCACAAACTTTTTACCTTAAAAAAACATAAGAGGGGCTTCCCTGGTGGCGCAGTGGTTGAGAATCTGCCTGCCAATGCAGGGGACGTGGGTTCGAGCCCTGGTCTGGGAAGATCCCACATGCCGCGGAGCAACTCGGCCCGTGAGCCACAATTACTGAGCCTGCGCGTCTGGAGCCTGTGCTCGGCAACGAGAGGCCGCGATAGTGAGAGGCCCACGCACCGCGATGAAGAGTGGCCCCCGCACCGCGATGAAGAGTGGTCCCCGCTTGCCACAACTAGAGAAAGCCCTCACACAGAAACGAAGACCCAACACAGCCATACATACATACATACATACATACATAAAAAGAATGTAAGCAGACAAGAATAGCATTTAAAAAAATAAATAAATAAAAAATTAAAAAAAAAACAAAAAACATAAGAGTGTATGCCCAGAGGCAAAAAGGGCAGACTATGCCAGACTTCTTTCATTTGTCCCTGCAGGCCCATTCTCCATCATTCTGCACAGTGTTCTCTGCCCCAAAAATATGATGGACTATATCAGCAGACTTCTGGTGTCCAGTGGGTCTGGTCATTGAAGAGATCCAGGAAGACATCACAGACAGAAAGGTGAGTAAATCAGGATACTTGTTCTCCAGGCTTCCTCCTTGCAATTGAGTTGACTCTGTCCCTGGACCAAAGACCACTGAGCTTCTCAAAACAGATGACTCTACATGATATTCTCCTTTGTGATTATATTAACTGCCCCTTCCATTATTCCTTCAGGGATACAGATGGTAGTAACTCAGAAGCTAAGTCCCTGGTCACCGTATTATCCACTGTGGTTTCCCTACTACCATATCTTTATAAATAAATCATCCTCAGATTATACTGTTTTGATTGCCATCTGTTTCCTATGGCAGCCCTGACAGATATAAGTCTAAAAACTTACTTTTATCCCCAAATAAACTAATTTTTATTTCTAATCACTCTACAGGAAATAATAGGAAGAACAAAAACAAAACAATAACATACAAAAAACTTTTTAGGTATACTGCTTATAGCACCATGAAGACAACTGTCTGATTTATTTGTTTATTACTATAGCCCAGCACCTAACACAATGTCTGACATACAGTCAGCATTAAAACATAGCTTTTAAATCAATGAATATACATAAACATTATGAGAATTGCAGGGATCCAAGTCAATAAGTAAAATGAAATAGAAAGCCTGCTATTAATCAACATAATTATCACTCACAAACAGGACATTAGACCACAACACAGCACCTTTTATATTAGGCAAACATACACAGCAAGCCCATTTCTATCCAGAATAATAACTAAAATCGCAGATTCAACTATATTAAAAAATATTCCAAATAAATGTGGTCATTGCTCCTACCATCTATGAGATTTAAACACATTTAAATCTGCAAGCTACAAATAGTGACACCCAAGTTCTAGTACTGTTCCTGTAACTAGATGACAGCCGCAGCCAAGGTCACTTAAATTCTTCCCTATTGTTGATGTCAAAAACCTCAGAAACATCCTTAATTCCTCTCTTTATCTCATATCCAAGCCATTAGGAGGTGCTTTTGACTCAATTTTTATAATAAATCCAAAATGCAATCACTTTTTACTACCTCCATTGCCACAATAAGGGTCAAACCACCATCATCTCTCACCCAGATTATGCAAGAGCCAAAACTCGTCTTCCTGCTTACATCTTTGCTTCCTACAATCTTTTACAATACAGCCACTCAGAGTAATTGTAATGATTAATTTTATAAGTCAACTTGAATGAACCATGGGGTACCCAAATATCTGCCTAACATTATTTCTGAGTGTCTGTGAGAATGTTTCCAGATGATATTAGCATTTGAACCAGTAGACTTAGTAAAACAGATTGCCCTCCACAATGTGAGTAGGCATCATTCGATCCTTTGAGAGCGTGAATAGAACAAAAATGCGGAGGAAGGGAGAATTCTCTCTCTCTGCCTGACTGCAGAGCTAGGGCATCGGTCTTCTGCCTTTGGACTAAGACATAACATCTGCACTCCTGGTTCTCAGGCCTTTGGAGTTGGACTAGAACTTATCCCATCTGTTCTCCTAGTTCTTAGAACTTTGTACTTGGACTGGAACTAAAACACCAGCTTTCCTGGGCCTCCAGCTTGCAGACAGCAGATGGGGGCACTTCTCAACCTATATAATCACATAAGCAATCTCCTCAAAATAAATCTTCATGTGTGTGTTTATGTGTGTTTGTGTATGTTGATCTGTTTCTCTGCAGAACTCTGAATAATGCAGTAATCGTTTTAAATCATAAGTAAGATCATGTAATTTCTCTGCTTAAAACTCTCCAGTGGCTCCCCATCTCACTCACACTGAAAGCCAACCAGTCTTTACAGTAATCCACAAGCACTTGTATATTCTGAGACTTAAGCAGTTTTCTTTCTTATGCCATTTCTTTCTGCTCTGTCCCTAACTCACTATTCCAAACAAACTGTTCTTTTTCCACTTTCCAGAATACTCCAGACAAATCCCTGCCTAAGGGCTTCTGCAATGGCCATTTCCTCTGTGTGGAAAGCTCTTCCACAGATATCTGCACAACTAATTCCCCTTCAGGTCTTTTCCCAAATGCCAGATTCTCTCGATAGTTCTGACCTTAAAAAAAAAGCCTGTTCAAAACTTCCCCTTCATTCCAGTGTTCCTTATATTTCTCCCTGTTTTCTTTTTGCCATAGCATTTATCATCCAATATGTGTTAGGTTTATTATGTATCACTTGTCTCCTGCTGTGAGAAAGTAAGCTCCTCAAACTTATGGATTTTAGTCTGTTTTGTTCACTCTTAGATTCCAAATCCCTGTAACGGTAATTGACGGATAGTAGACTCTAAATAAATTGCTGAAATGGATTCTATTTCCTTACTTGAACAAAGGGTAAGAGCTGGACAAATCTGCCTCTCTTACCTATAAAAGTATTTATTTTCTGTAGTCATCTGTTACTTTACTAAATATAAATAAGATTTTACTCATTAATAGCATTAGGTATAATCAAGTATAAAATATTTGAGGATAGAAATATCCTGATTTATTTCTAAAGTTTTCCAAACTAACTTTTATTCTCATTTTTACATACAAGTCATTAAACAATAGAGTTGTATTTTTAAACACCACAGTAATTTTTACATTTGGGTGTATATATGTATAAAATAAATACACTAAATTCCAAAAAGATTTTTTTCTAGTAGACAAACAACAAAAAATAACCACTATTCAAAAACAAAGTTCAAGTCAAAAAGCTACAGAAGTTTGTATTTCAGAGGTCTGCTACTGTGTAAGTTGTTCAAAGTGAATTTCCTCTTTTCAAATTAATATGGAGTTCTTTGTTTTTCTTTATTTAAATACCATTCATTTGGAGAATCAAAAAAAACCCTATAGACTCAGAGACGTGTTAAACCAATATTTGAACACTGTATTTAGATAAGTTTTGCAGAATTACCAGATTAAAGCACAGAGTTCACCATCTACTTTCTGGTATGTATGAGTCTCACTAAGGCATCTAGACTACTTGTTACTCCTTGCTCATCAGATACAAAAAGCATGATGGCTTTAGTACAGTATACTGGCCCATGATGATGTTCTCTAGATATTCAGATGATTAAGTTCTGTATTAGTCTAGACTCTCCAGAAATACAGAACCAATAGGAGATATATAGATATTTATTAAAGAGATTTATTAAAGGAATTGACTTACATGGTTACGTGGTTATGGAGACTGAGAAGGCCCGAGATCTACAGTCAGCAAGCTGAAGACACAGGAAAGGCAATGATTTAGTTCCAGTTTGAACCTGAAGGCCTGAGAACCAAGAGAGCTGGTAGTGTAAGTTTCAGTCAAAGTCTGAAGGCAGGAGAAAATCAATATCCCAGCTCTAAGACAGTCAGGAAAAGAGAGGGAATTCTCCCTTACTCTATGTCTTTTTGTTCCACTCAGGCCTTCAATGGATTGGATTAGACCCACCCACATTAGGGATGGCAATCTGCTTTACTCACTCTACCAATTCAAACATTAATCTCATACAGAAATACCCTCACAGACACACCTAGAGCAATGTTTAGCCAAATATAAGGGCATCCTGCGGCCCAGTCAAGTGGATACATAAAATTAACAATCACAAGGTACCTATGAACCATATTATGACGGAGATCAAGAAACTGTCATTGCCCCTGCTGTAAATATATGAAGGTGTTAGCCCTTCTCTGTGGCTTGAAGGCCATCTGCCGTCTGATTGTCCTAATTGGTAAAGAAAAAAAAAAAAAAAAATGCCAGATCAATTGCTGCATACCAGGTGCCAAAGACTATATTGATACTACATTTTAGAAAGCAAAGCCATTGGAGTCACTCTGATTAGGTTTCCCATAGTCTATATTTATTCTCCAAGATCCATCTGTCAAATCAGCAAACCAAAAGGGAATGTTACAGAAATCTCCATTGTTGCATCCTGCAAGTCTTTGAAGGTGGCCCTACTCACTGCAATGTTTCCAGGGATGTAATCCTGCTTAGGGTTTTCTCTTTTGTTAGGAGGGGCAGTTCCAGAGGCTTCAACTTAGTCCTTCCTAAGTAGTCCTCATTCCATAAGAAGTCAGTGTGAAAACTGTGCCAATTCCCGTGCCTGTTGCAACTATGCACTCAGGAAACTGTTAAGTATCCACAGGATTAGTCTGACAAGACATTGGAACCACACTGATGAAGATTAAGTGACCTCCATAAGCCTCAACTCTGACTGATGTGCCACTGTGGCATTTACGTCCCCAAGATAAATCCAGAACCTGTTTTTATTAATTCTCAGAAGTCTGGGCTTTTTCCTGGCAAACAGCAGGTGCCTTTGGGAAAGGCTTGAAAGATTTAAAGTATATATTTGTGGTAGCATTTTATGTCCCTTCTTAAGGGAAATCAGCCTCTCCTTTAATCAGGAGAAGCTGTTCTCCCTGTTTCAGTAACACAAGTCAAGTTTCTATTCAGCATATCTAGAATTTCCCCAATTATACAGATTAAGTAAAAATTCAGTAATCAGCCAATGTATCACAGTCCTAAGGACATGACGATCAATTAGCCATACCACAGAACCCTGCATTTCAAAACACTGACTGCTATTCCACACTTGAAGCCTATTATTGAAACAGAGGAGGACCCTGTGGGACTCCTGGGCGTGAAAGCCTTTCTGCGTCCCCTGTTTCTTGTTTGTAGGGAATAGCCTTCAGCCTCCATGACCTTCCCTGAGTTTCCAAAAGGCAAGTCCAAACAGTAGCTAATCAGGGAAGGGAGGGGTTGCAGAGACAAGGGGGGAGTATCCAAGAAACAATAGTGCAGCCTTGGGGCAGGGTCCTGGTTCCATCTCAAGGGATACACATAAAAATATCTTTGAGCTCTTTTACAGAACTAAAACCCCCAACAAATGGAAGATGTTAGCATTATTCATTCCAGAGAAGGTCATAGTTTGATAACCTCAAGAAGTTCATCAGGAGACTACCTGAGGCCAGATTAAAGGAACCAGAGAAGCTCATTAGGAGACCACCTGAGGCCCTGCACACACCCTGATCCTTATCAGCAACTCTGCCCTTGAACCACTGCTATAAAACTCCTCACCAAATCCTCCCAGGTTGGGACACACAATTTTTCAGGGCACGAGCCCGCTGTGTCTCCCTTTGTCCAGCAAAGCAATAAAGCTATTCTTTTCTACTTCACCCAAAACTCTGTCTCCAAGATTCAATTCAGCACCAGTGCACAGAGGCCAAGTCTTCAGCATCATTATGGCAACTATAGCTACTTTATTAATGAAGCCTAAGCACTGCCAAAGCACTTTGTTACCAGTCCAGAATCCTATGATCCCCACTGAAATCAATGAGTCTAGTTCGATGGCAGCATACCCAATGACACTGCCCAGCCTAGAGCTACCACAGAGGTCTCATCAATACGTTTCTTAATTCTTAATCAAAGGTGTCCCCTCTAGAATCTCAGGGCAGAGTGACAAGGTGGATGACAAGACTATCCATGATAAACCTACTCCACTATTCCCAACTTCCTATGGCTCTTCCTTCCTCCACAGCCTGAGAGTGTTCAGGCATCTCAACCACATAAAAGGTTAGCCATTGTTGAGTTCAGGTTCTAGTCAAATAATCAAGCAAAGTGTTGAAGCCATTTCCAGAAGCTCAACTAACACATTAAATCCAGATTATTAAGAACACTCATATCGATAAATCTGGCTCCGTCTGAATTAAGTATATTCATATCAGTATGTTCCATCCCCGAGTCTACTTTTCTTAGAATTCAACCCAGTACATTACTTCCAGATCGCTGCTGACACAAATTAGCTTGCTTACCTGATATGCCAATCATCCCTGTAAAAGGCTAGGATGTGAAAGGCTAGGCTCAGTTATGGTCCTGAAGAAATTGAAAGAAATAAAGGTAAATCCTGAAGAGAATAGTATCCCTTTCCCTATAAAACTTATAAATGATCTCCATACCTCTGGTTTATTTGTATTCATTTGGCAGTCTCTTGAATCAGTATTTTTCTTTTCCATTTATACAACTACCATCCCGTTCTAGGCTACTGTAATCACTTACCCGGAGTGCTGAAATTGCCTCCTAACACTATGAAAATGTAATTGTTACATACCATTCAGCCAAGGAAACTGTAATGAAAACATGAAGACATCGAAGGTTATAAAAAGGCCTTACTTTCTCAGAAAAATCCTTCTTGCAGATATATGGAAAATAGAAGGCGGGGGGAGGGAGAGGCGGAGGCAGGTAGAGAGTAGAAGCAGGAAGGCCAGTTCCAAATCGGGTCAGACATTGTTAGTGGCTTGGACTAGAGTGTTAGCACCAGAGATGTAAAACAACTGCAAGATTCCATAGGACATATTTCAGGGGATAGGGGAAGTAGGAAAGAAAGGATTCAATGATAATAGCAGATTTCTACTGAATAGATATGTAGTGCCATTTACCTAAGAGAAAGAGATGGTCATCTCCAAGTGTGAATTTAAAGGTCAGAGAAAGGATCTGGGTATAGATAAAACTTTTGAAATAAATGAATATATACATGATATTCAAAGAAGCACTACCCAAAAATGTGATCCATGGACCAGTGCTGAGCCACCTACTGTTTATCACTGGTCCACGACAAGAAAAGTACCAAACTGAGGTTAAGCACTTAGAAACTTTTATAGCAATTGTATACAGTAGTTGTATAACTTTTGAATATAACTTAAAAACTAGGCTTTTATTTTGAATGTCTTTTTATAATTTAATTATTCTAATAACTTTTGTTGAATTTTATAAAAGTATCAGACTCTGGTAGATAATCAATTGAAAAAAAAAAAAAAAAAAAGACCCACCATTTACCATAAGTTGGACAGCACTGATTTAAAGCTATGGTAGTAGGAGCAATCACTTGAGGAGAGAATCCTAGAGAAAAATTCTAACTATGATTATGTATTTGATCCTTGTTGCCCTCATCATCCTTTAGCATCATAAAAATTGTATACCCTGGAATGTAATTCCCAAGATTGCTTTATCATCCATGTCTCCTTATTACCATCAATAATATTTTACTGAGCATACTTCTTGCCAAGCAGTCGTTATATGGATTATCTCATTTCAAAATCTCAATAAAGCTAGTATTATAATCCCTATATTAAAGATTTTAAAAATTGGGGATAGGGAAGTTAAATAACTTACCCATGTCACATAACTAATAAGTCAGGAAGCTGAAATTTGAACACAGACCAACTGACCCAAGCCTCAGCTTTTAATTACTGCAAATATACATATACTGTCAACCTATCAATCAGACAGTTTATATGTTTCAAGGAAAATATTTCATGTGAAATCAAAACTTCTGTGTATATAACTTCCAGACCTAGGAATTTATTTATATCTTGGTTATCAAGCAAGTTCTGTTTACTAACATTTATCACTGGATTACTCTTATTACCTCCAAGGAGGCAATAACTGCTCAAGAGCAAAAGATAGGGGCACACCTCCTAAAATCAAATATACTGCCTGGTAAATACTGAGTGAGCTAAGGCCTATTTCAGGAGAGTTTGGATCTAAGAATCTAACTTTCCATAACGGAAAAATAAAGTTTACTCTGCCCATCAACTTAGACAACACAATAATGTGGTCGCACTGATTCTGCAGCTGACTTGATTTTTATTGAGAGTGTTTTCATTATCAACTTGGGTCTTTTCCATGAGGCTCCACAAACAGGTTAAGCCAAAATAACCTTGGTTTGTCATCATTTGAGGACTAATTTATATACTCTATTTCTTTGTTTAGATTTTTTTATTTTTTAAAAATTTTTATTGAAGTATAGTTGATTTACAATGTTGTGTATATATTCTACTTCTTTAGAAAAATATTTCTGCCAATTTTATTTTTATTTTTAACCATAAACTTATATCGAAACATTACACAAATTAGGTATGGCTTTTGCTTAAGTTTCTAAATTTCCTTTCTATAGCCCATAACAAATAAGATTACAAATTAACTATTACATATTATAGTACTTTTATTTAACCCTACACTTTTCCATTTTTTTTGTCTAATTCACACCTGAATTTCATCTTACCTCCAAGAAAATGTGATATTAAATAATATTAACAATGGCTACTACTTATTTCAGTGTTTAGTATCTGACAGACAACATGCTGAACACCTTTAAATACATATTCCCACTAACGTTTACCCTTGGAACAACTCTGGCACATAAGTATTTTTTGCATCATTTTCACATATGAAAAAACTGTGGCTAAGTGAAATTTTAAAAGTTCCAATGCAGAGCCAAAATTTAAACCTAATCTTACCCCAAAATCCATGTTCTTAATTATTATGTGCACTTTCTCCCCTTTGTAAAATGTACAAAACTCCCTTTGTAATGATCACTTCTAGAGAGCAGCTTACTAACATATATTTTCTTGCATTAATTTTCCCCAGTGGATTACAAGAAAATCATTTCCTTCTCTGGATTTGTGGACACGTAAGTATTAGATGCTGGATGAAAATTCAGGTGGCAAAACGAATTATTTTCTAACTGAAAGTCTAAATCATGATTCGGTTGTGGTGAATTCCTGACATGTTAATTCTGTTCCACAGACAAAAAACCTCTGAGAAACATAAGGAAGGTGCTTTGAAGCAAGCAATACAACTTCTACTGAAACGACCACATGATCACTAGAATATCTGTTAATTTTAACATGGGATATTTTAGCACAATGTGAAGATTACTAGACTGCGTTAATGCCCTTACAAAGAGAAATTCTACCATCTTAGATAAGCCACTCAAAGTAGCAACAGCACAAGCTCCTTAACTGTAAAGTAGAGATAAAGGCACAAAATTAAACCTAGCTGAAAAATGTGCAAGAATTTGACTAGCAGTGATGCATTTTATGCATTCCAAGCACTACAGAGAAAAACAAGAAATTCTGATTCTTATAATAAAAGACTGATTTTATTGAAAACATCAGTAAATATGTTTGGGCAACTAATATGAAAGAAAAAATAAAAGGAAGGAAGAAAAGAAAGAAGGGAGGAAGGAAAGAAAGAAGGGAGGGAGGAAAGGAGGCAGGGAGGGAAAGAAAGGAAGAAAAAAAACTGATGTTCTTGGGTGGAGGTAAGTAGACAGTCAACATAGTCAACAACTTCATGCATTCTTGGCCTTGCTACTCAAATTTTGGTCCAGCAGCATCACCTGGGAAGTTGTTCAAAATGCACATTCACAAGCTCGGCCTCAGACCTACTGTATCTGCATTTTAACAAGATCCACAGATGATCCAGAGGCAGGATTCTTGGCTATTTGTATTGTTACAGAAAGAAAGCAAAATCTCATAATGACTTTAGGTATCACATCATTTTCAATACCAGACCTTATCTTGTGGCCTTTGGCTAGTGACTGCAGCAATTTCCCTCAATTACAGTTCTCTTCTGTCTAGTGTATTTACAGTTCACCATTGAATAACTCAGGGAGGTTAGGGGTGCCCACCCTCTGCACCTGGGAGAGTCAGAATGTGACTTACAGTTGGCTCTCCCTATATGCGGTTTCTCTGTATACAGGGTTCCTTCATGTATCCAACAAACCTCAGATTGCATAGTAATGTAGTATTTATTAGTGAAAAATACCATGTGCGAGTCGACCAGTACAGTTCAAACCCGTATTCTTCAAGGGTCGACTGTACTTAAAAGTTAGGTGGTCTCCAAGTGACCAGGTAGTTCATGACTTTATGTTTTTGTGGAGGTTTTTTTTTCTGTTTTGTTTTTGCTTAAGAACCAACATTACACATGAGTGGACACAAGTTTAAAAAAAAAAAATGCTCCCATTTACAGATGAAACCCTCATGAATTCTCAAATGGCTGATCTTGGATCAGCCTGCAAACACCACCCTTTAAATGTATGTAATATATGAGTAAATATATGTAATATATAATACTAAGTTATTATCACCTATCCTCAATATCACTTGACTTCTAATTGGTTGACCAGCCAGAAAATCAATTAAGGGGCACAGAACAGATATGGAACCAGGGAAAGCAAATAGGGGGAAAGAAAACAGGACAAAAGGCTGTTACTGCAAAAACATGGCTAATATTTAATAAGTGTGTATTTGTCTCTGAAATTACCAGTTAGCTTTTATTAAGATAATATAGAAATTATGTTGTAGGAGCTCTACTCTTCATGAATTCATTCACTCAGGAAACAAACACTTCCTTCTCTAATAGACTAACATACACCAATTCTACTACATTGTACTACGCAGAAACATTGCAAGACAACATAAAGAAATCTAGTATAAGTTATTTGCATCCTTTCATTCTTTATAAGTTAAGTATGCCTGCAGATTTCTGATGACCAGGCAAGATGGAAGATGAAAAGAAATGGCTTAGAGTCTTGTCAAAAACATTATTAAAATGAATGCTTAATTGTTGGTATGACAACCACTTGTAACAGTTCAGTCTGGAGTAAGCACTGTATTTATTGTTAGTTCTTGTAAGAAAATCTAAACTGCAGTAAATTCTCTTAAAAACTTTTTTTGCTTCTCAGCTCTTACATGAACCTCACATACAATGCTCTTATTTTTCTCCAAAAAAAAAAAAAACATTATAATTATTTCAACTTGAGGAAGTAGTCTATTTTTTCCCATGCTACACAATGAATGACTTATATCTGTCTATAATCAGGCCTCTGCCTTAATTCCCAGGAACCCTGGAACATTTAATGGCTCCAGTCCTTCCGATTTGAAGGTAACAAATTTGGGGAAACTTGTACTATTTCTTTTTTTTTTTTTTTTAACATCTCTTTTGGAGTATAATTGCTTTACATAAAGCTGATTCACTTTGTTATACAGCAGAAACTATTTCTTTTTTACTTTTCACAGTACTTAAATTTAATGACCCCCAAAATCCACTACTGCCTAATTTCAATCATGTAGTCCTCATTATTGAAAGTGATTTTACTATTAAATGAACACAAGTTTGATGGCTTCATTAGGAAATCACAGTGAGCTTCTACTGTATTGCCTAAGAGTGTTGGAAAACACACACACACAAACAATTTCTTTAAAATCTAAAAAGTAGTTTTTTTCTAGAAGAATCCATCACAAACAGTCAGAGCTAGAAAAAGTTAGAGAACCATTAAAGACTGAATGTTTGGGCTTCCCTGGTGGCGCAGTGGTTGAGAGTCTGCCTGCTAATGCAGGGGACACGGGTTCGCGCCCTGGTCTGGGAAGATCCCACATGCCGCGGAGCAACTAGGCCCGTGAGCCAAAACTGCTGAGCCTGCGCGTCTGGAGCCTGTGCTCCTCAACAAGAGAGGCCACGAGAGTGAGAGGCCCGCGCACCGCGATGAAGAGTGGCCCCCGCTTGCCGCAACTACAGAAAGCCCTAGCACAGAAACGAAGACCCAACATAGCAATCAATCAATCAATCAATAAATAAATCTTTAAAAAAAAAAAAAAAAAAAAAAAAAGACTGAATGTTTGTGTGCCCCCCAAATTCATATGTTGAAATTCTAACCCCAGTGTGATGGCATCAGGAGGTGGAGCCTTTGGGATGTGATTAGGTCAGGAGAGTGGAGCTCTCATGAAAGGGATTACTTTCCTTATAAGAAGAGACTGGAGAGAGCTTGCTTCCTCTCCCCCTCTCCTCTCTCTGCCAGGTGAGAATACAAGGAGATGACAGACATCTCCAAACCAGGAGCAGTGTTCTCACCACTGAATCTGTTAGTGCCTTGATCTTGACCTTTCCAGCCTCCAGAACTGTGAGAAATAAATTTCTGCGGTTTAAACCACCCAATCTATGGTACCCTGTTATAGCAGTCCAAACTGACCAAAGCAGGAATCAATCAGACAAACTTGACTAGTCACTGGATAGAGGTCCAGGCCACCCATTATTCAGCCAAGATATCTCACACACACACACACACACACACACACACACACACACACACACACACAGAAAATGCCAAGTGACTAGGATTCAGTTAGTTAAAAAAAATAGAGTATAAAGTCAACAAAAGTCATACAGCAACCCATTCTGGCTTTTTGTGGCTTATTCACATTGTTACTATTTCCTAGGATATAGCTGAACCTTAATCAAACAGCAAAGTAAAGTAAAATAAAACCACAATGGCATCAATAAATAGAAATTAACGATATATCTATATGAAAAGATTGCCTTGATGCCATAAAATTGAAGTGCCTAAAATTTTAATATTATCATTGTATTTTCAGCCTGAACTTTGCATTAGTACAAAAATGATTGCTAATAATGTATAATAATCAGTAGCATTACAAGTTTCAGAAATATTTCGTTCAATAAAATGTTTGATTTTTTTTTTTTAAGCCAAAGAAAAAGCATTCAGACCTAGAGTGAATCACGATGTGATAGAGCCTCGGTTGTATTTAAAAGTGTAAATTCTGTTTTAAGCTTTTCCACTACACTTGAGAAAGAGCAACGACAAAATTCCCAAATGTCAACACAGATGGAAGTTGAGAGGAACAGCAATGAAATCTAAAATGCAAACCATAACCCAAAAAAGAAGTATTCTTCCTTTCTCATTTTTAACACTATGCTGACTACCTCAAAGAGAGGAAAATCCCCATTTTCTGCCATGTTTGTAAACAGATATCAGCACAATGAACGGGAAAACTTTTATTTCAAGTCAGACAAGACATGATATAAAAACCATTTTTATACACACACAAACACACACATATATATGATATATACAAATGTATAATACATATTTATAGCATGGCCAGAGTTCTAATTTTATTTTAACCCTAAATCTCTCTCTCTATATAATTCTAGAATCTCTTGAAAGCCTTCATATTATTATAGATGGTTCAAACTCTACCTCAGTGTAAGCCATTATTGGCTAATGATAAGAGAACAATGGCTTTCTCTTGTATACCTCTGTTTACCAGACTTTCCCCATTAAAAACCTAAATCCCTCAAGAGTATTTCCTTATTATAGAATTCAGAACCAAAAGCAGCTTCAAGAGCCTCAGCTTAGAATGCTCTTACCTCAAGCAAAAATCAAGCCTAATCATTTGGGAAGGCAATCCAGGTAATTTGTTTCATTCACTTTTAAGATACTACCTTAAAAAGGAATTTGCTGCCTATTAAATGAAACTGAATATCTTTTATTCATCTGTAAAAGTAAAACAATCTCTTATTCTAGCATGAATACTGTTGTTCAAGAAAATTTTGTGGATGACTTTAAAAGCTCAGGGGGAAAGTTAGAATTCTATTCATTAAGAAAGCTGAGGGACTTCCCTGGTGGCACAGTGGTTAGGAATCCGCCTGCCAATGCACGGGACACGGGTTGGAGCCCTGGTCCAGGAGGATCCCACATGCCACGGAGCAGCTAGGCCCGTGCGCCACAACTACTGAGCCTGCACTCTAGAGCCCGCGAGCCACAACTGCTGAGCCCATGTACCACAACTACTGAAGCCCGTGCGTCTGGAGCCCATGCTCTGCAACAAGAGAAGCCACCGCAATGAGAAGCCTGTGCACCACAATGAAGAGTGGCCCCCGCTCGCTGCAACTGGAGAAAGCCCACACGCAGCAACAAAGACCCAACGCAGCCAAAAATAAGTACATAAATAAATAAATTTAAAAAAAAAAAAGATAAAATCTAAAAAAAAAAGAAAAAGAAAGCGAAGTCTGGCTTACAATCTAGAAAACTAAAACAGATTTGAAACAAAATTAAAAACAAGGTATGCCATCTCCTTAGTATAAAAATGAAATAATAATTTTGTGAACCACAGTAAAATCAACAAATAGAAGGCACTGGCATCTCAGCATTTGCTATGCAGTAAACACACACAAAAAAGACATTCCTAGCACATCCATATAGAATGTTAACAGTGAAGGTGAATGAAGCCAGCAAGGATAGAAATTACTAGTGGCCTGGCTGGAAAAGCATGTTGGGCCTGAGGCGAAAGAAGTTTTTTAAATAGGAGAGTGTTTTGAAATAGAAAGCATGTTAAACAGAATTGCCTGAGGACTGCTAGGAAATGAAAAATTACGCTAGCTGCACTGGGAACAGCAACCTGATAAAAGCACAATGCACAAATTACAATCTTCTTCACAAGTAGTATTAGACACAAGAAAGGTTAAGCTGTATGTGAGAAAGGTTTTGCCCACCACAGGCCACTACATGATAGGAGAATTACTTTCAAACATTTCTAGAGACCCTCCAACAACTATGGTAATAAATATTTCTCTATTTCTAATATCACAGAACAAGCTGGACTAGACTCCCAGTCAATATCTATTTGCAAACCTTTGAGTGCAAACCTCTACTCTAAGCTCTATGGAAAACACTGAAAGACAATAATGTGTTCCATAAATATACTCTTCTCTTCTTAAATTCAAAATCCAGCATCCCAGGGATGCTGGGTGAGTCAGCATGTCCTGAGCAGCTACAGTGTGGAAAACACAAGACTGAAGTGAGAAGGAAAACAGTATTCCACAAGAAGAGCCTGACTGACCACTCACGAGGGCAAATACTTTAATAAACAGTAATGTTTTTGCTATTATTATAAGGGTAACTATTAAGTATGCAAAGTGAGTAGGTGCAAAATGAATGAAAAGTATAAATGCTGAAGAAACTATCATCTAGAGGAAGTTAAAGCAAGTCGTGAAGAAAAGGGCATAAAACACAAAACATGTATGTGTTCGTGCACACACACCCACTCACAATATTGTCATTAGTTTGAAGAGCGATCAAAGAACAATCCTTCCAACCCTACTCCTTTATAAGCAGAGACCAACTCAGGAATAATGCAAGTCATAATGAGTCACTACACATAAGCAAGATTCTTGGGACAAGGAAATTAGGAACAGCTGTCACTTGGGCTGAGTCAAAGTGAGGTTGGCATATCCCAAAAGGTCTAGGACTATCAGAGCACAGACCAGCCACCTGATCTCAGTTACTTTATCAAGAAAGACTAGATTTACTTTGGCTGACCCAGGTTTTTGTTTTGTTTTATGTTTGTTTGTGCTGTTTGTCATGGGACAGAAGTAATGCATTTAGCATATGAAAATATGACACAAATAAGAATCACCTAAATGAATAGGGCAAAGTGGACAAGCCATGCCAAATAATCTGGGGAACGTGGCTACCTAGACACCCCCAGGTTAATTAAGTATGTGGCATATCTCCATATCTACATTTAAGACACCATCCATTTATCTTTTTTCAAGCATAAAAAAGGTCACCAGTCAATAATTTCTGACTCCCTCTCTCAGGCAAAATCAGAATCTCTCCAGGTCTACTTGCTTCTGTTATCATGAACACAGGGCTGACTGTACCTTTCTCCCTCCTTAATCTTCCTCTTCAATGTCTTTATGGGTCATGCCACCTCTTATCATAAAAGCTCCTCTTTGAAATATACAATCTAAGGCTGCACTCTCTAATACGGTAGCCACTAGCCACGTGGTTACTGAGCACTTGAAATATGGCTAGTCCCAAATGAGATGTACTGTAAATGCAAAATACACATCAGATTCCAAAGACTTAGTATGAAAAACAAATGTAAAATATCTCAGTAATTTTTTAATGCTGAAACAGCAATATTTTGAATACACTGGATTAAATAGTATATATTACCAAAAATAATTTTATCTGTTTCTTTTTACCTTTTTTAATGTGGCAAATAGAAAATTTTAAATTACATATATGGCTCATATTATATTTCTATTGGATAGTGATGATCTAGGTGAGACACTTAGTGGGGGGTCAGGTGGAGTCATTCAGTGTTCATTTGCATTTCTGCAACGTTCCTGACTGGGTGATACTCATCAAAATGTCCCCCTGACTCATTCAGGAATAGGTATCCTTAGCTTACGCAGGAACTGCCTCATTGCCTCAAAGAATAGTCCACAATCCCTTCCAAAAGGAGCTTATCTGCTATAAAGAAACATACCGATACATTATCAAATATGATTTATAAACTATTTTAGAGGGTTCAGTTCTTACACAATGTGGCAATTCTTACACAAGAACATTTTGCAAATGAACAATTTTTGCAAATAAACTTCCACTTAAAAGCAACAAAAAACGTGTCAAATCAAATTATAACTTATTATGCAGTCATCCCTCAGTATCCATGGGGGATTGGTTCCAGGACTGATGCAGATATTTAAGCCCATGGATGCTCAAGTCCTTTATATAAAATGGCGTAGCATGTAATATTTGCATACCACCTACACACATCCTCCTATATACTTTATTTTTTTATTTAAATTTTATTTATTTATTTATTTATATAGCAGGTTCTTATTAGTTATCTGTTTTATACATATTAGTGTATATATGTCAATCCCAATCTCCCAATTAATCCCACCACCACCCCACAACCTCCCATATACTTTAAATCATCTCTAGATTACTTGTAATACCTAATACAATGTAAATGTTATGTAAATAGTTGTAAATACAATGTAAATGCTATGTAAATAGTTGCTAGTACAAGGCAAGTTTAAGTTTTGCTTTCTGGAACTTTCTGGAATTTTTTATTCCCGAATATTTTCGAGCTATGGTTGGTTGAATCCTCAGAAGTGGAACCCGAGAATCGGAAGGCCAACTGTAGTTTTTTGTTTTTTTTTTTTAATTTTTTAATTTTTGGCTGCATTGGGTCTTCATTGCTGCGCTCATGCTTTCTCTAGTTGCGGCGAGCAGGGGCTACTCTTTCTGGCGGTGCGCGGGCTTCTCACTGCGGGGGCTTCTCACTGTGGTGACTTCTCTTGTTGTGGAGCATGGGCTCTAGGCACACGGGCTCAGTAGTTGTGGCTCATGGGCTCTAGAGTGCAGGCTCAGTCGTTGTGGCCCACGGGCTTAGTTGTTCCGTGGCATGCGGGATCTTCCCGGACCAGGGCTCGAACCTGTGTCCCCTGCATTGGCAAGCGGACTCCCAACCACTGCGCCACCAGGGAAACCCTGTAGTTTTAATAAAGATTAATATCTCAGCTATCATATCCTTTGACTCTTTCCAAAAAAGAGTCTCATAGACTTTGTCCACATTCTTCAAGACTCAGTCTTCCCTTTATAAAGAAATAATTTTAAGAATTTAAGGCAATTCAAATGAACTCCTTTGTGCTATATACTCCCCTTCCTTAACAGAATAGGACATGCTTTTATCTGTCTTACAATGAATTTTATGCACAAATATCTACTATAATTGTGTTTACTTGTAATCTCCCCAATTAGAGCTCCCATAGAGTAGGAAGCCTATCATATTTGTTCTGCTATCATATAGAAAAATGCCTGGGACAAAGAGGATGTCAAAAATTGGTTTGTTAAATAGCAAATTAGGTTGACAGCCTGTCACTCAGATGCCCATATATACCCTGGAACAACATATGTGGAGAATAATTTTTTCTATGTGATCACCTTCTATATATTATCCTGAAGACCGATATGCAACAAGGAAACTCACAGTGAAGATGTAAGAAAAGTAACTTTGATATTAAAAGAAAACCGCTTTTATCTAAAAAAAGTTAGAAAATCATGTGACCATTAAAAACTTAAATGATATGGTTAACTATACTGGTACATATGGATTAATTACTCTTAAAAAATTAGAATATTTACTTATAACTAATTTGGCCCATTACTAACTCAGTTTTTTTTTTTTTATAGATCTTTATTGGAATATAATTGCTTCACAATACTGTGTTACTTTCTGCTGTACAACAAAGTGAATCAGCCATATGCATACATATATCCCCATATCCCCTCCCTCTTGAGCCTCCCTCCCACCCTCCCTATCCCACCACTCAAGGTCATCGCAAAGCACCAAGCTGATCTCCCTATGCTATGCTGCTGCTTTCTACTACCTATTTTACATTCGGTGGTGTATATATGTCGATGCTACTCTCACTTCGTCCCAGCTTCCCCCTCCACATCCCCCATGTCCTCAAGTCCATTCTCTATGTCTATGTCTTCATTCCTGCCCTGGCATAGGTTCATCAGTACCATTTTTTTTTTTTTCTTTTTGATTCCATATATATGTGTTAGCATATTTGCTTTTCTCTTTCTGACTTACTTTACTCTGTATGACAGATTCTAGGTCCATTCACCTCACTACAAATAACTCAATTTTGTTTCTTTTTATGGCTGAGTAATATTCCACTGCATATATGTGCCACAACTGCTCTATCTATTCATCTGTCGATGGATATTTAGGTTGGTTCCATGTCCTGGCTATTGTAAATAGTGCTGCAATGAACATTGGGGTACATGTCTCTTTGAATTATGGTTTTCTCAGGGTATATGCCCCGTAGTGGGATTGCTGGGTCATATGGTAGTTCTATTTTTAGTTTTTAAGGAACCTCCATACTGTTCTCCATAGTGGCTGAAACAATTTACATTCCCACCAACAGTACAGGAGGGTTCCCTTTTCACCACACTCTTTCCAGCATTTATTGTTTCAAGATTTTTTGAAAATGGCCACTTTAACTGCTGTGAGGTGATACCTCCTCATTGTAGTTTTGATTTGCATTTCTCTAATAATTAGTGATGCTAAGCATCCTTTCATGTGCCTCTTGGCCATCTGTATGTCTTCTTTGGAGAAATGTCTATTTAGGTCTTCTGCCCATTTTTTAATTGAATTGTTAGTTTTTTCTTATTTTTATTGTTTTTTAACATCTTTATTGGAGTATAATTGCTTTACAATGGTGTGTTAGTTTCTGCTGTATAACAAAGTGAATCAGCTATACATATACATATATCCCCATATCTCCTCCCTCTTGCATCTCCCTCCCACCCTCCCTATCCCACCCCTCTAGGCGGTCACAAAGCATGGAGCTGATCTCCCTGTGCTATGCAGCTGCTTCTCAGTAGCTATCTATTTTACATTTGGTAGTGTATATATGTCCATGCCACTCTCTCACTTCATCCCAGCTTACCCTTCCCACTCCCCATGTCCTCAAATCCATTCTCTACGTCTGCGTCTTTATTCCTGTCCTGCCCCTAGGTTCTTCAGAACCTTTTTTTTTTTTTTTTTAGATTCCATATATATGTGTTAGCATATGGTATTTGTTTTGCTCTTTCTGACTTACTTCACTCTGTATGACAGACTCTAAGTCCACCCACCTCACTACAAATAACTCAATTTCGTTTCTTTTTATGGCTGAGTAATATTCCATTGTATATATGTGCCACATCTTCTTTATCCATTCATCTGTTGATGGACATTTAGGTTGCTTTCAGGTCCTGGCTATTGTAAATAGAGCTGCAATGAACATTGTAGTACATGACTCTTTTTGAATTATGGTTTTCCCAGGGTATATGCCCAGTAGTGGATTACTGGGTCATATGGTAGTTCTATTTTTAGTTTTTTAAGGAACCAACATACTGTTCTCCATAGTGGCTATATCAATTTACATTCCCACCGACAGTGCAAGAGGTTTCCCTTTTCTCCACACCCTCTCCAGCATTTATTGTTTGTAGACTTTTTGATGGTGGTCATTCTGACTGGTGTGAGGTGATACCTCATTGTAGTTTTGATTTGCATTTCTCTAATGATTAGTGATATTGAGCATCCTTTCATGTGTTTGTTGGCAATCTGTACTTCTTCTTTGGAGAAATGTCTATTTAGGTCTTCTGCACATTTTTGGATTGGGTTGTTTGTTTTTTTGATATTGAGCTGCATGAGCTGCTTGTAAATTTTGGAGATTAATCCTTTGTCAGTTGCTTCATTTGCAAATATTTTCTCCCATTCTGAGGGTTGTCTTTTTGCCTTGTTTATAGTTTCCTTTGCTGTGCAAAAGCTTTTAAGTTTCATTAGGTCCCATTTGTTTATTTTTGTTTTTATTTCCATTTCTCTAGGAGGTGGGTCAAAAAGGATCTTGCTGTGATCTATGTCATAGAGTGTTCTGCCTATGTTTTCCTCTAACAGTTTTATAGTGTCTGGCCTTACATTTAGGTCTTTAATCCATTTTGAGTTTATTTTTGTGTATGGTGTTAGGGAGTGTTCTAATTTCATTCTTTTACATGTAGCTGTTCAGTTTTCCCAGCACCACTTATTGAACATGCTGTCTTTTCTCTATTGTATGTTCTTGCCTCCTTTGTCATAAATTAGGTGACCATATGTGTGTGGGTTTATCTCTGGGCTTTCTATACTGTACTATTGATCTATATTTCTGCTTTTGTGCCAGTACCATACTGTCTTGATTGCTGTAGCTTTGTAGTATAGTTTGAAGTCGGAGAGTCTGATTCCTCCAGCTCCATTTTTCTTTCTCAAGATTGCTTTGGCTGTTTGGGGTCTTTTGTGTTTCCATACGAACTGTAACATTTTTTGTTCTAATTCTGTGAAGAATGCCACTGGTAGTTTGATAGGGATTGCATTGAATCTGTAGATTGATTTGGGTAGTATAGTCATTTTCACAATATTGATTCTTCCAATCCAAGAATATATTATATTTCTCCATCTGTTTATGTCATCTTTGATTTCTTTCATCAGTGTTTATAGTTTTCTGAGTACAAGTCTTTCACCTCCTTAGGTAGGTTTATCCCTAGGTATTTTATTCTTTTTGTTCCGAAGGTAAATGGAGTGTTTCCTTAATTTCTCTTTCTGATTTCTCATTGTTACCATATAGGAATGCCAAAATTAATGCACTAACTCAGTTTTGAACTGACGTTGGGACGATGCCATGCCTTGCTCCTCAAAATATCATCTGGGAAACAGCAGCATCGGCATCACCTGGGAGCTTCTTAAAAATGCAGAATCTCAGACCCAATGCACATAAAATGATGTTTACATAAATTGTAATAAAAATTGTTATTGTGGTGATGATGATAATTTATTAGTAGAGTTGTCAGAAGTCTCTTTTGGATGTTTAGTGCCTCAGACCCATCATAGATAGTAATCATTGTAGAATGAACAAGTCCTCAAAAGTTCCACTTTACTTTTCTGTTTAAAGTGGGTAAACTAACAACTTTCATCTCATAATATCTAACCAATTTGTTTGGAAATTGACATGCTTGGATTTCTACTTATTAATAGCACAATGAATCCTGACAAACATCAAAGTAAATATTAAGACTGAAATAAAACCAAAGGCTAATTTCAGTTATATAAAAAGCAACTAATCTTGGGAAATATTAGCATTACCTTTGTTAAGATTTAACAAACTCATTTCTACAAATGAGAGTATAACATGAAAAGTTTTTGGAGATTTACCTGCCATTTAAGTCAAGTAAACAGACACACCGAATGAATAAAATATTATTTTTCAAAGCAATATTTTTAATAATGTAGAACTGAAGAATATATGATACTAACAAATGAGTAGGTTCTAAGTAGAAGACATGAAATAAGAAAAACCTTGGAAAGTCAAATTAAAGTTACAAATTCAATCTGTATAGATTAATATCTATATATGTTTGGAATATAACTCAAAAAAATAATGCTATAACATGATAAAAATATACAAATTATAAACCAGAAAAACTCTCAAGTAACTACTTGAAAATAAATTACTGTATCTTTCACAAATGTTTTTCTCCAGCTTCCTGAAGTTTGACGCGCTGCTTTATGATAATAACCAAAAGTTAAAATAAGATCTTAGAAATAAGAAAACTGACAGGTTAATTAGTTCCCACTGCTTTCAATAATCTATAGTATTTATAAAAATTGTCATTGTTCATATATTTCAGTGAGACCTGACTAAAGGCTTATTTTTTATTTTGATCAGGTGGCTCCCCAATATAAGTCTGTCATAGTTTATGATCTTTAAAAAAAAATCAAATATCCTTAGGAAACAAAATAAAACCTTCAACTTAAACCTTAAGCAAAAATTAACTCAAAATGGATCATAGACTTATATGTAAATGTAAAACAATAAAACTTCGAGGAGAAAACATTAGGGGAAATCTTCAGATCCTAGAGCTAGACAAAGAGCTCTTATACATGACGACAAAAGTATAAACCATACAACCAAAAAAAATCAATAAATTTCATCAAAATTTAAAACATTTGTTCTATGAAAGACCCTGTTAAGAAGATGAAAAGGAAAGCTACAGACTAGGATAAAATATTTACAAAACAAATATCTGACAAAGCGGGGCTTCCCTGCTGGTGCAGTAGTTAAGAATCCACCTGCCAATGAAGGGGACACGGGTTCAAGCCCTGCTCCAGGAAGATCCCACATGCTCCAGAGCAACTAAGCCCATGCACCACAACTACTGAGCCTGAGCTCTAGAGCCCGTGAGCCACAGCTACTGAGCCCATGTGCCACAACTACTGAAGCCCGCACACCTAGAGCCTGTGCTCCACAACAAGAGAAGCCACTGCAATGAGAAGCCTGCACACCGCAACAAAGAGTAGCCCCTGCTCGCCACAACCAGAGAAAAGCCCAAGCGCAGCAACGAAGACCCAACACAGCCAAAAAAGACAAAATAAAATAAAATAAATTAATTAATTTAAAAATATATCTGACAAAGGACTTGTATCTAGAATATGTAAAGAAATCTCAAAACTCAAAGGTAAAAAAAAGAAAAATTAATCCAGTTAGAAAATGGACAAAAGACATGAACTGAACATTTCACCAAAGAGGATATAAAGATGCCAAATAACACTGTAAAAGACTTTCAACATAATGAGCTGTTAGAAAAATGCAAATTAAAACCACATTGTCTTATCACTACACACTTATTATAACAGCTAACACTTTAAGAAACGTATTACCAAATGCTGGGAAGGATGCAGATAAGCTAGATCCCTCATACATTTGGGAATGCAAAATGGTACAGATATCATGAAAAACAGTTTAGCAATTTCATGCAAAACTAAACATACATTTGCCATAGGACCCCAAAATTACACTTCTAGGAACTTCTCCCAAA
Organism: Balaenoptera physalus; assembly: GCF_965194825.1. Lineage (NCBI taxonomy): Eukaryota > Metazoa > Chordata > Mammalia > Artiodactyla > Balaenopteridae > Balaenoptera > Balaenoptera physalus. The sequence continues at coordinate 111,441,603 of NC_138891.1, read as the reverse complement.
GAAATAACACCTATATATAATAAACATATCTTAGCTTCACTGCTATATTTTTAATAGCCAAAAACTGGAAACAATCCAAATGTCCTTCAACAGGTGAATGGATAAACTGTGGCACATCCATTCAATGGAATAGTATTCAGTAACAAAAAGGAACAAACTATTGATATATGCAATTTGAATAGATCTCAAAGACATATACTGAGTGAGAAAAAAAAAAGCCAATCCATGCTGGAGAGGGTGTAGAGAAAAGGGAACCCTCCTATACTGTTGGTGGGAATGTAAACTGGTACAGCCACTATGGAGAACAGTATGCAGATTCCTTTAAAAACTAAAATTAGAGCTACCATATGATCCAGCAATCCCACTCCTGGGCATATAACCAGAGAAAACCATAATTTGAAAAGATACATGCACCCCAATGTTCACTGCAGCACTATTTACAATAGCCAGGACATGGAAGCAACCTAAATGTCCATCAACAGAGGAATGGATAAAGAAGATGTGGCACATATATACAATGGAATATTCCTCAGTCATAAAAAAAGAACGAAATAATGCCATTTGCAGCAACATGGATAGACCTAGAGATTATCATATTAAGTGAAGTAAGTCAGAAAGAGAAACACAAATATCATATGATATCACTTATATGTGGAATCTTAAACTTATCTACAAAACAGCAATAGAGTGACAGATGTAGAAAATAAACTTATGGTTACCGGGTTGGGGGGGCAGGGTGCATGTAGTAAGGGGGAGAGGGATAAATTGGGAGATTGGGATTGACACAAACACACTACTATATATAAAAGAGGTAACTAATAAGGACCTACTGTATAGCACACGGAACTCTACTCAGTACTCTGCAATGGCCTATATGGGGAAGAATCTAAAACAGAGTGGATATATGTATATGTATAACAGATTCACTTTGCTGTACACCTGAAACTAACACAACATTGTAAATCAACTATACCCCAATAAAAATTTTTTTAAAAAGCCAATCTTCAAAGATTACATATTCTCTGATTTAATTTATATAACAGTCAAAAAATGAAAAATATTATAGAAATGTAAAACAGATCAATAATTCCCAGAGTTTATGGATAGAGGGAGTGGGAATAGTATAAGTATAAAGGAATGCAGAATTCCCTTGTGGTGATGGAATGGTTCTGTATCTTCACTGTAGTGGCAGTTACATTAATATATACTTGTGATAAAACTGCAAAGAAGTGCATACAAAGACTGTTGAAAACTGAATAAGGTTTCAGAAACCTTATTCAGAGTGCATTATTGATACTGCAGAGTGTATCAATGTCAATTTCCTGGTTTTGAAACTGCCATACAACTAAGCAAGATATTACCACTGGGGCAAGCTTGGTAATAGTACAGGGGCCTTCTCTGTACTATTTCTGCAACTTCCTGTGGTTTATAATTATTTCAAAATAATTTTTTAAACCTAGTCTAACACAATTTGCAATTCTCTAAATTCACTATATTTTTTAATGTCCTCTAAAGGTACCTTAAACCTGCTACAACCAAACTTCAGTTTTGATAACACTCTTGTTTCTCTGTATTTCCTGCTTATCTGTTGAATTTGTGAGTAGAGGTTTCCCTTATACTGCATGGATATCAGATAGTTTTCAATAAAAGGCATTTTAGGGAAGTGAACAAAAAGAGACCCATTCGCTTCACTACGCTCCTGTGCTTCACTAGCAAGCACAACTTACACAACCAAAAGAGCACTGCCAATTGAAATGGTCAAGAGGATGGAAGACTCCCACATGTAAACAAAAAAATGCACAAATAAGCAAACAAAAATATGAGAGATTGTTAATGCTGAAAAATGAGAACTGGAGGGGGAAAAAATGCTTGGAAATGACGAATATGAATTTGTTTGTGAATCTCTAGAATCCTGGAATAATAATCAATCCTCTTGAGAAAAGATTGTAAAACAATGAAAAAGCAATGGTAACTCACACATTAGTTACTCATGTCCTCCAAACAGTAGCCTAAAATGATCATGGATAATAGACCTATAACCTCTTAGGAAAAAAAGAAACTAATATGACCCCACACACATTACTGATCTATTCTGACATCAAAGAGGAATCATTATGCTGTCTTTACAGTCCAAAGAGGAAAAAAAGAGGAATCCCATTCTTCCACAAACTGTTCTTTGGTCTACTGTCAAAGATGAAATACTGGGCTTCTCTGTGATGATAAAATCTTATATTTATACGGTAAGTCTGTAGCAGGTATGTTCTGAAGAACAAAGCTTACACATCTTAATCTTTTAAAAGAATAGAAAAGTATAATGTGAAAGCCCATAAACTTGCATGTAGTTAGGTAACAAAAGACAATTCATGTTTTAAAGACTGAGCATCAACTGTCATCTTTATTTTAGTTCCTTTCTTCTTTCTAACCCCACAAATACAATATTCTCCAAATAACTTAAAAATAAAGCAGATCATTTTTGAATGAGCCCAAGAGAACATGAAAAAATTAGTAGTAACTGACAAACTCATTTCCTCTCAAAACATCCTATTTTTAAGAGTAAAATACCTATGAAATCACAAAGAGAAGACAGCGGTGCTCCCCAAATCATTGGGCCAGGGGGCTGAAGCGAAACCAGACAGGCTCATTTTGGACTAGAGCAAGCAAAAGTGTCTGTATTTGTCCCAAGAAAAGAATCCAGAGAAATACAGATATCCAGAAATACAAGGTAGAGCAAAGTGAAAGCCATGCCCCAGAGTCTGGTGATACTGAGGGATGTGGTGCAGACTTCCCTCAGAAGTGGAAATGCCTGGATTCTGCCCAGAAAGATTTGTACACAGATATGATATTGGGGAACTACAACAGGGTATCACTGGGACTTTTTATCTTTAGCCAGACATTGTCTCCTCATTGGAGCAAAGGAAAGAGCCCAGGCAAGTTGTGACAGATGAGAGAAAAAGGCGTTTCTCAGGAAGACATGCGTACAACTGAAAGCCTTGATTATGCAGGCTCACTTTCAGCTAAGGATGGCCATGCCATGGGACAGCTCTGATGAATAATTTGTAAACTTAAAGAATGAGATGGAGTTTACAGGTAAACTAACTTATGCTTGGCTAAAATGGACATAGTGAGTTAGCTTATACTCCTGCTAGGAAGACAGATATGGGCCCTAGATATGCCCAGCCATCTTCTAAGCATTAGAATCAAGACCATATGCTAAGGATAGTAGAACCAAAAAGATAAATGATGAGTCAATGCGAAGGCCCAAACCACTTACCCCCACTTTCTTTGTGAGAAATACAAACCTCTATTTCCATAACTCACAGTTTGCGGGATTTTCTGTTCTTTGAGGGTATGTTCAGTTTCTGTTACATACACCTAAACGCGTAACTGATTTTATCACATTCAGTAACAGAGAATGTAGCTGTGTTATGCAGCTATTCATAATTAAATATAACCTGTGGCTACTTGCTTATCATTTATGAAAATAAAAATAAATTATATTGATGATATTGAGTAACATACGATTTTATTAGTAAAAGAAATATTTCTCACTGCTAAATATTTGGAAAACTTCAAGGTTATCTATACAAGAAATATATTTGCAGACTTGGTTTCTGATTATCACATTTTAGATTACAGACCTAGAGCATATACCCAGAAACTGTCTAATTGTAATTTATCCTTCAATGGATCTATGAAAATACACATGAGTATTCCATTCCTTTGTTTTATGTATCTCATTGCAAATTCAAACATACTGAAAAGAACTGAAATCATCAAATAAAAAAAGAGAGGATAAAACAGACAAGGCAAGACATGGGATTTAAATTTTTTTTCTTATTAATAGGTCATAAGTTCAGATTCCACTAGATAATTCTTTCATTTGCAAACTTTTAAGCTGTAATTATGTATTTTTTCTTCTTATTTTCAAAGTCATTCCTGCTATTAGTAAACTCGGTATGACCATTCCTCCAAGCATCCAGAGTTCAGGAGGAAGAAAATCCCTGCAGCTGTTTGATGTCCAAGAATATGAACACTTAGCAGTCAGATGAAAGAAGAGAAAAGACAGAAACTGAAGATCAAGAGAAGAGTGATTTGGGGTTTCTGCAGGGTAGCATTTACCTCTCTCAATAAAGGGAGCTTTGTGCTCATTACGTCCCAGAATTCATCTTGCCTTCAGCTTGTAGTAAACTGGCAACTGCCTTATCATTTCCTCTCCAAATTAAGGATCAAAATTTAAACATATTCTTTTCTTTCTCCATTAGATTATGATTAAAATTACCACCTCCTCACCTCATTCACACAAATGCACTACTAGGAAAGAGAAGGAACCCCTTAAAGAAAAGATGCTGTTAAGCAGCAAAATGAAGAGTTGTGGGGAATTTCCGGTCAGGTTATTTATCTGATGGTTGATTTCAGGACACAGGATTAAAGAAGCGATATCTTTACATATATTCCTCATCCTCAAGAAACCCCTATAAGGTGGGTCCAATCCATATTCTTCCAAAAAAGAAACTGAGGTTCACAGAGGTTGACTAAGTTGCCCTCGAATTCGAAGCTGTTTAGCATTTACGACAGCTAAAATTCAAGCTTCATCTTGCTCTTGTGCTTTGCAACATGGACACTCAGCCATATGTTTATTTTTTTTCCATTTCACATGTGAAGAAGCTAAACTTAGGATCTCAGCTATTATGATCTTTTAAACATCAGAAATCAATCAGGTAAGTCACCATAACTTAATGTCAACTGTATAATAAATTAATGAATGTAGATTGTATAACAACGTGTGTTTAATGTAGAATTTTGCCTTCTGTTGATGTACTAGGTTCCTGTTACCCTAAACACAAAACAGAACAGGGGCTGCTCTTGGATCTTAAGCACAAAAAAAAACACCTGGATTCTAAACAGTAGTGAGCATCTACTGATGAGTGGACAGCACTACATGAAGAGAATCTACTCTTCTGTAAAACAGTAAAGTTACTTTAGAATGAAACGTAGCTGAGAGCAGCAATTCTCTCCACTGAAAACCCTTTCATGTTTTCCTTTAATATCTATAAATGTATAATTGAAGTTTTACACATGCTTTTAAATAGCAGCAGCATGATATGCTTATCAATCTAAAACGATAGCACATTTCACAGGGTCTGTGTTATCATCTCACTGACTAACTAGGGCCAGCCTGGTGGGAGCTGAACTGAATTGTCTAAGAAGTTACCACACAGAGTCATTTCTCAGGAGATGGTGCAGCAGGCGCCAGAACCTAAACTAAACCAAATGCTCCATGGAGTCATTTTAAGGCACTTTGAAAATAAGAAGATGTCACAGCCTCTTGCCCGTCACTGTAAAGAATTCAGGAGTGACTCTGGAGTTAGTACAGACCTCAGCTGCAAGGCACAAAGGAATCTACTACTAGTACAGAAGAGCAGGCCAAGTATGACTTATAATTTTTGGATTCTTCTTTGCCTTCTAGAATCATTGACATTTGACTTTCTTCAGAGCCTGCAACTTGGCCAGGCACTGAGAGAAAAGTGCACCATTCAGCTACAATATAAAATTTCTGCACCACGAGAATCAGTTTTTGGTGTGGTTGCTATTACGTGAAATCTAAATTACATTCTAATTCTGATTAGATACCAGTGTAAAAGCTATTTTCATTTCTAACAAAATAGAGATGTTCACTGTAATTGTGATACTTAACACACTTGAGCTCACAAAAACCTCTCTTCCTATTCTTGAGCATGCAATTTGACCTGAGGCTCTCTTCAAACTGAATATTCCTTCAGTGATTAAACCCTTAGTCTCTGTGGAATATGGAAATATCTAATTAATAACAAATTTCTTTATTTTCTCTGGTTATTTTTAGCTTTTTCCTTGAACATACATTCACCTACCCGAGACTGCCACACATAACTCCTGACAACTACTGCTTCTTCTCCTTCTGTCCATCCTAGCATTCCTAACATTTTTAGCTTAAGGTGAGCTTACCTGAGACTTACTGGTGTAGAAAAGAGAAAAACAAAACACTATACTGTTTCCTGTAGGCCAGGTACAGTTTTACAGACTGAGAATATAACAGTGAGCAAACAATATAGACAATGTGCCTACCCATAGGAGCAAATAACCTAGTGGGAGATACAAAAGAGCAGAAACACAACTTCATTACAGTGGATGATCACCCTTACAATACAGGTTTTCAAGGTGGTAGGTAAGAGGTGCGAAGAAGGTTTGGGGATGGGAAGAAGTCAGGGAAGGCATTTAATATATATCTCTAGGCTGTGTCCTGAAGTACGTACAGACACTAACAAGACAGAAGCAAAGTATGCATCAAGCAGAAGAAATAACATGTACAAAAGCCATAGCTGGACCCATGGCTAGACCAAAACAGGTGGCATCCAAGACTGGATAATATTCTGGCAAACTTCAAATTGATCTTCTTTAAACATTTGGTAAAGATCTATTTTATGGGGTAGAGAAAAATTATTTTCTATTAATAAAAATTAAATATAGAAATGGGTTCCCTTTTTAATTCATTTCTACTAAGCCAAAAGCATCATTCTTCTGATAAAGATCAGAAAATGTTTCTAGTTCTTGACCTCTCCTGCTTTTTACTCAGTGATCCTTCTAGACTCCTTACTTCTCACAAACCTACAGAAAATAAAAAATGAAAATCTTCAGTATTTAAGAAAGGACTACATGTGTAAAACAGGTATCATGTTTCCAATTTATTCTAGTGATATTTTAGTGCCCCTTATAGAATAGCCCCCAGACATCCTAGCTACCTCTTTACACTTAGCCGCCTTCTGATTAGGTGGTACAGAGTGAGAAGGAGGATCCAAAGATGAGGCTAAAAAGGTAGACAGGAACCAGATAATACAGAGTTTTGTAGGTCACAAGAAAGAGACTACGCTGTACCTTAAAAGCCATGGAATTGTTGAGAAGATTTGAAAAAGGAGACCAACTGTGAGGCTGTTTTTATAAACCAGGCTAGAGATGCTAGCAACTTGAGTAGGAGGAGAGCAGTAGGAATACAGTGTGGCATATACTTGAAAAGTAGTTAGGAGCTACTACTGACCAGACTTAGTGATAAAAAGAAGGGGAGCGGAGTAATTAAGGATAAGTCTTAAGTTTTAGGCTTGAGTAGTTGGGAGAGGAGGATAACACACACTGAGATAAGGTATAAAAGGACAATCAGGTTTGGGATGAAAAACCCTAAGTTCAGTTTTATACACGTTGAGTTTTACACTTACAGTACATCAAAATGCAGATATTAGATATATAAGACCAGGAGACTAAGACCAGGGGAGATTTAGGGTGAAGCTAGATGTGGGTAGCCTCAGTACATAGATGGAATTCATGGGATGGATGAGAATGCTTAGGGAAAGTATGTGTATAAAACAGAAATACATAAAGGAACCTAGGGAAGAGCCCTGAGAATCTCTTATATTAATGATCTGAAAGAGGCTGAGGAGAAACCACCAGAGAAAATGGAAGAAAAGCAAGAGTACACATCATGGCTTCAAGGATCTAATAAGTGGTCCAAAATGTCCAATGCTAGAAATTAAGAGAAAGAAAGAGGTATTCACTAAATTACCAAGAAGTCATTTTTTGTGAACTTGTTGGAACAGTTTTATTAAAGAAAGATTAATCGCAGTTGCAGCAAGCCATGTGAATAACTCACCACAACCGAATCTCGGGGTCTTCATCTGTAAAACAGGAAAAACAAAAATACCCACACTTCCTACCTTGTAGTTTTGTTATTAGGGTTAAATTAAATACTATAACATATGTAAAAGTTACTATATAAACAGAGGGTATAGACAAGTGTTACTGTAACTGTGTTGTTCATCCTCCTGTTCACAAATGTCAGTTTTCTGTTCCACCCACGTGGTCGATAACTCACATTTGACTTACACTGGCCAATATGTGTATCAGCAGAAGTGGCTGATTGCTTGGCAAAAGCTGTAAGAAATAGTGCATAGTTCAAAATGTTCTCTGTTCCTTGCCCCTGCCACTGTAGAAGCATGTTTCAAAATGAAGACTTCATCAGCCTAGATCCTTGAATGACTGCCATGAGTAGAGCCTGACTCACGCTGACATGTAGCATGGGGACAAATAATGTTGTTTTAAAACACTACGATGTTGGAATTATGATACAGCAACTAATTGCAGCACAAATAACAGGTGAAAAAAGCAGGAAAGCCAAGAGGAAAATCCTATCTTAGAAGGTAATCAATGAGACATCACAGGGCCTGTCACCCACGCTAATGTCTAATTTTTATTTTATGGCACGGAGTAATTCACTAACCCTCACACTTGATTCAACATTCCTACAGTTACAGAGAAGGTAAACAAGAATAAAGGTACATAATGGAATTTCTAATAAAGACACAGTGTTTGGGAAAGAATAAGACAGTCCATCAATGAGAAACTGCCTCCCCCATCACCATTATACTGTTATTATTTGTACCCTAAATTTTCTTCACTCCTTAGTAAGCATACTTTGCATCTATGTTTGACTGGTTGTATATTTGTGTTAGGCCAAAGACACACTGCCTAAGTGGGTTATTAGAAATGCACGGAAAATAGGAAAAGTAATCAGGACCATACTTAACGAAGGAGAAATTCTTTAATTCTTCAAATGCTAACAGTAAAAGTTACTGCTGCCAAACGCCAAATTACTATTTGATATGCCTAAAGGGAACATGTGTGCTGGAAAATGGCAATTACTCAGAACCAAGGCCAGAAGTAGAATCCAGGTCAGAGTGAGGCACAAGGACCCACTGGACCAGCCTTTTCATCAAGAACACTGGACTGCTCCCACTTCTTTATTCTGGCCTTTGTCCCTCTCATTAGTTCTGACAGACCATGAAAGAGGATCAAAACTGCTTCAATCCCAATGGAGCTGAAGTGAATTACATGAAAGAAACACTTAACAAGGGAGGTTTGTCTACTTGTAATCATTTTTTTAAAACAGAGAGGGGAGAAACGGAGACAAAACATTTCCACAACTCTGCTTTTAGAAATGTCTTACGTGTCATTTTACAAAGCAACCAAGTAAATTAGTGTCATCAAAAAAGTCGGACCACCATCTTTTGCTCTGAATTTTTTTACTATTTCTAAACCAAATCCAATCCTGAACAATGAAGATCATACACTAAATTTCTTTGAAAGCACATATTGTAAACACTGGAGGCAATTTCACAAGGCTGCTCCCCGAATGGCTTATATAAAGGCCCAACATCTGATTAACTTAGCAACAGCTCAAGGTGACTCCTTTGAGGAGGGCCCATGCATTAGGATATACAAGCTCTGGAATGAAGTGTTGTATTCAACTTTGTGTCCCTTACTCTTTGTTCCTAAAGGACCCTTAATAAACAGTTGCTGAATTGAGTACAGGTAATAAGTGACAATGCCAGGTCATGAACCTAAGACTTTTATTTTCCCAAACTCCAAATCAACCGTGTTTCATTACCCCCAATGCTGCTTCTTGCCAAGTAACTACTAGAAGTTTTCTATTACTTGAAACTGTGACTAGGTATTCTGTTGCCATGGTAATTTTCAAGTGGCTCTGCTAAAAGGGCAGAAACCATTAAATCGCAATGTGCTTATCTCACAAATATAACTACTATAACTAGCATAACAACTATTTTAGTCTTAAAAATTATACCTTTTAAGTTCAGCTGACTACTGGAATTATTATCCTAGCAACTTCAGCATGATAGGAGACGAGCTAAAAGTAAAGCATACTAAATGGGCCTCTAGAAGTCTGGCTTTCCTCGCCTTTCTCCAGCTTCAGGATGGCAATCCCCAACACGGGTTAGTACTCGTCAATGATGGCCCAAGGGGTAAAAAACAAAGACCAAGATAAGCTTAATCTTCTCTGAGAGGGGGAATATTAACAAGGAAAGAAAAGCTGCCTGAAAGAATCCTATATAAAATCACAGTATTTGCTATAAAATAAGCGAGAAGGTTTTAAAAGCGCAATTACACAGGCCGGGTGTTATGCACACGCTAATTCACAGGACCACTCTAGTCCACGGAAGGGTCAGAAAACCTGCAGTGCAGTTGCCTAACTCCGCATCAGCACTTGAGGAAACGGGTGCTGGCAGCCAAAGCACACACCCACTGGCGCAAAACTGGCGATTCGAAGGGAGGGGAGAGGGATGAGGAAAGTTTATTCAGCGCTTCTGCCTCTAGTCCGGCGGCAAGAGTTGTCAACCCGCAACTCCGGAAGCCATTGAACCCAATTACCGGACTCAACTCGTCGCCCAAGCCCGGAAGTTGCTACCCACCAAGGTGGGGGGCGGGGCCGGCGGGGGTGGAGCCGGCGAGGGGCGGGGCCCGCACGTACGAGCGCCAACGGGCGGCCCTAGCCGCAAGCTCGCGGCTGCAAGGCGGGCTGCTGGGTTCTGTGGAGTGGGTGAGGGGGGGCAGTGGGGGGGACGGGGGGGAGTCGGGGGACAGCACCAAGGTGGGGCTGTACCTGCGCTGGAATTCCGGAGCGAAGGGCTTCAGGTACGGGTCTGCCTCTAGAAGTCGGGCTAGTTCGGGCATGTCCGCTAAGGCAGCGGCCAGCGCCTCCTCAGAGCATTCGGACCGAGCCTCCCGAGCCGGGTGACCCGCCGAAGCCGCCATCTTCCGCCGCAGCCCGAGTAGCCGAGGCCCGAGAGGGTCGAGTGGAGCGGGAGCGGGAGCTCTAGCCGGGAGGACGCCCAGGCGAGCTGAGGCAAGCCGCGGAGGCCCAGTTCCCTTTATAGCGGAGAGGACGGCCGCCTGTCCCCCTTCTCCCCCCCGCCGGCAGGGAGGAGCAGGACCCGGAGTGATCCCCGGACGCACGTCCCAAGAGGGGAGGAGGCGCCCAGGCCTCTCCGCCTACTCACGCGGCTCGCGCGGGAGGCGCGGAGACCTGCCCCTTCCTCCCCCCGCGCCTCTGCCCCTGTGCCCAGGCCACCGCAGGAGGCGGTCCCAAGCGGACCTCGCTCAGCCTTGACCTTGCTTACCCTGACCCATTCTTGGCTGCGGAGAACCGCCGTGCCACACCCCCCACCCCCCCCAGCTTTCCTTTCTTTGAACAAGTCTCACTGGCGGCATGCCTTTCAAATGGATATATGGTTTTCTTGGAAGGGACTTTTCTTCTCTAAGTTCTGAGAGAATCCTGTAACCGTCCCAGAGATACTCTGGTGTTCTGGTATTATTCTCTGGGTTACCAAGGACTGAGAATTGGAATTATGAAAACTTTTACCATTCCCCATAACCTCAAAAAGAAAGAAAGAAAGAAAAAGGCCCTTTGCCTTTTAAAATAATTGCTGTAAACAAACTTTTCAACAATTAAACTATTCTTAATGAGACAAACGGTACAGGGAAGAGCATTAGAATTCAGCTGTGCCACTTACTAACGAAGTGATAAGGCAAGAAATCGCTTCATCTTGGCCTAAGAATGGGGGTCGCTAGGTAGTCTACCCCACTTGGAACTTACTTATATTCTTTCATTCCCATTAACTGACGGGTTTCTAGCTCACAGATCCTTTTCTAAGAGTACAGAATTGTGCACCGAGACAGTTGGACCGACCAACCCAGGAGTTTCCAAGCTACTTTGTACTTAGAAACTGGAGAGGCTTGGAGTATATCTGTCCCAGTTAAGTTCGAGGTGTGGACAATCCAAGTGGCTATGGAGAAGGACGTGTTGATCAGCCACGAACCTTGAATTTTAAAATGTTCAAAACATTTTTTGTGAAGGGGTTAATAAGGACTTGATGAAAGATATCTAGTAACAGAGGGCCTCAAAGTGAAAGAGTGGAGGACTTGGAAAACCTTCAGAAAGGCATGTGTTATTAATCCCATAAAGATGACAACATGCAAACATTTGTAAATTATAAAACAACACTTGAAACTCAGAAGCAGGATACCCAATAGACCCACAGACCTGTATCCCAATCCTAAACTTTTCTCATAAATCCTGCCTATTGAAATCTGTGTTTAGCTGGTTAAGAGTCCTAAACCAAGTGTCTCCAAGACATACCCTAAGTCAGTCTTATCCTTTCTGCTGTCACTCTTACGCAGGCAGCCTTCCTCTCTCATTTGGACTAACATATCTAAGGGTTTCCCCTTTCTCTTTCTCACCTCCAATCCATTCTCTAGTGTTTCTCGAGCTTTAATGTGCATATGATTCACCTAGGGATCTTGTTAAAAGAACAGACTTTCAGTTCTGAGTGGTGCCTCATACTCTGTAATTTTAACAAGCTCAGAGGTGATGCTGCCTCTGCAGGTTGGAAGCACAGTTTGAATAGTAAGGCTCTATGCAAGGAATAAATCGTACAACCTAAATGACGTGCTTGGTTCACCTGGAGTTAAAAATAAACTCCCTACTCTTCCCTTACAAGGCTTCCATAATCTGGTCCCTGCCTACCTTTCCACTGCTTATCATTCTCTGGCTTTACTATTCTGTAGTCACACTGACTTTCCTGAAACTCACTGATCACTTTGTAGCCTCTGAGACTTTACTTGCCCTTCTCTCTATTGAGAATTCACTTCCCATAGCTGTTTCCTTCCCAGCATTCATTGAGTTCTCACCATAAATGTCAACTCATCTCTGAGAAGCCTCTAATTCCACTATCTAAATATCTCAATATCTTCTCTCCTATGCAACAGTTAACAAAATTTGCGTATCTTTTTCTCTTTTATTTATTGATCTCCCACTTTAGAATGTAAACTCCAAGAGAGCAGGGACCCATTTTACCTTGATCACTATTGAAAAAGTATTTATTGAAATCCCATGTGCCAGCCAGTTTCCTAGGTACTGGGGATTAGTGATGAATAATACAAGTCCCAGTTGTCATAAAGCTCACAGAATAGGTAAATCTGCAGAGACAGAAAGTAGAGTATTGGTTTCCCAGGGCTGAAGGAAATAGAGAATGACTGCTAATGGGGAGAGGGTTTCTTTTAAGGGTGATGATAATTTTCTAGAATTGATTGTGGTCATGGTCGCACAGCTCTGTGGCTAGACTCAAAACTATTGGAATTGTACACTTTAAGTAGGTGCATGGTATGTGGATTATAGCTCAGTAAAGGTGTTTTTAAAATACCAAAAAAGAACTTTTAAAGTATAAATAATATGAAATATACTCTTTAAAACTAACATATATCTCCTGTTGAAAATTACTAGGAGAAAAAAAAGAAAAACAGAGATCTGTGACCAAACTCTAGAGAGAGAAGTAGAAAGTAAGTAACTTTAAATAAAAACCAGCAGTGATGATAAAGGAGAATGTGGTTTCTGAGAAGACAAAGGAGAAATTCCAGAAAGAAGAGAGTGATAATAACCCTTTTATCTTTAATAATGTCATTGATTACCCAGGTTCCTTGGTTCTTTCATTTCCTCATTATGTAGGCTTTGACCTCAATTTTGTCTCCTCATTGTTATAAAATGGCTGCCACAGCTCTAAGTGGCACTTCTTCATAAGGCCACATTTAAAGGAAAGAAAAATGTTTATACCGTCCATCTTTGCCTAAGGGAAAACTCCTTCATAGCTCTTTGGCTAGAGCTAGGTCACATACCCAACCCTACACCACTGACATAGAGGAATATGACTGCCATGCTTGGTTTAAATTAATTGTGATTCACTGCTTGAATTGGGTCCACCTTCCCTTACTGCATTGCTGCCCAACATCTCGATAAAATGGTGATTCAACTGACATGGAAAAGCAGGATGGGTAATCATGTCTGCCACATTTTCCTTTGCTACCCATCCTAGATTCCACTACCCATGAAACTTGCCCGTGTTATTAACTATCTCGTCTCCTTACCATACTTACATGGCAAAACCTCAACCTAGAGTTGTTGAATTTGCCTTCCCCATTCCTAAATCCAGACTGGTTCTGGGGAATACCAACCAACAAACAAAACTCCGTAACTGTAGAAACAAAAACCCTTCCTCATGCAAGGCAATCACAATTTTACAGGCCGTACACTGCATAAGGTATGCCCAACCAAGAGGGCAAATGAAGGCATTTGCCCTGAGGAAGAAGAACCATTTCCTTTGCATGAAGGTGCCTCTCCCTCCTCAAGCTATGAAACCTTAGGAGTGTGCCCACCAACAGGAGGCACTTCTTCCTAAATCACAAAGGTGAGTGGCAGTCCTGCCCTCAGTTCTCTTCCTCTCCCTTGACCATAACACTCCTCTTTCTTCATTACCAAGTGCTTGAGAGACTATCCCATTTACTGTTTAACACACTGTGGGCTCACTTATGTTTCTACTGTATTGAAACTCCTCTTTCCAAAACACCCAAAATCACCTAGCTGTTAAACCCAATGGGCAGTTTTCAGTTTTCCTATTTAATCTCTGAAGATTTGGAACTGCTGATCATTTTTTTCTCATCTATTGAGAAAGTAAAGGGTAGAAAGTTGTGACAGAATTTGAGCTAATAAAGATGTTTAGCCACTGTGAGATATGAGAAAGAAAACAAGTCGAGGACAAGAGGATTCCTGAATAATGATGAGAGCACAGCAGAGGCTGGATGTCAGATACCTGAAATAGTGCCACATGGCCCAACCATTAGTTTTTGTTCATTGCTTGGTAAGCTGGGTGTGTGAGCTCAAAAAAATAAGCATTTGAATGAAGCTAGAGTTGGAGATTTACAGGGTGAGAATAGTAGAAGATTAGTAGGGCTGAGAAACTTGTGCTGGTGACCATGTCACATAATACTTAGCCATGGAATTCACTTAGTAAGGGTGGTTAAAACAATAAGGGAATTAAAAGATCTTTGTTAGTGCTCGATACTGATTTAGCAAGGATAAGAAAAGTGGTTGACAAAAAGAAAGTTGTTTGTGGTTAGATAAGAGCAGTGACTGGACTTATCCAGACTGCCTGAGTTCTCATCAGAGCTCCCCGGCATAAAACTTGGCAAATTACTTTGCCTCTCTATGCCTTCATTTTCTCTTTTTTTCTAAATTTTATTGGAGTATAGTTGATTTACAATGTTGTGTTAGTTTCAGGTGTACAGCAAAGTGATCCAGTTATACACATACATATATTCATTCTTTTTTAGATTCTTTTTTCGTATAGATTATAACAGAATATTGAGTAGAGTTCCCTCTGCTATACAGTAGGTCCTTCTTGGTTATCTATCTTATATATAGTAGTGTGTGTGTGGTCATCCCAAGCTCCCGATTTATCCCTCACCCCTCCACATTTCCCCTTTGGTAACCATAAGTTTGCTTTCGATATCTGTTAAGTCTGTTTCTGTTTTGTAAATAAGTTCATTTGTATCATTTTTTAAAATTAGATTCCACATATGAGTGATATCATATGATTTTTGTCTTACTCTATCTGACTTCCCTCCTCTCTAGGTCCATCCCCTATACCTTCATTTTCTTAATTGCAAAGTAGAGTGAGGATTAAATAAGAATAGTTAATTATTTAATGAGTTCTTAGGATAGTGTCTGTCATATAGTAAGCACTATATGTGTTAGCTATAATTATTACTATTATTATTAATAGATAATATACTTACTTTAGGAGGAAAGTGTGGCTTTTCCATCCCTATATCCATAACACACATTCCAATTTCTCCATATTAATATTTAACTTATTCATTGATTCTGGATATGGCATACTTAAACATGGAAGAAACATGAGGATGGGTAGTTTTATTTATTTTACAAATTAAATATTTGAATGCCTACTATTTTTAAGGCATTATAGTAAAGCATTATGATCACGTAAAGAACTTTGATATAATCCATTAAGATATTCACAATATTAGACAATTCATACATGAAAATTTAAACAATGACAGCTCAAATAGTATACAGTTGTATTAATACCATATTTTAAAATTTAATGAAGTTTTAAAATCCTATTATTTATCTTCCTTCCCCTTGCTCTTTCTCCCTCTGCCCCTCAGTACTATAAGTGTTATCTTCTTTGAAGTAATGGAATTTAATTAGATATATATTCCTTGAAATTTCTCCATTGAAATATTCTAAAACTTGATAAGGCAATGGTTACACAATTCTATAAATTTACAAAAATGTCACTGAATTATACATTTAAAACAGGTGAATTTTATGGTGTGTAAATTACACCTCATAAAGGTAGTTTAACAGTTTATCTTGCATAAGACTGTAACTAAGACTCTCCATTGAAAAGGTGGATCTAATGGCTGGCAAGTATCGGTATCCCAGTCTCTAAATTGACATCCACTTATTTCTGGATTAAATTCAACAGAGGCAATGGCCAGCCAAACGTCCCCTCTACCACCTGCCAAGCCTCTCAGGGGACCCTGGAGGAAGAGAAGTTCATTCTGTCTTCAGACTCATTCACCCTCTCACCCCTCTACTTAGATGGCCAAGTGGTGAGTGTTCAATGTGATGGTGATTGTTACCACCTGGAAACCAGAGTGAGGCAAACAACTTTTCCAGAGATGGTATTTAATTGTTTTTAGGTGATAATCATTTTCAATTACTTTTGTCCTAAGTTGTATGAGAACCAGTGACATAAAGGTGAAAGGCTCTAATTTTTGTGACAAATCCTCTGAGCATCTGGTCCTCTCCATTAGAATTTAAGCAATTTCCCTTTATCTCAGACCTACCCAAGCAAAACAGTAATTTTTATTTCACTCAAAGTACAGGCATCCTTTATGCCTTTATGTTATCTCTAGTGATTATTTTATATCTGAAATTTTCAGTACTTCTCAATTGTTTCTTATTTGAAAGTTTTGCAAACTTTCAGGTGCAAGATCTTGTAAGAAAGAATCAGGTAGCTGAGCTTATCGTAATGGAGTCACTCTGAAAAGACGGCAGCGATTCTTCAGAATAATAGTTAATAATAATAACACACTGCTTTCTACAGTCTAGGAGAACTATTTTATACTGCCTTTCAGAAAGGTGACTATGAAGGATAAATGCAAGTTTTTTTTAAAGACTTAAAAATTAAACGAAAAAAATTTAAAACAATGTATCTGTCAACTTTACCTAAATGGAACTCAGGTCTCTGGCAAACCTTGCCAGTCCAGAACCAAGCAGAGAGCCAGAAAATGGGGGTAGCGGGGCGGGGGCTTTTTTATCATATAAAATTTGTCACAAAGCCCATGGGTTAAAGCCTCTTCTAATATGCTTATAGGAAGTTACCTCCTACCCCCATCACCTATTATAGTAGCTTGAATGGTGGTCCCCCAAAAGATATGCCCATGTCCTAATCCTTAGAACCTGTGAATGTTACCTTATTTGGGGAAGGTCTTTGCAGATACAATTAGATTAAGGATCTTGAGGAGATCATCCTGGATAATTTGGATGGGTCCTAAGTCCAATGAGAGTGTCCTTAGAAGAGGAGAACTGCAGAGGAGATAGTCACAGAGAAGAGAAGGCAATGTGACTGTGAAGGCAGAGATTTGAGTGATACAGCCACAAGTCAGGGAATACCAACAGGCGCCAGAAGGTGGAAAAGGCAAAGAACAGATTCTTCCCAGAGCGTTCAGAGGAAATATGACCTTGCCAACACCCTGATTTCAGACTTCTGGGCTCCAGAACTGTGAGAGAATAAATTTCTGTTGTTTTAACTCACCTAGTTTCTGGTAATTTGTCTTGACAGCCTTAGGATACTGATAGACCTATTCAGTTTTTTTAAAATGAGTTCTCAATGATTGCAGATGGGAAGCAAATCACATGGCTGAGGGATTGCTTTAGAACATTAATTGGCTTATATATATACCACCTATTCAAAAATGGGATTTGAGGTAGCTAATAAAAATACTTGTGTTAAATGAAACAATACTTGACAAAAGCAAAAAACAACAAATCAGAACAGAAAAAATCCATGACATTTGAGCTCAGACCTTAGTTCTTAGGTTCCTAGAAGTAGCAAAAGCAAAGAAGGAAAGATATTAGGTATTTATAATTCCATAAAGTTTGAATTGTTTTTCCTAGTTAGAAATCTATAAATGATGGGTATTGAGTAACATTTTGAATAATATACTTGGAATACAATTTTAGATTAACTACAAAGGCCTTTCCTAGATAGTTTTTTCCTATGGATAGCAGTATGTTATTGTTGTAATGAACACAGACCTTGGAACTAGGCTGCCTGGGTTTAGATCTCTATCTGCCACTCACTTGCTGTGTGACCATGGCAAGTTAATCTCTTTGTGCCTTAATTTCCATTTCTGTAAAATGGGAATGATAATAGTGTCTGCTTTCATATTGAGAAGATTAAATGGCTCAATACATATAAGGTATTTAGAACATAGCATATAATAATCATTCAATAAATGCTAGCATTTATATTTCTTCTAAGGCAAAACAATAGCAAAGGAGAGTGATGTGTTCCATATACAGACTTTGCAATAATCTAGATTAGTACAAAAGTAAGAAGGTGTTAAGACCTGAGGATGGTTAGCACACCCTCAGGAAAAAAAGAAATGTGTTATTATGTCAATGAAACCTGACGTAGGTTCTGGTGGACACTAACACTGAACTGAGGTTTTCTAAAGAAACTCTCTAACCAGGAACCAATGTGTTCCTTGGATCAATGTTGGTAAACAAATGCTTGTTACCAATCCATAAAGAAAAATAAAGGAATTGAGAGAAAGTGCTTAAAAACTTCAGTGTCAGTTTGAATAATTTTATATCTGAAAAATATAATATTAAAAATGTGGGCTTGTATTTGACATTTTATAATTTTTATTTCTCTAAAAAAATGATTTTAATTTTATTTTATGAAACTAATGATCCATGACTGATTGTGGGAGAAATAACTTTTCCTTCATCACTTGTAGTTTGATAAGCTTTGTGCTAGACAGAACCAGAACTCTTCTCAGAAAATTTGTTATCTGCAAGTACCCTGATGAGTACATACTAGATACTCCCAAATTCTCATTTTTTTAAAAAAGGGATTATACTGACTTGGAACATTTTAAAAATAATTAGAATTTATGTTTTACATGTTCAAGGTCAAAGCTAAATTATTCACATAGGGCCTTGTCAGAGATGCTGATCTGTTCAAATTGCATTGTAAGATGACCATGCCAAGTTATTGAAGGACAAATTGTAAAGGGTGGGGAAGTTGGCTAGGATACTACCCTGTTACATATTCTTTAGGTAGAAATGTCTTTGGAGTTAAATAGGTTGAGCCCACTGACAATAAAGAAACAGGCAAAGGATGGCTCAAAAGACTATAAAATGCCTATTTACTAAAGCAAAATAATCTGGGTGCTTTAACCATAAACCTAGTCGTACCATATTCTGCTGTAGGACATAAAGTTTTAACCTGAGAATAATAATTTCTCATATTTTGGACTTTGAACATATTTGAATTCCAGTCTCAAACTCTGTCATTTATGAGCCATATGACCTTGGGCAAGTCACTCTCAAAACCTCAGTTTCATCTTCTATAGTATAGATTGTAGTAAAGCATATCATTGGGAAGATATGACATTACAGTATGATAATATCAAGACCATCACTGGAAGGGTACTGGCCCAAGGCAACTCAGTTAATTTAGGAGGAGGCAGAGTTGAGCTATTATGACTATATCTAATAAAAGTTACAGTAGGTAGCCTTCCCAACTCTTCCTTCAGCCCAATAGACGGACTCTCCTAATTGCCCCACCCAAAGGACAAAGAGCTCTGATAATATTGGGGTGGGTGAGTTATAATTATGATAGATTAAAATGCTTTAGGATACTGCTTGTGTAAAAATTAATGACAGTCGTCTTCAAAATGAACCTTTGCAACATTACATTTCTAAATTCCATATAGTGTATAATTGTGGGGGGTTTTTTTCAAGGAAGTTCTCTTTAAAACTAAATTATAGAGAAAAAAGAAGCTGACATAAATTAACTTTGAAAAACACTGTTTTGACTGTATACTGTAAGGGTAAATAAAGAACTATACATAAACACTGTAATCTAATTGGTAAATTTATTTTTCACAAGGGTATGGGCTAGGAATTCTGCAATTCTGCTAGGCTACTCTGCATGTCCCACAATTGAAAAAAATAAGTAAATAAATTGTAGACAATGGAAGCCAGGTTTCTGGCTGTCAGAGACTGAGGTTATAGCACCACTCTGTGGTGCTAGAGTCAGAGATAGGAATATGAACTCAGGTACACACACACACACACACACACTCAGAAATATCAATACCAAAGAATGTGTATACATTGGTTTGTATAATACATATATTTCTTAGCTCTGTCTGCTGAGAGGATAGGGAAGCAGTGACACCCCAGTAACAACAAGCATACCCAGCACCCAGATCTTAGTTTCTAAACACCATTCCCCAATAAAAAGAACCAGGGCTCCTTGAAGAAATGACTGATTCAAGGAGTGGGTAGGGGAAATTCAAGATAAGCCTGGAGCATTTTATAGTGCAAGAAAGTAAAATAATGTTTTTTAAAAAAAAGAATATGGGGGCATGTCAAAAGGACCACAGGAGCCTCAAGTGGTCCTCAGAAAGAGTCCTCAAATGGTCAAAGCAGGAATCATTTGAGCAATAAAATAAATAAGAGTAGTATTGGGCTCTTAGTAGTAGTAGCATTTATAACCCAAAAGAGCAAAGTAAAAATGAATATACCCAAATGTATATAATTGATTGAACAAATATGTAAACGGGGGAGAAGGGAAAAATCTTCCTTCAGAAAAATTCCAAATAATTTATGTAGAGCCTCCCTACTCTAAGCAGTGGGGCTTAATTCTCCTCCACTGAAATGTGAGCTGGATTTAGTTACTTGCTTCCAAATTATAGAATATGGAAAACAGAAGAATAGGAAATTTATAGTGGAGAAACCTGTCAGACTCCATCTTAACTAAGCAATCAAAGTTAACACCACAAGTGACAAGATATGAGGTACCCCTTGATATGATTTGATAAGAAGCATTCTTCACCTCTGAGAGAGTCTTTTCCAAGATCCACTGAGAATTCCTAATTATGATAAAATATCAGTCAAAACCAGATTGAAAGATGCTCTACAAAATACCT
Organism: Balaenoptera physalus; assembly: GCF_965194825.1. NCBI lineage: Eukaryota > Metazoa > Chordata > Mammalia > Artiodactyla > Balaenopteridae > Balaenoptera > Balaenoptera physalus. Next base: position 111,420,636 of record NC_138891.1, on the reverse strand, counting down.
GACCAAGTACTCTTAAAAATCGTCCAGGTCATGAGGTACAAGAAAAGACTGGGAAACTGTCACCAACTGAAGGATACATGATGACTAAAAGTAAAGTGGTGTCCTAGAATGGATTCTGGAATAAAGCAAGATGAAATATTAATAAAATATCCAGTTCAGTTAATAGTAGTATACCAATGTTAATTTCTTAGGATTGATAAATGTCCTTATACAAGATGTTAGCATTAGAGGAAGCTGGGTAAAGGTATATGGGAATTCTTTGTGCTGTCTTTGCAACTTTTCTATAAATCTAAAATTATTTGAAAATAACTGTTTTTATGTTTATAATGTTAACTAAGATAAAATATTAATATTTGTTGATTTTGGAGAGAAAATACATGCAGGTTTCAAAAACTATTTTTCTATGATTTTAATTTTTTCTGAAAGAAAAATTATTGCAATATTCATTTCCCCCCTTTTTTCCCCAGCGGTGTTTAGTGCTTACACAAACCTTAATGTTAAATAAAAATATATGCTAATATTTTAGTAATATCATAGTTAATCAAAACTTTCTGACTCTTCTAATGGAATTAAGTGTAATAGATTTTCTGAGCTTAACTCTTTGAGTTTACAAGGCTGCCACTTAGTTATCTGGTGGCATAGTGTTCTGAGAAATTTAAAGGAACTGCTACAAGTACCTAATTAATCCTTACAAAGTTGAGATAATCTGATTCATTAAAAGAACAATGTGTGCCTGTCACCGAACTAGAAATTTTTAATTACCATCTTGTACTTTGCTGATAACTTGATCTTCAGTGAAAAAAAGTGACTGTCTTTATGTGATGTACCACAAAGTTTAAAGTGCAGAACTTCAGGAAATATGGAAAATCACAGATAAATGGCCTAGATTTTAAGAATTTATTTTTCTCCTTTTAAGATTATTTTCCCTATACTATTAGATTTTTAAAATAATTTAATAGCAACTCCTCATTCTACTTGTCTTTCTAACTAGTTATTTCATTTTAGTAGCTAATACAAAAATTTCACACAACACTGAGAAACGTAGGCCAGTGAATACTTGGAAATTGCTTTTCAGTTTGTTAATTCTTCCACTATTTGCTTCCGTCTATTTTCATTCAAATGTTTCCATCTTTGCTAGAAATGTCTTCTATTTTTCAAGATTTTCTTTTCTTTTATGCTCTTTTCTTTTTATTAGCAGTTGTAATAATGCCTGTAAAACTTGAAAAGACTCACAGTATTCAAAGATAATGCAGTGAAACACAGGTTATTTACTTGATATTGGTATTAAAGGATTTTTTTTTAAACAAAGATTCTGTTCTTACATAAAATTAACAATCTAGGTAGAAACTTACCAATGTCAAAACTTGTTTTGAGGACTTCCCTGATGGCGCAGTGGTTGAGAATCTGCCTGCCAATGCAGGGGACACGGGTTCGAGCCATGGTCTGGGAAGATCCCACATGCTGCGGAGCAACTAGGCCCGTGAGCCACAATTACTGAGCTTGCGCATCTGGAGCCTGTGCTCCGCAACAAGAGAGGCCACGATGGTGAGAGGCCCGCGCAACGCGATGAGGAGTGGCCCCCGCTTGCCGCAGCTGGAGAGAGCCCTCGCACAGAAACAAAGACCCAACACAGCCATAAATAAATAAACAAATAAATAAAATTTTTTAAAAAAAGTTCTAAATTACTTCTAAAAAAAAAAAAAAAACTTGTTTTGAGAACTTTCTTGAGATAATTAGTCTTACAGATATCCCTGCTTGCCCACATTTATGAACACTTCCTAAATTAACTATTATGTGGGAAGGTAACATTTCCTAGACCAACCATATTAAATTATTTCATGAGAGCATTTATCATTTTACCTGACTCACTATTCTACTAGTTATACTGTACTTCCGAGCTAAAAAAACTGTTTGACAGAGAAAGGTTGAAACTTTTCCTTAGTAAGATGAGGTCAGAAAATCTAAGAATAGCTCCAATATAAAAGGATTGTAGAGATGGGATTTGAGGTACACATTTCTGTGAAGTTATCACTACTTATTAAATGACAGATACTCATGCAGTATCTAGGTTTGTTTTTTCTTTTTCTTTTTTTGTGAACAGTATTTGGAATAGAATTTCTTACTCATTAAAATCGATACTTCTCCAGAGTACAGGGAATGTAGTTTAAATTAAAAAGATATACATATGTATGTGTATGTAGAAAGAAACTTTGATTCAATATTTTACCATAAGCTGAATTTTCTACAAAAGAACAATGCATAGAGTTTCTTAATCTTCCTATCACTCATCTCCATTGTTAAGATCAGCTGGGACGTCAGCTTCAGGTCAGATGGAGTAACAAGTACTAGATTTACTGTCCTATATGAAACAATAACAACAACAAAAATATCAAATCAAGGTGCTGGGCATCAGGCAACCTAAGAAAGTGATCCCTGAGAGATGGAAAACAAATGAGGTGAGCCCTATAGATGTCCTAGCTTACTGCCACAAGAGAATTTCCAAGCCACAGTTCAGGGATGAGGAACAAAGGCAGAATGTGTCCTGAGGAAGTGGAAGCTGAGGTCCAGAGAGAACAAGAAGGCTAGAGTTCATAGGACAACACCATAAAGGAGAAAACTGCACAGAGAAATAACCTAGAGTCATTCACATGGTCCCTGCTGAGTATTCCACAGAGTACTGATCAGTCTTTTCATTTGAGGAAACTGCTAGAGACTGTGAAATAACCATTCAAAAGAATTAAAGAGAACAGTGCTTAACATTCACACAGGGCCAGGAAAAATACTGGTTCCCTTCAGCCAGACTAGAAAAACTCATAATTCATGTGGCATTGTGTCGAGTACTCAGGAAAACCTTGTCTCAGTAGTGGTGGATAATTAGCTCTATGCTGGGTGCTTTTCTGAAGCCAACTAACAACTCCTAAAAGCAAGACCCTAAGGATCTGTTTCCAAGTAACTTAACTGCATGTATGAAGGAAGCTTAAGAATATTTACAGGAATAAGAAAACATCCTCTCAACAAGTAAAGTTTACAAGTTTTGGCATTCAATCAAAGATTTGCAGACATGCAATGAAGCAGGAAGACATGACCCATATTGAGGAGAATAATCAATCAACCAAAAATGACTTAAAACTGACACAGGTTTTAGAATTAGCAGACATAAGGACAAAATAGCAGTTATTATACCTGGAATACTTAATGTCTAAAAAGTTAGGTAGAAATATTGAAGATATGAGAAAGACCCACTCAAACTTCTTGAGATAAAAACTGCATTGTTTAAAATGAAAATTTAAGGTATTGAAGAAATAGCAATAGAAACTATGCAAAATTTAAAACAAAAAATAATTTTAAAAAGGAGAATGCAAAGAACACCAGTGAGCTGTGGAACAATTTTAAGCAAACTTTTATATATGTAATTAGATCCCGGAAGTAGTGAAAAGAGAAGGAGCATAGAAAAAAATTTGAAGAAATAGTGACCAAAATTTTCAGAATTTTATGAAAAGTAAACACCCACATTCTAAGAAGCTAAATGAGACTTAAGAACAAAAAATGTGAAGAAAACTACACCAACACACTTTACAATGAAATTGCTTTAAACCAGTCATAAAGGGAAAAATTTTCAAAGCAGCCACAGGAAAAAAGGCATATTGTGTACAGACAAACAAAAATAAGGAAGACAGCAGATTTCTCATTGGAAAAACTCAAAAAGTAGAGCAATATTTTTAAAGATGTGAAAGAAAGATTGACAACCTAGAGTTTAATATTCAGTGAACATGTTCAAAAATGAAAGCAATAAAAGATAGTTCATACATACAAAAGATGAAAGAATTCATTTTGAGAAGACCTACACTACAAGAAATTTAAAATTTGTCAGGCAGATGAAAAATGATGCCAGATGAAAATATACATCTAAAGAAATGAAGAGCATCAGTAAAAATAGGTACATGGGTAAAAAATATGAATTTTTTCCTATAATTTAAATTTTATTCAAAAGATAAGTGACTGTTTAAACAAAATAATTGCAATGTATTGTGTGTTTTATAACAAGTAAAATGAGTTTAAAAATAGTATAAAGACTAAGAAGTAAAAACAGAAGTAAACTATCTTCAAATTACATATGGTGTATAAAATCACTTGATGTCATAAAGTGATAAGTTAAAGATGTATACAAAAAAATCTTAATACAATTAGTAAAATAACAAAGCAAAGAGGTATAACTAATAATCCAACAAAGGAGATGAAATGGAATTGCTAAAAAAATACTCAATTCAAAAGTGGGCAGAAAAAGGAGGGAAGCTGAACAAAGAACAGGAGGAACAAGAAATAAGAGATAATAGACTTAAACCTAACCATACCAATAATCATATTAGATATAATAGGTCCAGATATTTCAGTTAAAAGGGGATTGTCAGATTGGATAAAACAAAAAGACCCAACTCAATGCTGCCTATAATAAATTCAATTTAAATATAAATATACAAAAGAGATGCTACGCTAACACTATTCAAAAGGAAGCTGGAACAACCATACTAATATCAGACAAAGTGGATTTCGAGGCAAATAATATCACCAGGGACAGAGAAGATTATTTCATAATGATAAAGGGGTCTATCAGGAAGACATAATAATCCCAAATCTTTGTGCATCTAAAAACAGATGTTCAAAACACATAAAGCAAAAACTGATAGAACTGCAAGAAGAAATAGACAAATCCACTATTATAGTTGGAAATTTCAATACTCTTCTCTCAATATATGATAGAATAGACAGAAAATCAATAACAATATAGAATATTTGAACATTATCAACACACTTAGCTTAGTGGACACCACTAAAGCACGCCATCAAACAACAGTAGAATGCACACTCAGTACACATGGAAAATTTACCAGGATAGACTATATATTTATATATATATATATATATATATATATATATATATATATATATATATATATATATTTATATATATATTTATATAGACAATAAAATAAGTCTCAATTGCTTTAAATGGATTAAGTTATAAAGAATGTGCTCAATGACCACAGTGGAATTAAATGAGAAAACAATAAAGAGAAACATATCTGGAAAATCCCAAAATGGTTGATAATAAATAACACACTTCTAAATAAGACATGGATTAAAAAAAAATCAAAATAGAATTAGGAAATATTTTAGACTAAATGAAAATAAAAGCACACTATGACAGAAATTTAGTGGGATGCCACTAAAGCAGTAATTAGGGGAAAATGTATAGCACTTAAAATCTGTATTATAGAAGAAGAAATTCTCAAGTCAGTAACCTCAGCTTCCACTTTAAGAAATTAGAAAAAGAAAAGCTAACTAAGCCAAAGTATGTAGAAGAAATTAAAAGATCAGAACAGAAGTTGAAGAAATAGAAAACAAAATTAATGGAGAAAACCAAAGAAACCAAAACCTAATTTATTGAAAAGATTGATAAAATTGGTAATTTTTTGAAAATTAGCAAATTCATTCCAACAATATATAATAAGGATTGTACATCATGAGCAAATAGGGTTATTTAAGGAATGAAAGGTTGGTTTAACATTTATAAATTAATATATAATTTATCATACTGAAAATCTAAAATGAAAAATCATGTGATTATTCTCCATAAACACAGAAAAAGAATTTGACAAAATCCAACATCCATTACTGATAATAATTCTCAGCCAAGTATAAAGAGGAGGGACCTTCCTCAACCTGATAAATACCATCTATAAAAATCCTTCAGCTAACATACTTAGTGGTGAAAGACTAAATGTTTCCCTTTAAAATCAGCAACAACAAACACAAGGATGTCCACTCTCACCACTTTCATTCAATATTGTACCGAAAATTCTGGACAGTTCTATCAGGGAATATAAATACATAAATAATCCTTCCAAACTGGAAAGGAAGAAGAAAGTCTGTTCTTATTCAAAAATGATGTGATTGCCTATGTAGATAATTGAGTGGAAACTTTAAGAAAGCTACTAGAACTAATAAGTGAGTTTAGTGAAATTACAGAATATCAGATCAAATCACAAAAATTAATTGCATTTCTGGACACTAGCAACTCATGAGAGAGAATTAAATTTTTCTAAATTGCAACTACAATAGCATCAAAAAATATGAATTACTTAGGGAAAATTTGGCAAAAGTTGTACAAGGTCTGTATACTGAAAACTGCAAAATATTGCTTTAACAAATTACAGAACACCTAAATGTAGAGAAATATCATGTTCAATGATAGGAAGAATCAATATTGTTAAGATGTCAGTTCTCCCATACTAATCTATAGAATCAATGCAATCCCAATTAAAATCTCAGCAGACTTTTTTTTCAGAAATTGAAAAATTGATCCTAAAAAATTCATATGGAGATTCAAAGGACTTGGAAGAACCAAAGCAAGCTTTAAAAAGAAGAAAAAACATGGAGGACTAATACTCCCTGATTTACAATACTTATTATAAAGCTATAGTTATAAAGACAATGTAGTAATGGGGCCAAAAGAGAAATATAGACTATAGGAACAGAATTGACAGTCTAGTAATAGACTAATACCTATGTGGTCAATTGATTTTTGACAAAGGTCCAAAGACAATTCAGGGAGGAAAGAATAATCTTTCAATAAATGATACCTGAACAGTTGGATTTCTATATGCAAAGGAAATGAACTTTGATCTATACCTCTCACCAAATACAAAAATCGTCAAATAGGATAAAAAAAACTGTTAAACCTAAAACTATATGAATTGTAGAAGAAAACATACGAGAAACCCTTCTGACTTGGGTTAGGCAAATACTTGATTCAAAGGTAAAAGCATTGCCCACAGGGCTTCCCTGGTGGCGCCGTGGTTGGGAATCTGCCTGCTGGTGCAGGGGACACTGGTTCGAGCCCTGGTCTGGGAAGATCCCACATGCCGCGGAGCAACTGGCCCGTGAGCCACAGCTGCTGAGCCTGCGTGTCTGGAGCCTGTGCTCCGTGGCAGGAGAGGCCACGATGGTGAGAGGCCTGCGCACTGCGATGAAGAATGGTCCCCGCTTGCCGCATTTAGAGAAAGCCCTAGCACAGAAACGAAGACCCAACATAGCAATCAATCAATCAAATAAATAAATCTTTAAAAAAAAAAAAAAAAAAAAGCATTGCCCACAGATAAACATATTGATAAATTTAACGTAATACAATTAAAAATGTCTGTTCTTTGAAAACATTCCTTTTTTTTTTTTAGAGCATAACTAGTCAGCATATTTATTTATTTTATATAACATTTGAAATACAGTTCTTTACCTTCCTTGTCATTGCTTCTTTTTTTTTCTTTTTTTTATTCAAACAGAAAGTCGCAAAAATTATAATCATCCTCATCAGTTCACTCAGTTCCATGTAATTAATTTTTTTTATCTTGATCTTTTGTTAGCACTTTTATGAATTCATCAGTTTTCCATTAGAGTTCTGAAAATGCTTATTCATTCAGTTCAGCAGTATAGTCAGTTACCAGAAACCTGTACTTGTCAGAGTCTTTTCCATGAATTCCTTGAAGATGAAACCCTTTTATAAGAACATTTTTGCAAAAGCATCAGAGTGCACCCTGAACTGTCTGTAAATGAAAAAAGACTTAAAGTGACCACGGTTAAAGATTTGATGAAAGTTCATAATAATGCAATTGACAAGGAAATTTAGTTATTTCTGAGATATACATTTTAAAGTAATAACTAGAATTATGACTTATAACATTATACCAGAACATATAAGATTTTTAGAAATTTCATGTACTGTCTGAATCATTTATATTAACATAGTTCCATACAAATAACCCAAAGAAAGTTTAGTATTAGTTGTTTTTTGTTTGTTTGTTTGTTTGGCTTTTTACACTGCAGGTTCTTATTAGTCATCAATTTTATACACATCAGTGTATACATGTCAATCCCAATCGTCCAATTCAGCACACCACCATCCCCACCCCACCACAGTTTTCCCCCCTTGGTGTCCATACGTTTCTTCTCTACATCTGTGTCTCAACATCTGTCCTGCAAACTGGTTCATCTGTACCATTTTTCTAGGTTCCACATACATGCGTTCATATATGATATTTGTTTTTCTTTTTCTGACTTACTTCACTCTGTATGACAGTCTCTAGATCCATCCACATCTCAACAAATGACTCAATTTCGTTCCTTTTTATGGCTGAGTAATATTCCATTGTATATATGTACCACCTCTTCTTTACCCATTCGTCTGTCGATGGGCATTTAGGTTGCTTCCATGACCTGGCTATTGTAAATAGTGCTGCAGTGAACATTGGGGTGCATGTGTCTTTTTGAATTATGGTTTTCTCTGGGTATATGCCCAGTAGTGGGATTGCTGGGTCATATGGTAATTCTATTTTTAGTTTTTTAAGGAACCTCTATACTGTTCTCCATAGTGGCTGTATCAATTTACATTCCCTCCAACAGTGCAAGAGTGTTCCCTTTTCTCCACACCCTCTCCAGCATTTGTTGTTTCTGGATTTTCTGATGATGCCCATTCTAACTGGTGTGAGGTGATACCTCACAGTAGTTTTGATTTGCATTTCTCTAGTAATTAGTGATGTTGTGCAGCTTTTCATGTGCTTCTTGGCCATCTGTATGTCTTCTTTGGAGAAATGTCTATTTAGGTCTTCTGCCCATTTTTGGATTGGGTTGCTTTTTTAATATTGAGCTGCATGAGCTGTTTATATATTTTGGAGATTATTCCTTTGTCTGTTGATCCGTTTGTGAATATTTTCTCCCATTCGGAGAGTTGTCTTTTCGTCTCATTTATGGTTTCCTTTGCTGTGCAAAAGCTTTGAACTTTCATTGGGTCCCATTTGTTTATTTTTGTTTTTATTTCCATTACTCTAGGAGGTGGATAAAAAAAGATCTTGCTGTGATTTATGTCAAAGAGTGTTCTTCCTATGTTTTCGTCTAAGAGTTTTATAGTGTCCAGTCTTACATTTAGGTCTCGAAATCATTTTGAGTTTATTTTTGTGTATGGTGTTAGGGAATGTTCTAATTTCATTCTTTTACATGTAGCTGTCCAGTTTTCCCAGCACCACTTACTGAAGAGACTGTCTTTTCTCCATTGTATATCTTTGCCTCCTTTGTCAAAGATTCGTTGACCATAGGTACGTGGGTTTATCTCTGGGCTTTCTGTCCTCTTCCATTGATCTTAATTTCTGTTTTTGTGCCAGTACCATATTGTCTTGATTACTGTAGCTTTGTAGTATAGTCTGAAGTCAGGAAGTATGATTCCTACACCTCCGTTTTTTTCCTTCAAGACTGCTTGGGCTATTCAGGGTCTTTTGTGTCTCCATACAAATTTTGAGATGATTTGTTCTAGTTCTGTAAAAAATGCCATTGATAATTTGATAGGGATTGCACTGAATCTGTAGATTGCTTTGGGTAGTATAGTCATTTTCACAATACTGATTCTTTCAATCCAAGAACATGGTATATCTCTCCATCTGTTGGTATCATCTTTAATTTCTTTCATCAGTGTCTTATAGTTTTCTGCATACAGGTCTTTTGTCTCCCTAGGTAGGTTTATTCCTAGGTGTTTTATTCTTTTTGTTGCAATGGTAAATGGGAGTGTTTCCTTAATTTCTCTTTCAGATTTTTCATCATTAGTGTATAGAAATGCAAGAGATTTCTGTGCATTAATTTTGTATCCTGCAACATTACCAAATTCATTGATTAGCTCTAGCAGTTTTCTGGTGCCATCTTTAGGATTCTCTATGTATAGTATTATGTCATCTGCAAAGAGTGACAGTTTTACTTCTTCTTTTCCGATTTGGATTCCTTTTATTTCTTTTTCTTCTCTGATTGCTGTGTCTAGGACTTCCAAAACTATGTTGAATAATAGTGGTGAGAGTGGACATCCTTGTCTTGTTCCTGATCTTAGAGGAAATGCTTTCAGGTTTTCATCATTCAGAATGATGTTTGCTGGGGGTTTCTCATATATGGCCTTCATTATGTTGAGGTAGGTTCCCTCTATGCCCACTTTCTGGAGAGTTTTTATCATAAATCAGTGTTGAATTTTGTCAAAAACCTTTTCTGCATCTATTGAGATGATCATATGGTTTTTATTCTTTAGTTTGTTAATATGGTGTATCACATTGATTGATTTGCATATATTGAAGAATCCTTGCATCCCTGGGATAAATCCCACTTGAGCATGGTGTATGATCCTTTTAATGTGCTGTTAGATTCTGTTTGCTAGTATTTAGTTGAGGATTTTTGCATCTATATTCATCAGTGATATTGGTCTGTAATTTTCTTTTTTTGTAGTATCTTTGTCTGGTTTTGGTATCAGGGTGATGGTGGCCTCATAGAATGAGTTTGGGAGTGTTCCTTCCTCTGCAATTTTTTGGAAGAGTTTGAGAAGGATGGGTGTTGCCTCTTCTCTACATGTTTGATAGAATTCACCTGTGAAGCCATCTGGTCCTGGACTTTTGTTTGTTGGAAGATTTTTAATCACAGTTTCAACTTCATTACTTGTGATTGGTCTGTTCATATTTTCTACTTCTTCCTGATTCAGTCCTGGAAAGTTATACCATTCTAAGAATTTGTCCATTTCTTCCAGGTTGTCCATTTTATTGGCATAGAGTTGCTTGTAGTAGTCTCTTAGGATGCTTTGTATTTCTGTGGTGTCTGTTGTAACTTCTCCTTTCTCATTTCTAATTTTATTGATTTGAGTCCTCTCCCTCTTTTTCTTGATAAGTCTGGCTAATGATTTATCAATTTTGTTTATCTTCTCAAAGAACCAACTTTTAGTTTTATTGATCTTTGCTATTGTTTTCTTTGTTTCTATTTCATTTATTTCTGCTCTGATCTTTATGATTTCTTTCCTTCTGTTAACTTTGGGCTTTGTTTATTCTTCTTTCTCTAGTTCCTTTAGGTGTAAGGTTAGATTGTTTATTTGAGATATTTCTTGTTGCTTGAGGTAGGCTTGTATACCTATAAACTTCCCTCTTAGAACTGCTATTGCTGCATCCCATAAGTTTTGGATCATCGTGTTTTCATTGTCATTTGTCTCTAGGTATTTTTTGATTTCCTCTTTGATTTCTTCAGTGATCTCTTGGTTATTTAGTAACGTATTGTTTAGCCTCCATGTGTTTGTGTTTTTTACGGTTTTTTTCCTGTAATTCATTTCTAATCTCATAGCGTTGTGGTCAGAAAAGATGCTTGATATGATTTCAGTTTTTTTAAATGTACTGAGGCTTCATTTGTGACCCAAGATGTGATCTATCCTGGAGAATGTTCCGTGTGCACTTGAGAAGAAAGTGTAATCTGCTGTTTTTGGTTGGAATGTCCTGTAAGTATCAATTAAATCTATGTGGTCTATTGTGTCATTTAAAGCTTGTGTTTCCTTATTAATTTTCTGTTTGGATGATCTGTCCATTGGTGTAAGTGAGGTGTTAAAGTCCCCCACTATTATTGTGTTACTGTCTATTTCCTCTTTTATAGCTGTTAGCAGTTGCCTTATGTATTGAGGTGCTCCTATGTTGGGAGCATATATATTTATAATTGTTATATCTTCTTCTCGGATTGATCCCTTGATCATTATGTAGTGTCCTTCCTTGTCTCTTGTAACATTCTTTATTTTAAAGTCTATTTTATCTGATATGAGTATAGCTACTCCAGCTTTCTTTTGATTTCCATTTGCATGGGGTATCTTTTTACATCCCCTCACTTTCAGTCTGTATGTGTCCCTAGGTCTGAAGTGGGTCTCTTGTAGACAGCATATATATGGATCTTGTTTTTGTATCCATTCAGCAAGCCTGTGTCTTTTGGTTGGAACATTTAATCCATTCATGTTTAAGGTAATTATCGATATGTATGTTCCTATGACCATTTCCTTAATTGTTTTGGGTTTGTTTTTTGTAGATCCTTTTCTTCTCTTATGTTTCCCACTTAGAGAAGTTCCTTTGGCATTTGTTGTAGAGCTGGTTTGGTGGTGCTGAATTCTCTTAGCCTTTGCTTGTCTGTAAAGCTTTTGATTTCTCCATCGAATCTGAATGAGATCCTTGCCAGGTAGAGTAATCTTTGTTGTAGGTTCTTCCCTTTCATCACTTTAAGTATATCATGCCACTCCCTTCTGGCTTGTAGAGTTTCTGCTGAGAAATCAGCTGTTAACCTTATGGGAGTTCCCTTGTATGTTATTTGTCATTTTTCCCTTGCTGCTTTCAATAATTTTTCTTTGTCTTTAATTTTTGCCAATTTGATTACTATGTGTCTCGGCGTGTTTCTCCTTGGGTTTATCCTATATGGGAGTTGCTGCGCTTTCTGGACTTGGGTGGCTCTTTCCTTTCCCATGTTAAGGAAGTTTTTGACTATAATCTCTTCAAATATTTTCTCTGGTCCTTTCTCTTTCTCTTCTCCTTCTGGGACCCCTATAATGTGAATGTTGTTGTGTTTAGTGTTGTCCCAGAGGTCTCTTAGGCTGTCTTCATTTCTTTTCATTCTTTCTGTTTATTCTTTTCTGCAGCAGTGAATTGCACCTTTCTGTCTTCCAGGTCACTTACCCGTTCTTCTGCCTCAGTTATTCTGCTATTGATTCCTTGTAGTGTAGCTTTCATTTCAGTTATTGTATTGTTCATCTCTGTTTGTTTGTTCTTTAATTCTTCTAGGTCTTTGTTAAACATTTCTTGCATCTTCTCAATCTTTGCCTCCATTCTTATTCCGAGGTCCTGGATCATCTTCACTATCATTATTCTGAATTCTTTTTCTGGAAGGTTGCCTATCTTCACTTCATTTAGCTGTTTTTCTGAGGTTTTATCTTGTTCCTTCATCTGGTATATAGTCCTCTGCCTTTTCATCTTGTCTATGTTTCTGTGAATGTGGTTTTTCTTCCACAGGCTGCAGGATTGTAGTTCTTCTTGCTTCTGCTGTCAGCCCTCTTGTGGATAAGGCTATCTAAGAGGCTTGTTGGGAGGGACTGGTGGTGGGTAGAGCTGACTGTTGCTCTGGTGGGCAGAGCTCAGTAAAACTTTAATCCACTTGACTGTTGATGGGTGGGGCTGGGTTCCCTCCCTGTTGGTTTTTTATCCTGAAGCAACCCAACACTGGAACCTACCTGGGCTCTTTGATGCGACTAATGACAGACTCTGGGAGGGCTCAGACCAAGAAGTACTTCCCAGAACTTCTGCTGTCAATGTTCTTGTCCCCACGGTGAGCCACAGGAGACCCTCCAACACTAGCAGGTAGGTCTGGTTCAGTCTCCCCTGGGGTCACTGCTCCTTCCTCTGGGTCCCGATGCACACACTACTTTGTGTGTGCCCTGCAAGATTGGAATCTCTGTTTCCCCTAGTCCTGTCAAAGTCCTGCAATCAATTCCCACTAGGCTTCAAAGTCTGATTCTCTAGAAATTCCTCCTTCCATTGCCGGACCCCCAGGTTGGGAAGCCTGACATGGAGCTCAGAACCTTCACTCCAGTGGGTGGACTTCTTTGATATAAGTGTTCTCTAGTCTGTGAGTCTCCCACCCAGCAGTTATGGGATTTGATTTTACTGTGATTGCGCCCCTCCTACCGTATCATTGTGGCTTCTCTTTTGCCTTTGCATGTGGGGTATCTTTTTTGGTGAGTTCCAGTGTCTTCCTGTTGATGATTGTCCAGCAGCTAGTTGTTATTCTGGTGTTCTCGCAAGAGGGAGTGAGAGCACGTCCTTCTACTCTGCCATCTTGGTTCCTCTTTGAAAGACATTCTTAAAAGAATGAAATGACAAGACACAGGCTGGGAGAAAATATTTGCAAAGCATTTATCTGCTAAAGGACTTCATCCAGAATATATAAAGAACTTTCAAAACTCAATTATAAGATAGTTTGACTTCGGAGCCCACTGTCTGCTCTCCTGGACAGTACAAAGTGTGTTTTGGAGTCATCAAGTACACCAACTAAGCTGCAGTGATAAGTTTATATAGAGAAACTAGGCTGCAACATCTAATTAAAGCATAAGGTATGCTGGAACCAGGAAGTAACACTGAAAATGGTGGAGAAAAGTGATCCAGGATCAGATGGGACAAGGGAAATTTATCTAGTTAGATTGTGCAAATAGCTTGACCAGTCTGGCAAGGCTGTTCAGGGTACAGGGTCTACAGGTTGCAGCACATATTTTAGTCCTGGTGTGTGTGAGGAATGGTGCCATTCAGTGGACAGTGAGAGGCTTCACATAGAGAGTGTCAATAAAGAGTCAATCAGAGATACATCATGGCTGTGGGGGTCTGTGTATTCATCATGCAACCCCAGGCTTTGGAAGTTACAGTATGTAGCTCTACTGGAGTAAAAAGGTTTTTGCTGAGAGAATTTCCTTTAAGGGTCTTATTCCTAAAGGAGACTAAAGTACTATATGCAGATTTGGGCTCAGGTTTGAAGACTTGAGACAAACCCTCCCTTAGAGGGCAAGTGCAGAAGAGCCAAAAAAGGAGACAGAGGAGATAGAAGTGTTGAAAAAGGCAGAAGAAAAAGAAGAATATTTACAGATATCAAGAGAAGAGAATGCTTCAAAACAGGCTTCATTAAAAGTTAAAGAGCGGTCAAGAAGTGTTGTTAGGAATTGATGATTAGACGATTATTTACGACTGTAAGAATGCAATACTGGTAGTGTGGTGGGATAGGAATTGGCTGTTATAGAGACAAACCAGACAAAGTGATAGCAATGCATCACTAGTTGTTTACTGTTTATGAGAACCAGAGCTCCAGAAGCAGATCTTCCAGGTCTGAATACTGATTACATCCTTTAAAAACACTGCAACTGGGCTTCCCTGGTGGCGCAGTGGTTGAGAATCTGCCTGCCAATGCAGGGGACACAGGTTCGAGCCCTGGTCTGGGAAGATCCCACATGCTGCAGGGCAACTGGGCCTGTGAGCCACAACTACTGAGCCTGCGCGTCTGGAGCCTGTGCTCCTCAACAAGAGAGGCCGCAACAGTGAGAGGCCCGCGCACCACGATGAAGAGGTGTCCCCGCTCACCGCAACTAGAGAAAGCCCTCGCACAGAAACGAAGACCCAACACAGCCAAAAATAAATAAATAAAGATAAATAAATTAAAACAAACAAACAAACAAAAAAACACTGCAACTTTGGGCAAATTGTTTAATCTCCTTCTGACTCAATCAAATAAGGATAATATAATAATAAGTACACCATAAATTGTTATAAAGACAAAATAAAAACCTTGTCACATAGTAAGTGTTCCAAAATATTAGGTATTATTAAGATCATGCATTCATTTCAGAAGTTTGGCTATGAAAGAAGAAAACTAGCCATATCCCTCCTTTTTCTTTTCACACCAGTTATGGATTAAGGCCCTACATTACTGTAATAATACAGTCAGAAATTATTTTTTTATTGAAATCAGAAATGGATTTTTTATTGAGATTTAAACTCCATCTGCTTTCTTTTCTTTCTGTCCCTGATTCCTAAATCAACAGAGATTTCTCAGTAGCCCCCTTTTGCAGGATTCCTAGGTGCTTCTCCCAGTTGCTATTCTGGGTGTGCCCAACCCTATACCATTTCTTCTGCCACATGGATGCCACCTATTCTCTTAATTGCTGACCACTAAGATAAGGGCATGCAAATGAAGGGTTTGAGAAGGCTATATTAATAAGAACATAATTTTGAATATATTCTTATGAATATATATTATAATAAGCATTATCCACAGAAGAATATGTTTATTATAATACTTATTAAAAATATAGTCATAAGAAGAATATATCCACAAAAAATTATGTACATTCTTGTGATTATACTATCTTATTCCCTTCAGTCTTCTTTACCTTCACCTTGGTCTTCCACTCTAGCAACAGAGAGTAGGGAAGACACAAAAATAAACATTCCCACAAATATTTATGTAATCGCAATAAAATCTGGTCAACTAAAGCTCTTCAAACAAGCAAACCTGGTAAATTAATCAGTTAGTAAATTGGATTCTGGCCAATTGTGTTCTCTGCCTGCCCTTGGGTTCGTTGAGATTCCTTTGTATCCTTGTAAGCAATTTCCTCTCTTTTTATTTAAACTAGTTTAAGGTTAGTTTTTATTAGTTGCTTTCAAAAAAACCCTTGACTATCACACACTCTCACATATGGCTGCTTTCCATATGCATGTAAACATGTTTCATATCTTCCCTTTAACTGTCAAACTTCTCAAATGAGTTTATATTCTATAATCCCATTACCTCCCTTCTCAGTTATTCCTGGTGCTTTCTACCTGTACTACCCTGTCAAAACTAGTCTTTCCATGGCTGCCAGTGAGTACCATGTCAATAACTCCAGTAGAACAATTCTAGTTTTTATGTAGCTTGATTTTTCAGTAGCATTTGACATTGTTGATTTTCACTCTGGAAATGCTTTCTTTGGTTTCTTTAACAATTTTTCTTTCTTTTTTTTAGATTTTCCTTCTACTGATTGTCTGTACCTTTTTGATCTCCTCTGTCACCTCTCTCTTTATTACTTGATCCTTAATGTCAGAGTTCCTCTGGAATTTTCCCCATTTTTGTTGTTTTCCCCCTCTTTTTGTTTGTTTGTTTGGTTTGGTTTTTGTTGTTGTTTTCAGAAATGGTATCATTACCTACCCAGTTGCTCAAGAGGGAAAACTGGCGTTCATGCAGTCATCCTTGATGGCTTCTTTTTCTTCATTGAGCACATAAATCTTAAAGAATCAACCTCCAAATTGCTCTCAGATTTATCCACTTTTCCCCTGCTTTCCTGTGGATGCCAACCACCCTTCTCTATTCCCAGCATGGTGGTCCCAACTGGTCTACTCCAATGGCTTTCTCAGTGTTCTCTTGCATTCAGTCAATCCCTTCTTTAATCTATTCTTTACTCTCAGCTAGAATATTAAAAAAGTAAAAAGTAAAAGCATAAAATGGGTTAAGTCTTGCTTAAGACCATTTAATATATTTCAATGTCTTTTACAATAAAATCCAAGCTACTTAAATGGCTTACAGGGCCTTCCACAATGTGGGTGGTGCTCACCTATCATCTCAATCTTATCTCTTACATACCTTCTTATATTTCTTTCACAGTTAGTTTCTTTTAGCTTTAGTGAGGTACTGTTAACACTCTGGCCTCTGGGCCCTCAAAAAGACTGACTTTTCCCTGAGCCTGGAAGTCTTGCCCCATTCCCTACTTGCACCAAGTTACTATGCACCCATCTTTGAGGTCTCAAATAAGATGTCATCTCCTTGACCCAACCCTAGATTGTCAAACACTAGATTGGATCCCATAACATCCTGCATATCTCTTTTATAATGCCTACTACACATAAAATTACTTATTTAATGCCTATACTCTCTGCCGTATTATAAACTCCATGAGAGCAAAACCTAAATCTATTTTATTGCTATCTCCCTAACACCAAGCCCAGGCCAGGCTGATAACAGATGCTAAAAAAGATTAGATGAATGAGTAAATGAATGGCTTTTTTTCTAGAATCTACTGTGTGACTATTGTAAAGTTTTCTTTGAGATGAAGCAAATGCTTTCCCTAAATCTAGGCTGGTCCTTGGCATTAATGACTTTAAGTTCTAACTATACACTGTGGATAGATGGAAGGTCCACCTTCCCCAAAATATCTTACCTGGTAACCTGTCATAATTTCTCTCCTTTGTTATTTGTTCTAAAACTGCCCTGCCTCTACCTAACTCACTTAAAGTCCCTAATTATAGGATAAAAAAAATATTAATTGCTTTCCTAAAGGTCAGTGTTAAATGCATATCATTTTTTTTCTGGGGGCAGAGTCTCACTTCCCTCTCTTTGTCCAATTGGAAGGATAATATTATCATATTTGCTTATTGCTAAAATGCTATCCCTAAGAATATAAGAGAAAGAACACACAGCTGTTAGTAGGAGCTGTGGGCTTTACCCAGAATAATAGGGCACCCTCTGACCTTTATGTTTTGGAATACTAAGTAAGAAAATTAGCCATCAGGAACAAGGGTGACACTGAAGACTAACTTTTCCTCCCTCACAATTTTGTAGATCTTAGCCCAAATGCTTTTAAAATTGATATGTATTATTTTTCTTATTTAAACCTTTAAATATTTAATTTTAAAATATTTCAAAATCATCAAGAATTACAGAAACTAACATAACGAATGGCATACTACTCCATAAAATTGATATGTATTTTTGAATAATTCTTTTAATCTGGGATAACAAAGTGGTTCCCAAGTAGTGGACTCATGTGCCAGCTCTCTCTGATATCTGTGTCACTGGCCAACTGAAGGCAGAATAAATGAAATTAACTCTGCAGGAGTAAATGGTGCCAAGATCCATGACATACATTGGAGAGAACCCAAGCACAGGCCTTAAACTGCATCCTAAAATCAAGGCCAAATCAGCAAAATTACTTGCACATAAATTTGATTTGAAAAAAGAAGAGTGAAAGAAGGCAGATAAGTAAAATATCAATGTAATATGCTTGGTAGTTGACACTAGAAGTACAAGAGGAAAAGGCACATCAACATACATACGTTTACTACATTTCATCAATCTGTGGTGCCCTCCTTCTCCATGTCTTTCATCTATGAAATGGAGGTTCATCTTACAAGTGATGATGTGTCAAATTTAAATAGAAATATGTTCTCTTTCCTAGTGATGCATGTAATGCATATAATGATGTGCCTTATAATCAATGGCTGATTGACTGATTAAAATACAGTCGATTGGAATAGATAATGAAATACAGTTACAATCGGCCTTCCCTATTCGCTTGCTCCGCATCCACAGACTCAACCAACCTCCCATTGATTTTCGATTTTCGATTTTTGATCTGCAGATGCAGAACCCACAATATAGGGGGCCAACTGTAGTACACCATTTTATTTAAGGGACTTGAGAATCTGTGGACTTTGCTATCAAGCGTGAGGAGGTAGTTGTCCTGGAACCAACCCCCTCGTGGATACGGGAAGGGGAGCACTGTATTTGCTTGTAAATATGTACTGGTAGTATATGTTCATTGCCACATTTTCAATTCATGTCACAATTGACCATTCATTTTTACATTTGGCAGAATTTCTGCATACTTTATAGCCTAAGAAAGAGAATGAGAAATGTAAGTAATAGATATATTTGATGGAGAGATATAATGTGTCAAAACCTCCACAGCTAGCAACAACCCAGAAAAGGCCAATAAACTCTGTAGCAACCATTACCATTGAATGGATCAGTAAAGACCCTGTATTCTCGAGAAAGAAGTCTTTAGAGACATAGATATAGAAAGAAAGAGGGTGGAGGTGGAGAGAGACAGAGAAGCACACAATATGCAGATATGTAAAAGCACCAATATAATTTTCTTCTATTTAAAGATGTCAGGAATATCTCTAAAGTTAGGCAGCAGGACTTCAAGGTTTTTTGTGTTTTTTTCTTACTTAGAACTTTCTTTTTTAATGTGTACATTGAGTGATAACATAATTAGTTGAGTTGGAAAATGCCAAATGAAAATGAAAAATCTAACACATGCTGCATATGAATGTCTTCTCAGGAAATTCTTGTAGATACTTTTTTCTGTCAAGCAGTGTATGTCAGAGAATTGTACCTAAAGAAAGAAGACTATCAAACAGTGGCACCAAAAATAATCAAAATATTCTCAGTGGTACTCAAGAATTGCAGAGGAAGAAAGAAGAGTTTTATGTTAAAAATTTTAAAAAAGAAAAAACTAATCCCTTAGAGCACACACACACACAAACAAGAACTAATCACAAAGACACCTGTATATTGCCTTCCCACAAATATTCCTTACAAGGTAATACATTATTTTACAAGTCACCATCAATCAAAAGTCACTTTCAGTAAGGTATGGCTGTGACTGACAAAGGCTTATTTGTATATTTTTTTCCTGAAAAAATAGCAAGATTTTTAAAATATTTGTTCTTGCATGTTTCAGAAAGCTCCAGAGTAAGTCAGAAGAATTGAGAGAGGTAGAAAACAGCTTGTTCTTCTTCCCAACCACATCAGATTAAGCATTGAGCATAAGCTTTCAAAAGAGACTGTATGTTAGGGCTGCAGGACATCAAGAAGAAAGTGATGGTGTACACTGTCCATTATCTGTAATGTTCCATAATTGGTTCCAAAGCATGATACTCTCAAGGTATTTTCCTCTGCCTCATGGTGGATTTGTCTGGTGATTGATTGCTTTGCTGATCATGATTCTTGGACCTTGGATCTGCTGCTTGCCTGCAGTTTATTTGCCTTTTTCTAACTCTTTTCCAGAAGAGTAGGATCACCCTGCAGGGATACCACTTCATGACTGGGATAGCAGTATTCAATTTTTGTATATAGTTTTAACCCTAACTTTTCTGGTTGGCAGAGTGAGTTGCTCCTCACAGATGCAACTCCCAGAATGTTTTAATGAGAAATGAGAGGAGAGAGAATTTATTCTCATTGACTTCTTTACTCCTAAGTAGCCTTTCCTGAACATGGAGCCTTAAATTTTATTTGTTGCCTCAACTGATGTATTTTAGCCAGTGAAGCAAAGTTTAGCAATTTTCTTTGTAATTAGTACTAGCCAACCCATACAAGGGTGTTAGCTTATCTTTTTGTTTTTTTAAATCAAAGTGCTCTTCATCCATAACAACTTGGTGTACATATATATTCTCTTTTCCTCATCTCCATCAATGAAATAATAATAAAAAAGAAGTTTTTAAATCCCTTGGACAAATGGAAATTTTAAATTTCAAATCTGTTAGCATCAACAAAGATGTTAAATATTGTCATTAGATTTTGTAGCTTGATATTTTTATTCTAGCAAAAACTTAGTAGGAATGTTAAACAAAAAATGATTTAATGTGTGGCTAATTTTTATTAGAAATAAGCAAGGTGATACATACTTTCAGCTTTTTTTAAAAAATAAGTTTTTAAAAAATAAATTTATTTATTTATTTTTGGCTGTGTTGGGTCTTTGTTTCTGCGTGCGGACTTTCTCTAGTTGCAGTGAGCAGGGGCTACTCTTCGTTGCGGTGCGCAGGCTTCTCATTGTGGTGGCTTCTCTTGTTGCAGAGCACGGGCTCTAGGCGTGCGGGCTTCAGTAGTTGCAGCATGCGGGCTCAGTAGTTGTGGCTCACCGGCTCCAGAGCGCAGGCTGAGTAGTTGTGGCACACAGGCTTAGTTGCTCTGCCGCATGTGGGATCTTCCCGGACCAGGGATAGAACCCATGTCCCCTGCATTGGCAGGAGGATTCTTAACCACTGCGCCACCAGTGAAATCCCTGAAAAATTCATTTTAATGGCAATTATTAGTCAAGATTCTTACCTACTTCAGAAAAATTTCTTGTGACATCTCTTTCAATTTGCTAGGCTAACATAATAGGGCTAAGTTTACCTTCAGTCAGCTTTTGGATCTTTTACTTGGCCATCCTGGAACCCAAACTAGTTTTTAAGTATAGCACCACCTCCACATTAGTCTCCTGGATTTGCATGAATTAATGTGTCATTGTACCTATTTCTCAAGCTGTATGTTTTCCATTTTTGAAAAGTAATGTTCTTGGCCAGCACTGTATGATATAGACGAATGATAGGACTCTCCATCCTCTGACTGCTGTATATGTAACATAGCTCTTAATCGGCAAAGTCTGCTTTTGACAATTGAAAACATAAGCATACCAGAGAGGATAATGATACACACAAATCAATTAAACTGATTTGAGCCTGCAATGTTGGTGCATCATTTAGTTTTGCAGATGGGTATCCTTAATCAGACAGTATAGGAGATACCTTCGGTCCCAGAGAACTTTTACTTAAATCACTGAACCTCAAATACACTTTAACTTTACATTCATTTTAATAGTCAGAGGTGATGCATGGATTTAAAGAGTACTAACATTCAGTTGTAATTTTCTCAGTAATTTTAAAGTGCTTTGTGGTTTTTGCTTTTGAGCAGAGGAAAGAAATATATCAGAGCTGTCACAAATCTTTCATACCCTGATATCCTACTCCCCCTTCAATCCACAGATCTTTTATTAAATTCCACCATGCCTCTGCAGGAAATGTGAATAGTCATTGAAACTCGTTCTAAGCCAGGATTTGAAAGCTGATACACTGAAAAATGTACTCAGTGTATGTTAAATGAACACCAAACTCCCTGACAATGAGAGGACTAATATAAGACTACGACACAGTTAAATTTAGAAATAGGATTAAAAATAGTCCCTGGGTTTTCATTTCAAGGTCATTCACAGACACAGTTCTCATAGTCCTGTGGAATTCCATACAGGTTAGATTCCATTTCACATGTGGAGTAGTCTTTTGTCTTTTCAGCCTATTATGACTTTTGAAGAAATACAAGAAAGGTAACTAATATATGTTAAGTATCCACTATATTACTGAGATTATGCACAATGCTTTCCTTTATATCTGATAATAATGATGATGGTGATGATGATGATATTACCTGATGTTTTTTGGACCTAAGTGTGCTAAGTATTGATAATTTCCATTCTTACTCATACTTTTTCCCATCAAAAGATTGTGAATTTTGCAAATGAAGAAATTGGTGTTTACAGAGGTTCCATAATTTGTTGAAAGTGGCTGCCACTTTTACTAAATGTAAAGTAAGATTTGGAACTCAAGTTTCTTTGTCTTCAAAGCCCATATTCTAAAAAAAATGTGAATGCAAAAGTTTGGGATTCAGAATGTCTTAATGTTTTTCATTCATGAATTGCTGATAATAATAATAATACCTACACCAGAGGATTGTTGTGAGAATACAATTAGTGAATACATATAAAGTTTTCATAATAATTGTGCATGGCACATGGTAAATATTTAAGAAACATTAGCTGTTAATACTTCTGTTTAATAATAAAAATAATTATTAGGTTGTTATATTCCAAAAGATAGCAATCTTTTCTTCACATATCTTATTTTATTCTTGCAATACAATACAAAACACTAAAAAAATCTATCTATAAACATTAATTCTATCTTCCCAATACATTAAAATGGCAAAGTTTGAAATATTTATGCAAAGTATTATTTAATTAAATATTTCTGGGATCTATGACCTATTTTGTAAAATCAGCATGTCAAAGATAAGGATATTTCAAAGCCAACATTTACTAAAAGCTTTAATATTTGATCCTCAACCACTGTTTCATTTTCAAAATGTTCATCCTAGAGAAAATGGGAAATTGAATATAAAGCATTGTGTGAAACTAACTTTGTTTTTGGTCGTTCCCACCACACAGATAATGTTCCAAGATTCAGACACTGCTGTATTTTTGAAACAGCCCTAAAATCCTTTTCTTTCTTATCCTTAATGGACTGGGAAAATTTTTCCTGCATTTGAGACTTCAGTTTGTTTCTCAGTTTACTTAGTAATACATTATCTAGTGACAGCCAGTCAATAAGCATTCTGGCAGGACATCTGTCCTTAAAATGGCTAAGTTTTCAGCAGGGCCTTGATGAAACAACTTTTAAGGCTGAGATCATTCTCAGTTTAAGACAGTGATAACAGCATGTACAGTTATTCCCTTCTCCAGAAATTTGTTTCCCAGTGAGACAGATAGCTTGCCAAGAGCTCTCCACTCTTGCTGAAGTGTTTTTTGTAACTGACATCACTCAACAAAATAGCAGTTCTACCCAAGCTTACAATTAGTAGAAGGCTTTTGAAGTACACTGAAACGATAGCAAGGAATCCCAGCAGAAGCTGGCTCTTAAGAAGGCTTCTTTCACTCTTCTAGGCCAACAAAAATGGCCTTTTAATATTACTTTTTAGTCATGGTTGTGTTTCAAATGAGTTATTCAATCAATAATAGTTGCCTTTAAAACAGGTTGGTGCTGTATGTACAGTGTGGAAATCATTAGTGCAGTTCACCAACTGTTTCTGATCTTTGGCTACCTGGTAGGATTTTCTTTTCTGATTTCCTCTTTACTTGGCTTCCTCAGGTGAGCCCATGTGACTAGTTCTGGCCAAAGGAGTCATGAACAGAAGCAACATGGGTCACTTCTGGGCCAAAACGTTTAACTGACAGAGTGAGACCTTCATGAACTGTCTTTCCTGCTGTCACAGTGATTGGAAGCATTCCAGATAGTGGTTGCAACATCCATCAGTCTGGTCTCTGAAAGACAATGAAGAGCGATACCCTCAAATGATCTGCACCAGATGTACAGAGTGAGCAAAACAATAAACATTTGTTGTGTTAGCCACTGAGACATTTAGGGTTGTTTGTTACCACAGCATAACCAAGCCTATCCTGAGGGATTCATGCAATAAGAATTACAAACAAAAATTTGTGGCCATTCAAAGAGCAAACTGGAAGAGGCAAGCTGGCATTTTTAGCAAGTTACTTTTACAGTCTTTAATGACATACTTATACTTGTTGCAACAGGCAGGCAAATTTGTTTCATGGGAAGTTAGATCCTAAAACTGGAGCTGTGATTTCTGAAGTCAATACCGAATACCTAAGTAGTCATCATGAAGCAAATACTCACTATGAATTTTTGCAATATCTTAAATTTTATTTTAAATATACATGTGATTATAACATGTATATGTATATATATATATATATATCTGCTTAGAGTGAACAACTAGAGTAATTGTCTCATAAATCAGTTATTACTTATGTTCATTTAAAATATTATTACTTTAGATCATTTTTCATGATAGGCTACATTGTAAAAATGTATTATATTCTCAAAGTGGAAAAATGAAACATAATAATTAGAGACAAATTTCTCATCTCTGCAGTATTCTATTGCACAGGGGCACCAAACTTTGGTTGCTCTCCTTGCTTTGATCAGAAGTACTTTTCTTAAGCTTCTTTATTTCCTGTAATAAGCCAATTGTATATCATCATTCATCACATATCTAAATCTTGCATGAATTATTTTGTATTTTTACTGTACACTACCTCCTAAGGGTGACAAATTGCCTATGTTTAGAGCTCACTATGAAAATCAGTGCTTAAAAAAGTTTCTTAAATTTCCTTTTCTAAATGTCTTACAACATTAAAGTTAGTGGAAACATCACAGTTCAGCCTATTAAAATTCCCCTGTTTTAATGTGTTTCAATCTTATTTTCTCTTTTTTTCAGTTTTCCCAGGTGTAACCGCACCAGTAATTTTAGTCCATTCTATTATGGTATCACTTTTAATCCCCCATTATTTTCAGTATCCATCTTAGGTACTTCTCCAACATTGTGCTGTCACACATTCAAAACGTAAACAATGACCACGTTCCAGAAACTGCAACTTACAATGATGCATGATTATGTTACACTGAGAATAAAGACCTAGATTGTTAATTCTAAAAGAACTCATATTTGTTAATCTTACAGTTTTATAAGGCCTATTGATTTAAGCAGTATTTTCATAATAACCTAAACTTAACTTTCCCTCAGAAAATATTTTAAAAGTTTTTAATTGTTCTTTTTCATCCATACAATAACATGCTATTTTAGTCTGCAAAATGGTGTAAAATCAAATTTCCTGTATTAATGGATTTCAGAATTTACTAAAGCTCATAGCAAGGTACACACTATGAAACAAACCATCTTTTGTTAAGAAATGAAATCACTCCATCTTGGATGACTCAAAATAAGACGTGTGAAATTAATTTATTGAACAAGTAAAATTTGAAGTAAGGCACTGAAATTTAGTTCTTTCATGGAAGGGTAGACAGTGATTTCTTTCAGAATATGTGTCTGACTTTGATTAAAATTCTTCTGTTATGCTGCACAGATGAAAGAACAAACTATATTTGTTTTAAATGATAGCACTGGATTCTGAAACTGAGCCCAGAAGATTAGATGCAGATTTTAAAGGATAGTACACATCTGTGCACTATTGCAGGTTCTTAAAACTCCACACCAGAAGGTCAGATGAAAATACCAATGACCATTTGCTGTTCATTCTTGTGTGACAAAACAGATTGACAATAGCTAATATTTCTACAGTTTGTCCCTAGGCAAATTTAAAAGCATATGTTAACTTCAATACAAAAGCTATGTTGAAACATTGACTCATTTCTACTTTTGCCTGTTCATTAAAACACACACACACACACACACACACACACACACACATCTACCCACCTTTATTATTTTTGAGTATACTTAAATAATCGGTGTGTATAAGAAATGGTACCTAATGTATACTCAGTTAGGATTTTGGAAAGTTGAAGCAACATAGTCCTAAATTACATACAACAAAAACTTTGTCATATGTTTTGAGTGGGATAAATTATCTTTTGTTTATATAGTATATGCCAAAAATAACAAAAAGAAGCAACTCAGGAAAGTCCAAGGTAATCAGCCATATATGACAACATTATCATGGATAATCTACAAATTAGAAAATTTATGTACAAGTAGTCGTAAGTATAATTTTAATCCACCTATTTTGAAATAATTTGGAGGCATCTTATAATAAAAGCACAGGTACATGAAGTATAAAACCATTAGTCCAAAATTAAAATATAAAATTCAAATTATAAAGATGAGGATGGGGTAATTAAACAGAAGAAAACCTCTGTTAACTAACCTCCATTTAATTCCTTACCCAAATAAAAAGCCTTGGATATCAATGAAAAGATTAACAAACAAATTAATATTTATGTGTTTTTGGTTTAAAGAATATGTTTATGTGTATGTAATTTTTAATAATTTCCATATTTTTCAGAAATTTTAGATAAACAACCAATTAGATCCCAACTGTGTAAGGATAACAAGGTAGCTAGTGCATTAAGAAACAATGATAGAGGAAAATAGTAGCAGCTGGGCATAAATCTTAGTTCCAAGCAGAAGTGGATTTGCCATGTAGCTAAAAAAGGTTAAGCTTCAAGTCTCTGAACTTACATGAGCCCCTTCCATAGCCCTGCACTTAATTTTGTGTTCATGATTTTGAATTCTCTTTTCTTAGGGCTACCAAAATTATATAGACCTGTGGTCCCATAAAGCTTGGTTCCTGGCTCCAAGTTTCTTGTCAGTTAAGGAAAAATGTAGTTGATCATACAATGCTCAGTGTTTAATAATAGGAAATTTGCCAGTTCATCAGGAATAATAGACATTTTTTTCCAGTTGATATGCTCATAGAGAAATTTACTGTTAAATGTATTGACAAAATAAGTCCCTTGGCAATGATGTTACAATATGGCAATATATCACAGAAAAATGAAGTGTTATTCTACCTACAGTGTTCCTTTATATAAGCAGCAAAGACATGCTATTAAAGCATATTTCACACACTGTTTTCTTTTTCCAGGATGGCACAAAGGGGCCCTGGAGTCAAGTTTGCTGGGAAAGTTTGTTATGGGATGGAGGGTGGAGAAGAATAATAGCAGCCTCAAGGGGAGGAGAGAGAGAATAGAATAGAAAGAAGATGAACTAAAAGAACAAGCACAAGTAATACAGAAAGGATATTATCCAGCTACAGTAGAGTAGAACGATGAACCGTCTTGTGGAACCGCAAAATTCAGCGACTTGTGTAGAACTTTCCATTGCCACCATGCATAAAATGAAAGCAATAAAATCAAAGCATTATTAGTAATGAAGAAACTGGATTTTCAATGCCACTTACTGACAAGATGATATAAAGGTAATTGGTCATGAGAATGTTTAGCATTAGTAATGGATTATCTATTTTAAAAATTGCTTTGCCATAATTAAATTACAAAAGTCACTGTTTCATTGCAGTGCATTCCAATATACCATATTAAAGAAAACAATAACTATTTCAAACACAGTATGTATATTATTTCCCAACAATAAGCATTCAAATTAGGGCTTGTTCATTGCTATATTACTGGCATATTGAGGGTGCCTGACATATACCAGATTCTCAGTAAATATTTTTTACTAAGTTAAAAATTCACACGAAACACTTATGAAACTCTAGAATTTTAAAGTATTATTTTAAGAAAGATATAATATAGGTATTAATATACTTACTGTACACAGTAATTATGAAAAAGGACTCATTGTACAATAAACTATATACACATTCTAAAATTCACAACTTTACATCATGAACTTAATATATTGCAAACTATTAGCTAATCATTGTAAACATAAATTACACTCTGCAACCAATAACTTGCTTAGGGAATGCTGGGAGTGAAAGGTGATTTCGATTATTTATATCACTTTAAAAAACTATCTAGGGAAATTTATCATCTGCCTTCATTTTCTCATGTAGCAAATAGAAATACTTAGAATTATTCACTAGACTCTAGAAAAGCATTAAAATTTTGGATAATTTTTATAGAATTAACAATTGAGCAATCTATTGATAATATTTAAGAGCTTCATCAAAGGCTTTAGTTGGGAGACTCTGAAGAAATCTTTCTTAATGATTTTAACTTTATTTTTCTTTGTACCTTTGTACTCCCAAAGAATAGCCTTGAAGGCCAAAAGGAACTCAAAATAAGAACTAAAAGTACTTCCTCAGAAGGGTGTTTAGGAAGAAGAAATATAATGGCACAGTCATACTCTTCAGTCCTAGCAATAATTAGTGTTTATATGTGTATTATATGGTATTGTTTATTTAACTACTCCCCGACAGAGTCAGTTTCTTATCATCTATTCTCTACTTGAGTCTTTGTCTAGAGCCAGCAGCTTGGGACTCTGCCATACACATTATGAAATAAATTAAAGATAGGGTTATTTAGATTGTTTTGAATGAAAAATGCAGAAACCCAGAGACTTTTAGTTAAGAAAATTATTTCCTATTTAAGTTTTTATACAATAAAAATATACTTTTCCATCTACCCTTTCTTCCCTTCAGGTTGGAGATAATCTCTCAATGATACACCAAGAAAGAGAAAAAGAAAAGGCGTATTTCTCACTGGTATGTCCCTTTTACTGATTAAAACAATTAATATATCAATATGTGTGTCTGAGTGGTAAAAACACATTAATAAATTACTACCTGAGCCAGCCATTTGAACCTTTGGATTTAGTTACGTCATTACTGAATTTACAGTTTGCTAAAATGACTCCTACGTGTACATCAGTTAATTTACTATAATTTTATAGTTTTGAGTTATGGAGTGTGATATGATCTTTAAGTTATGTAAGTAGAAGGTACCTATTCTTGCCTAACTAATAATTAAAACTTTGGAACATATTTTAAGATGAAAGTTCTAATCCCCTTTATTTTAAGAAATATTACAGATGTTTAGATACAAGAATATTGCAATAACAAGAGGATTTGTGATATTTGATATAAAATATTTCTGGTTTAAAACAGAGACAGAAGTAGAAGTGTATCATCCTGTCCATTATTTGGGACAGAATTGTTAAAAATCTTACAGGGCAGGATTGGGCTCTTAAAGAGAATTATCAGCTAAAGTAAAGTGCTACTTAGGTACAAGGAAAAGGGCACAAAAACACAAGAGCAAGTATACATAGGGCAGGTAGCACACACATTAGAAATAATCTAGGGGCTAAAAGTAGGCACTTTCCTGAAGCAAATACAGAATTAATCAAAAGATTGACATCTAATTACAGGAAAGTCCTGGGCTAACAAATATAGAGGGCTAAGAAAAATAAGAAAATCAACATTTAATCTGAAAGGGTTAAACCTGGCTATGATTATCTTAGAAATTGAAATGGAAATATTCCTTCCTGGCTGTAATGAATCAGCTTAAAATTCTGAAGTTGTTCAGGACCAAGGACAAATGCAATTCAATACAGCCTCATAGATTTTCTCATCCCGCTTGTCTGAGAATCATATATAATCATATAGCTGGAAATGACTTTAGAAATTATCAATCCCAACTCCTTTACTTTACAGATAAGAAAACTGAGGCACAGAGTTATTACTAACTTATCCAGTCACCCTGTTAGAAAGGGGTAAAGTTCAGCTTAGAATCTAAGTTTGTTTATACCTGGTACAGTATTCTCTAAGACATACAAATATATAAAATTACATGCACAGAAGATTTTGGCTGTCTTTATATTAAAAAGGTAATTTATATTTGACTTTTGTGTATGTATTTCTAAGAGTGTGTGTGTAGAGGTTAATAGTCTAAATGAACAGAAAGACCTTTTTCTAAATAGCCCAGATTGTCTCAGACTAAAATGTACCCTTCCTAGTTTTGGTATGTTTATTTGGAAATGGCCAGAAGGAAGCTGACCAAATTTAAAATATCTCATCAGATCTTTTTTTCTTTTGTTTAACAATGTTTAAAAAATTTTTTAAAAATATGTTTTAAACAGTCACTTGCTATTTTAATCTCTTTATTCTTCAATTTTCCAGTCTAGTATCTGTGAACTCTTCTATATTTGTCATTTTTTTACGTTGGTCTGTGTTTTTGTATTGTCGTTAATTTAAAAATGTAAATAGTTTTGCTAAATTGGTTTGTTTTTTCTTTTTATTTGAAGGTTTGGTCAAGAAAAATTAGAATTTATAAAAAGTATACTATTGTTGAGATTTTATGAGAAAGCATCAATTAAGGGAAAAGTTGTATTATTCTTAGAGAATATTTTGTCTACTTTAGGCAGAGAGACTAAGAGGAACTAAAGCAAAGGCTAAGTTCAAGTGATAGTATAAGATCCAGAGGCTTATTTTATGACCTATATAGTCACTGAAATAATAAGCTAAATTAGAAAATGGAAAGATGAATCCTAATTTGGGAACAATATGTTTTTTTAAAAAAACAAAACCTTGTGGATAGGGAATATTACAACCTCTTGATATAGTGGAAAGATAATGAATTTTGGAGTCTGAATGCAAATGTTAGCTTGACTCTCTCTACATAATGTTGGGAAATTTTCTTAGCCTCCTATCAGTCCCAGTTTCTCTCTTTGAAAAATAAGAATATGCTTTTGGATAGTATTAAATCACACAAGTAGACATATTCATCCTCCCTGATGAGGATTCTAAATAGCTGAAATGTAAATATCTGTCCTTGTCTCCATTCCTCCTCCTAGAGCCAGCTATCAACACTCAGGCCAATCCTTTAAGGTCTTTGGCTTTGATCCAATTTGCCATGAACTCTGGTGCAAGGTTCCAGAGATTTTATAAAGATATGGTATCCAGAGTTCCCTTTCACCAATCTGTCTAGCTTGAGTTGTGATAAACTCCAAGAGCCAGGTTACTAACTCTTATTTTAGACATAGTGTTCTCCAGAAAGGAATCTGGGAGAATCTTAGGGATTTTAGATCTAATCTTGGACTAAATGTTGTCCAAAAACTTCTGCCTATTTCTCTGTGGATCTCTAGGTTATTTTATCCTTCAGCACCTGCTACCTCATCCTACTTTGCTGTGGGGTTTTTGGAAGGGAGTTAGCTGTTGAAATTCAACTGGCTATTGAAAAAGAAGTTTTCCTTCATTTTGCACTGGGTATACCATTTCTAATTTGGACTAAGCTGTTTCTTCATGTCAAACTACCACACTGCAACCTAATCTAAAGTAAAGGGACCCCACGTGGAGATCACAGACATATTTTTCCGTAGATTATAATAAAGTTAAACATAAAAAATTGTAAAATAAACATAAAAATTTTAAAACAACACCCTCCCTTTTCTTAATGTATATGGTCTGGGAAAAATCAAGCAAACAACTTTAATAAGAAGGAGATAGGAGAATTTGGTTTTGGATTTTGCTGTGTTTCTTTTAAAACTTTATTCAGATTTTAGCAGGAGCAGTTGACCATTTGTACTCAGGTAGGTTTGTCTGTTTGTGAGAGGGTATTCTTCACAAGTGGGTGTGGTTGCATAAAAAGATGAGACTTGAATTTACACTTCGACTTCAAAGTCTAAATATTAGTTTACATTATATTTTCTAACCTGCTCTGGGCGAATTTATGTGTGCAAGTGCAATGGAGCTTGGCTCCCTAACGTCAAAAAACGTTCAGTTTTACTTTCTTGTGAAATGTACACATGGAACATATTTCCATTTATTCATTCCACTAGTAGTCTGTGATGTAAAGTTACATACTTTAGCAAAGAAATAAATTACTTTCTGAAATCTTAATTAGAAGCTAATACTTGAATTTGATCACTGTCTTTACATCTATACAGTCCTACCACAACACTCAAACACGTATACATTAAATCCAAGGAAAATTGTGAAAATATCTACCATTTGAGTTAAAAAAAAAAACAAAAGGAAACTATTTTAAAAATCTGTACTTTAGGACTTCCCTGGTGGTGCAGTTGTTAAGAATCCGCCTGCCAATGCAGGGGACATGGGTTTGAGCCCTGGTTTGGGAGGATCCCACATGCTGTGGAGGAACTAAGCCCATGTACCACAACTACTGAGCCTGCGCCCTAGAGCCTGCAAGCCACAACTACTGAGCCCGCATGCCACATTGCTGAAGCCCACGTGCCTAGAGCCCGTGCTCCGCAACAAGAGAAGCCACCACAATGAGAAGCCCGTGCACCGCAACAAGGAGTAGCCCCCGCTCGCCGCAACTAGAGAAAGTCCGCACGCAGCAATGAAGACCCAGCGCAGCCAAAAGTAAATAAATTAAAAAATTAAATTAATTTTAAAAAAGTGTGTACTTTAGCACAAAGAAGAGGAAAAGCTATAATATTTAATTTTTGCTTCCGTGTACCTTGCTGTCATATCAGTTATTATCTTGAGACAATTTGGGACAAAAATCTGTGTGATTTCCTTTGCTTGCAGATTGCATACCTACATAATCTCATTAACATTTCCCTGTAGGTCTCAGTTTGCTTCTTGAACTTCAGAGCTGTAATTAATTGTTGAAAAGGGTTTTTTATTTTTTCTTATATTCAGCCAAAATCTGCTTCCTGAATCTCTACCGATTAGTACTCCTGAAAGTCCCTGGGTTCTGGGAGTCAGTAAGACTGGGGTCACATTACGTCATCTCTGGCAATATATGAGACCAACTGATAGTTTTGAACCTTAGTTTCCTTATCTGTAAAATGGGAGTAGCAGCATACATGTAGTGCCTGAGTGTGGAATATAATAAGAGCTTTCTACTTATCAATTTATCCTGCCTACTCCTTTCTCCCCCTTCCTCAAGAAGGATCTGGTATCACTGAAGAGACAAGATGGAAATGGTTGAAACAATTAATGAACAGTATGTCAGTATGTAATTAAGCATTAAATCACTACTGTGTCTAAATATACATGTGATTTGTGGTACACATTATAATATGCATAATGTGAATTTAAATTAGAACTCAATATTTTTCAAACCGATTATAATAATTTTCCCCTGCAATACTTTCATGTCCTTCTGTTTTCTCTTTCTCTGTTTATGGCCATCTCTGTTAACTGCTTCTCCCACTTTCTCGTGCCCATATCCAATCAGTTACCAAATCCTATTGATTCTATCTTTGTGTTGTTGCACATTTGACCCCATATATTTTTTTCCCACTTCCTGCTCTAGTCCTGGCCCTCCTTAACTCTTGCCTGTACTATCATATTTCATTCCCAACTGGTCTATTTGGTCCAGTTATTTCCTTCTTCAATTCATTCAATAGATTCCAGCTGGTTTAATCTTCCCGAGCAGAGCTCTGATCAAGAAATTTCCTTGTTCAAATATTCTCATTTTCATACTTCTTGGAAAATGAAGTTCAAGCACCTTTTTCTGGAAATTAAGACTGTATGTGACCAAGCTTCACCTTGACTACTCCTGTCTTACTCCTCACTACCTTGCTTAACAAACCCTAAAGCCTTGCCAAATTTGATACTTGCTGTTTTCCTTTTGCACTTTCCAACTCTTGTCTTTGAATAGTGCTTAACTTTAGTCTCAAATTGTCCTTCCCTCTTTCTAGAATGTTTACCATCTTTAGTTGCTTACACCAGATACTACCTATATCTCTCTCTTATTCGTGTTCCAACAGTTCATTGTGGCCATTTTAAAACACTCGTAATATTTTGCCCTGTTAACATGAACTTGTTTAATCTTCTCATCTGTATTATAAACTGCCTGAAAGCTGTCTTTACATCCAGCTCCTTAGCTAGCAAAGTTTTTAACTTGTAGATACAGAATATTTCTTTTGAAGACTCAATAGTTCACTGTGAGTTGGAACAGCAGAGTTTGTTTCATAAAGGAGGACAATCTTTGAATTTGGGCAGAAGAGAATTTACGAAAAGACTTTTCATGACAGAAGTTTGTATAATAGAAGACAATCACCAAGTAAAGATTTGTGTTGAGGGTAGAGTTGGAAGTACTTCCAAGTAATTATAAAGATGTCTCATTGTAGAGATCTCAAAACAAGACAGAAGAGTTTTAAAAGGTATAGGATGGGAAAGTAGAAAGAACATTACATCAGGAGGCAGGAGACGAGCCACAGTTTTACTTCTGATAGTTATGAGAATTTTATAGACCTCGGGTACCATTGTGTGAAATTAACAGATAAGATTCAATGGTTTCTAGTCTCTTCTAGCTTTAAAATTCTATGCCTATAAAGAAATAATGGCTACTCTATGTTTTTGAGCAATTAGTGGCATATAAAAGCTGTACCTGACGATAGGAAAAAGATCAAAGAGGATTAAAAAACTTTATAAATACAAAATTTTACCCACTTTATTATTTTATATAAGTAAAAATAGTTAATAATTTTTGTAGAAATCTGTAGTTATATAAAGAGTTACAGGTTAGTGTATGTATATCCTCATATTGTCAGTTTATCATTTACTATTTGAATGTTGAAAATCCATAGGATAGAACCACAGTAGTCTGGAGGGGTTACAACTGTCATGCAGGCCCACACTCAAACCATCCCAGACAAATGAGGTTCTATCTTTGATTTTAAATACCTCAAGGCAAATGGCACAGTCTTTTCCTAGCTCAAATAGATCCAATTACCTCTAATGAGCCTGTTACAGTTTATTGAGTGTCTGTGATCCAGGTGCTTTTGCTGAAGCCTAAAGTAAAATTTTACAACCTTTTGTGAAATCTCCTGGACAAAATGAATAAAAATTACTGAGTCTTTTTTTCTACAAAAAGTATTTTTTCATCTGAATATTTATTGAGCACCTACCGTGTGAAAGAGGATGTGGTAGGCCCAACACAGAAGATAAAGATGAGTAAGACAGCCTTTGATCTCAGGGAGATTATACTTTGCTAAGATACAACAAACATGTGAAATAGATTGAATTTCTGAAGGGCTGACACATGGCAGGTATTCAGTAAATGACTGTTGACAAACCAAATAAGGTAGAGGTTAAAATATGTTATGTACTACCAGAGAGATACAAAAAGCAATGGGAACTCAATATCTTAGGGTTACCAGAAAAAGTTTCTCAGGACAGTTGTATTTGGGCCTTGGAATTAAGTTCTTAATACGAGTAAATGTTGGAAGGTCAGCAGGGTTTTGAATAATAGGAGAGAAAAATCCCAGAAAAAATTTAAAAGTCAGGTTAACCTAGAGTAAAATTCGAAAACAAGGAATGGCCTAATTTGGCTGTATTTTAAGGGAATAGTGGAGAATAAAGTTAGAATGGTAAATGGCTAAAAAGATCTTCATTCTGTGGGCAACCTGGGAGTTATCAAGTATTTGTAAGTAAGGAAGTACTACATAAGATCTTTGCTTTCTCTTTTAGCCACTATACTTTAATATGACTATAGTGATTTTTAAATAGCACCTTCAATGCTTAGAAATGAATGTACTGAAAATACAAAAAAACCACAAAAAATCACACATCAGCCTTTTTATTTCTCACCACTCTGGGCAGCAGTGTCAAGAATCAAACGGATTGTTGGTTGAAGTTCTCATTCAGCCCTTGAAGGGGGTGTCAGGGAAGTAGCCGTATGTGGTGACGATTATGGACTTCACATTCCAGTGCATATGAGCTTTTATTAACATTAGATTTACTATCATTATAAAATAAAGCAGGCCTATATAACATAATTTTATAATAGAACATCATAAAATCATATTTTAAAAGTATATTTCCCTAACATAACAAAAATGCTAGATTTCTATTATTGGGTGCTTCTTGCCCTAAAATTATGCCAGAAAAAAATTATTTTGTTATATCCAATCATCAGAGGGAAAGGTATGTTTTTCAGACAACGTCATCATTAAATAACTTAATTTTTCAAGTGGTGCTGGATGTTATATTCATTTGGTTCTGGGAGGTATAATCTAAATGCATCCCTATGTTAACAATCCAATTACATGTTAAATGTGTGTTTAACCTCAACGCTTACTATAAACTGACAAATTCTGGATAAATTTTCAACTTTAAATTCTTATTATAAGTGGATCATTTCACCTTACTGATCAAGAGTTGTTTCCTCAAGATGTGCACATATATTTTCCAAATTTAAAGTAATGAACATCTATTGTAAAATATTATGGAAATATTATGGAATATCTTCATTCTCCCTGTCATTGAATTATACACTCAAACCCTTTGCCAGGTAACATTTTCTTATCTTCTACTAGGGTAGGTGGAGTATATTTTCCCACCATGTTGATGTTGGGCTTGGTCATGTGAGCTGCTTTAGCCAATGGAATATGAGCAACCATATTACAGGAAGAGTGGTTTTGAATGTAGCAGTGTGGGTAAGCATGAGCTCTTGAGCTTCTGCTGTCCACCATGAGAGGAATATGCCCTGAGTAGTCTCTGGTTCTAGAGGGATGAAGACAGGTGGAACAGAGTTGAACCTGATCTTCTGGAGTCCAATCCAGACTAACTGAGTCCTGGTAAGCCCAGCTGAGATATACAGATCTGCAGCCAACCCATAGTTTGATGAGTGAGAAAAAAATTGTTTGTTTTTATAAGCCACTGAGACTTTGGGGTTGTTTATTATTCTTATTCAGCATAATTGTAGCTATCATTGACTAGTACATGTATTCCTTATAATATTTTGATAGTTATGTTTCCCAAATAATGGTAAGAAATAAATGGAGTGTTAAGACCATGAGATTTATTGTAATAAATTAAATGTTAAATAAATGTCTCAATATAAATAGGTCTCAGTGATGGTAATAAAATTTTGGTAACTAAAAATATCGTCTTCTCTGGAAACCACTTTTAGTCTCATGAGGCCCACAAGAAAGTTCAAACTGAAAAGGGGATCAGGCTACACAGTGTTCATATAGGAGAGCTGAAAATCATTTGAAAGTACTACTTCTCAAACTACATTTTATAAAGTTTCCCTTTTTATCTTAAAGCACAGCATTAAAAAATTGCTTATCTCTTTAGATCATCTGTCAGCTGCACATTGTCTTCTCTTTATAATTTAGTTATTAGGGACTGTGATGCAGGGCATGAATTACCTTTGTTCTAATGGAGACTTGCTTAGAATCAGTGGCCAAAAGATGTAAATTATGCACAAAAGTTTTGTAACCTTAAAACTATGTACAAATGTTTGACAGGAAAAAGTTCCAATGTCATATGAGGATATGCTTATGAATCATAGATCCAGTTGAATAAATTCCTCAATTTTAATGGATGGCCTACACCATTCAAATAAGCTCATCTAAAAATTTTTACCATGAATACATATATATGAAAAAATATGTATATATAAAGTTGTGTAATTATTGAGTGAATATTTCCATTTCAGAGACATCTTGTCAAAGCCAAGAACTATGAGTAAGTGGATGAAAATACTTTGCTTCATAAACAAGTTGGCCTATTTTATTTGGCCTACTTTTTTAGGAAGGCAATTTCCTTTTACAGCAATTGTTGAACAATTAAAATATTATTTCACAATAAGATGGGAAAAAATAAGGATATTAAGACCATTTCCTTTCAATGAGACTAAAACCATTTTTTTACATATTTGTCTATCAATGCATAATAGACCTATCAAGTAGATGTTTTGTTATGCGTCTCTAATTCACATTTCTCAGTTTTAGGAAGAAAATATTTTTGAAAATGATACATAGGAATGAAAGATTTTTGTTTGATAAGATTTCCACATTAAAGTTTGGTATAATGTAGAACTGATTTAATAAAAGCTATATTTAGTTAGTTGGTTAATCCTTGGATGGAAAAAGAAATAATTATAGCTAGACATTTCACTTTTTAAAGCATATAGAGTTTTTTTTATTTTGAATATCATAGTTACTTTGTTGGGGTTTTTTTTCAGGATCATAATAAGTTACCTCTATCCATCCTCCAATTAAGCACAGATATTTACTTAATTTCGGGATTGGTTACACATATTTTTTAAAAGTAAAGCTCTCAGCATCTAAAACAACATAATTAGGGACAAGAAAGATAAACTCAACTAATGAACATAGTGTTGAGAATAGAATTTTGAAAAATTAAATGATCTCTTGCTTTGCATGTCAGTGAAAACCTTTTGTTATTTTCTGGCAGGTATCTGGATAGACAGACGCTTTCCCATGTATTGACAGAACTGCGCAAAGCCCAATTAGTTCTTCAGCTTTACCAACATCTGTTCTTTCCTGAGAAGTAATTCCAAACAATTCCTAAGCAAGCAGAAAGTTATTCATGTTATAAAAAGTTTAGGACTACTTTAGCTTAGTTTTATTTTTTATTTATTTTTAATTAATTAATTAAATTTTTTTGTCTGTGTTGGGTCTTCATTGCTGCGCGCGGGCTTTCTCTAGTTGCAGTGAGCGGGGGCTACTCTTCGTTGCGGTGCACGGGCTTCTCATTGCGGTGGCTTCTCTTGTTGCAGAGCATGGGCTCTAGGCATGTGGGCTTCAGTAGTTGTGGCAAATGGGCTCAGTAGTTGTGGCTCGCAGGCTCTAGAGCGCAGGGTCAGTAGTTGTGGTGCATGGGCTTAGTTGCTCCGTGGCATGTGGTATGTTCCCGGACCAGGGCTCGAACCCTTGTCCCCTGCACTGGCAGGTGGATTCTTAACCACTGTGCCACCAGGGAAGTCCCTAGCTTAGTTTTATTTTTAAAGACAGACAGAGAATGTCACAAACACCAGCTTTAGATAAAATCTATGGTACATTAGGCCTAGTGCTTCACCCACATTAAAAAGATCAATAACCAAGGTAATGGAGAGGAAGTGTATGTACAAAAGAGGAAAGCAGAAGGGAAATAAAATATTAGAAATGTATGAACATGTGTACATTTTAGATTGCAAGTAAAGTTAGCATTTAATTTATATAGTACCTGTGTTGTGCTCTATTATTTCAAGTCTAATAGTCATCTCCTCAACTATGGTGTAAACTCCTTGAAACAGGCTTTGTGTTTTATAGTCCCTCTGTATTTCTTAACACAGGGCCAAGCCTAGTTTAGCCTAGTGCTAAAGACCCAATAAATAATTGTTGATAAATTGATTAAGCTTATAATTCAAATTTGACAGGACACTGCAATGTTAGAATGTTCATTGCAAACAACACAGCCATTAGGGATTCAAACTGAGGTTATGTACAGCTTTTGGTTACCTCACCCTTTTTTTTTTTTTTTAATTAATTAATTAATTAATTAATTTATTTATTTATAGCTGTGTTGGGTCTTCGTTTCTGTGCGAGGGCTTTCTCTAGTTGCGGCAAGTGGGGGCCACTCTTCATTGCGGTGCGCGGGCCTCTCACTATCGTGGCCTCTCTTGTTGTGGAGCACAGGCTCCAGATGGGCAGGCTCAGTAGTTGTGGCTCACGGGCCTAGTTGCTCCGTGGCATGTGGGAGCTTCTCAGACCAGGGCTTGAACCCGTGTCCCCTGCATTAGCAGGCAGATTCTCAACCACTGCGCCACCAGGGAAGCCCTACCTCACCCTTTTTTATTTCTAATTTTAAGATTGCAATAACTGCTACTGACTGAAATTTCTAAGACAATTTTCACTGCAGTTTAAAAAATATTTCTTGCCCATTTAAGTGTGTACTTAAGTGTGTATTTAAGTGTGTACTTTGTCTTCTCCTCTTCCTTTGGTTTTGTGCAAAAAGGAAAGGTACATTATATGCTCTTTAAGAATTGCTTTCTTCACTTTCAGGCACACACTAAAATCCGATGATGTGAGAAGACTACCTTTTCTGACAGTCCTTTTATCTTCACTCTCCGACTAAAGTTTGAGAGAAGGAATTATTGAAATTCAATAAAGAATTATGGCAATCCCAGCCTTCACTCCCCTTGATGCCCCACAGGAAGAGTGGTAAGTCAAAGATAGTCATAATGGCACACAGTTTTCATTATTACATGTTTCAAAGTTAGGGGAGAGAAGAGGATATATCCTCTCTCAGACCCAGATCGGGTCACAAAGTTCCAAACAGTGATATGGTTATGGAAGGACTATCCTGTCTTCTATGGACCACGTAGTATTCTTAGGAAAATTCCTAGAAGACCACTGACTTTTAGTTCTGTGTATTTAAGTGTCATACCTTTGTTTTAGACATAGGTAATTGAATCTGTCTGTAACTCAGTTGATGTCAGATTACTTTTCTGGAGTTGAGTGGGTATTGGAACCCAGCTCTTCTCTCATTGGGCCCTGTGGTGGGAGCTGTAATGCCCTTTTGAGACAAAGAGGGTGGCTTAAGCTATGCTTTCTAAGTTGGGAATTTTTTCTTTTAATTTTTTAAACAAATTATTTATTTTATTTATTTATTTTTGGCTGCGCTGGGTCTTTGTTGCTGCGCACGGGCTTTCTCTAGGTGCAG
Organism: Balaenoptera physalus; assembly: GCF_965194825.1. Lineage (NCBI taxonomy): Eukaryota > Metazoa > Chordata > Mammalia > Artiodactyla > Balaenopteridae > Balaenoptera > Balaenoptera physalus. The sequence goes on along the minus strand of NC_138891.1, from coordinate 111,380,171 downwards.
CGAGTGGGGGCTACTCTTCATTGCGGTGTGTGGGCTTCTCATTGTGGTGTCTTTTTGCAGTTGCAGAGCACGGGCTATAGGTGCACGGGCTTCAGTAGTTTTGGCACATGGGCTCAGTAGTTGTGGCCCATGGGCTCTAGAGTGCAGGGTCAGTAGTTGTAGCACATGTGCTTAGTTGCTCCATGGCATGTGGGATCTTCCTGGATCAGGGCTCGAACACGTGTCCCCTGCATTGGCAGGCAGATTCTTAACCACTGCACCACTAGGGAAGTCCAAAGCTGTGAATTATTTTTACACAGTCTTGTGATGAGGAGTATGATCTTTACAAAAAGAGTAATAATTTTTACTAAACAAAATATCTGGGAGTATTACTGGAGAAGGGTATCTGGTGATTGTGTTGCTGGTTATGTACGATTCTAACTGAGGGGTATTGTTTTGAGAAAACTACTGCTAATAGACCCTGGACAAAGATTTTCAGTGCCACTAATCATTGAAAAGCTGCTGAGATTTCAATGTGTAGTAAGTGCCATATTAACTAATATTCTTGTTTACATGTGAATTTCACATAGCTTATCTTTTGGCTCATTGGACATAGGTCAGTGAAAAGTGTGCATAGTTAGCACTAGGGAGCTTTCCACCCTTTATGTCTTTAAGCTCAGGGAATCACTCTAACATCCAAACTGGCAAAGTACTATTTATACTGTTTAATCAGGAATATAATTTCAAAACATCGAGTTTGCAGCAGAACCATAACATTGCAATTTAGCACTCATTTTGTTAATGTGCTTTGTATCCCATTGAAGTCTCATCTTTGTAGCCCAGTGCCATATGTTACCGGTCTAGAGTAAAACTCTTAAGCAAGACAACATAAAAAAGAGTTAAATTACAGTGTGACATGTGCTATTGGTTACCTACAAACAACCAGTCCCCTCTTCTTCTTCCTAATCAATCCCTAATTTTGTTCAAGTTTGGGAAAAATGTGCTCAGGGAAGATGAGCCCCAGTCCCAGCCGAGGGTAGAAAAGATGAAGGATATCGGTCATAATCTCATTACCCTTTCACCAGGGATTCATTTGGAGTTTGTATGTAACTCAGTTCTTGCCAATAGGACCTGAAAGAAAATCTATTGTAAGGCTTCTGGGAAAGGTTTCTTCCTGATAAAAGAAATATACATGAGGAGAAAAACACCTCAATCCCCTTTCCTTTCCAGCCTTTGGATGTCGTTTTGAGGATTTAATGCATAGAGTTGCTGCTGCCTAGGGGCTAGGGATGAGGGAGATTGATGACATGCAGAGCATAGCAAAGCCGGAGGTTAAAAAGAGCTTAGGTACTTTAAGGCATTGTTAGGCTGCTGAGCCAATTCTTAGATCTGCTTCTCTCTGGACTTCTTGCTGAATGTCATAATAAGTGTCCTTATTGTTTAAGCTGCATTTAGCAGGGTCTTCTGTTACTTACAGACAAAAGCATTCCAACTGATAAAAGAAGTTAGTTAAAAGAATGCAGTTCATACCAGTGTGGTTGTTTCTCTAACAGGCAAAGACAAGGCAAAGAAAAGAAAGGGCATTACTGGTTTACTAATGAGCTTTTTGTAGATCTGGTAGTTTAGAGCTTGAAATGCATTTCCCCCATAGAAATGTTATAAATGGTGTCTGGGTTCCCAAGGTAAGCCCATAAGGCCTATTTAATCCAATAATGCCACAAAATCTGTACAGTCGAGTAGAATTGAATCACCTTGGAAAACAATGTTTCCTTTGGGACAAAAATGAATTCAGGAAAAAAAAAAATGAAATTCAGAGATTCAGCTTGGCAAAACAGAAAATCATCACCCCAACAGCAATAAAACTGAGGACTCTCCTCCTCTTAAGGACTGGGCAGTGAAAATAATTATTAACCCATATCCCAAAAGGCAATGGTAATACTTGTTGCCTGGGAGTCAGCCTGAGAGAGGTCAAAGGCTACACAGTGATACAGGAGCAGGATAGAAGCTTGGAAGGCATAGGGTTACATATGTTCTTTCCCCTTTACCCCCTAGTTTCAGGAGTTTACCTGCCTGTCTCTATTTCTATACCACTATACCTACTGTTTCTAATAAGACAGTTCTCTCCCTCTCTTTTCCCTGAAACATTCATAACTTGTGCCACATTGAGGCAGAACAAATAGTATTATGTAAATATCGCTGCTTACCTGGTTTGGTTTATTCTGAACACCAGTGAGAGATATTGGCCGCTACTTAAAATATCTAGATATAAAAATAGCTGTTGGGGGGTGGTATTTAACTTGGGATGAAGTGGCAAGACACTCTGTTGATTTTAAATTAATCTGTGCTTTGTTCTCACCAGTAAAGCTGGAAGACGTGAGAAGTCTTATAGCCCACTTCTACCTAAAACTCGAGAATGTTGCCAGATTTTGTGTTCCAAGTCCTGAACTTCTTGCCTTGTGGATTTCTTGACCACCATATGGGCAGGGCCAAGTGCTGAAGTGCTTAGGACCCCAAAGGCAACTCCTACTCCCACTCTACTCTTTGTTGGTTTGTTTTCTCTTTAAGCCTAAACTTGTGCAAGGAAAAGGCAGACAAACTGGGGAGGAGAAAGACTTTTCAGGAGTTTTCTCAGAAAATTAGGAAGTAAATGATGATATGGGAGGCTTTTGTTGAATGATAGAAACCTGAGGCCTTTACCACCCTGAAGTCTTGAGATGTGTCAAGATCTCTGATGGGATATTTGGGGTGGGGGATAAATTAATTCTTGTGATAGACAATAAAAATTACTAAAATGATTACAATTGACCTTTGAACAACATGGGGGTTAGGGGTGCTAACCGTCTACATGGTAAAAAATCTGACCATAACTTTTAGTTGGCCCTCCCTATCCAGTGTTCATATCAGCAGTTCTCATCTGAGAATTCAAACAACCACTGATCACCTAGTATTATACTATTTACTATTGAAAAAATATCCCCATATGAGAGGACTCACACAAATACAAACCTGTGTTGTTCAATGGTCAACTGTATAATGAAACTATGTACAGCTGACCACATGTAAATTACACATAAAGGGTATGTATCTGATACATCTCTGAGGACTTCTCTGATTTTTGCCATTAATCACTGAGTCCTTGTGAATATAAGAATGATTTCTAGTATACCTCACTGAAAGTCTCCTTTATGCATAACCCAGTATCACGTGGGTTCCTTATGAACACCACTCCTTTGAGGATTACTAGAGATTTTTAACTGATGATAACTACAAGAAGTAAGAGGTAGGGATTAAGTAAATGGTTCCTCCCTTGCTATTTCAACATCCTTTTTCTTTACTTAGACCTTCACTTCTATCCCCTGTGTCTTAGTCCATTCAGTATGTTATAACCAAAATACCATAGGCTGCATGGCTTACAAACAACAGAAATTTATCTCTCACAGTTCTGGAGGCTCGAAGTGTGAGATCAGGGTTCCAGCACAGTTGAGTTCCGGTGAGAGCCCTCTTCTGTGTTGCAGACTGCCAGCTTCTCCTTTTGTCCTGTCCTCGAGCAGAGGAAGCAAGTTCTCTCATGACTCTTACTTACAAGGGCACTGATCCCATTCATGAGGGATCTACCCTCATGACCTTACTTAATCCTAATCACCTTCTAAAGGCCATCCTCCTAAAATCATCACATTAGAGGGTAGGGTTTTAACCTATGAATTTTGGGGGGACACAAACATTCAGTGTATAACACCCTATAATTCCAGGAGCCATGTGTCCTCTGCCACTAAAGAAAGAGACAGGAATTAGTTCCTTAGAGTTCTGAAAACTGATGAAAAAGAGTACTCTGTTACATCTTATAGAATTATACTTTACGCAAAAAGCTCAAGAAATACATTCTCACCAAAATACATGAGAAAATATTAGGTGGGGGGAAGCTCCCTAGTGAGGCTTCTCCAGGATCCCAGTTTCCTTATAGGAAACATAGTTGGATTCCTTGCTGGGTCCAAGGTGGAGCCTGCAAGGCTGGGGAAGTCCTCAGTAGGGATTTACCAAATGTAACAGTGTAATAGTTTTCTATTGCTATGTAACAAATTGTTTCAGACTCAGTTGCTTAAAACAACATATATTTCTCATTTCACAGTTTCTGTGAGTCAGGAGTCTGGGCAAAGTTTAATAGGTCCTCTGCTTAGGGTTTCATAAGGCTGCAATCAAGGTGTCCAGTGGTCTGAATTCTCATTTGGGGAAGCATCCACGTTGAAGCTCATTTAGCTTGTTGGCAGAATTCATTTTCTTATAGCTGTATGACTGAGGCTGGCTTTGCCACCCGCAGGTCCTAGAGGATACTTGCAGTCCCTAGAGGCTCTCCACCCCAAGTAGTCCCTACCCCCAGTTCCTTGCCACATAGACTTCTTCAACATGCTGCTTACTTCATCAAGCCAGCAAGGAGACTTTCTTCAGTCTGCCAAAATGGAATCTTGTGTAATGTGATATAATCATGACAGTGACATCTTAACACTTTTACCATATTCCGTTGATTAGACTATGATACACATGTTCTAACACATTCACAGGGGAGGTTCCATAAAGGCGTGGACACAAGGAGACATCAGGAAGTGGAAATTATTGAGGGTCATATTAGGGTCTGTCCACCACACCAAGGTCCTTAAAATCTAACTACACCCTAAAACTCTGAAATAATTCCTTTATATGACTGTAAAAATTCTCTTTAGCATTTCTCCTAGATCTGGGTTCAATTTCTTACTATGTCATTAGCATCATCTCGTACCATCATATTTCAACAATATAATCCTGAGCAGTCTGTACACAAATACAAATTAGACCAGGAAGATATTGGTCTTGCAAGGCTTTGCCACCACCCACAAGTCAGCCCTGCTTCTGAAAGCCAGGTGGAAAGAGGTAATACCCAAAGGGTCCAGTCAGTTCACTGCATTTTTTACTGACATAGAGTTACTATTGAATGGTCTTGGTTTTCTAGTGAAGGTGCATTAGATGGTTCAGATCTTTATGCAAACTATGCTGGTGCTCCATATTTGAGCCCCATGGTTACGGCTTTCTGACACTCTTTCTAGAGTCATAGACGAGGACAACCGTAGCCTTCCCTCCTTAAGAAATCCCATTGAGCCCAGGTCAATACTATAGTCTCTCTCCCCCCAGCCCAACACTCCCCCACCCCCACCCCAGCAAATTCCCCTTAGGGTCTCTGGGATGTCAGCAGAATTTAGTCAGGTGTACTTCTCTCCACTGAACAGTTTTCCTTAATTTCCAGTCTCAGGGAAAAGTGGTTGAGATTTTGCGTCCTCCATTCACCAAGGGTTCCTTATGCAAATTGGTGCACCCACTTCTGAGGCTCTGATTACCAAGAGTTAGATGCAGCCCTGCTAAATCTACCAGAAGATTTGTTCAGTGAGGAATGACTTTATGCCTTACATTTGCATAACTGCACAGAGTAGAGAAGAATGCCTTTAAGGTGAATTTTTTTACCTCTTCCTAAACAAAGAAGCAGCTGGTACTCCGCTCCATAAAACAAATTAAAGCCCTGCCTCACCAGGCATTCCAAGCACCCATTACACTGGTATTTTATTATACACGTCTTCAAAGCAGTCTTTAAGTACTGAGTCTTTATCAGTTGAATACTATGGGACGTTTTACTCTTCTCCCTTACGCTCTGCCAAGTGCTGGCTGGAACTGTGTGATTCTGCAGTTCTCTTGTCCTTCCATTCCCAGAAATCTTTGTCTGCTTTCTTATGCATGTTGTGGCTATAGGAGTAGTGTTTCAAGGTCTCTTTGTTGGGAAAAGCCTAAACTGAAAACAGCTGCCCCACTGGGCAGAAACAAGGAGGCCATGACATTTCCTATGTAGCATGTTAAACAGTCATTTCACATGTTATTGTTTAACTTTTTCACACAGCCCCAATATCATGTGCGTTACTCAAGCACATGGGACTTTTGAGATTTTTCTAGAGCCTACTTCCTAGGAAGTAGGAAGTGGAGGTTAGGTAAAAATTTTTCCCTGCTTTGCTATTTATACTTTGCTTTCTACCTATGCCGCTCCATGAAAACCCATAGAGACCCAAATTTTAGAACTATTTTTCTCTATTTGAATCTATGGGAGATATGAACATTAATGATAATTTTTGAGTACTAAAGTTAGATGAGGTTAAATTTCAGAACAATCTTGACTGATATCTTCTTAGACATTTTATTATAGCAGAGAAGATCTAGTACCTTGAGGTGAAGAAAGAAAAAGGATAGGAAAGTGGGACAAGTGTCTGAGTTTGGGAGGTTACTCCTTTCCTCGTAAGAATGGTGCGTGAGCACTGAGAGACTGGGATTGTCGAATGAAAACAGTTGTTAATTTTGTCTTCCTTGCAACTGTTAACTCTCCTATTGTTGGGTGAACCTGGGCATAAGAGACAGTAACAGGAAGTAATAGTTGAGTGGAGCAGAAACAGAAATCAAGAAAAAAATCCTAAAGCCACAACAGAGAAAAAAGGAGAGATTGAAAGTTCCTGTAGGCACTGCTCTTCACAGGTGAGATAGCTGTTATGATACAGCTATTTATATATAAGACATTCATACACACACACACACCCATTGGAGACTGCCGAGGTATTATTTTGGCCGACACAGCTAATGCAACTCGTAATGATCAGGGTTTTTAGTTACAGATGACAGAACTCTAGCTAATGAAAGCAGAAAGTGATTTATTAAAAGATAATGGTAGCTCCTAAATCACTGGGAGAGCTGAAAAAAAAAGAGACTCAATGCTGAATGCTATGACAACTCCCAAAACCATACCATAGAAATGAAGCACCCAGACAGCTGTTGCCTCTTCTATAATCAGAAATTTCCTGAATCAGGAAGCTGCTCTTATAACCACTTGCTCCAGAATAACCAGCTCTGCCAGAAACCGTATCAGTAATAACGGCAGACCAGTGATATGGATATTATACTGCCTGTTTTTCCATGTGACTAAGTTCTAAATGAGGAACTTTTGCCAGTATGACTGGATGGGTAAACCTAATTCATATCTTGAAGCTTAGTCACAAGGGAACCTGGGAAATATTGTTTTTTCTAATTCTCTCAGCATCTGCATGGTAGGAATTAGAACAAGTGTTGATCAAGACACTACTGTATTCTGCTACTCTATTGAACTTAGTAGATAGCAAAGACTCCTTATTCAAAATGGAGGAATGGCTGGTGAAATTTAAGTAAAAAGATGACAACAAAACAAAACAAAGTAAGCTCTAAAGTGACCTCCCAGTATTCACATCCTTGTATATACCTCTCCCATATTTAATCATTGCTGGTCAGTAAGATCAAGAGAATATGGTGTGTTACTTCTAAGACCATGTCATAAAGACACTGCAGTTTCTGCCTTGATCTCTTGGATTGCTTGCTCTGGGGAAAACCAACCTCCACATTGTAAGACACACAAACAGTTCCTTGGAGAAATCCATCTGGAGAGGAGCCAACTTACCCACATCAACTTGCTAGCCATGTGAGTGAGCCATCATGGAGGTGGGTTACCAGCCTCAGTCAGGCCTCTGGATAGCCCCAGCTGACATCTGACTGAAACTTCGAGATTCTGAGCTAAAACACCCAATCCAGCTTTCCTAAAGTCCTGACAGAAATGGTGAGTTAAATAGATGACGGCATAGCAACCATATATTATTAATGTTTTAAACCACAACATCTTGGGGTGATTTGTTACCTAGCTAAAGATAAGTAATACAAGCATTTTACATAGTGAGGTCAGGAACGCCTCCCTAAAGAGAAGATATTTGATATAAACTGAATGAAAAGTAACTAGCTATTTGATACTTAGGAAGTTAAGTGTTCCAGGCAGAAACAATAGCAGGTAATAGCCCTAAGGTTGGGAAGAACTTGGCTTTTCAAGGGACAGAGGAAGATGTGTATGTGTAGAGCATAATGTGTGTGATTGGGGGAGGATGAAATGGGAAGAGGTAAGTAGGAGCCAGGTTCTTCAAAATATTGTAGCTCATAGTAAGGAATTTGGATATTTTTATTCTAAGTGCAATAGGAGTTATTAAAAAGTCTTAATCATCTTAGTGACATGAGGCAAGAATGGAAGGTAAAGGAGTTGAGACTTCCTGATATACTCAACCAAGAAGTTTTCTTGTGATAGAGGAGCAGATATTTGGTCAAGCAAGGTTTTTTCTTTTTTAAAATGGGTACAATTATGGCCTGTTTGTATGCTGATGGAAATGGTTTTAGAGTGAGGGAGAAATTAATGGTGCAGGAGATCAAAGGGATAATTGCAGAACAATTGCCTTTGCATAGACAAGAGGGATGAATTGGGATGACATCAAGAGAGGCTGTTAACTCAGTAAGAGCAAAGATAGAAAAGAGGCCAAATACACAGGGACATTGGCAATTAGACTGGGGAATCTATAAAAATGAGGTGATTTTGTCAGATTGCATCTATTTTCTCAATAAAATGTTTGGTTTGATTATGAGTTTAAAGTGGGGATAGAGGAAGCTTGAATAAAGATGAAATAGATATTTGTGTTGCATGTCTGAATAAATGGAACACAGTTGGAATTTCTGTTTCTTTCCACTTCTAGGGAAAACAACAAAAACAAGAAAGAGTAAAACAAGTTGTTATATTTAGTCCAGAAAAGCATGGCTGGTGGGAAGTGAGGATAGAAGGGAAAGAAGAGAGTGAACTAAAAGAGAAGCTGATCTTGTTTTATTCCCCCTAGATTCTAGAATTTTAGACTTAAAGGGAAGCTTAGATGAGTATATTTAGACAAAGGCACAGTCTTTGCAATGTTCCCTTGTCCTTTCAGTTCTTTTTTGTTTGGTTGTTCCAGGTATTTATATTTATAAAATGAATTGATAATTTTTGTTTTTATCACTGGTGGAACCAACATGGTCATAACTAAAAAGTTGGGACTTTCACTCTGACAATAGGCACCAATGATTATCTGGTTGGATTTACTCATTCACCAAAATTGACTAAATGACTACTTTGTCCACTGCAGTGTTCTAGGTCTAGGTGATAGGAAACAACAGTAAGTGAATAAGACAGACAAGCTCTCAGTCCTCCTGGGTCCTTTATCAACCATGGAGATAATCCATACACTACCATGCACTGTGACCTTCATCTACCCTGTAGATAATCAGGAATGTTTTCAATCTTTTAGCTACATAAAACACTTTTACTATAAAACATACCTCTAAGGTGCACCTATAGTTTAGTGTTAAGCGTGTGGTCTCTGAGCCTTACAGGGTTTGAATCCCTTAATCTCTCTGTGCTTTGTTTTCTCATCTCTACGGTTGGAACAATGATAGAACACATTTCATTCATTTCTTGACATAATTAAATGAACTTTTACACATGAAATGTTTAGTGCAGAGCCTGGCACATAATAAGTGTTATATAAGTAGTTCTTATTAATTAATATGAATGTATCTTCTTCATATTAATTGAAAAGGCTCAGGCTTCTCAGATACATTTAAATCTTGGTTTAAACCAGACATAATTTAGAAACTAAATGATCTGACATAACACCCTCCCCACTCACACAACTGCATAAGGACTTCAAAAGCAGATCTTTGTGTGTGTGTGTATATATGTATATATTTGCACATTTCACTGCTCCTGTGGAAATTATATATTCACTAGAGGAATCAGATACTGGTTATGACATTACTTTTATTCTGATGAAGTTTATTTTCACATTACAACTTTAGAACTCTATTTTACAACTTAATACTAAAATTTCAGTTAGTGCTGGAACTAAAAACGTCAAATCAAAATCAAACAACCCAAGATTGGTTCAAGATGGTGGAGTAGAAGAACGTGTGCCCACTCCCTCTTGCGAGAGCACCAGAATCACAACTAACTGCTGAACAATCGTCGACAGAAAGACACTGGAAATCACCAAAAAAGATACCCCACATCCAAAGACAAAGGAGAAGCCAAAATGAGATGGTAGGAGGGGCACAATCACAATAAAATCAATTCCCATAACTTCTGGGTGGGTGACTCACAAACTGGACAAAACTTATACCACAGAAGTCCACACACTGGAGTGAAGGTTCTGAGCCCCATGTCAGGCTTCCCAACCCTGGGGGTCTGGAAACAGGAGGAGGAATTCCTAGAGAATCAGACTTTGAAGCCTAGTGGGATTTGATTGCAGGACTTCAATAGGACTGGGGGAAGCAGAGACTCCACTCTTGGAGGGCACACACAAAGTAGTGTGTGCATCGGGACCCAGGGGAAGGAGCAGTGACCCTATAGAAGACTGAACCAGACCTACCTGCTAGTGTTGGAGGGTCTCCTGCAGAGGCGGGGGATGGCTGTGGCTCACCGTTAGGACCAGGACACTGGCAGCAGAAGTTCCGGGAAGTACTCTTTGGCGTGAGCCCTCCCAGAGTCCTCCATTAGCCCCACCAAAGAGCCCGGATTGGCTCCAGTGTTGGGTTGCCTCAGGCCAAACAACCAACAGGGAGGGAACCCAGCCCCACCCATTACCAGACAAGGGGATTAAAGTTTTACTGAGTTCTGCCCACCAGAGCAACAGTCAGCTCTACCCACCACCAGTCCTTCCCATCAGCAAACTTGCACAAGCATCTTAGATAGCCTAATCCACCAGAGGGCAGAGAGCAGAAGCAAGAAGAACTACAGTCCTGCAGCGTGTGGAACAAAAACCACATTCACAGAAACAGACAAGATGAAAAGGCAGAGGACTATGTACCAGATGAAGGAACAAGATAAAACCCCAGAAAAACAACTAAATGAAGTGGAGATAGTCACCCTTCAAGAAAAAGAATTCAGAATAATGATAGTGAAGATGATCCAGGACCTCGGAAAAAGAATGGAGGCAGAGATCGAGAAGACACAAGAAGTGTTTAACAAAGACCTAGAAGAATTAAAGAAAAAACACCTAGAAGAATTAAAGAACAAACAAACAGAGAGGAACACTACAATAACTGAAATGAAAAATACACTAGAAGGAATCAGTAGCAGAATAACTGAGGCAGAAGAACGGATAAGTGACCTGGAGCACAGAATGGTGGAATTCACTGCCATGGAACAGAATAAAGAAAAAAGAATGAAAAGAAATGAACACAGCCTAAGGGACCTCTGGGACAACATTAAATGCAACAACATGCACATTATAGGGGTCCCAGGAGAAGAGAGAAAGGACCTGAGAAAATATTTGAAGAGATTGTAGTCAAAAACTTCCTTAACATGGGAAAGGAAATAGCCACCCAAGTCCAGGAAGCACAGAGTCCCAAGCAGGATAAACCCAAGGAGAAACACTCCAAGACACATAGTAATCAAACTGGCAAAAATTAAAGACAAAGAAAAATTATTGAAAGCAGCAAGGGAAAAATGACTAATAACATACAAGGAAACTCCCATAAGGTTAACAGCTGATTTCTCAGCAGAAACTCTACAAGCCAGACGTGAGTGGCATGACATACTTAAAGTGATGGAAGGGAAGAACCTATAACCAAGATTACTCTACCCGGCTAGGATCTCATTCAGATTCAATGGAGGAATCAAAAGCTTTACAGACAAGCAAAAGCTAAGAGAATTCAGCACCACCAAACCAGCTCTACAACAAATGCTAAAGGAAATTCTCTAAGTGGGAAACACAAGAGAAGACAAGGACCTACAAAAACCAACCCATAACAATTAAGAAAATGGTCATAGGAACATACATATCGATAATTGCCTTAAACGTGAATGGATTAAATGCTCCAACCAAAAGACACAGGCTGGCTGAATGGATACAAAAACAAGATCCATATATATGCTGTGTACAAGAGACCCACTTCAGACCTAGGGAAACATACAGGCTGAAAGTGAGAGGATGGAAAAAGATATTCCATGCAAATGTAAATCAAAAGAAAGCTGGAATAGCAATTCTCATATCAGATAAAATAGACTTTAAAATAAAGAATGTTACAAGAGACAAGGAAGGACACTACATAATGATCAAGGGATCAATCCAAGAAGATATAACAATTATAAATATATATACACCCAACATAGGAGCACCTCAATATATAAGGCAACTGCTAACAGCTATAAAAGAGGAAATCGACAGTAACACAATAGTAGTGGGGGACGTTAACACCTCACTTACACCAATGGACAGATCATCCAGACAGAAAATTAATAAGGAAACAGAAGCTTTAAATGACACAATAGACCAGATAGATTTATTTGAAATTTATAGGACATTCCGTCCAAAAACAGCAGATTACACTTTGTTCTCAAGTGCACACGGAACCTTCTCAAGGATAGATCACAACTTGGGTCACAAATGAAGCCTCAGTAAATTTAAGAAATTTGAAATCATTTTAACCATCTTTTCTGACCACAACGCTCTGAGATTAGAAATCAATTACAGGGAAAAAAACGTAAAAACACAAACATATGGAGGCTAAACAATACGTTATTAAATAACCAAGAGACCATTGAAGAAATCAAAGAGGAAATCAAACAATACCTAGAGACAAATTATAACAAAAACAGGACGATACTAAACCTATGGGATGCAGCAAAAGCAGTTCTAAGAGGGAAGTTTATAGCTATACAATCCTACATCAAGAAACAAGAAAAATCTCAGATAAACAATTTAACCTTACCCTTAAAGGAACTAGAGCAAGAAAAACAAACAAAACCCAAAGTTAGCAAAAGGAAAGAAATCATAAAGATCAGAGTGGAAATAAATGAAAGAAACAAAGAAAACAATAGCAAAGATCAATAAAACTAAAAGCTGGTTCTTTGAGAAGGTAAACAAAATTGATAAACCATTAGCCAGACTCATCAAGAAAAAGAGGAAGAGGACTCCAATCAATAAAATCAGAAATGAAAAAGGAGAAGTTAAACAGACACCGCAGAAATACAAAGCATCCTAAGAGACTACTACAAGCAACTCTATGCCAATAAAATGGACAACCTGGAAGAAATGGACAAATTCTTAGAAAGGTATAACCTTCTAAGACTGAACCAGGAAGAAATAGAAAATATGAACAGACCAATCACAAGTAATGAAATTGAAACTGTGATTAAATATCTTGCAACAATCAAAAGTCCAGGATCAGATGGCTTCACAGATGAATTCTACCAAACATGTAGAGAAGAGCTAACACCCATCCTTCTCAAACTCTTCCAAAGTATTGCAGAGGAAGAACACTCCCAAACTCATTCTATGAGGCCACCATCACCCTGATACCAAAACCAGACAAAGATACTACCAAAAAAAGAAAATTACAGACCAATATTACTGATGAATATAGATGTAAAAATCCTCAACAAAATACTAGCAAACAGAATCCAACAGCACATTAAAAGGATCATACACCATGATCAAGTGGGATTTATCCCAGGGATGCAAGGATTCTTCAGTACACGCAAATCAATTAATGTGATACACCATATTAACAAATTGAAGAAGAAAAACCATATGATCATCTCAATCGATCCAGATAAAGCTTTTGACAAAATTCAACACCCATTTATGATAAAAACTCTCCAGAAAGTGGGCATAGAGGGAACCTACATCAACATAATAAAGGCCATATACAACAAACCCACAGCAAACATCATTCTCAATGTTGAAAAACAATGTTGAAAGCATTTCCTCTAAGATCAGGAACAAGACAAGGATGTCCCATCTCGCCACTATTATTCAACATAGTTTTGGAAGTCCTAGCCATGGCAATCAGAGAAGACAAAGAAATAAAAGGAATACAAATTGGAAAAGAAGAAGTAAAACTGTCACTGTTTGCAGATGACATGGTACTATACATAACGAATCCTAAAGATGCCACCAGAAAACTACTAGAGCTAATCGATGAATTTGGTAAAGTTGCAGGATACAAAATTAATGCACAGAAATTTCTTGCATTCCTATACACTAATGATGAAAAATCTGAAAGAGAAATTAGGGAAACACTCCCATTTACCACTGCAACAAAAAGAATAAAATACCTAGGAATAAACCTACCTAAGGAGGCAAAAGACCTGTATGCAGAAAACTATAAGACACTGATGAAAGAAATTAAAGATGATACAAAGAAATGGAGAGAGATAACATGTTCTTGGATTGGAAGAATCAATATTGTGAATATGACTGTACTACCCAAAGCAATCTACAGATTCAGTGCAATCCCCATCAAATTACCAATGACCTTTTTTACAGAACTGGAACAAAAAATCTTAAAATTTGTATGGAAACACAAAAGACCCCGAATAGCCAAAGCAGTCTTGAGGGAAAAAAACAGAGCTGGAGGAATCAGACTCTCTGACTTCAGACTATACTACAAAGCTATACTACAAAGTAATCAAGACAATATGGTACTGGCACAAAAACAGAAATATAGATCAGTGGAACAGGATAGAAAGCCCAGAGATAAACCCATGCACCTAAGTGGTGCTGGGAAAACTGGACAGCTACACGTAAAAGAATGATATTAGAAGACACCCTAACACCATACACAAAAATAAACTCAAAATGGATTAGAAACCTAAATGTAAGACTGGACACTATAAAACTCTTAGAGGAAAACATAGGAAGAACACTCTTTGACATAAATCACAACAAGATCTTTTTTGATCCACCTCCTAGAGTAATGGAAATAAAAACAAAAATAAACAAATGGGACCTAATGAAACTTAAAAGATTTCACAAAGCAAAGGAAACTACAAAAAGATGAAAAGACAACACTCAGAATGGGAAAAAATATTTGCAAATGAATCAACAGGCAAAGGATTAATCTCCAAAATGTATAAACAGCTCATGCAGCTCAACATTAAAAAAACAAACAACCCAATCCAAAAATGGGCAGACCTAAATAGACATTTCTCCAAAGAAGACATACAGACGGCCACGAAGCACATGAAAAGATGCTCAACATCACTAATTATTAGAGAAATGCAGCTCAAAACTACAATGAGGTATCACCTCACACCAGTTAGAATGGGCATCATCAGAAAATCTACAAACAACAAATGCTGGAGAGGGTGTGGAGAAAAGGGAAGCCTCTTGCACTGTTGGTGGGAATGTAAATTGATACAGCCACTATGGAGAACAGTATGGAGGTTCCTTAAACAACTAAAAATAGAATTACCATATGACCCAGCAATCCCACTACTGGGCATATACCCAGAGAAAACCATAATTCAAAAAGACATATGCCCCCCAATGTTCATTGCAGCACTATTTACAATAGCCAGGTCATGGAAGCAACCTAAATGCCCATCGACAGATGAATGGGTAAAGAAGAGGTGGTACATATATACAATGGAATATTACTCAGCCGTAAAAGGGAACGAAATTGGCTCATTTGGAGAGACATGGATGGATCTAGAGACTGTCATACAGAGTGGAGGTAAGTCAGAAGGAGAAAAACAAATATCGTATATTTACGCACATATGTGGAACCTAGAAAAATGGTACAGATGAACCGGTTTACAGGGCAGAAATAGAGACACAGATATAGAGAACAAACATATGGACACCAACGGGGGAAAGTGGTGGTGGTGGGTGGTGGTGGGATGAATTGGGAGATTGGGATTGACATGTATACATTAATATGTATCAAAATGGATAACTAATAAGAACCTGCTGTATAAAAAAATAAATATAATTCTCAAATTCAAAAAAAAAGAAAAGAAATTAAGCATAAAACTTGATCATTTATCTTGTAAAATATTAAACTGAATTTCCAAATGTTTGTTTATTGAGAAAAAACTCACTATTTTTTTACATATCTAGCTAGGGTCTTTGGCTGTGAGAGTATATATCTATATCTATGTATAGATATCATTGTATACATATTTCATTACATTTGTAATTCATTATATACATATAAATTTTCTTGTAGACAGAATGGACTGATTAAATTTTAATTAATATTGAGGAGAAGAGTATCTGAGCTATTTAAACAAATTACTTTTCAGACTATTGTCCAAGATTAAGAAGGATTTAAACAATTTCTACTGTAAACAATTTTCCCTGTGGTTTTTTTTTTTCAATTTAATGATAAATCAGATTTACTGTAATAAGTAAGATCACTCTGTGCTTCATACTGAGAAATCTAAAATCTAAAAACTGAAAGGTGAATATTTCAGGGCTCTAAAATAAGTAAAAACTGTACTCCAGATTTATTAATTCTGAATCTCTTTCATGAGTATCTGTGTCTCCTGATGTTCCTGTGATATTGCTCTTGATGTCCAGGCCTAGACTCTTTCATTGTAAAGTATAATATCTGTTATAAAAACTATGTTTATTTTTATACATGCTTTTGACACAATATTGTTTAGGTTCTTATGTTTTCAATTAAAGATACTACTTTGCTAAGTGCAAAAAAAAAAAAAAGACTGTGTATCTGGCTGTCAATGGATAATATGTTCAATAAATATCAGTATATCTGCTGCTGCAAAAAAAAAAATAAACAACCCCCACAATCAATGGCTGCATAATTTAATGTATATGTTGTGCTACAAAAGCAAGTAGCATGAACATAAGGAAGTCTCCCCATTAACACCATCCTTCCAAGTATAACTGCTTCAATCATATTTATGCATTTACATCCCTACCCATGATAAACAGGTATAAGTTGTTTCCATTTAAGCCTGTACAGATCAATTATTTAGCTTTTTGCAGGTTTCTTTTAAACACAATTACCTTGAAGAAGAAAGATGAGTTTATGAAAGCTTCTAAGGAATTTATGCAAAAAAGCAAAAAAAAAAAAAATGGTGCCCAAGTTGCCTTTCATTTTTAGAGTGCTTATTTTTTTCTCTATATTTAAAGGCTGCATTATGCCGTCAGTCATTCTGTAAATTAAACCTTTTGATTCCTAGTAGCATTATGCAAAGCTAGCTTATTGTACCTATTTGCAAATACACTATATTAGTGAATGCTTTCTTTTTCTTTTCCCAAATTGCCAAAATGTGTCACAACATACAAAGAACATCTTAAATGTTACCAAAATAGGAAGTTTTGTGTAAGCTGTGATAAGCACAATATATGGTATAGTCAGTCAGTCCAGATGCCCAAAGAGAAGCAGAACATGAAATGAAAAAAAAAAAAAAAAAAAAAGTGAAAACACTCTGAAAAAGTTAAAAGCACAAAGCACAATATATAAATATTATGGAAAAGTCACCTAGGTGCACCTACTCATTGAGGACAACTACTGAACATGAAGGAAGTTTGATGAAACCAGGCTTTGGGAAATTTTTCACAATTCCACCCTGTTCTAGCTCCAGAAGTAACTTCACACTTCAGATCCCTTAGGTCCTATAAGGTGGGCAAGAGATTTTATGGGACAGATTTTCAGAAACAGAACAGAGGAAATGAGGTAAGGCTGAGTTGCTTAGATATTTTGGACTATTATGTCACAAATTTTGAACTACGGTGGCATAACCCTTCCTCCTTTATTCTATTAATTGTATTTAAATAATTGTATTTATTTGGGACAACACAAAATCTCAGTGATGATAGGGCAGAACCTGAGGAGGAGAGATGGAATTTACATAGCTAAGATGTTTCTATATCTCCTTACCTAGGCATTAACCACTATCTTTAGTAAATAGAAAATTTTAATTTAAAAAAATGACTTGAAAAGGCATTAATACTACTTGTGCATAGGGAGTGGAGGTCTGCAAGGGGCCAGGGGATCAGGGAGTAAAAGAAAAAGGGAGCTGAGTGTGGACAAGAAAAGAATGCTCTTTCCTCTAAGAATTTAAAAAGGAAATTTAGGATTTAGGTTATGTTACCCATTCTAAAGCATTGTTCGTTTAAAGGTGCATTGGTGGAGTCAGTATACTCTCAAATACAAACGCGTTGTACAGACACAGAAACTATCTATGAGAAAATACTTAAGAAGTGATATCAGGCAGCTATTATTAAAATAAAAATGCAATTCTAGCTAAATAATTATTTACTGTAATATTTTTAAGTATTATAAATTAGCTATCAAGAGAAAAAAGAGAGATTTGGATTATTTATTCATGAAAGTCAGGAACAATCTAATATTCTATCTATCTCTCTATCTCTCTATCTCTCTATCTCTCTATCTCTCTCTCTATCTATCTTTCCTCCTGGGTGGTTTTTTCATTTGCTCTACAGTATTTACATTTCTATAGCCTTTTGGAATTTTCATAGCACATCTCCTCATTATCTCACCTCCTTTAACTCTCAGAGACACTGATGTGGTCCTTTTTTGAGAAGAGTGTGAGAGGAAAATATTTAAGCTCAGGATATGAGATTTACATTACACAACGGAAAAGTGTGATGATAAAAATATAAATTCATAAACAAATTACTGATGATTTTAGGATCTTCAGAATTTTTTTTTTTTTTTTTTTACAGACTGTGTGTATGTGTGATTTCAGTAAAGTTTTAACAATTGTGTTGTACATGTTCAAATCTAATTGTCTTAAAAAGTTGCTTTTGTCTACAGAGGAAAAAAAAGCATGTCGGGATGAAAATAGATACTGGGTATAGGTGTTACCTGGGTTCCACAAGTGAACCTGGGGTCCTTTATATTAATATACTTGTTCAATACTAACTTAAGGGAGATACACAAATAAATTCACACTGCAGAAAAAGCTGCTTTCAATGAGGTCTATACAGTTGATGGATAGAATGCAAAGGAAAGAGAAGATTTTAGTCTCTGGGGCACAGTTTGCAGGGATTTTGATCCCCACAGTCCTGGTTCTGGCCTTACAAGTTCTCCAGCGGGCCACAGCAGCACCGCCAACAGCCCCCGGCTGGTCCATTTTTGGTCTTTGATATCTGTCTGTTTACCTTAAAGTATAGTGTACAGCACAAATATTACCATTTTAAGATAGGAAAACATTGCCCTAAGGAGCTATGACTTTCTAGGTCTGAGAATTGCTTTGCATTTCTCTCCGTAAAGAAATAGTCTTTGATTGTACTCTTTGTCATTTCTATGCCTACATCTATTTCTATCTTTATTTTAATCTGTATCTATGTATCCTACGAATATTTCTTGAGCACACACAATATGCCATACAGAGTACAAAATAATCAAAATCTGATTTTGATGAATGCTATGCAAACAAGCAAAATATAAAGTGGAAACATAATTTGCAACAAATAATGACTGGAAAGTGTGTCTGAGTTATACAATATTTCTGTTTGTTATGAAGTGAATCTTTTGATTCTTATTTTTCAAAAATGCTTCTCTTCTTTCTTTCTGTGCTGTAATTTAGGTAAGTTTAATTTCCTTGCTCTTCCTCTTCTAAATGTGAAACTTTATTTCTTGTTCGTGTTTATGAAACTGGAGAACAGGAACTGGATTATCTGTTGCTCTTAATATTATTGGTTTAAGAGATCCTCATCTTGTTATTTCTAAGGAAAGAATTAAAATATCTTAGTATTCCTGTTTGTGAAGATTTAAAAGCTATTTCCCTTGAATGCTGTTATATACGACAAAGGAGCTAACTGCTTAATTCCAGGGATCTGTTATTATTTGTAAACTGGTTCTTAAATAAGGATACTTACAGATGCCTCTTGCTCCAGATGGTACCATTTAACTGCCTGTGTTACTCATGAGTGGTTTTCTGCTTTAGCGTTAAACAAATACTTAACACAGCAATCCTGTTATCAAGAATTCTCTCTTAAAATTGGAACAAAATCCTAAAGTGCTGCATGAAGTGGCAGCACAAGCAATTTCCTTCAGCATGGGACATATGGGTTAAAAATAAGTGGAGCATGAAGGTACCGGTGGGGATAAAAAAGAACTGTGGCCAAGTGGAAAGAGAAAATGTCTCTGGATTTAGCCTGAAGATCTGAGTGCAAATCCTTGCTCTGCTACTCATTAGCTTGGTGATCTTGACAGATCTCAGAAAGGTAAGGATGAGGTCATCCCTTTCACAGGATTTGTTTGGGGACTAAATAAGACAGTAGTGTCCAACACTATCTCTGATGAATGTTAATAGATGTTACCAGGAAAAAAGAAAAAGTGGCTATGGTTGCACCCATCTGAGAAATGTCAAGTTAAACCAGGAAACAGGTTTCTTCAGTGAAAGACTTCTCAGTCTTTAAGATGCTAATATGTTTTGTGAATTTCCAAAAAGATATAATGTGTCATTATGTTTCCTAAATTTATTTTATTCCTAGCCATCACTCTTGTTGGAAAGATATTCCCTGGAACGCATTTTGCGAAATGTTACTCTACTCTTTAAAGTGCTTTTCAAGTGTAAGCTGTTAAAAATTTAGATGTTGACAGTAGACAGTAATCTGGGACCTGTACATTACTAATTTGTGTTCTGAAGACCTTTCTTATTTGATTCTCAAAATTAATCCATTATAAATAACATTTTAAAATAAATGGGAAATTATGGTACACTGTACATCAGATATTTAAAAATAAACAAACAAAAAGCAAAAGAAATAAAAAAAAATTTGGGTCCACACATTCAGAGACCACTAGCTATACTTCTCAGTTTTATATTTAAAACATAACCAGATAGATATTTTGCCTCTTTTTTGGGATTTTTACTGGAATTTTATTAGTACAGCTTAAACTGAAGCTCTGTGAAAATTTTAATGCTATTTTGGCATTAGTAATACCTGAAAAATATAAGAGTATTGGAGAAACAGCGTAAGTACTGGATAAATCTTAATTGAAATCCTAAAGGCCACTAACTTACTCTGTGATGGCTATAATTTATCAATACATACCACTCAAGTTTCAATTTTCTCATTATAAAGTCGGTATAGTAATACCAACCTTTCAGAATATTTGGGAAGCACAAAGAAGGAAATCATCAGATGAAATTTACTGACGTGCAACTGTTACTTCTGAATGATAACAGAAAGTCATGTATTTGTCTATTTAATTGAAGATGTATGTAGGACTGAGAAGTAGCATATGATCACAAATCCCAGTTTTTAAAAATTAGAAATCTTTATTAAAACGACTTTAATGTAAGTGATGATGCAGTTAAATTTCAATTTATATTGCAAAGAATAAAATGAAACATTTAATCTGTGCTACATATATGTATCTATGGGAATCTTTCCTTAAGTATTTCTCTCATATTACTTCTCTATGCTCTTCTGCATGCTCATGGTTACTTAGCTCTTATACTGGGATTTGAATTTTGGTAATTTTCCTTTTAAAATTCTAAACTATCTTATTGTCTCTTTTTATTTTATGTTTGTGATGGTTTCAGGAGTAATGCAAAGTATATTAATTATTCTCATCTTAAAATTATTGTCTGCATTTTGAATTAAGTGCTGCCTGATCATTGGCACGTATGAAAATCATTGTGAGCATTGGTTCAGATTACCGGGGCCTCACTGATATAAGGTGGAGGACTTAGAGCTGGATTGGTGTGTTTAAAGACCTATATGGCACATATATACAATGGAATATTACTCAGAAACGAAATTGACTTATTTGTAGTGAAGTGGATGGACCTAGAGTCTGTCATACAGAGTGAAGTAAGTCAGAAAGAGAAAAACAAATACCATATGCTAACGCATATATATGGAATCTAAAAAAAAATAAAAAAATGGTACTGATGAACCTAGTTGCAGGGCACGAATAAAGAGGTAAACATAGAGAACGGACTTGAGGACATGGGGTGGGAGGGCGAAGCTGGGGCAAAGTGAGAGTAGCATCAACATATATACACTACCGAATGTAAAATAGTTGGCTGGTGGGAAGCAGCAGCATAGCACAGGGAGATTGGCTCCGTGCTTTGCGAAGACCTAGAGGGGTGGGATAGGGAGGATGGGAGGGAGGCTCAAGAGGGAGGGGATATGGGGACATGTGTATGCATATGGCTGATTCGCTTTGTTGTGCAACGGAAACTAACACTGTATTGTGAAGCAATTATACTCCAATAAAGAGTATGCTAAAAAAAAAAAAAGATAAACAATAAGGTCCGACTGTATAGCACAGGGAATTATATTCAATATCTTCTAATAAACTATAATGGAAAATAATCTGAAAATGAATATATATATATATATATATATATATATATATATCTGAATCACTTTGTTGTACACCAGAAACTAACACAATATTGTAAAGCAGCTATACGTCAATAAAAAAATAAAGTACAAAAAAAGAAAACAGACCTATATGGAGGTTGCCTTCGGAGCTCAAGTATTTGTCTATTAGCAACTGAAACTCACCTAGATTAAAACACAGCACCCGCTCTGGTGTCTCCAGTAGTGATGCCAGATTCCCCTCTTCTTTTTAGAAACCTGCCCTAATGCTTATCCTGGGGACGAATATTGCGGCAAATCTGAGAACAGGAGGCTGGAGTGGCTATTCTTAGCCCCGTGACTAATTTACACCACCAATTGCCCCAGTGTTCCTGTTTCTTAGACTAGATATTCTGGAGTTTTGATGGAAACACTCCCTTCAGAGCAAGTCTCTGTTTTTCCTGTATTGTACTAAAGGTTACTCAGGTCTGTTAAACTTCCCCATCTATCTCCAATTGTTTGGTGTATTCAGAAGTTCTTCAACTTTCTGGTCAATACTATAAATTTATTTTAATTTTCCAATTGCTTCTTCTTTCTCTCCAATAGGATTTTTGGGAGATGAGAAGGAGAGGTAAAGTCCATTCTGTGCCAGTCATCCATATTCAAATGGAAAACCTTAAAATGATTTATAATTCTTTCTATTATCACTTCCTTTGAGTCTGTACATGGTCACAATGAGAATTTTCCTTCTCATTCTCCTTTTTGAACATATTTGACTATAGTCACCAAGAATCATATTTCTCAGCTTTTGACTTGGTTTAATACCTCAAAAAGGAAATTTCTCTTCAGAGCTGAATATGCATCATTCATTCATTCGTCAAATATTTGTTGAGCACCTCAGATACCAGGTGATGAAGAAATACAGACACTGCCTTGCCAGCACAGAGCTATACTCACTCCTTTTCTGCAAACACAGAGCAGATTTTCTTTAGTTTTTTCCTTGAGAAGAGTAAACCTGTCTTTACCTTTCTGGCTATTTAACCTATTGGCACAGCACATGTTTAGTTTTTGATTAAATAATTGCTTACTTTTTGTGAAATAAAAATCTTCATTGTAACTAAGCAACTGAAAAGAATATTTAAGGTTAAATATTAAGCTTCAAATACAACCAAAAATTAAACTGACGTCTTAATTTTACTGTCAATACCGTGTATATTCTAGAGACATTCTAATAAAATTGTTGCCATTATGTAGGATATAACTGATGGCCTTTAATGGAAGTGGCTGTCTTTAAATTATCTGAATGTATTTTTTATGGTCTTCCAAGACATGTAGAATTAAAATGCATTTTGTTTATATTGAAGAAGGAACTTCCTGATACTAAAATGGGATGAGTTTCTGAGCTTGACTATGGAATCCCTTCTTTGCAGAGTTTATGGAACAATCTGTGTTCTCATGTCTTTGGAAATTTAAATGTGGTTGTCTTTGAAGGCCAGAGACTAGGCAAAGTACCCTGCTTTAGGTCCCTTTCAATCTTATGACCTGTTGCTATCTCAGCCTAGTCATCTCCAGTAAGTGTTTGTAAAAATGCCAAAATGCACATGAAACTACACTGTGCCTATGCAAATGAGTATATAGAAGAGATGGCGTGTCATCCTGGAGGTCTCTGCCTCTAAAACTGGGGCATGTGTGACCCCAGGGGTACAGAGTGTTATGCTGGAAGCATAAGTGTTATGTGAAGCTATAGAATGCACATGGTCCATCTTTATGCCATGTCCATAATCTTAAAAATATTAGAGAAAAATATTTTGAAATTTTATTTTATTTTTATTATAATAAATATGGATGTATAATAGAGTACAAATCACAAATTTTTGCACTGATTAAAAAAAAATAAGACATAAGTCCTCAAAATGATCTTGGACTCCTTTGGATTATTCCTCCAGTGCCTCCCCAGGGGCACTCATTCACTCTCCTCTGCTATATTTTGGTGACAGTGGTTGCAGGGCTCTTCTGTACATGAAAATGTATGGCCTAAAATACTGGTTTCATTACCCATATCATTATCACAGCTTGAGTAACAATTTTTTTTTTTAAGCTAGTGGTTAATTTATCTAGATTCAATGAACATTTGCTTTGAGACTAGCAGACTGGAACTTGGTATTTTTAAAAAATTGTTAAAAGAGAGTGATAGGCTAGCCTCATGATGATATCTGTATCTACATCTCTTTTTATATATATTGGTTATTTAATTTGACATATTAAAACATTATTAATGTCTTATTGAAAGGTAAATGTCAAAATGCATCAAGCATGCAAAACCTTTACATGTTATGCTATTTGTGGTTGGTTACCAGCCTAGCATCCATAGCTCCTCTTCACTCTAATTGTACTTTTTTTTTAGGGGGGGCGGGAATCTCTAAATTATCATCTCAAGGCTTTCAAAGCTGAATCTCTAAATGGTTCTAAAATACTCTGGAAATCACGACAAGTTTGAGATAAAGTACATGCATATTCAAATTACTCAAATGACACCTTTATTTTTAGTTAATTTTCATTTATGGATGCCTCTTAATTTTCTATCAAAACCTAGATAGAGCCATGAATTCTGTCAATTTTTTCCATTTCTGGCATCTATTTTAGAGATCTCTGTAAATTGATAAATCTGTATATATTGCTTCCCCTAGTTAATTTCACACATTTTTCTCCCCCTGAACATCCTTAACGTTTAAGTCCAGAGCTGGGGCCAGAGCCAGACTCTGAGGGGAGAGTAGGCACATTATTTTTCTTGCTTCTCCTGTTTCTCCTTTCCCTCCACATTAGAAGACTACATGGGGAAAAATGTTTGTTCTCCTTCTAGCTTTCCTTTTATACCTCTGGGGAACATAAGACTGATGGGATCTAATCCAGTCCTGATATTTCTAAACTTCTGCCAACAGTAAAAACTCTGAGATTTACACTGTCCTGTCCAGTTCATTTTTAAGCAACTCTGCACCCATGCGGCTCAGTAAGAACAATTTCATGAGTGAATTTTGTCATTTTTTATTTGAAATCATGAATCAAGGACCTATACAAACAAACATCTGATAAATAACCGTTTAAACTTTAGAGTTAGAATGCATCGTTTTCCAACCAGAGCAGTTCTGGATGGCTTCTACAAAACAGCTGTTTAAGGTCATTCATCTTCTTCTTAGACATTTTCAGTAAAAAGTGTCTTTTTGGATACTTTCAGTGAAAATTCACTGCTGGAATTTCACATTGGCAAATTTCACTGTTAAAAAGTCTGGTCTTAAAATTGATCCTAAATCTGCCATTTTATATTTTGCATACACTAATCCTGGTGATGCCTTCTGGAATAAAATACTAAATTCTTACTCTTCTCCATGGTGTTTCTTCAAATATTTGAAGGAATCATATCTTCCATTAATCTAGTAATTTGAAGGAGCTGGCTTATACCAGGTCACAAGAGCTAATTGAGATTTTCAGGAAGTTTGCAAACTGGTTGTTAAACTAGCCATTATTAAAAATTAAATTATATAAACTTGAAGTTAAAGAAACTATATTAAAAGAACATAAATACAGCTTATCACTTGATTATTTTACTGTTATCTGTGATTGAGGTTATTTACACCCATAACTGCATGACAGAAATACTATATATTGTTGTACTAGTGCATATGTCTTCCCAACCCTGCATTCAGTGATACCAAAGTGTTAGACTGAAATTGTACACGGTGGGAGTATTTACACTATAGAAATGAACAAATGCTAAACATTAGGGCTTTTTTTCTCTTTTTTTCTGGAGAGCTTTTTATCAAACATTTACACCACACTACTGCTGCCTCATCTCTGATGCAGCCTTAAAATTTTATGCAGTTCCTATCGTCTTATAACCTCTCAAAAATTAGTTCTATATAATTTTATGAGCAACTCTGCTCTCTCACTCACCTTCTTCCAGGTGCCCGTTAGTTTCTATTAGTATCCAGAACCTAACACAAATGCCCAATAGAGGAATTCCTATCAATTATTAGCATATTATTATTTTTTACATGGCCTAAGAAACATAGTTTTTATTGTTTGTAAACAGTGTCCAGGCATTATCCTTAGAAAAAAGGCCAAAATTATAAGTCACCCCACCTACAAGACAGGATTTTTGCGGGGCTCTAATAATGTAAATAAAAAAGCACCATAAAAAACACCATAGTGTGTAACAGAAATATAAACAATTATTAGACTTTATTAATAACAAGAGTGTGAAGGTCACAGAAAGTAATATTTCCACTATATACTTCATACTTCAATGATCAGAACAAATATCAATTATTTGTCTTAGTGCCTCATTTTAATAACAACATGTATAGATTAGGGTAAGTTCTCAGAAAGTTGTCTAGAATGATACGGATTCTGGTTTTGATTTTGTTCTTCTATTACAGGCTTAGCTTTCTAACTATGTTTTGGTTAAACTAATAGTAATATTTGTTTGCATTCCCAGGTGATTCACTAAAATTTTTACAGATTATCTCATAACTAAATAACATGCATTGATAACTGAGAGTGAGTTCAATAATAGGACAACTTTCTACCAATTTAAAAAACTTCAGGGATTATAAATAAAACATTCTTAAAGTTAGGTTAGTTTTCATCTTCATATTTTTAAGATAATCTTCCATGTTTCCAGGGAAAAAAGAAAACTCCAATTTTTTATAAATGTGGAAGCCCAAAATTTTTGTAGCAAAATGAAACACATCAAAACTTATTCTTTAAAGTGCCATCATATTCAATAAATATAACCAAATATAAATTTGGCTGTAAACAGAAGGGATTGTGTGATGTGCAACAACCTAGAGTAATACATCACAGGAAAATAAAGACATGGAACCAGGGGCAGAAAAGAAATGAAGAAGGTAGGGCAAAAGGTAATGGGAGTTGGGGGATGAGGCCACAAAGATAGATTAGGCTGAGAGTGGTGAAGATGTCAAAAATGTTATTAAAGATGAGAGAACATACTTTTTATTCAGCAGGAGTCACTGGAGATGTTTTTAAAAACTGAGTAATCTGAAGCAATTATATTTTACAAGATAACATGGGCAGTGTTGTGGTCTGTATTAGAGAAGAGAAAAACCAAAGGCAACACGGCCAGTAATGAGTACATTACAATTCAATAGCCAGATCAAATTGTATAGAAGTTTTAAGAAGTGACAGTGAGAACAATGCAGATTTGTCAATCCACATAAAGATGGTACCATAAAATATAAATAAACAAGCATACAAACAAACAAATAAAATCACCCAGAGAGTAAGTATAGTGAAAATATACCTTGGTTAGAATCTTAGTATGAACAGAAAAAAAATTCCAGAAGAAGAGGGTCTACAATGTCAAATGTCAAGAGTGAGAAGCCAAGTAGCATATATTTTTTGAATAGTATTCTGCATAAGCATCTTCATTAATATGCCATATTATTTTAATTAATGTTTTGAGTTGATTCCTTTATTTAAACTTACTTTAAAAAACTAAGTACAGTTGACCCTTGAACAATACCAGAGTTAGGGGCACCAATCCTCCCTGCAGTCAAAAATCCGAGTGTAATTTATAGTTAGCCCTCCATGTCCACAGTTCTATCAATACAGTTTGTTCTGTATCTGCATTTTCTCATCCAGGGCTTCAACCAACTGTGGTTTGTATAGTACTGTAGTATTTACTATTGAAAAAGTCTACATGTAAGTGGACCTGCACAGTTCAAACTCGTGTCATTCAAGAGTCAACTGTATTACTATTATAAACAGAAAAACCATAAATAGAAGGTAACTGTAAAATAGAAAACTAATAATACCAAATAAGAGATTATATATCACTGAAATTGACTTTTATATAATCATGCACTACATTTTGAAAAATACAGGACTAGGAAAAGCTTATATACATATATAATGAAGACTTAAAGGAGTTGAGTTTGGAGGAAGAGAATTAGATTGAGGAGACAACTGATAGTTTGTGAGCAGACTGGCTATACTGGCTTGTCCTTGAAGTGAACTGTAGGATTGAGGATGGAGGATGTAACTTTGACTGAGAAGAAATGAGTGCTTCCTGATGCTTCAGCTGGAACTTGGATATTTTCATCAGCACATCTGAGAGATGGTAACTTTCTCCTTTCAAACATGTTGCAGAATTTTGCATTGCATATAATTATATCTCTAATAACATAATTTTTCATCAGCAGTGGGAGATTTGTCTTCCTGCAAAGTAGGTTTCTCTGAACAAGAAATGAAAGTGTGTTCCAAAAGAAGACTAAACAAGTAAATCTATAGTGTAAAGCAATAGTTCTAGATTTGACATAACCATATTGAAAGAAATTGGCTTTCTTTATTTAGTGTTGGCAGATGCAATTAGAGTAAAAGAATTTTTTTTCAAATCACCTTTTCTCTCTTTTTAAATCCAAGTTGCTTTCTGTGGGGAAATAGCCTCTTTTTATGGCTCTTTGTACAGTTAAAGGAAGAAGGGATCTTTCATGGCAAAAGGATATGCTGGAATGTACATGTCCTTCCAAATGTTAAAGACTTGTTTAGATTTGCAAAGAAATTGTCTTCATACAATGAAAATCTCTCAGGAAGTCCAACTGCTTATTTATTTGTTCTTTCAAGCGAAACAAATCATCATTAAAAAGGTTCAGCTTCCAATTAAGACCTTTTCGAAGCTTAGAGGGACTTGCTCACAAAAGTTCAAATCCCTTAGAAAATGGCTCATTGCTGCCTCAGAGAAAGAGAAAAATAGCTACTGATGAGATTCAAATCATTCTCTATCTTTTCTTTCATTAATTTTAAACATAATTCATAGGCCATTATGCTCTGGAAATCAAAAGAATTATTCCTTATTGTAGCCCACCATTTTTCATCATTATACACACACACAATGTCCAATTTCACCCCACTCATTCAAAATGGCGCTTAAAGCAGGCAGAAAAGATTAACTCCAATACTTATATTTGGCTTTAATTCATAGCTTTCTAAAGAGTTTTACAAGTCTAAATATGTATTTACACAATGAATATGATGAGTCATTTCTAAAATGTAAACATACTAGTTTAAAAAATTGCTTAAATATGTATTTCTGCCTGAGCTTCTCTCAGAATATTCCTATGAGATTCACAGCAATAACTCCCTAATATTTGAATCACACCACTTCTCAGTACATTACGAATAATAAAAAAAAGAATGAGCAAGGAGTATAGATACCTCTCAAAGTAATCAAAATATTTTAATCCTTCATCTTTTCTGGTGTTCGAGAGCCATAGAGGCACTGCCCTTCATTTCAGATGGAATCACATTCAAGCTATTCTGACTAAGCTTTTAATGGTATTAGCAGGTTGCTGTTTAAAATCCTCTAATGATCAAACAGCTGGGCAGATGTTTCAGAGAATAATAGTATTCACTTTCTATAAAGGAAAATACAGCGTAACACGTTGGCTTTTGTTCTTGGCTAGAAGACATTTCACTACATCATCAGTCTCTCTTTGCTTTTAAACAGTCTTCACATTAGAAAGCATTCCAAATGTTATTTTCTGCTGCCAGTGAAGGTACTGATGAGTACCATTTGAAGGCCAGTGTCTGAGGTTGGTTATCTCTGCCCTGAAGTGCCACTGCCAGTTTCAATTTTGGTCCAAGATGATGCAGAAGTGAATTCGGACAGCAGGGTTTGTAGATATGGACATAGATAGAAAGGAAGTAGAGTATTAAAACTTATTTGCACTTCAATTTCTATATTATTAATTACACCTATTTCTACTATAGGGCAGTCTAGTCTAAACATTATTCCAAGTAAACTATTTTGTAAATGCTGCCTGCTTTATCTCTCTCTTGAGTATTTTCTTAGAAGTTTTATAAATACCTATTTAACCGATCTGACCTTGGAAGACTCCCCAACTCCTATTCTCTCCTCCACCACCACTCCCCATTTATAACATCAGACACAGCTGGTTTATCTAGGAAACAGACTTTGAAATGTGGAACTTGTGGAGGAAGTTTACTGGGGAATGTTTTCTAGATAAATAGGTATCGGAGAGCAAATGAAGCACTGGGAAGAAGAAGCTGAACTGAGAGGCAATCACAACGAAGGCCTCAGCGAGCCTCATGGAAGCTCTGGAGATGGGATGGCCCTTTAGACCTGTCTGCATGGAGGCAGAGGAGGATCAGCTAATGCCTTGGTTCAAAGCCTGAGGATTCAGTGTTTAGGATTCTACAATCATCAAAGCATACCTGGTAGCAAATGTCAAATTTGGGTATGAATTATATCAGAAATTATTTTTGCAGAATTATTTATGTTGATGCTTATAGGATCTCAGGCTTTTACCTAAGTATCAGGAGGGTGAGAGATTTCATAATTAAGTATTTATTGAGGGCCTATGAACCAGATATATGATATAAATATGATCTCAGTTAATCATGAAAGCCAAACATTTTATTTTTTCCTGTTTCATAGATGAGGAAATTGATCTTAGGTGTGATCAAGTGAATTGTTAAGGTTCATACAGTTAGCAGGATTGCATGCAAACCTATGTGTACATGCTCAGTGGTTGCACTGTACTGTTTTATAGGCTTTGGGGAGGGGATTTGGTTGGGAGGCAGGTGCAAACTAGAACCGATCTGATTGTGCAGCAAGAGTCAACAATCAAGGTAAGGGTTCAAATGGCATATTAGGGCTCTCCAGAGAAACAGAACCAGAGAGAGAGAGAGAGAGAGCAATTATGGAAGCTGAAGAATCCCACAAATTGCAAGCTGAAGACCCAGGAAATCCAGTGGTGTAATTTAGTGTGAGTCAGAAGACCTGAAAACCAGGAGAGCCAATGGTGTAAATCCCAGTCTAAGGGCAGGAGAAGATGAGTTAACATGTTCCATTTCAAGCAGCAAGGCAGGAAAAAGGGATGAATTCCTCCGTCTTCTGCCTTTTGTTCTATTCAGGCCCTCAGTGGATTGGTGATGCCCACACACACTGGGGAGGGCAATCTACTGAGTTCCCGGGTTCAAATGCTAATGTCATCTGGAAACACCCTCACGGACACACCCAGAAATACTGTTTAATCTGGGCACCCCTTGGTTAGTCAAGGTGACAAACTAAATTAACCATCACAAATGGCAAAGCCATTCATATTTGGAAATATCCATTCTTTTAAGCCTGTAGTTTCCATGGTAATTGATGATAAACACTTAAAATCTTAATGTGCTTTAAGAAAATTAAGACATTTTATGATATCAAGGATAATAATGCCAACTAAAAAGAATCAATTACCTGATATGTTCCAGTATTGTGTTAATTACTTTAGACACGTCATTTTACAACATGAATACAGTTATTATTCCTATGTTTTAGGTGAGAAATGTAGAGAAGTTAAGTAACTTTCCCAAGGCCATATTACTAGTGAGTGACAAGTCTGGGATTAAAATTCAGACTATCTTACTCTAAAATCTGAGCTCTGAGCCACTGCTCTACAGGGCTTCTCAGTGATCTTTCTGAAATGTAGAAATGTCAAGATATAAAATTGTTCACATGTTGGTTTATCATGGAAATGTCAGTCAGCTCCTTCTGGAATCACTATAATTTTTGGAAGCAATGCTTATTCTTCCTTCCTGTATCGGATGATTCTGTTGTCAACTTACTTAGTTTGGGAATGCCATTCCTTAGAAACCTTTCCTGTACCAGGTTAGAGCTGGCCGAAAAAGAAACTTGTATGAAATTTGGGAGGTGGAAGTGAAGTAGCAGGCATTGTTCTCCGCAGTTTGTCATGGTGAGTTGTGGGGACAGAT
Source organism: Balaenoptera physalus (assembly GCF_965194825.1). Lineage (NCBI taxonomy): Eukaryota > Metazoa > Chordata > Mammalia > Artiodactyla > Balaenopteridae > Balaenoptera > Balaenoptera physalus. Next base: position 111,348,426 of record NC_138891.1, on the reverse strand, counting down.
AGTCACAGAGGTATTGGCCCATCCCAGTTTGTCCTCTCTCTCCTACACTTTCCAGCTCTTCTTCCTGACTGTTGACCCTGCTGACCAATAGCAACTTCAGTATCATCATCAGTTTCTTGGATGTGTACTCAGAAAAACAAGAGCTTCTCATAGACTTCTCGAAAACTACCTTTTCGTGGTCTTGTTTCATGAGAGACCATGTGCCTGGACTCTCAAATCAATCAGTTGGTGATTCTTTTGATTCCCCAACTTTCTCTTTTGGGTCTTCACTACCCCAGTATTCCCCACATTTGTGTGAGGTCTAATTCCTATAATAAATTCCTTATCCCATGTCTATAATTGTTCTGCTTCTCTTACTGAATGCTGAGTGATACAGAAATTAGTATATGGGAGTAGGTGCTACCATAACAAAAACCCAAATCATAAAACTTTGGGAGCAAGGAGTGAGACTTAAAAATATTTATAGAAAATTGACAAAGTTTTTAAGTGAATTTTACTAGAAAACATACATACAATGAAGTCAGACCCAAAAGGAAAGACAGTTCAAAATTAAAAAGAGGTGATGGGCTCCAAATTTCTATAGGAAAGAAGCAGGCTGAGAGAACTTCTCAGATGAAAATATGGGCAATTTTTTTATATGTGAGAGGGAGTTGCCAAGCTCCCGGGGAATGAACCCAGCTGAGAACAATGGATTGTTCCATTGAGAGGGCAGAATTGATTCATTTCTCCTCTTCCCTGAACAGAAGTGTCTATTGTGGTTGTTTTTTCCCTGTCTTATCATTGAATGTTGATTATGCAAGGTCAGATAACTTGTATCTTTAAGTTCAAAGTTTTTTAGGTTAAAAGAAGTTGCATCCCACGAGTCTCAATGCATATCTGGGCCTAAGTTAAATGATGAGATCTTGCACTTTGGTCCAGAGCCTGATGCCATGATTGGATAAAACTTTGGGGGTCTTATTTGGAGATGAGTGCATTTTGCACATGGGAGAAATGGAAATTTTGGCCAGGAAACAATTTCTCCCAAGCCTAGACATGCTGTTTCTGTCATTAAGAAATAGAGATCAGGGCTTCCCTGGTGGCGCATTGGTTAAGAATCTGCCTGCCAACGCAGGGTCATGGGTTCAAGCCCTGGTCTGGGAAGATCCCACATGCCGTGGAGCAACTAAGCCCGTGTGCCACAACTACTGAGCCCGTGTGTCACAACTACTGAAGCCCGTGTGCCTAGAGCCCGTGCTCCACAACAAGAGAAGCCACCACAATAAGAAGCCCGTGCACCGCAACAAAGAGTACCCCCCGCTTGCCACAACTAGAGAAAGCCCACGCACAGCAACGAAGACCCAATGCAGCCAAAACTAAAATAAAAATAAATAAATAAATAATGATTAAAAAAAAAATTAGTGATCAGTCTTGGATCGGGGCTGGCCTTGTGACCTCCTTCAGTCAACAGAATGCAGAGGAAGTGATGCTGTGCCAGTTTTGGACCCAGCCCTTCATGGGCCTGGCATCTTCTATGTTGAGTTCTTAGAGCCCTGAACCATTATGTAAGATACTATGGTTTTACTCTGATGAAGAGAGAAGCTCAGTACTTCCTAGCTGTTCTGGTCAGCCCAGCAACTATGGAAATGGAGTTATCTTGGAGATTCCAGCCCCAGCAAAGCCCCTGGCAGAATGCAGCTTCATGAGTGACCCCAGGCAGGTGGAGCTGAAAAACAGCCTGGTTGACCCTTCAATCCACCGAATTGTGAGAAATAAGAAACTGTTACTGTTTTAAGCCAGCAACATTTGAAGTAGTTTGTTATGCAGTAATTAATAACTGAAAGAGTTACAAATATATGAATTAAAGAACAAAGGAGCAAATGAATGATTAGAACAAAAGCCTTAAATGGAAGTAGATTGTATTACCTAGGATATCACTGGGTGTGTTATCACAAGGTGTGTTACTCTTTCCTTCCACCTAGTACCTTTTGTGAAGCTTTACATCTATGATAGCCTGTGGGCACCAAGTTGCTAAAATGGTTCTACATCTTTGTGTTTATTGAGATAAAAGTGAGAAAGAAAAAAAAAGTGTTGTTGGCTAGCCCCCAGAAGTTCTGACCAGGATAGCTTTCCCCTTTTCTCTCTCTTTTCAGGGCAATATCATGCCCATTACTTTAAAAACAAACAAACAAACAAACAAAAACCTTTATTTCTACCAAATATTGAAGCTATTTAAAAAAAAATGAGATAGGGAAACCTAAAGCAATAATGAAAAGACATGGAAAGTAAAACTTATGTAATGGAAGAAAAGTGGTTCTAAGACAATAGCTAAAACAAATTCAAAGGATTTAATACACTAAACTATCAAAATATCATTGAAGGACTTCACATCAACATGTTGTGAATAAACTAAATAAAAAGCGTGGAATAGAGGCAAAATGATGGAGAAAGCTTACTTCAGAAAAGAAGATCAACTATAGCTTGTCTGAGGATTTTGCATTTGAAGCTGGTTGAATGGTATCTTAGTATCTCAGTGACTAGAGTATGTAAATGATAGAGATAAGGAAATAGGAGGGAAATAGATAGACTTTATAGATACTACTAAGAAAGCAATAATGAGGAATGATTTAACAAGATTCTAAAGTTTCAGATCATTTGAGAGCCTGAAACAGCAGATGGTAAATATAGTTCAGTTCTGGCAAACATAAAAAAAAAAAAAAAAGATGCATAACAATAGAGAGCTACAAAAGAAGGCTATGGAAACACATTTCAATGGACTAATCATCTAGTACGCCAACCAGAAAATATTTGAAAACTTTTAACTATCAGCTTAGTGCAAAGAAACAGTCTTCTAAGATGCAGGCCAGAATAAAAAAAGTGCTTCAGGCTTTTAGTCTTAACTGTTGAGGGAGGGGTCGGGAAGTGGGAATGAGAAAAAAATACTTAGAAGTGGGAAAAGATAAAGATACTTTATAAAAAAAAAAAAAAAGTTGCTTTAGGAAATACGAGATTCTTAGTCACAGACTTCAGGGTATTTAATTTTCTTCATAGAAATAAAAAAGCATTTTGGTAGGTGTGTTAACTTATTTAATAGGGTACATTTTAGTACCTTATATAAGAAAGTGTCTGAAAATAGCCAAGGGAGCTTTTTTCCAAGTGGAAATGGATTATATAGTCTGTAAACTACTAGTTGTTTACACTGATGGTCTTTGTGACAGAGGAGGATTCATATACATTTATATGACCAAATTGGCTGGAAGATTTCAAGACATCTGTTTTTATGTGGTTTCCGTATTTAGACAAGCACTTCTCATAGAGGAAGCTTAAGTGGAACTTTAAAGCCTTCACTCCCGTCCTGTTAATAACAAAAATTTCTCTTTAGATTGTGCCCCCAGGTTTCACAATTTCCTCAGGGACAGCAGAATTAGTTCCTCTAACTGTAGCAATTTCAATATGTTATTAGTTTGAAAATCACTTTTTTTTTTCTTATTACCCTCAACAATTATTTTGGAACAAAATGGAGCAAGTTCATCCTATCTTATCTTTCTTTAGAGAAAATTTTGGCACTAGCAGGCATGCTAGTTATGTGTTTCTGATTTAACCTGTGATGTCATAGTGCATTTATGTATGGTGGTTTTGGGCTGAGTTCAAAATTATTCTATCATGAATATCTAGAACCAAGACATTGAGGGGGAAGATAGGTAAAGACATGTCTCCGGAATATGAAAGATTTTAAGCCAGAAAAACTTTAAATGGATGTCTATGGGTGTATCTCTCCAGATATTTAACAATACAATAGTCACCAAAATATGTTACAGATATTTAAAATGGACTCCTGTTTAAAGTCCAGAAATGAAATCTGATGGTCTCCAAAAACTTCTCTAAACTGATTCGTCTTTTTTAAAAATTTCTTTTGATAACAGTTTAAATGCCACTAGAATTATTTTCAAGTTAAGAAGATAAGGGGATTGACTTTCTAAACTTTAAGAGGAACTTCTCTACTATGACTGACTGTATTTTCCAATATGAAGAATTGTAAGTTTTCACAATGAAATCATAAACTTTTAGTGTACATTGACGCTCTGCTTTATTCCTTATCCATCTGCCACAGAGGCATATTCTAGTTGCCATGCTGATCATAGCTAACATGCATACCATGTGCAGTTTTAAGCTTACTATTCATAATAGGAACTGAAACAATATAGCTATGTTTTAAAATTTATTCTAGTCTAATAAAAAATAGAAATGGTCAATAGAAAGAAATCTAATTTTAGATGTTTAAACATGACATATTTGGATTACAAAATAGAGATTTACTTAATTAAAAAAATAAAGTTAGGGACTTCCCTGATGGTCCGTGGTTAAGAATCCGTCTTGCAATGCAGGGGACGCCGGTTTGATCCCTGGTCAGGGAACTGAGATCCCACATGCCACGGGGCAACTGAGCCCACATGCCACAACTAGACGGCCCGCATGCTGCAACTACAGAGCCCATGTGCTCTAGAGCCCGGGCACCACAACTAGAGAGAAGCCCATGCACCGCAACGAACAGCCTGCGTGCTGCAACGGAAGATCCTGCGTGCCGCAACTAAGACCTGACGCAGCCAAAATAAATAAATAAATAAATATTTAAAAAAAATAAAGTTACCTTAAAATTTTTTGGTGAATTTCTCCTTCCTTCAGTTAGCATGTTGGCACAGGTAAACCTTGCTTTCCCCATTAAAAAGACTGTGACCATGACTTCACTAAAGGCAGGATTCCTGTCATTTATTTTTTTATCCTCTGTGCCCAGAACAGCCTTTGCAGGTGGTAGGCTAGCAAATATTTGTAGAAGAAATACATAAATCATCTAGTACTTACCGATGGGTTCAAATAACATTTAAAAATTACAGATAAATAACCAAAAAAAATTCACTAAAAATTTTATTTCACTTAGAATTTTATGTACATTTTACTTTGTGAGAGCAGAGAAAGGATTGCAAAGTCAGAAGATGCTGCTAGGCAGCTACATTTTTTAAAAGATCAAGAGTCACTGAATTGGTAGAGTAGCAGAAAGAAGTATTTAGAAGCAGACTTAAAATATGACAGTTCATGACCTGGTATTTATTAAGGAACACACTTCACATATGGGAATTGACTTTTCCATGACTTGCCTTGCACCTCCTTTGTATAGAACAAACAAAAATGCTTTTGTACATGACATTGTGTCAGGGTTTCTCAATTCGATTCTATGATGTAGTTATAAAAAGGCTTTTAGTAGTTTTCTACTGCATAAGTAACCATTTCAATTTTGATATAAGCTAAATGTAAACTTGGCATCAACAGTGCATTATATTTCTGAAACCTTATTCTTGATTTTTGTTGTTGTTGTTGTTGTTCCTTATTTCATCGTATTCTTAGCAACCATCCCATATACTTCATGGATCACAATCCTCATGCTCTCTTTTTGCCTGATGGTAGAAATATCTGGCTGCCTAGCAAAATACATTTTCCTGTTCTTCCATAGTAAATTTGTTGCTGGGCATGTGTCTGCCCAGTTAGAAACCATATTTCTCACACTCCTTTATAGCTAGATATTGTCCTTAGGCTACGTTTTCACTAATGCAATGTGACCAGAAGTGAAAGTGACACTTCCACCAACTATGGGTCTTAAAATATTGAGCATGTGAATTCTTTATACTTTCCCTTTCCCATGAGCTGCAGCATGGTCTTCTGGGATTAAGCTATGGCTATAAAAATGAGAACAACAATTTAAGTGATGGTAGAATCACAATGTAAGGAACTTAAGTCTCTGAATGACTTTGTAGGGCACAACTGCCTGATTATCTGGATCTGTTACATAAGAGAAAATTAAATTTGTATTTTTAAGTCTTTATATTTTGGAGGATTTTTATTACACAGATTAGTTACAACAGTTGTGACTCACCCTAGTCCAGTATGAAACTGAACTGTATAGCTCTTTATTTTAGATGCTGGCACTTCACTTTTGAAAATAAAAATCAGTACATCTAGTTTTATCTTTTTTTTTTTTTTTTTTAAATAATTTCTAGTTTGCCTTTATTCTTGGAGGATATTATTATCAGGAGTCCCAAGTGAACACTTGAAGTCTTTTCTTTCTTAATTTTTATTTATTTATTTATTTATTTATTTATGGCTGTGTTGGGTCTTCGTTTCTGTGTGAGGGCTTTCTCTAGTTGTGGCGAGCGGGGGCCACTCCTCATCGCGGTGCGCGGGCCTCTCATTAACGCGGCCTCTCTTGTTGCGGAGCACAGGCTCCAGACGCGCAGGCTCAGTACTTGTGGCTCACGGGCCTAGCCACTCCACGGCATGTGGGATCTTCCCAGACCAGGGCTCGAACCCGTGTCCCCTGCATTGGCAGGCAGATTCTCAACCACTGCGCCACCAGGGAAGCCCTTTTATCTTTCTTATAGGTGCATAATATTATAGGTGATATGTTCAGCTTTATCTTCACTTGGTTTGTTATTAGATGCTATATGAATTAGGTATGCAGATTTCATAATTGCTGGCAAAGGGAGTTATCATCCAAAATGGATTCAAACAAGGACTCTTGTTCAGCATAAGAGATTATTCCATGTTTTATATTATTATTTTTTTTAACTGAAGTATAGTTGATTTACAATACTGTGTTAATTTCAGGTGTGCAGCATAGTGATTCGGTTTTTGGTTTGCAAATTATATTCCATTATAGTATATTACAGGATACTGGGTATAATTCCCTGTACTATACAATAAATCTTTGTTCCTTACCTATTTTATGTATAATAGTTTGTATTTGTTAATCCCATACTCCTAGTTTGTCCTTCTCCCCCTCCCTGTCCCGTTTGGTAACCTAAGTTTGTTTTGTATGTCTGTGAGTCTGTTTCCATTTTGTATATAGAGTCATTTGTATTATTTTTCAGATTCCACATTTTTAATATTATTTTTAATGCAAAATTCAGTTGCCATTAAGTATAATTTTGTGTGGTTTGACTGGTACCATTAGCATGTAATTGTCTTTAACTAATAATTTTTAAACTTATTAACTGTTGTGACTTTGCTTTTAATTGAGTGTACATAAAAGGGCTGGAATGGCTGAATAATAAAAAGTTGAAGATGTCTAGTGTTTGGTTGAATAATCTAATAGACATAAATATAATTAACATAGAAAATAACTTAGCAAAAGGAAGAAAATCTGAGGTCCCTCTTGATCGATGCATGTTAGGAATTGTTGAAAAAATACTAGATATACATAAACTGTTTTTCTGTAAAAATTTCCAAAAATCTGAAACTTAGTGCTTCCAAGCATAAACATATTAAAATATCACAAGAAATGTAATCAGTATCTTGTAAAAACTAGTAAGGACAATTTCTCTGCTGAGTATAATATCTATGACCTGGAAAACAATTTAAGGATTTTAAAAACATGACTCTGCTTTTAATAAGTTCAGGTAAATTGGAAATCAAGTATACAATATGGCTCTTACTTTACCTCTATATCCTGTCTGCAATGCATGAAAAAATCAAAATTATATTTGCAATAATACAACATGAGCCAATCTATGAAATCTAATGTCCCAAAGAAGATTCAGCATGCCTGAACAAGAATACAATGAAGAAAAAGTTACTATAATTATGAAACTTATGACCATTAAGTTATTTATGTTGTGTATATTTCTTGCATCTTTTTGTAAGCCTTTAAATAAGCAATCTAAGAAAATAATTTTCTGGGAAATGACTGAGATAACCAGAGATAAGAAATTAAAGTGAATTATTTGTCAGCTACTGTATAGTAACATTAGATTCAATTTTACTGTTGAAATTGCCTCTGTATTGTATGCAGTTAGAAAACACTTTCTCAAATGATCAACACCTATTTCCAAAAGTGTAGTTATGGATAATATGCATAGTTACAAATCATCATTCTTCCTTTAAGAATCAATCCAAGGAGCAGTATTCAGAAAAATAGATACCTTTTAATAAGTCAGGTTCCAGCTGTGAACTTCAAGGCAATCATAAGAGATAAACATAAAGCATCCTGGCATAATACAAAATAAATAAGTCCTATAAAACTGGAAATTTGCAGAGTTCTAAATCCTCAGGAATCCACAGGATGTCCACAAATGTATTTAGAGGGCAAGACTTTCAAAGCTAACATAAAATTTGACTCATTATCTTTTTGGAATTTAGTATTTCCTCTTATAAGAATTCTAAATAGAGGGTAGCTAGAATAGCTGGCTTAATATAAACTTCTTTTCCATCAAAAGTTCATTACAAGTGCCCTTGGCTCCGTTCTCATCTCCTTCATCCTTGTACATCTCTCCTGCCTGACTTCAAAGAGAACTCTCCACACAGGAGATAGGAAAGGGAGGCAAGAGGATGAGAACAGGGCCACCTCTGTTAAAAGAGAGGCTTAATTAAGTACATATTTGAAGAGTGCCTTTGACATGAAAAAGAAGTAAGAAAATTCAGTACTATTAACGCTGAACTAGAAGTGCTTGGTCCTGGGAGCAAAGCCTTATAGAGATTAGGAAAAAAGCTTATATTCTCCTTCTTCAGGCAAGCAGTTTTCAATGGGGTTCTCTATTGATGTGTCATCCTAAGAGAGTCTGTAAATCTAGTATCTGCATGTTGATTGCTAGTTTGTATGGAGAAAGAAGAAGCAGAGAGCAAAAGATACATCTTTCTGAAATCCGAATAAAACTGCAGCATGCATGCTTTAAATGTGCACTCATTTCTTTGCAAAAGGACTTAATACATGTGAAATTTGAAGTAAAACAGTTTGTCTTTATAATAAGAGGAGGATCTATATTTTCATTTGTTACTTAATAGAAATTTAACTGGCATGTTTTATTATCAAAATGACCAATATTGGGCTTCCCTGGTGGCACAGTGGTTGAGAATCTGCCTGCCAATGCAGGGGACACGGGTTCGAGCCCTGGTCTGGGAAGATCCCACATGCCACGGAGCAACTGGGCCCGTGAGCCACAACTACTGAGCCTGCGCGTCTGGAGCCTGTGGTCCGCAACAAGAGAGGCCGCGATAGTGAGAGGCCCGCGCACCGCGATGAAGAGTAACCCCCGCTCGCCGGAACTAGAGAAAGCCCTCGCACAGAAACGAAGACCCAACACAGCCAAAAATAAATAAATAAATAAATAAATTTTTTAAAAAATGACCAATATTAATGTAACAACATATGAAAATTGGAAGTTTCATCTGAGACGCCATGATTCCACAGATATACAATTCTAAAGTGAGATGGCAGATCAAAATGCACACAACCCAAGAAAAATAACTGGTTAGAAGACATTAGTACTCCAAATGAAAGGATTGAGAAAGAAAGTGGAGTAAGAGGAGAATATTTGTGCCAAGATTTCCTTAAAGAGATGGCACTGGACTCTTAAGTCTCATCGTCCATCCCAAGGGTATGGAGTGGGAGTCATCCCTCCTCTACCTGAAACCTAGAAAGGGGGGCTTCATTGGGAGCATTTGGAAAGCTTGACGTATGTGCCCATAATTTGGGGGACTCTGTGGCCTGCTATCTGACAAATGCCCTGACATTCTTCAGGGCAAGGTCATGACCCTCTGAGGTGGCAGGGTCAAGAGAAAGAAGAGGATTCATTTGTGTAATAATTGCATTTTCACTAGTAGAAGGGCAAAAAATTCATGAGCTTTTCCTGTAGACCAGGTGTTGATGAAAAGAGTGGGAATGCCATCCTGGAGACATTTTAAATTCTGTCCAACAGGACTTCCAGGATAGACAACAGGATTCTGATAGTCTACATGTTAGGTAGATATTTGAAGGATTAGAGTGAGAGAGAAGCAGGCATCTGAAGAAAAGTTACTGAACAAGAAGTTAACAGGTGTTGTAGTCAGAGGAGTCTAGCCTCCAAAAAGTCCTCAAAAGCTTTAAACGTCTGCCAGGACAAGTTCCTGCAGTGCTATCTTGTGATAGGTCCTGTTCAAGTAAGAACTTCCCTGCCTCTACTCCCTTTAATTTAGGAGTGGTATTTACAGGAACAGATGAGTAAAAGAGGAGATGAATGAGACAGAAGGACCCATTCCTTGTACTCTCTACCCCTGAAATGGCCAGTGTACAGCCATGCCCTGGCTGAAGAGGGAAGACAGGATGGTGTTTTGATTATTGGGGACTGAACAGTGTAATTTCTGAAATAAGACTATGTTTGTGATATGAACTGATTGTAGAAGCTTCAATTATCTAAAGCTGACAAATGAGTCATTAGATCTTCGAATGTCTCATCTAATATCAGGTGAAAACTACTCCTAATAGAAAAGAAAAATTAAAGTGGGATGCAAAATTAAAGTTTTGTTTTCAGTTTGCCATGTGTGTTGTGCTTACTAGATAACAACCATAAGCCTGAAGTCAAATTTTTTTAAAAGAAGCTACAGCTAAGAAGCAACTGATTAAAAATGTGACATATCTGCTATTTTGCTATGTAATCAAATTAATCACCATTTGACACGACTTTATTCTTTAAAGTTAAAATACATATTTAAACTCAAAGGGAGAATAGTTGAATAAAAAATTCACTAAGGCTTTCTGCCTTATCCTGAAAGATATTAAGCCAAAAATTCACTTATTTATAATTGTACCTAGAAGGCCAATTATTCAATGTCATACCAATAATTTAAAGACAAATCATGGCATAAACATAGCAACTTTTTAAAGTTTTCTTCAATTTGTAGAAACGTAAAAATATATATTAGACAAATGTAAATTGTGGGGACCTGGCAGTCATACCCTAATGGCTCAAGTAGAAAATATACAACCATTCTGTAGAAGTTCGACTAGACGGCCCACTTAAAAAAGGCTTTCAGTGTGTCTATTTATCTGAGCCTTCAATAAGGAGACATCTATTCATGGAAATCTAAATACCTACTAGTTCAGCCACATTGGTTTGGTTGTGAACTCTTAAACTGAAATTTCTCTGCTATGATCTGTCAAAGATTGACTTTTTAAAAATGACTTAAATGGATTTAATTTTTTGGAATCAATTTAGGCAATAGCACTTTGATTCTATTAATTAGCTGCCTTGCCAGTAGAAAACTGAGTTTCTATCCTCTGCTTTACAGAGCAAAGCCTAGGACAAAAGAGGATACTATTACAGTAGTAGTGAAGAGACAGATGAGGCTTGAGCTGCAAAGAACAGTTTCAAAAAAGTGGTTCTGAGCAATCTTCAGTTACTAAATAAAGTCTGTGAAAATAGTTATTTATGAAACTTGCATTATTTTCTTCTTTTTGAAGTTATTTTAAGGATTGATCTAGAGCTTAGAAAAATGACTGGCAGATGAATCAGTTTTGAGTCTGTTTCTATTCACACTATTTAGATCAGACCTTCATCTTTCAACTAGATTTTGACAATACCACCTTACGTCCCCTTACATCCCTTACTTCAATGTTGCTCTCCTCTCATGGACCTTCCACTATATTGACAGGTTATTTTTTTTTAATCTGTTAACATTTCTTCTTTGTTTAAAATAAATTGTTTGTCTCCCGTTTCCTAAAGGAGTGTTTCTCAACAATTTTTTTCAGCATTAACACACAAGACATATGGCGTTCATATGAGGGGCAAATCAACCCAGGCACACTGAGCTTCAGTCTCATTAGCTATTTGCTCTACTTTTTTCTTTCTTTTTTTGCTGCTCACTCAAAAAATCATATTGAAATGCAAGGGACTGAAACGGATGGTAGAGGGATAAGCTTCTTTTATTAAAAAGAATGGTTTGAAACTTCAATTCATTGCTATTATTAACAAATTACTAATACAATAACATATCAAAACCCTACAGTTAAAAATCCACTGGACTATAGGATTAAATCCAGACTATGCAATTTGGTGTCCATAGCTCCAATATTTTCTGCTTCTACCTCAGTCATATCTGTCTCATACAGGGAAATAATACAAAGTACACTGGAGGGGAGAATTTTCCGGGACGGAGGAACGTATAAAGACAGGAGAGGCTAGAGAACAACAGACTTTTTGAACTTCACAGTTTACCTGAGACTACTCCTGGATCCATGAATTTTCTCATGCATTTTTAGGACTATCTTAACTAGGCTCTGTTACATTATTGGCAGCCAGCCCTTCAGTTTACAATTCTGATGAAATAATAGAATTTAAATTATGGATCTAGGACATATGAAGTTGCTAAAGTTGTTAGTAAATTTGGAGATTAGAGTTTCATAATTTTAAATTTCATAGTCCTACATTTTTTACTAGCATTATGTGAACTTTTAGAATGGCAGAAAGTCACAATCAAATAACAATATTCCAGTTATTAATATTACGTTTGATTACCTTATATGTTTTTAATAAAATCTTGAGAATCCTATACCTATGAGATTTACAAAAGTAAGATTAGTAATTGCATCTGTAGGTAGCATAATTCATCAGATCAGATAGTTGGTGAATTACTGTCTCTAAGATCATTTATCTTTTAACATTCTGTTCTAAACTGAATAAGTGGAATCTTCCATTATGATAGCAAATTACTTTACCCAGCTAAGGATACAGTGAAACTAGAAAATCCTGTATACAAATTTCTAAGTTATAATTTCAAAAAGCTCACATTCTTAAATTTCACCTGCATCTTTTTGATACAGATTTTCCTTTCTAGATTTAATTTTCTTTCTAAGACCTCATTTGACAATTATATGTCTCCTTAAGTCTATATTTTTATGAAGTTTTCTACCTTCATAACTAAATTATGGTTTCTTTAGAGAAAGGAATATGTATTCTATCTTTCTGTGTTCCAAATACATAGCAGAGTGCTTTGGAGATATGAAGGCAAATTTAGTTTAGTGGAAACTAAGTATGAGAGGAAAATTTATGAGATTATTTTTTAAGTGACTCAACATCATTATTACATAATGAGCATTCTTGTCTTAATTTTCTTGTTGCATCTTTGCATTTCTACATTCATAAATATTATTTACTTACTTATTCATTCATTCATTCACTCATTTATTCATACGTTCTGCTAGGTGTTGCTGATGATTAAGAAAATCTCTGTGTTCTAGGGACTTATTAGCCAATTGTGAAAAATAAGTATTTTTACAAGTATATTCCACAGGTAAATAAGATGAAGGAAGTTTCTAGGTTCAGTGAAGAAATAATGGAGGAGAATACAATAATTATATTGTGAGTTATAGTAAACTGGAGCCTAGGGTTTCTAACATCTATTTTGTGTGTTTGCCATAGAGACAAGACGTCTTATTACAAGGTACTTCTTTTTTTTTAAGGCGTGAATGAAATATTTATTTAAAGTACAAAACATTTTACCACAGTTAAATAAACAGGTGCAAGACAAACCAATAAATGTTTAATATGACAGAATATGAAAGGTTTACTAATATGGTTTCAGATTCTACACAGTAACTAACCTTTAAAAATTTACCATTTCTCTGGTTTGGGTGTGATATCAAAGAATATCCACAATTATGTTAAAAGGCTATTAAAATACTCCCTCCCTTTTCTAAATACATGTCTACATGAGGTTAACTTTTCTTCATAAACTTCCATGAAAACAACATACTGGGGCTTCCCCTGGTGGCACAGTGGTTAAGAATCCGCCTGCCAATGCAGGGGACACAAGTTTAAATCCTGGCCCGGGAAGATCCCACATGCCGCGGAGCAACTAAGCCCATGAGCCACAACTACTAAGCCTGCGCTCTAGAGCCTGAGACCACAACTACTGAGCCCACACATCTAAAGCCCATGCTCCTCAACAATAGAAGCCACCGCAATGAGAAGCCCGCACACCACACCGAAGAGTGGCCCCCGCTCGCCGCAACTAGAGAAAGCTGCACACAGCAACGAAGAACCAAAGCAGCCAAAAATAAATAAATAAAACAAATATATATATATTAAAAAAAAACATATTGCAAGATTGAATGCAGAAGCAGAAATGAGAAACAAGCTACCTTCTTTCCCACGCCCCCCCAGGGAAGCCCAGGGCTGCTAAGTTTATTTATTTATTTATTTATTTATTTATTTATTTTTTATCAGTCATCAATTTTATACACATCACTGTATACATGTCAATCCCAATCGCCCAATTCAGCACACCACCATTCCCACCCCACCGCAGTTTTCCCCCCTTGGTGTCCATACGTTTGTTCTCTACATCTGTGTCTCAACTTCTGGCCTGCAACCCAGTTCATCTGTACCATTTTTCTAGGTTCCACATACATGTGTTAATATACGATATTTGTTTTTCTCTTTCTGACTTACTTCACTCTGTATGACAGTCTCTAGATCCATCCATGTCTCAACAAATGACTCAATTTCGTTCCTTTTTGTGGCTGAGTAATATTCCATTGTATATATGTACCACCTCTTCTTTATCCATTCGTCTGTCAATGGGCATTTAGGTTGCTTCCATGACCTGGCTATTGTAAATAGTGCTGCAATGAACATTGGGGTGCATGTGTCTTTTTGAATTATGGTTTTCTCTGGGTATATGCCCAGTAATGGGATTGCTGGGTCATATGATAATTCTATTTTTAGTTTTCTAAGGAACCTCCATATTGTTCTCCATAGTGGCTCTATCAATTTACATTCCCGCCAACAGTGCAAGAGTGTTCTCTTTTCTCCACACCCTCTCCAGCATTTGTTGTTTGTAGATTTTCTGATGATGCCCATTCTAACTGGTGTGAGGTGATACCTCATTGTAGTTTTGAGCTGCATTTCTCTAATAATTAGTGATGTTGAGCATCTTTTCATGTGCTTCATGGCCGTCTGTATGTCTTCTTTGGAGAAATGACTATTTAGGTCTTCTGCCCATTTTTGGATTGGGTTGTTTGTTTCTTTAATATTGAGCTGCATGAGCTGTTTATATATTTTGGAGATTAATGCTTTGTCCGTTGATTCATTTGCAAATATTTTCTCCCATTCTGAGGGTTGTCTTTTCGTCTTGTTTATGGTTTCCTTTGCTGTGCAAAAGCTTTGAAGTTTCATTAGGTCCCATTTATTTCTTTTTGTTTTTATTTCCATTACTCTAGGAGGTGGATCAAAAAAGATCTTGCTGTGATTTATGTCAAAGAATGTTCTTCCTATGTTTTCCTCTAAGAGTTTTATAGTGTCCACTCTTACATTTAGGTCTCTAATCCATTTTGAGTTTATTTTTGTGTATGGTGTTAGGGAGTGTTCTAATTTCATTCTTTTACATGTAACTGTCCAGTTTTCTCAGCACCACTTACTGAAGAGACTGTCTTTTCTCCATTTTATATCTTTGCCTCCTTTGTCATAGATTAGTTGACCATAGGTGTGTGGGTTTATCTCTGGGCTTTCTATCTTGTTCCATTGATCTATGTTTCTGTTTTTGTGCCAGTACCATATTGTCTTGATTACTGTAGCTTTGTAGTATAGTCTGAAGTCAGGGAGTCTGATTCCTCCAGCTCCGTTTTTTTCCCTCAAGACTGCTTTGGCTATTCGGGGTCTTTTGTGTCTCCATACAAATTTTAAGATGATTTGTACTAGTTCCGTAAAAAATGCCATTGGTAATTTGATAGGGATTGCATTGAATCTGTAGATTGCTTTGGGTAGTATAGTCATTTTCACAATATTGATTCTTCCAATCCAAGAACATGGTATATCTCTCCATCTGTTGGTATCATCTTTAATTTCTTTCATCAGTGTCTTATAGTTTTCTGCATACAGGCCTTTTGTCTCCCTGGGTAGGTTTATTCCTAGGTATTTTATTCTTTTTGTTGCAATGGTAAATGGGAGAGTTTCCTTAATTTCTGTTTCAGATTTTTCATTATTAGTGTATAGGAATGCAAGAGATTTCTGTGCATTAATTTTGTATCCTGCAACTTTACCAAATTCATTAATTAGCTCTAGTAGTTTTCTGGTGGCAGTTTTAGGATTCTCTATATATAGTATGATGTCATCTGCAGTGACACTACTTTTACTTCTTCTTTTCCAATTTGTATTCCTTTTATTTCTTTTTCTTCTCTGATTGCCGTGGTTAGGACTTCCAAAACTATGTTGAATAATAGTGGTGAGGGTGGATATCCTTGTCTCGTTCCTGATCTTAGAGGAAATGCTTTCAGTTTTTCACCATTGAGAATGATGTTTGCTATGGGTTTGTCATATATGGCCTTTATTGTGTTGAGGTAGAGTCCCTCTATGCCCATTTTCTGGAGAGTTTTTATCATAAATCGGCGTTGAATTTTGTCAAAAGCTTTTTCTGCATCTATTGAGATTATCATATGGTTTTTATTCTTCAGTTTGTTAATATGATGTATCACATTGATTGATTTGCATATATTGAAGAATCCTTGCACCTCTGGGATAAATCCCACTTGATCATGCTGTATGATCCTTTTAATGTGTTGTTGGATTCTGTTTGCTAGTATTTTGTTGAGGATTTTTACGTCTATATTCATCAGTAATATTGGTCTGTAATTTTCTTTTTTTGGTAGTATCTTTGTCTGGTTTTGGTATCCGGGTGATGGTGGCCTCATAGAATGAGTTTGGGAGTGTCCTCCCTCTGCAATTTTTTGGAAGAGTTTGAGAAGGATGTGTGTTAACTCTTCTCTAAATGTTTGATAGAATTCACCTGTGAAGCCATCTGGTCCTGGACTTTTGTTTGTTGGAAGATTTTTAATCACAGTTTCAATTTCATTACTTGTGATTGGTCTGTTCATATTTTCTATTTCTTCCTGGTTCAGTCTTGGAAGGTTATACCTTTCTAAGAATTTGTCCATTTCTTCCAGGTTGTCCATTTTATTGGCATAGAGTTGCTTGTAGTAGTCTCTTAGGATGCTTTGTATTTCTGCGGTGTCTGTTGTAACTTCTCCTTTTTCATTTCTGATATTATTGATTTGAGTCCTCTCCCTCTTTTCTTGATGAGTCTGGCTAATGGTTTATCAATTTTGTTTATCTTCTCAAAGAACCAGCTTTTAGTTTTATTGATCTTTGCTATTGTTTTCTTTGTTTCTATTTCATTTATTTCCCCTCTGATCTTTATGATTTCTTTCCTTCTGCTAGTTTTGGGTTTTGTTTGTTCTTCTTTCTCTAGTTTCTTTAGGTGTAAGGTTAGATTGGTTACTTGAGATTTTTCTTGTTTCTTTAGGTAGGCTTGTATAGCTATAAACTTCCCTCTTAGAACTGCTTTTGCTGCATCCCATAGGTTTTGGGTCGTCGTGTTTTCATTGTCATTTGTCTCTAGGTATTTTTTGATTTCCTCTTTGAGTTTTTCAGTGATCTCTTGGTTATTTAGTAACGTATTGTTTAGCCTCCATGTGTTTGTGTTTTTTACGTTTTTTTCCCTGTAATTGATTTCTAATCTCATAGCGTTGTGGTCAGAAAAGATGCTTGATATGATTTCAAATTTCTTAAATTTACTGAGGCTTGATTTGTGACCCAAGATGTGATCTATCCTGGAGAATGTTCCGTGCGCACTTGAGAAGAAAGTGTAATCTGCTGTTTTTGGATGGAATGTCCTATAAATATCAATTAAATCTATCTGGTCTATTGTGTCATTTAAAGCTTCTGTTTCCTTATTTATTTTCATTTTGGATGATCTGTCCATTGGTGTAAATGAGGTGTTAAAGTCCCCCACTATTATTGTGTTACTGTCGATTTCTTCTTTTATAGCTGTTAGCATTTGCCTTATGTATTGAGGTGCTCCTATGTTGGGTGCATATATATTTACAATTGTTATATCTTCTTGGATTGGTCCCTTGATCATTATGTAGTGTCCTTCCTTGACTCTTGTAACATTCTTTATTTTAAAGTCTATTTTATCTGATATGAGTATAGCTACTCCAGCTTTCTTTTGATTTCCATTTGCATGGAATATCTTTTTCCATCCCCTCACTTTCAGTCTGTATGTGTCCCTAGCTCTGAAGTGGGTCTCTTGTAGACAGCATATATATGGGTCTTGTTTTTGTATCCATTCAGCAAGGCTGTGTCTTTTGGTTGGAGCATTTGATCCATTCACGTTTAAGGTAATTATCAATATGTATATTCCTATGACAATTTTCTTAATTGTTTTGGGTTTGTTTTTGTAGGTCCTTTTCTTCTCTTGTGTTTCCCACTTAGAGAAGTTCCTTTAGCATTTGTTGTAGAGCTGGTTTGGTGGTGCTGAATTCTCTTAGCTTTTGCTTGTCTGTAAAGCTTTTGATTTCTCCATCAAATCTAAATGAGATCCTTGCTGGGTAGAGTAATCTTGGTTGTAGGTTCTTCCCTTTCATCACTTTAAGTATATCATGCCACTCCCTTCTGGCTTGTAGAGTTTCTGCTGGGAAATCAGCTGTTAACCTTATGGGAGTTCCCTTGTATGTTATTTTTCATTTTTCCCTTGCTGCTTTCAATAATTTTTCTTTGTCTTTAAGTTTTGCCACTTTGATTACTATGTGTCTCGGCGTGTTTCTCCTTGGGTTTATCCTGTATGGGACTCTCTGCGCTTCCTGGACTTGGGTGGCTATTTCCTTTCCCATGTTAGGGAAGTTTTCGACTATAATCTCTTCAAATAGTTTCTCTGGTCCTTTCTCTCTCTCTTCTCCTTCTGGGACCCCCATAATGCGAATGTTGTTGCATTTAATGTTGTCCCAGAGGTCTATTAGTCTGTCTTCATTTCTTTTCATTCTTTTTTCTTTAGTCTGTTCCGCAGTAGTGAATTCCACCATTCTGTCTTCCAGGTCACTTATCCGTCCTTCTGCCTCAGTTATTCTGCTATTGATTCCTTCTAGTGTAGTTTTCTTTTCAGTTATTGTATTGGTCATCTCTGTTTGTTCTTTAGTTCTTCTAGGTCTTTGTTAATCATTTCTTGCATCTTCTCAATCTTTGCCTCCATTCTTATTCCGAGGTCCTGGATCATCTTCACTATCATTATTCTGAATTCTTTTTCTGGAAGGTTGCCTATCTCCACTTCATTCAGTTGTTTTTCTGGGTTTTTTTCTTGTTCCTTCATCTGGTATATAGCCTTCTGCCTTTTCATCCTGTCTATCTTTCTCTGAATGTGGTTTCTGTTCCACAGGCTGCAGGATTGTAGTTTTTCTTGCTTCTGCTGTCTGCCCTCTGGTGGTTGAGGCTATCTAAGAGGCTTGATGGGAGGCTCTGGTCCAAGCTACCTTCTTTTCAGATATGGAAGCAGTCAGGAGCAGACGAAGTGCGGCGGCTGATGCGGCCCCGGGCCTGAGGGGCAGGTCTTGGCCCTGTGCACGGCCCTGCCCAGGCCCTGGTCAGTGCGGTGAGCCGGGCGCTCACTCCAGTTGCCGCCACCGCCGCCGCCGCTCCTGCTTTGCCACCTCAGCCGCCATCTTGATTCAACCCCTCTCCTCCGCCCCAACAAGGTACTTCTTATAACCACAGTTTACAAACGTCTTGGATTGTGTCCAGCATGGACCTATCAAAGGATGAATTTTTTCTTTCCCTTCTGCCTTCCTTTAGGCCATATATAATTCTGTCACAGGCCTTGAAACATTTTGATCTTTATTATTTGTTTGTTTAAACATTCTAACTTAACTAAACTAGTACCTTGTAAAGCCAGTGTCTTTATTCACTGTGTAGCTAAAGCCTCATACAGAATCGGGCTTATATAAGGCATCCAATGAATATTTGTGGAGTAAATGAAACAAATATGCAGCATATGACAGTTTATAAATCTTCATAAAACACACTTACATATTTGCATACAAGTATGTATGTATACACATAAATGTATATGTATACATGTACATACATACACGAAAATATATATGTGTGTGTGTGTATATATGTATATACATATAAAACATAGGGACTTCCCTGGTGGTCCAGTGGTTAAGACTTCGCTTTCCAATGCAGGGGGTGTGGGTTTGATCCCTGGTCAGGGAACTAAGATCCCACATGCCTCACAGCCAAAAAACCAAAACATAAAACAGAAGCAATATTGTAACAAATTCAATAAAGACTTTTAAAATGGTCCACGTCAAAAAAAATCTTTAAAAAAAATAAAACACAAAATTATTTTTACTATCTTAATGTGAGGGAGAAAATTGTATGATAAAGCAAAATTTAATCTATGCTACTGATTTTTTTTTTAATCCTAATAGTGATACTTGTAAAATAGCCAGATCAGGGACTAATACATTTATTTTGTATATTAAGGAACTGATGCTCAGAGAGATTGTTATTAAGGCAAATTCAGGCGTAAAGCCAGAAGTAGCACAGAGGGTTACTGATTCCTAATCAAAGTCCTTCCGTTTTACTACACTAGTAAATGCACTAACACAGGAAATAGGAATAATAACACCTATTCGTTCCTTTCACCCAAGGTTCTCCACATGCCTTGCTAACTGTATCCACAACCAGAGAAAAGAAAACTCTTATACCTTCAGGATTTTGTTTAATTCATTCTGCAGCCAGTGGCTAAGCCCAAAATACAATGCTTCCTTCATTTTGATCAAAAGATAATATTGGTTATGTGACCTATTAGTGTCTAGAAAAGCTGTGAGTTAAATTTCTGTGCTTCAAAGGATTAAAAGCATTATTTCTGTTTTGAGATGGTATTCGAAAAAAAAAAAAAGATTCTGTATGTAGGAGGTTCATTCAGAACACACTTCTAACATACTTTTAAATCTATCTTAAAATAGAAGTCTGTCTAGTTCCTCTGGATCTCTTATAAATTGCTAATGTCAATGCTAAGAATATGTTATTTAGTTGGAACTTTTAAAAAGCAGTACAGTTTCAAAGTTAATGCTTATTATTACACAAGACCTCATTTGGATTAATGCAATGCTGATGTTTAAGTGCTTCTATTTTTCATCCTCATATTAGCCTTGGCAGGTCATATTTATAAAAGATGCTTGACGTACTATAGCCATTCTTTAATTTAGTTCTTTAGAGTAGGTGATGATTGCAATCAAGTGTTTACAGATAGTATTTCTGGCAATAAGTGTATATGATAAGGTTAAGTAGTAATGGATCTGATTAGAAATAACTATTATAACTCTAAGATTATGGAAAAAGTTTTACATACTTGAAAGTTTGGATTAAACATTCTATGGAGCATGTATATTTAATTAAAAATCTTGCCTTTTGAGTCTTTTATGCAAATTCTCTGTCATATCTATCTTCATTCAACTATTGCTTTCTTGTTATATAGGGACTTTGGGATAGGCAGACTTAAGATAGATTTTTCTTTTTCAGAAATTATCATTAATGATCAAACACTTGGTTAGATCCCTGAGTAGTTTAAGTTGGTTATAATGGCAAAAATAATGAGGTTGTTATTTTCTGGTTCAAGTATTGACACTATTACATTGTCTCAACTATTAAACTCTAATACTCTTTGGGAGTCTCCTGTTGGTAATTTGAGATTTACTGCTTGACCTTAAACACCTGGTAACTTTCAGAGCTGATTGCTCCTATGATGCAATTTTTTTTTTTTTTAATCAAAAACATCCATCCCAACACCAGTCCCTGCCTTGCAGTATTTTTCCACTGTGAGCACATTTGGCGAATCAATTAAAAAAGAAAAAACAATTATTGAGTACTTTAAATATAATAAGGGCATTGTGTTAATTGTGAGAATACAAAAAAATCCATCATATGCCATGTTCTAAAGGAACTTATTATCAGTTAGAATACAGCATATTTTAAATTCAACTATCATATAAAAATGATTATGGAAAAAAATTAAGGGTCATGTAAATAGAAGAACAGGAATACATTAAAACAAATACTGGATGTTAGATTGAGAGTCAGTATACTGTACTGGTTTTGAATATTGCCCCTCTATCCAGTCGGTATCAGTTTAAATTTCAACTCAACCAGATAGGAGTTGAGTGACTTTGGGCAAGTTACTTGAACTTTCTGTCAGATATTTATTATACATTATGGCCTCATAGTGATATGACTAGTGATAATAATAGTGTACATGGACTTCAAATTGTTGTCAGAATTAAATAAGTTAATATATGTAACAGTGCCTGGCACATAGAAATACTATATGACTATCAACTATTGTTAGTTGTAGCATTATATTGAAGAATAAATAAGATAATAATGTATATGAAGTGCTTAGCAGAGTGCCTGTCTCATCGTAACCAGCTGAAAATGTTGTTTTATTATTATCGTCATTATTTTATATGCTTGATTGCTATGCTATGTTTTGAAGAAAGTGAAACCAAACCATACCAAACCAAACAAAAAAATATATGCACTAGGTAAGGACTAATGTATCTGTACAACTACATGTCTAATTGAAAGAGAAATCATGCTAGGTTGTGATTTGTTTAAGGGATAGGTTTTGAAAGTTATCTGGAAAAGGGAATAGTCTAGGATATTAATACTTGAATAAATCACAGAGTGAGACACATGCAACAAGAATGAATAAAAAACACCATACCTGGTATCATTTCCATGTTCTGACTGTGAAAAAGGCCGAATCTCAATATTAAACCCCAGTTGCCAAATAACTGTATTTCTTGCCAGTAAAATAGCATGAAGGCTATTATCGTAGACTAAGTGCAAATATATATATATATATATATATATATATATATATATATATATATTCACTAGAACTTTCCCTACCAAAGTAGCAAGCAAAAATAAACACATTCCAAATAAGATTGCATGTGTTTGTGCCTCCACAAAGGACTTCAAAGATACAGATACATTCCTATTAACTTTCCAATCTGGCTTGCACAGAAATAAATGGGTTTTAGAGAATGACAGTGGATTATCGTAAAGACATCCACTAGCAATTCTAATTTCAGTTACTCCTCTGTGTTTTCTTTACTGGAGCAAATCAGTAGAGTATCTGGCAACTGGTATGCAACTATGGACTTAGTGGATGCCTTATTCTCTGTACTTGATGGTTTAATTTTATCTAGAAGAGATAGCAATATCCCTATACTTTCTAATTTCAGGACTATGTCAACTTTCCAGGTTTTCTGTCATAAACTAATCTGCAGGAATTTTGTTTGTCCTGCTATTTCTTACAACATCATGCTGATCTGTTACTTTTATAATATTATATTTATTGGATTTGCTGAGCAGGATCTAATAAATAATCAATATACATGGTAAGTCACATGCATGCCAGAGGGTAGAAAATAAACCTACTGGAAAATTAGGGGATGAGAACTCAGTTGACAGGGAAGTACTTCACAGTACAGTGGCAAGGGGAGGAGTAGGTCAGTGCAGACATTTTGCAACATATGCATTTGATCTAGACCTCAAAGAATGGATGGGACTTTTATAGTTCGAGCTAGAGAAAGGAGACCATTTTAAGTGGAGAGAAAAAGGTAGGGAGAAAAGCATGGAAGTTAGAAAGAAGAGCAGCACAAAAGCTGTTTTGGAAATGGAGAATAGTAACTGAAAAAAATGTAACTGGAACTGAAGCTGGAAAGACAAGTTGGGGCTTGAATTTCCAAGATAAAGATTTTGAAGTTTATTTTTGATGATAAGGTTTGTATTTGAACTAGACGAAATGTTTCAGTAGGCCTATTAATCTACAAGAGAATTCAGGGACCAATGGGAGGGCGTGGTTATGACACAGACACTCTTATCTTTTTCCTTCTTCCCAATCCTCTGACCTCAGGAGTCTGATAGGTTGAGTGCCATTGGCGCCAAGGTAAGAGCTGTACCTTTAATTGAACACTTGCAAAAACATGATAGATTTCTTTACCTAGACTTTAAAAATCTTAAATAGTAGGAAAAAAAGACAAAACTCAAAATGACATTTACATGAATGGTAATATCCACCGCCATGGCAGTTGATTTGTCTGTTATTTTTAACTCTCTAAATAGCCAATCCCTTAGCAAGAGAAGAGATTGCAAATTATCTATTGGATATCTATTTTAGAAATGGTCTGAAAGAAGGTCTGAAAGAAATTATTGATATTTGCACTTTATAAAGAAATGTTCTAATTAGTGGGCTAAATAGGAAATGTCATGGGTCTACTCTCAGGACTACTCACAGTTTAGTAGTTGCAACAGTGGGAAGAGTAGTGGTAGCAACATTGCTGCTAGTAGTAGTAATACTAGATGTCATTTATTACAAATGTACATGTCAGGAACAGTTATATTAATCCAACTACAGCTCTATGAAGTCAACACTATTATCATCCCTGTTTTAGAGATTAAGAATCTGTGATGCAGAAAGATGACTGACTCTGATCAAGGACACACAGCCAGAAAGTGTTAGATCAGGCAACCCAGCCAGGTACACCTCAGAATCTGTACCCTTAATTACCATATAGTTTGAGAATATTTTTGGTGTGGTTCAACACTCATAAAAACCTAACAAGTCTTGGGCATAATTTCTGGAAACAATTTATAATTGTTTGTGTTTGTTTGTTTTTAATAGATGAAAACAATTAACCTATATTTAAATATGTGATCTTTACTTTATTAGAATATTTCTGTAACTCCAGTGATAATGAACAGTAAAGGTAAATATGAAGTATTATCATTCTTCCTTTTTCATCAGTCACAACAGTTGCTAGTCTTTTTTTTTATTCTTAAAAAAGTATACTTTATTGAGGCATAATTTCCATACAGTAATATTTACCAATTTTAAGTGTCCCAGTTGATGAGTTTTGAAAAATACATACACATATTGAAAAATACATGTGGCCATGTATCATATATGGAATATCTTTCCTATCTCAGAAATGTAACTCATGTTCCTTAGCACTCAGTCATCTCTCTAATCTCTCGCCTGTGACAACCACCGATCTGCTTTTCTCTATAGTTTTTCCTTTTCTAGAATTTCATATAAGTGGCATTATGCAGTATGTAGCTTTTGTGTCTTTCTTTCACTTAGCATAATGCCTTAATTATTTATCTGTGTGGTTGTGTACATCAGTAGTTTGTTTCTTTTTATTGCTGAGTAGTACTCCATCATAAATACATACAATAATTTATCCTTTCACAAGTAGCTGGACCTTTGGGTTTTTCCAATATTTGGCTATTTTGAATAAAGCTACTTTGAACCTTCGAGTACAAGTTTAGTCTTTTTTAAGCTCATGACATTTTGAAAAGCATAGTTAATTTAAAATTTCACTGTTATTCTGAAGTTGTGAATTTTGGTTGATTTACTTCCAATGTTGCCTTCTTTGGATTACACTAAAGACCTCAGATTCATGTGTTTGGCTTCATGGCCAATTATGTTAACACTTCTTTGTTCTCTATACTTCATGTTGATACTACTGTATTTATTATAGACATGTGATCATTGTGTTTTGTTTTTAATCTTTACATGTTCAAGTATTAAATCCTGTTTTTAGTTCTATCATATAAGACAGCTAGGGCTGGGGCTAGACAATCTCTCTAGATCCTAATGACAATAATTCAGATCTTGTTTAATAGATGTGTAAGGTATGCCTAAAGGCCAGTGGTCCTGTGCCAGAAAGAGGGAGGACCAATTAGTAAGTGAATGACTTATCCTTCTGTTTATAATTGAATTCCATGATCTAATTTTGTTTAAACAAAGCCTTACGCCTTAATCATGAGCATAGTGTATTAAAGTGATGGCTGATCTTTGGCTCCTCCTGTGAGACTCTAATATATTTAGAAACCCAGGTACAGTTTCATTTATTGCTCACCATAATGGCCAATAATCAAGGCATAACCTTTAAAATAAGCAATTCACTTTCAGAATTAAAGCACATGCAGAAGAACAATTTTTAAATTTTTGAATTGTTGTTCTCTCCTGCAATGATAGTTAAACTTTTTTGTCAGCTATGATTTGTAGGCACAGTATTCATCATGTTCTGATTCTTGTATGCCTTACTACATTCTTTCTACCTTTCTCAAATAGGACATTTCCAAAGATAACATTAATAATCATTCTCATTAAAAAAACCAATAAAATGTAGGCAAAATACTCCGGATTTTATTACTTAGAAAATTTACCAGACTGGTGATTTTTTTAAAACATTTAACACTCTTGTGATAAATATTTTCTGTTTCAGCACAATTACATTTCTTAGCATTTCTCTCTAGGTAGATATATTTGATATTTTTAAGCTAAAAATACACACATTCTGTATATCATATCTATTTATTATTAAATGGTTCAAATTTTTAATTGCACTTTTACATTAGAAACTGAACATATATTGCAGAAATCTGAGGTCATCTTTAAAGTTCAAGAGGCTTTTCAGAATGGTAAAATGAATATAAACTTTAAAGGAAATGTCAGTTTTATTCTAAACAATCACAGTAAAAAAATGAAATAGTTAAAGATTGCATATTTTGAAAATTGAAAAACAGAAAATACTGCTTTTTTAGTGTGATGTTGACATTGATATCGCCCTACAAAGTTTGTTACATGTTAATTGTTTCCTTCTTTCTTTGCAATTATACTCCAACAGAGATCTACTAAAAAAAACAAAAACAAAAACAAAAACAGAATTTTATCATGGCTGGTTAAGAGATACATCATTTTCCTCCCTGAGATAAAATGTATTATATGTTAGTATTATTAATATTAGTATTATAAAGTAAAAACAAGGCAGTCTGAAAGAAAAACAGACAAGGCAGTCTGAGAGTGTGCAAGGTATTTTAGGTACACAAGTCTTAACTGAAAACATTTAAATTGATAAGAAGAGCCAAATTTAAGTCCCAAGTTCATGAAAAAATACTCATTCAGATTTCTATGGGCATTTTGTGGTTTCTGGAAAACTATTTAAAGCATATAACATATATAGTTTGGCATCTTCTTAAAGAGTAAAGAATTGAATGATTTTTGGCAGAGGGTTGCATAGAGTAAAATTCCTAGACACAAGAAACTACCTAGCAGAGGAACTCTTTGAGGACCTTTGCTTTATATTACTTAGCAGTTACACTGGAGGGGGAGCTGATTTAAAGAACTATAATCCTTAGAAGAGAGAAGAGTGTGGAGAAGGCAGTGGAGGGTAACAGGAAAATGGGAGAAGATGAGAGGTTGTGTGGGAGGAATGCTGGCTTTAGAGTCAGAGTTCCCAGGTATCAATTTATGTTGCATCCTTATGAGCAACTGTGGACAATACATTTCACCTGTTTCAAGATCCACTTTCTTCAACAGCCTGCAGGAGGCTATAGGGCCTGACAAAAGTGCTTGAGATTCTTGCCTCATGGGCTCATATGAGAATTATATCAGATAATGTGTGATGGTGCCTTGTAATTGGGATGCACTGTTTAGGTATTAGCAGGTGTCTGAAAACTAATGCTGCAAAGTTTGAAATTCCTAGTAAGTAATCCAAAATGTTTAATGGCTTTTCTGCAGCATAAACAGTCACGGAGAAAAAAATTCTTATGAAATCCCAGGTACCTTTTGGAAACCTCAATTTTAACAAAACACCAACTATTTTGCTGAATGTAAGAGTTGACTGGAGGATAAAGAAAGCTGCTCTCCCCCCTAGAGTCCTATAAGAAATTTTCAATGTTATTAATTCTTTCATTGACTGCACATATCTACATTTTCTTTTCATAAACCGTATGTGAGAAGAAAGAAACTTGGATTAAAATTTGTGCTTTCATGTATAATTTTTATTTAGCAGGCAACGTGAACTATGTGCAAGGCTGGATCCAGGTTTTGTGGGGCCCGCAGCTTAATCAATTTGAAGGGCCCTCTTTGAGGGAGAGAGTGCAAAATTACAAATACAAAATTATGTATGAAAATGAAATTTTATTTACGATGAGAGAACAAATTAAAACAAATCAGGTCCTTTCTTCTCAGATCTTTTTAGGCTATTTACTAGATGCACTTACATAGAAATGCTTCATGATTACAGCTTGACTTCTCCTTCTCACCTGGCTCTTTGCAATCCCAGCAACTCCCAGCAGCCACAGGGGCCTGTGAAAGGAAGGGACCTTCCAGATGTTTCTGACCCTGACTATGGAGAAAGTCTATTTAACTGCTTTTGTTCTGATTCTCTTCATTGGGGCTATCAGGCAACCCATGCCACTGTTGAAGAAGCACTAGAAGACTCTCTTCTAATGATTATAGTTTTTCGATCAACTCCCCGACTCCCCCTCCACTGTAACTGCTAAATGATATAGGGCAAAGGTCCTCAAAGAATTCCTCTTATAGGTAGTTTCTTGTGTCTAGGAATTTAAATAAAACTTAGGAGCTAGGCCTGGAGGCTACTTTGAATGATCACCTGCTTTCTATCTCAGGGTGATTTTTATTTTGTTTTATTTTCCTCCTGCCCTCTCCCTCAAAGCTGACCATCCTTCATTTTTTGAGTATCTTTGATTTCGCTGCATAGAGTAGTGCTTCTGATGCTTGGCCGCATACCACCAGGGGAGCTTTCTAAACTACTTAAATGGGGTTACACTCCCAAACATTAGTATTTAATTAGTCTGGGGTGATTTTATTACACAGCCAAAGTTGAGAACCATTATCTAAGATCCCAATGGTCTGTATTTTTTCAGAGCCACTGCATTTTTTTATTTTAAGAGAACAGAAATGGCTGAAGATACAGAGGTGACTATGCATATGAGACTCCACTAATCTGCATACTTTTTGCTGAAAAATTAAAAGGTAGCTGGGTTATTTCCACATAGTTGAAGATGATGTCTTATTGAATGATTCTTAAAATCAGTTTAGATATGGTATATATCCTCTTAACCACTGAAAATAGGCAGAATTTAAAGATTAATTTCAATACGGTCTCTAAATTTACTACCTTTTCCAATTTTATTCAAACTAGATAGGAGAATTTATCAAGCTAGAAGTTTTTGTGTTTTAAGTCTTCTTTAAAACGTTATCTTTTATGATTCTCTTATTTAGGGAGAATCAGTGGCAGATCATAGATGAACATGGAATAGGGTAAATCTGGAGGTGAGGGCTGGAAGCTGTGCTGTAAAATAGAATGGCTAGAGGATGGGAAAGTTGGTGTGTGGTGCTGAGCCTAAAATGCAAGTTATACCTTGAGCCCAAATGAAGCCCAAATGAAGCCCAAATGGAGCCCAAATGAAGGATGGAAGCTGGGTTTTGAGGTCTACAGAGGTCTATATCAGAAATGAGCATACAGAATTACCTTCTGGCAGAAATCTGGCATTACAGTAATGGGGCTAAGATAAAGAGAGATCTTGGTAGGTGTTCCCAACCACCCTAGAAGAAATGAAGTATGATGCTGATCCCAGTGTTTTTATCAGATTTCCTTATGTGAGTGGATGTGTAGTCCCAAGGGCATGCTCCTCTCTAGAGTGAAGCAGGGTTCTGTAGGGCCTGAAACTGAAGCAAAAGGCCACAGCCTTTTGTGAGTCATGTGATCAATTTAGGATGTTGTGACCAGCATTTAAATTAAATAAAATTGAATAGAACTGGAAGAAAATGCTGTGGGGTAATTGCTGTTTAAATAGATGAACCTAGACTCAGTCTATGTGTGATGAACTGCCAGTTAAGTATAATTAAGATAGGAGGGACATATAACACAGGGAATTATGATAATGTTTGGTACTTTTAGTTTTAGAATATCTCAACAAAACCTAAGACTTGTGGGTAGGGTAGTGGAAGGCTAGGAAATTACTTCAAGTATCTCATCTGTGGGTGAAGGAGAAAATGGGAGAAGCGTAGTATTTTAAAACTTTCATATGGGGAGTACTGTGGAAGTAGGGGATGGAAATGGGGAGTCTTGGAAGAGAACACAGTGCATCTTGGTGAGAAAAATAGTTTTTCTATTTTTAAATATCAGTGAAGAATGAAGTCTGGTTGTGAGAGCAGGAAGAGTGAAGACAGCCATTATTGGAAGGAAAAGTATACTAGGACTTCCACACTCCCAAGAGGAAAAGGAATAATACATAGCAACTTGATCAAAACAGCAAAAATAAGTAACAACAATGTAAAATAAATAATAAACATGAACTAAAAATAAAAAGTAAAAAAAGATAGATTGTTTAAATCATTATATAACAAAGGTAACATTTGTAGCAAATTTTAACAAATTATAACAAATCCAATTCTTCTATTGAGAGAAAAATTGAGAATGGGCTAAAAAATGTTCCTCCCAAATCCCAGTTAAATACAGCTTATAAAAATAATTAAAACAAAATAACAAATTATGACAATGTAAAATGTATATCTTACTGTATGTCATGTCAGAAAAATTGAAAGCCACTGTTTTAGGAAGTTGTATAATTCTAACCTGAGACTTGTCCACTTGGTTGGTTGATTGGTTGATTCATTTATTCTTTCATTTGCTCAACAAATATTTATTAAATTCTTAACATCCTCCAAGTATGTTGGGGAAAGTGTTTGAGCTACAAGAATAAGAAAGATACCGTTCCTGATTTCATGGAGCTTACATTCTAAAGGGGGAGATAAATAGTAAACAAGTTTAGTAAGCCCACAGTAATTCTATGTTATGATATAGGTTATGTGGGAAAGAATCAGTGTGCTTACTATAGAATAACAGGAGGTGACATAATGTTGAAGGTGTGATCAGGGAAGATGACTGTGAGAAAGTGACATTTAGTTCACTTCAACTTCTGTTAAATACAGGGTTCAGAATTTTTACATCTGACATTTTATAATCTGTTTCCTATTTCTCAGTCACAAACCTATTAATAAAATTTATGGAGAGTTATTTCATTTCCCTCTATAAAATGAGGGTCTAATTTTTACACACGTATAATGGGCTCATCCACTTAATTATAATATTTGGAATCAAATCAGATTTATTTTATTTGCCTTTAAGTTTAAAAATACATCTGAAAGTAGATGGAAAGAAAAGAACCTCTAAGAAAATTTTTCTCAAAACGAGTCTTCTAAAAATAACATCAAAAAGCCAAGTAATTAGTTAAATAGGCTTCATATTCAAAGAGAAATTACCAATTAACCTCCCCCTGGCCCCCTATCAAGAAAGACAGCTAGAGAATTGAAGAGTGAGGAATTCCTACAGAGGGAGGGTCTGATCCATTTTGAGGGACGCCCTTGCTGGTGGCGATACTTACTTGCAAGAAAATCCCTGCCACTGGTTCCACTTAAGTTTTGAAACCACTTAAAGGGCTGAAAGGGGAAGTTCCGCTTGCTGACAGAAAAACAAACAATCAAGACAAAGAGGGGGTTGGTTGACAAAGCCTGCCCAGAGTCAGATCTGTTTTCTGTCAGTGGGTTTAGGTTTGGCACTAGATGTAACCAAGAAGATTATGTTTTATTTTGAGTTCAATGCTGGTGAGATGTAATATGCAAACATTTTCTAAACTGTGTAACCTTAATTTGTTGATAAGAAGAGGATGTACTATTTGTGTTAGAATAGGAAGCCGTTCTGAATTTGAATACTCTGTGCCATCCTATGTCACCTACAGAAATAGCACATTTTTAAGAAAATCCTTTCATTAAAATAAGAAATAGAAAGCAAAGAACTGGGTGTTCTCTTGTCATCGCTCCTATAGCACTGTGTCTATCCCTCTATTTTCATTTAATGAAGAGGTTTAAAACTATTTACTTATAAATGCTTTTCTCTAGATTATGAACTCTTTGAGGGATCTTGTTCATCTTTGTAATATCAGTGCCTAACGATGTCTGACCTACTTAGAAAATGTTCAATTTAAAAAAAAATTGGGAGTGTTTATTCACCTTATTTAAAATGTATTGGGACTTCCCTGGTGATCCAGTGGTTAAGACTTCGCCTTCCAATGCAGAGGGTGCAGGTTCAATCCCTGGTCGGGGAGCTAAGATCCCACATGCCTCATGGCCAAAAAACCAAAACATAAAGCAGAAGCAATATTGTAACAAATTCAACAAAGATTTTAAAAAAACAATGGTCCACATAAAACAAAATGTTAAATAAAAATAAAATGTGTAAACCCACTCCAACTTGGTCTTTTGCCTCCACCTCTGACAAAACTACTTATCAGGTTCTCCAGTGACCTCTGTGATACCAAGTCCAGTGACCAATACTTTACCTATCGGTAGCATTTATTACCATCCGCTATTTCCTCCTCCTGAACATTTCTTTACTTGGCTTCTGGGACAATACATACCTTTGTTTTTCTTCCTTCCTCAACTACCAGAGTGACTCAGGGCTCAGTTCTAGGATCCTTTTTCCATCACCACTCCCTAGATGATCTCATCTAGCATCCTACAATGAGACATCCACATTTATATCTATACCTTGGGACCTCCACCTTGAACACCATCTCATTTAGCCAGTAACTTTTACTTTGTAACTTAATTGGCATCTCAGTTTAATCTATCCAACTTCAAATCCTGATTCTTCTCCCTTAAAGCTGTTTCTCTGCAAGTGTTTCTCATTTTAATAAATGGCAGCTCCATCCTTCCAGGTGGTGCTCAGGCCCCAAATCTTGGAGTCATCCTTTACTCCTTGACCTCTAGACCACATGTTTAATTTAATAGAAAATTCTGTTGTCTCTATCTTCAACATATATTCAGAAGTTGACCACTTTTTATCACTTTCATTACTACTGTCTAAACCAGTGTGACTTCTCATTTGGATTATTGAAAAGACTTGCTAACTGATTTCCCAGCTTCCCCACTTGGCTTCCTGTAATCTATTCTTTGTACAGTGGCAAGCATGATTCTGTTAATGATGTCCAGATCATGTCATTTTTCTGACTGAGCTCTCCCATGTTTCCTGTGTCATACTAGAAGTCAACATGCTTAAAATTGCTCCTAAAAGCCTCTGTGATCTGAAACTGAACCCTCTCTCTGACTTTATTACACTCTTTTTTTTACTACACCTTCTCTTGTTCAATAAAGACTGGTCTCACTGCCAAACTTGCTTCTTCTTTAGGCCAAACATGATCTTTGCTTCTGCCTGGGATGCTCTCCAGCCCCAAAGAGCCTCATGGCTTCTTCCTTATTTCCCTCTGATCTTTACTCAAATGTCACTTTATCAGTGAGGACTTCCTTGAAAGTCCTGCAGAAAAAGATAGCAATCACTCCTTCTTCTTTCTTGCTCTCCCTATCTCTACTTTATTATTCTCAGTATAGTACTTATCACATGCTATAAAGTTTACATGTTTCATTCTTATTATCTGTATTCCTCTGCTAAAGTATAAGCTCCATGGGAGGAAGAATTTTCTTTTTGGCTGTTTTCTTCATTGTTGTCTCTTCAGCACATAGACTAGAAGAATGTTTGACACATAGCAGGCATTTGATGAATGATGATTAAATGACTGAGTTTATTTAGGGTTTGGAGCATTTTATTTATTTAAATTACTGAAAAACTTTGTTTTGTCTGTCAATATACTATGTAGTTCTAGCCTATAGAATTGTCAAGTCCACCATTTAATGAGAAAAAGGACAATTAATATCATTAATTGAGATGCCAGAAACCCAGGAGTGATGGAGAAAAAGCGAGTCAGGATTTAGACAACTCTTTCTCCTTAAAATGAGGCAAAGCCTAGCATAACAAGCTTAAGGAGATCCAGGAGGCTGACACTGACTCTCTGGACACAGCTTCCAGGGAGTACAATATTCCAAGTTTTAATTCCCAGAGTTGTTGATACTGGCAGTTGATGTGGGGAGGCAGAGAGAACACTGCAGAGGTGAATCAAGAGAGGGACTCTATGTTGGGGGGGAGGATAGAATTTAGCATACTGTAATGTTTTAACATTACCAGTGACCCATAGGACCACAAGGGGTATGGATATTTCTTGCGAATGGAGATTGGCAAGAGCAAAGCACAGTACTATGTGTTGAGCTTTAGAGTGCTGTTCTAAAGAACCAAGAAGGGAAACAGGTAAGAACAAAGGAGAGAAGGCTTAGTTCTATCCTTTTCTGGAGTCTGGGACCCTTCAGAGGATGTAATGACCAGAGTGGGGTGGATGTGCAAAAACTCTGTGGATATGAGGGTCATCATTTGTACTCTAGAATTTAGGACATACTGGTAAAGAAGAGATTCGGGAGACAAAATATAGAAGTCCTGATATCCAGTCAAGGCCACTAGCCCTGGGTCAGGAAACAATGCTTTATTCCAAGTCTAACCAGATGAAAGTGGGGGGTTGGGGTAGGGCATAAACCAGGCAAATATGACCTGTTGCTCTTGCAGTTAACTTAGTAGTGTCAAAATACTTACCAAGCATTTCTTTTATACCAGACACCATATATGCATTTTGATTTAATATTTCATTTAATATTTACAATGCTATTAACAGTTAACAGAAGAGAAAACTAAGTGTTAATGGTCACAAGGTTTGGAAGTGCACAGGATTGAAATTTGAACCCAGAGTGGTTAAATTACAAAGTTCATACTCCTTTCACTATTTCAAGGTGGTTCTCAACCCTAGATGTCCATTAGAATCTCCTTAATAAAAATAACATATCTAGACAGCACCCCCAGATATCCTGATGTAATATGTCTGATATGGGGTCCAGGTAAGGGCATATTTTCTTGTTTTGGTAATCTTCCCCAGGTGATTCAAAGGTTTAGCTGGGATTGAGAACAACTGCTATACAATAATGGCCCTGCAGTCTATTGTGTGTAGAGGGGAGTAGTTCAGGGTAATTTAGTGTACTGAAATGTTTTTAAGGTATGGTCCAGGATCAACAGCATCCGTTTCATCTGAGAACTTGTTAGAAATGCAAAAACCTTGAATTAGAAACTCTAGGGGTGGGGCTCATCAATTTACATTTTAACAAGCCTTCTAAAGCACACTAAAATTTGAGAACCCTTGGCATAGGTACTGCAGGCCTTGGATTTGAGCTCAAGAAGACCTAAGTTGTAACTGACTTTCAACATTTAACAGCTATGTACCCTAAATCAAGTACCTTAATGTCTCTAGGTCTCAATTTCCCCAGATATAAAAAATGATAATGCTATTTACTGCTCTGACAAGTAATGGGAAACTTTATATAAACCACCTGGCCCAGACCAAATGTTCAATAAATAGTAACTTATACTAAGAGATAAGTATTTCAGAAAGAGTAATGAGTCAGAAACTGAGCCTGTAAGTGAAAACCTAAATAAGCCCATCTTATTTAGGAAGACAGTTATGAGAGTATAAAGTAGATACTGAAGAGTTGCATGATTGTATTATGTCTTAGAAGATTCTCAGCAGCTAATATTGAAAAATGGACAAAAATATCTGGCCTCCTGAACCCTTAAATAGTTGTCTTTCTGAACAGAATTGGAAATACCTCTTATGCATGCTATTGGATATGTAGTGGTTATATAATGATTACTAACATTTTCTACTTTTTCATTTGGTTGCATAAATGTATTGCTGACTTGCTTTTAGTTTCATCTGTTTAAATATTCTTTGAATGTTTAGATAATAGATTTGTTCATGCAAAGTACTGATGATAAATGGGTTAGATTTGGACCTTGGACTTAAGTACACATCCTTTTTGAGCCAAACTTCATTTCCTTCCTATTTATTCTCCCTTAGAGATCCAGAGTCTAAAAGCAAGTGCTTGTGACCAGCAGAAAGAAGGCATGTGCTGAGAGAATGAAAGCATTCCTGAGATCTTAAATTAGATCCACCTGTTTATTCCTGGAATTTTTTATTTTCTAGTTGAGTGACAAAAAACCTGGTGTGTGTGTGTATGTGTGTGTGTGTGTGTGTGTGTAAGATATCCTTAAAAGGTTACTGAAGATTATCCACCCTAACTTACTTAGAATAATTATGTTTTATATATAGTAATTGTAAAACAATGATACCAGTAAATGGCCCTATTGGATTTAGCATTACCACTGAAATTGTCATAAGTTTGAGGAAGGTGAGCTATTGTAGAAGGGAATTAAACATGGGCTTTTTCCCTTGTTCCAGAAGATACTGTAAGTAGATTAAATAAAGTCCTGGAGATGTTTGAAAACTTTTGAGAAAGAATGAGAACTAAAACTTACTTGAAGGTGGATAGGTAGAAAGAAAAACAATTAGACAAGAGGGAACTTTTGATTTGAGAAGATTTTCTTGGATATATGAGTGCAGGAGACATTTCAAATTCACACTTACACATACACATGAAGAAGGTCCTAAAAAACATGTCACAGTACTTGAGAGAAAAAACCAAAAACAATTTAACTGTTGATGTAAAAGTTCAGTCTTTGGTTTAACAGTTCCCATGTATGTAGGATCAAATGACTGCTCTCTCTGAGTGGTTTATGTTTAAATATGACTTTAGCAAGTGTTCTGGTGGGATGTGTAATTTTAACTATAGAGTCTAGAATATGGTTATGATATTTATGTTGAAAAAGTAACAATCATTGGATCAAAAGATATACTGTTGTATAGAAATTTTTGAATTGGGATTCTGTATCAATCCCATTAAAATTCTTTTGTTTACTTATTTTTGAAATGGAAAGATAACATGGACAGGTATGCATCTGGATGACCAAAAAGGGGAAGAATCTCAATTTATGCATGTAAGCAGTTTTCAATAATACATTACTGTGAAATTTATTATATCATGGATTCAAAATCAGTACTCTGAGGCAGGTAACCTTCATGTAAGTGCTTGTACCTTTCTTCTGAAAAATACTGATCACTAATTTTCTCTTTTATATTTGTTAAAACGAAATACTTATAACTTACTTCTATTATGGTTAACCTTAACTTGTCAATAGATTACTCAAGATTTGTGAAACTATTTACTCTACTAATTAAAAAGTGAGGTTACCATAGTAACTAGTATATCCTGAATAATCTGCTTATATAACCTCTAAGATTCAGAGTGTTTTTCATCTGAATTCTTCTATGAGCTACACTGATTTCAGACACTCTCTTGCACTTTGGACTGTAAAGGAAAATGCTTTCTTTACTGATTATACATGTTTGAGTATTTTTAGACAATTTGTTTATAATATAGACCAAGTGCCTCTGATGTTTGGGACATTTTAAAGGTGGAAATAATTTAAAAGCACTTTTCAAAAAAACTTTGGAAATAACAAATAAGGAGTGAAGGAGTATTTGTTTAAGTAACAGTGGACTTAGAGTTTTAATTTCAGAAAAT
The DNA here is from genome assembly GCF_965194825.1 of Balaenoptera physalus. Taxonomy (NCBI): domain Eukaryota; kingdom Metazoa; phylum Chordata; class Mammalia; order Artiodactyla; family Balaenopteridae; genus Balaenoptera; species Balaenoptera physalus. Next base: position 111,311,577 of record NC_138891.1, on the reverse strand, counting down.
GCCTTAAAGTTAAAAGGGTCAGTCATTTGATGAATATGTTATTCTGAAGAATTCTACAAGAGAGATCACATCTCGTTACTGGCGACTATCTTATAAACTCAGAACATGTAATGAAATGTCTGCTTAGCTCCTCATAAAGTTTGCTACAAATAATACATATGATTTTTTGCATTGACTGAGTGGACTTGGAGTTATGGAAATTTAACTCACTCTTCATATGGCTTGTTTTCTTGCTGTTGAGTCTTTCTATATGCCACTGCCTCTGCCTGGAATGACTTCATCATTTCTGCACACCTCCATCTCTACCTTGCCCCTAATATTTCTTGGCTCACTTTATTTGTTCTTTAGATCTTAGCTGAGATGTCATATTCTCTGGGAATATTACTCTGACTCCCCAAGACTACGATAAGGCTCCTCCGACATGTTCACATAACACTTGTTGAAGATAGCTTTATGCCTAATTGTAATGGTTGGTTCACTCGTCTGTCATCCACTTGCTGAAGTGTCCTGGAGGGAAGGACCAGGGTCTTGTTATGTGCTGTGGGCTCAAAGACCCACTTAGTACCTGGCTTATAATAGGTTTTTCCAAAAACCTAAAAAATAGTTACATGAAGTAACTATTAGTTTTCTAGGGCTGCTATGACAAAATACCGTAAGAAAAAATGACTTAAAACAACAGAAATGTATTTTCTCTAGTTCTGGAGGCCTGAGTCAGAAAACAAGATGTTGGCAAAGTTGATTCCTACTAAAGGTTCTGAGGGTGAATCTTTTCCATTCTTTACTCCTAGCATTTGCCATTTACCAGCAGGCATCGGCATCCCTTAGTTTATAGACACCTCACTCCAATCTCTGCCTCTGTCTTCACATGGCATTCTCCTCTGTGTATGTGTCAATGTCTCTTCTCCTCTTCTCATAAGGACACCAGTAATTTGGCTTAGGGCCCACTGTAATTCAGTATGACAGTATCTTAACTTGATTCATTTCGAATATATTTCCAAATCTATTTCTGTGACCTATGGTTACAACCATAGGTACCAGGACTTAGAACCTCAACTTATCTTTTAGGGGACACAATTCAGCTGCAACAGTAACCATCTAGTACATTTTTACTTTCGGGTTGATATAAAATGCAGTCTTAATCATGGTCAGGCCAGTCACTAAGCTGCTAGTTAATTATTTAGTCACTTTACTTAACATGCACAGAACAGAACATACTTGGTCTGATTAGTTTATTGGTCTCAATATATAGACTTGATAATTTCTTAGAGAATTTTATTTATTGATAATACTCCCTTTGATTCATTTGCCAAATAAATGAATTAGTTTGCTGAAACAATTCTAGAAAGGATAAATTTATATGCAGTGACTTCAGAAAGAATTAGGCCCAAATAACTGTGGTGTATTCAGGGCTGTTTATTCTTAAGTGTAATGCAAAATCTTCTATTTCTAATCTGGGTCATTTTTATTTTATATCCACTGCAAGGAAAAGGGAGAAGAGGCAATAGGAAAAGTTATTTCTTGGCACATAGCAATTAGTTGATTAACATGCAAATTTTATTCAGAGTAATATAAAATATGCATCTATTATTTTTGGTTCATCAAATTGGGTTATTTTTAATTTTAATAAGATGCAACAATAATTAAACAATTTAAAATATATAATTTAATACTGAACTAGTTTCTCAGTGGTGATGATTGCCAGGTTGCATATGAGGTTCCAGGGAGATGCTCAGCTACCAGGTCCAACAGACAGCAGGCAAAGGATGGCACCTGGAAACCAGCCCATATTGGCAAGGACTAGAGAGGACTGCAGAATTCCAGAGAGAGGAAAGCAAAGACCCAAACTAGCACTAGGGAAAAGAGGGATTTTGGCTTGTGGTTATGCATGTGTGTGTTATGTGCTTGTGTGCATGTTGTATATGGTCTTGGATTAAGGGGTTAATGTGTTTTGGGATCTAACTGGAAGTGGATGTGGGTGGCTGGGAATGTGTATACATGCTGCTGGGTCTGTGCATTGGTATATAAATGAATGTTGCTGTGACTGGTAGATGTTTTATAACTTCCAAAAGACAATTCTCCTAGATTCTCTAAATTAATAGGACTTGACTGTTTCAGAATTTAAGAAATTCTCATAGGGGTTTTCTTATTTTTATTATTCTGCTAAGCCAGCAGGGGGAAGTCACACATTACTTTTTGGTGGGCTTTAGGAACATTTCTTCAGACTTTTTCTTTAAAAGGTCTATCTTCTTGCTAAAAAAATTAAATAATTTAAGATGTGCTTATAGTTATGATTCTTGTAAGCATACTAGTATCAATTCTTAAAGAGCAGCCTTAAGTTTCTTAATAAGAAACTTTAAGTTTCTTTTTTTTTTTTTGCTTTGTTGTTGATGATATTTATAGTGCTTCCAAATTACTAGTTCTATTTGTGACATAAGAAATGTAATTAATGAATTTAAATGACAGTGCAAAAGTAAAGGAAAATCTATTGGCCAGTTTTTAGTGCTAAAAGTAAATTATTTTGATATTTGCTATTGTATTCTTCATCTACTTTTTTTTCAGTTTAAAAATGTCTGAGGAAGAAGGGAAACATTTTAAATTTCAAGATACAGACAAGAATAGCTCTTTGTCAACACAGAACATAATATAGGGACTCTATAGCTATTGTTTCTGAGAATATAAGAGCTGATTGCATCATATTGTGTGTATTTTGTAGGAGAAACACTGTAATACTTACATGGCTAGTAATGGCATGATCAAGTCAATATATTGTGTACTTTTGAGTGACACAGAAGGATAACATCATTATTCTTTGTAGTTTAGTCTCTGTACTAAGTTAATCATGTTCACTGTTCCATCATCAATTGCATTCAGTCATTTTGTAAAATGTGAGCATCTGCATTTAATGTTATTGTATTGTTTCTGTTTACTACAGCTGGTTGCAGTAGACTCAGATGACAATTTTGCAGCTACAAAAAGGTCACAAAAAATAAACATTCAAAATAGAAACATCTTACTTCGCAACAAGTATACAATCCGAGTGAGATATCTAAAGTTATGAAAATTGAAGTGAGTTTATCACATTATATGTAAATTCATCTATTTATAAGTTACTGTACATTTTAAAAAGTAAATGGTCAGGTAACATTTATCTTTGAAATCATAAATTCTCAATCATTATTATTCTTCCATATTGCTAATTATAAATGTTTAAAGAAATTATATAGAGAAATAATAGAAAATAATGATCACATATTTAACAAATATGAAAAAATACAAGAAGATAACTATGAAATAAGATTCAGACCAATAAATAGAACAGAAAGTATTAAAAAAAACTATATAATTTGTATATTTTGAAAACTTTTAATTATTCTACACACACACACACATACCTGCTTAGGTGCAGAGGAAAAAAATTGCAGTGGGAGAGCAAGCAGAATGAAATGGTGACAATATAGCTATACTTCCAAATCTCTATCTGTCATCACCAGGACTTCTTTAAAAGTGTTAAAGCAAGGGTGTAGCTAGTAACTAGCTCTCAGAAGAATATTCTTTTTTTTTTTAAGTGTTTTTTTTTTTTTTTGATGTGGACCATTTTTTTAAAGTCTTTATTGAATTTGTTACAATATTGCTTCTGTTTTATGTTTTGGTTTTTTGGTCGCAAGGTATGAGGGATCTTGGCTCCCTGACCAGGGATCTAATCTGCACCCGCTGCGTTGGAAGGCAAAGTCTTAACCACTGGACTTCCAGGGAAGTCACTCAGAAGAATATTCTTAAGTGCTATTGAATTGAAATCACACATGGCTTATGGAATAGGAATAAAATGATTATTTTCTTTCATTGATACAGATAATCTGAGTTATGAGTCTTTCCTCTCACTACTGGGGTTACAATTTTAGCCATTCTATTCTGGAAGGAGTGGGTTTCTTCCTAAAGGTCTATGAATTTTAAAGCTGTGAAAACACAGCAGTTAGATGTTAAGTCTAGTGCAAACCAGATCTAGATTAGTTTTGTTCATGGACCAAAAATAATAAAAAAGTATCAAGAATCTTTAGATAGTGGCAAAAAGATATACAGAATAAATGGTAATCTTAAGATAGTGGTAAAAAATATAGAGAATAATGTTAATCTTAAGAAGCAAACAAGCCATGTAAGTATACTGACAAATTTGAGGCAGAACAATTAGAGGCAAATTAGTCTACTAGTTAGACTCTATGTTCTTTAACAGTAAGGTTTATGACTATCACATCCATTTCCTCACCTGCTGTTCCAAGAATAACTGCCATATAATAGGTACTAAATAAATGTTTTTACAATAAACAGGCTTTCTTCAATTTATGTAACTTTTTAATTTAAATGTAATCATAGAAAATCACCCCATTTTTATCTCTGCTGATTGGAGATCAGAATTGATATTACAATTAACATGATATGATACATGGTATACTCAAATACGTGGATAATATATTACCCAAGACTCATTTCAATTTCCTATCATTTGATGTTGTTATTTGTAATATCTTTGTGTTAACATGCTTCATGGTAATTTAGGAGCAGTTACGTAGTCTTACAAAAAAAAGAATGCTAGGGCTCTTGGCATAAAATATTCACTTGCATTTAATATTACAGAAATTTACATGTTGGGACTAAGTGGCCTGAAGTTCAAGTATGTAAGATAAAGTGGAAATAATGCAACCTACTGCAATCATATTGTGCCAATATTCAGGCAGGACACAGAGGAAAGATACAACAGGTTTTGAAACCAATCAAATTAATCATAGCCTAAGCTGGGAAATAGAGAGGCAAAGATTGCTGCTCATCAGGTCATGCTGCGATGATGAAGGAAAGAGATCTGATCAGTTGATTACGGAGCTATAGATACAGAATTGTGGAAACACTTCTCAAGTTACTAACTTCTGGTAACGTGTGGATATATCTGCAGTTTTGAAGTGTAAGTTGACTCTCTCTTATAACTCATGGAATGTTTTAAGGTGAGGGCCCCAAATACAACCAAAACTGTGCAAGTCTCAGATCAAGCAACAATCTATGATACACAGAAAATAATACAGGAGAAGGAGCTAATAGTGTGAAATAGAAAAACAGAATATCAGAGTAGAAGATCTTAAAGTATATGAGTCAGGAACCTATAAATACAATTGTAGGCTTCTGACTTTCATTTTAGCTTCATGCTGACCACTTAAAAACTTTTTTGGGTCCAATATTTATCCAGCTCTACTTCAGAAAAATAATTTGAGTGTCTGGAATGCTTGCTGAGGAGAGACGAAGAAGATGAATAAAACCAACACTGTTTTCCTGTCAACTCCTGTTTTCTCCTTGAGTTCAGTGGTGCCATCTAAAGAAATCTCTGAATGACATGATGTGTTTGTTGATAATAAGTATTTACCTGTATGATGAAGTGATGGTAGGTAATACAGGCCTCCAAGAAATTCTGAACCCAGACTTTGTGAAACATATTAATGTTGAATTGTTGGGACACATCAAGACAGAATATCTCTTTGAAATGAAGGCAAATTTGATTAAAATATCTGATCTAACATTCTCTTGTGTGACTTTGGATGCACCGCTTATCTTTTTTCCTCCGTTTCCTCACTTGTGAAAAGGAAATGTTAACATCTTCTTCATATGGTCGCTGTAAAGGTAATGAAGTGATATATGTGAACTGCTTACTGGAACACCTGACAGGTAGAAGATGCTTAATTGGCTAACAGCTATTTCTATGGTCTACAAGATTCTCTTCACTAACTACTTAAAATCTTCATCATTTGGAAGTGGATGATGTCTTCAAACTTAGGTGATATCAAATACATTTTCACACTTTCTGTCCTAAGAATATGATAGAAAATAAGTTACTGCTAAGGAAATATTGGTAGTTCACAAAGTTTTCAAGTCTTCAAAGTCTGAGTATTTTGGGGCACCAAATTATATAAGCCAATACAAGTACTTGTTCTGTATTTTAATGAGTGAAACTGATATCATAACTTTTTAATGTAATGTATTTTCATGCTCCTGTCACAGTGAAAACCAAGTGTTCAAAGAAATATGTTTTAAAAGAAATGGATATGTGAAAGCTTTTGTCCCCACTCTCTTCTAGCCATGACAGACAAAGTGAGGGATGAAAGAAGAGCTCATTATTTTAAAGAAATGACACCTTCAATTAAAATGGCAGTGTTCTCTTCCTTTCTTAGAAGTTCCTTTTACAGTAAAAGCTAAACACCTGTTATGGGTTGAATTTTTTCCTCCCAAAATTTATGTGTTGAAATCCTAACTCCCAGTACCACAGAATGTGACCTTATTTAGAAACATGGTAATTGCAGATATAATTAGTTAGTATGAAGTCATGCTGAGTTGAATGGGTCCTAATCCAATATGACTGATGTCCTTATAAAAAGGGGAAATTTGGACACAGACATGCACACACGGAATACACTATACGAATATGCAGGCAGAGATTGGGGTGATGCTTCTAAAAACCAAGGAATGCCAAAGATTGCTAAAAACCACCAGAAGCTAGGAGAGACATATAGAACAGATTCTTCCTCATAGCCCTCAGAAGAAACCAACCCTGCTGACACCTTGACCTCAGATTTTTAGCCTCTAGAACTATGAGACAATAAATTCCATTGTTTTAGCCGCCTGGTTTGTGGTACTTTGTTAAGGTAGCTCCAACTAACTTATACAACACCATACTATTTATGGAAATGTGAGTTCTGGGGAATTGTGTATAAATCTGTATTAGGCTTCTATTGCTTAGGAATAAATTGCCACAATTTAGCAGCTTAAAACTGCACAAATTTGTTATCTGATAGTGTATGTGAGTCAAGGGTGTAGGCACAGGCGGACTGGAGCCTCTGCATATGTTCTCACAAGGATGCAATCAAGGTATTAGCCAGACTATATTCTCATCTGAAGGCTTGAGTAGGGAGGAATCTAATGCCAAGCTCATTGAAGTCGTTTGCAGAAATTAATTTTTTCCATGTGCTTGTATGACTGAAGTCCCCCCCCCCCTTTTTTTTTTTTTGGCTAGTTGTTGGGCGTGAGCTGTTCTCAGTTCCTAGAGTCTATCTTCTTCTCCCTGTTAGGTGCTCTCCTCCACAATCAGTTCACCACAGGATTGTTTGCTATTTTTCAGGTCTTGCAGGAGAATCTCGTTCAGGTCAGTCTACTAAGAAAGAGTCTTATATAGTGTAAGGTAATCATGGGAGTAACATTCCATCACCTTTGCCAAACTCTATTGGTTAGAAACATTCACAGTTTTGACCTACACTCAAGGCGAGTTAATTGCACAAGGATGGAACTAACTGGGGGTCACCCTAGGGTGAGTTGACCACAATACTGAAAAATATCTTTTTTTAGTAATAAGAAAGCATGATCAGCATTGATATGCACACACACACACACACACACACACACACACACACACACACACACACATTTAACTAGGGAAGCAGATCAACTGTTCAATTATAAAATAATTATAGCATTACAGAGCCTGAAACTCTGTAATAATCAAGTTCTGAAGACAGAGATATAAAGTTATATTTACCCGGAGAAGATTACTAGTGCAAACACTGCCATTCCTCAAAAGTCCTTCAGTTAAAAAATTTTTTTCAAACTATGGTTGAATTTATTACCATCTCTTATACACAAAAAAGATACATTTAAACACTCTATAGTACACCTGAATTAAAGTGAAATGTTTATAATTACATGGGAAAGAAAAAATAAAATACTTCTGAATTATAAGAATGAAAAGAAAGACATAATTGACCAGAATTATTAATATGCTTTTAATTAACTAGTTCTTTCAGCGAGAGATATAACTAAATATGGCTAAGAAAATGTCAAAGGTACTAATATTATAGATGAATTTGGGGAATTTTAACTAAATACAATTGAGAAATTTTTTCAAAGTCCTAGATTTATTTATTCTGAAAAATATTAGATACTAGATAAAATATTAATATTAGATCAGTTATAGACTACAAGTTAAATTGCATTCCAGTTAATACTATATTTTTCTAGGTACACATTCAATAGATAAAAGGGAAAATATTTCAAAATTTAACTCCAAGTTATATGTGATCTGAGTCTTTGATAAGGTGATGGGCTATGTTCTCCCACTTTTGTATATTTAAATTTGCAAAGCTCTTTTGAAGTTATATACTGATTATTTTTATTATTAGATTAAATAGATATTCTGCAGAGTTAAAATTAAAACATACATATCATATAAGAAGGTCAGTCAGCAAGAATTGCTTTCTAAATTGTATGTCCCCAGACAGCCATCAGGCAGCCAGCAGAAAAATGCATTTTGAAGCCATGGAGTCTTCAGTTTTTATCTCTGACATTACATTGAGATTCGACAGATGGAAGCCCAGCAGCAGACATGCAAAGTGGATGCCAAATGAGGCACATATACATAGCAGAGTGGTGCCCTACCCAGGTGGCCATCCTCTCCTTTCCAGAACCTTTAACATGGCTCACTCCAAACTTGACTAGGCCGTAGTGATATTGACACATTCTTCAGTCATTGGTTAATGTCAGTGGGCTCTTGGCTCTCTGAATAAGGAACTTTAGCACGCTCTCTGCTCTGTACATATGTCCAAGTTGGCAACCAGTTGGCATGGTTGCTGATGTGTCTCTATCTGTCAGATCTCCTCATCACCTTTGGGATGGAGATAGACGATACGAGTATGTCAGTGAGAATGTTACCATTGGCTGTGGAAAGATGTCCAGGGAAATAAAAACTAGGAGATATTTTAGAAGAGACCTGGCAAATTATCTTTATCATCTAAACCAAGTATCTACTTATCTTTTGGAATACAGAGACAATCCAATTAGAATAGGAAAAATTTTAGGACAATTTTAGCCCAGACTTCATACAGTCTTCAACAGTTAATGAATAAAACACACTTTGTGCAACTGAGCCAGAGTATAGCTCAAGCTTATGGAGGACTTGAATTTTTTTTTTTTAACACAATATCAGACAGGGTATTTAAAAAAAAAACTCAATAGCCAATATTTTTAATGGATTAAAATTACAATAATAGATTATTATATGAAACAGAATCATGTGGATGTTCTAAATATTTTCAGACATTTTTAGAATGATGGATATATTTCTATACCCACATGCACATAAGTCTACACTTCCCATTTTTCCTACCCAGTGCTCAGCTAATGGAAGACACCTAAGACACCTAAATCATTTTGCTTTAAATTTATCAGGTAACCTTGGCATAATTGCTTGAACTGGTTCCATTTAAAATTAACTTCTCCATCATCCTTTCATTTCAGTGATGTTATCTTTAATTACTACACTAATTCATCCCATCCATTCATACCAACAAATATTTACTGAACTCATTATCACCTGTCCAACCCTTTAAGCTGTTCCTCTGACTAAGTTCCCTAGTTAATTTCATAAAATCACTAGCCACTCACTTGCTCATTCACTTGAGACAAATACTTGAGGATCATTCTTGATTTTTCCCTTTCACTGACCTCTCACATGCAATCAGTTCTTATTCTTCTTAATTCTATTTCCTAAATATCACAGATTGTTCATTCTATTTCCAATGCCAGCAGCAGTATTCTTTCCCTATGTATTCAAGTGACCATGAATAGGACTTTATAACCTAGACTTTGGGGAATATACCAGTGTCAACCTGTTTTATGATTGTAAGAATGCACTTTTCACGAAGGAGATAAATATTGTAACTTTCAATTGCCTTGGGGAGATTAATTATGGAATAGTAAGAACAGGGACTGGGACAATTGTCTAAGGAAGTAGTTTTTCCTTTTGCATCAGAGTGGTGGTGGTGGACAATTGCATCTCATTTTTAGCTGTGGAAAAGTTGTCAAAATGTTCTTTCTAAAAGTAAACTTATCTTATTTAAATGACACCCCTGGGTTAGGAATGGAAGTCTTAACCTGGACTTTTCTGTGGTGGTCTTGACAGGATAGCAATAGCAGAAGAAAGCAGCCTGAATCCAGGACAACATCTCTGATATATTGTAGGTCAAGGGGAATTATCTGAGTTCCAATTTGATGGGTGAGAACAACAACAACAACAAAAGAATAATAATCCTTTGGGGATTCTAGGACACAGTAAAGGAAGAGAGAACTTGAAGGAAGACTGTACTTCATATTTACCTAGGCAAGTACTGACTGTGGATCCTGACATCAGTCATCATTGGTTGAGTCCTCTGTAATCATAATATAATTTAGTGGTTGCAAACATGAGATCTGGTGATAGAGTCTGTGGGTTTGAATTAGGATTCTCCTGATCTCTCCTCATATAAAAAAAGAAATAATAATAGTAATAATGAAACTACTCATCTTAAGATGGTGTGTTGAGGTTTAATTGAGATAACACACATAAACATTTAGAACAGTATTTGCCATAGAGTAAGTGATAAGTAGATGGAAGAGATATGTTAGCTATGGCTATAATTCAAACAAAATGACTGAAAGTGCAACTTATACTGACTTAACTTCCTCACTCTACCTGCCTCCAGATTGCCCTCTGTGACCCATCCTGCATCATTGCTAACAGAATTACCAGAATGTGCTATTTAAAACTAGAATTGATCATGTCATTCCCCAAGTTAGCTTTCTTCAGGTACTTTTCATAGCTTTTGGGTAGGACCAAAATTTCTCACCATGGAATGTAAAGAGGGTGACCATATGATTTATCATCTAAGCTTAAGAGTGAAAGCTTGCACTATTAATAATTACTCTAGGGCAACAGGCATAACTCAGGCAAACAGGGACTTATGGTTACCATGGTTATAAAGTCTTCATGTGGTCTGGTCTCCAGCCTCACCAGTTAATTTCCTAGTTCTGGTCCTGGCTGCAGCCACCCAGATTCACTAGCAGGTCCTAAACTATCATGTTTCTCTGTGCTTTTGAATATGTAGCCTTTACAACTCTCACTCTCTTCTCTCCATTCTTTCACCAAATTTATACCTGTCATTTTAAGCCATTGCTGAGTTCTGGAAATCTCCCTGGATTCATGAATTCTGAGCCATTTGTTTGTCTATGTGTAATATGACACGAGCTTATCTTTATCATTTTAATGATAAAAATAATGATAATAGTTGACAGATATATAATGTCTTTTATTCCAGGCACACTGGTACCAGGATAGGTGCTCTATATATGCTTTCTCTAAACAATCCTGCAAAGTATACACATATTTTCTGAAGCGTTATGATAAAGAAACTAAAGTCCAGGGAAGTTAAGTGACTCGCTGGGGTCCACATAGCTTATAAGTGGCAGAGGCAATGTTTAAGTTCAGATTGATCTGTATTTAAGCCCATCTTTTCACCAAATTGTCCTCTCATCAAAACAGCTATTGCAAAGAATTGTAATGAACATATGTGTTATCTCCCCACCTACGTTATAGATTTCTTGAAGGGTAATAAGATTCCTTATTCATTTTTTTTCTTTTAAATTTCCTATTCCTTGTCCAACGTTTGGCACATGGTAAGCACATAACAAATGTTTGATAGATGAGTAGATCACTAAGTCTTGACCATTTCAATGACTTAGTTAACAATAACCAGTTCCTTTCAGTTCAAAGACATCCTTCCCAAGTTTTCTGCCTTCAGACACATTCCTTCACCATGGGGCTCTGGTTCTCATATCTTGGTCAACCACCTAACAAGGTCCTGTGAGCCTAAAACCAGCACTGGATTAAAACATTTGCAAAAAATCAAGGGAAACTTATACATATGTCAAGGCACAAAGACTTCTTAGGAGGTTGCTGGATCAGGAAAACAAAACATTTACTACATAATACACAAGGAATTTTTTGTAAAGATTGCTTCCATTGTTTTGTGTCGGAATTAACCAGAAATATCTTTTTTCAACAACTTGCTGAGATCATTAAGGAGACACAATTGTGATAAGAATAGGATGAGGAAGAAAAAAAGGTAATTTTGGAGCATAAGGTTACTGTGGAGGAGGCCAGGTCTTAATGGGATTTTAAAGCAGGGGACTTTGGATAGCTAGATGACAGTATGGCAAGATTGACAGTGTGGTGGCACGGGGAGCCTGGTGATTTGGGGAAGGGAGTATCCGCCCATGAAAGAGAGACAGTGGCACAGAAAAGAGTTTAGTAAGTAGCACCACAGGTAACCCTCACTGTTCAGTTTTGTTTTGGACTAGCCCTTGCCTCCTGTGAAAACCCAGGTGCAAAATGAATCTGCCATTTGACTCATATTCTTGTCAACTTCAGGGTGACTGCTGCAGACACAGATGGGACACCTCACACATGTGAGTCCTTGCACGATAGAAAGAAAATTCTGCGAGGGTACTTTATGACATGAGCAGCTGTGCATGCACACAGCTTGGAAGGGCCTGTGTGAATCAGTCACCTTCAATGTTTTGGGCTTAAAATGTTAAATCTTACATTGATATATCTCAACATAACACAGAAATTCTCTCAGTTTTTATTTATACTTTGGTTTTAGCTATACAAAGACATTCAAAAATGAATGAGATACAGTTCAACGTTGAGAACATCCCAGTTTGGATGGCTCAGAGGTGGCCTCCATAAATTAGGGCTCAAATAGAGTCCTGAAAACTGAATTCTGTTCTCAACTCTGCCATTATTGGCCATGTGACCATGAGTAAATCTCTTGGCCTTCTTGTGTCTCTAGTTCCTTATGTTTTAACTGAGGACATTGTGCTCAATTAGAATAATTCCTAAGGTACTTTTCAGCTTTACAAATTTTGCATTTTACTTAACAGAATTAGAAATGCTAAAAGAACGTGGAATTTTGAAGTCAGCCAAATCTGTGTTAAAATCATCAAACCACCACTGAGTGACCTTGAGAAAGTAATGTAGCCTTTCTACAGCTCATTTTTCATCTGTAAAATGGGAATAATATTGCTGACCTTGCAGTGGCCACCAAATGAGATCAAATGTAAAGCTGGCAGCATAAAGCTAGTGTATAGAAGATACTGATAAATGGGGGTTATTATCAAGATATTTTTATAGGCAGAGGGAAATCTCATTTCCTATGAGAGTTACGCCAAATGGGACACTCAAGTTATTGTTTGCATTCCTCACCCATGAAGGTGTCCATGAATTGAAATTAGCACTGCGTGTGAGCCTCATGGGATTCAAGTGTTGCTAAGGCAACCACTAATTTCCAAATCAGGGTAAATAGTTTCACAGCATATACAGTTTCCTTTAACAAATTGGATTCTAGTGAAGGGCACACCTTTCCTTCCCCTGCTGCTCTGTCCCCAAGTCCAGGCTGTGCACCTGCAGCTCTGCAAGCCAGTGGCCGCTTCCATCGTCTGCCAACGACACTCTGAAGGTAACAGCCAGTAACGGAGATTGCTGAGGTCTGTCAGCTTTACCCAGTCTTTACCTTTTATACTTTGTCAAGTTGGATTCACATTTCTTGATTCACACAGTAGGGCACTGAAACAGCTCCTTGGCACATTCGTGTAATAGACTTCTAAGCAAAGATGCCATGTGGTTTGCAGTCATCTCATTCTGCCTTCTCTTTCCCACCCTGCAACTATCCTTACTTCCCCTACTCATTCATATGAATTCCTGCTGAGAATGAACCTATTATTAAGCCAGCATTGCCTCTCCTGCTACATTCTTGTGTTAAATTAGTCCCCTTCATTGTTGCAAATAATAGGCGACCACTTATATATCAATGAAAATTCACTGCACTGCTGTGGGGTTATTTCAGTCCTTGACAAACCACACATTCCTGCCATTGTTATGATTTTAAGTGATTCGAAGTCCGTATTGCTTTATTTTAAGTCTTTTCTTTTGGAAGTGGTGACCAATCTTCCTCATACTTAGCATATTTTCTCCTTGAATCCCTTGGACAATGGTTACTTTAACAGTGGCATCTTTTTTGCAATAATTCTTAGTGTTAGCTTCTGCTTTTGAATATGCCAGTAGCAAAGCATGAATACAATACTAAAACTTCAGGGAAGCATGTTAATTAACTTCCTTAAGAATATGGAAGAGAATTTATGATTATTTATTCCTTTCTGATTAAGTCCTGAAATCAGAGAAAGCCTCACTAGCTTTTTCACAGCTCCCTTATGAAAATACTTGGCCATTCACCTTCGCTGAGGTTCTACCTTATGCCAATCACAGTGTTAGGCCTCTCATGCATACTGCAAACCTTAGAACTGGAAATAACTGCAAATTAGGAATTATTATGTCCATTTTACTTATGTGAAAACTGGAATTTTAAAAGATCTTACATGAAAAAAGTATTCAATCTGGAAAGCTCATATATCTCTGCAATGTACTAAAATTAATGATAGAATCCACTAAGCAAAACATTTCTGTCCCAAGCTTGAAGAAGAATTTAAAAAACAATTGCAGAGTATATTGTACATAAAATTAAAATGTATATATTTAGTTTAAAGAATGATAAAACGGACACATTTGTACTTGCTACTCCCTTACGAAAAAGAACCTACCATCCTGACGTACCTGTCCTGAGCTTGTTGACCCTCAGAGTCATAGCTCTGTATCATAGGAGGAATGGCCCTTTCAGGTTACTTTACCCTAGTTCCCTTTCACTTGTGTTAGGTCAGTGCGAACCATGGCAGGAGATTGGAAGGCAGGAGGAAGGGAGAAGCCAGAGTATATACTCCCTCCCACCCCCCCAATCTTGGGTAGCTTCCCTGGCAGTGACTGTATTCTCCATGGCTCTTGGTCAGGCCCAAGTGGTTCCATTCTGGGCTCTGGTAATACTACCTCTCCTTTTTTTCTCTTTGGCCCAGAGATGATAATGGTCCCTGCTTTTGCTAGTTCCTGGCCTACTTCACTCTCTCTTATTTGCTTTCTCAGCTCTTGCATTACCCATGTCAGTAATTTTTTGATTAAATTTTCTATAATGCAAATACTTGAAGTGATGTCAGTTTTTAGTTTCTGATTAATGGACCTTAAAAGCCCTGGGTGGGGCTTCCCTGTTGGCGCAGTGGTTGAGAATCTGCCTGCCAATGCAGGGGACACGGGTTTGAGCCTTGGTCTTGGAGGATCCCACATGCCGCGGAGCAACTGGGCCCGTGAGCCACAATTACTGAGCCTGCGGGTCTGGAGCCTGCGCTCCGCAACAGGGGAGGCCGCGATAATGAGAGGCCCGCGCACCGTGATGAAGAGTGGCCCCCACTTGCCGCAACTAGAGAAAGCCCTCGCACAGAAACGAACACCCAACACAGCCATAAATAAATAAATAAATTAAAAAAAAAAAAAAAAAGCCCTGTGTGTTCCTCCTTGATCATACCTCTCCCCAAACCCCAGTAGTAACCACTATTCTGATTTTTAATTTTAGCATTCTCTTGATTTTCTTTATTGATTACCACTTATGTACCACTTATGTATCCTTAAACACTGTATTTTTTACTTTAGTCAGTTTTGCCCTTTATATAAATGGAATCACACAGTGTGTTCTCTTATATGACTTGCTTTTTTTTCAACAGTATGTTTTTGAGATTCATGAATATTATACGTGCAGAAATTCATTAATTTTCCCTAAAGCATAGTATTCTACTGTATGAAATACCATAACTTATCCATTCTATGTGATGCACTTTTGTCTGTTTCCAGTTTTTACTCTTATGAACATGTTACTATGAACATTTTGATATGTGTTTCCTGGTACATATGTGCAAGAGTTTCTCTAGTACTTATGCCTACGACTGGAACTGCAGGGCTGTAGACCACATAAATGTTCAGGTTCACATGATAATTCAAAACTGTTTCCCAAAGTGATTGTACCAATTTATAATCCCACCAGTGAAAAAGTGTCCCAGTCATTCCAAATCCTAGTGAGTACTTGGTTTTATTGAGTATCAAAGATTCAAATGAAGACAAAAATCTACATAACATATTGAGATAAGCTATTTTATATACCTTTTTACAGTGAGATATTCTTGTGTTGACACTTTTTGCCTGTTGTGTAAGAAAATATAGACATTTCTATAATGTCTATATATGAAACTCTTATTTATTTATAGATAAGAAGATTCCCATAGATGATTACTTTTCATTTTATAAAGGTTAGGTATTTTGTTAAAGGTGGCTAGTTAGAGGATAAGTAGATGTAAATATGTGACTCTCTGAATCTCATGTTTGACTGAAGTCCCAAGATGAAAAGGGAGAAACAATGAGGGGAAAAGCATTTCAAAGTGAGGTTCTAGACCACTTACTCATAGCTTGCTGAGGAAATGCCCCAAACAGGCTTTATAACTTTTAGCCCAATACTCTCTTGAGGGAATCAAATGTTGAGATGGAAGAGATTAAGAGAAATATTTCTTTGGAGAAATTTGTTGCGTTCTGGTAGTGTTCTCACTGCCCATAGGAGAAGGTAATAAAGTCCTTTTCTCTCACCTTGCGCTGACGCTGAGAGACTTCAGTGGAATGTCTTGGAGAGCTCGACTTGGGTCGCCTGAATCTTTAGGCACAGAGGATGGTGCTAGGTCCATTCCTAAAAAATTGTAAAGGCAGAAGCTGTGGCTGGGTAGTTACTCTGATGGAATGCTGAAGAAACGTGCTACACCGAAAGTCACCTGCACTCCAAGTGTTTGAAAATTAGAGGATCTATGGACTGAAAGTGTGCTTGAGAGATAGCTTTTTGCTAGAAGGTTTGACTGGAAGGACTGTGGGACCTGGATAGAGAGCCCGAGCAGGGTGGATTGCTAGTGGTAGTGAGCAGCAATTAAGCAACGCAACAAAGAGAGTCATTGCCATGTCAGGTGAGCAACTTTTGGATGTTCCCAGGGTGTGTGGATATGGAGTGGGTGGTGTTTGTCAATGGCTCTACAAAGGATGTCCACAAAAGAAAGATTCATCTTTGAACATACACCAAGACCAGAGAGCACCAATCCCAGATCTCCAAAGTACCAGTAAACAAGTAAAGTTAGACTTCCCTGCTCTTTTTCTGTCTCTCCTTCTTCCTCTTCCCAATTCTAACAGGAGCTGAGTGATGGATGGTGGGAAAAAGAAGAGGAGCACAAGATGGAGAAATAGAGAAAGTCAATCATGCTGTCTTACCGTGAGGTTCAACATGTTATTATTTGTTATTACATGTACTGAACAACTTAATTACCTGAATGAAAATGTTTTGTGAATCAGAGTGACAGGAGAACTTTTGAGAGTGATGAGAAAAACCATAGGGAAAAGAAGCAGTTTGAATATAAAGTTACCTCTTCTCTATCTGAAACTCCCACTAAAAGTTCAGTAAATATATATACATATATATGTGTATATATACATATATATGTCTTTTAAGGCATAAACCCACTGGGACCAAGGAAATTGGAGAGGAGGCAATTATAGCAGACCCAGCAGTAAAAGTTTTGGAGACTGGAAACCAGCAGGACGACTGGTAACAGGTAAAGCAGAACCAAGAAAACTGAATCCTCCTCAGTGGGAGGGCTGACAGTCAATTCGATTTCATTAAAAGATTACAGAAAAGGCTCAGGAGTTGGCTAGCATAGGGACCTGTAGAAGTGGAGGTGAAGATGGGTGAAGTAGAATCACTGAATTTCTGTTTAAAAACCATTAGAATATCTAGATTCCCTCCAGCTTGTTTCATGCCTTTCCTCTGTTCCTCCATAGCCCTTATATTTCCTTTTATATTTCCAAATAATGTACTTTATATTCTCTTTTCTGACTTCTCCCTTTAGATAGTATCTTTTTACTTCCCTACATATTTTTCTATCCCTGGTAGTTTTACTATCATTTTGGATGATTGATATATCATGTTTACATTATTTTGACTATGTAAATGGTACTTACTGCTAAGCCATATAGGATACTTATTTTTCCTGAAAACATTTTTTTTTTCATGGCATTAATAAAGGCCTTTCCTTTTAAAATTTGATTGTTTTTATATGCCTATATCGAGAAGAATAAAATGATGTTCAGTAAAATACACGATGTTCAGTAAAATAAGAACACCCATATTCACAGGACTAAGGCTTTGAGGAAAAACTGAATTTGATGATAGAGCAAGAGAGTTCAGAATTGGAATTACCAGGCAAGTCATATTGATTAAGGAGACTGGATGTCACTTCAGTTCAATTAATCTAATATACTGTATTCTCGGCTCTGTGTTAGGACCTTAGAACACAAACATACCCATTTTCAATATGGTCCATGCCTCACCTGTCACATTCTAGTGTTGTCAGAGGGAAAAATAATAAAAAAATATATCACAATGTATTTGAAGAAAGGTAGAGTGGTAGGGGTGATGGTAAATCCGGAAAAACTTCTCAGTGTCATGAGGCTTGATGATCCTTACGGGACAGGTAGGAATTAATTAGATGGAGATAAAGGAGAGTGAAGTTTCAGACAAAGAGTAAATATTTATAGAATTGCTAGGTATATATTTTAGAGGAAATATTTTTCAGTGCTATTGAGGATAAATACAGAGGGAGTTAGATTAGTGTGGAGTTAATGCAGTAGTCTAGGCAGAAAATGTTGAGGGATTAAACTAATACACTGCCCAGAAAGCAAGGAACTGACTTGAGAACTAGTACAACATTTGAATTAATAGAACAGTGTTACTACCTGGACACTGAGGGATGCAGTAGACTCTTGCGTAGCATAGATGCTTTTGTTTGGGGTTACTAGATGGACAACCAAGCCATTCACTGAGATATCCACACAGGAAGAAGATAGATTTGGGTAGAAGACGATGACTTTTAGATCTACTGAGTGTATATTATTTGTGGAAGATATGTCTGAAGAGAATGATGAGGCAAGAAAACATTTTGAGTTGTAAATGATGTTTTAATTCCTTCTCTTGGAATTAGTTGGTCTTCCCCTACCCGAGGCAGTTAGAGTATTCCATCTGCACTGCCACAGGAGAAGAGATGATCAATATAAAGCAGATCAAAAGAATTAATTCTTGGGCTTGATTTCCATAACCCTAGGCCTTACCATAGAGAAAAGATTTAAAAAAAGAAAAACTCATCATGAAAAAAGATTAAAATATTTATTTTCTGCAAATTTCCTCCCCTCTCTAGACTAAAGATGAATTTTATGGGCTCCAGAAAGGGACCTCCTTTAATCAACTCCAGAGTCTGGAGATTTGGCAAATTACAGTGTTCCCTCACAACAAGCAAGGGCAAGAGCAATAGAAATCTTCTCCTTGCATGTCTAGGTAGACTTGCCAGAGAAGACATCACAGATTTTCCCACAGCTCTGAGTGGTTTGGGATCAAGAGAGTATTTTCCATGTACCCTAGAATGGCTGGTACATGGCTGAAAGTGAGCTGAAATTATGTCAAGGGAGTGGAGGTTGCAGCACTGATTTTTGTGGATTGCTGAGCAAAGTAAAAACTAGAAGCAGAGACATCTCAGCAAATGACATTGCAGGTATGTAAACAGATTGTCTTCAAACGCTTCTGTGTCCCCAGAATTTAAAACAAGACAAGGGAGAAAGCAGATTGCTCCTTTAACTGATTGAAATTAAGTTTTTATTATCAGGTGAAATGAATTCTCAAAATAGAAGTTCAATTATTGAAAAATAATTGAGTTCAATTATTGAAAAATAATTGAGTTCAATATTGAAAAATAAAGAAAATTCATTTATTGGATGTGGTGGCTTTGTAGACTAGAATTCATACCTGCTATATACAGTAGACAATTAGATATGCTCACCCGGGATGCAGTTGATAAAACTCATCTGGAGTTGTTGACTTGGAAGTCATCAATGTATCTGTGGTAGCTGAAAGCCTAGCAAGAATCAGATTACTTTGGTAATGTGGAGCAAGAGATAAAAAGTTTAATAGCAAAAATGTCTGAAAAACACGAAGATTCAAACAGGTGAAAGAAGATGGTCCCTTAAAGAATATCGAGGAAGCATTTCTTGAGAAGTCTCCTTTTAAAGGAATAGCCTAGGCCTGAAGGTCTGATGTTGCTGACCTTGCATTTCAGTTCAAAAGGGCTGCCACCTAATGTGTCTAGGTTTCATGAGGAATATTATATATTGCTAAAATAAAATGTCTTTCTTGCCTTTCATTGTTTACATAATTAAGCTAAATGACTCCTGCAGTTCTCTGTTTTATATTAACTTTGACTTCAGGTAGAAAGGGGAATTTGAACGTTGGTACACATGAACATTTCAATGAGTTTTTGTTTTTAAAAAAATCAGGGTTTACCACCCCACCCCCAACCCACCGCCAAAACAAGGAACAAACACACAAAAAATAGCCTTCAAATAATGTGCATTAGATTATAGGCACCTATGGTTCATCATGCACAGCTGTATTAGAGAGTAGCCTAAAAAATTAGAACTTACTATGTTGATAATTCTTGAGTCTTTGTTAAAGTTTCAATTGTCTTAAAGTAACCCATAGTAATAAATTTCCTCTGGTGTGCATGCTAGTATTCTTGAGTACTTTAGAGATATAGACCCTTATTTAGGATGAAGCTGAAGAGGCTGCCAACACTTCATGTGTCAGCCTTGGTAAAAACTGATGTTCATGTGTTTCTGTCAGTTGTCATGTGGGATGGATTTCAGTTGCCATTATGAATATAAAAAGCTCACTATCCCATTACTAATTCCCATGAGTTATTTAGTCCTGTCTTTCTTTTTCTAAAGGTTAAACTCTTATCTTTCTGCTAAAAAGTTAGATAATTAACATTCTCACTTACAAGGCTTCCATAACATCTGTAGATTATGCACCATTAATCAAGTTCCTCTGCAGGCATGATTGACTTTTGCAAAGAAACTTGGGGAATAAATCCTTTCTTTTTAGTAATAACTTTGTTGTTATTATGCTTAAAAAAGTCTCTTTCTGAGAAACTCAGTTTAGTGTAACAGTCTCTAGCTACTTAAAATGGGTATTATAAAACTATATAAGAGAAATAAGAGCAAATGACGTATTTTGGAATCTTTGAACTCTGACATTTCTTTGCATTAAAAACTTTAGAATTTATGATTTCCAAAGCATTGCATGTTTATAAAATCATTTGTATTGACATTTAACTTCTCCATTTTCAAATGATAGAAGCAAAAATTAAGGATATATACTTTATTAGCATTTTAACTTGAATTTAGAATTCACTTATATGAAAAAGACACATATAAAAAATCAGATTTTTAACATTCTACAATTTCTGTGCCTGAATTATTTTGTCAAGAACACCTGCACAAGGCAAGTGCTGGACATTTATAGAAAATATGTCCTAGAAATGATTTGTTCATGGAAAAAATCTGTTTTATATCTGTGATGTTTCCTTGACATTTTCCTTCTGCTACAGATTTCTTATAATGCCTCCTTGATCTGTCTGAGGAGATAGATTGTGGAAACATTTTGGAAGCTGTAGAGATCTATTAAACATAGAAATAAAATCTCTTCTTTTACATCATAAGACCTTATTTTCATTCACTTCCTTTTGTTCCCTTCTCCTTTCTTTTTCCTTTCCCTGAGTGGTAAAAAATACCAAAGCACTTAAAAAAAGCAAATATTAACATAAGATTCTTTTTTTTGGTTGGACAACAAAAAACACACATGAATTGGGTCAATAAAACTAAATATCAGTGTTCAATGCCAAGTATATTAATAAAATATCTTGGCCTAAATGGCTCTTTTTCCAAATTTTGAATATAAGAATGACTTTCACAAAAAAAAAGATCGACAACCTTGACATAGAGGCATATAGTTTTTTAATCTCAGTAGTAGTCACAGAGATAGTTTTTTAGGCAGAGGATCCAGAGTGTTGGAAGAGAGGAGTCATAATAAAAAGAAAACAGGGTAGTGCCAATAGATTTGGATTAGGTGTTCTGATACATTATAGAGTCTAGGTATCTTCTAAAAATCTTCAATTAATCAAGATCTTTGTATAAGACTAAGGTCTTGAAAAGGTGATACATAGAATAATTAGTCATCAAGTAACTTGTCTCTATTTATAAAAAAATTTGTTTCTGAAAATCATTACATTTAGTGTTCACTTAAAGTTTAACCATTTAAACATCTTTATAAATTAGTTTGTATTAACCTCTATTTCTTCTTATCTTTCTGGTGACCTTCTATTCATCTGTAAAGAGGCAAAGAAAATGTCTTCTCTGTGAAGGTCTTAGAACCCCTTTATTCAGAAACAATCCTTTTCATTGCTATGAACCTATGTAATTTGGAGCATAGCTTAAACACTTTGCATCTTACTTTCTTTGTTTATGTGTTTTGTTTCTCTATGTTAAATGTGGTAGAGGCAAAGGCAAGGGCTATATTTCAGCCATCATATTCCCTGAACTGAGCTCAGTGCCTGACATGAGCAGTCATACTTTAAAAACATATGTAAAAGTATAGAAATTTATATTCTTAGCGTTAGAAAAAAGAAGAGGCACAGTTAATACCTTGAGATTAGGAAATGCTAAACATAATGATGTCAGAGCAATTATTGAGGCTATCAAGTACCAATTTGTACCCAGATCTAATGACTGAGCACCTTTAAAGGTGCGTTGTATCAAGAGTTCAGCAGATATAGACACAAGTAATTCTACTTGCATGTTGTTCTCATAACTTTGAATTTTAAATGTATGTGTTCCTTTTATTCTTAAGTAAATTGAGAGCAAAGTTGACCAAAGAGATGGAAATTGTACTTCTATGGAGACTTTTAGTGTAAGCACACACAACTTCTTAGTTCTAGTCTCTCTCTCTCACTATGTATATATTCTTGTTTGGACAAGAATTTTTTCTGGCATATCTTTTCACTACTATATCCCCAATAATTAGAACGATGGCTGACACACTGATTATTGAGTAGGAACTCAGTAAATATTTGTGGATGGCTACACATTTCTGTATTACCAAGGTAGATCATACATGGAAACAGAAGACATGGTCCTTGTTTAGCAGCTGGTGATACCTAGGTGACTAGATCACTTCTAATACACATTAGTCACTTTCACTAAACACCGTTTCTGCTAAAATTAGAAATATCTTCATTCTGTTCTCAGTCTAGTATTTAATAAAGATAAACTAATCACAAAACCCTGTGAGTAAAGCTGTGTTGGTCTCTATCCCCAAAGTCCAGAGGCCAAATTGATATGAACATTGGCCTATTTCCTCTAATAAATCAGTTTGAACATTGATTGTAATATAATAAAACATATTTTCTAAAAGATGTAATTATAAATATTGTCAACAAATAAGAAATAAAGTGTTTAATGAGGTGCCTGTAGAGCTTCCATGGCGAAAAGAATGCTTAGCTTTAAGAGCAATATACAAGATTTATGGATCTCCAATAATCTTAACATTTTAGAGTTGAAAATTTTAGACTTTTATTTGTTCGAAAACTGTCTCTCCTACATGGAGGGCAAGCGGAGATCAAAGGAAAAAGGCAGACTATTCCAGATTGGTAGGTGGCAGTTTTAATAAGCAGGGGATCCTACAAGACTTGTTTTTGGGGGCCGCAAGATAAGATGATTTCTGCACCCGCCCACCAGAATCTTAAGAGTTTATGTAAAGCCTTAACTGAGTGTAGTCACATACACAGTCAAGATGGTCTCAACAACACCTTACTGTCTCAAGGCTATGTCCTTGGAATAGTTCCCACTGTGGGAACGGTAGGTAGAGTGTACATTCCAAGGACAGGGGACGAGGTAAAGAAACTCTTATTGCCTGAGTTCAGCTCATGGGTCAACCAGTGGTCACATCCTCTTGATTACTTCCTCCAAGTTTAGAAAGTCATTATATCTGGGACCTTACATTTTTAAATGAAGGAGTGAGATGTAGAGCCTTTAGGACTAAGCAAGGACATATAGGACAGTTCGTCCTTAGAAGAGAATCCATGACTCCTGGTTCCCCATTTAATGCCTGTTTCAGTACACCACTATTGTTCAATATACCACATAATTTAATGAAATCCACATCTATTCAAATGTTAAACTAATTTAACTATTATTACAAGGTAGAATGAAATGTCTTTAGTAACAGTCATCCATGCAAATCAGAGCAGGAAGGCAATGTTTTTCTTAATTGATAGAAAACCACATCCTCTGTATAATTCATATGTTATGAAGAGCTCCATCATGTGAAAATTTTGAGAACTTCAGTGTAGATAATCCCAGATTTCATGAGCCCTTGGCATTATGATAGGCCAAGGTTTTCCTTGAGTTGCCCCAATTTCTCTGGCTCTTCAATTGAACTTTTGTTTGTCCATTAAACAAAAATAATAATAATGGTAATCTGTTTCAAAATCTGTTTCTAAAAGCTATTTTGTACCACCTTTCACTGACTGGAGGACTATGTTTGGGAGACTGATGTGAACTGTTATCTTTGGATGTTGTAGATAATTCTTTAAAGTACTCAGTGTTTGAAAAGCGGTATGTGAATCAATAAATAATTAAAATAATGATGATGATGATGACAGAGGAAATTTTGGGGGGAAATTATTTCAAACTGAATCATTGAATTAGTCTTTCAACATTTCAAGGCATCAACCAGAAAGGCAAACAATGGAACATATACAAATTAATATCTTGGTCAGGTGGAGAAGTTTAAAAAATCCTTTAATAGAACTGAAAGTGTAGCTATTGATTTCTTAGGAGATAGGATTGTTAAAGGCTGAATTGCTTCTATGATTAAATCACAAGCTTCAGCTCTGGCATCAGTGTTCCCTTCAGTCAAAATCACAAAGGATATCTGCAGATCCCTAGAGCTGTTTCTCTGAGTAAACTAGTAAAACATAAATATTTCCCTGAGGGGTTTTGATCCAGTGCTAGATTAGCTGCTTGAAGTTGATCATTTCAGTTTTTCTTAGAGAGATCTATAGAAGCTAGTTACCTACTTGACTTGCCCTTCTGTATCTGAGAATTAAAATGGATAACAGTTGAAACCTCTGCTTTTACTTAGTGCACTGCAGGGCAAGATGGAAATGCAGGTTCCTAATGTTCAGCCTTTTATGTTTCTAGCTTCTGGGTTAGATA
Source organism: Balaenoptera physalus (assembly GCF_965194825.1). Lineage (NCBI taxonomy): Eukaryota > Metazoa > Chordata > Mammalia > Artiodactyla > Balaenopteridae > Balaenoptera > Balaenoptera physalus. Next base: position 111,286,619 of record NC_138891.1, on the reverse strand, counting down.
TTATTGCTTTTGGTGCTTGAAAATATTATATTCTAGAAAGGGAAGTTAGGTATTTGAGTTCAGAATTCATCACCAACCACCCTTTAATCTCATGAGTAAAATAAACCACCATTAAAAAAATAATCTTATGAAACAAATTATACTTACACCTAATCTAAAACCCCAACGCAGGTTGCAATAATGAAATGATTGAGTGGGACGAGTGGGGTGGAAGAGCAGGTAATATTTTAATTAAATAAGTTTATTGGATGATCTAAACTTGGTTATTTACAAACCCAATCATTGCCTTATTTTCTCCAATCATTGACTTCAACCGTCTTTCATTGATTATCCTTTTTCTGACCCATAATAACATCTTGGGAGATCCCAAGGTTTTCCCATCATTTTCTGTTATTAAAAAGTGCATTGTAGTTTTGTCCAATTTAAAACTTGAATTTCATCATTGTCTCTCTTCCCAGTGCTGGCCAAGGAGCATTGCATTTCTAGGACTTCACCCCTTCGCCCTTCAGGCTGAATCTGATTACCCCATTGATAGTGGTGGGAGGAGGTGTTGCAGAAACAGGCAATAATCTTTTAAACTCACTGGTACGTGTCCCTGCTCTGAATATTTATGTACATAACAATGGCCAGATGTGGATGCCCTCCATCTGGCGGGCATCAAATGCTGCTCTTCCAGACACAAGTGTGATTCTTTGGGACCCCTGAGATGTTCCTTTCCATCTCACAATCCCAGAGGTGGGAGATTCACTGGCTCGAATTCCTTTATTCACCTTTCCTTTATTCTCTCTACCTTCAAAAGTTCCAGCCTTTTACTCAGTCTCTCTGCTCTTTGTGGTCAGCCCTTACTGGTTGGGGACCAGGGAGATGACTCAAACCTGGGTACCTTCTCTAATGTCTACTTGACTCATAGAAATCTGCTACATTCTCACCACCCCAAACCATGAAAATGCAGGCTGCTCCATTGTTCCTGTCTCTTCACATTGTCTTTTCTAGGCAGTTCTCTTTTCTGCCAGCTCATGTAAACCCCAGAAGATTAGTGAGCTCATGGCATCGACTGACTTTCATCCAAGAAATGTAATGCCAATCTCCTCTCCTGGAAAGTTACTCCTTACTTGGCTGTTGGGTAGGGTGAACATATATTTCATTGTCCAAACCAGGTCACTTTTGAGAATACAAGAGGTTAGAGTCATGAACCAGGACTTTCCTAGGCAATTCTAGAGATGTATTACCCTATTAATGGGAGAGTAGAGAGTATTCTGTCGGTAGGGCTCCCCCTTGTGAGTAGAGTAAGCCACAGTGCTCTCTCCCTAGGACAAAGTCTCAAGACTAAAGCGACTCTCCTCCCTTTCTCCCACTAGCATTTGGTTTATTTTGGGGGAAGGGATAGGGCAGTGGAAGTTATTGGCGTGGGTAACAAAGTAGGTTTGGCTACAGTCAAGGTGTCTGGCCCCAGGTATTTGTGCTTCAGTTTAGAATATTAGGTATTTGATGCCCTTTTGTTCTTAGCTTTCAATGCTTCCTATCAGTTATAGGGCAAGAGGAAAACAAGCTGTTCAACTTCAACTTAAATATAGAAATTTAATTGTAAAAATCAGATATTTAAGGAATCATGGTTTTCATATAGGATTAAAGTAACTCATATAACTTATTTTCAACTATGTGGTAAAGGGTGTGGTTTTCCAGAAAAAAAATAAAAACACACTAACACTCCAAAGACTATTGCCTTCTTAATAATTTTCATTCTACAAATATGTCATCTATCTCCTGTATCACTGATCTCTCCCTCTTTACAGGGCAATTCTCCTCAACCTACATGTATGCTATAATACTTTACCAAAAACTCAGTCTGTTTTGATTCCACCTTCTGTGCTTGTGACTATGTAATTTCTCTGTTCCGTTTCATTTCATAATTTCTCAAAATAAATATTTATATATGTTTTCAAACTTACTTTTCAACTTTTGTCTCAACTTTCCAAGCTTTCCTCCCTCTTCTATCCTCAATTGCTCTTGTCATAGTTACCAGTGGCTAAATCCAGTGTTCACTTCAATTCCTCATCATGACCTCAGCAGAATTCCATAATGTGGCCTTCCCTTCTCAATACATTCCTCCATTTGTGGTCTGAGACATAAACACTGGTGGTTTTCTTTTTACTTCAACTGTGACCCATTTCAAACTTCTTTGGGAACTTTCCCTTTTCCAAATGTTCAATCTACAGAGTAAGGCAGGGCTCATTCCTGAGCTCTCTGCTTTCCTTTCATATACTGTTTTATTAGGTGATCCAGTCCTGTAACTTAAGATATAATCTATATATAGGTGATTTTCAAATATATGTTTCTAGCCATGATCCCTCCAGACTTGTACAGCCAATGGTCTTGTCAATTTCTCCACTCTTAACCATCTTAAACATTTTATTTAAGACAGAGTCCTTGATCAATTTCCACTTCACTCTATATTCCTCAGATCAAGTAAATGAAATCACAAGCATCCAAGCAAAAATCTTAAGAGTTAATCTTGATTCTTCTCCTCCAATATCCTGTCTAATCCGTCAGCATAGTCCTATAACTTTTATTCCAAAGTTTATAATAAACCTGTCCACATAACTGCTATCTTGAATGCTAGCATCATAGTCCAGATACTACAGGCTATCTTCAGATGGGTTATATCCTGATATTGCTAATCATATTAATAGGATCAGAGTCATTTTCAGAAGTAAAAAGTTCTAAGCAATTCATTTTCTCTGATATCACAATATGGATAATTTGAGGCTCTTTAGGATGACTTTTATTTTAACTTCTTATTTTCCACAAATTTCTAAAACATATTTCTTCTTTACTCTGGGGAAGGAAGAAAACAAAGCCTGTATGCAAAATTCCCAAACTCCCCAGATCCAGGTTTGAGACTTGAAATCCTTTAAAAATAGTTTACTCTCATTTATGCTTCATTATATTAGTCATACTTTATCTTATTTATACTATTAAAAGTCTCTTGGAGGCTAAGGATATAATGTGCTTACTTAGTACTTTTATTAAAATAATTATACATTTTTACTTTCACTCTGACTGAAGTGGAGAGGCGTGGGTTAGGGGACAAGGCTTCTAAAACACAATATGTACAAGATGTGAGCCAAAGGTGAATATGTATAATGGACATTGTGGTTCTTCCCCCATATCCATTCTTCTGTCTCTGGGTAATTCCCCATATAACTTCTGAGAAGCCTAAGTGTTTTGGAGGAAATTGGTTTTATCTCTGGATCTGGGGTTAGGTCATATGGCTCAAACCTAAGCCCATTAGAATAAACCCATCCCTTAGCCATAGATTCATGAGTGGGTATGTGATTCAATTTGAGCTAAAAAGACATGAGAAAAGATTTTTGAGAGACTTCTGGGACACGAACTATGTCTTCTGAGAGAACTTCCAAAAGTAACTCTGTTTCTATGGGCTTAGATCAGGAAGCAGGTAGTCCTGAGAGTTGATGGTGTCTATCTTTTGTTGGGTAAGTCAGCCTCAGGGTGAAACAGAAATTTAAAGAGGCAAATCCATTATACAGAAAGATCATCCTGCTGTGGAATTAAGTCACTTCTGAGGCCTCCCCATACTTTTGGACCTTCTGAGCAGGAAAACCAATGGATCTCATTTTATTGTTTAAGCCAGTTTCAGCTGTGTTTCCTGTTTGTTCCATTTGAATACCTCCTAAGAAGCACAGTGATTTAGAAGAAAGAGTAGATAGCTCTGCTTCTTTTAGTGTTTTTAAAAACCTGAGAAATGAACATTTTTGCTCTTAAAAGAAACAAAAGCAGAAAAGAAGTGGAGAAACCTGATAATTTTATAACCCCTTTTGAGTTGGAATGTTTTCACCTTAGCCTCAACATTGTGTGAAAAATAAGCATCAGGAAATCTGTGTTCATATGTTAGTACACACATCATTATACAACATAGTAACTGTTTTCCCCTTAGTTGTTGAGATATCTCACTTTTGGATTTGTTTCACCATTGAATGGGCAATCCAGAAAACTGATCACAAGGTGAAAACAAACCATAATCAAAAGAAAGCAATTACCAATGAAACAAGAGATTTTAAACTGAAGTCAAAAGGATATTTTCATTTTAACAATACGATAAAAAGAATGAGATTACTGAAAGCACAGGGTAATCAACTTCCCCACTTACTTGGCTTGTTTTAGGGGTGAGATGTCTCCAGATCCATTAAAAGTAAACATTACTACTGCTTTCTTCACCTCAACACTCCTTATCCTCCAATCTGTTTGAACTTTATATCCTTTGGGGCAAAAAACCTAAATCATATTAATACTCATTTTCTCCATGATAGTATACATTTTAATCTTTGAGCCATTCAGAATTCAAAAAATTATTTCAATAAGAAAATTGATTCTTGCAATCAAATATTTGGGTTTTCAAAACTATTAACCTTATTTTGATTTTAAGAACCCATTCTGACAGTCAAAAATCTAAGATTCAACACTTTGTCTTCCCAGTCTGACTCTCCTCTAAGTTAATAAATCTCAGTCTCAAGGTCCAATTTTAACTATGGAAGACCCACAGTAAAAGGCATTACTGGGAATAAAAATCCCCCCAAACAAACAAACAAAAAACTTTGGGTTGCTATTTCAAAATGTTATCCTACTGTGAATATTAAATTTACATAAACCAGAGGTTTCATGTGCCTTCCCTTTCCTTCTCAGTGGGTGCTTCTCTTAATCTGCTAGGTATTTAGAAGTTTAAGTTTAAATGTCTCTTCATAGGTCCTCTGCAAATTGCTTCTCTGTGGTTATGGGTCTTTCCAATGCTCTTTGGGGCTGCTTGTTGGTGTTGTTGATTATCATAGTACTTGCAAACCATAGTTCTCTTAGTAGACTAATGGCTCTTCTTTGATAAGGTCTTGGAGTGAATGGAAGGAGCACATCTCTCTTTTTTGCACTCTGTCATTCAGTCTCCAAAAGGCTTATACAGCAAACTGCAGGTATACGCAGTCAGGGAAGTGTCATAAGGAAATTACAACATAGGAGAGAAAAAAATTAAAGTTCTAGCCAGTTGGGACTACCCTTTGAACCTGCTATTCAAGTTCAAATATTGATACATCTTTTACACATACATCTTAATTTGGAGGGGCACTGCCATGGTTACTCCCTCCTTTCCTGACCTCAGGTTTGTTGTTTATGTTCTTTATCTACCCTTTAAATTTCTCTGTTGACCTCATCTCCCTCTTGAAAAGGCTAACTTCCTCTACAGGTTGAGCTGTTACCCATTATATGCTTTCTGAGTCCTACAGTCTCGACAGGGCTTCCAGATTTGGCTAGGTGGGCATGTATGTTTGCAACTACCTAGTCTCCCAGGCCCCAGTCCCATGAAAGAGGGTTAAAGTGAATCACAATTTTATGTTCTTTTCCCCCATTCACACTGGTGTTCTCACTGTTAGAGGACCTGTTAAGAAAACTCATCTTAGAAGCACAAGCTTTTTTTTCCCCCTTAAATATAGCATAATATAAACCTCTATTGAGGAAAGAATATTTCTTCTATTAGCCATGCTGTTGCTGCCAGTGGGTCTGCAGTATTGTACAATGGAGCACTTGGAGTCTGGCATCGGCACAAAGAAACACAGTAGCTTTTAATGGTTGCTTTCTCTGTTGGATGGGGAATAGCATGAGTCTTGAATTAATTCCTGGGATTCATATTTTCCTCTGACATGCAGGGTGGGGTTGCAGATTTCTGTCACCACATCTACTTGGGGGTTCCTTTAAAGTCAAGCCAAAAGTTCATTAAATTTAAAAAATTTCCTTGATTTTGTTTCAACTTAAAAAGGTTTTTGACCTTAGGCATGTTATATATCAATAACACCAAGCTTGGTTTTATAATTTAGCAAATGGCAATTATACAAGTTGTAGTTCTTCAGATATTGGGAAACTTTTAGCATATCACATTTTGTTTGTACCTCTAACATAATCTTTACCACATTCTGCCTTGTATTGTAATCACATAATTAACATGTATTAAGGATCTTCTTTAACAAGGCAATATTCTGCTAGGCACTGTGGGGGAATAGAAACATACGCATACACATGAATTTTTCTCTCTTCCACTAGGTGGTGATATCCTTGAAAGAAGGGCCTTATTAATTATTATACCTCCTATAACATGTAGCAGTGCTTTGTTCAAAGTAATTTAGAGATTAGCCACAAGAACAGAGGATGAGAAAACTATTTTCACAAAATTTGCAAGGCTATTACCGAAGTAAATATAATACACTGACCTTTCTCTCAAAATGATCAGAGAATAGTTCAGATCTTTGACTCCTATGGTCTAATCATAGACCTCGACATTTTAACCAGGAATAGAGATTAGTGTGGCTTTTTCGTCATGGCTTGTTCATTGTAATCAAGTTGCTGGGTCATTATTTCTGATCAATCAGAATTATCGCCTCCCATGACCTACAGGTGAAGGTTATTTTCTTTAAAAGAAGTGCTTATAATTTTTTAGTGTGTTTTGTCCCTTTTTCTTTGTCTGGTATGATATTTTTCAGACTGTGGGTGCTTAACAAATGTTAAATGATAATTCTTTATTGACCTGAGTGGGTTTGGGGTACGTTCAAAATTTTTAAGGAAGCATTTTAAATGTTTTGTGATCTTTAGGATTTTAAGATAGAATTATGATGACCTTTCCAAAGCAAGAAAGCAGAAACTTGCTCCAATCTGAAGGCCAAGCAGTTAAAACTGATATGATTGGTCTCTTTTGGCTCATTAATTGCATCTAAGTGGGTACAGAGAACTGAAGCTTTTGTTAAATAATTGACACACTGTTAATTCCAATTTGTAATATGATCTGGGCATGGTATAATAATAAAGCACAAAATGGTCTCCATGGCATAAAGTGGAGGGGAGAGTCAGATAAATGCTGCCTAGAGACCAAACTAGATAACTCAGGTTCTCTCCATATCCTCTGTGTGGGTGTTGATGCCAATTATGATGCTTATAAGCTTATGGTGGCTTTATCACTGCCAAGACCACAGGAAAATGGCCTTATAAGTAGCCGTGTACCACTTGTATTTCCAATTGCTGCTGGAAAAAGTTACAAAAAATGTAGCTATTTGACAGTTCTGGAGGTCAGAAGTCAAAAATGAGTCTTAATGGGCTAAAATCAAAGTATCAGTGGAGTCTCGAAGGAAGAGACCATTTCCTTGCTTTTTTTTTCCAGTTTCTTGAGGCCAGTACATTCTTTGACTCATGATCCCATTCTTCTATCTTCAAAGCCAGTGGTGTAGCATCTTTGAATCTTCCTCCTGCTTTGACATTCCTGTTTCCCTCTTGCAAGTACTCTTATGATTACATTGGGCCCACCTGGATAATCCAGGATAGTCTTCCCATGTCAAGGGCCTCAACTTACACCTGCAAAGGCAAAATTCGTTTTGGCATACAAGGTAATAATTCACAGGTTTAGAGGATTAGGATGTGGACATCTTTGGGGGGACCATTATTTTGCCTACCACATGCTAAAAGTAAAATTTTAAAGGATAATTTTATATTTTGATGATATTTTCAAGGTATAAGAAAAGAATATTGTTTCTATATCAAAACAATAAAATTAAAAAAATTTTATTCATGTTAGTGCTAGGTATTTACTGAAGATTTTCTTATCTTCTATTACATTACCTAGATAATGAACTTATAATGCCTACCTCATAAGATTCTTTGGAAAGCCTTATGTTGCTTTTTGTATCAACACCTAGTGTGGTCATTTCTTGACTTCAAATTCATTAACTACCTACTCAGGGAGGGTTGAAGCTTTAACTGTTAATTCTCAGTCAGTACACTCTTTGATAAGTACTTGGGCTGGTCATTAAATGCAACTCAAGATAGCATTTGGAATGTCCTTGATGTGGCCCCCAGAAGAAGGACGCACAGATATTCTACTGTGTGCTAACTCTATCTCCTAGAATAAGACAGACAAGGGAAAAATAATATTCCATTTGGCTAATTCCACTACTTACTGGAAAGTTCAGGCTTCAAAGGTTTCATCAGAAAGAATTGCAAAGCTAAGTGCTTAATATCAGACAGTATTAGGTCTATGATCTCACTGGTTGGTGACTGGACATTAATCAAATTAATGTCTTCAATTAAATAGACTTGAAAAAATAGAACAAATGAGAGCCAATAGGTATTTTAGTCAGTTAATAAATAGACCATTGTTATATCCAGAAGAAAATGGATGAAAATTGAATTCAACATGATAAAATATTGTTAGTTTTAACCTTAAGACAGATTGGCAAGTACTTGCTGTCAAAAATTTGTTTACACCTAATTTTTCTCCTCTTGATTTTGCTATGTAAATAAGCGAATTCTATGTCCTCTGCATTCTGTTGGAGTTTATCTGAAATCGTGATCTAATACTGTAATTTTATTGTCATTTGATATTGAGTTATCAGAATTTATTTGGAAATATGTATCCTTTGGGTGGCTGCCTTAAATATTCTTTAATCTAGATGTTTATTATTTTAATATTTTGGTTGGTGGTGATAAAATAGGCTACAATTGGAGAAACTATATGTACTGTCATTTCTAATTTTAATAATGCATAAAATTATATGTTTTTGGAGATTTGATTTAGTATTTCTTGAAAGGGTTAGTATTAAATGAAAGTTTTATTTTGTAACCCCATTGGTTATATAAAATTACAAATTTTTTAACATTGAATACATTTGTGTAAATGTGCCATCAAATAGCTAATAAGGTATAAAAAAAATCATTAGCCTTTCTTCAGAAAGATATCTAAGCTGATGAACTATAAAATTTTGAGTTCTTCTGAGTGTCACTTGGAGTTCTGGGGGATGTCTCTTCTTTGAATTCAGAAATCATAAATTGAATATCTTGATATACTTGAGTAAGCGGGAAATGAGCACTGCTTTTGCAATTGACTCATAGACGTGATCCTAAGCAGGAGGGCAAGGATGAAGAGGGTAAGAATGAATAATAAATGTATTTGAAAATGAGATTTAACATGTAGAGAGTACCAAAATTTTTCCAGTACTCTAAAGAATCAGTTTCTTTTTATTTTACCATGCTTCTTAAAGAATAGAATATGTGACTGATAGATTATTTCATCCTTACTTATTCTATCCTACAATAAAAATAAAGTGTTTAGAAATATTTCTTATTGTAATAATATGCCCAAAGCCTCTTTGTTTTACAGATCCTATGTAGGAAACATATTTTTCTCTTTCTTCCAGTAATATTTGTAGTTAATATATTTTAAAAAAATTTTTTTGTAGGAATTTGCTTTGCTAACTTGACATTGGGGTTATTTCAATCACAAACAAGTGAAAATGGAATCTGAAGTATATTTTATGGGGTGAAAAATTTCATCACAACTTCAGTTCCTTTTTTAGGCTTAAATTTTGCTTTCATTTTTTTTCTTTAAGGTTTCTAAAGAATTCCAGCCTCCCTACTGTTGCTTCTAACATAGATTCATGTTGAATATGTATTTCCCAGCATCTAGAGATGCTGATTCAGTGTAGTTGGTGACAGGTGTCTCAATGACAAAGGCAGGAAGCCTTTAAAATCTTCAGTTTGGGAGTGTCAGGATGGGTATGACATAGGCCCATGCTGACAATCTAAAATGAAGGCTCTTGGCATAATTGCTTTTCATTCAAAAGTTAAGAAATGCAGCTGCGTCCTCTTCACCTCCAATTCTTGCAATCTCCATGCATGGAATGGAGAATTTCCTCCTTCATTTCTGAATTTCCATTCCTTCCTTCTCTAAAGTAACTAAAGATCAATGAACTTAGTGCTACTCTGGTTCTTACTAAACTTAGCCTGGCCAAAATAATCCATTTAGCTGGAAAATAAATCCAATATAAGGAGAAAGAGTCTGTGTTCTTATTTATAAAGGAGCAAATATCTCTCTTCCTTCCAGTGACCGGGGCACACAGCCACTGCAGCACAACCTCAGGCAAAATAGAAAAAGAAAGGAGAAAGCACTGCCTTTCTCCAGAAATGACTCACAATATTTATTCAGATGACAAGATGAATAAATTATCTGAAGATTTATAGGATCTATTAACTCTTTTGCATGAGTTGTAGGTTAATTGCCCTATAAGAATATGTTCATCCATGAATTGCTGTTAGCTGTGTTTGGCAAACTGCGTAGATAACACCCATATGTTAATCATTTTTAGAAATAAATCTGACAAGAAAACCAATAGTCTCCAATGGGTTAAAAATCAAAGTATAATTAATATAATCCTGTATTTCTGCACATAGATTAATTACTTACATGTTTTCTGCCTGAATTTAACTACACATATATACAACTCTTCATAATTTGCTAAGGAAGCTTTTGTCACAATGACTTCCTATGCAGCACTTTGAATTGTTGAATAAAGGCTCTCCATAAATGAGAATCATTATAACTTTAGGGCTTCTGGATAATTTGAATCGGTTTTACAATACACAGTTGGGTAGTAAAAAAGGAGCCACTGATGGCCACAGGAACAGCCTTGACAATTGTCAGCTTATCATACATCCAGTACAGTACCTCTGAATTTGATCGCTGTCAAGAACAAATCATAGGTAAATGGATACCAATTCTGATAATGAAGCAGACTAAAATGGTTCAAGACCTTCTTACTAAATTTAAGGGAAGGCAGCATCAGAGCCAAATAGCTATTGCCCAACCAACATTTTTCTTTTTGATTACACTGTGGTAAGGCCTCTGAGAGACAGGTAGGTTTAGGAATGTGTGGAAGCTAGCGGTGAGGTTAGCGTACAAATATGTATAAAAGGAAAAAGTATCCTCATGTGGGCATTTTTAGAGTCAAACATAGGATAATTAGAAATATATAGCTATTTAAGTCACCATTATCATTAACTATATGTGGGTGGGTTCAAATTATTAGCTTCTACTGAAAGAAAAGTTCTTGTCTTTTGAGCAGCACATTATGTTTTGTGTTCTATGAAGCAAAAATTCCAGTGTAATTCTTGAATGTTATTTTCAGGTTTTTCTTCCCCTCCCTCCCTTCCTTCCTTCCTCTCTTTTCCTCCCTCTCTTCCTCCCTTCTTCCCTCCCTCCCTTCCTTCCTCCCTTCCTCTCTCCCTCCCTGTCTCCTTCCCTCCTTGCTTCTTTTAATTTTTTTCTTTTATTTGTGACTGGCATATATGATACATTAAGCACTAAAGCCTGTAACTACAAAAAACATGCAGATGGGACTTTTTATTTAAGTAGCATATACAGATTTTGATTTAGTAGAAGCAGAAAATTAACATTGTACTTCTGTGATTGTGAACTAAAAAGGTCCTTGAAAAGGCCCTTGAAGATTTAGTACAAGCTCTCCTCTTGGCACATATATTATCCTGTTTAAAGATTGTGAAATTCTTTAATCGCTTTCATTAAAATGTTACAATATCGTTCAAAATGAATGAAGCCATAGGTTGCTTAGTTTACTCAGTCAGACAAACTTCTGTATATTTCAGAGGGCAAGTCTACAGGTTCGCATTTTCCCTGTGTTTTCTACATACTCTTCAAAGTGTGGATTCTGTTGGACTACGGCATTTGAGGAATGCTTTTGTACCCTGTGTTTTTTCAGTGTACCAGCTGCGGAGTGATTAGTGAATCATTTTAGGACATTACATACTAATTGCTAAAATGATTAAGGCTCTTTCCTCTCCTATACTCAATCTCTTAACCCATCATTTTCCACTTTCACAATTTAAACGCAGATTATCCAAATTTTAATTCACTAACATGCTCATTTAGCTGAAGATCAAATTTTGTTTCTGAGATATTTACATTGGTTTTCCCTGATCTCTTACAACTGAAAAGGCAGACTACCATTCTTGGCCAAATGGATGGAAAGAGAGGAGAAGGGAGAGGAGGAGGGGGGAGGGGAGGAGGAGAAGGACAGAGATTTGCTTATTCTTCGACTGCTTTGGGGCTAAATTGTCCATCTCACCAAGAACCTCACTGAAACCTAATCACATGAAGGCATTGATGGCTTTCTCCTCCACCAAGGGTAAACTTCGCAGCATCCGTACACTAAGTAACATTCCAGACAGATGGAGACAATATGTACTTTTTTTTTTTGATTTTTCATCATTCTTATTTATTTATTTATTTATGGTTGTGTTGGGTCTTCGTTTCTGTGTGAAGGCTTTCTCTAGTTGCGGCAAGCGGGGGCCACTCTTCATCACGGTGCGTGGGCCTATCATTATCGCGGCCTCTCTTGTTGCGGAGCACAGGCTCCAGACGCGCAGGCTCAGTAGTTGTGGCTCACGGTCCTAGTTGCTCTGCAGCATGTGGGGTCTTCCCAGACCAGGGCTCGAACCCGTGTCCCCTGCATTGGCAGGCAGATTCTCAACCACTGCGCCACCAGGGAAGCCCCAATATGTACTTTTATTTATATTCATTTTTTAACATTTTTATTGGAGTATAATTGCTTTACAATGGTGTGTTAGTTTCTGCTTTATAACAAAGTGAATCAGTTATACATTTACATATATCCCCATATCTCTTCCCTCTTGCGTCTCCCTCCCACCCTCCCTATCCCACCCCTATAGGTGGTCACAAAGCACCGAGCTGATCACCGTGTGCTATGCAGCTGCTTCCCACTAACTATCTATTTTACATTTGGTAGTGTATATATGTCAATGTTACTCTCTCACTTCGTCCCAGCTTACCCTTCCCCCTCCCCGTGTCCTCAAGTCCATTCTCTGCATCTGCATCTTTATTCCTGTCCTGCCCCTAGGTTCTTCAGAACCTTTTTTTTTTTTTTTACTTCCGTATATATGTGTTAGCATACAGTATTTGTTTTTCTCTTTCTGACTTACTTCACTCTGTATGTACAGAGTCCAGGTCCATCCACCTCACTACTAATAACTCAATTTCATTTCTTTTTATGGCTGAGTAATATTCCATTGTATATATGTGCCACATCTTCTTTATCCATTCATCTCTTGATGGACACTTAGGTTGCTTCCAGGTCTTGGTCCTGGCTATTGTAGATAGTTCTGCAATGAACATTGTGGTACATGACTCATTTTTAATTATGGTTTTCTCAGGGTATATGACCAGTACTGGGATTGCTGGGTCATATGGTAGTTCTATTTTAAGCTTTTTAAGGAACCTCCATACTGTTCTGCATAGTGGCTGTATCAATTTACATTCCCACCAACAGTGCGAGAGGGTTCCCTTTTCTCCACACCCTCTCCAGCATTTATTGTTTGTAGATTTTTTGATGAGGGACATTCTGACTGGTGTGCGGTGATACCTCATTGTAGTTTTGATTAGCATTTCTCTAATGATTAGTAATGTTGAGCATCCTTTCATGTGTTTGTTGGAAATCTGTATATCTTCTTTGGAGAAATGTCTATATCGGTGGTCTCCTATTTTTGGATTGGGTTGATTGTTTTTTTTGATATTGAGCTGCATGAGCTGCTTGTAAATTTTGGAGATTAATCCTTTGTAAGTTGCTTTATTTGCAAATATTTTCTCCCATTCTGAGGGTTGTCTTTTCATCTTGTTTATGTTTTCCTTTGTTGTGCAAAAGCTTTTACATTTCATTAGGTCCCATTTGTTTATTTTTGTTTTTATTTCCATTTCTCTAGGAGGTGGGTCAAAAAAGGATCTTGCTGTGATTTATGTCATAGAGTGTTCTCCCTATGTTTTCCTCTAAGAGTTTTATAATGTCTGGCCTTACATTTAGGTCTTTAATCAATTTTGAGTCTATTTTTGTGTATGGTGTTAGGGAGTGTTCTAATTTCATTCTTTTACATGTAACTATCCAGTTTTCCCAGCACCACTTATTGAAGGGACTGTCTTTTCTCCATTGTATACTCTTTCCTCCTTTATCAAAGATAAGGTGACCATATGTGCGTGGGTTTATCTCTGAGCTTTCTGTCCTGTTCCATTGATCTATATTTCTGTTTTTGTGCCTGTACTATACTGTCTTGCTTACTGTAGCTTTGTAGTATAGTCTGAAGTCGGGGATCCTGATTCCTCCAACTCTGTTTATCTTTCTCAAGATTACTTTGGCTATTCAGGGTCTTTTGTGTTTCCATACAAATTGTGAAATTTTTTGTTCTTATTCTATGAAAATGCCATTGGTAGTCTGATAGGGATTGAATTGAATCTGTACATTGCTTTGGGTAGTATAGTCATTTTCACAATGTTGATTCTTCCAATCCAGGAACATGGTATATCGCTCCATCTATTTGTATCATCTTTAATTTCTTTCATCAGTGTCTTATAGTTTTCTGCATACAGGTCTTTTGTCTCCTTAGGTAGGTTTATTCCTAGGTTTTTTATTTTTGTTGCAATGGTAAATGGGAGTGTTTCCCTAATTTCTCTTTCAGATTTTTCATCATTCGTGTATAGGAATACAAGAGATTTCTGTGCATTAATTTTGTATCCTGCTATTTTACCAAATTCACTGAATAGTTCTAGTAGTTTTCTGGTAACATCTTTAGGATTCTCTATGTATAGGATCATGACATCTGCAAACAGTGACAGCTTTACTTCTTCTTTTCTGATTTGGATTACTTTTATATCTTTTTCTTCTCTGATTGCTGTGGCTAAAACTTCCAAAACTATGTTGAATAATAATGGTGAGAGTAGACAACCTTGCCTTATTCCTGATCTTAGAGGAAATGCTTTCAGTTTTTCACCATTGAGAACAATGTTGGCTGTGGGTTTGTCATATATGGCCTTTATTATGTTGAGGTAAGTTCCCTCTATGCTTACTTTCTGGAGGGTTTTTAGCATAAATGTGTGTTGAATTTTGACAAAAGCTGTTTCTGCATCTATTGAGATGATCATATGGCTTTTCTCCTTCAATTTGTTAATATGGCTTATCACATTGATTGTTTTGCATATATTGAAGAATCCTTGCATTCCTGGGATAAACCCCACTTGATCATGGTATATGATCCTTTTAATGTGCTGTTGGATTCTGTTTGCTCGTATTTTGTTGAGAATTTTTGCATCTATGTTCATCAGTGATATTGGCCTGTAGTTTTCTTTCTTTGTGACATCTTTGTCTGGTTTTGGTATCAGGATGATGGTGGCCTCGTAGAATGAGGTAGTGTTCCTCCCTCTGCTATATTTTGGAAGAGTTTGAGAAGGATAGGTGTTAGCTCTTCTCTAAATGTTTGATAGAATTTGCCTGTGAAGCCATCTGGTCCTGGGCTTTTGTTTGTGGGAAGATTTTTAATCACAGTCTCAATTTCAGTGCTTGTGACTAGTCTGTTTATATTTTCTTTTCTTCCTTATTCAGTCTCGGAAGGTTGTGCTTTTCTAAGAATTTGTCCATTTCTTCCAGATTGTCCGTTTTATTGGCATAGAGTTGCTTGTAGGAATCTTTCCTGATCCTTTGTATTTCTGTGGTGTCAGTTGTTACTTCTCCGTTTTCATTTCGAATTGTAATGATTTGAGTCTTCTCCCTTTTTTTCTTGATGAGTCTGGCTAATGGTTTCTCAATTTTGTTTATCTTCTCAATGAACCAGCTTTTAGTTTTATTGATCTTTGCTATTGTTTCCTTCATTTCTTTTTCATTTATTTCTGCTTTGATCTTTATGATTTCTTTCCTTCTGCTAAATTTGGGGTTTCTTTGTTCTTCTTTCTCTAATTGCTTTAGGTGTAAGGTTAAGATGTTTATTTGAGATGTTTGTTGTTTCTTGAGGTAAGATTGTATTGCTATAAACTTCCCTCTTAGAACTGCTTTTGCTCCATCCCATAGGTTTTGGGTCATCGTGTTTTCATTGTCATTTGTTTCTAGGTATTTTTTTATTTCCTCTTTGATTTCTTTATTGATCACTTGGTTATTAAGTAGTGTATTGTTTAGCCTCCATGTGTTTGTATTTTTTACAGATTTTTTCCTGTAATTGATATCTAGTCTTAGAGCATTGTGGTCAGAAAAGATACTTCATACGATTTCAGTTTTCTTAAATTTACCAAGGCTTGGTTTGTGAGGCAAGATATGATCTCTCCTGGAAAATGTTCCATGAGTGCTGAGAAGAAAGTGTATTCTGTTGTTTTTGGATGGAATTTCTTATAAATATCAATTAAGTCCATGTTGTTTAATGTATCATTTAAAACTTGTGCTTCCTTATTTATTTTCATTTTGGATCATGTGTCCAGTGGTGAAAGTGGGGTGTTAAAGTCCCCTATTATGATTGTGTTACTGTCAATTTCCCCTTTTATGGTTGTTAGCACTTGCCTTATGTATTGAGGTGCTCCTATGTTGGGTACATAAATATATACAATTGTTATATCTTGTTCTTGGATTGATCCCTTGATCATTATGTAGTATCCTTCTTTGTTTCTTGTAATAGTCTTTATTTTAAAGTCTATTTTGTCTGATATGAAAATCACTACTCCAGCTTTCTTTTGATTTCCATTTGCATGGAATATCTTTTTCCATCCTCTCACTTTCATTCTGTATGTGTCCCTAGGTCTGAAGTGGGTCTCTTGTAGACCACATATATATGGGTCTTGTTTTTGTATCCATTCAGCGAGCCTGTGTCTTTTGGTTAGAGCATTCAGTGCATTCACGTTTAAGGTAATTATTGATATGTATGTTCCTATTACCATTTTCTTAATTATTATGGGTTTGTTTTTGTAGGTCCTTTTCTTCTCTTTTGTTTCCCACTTAGAGAAGTTCCTTTACCATTTGTTGTAGAGCTGGTTTGGTGGTGCTGAATTCTCTTAGCTTTTGCTTGTCTGTAAAGGTTTTAATTTCTCTGTCAAATCTGAATGAGATCCTTGCTAGGTAGAGTAATCTTGGTTGTAGGTTTTTCCCTTTCATGACTTTAAATATGTCCTGCAACTCCCTTCTGGCTTGCAGAGTTTCTGCTGAAAGATCAGCTGTTAACCTTATGGGGATTCTCTTGTATGTTAATTGTTGCTTTTCCTTTTCTGCTTTTAATATCTTTTCTTTGTATTTAATTTTTGAAAGTTTGATTAATATGTGTCTTGGCGTTTTTCTCCTTGGATTTATCCTGTATGGGACTCTCTGTGCTTCAGGGACTTGATTGATTATTTCCTTACCCATATTACGGAAGTTCTCAACTATAATCTCTTCAAATATTTTGTCAGTCCCTTTTTATTTCTCTTCTTCTTCTGGGACCCCTATAAATCGAATGCTGGTACGTTTCATGTTGTCCAGAGGTCTCTGAGACTGTCCTCAATTCTTTTCATTCTTTTTTCTTTAGTCTGCTCTGTGGTAGTTATTTCCACTATTTTATCTTCCAGGCCATTTATCCGTTCTTCTGCCTCATTTATTCTGCTATTGATTCCTTCTAGAGAATTTTTAATTTCATTTATTGTGGTTTTCATCATTGCTTGGTTCCTCTTTAGTTCTTCTAGGTCCTTGTTAAACGTTTCTTTTATTTTCTCCATTCTATTTCCAAGATTTTGGATCATCTTTACTATCATTACTCTGAATTCTTTTTCAGGTAAACTGCCTATTTTCTCTTCATTTGTTTGATCTGTTGGGTTTTTACTTTGCTCCTTCATCTGGTATGTGTTTCTCTGTCTTCTCATTTTGCTTAACTTACTGTGTTTGGGGTCTCCTTTTTGCAGGCTGCAGGTTCGTAGTTCCTGTTGTGTTTAGTGTCTGCCCACAGTGGCTAGTGTTGGTTCAGTGCGTTGTGTAGGCTTCCTGGTGGAGGGGACTGGTACCTGTGTTCTGGTGGATGAGGTTGGATCTTGTCTTTCTGGTGGGCAGCACCACATCTGGTGGTGTGTTTTGGGGTGTTTGTGGCCTTATTATGATTTTAGGCAGCCTCTCTGCTAATGGCTGGGGTTGTGTTCCTGTCTTGCTAGTTGTTCGGCTTAGCGTGTCCAGCACTGCAGCTTGCCGTTCGCTTAGTGGAGCTGGGTCTTAGTGTTGAGATGGAGATCTCTGGGAGAGCTCTCACTGACTGATATTACATGGAGCCGGGAGGTCTCTGGTGGACCAGTGTCCTGAACTTGGCTCTCCCACCTCAGAGGCACAGGCCTGACACTTAGCCAGAGCACCAAGACCCTGTCAGCCACACAGCTCAGAAGAAAAGGGAGAAAGGAAGGAAGGAAGGAAGGAAGGAAGGAAGGAAGGAAGGAAGGAAGGAAGGAAGAATGAAAGAAAGGAAGAAAGAAAGAAATATAATACAGTTCTTCAAATAAAAAATTTAAAACATTATTTAAAAAAATGAAAAAGTAATAAAGAAAAGGAAAAGAAAGAAAGAAAGAAAGAAGAGAGCAACTAAACCAAAAAACAAATCCACCAATGACAACAAGCACTAAAAACTACACTAAAAAACCCAAAAAACAAAAAACGGACAGACAGAACCCTAGGACAAATGGTAAAAGCAAAGCTATACAGACAAAGTCACACAAAGAAGCATACAGATACACACTCACAAAAAGAGAAAAAGGGAAAAAATATATATCTATATATTAAAAAAAAAAGGAAGAAAGCAGCCAAATCAATGAACAAATCTACCAATGATAATAAACTCTAAATACTAAACTAAGATAAACATAAAACCAGAAACAAATTAGATGCAGAAAGCAAACCCCAAGTCTACAGTTGTTTCCAAAGTCCACTGCCTCAGTTTTGGGATGATTCATAGCAGCCTGAGGAGCCCTGTGCGTTCTCCCGGGGAAGTTGTCCCTGGATCACGGGACTCTGGCAGTGGCGGGCTGCACAGCTTCCATGGAGGGGAGGTGTGGATAGTGACTTGCGCTTGCAAACAGGCTTCTTGGTGGCTGCAGCAGCAGCCTTTGCGTTTCATGCCCATCTCTGGTGTCCGTACTGATAGCCACGGCTCGCGCCCGTCTCTGGAGCTCGTTTAGGTTGTGCTCTGAATCCCCTCTCCTTGTGCACCCCGAGACAATGGTCTCTTGCCTCTTAGGCAGGTCCAGACTTTTTCCCAGACTCCCTCCTGGCTAGCTGTGGTGCACTAGCCCCCTTCAGACTGTGTTCACGTAGCCAACCCCAGTCCTCTCCCTGGGATCTGACCTCCAAAGCTGGAGCCTCAGCTCCCAGCCCCCACCTGCCCTGCCAGGTGAGCAGAAAAAAATCCTCTTGGGCTGGTGAATGCTGGTCAGCACTGATCCTCTGTGCAGGAATCTCTCCACTTTGCCCTCCACACCCCTGTTGCTGTGCTCTCCTCTAAGGCTCTGAAGTTTCCCCACCCACCACCCCCCATCTCTGCCAGTGAAGGGGTACCTAGTGTGTGGAAACTTTTCCTCCTTCACAGCTCCCTCCCAGAGATGCAGGTCCCGTCCCTATTCTTTTGTCTCTGTTTTTTCTTTTTTCTATTGCCCTACCCAGGTACGTGGGGAGTTTCTTGCTTTTGGGAAGTCTGAGGTCTTCTGCCAGCATTCAGTAGGCATTCTGTATGAGTTGTTCCACGTGTAGATGTATTTCTGATGTATTTGTGGGGAGGAAGGTGATCTCCACGTCTTACTCCTCCATCTTGAAGGTCCCCTCGACAATATGTATTTTTAAAAACCTATTTGAGAGTCTCATTTTGTTGCAAACAGTCCTTTTTGCACAAAACATTCTTAGAATCTGAATATCAGTGTGTTTGTACTACACTGATAATATCATATTCATCTCCAGAGATAAAATGCTACTCCATTCTTGAGAGCAAAGAGAAAATTCTAACTGATAAAATGGTCAAACAGGGCTTGATAACAATTTATTTCTGACCTTTTAATGCCTTCTGTTCTTAATGATTTTCTGTCATTTCTGTCTAGTCCAGACTTGAAACTCAGTCTCAGAGGTGCTTAGCTTTATGTTGCCACTTAACTTTCAACTTCCATTTTCAGCACAGAAAGGTAAATCAGTAATTGTCACTTTGGCTTCTCAAGGTTTGTCAGGCACCCGAGTGGGATTATGACATAGATGTGAAGGGTGTTTCATATGACTTTGACTTTCATTTTGATGTAATCATGGAATGTCATACGACTTCAGAAACTTAATTATCCTATTAGCCTCACCTCTTCCTTTGCTTGAATTTTTGGTTCACTACACTGGATCTTTCTATCCCCTGACCTGTCGAGAAATGATTAAAGGAAAAAAAAAAAAGAAAGAAATTCAGGGGCATCTTCAGTGAGACATTTCCTTGGCTGACAATTTTTTCTTTCTCAGTGCCCTCCTTTTCTTTTGTCTTCTTTTCTTTTTCTTTTCTATTTTATTTCTAAAGCAATGACATGTACATTTCTCTCCTTTGGCCCTTATGGAACAGTTGCAGAGCTTGGGGAAACACCCTCTGAGAGGTTAGTGTGTTGCCCTTTGTTTCAAAATGTTTTTGAGACTGATTTTTACTTTATCAATCGGAGCCTAGAGAGACAGTGATGCAACTAGAGATCTTCTTTGGAAAAGGGGAGAAATGGGGAAAAGGAGTCTCAAAGAAATGGTCTATGGAGAATTTTTGTCTTGAGAAGATAAAAACTTATGTTTCCAAGAAATTTATCCAGGTAGATTTGTCTACAAATCTGTGGCTGTAGATTGCTATGTGGGTGTATTAGTCAAAACTTCTTCACTTAAAAGTGAAAGAAACTGAACTCGAACTGGCTGAAGCTGGAAGTCTTTAAGGATTACTGGATTCAGGAACCCCAGTAGCTAGCTAATTATCTCTTGCTCTCTCCCCTTCATCCCTCCCTCTTTTTTTCTCTTATTGCTTGCCTCTGCATCTTTCTGTGTGTTGCCCTTATTCTCTCCTTCCAAAGATTAACTCTCTCCCTGTGATGGGAAAGGTGGCTCCTGGCAGCCACAGTCTAAAGAGAAAAGAGAACCTTTTCTTTCAGCATTTACAGAATGTGTTCTGGGGAAGTTCCTTGAGCTGATCCTAAAAGAATTCCATGACCACCTCTTGGCTCAGTCTCTGTGGTTGGGGGGTGGGAGCCTGGATCAAGAACTCATCCCAGCTGACATGCAGTGATCCAAATCTGTGATTGATTGTCTCACTATATTGGATGGGGGAAGGGCAGTTCAGCAAGGGAAGATTGGTGCTGCTACCAGAATTAGGGGTGCCAGAAAGCATGTCGGGACAGCCATATTTACTAAAATACAGATCTCTGTATGTTACTACATATATAGCAAACCAAACAATCAACATACCTGGAGGGATATTTTATTTTATTTTTTTCTTTTAAAATCTTTTCACAGTGGGCACATATGATATAATATTATCTGGCTATTTGCTTGTAATGTATTTGGTGGTTATATTCTGTGGCATAGGTATGGAAAAATTGAACTAGTTCTTATTATCATCTTTGCTCAAATACACAAAACATTTATTGAATACCTACTGTAGATAAAAAATGATTTCAGGTGCTACTATTTACTATTTTATCATAACAAGTAATAAGTGTACTTTGCATTTTCACGGTGGTTTTATGTCTTTTGTCTTAAGAATTCTCAAACAGATGTATTTGTTCTGTTTTTTTAAAAAAAAAGCATGAAGGGGTTGGGTGTTTATGATCACGCATGCTAAACTTTACCATGTTTTTAAACAGCTATTTATAAACAATTCATGTGATATTTTAGAAGTATATATATAGTATATATAAATGTATACATATAGTATAAATATATATGTGTATATATATTTAAGCTTCATATTATGGATAATGGAAAAGTACCTTAAGATCACTATCTTGAGCAGTTGTTGCCCTTGAGTCTTATTTCTAGGCCTCATCGATACATTGTTAACATTTAGATCAATAAACAATTATTGTTCTTTGTGAGATGCTGAGAGTTGATTTGTAGAGTTTACAGGTTAAGAGGTATATTTTACAAAGGGCTGTCAAATGTCTAACAAGTAAAATGTATCATCCATTGAACCATCTCTATCTATCTGTCTATCTATCTATCTATCTATCTATCTATCTATCTATCTATCTATCTATCATCACCTATATCTGTGAGTCCAGAAAGATCTGTATATATCTATCGACCAAACTCATATAAAAGATATTTGACTTTTTTTTCCTTTTCCACAGATTTCCACAGGGAACAGAGCTGATATTACTGGCTCTGTGCCTCATAGTGAGTTAAAGTTATAATGGGGACAGCAGGCTTCTCTAACTCTGTTTAACAGAAAGCAGGGTACCAGCAGAGATTTTCTAACTCTGCATTTAAAATCCCCCCAATAGCTATTATTACTTCTTAAAACCATTTGAGCATTAGCGCCAAATCAAGTGGAATAGTTTCATTTAAATAATTTAAGGGGCTGACTGATGTTCTCACATTGGCCATAATAAATAATATTATTAATTTCAAGAGAGAGAGGAGGATCAGAATATTGTGATTTTGGTTTTCTTTCAACTGAAAAGTATTTTGAAAAGGATTAAAGGAGCAGATTTTCCTCCTCCGGGTTTGACTCCCCGTGTATCCCACCTCTGGTCCTTTCATAGAAACCCCACCCATTGTGTTTGGCCCCGTGTACCTGCCCCTGCAGGGCGGCGTCCTGTGGCGGGAAGTTTTATTCCTCTGTGCAACAAGCTTATTGATCAGCAGGGTTTGCTCACTCAACTATAAGGACATTCTGACTCTCCCTTCCTGAGAAAACCCTTATGAAGAATTCTTTCACTCCTTTTATTGTGCTTCCTATCAATCTTTCATTTGATATGATGTGAAAAAAAAAAAAAGAAAAAAAAATCTTAAGACTTATCTCCAAGGGAAAAACTCTTCACATACAGTAGCTACTCTCCTTTGTTTACATTATCTGTCTTTTCTCTGTGCATCAGGAGGTAGTCATTGTAACTATTTTAAGAGTAAAAATTCAGGTTTTTTTCCCTGTGCTGTCAGTGAACATTCAAATACCACTATGTTTCTCAAAATTCTGATCATAAAAATTATTTGAAAATACAGATTTCCAGTTTTCTCCTTGAAATTTGGATTTAGTAAGTCTAGGATGGGGCTTGGAATCAGTATTTTAAACAATATCTCCTGGTGATTTAAGTTTGGGAAATATTGAATCATCTCCTATACTTTGACAAATTAACAACAGTTACATCACTTGACATTCCAAAATGAATATCAGCACTTGCTATGTCATGTTCTTCTTTCTAGTATTTTTAGGCTTTACATTTCATGAAACTGCTGTTGTCATTTCTATTGAATCCTTTCATGGTAGAACTGAAGTTGCCTCTGGTCAGCTATGGTCTTCATGAGGTGAAATTGGAGGGTCTTTGGTTATTTGTGATGGCCTAGAAGAAAAGAGGAAAACTAGAAGTAAAAGAGCAATTGCTACCGTAGTCTGATCTAGCACTAAGGATAAGCAACAACCAGGAGGTAACAGGCTTTGACAAATGTGTAATGAAAAATTTACTTGCAGAGGAAACAAGGCTGCAAATGGCTGGGAGCCAAGAACATCTGTGTTCCTGGTATCCCAAATGTGTGGAAGGAGCAGATGTAACTGAATATATAACAGAAACCCTGGCACCATTCCTAATAATGTAGAGGAGAGCTCTGGATGTGCACAGAGGTCTTTCTGAAACCCAGAAAAACTAAAAATACTGGGGAACTCCCAAGTAATATTATTAGCTATCTTGAGGAGAGATATTATTAAAGTGGTTTAAGACAATGAAGACAGCTTATTTACATAAGAGAAATTTACAGCTTATTTACCCATTACACACAACTGATAAGACAACTCAGGAAATATATTGTGTATAGATGTAGCAATACAATTATATTTAAGCATACATATGAGAGGTAAAGTATAAGACTTTTTAAATACATGCTTATGTTTCCTATAAAACTATAATCTCCTTCAAGGCCAACATATTATCTTTGATTTACTAAGTAGTTCTTCATACTTTTCATGAGCTCAGCCAATTGTTCTAAGAATGACTGGACAGAGGTACCTATAAAATAGAATAAAATGTAAAATGAAGACCTGAAAGAGCCAGATGATAGCACCTGCTGTTTTGCTTATTTCATGATACCAAGAAAATTTATTTTAAAGTTCTTATTAAATGAGTATATGGGTAGGCCACAGTAGTTGGCATAATTTTAATATTATGTACATCATTAGGGTTGACACACAACACCTTTCCCTTGGCTACATTCTAGCTAGGTTTGGCCGTGTGACACAGTTCTCATTAGTGAAATGTAAGTGGAATTCTGTTGGGTCAGTTTTTGTTTTCCTGATAAAAATGAATAGACTAGGCTGGCATGCCCATTCTTTCTTCCTTCTTCCTGCCTGCAATGAGGATGTGAAGCTGGCGGAGCAACAGCCATATTGTGATTCTGAGGTGACAACCATAAGGAGGAAAGCAGACAATCTAAGTATGACAGGGTAGAAGGATCTGTTGGATTCCTTGATGTCTCCCTGTACTGACACTGGATAGCTGGCTCTGGACTTTTGGTTATGTGAGGAAAAAAGCCTAGTTTGTTTAAGCTGTACTTGGTCAGAATTTCTGACACTTGCTGCTGAATGCACTTCTATGGGTGTAGTAGTTATAAATTATTTGTAACTCCAACTCTATTTGAAATTTAGGTATACTTAGCTCCGCTTTTCTGCATAATTTTCTGAGAGTCACTACCATCAGTTCTACCTGTCCTCAACGAACACATCAGTGTTTTAGGTGTCAAGTCTGCTCATCTGTTCTCACCATTATTATTTCTTATTAAAATGTACTCAAAAATGATGTTATATTCCACTTAACAATAACATGTAATATACATATACACACACATGTATATGTATCCCATTGCTTAAAAATGTGACCTCAATTCAAAATATTATACATGTGCATTATATTAGGCATGAAAGGTTTATCAAAAGAGAAAGTGTTAATTGTAGAATTTTAGGCATAAGCTATGAATAGGAGAATTTTGGCAGTGGATGGAGGGTGAGTAGAAAAATGTCTTCCGTAAGTCATATCACATACAAAATTCTATTCTTAAGACTAGCCCTGAATAAAAAATTCTTACCTCGTTTATGTGGATCAGCTACACTAATTTTTAATTTTATGTGCCTTCCTTTGTAATCAATCCTAACTTTTCTTTTCTTGCCAATATATTGGGGCTCACAATTAAATTTGTTTAAAATAATTCATTCATTACAATATGCCCTTCATTCAAATGCTTAGAAAAACCACTCATTTGCCTAGCTCTAACTAGATTCAGAGTATCAGTTAAACTCACACGTTTGCAAGTCTGACTCTGAGTGAAGGAGGGAAGGAAGGTTGGGTGGAAATGTTGTAGACTGCCATGATGTCTAAGGAGAGTTCTACAAGGCTGCTGGGGAGTTCTTCAAACAAAAGGTCTCTCAAGAATGTGACTGACTTGGTATTTCTGTCAAACTTAGTTGCTGCCCCAGAGCAGCCTATAAAAAACAACTGCCTCAGTGCAAGTGTGATGATGAAGATTTCAGAGCTCAGCAGCTGGGGTCTTTACTTATTTACCTTCCCATAGTTAGAAGTTGGAAAGGTACATTCTCATGGCAACCAAAATAGGTTCTAAAACACCAACTTCTAGGGGGAGTCATTTAAGAAACTTTTCTTAGAACTTTGAAAAAACAGATAGTCTAAAGTAATTAATTATTATAAAACAATCTTTCAAACAAAATACTCATGATGATAAATAAGAGTTTTAAGAAAGTAAAAGATCTTTCAAATCAATTGCTTTCTCTTCAAACCTTTATTTCATTTTCTCCTTTTAGAGTCACTTCCGATTTTATGCAAAGCTACTTTTAAGAAGATAAGACAGAAGAATGTCTCAAGTCGTGGTGATTTATGCTAGACAAAGATGTATAATTGGTACATATATACAATGGAATATTAGTCATAAAAAGGAACGAAATTGGGTCATTTGTAGAGACATGGATGGACCTAGAGACTGTCATACAGAGTGAAGCAAGTCAGAAAGAGAAAAACAAATACCGTATTTTAACACATATATGTGGAATCCGAAAAAATTGGTATAGATGATCTTATTTACAAAGCAGAAATAGAGACACAGATGTAGAGAACAAATGTATGGATACCAAGGGGGAAAGGGGGAGGGGCAGAATGAATTGCGAGTTTGGGATTGACAAATATACACTACTGATACTAAGTATAAAATAGATAACTAATGAGAACCTACTGTATAGCACAGGGAACTCTACTCAGTGCTCTGTGGTGACATACTTGGTGCTCAGTGGTGAGAAGGAAATCCAGAAAGGAAGGGATATATGTATACGTATAGCTGATTCACTTTGCTGTACAGTATAAACTAACACAATATTGTAAAGCAACTATACTCCAATAAAAAAATGTTTATTGAACACCTATGTACGAGATATTTTTCTATATGCTAAGGATATAGCAGTGAACAGAAAAACAAAATACCTTTACTGTGGATCTTATATTCATTATGGTAATGAAAGAATGGTTAGGTATTTTTTGCTCACAATAGGCTATGCATGTGATTTGAAAACATTAGTGTGCAACAGAATAACCTGGAGGGCATGTTAAAATACAAACTACTGGACCCCACCCCCAGAGTTTCTGATCCAGTAGGTATAGGTTAGGGCCACCTTACACTACTTTAAGGCTCAAGATATGGAAATGAATAAATGAAATATTTGGTGAACGTTATGCCTCTGCCACAGGTGTGAAAGGTAAAGAATGAAGAATAGATTTGAATAATTATTAAAAGCTATAAACCTAGGCAAAGCTTCCTGGTCAAACAATTCAGACATTGTTAACTTTAACTCAAATGAAGATATGGAAGACATATCTTTCAACATTGTGAATAACATATAATTAGGAGGGATAATTAAGATATTAGTTGACATCTGGAATTACAGACCAAAACCAAAGGATAAAATTCACTGCAAGTCATGCATTCAGGTTTTTTAAAAAAGAATCAACAAATATAGGATTTAAAATTTATTCATTTATTCATTCAACAACTAATTATTTAGTAACCACTATGTACCAAGCATGATTTTGTATCAGAGATACAGCCATGATCTTTCTTCTCTCCTGGCTTTATTGAGATATTACTTACCTATAGCATATGCAAGCTCAAGGTGTACAATGCAGTGATTTGATATATGTATATACTATGAAACGATTACTACAATAAGGTTAGTTAACATCTCTATCTCCTCACATAATTAATATTTTTTGTATTGATAACACTTAAGATTTATTCTCATAGCAACTTTCAAGTATATAATACAATATTGTAAATTATAGTCACCATGCTGTACATTAGATCCCCAGAACTTATTTATCTTATAGGAGAAAGTTTATACTCTTTGACGAACACCTCTGCATTTTCTCCTCCCTCCAACTTTAGCCAACCACCATTCTGCTCTCTATCTATGAGTTCTGCATTTTAGATTCCACATGTAAATAAGAACATACAGTATTTGTCTTTCTCTGTTTGACTTATTTCATTTAGCATTATGCCCTCAAGGTCTATCCATGTTGCTGCAAATGTCAAAATTTCCTTCTATTTCTGACTAATATTGAATTGTGTGTGTATATATATATATATATATATATATATATATATATATATATACACACACACACACACATACATACACACACACACACACACAAACCAAATTTTCTTTATCCATTCATCCATCAATGGAAACTTAGATTGTTTCCATGTCTTGGCTATTATGGATAACACTGAAATGAACATAACAGTGCAGATATCTCTTTGAGGTAGTGATTTCATTTCCTTTGGAGATACCCCAAAATGGGATTGCTGGATCATATGGTAATACAATTTTTAATTTTTGAAGGATCCTCCATATTGTTTTCCATAGTTGGCTGTACCAATTTACATTTCCACCAACAATACACAAGGGTCACCTTTTCTCCACAGCCTCACCAACACTTGTCTCTTATCTTTCTGATGATAGCCATTCTAATAGGTTTGAGGTGATATCACATTGTAGTTTTGATTTGTATTTCCCTGATGATTAATATTGTTGAGCATCTTTTCATGTACCTGTTGGCCATTTGTATGTTTCTTTGGAAAAATGTCTATTTTGTCCTCTGTCCATTTTTTAATTGCATTTTTTGGTTCTTTTGCTGAGTTGTATGACTTCCTTATGGATATTACCCTTAATCAGATAGGTATTTTAAAATATTTTCTACCATTCCATAGGTTGCTTTTTTCTTTTTTCTGTGCAGAAGATTTTCAGTGTGATATAGTCCACTTCTTTATTTTTGATTTTGTTGCTTTCGCTTTTGGTGTCATGTTCAAAAAATCATTGCCAAGACTAATGTCAAAGAACTTTTCTCCTAAGTTTTTTTGTAGTAATTTTACAATTTTGGGTCATTAAGTTTTTAATCCATTCTGTGTTAATTTTTGTGAGTGGTGTAAGATAGAAATCAAATTTTATTCTTTTGCATGTGTCTGTTCTATTGGTCTATGCATCTTTTTTTTTATGCCAGTACCATACTGTTTTGATTACTATAGCTTTTTTTAAATAATTAATTAATTAATTAATTAATTAATTTATTTATGGCTGTGTTGGGTCTTCGTTTCTGTGCGGGGGCTTTCTCCAGTTGCGGCAAGCAGGGGCCACTCTTCATCGCGGTGTGCGGGCCTCTCACTATCGCGGCCTCTCTTGTTGTGCAGCACAGGCTCCAGACGCGCAGGCTCAGTAATTGTGGCTCACGGGCCTAGTTGCTCCGCGGCATGTGGGATCTTCCCAGACCAGGGCTCAAACCCGTGTCCCTTGCATTGGCAGGCAGATTCTCAACCGCTGCGCCACCAGGGAAGCCCCAACTATAGCTTTTAATATAGCTTTAAATCAGGAATTATAATGCCTCCAGCTTTATATGTTTCACTTCTCATGATTGCTTTGGCTATTCAGGATCTTTTTTGGTTCTAGACAAATTTTAGGGTTGTTTGTTCCATTTCTCTGAAAAATGGCCCCTGGATTTTTTTAGGGATTGCATTGAATCTATAGATGGCTTTGGGTATTTTGGACATTTTCACAATATTTATTCTTCTAGTCTATGAGCATGGGATATCTTTCTACTTATTTGTATCTTCTTCAGTTTCTTTCATCAAGGATTTTAATTTTCAGTGTACAGATCTTTTATCTCCTTGGTTAAATTTATTCCTAGGTATTTTATTGTTTTGGATGCCATTGTAAATGAAATTGTTTTCTTTATTTCTTTTTCAGCTAGTTTGTTGTTAGTGTATAGAAACACAACTGATTTTTGTATGTTGATTTTGTATCCTGCAACTTTACTGAATTTGTTAATTAGTCCCAATAGCTTTCTGATGGCATCATTAGGGTTTTCTATATATATGAATATATCATCTGCAAACAGAGATAATTTTACTTGTTATTTTCAGATTTGGGTGACTTTTATTTATTTTGCTTGCCTAATTGCTATGAATAGGACTTCTAATAACTTGTGAAATAGGAGTGGTAAGAGTGAGCATTCTTGCCTTCTATCTGACCTTAGAGTGTAAGTTTTCAAACTTTAACCATTTGAGTATGATGTTAGCTATGGGTATGCCATTAATGGCCTCTGTTATGTCTAGGTTATGTTCCCTTTATCCCATTTGTTAAGGGTCTTTGTAGTGAATGGATGTTGAATTTTCTTTTTTTTAATACAGCATGTTCTTATTAGTTATCCATTTATACATATTAGTGTGCATATGTCAATCCCAATCTCCCAATTAATCACACCTCCCCCACCACCACCACTTTCCCCGCTTGGTGTCCATACGTTTGTTTTCTACATCTGTGTCTCAATTTTTGCCCTACAAACCGGTTCACCTGTACCATTTTTCTAGGTTCCACACATATGCGTTAATATATGATATTTGTTTTTCTCTTTCGGACTTACTTCACTCTGTACGACAGTCTCTAGATCTATCCACGTCTCTACAAATGACCCAATTTTGTTGCTTTTTATGGCTGAGTAATATTCCATTGTATATATGTACCACATCTTCTTTTTCCATTCATCTGTCAATGGGCATTTAGGTTGCTTCCATGACCTGGCTATTGTAAATAGTGCTGCAATGAACATTGGGGTGCATGTGTCTTTTTGAATAATGGTTTTCTCTGGGTATATGCAGAGTAGTGGGATTGCTGGGTCATATGGTAATTCTATTTTTAGTTGTTTAAGGAACCTCCATACTGTTCTCAATAGTGGCTGTATCAATATACATTCTCACCAACAGTGCAAGAGGGTTCCCTTTTCTCCATACCCTCTCCAGCATTTGTTGTTTGTAGATTTTCTGATGATGCCCATTCTAACTGGTGTGTGGTGATACCTCATTGTAGTTTTGATTTGCATTTCCCTAATAATTAGTGATGTTGAGCAGCTTTACATGTGCTTCTTGGCCATCTGTATGTCTTCTTTGGAGAAATGTCTATTTAGGTCTTCTGCCCATTTTTGGATTGGGTTGTTTGTTTTTTTTAATATTGAGCTGCATGAGCTGTTTATATATTTTGGAGATTAATCCTTTGTCCGTTCATTCGTTTGCAAATATTTTCTCCCATTCTGAGGGTTGTCTTTGCATCTTGTTTATGGTTTCCTTTGCTGTGCAAAAGCTTTGAAGTTTCATTAGGTCCCATTTGTTTATTTTTGTTTTT
This sequence comes from Balaenoptera physalus, assembly GCF_965194825.1. Lineage (NCBI taxonomy): Eukaryota > Metazoa > Chordata > Mammalia > Artiodactyla > Balaenopteridae > Balaenoptera > Balaenoptera physalus. The sequence goes on along the minus strand of NC_138891.1, from coordinate 111,256,037 downwards.
ATTTCCATTACTCTAGGAGGTGGATCAAAAAAGATCTTGCTGTGATTTATGTCAAAGAGTGTTCTTCCTATGTTTTCCTCTAAGAGTTTTATAGTGTCTGGCCTTACATTTAGGTCTTTAATCCATTTTGAATTTATTTTTGTGTATGGTGTTAGGGAGTGTTCTAATTTCATTCTTTTACATGTAGCTGTCCAGTTTTCCCAGCACCACTTATTGAAGAGACTGTCTTTTCTCCATTGTATATCCTTGCCTCCTTTGTCATAGATTAGTTGACCATAGGTGCGAGGGTTTATCTCTGAGCTTTCTATCCTATTCCATTGATCTATATTTCTGTTTTGTGCCAGTACCATATTGTCTTGATTACTGTAGCTTTGTAGTATAGTCTGAAATCAAGGAGTCTGATTCCTCCAGCTCTGCTTTTTTCCCTCAAAACTGCTCTGGCTATTTGGGGTCTTTTGTGTCTCCATACAAATTTTAAGATTTTTTGTTCTAGTTCTGTACAATTGCCATTGGTAATTTGATAGGGATTGCATTGAATCTGTAGATTGCTTTGGGTAGTATAGTCTTTTTCACAATATTGATTCTTCCAGTCCAAGAACATGGTATCTCTCTCCATCTGTTTGTATAATCTTTAATTTCTTTCATTGGTGTCTTATAGTTTTCTGCATACAGGTCTTTTGTCTCCCTAGGGAGGTTTATTCCTAGGTATTTTATTCTTTTTGTTGCAATGGTAAATGGGAGTGTTTCCTTAATTTCTGTTTCAGATTTTTCATCATTAGTGTATAGTAATGCAAGAGATTTCTGTGCATTAATTTTGTATACTGATACTCTACCAAATTCATTGATTAGCTCTAGTAGTTTTCTGGTAGTATCTTTAGGATTCTCTAAGTATAGTATCATGTCTTCTGCAAACAGTGACAATTTTATTTTTCTTTTCCAGTTTGTATCACATTTATTTCTTTTTCTTTTCTGATTGCCATGGCTAGGACTTCCAAAACTATGGTGAAAAATAGTGGCAAGAGTGGACATCCTTGACTTGTTCCTGATCTTAGAAGAAATGCTTTCAGTTTTTCACCATTGAGAATGATGTTTGCTGTGGGTTTGTTGTATATGGCCTTTATTATGTTGAGGAAGGTTCCCTCTATGCCCACTTTCTGGAGAGTTTTTATCATAAATGTGTGTTGAATTTTGTCAAAAGCTTTTTCTTCATCTACTGAGATGATCATATGGTTTTTATTCTTCAATTTGTTAATATGGTGTATCCCATTGATTGATTTGCATGTATTGAAGAATCCTTGCATTCCTGGGATAAATCCCACTTGATCATGGTGTATGATGCTTTTAATGTTTTGCTGGATTCTGTTTGCTAGTATTTTGTTGAGGATTTTTGCATCTGTGTTCATCAGTGATATTGGTCTGTAATTTTCTTTTTTTGTAGTTTCTTTGTCTGGTTTTGGTATCAGGGTGATGGTGGCCTCATAGAATGAGTTTGGGAGTGTTCCTTCCTCTGCAATACTTTGGAAGAGTTTGAGAAGGATGGGTGTTGCCTCTTCTCTACATGTTTGATAGAATTCACCTGTGAAGCCATCTGGTCCTGGACTTTTGTTTGTTGGAGGATTTTTAATCACAGTTTCAATTTCATTACTTGTGATTGGTCTGTTCATATTTTCTATTTCTTCCTGGTTCAGTCTTGGAAGGTTATAACTTTCTAAGAATTTGTCCATTTCTTCCAGGTTGTCTATTTTGTTGACATAGAGTTGCTTGTAGTAGTCTCTTAGGATGCTTTGTATTTCTGCGGCATTTGTTGTAACTTCTCCTTTTTCATTTCTAATTTTATTGATTTGAGTCCTCTCCCTCTTTTTCTTGATGAGTCTGGCTAATGGTTTATCAGTTTTGTTTATCTTCTCAAAAAACCAACTTTTAGTTTTATTGATGTTTGCTATTGTTTTCTTTGTTTCTATTTCATTTATTTCTGCTCTCATGTTTATTATTTCTTTCCTTCTGCTAACTTTGGGTTTTGTTTGTTCTTTCTCTAGTTCCTTTAGGTGTAAGGTTAGATTGTTTATTTGAGATTTTTCTTGTTTCTTGAGGTAGACTTCTATTGCTATAAACTTCACTCTTAGAACTGTTTTTGCTGCATCCATAGGTTTTGGATCTTTGTGCTGTTGTTGTCATTTTTCTGTAGATATTTTTTGATTTCTTCTTTGATTTCTTCAGTGATCTGTTAGTTATTTAGTAACGTATTGTTTAGCCTCCATGTGTTTGTGTTTTTTACGTTGTTTTTCCTGTGATTGATTTCTAATCTCATAGCGTAGTGGTCAGAAAAGATCCTTGATATGATTTCAGTTTTCTTAAATTTACTGAGGCATGATTTGTGACCCAAGATGTGATCTATCCTGGAGAATGTTCCGTGTGCACTTGAGAAGAAATTTTAATCTGCTGTTTTTGGATGGAATGTCCTATAAACATCAATTAAATCTATATGGTCTATTGTGTTTCTATTTATAGCTTCTGTTTCCTTATTAATTTTCTGTTTGGATGATCTGTCCATTGGTGTAAGTGAGATGTTAAAGTCCCCCACTATTACTGTGTTACTGTCGATTTCCTCTTTTATAGCTGTTAGCAGTTGCATTATGTATTGGGGTTCTCCTATGTTGGGTGCATATATTTTTATAATTGTTATATTTTCTTCTTGGATTGATCCCTTGATCATTATGTAGTGTCCTTTCTCGTCTCTTGTAACATTCTTTATTTTAAAGTCTATTTTATCTGATATGATTATTGCTACTCCAGCTTTCTTTTGATTTCCATTTGCATGGAATATCTTTTTCCATCCCCTTACTTTCAGTCTGTATGTGTCCCTAGATCTGAAGTGGGTCTCCTGTAGACAGCCTATATATGGGTCTTGTTTTTGTATCCATTCAGCGAGCCTGTGTCTTTTGGTTGGAGCATTTAATCCATTCACTTTTAAGGTAATTATCGATATGTATGTTCCTATTACCATTTTCTTAATTGTTATGGGTTTGTTTTTGTAGGTCCTTTTCTTCTCTTTTGTTTCCCACTTAGAGAAGTTCCTTTAGCATGTGTTGTAGAGCTGGTTTGGTGGTGCTGAATTCTCTTAGCTTTTGCTTGTCTGTAAAGTTTTGATTTCTCTGTCGAATCTGAATAAGATCCTTGCTGGCTAGAGTAATCTTGGTTGTAGGTTCTTCCCTTTTATCATTTTAAATATGTCATGCCACTCCCTTCTGGCTTGTAGAGTTTCTGCTGAGAAATCAGCTGTTAAACTTATGGGAGTTCCCTTGTAGTTTATTTGTCATTTTTCCCTTACTGCTTTCAATAATTTTTGTTTGTCTTTAATTTTTGTCAATTTGTTTACTATGTGTCTCGGCGTGTTCCTCCTCGGGACACATGCGTGTCCCCTACCTGGGACTCTGTGCACTTCCTGGACTTGAGTGGCTATTTCGTTTCCTATGTGAGGGAAGTTTTCAACTATAATATCTTCAAATATTTTATTGGGTCCTTTCTCTCTCTCTTCTCCTTCTGGGACCCATATAATGTGAATGTTGTTGTGTTTAATGTTGTCCCAGAGGTCTCTTAGGCTGTCTTCATTTCTTTTCATTCTTTTTTCTTTATTCTGTTCCATGGCAGTGAATTCCACCATTCTGTCTTCCAGGTCACTTATCTGTTCTTCTGCCTCAGTTATTTTGCTATTGATTCCTTCTAGTGTATTTTTCATTTCAGTTATTGTATTGTTCATCTCTGTTTGTTTGGTCTTTAATTCCTCTAGGTGTTTGTTCTTTAATTCTTCTAGGTCTTGTTAAACATTTCTTGCATCTTCTCGATTTTTGCTCCCATTCTTCTTCCGAAGTCCTGGATCATCTTCACTACCATTATTCTGAATTCTTTTTCTGGAAAGTTGCCTATCTCCACTTCATTTAGTTGTTTTTCTGGGGTTTTACCTTGTTCCTTCATCTGGTATATAGCGCTCTGCCTTTTCATCTTGTCTATCTTTCTGTGAATATGGTTTTTGTTCCACAGGCTGCAGGTTTGTAGTTCTTCTTGCTTCTGCTGTCTTCCCTCTGGTGGATGAGGCTATCTAAGAGGCTTGTGCCAGTTTCCTGATGGGATGGTCTGGTGATGGGTAGAGCTGGGTGTTGCTCTGCTGAATGGATGTTGAATTTTGTGAAATGCTTTTTCTGTGTCTTTTGAGATGACTATATGTATTCTTATCTTTCATCTTATAAATGTGGTGTGTTACCTTTATTGATTTGTTTATGTGGAACCATCTTGCTCCCCGGAGATAAATCCCACTTGATCATAGTCTGTGATACTTATAATGTGCTGTTGAATTTGGTTTGCTAGTATTTTGTTATAAATTTTTGCATCTATGTTCATCAGGGTTATTGGCCTGTAATTTTCTTTTCTTATAGTGTTTTTATCTGGCTTTGATATTGGGGTAATGTGATTTCATAACATGAGTTTGAAAATATTCCCTCTTTATTTTTTGGATGAGTTTGAGAAGGATTGGAACTAATTCTTCTTTAAATGTTTGGTAGAATTCACCAGTGAAACCATCTGGTCCTGGGGTTTTCCTTGTCTGCAGGTTTTTGATTACTGATTCAATCTACTTGCTTAATTATTATTGGTCTCTTCAGATTTTCTATTTCTTGTGATTTAGTCTTGGTAGGTTGTGTGTTTCTAGGAATTTTCCATTTCTTCTACATTATCCAATTTGTTGGCATGTAATTATTCATAGTAGGCTCCTATGACCCTTTGTATTTCTGTGGTATCAGTTGTAATAATGTTGTCTCTTTCATTTCTGTTATATCTATTTTAGTCTACTCTCTTTTTTTCTTAACCTAAATAAAGATTTGTCACTTTTCTTTACCTTTTCACAAAACCGGCTGTTAGTTTCATTGATTATTTCTCTTGTTTTTATGGTCTCTATTTCAGGTATTTCTTCTGTGATCTGTGTTATTTCTTCTTTCCGCTATCTTTGGGCTTAATTTGTTCTTTTTTAGTTCCTTGAGCTGTAAAGTTAGGCTGTTGTTTATGATCTTTCTTTTTCTTAATGTAGGCTTTTATCACTATATACTTCCTTCTTAGAACTGCTTTTCATGTATTCCATAAGTTTTGGTATGCCATGTTTCCATTTTCATTTATTTCAAGGTATTCTTTGATTTCTCTTTTGAGTTCTTCTTTGACATATTGGTTGTCCAGAAGTGTGTTGTTTAATCTCCACACATTTGTTAATATTCCAGTTTTCTTTCTCTTATTGATTTCTATTTTCATGCCATTGCTGTTGGAAAAGAGAGTTGGTATGAGCTCAATCTTCTTACATTTGCTAAGGCTGTTTTTGTGGCCAAACAGATATCTATCCTGGAGAATGTTCCATGTGTATTGAGAAGAATATATATTTTGCTGCTCTTGGGTGGAATGTTTTTCATGTCTGTCAGATCCATTTGGTCTAAGGTACAGTTCATATCCAATGTTTCCTTGTTGATTTTCTGTCTAGATGATTTATCCATTGTTGAAAGTGGGGTATTGATGTTTCCTACTATTATTGTATTGTTGTCTATTCCTCTCTTTAAATCTGTTAATATTTGCTTACTATATTTAAATGCTCCAATGTTGGGTATATATATATTTACAATTGTTTTATTTTCCTGATGAATTGACCCCTTTATCATTATATAACAATTTTCTTTGCCTCTTGTTACCATATTTGACTTAAAGTTTATTTTGTCTGATATAAGTATAGCTACCCCTGCACTTTTATGGTTTTAAAATGCATGGAAATTTTTTCCCATCTCTTCCCTTGAGCCTATGTGTGTCCTTAAAGTTAAAGTGAGTCTCTTGTAGGCAGCAAGTAGTTTAGTTCTGTTTCTTAATCTATTTAACCACTCTATGCCTTTGATTGAATAACTTAATCCATTTATATTTAAAGTAATTATTGATACATACAGACTTACAAATGACATCTTATTAATTAATTTCTGTTTTGTGGTTCTCTTGTTTTTTAATTCCTTTTTTGCTGTCTTTCTTTGTGAATTGATAATTTTCCACAATGGTGTATTTGACTCCCTTCTTTTTATCTTTTGTGTATCTACTGTAGGTTTTTGCTTTGTGCTTACCATGAGGCTTACATAAAGCATCTTAATGATGTAATGATCTATTTTAAGGTAATAATAACTTAACTTTGATCACATATAACTTTTACTCCCCCTCCAATATTTTATGTTTTGATGTCACAATTTACCTCTCTTATATTGTGCATTCATAAAAATTATTGTTTAGTTATTTTTGATACTTTGTCTTTTAAGCCTTTATATTAGAGTTAAGTGATTAACACATCACCATGTTATACTTTAGAATGTTTTGAATTTGACTATATGCTTACCTTTACCAATATGTTTTATATTTTCATATTTTCATGCGTTTTCCTATTACTAATTAACATCCTTTCATTTCAGTTTTAAGAAATCCTTTCAGCATTTCTTATAATGCAAGTCTAGTGGTAATGAACTCCCTCAGCTTTTGCTTGGGAAAATCTTTATGTCTCCTTCATTTTTGAAAGACAGCCTTGCTGGGTAAAGTATTCTTGTTTGACAGTTTTTATATTTTAGCACTTTGAATATATCATCCCACTTTCTTCTGTTTTGTGGTTCTCTTGTTTTTTAATTCCTCTTTTGCTGTCTTTCTTTGAACTGATAATTTTCCACAGTGGTATATTTGACTCCCTTCTCTTTATCTTTTGTGTATCTACAAGGTTTCTGCTGAGATGTCTATAGATAGCCTTATTGATGGTGAGGGTCCCTCATATGTGTAGTAGTTTTCTTTAATAATAAAGAATTATTATTCCTTTGGTGGTGTTATGTTTCCTTGGTATTTCATGATCCTGTGGCCTTACATTGGTATCTGCACATTTGACAAAGTAGGCACCTCTTCCAGTCTTTACAGACTGTTTTTAGGAGGCAAAACCCTTCACTAGTCAACCTCTCTAGAGATTCTGGGTGATGTTGGCAGGTGGGCTTGCTGCTGGCCTCCTTGGGTAGGCAGATCTGGTGCCTGGGTCATCAGGTGGGCAGGGCTGGTACTTGGGTACATAGCCACAAGCCTGGTGCCTAAGTTTGCAGGGGTGGGCCTGGAGCCTGTGTTCACTGGGGTTGGCCTGGTGATTGAATCTGTAGTGATAGGCCTGAGAACTGGGTCTGCATGTACAGGCCTGGATCTTGGGTCCTCATGGGCCAAATAGGTTCCAGTGTTCTGGGATGGGCCTAGTGTCTGGTTCCATGAGGGCAGTTCCGGTACTATGATGCACCAGGAGCCTGGTTCCACAGGAGCTGGCCTGAAGGCCACAGGGACCTTCCTGATGCTAGGGTGAGACTGGAGCCTGGGGTTATGAGAGTCAGCCCATAACCTAGGGCCTCAGCCTATAACCTCAGGGGTCAGCCTGGAGGTTTGGTCTGTGGGATCTGGTCCGGCTCTGGGGCAGGCCAGGAGCCTAAATCCATGGGAGCTGGTTTGGATGCTGGGGCTGTGGGGCTGGCCTGACCCTAGGGAGGGCTGAGAGCCTAGGTTTGCGGGTCTGGTCTGGAGGTTTTTGGAGACCAGACTGGTACTGGGGTGACATGTGGGTCTGGGGCTGTGAGAGGCTGCCTCGTGCTGGGGTGGGTCAAAAGCCTGGGTACACAGTAGTAGGCCTGATGCTGGACTCAGCAAGAAACCTGGGTTTTTTGGTGCCCACCTGGAGCCTGGGATTGCTAGAGTCTGCTGGGACCCTGGGGCCATGGGAGCTTCCTGGGGCTCTGGGAACCAGCTGGTGCCAAAATGAGCAGGGGGCCTAGATTCACAGGAGCCTGCTGGGAGCCTGGGACCATGGAAACCAACTGGGGTCATTGTAGCCAGCAGGCATTGGGCTTAGCTGGGGGTCTGGGTTTGTAGACACCCATGAGCAGCTACCTAGGGCTACAGGAGTTGGCCTGGTGCTGGGGCCTGCTGGCACTGGGGTCCATTGTGAAACTGGGCACTCATTTTACTCTCCTTCTCCCACAGGGAAGGTGTCTCTCTCTGTGTTGGGCTGCCCGGCCTGGGGAGAGGGTGATGGGGGTAATGTGATTCTACCTTTTCTACCCTCCTCAAAGTGTCTTTTTTATTTCCATGCTGCACTTCAGTGCTGTAATCTGTCACCTGGAATTCTAGCTCTTTTGAAGATAATTTTTAGGTATTTTTTTTGTGCACAGATGTTTGTTCAAATTGATGTTCTGGGGGCGGGGACAGCACTAGAAATTCCTTTGCTGCTGTTTTGCTGACATCCTCAACAAGAGATTTAACCATGTTCTCGTTTGCAAGAATTTTCATTAGTCAAGGACATGGTGGGAGTCCAAATATCATAAAACCATTCAAAAGCTAATGTTCTATTATGTCACATTAAAAAAGTAACTGTGGAAACCAAATTCAGGATAATGGCTCTACTGTTGGACTGGGACACACCTGGAACACTGCTTTCATTTCTGAATAACCCTAAAGAAGTACACTGATAAATCAGAAGAATCCAGAGGTGCAATCTGGGTAGTAAAGGGTCTGAAAAGCACTTCAAAACACCACTGCAAATTATTTTAAGTTTCAACCTTAAAATAAAAAACAGAACCAAAATTTTAAAATGTATAGTCATGGCACAGTAGTAATTTTCAAATACTTGAAAGGGTTTCAAGGTAGAAGAAATAAACTTCATATTGTTTCCTCCAAAGGGTAATATTAGGACAGATAAAAATAATGAGGAGGAAGATTACTGCAAGTTGGGAAGATTAGCACATTATTGCTAGATGATAAAGAAATATTTTCTGAGAGTAAACCACCTAACATGGAATGTGCTGAACCATCTTTTTAGATAACGCTCCCACTGGATAAATCTTTGCTGTAGGAAAAGAAAGTGAGTCTTATTTATTTCTGAAGACTCAGGACCCAGAACATAGATGCCCCTTAATAATATCTATGGAATGAATGAATGAATTCTATTATGTTCAAATATTCTCTGAATTTAAATTTTTGTACCATTAGAATATATGCACACTAATTTTGAGATTCCCCTTGCCATTCTTTAGTTGCATTGCCTTATGTGGGTATGTAGGATAAAGCATCCAGCCGGGCTAGGAAATAAACACATGCTGACTTCTCATGAAAGAGCATTGCGGATATTCCATTCTTAGTGAAGCAAACCGTGGGGCTAAAAACAGTACAAGATCAGAATGCTTAAAGCAAGTCTAGAAGACATTTTATCTCTTAGAGGCCAGTACTGCCATATATCCATTATGGAGATTATGGCTCATGAAAGAGTATAAAAATGATTATTTTTCCTCCCAGTCTCTGATGGATGTGAAGCACAAGCTTAGGTTGCTGCATCTAGTCTCAGAAATTGATTCAAAGGGTTACTTATGCATTCAGGACATAATCCTCTGAAACAGTTCTAGCATCAGTTTTTGCTATTGTGAGCTGTCTATTATTTGGTTTTCTGTCAACCAGACAAGATGTCATGTTTCCTTGCTTCAAATTGCTGCATATTATCTATCTCCTGGTGAACTTCTTTTCCACATGTTCATATTTAAGTAGGAATAGAGGTAAATACATAAAGTTGAATGCCTGAATTGTTTTTAAAAGGCCAATTCAGAATATTTTAAAAAGTATTTTAGTGTGTCAAATGTGAATTGACACACAGTATTTTGCTCACAGCAAGCTGGAAAATCTTCAGAATATGAACTTTTTATATGACTTAGGAACTAACAATTCAGAAAGGTAAACCTGACTGTTTTGTAATGAATGTTTTTGGAAACACATTTGAAATCTATTCTTTACCCAACAAGCTTGGATATGCATGTCTTGGGCATTATCTTTTCTTCACTTGGCAAGCATAGCTGCAGACAACATTTCCACTTGTCTAAAGAGTTCTTTTTTTTTTTTTTTGGTTGGTAGAACTCTCCTCACATTTTAGTGAGAGAGTGGTTTTTTTGAAAAGACACCCTAAAAAGGTTTTAAGCTGCTTTGTTACAATGCTAGAGTTTGTCATTAGTGCTCATTATCTCTGTGTTTGGCAAGGATGCATTTATGTTTAGGATAAATAATTGTATTTATTCAAATATAATTTTGACATTTATTTAAGAATAGCCAATTCTTAATTTCTTAGAGTAATGTAGGAAAGCCTAGTCATGGATTAGCCAAGTAATGTACTGGAATATGTAGATTAGGCAGTTACAGTAATTAACATATGTGGCTTTCAAAGTAGAAACTTAATGTTCTACAGTTTTGTTCAGCTATAACTGGAAAGTGCTGAAATTTCAAGCATAGTTATAACCATCAGTGTTATATATACAGCAAAATATATTTTTATTCAAAAGAATACAAAAGCAATGACAAATATAATAGAAAAAACAGCTCTTAAAAAAACCATTGCTATCTATCTACTTTGCTTGTTTTGCACATAACTGCTGGTGGGATTTGATGGGTGAGGAAGTGGGAGGACGGTTGGCATCATTATTATCTGGGACACTGAGGTGGTTGTACAGCTCCTTGTGAATGAGGGAACCAGGAAATAAGATAGCTCCATAAGGTAGGGACAAGGGAAACGTGATCTGGGAGTGTACGGAAGGAATGAGAGAGAATAAGAAGGAAAAAAGACATTAAGAGTCACTGAGTATCCAGCCCTAAAAAAAAAAAAAGAGTCTTATCTCATGATTCCATTTATATCAGATTCTGGAAAATACCAACTGTAAACTATAGTGATAGAAAACAGGTTAGTTATTTCCTGGGGCTGGAATCAGGGAATGATGACTGCCTGGGGCTGGACACAGAGGAATGGGCACAAGGAAACTGGAAATTGTTTGCATCTTAAGTGTTGGTAAAACACAGTATAAATTTATAAAACTCACCAAAATATACACTTAAAATGGGTGCATTTTATGATGTAAATTACCTCTTTGTAAAGTTGATATTAGAATGTAAAATACAAAACTATCAAACTCAAAAAAAAAGAAAGAGCCACTGAGTATCTATTATGTGCTAATTTCCTATACAGTACTAGCTGTTTTATGATCATGAACTCATTTCATACTAACATCAACCCTTTGAAGTAGATAGCACCCTCCCCAGTGTGTAGATAAGAAAACCAAGACTCAGAATGTTTAGGAAACTCACCAGGATTACACAGCTAAATGGAAATTTTAGATTAGTTTTGAGGCCTATAAGGCATCTTAACAGGAATGGTGAGTAGGAAATTGGTTATATAGTTGGGAATTAGGGGGAGGGGTAAGGGCTGGAGGTAGAAATTAGGGAGATAATAGATTAAAGATCATAATTATGTCCTGTGTCTTAATGAAATCATCTAAGGCAGGAGTAGAGATAGAGAGGAAGCTAGGAACTGTAGCTCTCTCACCCAGTTTTACCAGTTTTAATGATGATTAAGCCATTCTGTATAAGTGTAATCTTGGCTTGACTGCATGAGAATTCCTATTATAAATATGTGGAAAATTTCATTTTTTAAATGCATCAACATACCCCCCCCGCCCATCCCCCCTCCCCCGCTTTTTCTTTCCTGTTAAAGAGAGTACAAAGTAGGTGAATTGCTACCCAATTTGTGTTTGGGAGATGTTATGGTTGGTGGTGGGCAGAGGACTCCAGCATGAGGTTTAGTGTCAATTATTTTCACTGTGATATGCGTAGGAATTAATAGTAAATGCAAAATTAAGAGATAAGGCAAAAGATGAAGGGAAATGAAAGTGACACAGAACAAGGTATTATAATGAAGGTATAAATATAGTCAAAAGAAAAAGAACTTATTGTACAAAAGATTAAGAACACATAAATAACACACTAAATAAGAAAAATTTTCTAGCATGCTGCATGACTTTTAGTAAGACAAAGAGAAATGAAGAAGTAAACCCTTTCTTCTCAGTATGTATGAGGCTCTGTTACAGCTACGTCTCCCAGCCTGGTCTTTCCATTTGATCAAACAAGTTGAAAATAGAGGAGGAAATAGAGAAGAGAAGCAAAATTTTGTGTCTTGTAAGACAAGATAAATTAATTATGGTGATATCATCTTAAATAAGAGGGTATTTAATATTGTATTTGAAGGGTTAAATTAAGAAGGTTATTAAATAATTATTCCCCATATTACTAGACAAATGGTCTTATATTACCTGAGGCAGAGTCAGGTGTAAAAAAAAAAGACTTTCTAGGAGCCGTTAGGCAAAGTTGTGGCACACAGTTTTTGATAGGCAGGTTTTTAAGTGTCCCAGTGTGACACTTTAAATAGAGTTATTTTGTCTGTCTAATTTCCCTTGCCCTTGTCCATACTTAGGTGTCCCCATACTTAGGTGTTTTTTCCCCAGATCCTTTATTCTGTGTCTAGGTTTTGCTTATATTGGCTGTCAACTAATTTCTCCTAAGAAGTTGACTTTTATGTCATTAGAAACATGGAATGGAAAGAGTACTGGAGCAGAAGACAGCTGTCACATATTTCCAGTCCTGACTCACATTAATTTTCTGTGCCTTGGTTTTATTAACTACAAACTAAGAGAGGTATATTAGGTATATTAGGGGTCTTAATCATGACATATCTCTGCTCAAAAAATTTTGATGCCTCCTCATTGTCTACAAAGTCCAAACTTCTTACTAAGATAATTAAGGCCCTAAACAGTCTTCCCAACCTGGTCCATGATCCTGGTTCTATTGCTACCTTCATCAACCCACTAGTCTCTGAATGTGTGATGGACTCAATGACCACTCTGCCTTTGCTGGTTGTGTTCCCTCTATCTGGATTGTTCTTCCTCCTTCCTCATTTCTTTTTGTCAAAATCCTATGTATCCTTTAAGTCTTAACTCAGCCACCTCCTCTGTGAAGCCATTTTATGGCTGGATTAATCTTTCATAACACTTTATGTCCATTGTAGAGTAGGATTCATTCTTTTATTATGGTTTGTGTTTGATTTTCCCCAAAGACTGTTAAACTCCCTGAGGTGGAGCCTAAGAGTATTATTCATCTATGAATTCCCCAAAGTGCTTACCTATGCAGATAAGTATTCAGTACATGTTTTTTTTGGATTCAATTCTCCTAAAGAATGGAAAAGTTGATGAAGGAAGTCATAGTCACTTAATTGACAAGTGCTGTGATGTTGATAGTCCTGGGGAGAGTAAAAGGCAGCTGAAGTGGGGCACATGGGTTACAAGAATGCAATATCACATGCAGAAATGAGGGAAGGTGGGATGAGCAGAGAAGAATCTCGGCTGGTCAGGAAACAGCCAGATAATGATTCCAGGATCCACCGGAGGTAAAAGAAGATAAGCAAAATTTTAAATATATGACATGAGGACAATCACCTTTTCTGTACAAAGAGGCTCATTAGCTGTGAAGGGAAGACACTTATTTTAACTGGCTGGGCACTGGTGCTGAGAAGCTTTCAGTTTCTGAATATGTACAGGGATGTCTCCTGCTGAAGGAGAGAAGGAGATGAGATTCACTGGGACTTCAGGAGAAAATAGGCTAGTATAAAAAGATGATGTCTTTCAGATAATATAAGAAAAAAAAAAGGCTGAGGAAATTGCAGTATCCTTCTACATGATTTGAGGAAAGTGACGTGTCTCAGTCAGGCCCAAGGTGCTCATGTTTGAGGCTCTCCATGCTGTTGATACCATGCAGACAGGTAGTCTGGTGTATGTCTTCTAAGTTTCAAACCTCCTCCTAGTAATACTTCTAGAATTCCTCATGTTCAGTGAGTATTTAGAAAGATAGAATTTCAGAACAATTTACTCATCTTATACTGCATTGATGGAGTGCTGGGCTCTGAGTAGCAGCTAGCATTGTCATTCATTCAAGAAATATTGAGTGCCTACCATGTGTTAGATGAGCAAAATCAGACAGAGCTCTACTTTGATGAGGTGTAGAGTGTAACAGGAAAGGCACGCCTTAGTCACATATTCAAAAACTAAATGTATAATTACAAAGTGTGATAAATGTCAAGAAACATAGTGTTATGAGAATATTCTGATCTCATCTGATAATGGGAATGCTGGCTCATCATTTAGTAACTTCATTGGCTACTTGTGTTCTTGGGCAATTACTTAACCACTTGTTGCCTCAGTTTCCTTTTTGGTAAAATTGGAAAAATATAACCTGCTTCATAGGTGGCTTAGAATGGCATGTGGCATATGGTAAACATTCAATGCATTGTAGCTATTTATTATTATTGTTACTATTATTTTAGTGAATCAGAGCTCTAGTTCTAGTAGTTATTCCCTTTTTGTGGAATTTTAATGGATTAAAGAGATCTATTCTCTTATCTATTCTTTTGAGCAGTTTCTGTGGTTTCGTGTCACACAAAAATCTGGAATAAGTATCACAAAAATAGTGGAACTTGATACATTAATTTTGTTCTGATCATTCCATCATATAATAACAAAAGCAAAAGAAAATCATCTTGGTTATCTGCTCTCACTCTTCATTCATCCCACCCATATATTAAACATTTCTTAAGAAAATAAAGCTAGTTGCTGGGGGAGTGAAAAGATAAATTAGCATCAATTCCTGATTAGTCTCCCAGTCTAGTAGGAGTGACAGACAAGTACATAAACAGTTACAATGTAGCCAAAGAAGTTATATAATTGAGAACTGTACCAAATATAGCTGAGGCACAATGGATCACTTGCACTCAAGTTGGGAAGATGAGGGAAAGCAAATGACAGAGCAGAGAGGGAGCCCTCCTCTCCTTTTCCTTATCTTACACATGTAGGTTATAAGAAATAAATTTCACTATAATTCTCATCCACAGAATATATGCTAGGGAGAGCTATGAAGATTTCTTATGGTATTCTTTTAATCAAAGTGCAATTTTATTAAGGAGATAAATATAACAATGATCATACTTTCAACTTTTGATTGACTGTAGCAATCACATATAGTGAGTCTTGGCAAGTTTACACTATACCATTCATTCAGTTGGTCGGCATGCCTCTCTACCCTTGGTTTTATCAAGAAACTAATGATATTCTCATGTTCTTGGTTTATGGTTTTATACATTATTTCCCTTAAACTACCCTCTTGCTCCTTATTTTATTCTTATTTTCCCCTCTTACCCTTTGCTGGCAGTTTCACTGCTAATCCTCCTATCCTTCTGTCAGTTTTCAACAAAGAAGAGAAGAATGTCCATTTAAAAAACACTCTGGAATTACAGATCACAGGATTTGGAAAAAAATAGGAAGAAGTAGCATATTATAATAGGGGACACTGGTGACAATTTTTAACCTACATTATAGGAGGAAAGGGGAAGAAAGAAAATATATGAACAGAGAAGTTTTTGAGAGCAGAACAGAAACAATTTAAACAGTTTCTGAAGCATATTTCTCTTTACATCTATTTTATAAAATATTGACTCCAGAAGGTGAATTGACAGTAGAAAGCTAATATTTGTCAGTTGACAAAGAACTAGGTTTCACCAAAGCAGATTTATTTCACAGGTAAATATTTTGTATTTAAAAAGTAGGTGAGCAGAGTAATATAATGTCTGGGTTTAAAAGTTTCATTACCTGGTGGGAAAGGATAGAAATAATTATTCAAATGGAGAAAGGCAAAGTAAAGTAGATGATAACATGGAAAAGAAAGGCATAGGCTCTGAAAGAGAAATGTAACATTATAAGCACCAAATTATAGAAAGTAGTCTGTGATTTATTAAACTTGACATAGATGGAAAGGATGACTATGTTAATATCCTTTATATCAAGAGGTAGAATGAAATGAAAAGTAGACAAAACAATGATGGCGTGTGTTTTGCTTTGCGATAAGTTACTAAAGTCACCATAAATGTCTATGGCAGCAAACACCTTTCCAGAAAAAGTTCACAGAAGAGGAGGCACAGTAGTGTCTATTTACTGAAATAGTCATGGAAAAAGACTTTTAGATGGGATGGCAGTGCTAAGGGGAAAATATATGGGTCATCTATAGACACAAAACCAATCAAATCAAAAGGAAGAGAATGCAGATAAATGGAAAAGAGAAGATAAGAAAAGAAATGTACTTGGGGAAGCAGAAAATCTTCAGGGTTTAAGTGAATAAATGCCAGGAGGATAAAAGAATATGAAACAAAAAGGAAGTAGCAAAATGAGAAATTGTGGAAAAAATATGTGTATCACAATTTCCCTGATTTCCAGCCCAGCTCACAGCCATTCCTTCCTGGGCCACCAGTTGTGGACCATCAGAAGTTAGCTCAGAGTCAACCTTGAATAAAGGTCTACCGAATAAATCTTGATAATGCAATTCATCTAGCATTTGGGGAAAATGTAAATATGGAAAGTGGAGGAAGACCTTCCCCTATGAAATACTCATAGAAATTCCTTGGAGATGAAAAGAAAGAGAATTCTGAAAGAATAAGCACTGAAGAACTAATTGTTGTAACCGCTAGGAAATAGAAATGGTGACTTGGGCAAAGGGAGGTTTTCAATAATTATTTTCATCAGTTTTTTTGAATTTTTATAGGAATATGTCATAATTTTCAAATTCAAAGATTAATAAAGATTTTTTTCAAAGCTATAATGGACTAAACTGTTGTTTACATATTGTTTAGATGGGAACTTTGTTAAGGCTATAGGACAAATTAATTGGTCAGGTAATGAATGAATGTATCACTTACTCCTACTTTCTTTTGTGAAAGAGATAGAAGACAGTTGAGCATGAGACTGAATCCGGTAAGCTATGTAAATTCTTCAAAGTATTTATTTTTTTGTGAAGACAAAGGGTAGAGAATTTGAAGAATTTTGTGTTTTCCACCTTTTCCAGTTGTAACTCCTTCCCATTTGTAACTGTATGTGCTCTGTTAGAAATCAAATAGTTGTTAAAGTGAAGATTACCAAATTCTAGTAACAGATATTCTGATTCTGTAACATGGGTTACATTTATTTTCATCTTTAAAGTTTATATTATTTCTTTTAATGTTGAGTCATTTTAATATGTAATGTCCTGGAGGTATCTAGGTCAGTCAGAAAATCAACTAGGCAGTTGTATATATAATTCTGGATGGAGGTAAAATCTGGCATTTATAAGCATAAAGTTGTTCATTACATTAAAGCCTTAGAAATGGATTAGATTGCCCAGAGGTAGTGGTGGTTGTTATTATTATTATTATTATTATTATTATTATTATTATTATTATTTTAAAAGTATAGCAATAAAAGAAAACGGCTCACAGTTGAGCTATGACACACTTCAAATTTTAACATCCATGCAGAAGAATCTATGCTGGCAAACAGTGCTGTGGAGGAGCAGCCACAGGGAGAAGAAATAAAAGGAGAAGACCCTGATGTCAGGAACCCGAAATGAGAGTATCCTCAGAAATAAACACGAGTCACACCTCCTTCTCCTCCACCCATGCCCACCACAGTCCCCAGGCAGGCAGTGGCATCCCAGCCCCTCAACCTCAAGGCCCAACCTGTGCTCAGGGTAGACCATGGATCATTGGGCCCCCCAACTGTGCAAGCCTGGGCTCCCTAAGTCTTTGGTTTCTTCCTGCATACCAGGAGCCCCTGGCACTTCACACGTGTGCTCCAAGGGTCCAAATCATGGTGGCCAACCCCATGACCCACATTTAAAATAAGCATCTTCTAGGACAGAGGTTGGCCCTTTCTGTAAAGGGCCAGATAGTAAATATTTTAGGCTTTTTGTGTTAGAAGGTCTGTACTGTAATTCGTCAACTCTGCAGAAGCAGCTATAGCCAACATGTAAAACGTGCATGGCGGTGTGCCAATAAAACTTTTTTTTTTAACAAAAATAATTGGCAGAGTGAATTTGGCCCATGGGCACTAGTTTTCCCACCCTCTCTATCAAGATTCTTTTAAAATGGCCTTAGAAGACATTTTGAGGACATATACATTTATATACAATATTTTAGCTTAATGCAACTCACAATAGTTTTAAAAAATTCAGGGCAGGGGGATGTAAAATGTGTCTTCCCTCCTTTAACAGGGAGAGTTTTATATCAGGAACTGGAAAACTTAATTGCATGTGTAATAATGTAATTAAGGGGTGTAGTATACTAACTGTCAGCACTGAGCTATTACCACTATAGCCTGCTGTTTTGATGAAATATCAATGGTGGAGTATTGCATGATGAAATGTCTCTGGCAATGTTGATGACAAAATGTCAACGGTAAGATGCTGCATGGAGGAATATTCCTACAATGAAATGTTGCATAACAAGATGTCCTTACAGTGGAATGGTCAACAAAATGTCACCATGACAAAGGAATACACACATATACATAAGCACACACACACAGAAATGACATGGCAACTTGGCTGCCTAATTACTTTCTATCTAATTTAAGTTGATAGAAAGACTTTTTACTTTTTAAATCAGAGAGTGCTAGCACATTTAAATGCCAAAAAGATTTTTTCCCTTTTTTTCTGGGACACTGCAGTGGCCCCTTTCATCTCTGTGCTTCTCACTGCAGAATGTTGCCAAGCAGGTGATCCTGGCATCTCTGAGTCAAGAGAGCTAGTTCAATCACCTGCTTTGCGTTCCCCACCTCTCCTACCTCCTTCCCAGTTGGAACAGTGAGTTTTCTGTGAAAGCTTCTGCAAATGATGACAAGAAGGAGAGTTCTCAGAGAAAGCAACTGAGCTTTAATGCGAGTAAAACTGTTCCAAATGTAAAACGCATTTGAAAATCTAAATGTGTGCCCCCCGAAACCACATCAATAGAACCTTTAATGATCTTCAGAACCAGCCTTTTCTCTTCCAGTCAGTGGGAAGATTGTTTCAAATCTGTTTGTGCCTGAAGCACTTTTGATTGTGACAGTCTTCTCATTCATGGGCTAAACATGGCGTCCCGCTGGAAGTGCCATCCAGGTTCACAGCAATACAGTATGATATGAAAGCATAAACAGAAGTCGGAACTGCATTTCTCCTCTGAGATAACAAGTGCAACTAGATTTTCAGATCACCTATTATGCCATAAAAAATAAAAAAGAAAGGAAAATAAGACCTACTTTATGTCTGCTCCCTGGTTCATGGGAATGAAACTTACCAGGTCAATATGGAGCCCTTTAAATGACTTCTATAGACCTTATCTTGAGCCTTGCTTTTGGCCAATTGTTAAAATTTTTCATACGATAAAAGCAGAGATATTAACATCAATATGAACTTCTTTCTGCTTTCTGTGGGTTGGTTAATCAAAATTGATTAAATAATGAATTTTTCACACCCTGCCTTAGTTTTTCCCTTTTGCTTTGAATCCCTGACTGAAAATAAAGGCTCAGCCATATCTAATGTTTGGGCTTCCCAACATACAGATTAAGACTTAAGATTCATGTAACCCTGTTTCTCACAGTAATGAGCTGACTGGATAAAATAACACTGGTTTTCTGTATAGATATATATACTCCACCCTCATTATAGAACTATTTCAAAAGCCAAGGATATTGAAAGTTATAACAGTAATGTCAGCCCTCATGATTAAATCATGAGGCACATGAGTTTTTCGTTTAAATTTTATGTTCTCATGATCTCAATATTTTTCATGCAAATCCTGTTATTTCTGCATCCTTTCACACTCCAGCTTAAATTGCTTGTCAATCGCCGTGCTCTTCTTGAGTGCAGCACTTCTGAGCTTCTCCAGTATGATTTTATACATCTATTTATATCTACTTCTTTAGTATATTTTCCCTTAAAGAAGACATTGGTACAGCATTCCAAATCACATTTAATGAAGTCTTTTGAATTGGGAGCAGTGACTTTGGAGGCCAAAGGAGATGAGGCAAGAGGATTGGTTTGGCTAAGGGCTGGGGGTGAGGAGGAACTATAGGTTAATAAAGGAAGAAGCCCTTTTATATTTTAACATTTATAACATTTTTTAACATTATAACTAGAGTGCTTACACTAGGGATTGATTAGAGCAAAGGCAAAACTGCAGCCTAAGAGAGAAACACCATTAATTGGAAGATCATTACAAAGTTAGGTAACAAAAAAGGGCATTTGGAAAAGCCCTCATAAAATAACCCTTGAAATCTCAAATCTTTCAAGGCATCCCAATTTTTCAGAACCTATAAGCCTGCCTTCAAATTAAAATTTTTTGCCAAATGTTTTCTTTTCTTTTTAGTGAGTACTATTTCCGATTTCCATAATATATCCTGGTATCATCATGCACTTTGACCTTAGAAATCTAAGGAACAAATATGCTTCTGTCAGGTCAGTGCTCTTTTTCTTTCCGAATTTACAAGACTTGCACTATAGATATCTACAATTGCACAGACAAGTTTTAATCCCCTGTTACCAACCCCCCTAGTGCTCCATCTTATTTTTTCATACAGGTGAACATATTGCCATGTACCTTGTAAAATCAGCTAATGTGCTTGCACAGAGCTGGAATGTCACTGGTATAACAAGACATGCAGTAATGTGTGCTCATGTAGTTGAGGACACTTCTAATTGATTATACATTTATTTGCCACACCACTATTCTCCTTGGAATATTACTTAAGAAAAAAACATTTGAATAATCTCATACTGTTTTAGGGATTCCTGATGTTTGCTAATGAATACACTGCAAAGCTTTATATTGCAAATGTGTTCTCAAATGTGTAACCTACTCACTGCTTTTTCCATGCATTTTTATATTCCAGAGGATGCTCTAGTGACAGAACATTTTCAATCATTACTTCTCTTTGGTGGAATCAATTACCTCCTGATAGATTCCCTTTCCAAGTTTAAAATTGCATTTAAAAACTCATCTCTTTTCTGAATTCTAATTGAATGTACTTTGAACTCTAGATTCTTTTAGTGAATATTTGTTTATAAATCTTTCTATGATTTAAAGGGCTTATTAATACACTTATAAGTTGAGTGTAATAATCAACATATAATATGTAATTCCTTTGAGAATTTAGGTTTATTAAACAAAGATTTTATTTATTCTCAAGGGAAAGACCAAAAACATAATACTGACAAAGTAAAAACTGAAAAGTAATGATATATTTTAAACATACTTTGTTCTGTCTACATGATTTGTTTAAAGTGATATTTGAGGACATTGAAAATAGATTTGCCTTTAATTGTCTCCCTCTTACACACAGAATCATATATAGTGGCTCATTTATATTCCTTATATTACAAAGCAGCCCATCAACTTTTCAGCAGTTATTATTTTGCAAACATACTAATCTGCAATATAACCAAGAAGTGAGAAAGTAAGTAAAACATACCTTTAAATAAATATACTACTATGTGCAAACCTTTTATTGACAACTGTTGCGTACAAAGCATTTTATTTATTTGTGTTATGATATTTGTTTTTTATAATAACCCAATGAGATGGGAATTTTTAAGCCTGGTTTTCAGTTGAGGAATATAGGAGTGGAGCTAAAATTACCTGTTGGAATTTACACAATTAATTAGCAACAGAGTTGGGATCTGAACCTAGGTATAGCTCACTCCAAAGCTATTCGCACTCTTTTTAATATGGCACCCTATCTCTCAAGGTAGATGGTAAATCATCCTTGATTGAAAATGTGTTCAATTTTACCTATAGAAGAAATTTTTAGGGCTTCACTTAAAGCCACATTTTTAATTTAAAAACAAATCTAACTGCTCGCTTAACTTTTGTTTTTTCGTCTCTAATATGATATGCTGAATAGAAAGTGGATAGAGAGAAGACATTAATAAAAAGTACAGATCTGGCAACCTCTCTTAAGATCACATGGAAGACACACAGTGACATGAAATGGAAATAATGCAAATATTTATTTCCAACCTCAGCACTCTGGAGGATTTAGCACTATTCCAATAGTGGCAAAATCCAACTGCAGAAGTCAAACTGTAGAAATTCTATCCTAGCTCCTTCTGACTTGAGGTGAGTGCAAGACTGATCTTTTAAGTCAATGTCACAAAATTTCAGCCCTTGGTCTTTTTTTAGAATTTGGCTGGCTGGTGTCTTTAAAAATCTGAATTTGAATGCCTTCAAATTTCCAAATGTTTGCATTAATCATAGGCCTTATCACAAACTATCATCTTACCCCAAACCTACTAGAATCACTTACATCAACTTTTTGGCCACGAAGATATTTGAGTTTGCAACTCTTATCCTGATGTGTCATGTAAACATAAGCTCCTTTTCCTACCTACTCTAATTCTACCCATGGTTCTTTTTTTTTTTTTTTTAAATTTATTTTTGGCTGCGTTGAGTCTTCGTTGCTGCACGCGGGCTTTCTCTAGTTGTGGTGAGCGGGGGCTGCTCTTCGCTGCGGTGTGCGGGCTTCTCATTGCAGTGGCTTCTCTTGTTGCAGAG
The DNA here is from genome assembly GCF_965194825.1 of Balaenoptera physalus. Lineage (NCBI taxonomy): Eukaryota > Metazoa > Chordata > Mammalia > Artiodactyla > Balaenopteridae > Balaenoptera > Balaenoptera physalus. The sequence goes on along the minus strand of NC_138891.1, from coordinate 111,233,722 downwards.
CACGGGCTCTAGGTGTGTGGGCTTCAGTAGTTGTGGCAAACGGGCTCAGTAGTTGTGGCTTGCAGGCTGTAGAACACAGGATCAGTAGTTGTGGTACATGGGCTTAGTTGCTCCACGACATGTGGGATCTTCCCGGACCAGGGCTCGAACCCGTGTCCCCTGCCTTGGCAGGCAGATTCTTAACCACTGTGCCACCAGGGAAGCCCTACCCATTGTTCTTCTGAAATACCCAACAGGGTTGGGATTAGATTGAGATGATTTTACCTTGGGCACAAAGTTTTAGGTGGTACCAAAACACTCAGTCATCAAGATAGAGTTTTAATAAAATATTTTTTTAAAAATCAAAAATAATCCAAAAAAATTATGATAAACAAAATAGAGGCATTACCTGGTCCTTACTCTGGTATCCAAACTGCCCTCTAGAGACTATTATATTTTTATACTAATAGCTTAAAATCCAAGGCCCTCATTCTTACTTGGTTAGTCTCTGCTTCTTCTGCCTCATCTCCTAGTCTGAAAAAAAGCAGAGTAGCAACCAATCCTGACTAGAAGAGAACTCAAACAGCAAACCCATGTGGCTCTCTACAGAACAGGAGCCTACATTCAGTAAGCCTTGAAGAAATTTTCTGCATAGTTGATAATTTTAAAACAACAATAGCTAACAATTATTGAGCATTTCTGTGGAGGCCCTGTGCTAGGCACTTTATTTGAATTATTTTTACTAATCCCTGACAACTATTGTATGTGATAGAGTTGCTGTTATAACCAATTTACATATGAGTCTAAGTCATTTGCCAAATTAATACATGGTAGAGGAAGGACTTAAAGCAAGACATCAGAATCACATAATACGCATTTTTAAGGAGATAACTAGAACTGACCCTGGGTCATAGATAGAAGGCTAAATGATTTTATCTTAAAAAGCAGGGAGGTGTTATACTAAGAGAGCTTGTTATTTAAAACTGGTAGTTATCATGGGATAATACTGGGAGATTTTTAGCAGATTTTTTTTCTTTCTTACATCATCATTATCATCATCACCATCACCATCATCATTATTGTAATACGTGCATTGCAACTCTTCACTGGAACAAGGATAGTCATTGTCTAAGGCAGGGGTCCCCAACCCCCAGGCCTGTTAAGGACTGGGCAGCACAGCAGGAGGTGAGTGGCGGGCAAGTGAGCGTAGCTTCATCTGCTGCTCACCATTGCTCTCCACTGATCACATTAGTGCCTGAACCATCCCCGTGACCCCGCCCCGTCCGTGGAAAAATTGTCTTCCTCAAAAGCGGTTCCTGGTGCCAAAAATGTTGGGGACCGCTGGTCTAAGGGGGAGGACAGATATAGTCTAGGACAGAAAAAGTCATTTTTCTGTTTTAAATTTGAAGACTGATTTTTAAAATACTCCAGCAGAGACTGTGAACTTGAAAGCCACCCCCTCTGCCATTTTTAATTGCTATATTTGATAAAAAGTAAGCACTTTTATTTCTAAAAGCTTGGCTTAAAAAATCAAGAGCCACAGTGTGGAAGACTCAGGTCTGGTTGTAGCATAAATCAGAGCGAGGAGAACTCCAGGATGCTGTGAGAGCTCCCAAGGAGGTTAAAACCCTGACCAGGAGAATTGAGAGGGAAATTTGGAGAAGGTACTATTGCAGTTAGGTGTGCTGAATTTCTGTATGTAAGAAAACAGCAAGCGTTGTGGAGAAACCCCACACTCCAGATGGTGCCTGAGAGGTAAAGTAGCCCTGACTGTGGGCCTGAGAGTAATGTTACATGGCTTGGTATTATACGCCTCAGCAGTGTGCAGGGAAAACAACCGTGACTATTGAAGTGAATGTATTTGGAATGAAAAGGATGCAGAATGAATGCACCTGAAAAGTGAAGGCCATGGCAGGACCTCAGACATCCTCAGTAGATAAATAGGGATAAGGCACATGAAGCAGAGGCCATAGAGGATGGAGAGGACCAGATTTATGGCAGCACTCCTCCATTACTCTGCCCCCTCCACCCCCGATTGTCCTTTGTGCCATGCTGTTATGTCAACCTTCCCTGGAGCCAGAGCCATCCAGGGAGAAGGGAAGGTGAAGAGGGAGGTAGGAAATACTGTATTGACTGCATAGTGGTCTCGAAGAGACTGAAATGGGAAGCAATTTTGTCTGCTCTTGAATTTGCAAGATTGAAATTTCCTTAATCTTCAGAAATGGAGAACAGTGAAATAAGGTTATCACAGAGGAAAAATGGAAAGATATTATTGTATATCGGTGTTGTGATTGTAAATTTATAGCACCTATAGGAAAATAATTTAACAATGTTATGCCAATGTTATGGATAATCTTCAGTTATCTAGAAAATTAACCTGTGCTGAAATGTGCTCTCTCACTATGATAGAAAGTTAGAGCATCATTTTGTGTACAAAACATCAATTAAATTTTGTTACCCGCCCAACAATAGAATCAGAAGTGTAAATTTTAACATTCTAAAGATTTGAATATAATAATCATGTGTATTTTATTACTGCTGTATCTTGAGACTTAACAGGTATCAGATTCTACAAAATCCAATAAAAAAAAAAGTAGGATATTTTTGTGATTAGATATCCACACTGATCTACTGTTTTCTCCAGTATTTTTCAGGTTATCAATTAGGTTTGATGATTTTTTTGCTCATAAATTCAGATTCATTTTCTGTATTAAAAATTCCTGTGGTGCATGTTTAAGGGGTTTGACATATTTCTCATTCTAAAATCATCCCATATTTAAATTGTTAGTAGCACAATGGTAATCAGCAGAGGGAAATGGAGGAATTGGAGTAAAGACAGTGTCTGGTACAAAAAAGTCACTCTTTTTGGTTGTTTTTCCAAACCTAAACACTTATGAATGTTACAACACCAGACTCTGAGCTGCTTTGCTATAAACTTCTTTTAACTACATGCTCAAGGTGAGGAAGCGTTTCATTTGTATAGGAGTATGTGCTTCTGGGATTCATGATATCTACTAGAGAAATAGCAAACTTCCTGATAAATCACAGAAAGAAATGTGAAAATTTTAAGGAGCACAAAACATAGAAATTCAAAGAAAATGCTATGCCTTGGCAAAGAGATTTCAGATGTTAAGACTGAACTTTTGTCTATTGGGATAATTTTTTCTCCAATATGTTGAAGGAAAGTTAAGCCTATAGTGATACGATATGAAAACTACAAATACTAGTAATCAGTAAAAACTTTCTCTTTTCTGAAATCAAGGCAAGCTACTCTGGCAAATTTCCGCTACCTTAAAGTAAAGATCCTCCTAACCCACATACTTCTTTTAATAATTATTTGATAATTTAAAAAGTTAAAGTGTAAAATTTCCTACTTTGAATTAACCAACATATTATTTTGACTCAGAATAATAAAAGAAAAGCATTCCTCCTCTACTATATATTTGGAAACATCACCTGTTATCTGATAGAATAATTATTGTTATTTTGGTTTCTAGATTAAAAGCAAAGGGCAGGTAGAATGCAAGTAGTGATTGCTGGGTAGAAGGCCAGAGGAAATTAGAATTAGAAATGTAAAATGTGTACAAGAGTTTGAGGAAAAACAAAGCCACTCTGTTTGGAGAAGGTTGAAATCTCATTATTTTGCAAGAGGTACATTAACAACTGCAAAAGCTTCAGGAATTCCAGGTAATCAAGAGTCTTATAAGCTCACTGAGCCAGCATGCTTCTTCCCATGAATGCTGCCTCTATAAAGCAGATTTTTCATTTTCACATTAATAGCATGGTTGAGAAGCTCTTGATAGAACAGCTTCTGGGGGAATGGAATTTGTCTGAGGAAGAAATAAGCCTGGAAAAGCCAGAATAGCCATAACTAAAGGCTGAAATTTACTTCCCTACCAGGGCTTCTTTTTTGGGTAGGTTGTGGGGTAGCTGTTTTTGAAATCGTGGTATGTTTGTTCTGACAATTTAGGATTCCTGAAATTATTGGGGATCAGAAAGAAAAGGATCTTTAAAAATCTCTTGTGAGGAGGTTTTATTTCTTTAATTAAGTAAAATGTTTAAAGAGACAGAAAAAAACTTGCCTGCTGTCTCCCAGGATTTCTCTGATCCGTTGTATTCATGATAAATCTCTAGTGCTTTTCCTCTCTGTCTTCCATTACTCTCTTAGTTGCTGACTGTAGCCTGAGGTGAAGTGATTGCTGTTCCCTGTCTCTTCATTTCCATCTCCTAACTGTGCTCCTTGATCACTGCTCTCCTACCTTTGCACATTTTCTCCCTGATGTTCTCGTTTCTTCATAGCACCATTTCAAGTGTAGATTTCCCTGGTGGAGAAATATAGCATGGTCTGAAAACAAAACAGAACAGAATTCTATATTGATGTAGATAGCCCAGACAATGCAGTGAGATTTTTTGAAATGAAAAGCCAGAACCCAAAAAGAAAAGAAAGAGAAAAAACAAGTAAATAGGAAATAAAGCAAAGAAGACCTAACATCAAGGTGCACCTTAATTTTCCTCAGACTTTCAACTCATTACGCCCCGAACAATTTTCTCTGTAAATATGCAAAGGAAGGTTTGTATCTAGAGGAGTGTTTACAGGGCTATGAACAGTTCCCTGGAGCACTGGGAAATATTAAACTTGATCACATTCTTTTCTTACCTCGTTTGATACACTATGTTGAAGTAAGGGCAAAAAGTTACCTCTGGCTTTACAACTCCCGATACTAAAGCCTTAATATATTACATTAAATTTTATAAAATTCATGTAAGTAAAATTAATACCATATATACTGTTTTGTAGTTTTATTATTTTTAAAAATTTAAAGTAATACATACCCAGTTAATAAACAAAAATGGTATTAAAATCATTTCTAACAAAGCAGACTTCTCTGCTTTGCCCTCCCTTATTCTCTGCCTTGCAACTCTTTTTAACCATTTCTTCTGTGTGTCTGTGTTCATATTCTAAACAATATAATAATATTGCTAATTCTTGATTTATGTAGTTTAGGCCTCCTCCATTGACTTCTTAATCATGGCAGATGAGGAGTTAGCTCTCTTCAGGCTTGCTCTCTGTTTCCCCTTTATTCTTCCAATATCAGCATGTCCCAGTTTGAAGTTAAAGTTATATTTAGTTTTTATATTATTCTGAATAGATACTATTCACTGTAGAGCCAAGGAGCATAACTGTTTGCTTTTCTGAATAATTTTTTTTTGAGTCAATAGTTCCCTTATTGTTCTCATTTGTCTAGTTTTCTGTGGACCAGAAAACGTTCTTCTCACAACCTCCAACAGCCTTCAGTACAGTTTCTGCATGATCAAATATATCAGATTATTTTTGCACTACGTTTTGCTTCTTCCAGCAGTTGCCCTCCAGAACAGATTCTTATCTTATTGCTCCAGTGTTGACTCCTAATTTTCTAGGCCTGCTATGCAGCTGTGATCTTGGAAATTCCCTTCACTTGACTCCTGTTGTTGGAGCTCTATTTCTTGATTTCATGTCTTCCTTATCGGTTGCCTTTGCATGTTAAAAAAAAAAAAGACAATTGAATGAGAGTTTTATTTATTTATTTTTGGATGAATTTATTGAAAATGTTGATGATAACATTTTTCTATCATATTGTGCTTTGGAAACAAGAATATCTTAAGGCTCTAGGTACACAGAATAGTAACTGACCCTTGAGTTTCTTCTTATTGTTATTAACCTAGTCAAGTGCCTTCATAAGGTACTTGATAAAATTTCTAAAGAAAGTAATAACCTGGAAATGTAAATATATTAAAATTTTATAATCTTTATATTACTGGGAAATTATATCATTGGGTTTATCTGATATGAGGACTAAAAGCATTAAAGCATTAAATTTTACAAATAAGCTGGAAGATTTTTTTATAAGGTCACTGACATGAAGCTACACATATATGTGTATATATGTGTGTGTGTGCGTATATATACATATATTACTTAAAAGTGGTGGGGAGGGAACTAACATCAATTGAGTATCTGCTATGTTTGCACAAAATTCTTTTACAGACAATATTACTTTTAGTTCTCTGAGGGGCTACATGGTGTACTTGATGAAATATGGACTTTGAAGTTAACAGTCATGGTTTTGAATTCCAGTCATGACATTTATGAACTGTGTGATCTTGACTAAATTACTTAACTTAGACTAAATACCCCCAGTTTCTTTGCTTTTAAAATGAAGTTTACAATATCTACCTCACGAGGGATTGTTCAAGGTATTAAATGAGATAATATGGGTAAGGTGACTAGCACATACTACTACTTCTATTAATACAACTATTATATGACTGCCACGCTCCTACAGTTACTACTATAACAACAACTACTACTACTACTACTATGGCTAATACTACATTTTAAAGGCAAAGAAACTAAGAGCTTAGACAGGTTAGTAAATTTAATCAAGATCACATTCCTGGTAAGTAGAAGAACAGGGATTTGAAATTGGATCTTTCCAACTGACTCTAAAACCTTTCCAATACACCACACACTCTTTATTAAAAGCAAAAAAACCATCACATCATTTTAGACCTTTTGGGCTGCAAAATAATAAACATTTCACTGAACTCTGTAAGGGGTGAGGTGGCTCAGAAGGACGATCTTAACTGTATTTAGAAAGCTAATCCCTGTAAGATTTGGAACAGAGGATAGAAAGTCTCTTGTTGGAATTTTTAACAGAACATTGGTCTCTGGTTTTCTATTGACCAAGTGTAGGACCAATTATCGATCAAAAATGATGACTGATTTTTTTAAATTGTATCTTTGACATTTTGTGTATTATGTTATGAGATGCTAGGTCATGTTTAAATCTTATATTTGAGCAGCCCTCCTTGTGATACCATGTGGGTGGGCGAAGGGGGACACAAGGCCACTTCATTATTGCCAATTGGGAGTACAAGCCTAGGTACTCCTCTGCTGATCATCGGCAGGGGCAGGGGAAGGGGAGTGCCTGCTTACTGCTGAGAGGGGCTAATGACAGGCTTCTTAAGAGACCCATGCTGATCCCTCCAGGGCTGGGAGGGGGAGGGTCTCCTTGTTACTGCATGGACACCGTGGCGTGGTGGGAGAGGCTTGTTACTGCTGGAAAGTGAGAAAAATCCAGGCTTCCCATGAGGCCTCCTCTGATACCACGTTGGTGGGGAGAAGGAGGGATCAGCTCATCACAACTGGTTGGGAGTGAGAGTCCCAGATCCCATGTGGGCTCCCCTGGCACCACAAAGTGAGGAGGTTTTTCATCTCCAGGCCAGCATGTAAGTCCCAGCTCTAACACCACCCTGGCAGGGATGGGCACTTCATTGCCACCAGGTAAGGGTGTAAGTTTAGGCTCACCACTTGGCCTGTGTTGATCAGAGTGGGAATGAGGCCACAGTTTTTTCTTTTCTTTTTTTTTTTCAGTTTTAGTAAGATATTGACAAATAACATTAGGTTTGTTGTGATGATTCTATATATGTATGTATTATGAAATGACTAACATAATAAGGTTAGTTAGCACATCCATCACCTCACATAGCTACCTTTTTTTTTTTTGTATATGTGTGTGGCGAGAATATTTAAGGCTTACCTTTTAGCAAGTTTCAAGTATACAGTACAGTATTGTTAATAATAGTCACAATACTCCATGTTAGATGCCCAGAACTTACTTATAATTGAAAGTTTGTACCCTTGACCAACATCACCCCGTTTCCCCCATCTCCCTGCATTTTTTTCCATGGTGTTTGACTGGAGTGGATCAGTTATTGTTTAAAAGTTTTCCTGCTGTGCTGCCCTTGCCTAGTCCTTTGTCTAGAGAGAGCACGCTTTTGTAGGGACGTTTTTGATCTGCACCTACAGGCATTTCTGGGTTGCTGCTTCTCTAGCATCCAGTATGGGATATACAAGGCCTAAAGAAAACCCAGTGAATTCACTGCCATGTTATTCCTCAGGTCCCAAGATCCCCAGCTGGTCTGCCTCTTTCCTCTCCTTATAGTTTTATGTTTGTTTTATATGAAGTATCCAGAGGTTTAGTATTTCTGAGTAGGAACAATAGACAGAAGTACATCTACCCCATATCAGATGAGATATCTAGAACTGGAAGTCCTGAACTGACTTTCAAGTTCTATGCTTTTCGTTGAATCCAGTAACAAAATTGGGACACTTCACTCAGAGAATTGTATGAAAACATGAACACAGGGTTTGTTCTTAGGTATATACTGTTACTTCTGAACCTCATACAGTACATGTCATTTCTGTGTGATCCTCAGAGTATGCTAAATGAAACGGTCAGGGAGAATGGGAAATGAGATGTTTAGGGGGGTGAGATTATTGAGCTATGATGTGGTCCCTTGAGAGGTGGCATTAACTCAACTGGAGATATGTTAGGAATACAAATATCCATCCTCACCTAAGTAATTAAAGAACTCTGGGGGTGGGACCCAGCAATCTGTTTTTAAACAAGCCCTCAGGTGATTTGGAGGTTAGCTAAAATTTGAAGAACCAGTGAGCTCCGGGAATACCTGAGACATCTGCAGTTATTATGGTCTGCTGGTGGGAGAGTGAGTACTCCAGAGCCCAGACATTCATACACTGTGCTGTACATGGGTGGCCTTGTCCTGGAAACTTCTCCTGCAACCTTTTCTTCCTCATTCTTAATTTTGTGGGTAAACAAGGGAAAAGAAAGTAGGCATACTCAATGTTGAAGTTATAATTTGCCTGTACAGTCTTGGAGTAGATAGACAACCAAATCTTCTACTTATTTCCACATGAGAAATATCAATATAGTCAGAAACTGCCTTACATGTAGCTCTCAGAAAAAGAGGAATGTTAAGGGATCCTTGTGTAAAATATACTTAAAATTCCACTACTGAAATTATTTGAAGAAATTGGCAGCTTCCAAATGAAGAAGCAACACATAAGTCTGCCTTTTCCTTTGTAACAGAGAAGGAATGCATTGAAAACTAATAGACTCTAAGCCTCTGTTTGAAGAAGATCCACGATATGCAAAGAAGCCATAATGAGAGGGGATGCTGATGGGGACTGAAGTGGGAGTGAGCCAAAATAAACTTGGCTGCCCTGTGAGTTTATCTAGGACTTGCGGTAAGTAGGATCAGTGTATTGTAATGCCACGGGTGCCCATCTATAAATGGTTGATTCTGGCTGAGTTGATTATTTTCATCCTGTATTACACAGCACTGGAATTTAGCAATAATCCTGTGACTTTGTAAGCAGAGGAGCATCTAGCTTTTAAGTAAGACTATTTTCTCTGTGTTGAGGCAAAGTACAAACAATACATGGTAAGGGACATTCTCTAACTCAGTAAGCGTTATCTTTATTATTATTATTATTTTTTAAGGATCTCGTAATTCCAGGTTGTCTTTCAACTTTGTAATTCATCATGATCTACCTTAAGGATCCTGTAATATTTAAAATCTCTTGGCCCTCAGGGGCAGATAGAATCACATCTCACTTGCTCCCCTAAAAGGCACCAAATCACATTACACCAAAAGGCTCCTTAGAGTACAGCTCTTTGCCAATTACTTGAATTATTTTCAGCCACTTTGGCACATTTCCCCTCCAGACGAAATGAAAACCTTTTCGTTTGCACCAGTGAAGGATTTCATATTTCTTAGTGCCTCCACATACACAGTATAATGAGAATAAAAGCTTATCTTCCACACAGATCTTTCCTATGGTGCCATAATGCAGGGAAAATAACATCCATTTCTAACACGTGAAGCCCACATATTTTCTAAAGAAGAAGAGAAAGACATTAACATTACGCAAGAAAACTATTTGTTCTTTGCTTTAAATTTCCAAATTTGAACACATCAGAGATTTCAGACTTCAGAACTACACACATCTGTGCTGAGGTGTGGACCCTCTAAGGTGCCTCATTATTGGCACTGAAAGCTGGTTTCATGAAACACCTGTTCTGAGTAAGCAATGTGATCAGAGAGTGTCAGCAGGGCAGACAGATTTTAAATGGAAGATTGTTACTTACCCAAAAGCCATTTGGAAGCTGAAAACCACAATATCAGCAAACCAGCAACAATAACTTAAATATCCCCAAGTACGTTATTAACACTTCAACCCTCTAAAGATTAGATGACTTCTTTTTAAAAGATTTTGTGTCTCAAGAGAACAAATTGTTTCTCCACATTTATCATTTTATAAAAACATTCTTTTGCACTGATAGCCTTACTTATCTTTTGTTATTCCCAGTTGCCCTTTATTTTTCCTTCTGATTTGTGTTATTTCCTTTCCACCAGTGCCTACAGCAGCGTTCACTGAAATCACTACCCATTGCTCAGTATTCTTCCCTGATCTCAATAGCACAGCCTTTAGGATTAAATCCCTTGCCTACAGCATTAAGAACTGAGGAGAAAAAATCGCTACTCATTGCTTTGCTTGCAGTTCTCATTTGGACTAGTGCTTGCAGAAATCGAACTGAACTTTCTTCACTGTTACTGCATCTGTAAGGTAATTGCCTAAACTTGTTGAGCCAATCGGAATTGCTGTTCTTGAGTTTTGCAAACGTGAAGAATCTGATGAAGCAATTTGTAAGCTATATGTGGTACATCCCTCTTTCCCCACTCAAAGTCATATTGCTCTCTATAGGATTTTGTATGACCCTTCTGAAACATTACACTCCAGAATTCTATTTAAAAGCTCCAAACATTAGTGTTTAAAAAAAATCATTCTTATTTATGGGCTCATTTTCATTGCACAGTTTTTATATTAAATGAAAGGCACTTGAAACTCTTTAGCACTTTCTCTAGTGTTTTGGGTAACTCAAAGAAATAGCTTTAATAAGAGAGAGAACACACACAAAAATATAGTCCTGTAAAATAAAAGGAGGAATAATATATCACATGCTTGTGGCACCATTTTGTCCGCTACAAAATTTGTGTTCAATGTAGAGATATTTCAAAATGCCTCAGTACTAGTGCTTCCTGAGTTGGGAAAATGGAATGTATATATTACATATATATGTATATAAAATCTCTTTAGTTATCTCTCTCTCTCATTTCTAAATATATATATAGAGAGAGAGAAAGAGAGAGAGAGAATGAGAGAGAGATAAAGTGATAGTTTCATATTTTTAGAAAAAACTCAGGGAACTTAAGAGTTCTATCTATTCTCTAGCTTAGAGGCAGAGTGAATAAACAAGTTATGTATTTCCTGAACTATATTCCTATCCCTACTAGTAAAATTTAAAGTACTTCCCTTCATAAGGGAAAGTATTGCTTCTGACCCAATTGAATCCTCACTGAATGCCTAACTAGCTAAATTATCCTCTTCAGCTTGATGTCATGCAGGTCATTGTCTCTTCAAAGGGAGAATTACTGAAAGCTAGTACAATTTTTTTAAATTTTAGAACATTTTTCTCTCTTGTAGACTAGTCATTGGAAAGATAATCATTTAAAGTAACCATATTTCTGTAGATCTTATTATGCATACTTACCCTAAATTCTTTTTCTTAGAAAGCCATGTTATTCACAAAGCTTAGTTTAATATACTGACTTGGCTGAGAGAAGCACTGTAGTGAGTGAGACTCAGGGTAAAGGTTTAAGAAATTTCAGTTAACTTAAGACAGTGCAAGTGATTACATTTGCAAGCAGTACAGTTGAAACTTGAGCGTTCACAAGAATCAAAGTGGGGTGGAGGATGTAGAGGTTATTGCAGTGCTATCATGCTCTCCACAGGAAGCAGCTGAACCGTTTCAGTGCAATATGGCAATTATAATAATTAATAAAAATCATAAATGGTTATGGAATACTGTACTTATGTGAATATGCTACATAATAATGACTAATAGAACAATATTCCTGAGCCATCTGAAGGGAGTCAAAATTGGGATTTCTACAGGAGCTATGCACTTGCAGGAGGATATAAAGGTTATATGAAAATTGGGGGAAGATAACAATGGAAGTTGATTAACTTAGATTAATCATTATGATCATTCATACTTACTTTGGATATGGCATTTTTCTGGGTGCTAAGAGGATTGACACAACACCAGGATTATATAATATAGCCTTTATTTTCAGTAAAGTTGTTATGCAATGAATATCAAACAATAATAAAGTTGTATTCCATTTATCAACCATTTATTGATGAAAAACCAAATGTGTATGTGTACAGATGTTAAATGTAGTTAATGAAGATACTTAGATGCACATAAGAAGACATGCTGATATAGCAGGTACCATTAGGATATGAAACTGAGGTTAAAAAGTCAGTTGAAGTTTTCCAGTAAGAGATAAAAATTATTTCCAAATATGATAGACAGGACAGGGGCTACTTTGAAAATATGGAACATTTTGAGAAAAATCTTAAAATACTCAACAGAGAAAATTAGATGAGAAACTCATATAAGAACTGAGTTGTTTTATGGAGGGTAGAAAAATCTGATAGAAGATTTGAAAATCCAGCCAGGAATTCTGATGTCAAAATTCAAAAAACTGAAATCTTTTCAGAGATTTGAGGAAAAGGTATGCAAGCATGCTTACAGAGGATAAAGCTGCCCATCAGAATGCCCTGAATATAAGTGCACAAAATAGAAAAGTAATTAAGAGTTTAAAAAAAGTGATGTAGATTTCTTGTACAAATTCACATCATCTATAATTGGAAGATTCTCAGTCCTGGATAACTAAAGAGATTTTAACACTAATTAGATTGTTTTAGTGACAAGATCTTATTTTTTTCACGTAAACATACTTTTTCATCCATTAACTACAAAAATATTTTCCTTTCACTTTATCACAGTAGCTCCTTTTGATTATGCTCAGACCTCAGTGCACCACCTACACCTACCCAGCTAATCTGAGTAATTAAAGAAAAATGATGCATGATGCATTTACAGTTAAGTGAAATGAATATAAATCTCACACAACAGCTGGATTCCTATACTTGGCAACATGGCACAGTTTGAGAAAAGCAATCATCTTCCTTTCCTGTTGGCAAAACACTTCACTGGTCTCTCCAATTTGAGTCCTCTTCAGGATTTAGTGTCTGCTCACTTTGTAATGTACAGAACGCTACTTCCAGATGGACAGCCTTGTCATATGCTATTTTTATGCTGCACTTTAGAATTTTAAAGTGAGAGCAGTTATTCACCAAACATGAAATGTATCACTTATTGTATACATTCGAGGAGTTTTTCAAATCAGCATGCTCAACCAGCTGCTGATGAGCTTAATACACTCAGATGAATGAAAGCATGTGTAAGTCAGTCAGCACGCATTTAAAAGTTCTTATCTTGTGTGTCACTGATAGGGATTGAGGACAACTCATAAGAAAAGAAGGCAAGATTCCTGTCCTTGAGGGGTTTCTAATCTTGCATGGAGAATAAAACCAAATATATACACTTGACAAGAATCTGAAGGCAGAAAGCATCTGGGCAAATGTAATATGCATATCTAGGTGCAGAAGAAACAGAGAGAGGGACCGACAGAAAGTTATCAAAATTGGACTGCCATATAGCAGAAGGTCTTTATAAGCAGAAGAGTTTTAACTGAGTCTTGAAGGAGAGTGTAGAGCTAAATTTCAATAGGAACACCTTTATTTGTAGTATGAAAAGAGGTTAACAGAAAAAATGCAAATACTATTTAGATCAGCTACATAATTGATTTGGTTGGAGTGTAAAATGATATATAAAGAACTGAGGTATGACATTAGAGAAATGGATCAAGGATTAGATGTTTGGATCTGGTATAGAAAGACAGTAGGGAGGTACTGGAGATGATAGAAGGCATGAAAATGGCATTTAAAGAAGACTAGTTTGGTAAGTATTTATAGAAATATGGTCAGGGATACCAAATGATCAGCTGAGTAATTCAAGCATTAAAGGGATAAGAGCCTGGTCTACAGAAATGGGTAGGAAGTGGTAATTTCTCCATCAAATCTTAATGGTCTGTATAATTTTTTTTGATGAGTTCAGTATTTCAGTGGCTTGTCAGGGCAGTGTCTTATGAAGTCAAGTCAATAAGAGATATTGCTACCTCTTTAAGCAGGTCTATGTTCTCCATAGTGGTTGTATCAATTTACATTCCCACCAGCAGTGCAAGAGAGTTCCCTTTTCTCCACACCTTCTCCAGCATTTATTGTTTGTAGATATTTTTGATGATGGCCATTCTGACCAGTGTGAAGTGATACCTCACTGTAGTTTTGATTTGAATCTCTCTAATAATTAGTGATGTTGAGCATCTTTTCATGTGCCTCTTGGCCATCTGTATGTCTTCTTTGGAGAAATGTCTATTTAGGACTTCCTCCCGTTTTTTGATTGAGTTGTTTGTTTTTTTGATACTGAGCTGCATGAGCTGTTTGTATATTTTGGAGATTAATCCTATGTCAGTTGCTTCTGTGCGTTGCTGCCTTGCCCTCTGTCTCTAAAACCTTCCTTTCTCTTCTGCATTTCTACCTATTTCCCAGCATGGTATTGCTGTAATCAACTTATTCTCTGAACCAAAGATAAGAAAGTAATTGCTACTAATTTTGACAGTACTTGTGTAGACAATGAAATAGGATATTTGAAATCAGGATTGCTTTGGAAAATACAGGCTATATGATATATCATTCTTGATGCTTTTGGTTGCAAGCAACATAGGACACTATGCAAAATTGCCTAAGCAATAAGAGGATTTATTATACCAGGTAAGAAATCTCAAGGCATAATTTTAGGTTTGATCAACTCAGAGGGTTAATGTATACTCAATGCCTTAGGTTTGTACCAACTTTCCTTCTGTGTCCTGTCATCCTCAGTGTCTTGACTCTTGTTCTCAGCCTACTTCCCTCATTAATATAAGTTTGCTGCAGCAACCCTGTATTAGTTCTCCAGAGCTGCTATAACAAAGCATCACAGACTGTGTGGCTTAAACAACAGAAATTTATTGTCTTACAGTTTTGGAGGCTAGAAGTCTGAAATAAAGGTTTTAGCAAGGTTGATTCCCCCTGAGAGATGTGAGGGAGAATCTGTTCCAGGCTTCTCTTCTAGCTTCTGGTGATTTGCTGGCAATCTTTGGTATCCCTTGGCTTATAGATGCATCACTTCAATCTCTGTCTTCATTGCTGCATGGTATTTTCCCAGTGTCTCTGACTCCACAAGGCCATCTTCTTATAAAGACAACAGTTATATTGGATTAGGGACTCACCCTAGTCCAGGATGACCTTATCTTAACTAATTACATCTGCAATGACCCTATTTCCAAATAAGGTTATATTCTTAGATATGGGAGTTAAGATTTCAAGGTATCTTTTTTTGGGGGGGAACATAATTCAATCCCTAACAAAGCCCTTGAAACATGTCCTCATACAATGTTCAAAGGCTGAAAGAACAAATGCTTCTTTCTTATTTTCTTTTTGAAGAGTCTACTTTTCCATGTGCTCCCATGTCACACACAGTAGACTTCCCCAAGCATCTCATTGACATGAAAAGTATCACCTGCCTTCATTTAAACCAATCACAGTAAGGGAAATGGAATTACTATGATTCGCTTAGACTAGGGATTGGCAACTTTGGTTGTGAAGAATCAGATAGGAAATACTTTAGGCTTTGTGGGGCATACGGTTTCTATTGCAACTACTCATTGTGGCCCCAAGGCATTCATAGATAGTAATGGATGGGTGTGCCTGTGTCCCAATGAGATATTTTTACTTTTTCACAAAAATAGCTAGTGTCAGAATTGACCCAAGGGCCATAGTTTGCTAACCCCTGACATATATATATATATACACTATTTACAACTGGTAATTGACCCAAACTTCTGGCCAATTTAAACTTGAACCGTTTTCTCTCTTTTTAACAAAGGAAGACGTTTGATATTTGTTGGAAGGCAACATGTGGTCAATATAACTAAAGCACTCAGCCTCTCTAATCTTGAGTCACTTATGGTACAGCTTGTTAGGACTACTCACTTGGAAATGCTGCCTTGCAGGATAGATTTTGAGGATAAGAGCATAGCTTGGGAGTCAGGATGCCTGTGTTCAAATCCTTGCTTTGCAACTAGCCAGTCAGATGAACTTAACAAGTTATTAGCATTTCTGTGTCTCATATTCTCATCAGTAAAATGATGATGATGATAATAGTGCATACCTTATATCTAATATATCATAGAGTTGTGGTGTGGATTAAACAATAAACTAGGAATGATCACTCATTTACTTGAGCCATTGTAACTTGTTATATTTGGAGTATGTGACCTACTTCTATGTTGTGGGGGAATCAGAATATGAGGTAAAAACTTTATGCAGGGGCTTCCCTGGTGGCGCAGTGGTTGAGAATCTGCCTGCCAATGCAGGGGACACGGGTTCGAGCCCTGGTCTGGGAAGATCCCACATGCCGCGGAGCGGCTAAGCCCGTGAGCCACAATTGCTGAGCCTGCGCGTCTGGAGCCTGTGCTCCGCAACGGGAGAGGCCACGATAGTGAGAGGCCCGCGCACCGCGATGAAGAGTGGTCCCCACTTGCCGCAACTAGAGAAAGCCCTCACACAGAAACGAAGACCCAACACAGCCATAAATAAATAAATAAATAAAAATTAAAAAAAAAAAAAAAAAAAAACAAACTTTATGCAAACTTCCTTTTCCCAATAGTATTCTTTCTTGGACTACTGTTCTTTAACATTCCCTTCATGACCAATGAATTAATTCATACAATTACATATATGAATGAGTAATAGATACAAGGTTGAGCCACAGTCCAAGAAGTGATAAGACTGCCAGATTTAATTAATGATACTCATGGTCACAGCTGGAGTGAAAAGAAACCCTAACACAATAGATTCAGCCTATGGATTTGGATTCTTTTGGCCTCTACAATCAATACAGATCACTCCAGGATGGAAAGACCAGTAGTGATCCATGTTGATGATGACATCTGGCCAAGGAAACCCATAAAGTTTGTGCCTGTGCTGCTCTGGTTGGTTTTTATTGCTTGCACATAGGTGCAGTTTAACTGATGATTATGTCTTATCCCATCAGCACCACTTGCCCCATGCTTACTGGGTTCAGAGCACTATTGTTTACCCAGGGAGAGAGGAGTCCTTTACTTCTTGTCTTTTATTTCTTTTCTTTTCTCTAGGACTCGCGTTCTACAGAATGACTCCTTTCTACAGAACACTAATATAAATACTACTACTCATTTCTATTTTTCAGGATGTCATTAAAATCTGCTATCGATGGTGTTATTGAATAAGCCTTCTTCCTATCCTTCTCTTCATAGACCATATTATTTTCATTCTAATTCAAGTCAGGTTTAACTTTACTTGCTGTTGAATTTCAGTCTTTCAGAAAGAGAAGGAAAATTTGCCATCATGTGGAGCCCAATCAACTCAATATAGAAAAGGAGTTAACCAAAGTCATATCGCCTTTAATGCCAGATATTTAATGTTCTTTATGCTACAGAACTATTATTAAGGAAAATTCCAGAACCTATGCAAATTTAGGAGAAGAGTATAATGAATTTCCTATATACCCATCACCCAGGTTCCACAATTTAAAAATCTTATTTCTGCTAAACTTAGGCTGACCACATTTCCATTTCCACATTTCACATCTAAATCAATATGTGACTGCTAACTATCTTAACTTTCCATTGATCTCTCAAAGTTGTTCCAATTTGGGCAATGAATTATATGGCCATCCTATCTACATACCTTACTAACTGCCCCTCCCAAACCCCTGGCACTGGGTTATTTTGAAGCAAATCCCAGACCTTCTATAATCTCATCTTTAAATATTTGTGTATAAATATCTTCTTAATAAGAATTCTTAGCTTGCCATATGTCCATTTTCTCCAAAACCTTACTAAAAATTCTAATCAATAATAAAATATTTGAAAGTACAAAATGCTAGATCCATGCTGGATAATCTCCTCCTCCTCCTTTATTTTTGCAATGTGTTTTTACGCTCCAGATGGACCATTTTGACTAAATTAACTGATCAATGTCAACCTGTGTGACTCATTATTTGACTTCAGGGACTGTTTAGTCAATGGTTTGGCCAAATTCACTGATAACTTTGGCACCTCCAAGTGTACTTCAGTTGCTAAATATATGATATATGGGATGTTGCTTAGGGCTATGGTAAGGCAAAAGTTAGATCTAATAAATATTCCTTCTGTATGACTTACTAATTGTAAAATTAAATACATAGGAAAAATCCTTCAGCTTTTGATGTTTCAAAAACCTTTAGTAATTGTCATTTTTTTCTACCATTGTATAAAAGATTTATTGAGAAAACCTGTCTGGGTCTGAAAAGTAATTGAAACGTGAGAGGATTATATCAGCTACTTTGAGGCTTTCATATAATGTGCTATTTTGGAGTTGGGGGAGGGGTTTGTGTGTGGCACAGTATTTTGTGTTAGACATTGATTTAAATATGTCATCACTACCTTTTTCTTAAGTTTTAAGATGAATATGACAGTAGTGAAACTGGAACAGAAGAACCACCATGACTAACTCCTAGTGAATAATTACTTTTAGTTAAAGCAGACAGTATCTTTCTTCCTCTACCATATCATACTACAAAACTTCCTCTACTCTTGGAATTTGCTTCCTAAGAATTCCAGGTTGAGCCACTGCAAAACTACAACACTTGGGTATATTCCATTCAATACAAACCAATAGAGTTCAAGTAAATTTCCAGCTGAGACATTTTTGAGCAAGTTTTATGTCAGGTTTTGTGTATATTAACAAAAGTCTCAAGACCTTTTGACAAATTCTGAAGGGTTCAGTTCATTTGAAAAGGGCAAAATGAAGACAACTAGTCGTGTGTATGTGTGTGTGTGTGTGTGTTGTGATGTACTTAATTATTGCTGTATGGAGAAACTTTGTCTTTACATTTCTCTGTAAACCAGGATGCAAAAAAAATTTGAGAAGTCATTTCTTTCTGATGAATGCATTGAATCAAGGGAACAGTGGTCAGTCTAAAGTTTTTTATGTTAAAACCCAGGATTCCTGTTCATTATCTCTGTCACTAAAATATAACCCATTTGATTCAAGCACAAGCATCATTGATCTTAGAGTTGCAAATACTGGGAATGGTACCCAACCTTGATCCATTTCCTGACTAGTTTCTCTCTCTCTCATTCTCTCCCTCTATTTCTTTTCTCGTTCTTGGTTTCTCTTGAGGTCTCTTTGCCCTTGGGGTATTACAGCTATAAAAGTCTGTGTTAGAAGTTACAATGCAATTCACTTCGCTTGGCCCTGTGTTTATGACATGATTGGTATCTGTGAGCAGGTGGGGAAATGGAAAAACATTCCATCTGACTCTGAATGTTGCATAGTCTGATTACAGCACAGACGACAAGGCAGATTTCTTTGCTCTGATCCTAGGAACATCCTATTGCTCTTGTTCTGATACCAGGAATAGTTCTGTCTTTTTAGCCTTTTCCAAAGATCAGATTATTTCAGGTTCTGGGCCTTGACGATAACCCTAGTGTGTTATCAGTTGTCAAGGCATGCTCTCTACAACCTTAATACATCCTGACAATCACTATACTGAATGACTCTCTGCCCTAACCTCTAAGAAATGCCCCATACTTGCCAAATACTGCAAAAATTTGCAAGTATATATGCAGCTAATGAAAAGAGGTTAAGCCCAAAGCTTTTAGCTTAATTGTGCATGCAGTCAAGGTAGAAGTGTCAGAATACTGCATCTTCCTACGGCAGTGACTTGTATTTTCTCATAGTTAAGCCTCAAACCTTTCTAGGCTGGCATGCATAAATAAAAAGATAAGGGAATTGAACTTGTGTCCTGAAAATGGAACTCTAAATACTTAGGAAAGAACCTTCTTTAAGAGTGGGCAGAAATCTGTTCATCTTCCACAAACCTAAAGAATGAAGCAAAGGTCTACTAGCTATAAAAAGATGGAGATAAGAACAGCTGGATAAAGCTTAAATAGCACTTTTTTTTTCTCATTTACATCCTCTTCATGGTTCTGATTTCCCTCTAAGGAAGCATTTCAGAAAGCAAATGAAGAAATGTACCTGGGAATTCATAATATGCTGAAAGAACTACGGAATGAAGATATTTCGAAAGTGAGGAAAAATCTTTGTAGATGCCACTTTGTTTCTTAATGGTCACCCTGCCTAAATTGATACTCTATAGATAGGCCTAATGTAAATTTTGGAAGGGATTTTTTAATATCTGAACATTTGTTTTGGCAATGTCAGAGTGTCTTTTGGACTGGAAATACCTTTGTTAGTTTCAGAGGATCAGACAGAGTTTTATATGCAAAATGACTTTCTGGAGAAACAAGCATTTCATTAGGCAGCTGCCTGGAAATGTTAAGAGATGCTAATTGCTTGGCAGACTTATAAGAGAAGGGCACACAGAGGGACGCTCTTGTTACCCCAATTCATGGAAAGCAGAAAGTGACACCAAACTGAATCTAAGAAATGTGTTTTCTGGTTGTGATACTACTTTCTAGTAGCTTTAAATAAAGTTTATATGTATTTTTAATAAATATATATTTTTTTAATAAGACATCAGATAAAATTCAAGACCAAGTAAAACAATTTAATTCGTCAAGTTATGAAGAGTCTCAAACACAGTAATTGTACTTAAAGAACTAGATGTCTCTCCCAAGAAGCGATGATTCTTACAATGAAAAAATCCTGAAATATCATTAATGAAATACTAAGCAAATAATATCATACTTAGAAGTACAGTCAATTAATGGTCGCTTTGAGTCCTAAGAAATAAATGAAAGAATCTACCTACACAGTGTGGCTAGAGAACTGCTAGCAGGTCTTTACTGAAAACAAAACAAAACAAAAGCTTCATTTATTGAATATTTCCACCTTAAGCATCCATGTATTTAGGTAAGACATTGCACCCCACATTGCTGAAGAAATAAAACTTAGCTTCCGAATAAAATTCTTCTAATTATTGAGTAAATAAGTTTTCAATTTTTCAGGAGTATTATGAATCATTTCAAGAGTTATGTAGGTCTTAAAGTGAAACATGGAGTCTTCAACAGTTATTTATGCCTTATAACAAAACCAAAGCATATTTATTGAGTGCTTGCTTGGCATCAGGCACTGTTCTAGTGTTTAACGTATATTAACTAACTTAATCCTTACAACAATCAATCATATCAAGTAGGTACTATTATTATCATTATCTTCTTTTACAAAGGAGAAAATAGGCACTTAGAATTCAAGTAGCTTGCCCAGAGCCATATAATCAAGAGGTGGCAGAGCAAGAATTGAACCCAGGTTAGTCTGGATTCAGCACCTACATCATCAATACTATACCAGTGGTTTTCAAACTTTAGTTTGCATCAGAATCACTGGAAGCTTGTTAAAATACAGATTGCTGGGCCCCAGTCCCAAAGTTCTTGATCCAGTAGGTGTGGGGTAAAGCCAGAAAATTTGCTTTTTAACAAGTTCCCAGGTAATGCTGATGCTGCTGGTCAGGGGTCTACACTTTGAGAAACTGTGTGCTGTGCTATAGTAGTATTAAATTTACTTAGAATCATAATCTCTTTCACTGGACTAGACTGTTGTCTCTTTGAGGACAGAGAGTATGTGTCATATTTGTTTTTCAATTTTCCATAGCTGGTGTTTGCAAGTAGCAAGTAGGTATTCAATACATGTTTGTTCAAAGTATGAAGAATGAATGAATCTCTAGAATCCCCTTTTAAAATGTGAAAGACCCTAGGAGTGATCTTTAATTAAGTTGTCATCTTACAAATAATTGAGTATAATTTCATTTATTAGGAATTAACAAATTAACCACCTAAAAATCCCTGAAGGGATTTATGGCAGGATTCTCTGATGCAAATTATGAGATGTAGTTGGGAACAAGCCAAGCAGCAATGCTTGAGAACAGTCCTGGGTACAACACTGCATTATATAGGACCTGGGAATGGAAATGTGAGTCTTGGATGGGTGAGAGGATCCAAGAGCGGGAAAGGGACATTTTTTTTTTCCCAGAAAAAGTCATCCTGACCCTTTCATTGTTGAAATTAAAAAGTAAATGATACTTAAATTCAATGGTGAACACATAGGGCAAAACAGAATCATAAAATTTAATGTTGAATTAAGCAGTGAGCTGAACGTTTGGGTCTCCAAATTGGCTTTGAACCCAAAACCGCTTAAAAATGGGTAAGTTCACAGTTAAAGGCAATTGGCTTATAGATGAGAGAATGGTCGAAGTTGTTCCAGTTGAACTTCCAGGGAAATTCTCTCCTCAAGAACAACCTTTAATTGTTGCTGCAATTCACTATTCAATCTGGTCAAGAGATAAGGTTGTTCCTTTGCTCAGAAACAAACCTGCTGGGAAAATATGATGTTTATGGACTCCTTTGAAAAGACTGTAGAGAATGTGGCAGAAATAGCCCAGCTTTAGAGGCAGACAGGTATGGGTTCAAAATGCTGGTTCTGCTACTTACTAGCTGTATGCCACTGAGTAAAAATATAATTTAACCTTGATTTTCTCATCAATAAAATACTTGACTCAAAGATTAATATGAAGATAAAACAATTTAACATATATAAATCATACACCAGCAGTGACTGATCCTCACCAGAAGTTAGTTCTCTCTACCTCTAACACTTCTGATTCATGCTACAAATTGAAACACCACACATTTCACTTTGGGGGAAAGTTCTTAGTAAAAAAATGAATATGTACATTTCTCTCTCCTTATGCATACTACATAGAATAGACTTGGCCTTGTTGGACTATTTGCTAAATTTGCTTACATTATTGTTGTACCTTTTACACGTGTCTAAGCTGAAAGGTCCAAAATTGATTTAATTACCAGATTTTTCTTTTTATTCTCTTGCACCACCTATCAAGAGTAATTTATATTGGCTATGCTTGGTTATCAAGATCAGTAATACTTAAAATATCAGTGCTGTAACCTTTGTCCATTTTGTATATCCTCAGATTACTCTTAGAAAAGGTTTGTCTTCTCTACCTTTAAAAAAGAGATGCTAAAGCATTTCACAAATATGTGAAATGGTTAGAAGAAAAAGTCATACGTTGTTAGAATTCAGCTTTTCAATGACCACTTACGTGCTTCCTGTCTGTTAGGTGTTGCTGCTTCACTGAATTACAAACAGTAGAACTGACATTTCCTGTGCATTTGTATTAACCACACCAAAAGTTTTGTTATTATAATACTATAAGAAAGTTTTCGCATCTGGAAATCACCTACTCATCATATGTTTTAATAAGACCATTTGATGCAACCCCTAATTTAAAACTGCGTTCCTTTTTTTAACCATTGCATTTAGCACTTCCCTTCCCCTTGTCCCTTGGTAGTTAGGTTTTGGCAGGAAGTGAGTGAAATAAAAATGAGAAGGAGGTTTTGAGATGCTCATATAGCTCTGTGATCATAATTACTCTACTTGGATTAGATTTCATGTTTTTCAAAACAATTTTTCAAGCACATTTCTAAGATTTAGTGCATTTTAAACAAAAGCATCTTTTGCTTTGAAGAGGCGCAGAATATGCCAGCCCCAAATATGCCATTTTGGCATATTGATTATTTTGAGTTAAAGTTACTTAAGAAACAGCCAATGCAAGAAGGACACTTTGACCCTCCTTTGTCCCTCTGAAAGCAGGAAATAAATCTCCCATGTGAAAGGTACCCTCCCTGTACCAGGAGGGTAGAAGGCATCCTTATCACCACAGGCAGGGAATTCAGGGCTGAGAAGGCTGTATAAACAAGCCTTCTTACTTCACTAATTTACTACCCCAAACCAAAACTTCTTCGTCTTGCCAATTCTTCACAAATTTATTGTTTTTTTGTCTAATAGGTAAAAAAACTTCCTGCTTTGGTCACTTTTTGAGTCTCATATTTTTATGAGCTCCCATAAGCATGAAAATTTTTTTCTCCTGTTAATCTGTGTTATGTCAATTTAATTATTAGACCAGCTAAAAAGTATAGAAGGGGAAAGTTTTCCTCCACTACACTTTAAATCCCTATTTCATGTTTTTTTTTAAAACAAAACAAAACTGACAATAATGATCAAAATGAACTGTTTAAAACATTTGCTGCATTCTACCCAATTATACAGATAATGCCCTCCATTGATCCTTGAAAACATCCCCTTCCCTCTATCTACTGTGGTCCCTGCTTTCTTGTACACTGTGGACTGTTACAGAGAGCAGGGCTGG
This sequence comes from Balaenoptera physalus, assembly GCF_965194825.1. Lineage (NCBI taxonomy): Eukaryota > Metazoa > Chordata > Mammalia > Artiodactyla > Balaenopteridae > Balaenoptera > Balaenoptera physalus. Next base: position 111,209,615 of record NC_138891.1, on the reverse strand, counting down.
GAGGTATTCTAAGAACACTGTAAAGCATTTCAATCATTGCTGCCACAGTTGTGGTTGCACATCCTTGTAGTGATAGATTTGTTAGGAATTCATATACACACACTTTTTCATTTTTAAATGACTAAAAAACTCTCTGTGTGGCTTTATATTTTTAATGATGCTTGCTTCAAAACTCTATAGTCTTATAACTATCATTTATAATAAGACCCATTTTTTTAGGTGTCAACACATAGAGATGTAAATATGCTAAGTTACTTGATAATAGGCAATGAAAAATTTCACCTTTAAGTTATTAGCTACACCTTAGTTTCAATTAAGAGTAATGGATTATTTATTATCAATAAAGTAACTGTATCTCTATGAAGCAAGAGCTTAATGACTGCCAAGAAGAATTGAAATAGATATTTTTTTGTGTTTAGTGACTGCTGCTCTCTACCACTGCTTCTGAAGCTTCATTCAGTTCCAATAGACCTGAGGCATATGGCAAGATCCCATTTGTAACACAGCCTCCCTACATGGCATGGTGAAGAACTGGGTAGTATCTGAAATTGAGACTAATTAATTAATTGATTGGGCCAGTCATTTAACAAGTACTGAGTACCTACAATGGCTTAAGGATGGTTCTAGGTACTGGGAATAAAACAGTGAATGAAACAAATTCACCATCCACATGGAGCTCATATTCTAGTGCAGGGAGATAGACAATAAAAAAATAAATCATGATATAATTTCAAGTGGTGATAAATGCTATGAAGCAAAAGTTAAACAGGATAAGGGAATAGAGATTTAATGGGGAGATGATCCAGTTTAAAGAATGTATAGTATTAGAATATGTGATAGCTAACATTTCTTAAAAGATTCTTGGTAATGTCAATATAAATAGTAGACAAAAATTATTTGTTGAATGAAGTAATAAAACACTATTTTCTGTATAATCTCCAAGAATCATTGTTGTAAAAGGTCCACTATGGACTTTGATTAAGAGACAAGAAATTTCAATCTCAGGAGAAGGAAGTATTTGGTGATGGTGGTGGGTGCTATATAAAATGAAGGGTTAAGTAGGAAGCTGTCTCAAGCACAAGGAGTCACTGACATCAAAAGTGTAATTTAAGCTTCTATATACATATATAGGGACAATAGATGACCTAAGTATTAGTGATAGTCCTTATACTATAAACACTGAGTTCCATGACATCTGACATCAGTGTAGGTGATCAGAAGGAGGAGAGAAATATAGATACATAGAACGTCCTTCAAATTCATAAATCAAGGCATTTTCCATTGTGGTGGGTAGCAAAAAATTAGGTAAGGAATGAGTAGGTCTTAAAAAGTCAGTCCTTTATTACTGAAGAATGTGCTTTTGAAACAAGATATCCTAAATCACTTTAGCATACAAACTAGGAGTATACAAAGAGCCATAAGACTATTGTACCTTCCTACCACATGATTTCTACAAACGTAATAGGCTGCTATATCAATAAAAAGTATTTGATTCATTGAAGATCTTTGTCTTCCAACTAGAGTCCCCATTTTCAAAGGCATTCCATGGCCCAAGCTCCTCTTCAGAAACATGAATATTGAATTGGAAAACCTCATAACTTAATATTTTACCGCTCATAGGTGAGATTTTTGTTTATTTGAGGATTAAAGCCTCAAGGGAAAGGCAGGAAGCTTCTTGATGGGGTTCTTGATGGGGTTCAAGGCATCAGTCAGATAAGGAGATCTTTTGAGGAGATTCTTAACATTTTTCTAGCTAGTCATTTCACTTAAGAGTAGTGCTGAGGTACTCTGATTACATGAACAGGCAGAAAAATCCATTCATATTTTTACTAACTTTATTCAAGGTCAAATTTGTTTTAAAACTTCCCTATATTTATCTATTATGCACTCACTACTCACGGTTAAAACTTTATACTTCACTTATAAAACTAATTAAGCAACAAAGGGAGGAGGGGGAAAGAGAGAGAGAGAGATACAACAGAAATATCACAAAACCTGAGTCTTTCTTGTTCAATATTCACTTTTACATTTAGCATGTATTAAATTTTCAGCATTTCACCATTTTCTCCTCTTTTGTAATGCTTCACTCCAGTAGTAACTGAGAGTACTACAGCTTATAAAAAGGGACTTTTATCCGTAAAAGAGATTTTGTATTGAATGAATCAGAAGATAAAACCAAGGCACTTTTAAAATATATCTCTATCATTTTTTTCTCAGCTTGTTGCTCTAGACCTTGGGTTTAAACTAGTTCAGAATCAATCAGCTCAACTCAGAAATAGAATGAAAGACTTCTCAGAAGAAAGTGAGAACAGAGGAAAATATATATATTTTAAATCACCTATCGTTCCTTGTAGCTCAGACAGAATTTATCAATGTCTCACACAGGATCGGGGCACGTGGTGAAGCACTTACGCATGGAGAGCAGATGTGCAGGTCAAGCAGCCAACATTGTCACATAAATTGCAAGGTGGGTTGAGAATCATTAGAGAAGATAGTAAAACAAGGTGCAAAAAAAAGTGGCTATTCCATAAAAATAAAATCTACCTTTCATTAGTTCTTAACCAGAATATTACTGGTAGTTGAAAACAAGTTTGGGTTGACCTCAGAAAAGCAGTCGATTTACAAATTCACAACTCACAGGAACACTATAAAATAAAATTGGAAGTTCTTTGAGGTAGAAAGGAAGACGGCTTTCTACTTTCTTTTGGAACACCTATAGAGTTATATTCATGCAGGTGGCTTGGTGAACTTTTTAGAAACATTATTTAATTGATTTTTGAAAATTCATTTTATCAAGTATTATAAGACTGCAGATTCTCAAATTTAATATTTTTAATACAGATCTTCCTTGACTTAATGATGAGGTTACATTCTGATAAACCCATCATAAATTGAAAATATCATAAATTGAAAATGCATTTAATACTCCTAACTTACTGAACATCATAGCTTAGCCTAGCCTACCTTAAAGGTGCTCAGGACACTTACATTAGCTACAGCTGGGCAACAGTACCTAACACAAAGCCTATTTTATAATAAAGCATAGAATATCTCATGTAATGTATTGAATAATGTACTGAAAGTGAAAAACAGAATGGTTGTAAGTGTATTGGTTGTTTGCCCTCTTGATCACGTGGCTGACTAGGAGCTGTGGCTCAGCTGCTGTTGCCCAGCTTCGTGAGAGAGTATCTTGCTGCATGATCGCTAGCCGGAAAAAGATCAAATTTTTGTAAAGTCAAAAAATTACATGTCGAACCATCCTAAGTCGAGGACATCTGTATCTAGTATTATTTCTAATGCAGACAAAGTGGCAACCTGGAAGCATGCTGGGTATGCCCAATAAGAGTAAATGCTTCTCCTAACGTAGAATATGAATATGAAATAAAGGAATTAATAAGGATTCCCAGGAGACCAATCCTAACTATGTACTGTGTACGTGGACAGGTAAAGGCCTTAGGGGTAAAGGATTAACAATGCTCGTGTGTCTGCTGTGTCAGGATCATCAGTTAACCAGCAGTCTATCATGCCTAAGTAATCACAGTGATGAAAGGAGAGCCTTGCCTTTGGAGGAAAGGGAAATTGATGGGAGACATATATTACCATTAACTCAGGTAGAGCAGAACTCATTTTCTTCCAGTTTCTCTTTTCTGACTAGCCATCCTTAATTTTTTTTTCTTTTCTAAACCTCATTTTTATGGGTGTTCTGAAAATATTGGTTATTGATTTTACAGTTATCATGAAGTTGATAAATGCTCAAGGTGCCTGCCCTAGGGCAACTTTTAAAAATAAATTTGTGAAAAGATGAGAAGCTACTAAAAGAAAGTGGTGATGCCTATGAATGTTGGTTTCTGTTATATTTATACCACATTGGTCTCTCTCATTTGTCATTGAAGATCCTTAACTCATTCATTAATTCATCTATTCATAAACTTGACGGTCTGCTGGGTGGCAGGCACTGTGCATGGGGCCAGGGATAAAAAGATGAATAATACTCCCTTCAATTTTCCAGGAGATTTTATTCTCTGGGGACACTAGTCAAGGACCAGTTGATAATGAAACTGTCATAAATGTTATGCTACAGGCTTGCATAGACTATTACAGGGGAGCAGAGAAGGGTGCAGTCTATCTTTAAGGGAAAGATTGCATCTAACTTGAGTCTTGCATTCAAATCAGAATTAGCTTAGGAGGGGAGAGTGTTCCAAGCCAATCACACAGTGGCTCTGACTGAGTCATAGTACACTTACTCTAGGCAAGCCCCCCTCAGTGTCCTGCCTGGTAGGCCCTCTGTATACAGTAGTTGGAGGAAGAAATCTACATATGTGGAATGGAAATTTTACAAAGATACCTCTAAAATATTTGGGTGAAATAGGATTATTTTTATAGGGCTGAGATAGTATAGCTTCTCAGGAGAATAGTAAATTACTTCCACCTTTAACATGACAAAGATTCTCTCATTAACCAAAGTCTACTCAGGCTCTGCTGAGCTCTCTTTCTACTAGGCCTGAACACCCCATGTTTGTCTCTGCACTGTCCAATTTCAGTAAGAACCCTGCTAAGTTGGCTTCACCAGAATCCCCTATCCTGCATATCTGATCACGCTCCTTATCTAATCAGGTTCCTTATCCTCCACCATCTGCCAGGTGATGACTTTTCTTAGGTTGGTTTAGCCAGAATCCCCCTTCCGCTGATGTTTCCTCTTAGTACTTTTTCACCCACTGATTCGCATCCTGCTTTTTGGTTATAAATTTCCATTTGCCCATGCTGTATTTGAAGTTGAGTCCAATCTCTCACTGTAGGATTCCACTGTTGGCGGGGGGGGGGGGGGGGAGTCCTTACACCTTTCTCCATGGGTCCTCAAATACAGTCTTCCTTACTGTGCTTTAAGAAGTGTCACTGAATAATTTTTTCTTTAACTAAACTTTTTGTTGTTATTGCTGGTCTGTTTCTCTCTTTCATGTCTCTTCATGAATAACAACAGTGTGGTGCTATTATAGCAGTGAGTGAGAAAATTACAGAGCTGAAGGGACAGAAGTAATTCTAAAACCATAGGTACTTTCTAAAAATTACTAATGATTAATTAGCATATTTTGGGGACTTCAATAACAGTGTAAAGTAGTTTTGTAATTAATTCATGCAAACTCAATGGAAGGTAGTAAAAGCAAATGTTCAGTCCATACTATTGTTTTTATAAAATGAATCCTTTAAACCAAAAGTTAATACTTAAGAGGCCAATTTAATTTCTCAATATCATATTATCTGGTAAAATTTACAGGGATAGGCAAATGTTAATAGTGGATAATCCCTAATATCTATTGAGCATTGCAAAAGTGGTTTTTATAAAGGCAGATCAGGCATTAGTGTGAATATGGGAGATACTTTACAGAATTTTTTTAACCCTCTATCCCCATAGAGGATAAAGTATATCCTCTATGTTTTGATTTAGCATTTTGAGATAATTTATTTTTCCTGCTTGAACAGAACTGGTCATGTTTTAATTCCATACACTGTCATAAGAAATAATAAAAAATAGTTGAACCAATAATGACTCCCCTTCCCCATGCTCACCCTCATCTCTTTCCATCTCTGACTGGCTCTTAGATAGAAATATATAATAAGAGTTCAGAAAGAACTTCTGTTTAACAAGCTTGGGAGCTGTGGACTAGTAGCTTGCTCTGCTCCAAATGGACAGACATCTCTTCTTCATTATCTAATAAAATGCTTGGAGTTGCTGAGGGAACAATTTGATTGGGCCAGATGCGTGGTTGGGGGATGATTTTTAATAAACATTTCTCCTGCCCTAATCCAAGAAGCTTTCAAGAATCAGTGCATTATGTGCACAAGGCTCTGGACTACCAGTTTTACATAAATATTTTATCTAATTCCCATAATAATTCTATGAGTAAGGTACATATAACTCATTTTACAAACGTGGAAATTAAGGTTTATAACTAAGCAGCTTATCAAGGACACAGAGTAAATGGTGGAAGAGAGATTTAAATCCAGACCTTACTTTTTAATTCCAAATCCAATGGTCTTAACTACTATATTAAAGTAGGCATATTTTTATTGTTTATATCCTGGCAACATTATTTGTGTGCAGGGGAAAACATAATTAAAGATAGATCCCAGCAGTTGGATGAGTTTTTAATTCACGTATGTAATTCTACGTAAGTCTAAACTACTGCCACAGACAATGAACTCATTGCTGGCATTCTCATTAATGTGGTTCGATTCTTATACGTCTACATTTCTTAACTGGGTTTCAGCAAAATCTGTATTTAGTTGAGCCTGAAAGAAATCTAATACTTTGCCTGTGACTTTCAGGGAAGGATGTGTGCACGCAGTGTAAAAAACCTCCTAAATTAAATTTGCAAAATAAACTCATCATTTCTAGTTGTCTCTGCTGTGCATAAAGCACAAGGAGTGCTTATGCTATTGCTCTCAGAGGCCTTTTTATACACTGTGACAGGTTGAAGAACTGCTGTAGGAAAGAGTCTGGAACAGCAGAGGCTGGCCATACAAGTCACCTCTTGTCTTGCCTTGTTAATATCAGTAGAGTTTAAGAAGGTCCGACACCTGTATGTGATTCAGGGAATTAGGATCAAAGAGATTCTTCCATGATCTGACTTTGGTTTGCACTCCCAAGTGTGTGTTGCTTTTGCAAATCTATTTTTCATTTTCATCATCTGAAAAAAGAAGTTTTTCTGCTTTAGCTAGAGGCAATAAAACATGGATATAGAATCGATGAATCATAAATTAGCTATTCAAAGATTCATTAAGTATAAGCTAGATAGCATACCTATTTAGGGCATGCTGTTATTAGAAGTGGTCCATGGTTGTGTTCATAGATCTAGGTGTCTCCACTATTATGTTATGAGAAATAAACATATCTTTTAAGAGAGTTACACTGGTAAGCCTTGCAAAGCCACTTCATTTAACACAGAGATGACAATTCTCTTTAAGATACAGAACTTAGGTAAAATTACTACTCTTTGTTACAGGTAGTTTATGGCTGCCTGCCAAATGGTTCTAACTCACTGAATGACATCTAAGGGAGACTAGGAAGAGCTAAATACACTGGTGATACAGGAAAGAAATCGAATGACTGAGGTGGAATTCTACGAGAGGAAAGCCATTAACAGAAATATTATTAAGCATTTAGAGAACACTTTGCTTATAAATGCTTTATAATAATTTTTATTGATTCATAGAGGCTTTCAATAGCAGCAGTGTCAATTCTGTGATACTGTTCTCTCAGACATTTAGGCTGAATATTTTTGGTTTAATATATTGGAGGATCTTGCTGACATCAACCTACCTTTAAGACGGAGGCATCAAAATACTCGGACAGGTCACACTAAAAAATGTAGCTTGAGAGACCCAAACCAATTTTTTTTAGATTTTTTTTTCTTTCAGTCACTGGAAGTTTTTGGGCTGGTATATTCTTCCCATTTTACAGATTAGTGAAATGAAGCTGATCTTTCTCATTTTACAGATTAATACAATTAATAACTTGATAAAATGAATACGCCAGTTGTAAATAGAGACAAGGATTTAGCTTCAAATTAGTTTTGTTTGTGAACTCGCTTTCCAGTTGTTAATAGTAAATTTCCATGCCTAGTTGTATTCACGTGTTTTTGGATCATATGGACAATGTGAAACAAGATTTCCTTATTTTATATTTTAAATACTACATAATTTAAATATTATTGAATATATGAAAATTTGGCCAATTACTTTCTTTAAATGAGACAGAAATAACTCATAGATTTTCAGAAACTCTATAAATGTGCATTTTGAATGATATGTTCAACAAAATTCCCTTGAGTTTATGTTTTGTGGACCATTCTGTAGTTCAGCCTGCATGTGGAATTTTAAATGGTCTATATCAAGGGTGAACCATAGCCCATGGGTTAAATCCTGCCTACCACCTTTTGTAAATAAAGTTTTAGAACAGAGCCATTATTTATGTATTGTTTGTATTTATGTATTGATTTTGTGCTATAATAGCAGAGTTTATTAGTTGTGACATAGACTGTATGGCCTGTAAGCCTAGAATATTTATTATCTGGACTTTAAAAAGAAAAAAGTGCTGACCTCTATTCTACACGATACAAGCAGAAAACTTAGTCCTCATTTATTATAATAAAATATATAAGGGTTTACATACATAAATATACATGAGGTCATGCAAGTAACATTTATTGAACTTACATTAGGTACCAGCCAGGGTGTTTAAAATGTCTGTAATAAAGAGATTAAACTTCAAGATTAAGGAAATATCCTATCAAAAGTTTCTCATCTCCCAACTTTTTACTGATATGTTTTCAGCAACCTAGAAAGTTGCCAATAAGCCAACACAGGAAGTAGAGAAATATTAACTCACTAGACATGGATTCAATTCCATTTCATCCCATTTCACTTACACATAGTCAGCTAGCCATTGCATTTGCACTTAAGCCAACATAAGATATTTAAAATGAGACATATATTACGCTTCTTAGAATTCATTTATCAACCTACTTACAGCAATCAAAGGCGATTAAGGGAGGGAAATTCTCTTACTGTATAATGTTTTACAATGTACCAAATCAAGGGAAAGGAGAGCAATATTATAATTCCATGGTTCTAAAATTCTGCATATCCCAAATAGTTTTTCAAAGAATTGTCGTGGACATAATGCTATGTATTTCACAGGTAGTACACCGAGAGTGCCTCTGAACTGCTAAGGAAAATTTAGAAGTTTCAGAGTTCAAAAAGCCAGGAAAACCATTGTAATAGCATGATTATGACCCAAGCTTTTCAATGTAGTTATCCTAATTTGGTAGAAACACAAAGATCAAGTAATTACCTGTACTTTAGTTTTGTTTTTGTTTTAATAATCCTTTTTAGCCAGAAAACTGGACCACTGATCAGGACCTTTTTTTTTTTTTTTTTTTTTAATTTATTTATTTGGCTGCGTTGGGTCTTCGTTGCTGCACGCAGGCTTTCGCTAGTTGCGGCGAGCAGGGGCTACTCTTTGTTGCGGTGTGCGGGCCTCTCACTGCGGTGGCTTCTCTTGTTGCAGAGCACGGGCTCTAGGCGCACGGGCTTCAGTAGTTGTGGCACGTGGGCTTCAGTAGTTGTGGTCCGCGGGCTCTAGAGCGCAGGCTCAGTAGTTGTGGCTCACGGGCTTAGTTGCTCCGTGGCATGTGGGATCTTCCCAGACCAGGGCTCGAACCCATGTCCCCTGCATTGGCAGGTGGATTCTTAACTACTGCGCCACCAGGGAAGTCCTGATCAGGACCATTTTTAAATAAAAAACTTGCAAGAACAACTTAAGACCATAATTCATTAGAGGGTTATTACTGTAATATATGTGCTTATTTTCCCAACTTGCACATTCAACCATTCTGAATGCTCAGTAGATTAATTCATAGCCAAGGGAAAGTTTTTCTAGACTATAAGACTATTTATTAAGCACTATGGCAAACACAAAACGTAATAAATAAATTTATATTCAATTCAATGAGCATAACATACCAAATTTTTTAAATGGCAAAACTATTACATGAACTACATAAGCTATGATATAGATTGCATTACAGGTACATTTGTTTTAACAATCTCCTGTAAAATTCTGCCAACCTTTTACTGGCTTTAGCCACAGTTGTTATTATATTAAAAAAGCGAACCTAGATAAACCAAATATAAGGGCATAAATTTATTTTATGTTTTATCAGAATTCGTCTTCTGACTCGATTTTCTCTTAGATTTAGTCTTGCAATCCTAGGAAGAATAGTCTTATGCAATCAATTAGAGTTGAGATGTGAGTGAATTAGGAAGTGGTCATTTTTCTCTATATAACATCAACCGTGGATATATAGTGGTAAAAGTATGTTCAAACAGGTATGACAATAATATCCCTTCCCTCCTCTCCCCTCATCTCTCCTTCCCTTCCCTTAGCTTCCCTTCCTTCCCTTCCCCTCCTCTCCCCTCTCCTCTCCTTTTTTCTGTACAGCTCTTATCATCTTCTGTCACTCTGTATAATTCACTAATTTGTTATGTTTACTGTTCATTGTCTGCCTCTCCTGGCACATTATAAAGCTTATGAGGGCAGGAATTTTGTTTGTTTTGTTCCTGCTTTATCTTACCTGCCTGTAACTTACTTGGCATACAGGAGAAATTCAGTATATATATGTGGAAGAAAGGCAGGAAGGCCAAAAGGAGGGAAGGAAAGAATGGCTACCATTTGAAAGCATTATTAAGGTGAACCAATAAGAAATATATGATGGCAACACAGTGAGGTACATCAACAAATTAGTAAAATCCTTGAGTAAATTTTTTCTTTCTTCTCTTCCACTGGGGTTACATTTCCCCTAAACAATGAGACCTGGCTGAGAGTACCTGGGAGATGAAATCCAATCCATGCCTCCACTTACCATATCCTGAATCCTGATGTGACTTGTTCTTACCCGGAAGGAGAGCCTTTTCCTAATGAACACAGAGCCCAGTGTGGGCCAGCTATAGCCTTTGCAGCTACTCCTAATTTGCTATAATCTTTATTCTTGACCTGATATTCTGCCAATGCAACACAGGTTTTTCTTATTCATACTGTTGATTTGCCCTCCATTTAGTGTACTTTTTCCTATTAAAACAACTTTCTGATTCTTTTTTGCTTAAAGTCTTATTTCTGTCTTCAAGAGAGACACATTCCACTGATAACCTTCATTGTAGAATTCTATCAGATTAAATACTCAATGAATGAGGATTCCCCTTGCATACAGAACACAAGGCTTTTTTTTTTTTTCTGAAATAGAGATCAAACTTGCTATAGAATGAAAGATTAGTCACCATTTTTCACCCCTCCTGGCACCCACATTTTCCCCTTGGTTTTATCATGGTTAGAGTATTTCCCTGACCTTTGACTTAGGGCTCAGAGTTGTGATGTGCTTTGGCCAGTGGCACATTGATCGGAGTGATGCTGTGTTCTAAAAGGCCTCATGCATTTCCACTTGCCCTTTTGTACCTCTGCCATTGCCACAAATAAAACAAGGCTCAGAGAGCCTGCTGGTAAAGAGAGGGTGGAAGACATATAGAAGAGAGCCATTCTAGCTGACCCAAAGAACTGCCCTCTGGAGCAGATGAGCTCCAGCAGCCACAGGGGGAAGAAGATCCACCAGACAAGCCTCCACTCAATTAACCAACCTGTAGATTCATATGAATCATCAGTTTTGTTTCAAGCCCCTGAGTTTTGTGTTGGTTTGTTAGGCAGTATTTTTAGACAATGGCTAACTGAAACAAAAGCTAACTCTATTTTTTTGTGAACACCCCAAAGCAACATTTATACACAATTCATAAAACATATACCGTGTGTGACACCCAATACCAAGGCAAGATATTTGCCTGAAAGCAAGTATCTAGAGATAATTGAGACTTTGGGAAATGATGAAACTTTTGAATGAACTAAACTCTGGATACTCCATCTTACTCGCTACCTTATTAAGACAAATAGCTGAGTTTATTGCATTTTATAGGTAAACCTAGACTGAGAAAACCTTTGATTATTATGGTGTTCTTTCAGATGCATAAACATGTAAGAAGGACATCAAAAATATTCTCTTTTCATTATACTACAAACCCAAATTATAGCACTGTTAGCCTCTTCTAATAAATTCTTTTGATATACTCTGGCCCTCGAATTCAAGGTTATAAGGTTGTAGTTATTAACCATTATATTTCAGTTCTGTGATGCTGGGGGCTCTGCAAACTACATTTTTCCTTTACCAGCTATTTTCCTGTTAGTCCTGCCAATGGAGGGCACTAAAGTTGCTGAACAGCAGTGAAGAGAGAAGGTACTTGCTTCTTCCAGGGGTCTAACTTCTGTCAACCTCATCTCAATAGTAGCATCTAAACTCTGAAGTAGCTGTTGGTTCCAGTTTCTTGCTTTCTTCCTTGTTCTTAGAACCAACCTCATGGCATTTGTTTGGAGAAACTAGCAACAATCTGGTAACACCTCTTATCCAGGTTAGCAGGACACCTTCTTTGACCTCTTAAGATACCAGTCATAGTCAGAGGTTCTCACTTCTGAGAGCTCTACCTCACAGCTTCTCAAAGCATCTTCTCTAGTGTCCTGATAACATCAATCTCTTCCTCTGTTCCTCGAATTCTAAGGGTGATAGATGCTTCCTTTTCTTACTATCTCTGTGTTAATCCAGTGTGCCCTTTTTGGCTGTTCATTCTTCCAATAACTCTAAACAATTCCTATATTAGATTCTTTCTGTTGAACTAACTAGTGTGTTTTCCGTTTGCTGGCTGTACTCTGATGATATGGTACGCAATTTAAATGTCAAACTCCTTAAAGACTAGGCCTTTTGACTTGCTTTTTTGCCTTCTCTGCCCAGCTCATAGCTTGCTATAGAAATGCTTGTTCTATGTATAGTCACAGAAGATTTCCCAGGCCCCATATTCTGATCACTAGGCATCTGTTTTACATCGTTTGTACCTAATACATTTTGATGTCTATTGGCTTAGTCATGTTAAGTGGTTCATTTGCACTATTCCCCTCATCAGACACTGAGATCTAATTGTCATGCTCTCTGCATCCTTCCAATTGTTTCTCTCTGACATGTTGTCATTATTTGGCTCATTTCTATCCTCAGGGAACAATGTAGCATCCTCATCCTCATCAGCCACTTGATGAGACTGAACAGTGTCAATGACAGCCTGCCTCTCACTTGAGTTTTCATTATCTGCCTCCAATTTGGCAAAACTTCCCTTTGCAAGTGTTGATGTGGGGCTTTCACATTAGGCCTATTAGTTTTAAGTAAGGGGTGGCCGTGGCCAGTTCTAGTCTAGTTCCCTTGTGCCTCCTTTCCTCTTAGCGTTCCACTGGTCATTATTAACTTATAACACACTACTGTGTAATAAAATCTGTAATTAGTGCTGAGAAAACAGCTAAGAAGCAATGTCTGAGACTTCCTTCAGCATTCACTGCACTGTTTTACAAAATCTCAAAATTTTTTCCATAGGTCAAGCCAGCCCTGAGGTTTATTGGCTCTTCTTTTCCATTATTTCTTCACACATATATTGTTGGTTCTGCATATTGTCACTGAATCAGAGTCCTCCACATGCCATGGTAGAATTTGGTATTGACTACAAGGTTCAGAGATGAAGTTTTTTCACTTTTTGGTTTTTTTACCCCAAACTAACAAGATGAATGGTGATTTGTATATCTCAAGAAAATTTCTCCTAAAGCATTAGCTTGAAATGTTATCCATGTCAAATGTCTATGCACTTTTGCCATTTATTTTCCAAGTATAAAACACTTGGTAGCAGCCTCTGAAGAGAACTATTTGTTATTGCATCCTATTTCTAATGCTATGAGTTCTTTGGAAGACAGGAAAGCAAACAACCAAAGTGAATTGGAATTGAACTGAGTGCAACACTCAGGACATTTTCAAAGTGGATTTCTAAATTCAAAAAAATGTATCTATACCCACAGTTTTTTTCCTTCCTTCCTTCTTTCCTTCCTTTCTTTTTCTTTCTTTCTTTCTTTCTTTCTTTCTTTCTTTCTTTCTTTCTTTCTTTCTTTCTTTCTTTCTTTCTTTCTTTCTTTCTTTTCCTTCCTTCCTTCCTTCTTTCTTTCTTTTTTTCTTTCTTTCCTTCATCAGCTACATTCCATGGAATCTGACTTTTATACCTGCCATCATGTATGACTGAATAGTAACCAAATGGAAGAAAACATTGAAAAGGGGGTGGGGAGTCTTATTTTAGTAACAGAAAATGTAAATTCAGAATTTTGATGTATTTATTTTAGTTGTTTCACCTACGGAAGATCCCTGTCCTTTCCCTTTCTCCAAGGAAATTTAATGGCTACTGGCTGGTAATCAGACATAAGTTTACAAAATACTAGATATTGTTTTAGGGAAAAGTTTGGACGGGTAGTGATTTAGGGAAGAAAACAGGTAGAAGGTGAAATTCTGAAGACCAGAAGTTTCACTGAATAAAATTTGTAATGAAGAAGACTGGTTGAAAAGCAAGAACTATTTCCCATGAATTTTTTCAAACTGCTGAGAAAGTATGCTATCACCATTTTCCCTGCCATGTCTTTTTTGTTTCCTACTTAGAGGCAGGATGTTAAGGAGTGCAGGATCAATGCAATAATGATGTAAATAACGTATAGTATCTTCTTCTGGCTCAAAGAGTGGTGGCATTTCTGGAAGGAAGAAAACTGGGTCAGACAGTGCATGTATTCGAGGTGACCCACAAAGGACAGTGCTGAACGTTTCCATATCTGGAGGCTTTTTCTGGGTCAAAAGAATGCACTTTGCCTTTGCTTCAGGCAACTTGAGCCAGCTGGACTCCATCCAGGAAGATAATGCTGACAAATCCCAGGGAAGCAAGAAGCAGCAGCTCCTCTCTCACTGTATGCTATGTGATATCACCATCTCTTCTAAAAGTCTCGTTGTCCACTTGACATGTAGTAATAACTAAACCATACATGTCTGTGTTTGTTAGAGGCCAAATAGTAGCCTTGAGTATTGAGTCAGAAGTTTCTGCACCTACAGGTGACCCAGCATACTCTATAAAGCACTTCTATCTATGAAGGATTAAAATCATCTCTTAATTCTTAGTGGAGAGTGAAAAAGGATTTATGGGACACCTACTATGAACTAGCCCTTGTTCTATGTACTTATATATATGCTCACTTAATGCTAAGAATGACAATTATTTGTTTTGTAGATCAACAAACTGAATATTGGGATCATTAAGAAGAATTCTGGAATGAAGCTCCTGTTATCCTTAGTTGAGAGAAGAAGAAAGTGAACTTAATTTGTGTCCTAGGAAATATGAGCATGAATATAGATGATAGTATTATTTTTAATAGAGAAAAACAGCCCTGTAAACTACTCAAGTGCAAGAAGTTTAAGTAAGTTGGTTTTGGTATATATATATCTCCAATGGAATACTGTAAAGCAATGGATATAAATAAAATACATCTATACCTATCAACATGGATAACCCTCAAAAACATGATGTTGAATGAAAATTTCTAAAAACAGAAAAATATGATTCTATTAATATGGAAAATACATAAAATGAAAAAAATATATTATTTAGGAACACAAAGATATGTTGTAAAACTGCAAAGGAAAACAAAAAAATAATAGATTAAAAAATTCCTCTGGAGTAGGGAGAGGGATTTGGGAAAAGATATTCAGGAAGCTGGATAAAATTCTGTTTCTTAAACTGTATGGTGGATACCTAGGAGTACAATTTTATTATTGTTTTAAACTGTACAGATTCATTATATACACTCTTTATGCATGAGGCAAAAAAAGGACAAGAAAATAAAGACAAAGTAATCAACTTATAATATGATAAATTCAGAGCCCTGTCCACCATGCTATAACAGCCATGAATGATGTCCAAAATTCTGTTTACTTCCACATATAAGCAGAAATCTTTGTTAAGACACTAAACAAGAGATATGGAGGACTGAGTATAAGAAACAGTGTATATAAATGCATACAGGAAAGTTTATCCAAGATATATAAAGAAATCATAAAACTCAATAGAATAAAGCCAAACAATCCTATTAAAAATTGGGCAGAGGATCCCACTACTGGGCATATATCCTGAGAAAACCATAATTCAAAAAGATACATGTACCACAATGTTCACTGCAGCTCTTTTTACAATATCTAGGACATGGAAACAACCTAAGTGTCCATCGACAGATGAATGGATAAAGAAGATGTGGCACATATATACAATGGAATATTAGCCATAAAAAGGAACAAAATTGAGTTATTAGTAGTGAGGTGGATGGACCTAGAGACTGTCATACAGGGTGAAGTAAGTCAGAAAGAGAAAAACAAATACTGTATGCTAATGCATATATATGGAATCTAAAAAAACGGTATTGATGAACCTAGTGGCAGGGCAGGAATAAAGACGCAGATGTAGAGAACAGACTTGAGGACACAGCGGGGGGTGGGGAGGGGAAGCTGGGACGAATTGAGAGAGTAGCATTGACTTGTATACACTACCAAATGTAAAATGGATGGCTAGTGGGAAACTGCTGCATAGCACAGGGAGATCAGCTCAATGCTTTGCGATGACCTAGAGGGGTGGGATAGGGAGGGTGGGAGGGAGGCTCAAGAGGGAGGGGATATGGGGATATATGTATACATATAGCTGATTCACTTTGTTGTACAGCCAAAACTAACACAACATTGTAAAGCAATTATACTTCAATAAAGATATAAAAAAAAATTGGGCAGAGGAACTTAATAGACATTTTTCCAAAGAAGACATACAGATAGCCAACAGGTATATGAAAAGATGCTCAGCATCACTAATCATCAGGGAAATGCAAATTAAAACCACAATGAGATATCATCTCACATCTGTTAGAATGGCTATTTTCAAAAAGACAAGAGATAACAAGTATTGGTGAGGATGCAGAGAAAAGAGAACCTTTGTACACTGTTGGTAGGAATGTAAATTGGTGCAACTACTATGGAAAAGAGTATGAAGGTTTCTCAAAAAATTAAAAATAGAACTACCATATGACCCAACAATTCCACTTCTGGGTATTTATTCAAAGGAAACAAAAACATTAACTTGAAAAGATATCTGCACTTCCATGTTCATTGTGGCATTATTTACATAGTTGAGATATGGAAACAACCTAAGTGTTCATTGATGGATGAATGAATAAGTGGAATATTATCCAGCCATAAAAAAGAATAAAATCTTGTCATTTGAGAAAACATGGATGGACCTTGAGGGCATTATGCTAAGTGAAATAAGTGAGGCAGAGAAAGATAAATACCCTATGATCTCATTTATATATGGAATCTAAAAAAGAAGCCAAAAACCAAAAATTGAACTTATAGACACAGAGAACAGACTGGTGGTTGCCAGAGGTGGGATGGGTGGATGAAATGGGTGAAGGGGGTCAAAAGCTATAAACTTCCAGTTATAAAATAAATAAGTTGTGGGGCAGTTAATGTACAGCATGGTGACTATAGTTAATAATACTGTAGTGTATATTTGAAAAGTTGCTAAGAAAGTGGATCTTAAAAGTTCTCATCATGAGAAAAAATATTGCAACTGTGTAGCAATGGGTGTTAAGTAGACTTATTTTGTAATCATTTCACAATATATACATATATTGAATTATTATGTTGTACACCTGAAACTAATATAATGTTGTATGTCAATTAAATCTCAATTAAAAAAGAGAAAGTATAGATTTTATTTTCAACCCTGGCCCTAGCTTGTTCATTCACTTGACTTCTCATTTAGCCCCTTTGTTAGTTCACATTCTATAGACGCTGTGTATTAGTGTCCTTCAAACACTTATAATCCAAATGAGAATTTAAAAGATTTACCGAGATGTATTGAATGACCCTTGCCCCAAATCTCTAGATATAGGTAAATAAATTATAATAATGGTTTAAAGACTGGAAATAAATTGGTGGTGAATGAAATTATAGGGTTAAGTTTCTGGAGCACATTGCAGTACTATAAGCATAATTATAATCTCTTGTTTTAGATAATAATTCAGAAGGCAAAGTCTGTTATAATTCTTTTTGAATTGTTCCCGGTAGTTATAACATTTTGAATGCTAAAATGGAAAGATTGTCTTTATGGCAATTTCTATTTTTTATTTAGGAAAAGCACTTGAGATTATTTTAATGGGAGAGAAAATTAAAGATTATTTTGACAGTTTTGGTACACCTACAAACAAAGCAATGGTGATAAAATGGGAATTATTTGTCTTGAACCAGCGTTATAGAAGAGCTTTGGGCTAAGAATCAGCAGATCTATTATTTAGTCCCTGCTTTGTCACAAATTCCCTGTCTGAATCATCACTATGAAAGTTTTGGGGAGAAAATTGCCTCCAAAGTCCTGTTCACTCTTGTTGATCTTTTCTCCAAAGCATGCCATGCTTACCAGATGATTTTTCCCCTCTTTAACCCCAGAATGTGATCTTTTCTGCTTGGTGCTCTGTCCTGGAGGCCAGCTCTGCTCTTTCCATTACGGGCACAGGCAGGTGCCCCCAGCCCTCTCCTATCGTGATTGGCTGGGAGCCTGGAACCATAAAATGGCGCCCGTACCTCTGTTTCTACAAAGCTGCTGGGCCGTTTCCGCTTTGCAGCTGCCTGTCTTGAATGCCAAGTTCTAGTTGCGAGTGCTGACTGGCCACCTGGCCAGGGCCATGCAGCCAGCTGCCACTTACAGCTTGAGGCTAATATATAAGCATTCTGATGCCTAACCTCAGCCTTCTCTGAACTCACTTCTGCTCCCAGTTCTTTTTCTCAGTGAGAGTTAAATCAGGGTTGATTCCTTTCTTCTTCCCTCATGTGCTTCCTTCTTCCTTTCCTTTCTGTGTAAAACAAATATTTGCAAATTGCCTATCAAGTGCTCAGCATTGTGTGAGGATAGAGTCTTTTATTTATATCTATGCAAATATGTGAGAATGGAGGTTTCACATGCAGGGAAAAGTGAAGTAAAGTCTCTCAAACATAAAAAAAGAAAAAGAAAAAGTTACCAAATTCCATTCCCGTAACTAACAAAATTTCATTTCCCCATCGTTCTTGGAAGTCACCTGCTCCCAAATGTTGCTTGGTGCATTTAAATGCTATTCAACAATCGCAGCTGACAGTTGTTGGCTGACTGTTTCTGACATAGCTCATACCTCTCTCACGATGTTTTTGTTTTGGTATACAGGCAGAGCCGTGTATCCGACAGTTAACCTAATATATTTGTTATTCTCTTGGGTGCCTTTTTGCAGCTAAAAATGATTCCATGTTGTTTCCTAATGGGAATTTTGGTCCAACACTGAGTGGTAGTAGCTGGTCAATCCTTAGGTTTAACCCCTCAGCATCTCCTCTTTGCTTTTAAGAGCTCGTTGGACAAAAACCAAGGTAGCAGTTAGAATCCAGAGGAGCCCAGGGGGAGATGTTTATGAATGCATGGTGAGAGCATATCTGATAATTCCTATATTGGTGTTTCAAATTCTCCCCTGGTCTTTGTGAGTATCTTGACAATTAGAAGAAAATATTACCTCCTAAAAATTGCATCTTCATTTCAAACTAAAGAACTAAAAAAATACTTAATTTTATGGAAGTTGGATGAACTTTTATCTATCTTTTCTTTTTCTTTCTTTCTTTCTTTCTTTCTTTCTTTCTTTCTTTCTTTCTTTCTTTCTTTCTTTCTTTCTTTCATCTTTCTCTAATAAAGCTTATTGGTAGAAATATAAATAACTAGTTCTGGAATGTTTTGCCATCTGACCTATTTTCTTCATAATCAGACGACACACCTTTCCTATTAGTGTCAAATCCTCTGCCCTGGGCTGATCTTGGCTTTGAGATCTTAAATCATAGACTCATCAAGTGTACATTGGGACTGAAGCCAAGACCTTTATAAAATGTGAAATAAATGCAATAGTTTCCAGATAAAAGTGCATCCTCAAATGCTTATCACTACATATCTCTGATCAGAATAAACAAATTTACAAATACATGTAGTAATATATGTTGCAGTATATGTCTTTTAATGAAGTCATACTTTCAGATGAATTTTTTCATACTTTAAATCTTCACAGTGACATTGACCTGAATGTGCGGGCCCACTGGAGAAGAACAAAGGGTTTATACAGTCTGTGCCAACATTGTTTCTTTCTAAAGTGATGCTGTAGAAAGATGCAAACGGATATATTTAGACCCCACAGTCTCATTTCTCTTAATAAAAGAGCATTACCAAAGCCAACCACACTGCTTTGTGACATAATGGGTAGGGGGCTGACATGCCCACACAAACAGGGGCATCAAGGGGCTGCTTCAGGGTTTTGATTTCTTGCCAAATACTGAATAATCTTATAATCAAATGTGCAGCAATAAGAGACCCAGCCAGGAGGATTAAGGACTAAGTATCTATTGGACTGCCTGATCTCTTTGTTCTTCAGGTTTAGAGTAGGATAAATGAAAAGGGGGAGGCCAAGAGGGAGTGGTTTAATATAAAATAAATTGTCTAAAAGGGATCAGTGAAAGCAGGATTTTCGATGGGTCGAAGAGTGAGCTAGCTGATTTTTTATTTAAAACTAAGACAGGATAGAGGCATGGGGATAAAGTAGGAAATCAGATAAGAAAAACAAAGGATGCAGGCATATTGGCCTTAAATAGTCTTTTTCTGTTTCTGAGATTTCTTATGTTCTTGTGCTCTGAGCCAGGATCAATTGAGATTAATCAGTTGTATAGAAAGCATTGTGATCGCATTGCAGGTTTTTAAAGTTTAAATTTGTTTATTGAGCACAATTTGGTTAGCATCAGGTGCTGAAGTTATAGACACCAACACTAGCATAGAAATTACTTTATTTAGCTCCCAGTTGTAAGTTTCTATAGCAACTGGGTCCTATACCAGAAAGCTGAGATTCTGGAGCTCAAGTGATTCAGTCAGAGACGGCAATATCATATCTGGGGGCACTTACTCCCTTTTGCCATTTTCTCCCTCTGTTTTGCGAGAAGTTTCTTCAGTGTGGCTGTCTGCTTAGTCATACTTTTAATTACACCTTTTGCTCTGAACCTTCTTCTCTTGGCAGCAGTAGAAAGTGTCTATTTCGATTGTATTTTGATTTCCATTGACTAGTTAGTATGTTGAGCAGAGGAGGTGGATGTGATCTGCTTTAAATACAGTTGAAAATTCTGAATAGTGAGGAAAGTGTCCATAGTGCCAAGTTTAGTTAGCCACTCCCGGCAGAAATTAGGATGTTAATTCAAAAAGGAAACCTAATCAAATTTCTACATTATGCTTTCATTCTATTCATAAATGCAATGTCATGATCCTTTTAAATATATAGAATGTCCCTTATGAAGTGTTTTTTTTTTTAAATTTTAAGTAAACATATACTTGGAAGAAAATTGATTTTATTTTTGTGTTTTACAAATGAACATTTTTATTGTAACAAATAGGCATTTTCTGGAGAGGCTTGTTATGGTCGAAGTAATATTTTATGATGGTAGTTTAGCCAATACTGCAGAAATGCTTAGGGAAGAATAATTACATCTGGGTTCCAGTTGTGAGAATAATCACTACATTAAAAAGAAATAAACATAGTAGCATTCCCTCTGTCCATGTTTTTGAATGGTTCTGATCCAAACATATACAGTTAAATAGATAGACAGATAAAACCTAGATAAAATAAACCCACACATGAAATGCATATTTTAAATAATGTCATTTTTTTGATAAGACTCCCTGTTTTAGAAGAACTGGCTTTTGATATTTGAAATAATCACTAACTGGTTTAAAGACTAGTTAGCAGAAGAGTGCTTGTCATGTAACACATGACATAGAATTTGTTTGGAGAATGACAAGAATACACCATAAAAACAAGAATTCTACATGTGCCCCGATAAAACAAAACAAAACAAAAGATTTCCACTAAATGTTCACATTTATTGCTAACTTGGGCCTATTAACATTTAGAAAATACAGTTTCTAAGAGGCAGCTGCTAGAGATTGGCCAATTATAATTCACAATTCAAAGAGAAAATCTTATTTGACTCTAAAATTCTGTGCTTGTTTTCTCCTTTCATGAATTATCACATAGCCAAAGCACAGTGTGTGTGAGACGAAGGATAAAACAGACTTGCTTCCTGTCTGTAAAAATGCATCACCTTAGATGACCTTAGTTCTTTTTGCACTAAATAAGGAATTTACTTCTTCTAATTTTACAACCGATTTAATTATAATAAAAACAATTGTGTGAATGAAATAGATTGTGATTATCTATCTCTGTTTTCAGTTTCTATGAGGAATCTTGAAATGTCACCAGTTCTGTAGGAGGGTGTTTGAGTCATTTATTACAGTGTGCGTCCTATATTGTGATATATCCAAAAGTCATATCAGACCAATGCTTGGTCTCCCAGACAAGCAGTTTTCAGAGCTGTGTTACAATTCTGAGTGATAATTGTTCTTTTTTCCCCCTAAATTTATTTATTTATTTATTTATTTATTTGTGGCTGTGTTGGGTCTTTGTTGCTGTGTGGCTTTCTCTAGTTGTGGTGAGTGGGGGCTACTCTTCATTGCGGTGCGGTGCGCGGGCTTATTACGGTGGCTTCTCTTGTGGAGCACAGGCTCTAGGTGCGTGGGCTTCAGTAGCTGTGGCACGTGAGCTCAGTAGTTGTGGTGCACGGGCTTAGTTGCTCCGCGGCATGTGGGATCTTCCCGGACCGGCCTTGAACCCGTGTCCCCTGTATTGGCAGGTGGATTCTTTTTGTGTGTGTGTGATTTAAATGAATATTTAAATAGGACAGTCCTTCCGGATTTTGTTTACATCTGGCTAATTATCTTGTTTCTTTTTTCACACCTGACTGGTCCTAGGACCTTCCCCAAGATGCGTGCACAACTTTTTTTTTTTAATTAATTAATTTTAAAAATATGTTTTATTTTTTGAATTTTATTTTATTCTTTTATAAAACAGGTTCTTATTAGTTATCTATTTTATACATATTAGTATATATATGTCAACACCAATCTCCAAATTCATCCCACCACCACCAGCCCCCCCACCCCACTTTCCCCACTTTGGGTCCACATGTTTGTTATCTACATCTGTGTTTCTATTTCTGCCTTGCACACCAGTTCATCTGTACCATTTTTCTAGATTCCACATATATATGTTAATATATGATATTTGTTTTTCTCTTTCTGACTTACTTCACTCTGTATGACAGTCTCTAGGTCAATCCACGTCTCTACAATGACCCAATTTCATTCCTTTCTATGATTGAGTAATATTGCATTGTATATATGTACCACTTCTTCTTTATCCATTCATCTGTCGATGGGCATTTAGGTTGCTTCCATGGCATGGCTATTGTAATAGTGCTGCAATGAACATTGGGGTGCATGTGTATCTTTTTTTTTTTAACATCTTTATTGGAGTATAATTTCTTTACGATGTTGTGTTAGTTTCTGCTGTATAACAAAGTGAATCAGCTATATGTACACATGTATCCCCATATCCCCTCCCTCTTGCATCTCCCTCCCACCCTACCTATCCCACCCCTCTAGGTGGATGAAAAGCACCGAGCTGATCTCCCTGTGCGATGCAGCTGCTTCCCACTAGCTATCTATTTTACATTTGGTAGTGTATATATGTAAATGCTACTCCCTCACTTCGTCCCAGCTTACCCTTCCCCCTCCCTGTATCCTCAAGTCCATTCTCTACATCTGCATCTTTATTCCTGTCCTGCCCCTAGGTTCATCAGAACCATTTTTTATTTTTTTTAGAATACATATATATGTGTTAGCATACGGTATTTGGTTTTCTCTTTCTGACTTACTTCACTCTGTATGACAGACTCTAGGTCCATCCACCTCACTACTAATAACTCAATTTCATTTCTTTTTATGGCTGAGTAATATTCCATTGTATATATGTGCCACATCTTCTTTATCCATTCATCTGTCAATGGGCACTTAGGCTGCTTCCATGTTCTGGCTATTGTAAATAGTGCTACAATGAACATTGTGGTACATGACTCTTTTTGAATTATGGTTTTCTCAGGGTATATGCCCAGTAGTGGGATTGCTGGGTCATATGGTGGTTCTAATTTTCGGTTTTTAAGGAACCTCCATACTGTTCTCCATAGTGGCTATATCAATTTCCATTCCCACGAAGAGTGCAAGAGGGTTCCCTTTTCTCCATACCCTCTCCAGCACTTGTTGTTTCTAGATTTTTTGATGATGGCCATTCTCACTGGTGTGAGGTGATACCTCATTGTAGTTTTGATTTTTATTTCTCTAATGATTAGTGATGTTGAGCCTCTTTTCTTGTGATTTTTGGCCATCTGTATATGTTCTTTGGAGAAATGTCTATTTAGGTCTTCTGCACATTTTTGGATTGGGTTGTTTGTTTTTTTGATATTGAGCTGTATGAGCTGCTTGTATATTTTGTAGTTCATCCTTTGTCAGTTGCTTCGTTTGCAATTATTTTCTCCCATTCTGAGGGTTGTCTTTTCATCTTGTTTATGGTTTCCTTTGCTGTGCAAAAGCTTTAAAGTTTCATTAGGTCCCATTTGTTTATTTTTGTTTTTATTTCCATTTCTATAGGAGGTGGGTCAAAAAGGCTTTTGCTGTGATTTATAACATAGAGTGTTCTGCCTATGTTTTCCTCTAAGAGTTTTATAGTGTCTGGCCTTACATTTAGGTCTTTAATCCATTTTGAGTTTATTTTTGTTTATGGTGTTAGGGAGTGTTCTAATTTCATTCTTTTACATGTAGCTGTCCAGTTTTCCTAGGACCACTTATTGAAGGGGCTGTCTTTTCTCCATTGTATATTCTTGCCTCCTTTATCAAAGATAAGGTGACCATATGTGCATGGGTTTATCTCTGGGCTTTCTATCCTGTTCCACTGATATATATTTCTGTTTTTGTGCCAGGAGCATACTGTCTTGATTACTGTAGCTTTGTTGTATAGTCTGAAGTCAGGGAGTCTGATTCCTCCAGTTCCGTTTTTCTTTCTCAAGATTGCTTTGGCTATTCGGGGTCTTTTGTGTTTCCATACAAATTGTGAAATTTTTTGTTCTAGTTCTGTAAAAAATGCCATTGGTAGTTGGATAGGGATTGCATTGAATCTGTAGATTGCTTTGGGTAGTATAGTCATTTTCAGAATGTTGATTCTTCCAATCCAAGAACATGGTATATCTCTCCATCTGTTTGTATCATCTTTAATTTTCTTCATCAGTGTCTTACAGTTGTCTGCATACAGGTTTTTTGCCTCCTTAGGTAGGTTTATTCCTAGGTATTTTATTCTTTTTGTTGCAGTGGTAAATGGGAGTGTTTCCTTAATTTCTGTTTCAAATTTTTCATCATTAGTGTACAGAAATGCAAGAGATTTCTGTGCATTAATTTTGTATCCTGCTACTTTACCAAATTCATTGATTAGCTCTAGTAGTTTTTTGGTAATATCTTTAGGATTCTCTTAGTAACATGTCATCTGCAAACAGTGACAGTTTTATTTCTTCTTTTCCAGTTTGTATTCCTTTTATTTCTTTTTCTACTCTGATTGTTATGGCTAGGACTTCCAAAACTATGTTGAATAATAGTTGAGAGAGTGGACATCCTTGTCTTGTTCCTGATCTTGGAGGAAATGCTTTCAGTTTTTCACCATTGAGAATGATGTTTGCTGTGGGTTTGTCATTTATGGCCTTTATTACGTTGAGGTAGGTTCCCTTTATGCCCAGTTTCTGGAGAATTTTTATCATAAATTGGTGTTGAATTTTGTCAAAAGCTTTTTCTGCATCTATTGAGATGATCATATGGGTTTTATTCTTCAATTTGTTAATATGGTGTATCACATTGATTGATTTGCATATATTGAAGAATCCTTGCATCCCTGGGATAAATCCCACTTGATCATGGTGTATGATCCTTTTAATGTGCTGTTGGATTCTGTTTGCTAGTATTTTGTTGAGGATTTTTACATCTATGTTCATCAGTGATATTGGTCTGTAATTTTCTTTTTTGTAGTATCTTTGTCTGGGTTTGTTGTTAGGGTGATTGTGGCCTTGTAGAATGAGTTTGGGAGTGTTCCTTCCTCTGCAATGTTTTGGAAGAGTTTGAGAGGGATGGGTGTTAGCTCTTCTTTAAATGTTTGATAGAATTCACCTGTAAAGCCATCTGGTCCTGGACTTTTGTTTGTTGGAAGATTTTTAATCACAATTTCAATTTCATTACCTGAGATTGGTCTGTTCATATTTTCTATTTCTTCCTGGTTCAGTCTTGGAAGGTTATACCTTTCCAAGAATTTGTCTTTTTCCCCCAGGTTTTCCATTTTATTGGCATAAAGTGCCTGTAGTAGTCTCTTAGGATGTTTTGTATTTCTGCGGTGTCTGTTCTAACTTCTCCTTTTTCATTTCTAGCTTTATTGATTTGAATTCTGTCCCTCTTTTTATTGATGAGTCTGGCTAAAGGTTTATCAATTTTGTTGAGCTTCTCAAAGAACCAGCTTTCAATTTTTTTAATCTTTGCTATTGTTTTCTTTGTTTCTATTTCATTTATTTCTGCTATGATCTTTATGATTTCTTTCCTTCTAATAACTTTGGGTTTTGTTTTTTTTTTTCTTTCTCTAGTTCCTTTAGGTGCAAGGTTAGATTGTTAATTTGAGATTTTTCTTGTTTCTTGAGGTAGGATTGTATTAATATAAACTTCCCTCTTAGAACTGCTTTTGCTGAATCCCAGAGGCTTTGGATCATCATGTTTTCATTGTCATTTGTCTCTAGGTATTTTGTGATTTCTTCAGTGATCTCTTGGTTAGTTAGCAGCACACTGTGCAGCCTCCAAGTGTTTGTGTTTTTTATGTTTTTTTCCCTGTAATTTATTTCTAGTCTCATAGTTTTGTGGTTGGAAAAGATGCTTGATATGATTTCAATTTTCTTAAATTTACAGAGGCTTGATTTGTGTCCCAAGATGTGATCTATCCTGGAGAATGTTCTGTGTGCATTTGAGAAGAAAGTGTAATCTGCTGTTTCAGACGGAATGTCCTATAAATATCAATTAAAGCTATCTGGTCTATTGTGTCATTTAAATCTTGTGTTTCCTTATTAATTTTCTGTCTGGATGATCTGTCCATTGGTGTACGTGAGGTGTTATTATTTTGTTACTGTCAATTTCCCCTTTTATAGCTGTTAGCATTTGCCTTATGTATTGAGGTGCTCCTATGCTGGGTGCATATATATTTATAACTGTTATATCTTCTTCTTGGATTTATCCCTTGATCATTATGTAGTGTCCTTCCTTGTCTCCTGTAACATTCTTTATTTTAAAGCCTATTTTATCTGTTATGAGTATTGCTACTCCAGCTTTCTTTTGATTTCCATTTGCATGGAATATCTTTTTCCATCCCCTCACTTTCAGTCTGTATGTGTCCCTAGGTCTGAAATGGGTCTCTTGTAGACAGCATATATGTGGGTTTTGTTTTTTTATCCATTCAGTAAACCTGTGTCTTTTGGTTGGAGCATTTAATCCATTCACATTTAAGGTAATTATCTATATTTATGTTCCTATTACCATTTTTTTAAAAATTAATTAATTAATTAATTTTTATTTTTGGCTGTGTTGGGTCTTCGTTTCTGTGCGGGGGCTTTCTCTAGTTGCGGCAAGTGGGGGCCACTCTTCATCGCGGTGCGCGGGCCTCTCACTATCGTGGCCTCTCTTGTTGTGGAGCCCAGGCTTCAGACACGCAGGCTCAGTAATTGTGGCTCACGGGCCCAGCTGCTCTGCGGCATGTGGGATCTTCCCAAACCAGGGCTCGAACCCGTGTCCCCTGCATTGGCAGGCAGATTCTCAACGACTGCGCCACCAGGGAAGCCCCTATTACCATTTTCTTTGTTGTTTTGGGTTTGTTTTTGTAGGTCCTTTTCTTCTCTTGTGTTTCCCACTTAGAGAAGTTTCTTTCGCATTTGTTGTAGTGCTGGCTTGGTGGTGCTGAATTCTCTTAGCTTTGCTTGTCTGAAAAGCTTTTGATTTCTCCATCAAATCTGAATGAGATCCTTACCAGGTAGAGTGATCTTGGTTGTAGATTCTTCCCTTTCATCACTTTAAATATATTGTGCCAGTCCTTTCTGGCTCGTAGAGTTTCTGCTGGGAAATCAGCTGTTAACCTTATGAGATTTCCTTTGTATGTTATTTGTCATTTTTCCCTCATTGTTTTTAATAATTTTTCCTTGTCTTTAATTTTTGTCAATTTGATTACTATGTGTCTTGGCAAGTTTCTCCTTGGGTTTATCCTGTGTGGGACTCTCTGCACTTCTTGGACTTGGGTGGCTGTCTCCTTTCCCGTGTTAGGGAAGTTTTCGGCTATAATCTCTTCAAATATTTTCTCTGGTCCTTTCTCTCTCTCTTCTCCTTCTGGGACCCCTATAATGCGAATGTTGTTGCGTTTAATGTTGTCCCAGAGGTCTCTTAGGCTGTCTTCATTTCTTTTCATTCTTTTTTCTTTATTCTCTTCCACAGCAGTGAATTCCACCATTCTGTCTTCCAGGTCACTTATCCATTCTTCTGCCCCAGTTATTCTGCTATTGATTCCTTCCAGTGTATTTTTCATTTCAGTTATTGTATTGTTCATCTCTGTTTGTTTGTTCTTTAATTCTTCTAGGTCTTTGTTAAACATTTCTTGCATCTTCTTGATCTTTGCCTCCATTCTTTTTCCGAGGTCCTGGGTCATGTTCATTATCCTTATTCTGAATTCTTTTTCTGGAAAGTTGCCTATCTCCACTTCATTTAATTGTTTTTCTGAGGCTTTATCTTGTTCCTTCTTCTGGGACACAGCCCTCTGCCTTTTCATTTTGTCTATCTTTCTATGAATATGGTTTTCGTTCCACAGGCTGCATGATTTTAGTTCTTCTTGCCTCTGCTTTCTGCCCTCTGGAGGATGGGGCTATCTAAGAGGCCTGTGCAAGCTTCCTGATGGGAGGGACTGGTGGTTGGTAGAGCTGGGTGTTGCTCTAGTGGGCAGAGCTCATTAAAAGTTTAATCCGCTTGTCTGCTGATAGGTGGGGCCGAGTTCCCTCCCTGTTGGTTGTTTGGCCTGAGGCTATCCAAGACTGGAGCCTACCAGGGCTCTTTGGTGGGGCTAATGGCCAACTCTGGGAGGGCTCACGCCAAGGAGTACTTCCCAGAACTTCTGCTGCCAGTGTCCTTGTCCTCATGGTCAGCCACAGCCACCCCTGGCCTCTACAGGAGACCCTCCAACACTAGCAGGTAGGTCTGGTTCAGTCTCCTATGGGGTCACTGTTCCTTCCCCCAGGTCCTTATGCACACACTAATTTTTTGTGCCCTCCAAGAGTGGAGTGTCTGTTCCCCCCCATCCTGTCGAAGTCCTGCAATCAAATCCTGCTAGCCTTCAAAGTCTGATTCTCTGGGAATTTCTCCTTCCATTGCCTGATCCCCAGGTTGGGAAGTATGATGTGGGGCTCAAAACCTTCACTCCAGTGGGTGGACTCCTGTGGTATAATTGTTCTCCAGTTTGTGAGTCACCCACCCAGCGGTTATGGGATTTGATTTTGTTGTGATTGCACCCCTCCTACTGTCTCATTGCAGCTTCTCCTTTATCTTTGGATGTGCGGTATCTGTTTTGGTGAGTTTCAGTCTTCCTATCGATGATCGTTTAACAGTTAGTTGTGATTCTGGTGCTCTCGCAAGAGGGGGTGACAGGCAGGTTCTTAACTACTGCACCAGTAGGGAAGTCCGATCATTGTTCTTTTAACAAACTATGCATAGAGAAAATATTTGATGAATAAAGAGCAGTTATCAGCTTATCCTCACATTTGTGAATATCAGGGTTTAGAACTTTTACAATATGGATTCTGTCAGAAATTGTTGAATTTCCTTTTCCTTTTCAAATTCATCCATGATATAATTCTTCTTCAGGTAACTAATAATAGTATTAATTTAAAACTTATTGGGTCACCTAATGTAGTAACTTGATTAAATAGTTAAACAGCTACTTAGAATAATATTGCATAGAATATAGAACTTGCAAACAGCAAGCTGGATTTCTCAGTATTTTACTGCAGAAAGAAAAACAGCAATAAGTGAAAAATAAATGATTCATACAAGTTGGTTTTGTTAGCTAAATCAAAACAGGTTTATTTTAAAATATACATTTTAGTCATAACCAGTTTTTATAATCACTAACCAATCATAATTGATTCTCATTATTTTTTGGTAGAATCAACAAAAATGAATCAAAATCCAAAGATTAGAGTGTCAGAAGATTTTTGTGTGTTACCTGCAAAAAAGAACATATCTGGGCTACTCTCTTTACAAGGCTTGTTAGCAAGTTTGGCTGGTGTCTGAGAACTTGGCTCTGAAACATTGCCTAACTGATATGATAATTTTGCTGGGGCTAGACTCTTTGTGCAAACAATATAATTTATAGTGACATCTGCTTTCCTTCTGTGAGTTGGTATTTTGATAGTTGTTAGGCAGAGAATGCCTATGTGATCAGTCCCCAATAAAACCCCTAAACTCTGAGTTTAAAATGAGCCTTCTATTGTGGAAACATTACTTACACACATGGTGCTGCCTTTTTTTTTTTTTTTTTTTTGGCTTAAGGGAGAGTGTACTTTGTGTGACCTCTCACATGAAGGAGAAGATAGAGGGATTCCCATGGATTCCTCCTAGCTTTACCTGATGTCATTTTCTCTTTCTGTTTCTGATCTGACTATGATCTTTACTGTCTTTATAATAAATATTAGCCATTAATAAATCTATATGCCTGAGTCCTGTGAGCCTTTCTAGCAAATCACCAAATATGTGGGTATTGGGGACCCCTGAAACAGATAACTACTCAGGCTGATTTCATCATTGTAGAAGTTTAAAAGAAAACCCAAACTGAGCTGTGACATGGATTAAATATATGGGAATATGTATCTTCAGAGTAAATCAACTTCAACATATGTGCCATGACAAATATGCTGTCTACCACCTTCTCATTAAGATACTCATAAAGACTCATAGTAATACAAAAGCTGATGTCAGCTTTGTAAACAAAATGAAAAAAAGAGATGTGGCAAGTTTTGGCATAATTTACATCAACTACACTATTGCTAGTTTTTGCTGTAACTATATCAACTCCTGGTGGAATTTGAGCTTCTGTTTGGTAGCTACCTAGCCAAAGCAGGAGATGATACAGGAGACCCTAGAATAAAAGCGAGCTAGTAATAAACCTGATATGCAGAAATGCTCAAAGAAACTTGGCTTTCTTAACCTCGGTGCTGGATGGCAGTAAAACTAAAATCATCCTTGAATGTTTATAAACACAAGCTCACTCTTATGGTAGAGTGAGGACTAAATTCCCAAAATTGGTGTGATCTGAAATGCTTTAGTAAATAATTTAAAGTGATTCTGGATTAGTAGTGGCCATTGGTGATTGGCAGCAACAAACACAATTCCTTCTGGAAAATTGTATTTCCAAACCAGACCAATAAGAAGTCCTATTGCTTGAGTTCCAAAGAACATGAGATCATAATAAAAAAATCACAAAACACACATAAACCAAGAAACCACGAGCAAGGGCCAGCAGAAGAAACAAACATACAATAACAACAGTAAAAACCAGTCAGATGAACCTGACCTGCAATAATTACCCATAAAAAGTTCTCTGGACAACAGGGGTTTAATGGGCAAACTCTTTCAAATGATTAAAGGAACAGGCAATTCTCAAACCTCAAACCACATGACCTTATCTAGATCTTGGAGGGAAAAAAAGGGCTTTCCAATTCATTATGTACATATATATAATTATACACACACACACACACACACACACACACACACACACACACACTATATATATGTTATACAACAATATTATGAAGTGAGTAGTAATATCATCCCCAGTCTGGCAGTAAAGTAACTAAGCCACATGAAATTTAAGTACCTTGGCAATTTCACATGGCAATTAAAACATGGAATCAGGATTGGAATGAGGCAATGATGTTTCAGAGTCTATAACTCATAACTGTATGCTACCTTCTTCAGGAGATCAGATTCAGAATGTTAAATTTGAGTTGACTATTACACATGGAGGTGGTGGTATGCATTTGGATGTATGAGTCCAGAGTTAAGAGAGAAGGTATGAGCTAGAGATGAAATTTGGGAATTATAAGAATATAGATAGAAGTTAAAAACATGAAATATGATGATATCACCAAAAAAGTGAAAAAATCTCTGGAGTTCATTATTCAGATGTGAGGCAGATAAGAAAAAACCAGAAAGTGAGACTGAGAAGAAATTGCTTGAAAGGTAGCAGGAAAATGAGCATCATAGAAACCAAGCAAATAAAGTATTTCAAGGAAAAGTAAGAAATCTACTGTAGACAGAAATCTACTGAAGAAATCCAATTTTGCTAATAGGTCAAATCAATGTGGTCTGAGAATTAACTCATGGATTTAGCAACTTGAAATTCACTGAGGTCTTGAAAAGAACAACTGTATTGAAATAGTGGGGCAAAATCTTAAATGCAGTAGGTTAAAGAGAGAATCAATGGTAGAGAAAGAGTTGGAAGTAATGCATTTTATTGAGATGTTTTGTTGTAAAGAGAAGGGAAATGAAGCAGTTGCAGGAAGTAAACATGATTAGAATAATTATTGTCTTGTTTTTAAGATGAAATAAAAGCAATATGCATTTTGGCTGATGGGATGATCTAGTGGAGAGGGAAACGTTCATGATACAGGAGAAAAGTAGCATCTGTGGAACAATGTCTTTGGGTTGGTAAGAAGATGCAATCTAGTGCACCAGTGGAGGGGTTGGCCTTAAACAGTGACATTTACTTACTAAAATATGAGGGAAGGCAGAGCATATAAATAGGTGAATGGATTTTTTGTCTTGTAGAAATTGTCTTCCGCTCACTTAAGTTTTCTCAATAGGTAGTACTGAAAACAAAGATGGAAAAGAAGATTCTTAGAAGAGTCAAGAGTATCTAGCAGAATCAAAAATGAATGAATTACAAATATGTATTATAATTATAAAGAAGCAATAGGAGACCTCAATACTTCTAGGCATGAATTTAAAGTGAGACCAACTGGTATGGTTGTACATTTTTCTTGACCCACAGTCAGGACCAAAATGTGGTGCAGAGTGTCGGGGCCTTACCAATAAATATTACACATTAAGAGAGAGGGAAAGATCTGAAGGTATAAGAAAAGAATTGTTTATAATCTCCATTGTTTATTCGGCTTGGCAGTGGAATTTTTTGGGTAAAGTGGGAATAAAGGGCTTGGGGTGAATGAAAGACAGTGAAAATGAGATAGGATTAGTAAACTGTAGGTCCTCACAGGATTTAAGTATTGCAGGTATTGGAATACTGGAGATAATGAGTTGGAAATTTAGGGGGTAATATTCAAAGAATGGAATTTTTGGAACTGAGATTATAGGTTTGCACTGATTGGTAATGACAAAGGCAAAAGTATAATCAGGGGAACTAATGATTAATGTGAGTGGAGATCATTCAAAAGAAGTCAAAAGCCTAGAGTGTTGGAGGCATTACCTACATGGATATTAAAATCATCAAAAATGAAGACAAGAGCCTCGGGAAGATGGCGGAAGAGTAAGACGCGGAGATCACCTTCCTTTCCACAGATACAGTAGAAATACATCTACACGTGGAACTGCTCCTACAGAACACCCACTGAACGCTGGCAGAAAACGTCCGACCTCCAAAAAGGCAAGAATCTCCCCCCGTACTTGGGTAGGGCAAAAGAAAAAAGAAATAACAGAGACAAAAGAATAGGGACGGCACCTGCACCAGTGGGAGGGAGCTGTGAAGGAGGAAAGATTTCCACGCACTAGGAAGCCCCTTCGCGGGCAGAGACTGCGGGTGGCAGAGGGGGGAAGCTTCGGAGCCACGGAGGAGAGCGCAGCCACAGGGGTGCGGAGGGCAAAGCGGAGAGGTTCCCTCACGGAGGAGCAGTGCCGACCAGCACTCTCCAGCCCGAGAGGCTTGTCTGCTCACCAGCCGGGGCGGGCGGGGCTGGGAGCTGAGGCTCGGGCTTCGGTCGGATCGCAGGGAGAGGACTGGGGTTGGCGGCGTGAACACAGCCTGAAGGGGTTAGTGCACCACAGCTAGCCAAGAGGGAGTCCGGGAAAAAGTCTGCAGCTGCCGAAGAGGCAAGAGACTTTTTCTTCCCTCTTTGTTTCCTGGTGCGTGAGGAGAGGGGATTCAGAGCGCCGCCTAAACGAACTTCAGAGACGGGCGCGAGCCGCAGCTACCAGCGCGGATCCCACAGCAACAGGGGCGCAGAGGGAAAAACGGAGAGATTCCCGCACAGAGGATCGGCGCCGAGCAGCACTCAGCAACCCGAGAGGCTTGTCTGCTCCCCCGCCGGGGCGGGCGGGGCTGGGAGCTGAGGCTCGGCTTCGGTCGGATTGCAGGGAGAGGACTGAGGCTGGCGGTGTGAACACAGCCTGAAGGGATTAGCGCACAACAGCTGGCTGGGAGGGAGACCGGGAAAAAGTCTGCAGCTGCCGAAGAGGCAAGAGACCTTTTCTTGCCTCTTTGTTTCGCGGCGCCCAAGGAGAGGGGATTCAGAGCGCCGCCTAAACGAACTCCAGAGAAGGGCGCGAGCCGCGGCGATCAGCACGGACCACAGAGACGGGCGTGAGACGCTGGGGCTGCTGCTGCCGCCTCCAAAAAGCCTGTGTGTGAGCACAGGTCACTCTCCACATCGCCCCTCCCGGGAGCCTGTGCAGCCCGCCACTGCCAGGGTCCCGTGATCCGGGGACAAGTTCCCCGGGAGAACGCACTGCCTGCCTCAGGCTGGTGCAACGTCACGCCGGCCTCGGCCGCCGCAGGCTCACCCCGCCTCCTCTGTACACCTCCCTCCCCGCGGCCTGAGTGAGCCAGAGCCCCGGAAGCAGCTGCTCCTTTAACCCCGTCCTGTCTGGGCGGGGAATAGACGCCCTCAGGCGACCTACACGCAGAGGCGGGTCCAAATCCAAAGCTGAACCCCAGGAGCTGTGCGAACAGGGAAGATAAGGGGAAATCTCTCCCAGCAGCCTTAGAAGCAGCGGATTAAAACTCCACAAACAACTTGATGTGCCTGCATCTGTTGAATACCTGAATAGACAACGAATCATCCCAAATTCAGGAGGTGGACTTTGGGAGCAGGATATATTAATTTTTCCCCTTTTCCTTTTATTTGTGAGTGTATATGTATATGCTTCTGGGTGCGATTTTGTCTGTATAGCTTTGCTTTACAATAGCTTTATTTTACTTCACTATATTATAGCCTCTTTCTTTCTTTCTTTCTT
Source organism: Balaenoptera physalus (assembly GCF_965194825.1). NCBI lineage: Eukaryota > Metazoa > Chordata > Mammalia > Artiodactyla > Balaenopteridae > Balaenoptera > Balaenoptera physalus. Next base: position 111,174,797 of record NC_138891.1, on the reverse strand, counting down.
TCTTTCTTTCTATTTTTTCTCCCTTTTACTCTGAGCCGTGTGGACGAAAGGCTCTTGGTGCTCCAGCCAGGCATCAGGGCCGTGCCTCTGAGGTAGGAGAGCCAACTTCAGGACACTGGTCCACAAGAGACCTCCCAGCTCCACGTAATACCAAACAGCAAAAATCTCTCAGAGATCTCCATCTCAACATCAAGACCCAGCTTCACTCAACGACCAGCAAGCTACAGTGCTGGACACCCTATGCCAAACAACTAGCAAGATAGGAACACAGCCCCATCCATTAGCAGAGAGGCTTCCTAAAATCATAAGAAGGCCACAGACACCCCAAAATACACCACCAGACGTGGACGTGCCCACCAGAAAGACAAGATCCAGCCTCATCCACCAGAGCTCAGGCACTAGTTCCCTCCACCAGGAAGCCTACACAACCCACTGAACCAACCTTAGCCACTGGGGACAGATACCAAAAACAACAGGAACTACGAACCTGCAGCCTGTGAAAAGGAGACCCCAAACACAGTAAGATAAGCAAAATGAGACGACAGAAAAACACACAGCAGATGAAGGAGCAGGGTCAGAACATACCAGACTTAACAAATGAAGAGGAAATAGGTAGTCTACCTGAAAAAGAATTCAGAATAATGATAGTAAGGATGATCCAAAATCTTGGAAATAGAATGGACAAAATGCAAGAAACATTTAACAAGGACGTAGAAGAACTAACGAGGAACCAAGCAATGATGAAAACCACAATAAATGAAATTAAAAATACTCTAGATGGGATCAATAGCAGAATAACTGAGGCAAAAGAAAGGATAAGTGACCTGGAAGATAAAATGGTGGAAATAACTACTGCAGAGCAGGATAAAGAAAAAAGAATGAAAAGAACTGAGGACAGTCTCAGAGACCTCTGGGACAACATTAAACACACCAACATTCGAATTATAGGGGTCCCAGAAGAAGAAGAGAAAAAGAAAGGGACTGAGAAGATATTTGAAGAGATTATAGTTGAAAACTTCCCTAATATGGGAAAGGAAATAGTTAAGTCCTGGAAGCACAAAGAGTCCCATACAGGATAAACCTAAGGAGAAACACACCAAGACACATATTAATCAAACTGTCAAAAATTAAATATAAGGAAAACATATTAAAGGCAGCAAGGGAAAAAAAAACAAATAACACACAAGGGAATCCCCATAAGGTTAACATCTGATCTTTCAGCAGAAACTCTGCAAGCCAGAAGGGAGTGGCAGGATATACTTAAAGTGATGAAGGAGAAAAACCTACAACCAAGATTACACTACCCAGCAAGGATCTCATTCAGATTCGATGGAGAAATTAAAACCTTTACAGACAAGCAAAATCTGAGAGAGTTCAGCACCAGCAAACCAGCTTTACAACGAATGCTAAAGGAACTTCTCTAGGCAAGAAACACAAGAGAAGGAAAACACCTACAATAACAAACCCAAAACATTTAAGAAAATGGGAATAGGAACATACATATCGATAATTACCTTGAATGTAAATGGATTAAATGCTCCCACCAAAAGACACAGGCTGGCTGAATGGATACAAAAACAAGACCCATATATATGCTATCTACAAGAGACCCACTTCAGACCTAGAGACACATATAGACTGAAAGTGAGGGGATGGAAAAAGATATTCCATGCAAATGGAAATCAAAAGAAAGCTGGAGTAGCAATTCTCATATCAGACAAAATAGACTTTAAAATAAAGACTATTACAAGAGACAAAGAAGGACACTATATAATGATCAAGGGATCGATCCAAGAGGAAGGTATAACAATTGTAAATATTTATGCACCCAACATAGGAGCACCTCAATACATAAGGCAAATACTAACAGCCATAAAAGGGGAAATCGACAGCAACACAATCATAGTAGGGGACTTTAACACCCCACTCTCACCAATGGACAGATCATCCAAAATGAAAATAAATAAGGAAACACAAGCTTTAAATGATACATTAAACAAGATGGACTTAATTGATATTTATAGGACATTCCACCCAAAAACAACAGAATACACATTTTTCTCAAGTGCTCATGGAACATTCTCCAGGATAGATCATATCTTGGGTCACAAATCAAGCCTTGGTAAATTAAAGAAAATTGAAATCGTATCAAGTATCTTTTCCGACCACAACGCTATGAGACTAGATATCAATTACAGGAAAAGATCTGTAAAAAATACAAACACATGGAGGCTACACAATACATTACTTAATAACGAAGTGATCACTGAAGAAATCAAAGGGGAAATCAAAAAATACCTAGAAACAAATGACAATGGAGATACGACGACCCAAAACCTATGGGACGCAGCAAAAGCAGTGCTAAGAGGGAAGTTTATAGCAATACAAGCCTACCTCAAGAAACAGGAAACATCTCGAATAAACAACCTAACCTTGCACCTAAAGCAATTAGAGAAAGAAGAACAAAAAAACCCCAAAGCCAGCAGAAGGAAAGAAATTATAAAGATCAGGTCAGAAATAAATGAAAAAGAAATGAAGGAAACAATAGCAAAAATCAATGAAACTAAAAGCTGGTTCTTTGAGAAGATAAACAAAATTGATAAACCATTAGCCAGACTCATCAAGAGAAAAAGGGAGAAGACTCAGATCAATAGAATTAGAAATGAAAAAGGAGAAGTAACCACTGACACTGCAGAAATACAAAAGATCATGAGAGATTACTACAAGCAACTCTATGCCAATAAAATGGACAACCTGGAAGAAATGGACAGATTCTTAGAAATGCACAAACTGCCGAGACTGAACCAGGAAGAAATAGAAAATATGAACAGACCAATCACAAGCACTGAAATTGAAACTGTGATTAAAAACCTTCCAACAAACAAAAGCCCAGGACCAGATGGCTTCACAGGTGAATTCTATCAAACATTTAGAGAAGAGCTAACACCTATCCTTCTCAAACTCTTCCAAAATATTGCAGAGGGAGGAACACTTCCAAACTCATTCTACGAGGCCACCATCACCCTGATACCAAAACCAGACAAAGATGTCACAAAGAAAGAAAACTACAGGCCAATATCACTGATGAACATAGACGCAAAAATCCTCAACAAAATACTAGCAAACAGAATCCAACAGCACATTAAAAGGATCACACACCATGATCAAGTGGGGTTTATCCCAGGAATGCAAGGATTCTTCAATATACGCAAATCAATCAATGTGATACATCATATTAACAAACTGAAGGAGAAAAACCATATGATCATCTCAATAGATGCAGAGAAAGCTTTTGACAAAATTCAACACCCATTTATGATAAAAGCCCTGCAGAAAGTAGGCATAGAGGGAACTTTCCTCAACATAATAAAGGCCATATATGACAAACCCACAGCCAACATTGTCCTCAATGGTGAAAAACTGAAACCATTTCCACTAAGATCAGGAACAAGACAAGGTTGCCCACTCTCACCACTATTATTCAACATAGTTTTGGAAGTGTTAGCCACAGCAATCAGAGAAGACAAAGAAATAAAAGGAATCCAAATCGGAAAAGAAGAAGTAAAGCTGTCACTATTTGCAGATGACATGATACTATACATAGAGAATCCTAAAGATGCTACCAGAAAACTCCTAGAGCTAATCAATGAATTTGGTAAAGTAGCAGGATACAAAATTAATGCACAGAAATCTCTTGCATTTCTACACACTAATGACGAAAAATCTGAAAGTGAAATTAAGAAAACACTCCCATTTACCATTGCAACAAAAAGAATAAAATATCTAGGAACAAACTTACCTAAGGAGACAAAAGACCTGTATGCAGAAAATTATAAGACACTGATGAAAGAAATTAAAGATGATACAAATAGATGGAGAGATATACCATGTTCCTGGATTGGAAGAATCAACATTGTGAAAATGACTCTACTACCCAAAGCAATCTACAGATTCAATGCAATCCCTATCAAACTACCACTGGCATTTTTCACAGAACTAGAACAAAAAATTTCACAATTTGTATGGAAACACAAAAGACCCCGAATAGCCAAAGCAATCTTGAGAACGAAAAATGGAGCTGGGGGAATCAGGCTCCCTGACTTCAGACTATATTACAAAGCTTCAGTAATCAAGACAGTTTGGTACTGGCACAAAAACAGAAATATAGATCAATGGAACAGGATAGAAAGCCCAGAGATAAACCCACACACATATGGGCACCTTATTTTTGATAAAGGAGGCAAGCATATACAGTGGAGAAAAGACAGCCTCTTCAATAAGTGGTGCTGGGAAAATTGGACAGGTACATGTAAAAGTATGAAATTAGAACACTCCCTGACACCATGTACAAAAATAAAGTCAAAATGGATTAAAGACCTAAGTGTAAGGGCAGACACTATCAAACTCTTAGAGGAAAACATAGGCAGAACACTCTATGACATACATCACAGCAAGATTCTTTTTGACCCAGCTCCCAGAGAAATGGAAATAAGAACACAAATAAACAAATGGGACCTAATGAAACTTAAAAGCTTTTGCACAGCAAAGGAAACCATAAACAAGACCAAAAGACAACCATCAGAATGGGAGAAAATATTTGCAAATGAAGCAACTGACAAAGGATTAATCTCCAAGATTTACAAGCAGCTCATGCAGCTCAATAACAAAAAAACGAACAACCCAATCCAAAAATGGGCCGAAGACCTAAATAGACATTTCTCCAAAGAAGATACACAGATGGCCTACAGACATATGAAAGAATGCTCAACATCATTAATCATTAGAGAAATGCAAATCAAAACTACAATGAGATATCATCTCACACCGGTCAGAATGGCCATCATCAAAAAATCTAGAAACAATAAATGCTGGAGAGGGTGTGGAGGAAAGGGAACACTCTTGCACTGTTGGTGGGAATGTAAATTGATACAGCCACTATGGAGAACAGTATGGAGGTTCCTTAAAAAACTACAAATAGAACTACCATACGACCCAGTAATCCCACTACTGGGCATATACCCTGAGAAAACCATAGGTCAAAAAGAGTCATGTACCAAAATGTTCATTGCAGCTCTATTTACAATAGCCAGGACATGGAAGCAATCTAAATGTCCATCGACAGATGAATGGATAAAGAAGATGTGGCACATATATACAATGGAATATTACTCAGCCATAAAAAGAAATGAAATGGAGGTATTTGTAATGAGGTGGATGGAGTTAGAGTCTGTCATACAGAGTGAAGTAAGTCAGAAAGAGAAAAACAAATACAGTATGCTAACACATATATACGGAATCTAAGGGAAAAAAAAAAAAAAAGGCCATGAAGAACCTAGTGGCAAGACGGGAATAAAGACACAGACCTACTAGAGAATGGACTTGAGGATATGGGGAGGGGGTGGGGTGAGATGTGACAGGGTAAGAGAGTGTCATGGGCATATATACACTACCAAATGTAAAATAGATAACTAGTGGGAAGCAGCCGCATAGCACAGGGAGATCAGCTCGGTGCTTTGTGACCACCTAGAGGGGTGGGACGGGGAGGGTGGGAGGGAGGGAGATGCAAGAGGGAAGAGAAATGGGAACATATTGTATATGTATAACTGATTCACTTTGTTATTAAGCAGAAGCTAACACACCATTGTAAGGCAATTATACTTCAATAAAGATGTTAAAAAAAAAAAATGAAGACAATAACATGGTTAGAGAAAGTTAAAATTGTCCATAAATAAGGGGGAGCAGTAGATAACTCCAACAAGGAGGTAAAGCTTCTTATAGCCTAATGATACACTATTTAAAGCTGAGAATATGTAAGGCAAGAGGACAAAGAGTCTGAAAATGACAGTGAGAGTAAGGAAGAAACCTCCTCAACTTCAGGCCCAGTGATAGGAAGGCTGTGGGTGATAAAACAACTCTCACTAGAGAGGGCTGCAGAGGAAGCCTTCCGTTCAGTGGAGCTCCTGGTCCTTGTGGGAAGAAGTAATTAGAGAAATTGAGATTATAGAAGATTTAGCTGCTGATGGATGGTGGGCTCCAGAAGGTACAATAGGAAGGTTTTATAAGTGGGGGAGTGGGAGGAACTGGGAAGAGAATAGAGGATGTGCAGAGCTATATGGAGAATAGGAGGAGGTGGCTAGGGGGAAAAGGGGCATAATGGGACTCGTGCTGGTGTTCTGAAGGCAAACAATGATGGTAAGGCCTTGAGGGAGGAAGGAGCAGTAGAGGAGGATAATCAAGAACCTTTTTTTACTTCTGCAGAAGGTAGAATGGAAGCCAGGGTAGAGATGTTCTATTCTGAAGGCCTAGAACTCTCTGTGGAACTGGCAGTTGGAGGCTGGGAGGTCTGAGGAGGGTGGGAGGTCTTTGAGTGTTTAAAGGTTAAGGACTAACTCTTGACACCTGCTGGAGGTTGGTCATGCTCTTACTTCAAGCATGAGAGGCGTGAAGACTCCTTTATTCCTCTATAGTCTTAGGATATGATACTGACAAAAGAACAGAATGTAAAACAACATTAAAAATTTTTTTTATTGGAGTATAATTTCTTTACAATGTTATGTTAGTTTCTGCTTACAATGAAGTGAATCAGCTATATGTATACATATATGCCCTCTCTCTTGGACCTCCCTCCCACAGCCCCCCACCCGCATCCCACCATCTAGGTCATCACAGAGCACCGAGCTGAGCTTCCTGTGCTTTATAGCATGTTCCCATTAGCTAGCTATTTTATGCATGGTAGTGTATATATGTCAATCCTAATCTCCCAATTTGTCCCACTCTCCCCTTCCCCCCCGTGTCCACATGTCCATTCTCTACATCTGCGTCTCTATTCCTGCCCTGGAAATAGGTTCATCTGTACCATTTTTTCTAGATTCCACATATATGCGTTAATATATGATATTTGTTTTTCTCTTTCTGGCTTACTTCACTCTGTATGACAGACTCTAGGCCCATCACACCCATTTTTCTTTCTAAGATTGAAGACATATGCATATAAATGCTTGTGTATATAAAAATGTAATGGAAACATAGACATCAAAATATTAAAAATTATATCACTGGTATGAGATTATAGTGATGTTTACACCCTTATTTACTCTCTTAAATTTCTAAAAATAAGCACTCATAATCAGAAGAAAGCCTTTTATATCAGAAAAAAAGTTATTTAAAAAGAATACATTTCTGGGGACTTTCCTGGTGGTGCAGTGGTTAAGAATCCGCCTGCCAATGCAGGGGACACGGATTCAAGCCCTGGTCCGGGAAGATCCCATATGCTGTGGAGCAACTGAGCCCGTGTGCCACAACTACTGAGCCTGCGTTCTAGAGCCTGTGAGCCACAACTACGGAGCCCTTGTGCCATAATTACTGAAGCACACGCGCCCAGAGCCCGTGCTCCGCAACAAGAGAAGCCGCCTCAATGAGAAGCCCGCGCACCGCAATGAAGAGTATCCCCTGCTCACCGCAGCTAGAGAGAGCCTGCGCACAGCAACAAAGACCCAACGGGCCAAAAGTAAATAAATAAAATAAATAAACAAACAGAAAGAATACATTTCTGGTTATCGGGTCCTGCATTTAATACTTGATGAAGTGATGACATATGTGAATATTTGTTATGGGTGTTGCTTAATTCTGAGACGCCAGACTCTATATTTCTCACCAGCAACAACTTTTAAGCAATTAAAAAAAATAAAATGTTACTGATAATAAAGAAAGGGTGTTCTCACAGCTGGTTTTCAGTTAAAATTTTAGAATGTGTAATTTAACCAGAAGAGAATAATTTTAAATTTACTTGAGTGGCTTAAATAATTACATGGAGACAAGGCAAGTATTCCTCTGTTAGATAAACACATACTGTTAGAAAACAGTGAGGATGATTTAAGGAAAATCTACAAGTATGTGTTAGAGAATTTAAATCAGCATTTCAATAATTGAGGATGATTTAATGTAAAACAGGGAGCCTTTCTGAAAAAGCAATCAAAATAATTCATTAAAGCGGTAATCACTAGTAGGCTTGGCTGTTGCTCTACTTGATATGTAAACAAAATTGGTAAATATTGTTGAAATGACACCTCACCTCAGGTAGTTTAACTTTATTGCTGAGAGAAAAAAGCAGTTTATTATCACTCTGAATTTTCCTATTTTCCTCCCCCCGCAATGCGAAAGGGAAGATTCAACCAAATAAATAGTCAATAAGATCATAAATGTGGACCAAATTATTTTTCAATCTATGAAAAGTAATCCTAGGTGTACAATGCAAAACTACTGGGAAATCACTGAGCTAAAAAATAGATATTAAAGTGGATATGACCCCTGGCTAAGGGTAGTGACTGGACCTGAAGGTCAGGTTTGAGTAGAGTACAAGGAAGATATTCAGAAGGGTTGGGAAATGTGGTATTAAGGGAGTGATCTTAACTAGTTTAACCACTGATTACTAGAAATAAAAGAAATAAGAATCATAATTTTGGACAAAGATCTGAGTCAACATAAGGATCACAATATAACTATTTTTAACTTCAGCTTTATGGTCAAATGACTCTTGGAGCATTGCTTCCCTTAGTTCTGATTTACATTGAAGATCTGTCAATATCGCCATCTTCCTTTCGATAACCAGAGTAGGACTAAGATTATCTCAATAAGCAGACACCTTCAGATACCCATATTGGTACTACAAGATCTTTCTTGCTCTCTAAGAAGTTGATGCTAATAGAAAAAAAAAGAATCATAAACAGTTGCGTGGTACCTTCCTTTACACCTACCCTTCAGGAACTTGAACAATAATGTAGATTAGGCGTAATAAAAAAAAACTATCACTTTGCCTCCTATAAAAACTTTGAGATCTCTGGTTAACACTCTTCCTTCATCCTGTTATCATTACTTCCCTATCCCTAATGGGAATGACAAGCCGACACTTTATTTGCACTTATAATGACGTCATTCATTCATTCATTTAACAAACAATGACTGAGTTGCCTCCTCCTGAAAGTATCAAACCAGGTGCTTGGATACAAGCATTGACAAGACTCGATACTTTCCTTTGATTGCTCACAGACTAATAAAAGAACCATGAGAAATGAAATTATTATGATCCATGGGGGCGGGGGGGGGGCGGGTAAGTACAAATAGAAAAAGTCATGCAAGTTTTATTGCAGCCCAGATGAAGGGCACAAATCCATCCTGACTGGAACTGGCAGGGTGGGGATGAGGAGAGCTTCTGAGATGAATGTTAAATAATGAGGGGCTGATAATTAAATGGAAGGACAACAGCATGAGTGCTGCAATAAGGTGCGGTGTATGCAGAGAAGTGTAAGCAGCTTGTTGTTGTGGAAAATGAGGCTGTGAGACTGAGCGGAACTGGGGAGCCAGATCATGCAGATTCTTATATCCCCTGGAAAGGATTTGGGCTTTATCCTGAAGTGATAAAAATGAAAAACAAGTTTAAAAAATAGGGAGTGTTTCAAGAGCAAGCTTTGGATGATGGATTTTACATTTGACAGGAAGAGTTCTGGAGGTGGAACCATCAATTAGGATCCTGATAAAGTTATCTAGTCTTTAGATCATTAGGGACTAAATCACAGTGGATTGTAACCCTGGCTGCACATTACAATCACCTGGGAGCTTTAAAAGCTACTGATGCCTGGGTCCCCCAGCAATTCTGTTATAATTGAACTGGGGTCATGTCTAGGAATCAGGAGCTTTAAAAGTTTCTGCAGATGATTCTAGTATGTACCCAAGGCAACCATTTTTTGGAGAGAGTGAGAGGAGAAGATGGATTCAGCTAAATTTAAAAAACAAAATGATATTAGCATTAAAGAGAATTCTCTACTTTCCTTCTTGGTTTCTGAGTTGATGATAGCACTGTAAACTCTGCTACATGAAGCAGGTGAAAGAAAGAGTTTGAAGGAAATAATGTGTAGATCAGTTTTGATTATGTTTAGTCTGGAGTAACAAGGAAATCCATAACAAAAAACTGCAAGTTGGAGAAGACTAGGGTAGACTTATTTGAAGTATTTTCAAATTCATCAGACCCTTTGGTTCACACAACAGACCTGTGAGGTATATAAAAAAGTAAATTTACATAATAATACTTTCTAAATTAATAAACTTTATGTTTTAGAACAGTTTTAGGTTCACAGCAAAATTGAGCAAAATGTCCAAAGGGTTCCCAAATAACCTTGGGGTTCCCAAATAACCCTGTCGCCACACACACACAACCTTCCCCACTCTTGACATCCCCCACCAGAGTGGTACATTTGTTACAGTCGGTGAACCTCCAATGACACATTGTTATTATTCCAAGTCCATAGTTTACATTGAAGTTCATTCTTGGTGTGGTGCATTCTATGCGTTTGCAGGAATTTATAATGACATATATCCACCATTCTAGTAGTAGTACAGAATAGTTTCACTGCCCTAAAAATCCCTGTGCTTTCTTATTTTTCACTCCCCCTGCAACCTCTGGCAACCACTTATCTTTTTACTCTCTCCATCATTTTTCCCTTTCCAAGAATGTTATAGTTGGAGTTATAAAGTATGTAGCCTTTTCAGATTGGCTTCTTTTACTTAGTGGTATGTATTTAAATTTCTTCCATCTTTATTCATGGCTTGATAGCTCATTTATTTTTAGTGCTGAATAATATTCCATTGTCTGGATGTATCACAATATATTTTTCCATTTGCCTATTGAAGGACATCTTGGTTGCTTCAAAGTTCTGACAATTATGAATATATCTATGTGAAGGTTTTTATATGGACATAAGTTTCAACCTATTTGGGTAAATACCAAGTACAGTTGACCCTTGAACAATGCAGGGGTTAGGGGCACTGACCCCACACACAGCTGAAAATTCATGTATAAGTTTTGACTCCCCCAAAACTTAAGTAATAGCCTACTCTTTTTTTTTTTTTTAAACAGTGATAGGATTATTTTTTATTAAATTTTTAGAAATTGGCAACAAATTCCATGGTACAAAATTCAAGCTGTACAACGGGTGTGCACTAAAATGTTCTCTCCTGCCTGTGCTCCCCAGCCACCGCCCCACTTGTGATTTCCGTGTTTCCCTGTATTCTACCCTGAACACTTGCGGGACAGCGGGTAGAGCAGGGTCGGTTTCCCGGGGGCGGGCGGGGCAGGGGCACTGGCACTGGCCCCGCCCATCGGGCGTGGCCCTGTGTCCCCGCCCTTCGCAGACGCGCACACGCCCGCGCTGGAGCCAGACACGTTGCACGCGCGTCTGCGCCTCTCGGCAGACCAGCAGAAGGTGCGTTGCGGGCACCTCGGCAGCAGTGGGGTCCACGCCCGGGCTGTATTTCGACGCGCTGTGGCAGGTGCTGGGCCGCGACTGCTTCGACGCCGGCCGCCACTATTGGGAAGTGGACGTGCGGGAGGCGGCCGTCGGCTGGTGGGTGGGCGCGGCCTACGGCTCCCTGCGGCGCCGTGGGGCCTCGGCCGCCGCCCGCTTGGGCTGCAATCGCCAGTCCTGGTGCCTCGAACTATATGACCTCGAGTACTGGGCCTTCCACGACGGCCAGCGCAGCCGTCTGCGGCCCCGCGACGACCCCGACCGGCTCGGAGTCTTCCTGGACTACGAGGTCGGCGTCTTCAACTATACGACGTGACGGGCGGCATGACCCACCTGCACACCTTCCCTGCCGCCTTCCAGGAGCTGCTCTACCCGGCCCTGCGGCTCTGAGAAGGAGTCATCAGCATCTCCCGACTGCCCTAGGGGCCGACACCTGAGTGGCCGCCCTAGGCTCTCCGCGGCTCTGGCCTCACCCGATCCAGACGTGGCTGGTCTACTGCCGCCTCTGTAAGCATTCCCATCCTCTCCGCTACCAGTCATGCCCTGTGCTTTGAACAGTTCCTCTTCTAGGTACTAATAGCCTACTCTTGACCGGAGCCTTACCGATAACGTAAATAGTCAATTAACACAAATTTTGTATTATACGTATTATATACTGTATTCTTACAATAAAGTAAGCTAGAGAAAATAAAATGTTATTAAAAAATCATAAGGAAGAGAAAATACATTTACAGTAGTGTACTGTATTTATTGAAACCATAAGTTTACATTGTCTGTTTATAAGACAAACCTTCTGTCAGCACCTACATCAATATTGTATTTTATGATACAAAACACTGTAAATGTTATATAAATTAGTAACATTAGACATAAAAAATGAAAAGATAATGTATGCAAAAAATTTATATACAGGCATAATGATTCATACATTGATAATGAAGAAGCAGCGATATGATTGCTTCATGATAGCCTATACACCAATGAATAAATCGTTATAAAATTTTTATGGCATACAGTATTACTGTCATATTCATAATAAAGTATTGGAAACATTGTTACATTTTTTAAAAAACCACTTATCTGTGATGATAGGATGATAAGTAGTTTCTCCAATTACCAGAGAGAGAGGCATCCTGTAAGATAATGTAGTTCTTTGAAAGCAAAGTTATAAAACAGTAAGAAAACTAACACATTATTAATTTTATATTAAATATTACTCACCTTATGCCTATGTAAGGATAGGCTAATATCTACATATATTTTATGCATTCATGCCTACCTATTTCTTAATATTTTCAATATTTTTAGGCTGCACAGTTCACCTGTTTTTTCAAATTGTCACAAATCTCCAAAAATTATTTCAATATATTTATTGAAAATAGTCTGTGTATAAGTGGACCCACACAGCTCAAACCCATGTTGTTTAAGGGTAACAACTGTAGAGTGATTAAAGGATTATGGTAAAAGTATGTTTAGTTTTGTAAGAAACTGCCAAACTGCCTTCCAAAGTAAATGGCTGTACCATTTTGCATTCCTACCAGAAATGAATGAGAATTCATTTTGCTCAACATCCTAGCCAGGATTCGGTGTTGTCAGTGTTGTTGATTTTGGCCATTGTAATAGGTGAGTAGTGGTATCTCACTGTTGTTTTAATTTGCATTTCCCTGATAACATATGATGTTGAGCATCTTTCCATACGTTTATTTTCCATCTCTATATCTTCTTTGGTGAGATGTCTGTTAAAGTCTTTGGTCCTCTTAAAAATTGTTGTTTATTACCTTATTGTCAAAATTCAAGTATATTTGTACATTTTGGACTACAGTCCTTTATCAGATGTATCTTTTGCAAATATTTTCTCTCTCTGGCTTGTCGTCTCATTCTGTAATATTTAATGCATTTTTTAAAGAAATAAAATAGGCTGTAAACAACACTCTCTGCTCCTCCTCCTCCTCCACCTTCTTCTTTTTTTTTTTTTTTTTTTTAATAATTCTCTGCACAACTCTATTCAGAAATCTCCTTTTTTTTTTTTTTATTTTTATTTATTTATTTATTTTTGGCTGTGCTGGGTCTTCGGTTCGTGTGAGGGCTTTCTCTAGTTGCGGCAAGTGGGGGCCACTCTTCATCGCGGTGCGGGGACCGCTCTTCATCGCGGTGCGCGGGCCTTTCACTATCGCGGCCCCTCCCGTTGCGGGGCACAGGCTCCAGACGCGCAGGCTCAGTAGTTGTGGCTCACGGGCCCAGCTGCTCCGTGGCATGTGGGATCTTCCCAGACCAGGGCTCGAACCCGTGTCCCCTGCATTAGCAGGCAGATTCTCAACCACTGCGCCACCAGGGAAGCCCTCCACCTTCTTCTTTTTCCTCTTCTAGCCTATATCCCTTTTCCTGCACAGTTCTGGAGAATATTCAGTTAAATTTCATACATTATCAATGATAGCCAGTAAATAAACATGATCATTATAAGTAGATGTGGAGGGAATATTTATGAGTATTTTTAATAGGAATTTAGGTAAGTCAGTAACTACAATAAATGTGGCGTTACCATCTTGTTTGCTGACATTATTTTTCAAACAAAGAACATGAAAGATAGAACACAACATTGCTATAATGCTAAAGATACTGTCATAATATTGTGGCCCCAAATACTGTATCATGTGGATGTAGTAAACGGAATTAATCAATAGTGATGTTTTTCAGAATGTCCTGAAAAGATGAAAAAGTTTTCCAGGAAAAAGAAACAGTTAACAGGCACGTTGGTAAGTCACCGTTATCTTCCTCAACCTGTATAAACACTCTGCTCAGTTACAAGTGAAGAAAAAGAAGTTCTAGCCTGGATCTGGTTGTTCATGATGGTGAAAAGTATATGAAAAGACAGCAGTTACCAGATAGCTATAAACCATCCCATGGGAGGAAACTAAATTATCACAAATCAAGGAGCAGTTTAGAAAAAATATACTCCAGAAAGTAGGATGCAACTCGTGTAAAATACTGCAAATGTTGGCATTGATGTGTTTGGAATTTGTTGTGGAAAATCATGGAAGCTGTAAGAAGAAACATTAATTTCAACAGTGGTTTGTAAACTGTGTTCCACAGGGCTTTAGAGTTTTAAGAAGGTAACTGAAAGCTTGCATGGAGAGAGAAGGGTTCAATAGGGTGGGCTTATGCTTTTCATCCTTCATATTAGTCAGAACATACTCTGATTATATTAGTTTTACATATTGTGTTTGACCTATACTTTAAACAAAAAAAAAAAGGTTCTGCAATTAAAGGACAATTGAAAACCACTAATGTAAAGCATTCTGAAGTTCCCTGATTGGACTTTTTCACCTGATGACCTTTTAAATCCCTTGTTTATAATCATCATTAACCATGCTAAAGTCAAATTTCAACATTAGTGAAGAGAATAAATTGGAACTACCATTTCAATCACAACTAACATCTTTCTTTTTCAGCTGCTCAAAAGTAGATTCCATATAATGTATGAGCACTTGTACAGTTGCAAAGTAATTGTTTTTTCAAAAGCAATTTATTAACATTTCAAGTAGGTGTGGTGCAATTTTGAGTTAGTCATTTTTAATCCCATAGAGCTTTCATTATAACACACACTTGGTACCTTATTTGTATGAGTGTCTTTGCTACAAGAATTTTCACTTAGATATCTTGTCAATAAATATTAGACTTAGTCACCTGTTGAAATATAATACCTTAAATGATCTGGGTTCTTTTGAGAGTTTGTCATTATAAGAGAGTAATTTTTCCAACTTCAGTAAATGTTAAGTCATTATGATTGGTCTGGATCAGCTAGATACGAGACATTTCTTAAGAATGTGTGTTTTTCTTTTTCTGTGATTGAATATTTACTTTTACTTGAAATGAGCAATGTTTTAGGAATTGGTTGATTCGAAGGTGATCATTTTTTAAAGCACTGGGTCATGATAAACAATATATTACTCATTTGTAAATTAGATGGAGATTTGTTTACTGTTGGGACAGTACTTTGCTAGTGATGAGAAACCTTGTGTCTATGATCCAGGTCAATATTTTTGTTATATAAAGCTACCAGGGAAATTGAACTTGTAAGTTATATGACTGTGAGGTGTTCATGAAAGTAAAGACAGCTGGGTGGTCTTAAGAAATATTTCATTCAGGATGGGGTAAATTCTCATTATCCACATTAAACTACAGAAGACACCTGTTTAGTTACTTGAATATTCATGATGGCCATTCTCTCTTAGACAAAGCTGCTTAGCATGGTCTCATCTTTAATGTATAAACTTCTTTTTTTAAGCTTCATGCAGGCCACAGCTTTTCTGTTTTGAAATAGAGAGACTGCCTCAGACACACTGAAAAATAATTGAGTGGTTTATAGTTTTCCAGGAAACTTAGCAGTGTTTGACCTCTTTAATTGGATTGGGTAGAATGTCTTGGCTCTTTGGATAGGTTACAACTGTAGGTGGATTAATATAGTTTAATATAGTTTGGGTTATCTTTCAAATTCATAATAGTATTGCCCGTATTTACCACAAGTAATTCATGGTAGCCATATAATGACATTAATGTTGCCTCCGAGGCATCGATGATTAGATTGGATTGAACACATGACACAGTTGATGTCAACTAGACTCTCTTTTTTCTTTTGGCTTTTGGAATTGGTAATGAGATAGCAAGTGACTCTTGCTTATAGACAACATTTAACATGTAAAATTAGGAGCTGGGATGTGGTCATAATATCCTATATGGATAAAGAATAAGAGAAGAATAATGAAACTATGCAAAGAGAAACATCGTTGATAGAAAAATGATTAATAGTTTACATTTCCCAGTTTTAGTCAATATCTGAGGTCCATCTGCAATCCTGTTTGGCTTTAATTAAGACTGTCACCCTCCCTCATTTTTTCACAATATAGTTCTCTTTTTTTGCTTAAGTAAGCTTAGGTTTTTCTGTCACTTGCAACGAAGATATCTCACTAAATAATAATAGAATCCATTAATGAGGACAATCAATACGAGGACATGTAAGTCACATGGTATGTGCTTAATACATTTAATTAAATATGATATTAAAATGTTATGATCTTTATAACTTTCAGTTTCCGAGGATAACCTTTATCTGACTTTGTCTTCAGACTCTGGGAATCCTTTACTAGAGCCACTAAAGCACTTTCTACAATGATATTTAAGATGCACTTCAAATCTAAGATTGCATGAAATCATTCACTTTATTTCATAGGGCAAACATTGAGGCATTACCTTCGAAGAAACAAAGTAATACGTCATAGTTACACCTAATGAGTTGTTATTGAATTTGTCCAGGCAAATCAAAGGCCTCCTCTCATGCAGCTAGTAAATGCTGATCTTAACCATTATGTTAACTTGCCATTGATATCTTAATCTTACTGACAAAACTGAAAGCGCAAAGCATTATGTCAGTCCTGTGTTGAACTACTGAATGTGTAAAATATGAAGGAAGTAGACACTGTTGACTAGAAGTAATGTTTATTTTATTCTTACAAATGGCTACTTAAACATTTGTCATTTGTATAAAACCTTGTTTATCTTTTGATTTGTATCTTAATGAACTCTTCCTGTTAGGAAGTGTCAGGTTTTTGTGTGTGTGTGCATGTGCAATATATTTACTCTGCTATTTTATTGTTTTGAATTTATAGAAAGTGGAGAAAATAGGTTTGCATCTGTCTGATCAATTCCTTCAGGTGCTAGTCCCCTTTAATTGCAGTACTGATTGCAGTAGGTATAACGGGACCTGGGATTTCATACAACATACCATGTCAACCTTCAGAGGAAACAAAAGCTTTGGAAGCAAGTGGTTCAGGTTACTATTTATCTTATGACCCTATGAAATGTGGGTCAATGTGTCATGTGGGTCACATGTGTCATCAATAGTGACATGCCAAAGATTCAGATTTCTTTGGCATAGCTTCTGAAAGTTAAGACAATACTCTGAATCTTTATAGTCTTGAAATCTCTCCATGCATGTTTCCCTTGAGAGTGTGTTTCTTGTGTTCAGCAAGATCAGATAAAAAGCAATTTTTTCCCCTATCTCTGGTTCCTGATTGGCCTTATTGTTTTAGATAACAACAAGCAGAAGAATTGTGGAATACTAGGAGCTCATAATTTAGTAAGGGAAATAAGTCATGGATAGGATCAGTGGCAACCCAAGATGGTCTGTTAGTGGCATATCTGAGACTGAGACATTAGAGAAAAGTGATTCTGGAAAGTGGATGTGGTAGGAGGTTGGACCTGTCTCAGCCACTTTTTAGCTACTTCCTTGCTGGTGACTTTGGGCACTAAATATAACTTATATAACCCTAAATTTCTTCATCTGAAAAATGGTAATAATAATAATATTCAACTTCATTAGGCTGTTTGTTAGGAGAAAATGAGACTGCTTATTTCTAGATAATTGTAAGTGCTCAAAAAATGTAAATGAAACATCATGCCTGCAGTAGAGGAAGGAGAAGTTACTTTTACCTCATATAATTAGGGAAGAAGTCAAGAAAGAAAGAGAACCTAAATGTAAAACATGTAGGGTTTCAAAGATTGAGATGGTGGGAAATGCTTCTTAAGTGATGGAGATCAGCGGTGTGAAAATGTAACATATGACCACAGGAAAGTGAATAAAGTATTTGGAGAGATATCTAACGTTTATGTGTATCAGTACTTAAACTTTTCACCAAAAGACCCCTAAGGGCACAGGGGAATCTCTGACTCTAGATAAGGAAACACCACCACAATCACATCTACCATTGCTACAATAATAATGAGCATAAGGGTGGGATAGGGAGGGTGGGAGGGAGACGCAAGAAGGAGGAGATATGGGGATATATGTATATGTATAGCTGATTCACTTTGTTATAAAGCAGAAACTAACACACCATTGTAAAGCAATTATGCTCCAATAAGGGTGTTAAAAAAACAAAACAAAACAAAAACAAAACTAAACAAAACAAAAAGAATTGACTGGGCTCTGTGTTTTACATTCACTGTCTCAGCTGACTGCCAAAGTCTTCATGAGTTATTCTGGCATGAGGTACGGAAAGTGAGGCTCACAATTAATGTTAGTGGGTGGTGAGACTGAGACTCTTGGGAATGTGACTGCCGGATCCTCCCTCTAAAACCACTCTATATCCTACTTCTGGAGATTTGGTCCTGGGTGTCCAATATTTTGGAAGTCTCTTGTTTTATTATTATTTTTTTTAAATCATGAAAATGTTGAATTGCACTTCATAGTATATACATTTGTTTTGATATAACAGGTTTTAAAACACTTTCTGTGCAAATGTTTTCATCTGTCTATTTAGTAGGTTAATAGAGTAACACAGACTGTCAATTTCAGAAGATCTTATATTTTTTCAAGTGTCTCCTTTCAAGGATATTAGAACGTAACCTTGAGAGAGCTTCAAGCAGTTTTTAATTTGCTTGTTTGATGGTGCTTTTCACTATATAATTTCTAGCCAAGACTCTTGATGCTCGGTTTGCAAAAAAAAAAGTCTGACGCTCTTCCTTCAAGGTTTGCATAATTAATTCTTAAATTTAATTTTCATGCAGTTATTAATTAAGGTTTTGTGATAAAAGAATACCTTTGTATAAGACTTTCTTGAAATTTTACAGTTTTTCAGTTTATGATTTACAGTTAAATGCTTGTCAGGAGGAATCATGAATCTTCTCTGAAGAAAACTTATAAACGGCTTCCTAAACTTCAAGTTTAGAATCACTTGAAATATGTCTTCTATGAAATTAATAGAGGATAATTTTAAAGAAGTGGTTGTAAATATCTATATAACACAGGATTACATTCTAATTAATGTTATTTGCCACCTTAGAGAACAGTATTGTATTTTAGTTGTAAATAATTATATTAATCTGTGTGATGTGTGCTTACTACTCACAAATTATTTTCTGTTTATACTTTAACTGCAAAAACAAATGCTAGCTTGAATCAATTATGTTTAATATCTTGATTAGCAGCTTGTCTCTGAGAATTAACAAAGTTTGCAAGATTTATGAAACTCAGGAATACTTTAAAACTGCAAAAAGCTTTCATTTATTGATAGTCAATAATGGGTGGAAGTTAAGCTTAATCTAGTAACTAAAATCAGGCAAAATATGTGTCTAAATAATACTGATTCTGGTTCTAATTTAATAAGAACTTGAATTTATAGAAATGTAACCCTTAATTTTGTGGGACTGGATGTCCCTAGGCAAGTGAATTATGATTACATTTACATGTAACATTTTATAGTATAGGTGTAGCCAGAATAGAGAGAGAAAAAAAATTTAAGGAACCATCATGCCTATGATACTGATTTTTTTCTCTGGCATGCAGCCAAAAATTTCCCGTTGTCTAAGAGGAAAATAAGGTTGCCATTTTGGTTGTGATTACTTAGTCTGGAGAATCGCTTAAAGATAATACCCTCAAATATAATTTATTTAAAAATTAAACGTAGCACTTTTACCTTTAAAAATATGTTCTTTATGTGAAAAGAGTAAACAATGAGATGGATCAATAATTTCTGATAAGGTAGTTTCAATTCCATTAAACCTGAAGTGATATTTTTAAATAGTCTCTACTTTTGAGGAGTTTAAGTTTAGCAACATGTAAAAAATAATGTAAATATTTTAAGTATATTACCTTGTTTATTACATTCTACATATATACTACAAGGGAATGCGTAGTAAAGTTGATTGAGATCAGGAAGTCTTCACAGAGGAAGAGTCAATATGTGAATAAATAGAACATGAGGAGATATTAATGAATACAACATATGCTAAAGCATGGAGAAATAAAATAATATGACATGTTCAGAGGAATGTGAATTTGGCATTTTCAGAAATTAAGGGGGGAAGGACTTGGTGGATGGACATGAGACTACAGGGCAATCATGTTAAAAAGATGAGTAGTAAGATAATTATAGTTGAAGTTAACAAGAAAAATACTTGTAAAGTTAATTGAAGTTTTATTATTTTGATGATAGAGTACCTTAGAAAAGTTTTTGGGTCAGCTTTGCAAGATAGGATAGTTCACACTACTAGAGTGGAAGACAGATTTTACTGGTAGTGAGCCAGGTAAGTGGCAAACTAGTTAAAAGTTTAGTTTCACAGTTTAAATGGGAAATGCTATAATGCCTAACCTAAGAGAGAGGTGGTAAAGATGGAAAGTAGAACAGATTGAGGGCCACTTCAGTAAGATCTAGTGATTAAATTAATATGACTTGTGAGAATGAGTCAGTTGGCTTCCAGGAGTGTGACTTTGGGGAGGGAGAAAGATAATAGATTCAGTTTTAGACACATTGAATTTGAAGTTCCTATGGAGTACACAGCCTATATAAGTCCAGGAGAAAATCGTGTGTATGTGTTGTGACCTTGGAAAAAAGGACAGAACCATGGTAGTATATTGGTGAACATATCATTCAGAGTCCCAACAGGAAACCAAAGGCACACTCAATAATAATTAGAATAATTCCTGGAGGATGCATTACAAAGAGATGGATTACAAAAGTGTAGGGAGGATCAAAGAAAACCAAAAGGATATTGCAGGAATCTGTGACTAATAGCAATAACACTATCACAACTTCTAGACCTAAATGGATGAGAGAAGTTAAAGGTCACCTAAAGCTAGATGTAAAGATATATAAGGAATGCAGGTCACCATGAGAGAAACAGTGACCATCTGTCGAGGGACAGAGCCAGCTTGAGGAGACCTCACAGGGAGGGAATAAATAGCCTGACCTGATTCTCTTCTCTCTCCCTGAACTCTTGCTGGTGATCCCCATTAACCAAACCTGGTCAGAAGAAGCCAGAGTACATGGGAGCTCATTGATGTAGTCCCTATAGGTCAGCTGCTTAGGGCACGGAGCAAGATAGAGAGAATTGGGAGTCAGTCTGGAAGAAAGAGGGGAAGATATCCATCATAGAACCACCAAGGGATGCCTGCCACAGGCAGAGTACTCCAAACAAGACAAGAGAGAGTCTCTGAGAGAAGAAAACTGGGCAACATCAGCACTGAAAAGAAAATGAGAAGGAATTAATACAGTCGTTATTACAGAAGAGCTTGATGTTGGGTCGCTCATGGAAAGTCAGACTGGTCATAATATAAAGTGTCATGGGGAGGCCAAGAAACATGAAGATAAGGCCAGTAGAGTGTATGTTGGATATTGTAGGTGGTGGTCTTAATAACAACAATTTTTGTGGGGTAGTGTGAAACGAAGTTATATTGCAATGGGTCAAGAAGTGAAAGGAAGTAAGGAAGGGAAAGCAATGAGCCTAGTCACCTTTTTAAAGACGTTTTGTGAATTAAGTTATAAAAGAGTGGTGACTAAAGGGGTCGACAGGATGTGAATTCCTTGAGGAAGTTTTCAAAGGATACACATTTTATCTAACATTTTAATGCTATAATTTTAGACTTGGGAATTTAAGGATCATACTTTAGGAAGGCAGCAACATCCAGACTAAACAAGGCTATTATAATCCTCAATGGGGCATAAACAATTACAATGTATATCTCTTTCTTTTGAGTCGCAAAGCCTATGTGCCAGGGCCTGGGCAAGATAGCATGTGAAGTATTAACTGCTGGTGCTCTTAGCCTGGTTTTCTGGGCCGTGTGTTGTCCCTTACTGATCTTGAAGTTAAATGGAAGTGTATATCTGTGAACACAGTCCACTGCTGAGAAAAGAGAATCGCCAGATCTTTTTAAGCGCTAGGTTTCAAATGATACCACTGAGTGATGAGACAGTCCAGTGTGTAGAGATTTTAATAGACAGAGCAGGTTCCCATCTTCCCTCCTCAATCCATATTACATATATACAAAAGGCCTGTGTACTAGTGGAAGTCAGTGTTGAGCAGTGGTTCTCAGTGGAGGGTGGTTTTGCCTCTCCCAGAGGACATTTGGCAATATCTGGAGACATTTGGTTGTCAAACTGGGGATGTCCTGCTATCATCTAGTGGGCAAAAGCCAAGAATGCTGCTAAGCATCCTATAATGCACAGGTCTTCCATACACACAGCAAAGAGTTATCCAGCCAAAGTGTTGATAGTGGGGCTCTTGAGAAATTCTGGTGTAGAGTTCTGAGGAAGCAGAAGAAAGTGCAAGAGACATGTATACTGCCCCCTGTCAATGATTCAACTAAAGGAGGGGGAGATATTCCAGATATTCCTCATGTAGTTACGGGGTTTCAGAACTAGCAGAAACTGGGGTTCTATTTGACAACTGAGTGTGTGAATGGCAACCCATAAAGATGTCCTACCACACTGACACATGGATAAGGGAGCAAGAAAGATGGCAGCATGATCAGGAGGTCTGGACATAAGAGGGATTTCAGATCACCCCCTGAATTTCTAGAAATTCGCGTAGACACAGGGAGGCTGAGAGTAAGGGTAATGTGCTTGCTAGAAACTAAAGACAACATGGAAAGAGAATCTCACTGAAATCTCCATAAGGTAAGGCGTACAGAGCCACCAGCTAAGCATGTGGGAAGCCGGGGGGCCTGTGCTCTCACAAGGAGCAGCAAACCCAGGGGTTCTCCTCTGCTATAAATTATCATCCCAGATCTGAACCAAAGACTCTTCTGCCAGGAACAGTTCAGGGCAGAGAGATGGAGTTGTGTCCAGTTCTAGCTGTAGGTCCCAAGGCAGCTGAATGAGCTCCTAGGAGTGTGCAGTCAGGGCCCAAGTGAGGCAATTAAGAGAGCCTTGCAAACACCTTGGGATGGACTTTAGACAGATGGTGACTGCTTTAAACAAACCAGAGCCAGAGAGAGTGAAAACCTCAAGTGGACTCTGAAGATGTCTGTATGAAGTAGGGAGGTCAGGGGCTTGGATTAAGTTGAAAGAAGTTCAGTTTCAGAACATCTGAATTTTATTGACTTATATTCCTGCTATTTTAAATCCACTACACATTTAAAAATCAATATTGGATATTCAATTGTTACATTCCCCTTATTGAAGGATTGACTTCCCTCTTCCCTTTTTACTAGGAATTAAAGTTCTATATGAAAGCATTTTACATTTTGTGTTCATACCAATTTTAGAGATACTTTTCTTGTACATATTATAATTTTCTGTCACAATAAATTTAGTGATTACACTATTCTGGGATTATCTTTTGACAATTGGCTACAATAGAATTTGTCTATTGAGTGTTTTCATAATACTATAACATCAGTACTCAGTTTAAAGAAAAACATCAGAAAATGAGGAATCTGTATAAGACAGTATCACTGGGACACCTAAATTTTAGAAGAATATCATTAGGGGCACAGTTTTATTAAAGAATAAAATACAGCTTGATTTTATGGAGAATTGGTAAATAAATGAAAAGATTATTTTTGTAAACCTTTTTGGCTACAGTAGCCATTTTAAAAGCTTATAAGAAGCTTATAGGAACACTGTGGTATATTTAGATAAATTCAGAGAGAAAACCAAATGGTGAGAAAACGTTTATCCTTCCCTTCTCCAGTTTCTTTTCTTTTTCCCTTTAGAAGATTCCTTACTCATATATAACAATTTCCTGAATGCATACAAGTGGCCCTCTTTGCAGTCATCCTTGGCAATAGAGATTTCCAACTTTCTTTTTGGTCCCGCCCTGATCCACATTCACCTCAGTAACCTGAGACCCCCCTCTGTACTTTACACCCTGCACATAAAGCCATTCCCCATTGCTCTTTTTCAGTGATGCACCTTATTGTCAGATTTCTACTGTAGAGAGAGAAAGGGCTGGGAAGAAGGAAGGTAAAGAGTTTAGAAAATGTGGGATAGGCAACAATGAAATGATTTCGAAAGGACATATTAGCTTCAATCTCACATGTGCATTTCCCTCCCTAGCTCAGCTCTGCCACTGCAAAAGACAAAATTTGCTTTAGCTTAACTGTGGAAATTTCCTGGGTTTCAGTCTATTAGTTGAGCCAAAAATTTGGGGATTTGGTCTGCAGCTCATTGTTTTCCTGTAAATATCCAGTGCCCTTAGAAACATCTGCTCACCCTGCAGTCCTTGAATGCCTCCTTCCTGGCATACTGTTCTGTGGCAGTAGCTCAGCTTCTCAAAGCCTTCAATGAGCACTTTGTTCCAGATTACTAGAGGTGAAATATGAATTGTAGATGTGCTATGTCTTGCTGGGTGTTGAGATTCTCCTCTTAGAATACTAGATGAACTTTTGTTTTCAGCCCCAATTAGCAAGATGATTAATTTCAGATTTCTTCTTATTTAGCAAGATTGCTAAAGGTTAGACCACTGGGACTACAACCCTGGACTCCCCATGTAGCATGGTAACCACTCCAATGTTCCCTTCACAACCTTTTCATGGTATCATTTTTCCTCCCACTAATCAGAATTCTTTATTTCAGAAACCACAAATGGTCTCTGGTGAATTTAATTTGCCAAGCAAGTTATTTGGAAAAAAAATAAGCAGATATAATAGGAAATCTAGAGAACTAGGCTCAGAAAAACTCAAAAACCTAACTGCCTAGAAGCACAGGCAAGGTAATCTAAGGAAACATTCATGGATAGAGGGCCAAGGCTGCCACTGCTGGACCTTGGATTCTGTCACTGGCTCTGAGAGGCTGCCTCTGGCACCACCTGACTACTTCCCTTAGATAGCCAGAGTCAGTTCTAAAATTGTTCTGCTTCCCTGGCATGAGCACCTGATGGAAAAAGCATAGCTTCCAGGAATCTAAGAGAAAAAAATGTCTGATTTTTCAGCTTCCTTATTGGAAGGTGGTCCCAACATTTTCCCAAATTAATACCTTGGTTGATTCCCTCAGATATAAATAAGGGCAGTGGGCTGGAAATAGTCCAGTGCTTTTTCAAATCCACTCACCACTTTTTTACACCTGCTCTGTGCCCGGAGATGTATAAACTGCATCAACCCACCTCTTACTATCTGGCTTCAGCTGGGGTCAGCCAACAGAAATCCCAGGTGGGAGATCAGTAGGAAAGGAAAGAGAGATCAGGGTTTTTATTCCCTTGTCTTCCTCCCAACAGGGTCTCCATGGACTGGTTGCATCCTTGAGTGAAGTGTTAGCTTCTGCAGGGGGTCTTTCCAGCTTTCTCCAGCCTTCTGGGTCACTGGGATCCTACAATTGCTCCTTCCCTTTGCTCCTTCAAATCTGTGGGTGGTGATGGCATGAGGTACTGCACTATCCCTAGTGGTTTCCTGGTACACTACTCTCTTTTTTTGTAAACTGCTCCTTGATGAAATCCTCCCCAAATTATCCTAATTTGAATCTGTCAACTGTTTCTGGCTGGGACCCCAAATGATACAGGCACCCTCAAAAATGGCAAATGTCCTCTCTAACAGATATGGTCTAGAGCAGGGCTGTCCTGTGAGGAACACCCCATGCCTCCTCTCTCTTTTCTCCACCATGGTCCTTTTCTGCCTTCTGAAAGTGGACCCCCTTCAAGAAAAAGAGGTAATCTCAGGACAATTTTACTGTAATAGACGCATGAAATGACTTAGAGAAAAGACATCCCAAAGCAAAACAATGTGAAATAGAGAAAACTGGGAAAAAATATTATGGAAGAGAGGAGAGTTTTCACTCTGGAACCTCTCAAGAAAGACACAAACTGGTCGTACCAAAACATTACATTATGTTCTTTACTCATAGCGTAGCACCTTATACTTGGGTGTGGATCTGGGCACTGGAAGGTAGGGTGAGAACAGAGTATTGGCCAATATCTATTGTTCAGTGTTAAATGAAATGGTGCTTTGTACACTGCTTATGTGTACAGGCTGTTATGTTGGAATGAGTCATGGAGCCAGTTAGTGAGCTTAACAGACTGATTGGCATCTATATATAAAATCAACATATTTTAAAATTTATAGACTTAGGAAGATGTCCAGATGTTTAGCTTTCAAAGAGATACTGTGATTTTTGTGCCTCAGTGCCAGAATCTACCAATCTACCTTCAGTTTGATAGCTAAATGACACTATCATTTTTCCACTTTATATATTATATTGTTATAATGGTTTAATGCATGATTTTTTTCCAGGTGTAATTTTGAGCAAAGGATATCAAGAATCTAGGGGAGAGAAATTTAAAAAATGGGGAAATTTCAGACACCAGAACAAGGAGATAGTTGATACAATATATTTAGAGAAAGCAGTTTTGGGGAACTTTTCATGACACTGTATGTATACAATTCCCTATTTTGACTAGGCATGTGGCTAGAGGTAGATTTCTCTACCTGGCATCGTACCCTTCCCAGCCTTACAAGAAAGAAAAGATGTTCCTTGTTGGAGCAGATGTAGCCAGTGCCCCTCCCACATCCCCTCTGTACACACATCTACACCTGGAAGGTTGCTTAATGTGAATGCCTGTGAACTCTCTGCTTGAGGACTTCCGCGTAGCTGTGAGGGCTTGTTCTATACACAAGGGAAGCTGAAAGGGCCAGAGAATTAATGCTCCAGACAACAACAGAGGGAGACTTAGTGGGTAAATACCTCAGCTTTTTCACCCCTTGATTGGAATAATAACATCTCCTCTGAGTGCCCTAATAGGATTGAGCCCACTTCCCCAAATTGGTAACTAGACTGATAACCCACCTTTTATTGGTTTCCTGCCCCTTCCTGTCATACTGTTCCACTCCCCTACTGGTACTTCCTAGGATAACCTCATAAGTTACCTACACTTGAATCCTTGTCTTAGAGGCTGCTTCTAGGGGAATCCAAACAGACACTTGGTGCCAAAAATGGTAAATTATGGGGTAATGGTAATTACAAGGATATGGTATTGATTGGTGTATGATAACTGCAATAGAAGCCTTATAGGATAAAAGTGACAGACCTGAGGCAGTCAACTATCAAATCCAGGCTTGGTATGACATGAAGACCCTGTCTTCTAAGCATGGGAGGGCAAACTTCTGACAGCAGTATAAAGAGAGCTGAACTCACAGCCCTGGCCAGATTCGTACACTGGTGACAGGGTCCTGTTAGGGAAAGAATGGACATTGAGAGATGGGATGAAGATTTTTCTGGTGGACACTTTAGAGGAAAAGTATCCACCAAATGAGTTACAGAATCTATGTAATATGTACAGTAGGAACTGGGAGAACATGCTTGAAAATGAATGCTAAAATGTTAGACTGTGATAAAGGATGGGGAGTGGAATATAAGACAGGAAAAGGCAGAGTTTATTGATATGAGACACTCTCCTGAGATTCAAGATTAAGGTCCTGGAAGAGACCCAGCAAACTAGTTCTAGTATTCTGTTGCAATGGTTCCCTAGCATTTGGAAGAAATGACAGCCCATGGTAAACGAGGTGGATTTGCCAGAACTTCCTTGGAAAATATTAATGAAGAGATTAATGGTTTCAGTAAGGTGGGTGTGTTAGAATGGCTTTACTATGTAATACTAGAGAATCAATCAATTGACTATGTTCTCTGGTGGGGTTCAGAGAGTACTCCTTTATCTAAAGTAATAGGGAATGTGATAGTAAAGGGCACATTAATATTGTTGAGAAGTAGGAGCTATCTTCTGTAGACAAATTTATGGTAGGGAATGAGAGTGATGGTAATTTGTAATTGTAGAGGCCATGTAACAGTGCTTAACTATCAGATATATGGGTATAATTCTTGTAGTAGGCAGTAAGTTCTGAGTAACAACCAGAAGACGTTGATCTTTAGTAAATACAGGATATCTAATTCACTGGAGCCTAAAGTAACAGGAAGGGGGAAGCACCAATTCCTATGTATATAAGTGAAAGTAATAGAGAGTCCTCAATACAATACCATCCATTAGAGACCAGTCACTTGATGGTAAGTTGATTGCATTGGACCCCTTATATACTAGGGGAAGAGACAATTCATCTTTGTTGGCATTGGAAAATATCTCCAATATAGTTTTACTTTTCTGCCTGCAGTGACTCAACTAGCACCAATGTCCAAGGATTTGAGATTGCACATAACAATGCCTTCACTTTATGACAATGGACACTTGACCATGGGATTTACTGATCCCACCATAAACTATTCTTCAGAAACTTCCAGCCTGATAGAACTTAAACTGGGCCTCTAAGAAGCTATTTCAAAGTTCTATCCATGTCTCTGATAATGGATAATGTCCTTTTACTGACTTCTTTCCCTCCTCTATCTTATTCCTTCACTCCCCATTGATGTTTCCTTGGATCACATCAGAAATAAAATACTTGCACTTGAATCTGTGTCCCAGAGTCTGCTTCTGTGGAATTCCAAACCAACATAGCTGGAATTCCAAACCATCCATAACCAACAAAGAAACATAGCTGACTTAAAAAAAGATATATAACTAGATGATGTGTGACCTCTATCAGTTAGGTACAGATTCAGCTGTAAGTAATAGAAAATCATACAATTAAAAGATTAAGTACACAAAGAATTGTCTAATATAACAGCAAATTTGAAGGTCTTCAATCCAAGGCTGGTACAGTCTCTCAAGTATGCCAGTAGGGACCCAGGATCTTTCTTAGGCCTTCACATACACATACTATTGCCTCATGTCACAAGAAGGCTGCTATACTTCTAGGCCTTGCATCATTCTCCAGTCAAAAGACAGTAAGAAACATTGAAGGGAAAAGACAGAATCAGCAGGCATCTACCTACATTTGTCAGTAGGACGAGTGAGAACATGGAAACCCTTAGCAGCAAGGAAATTTGGAAAACTGGAGCTTGAGTAGTTGAGTTTTTAACTTTTACAGACTTTAACATAAAGCCGTGGGAGAAAGAGGATGACAAGGGAGGTTCAGACAGTCAACCCACAGTGTTACCATATGAACAGGAAAACTCAGAATTTGTTTTTTAAAAATTCTACCTAAGTTCTAGTCTAATTTTTTCATTTAAATAAATAAATATAGTTTCAATGTTAGACTACAATAACTCCCTAGAATTTTTAAAATGAAAGCACTTAAAATAATCCACTATATTCAGTTGTAAAATTTTCATATACCCTATTTATTAATTTGAAAAGTATACATCAAGTACTTACTAATTGCCTTCCATGAACACAGCAGACAAGATTTATGTTCTTCTTGAGCTTCTGCTCTATGTATGAACTATTCAAACTGGTTGAAACAGAGTAACTGATATAAACTTTTTCTTCTCTTGGGCCATAAAAATATGTTGTAAAAATTTGCAATATATTTTATTCTAACTGTAAGAATATTTTTGCCCTCTTAACTAAAAAAAATCAAAACATTTTTTTGATTCTTAAGATTTGTCAAACATTTCCAAATAATTTATGATGCTTATGTCTCTCCAAATACAAAGACAACCAGAACCTTTAACTTCAAAAACTGTAAATTGTTAAAATTTTAAAAAGCATAAAATATAAAAAAAAGTGAAACAATGTACCTGGTTCTGCCCATAGCCTTGAGTTATTGGCTACATTTCCACAGGCAACTGTTTCCTACAACTTGCCTCTCTGCTCTGTAGACTCATGCTTTCTGTTAAATAGCCTCAGATGAGAACTGACACTAAAATCTGGAGCATTCAATTATTTTTATTTTTTTGTGGCAGAAAATGATTTTTTCTGTGCCAATTTTGTCTGTTTGGCTAACTGTCCTACATATTTTTTAATTGCTGTTCTTATTTGCACTCATATATTTTCACACCTTCTAGAAGTAATGTAACAGCAAGATTTTTATCACCACAACTGGTGGACACCTGGGTCATTCCATTGACCATTTAGAGAAATATCCCCCAGCTGTAACAAGGCTGATTCTATGTGCTCACTCACTTCACTCTGCAGCTTCTCTGAGAACTGTGTTTCTGTAGTTAAAAAATCGCTATGGAAATTTTTCATTTTTAAATGCATAAAATTTTAAAACCAAAATAGTATAAAATTATAAATAATATATGAATTTTACAGTGGTCTTTAATTTAGCAAGAATAGTCTTTAATTGTATCAGTAGAATATTTTATTTAAAATATGTATTACAAACACATAAATATTTCTGGAAGTTTAACTTTTTTTAAATTACAGGATATTATTGAGGTATAATTGATATATAAAATTGTAAGGTATTTGAAGTGTACATAGTGGTGATTTAATATACATATACTACATTGTGAAAAGATACCCCCCATCTAGTTAATTAACATACTGATCACCTCACATATTTATCTATCTTTGTTGCTGTAGTTGAGAACTTTTTTTTTTTTAATTAATTTATTTATGGTTGTGTTGGGTCTTCGTTTCTTGTGCGAGGGCTTTCTCTAGTTGTGGCAAGCGGGGGCCACTCTTCATCGCGGTGCGCGGGCCTCTCACTATCGCGGCCTCTCTTGTTGCGGAGCACAGGCTCCAGACGCGCAGGCTCAGTACTCGTGGCTCATGGGCCTAGTTGCTCCGCGGCATGTGGGATCTTCCCAGACCAGGGCTCGAACCCGTGTCCCCTGCATTGGCAGGCAGATTCTCAACCACTGCGCCACCAGGGAAGTCCTGTAGTTGAGAACTTTTAAGTTCTACTCTCAGCAAATTTCAGTTATATAATACAGTATTATTAACTATAGTTACCTTGTTTTACATTAGATCCTCAGATTTTATTCATTTTATAGATGAAAATTTGTACTTTTTATCAATCTCTCCCTATCTCCCCTCATACTTTTCCCCCAGGCCCTGGCAACCAACCACTTTTCTACTCTCTATTTCTATGAGTTTGACTCCTTTCTTCTTCTTCCTCTCCTTCGTCATCATCTTCTTCTTCTTCTTCTTTTTATGATTCCACAGATATGTGTTACCATGTAGTATTAGTCTTTCTCTTTCTGGCTTATTTTAATTAGCATAATGACCTCAAGGTCCATCCATGTTTCAAATGACAAGATTTCCTTTTTTCTTATGGCTGATTAATATTGCCTTGTATACACATAAACAACATTTTCTTTATCCATGCATCTGTTGATGGATTCTTAGGTTGTTTCCATACCTTGGCTATTGGGAATAATGCTGAAGTGAACATGGGAGTGCATATAATCTCTTTGATATCATGTTTTCATTTTTTGGATATGAAAATCTCAGAAGTGAGATTGCTGGATCACATGGTAATCTTATTTTTAGTTTTGGGAGGAATCTCCATACTGTTTTTCATAGTGCCTGAACCAATTTATATTCCCACCAACAGTGTGTAAAGTTCCCCTTTCTTTGCATCCTCACCAACATTGGTTATCTTCTGTCTTTTTGTTGATAACCATGCTAACAGGTATGAGGTGATATTTCATTGTGGTTTTGATTTGCATTCTCCTCATGATTAGTGATGTTGAGCACACTTTCATTTAACTGTTGATCCTTTGTATATCTTCTTTGGAAAATGTCTATTCTGTTCCTTTGCCCATTTTTTAAATTGATTATGTCTTTGCTATTGTGTTACATGAGTTCTTTATATATTTTGGATATAAATCCCTTATCAAAAATGTGATTTACCAATATTTTCTCCCATTTAGTAGGTTGGCTTTTCATTCTGTTGATGGTTTCCTTTGCTGTACAGAAGTTTTTTTTTGTTTTGTTTTGTTTTGTTTTTAAGTTTGCTGTAGTCCCACTTGTTTATTTTTGCTTTTTTGCCACTGCTTTTGGTGTCACATCCAAAAATCATTTCCAAGAGGGATATCTTGGAGTTTACCCCCTATGTTTTCTTCTAGGAGTTTTATAATTTCAGGTCTTATGTTCAAGACTTTAATCCATTTGGAGGCAATTTTTGTGTATGGTGTAAGATATTAGTCCAATTTAATTATTTTGCATGTAGATGTCTAGTTTTTCTGACACTGATTATTGAAGAGACTGTCTTTTCCCCGTTGTGTATTCTTGGCTCTTACATTGTAAATTAATTGACCAAATATGCATGGGTTTATTTCTGGGCTCTCTTTTCTGTTCCATTGTTCTATGTGTCTGCTTTTATGCCAATACCATACTGCTTTGATTACTATAACTTTGTAATAAAGTTTGAAATGAGCATTGTGATGGCTCCAGCTTTGTTCTTTCTCAAGATTGCTTTGGCTATTTGGGGTCTTTTGTAGTTCCAAACAAATTTTAGAATTTTTTTTTTTATTTCTTTGGAAAATGCCATTGGAATTTTGATAGGAATTACACTGAATCTGTAGATCACTTCAGTAGTATGGACGTTTTATCAATATTAATTCTTTTGATCCATGAACACAGGGTGATTTTCCATTTATTCGTACTTTCTTCAGTTTCACCCATGTCATATAGTTTTTAGTGTGGAGAGATTTCACCTCCTTGGTTAATTTTATTCCCAAGTATTTTATTGTTTTTGATGCAGTTATAAATACCTACTTTATCTTTTCAAAAACCAGCTCTTAGTTTCATTGATCTTTTTATTGTTTTTTTGTCTCTATTTCATTTATTTCAACTCTAATCTTTCTTATTTCCTTCCTTCTACCACTTTGGACTTATTCATTATTATGTTTCTAGATCTTTGAGGTATAAAGTTAGGTTGTTATTTGAGACCTTTATCTTTTCTTAAAGTAGGTATTTATTGCTATAAATTTCCCTCTTAGAACTGCTTTTCCTTCATCCTGTACATTTTGGCATGTTGTATTTCCATTTTCATCTATCTCAAGATTTTTTAAAAGTTTTATTTTGTTCAAGTACAGTTGATTTACAATGTTGTGTTAATTTCTGCTGTATAGCAAAGTGATTCTGTTTTATATATATATATATATATATATATATATATATATATATATACACACACACACACACACACACATTCCTTTTCATATTCTTTTCCAATATGTTTTATCACAGGATCTACTGTGCTATGAAGTAGAACCTTGTTGTTGTTGTTTTTTTTTTCCTGAAACATTTATATTAACATATTTTCATACAAATAACCCAATGAAAGTTTAGTATTAGTTGTTTTGTTTGTTTTTTTATACTGCAGGTTCTTATTAGGCATCAGTTTTATACACATCAGTGTATACATGTCAATCCCAATCGCCCAATTCAGCACACTACCATCCCCACCTCACCGCAGTTTTCCCCCCTTGGTGTCCATATGTCCATTCTCTACATCTGTGTCTCAACTTCTGCCCTGCAAACTGGCTCATCTGTACCATTTTTCTAGGTTCCACATACATGCATTAATATACGATATTTGTTTTTCTCTTTCTGACTTACTTCACTCCGTATGACAGTCTCTAGATCCATCCACGTCTCAACAAATGACTCAATTTCGTTCCTTTTTATGGCTGAGTAATATTCCATTGTATATATGTACCACATCTTCTTTTTCCATTCATCTGTCAATGGGCATTTAGGTTGCTTCCATGACCTGGCTATTGTAAATAGTGCTGCAATGAACATTCGGGTGCATATGTCTTTTTGAATTACGGTTTTCTCTGGGTATATGCCCAGTAGTGGGATTGCTGGGTCATATGGTAATTCTATTTTTAGTTTTTTAAGGAACCTCCATATTGTTCTCCATAGTGGCTGTATCAATTTACATTCCCACCAACAGTGCAAGAGGTTTCCCTTTTCTCCACACCCTCTCCAGCATTTGTTGTTTGTAGATTTTCTGATGATGCCCATTCTAACAGGAGTGAGGTGATACCTCATTGT
Source organism: Balaenoptera physalus (assembly GCF_965194825.1). Lineage (NCBI taxonomy): Eukaryota > Metazoa > Chordata > Mammalia > Artiodactyla > Balaenopteridae > Balaenoptera > Balaenoptera physalus. The sequence continues at coordinate 111,140,949 of NC_138891.1, read as the reverse complement.
AGTTTTGATTTGCATTTCTCTAATAATTAGTGATGTTGAGCATCTTTTCATGTGCTTCGTGGCCGTCTGTATGTCTTCTTTGGAGAAATGTCTATTTAGGTCTTCTGACCATTTTTGGATTGGGGTGTTTGTTTCTTTAATATTGAGCTGAATGAGCTGTTTATATATTTTGGAGATTAATCCGTTGTCCGTTGATTCATTTGCAAATATTTTCTCCCATTCTGAGGGTTGTCTTTTCGTCTTGTTTATGGTTTCCTTTGCTGTGCAAAAGCTTTGAAGTTTCATTAGGTCCCACTTGTTTATTTTTGTTTTTATTTCCATTACTCTAGGAGGTGGATCAAAAAAGATCTTGCTGTGATTTATGTCAAAGAGTGTTCTTCCTATGTTTTCCTCTAAGAGTTTTATAGTGTCCAGTCTTATATTTAGGTCTCTAATCCATTTTGAGTTTATTTTTGTGTATGGTGTTAGGGAGTATTCTAATTTCATTCTTTTACATGTAGCTGTCCAGTTTTCCCAGCACCACTTATTGAAGAGACTGTCTTTTCTCCATTGTATATCTTTGCCTCCTTTGTCATAGATTAGTTGACCATAGGTGCGTGGGTTAATCTCTGGGCTTTCTATCTTGTTCCATTGATCTATGTTTCTGTTTTTGTGCCAGTACCATATTGTCTTGATTACTGTAGCTTTGTAGTATAGTCTGAAGTCAGGGAGTCTGATTCCTCCAGCTCCATTTTTTTCCCTCAAGACTGCTTTGGCTATTCGGGGTCTTTTGTGTCTCCATACAAATTTTAAGGTGATTTGTTCTAGCTCTGTAAAAAATGCCATTGGTAATTTGATAGGGATTGCATTGAATCTGTAGATTGCTTTGGGTAGTATACTCATTTTCACAATGTTGATTCTTCCAATCCAAGAACATGGTATATCTCTCCATCTGTTGGTATCATCTTTAATTTCTTTCATCAGTGTCTTATAGTTTTCTGCATACAGGTCTTTTGTCTCCCTAGGTAGGTTTATTCCTAGGTATTTTATTCTTTTTGTTGCAATGGTAAATGGGAGTGTTTCCATAATTTCTCTTTCAGATTTTTCATCATTAGTGTATAGGATGGCAAGAGATTTCTGAGCATTAATTTTGTATCCTGCAACTTTACCATATTCATTAATTAGCTCTAGCAGTTTTCTGGTGGCAGTTTTAGGATTCTCTATGTATAGTATCATGTCATCTGCAAACAGTGACAGTTTTACTTCTTCTTTTCCAATTTGTATTCCTTTTATTTCTTTTTCTTCTCTGATTGCCGTGGCTAGGACTTCCAGAACTATGTTGAATAATAGTGGTGAGAGTGGACATCCTTGTCTCGTTCCTGATCTTAGAGGAAATGCTTTCAGTTTTTCACCATTGAGAATGATGTTTGCTGTGGGTTTGTCATATATGGCCTTTATTATGTTGAGGTAGGTTCCCTCTATGCCCACTTTCTGGAGAGTTTTTATTAGAAATGGGTGTTGAATTTTGTCGAAACCTTTTTCTGCATCTATTGAGATGATCATATGGTTTTTATTCTTCAATTTGTTAATATGGTGTATCACATTAATTGATTTGCGTATATTGAAGAATCCTTGCATCCCTGGGATAAATCCCACTTGATCGTGGTGTATGATCCTTTTAATGTGTTGTTGGATTCTGTTTGCTAGTATTTTGTTGAGGATTTTTGCATCTATATTCATCAGTGATATTGGTCTGTAATTTTCTTTTTTTGTAGTGTCTTTGTCTGGCTTTGGTATCAGGGTGATGGTGGCCTCATAGAATGAGTTTGGGAGTGTTCCTTCCTCTGCAATTTTTTGGAAGAGCTTGAGAAGGATGGGTGTTAGCTCTTCTCTAAATGTTTGATAGAATTCACCTGTGAAGCCATCTGGTCCTGGACTTTTGTTTGTTGGAAGATTTTTAATCACAGTTTCAATTTCATTACTTGTGATTGGTCTGTTCATATTTTCTGTTTCATCCTGGTTCAGTCTTGGAAGGTTATACCTTTCTAAGAATTTGTCCATTTCTTCCAGGTTGTCCATTTTATTGGCATAAAGTTGCTTGTAGTAGTCTCTTAGGATGCTTTGTATTTCTGCAGTGTCTGTTGTAACTTCTCCTTTTTCATTTCTGATTTTATTGATTTGAGTCCTCTCCCTCTTTTTCTTGATGAGTCTGGCTAATGGCTTATCAATTTTGTTTATCTTCTCAAAGAACCAACTTTTAGTTTTATTGATCTTTGCTATTGTTTTCTTTGTTTCTATTTCATTTATTTCTGCTCTGATCTTTATGATTTCTTTCCTTCTGCTAACTTTGGGTTTTGTTTCTTCTTCTTTCTCTAGTTTCTTTAGGTGTGAGGTTAGATTGTTTACTTGAGATTTTTCTTGTTTCTTTAGGTAGGCTTGTATAGCTATAAACTTCCCTCTTAGAACTGCTTTTGCTGCATCCCATAGGTTTTGGGTCATCGTGTTTTCATTGTCATTTGTCTCTAGGTATTTTTTTTATTTCCTCTTTGATTTCTTCAGTGATCTCTTGGTTATTTAGTAACGTATTGTTTAGCCTCCATGTGTTTGTCTTTTTTACGTTTTTTTCCCTGTAATTCATTTCTAATCTCATAGCATTGTGGTCAGAAAAGATGCTTGATATAATTTCAATTTTCTTAAATTTACTGAGGCTTGATTTGTGACCCAAGATGTGATCTATCCTGGAGAATGTTCCGTGCGCACTTGAGAAGAACGTGTAATCTGCTGTTTTTGGATGGAATGCCCTATATATAGCAATTAAATCTATCTGATCTATTGTGTCATTTAAAGCTTCTGTTTCCTTATTTATTTTCATTTTGGATGATCTGTCCATTGGTGTAAGTGAGATGTTAAAGTCCCCCACTGTTATTGTGTTACTGTCGATTTCCTCTTTTATAGCTGTTAGCAGTTGCCTTATGTATTGAGGTGCTCCTATGTTGGGTGCATATATATTTATAATTGTTATATCTTCTTCTTGGATTGATCCCTGGATCATTATGTAGTGTCCTTCCTTGTCTCTTGTAACATTCTTTATTTTAAAGTCTATTTTATCTGATATGAGTATAGCTACTCCAGCTTTCTTTTGATTTCCATTTGCATGGAATATCTTTTTCCATCCCCTCACTTTCAGTCTGTATGTGTCCCTAGGTCTAAAGTGGGTCTCTTGTAGACAGCATATATATGGATCTTGTTTTTGTATCCATTCAGCCATTCTATGTCTTTTGGTTGGGGCATTTAATCCATTCACGTTTAAGGTAATTATCGATAAGTATGTTCCTATGACCATTTTCTTAATTGTTTTGGGTTTGTTTTTGTAGGTCCTTTTCTTCTCTTGTGATTCCCACTTAGAGACGTTCCTTTAGCATTTGTTGTAGAGCTGGTTTGGTGGTGCTGAATTCTCTTAGCTTTTGCTTGTCTGTAAAGCTTTTGATTTCTCCATCAAATCTAAATGAGATCCTTGCCGGGTAGAGTAATCTTGGTTGTAGGTTCTTCCCTTTCATCACTTTAAGTATATCATGCCACTCCCTTCTGGCTTGTAGAGTTTCTGCTGAGAAATCAGCTGTTAACCTTATGGGAGTTCCCTTGTATGTTATTTGTCGTTTTTCCCTTGCTGCTTTCAATAATTTTTCTTTGTCTTTAATTTTTGCCATTTTGATTACTATGTGTCTCGGCATGTTTCTCCTTGGGTTTATTCTGTATGGGACTCTCTGTACTTCCTGGACTTGGGTGGCTATTTCCTTTCCCATATTAGGGAAGTTTTCGCCTATAATCTCTTCAGATATTTTCTCTGGTCCCATCTCTCTCTCTTCTCCTTCTGGGACCCCTATAATGCGAATGTTGTTGCGTTTAATGTTGTCCCAGAGGTCTCTTAGGCTGTCTTCATTTCTTTTCATTCTTTTTTCTTTAGTCTGTTCTGTAGCAGTGAATTCCACCATTCTGTCTTCCAGGTCACTTATCCGTTCTTCTGCCTCAGTTATTCTGCTATTGATTCCTTCTAGTGTAGTTTTCATTTCAGTTATTGTATTGGTCATCTCTGTTTGTTTGTTCTTTAATTCTTCTAGGTCTTTGTTAATCATTTCTTGCATCTTCTCAATCTTTGCCTCCATTCTTATTCCGAGGTCCTGGATCATCTTCACTATCATTATTCTGAATTCTTTTTCTGCAAGGTTGCCTATCTCCACTTCATTTAGTTGTTTTTCTGGGTTTTTTTCTTGTTCCTTCATCTGGTACATAGGCCTCTGCCTTTTCATCTTGTCTATCTTTCTGTAACTGTGGTTTTTGGTCCACAGGCTGCAGGATTGTAGTTTTTCTTGCTTCTGCTGTCTGCCCTCTGGTGGTTGAGGCTATCTAAGAGGCTTGATGGGAGGCTCTGGTGGTGGGTAGAGCTGACTGTTGCTGTGGCAGTCAGAGCTCAGTGAGAACCTTGTTGTTTATTCATTCCATATATAATAGTTTGCATCTGCTAATCCCAAATTCCCAATCCATCCCTCTCCTACTCCCCACTGCCTAGGCAACCACAAGTCTGTTCCCTATGTTTGTTAGTCTGTTTCATAGATAAATTCATTTGTGTCATAGTTTAGATTCCACATATAAGTAATATCATATGTTATTTGTCTTTCTCTTTCTAACTTCCTTCACTTAGTGTGATAATATCTAGGTCCATCCATGTTGCTGCAAATGGCATTATTTTATTCTTTTTTTATGGCTGAGTAGTATTCCATTGTATGTATGTACCACAGCTTCTTATTCCAATCATCTGCTGATAGACATTTAAGTTGTTTCCATGTCTTGGCTATTGTGAATAGTGCTGCTATGAACATAGGGGTGCATGTATCTTTTTGAATTATAGTTTTGTCAGGGTATATGCCTAGGAGTGGGATTGCTGGATCATATAGCAACTCTATTTTTAGTTTTTTGAAGAACCTCCATACAGTTTTCCATAGTGGCTGCATGAGTTTACATTCCCACCACCATTGTAGGAGGGTTCCTTTTTCTCCACACCCTCTCCAGCATTTGTTATTTGTAGATTTTTTATTGATGGCCATTCTGACTGGCTGAGGTGGTATTTTGGTTTGCATTTCTCTAAAAATTCTCAATGTTGAACATCTTTTCATGTACCATCTGTATGTCTTCTTTGGAGAACTGTCTATTTACGTTTTCTGCCCATTTTTTGATTGAGTTGTTTGTTTTTGTTATTCAGTTGTATGAGCTATTTGTATGTTTTGGAAATTAAGCCCTTGTCGGTTACATCATTTGCAAATATTTTCTCCCAGTCTGTAAGCTGTCTTTTAGTTTTGTTTATGGTTTCCTTTGCTGTACAAAAGCTTGTACGGTTGATTAGGTCCATTTGTTTATTTTTGCTTTTATTTCTTTTGCCTTGGGAGACTGACCTAAGAAAACATTGGTAGGATTTATGTCAGAGAATGTTTTGCCTATGTTCTCTTCTAGGAGTTTTATGTTGTCATGTCTTATATTTAAGATTTTAAGCCATTTTGAGTTTATTTTTGTGTATGGTGTGAGGGTGTATTCTAACTTCATTGATTTACATATGGCTGTCCAGCTTTCCCAACACCACTTGCTGAAGAGACTGTCTTTTCTCATTGAATAGTTGAGGCAAGCCCTGCAGGGACCATGAAATGGAAAACCTCATAAGTTCTAGCAAACTTTTTCCATTAAAATTCCATGTTTATTTACTCTACACAGCCCTCTGCCAAAGAGCATTCAATTCTTTACTCTTTAAGAAGAAGCCAAACTATGTATGTTATATGCGTTAATAAATAAGTCTATTTTAAGTTTTTAACAACTTAACTTTGAATGCATTCTAAAGCTCTACATTTTTACCCCTCCTTCCTCCCCACATTTATAGTTTTGATGTCACAATTTATATATTTTACCTTGTTTATCCATTAAAACATTATTATAGTTATTTTTAATACTTTTGTCTTTTACCCTTCATGCTGGAGTCTCAACTATAGTCAGATCTTTCATTTTCTTGACCTTTATGTATGAAATGGCTCCTGATCTTACTTATCTTAAATACAATCATGTCAAATAGGTACAAGCATTAGTCAACTTCATGAAATCTTCTGATGCAGTCATACCTATCATTTATTAGTAATTTTTCTCTTTATTTTGTCGTGAGATTGTTGTATGCATACACATATATAAATGAATGTGCACAGGGTAGTTATATTATCTAAAAATTTCATTTCAAGCTGTGCTACAGGACAAAATTTAGTTATAAAAAGCGGTTGCTAGGTCTGGTAAGGTTTAGAGCCACTGGTCTCCAGGAGTCTGCTTCTCAACTGCTTTTTAAAAAAAACATATAATAACAAATAAAAATGTATGTATTTAAAGTCTCCAATGTAATTATTTGATATACATATACATTGTGAAATGATTACCACAATCCATTTAATATATCCTTCACCTCACATAATTACCAGTGTTTTTGTGTGTGGTAAGAATGCTTAATATCTTCTTTCTTAGGAAAGTTCAAGTATCCAATACAGTAGTATTTAACTATAGTCACCATGCTGTACATTATATCCCCAGAACTTATTCATTCGCTTGTTAAGTACTGATCTAGCACACTAGACATAAGGATCAACCTTATTAAGGAATCTTCTCTAAAAACACTGTAAATAGGAAACTGACAGCATTTCCTTTTAAAAAATTTTTTCTTTTTTAGTCTTTGGAAACCAATCAAAAGAAAGCAAAAGTGAACACATTCCTATTTAGATATTAAAATGTTACCCATCTGGTTATAATGATGTCTAGGAACTCTTTATCCTTTAAAAATTTAAGTTAAAAAAATTAAGTTGATAATGCATATCTCTCATTTATAAAGTAAAACTATTAGCGAGCAACTTATTTATATTATTTCCATGTTTAAGAGAAACATCTTACAGTCAACTTCACTTAAAACCTACAAAAACATTTCATTAATTTCTCATGTATTTTGCTTGCCTTTGTTTTAAAAGATTAAGGATGAGGACTGGTAGGCAAGCAAGGCATGGTGATATATATGAAACTAATTATATACAGGAAAATATATTATTACCTTTGCATTCAAGGGTAATATGATCATAAGGATCTCTAACTTCTTTAGTTTGATATGTTTGAATCTCCTTATTCCACAATTTTTATTGTATTTTTGCAAATGACCCTTAGGACTTCTTTGAGGTATAAACTTCTATAATTTCATGATATGTATGAACTATCTACATAGTTTAATAAATAAATTGGCTTCTGGTAGGCTATAAAATTTTTTACACAGATAATCTAAAGTCCAGCTACATAACATGTCTCAACTGAATCATAAGAATTCTTCCTTTAAATAGTGTAAATAAATGGAATATATATATATATATATATATCAATAATACTGCAAGTAAATGACCAATTGTACAGTAAAAAATACAAAAAATTTATATACATAAAATACAATTGTAAAAATGTTATGGTCTAAACTGTGAGTGAAACAGTCCATCTATTATGAGTTAAATGATTCCAGAAATCGCAATAGTACTTTTTTAAGGGAAAAACAATACTTTTTAATATTTTCAATTTTTTCAAAGTGGGTTTTGAGGCTGTGGTGTTCTTTCAAACATGAGGAACATACAAAACACACAAATCAGTCAATTTTATTAGCCAAGGAATTTTCTAATGCCTGAACTGCCCTAGAAATTAACCTATTGTCAATATATACTCATCAGCACAATCTAACTGAAATTTCCACCTGAGTTAGTTGATTAGTGCTTGTTAAATTAGTCCATCTATTTCATTTGTGTTGGCAGGAACATTTTCCTGTGTGCCATGTGATTGACAGACTTGGTTGATGGAACAATGAGCAGCAACTCCTCTTAGCATCTGTTTAGCCTGAGGCATCCTCATTTTCCATCTTCACACTTTTTTTGGAGCCACCTATCCTGCTTCCTTAAATGCTCATGATGTTCATTAATAATACCAGGAGAAGCTTGGAACCCTCTGGGTACATTCCCTTCTCTCGTGAAGGCACTGATGATTTATACATCTTGTTCCTGAAAAGACTGAATGAGAGAATGGAATGCTGTGTATTCCAAATCACCGTTGATAAGGTAGTTCCAGAATTATAGTCTCTGCAACAGACAGAGTTTGGGAAGGAGAAAGCTTAGTCGTAGTATAGTGCCTGACAAATAAGCACTCCACAAATACATTGATAAATCACAGATCCATTAGGTCAATTTAAAAAATATTGGTGTTCTCTTGAGAAATACCTCTTCAATACTAACAATGCTTCACTGCCCAACATGGGATGACTCCAACAAGAAGTCCAAGGTCCACAGTAAATAGTCCTTCTGTGTTGGTAAAGAGGATGCTGCAAGAAGCAGCAGGCATCCAAATCTCAATTAGGCTTCTGTGCTTGCCTTGTGACTGAGAGTTTGGAAACCTTAGTAGAGAAGTAAATGGTTTATGTAATTTCCATTGGCCTTCACTACAACCACATAGGTTGCCACCTAAATTGACTTATTGTTGGCAGCAGCTGAGACCGGAAGTGGACTACCTATATTCAGACCTATGTATCACGTTATGACCATGAAATTAGGTAACAGTATACACCAGTAATCATAATAGTCTTTTGCCTTAAAGCTAAAAACACACAACCCTTGAATTGGAACCGATTATTCTTTTCACAAAATGCAATGAATGCTATTTCATCATGTCTTGTTAGGTTTTACAACCTTCAGAAGAGTTAATGTCTAATGATTGATTGGTTTTATGCTTTTGCTGGCCAGCGAAGAGTTAATGTCTAATGATTGATTGGTTTTATGCTTTTGCTGGCCAACTCATATTTTTTAAGTCTAATAATTTTCAGGAGCATTTGCTGAAATTTCATAACATAAAGTATTTTAAGCTAGGAAAAGAAAGATACAGAACAGAAAAGAACTTTGCCAAGGAACATATATTGTCTCTTTGACCAGAGACATCTAGCCAGTGTGACACAAAAGAAAAATGCCCCATATTAGTGTTTTGTTTCAAGACATATAAAATCATAATGTCACATCTAGCTCCCTTTTCCCTGATCTTGGCATGTTAGCAGCGTTCCAGTCAATAAGTTACTGAAAGGCTGTTTCATTACCTGACATTAGCCTCAGAGATACAGACCGTCATCCTATATTTTGAGAGGAACATAAGATAGATCAGAGAACATTAATTTGATGGAGAAACACTCACCCACGTTCTTCTAACAAAATGGGCAATACACCATGTTATTACCTGTTGCTGAAAAAAAGATTAAAAAATCTCCTAAATGACCCTTCTTCCACTTCAACAATCTAATTCCCAACAAATTACACTGCTATAAAAAGAATGACTAATTATGTTTCCACTAGGTACTATAAAGTGTCCAATTATGGGTCTAATTAGAAGGGAAGGACTGTAAAGTAATGGGTCTTTATTTAGAAATGTTGTTATTCTCAGGACACCTTCTAAAGTGGCTTCTGTGTTTTGTTTTATGTATTACATTTATTCTGCCTTTCTGCAACTTGCTCAGATTTATCTCAATAGGACAAACATCTGTCACAACTTGCATATTGCTTTAATTTGATTGTCCCTGACCCCTTAGGCAAATACAGACAGGTGGAAAACATACTGGCTATTTCACACAACATCTGTAGTCACTTTAGCCAGTCTTTTTTTTTTATGGTTTATCACAGCATGGGAGGGTTGCAGAAACCAAACTGCTTCTCTCTCACTGTAGCAGAGAGGGAGAACCAGGTGGAATTCCATCCTCTGCTTGAGCAACTCTGCACCACTTGGCCTGTACAAATGCTGGCTAAGGAAGAGACCCCCCTGGTTACAGGACTGATCCTTAAGAGTTAGGAGAAAAGAGAGAAAAGGTTAAAAAAAAAAAAAAAAAAAAAAAAGACAGTGTACGCCTTTCAATTAAGTCATTATCTTTATTCTGTAAAAAGGTTAAAAAAAAAAAAAAAAAAAAAAAAAGACAGTGTACGCCTTTCAATTAAGTCATTATCTTTATTCTGTAACTCCAAAGAGGTTTAATAAATGACCACACACACACGAACAAACACACACTCATGCACACACTCACACACACATTCATACACAAAATGTCTTTAGCAGCAAGTTGACGTGATTAATGAGGCTGCTCTGGCACAGCTTGAGGACAGCATATTAGTCACAGTTAATGACTCTTGCATAGCCTCCTCAAAGAGCAATATATCCTATTAATTGTTTTTTAGCATAGAACCAGGAAAGACCTTAAAATATCCTATGGTCAATGACCCTATTTCCAATATTGGTGAGGGGACACACCCTAAAATAGCCAGAACTGATAGATGAGGAGGAGGAGAAGGAGGAGGGGGGAGAGCAGGATTTTTTAAGCAAGACAAAACAGGAATATAGATTCTCCAAATACCCTTCATGACAGTTGTATCCTACAATCATTATTTAGGTCAAGAAATGTTTCCTTGTAAATGAGTTTTTACTTTAATCCAAGTCAACTTCCTGTTGTGTAGACAACGATGGAAACGGAGAAAAATTGCTCAGCTATTCTCTTATGTATGTACTTAATATACTTGGAGATGGTTATTAAATCATCCTCTTGTCTTCTGTGCTATAAACTAAACTTCTTTAATCTTTCTCACTGAAATTAATTTCCATTTTTTAAAATGTTATTATTTAAATTTTTTGAACCCTCTAATACTTTCAAAGAGTGGGAAGGAGACTCCTCTATCACCTGGGAGTTAATTACCTGTGTTGCCTTGAAAAATAAAGATTCTTGGGCACCACCAGCTACACGTGGGCACAGGAGATCTGTGGTTGGGACCCCAAATCTGTGTTTTTAACAAGAATCTTGGGAGAGCCTCATACGCATTGATGTCTGAGTACCAGTATTCTAATTTCTCAATTAAATCATCCAGATACCTTTTTCAGCAAGGCACAGAAGATATATGATCTCTAGTAAACTTTTCTATATCATAATTTCACCATATCTGTTTTTTTCAGTTTAATCAAAGGATAAATGTAGGCCCCTCCAATCTATTTATACCCTTCCAGCTTTTCATCAATTGTCCCTCATTATTCCTTCTGAAAGTATTTCATCTCTTTCTAGCATGTCCTCCTAATACGATTGCAAGGCGATTCCTATTATTGCTTCCTTTCTGGTCTAACCAATGTATATAACATCCTCTCCAGCCTCCAAACACCTGTATTTCTCATTTCTTTGCCTTTACTCAGTTTCCTGTAACTTAAAAAAAAAAAGTTATTGCATTTTATGTGTATTTATTTTTAATTCATTCTTAAGTTTATGTCTCATATGTATCATTATGTTTTGATTTCCCACCTATTTTGCAAGTATTTAGGACCAGTGCCCTATAAAACTTTCTTTGTTTCACAGATCCTGACATAATTATTTGCATACACTTCTCATATGTATGTGTTACCATCATCTATGAGACCTTTTAGAGGATACACAAGAATACCCTCTGAGGAAACACCAACCAAATCAGCTCTGCTTATTTATAAGCTAAGATATAAATTTTATACTAACATTCCACTCTTCCTTTTATACTACAGCCATTCCTTCTTGTTTCTCACTAGTTATTTTCTGCTTAATCCACTGCTTCCCGGCTTAAATTCTTACCATTGTCCCAGATCTACTTTCCCAAAGAACACCATCATTTTGCTAAAACCCATTCTTGGTCTTTCTTGTTCTTGATCACTTTTTAATATTTGCTATTGGTGACCATTTCCTGTTTCAAACTCTTCTTACTTTGTTTATGCACTATTTTTATCTCTCTATACTTGCAAACTGCTTTTCTTCCTTTTTTATTATTACACACCATCTTTGGGTTTACCTAAAGTTGAGTAAAGGCCACCATTGTGTTTGCCTTTTGCTCCATTTCTTTGGAGAACAGGATACATTTCTATAATTCCCGTGAACATTTCTTAACCAAAAAACCCCAGGTGTTTTTCTTTGATTATAGCCTTTCTCCAGCATTTCAGTCCTCCATCTCTACTGCCATGATATCTCTATCTATAATTCTATTTTTTCTTCATATTCTGTTGGATGTTTATACTTGAATGTACATAGAATCTAAAATGGATAAAGCAGAGTTCATCATACTTTTCTGGAAGTCAGTTCTTTCTCTCTGTTTCCTTTTTTTTTTTTTTTACTAAAAAATCAGCTCTCGATCACCATGTTGCAGATTCAAATTTGAAGTCATGGTGATTTTCTCTGCCCACTTCACTTATTATCAGAAGCTATTGCTTCCTTGCACCAAAGCTTGACTGGGTCATGTGCAGTCTTGGAGTTGACTGGGAATTTGACACTTCTTTCAACAAATACTCTTTAAATATACTATCAACATCTATATTGGGTTGCAACTCATTTTCTATTATTAAAAAAAGTATATGTAGAGGGAGATTCACCTACTAGTTATCTTTCATTGCCCAAAGCAGCATCAATATTCTGTAAAAAAATGTGGTAATATGCTGTTACTCCAATTTTCTCATGTGATTTTTAAACTAGAAATTTTCTTGAAAATCCTACTTAAAGATTTAAAGTTTAGATAATAATTTCTTCATTGCTAGTATATTCCACATTATTTGTTTTCAGAAATTTAACCAATGATGATCAAGGAATTTAAGCAGCTACATTACAAAATTTCAAAACATACATGTCACAACATTCTATCCCATCCTTGTGCTTTCCCTCAAATTTGGGAGTATTTTTTAATTTCCATATTAAAAGTGTGCTGTATATTTGATGAGACTGAATCAATTTACTTTTTTTTTTTTAATTCAGTGCTGATTTTATGGCTTGGCATCTTCAGAGGAAATAGTGTCTTAACTGACTTACCAATTAATACACCTTTGCTTCTTCCTACTCTACCTTCCTAAAAACCATTTTACACCTAATCATAGGGTCTCAATTATCTTCTTCAAATTTGCTTCTTAATCTGGACTTTATGTACAACAAAACTTCCTTTTCATTTTATTACTAAAAGTTAAATCTCTGTCTCATTTTTCCTCAAACACAGTTGTGTTAATTTCAACACCTGGTCTTTATTTGTGTTGCTCTCTCTGTTGGAATGTCAACAAATATTTATTGAGCAAAATCATTAAGAATATGGCCTTTTGAAGTCAGAAACAACTGGAATGAGCTCTCATTCTATCACTTCAGAGCGATGTGACCTTGCATTAGTAATTCAGCCACTCTAAAATTCACTTTTCTCAGCTCTAGCTTAGAAATAATAGTGCTTATTATATAATTACTATTAGATGAGAATATTAAATGATGTGACTTTTTTTATTATTTGCACAATTCCTGGTACAAATAAGTGCTCAACATTGTTAGTTCTTTATTATTACTAGCAGTAATAGTAGTGGTAGTTGTGATCTGATAGTAGCAGTAAGGTAATCATAGTCATGTGCAAAGCATTATACTAGATACAGGAAATACGCAGGAAGGATGTTGCTCTTACTTTGAGGGAATCTACAGTTTACAGAGGAAAAAAGAAAATTAATCCAATACTTAGAATAGACTGTACTCCACACAGCAGGTAAGCCTAAATTAATTTCAACATCTTGAGAAGCCTCCTCAATGGAATGAGGCTGTGAGATAAGAAAATATCAAAATTAGTCATGTTAATTGGAGGAGGGGAGTGGGGAGAAAGGAGATGCTGAGGCCGAAGGAGCAGCGTGCATGAGGGCCTGAAAGTTGATGCATATTGGAGGAAAGTAAACAAGTTCTGCATCTTTGAAGCGTGGCAACCCTGGAAAGTGAAATTGTCAAGAGAGTAATCCAGAGAGTCAGTACGATCCAGATCGTGGGCTTCTTTAGGATTTATGAAAGAACTTGTATTCTATTGGAAGAAGATAGAGAAGAGTGTTGAGCAATGGAGTGACTTGATTGAATTTTTGTTTTTACATATTGTATTTGTTTCCTAGGACTGCTATAACAGATACCTATAAACTGGGTGACTTAAGGCAACAAAAATGTATTCTTACAGTTCTGGAGGCTAAAAGTCTGAAATCAAGGTGTCAGCAGGCAGGGCCATGTTCTCTGTGAAGGCTCTAGGGAAGGATCCTTCCTTGCCCCTTCATATCTCCTCCTGGTTCCTGGCAATGCTTGGTGTCATTTGGCTTGTAGATGCATCCAATTTGCCTCTATCATCTCTCCACTGTCTTGTCATATTCTCCTTATTCTTTTTTTTTTTCGGTGTCTAAATTGTCCACTTCTTATAAGGATACCAGTCATTGAATTAGGGCCCTTCCTAACCTGGTATAGCCTTGTATTAATTTATTTCCAAATAAGGTAACATTCAAAGGTATTGGGGGTTAGCAATTAAACGTATCTTTTGGGGGAACATAATACAATCCACAACACTTATTAGTATGGTGGTAATTTGGAGAATTGATTCTAGCAGAACAATTAGAAGCAGAAGAATGGTTAGAAGGAATTAGCAGGAGAAAAAAATTCACTGAAAATTCACTAAAATCCACAGATTCACTAAATTGAATTCTGGAAGCAGAATCAACATGAGTTGCTTATTGATAATTATGTTGGGAGAGTGGGTAAGGTAGAGGAAGTTTATGATGATTCATGGCTTCTCATGTGGGCAAGTGGATGAAGGGCAACACTGAGAAGGGAAAGAGTGAAGAGAAGTTGAGATAGCATGAAAGCGAAAGACCCATGATTTCATTATCCAAGTACCTGGTCTATGTCTACAAGGTGCTAGGTGGCAGATACAGCAGTGAGTCACACAGTTATAAGCCTGCCCTCCAGGAGCTTATGGCCTTGGCTAGTCACATAAGAGTTGATTTCTGCTTTAGTAGAAATCCCATAAAAGTTTAGTGTCTAAATCATACACCCACTATAATCATCAATGTTTTATAAAATTGCAGCTGCATCTGCTTTTCTATCTGTTGATTCTCTGGCTCTTCATTCTCTGACCTTAATACTTTCTCAAGCAAAGATTGTATAATCTTTTGATGTGGCAATTTTCTAGTTATAATTCATCTGCCTATGAAATTGCATTTTGCATCACCTGATCTTTACTGTCTGCATTTCCCTTCTTTCTTGCTATCCACATGGATTCTGACCCTATGATGATTCATTCTTCTCAACTGACTTTCTCATCTTTCTTCCCAGCTAGTGAGATTAAATAAAAACCTGCTTCAGCCTATGCAGTTTATCCAATCCTTTACTCCCAGCCAATGATCTTGTCCCTGCCTTTAGGTACCTGGTTGGGAGGTACAGCTCAGTTTGTACCATTATTCATTGATTCCTGAGCTTCAGAACCACATACAGCTAAGAAAGACCTATTTAGGTTCTTTCCATTGGCCTGGCATTTTTCTCTGCTTGTTCTTCATCATACACTCCCAGGTTTTTCTAGATATCAGATTTCATTCATTCATCAAACACATATTGAGTTACTGTTTCATTTCAGTCATTGTATGTACTCTGGACAGTCCAAAGACTAATGTGAAGTTCCTATTTTCAAGGAGTTTAGAATGGAGATACAGACGAGCCAACTGACTAGTATTACAAAAGTGTTCAATGAATGCTAAAGATTAAGGAGAGCATGCAGGTCGAGTACCTATTCTGAACTGGCCAGGGGATGGGAGACAAATCAGAGAAAGCTTATCAGGGCAAGAGATAAAGAAGTTGAATCATATAGTTCAGGTAGGAACTATCCATGAAAGTGGTGTGATGGGAGGATGGATGTGTGGAAGTGAGGATGATGTTAGGGAGAAAAAGGGCACAGGAGGGGTAAACAGCAAATATAAATGTCAGGATGTAAGAGAGAACATGATCATTCTAAAACTGCAAAAGTGTGTGCTGTGCGTGCTGTCAAAAAGTAATAGTAGGAAGAGATAAGAATAGACAGGTAAGTAGGGCCCAAGTCAAGATTTGTATGCTTGCATGTCTTATCCTGATCTGATGTCTCATATGAAGGACTCATTCATTGTCAGCTGTGTTTCCTGTACTGAGCCTAAGTCCTGACATTTCTACATTCCCTCATGGTTCTCTAACATCACTCGTGCAGTTTCCTTTCTTTTAATGTCTGTAGATGTATGTGACTAGAGATGTGTTTTAAAATGTAGGTTTATGCTAGGTTATGGGGTCCTTATGAATGCCATGGGCCATGCTGAAGAGTCTGGCAGCCTTCTTGTAGACAATGGTAAAACAAGGAGTATTTTGAGTATTTGAATAAAGTGACATTGGCTGTGTTTTAGGAAGTTGACGAAGTGAGACATTAATTGGTGAGGATGAAGTCAGAGGAGATAGACTAGTTGAAGGCCATCTCATGTAGTGATTGAGAACATGGATCCTGTGGGTTGACTTTGTGGATCTGAATTGACTCTCTCATATAATAGGGATACAGTCTAGGAGGTACCTCACTTCTCTGTCCCTCAAAATAGAGATTATACTGGTAATACCTGTTTCAAAGTATAGTTGTTGATGATTAAATGAATTAATAAAAGTAAAACACTTATAATCCTACTAGACACATAGAAGTGTCCAAAAAATATTCCTTTATTATGTTACCAAAATAGTCAGTGATGGTAAAGATCCATGGTGGTAAGGAAATGATTCATTTTTAAAACAAATCCTTCAAAGCTGTATTTATGTAGTAATAGTCCAGGTAGTTTATATCTGGTGAATTAAAGTAGCTATTAGTTTTACATTTGTATTCGTTTGCTAGGGCTGCCAAAAACTGGATGGCTTAGAACAACAGAAATGAATTCTCTCACTGTTCTGGAAGCTGAAAGTCTGAATCAATGTGTTGGCAGGGTCATGCTCCTTCTGAAAACTGTAGAAGTATCCTTCTTTACCTCTTTCAGCTTCTGCGCTAGATGTTCCTTGACTTGTGGAAGCATAACTCCAGTCTTCACATGGCATTCTTCCTGTGTCTTCTTGCATTGATTTCCCTCTGTATGTGTCCAAATTCCTGCCCTCCTCCTTTTTCATGAGGACACATGTCATATTGGATTAGGGTCCACCGTAATGAACTCATCTTAACTTGATTACATCTGCAAGGACCCTTTTTCCAAATAAGGTCGCATTCTGAGTTATTGGCAGTTAGGACTTCAATATATCTTTTTTGGTGAGAACACAATTCAATCCATAATATCCCTTTTGTAATTATCGTAAAATATAAATATTTCTAAAATTTTGCCATTGAGCTTGAGTTTTAGTAAATAAACAGCACTATCACTAACCAAAATTGTGCATGGTTTTACTAACATGGGCTTTATTAGGTCATCATTCTAGAATTAGTAAACAGTGCAAGATGTTTTAAATAAGGAAGTAGTAAAGAAAATTAATGAAATTATTTTATTTTTTCCTATCACAAAACCCATGAATTTAATTTGTGATCCATTATTTAAATATCAGTGAAACCAGAATACTGCTACTGGATTTTCAAATGTTAATTGATAGAGACTAAAAAAAAAAAAATTATGATAGGGAAAATATTAGATCTGAAATTAGTACGGGAATTTTCAAAAACAACTTGCACTTTCAAAGAATTAACCTTGTGCGCTGCTTTACCACAAGAAACACGTTTATATCTAATATAACACGTTAAGAAAGAACGGATGGGTCATACATTCAACACATTCTCTCATAGAAAATAATGTAGTGGTATATCTAAATTCATATCCACATTATTCACATTAAAATTGCATTGATGAAACTGGAGGAGGAAAACAGTAACTGGAAATTGGAAAAATACATTTATAATGATATTTAACACCTATGTGCCTAACAATATATCAGAAAAAAAAGTCTCACTTTTGAATTTGGAAGGTTTATAGAAGAAGGAGGGAAGTAATTATGTTTTAGGTATTTATTAGGACATGCAAATAATGAATAATACAATCATTGAAAGATAGTTTCGGAAATGGGAGAAGTGAGTACAAAGAGATTAAAAAACCTAAATGAACAGAATTTTTTCTTCTTGTACTACATTACACTCACACTATATTGATTTTTTTTTTTTTATTTCTTGAGGGAGAAATGTAAAGAAATTGAAAATAAAATTAATGACAGTTTTATCACATAAGATTCCAATATTACTTCATGTAAAATAAACAAACAACCCCAGAGATGGTCAATAAATAATTAACAGGACAAAATTTTTTTGACAAATTATTAAAACTTATATTAAGGATTATTTTAAGAATGATGATAATGAAAAAAATTTTTTAAATATTTCATGAAAAGGATTAGACGTAAGACAGATGTAGAAGTAATGGGGGCCTTGCTTTTTCAAATACAAAGCAAGGTTATGAGCAAAATATGCAATCCTCAGGATGTGTACTTTAGGAAAATCTTTCACTGAAGGATTAAATATTGGCTGCCAGAAAATTGATTTGATATTATCAGAAAATAGTGTTCATATTGAGAACAAATAAAAAGCAAAAGAAAGAACAAAAATTAATAGGTATCTACCATATGAGACACTTTATATCTGTTATCATAATGAATCTTTGTAAGAATTCTGTGAGGTAGGTATTATTCCCATTTGATGTATGAGGCAAAGAAAGCATAAGTAGCCAGCCCATGGTTATATAACTCGTGAATAGGGAAACATCCAAATACTTTCTCAGAGTCTGAGCCTTTCCTACTGTAACATAAACAATCCCCAAGAACCAAACTTATTTTTCTAAAACTTATAAAAAATGATGTCACATTTTTCATCCAATTAAATTTCTGAAGGCCTAGTGACTTCTGACAACTATTCCCCAAGACAACACTTAGTTGTTTTAGAAAATGGTGGTCCATGTCTTTGGAATAAAGTAGGGTACATTAGCATAGCAAATGACAAGGAATAATATACTTTATTTGACGATGTTCATGAGAAAGTACAATTAGGTCATAGCAGCATCTTCATTTCAACATGTTATTGAAATGGCAAGTTCACAAATATGACCATTACTCTCAGAGACTGGGCTCAAGACACTGCATTTGGGCCTGCTGAGGCCAACTGAGGATAAGTCAGAAGCCCTTCGGAGAAAGCTCTCCCACATCAAAGTGCTAAAACCACACTAGTTCCTCCCATAGATTCCAGCTTTCCTTATGCTGTTTCATTAACCTCACACTCCCACAATTTATAATTTTCCTCAGTGGCCCATTTCCATATTCCTTCCCTCTCCCTTATGTTGAGTTTGCCTTCTCTTACTATGAAATTAGTCTATGAGCTTAGTCTGCCCCTGCTCCGTTCAAAATGTTAAGTGGAAACAATTTGGGTAATGTACTTTAGAGAGAAGTGACCTTATTCATACTCAAATGATTTCAATGAAAAATTCTATGGTTTTATTATTTTGTATATGCCAAATGTAAATTTATTGGAATTGAATCAGTGAGAGAAGAGATGAAAATATAGAAACTGCAAATAATGCATTAACTATGATTAAATTGTTATTCTAATACTATGAAATTAAAAGTTCATGGCAAACCTTTTGAGACTAACTTAAAACCAAAAGTTCAAGGTATGTGGGAATGTAGATGAAAAAGCTTTCATTAGAATTAATGGCAAATGATTTTTGGTCATAGGTCAAACAATTTAAACGCTTACCTGGTTTTATATTTTTACATATGCAATTGGAATGGTGGCCAGTCTCCAAGATGTTTCCTAAATAAACTTGTCTCTGAGTATTCATGCCTATCTATTCATACCCGTTGAATCAGGGATGATTTGAGTGGCCAGTGGAATACTGCAGAAGTGAAAACATATGCTTTCAAGGCTAGGTTGTAAGAGGCATTGTAGTTTCCTCCTTGTTCTCCTGCTTTGCTCACTCTGAGGCAAGCCAGCTGCCATGTCATGAAGACACCAGAGTAGCCCACATGGAGAGGAACCAACTTGGCAGTCTTGAGAGTAAAACACCTTGGAAGTGGCTCTGCCAGCACCAGACAAGCCTTCAGATGACTGCAGCCCCAATTAATGTCAGACTGCAACCAGAGAGACTCTAATACCTTTCTGAATTCCTGACTTGCATAAACTGTTAGAGACATTAAATATTATAATTTTAACCCACTAAGTTTGGGATGATTTGTTATACAGCAATGGATAATTAATACAATTGGATAAAGTGATACACCAACAACAGAAAAAGAGGAAAACATCTCAATTTTCTGCTTTTCCCAAAAGCCATGTTTTAAATAATCTATAATGATTTCCTCTAAGAAGAATAATTGAGGATGATTAGTTTATATAGTAGCTAACAATTATCAGAGAACAGAGATACCATGACATTCTGAAAACTCCTTCTCAGAATTTGATAGCTGGAATAGTATTTTAGACTATATTTTTTAAAAGTCATACAACAATAAAACAAAACTCACTTGTTTGTTTATGTAATCAGTAAATATTAATTGAGCAAATATATGTGCTGGCCAGTGTGTTAAGTACTAGAGGTAAAGTAACAAATGATACAGCTTTCTCCATGAAGTTCACTCTATATATCAATGAATTTTAATGTTCAATTAAAATTAAATAGGGTCACATTTATATTTTTATCTTCTTATGTGACATACAAAAATTATATTTTCTGTAGTTTTCTATTTGTCAGTGAACAGTTTTCTCTCAATTTTGCTGGTTCCCATGAGGAGCCAGTTGCTTTCTCAGTATGGAGAGAAGAAAACTCAGTAAAAGTTTCAAATTTCTTTGTTTTTCAGAGAAATTATGGAGTTATAACCAGATCTCAGTTCATTCATTCATTCATTCATTCCAGAAGCATTTATCAAATATCACCTAAATATTTCCACACCCTTAAATATATTATTATATTAGAAGATGCAGAAATGACTTAGCTCTGACAGTTACTTATCATCAAAAAAGTTTAAAATATTTTATTATACTTTATTTTATAAATCTGTCAGAAAATATAATTAAATGTTTTTATTGAAAATATATAAAGTAATTTTTAATGTTTTAGCATTTAATGAGATCATAGGATGAAACTGTATCAGAGAAATTAGATGCTACTACATCCTTTTATTTTAAAATGAATATTTATTTAAGGAGAAAATAAAGTGGATTAGAAGTATTTGGGGGGACCAATATTTTTTTTTTTTTTTTTTTTTTTTAGAGATTTTATTTTATTTTATTTTTTTATTTTATTTTATTTTATTTTTTTTAGAAATTCACGTTCTTATTTATTGATTGATTGCTGTGTTGGGTCTTCGTTTCTGTGCGAGGGCTTTCTCTAGTTGCGGCAAGTGGGGACCACTCTTCATTGCGTTGCGCGGGCCTCTCACTATCGCGGCCTCTCTTGCTGCGGAGCACAGGCTCCAGACGCACAGGCTCAGTAATTTGTGGCTCACGGGCCCAGTTGCTCCGCGGCATGCGGGATCCTCCCAGACCAGGGCCCGAACCCGTGTCCCCTGCACCGGCAGGCAGACTCTCAACCACTGCGCCACCAGGGAAGCCCCGGACCAATATTTTATTTTCTGTAAAAGAATAATTGAATAAGGGATATTGAGGAGCCTGGAATATAGTGGTCAGTCAATAATGAATTTTATTAATTAATTTTGGCTTTATAAATAGGAGTCAATATTTACCTCTTAATTAAAATTATTATATAAATTGCTATTATAGATTTCTGCTGTTCTTTACAAAACTGTATATACATTTGCCTGTGGACTGTGCTGTGTATTCGAATACAGATACGTTTCAAGCATGAATTATATTATCTGAAAAGTCGTGGCTAGAAGAGAAATTTTTTCCTAAAAAGTTTTTTTTGTTTCCTTAACACTTATCCAGCTTAATTTGAAACAATGCAAACTCAAACAAAAGAATAATTTAGAATTCACTTTCAGGCTAATAGTTAATTAGCAATTTTAATAAAGAAGTGGTTTATTGGGTGTCTCACTCAAGTGCTTTAGGTTAATACCAGAAACAGAAAAGTTGAATTATATTCATATTGGAACAAAATTTCAAGAAATTATGTTTAAGGTATCTCTTTGTTTTCCCAAGAGGCCTGAAATTGTTACTTTTCAGCAAAATGATGTGCCTTTTCTTTCCCTGGTGACTTTCTATAGTTTAATTAACTGACTCAGGTCAACTATCTAGTTCATCAGTG
This sequence comes from Balaenoptera physalus, assembly GCF_965194825.1. Lineage (NCBI taxonomy): Eukaryota > Metazoa > Chordata > Mammalia > Artiodactyla > Balaenopteridae > Balaenoptera > Balaenoptera physalus. Next base: position 111,118,812 of record NC_138891.1, on the reverse strand, counting down.
TTTGAACATCTGAGACTTGCTCTTAAATCCCCTTTTGAGAAATGAATTCCTGTTACAAGGACCTCATGGGTGTGTATGTGTGGGGAAATAATTTTGAACAATTAGGAATTAATGATGACCTTGTAGGGGATAGAAGAGAACATGATCATAAAAGTTGAATATACATCAGTAAGAATGAGTAATGAACTCCCATTGGCTAGCATTAAAATGGAGGTATCTACAATTATTATGATTGGAAGTTTCTTGAGGAAAAGAGGAAGTACTAGAAGGTGCAACTCTAGACATTACTCTTGAAATCTCATCAGTGATAATTTGGAAGCATGTATAAATAAAATTGTTAGAGTTGAAATCTGGAAAACTATTCTAATGGAACAAAAATAGAAAAAATCACATTGAAAATGGAAAAACCAAGTAATATTACTGTGTATTAGACACAATGTAAAGAATAGCAATCTAGAGCTTAGGCTATGTGTTTTGATGACACCTGAGTTTGACTCATTGCTCTCCCACCACTTAACTGTGTGGTCTTAGAAAAATTGCTTCTATATGCCTCCAAAGATGAGTATCATATTAGTAATTACTTCATAGGCTTAATATAAGTTAGATATAAGTTAATAATAATACCTACTTGTCTCAGTTATCTTTTGCTGGTTAACACACAAACCATGCCAAAACTCAATGACTTAAGAAACAATTTATGTTTTTCATGGTTCTGGGGGTTGACTGGGCTTAGCTGAACAGTTCTCATTTGGAGTCTCTCATGTTGATTGGGACTGCCACCATTTAAATGCTCAAGTGGGCTGAATGTCTAATGTGGCTGACCAACATGACTGGTGGATAATGCTGAGTCTGGGGGTTCAACCTGTTTATGTGATTTGGGCAAGCTCCATTATTTGCAGGACTCAGTGCAAAATGAAAGTGCAGGGCTTCTTGTTAAAAACGTATATATATTAAGAATTTCAAAACACTGACAGCACAGGTTGCATGCTTATCAATCTAGCCCTGGGCTTCGGCTTCTCAGAGTATATATGGCTGGATTCTGAGAAGCAGCGTCCCAAGAGCACGCATTCTAAAAGACCCAGAAAGAAGTTGCCAACCTTCTTATGGCCCACTCAGTCACATTTCTGTTTGTCAAAGGTACGACACAAAACCAGGCCAGATTTAATAAGAGGAGAATTAGACCCCATCTCTTGATGTGAGGGGCAGCATGCCTGTATGGGGAGAGAAAGAATTGATGGTGTCCATTTTTGGATATTATTACCACATGAACTTGAAGAACTTTTTATAATTTTTAAAGGTGATAATTCACATTGGATAGTTAGCAGAGTGCCTGTCCTATAAAAATGCTTATATAATAACTGTTATTATTGTCCCAGATTATAAACTTGGTCAAAAAACTAAAGTCCATGGCTTTGTATATATGCTCTATATTTGAGTTAAAAATGTACATATTATCGGATCTTATCTTCACTATTCTATGAAATCTGTTTTGCAAAAATGTTAGAAAAGCTAACAATTACTGCTGTTAGATTCTGTAATGACTAAAACACATTCTTAAGGTAATTATTAATGAGTTTACTGTTAGTCTCAGTGATAATAAGGCTTCTCTTTTACCTAAAGGTGTTTTGCAGAAGTGGAGAGTTTAGCTTTGACTTTTCTGCCTATTAAATAACCATCTGCCACCTGTAGTCTATTGTCTTGCTGCATTTATCACAGATGAGTGCAGCACAAAAAAATGAAAATAAATTGCTTTAATATAATACTCTTTTCTCACACTTTGCCATAAAGTGCCACATTCCTTGAATGCATCTTAGCTAGTGTGTAACTTGGAATTCCAGGTTATAAAAGCTTTTCATAATCTTTAGTCATTTAACACTACCTACATCTCATCTGATGGCTTTTCTTTTCAGTTTGTGCCAAAAGCAATATAATTTTTCAATTAGGAAGCAAACATACTTTTAAAAATGAGATGCTGTTTCTGACATCCAAATGTTGTTTATGGGTACCAACAATATTCTAGGAAACCTTGTGTATAAAGATAATTGTAAGTGAAAAGAACTGCTAAATGATCATCCAGGACACCACAGAACAGTTTATTCTGTTGTGATAAAGACAAAAGAATATAGTCAATTATGAAACTATGTTTATTCTGCTGTGCAAGGCCCTCAAAAGGCACTGAGAAAAAATTTTTACAAATCAGTACACAGTAATATCAACCAATGTTGAAGGAGGGTGTAGAGCAGAACCTATGGAAATCTATTATTTAATTTAATTTAATTTTTTTATTATTATTTTTAATGTTTATTTATTTATTTTCTTATTAGTCATCCATTTTATACACATCAGTGTATACATGTCAATTCTAACCTCCCAATTCATCACACCACAACCCCCACCACCCCGCCGCTTCCCCAACTTGGTGTCCATACGTTTGTTCTCTACATCTGTGTCTCAATTTCTGCCCTGCAAACCGGTTCATCTGTACCATTTTCTAGGTTCCACATATATGTGTTAATATATGATATTTGTTTTTCTCTTTCTGACTTACTTCACTCTGTGACAGTCTCTAGTTGCATCCACGTCTCTACAAATGACCCAATTTCGTTCCTTTTTATGGCTGACTAATATTCCATTGTATATATGTACCACATCTTCTTTATCCATTTGTCTGTTGATGGGCATTTAGGTTGCTTCCATGATCTGGCTATTGTAAATAGTGCTGCAATGAACATTGGGGTGCATGTGTCTTTTTGAATTATGGTTTTCGCTGGGTATATGCCCAGTAGTGGGATTGCTGGGTCATATGGTAGTTCTATTTTTAGTTATTTAAGGAACCTCCATACTGTTCTCCATAGTGGCTGTATCAATTTACATTCCCACCAACAGTGCAAGAGGGTTCCCTTTTCTCCACACTCTCTCCAGCATTTTTTGTTTGTAGATTTTCTGATGATGCACATTCTAACTGGTGTGAGGTGATACCTCATTGTAGTTTTGATTTGCATTTCTCTAATAATTAGTGATGTTAAGTAGCTTTTCATGTGCTTCTTGGCCATCTGTATGTCTTCTTTGGAGAAATGTCTATTTAGGTCTTCTGCCCATTTTTGGATTGGGTTGTTTGTTTTTTTTAATATTGAGCTGCATGAGCTGTTTATATATTTTGGAGATTAATCCTCTGTCCAATGATGCATTTGCAAACATTTTCTCCCATTCTGAGGGATGTCTTTTTGTCTTGTTTATGGTTTCCTTTGCTGTGCAAAAGCTTTGAAGTTTCATTAGGTCCCATTTGTTTATTTTTGTTTTTATTTCCATTACTCTAGGAGGTGGATCAAAAAAGGTCTTGCTGTGATTTATGTCAAAGAGTGTTCTTCCTACGTTTTCCTCTAAGAGTTTTATAGTGCCCGGTCTTATTAAGGTCTCTAATCCATTTTGAGTTTATTTTTGTGTATGATGTTAGGGAGTGTTCCAATTTCATTCTTTTACATGTAGCTGTCCAGTTTTCCCAGCACCATTTATTGAAATGACTGTCTTTTCTCCATTGTATATCCTTGCCTCCTTTGTCATAGATTAGTTGACCATAGGTGCGTGGGTTTACCTCTGGGCTTTCTATCCTGTTCCATTGATCTATGTTTCTGTTTTTGTGCCAGTACCATATTTTCTTGATTACTGTAGCATTGTAGTATAGTCTGAAGTGAGGGAGTCTGATTCCTCCAGCTCCATTTTTTTCCCTCAAGACTGCTTTGACTATTCAGAGTCTTTTGTGTCTCCATACAAATTTTAAGATTTTTTGTTCTAGTTCTGTAAAAAATGCCATTGGTAATTTGATAGGGATTGCATTGAATCTGTAGATTGCTTTGGGCAGTATACTGATTTTTACAATATTGATTCTTCCAATCCAAGAACATTGTATATCTGTCCATCTGTTGGTATCATCTTTAATTTCTTTCAACAGTGTCTTATAGTTTTCTGCATACTGGTCTTTTGTCTCCTTAGGTAGGTTTATTCGTAGGTATTTTATTCTTTTTGTTGCAGTGGTAAATGGGAGTGTTTCCTTAATTTCTGTTTCAGAGTTTTCATCCTTAGTGTATAGGAATGCAAGAGATTTCTGTGCATTAATTTTGTATCCTGCAACTTTACCAAATTCATTGATAAGTTCTAGTAGTTTTCTGGTAACATCTGTACGATTCTCTTAGTATCATGTCATCTGCAAACAGTGCCAGTTTTATTTCTTCTTTTCCAGTTTGTATTTCTTTTTCTTTTATTTCTTTTATTTCTTTTTCTTCTCTGATTGTTGTGGCTAGGACTTCCAAAACTATGTTGAATAATAGTTGAGAGAGTGGACATCCTTGTCTTGTTCCTGATCTTGGAGGAAATGCTTTCAGGTTTTCACCATTGAGAATGATGTTTGCTGTGGGTTTGTCGTATATGGCCTTTATTACGTTGAGGTAGGTTCCCTCTATGCCCATTTTCTGGAGAGTTTGTATCATAAATGGGTGTTGAATTTTGTCAAAGGCTTTTTCTGCATCTATTGATATGATCATATGGTTTTTATTCTTCAATTTGTTAATATGGTGTATCACATTGATTGATTTGGGTATACTGAAGAATCCTTGCATCCCTGGGATAAATCCCACTTGATCATGGTGTATGATCCTTTTAATGTGTTGTTGGATTCTGTTTGCTAGTATTTTGTTGAGGATTTTTGCATCTATATTCATCAGTGATATTGGTCTGTAATTTTCTTTTTTGTAGTATCTTTGTCTGGTTTTGGTATCAGGGTAATGGTGGCCTCATAGAATGAGTTTGGGAGTGTTCCTTCCTCTGCAATTTTTGGAAGAGTTTGAGAAGGATGTGTGTTAGCTCTTCTCTAAATGTTTGATAGAATTCACCTGTGAAGCCATCTGGTCCTGGACTTTTGTTTGTTGGAAGATTTTTAATCACAGTTTCAATTTCATTACCTGTGATTGGTCTGTTCATATTTTCTATTTCTTCCTGGTTCAGTCTTGGAAGGTTATACCTTTCTAAGTATTTGTCCATTTCTTCCAGGTTGTCCATTTTATTGGCCTAGAATTGCTTGTAGTAGTCTCTTAGGATACTTTGTATTTCTGTGGTGTCTGTTGTAACTTCTCCTTTTTCATTTCTAATTTTATTCATTTGAGTCCTCTCCCTCTTTTTCTTGAGCAGTCTGGCTAATGATTTATCAATTTTGTTTATCTTCTCAAAGAACCAGCTTTTAGTTTTACTGATCTTTGCGATTGTTTCCTTTGTTTCTATTTCATTTATTTCTGCTCTCATGTTTATGATTTCTTTCCTTCTGCTAACTTTGGGTTTTGTTTGTTCTTCTTTCTCTAGTTCCTTTAGGTGTAAGGTTAGATTGTTTACTTGAGATTTTTCTTGTTTCTTGATGTAGGCTTGTATAGCTATAAACTTCCCTCATAGAACTGCTTTTGCTGCATCCCATAGGTTTTGGATCATCGTGTTTTCATTGTTATTTGTCTCTAGGTATTTTTTGATTTCCTCCTTGATTTCTTTAGTGATCTCTTGGTTATTTAGTAACGTATTTTTTAGCCTCCATGTGTTTGTGTTTTTTACCTTTTTTTCCCTGTAATTGATTTCTAATCTCATAGTGCTGTGGTCACAAAAGATGTCTGATATGATTTCAGTTTTCTTAAATTTACTGAGGCTTGATTTGTGACCCAAGATGTAAAATATCCTGGAGATTGTTCCATGTGCACTTGAGAAGAAAGTGTAATCTGCTGTTTTTGGATGGAATGACCTATTAATATCAATTAAATCTATCTGGTTTATTATGTCATTTAAAGCTTGTGTTTCCTTATTAATTTTCTGTTTGGATGATCTGTCCATTGGTGTAATTGAGATGTTAAAGTCCCCCACTATTATTGTGTTACTGTTGATTTCCTTTTTTAGAGCTGTTAGCAGTTGCCTTATGTATTGAGGTGCTCCTATGTTGGGTGCATATATATTTATAATTGTTATATCTTCTTCTTGGATTGATCCCTTGATCATTATGTAGTGTCCTTCCTTGTCTCTTGTAACATTCTTTATTTTAAAGCCTAATTTATCTGATATGAGTATTGCTACTCCAGCTTTCTTTTGATTTCCATTTGCATGGAATATCTTTCTCCATCCCCTCACTTTCAGTCTGTATGTGTCCCTAGGTCTGAAGTGGGTCTCTTGTAGACAGCATATATATGGGTTTTGTTTATGTATCCATTCAGCATGCCTGTGTCTTTTGGTTGGAGCATTTAATCCATTCACATTTAAGGTAATTATCGATATGTATGCTCCTTTCACCATTTTTAATTGTTTTGGGTTTGTTTTTGTAGGTTCTTTTCTTCTCCTGTGTTTTCCACTTACAGAAGTTCCTTTAGCATTTGTTGTAAAGCTGGTTTGGTGGTGCTGAATTCTCTTAGCTTTTGCTTGTCTGTAAAGCTTTTGATTTCTCCATTGAATCTGAATGAGATCTTTGTTGCGTAGGGTAATGTTGGTTGTAGGTTCTTCCCTTTCATCCCTTTAAGTATATCATGCCACTCCCTTCTGGCTTGTAGAGTTTCTGCTGAGAAATCATCTGTTAACCTTGTGGGAGTTCCCTTGTATGTTATTTGTCGTTTTTTCCTTGCTGCTTTCAATAATTTTTCTTTGTCTTTAATTTTTGCCAATTTGATTACTATGTGTCTCAGCGTGTTTCTCCTTGAGTTTATCCTGTATGGGACTCTCTGCACTTCCTGGACTTGGGTGGCTATTTCCTTTCCCATGTTATGGAAGTTTTTGACTATAATCTCTTCAAATATTTTCTCGGATCCTTTCTCTCTCTCTTCTCCTTCTGGGACCCATATAATGTGAATATTGGTGCATTTAATGTTGTCCCAGAGGTCTCTTAGGCTGTCTTCATTTCTTTTCATTCTTTTTTCTTTATTCTCTTCTGCAGCAGTGAATTCCACCATTCTGTCTTCAGGTCACTTATCCTTTCTTCTGCCTCAGTTATTCTGCTATTGATTCCTTCTAATGTAGTTTTCATTTCAGTTATTGTATAGATCATCTCTGTTTGTTTGTTCTTTAATTCTTCTAGATCTTTGTGAAACATTTCTTACATCTTCTCGACCTTTTCCTCCATTCTTTTTCCGAGGTCCTAAATCAAATTCACTATCATTATTCTGAATTCTTTTTCTTGAAGATTGCCTATCTCCATTTCATTTCGTTGTTTTTCTGGGGTTTTATCTTGCTCCTTCTTCTGTACATAGCCTTCTGCCTTTTCATCTTGTCTATCTTTCTGTGAATGTGGTTTTTGTTCCACAGGCTGCAGGATTGTAGTTCTTCTTTCTTCTGCTGTCTGCCCTCTATGACTTAAGTTTAAATAGTTTATATTTTTTATGAGTGGCTAAGCTATAGACCTTCATATTCAATTTACAAGAGTACACTCTTTTTGATCTTGGCCCTTTCCTTATACTCCATGGACTCCTATTCATTTTTATTATTTTTTCTTATGCTATCTCATCTCAAAAGATGCCTTATATACCATAGGCAGCAGCATAATAAACATAAATTGCATATAATATACTTGCACACCTTGGTGAATTTCTAAACATATTTACCACCCCCAAAGTCAATCTCATGTTCCTTCCAGAGACTAAACTAATCTCTCTCCCCACAGAGACAACCAGTGTCCTGATTTGTACCAATATATATTAGATTTCCCTGTTTGTATATTTTATATAAATAGAATCAGACATATGGGGTCTTTTCTGTGTGGCTTCTTCTTCTGTTCAAATTTATATTTGGGAGATTCATCCACATTGTTGCATACCGTAATAATATTTATTCTAATTGCTCTATTGTCTTCCATTGTGTGAATATACTGTGACTTATTTACCAGTTCCATTGTTACTAGGCATCTAGGTTGTCTCCAATTTAAGGCTTTTATAAGTAGTGCAACTATAAACATGTTCTTACATGTCTTTTGGTGAACATCAAGACAATTTTAGCAGTGGAACTGCTGAGTCACATGATATGCATATATTTAGTTTTAATAGATGCTAACCATTTTTCAAGTGGCTGTGCCAATTAAGACGTTCACCAGTAATGTACTAGAATTCCAGTGGCTCTACATCTTCGCAATCTTGGTATTTTGTCTCTTTATTTAGTCATTTGGGTCAGTGTGTAGCACAGATGACTAATGAGGTTAAGCATCATTCCATATGTTTATTGGCCATTTGGTTAATCTCTTTTGTGAAGTGTGTCCCTGTGTCCAAGTGATTTGACCATATAAATATAAGAAATATAATTATTAAGAAGGATTATCTATATTTAAAAATTAATTTGTGGGACTCTTTATTGATTTATAAGATTTAAAAATATATCCTAAATATTAATGTTTTGATGGCTCTATGTATCATGACTATCTTCTCCCACCTGTTGGGTTGTTTTATTATGCTCTTAACAGTCTTTTTAATGAATAGAAGTTCTTCAATTTAATAGTCTAGTTTAATATTTTTTTCTTTTACAATTAGCATTTTCTGTGTTTTAAGAAAACTTTGAAGATGTTCTATTTTCCTCTAAATGCTTTATTTTATACTTTCCAGACATAGATCTGAACACTATCTGGAATTAATTTTTGTGCTTTGTGAGAGGGAGGTCCAGTTGACCACACATCATTTATTAAAGAGAGAATACTTTCTCCACTGTAACACAGTGTCAACTTTGCCTTGAATCTGGTGAATGTTATTTACAGGTCTGTTTCTGGACCCTCTATTCTGTTTGTTCTTGTATCAAATCTAATCTGTCAATTAACCAAGTACAGTTTTAGTAAAGTAACTTCAATCATTTAACAAAACCATAATGTTTTTTCTTAATAAAAATAATACATTCTAGTGGTTACTATAAATTCAAATTCTACATTTTTAAAATTAATTTTTATTGGAGTATGGTTGCTTTACAATGTTGTGTTAGCCTCCACTGCACAGCAGAATGAATCAGCCATACACATACAGATATCCCTTCCCTTTTGGACTTCCCTCCCATTTAGTTTACCACAGTGCATTAGGTAAAGGTCCCTGTTCTATACAGCATGTTCCCATCAGTTGTCTATTTTATACATTGTATCAATAATGTATATGTGTCAATCCCAGTCTCCCAATTCCTCCCTCCCGTCCCCTTTCCCCCTTGGTATCCATACATTTGTTCTCTTCGTCTATGTCTCTATTTCTGCTTTGCAAATAAGCTAATCTGTACCATTTTTCTAGATTCCACCTATATGCGTTATTATACGATATTTGCTTTTCTCTTTCTGACTCACTTCACTCTGTATAAAACTCTAGGTCCATCCACATCTCCTACAAATAACCTAATTTCGTTCCTTTTTATGGCTGAGTAATATTCCATTGTATATATGTACCACATCTTCTTTATCCATTCCTCTGTTGATGGACATTTAGGTTGCTTCCATGTCCTGGCTATTGTAAACAGTGCTGCAATGAACATAGGGGTGCATGTGTCTTTTTGAATTATAGTTTTCTCTGGGTATATGTCCAGGAGTGGGATTGTTGGGTCATATGGTAGTTCTATTTTTAGTTTTTTAAGGAACCTCCATACTGTTCTCCATAGTGGTTGTATCAATTTACATTCCCACCAACAATATATGAGGGTTCCCTTTTCTCCACACCCTCTCCAGCATTTATTGTTTGTAGATTTTTAATGATGGCCATTCTGACCGGTGTGAGATGATACCTCATTATAGTTTTGATTTGCATTTCAAATTCTACATTTTGAATAATAACTTCTAATTCTTCTCATTTAAATCTAAAATGTATACCCCACTGCATGAAAGATTAATACGCCACAATGTGGCATTTATTTAACTTTTATTCAACAATTACAGCGTGCTAAACACCAGGAGTGAAAAAGTAACTAAGACTTGTTTTCTGCTCTCAACATGTCTCGAGAGGGAGAAAGGTATATAAATAGATCAAACACAATATGAGGTGATATGCTATTTCTGTGAAACAAACATCTAACAGTGTAGGGTTTGGTGGGAATGGTGACAGGTGAGCTGGACAAAAATTTGGAGGAAAACCCCATGGCATTTCTCAGAAAACTGGATGGAAGCCCGCAAAAGACTGAGTTGGATTCAACCAGTTTGCAGTTTTCTAGAACAATAAAATTACAGAACAACAGGGGAAAAAAGTTGATGATATTGAAGGAAGTGTAATTTTACTGGCATCAAAGTACCTAGTTAAGGAGGTGAACAGAAAAAACTGCTGATAGGAATAAAATAGAGGGGCCCAGGGAACAGAAATCCATGTAAGAACAAGGAAAGGTGCAATGGGAATTAGAGAGAGAGAGAGCATGAAAAAAAGGTGGTATGATTTGGTTGCAGAGTGAGGTTATTTGAATGCAAATTGTGGGTGAATGAGTAATTCAAGTCATTGCTACAGGAGTGGGGAATTTCAGAGGTGTTGCGATGAGGTCACTAGAATTAAGGTAGGTAATTGAAAGATTAGGGTACTGGCTGGGTTTTACAGACATTGAAGTAATTCAGGACCATGACACAACATGGAGTGGGAAGAAAATGAATGATTCTGGTACTGGCTGGCTCTTACAGACATTGAAGTAATTCAGGACCATGACACAACATGGAGTGGGAAGAAAATGAATGATTCTGGTACTAAGGTCCCCAGTAGGTAAAAAGAACAGAGATTTTTAGCTGAGGAGAAGAGGGTGGTTTTGTCAGATGTCATCCACCTCCACGTAGCAGTGATTTTGACATAATCGTGACTAGGTAATGGCCCAGAAATGTTGTTGAAAAACAAGAATGGTGCTCTCTTCATCTAACAACTCTGAAATGAGTGGACTCTCTGAGAATGTCTTCCAACTGAGAGCATTATATGGGAAATTGTATCCTTAGGAAAAGCCAAGTTTCTGTTAGGCAGGAATGTAATAGGAAGCCACTGAGGATGACTGGTATTCCTTCTGGTATAGTTAAAAGGTTTGGAAGAGAAGAGAGCAGCAGTTGGAGTCAGTCACATCAGGGAAGGATCTACTCTTACATGTCTCCTTCCCACACAGTGGGAGGAGTCAGGGCAGATAGAGAAGGAGAAGGGTGTTTGTGAGGTAAAGTGGAATTAGCAGATTTCAAGGATTCAAAAATAATTAGACCCAGAAATCCCTTGGAGAATTAACCCTGGTAGATGTCCTGGGGCTTGGTGGTCTCTTCTATAGGTATTCCAAGTATAGTGATCAGAATCCTTGATGAAAGAGTGAATGCACTAATCTCAGAAGTTTGGATTTTATTCTGTATGAAAAAAACAGGATTTTAATCAGAAGAATAAATGAAACTAAAGGAGAAAGACTGATTGCAGGAAAATCAGTTAGAATAATCAGTGACAATAATTTAAATAAGAGAAGACAAAGACAATGATAGTTGAGATGGAAAGGAGAGGCCAGATTTTACAGATGCTTTAGAAATAGAATCAACAAAATATGTTCTTGGATATGGATAAGGGATTCGATATAGGCAGTTAGAGAGAAGTAGTAGTTGAGATTTACCTAGTTTCCAGATTAGGTGTCTGAGTGGATGCCAGGCAAGAGGATTAACTGAGGATAACGGAGGAGGCAGTGCATATTTAGGCTGGGTATTTAGGGCTGTCTTTTTTATGCTTCCTCAATGTCCATTGTCTCTTATCTAAAACAGTTCCATATATTTCTTGAAGAAGGATCCTGCCTCCTTTTTATAGTCCATATTTTAAATGTAACCAACTCCACTGCCAGTACCAGAGATGGCCAATTGCAATACGGGATATTCTTGCCCATACCGATGGAAATATTAGTAAGGGGGAACCTCTCTTTGGGTTCTGAGATGCTGAGAAGAAATGATGTAAAACTAAATCTGCTGGTCACCCTAATGAATGGATCCAGAACCAAAGACAGCTGAGATCTGAGATGGGAAAAGCAGAAGAGTATGATAAAACTTTTCTGAGATCCTAAATGCAATTATTTCTGAAGCTGATGAATCCTTGGAGTTTTCTGAGACACAGACGCAACATTTTCTCTTCCCTTCCCTTTCCTCTTCTCTTCTTTCTTCTTAAAATTGCTATTTTTTCCCCTTCTTGCTATGTTAATAACACAGAGTCCTGAGGAGGGAGTATAGGGGCAGATATTTTTTCATTAGAAATGTTAAATTGGAGGTGCCTGTACTAAATCTAATAGAGACGGTTAGTGGGCAATTACAACTAAAGAGTCTGAAGCTCAGGAGAGAAGTCAGGGTCAGAGATAAAACAAAAAAAATATATAAAAGATTTTGAAGTCATGGATACAGAAAGTTTACCCAGGATGTGCAGAGAAAGCAAGAATAGGAACGTCCCTGGTGGCGCAGTGGTTGGGGGTCCGCCTGCCAATGCAGGGGACACAGGTTCGATCCCTTGTCCAAGAGGATCCCATATGTTGCAGAGCAACTAAGCCTGTGCACCACAACTACTGAGTCCGTGCAACACAACTACTGAGCCCGTGCACCGCAACTACTGAGCCCGAGTGCTGCAACTACTGAAGCCCATGTGCTTAGAGCCCATGCTCTGCAACAAGAGAAGCCACCGCAATGAGAAGCCCATGCACTGCAATGAAGAGTAACCCCCGCTCACCACAGCTAGAGAAAGCCGGCATGCAGCAGTGAAGACCCAATGCAGCCAAAAATAAAAATTAAAAAAAAAAGAGAAGAAAGCAGGAATAGATGCAGCCCAAGAACAGGGTCTCAGAAAACTCCAGTATTTGGAGGTCAGGTCACAGATCATACAGAAGAGATAGAGAAGGACTGGCCAGGGTGGTAGACAGTTGAGAAAATTCTGGACATAACTGGAAGTGTGGGAAGCAAGTTTCCAAGACCAAAGCACTTCTGGAATCTAGAACAGTGCTACTCAAAGTCTCCCTAGGGAAATTGTTTCTGGATAGTGATAACATGAACAGCTGTCCTAGAATGTAAACCAACTAAGCACACTTTAGTTCCGCTAACTTTTGTTTTTGATTTCTTTTCATAACAAGACTTTGTCCATGTGAAGGAAGTGATGCATTGATTTGCATCCTGGCACAGGCTTCTCAGACTCGACAATAGTTCTCCAGTCGCACTTCGAGCAGCCTTGTTCTAACACTGATCCCTCTGCTGAGATCAGGTCAGTATATGATACATATCATTGGAAATACAAATAGATTTGAATCTGAATTATTGTATGGAATTTTAAACATGAATAATTGATAATAGGGAATGAAATAGACATATACAGATATGCATCATTTAGAGATAAGGACTTAGGGACTCTTTGTAATGAAGGGATTTCCTGATTAATTTTGAAAAACAAAATTCTTAACAGTAAAATGCTTTTGTTTAAAAAAAGTCTTACTTTGAACTATGATGTCCAAAACCTATCACTAGAGCTGTCTGTGGAAGCAGGAGAAAGGGTGGGTCTGGAGATGCGGAGTGTGGTCTGCTCAGGAACCTCCTGCCCTCTGTGCTACTCCTTAAGATTCCAAAATGGAACCAGAGGATTCTACATTTCACAGTTTGATTTGAAAACCACTGGGGTTGACAGTAAAAAAGTGATTCACTTTGAATTCTATGTTGACTCTTGACTTTTGCATTTTCTGGTCCTGTGACCTGAAGAAATGCCACTTAAGCTTCTTGAGGCTCAGTTTTCTAATCTATAAAACTGGGACACAATAGCAATTTAAAAAAGTGCTTCTGATTATCTAGTTAGCTGATATGAGTGAATGTGCCCTGTGCAGTGTAAGGACTTGGTAAGAAAGGACCTCTCCAGTTCTCACTACAATCCCCTGTGCTTCAGGGAGCTCTGGCTGCAGAAACCGTGGCCTCAAAGTTGGTGCTTGAATATCTCAAGTTCAGTCGCTCCCTGAAACCTGGTTGTTCCTAGGCAAGTGAATGAGAAGAATGGAAAATAAGCACCATGTTCCAGTGAAGTGTTGTAACTATGAACAGGGACTCATGTGTGAGGGGTCAGAGTCCATACGTGTTCACAGCCCTGGCAAGGGTATCACTTAAACTTTCAGTCCCTGATTTTCACTGCAAAAGGACTAACGTAAAAAGAAGGTAAACTCTTTTTTTTTCCTTTTAGAGATTTTATTTAGAATTCTAGACCTTTCAACAATCTTTTTGAGTCTCCTTTATGTTTTTTCTTTTCTTGATTTCTATCTCCCTTCATTATCCTGTTTTTCCTTATCATTTGCTTCCTCACTCCACTTGTTGAACTTGTATTTGACGGGGGATTGGTACTCATGAATGTGTATAGCATTTTTTATTTGAAATTTAGAAATTGTACACACATATTTCCTTACTTGTCATGTGTCCTTTTTGATGAAAAATGGCATTACCAAGTTTCCTTACTTCCCTCTTTCATTGCCCTTTGCCTCAATCAACATTGAGTTTCAAAGGAAAAATCGGTTCAAATTTCAAAAATTGAAGATGTAACATCCTTAAGAAAATGTGAAAGAAATGACTCATCTTTTGAAGGCAATCTTCAAAGAAAAGTTGCAAAGGTGCATTTCAGTATTGACAACAATACTGAATTAATAATTCTAAGAGTTATCATTAATTAAACACTTACTCTGTATTAAGCACTCTTCCAGGAACTCTTAATTCTCATAATACCCATATGAAGGTGATACCACTATTATCCTCATTTTACTAATGAGGATATTAAGGCAGAGAAAGGTTGAGTAAGTTTCTCAGGGTCACACAGCTAGAATATAGGGAAATAGGATTTAAACCTAGGCCATCTGACTCCAGAGACCTGCTTTAACAGAATACTATCTTTTTTCTTTTCATAGATCTTTATTGGAGTATAATTGCTTCACAATACTGTGTTAGTTTCTGTTGCACAACAAAGCTAATCAGCCATATGCATACACATGTCCCCATGTCCCCTCCCTCTTGAGCCTCCCTCCCAACCTCCCTATCCAACCCCTCTAGGTCATCGCAAAGCACCGAGCCGATCTCCCTGTGCTATGCTGCTGCTTCCCGCAAGCCAACTATTTTACATTCGGTAGTGTATATATGTTGATACTACTCTCACTTCGCCCCAGCTTCGCACTCCTACCCCATGCTATCTTGAAGTAAGTTTGTCAGATGATGAGTGCCTATTGCTCCCCTTTCCAGGATAAAGACCAAATAGATATAGTTAAGAAGAAAGCATTTGCACTAGTCTGACTCCTTGGTAAATTTGTGGAAGAGTATATAGAATAGATGGTGTCATTTTCATCGATTCATATTCTCTTGGATCCCACACAGGAGAAGGCATTAGAGGACCCAGCAGATTGTTCCCTAATCATCCAAATCCATGTAGTTTCTCATGAATAAAAGTTTGTAATCTTTTCAAACTACTTAGGGATTGGCAGCTGGGTATACACTATTAATTCCTTTTGGAGCATGCCACTTAAGATGGGCCTTAATGAATGTAGCATTTTACTTTTAATTAAAATACTTAGTTCAGGGAGTATTTATTAATAATTCTAACAGCAACAGATGGTCTGCTTATGTGTTGTAGCAGTCTTTACCCCAAATCAGTCAAAATAATTAACAAAATGTAAATTATTAAACACTTAAATATGTATTATGTATCATTACCATTCCCATAACATATTCTAATCTTTTATGAGAAAAAACATGACAGTTAAACAATAATCTATAGAATACTGCATACCAAATGTTCAGAAAACTAGATTTTCTTGTTTTGTTATATTAAAAATATTTGTGTTGGTAGCATTTTCTAGTATTCCTGCCGCCTAGAAGTGGAAGTAAAGCCAAAGCTAAATAAACAAAATTTTTCTTTGGTAAGAACATCATATACAGTGTTTTACGAAAGAATTGCATCTAATACTGGACAAGAACCTGAAAGTCCAGGTCTGTCATTGGTTTTTTTGTTGGGACTCTGGGAAATGTTCTTATCCTGTCCATTCATCTGCAATTTGATCCAGCTGCTCTGAACCTTAGTTTCTTTAAAGGGCTTGAGAATCTTTGGCAGAAAACAGCCACCGGTGTATACAGGTTTTCTGTCTCCGTCTCCTTTACCCCTGGCTTCTCATCCTACACACTTTGTGTTGCCTCTAAATCTACCTCTTTGACTCTTCGAATGGATGGTATTGTTTTTATTTTCCTCATGTTCTTGGGTCATCAAAGTGAGATGCAGTTTTGGAATCCCATATCTTTGTGATCTTTTAACTAAATAATGATACTTAAAATTACTTTGAGTGAGAACCAGAAGACAGAAAATCAGTTCATGGTTGGTGGTTTGGCAGTGCTCCAACATGCACCAATTTGGTGTAACATTTGGGATAATATGGGTCTGTCTTGGAAATTATGGAAACCATGAGTTTCACAGCACAGATTCTGAAAACCATGCTTTGCTGTGGAAACAGTATATGTATACATAGGGACTAAATAACCCCGTTTTAATTCAAGTAGTATTTAAGTTCAAATTTCAAAATTTAATTCAAGTATTTAAATTCAGTATTTTAACTCAATTTATATTTAAATGCTATTCTTCCATTTTAATGGCAAAGGTGAAAGGGAACTTAAAGGTCATTCCAACTGTGTGACTTTGAATTTTGTCTTCTTGGACAATTTATTGAAATTTTCTAAGCTTTAGTTTCCTCACTTGTATACTTAGGATAGAAATAGTACCTACCTGATAGATTTGTTGTAACTATTAAGTGGAAATTCCTTGCCACAGTGACAGGATAGGATAAGAGACTATCTAATCCATCTTCCTTCTTTTGAAAACTGATGAAGAAACTAAGTTCCAGAAGGTGAATTGATTTTTCCTGGATCACCAAATAGTTAGAAATGCCAGAAGTAGAAATGATGTATCATGGATGCCAGGTCAGGGTTGATTTAATAAGACACTTATGATGTTTGCTTGCTAGGAAAGGACATTTATCTCTCAATTTTCAGGTTATAATTTGCTACTCACAGTCACATTTGTGTCCACAGGAAGAACAACATCAGTAAATTAGTTTTCGAGAGTGTAGCTGCACATTTAAATTATTTGCTTTAAAATGTATCAAAAATTATTTTAAAAATATCTAATTCATAATTTTTTTCTGATCAGTTCTAATATTTGCAAACATTTAATGGTAAATGATATTTTCATAAATTTAATTTTGCTCTTTACCTATTGTCAGTTTTTTCTTTTCAACTGAAAACTACCAAAGAATCACATAAACAGTTACTCTATGGGTTTTAACATCTGAACAATTTAGTACCCAAATGAAACAGGTTTTCTTACAGTTTGACCAAATACATAAATCAGCAAAACCAGTTGTGATACTTTATTATAAATCAACAATTCTTTGAATATTTTAGTCATTGAAAACTTTTGTTTTGCCTTCTAGCAGCTGTCTTCTACAGAAACAGCTGCTAATACTTATATATAACATTTGTCAGGTTCTTTTACAAGCATATAAACTACAAATGCTGCTTTAAGGGAAGTTTAAAACTGTACATATATCTATATACCAAATGGTTAAATTACTTTGAAATTTTTTGGATAGATAGGTAACAGAATTCACTGAAGCAATTATTTTAAAATGTACTGAGCTGCTTGTCATTCATGTCTTTGTAGAATTTTCTTTGTGAACCAAAATAATTTCTTCTATGACAGTTTAGCCTAAACTGAGTTATTGAATTATGTAAATTGTTTAAAGATAAAGCATAGCCAGTTATATTTATTATCCAGGCTTTTCGACATTGGAGATTATGTACTTACCATTAAAGATGTCAATTTAGTAATGCTAATGCATTATTGGTGTACAGTGTGTTCCACCATTTTGTTCCCTTCCTTTCACCCGAGTAGAAACACCTACCGTCTGTTCAGGATGGCTGCTGCTGCCCTGGAACATAATCAGTCACTGCTTTCAAATGTCATCTGTGGAGGTCTTCAGGCTAGATAGTCCCTGCAGTGTTGGAAGGCAGCCCCTCAAACACTGCATTCCTTCTTAGGCTGCTCAGGACGGTTGCTAAGCTTTGCAAAGTGCAGGTGCAGTTGCCTTGGGGTATCTAGGGCAGCATTGTGTCTAGAGGGTTGCAGACATTAATTATCAGCCTCTTCTGCTGCACATGGTGGCAGGTAGGAGAACTGGGGATTAAGAAAGCCAGGTAGAACTTGAAGAGAAAAAATGAATTGTGCTCTCTCTGCATATTTACCATTCTGTCAGCCTCCTGGTCAACAGATCCTGCAAAAGGCCTCTTCAGACCCCCAAGTAAAGCAAAGATGCAGATGCTCAGGCCTGGGCAATCAAAAATCTGAGAATTATCTCTAGGGTAGGAGTTTGGCTTCATTAACTCCTGTCAAACGCCTGCCTTCTTAAAATCTTTGTACTGCTTGAAGTTTTACATAAATGAGGCCGTGGCTCTTAGGATCAGAAATAAGGAGAGGGAGAAAAGGAGGAAACTAAGATCAATATAAAGAGTTTAATCCTTTGACAGTGAAGGTCCCCTCCACCTACCATCTGATCAATTTTCTGAGAAATAGTTTATGCGGTTTTCAGCATTTTCTGTAGGCTAGTTTTTACCAATCTAAACATGTTTTCTAAAGTGTAAAGTGCAATTTACTTGGTTCGAATTTAATTTAATATTTGTGTTAAAATACTCATACCTAGATTTTTTTTCCGCTTGCTCTTATCCGTTAATTATTTTAAAATGACTTCATCTATTCCACTAACTCCTAACATGTAGATGTTGGTCTTTTAATTTTTCCTTTTTTATCTAATCATCTCACGACCTTTTTGACCTTTATTAGTTTCAGTAACATTTTTGAAAACAAATTCGGGATTCAATTTTGCTTTCAACTCATAAAGGAACTGTGTGCTACATTTAAATGGCCCTTCACCTAAGGACCTTGTTTCCTAGCCATTCAATCCTCATATAAGCCTTTACTTAACATTCCCAAATTTCTGCATTGACTATGTATCTTGACTATATATATATATATATATTTATATATATATTTTAACTGACCTTTCTCTCCCTTAAAGTGTTTTTGTTTTTTTACATTCTTCAGACTGGATTTGATTCCTTACTGTGTGAGCGGAGAGACCCTAATCTGTCTGGATGCTGAGCAAGTTCTCTGCACATAGTTGATGGTGAAGACATGCTTGTTGGGTGAAAAAATGGGTCATCAGTAAACAGGGCATTTCAGTACTTTCCAATTCTAATTCAAGTCAACAGAGGAAGGTAGAGATATAAAGTTCTCTTAATATGGAATTCACTGAGAAGAATAACAATTATTTTCCAGGAATCCTAAAATAGTGCAGGGTTTGAAAATCCTAGTTGAGCATTTAAGCCAGTTATAAAAACCTTAGATTTTCAACCAGCTTTAACAATCCTAAAGAAAGTGTGTCCCAGGAGATGAACGTTAAGGATATTTACCAAAGCTGTTACTTTGAATTTACTGAATAAATCATTCTTCAAAAGTAGCCCAGAGATCTTTTTCTTAGCTACCAAATTTGCCTTCATTGTCTCATTGGGAACTAACTCACAGATGTGGGGATTGGCCTTGGATGGACATCATATGACTTGGTAATTTAAGCGTGTGATTGTGCTGTCCAGTGGTAATTATGCCATATGAGAGCCTGTCTGATAGGTTCTACACAAGCCAGGGAACACTGGATCCCAATTTCATATGTTAAGGGGAGGGGGCAGCAGCAATAGAACTCCTAAGGACATAAAGGCCAAAGGTTTGCCAGTCTGGAGGGCTATGGGTATCGTATTGGTGGATTACCTTCATTTTCCAGCTTGTAGCTATCATGGGGAAAAATTAATTAAAGCCCTCTCAGAACTTATACATATGTAGGGTTTAGAAGTCTGCCAAATAAATGCCTCCTGTAAAGGAGAGTTGGCAACTTGTAGCGTAGTAAAATCAAGGGGTACCAACCACTCAGAGATAGCACAAGCACAGGTGAAACTGGGCCATTTAGGGTCTTATATAGACCACTGCCTTCATTGTAAACTATGATAAAAAGTATCATTCTTTAATACAAATATATTCAGAAAACTCATTGTAAAGATACTGTTTATTGCCTATAAAAGCCAGTCTCTCTTTTTTTATTGCTAACAAAATCTTGTTTAAGATACTGTATCTAGAGGCCCCTTGAATTGGGTAAAAATTGAGTCTGGCCCTGGTTTTGGGTGGGTGTCTGTCCTAGTTTTGGCCAGTGAAATATAAGAGGATGTTCACTAGAGGCTCCTGGGAAGGTTTATCTTCACTGGTAAATCTTTTTTATCACCTGAGTATTGAGATGGTTTGTTATATACTAACAGATAACCAGAATAGGGACCGATAATAAATAAAAGAATGTTATATCCCTGGCAAAATATTTCTACAATTTTGAGAAAACTTGAAAAGGGAAAATACTTAAATTCAGTTGGAAAGGTCAATTTTGGTCTATCATCTGGTTCTCTTTATATATGAATTCATTCAAAAGAAACACCATATATCTACACTACATGGATGAAAGGCTGTTCAACATGTGTTGATGGGATGTGCATAGCCCCAATTTATCTCTTGTCTATGTCCAGTGGATTTAGACAGGTTTGCCTCCTGATTTTAGAATATTCCTTCTTTCTGTAGTTCTAATCAGTGATGCAACCAGCAACTTGAACATCACTATAAAGATTTCCTTTTCCTCCTCCAGAAAGTTCTTGCCCTTGAGCAGGACTCAGTAGAAGCCTGCAATATTTGAAGCAGTCACCTAGCAGTTGTTTAATGTGGATGACTATGCCCTGCAGGCATATACAGAAGGAGATGGAGCAGGTTGTCAATTATTTCTGCACTCAGGGCTATGGACTAACAATATGCTTGAGTGAGGCAGAGGTTACACATCAGCTGCAACCCCACAGGCAATCCAAATCTGCCATTAGTGGTGAGGAAATGAGAGTTTCAACAAGGTTGGGTTTCCTTGGTAGTGAGTTCCTAGTGAGGCAAACTTGGACCAGGATATAACAGCTCTTGTTAAGTCAGTGCATCAGCTAGAAAACGAACAGGGTAAGGTATGGCAGCAACATGTCATCAAATTATAGTTCAAACTCCAAGGTCTATGTGTTGTCAGGCCTTTACGACTCTGACACCTGCATCTTACTGGCAGCACATGCAATCTGAGATTTCTTGCACCTGTTGCTTTCTCTGGAACAAAAATGTGGCATAAATTTACCTTATTGCAAATCCATAATACTGCCATTTTGTGAGGTTTAAATCATGGAGATACAGAATGGAGTGATTAGGGCATCTAATAAGAAGTCCCAGGATCAGACTTTAGTGATTAGGGTAGTCAATGGTGAACACATTTTTTAAGTTATAGAATGAGGTGGTGAAGACATCAGCCATAGATGTTCTGTGGGAACTGTTGGTAGCAGGGACACTGATCTAAGAAATTTTGAGGTTAAATTAGTTCCAGGGCAACAAATAACAAAGCAGTCCATGAGGCAAAAGCCGTTTTTCATAAAAATCATTAATTTATCTAAGCAAATGAAATCTCCTCTTCACTGAGAAGGTTGTGCTCCTCTACAGCAGGCTATGGGGTGGTCTGTCCTGTTATTCAGGTGTTTCTTCTGATCCTTCCCATGTCAGATGCAGAAAAATTAGGGATTTTTTGTGGATAGATCTGATGAAGTGATAAATACAGGTCTTTCTACTTTTGGATCTTCTGAACTATTTATCATTCCTCCCCTTCTTGACTTTGAACTTGGGTTTGGGCTGTTAGCCATGGTCCTACCAAGGTTTTAACTTCTTTGTCACTCCTTTCTCTCTCCCTCTTCTGCCCTTTTCCTTAGTATCTTTAAAGCAAATTTTAACTAACCTTGGAATTTGGGAAGTAGATGAGAGGAAACTGTCCCTGGCAGATTGCTTTTCTTCCTAATTTCTCGTTTGGAGGACCATGGAACAAAAAGGAATTAAGGGAACAAAACCACACAAATATATTAAAACATTGTTTTCCTGCTTTATCAGATATAGTGGTGCTGGGCTGCACCCCGCAGGCCTGCAAGCTTTATAATTGCACAGCCTTGAGACCAAAGAAAGAGCCCAGAGACAGTGACAAAGACATCAGTGGTATTGGATAGGAGATCTTACATGTCTGAAGCAAAAGGTCCTGGAGTGACACCCCACTGTGTACAGCAGAAGGCTGACAGGACAAGGCAACAAACTTCCCTGTTGTGGGGAGAAAGAGTCTGCCATTTATAGGGGGAATTGATGTCAGGTTACCTCACCAGTTACAAGGGAAAGCAACAGCTGGGGCATGTCCCTCATAGCCCTCAGGTTTAGGACCATGATGAGGGCAAATGTTTCCCTTTAATAAACTAGAAGTTGGAGCCTTTCTGGCCTAAGGATTAGCATAATCACTAGCTAGGGCAGGGGCCAAGCACGTTCATGTGAATAGGGTGTAGGTGGAGCGGGGACTGGTTGAGCAGGGGATGTACAAAGAGCAAGAGAAGAGCCATCTTGAGTGGCCTGACCATACAGGTGGTAAATCCACTTTTGGTTTAGAGTCTTTTAATCTTTTAGCTGCATTCTCACTATTTTCCTTTATGTCTGTTTCCTATTTCTGAATAAGGACCTAGCTTACTCATACTCTATGGGGTGTGTATTAGTCAGGATTCTCCAGAAAAATAGAACCAACAGGAGATATAGAGAGATAGACAGATAGATAGATAGATAGATATTTACCTACTTACCTGGAAAGAGATTTATTATAATGCATTGGGCACCATGATTATGAAGGTTTAGAAGTCCCATGAACTGACATCTGTAAGCTGGAGACTCAGAAAAGTTGGTGGTGTAGTTTAGTTTCAGGGCCTGAGAGCTAGAGAGCTGTTGGGTAGATTCCAGTAGGACTATGAAGGCTTGAGAACCAGGAGCACTGAGGATAGGGGGAAGATCAATTTCTCAGCTTAACAGTCAGGCAGAGAGAGCACCCTCCCTCTGACTTTTTGTTCTATTCAGGCGCTACATTGATGAGGGCCATCTGCTTTACTCAGACAACCAATTCAAATGGTAATCTCTTCACGAAACATGCTCACAGACATACCAAAAATAATCTTTAACCAAATACCTAGACATCCCATGGCCCAGTCAAGTTGACACATAAAATTAAACATCACAGGGTGTGACTGAGTCTTGTTCCCCGTCACTTAGCTTTGTTCTTTACTATTAATCAGAACTAAATCAGTAAACATTTTTACCTTTTTTTGTTTTTTTGGTAGAGGACTCTGATGGTCGGTTTTATGTGTCACCTTGAGTACGCTACAGTCCAGTCTGTAGTTATTTAATCAAATAAATAATCAAGATATTGCTGTGAAAGTATTTTGTAGATGTGATTGAAGCCCATAATTAGTTGACTTTAAATAAGGAAGGTTATCAAGGACTGGGTAGGCCTGATTGAATCAGGTGAAAGGTCTTAAGAGCAGAACTGAGGCCTGATTGAATCAGGTGAAAGGTCTTAGAGCAGAACTGACGCTTCCCTGAAGAAGAAGAAATTCTACATGTGAACAACAGCTTCTGTTTGTGCTTGAGAGTTTCCAGCCTGTCCTTCCTGAGGACCTGCCCTCCAGATTTCAGAGTTGCCTCGCCAGTCTCCACAATCATGTAAGTCAATTCCTTTCAACAAATCTCTTAATATATAGCTCCTGCTGGTTCTGTTTCTCTGGTTGAACGCTGACCGATACAGGGAAAAAGAAGTTGATGGGTGATGATGGCGTTGTCTTCCTGTGAAAAAAATTTTTGTGTCTTAAATGCCTTCAAGCAGGCTTTGGATGTTGGCCTTGTAGGTTATGCGCTGTACGATTCTCAGTGGTGCCATTCATATATATTATGCTGTAAATGCCACTTCCTGGGGGTTTTCAGTGTGATAGCCTTGAATTCAGTGCTTTCTATGAAGTGGTGAAAATGTGGGCATTTGAATCACTATAAATGTCAGTTCTCTTGGGCTTTAGGCACTTGATGCTGGTTGGATGCTCCTCCACCTCTGCGTGAAAGCAGCCCACGAGTCACCCAGGTCTGAGAGAATATTATTGTATCTACCTGTTGGAAAAACTGTAGCGGATAAAGGATGGGCCTTGCTCATACAGAATTGTTGTCATTGAGGTTACGTAGTTGTGTTCCTAAAAGCATGATATCTTTCAGATAGAGGCCCTAGAGTATGGAAGAGGGGTACTGGAAATTGGGTTTCTAATTCTGGCATTGGAATGTAGCATAAGTAAGGTTGTACTGAAGGATTGGTGGTCTGATCACAAATCTAACCATTGCCAAGGAGACTTGTACTTTCCAGAGTCTCTGGGAGTTACTGTTCCCTTAGGGTTGAAGGACCGCGTTTACTGAGTAGAATATAAGACTATTTATCCAACAATTTCCTTGTATTTGCAACTTTTTCTTTTCCTATATTTCTTCCTCACTTCCTGATTTTTGTAGTTTCACTTAAATGATTCAGCAAAGAACTCACAATTCTGGTAAATTATTCTGGTAAAAATGGGATCGATTGGCTTGTTTTAAAGTTTCTATATCTTTGTCAGGTCATCAAAGGAAGTTTTAGTTAAGATGTTTAAATAATACATCAGAGTACCCTATAACATAACATAATCTGGAAGCACTGAACTAGCCAAAATAGCTGTAGAAAAACATCCAGCTTTTAAATTCTATCCAACAAATGTCAGTGTTGCAGTGTCAGATCACCCAGCACCACATGTGTGACCCCATGGTATGCTGCCTTTTTAAAAACCATGCTCTGTTTCGCTATCCCCAGTCCTTTTCTCCATCTGCCTGCTGACCCATGTGGCTGTTTTAACATCCCCCTCAGCGGAAGCCTCATACCTGCCTGGCCAGCAGAAAGTAACACAATGACAGCGGTTTCTGTGGGACTGCAGAGGAGGGGATGGGAAACCTTGGATGCCCTGTCTTTTTCTGGACAGCTAAAATTAAGATAGAGGACAGCTCCAGGAAAAAGTCATGCCCTGGAATTTTCAATTGGTGCACAGCGGTTTAGAGAGTGGGTGAATAAATGGGCAATCTATTTCAGGGCAGTTTCCCTTCTGGAAGAAAGGGCAATTTGTTTTAGGGTCACATGCTGGGCAACTATCTGCATAAGAAACCCAAATAGTTTCTGAGCACAAGCGATTCACCGTGGAATCTTGCGACCATTTTCTCAGGAAGGTGAGATTGTAATGAATCAGTCTGTCAACAAACTGATCAAGATTGTGTTCACCCTAGTAGTCACCGAAAGTGTGTTCTGGGGGGTAATTGCTTCCTTTGAGAGTATATGAGGTTACTTACGGGCTAATTTTCATCTGAATTTCTTCCACATTTCCTGACATGACATTTAACTAGTGTAATTTCTTCAAAATATCATGTAGACAGTTGTTAAGAGAACCCAGTGCCTGTTTACTGAATTATCTATCACCTGAAACAAAATAACATTTTTTTAAAAAGCAGCAAAAATTTTAGTTTTATCTCCCTCTCATCCCACCTCCCCAAAATGACCTTTGCTTCACATTAAGTGGAGAGAGAGAGAAATAATTTTCTAATAAAAAAAGGAAATCAATCATCTTTTGAAAATCAGCTTAGGCTCAGTGGACTCTAATTATTGAGTACACATGACTGCCAAAAAAAACATCTGGGGGAGTATCACTGATGTAATTAAATGCATTGATAGTTTTTGAAAATAATTAAATAGCCACATAATTTATCTGATGTACATGTGTTATGAACCAAACTTGGGTCGGCTTGCCCACACGCAATAAAGCCAATCCACTGACACTGGGTTGTGGTGAAGGAAAGTGAAGCTTTTATTGCAGGGCACCAGGCAAGGGGTCCAGGCAGCTAGTACTTAAAAGGCTTGAACTCCCTGAAGGCTTTCAGGGAAAGGTTTTTAAAAACAGGGTGAGAGGGCTTCCCTGGTGGCGCAGTGGTTAAGAATCCGCCTGCTAGTGCAGGGGACATGGGTTCGAGCCTTGGTCCAGGAGGATCCCACGTGCCACGGAGCAACTAAGTCCGTGCACCACAACTACAGAGCCTGAGTGCCACAACTACTGAAGCCTGCGTGCCTAGAGCCCGTGCTCTGCAATAGCAGAAGCCACTGCAATGAGAAGCCCCCGCACCGCAACTAGAGAAAGCCCACACGCAGCGACAAAGACCCAATGCAGCCAAAAATAAATAAATGAAATAAATAAATTAAAAAAAAAAAAACAGGGTGAGGGAAGGGGGTTGTGGGGTGTGTGATCAACACGTGGACATTCTGATTCGTTGATGGTGAGGTAATTGGAAGTCAATATCATTAACCTTCTGATCCCAGCTGGCCTGGGGTCTACGTGTCGTGGGCAGCATACAGTTAACTTCTTCCACCTGGTGGGAGTTTCAGTATCTGCAAAACAGCTCAGAATATAATCTGTAGCCCTTCAGGAGGAGCTAAATGTCCTTGACTTTGTTTAATGGCAAAACTATTGTTATTTTGTCTTGCTTGACTGTTTTACTTTGTTTCTGCATTTTCTCACTTCTCTGATTAATTTTTTTTTTAAATTTATTTATTTTTGACTATGTTGGGTCTTCCTTGCGGTGCACAGGCTTCTCATTGCGGTGGCTTCTCTTGTTGCAGAGCATGGGCTCTAGGCACGTGGGCTTCAGTAGTTGTGGCACGTGGGCTCAGTAGCTGTGGCTCGCGGGCTCTAGAGCGCAGGCTCAGTAGCTGTGGCGCACAGGCTTAGTTGCTCCGCGGCATGTGGGATCTCCCCGGACCAGGGCTCAAACCCGTGTCCCCTGCATTGGCAGGCGGATTCTTAACCACTGCGCCACCAGGGAAATCCTCTGATTAAATTTTTTTTGATGAAAGTTTTTCTACAGACAAAAGGCAGGCAGAGGACATTGGGGGTGGGGTAGGGGTTCTGTTCTGGGAAGGCCCCACAGGCCCTGCTCAGTTACACACATTTAAGGCTAAATTGTATTAAAGTCAGTAGACATTTCCCACAAACATACATGTGGCTGCCGAATTTTATTTTGAGGTTTGAAATTTATTAGAACCCCAGATTGACATTAAATGTCTCCTGTGTGGTAAGAGCAAAGTTTGTCTTAAAGCTCTGTGAACTGAAATCATCAAGTTTCACGTAGCTTTAAAATTTTACACAGTAATGCTTGTGGTAAGATGAAAGCTGTGTTCCGTGACAGCCTCTGTGGCATTGTGTCTCCAGTGCTCCACCTCTAACAATTCAGCTTGGTAACTTCTGTGCCTCTGTAGGGGACTCAGGAAATCTGCCTGATGGAACACTTTAGGAGGCCCAACTCCAGGTTAACTGATCAGAAAACGCTTATAGATCTTGCCAAGGTATCAATTAACTTTTGAAATGCTCATTCTGTCAAAAAAGAAATTGTCATAATGATAGAGAAAACAATTCGTCTTTGTTCCTGTCTCAAAAAGTTTATTTGTTCACTGATGACCTGAAGACCATTCCTAAAAAATGGAGCTGGTCAAAGGCAATCAAGGGCACCTCATTATTTGGGGGGGAATTCAAAGTTTAAGGCAGCTGACTACTCTGTTCAATAACAGCAATCTCTTTAATCACAGTTAGGTCGATAGTGAAGTATTTATTGCAATGTTTCCAGAATGATTTGAAGCCAGCTCTTTGGAGAGCATTGATAATCTCAGGGTAATCTGAGGCGTCCTTATGTGAGGTGTCAGTGTGCCGCACCGAACAAACCTCTGATACACATCTGTGGATCATAAATAATAAAAAGCTGTTTTAAAGGTTTCATAGCCCCAACATAAAATTACCTCTCACTAAAAGCAGGACAGGGCAGCACTCAGTGGGGGGGAAGAAGAATGTGATTTTAGAATATCAGCAGTGAAGATCAGAACATGGTAAAAGCCCAATTATATCAAATTTGAAGGACCTTTAAAAACTTTTTTTTTGTAAAAAGTAGTTGTTTTTTTTTTTTTTTATTGCGGTGTGTGCTGTAACTTTTGCTCTGACTTTTGTTAGTGAGCCTTTTATTGTATCTTTCCCCCATATTACTAAATGTGCTTCAGTTCTTCCGGGACAGGATTATGGGCTTTTATAAATCTAGCTGATCTCATCCAGTGAATTTATTAAAAATTAAATTTTTAGAAAGATGTATTGTAAAAAAAAAAGTGATGGGTCAGTTTTGATGAAAATTCTATTTAAATTATTGATGTGTCTTCAAAGAAACAAGCTTAATAGCCTATTATGAAGCATATTTGAATGAAAAGACAGAAACAGTTACTCACAGAAATTGTCTAGCAGCACTTCACAGACAATTGCACAAATTATCCAAAAGCAACCGTGACATGAGCTCCATTCCATTTATAATATGACATAGATGATATGGCCCACTTCTTACAGGGCCATATCTCAATTATTTTAAATAGAAAACTTTAACAAATGCACTCAATTAAAGCCCAGTTTTAATTAGTTGCAACCTGGCCAAGGCAATGTCACTGTTTAAAGTAGCAAAAACCTTCCTTCAAACAATTATGGGACTTGAAAAGATCACATGCATGGGATGAAGCTATAATTCTAAAACACTAAAGGTGCTTCTGCAGAAATATCTAGTGGCAAACCTGCCTTAAACAACATATAATTGTGAAGAAAAAAACTTTAGTGGGCTCTGATATGTTACCAATGGGCCATTTAGAAATGGCTTCTAGTAAGTTTATAAATGTCATTTTTAAAACTCAAGATTCTAGACTGTGACAAATTATTGTATAGAATTATTGTGTTTTATATGTCCCTGATCAGTAAGATTAATGGTTTATAACTGGTAGAGCTTCAAGATATAAATTTCTCATGGAATCTCAAGGAATGCATTATGGCTTTGAATTAATTTAAAAAAAATGATAGGTGGTAATACTGGTATGTTCACATAAATCTAAATTAATTTCATATACTTACAGTAAAACATGGTTGCAAATACCTGCCAGGTGTTTAAAGATCTACATATCACATATTAACTGAATCAATTCAATGAATCACTTGGAGGATATGTAAAAAATCTTCAGAATGAAACAAGAATCCTCCATGTGTGCACAACACAATGTTTTACAAATAAAGGTATCAGTCAGGTTTTAAGAAGGATGCTAATGATACTTTCATAATTTAGTGGTCCTTCTTGATTGGCTTTTTATTTGTAATACACATATCACAAAGATATGAGGGTCAGAATTACATGATGCTGCAAGAAGCATATTACAGTTTATCAAGGTATGTGTGAATGTGTGCATGTGTGTACATAATTACATGTGTATGTATATTTGATTTAGTATTCAATATCAGATTCATATTTATCTACCATGCTCTGGTGCAATGGCCTGATTATTTATAGGTCATTGCACTGGTGTCTGCTCTGATTTAATTACCCTAATAGATGTCAAATATTTTTAATATAATTCTATGTAAAACAAGATGATCAAGTGTTGATAAGCAGCAATGCTTAATACTCTAATACATTTTACTGTTCATGTAAAATTTCATTATTAACCCCAGTAATGAAGATTTGGGGAAATAGGTTTATAAGCACTAGATAAAACAGGGAAATCATTTAGCTTAATGAAGAGAAGGCTTAGAGTTGAAAGTATTTAATGTTCGAAGTATGATAAAGAGAAGCTGGATATATACACATGCAGTAGGTCGAACAGAAATTGGTATAACTGTCAGTAGTATTGAGGAATTATATAGTGTACCCTTGCTGAACCTAGGGGTTGCTTTCAACCTGAAAAGTTCTGTGTTTGGTGAAAAACTACAATTCAAAATATCAATGTCTCTGAGAAAATAAAGAGTTAAAGATCACATTTGAAAATCTATCTTATTGTAAAGTTTTTGAACTGGACGTGCATAGCTTGAAATTTAATGTCTTTAACATTTGCATTCTCCTTTACTTGGTTTTCACAAGAAGTAAACTGTTTAAATAATGTCTAGTTAAAATGAAAAATTCTGGATTTTTTTTTCAATGTCTAGCCATTCCTGCCTGTCCGTCAGTCTATCTCTATCTATCTATCTATCTATCTATCTATCTATCTATCTATCTATCTAATCTATCTATCATCTATTGAATGAGAATACATTGATCTCTTCTCTGGCACAAGTCCCTGCTTTCTACAAGTACTAATCACTGATTGCTGTAATATTTTGGTATTTAAAAGGATTATATTGAATGCAAATAATTTTTAAAAGAATCAAATATTTAAAATGTTCAGTATGTAAGTATAAGACAGTTGCTTTTTAAACCATAGTTGTTGAAGGTTAAGCGTAACTCAGCTCCACCCCCATCTTAATTTTTTTCTTTAGTTATTTAAACTACAAATTAATGAGGCAAAGAAGGAGATATGATGGTTTAATTGCTTGCTTCTGCTGTGTGCCATACAAAACTTTGGTAAATATTAGTTGTTCTTTCTTACATTTCATGTTCTTAAATAGATGTTTACTCTCTTTTTCCTAAATTTACCGTTCTGGTGCCATCTTGAAAAATATAAAAAGGGAACAAAAATGCACTGTTGAGAAATAATTCTATTGTGGGTGACTAAATGCTGACTCTGTACTGGAGGGTATTTGCTCCCTGTCTTAGCTTTTTGATTACAGGCTGCCACAGATTACACTTTATAATAGATTTTATGATATTGGGTTGAACTATTAATCTAATATAAACTAATTTGTTACTGGATTACAGATATTGGAAGGCTAATTTTACTAATGTTTTAAAATTATATGATAAATGAAAATTTTCAGATCTCTATAGTTATTCATTAAGATGTTTTATAAAATTATTTTGCTGATGTGTTTATATATAGGAAAAGTGGTATATTTTATTCAGTGTACCAATCTAGTTGCTTAGAAATTTACCTCAACCCTCTTTCTCTCTGAACATAACGTGGTGAAACTTTTTCTCCTTTAGAGTTATTTCAACTCAACTAAATAAGTTTCTAGATTGACATGGAACATTAGGAAATCAAAAAGAAGATGAAGTTTCACAGTCAGTATTTGATTTGATATTCCTTTAAATTTAAATCGTGACCCAGCTGAATCCCTGAAAGAGGCTGGGTTTTTTTAAATCCCAAGTTGCCTTCTATTGAGTTGCTCTGTGAACTGACTTCAGAAGTATCTGGGAACACAGAGGCAGGTGCAGAAATGGCTTAGAGATCGAGGTGGAGGCTGGGATCCAGTTCTTCTTAGGCTCCTCTGTGAGCAATGGGAAATAGTGTTTCCATAGTAATTAAAATCTCTACCTGTGGAAAGGGAACATAATGAGTTGTCATTTCTACTCACTTCGCGAAATTTCTCCAATCAGCTACTTTCTTAGTGAAAGAATCTGGCCTTCTGATTTATTCAAAATAGAAGACAGGATGTCAGTTTATGTGCCAACAATAGGTCTCCAAACCTGTATCTTCTTTAAAAAGCGAATGTAGATTGTGACTACTATGTAACACATTTGAGTTAGGCTCAGAGTTAGAAGAATGAAACACTAAAGAAACCAACTCTAATTGATTTTATAAGTAATCATACATCTAAACATCAACCATCTTTCTCTCCTTTAGGAAATGACTGCTTAATTTGTCCCCCTTTCTGTGCTGTTTTCTCTAAGAGATCTAAAATTATATTTTCATGTAAAGCTCACAGCACACTTTAATTTCCAAGAGCCATGCAGAGATTTCATATATTTTCAATTGTGTAATATTCTCTCTGTAAAGCACTTTGATGTCTAAAATTTGGAGCTCAGGGAAGTTAAAATATCACCCATCAGCATTCTTGAGACACAGAGGAGGCTGTGAGGGGTTAATCTCAATCACTAGGACCAGTAATCCTACACTTGGACAGACTTAAATTGAATTTTAGCCATCTGTGTACATGTTCAGCTTTGAGAGGAAGTTTTGTGGTTTTTGTTTTTGTTTTAACCACATGGGGGATGTAGGCAAAGACAGTGGCTGAAATGGAATCCATTGCATCAAATGGCTTGTGCGCTGATTGAATTTAAAATTGGACTTTCTTACTCCCTGATCTTTGCTTCAGAGATGTGTGAAGGGGGAGGCAGGTGTCTTGTAAATAATAAATGTGAATCAGCTACAAAACATGGAATGGGGGGAATAAAAACTTCACTGTTCATTAAAAAACAAAACAAAACAAAGAGAAGATGAAGAATAGGAGACTGTGTAACAAAAACAGTCTCGGCAGTTTCCAGAAATCAGCTTTTGCACAATGAATCCAAATATCAAGCTGCTTCTCTGTTTCTAGCTTTCACTAAATTTTATCAAGAGGGTTGGGATAACTTCATTTGAAAAACAACACTAGCATCTCTAAAAAACGTTTTCCCTTTATTTACCAAGACTTCTTTTTTAAAAAATAGAAATACCTATCTTCCAAAAGATTCTATGGCAAATAGGATATATTTGTAGTGTGACAGAGGGAAAAATGTTTACAATGTGCCCTACCAGTCATGTCCCACTTAAACATTTGCAATGCAAGTTCCATCCAACACTTTGAGAACATTTTAGTTAACTTAAATGATTATCTCAAACTGCATTATTTTAGAGAGAAAGAGATAAGGCAGCCAACCTCAGCCTCAGTAGGACAAGGCGTCATTCTGTTGCAGTGTAGCAGATCCAAACATGCTATTTTCAGTATGTATTAAGAGTTTCCTTACTTTGGTTTTTCCATCAAAATCATACACTAAAATTCGATATTCTCCTTTCAAATAAAGCAAATTCCCTGTTGTCTTGAAGAAAGTTGTTCTTAGCCATCTTGAATTTAAAGAGGAAAACTCCAACAGCTGTCAACAAATAAGAAACACACTGGTTACTTAAAAATTCTCTCTTGGGTATTGTCCAAGAGACTCTAGGGACCCGGGGAAATAGAGTACTTTAAGAGAAACAAAAACATACTTCAGAGAGAGATGTATTGAATTTCTTCCTGAATGTTTTTATGTCTAGCCTCTGTTGAAATAGGGAATAGGGATTTTAACAGCCTGTGTCTTATTTTCATGGTGGATCTTGGTTGCATACCCTTCAAATGATAAAATAACAGGAACACTGGGCATTCTATTTGATTGGAAAAAAAAAAAAAAAAAGACAGTGAAAAAACTAAAAGCATAGGGTTGATGGGGAAAAATCTTAACTAGAAACTAAGTTCCCAGTAAGAGTACATCAGGTAGGATCCAGGTCCAAAGACAACCAGGTACTATATGTCCTGTGATTTATTTTGTTGGCTTGACAACAAATTATTGAGTATATACTGTATGCTGTGATGCTGCAGAGGAGCATAGATTGAAATGATGAAGGAAGGAGCAAGAAATGATCTTGAAAAAGGAACTAGGGATTCTAATGATGAACAATAATAATATCAGAAAGAGTGAAGCTAAGATATTCCCCAGAACTGTTATACAAAATAAGTAAATAAGTATCTTTGATACTATTTGATAATAATTTTATCAGATCATACAAGCAACATATTTATTATAGAAAACCAAAAAAGAAAAATAGAATATAGACACACAGATAACCATTATAAATGTTTTAGTATGTTTTCTTTCATTCTCATTTCTGTGTGTGTTTGCATGAATGAAATCTCCCCTATCCTTCTTTGTCACATTATCCCATACCACCACTCAGATGGCAGGGTTAGCTTTAAATACCCCCTGCCCCAAATGTAAAGTTATACACAGCCTAAAAATATTATGTTAACTGAAGTGCAAAATGGAATTTGAAATGTATTATATAATCTTGAGAACAAAGCTTTTATTTGCAAGTACCAGGCTTTGATAAGACAGAATAGGATTCCTAGGTTCCAAGAAGGCAGAGTCTGGAAGACATAAAGTGTAGGTTTATTAAATAAACTATAGAGTAGTTCCCTTAAGAGCTCTTTCCTTTCCAATATAAGTACAGCTAATTGGAAGGGGGCAGGATATCTCAGAGCATGACAGCAGAGCAAACGATATTGCTACTGTCCTCTTCTAGCATTAAAACTCTGGATGTGAGTGTGGTGGGACCCTGAGCAGAAGGCTTGCCAGGGTAGAGTTATGATGGCTGCAGGGCCATGAGAGTTTTCATATACAACCCAGTACCTAATGCCATATGAGACATGGCAGGTGAGAGGTCTATATAGAAAGTCTTGAGAACTCCAGGGAAAACAGCTGAAGCTCCCTGAGACTCAGGTTAGAAAGGGATTAGAAAATTCTAAGGGATCAGCCAACTAGTAGAGGACTGAAATTATGATTTGGCAGACTCAGGGTAAAAGGGTTTTGAGTTCAGAAACTGTGATGGGGCCATGGACAGTTTCAGTAGAATGAAAATTATATGTGTGGCATTTCAATACTATCATTTATTTACTGAAGTGCTAATGTTAGACATTTTAGATTTGTTTTTAATTTTACCTACAATAAATACACATTGTATTTATACTTTAGTGTGTCTTGTACATATATTTTAGTGTCTCACTGATGAGTTTATAATGATAAATTCCTAAAAGTGCAGTTACTTTATCAAGAAATATTATTTTACAGATTATAAATTTTCTTTCAGAATAAACATGCTAATTTTTTCTCCAATTGACATTGCCTAAGAGTTTCTATGTCCTTTGTCCTAACACAGGACAATAGCAGTTAAAATTATTCAGCAATTTAAAAGGCCAAGACATGACAGTCTCTTTGATTTCTAAAAGATGCTAAAGCCTGTAAAGTCATGGTTAATAAAATGTTGGGAGAAATCTCTGAGAACACGTGACTGCTAGGTGACCTTCTAACTGGATCCGGACCATAGGAGACACTTCCTCCCCTGCCCTTGGAATGTCTATTCCTCTTGCCTTTCCTTTCCCAGAAGCTGTCCCAAGGATACAGCCTTGAGATAATAATGTGGTGTTGAGACTGTCTGGATGGTTTACACGACTGAATCCAGTTAAGGCCTTTACATAAACTTTTAAGATTTGGTGAGCGGGTGTGGAGATCTACTCATCTCACAACTGCCCAAGACAAGCCTCACAGATAAGTTCCCTTGCTTATTAAACCTGCCACCTGCCAGTCTGGAGTGACCTGCTCTTTCTTCCATCTATCTCTGCCTTCCACATTTGGGGGCCTATTTCAGATTAAACCTGGGAAGCTCCCAAGGAGATTGCAAACCAACAAATGTTATAGATTTTCTAAAGTTTTCTTCTGGTTCTTGAAGTAAAACAAATCTATCTCCTAGGGAAGTGCTTGTTTTGCTTCTCAGGTTAGCTCTGTTCATGTGTCTGAGTCAGCCTCTGTTTGCTTATACATAATGGTGCAGGGGAGGCCTATGTTCAGAAATGGAGTTAAAATAAATTAGCTCTAAGA
Organism: Balaenoptera physalus; assembly: GCF_965194825.1. NCBI lineage: Eukaryota > Metazoa > Chordata > Mammalia > Artiodactyla > Balaenopteridae > Balaenoptera > Balaenoptera physalus. The sequence continues at coordinate 111,083,458 of NC_138891.1, read as the reverse complement.
CTATGTGAGTCCCTGTTCAAACGTGTCCATGATGAAAGGAGAAGAGAAAGTTGAGATCTGTTGGAGTCTTAATTTGCCACACTAAAGGTCTAGTTGCCTGAGGGAAGCAAGGGGGGAGCTTCAGCTCTATGTGTCTGTCTGGAAGGGATCTTCATTGCTGTTCTGAAGATTTTATTTTTCTTTATGTTGCAATAGACTGAAGTTAGTTAGAGGACTGTGCCCCCTTTTCTAATTGGCATTTTGTTGATAAAGGGAAAAAATTTACCACACGGACTAAGACTCCCAGTTGAACCAGAAGTCAGGATACATGTATTAAGGCTTTTCCTTCAGAGGATTTTCTGGTTTATATTCCCATCAGCAATGCATGAAAGTGTCTTTTTATGTACACCCTTACATATTCCAGTATGCAGTATGAGAGGGAAAAATTCTATGTCATAGTTGTGTAAATATGGATTTCACTGAATGGAGGTAGTTAATATCTCATATGGTTTTTATTTTATTTTTTTCATATTTGTTATCCTATATGAAAGATATGTAACATTTACCTCCAAACTTAGCAGCTTAAAACAACAAACATTTATGTGCTCAGAGTTACTGTGGGTAAGGAATTCAGAGGTAGCTTCACTGGGTGGTTCTGGATCAAGAACTCTCAAGATGTTGTAGTCAAGATGCTGCCTGGGAAGAAAGTGTATACTGTTGTTTTTAGATAGAATGTCCTATAGATATCAATTAAGTCCATCTTGTTTAATGTATCCTTTAAAGCTTGTGTTTCCTTATTTATTTTCATTTTGGATGATCTGTCCATTGATGAAAGTGGGGTGTTAAAGTCCCCTACTATGATTGTGTTACTGTCGATATCCCCTTTTATGGCTGTTAGTATTTGCCTTATGTATTGAGGTGCTCCTATGTTGGGTGCATAAATATTTACAACTGTTAGATCTTCTTCTTGGATCGATCCCTTTATCATTATGTAGTGTCCTTCTTTGTCTCTTGTAATAGTCTTTGTTTTAAAGTCTATTTTGTCTGATATGAGAATTGCTACTCCAGCTTTCTTTTGAGTTCCATTTGCATGGAATATCTTTTTCCAACCCCTCACTTTCAGTCTGTACGTGTCCCTAGGTCTGAAGTGGGTCTCCTGTAGACAGCATATATACAGGTCTTGTTTTTGTATCCCTTCAGCCAGTCTGTATCTTTTGGTTGGAACATTTAATCCATTTACATTTAAGGTAATTATCAATATGTATGTTCCTATTACCATTTTCTTAATTGTTTTGGGTTTGTTATTGATCATATCTTGGGTCACAAGTCAAGCCTTGGTAAATTTAAGAAAATTGAAATCGTATCAAGTATCTTTTCTGATCACAATGCTATGAGACTAGATATCAGTTACAGGAAAAAATCTGTAAAAAATACAAACACATGGAGGCTAAACAATACACTACTTAATAACCAAGTGATCAATAAAGAAATCAAAGAGGAAATCAAAAAATACCTAGAAACAAATGACAATGAAAACACGATGACCCACAACCTATGGGATGGAGCAAAAGCAGTTCTAAGTGGGAAGTTTATAGCAATACAATCCTACCTCAAGAAACAAGAAACATCTCAAATAAACATCTTAACCTTACACCTAAAGCAATTAGAGAAAGAAGAACAAAGAAACCCCAAATTTAGCAGAAGGAAAGAAATCATAAAGATCAGAGCAGAAATAAATGAAAAAGAAATGAAGGAAACAATAGCAAAGATCAATAAAACTAAAAGCTGGTTCACTGAGAAGATTAACAAAATTGAGAAACCATTAGCCAGACTCATCAAGAAAAAAAGGGAGAAGACTCAAATCATTACAATTAGAAATGAAAAAGGAAAAGCAACAACTGACACCACAGAAATACAAAGGATCATGAGAGATTACTACAAGCAACTCTATGCCAATAAAATGGACAACCTGGAAGAAATGGATAAATTCTTAGAAATGCACAACCTTCCTAGACTGAACCAGGAAGAAATAGAAAATATGAACTGACCAATCACAAGCACTGAAATTGAAACTGTGATTAAAAATCTTCCAACAGAAAAAAGTTCAGCACCAGATGGCTTCACAGGTGAATTCTATCAAACATTTAGAGAAGAGCTAACACCTATCCTTCTCAAACTCTTCCAAAATATAGCAGAGGGAGGAATACTCCCAAACTCATTCTACGAGGCCACCATCACCCTGATACCAAAACCAGACAAAGATGTCACAAAAAAAGAAAACTACAGACCAATATCACTGATGAACATAGATGCAGAAATCCTCAACAAAATACTAGCAAACAGAATCCAACAGCACATTAAAAGGATCATACACCATGATCAAGTGGGGTTTATCCCAGGAATGCAAGGATTCTTCAATATACACAAATCAATCACGTGATACACCATATTAACAAATTGAAGGAGAAAAACCGTATGATCATCTCAATAGATGCAGAAAAAGCTTTCGACAAAATTCAACACCCATTTATGATAAAAACCCTCCAGAAAATAGGCATAAGGGAACTTCCCTCAACAAAATAAAGGCCATATGTGACAAACCCACAGGCAACATCGTCCTCAATGGTGAAAAACTGAAACCATTTCCACTAAGATCAGGAACAAGACAAGGTTGCCCACTCTCACCACTGTTATTCAACATAGTTTTGGAAGTTTTGGCCACAGCAATCAGAGAAGAAAAAGAAATAAAAGGAATCCAAATCGGAAAAGAAGAAGTAAAGCTGTCACTGTTTGCAGATGACATGATACTATACATAGAGAAACCTAAAGATGCTACCCAAAAACTGCTAGAGCTAATCAATGAATTTGGTAAAGTTACAGGATACAAAGTTAATGCACAGAAATCTCTTGCATTCCTATACACTAATGATGAAAAATCTGAAAGAGAAATTAAGAAAACACTCCAATTTACTATTGCAACAAAAAGAATAAAATACCTAGGAATAAACCTCCCTAGGGAGACAAAAGACCTGTATGCAGAAAATTATAAGACACTGATGAAAGAAATTAAAGATGATACAAACAGATGGAGAGATATACCATGTTCTTGGACTGGAAGAATCAACATTGTGAAAATGACTATACTACCCAAAGCAATCTACTGATTCAATGCAATCCCTATCAAACTACCAATGGCATTTTCATAGAACAAGAACAAAAAATTTCACAATTTGTATGGAAACACAAAAGACCCTGAATAGCCAAAGTAATCTTGAGAAAGAAAAACGGAGTTGGAGGAATCAGGCTCCCTGACTTCAGACTATACTACAAAGCTACACTAATGAAGACAGTATAGTACGGGCACAAAAACAGAAATATAGATCAATGGAACAGGACAGAAAGCTCAGAGATAAACCCACGCACATCTGGTCACCTTATCTTTGATAAAGGAGGAAAGAGTATACAATGGAGAAAAGACAGTCCCTTCAATAAGTGGTGCTGGGAAAACTGGATACCTACATGTAAAAGAATGAAGTTAGAACACTCCCTAACACCATACACAAAAATAAATTCAAAATGGATTAAAGACCTAAATGTAAGGCCAGACACTATAAAACTCTTAGAAGAAAACATAGGGAGAACACTCTATGACATAAATCACAGCAAGATCCTTTTTGACCCAGCTCCTAGAGAAATGGAAGTAAAAACAAAAATAAACAAATGGGACCTAATGAAACTTAAAAACTTTTGCACAGCAAAGGAAACCATAAACAAGATGAAAAGACAACCCTCAGAATGGGAGAAAATATTTGCTAATGAGGCAACTGACAAAGGATTAATCTCCAAAATTTACAAGCAGCTCATGCAGCTCAATATCTAAAAAACAAACAATCCAATCCAAAAGTGGGCAGAAGACCTAAATATACATTTCTCCAAAGAAGATATACAGATTGCCAACAAACACATGAAAGAATGCTGAACATCATTAATCATTAGAGAAATGCAAATCAAAACTACAATGTGATATCATCTCACACCAGTGAGAATGGCCATCATCAAGAAATCTACAAACAATGAATGCTGGAGAGGGTGTGGAGAAAAGGGAACCCTCATATACACTGTTGGTGGGAATGTAAATTGATACAGCCACTATGGAGAACAGTATGGAGGTTCCTTAAAAAAAGTAAAAATAGAACTACCATACGACCCAGCAATCCCACTACTGGGCATATACCCTGAGAAAACCATAATTCAAAAAGAGTCATGTACCACAATGTTCACTGCAGCTCTATTTACAATAGCCAGGATATGGAAGCAACCTAAGTGTCCATCAACAGATGAATGGATAAAGAAGTTGTGACACATATATACAATGGAATATTACTCAGCCATAAAACGGAGTGAAATTGAGTTATTTGTAGTGAGGTGGATGGACCTAGAGTCTGTCATACAGAGTGGAGTAAGTCCGAAAGAGAAAAACAAATACCGTATGCTAACACGTATATATGGAATCTAAAAAAAAAAAAAAAAAAAAGTCATGATTAACCTAGGGGCAAGACGGGAATAAAGACGCACACTTACTAGAGAATGGGCTTGAGGACATGGAGAGGGGGAAGGGAAAGCTGGGACAAAGTGAGAGTGGCATTGACATATATATACTACCAAACGTAAAATGGATGGCTAGTGGGAAGCAGTCCCATAACACAGGGAGATCAGCTCGGTGCTTTGTGACCAGCTGGAAAGGTGGGATAGGGAGAGTGGGAGGGAGGGAGATGCAAGAGGGAAGAGATATGGGAACATATGTATATGTATAACTGATTCACTTTGTTATAAAGCAGAAACTAACACACCATTGTAAAGCAATTATACTCCAATAAAAACATTAAAAAAAAAAAAAGATGCTGCCTGGGGCTACATTTTCTGAAGGCTTGACTGGGCCTGGAGGATACAATCCCAAGGTGGCTCACTCACAGGAATGTTGGCAGGCAGCATTCATTCCTTGGTGGCTGTTGGCAAGAGGCTTTATTTCCTCTCCACATCGGCTTCTCCATAGGCTGGTTTAAGTGTCTTCACAGTATTGAAGGTGGCTTGCCCCAGAGCAAGTAATTCAAGATAACAAGACAGACGCCTCAATGCCTTTTATGATTTTGCTTCAGATGTCACAATCCACCAAAAAAAAAAAAAAAAAAAAAATTAAACAAAAACAGTTTCTAATAGTAACAAAATTATGTTACTTTGAATAAAAACTAAAATATATGCCTGAGACTGAATAAAAAAATATAAAATTATGTCAAAAGACATTAAAGGCGACTTAAATAAATGAAGTGATATGTTCATGAAAAAGTCCGTAACAAAATTTTTATATCTTCCCATTTGACCTATATATTTGACATAACCCAATTAAAATGTTAAAAGATTGTGGATATTAACAAGATGTTAATTCTAAGATGTATATTACAGAGGAAAATACTAACAATAGCCTAGTCACTCTTGAAAAATAAATGAGAGGATTTACCTTATCTGATATAAAAGCTTCTTATAAAGCTAATACAGTATAGCATTAAGGCCAATGGGTCCATATACTGACCCACAGAACAGATGATAGAATCTAGAAACATCAATTCAATTAAAAATAAAGTGCAAAACGTTCATTTTTTTTTAGAAATATTAAGATTATCTTTCCTTCTTAAAGATCAGTAACTATAGAAACACAATGATAAATTAGATTCCATTAAAATTAAGAATGTTTCTTCATCATAAAGAAGCGAAAAGACAAGTCACGTGCTAGCAGAAAATATGTGCAACATAAATAACTGACAACAACAATAATTACAAAAAATACATAAATTGCCAAGAATAAAAATACCATATAAAATAATAGCCTAAAGACATAAACAGATGTGGCAGATGGATGCAGGGGTGGCCCCCACCATGATTCCTGCCTGCTGGTGTTCAAGCATTGTGTAATGCCCTCCTCTTGAGTGTGGGCAGGACCCATGAATTGCTTCTAACCAACAGAATATGGCAAAGGTGCTGAAATGTCAGTCTCAGGATTATGTTATATAAGACTGTTTGCTAGCCGACGTGTGCTAGAGACTTTTCTTGCATGCTTGATGAAGTAAACTACTGTTTTGAGAAAGTCCTTATGGCAGAGAAATGTTGGCAACCTCTAGGAGCTGGGGTCACTTCTAGGGACTGTGGGTGTCTTCCACTGACAGTCGTCAAGGAACCCAGGTCCTCAGTCCTACAGTCAAATGAAGAATGCTAATAGCCTGGATGAACTTGGAAATGGATTCTTCCCCAGTTTTAAGTGTCCAGGTGAAAATGCAGTCTGGCCATCAGTTTGATCGTAGCCTTGTGAGACTCTAAGCAGAGGAACTAGCTAAGCCATGCCTAGACTCCTGACTCATGGGAACTCTGAGGTAATAATTGTTTTTGTTTTAAATGACTAAGTTTGTGGTACATTGTTACGCAGCTATAGATAACTAATACAACATGTATTTTACAGAACTTGAAAAACATATGGCCAAGACAAGTATACTTAATCTAATTAGTCATCAGGAAAATGCAAATCAGTATATTGAAAAAATGTAAACATCTGAAAATAACAAGTGCTGATAAACAGGTAGATAAAGTAGAATTCAATTCATTTTCTTTGGAGATTTAAATTGGTTCAATCACTTATAAAATCAGTTTGGATTTATCTTGGAAAGTTGAGCAGTGGTCTTGCTCCTAAAGTGGGAGGATCAGGGGGCTAGACTAGGGAAAGAACACATAGGTAATCAAAGTTCTCATGCTTGTGCTGGGTGGCTATTGACAAGTATTCATTTTGTTATTATACTTTTTAAATTACTTATGTTATAATTATTCTTTTGAATGTTTTGTGAATGTTTTAAATGTTATATGATTAAAAAGTTATGAAGTAAAATAGTAATAAAGAAATGTTTGAAACTATTTTAAAGATTTAAAGAGATTTAAAAAAAGAGACAAACTTTGTTGTTGGGAAAATATCAAAACAAAACACTGACTCCTGCTGTCAATGTGTGTGTGTGTGTATGTGTACGTGTGTGTGTGTGAGAGAGAGAATGAGAAAGTATTAGAAATCAGCAAAATTGTGATGAAGTTTGAAAGATACCATTAAAATATTTCAATACCACCTTTCTAAGAAAATATATTTATATAATAAAATTAAGTATTTAGACTCTTTCTCTCCTTTCAGATAATGTTCACTTTCCTATATATGAAACCTGCTGTTTCATTGGGCTTTTTCCACCTTAGAACCATATTTTAATATTTCTCCCTTGGAGATAAATACCATGACCATCATCTAAGACCTGAAACAATGTTATTTACCATTTTTAAAAATTGTGTCAGATAACTTAACAGAAAATACATTAACTGCTTCTCTTTTGCATAAGAATGTTCAGTGCTGTTCCGAAGTAGGTGATATAAATCTTAATGTTATCACTATTAAGTAGAATGAAATATGGCATGACCAGAAATGATGTATCAAATTTTTATCAAATTAACCTCTTTTAGTTATATTTTCTTTATATAGTATATGATAATGAGGTCCCTCAGAATTCTAAAACACTACTATCACACATGGCACCTTAGATATTAGACCACACTAAATATTAAAATTGAGTTTTTGATATATTAAGAATGTCAAAATAACAGTTCTGTTGTTTGTAGTCAACTCCACTGACCCAGCATTTCTATTTTCTTACTGATTTTTTCCCAACAATTAAAAAATGATATTTTAATAAAATGTTTCATAAATGAATATCAGAAACTTTTGTTTACATTTTCCATAGGTCTCCAAATTTATACACACACACACACACACACACACACACAAACATATACAAATATGTATATATGTTGTTTTTCATTTTTTCCCTATAAGGTGATTTTAAATAAGACATGGACACTAAAATAGGCAACTGGAACATTTTGTAACCTTAAAAATAAAAGAAAAAACTAGAAGTGTCCTTGTGTAACGTCAAGATCTGTTTGACTTTCAGGTAGAATCAAAGACTTTTCTATAGTTTATTCCCATTTTTATATTGAGCTTATTTTAATCTCAGTAGAACTATGATATACTGTTCTCAGTGGAATAAGAAACAAGAAACGTGGATGGCTTAATAGGGAATTTGACTTTGAATTTATTTCCTATTTAAGCTTCAAGAAATTTTCACAAAGACTGAAATGTTTTGGACTATTTTTAAAAGAACAAACAGAATTCTCCCTGCTCATACACTATCTACAGGCTATAAAGCACTCTGACAGCTAAAAAAAAATCCCTTTGAGATGGCAGAATGGAACCCCGAGTGCAGTACTTCCTCTAACATAATGTCATTGAACAGTTCTAAGTCCTTTGTTCTTTCTAAGCCTACTTTGAAAATGGAAAAGTTAAAGATGTGCATACGATATAATGGAATTCTTTGTGCCTTCTTTTATGAGAACAGGATATTTCATGACTGAAGGAATCCATGAAATTTTGCTATTGTAGGTCCATCCTTTTCTTTGAGTTTGAACATGGAACTAGCTTACTTTTTTGTTCCTCCATGTATTTACAAATCCATTATCAATTCTCTTTATGATGATTATTTCTCTTTAACCTCTCTATCAAGACAAATCCAACTTCTGAGCATCAGATATACAGAAGGTGACCTTACTTATAACAAAAAGAAATAGATTAAGCAGGAAGTGATTTGTCCTAAAAAATGTTTTTCACGTTTTAGCAAATAACAAAACAATTTTGTGTCAATGGTCTTAAGTCTAGAAAGATGTGATAATATCATTATTAAAATGTTTATTAACTAAAGTTTTGTTATTACTTGGTTACTTATTGTAAAGGAAGAGATTTCTGACATATCAATTCATAAAATAATACATTTTAGAGCATCCTCAAGTAAAACATTTAACAGACGCCATGCAGAGTACAACACAGCCCACTTTTTAAAGTTATTTTAAGTGGCAGTTTAACCATGGTTGCTATCAATTTGTAAAATCTGACTGCAAGTATAATAAAAAAAAAAGTTTTCTTAAATACTCTCTAACATTTCTCCCAATTCCAAGTATAAAATAATTTTATTTTGTAAATTACTTAAAATAGTACAGCTAATTACATTAATTTTCTTATTCTAAGTTTTTACTTTATTTTCGTAGTCTTGATTTTAAACATCATGATATCAAGCAATAGAATAACCTATAGCCATTTTTAAGCTTGATTTTACACTTAAATCCCTGGAAAATGTACTGTTCCACAAGGGAATAATTCAACTGAGGCTAGGCATCTGTAACTAAAAGTAATTTTCATTTGAGATTTACATATTATGTTGCCGTTTTTATAGAAGGCAATTACATAAAAAGTACACTCTATTCCTACAGGTTTAACAAACAAACTCTATTTTGTTTTTCTTGTCCAGTTTTTCAGTACATTTGAACAGAAAGTAAAAAGATAAAACAAATATCTTAAAGTAGTGTGTAGCTTAGAGGACTTATGGTGTTAATTTGAGCTAAGGCTAGATGGGAAGCAACATGATTTGTTAGCAATGATTCAATACTACAGCTCATTTACCATACTAATAGCAAATATTCCAATATAGGGATAGAGATATAGTTTCTTCACAGGCTGAAGTTATTTTTTTAAAGTATTACCCACAACTTGACATGATGTAACTTATTTTGTAGAGACAATAGGTCGCTATTTGAATTTTGCATGGAATATTAACTAGATCAAGGAACAGCATAGTATAATTTAAATTCTATCTTGGTAGGCAAAATACATGACTAAACGGGGATGAAAGATAAAAGGTCCCTGCATCAAGAGAAATTTAAAATGATACAAAGATAGTGAGACTCAGATATAGTTTTGGATTAGACTGCTACTCATCAATTTGTTTTCTTCTTGTTTTTTTTTGTTTTGAATTCTGTTTGTCCAGTTCCTTATGGACTGTATTACCTTTCAACTATCGGTTGTATTTATAAGTCTGAAGTTTCAGTATAAATTAGTTCTGTTGCCTAAGGTTACCTTTAAATGCCCCTTAATTGTGTGGCTCTTTTGACACTTTTCTGGACTTAATCAATCTTCTTTCCCCAAGAGTTGTTAGATTTTCATTCATAGTTGATGCTAATCAAATTACCTGGAGTTTAAATGATGGCTGAATTCTTCTGATGCCCTATTGCTTATTAACTAAACATATATTCCTAATAATTATTCTGGTAAAGAATATTTTAAGACAATTATGATTCACCTGTATGTTGTTAGCATTTGTTGGACACAGTATAAATCACAAATAAATAGAAACATTCCTGGGAGTATAAAGATACCTTGATTAGTACATTGAAAATACTAGCAACTATAATACAACCCCTGGATGATAACATTAAATTACGTCTAATGAGTGATTTAAAAGTTAATTGACTACTTTTATAACAGTAACAAATGGAAAAAGATATTACATTGCCCAAGCATTTTTCAAAAAGTTAATGAGGCAATAAGAGCTATGTAAAGCAGGTAATCATTTGTTAATTGATCTGTTATTAGGATTATAGGATTATATTAAACCTGGAGTAATATATTTGCTTCCAGATTTCTTTAAAAAGGACAAGGTGGCCACACCCTTCCTGAAAAATCTTTAGTCTGTTTCTTAGGTAACCACTTAGCCATTTATTACAATAGGGAGAGTAGTTGACAGATCATTAGTGAAATAAATAAATGATCTCTATGAACTCATATCTATCTACATGTACCGACTGTCTTGTGATGTGAAAATACATTACAGCCCTCAGTAGACATGCCTGCAAAGTGTTTGATGGGAAGAGTGTTATGCTGGGGAAAATAAATGCAAAGAAAAATTACCACCCTGTGAGAATTAATTTGATTTGATTTCATTTGAAAATTTCTAGATATATTCAGCAGGATTCCTCAGTGAAGCCCACATGTGAGTTAGCTAGCAGAATGAATGGAATAATTCACCTTTCAACATTACTTTGTTGGCATCCTTCAAACATTAAAAATTATTAGGATCCATTATAGTGCTTTTACCCCTCTCCCACCCCAACTCCATATTTTAGACCTAATTATTTCTACGAACAGGGATGTGTTTTCAGATATTGCAATTATAATAGATTCAAACTCATCTACAGACCAACGTCACTTTCCTTTCCTTTCATCATATAATTTGTGCGGGATATCTTCTCAATCCTTCACTTGAAATCTGAAGTGCCTTTTTTTGTGATTTGTCTCTCTTCTTTTCATACACTTTTCAGAAATACTTCCCCCATAATTTTCACATAAAGCAAAACAAAAATAACCCTTTTTACTGTTTGTTTTAAAGCTTGACAGAGCAATAAGATCTGACCTGTCCAAATCAGACATGCTGTCTTCTTCCACCCTAACAAACAAGAGCATATTAATAATGTAGTGAACCAATAAAGATGAATGCCTGATTAACTCCCTGGCCAGAATTAATTACAACAGAAGCAGTTGTTCTTACAACCTAAATTAGAGCTTGTAAATGATATGGGTAGTCAATGAATTACTGTTTCTGATATGGTGTTCAAGAATGTGCATTACATGTCTCTTATTCATACCAGTAACAGGTTATCCAGTGGTGATGAGATTCACGTTTCTAACATATATTTGTGTATAATTATACTAGCCATTTTTTAAATTAAAGTTGAAATGAGTCAGTCAGAGTTATGGATTTTTATTCTATCTCCTGTGGGCAAGGTAGCTATATTGTTAATTCTTACTGCTTTTTGTCCCTAGTTATTTAAAATCTAGGACTGTTAGTGTCAGACTGAACCTGCAGTATTAAAATATTTTATGATATATCATAAAATAAGAGGAACCAGTCATTTGGAATAATTATTTTTCTGTGTTCCAACTACTTAATTTTCTCTTCCAGTAGATTCTTCCCTACATCTTTTTTCATGAGGATATTCCTTAGTTCAAAGAAAGAGAAGCATTTTTATTGCTTTTCTGGACATTTATCATTGCAGTCCCTTGTGGAAATAGTGAAGAAAATTTCTCACTAGTTCTCTTATTTAAAAACTTTTTTTCCAGTTCATTATGATTGATTTTGTGCTATTGTGCCATCTTTATGGCTGTCCCTAAAGTCGTCAACAACTACCTATGTCCCATCTAACATACTTCTGACAGCATACTATCACATTTTTTTTTGTTTAGTTTTTACAAGTTCTCTGTTTGTGTTTTTATCATTTATTTTTTCTTATGCTGAGTGATATATGGGTCATTAGGTTATTTGTGATATAAGATGACCAACATGGGTTTTGATGGTACCTTTTCTATTGTATGATATTCTTCTCTTTCTAAACATTTTAAAGTAAAGTAAACATTCTTCTCTTTCTAAATATTTTATATGTAAAATATATACATATATATTTTTTCAACATTTTAACAATGACTTTGAAACTCAAAGGGAAATAACAATTAGTACTTTGTACATGTTCTTATGTAAAATATATATTGGAAGTATTTTATTTAGTGATTTAGAGGATTTGAGATTAATAGTCACTAAGGTTCAAGAATTTATGGAGATGAGTACAATTTGTTGTGAGTTGACATGTTCTGTACCTAGTTATTCTAACTTTATTTTTTAACCTTAAAAACTTTTCCACTCAAAGGTGTTTTAGACTTGCAAGTTTAAACATTTTAAATATTAGTGTTTTTCAGTGATTTCCTCTTCTGGTGATAGGGAACTAGGTAGCTAGTACGTATTCCCCGCTGGGAACAATTAGAAAATTCGGTAAAATATATATTAAAACAATTTCATTGCAGTCATGTTAGTTACATCTTGTTGTATAGCAAGCTAACCCAAAATTTAATGGCTTAAAACAGCAACAATTTATTTAATTCATGATTTTGTGAGGAATTTTGAGTGTCATTCCGCAATGAACCACATTTAGCTGAACTCACATATCTTTAAGATGATGTTCCTTGTAGCTGCTTGGCTTACTTGCCTTATTTGGAATGGCTGGGATGACTGGAGTCTCCCTCCCCAGAGTCTTTCACTTGCCAGCAGAATAGCCTGAGCTTGCTCATATGTTGGTTGTAAGGCTCCCATGAGCAGCAATAGTAGAAGCTGCAAGAAACTATTGAGTCTTGGGCTTTGAACTAATGAAATGAATTTCTGCAACATTCTATTAGCCTAAGCAAGTCACAAATCCAGCCAAGATTTAAGAGGTGGGGACATAGACTTTGAGACTCCATCCCTTGATTAGAGGAGCTGTAAAATGTTGTGACCATTGTGCACCTGGCACACAAACATTTCATAAAGTAGTGGAGGATTGCAAGGCTATGTCCCAGGAAAAGAAGGAAGTCCAAATGACCAAACTGACATTTGGATCTACTCATTTCCTTGTTTTCTGATAATTCCAGGAAGGAGATGGAGAATCCAATATTCTGAGATGTGTTTTTGACAGATTTGTGGGGATAGGGAGACAAAAATGAGAATCCAAAGCCCATCAGGGCTGTTCATAAATGCCCCATATGTTGGGTTGGGACTTTGAAGGCCTACACTATAAAATGTCTCCTGGTAGGAAACAAAATTCAGCTTAAATGTAAATTCTCTCTGGAGAAAGACACCATCATTCTAGGACTCAAATAATTTTTATAACTTTTTCAAATATAATAGCAAGCATTTAATTTTAGTGAACCAGTCAAACAAAAAGGAAGAAAACAAAAACAAAAACCACTTGATTTAAAAATGAAAAGTTGACATCAGAGGAGATCCAAGGACTTTAACATAACTCTGCTCAGTATGTCCACAGAGATAAATGACAAGGTTGAGCATTTCAGGCAAAATACACACACACACACACGCGCACACACACACACACACACACACACACGCACACACACACAACTAGAAACTTCAGTTAAGTAATTGAAAAATCTAGAATTAAAAAAGAAAACATAATATTTGAAATTTAGAAATCAGCAAATTAGTTTTACTGGAGATTAGACACAGTTAAAGAGATAATTCATAAACTTAAAGAAAATCAGTAGAAAATATCCAAAATGAAGAATGAAGAGAAAAATAATAATTGAGAAATACAGATGAGGTGAGAGAGAGGAGAGAAGAGATACACTGAGAAGTTGTGACAATATTTTTAGTTAACTACCTGCAATATGGGATGTATTATTTGTGCAGAAGCAATATTTGAAGAGATAATCACTGAAAATTTTCCAAAACTGATGAAACACATTAGGCCTATCAAAACTTAAGCAGGATAAATAAGGATAAATACAAAGAAAACTGCATTTAGCCATATAAGAGCAAACTACTGAGAACCAAAGACATACACAAATATTAAGATAGCTAAAGTAAGAATGATCAACTTTAAAGGATTGAAATCCTACAGAGTATGTTTCCTGACTCTAGTGCAATTAAGCTAGAAATGTACAATGAAAGATAACTAGAAACATTTCATATGATTGGAAATTGAGGAATACATTTCTAAATAAGGTATGAATCAAGAAATAACAATAAAAATTAGGAGAATATTTGAACTGAATGATAATGGAAATACTAAAAATTAAAACTTGTGGCATTTAACTAAATATGCATTAGAAAAAAATATAAAGCTTTAAATGCATATATTAGAAAATAGCAAAAGCTAAAAATCAATAATCTAATAATCCATTCTAAATTAGTGAAAAAATGAAGGAAATAAAATTAGAGCAGAAATAAATGAAATAGAAATAAAACAGGAAGTAAACATACAAAGAGGAATATGAACCACTCAAAACATGGCTCATTTAAAGAGTGTAATGAAATTTTAAGCCTTGGTGAAGCTAATCAAGAAAAATTTAAATATGATATGAAACAATAAAAATGTGGTAAAAAATTGAGTAGATTTTGAAAAAGAGATTATCTAAGTGGCCAATAAATATATTAAAAATATTCAATTATATTATTAATCAAGGATTTTCTGCTTACTGAGGCCTGTACTTTTGTAGCAAGGTGATTTTCGGAGTCTCCATTACAACAAGCCTGTCAACAATTCCTTTCTTTGATTGCAAGAGTCAAAGGCATTCAAATGAATATTCTCACTGCATGTTCTTCTACATCTCTGAGGACTCTTAGTTGCATTCATGATCCTTATCAGTCAGAATGGCTAAATTATGCTTCACTAAAATCATCCCCAAATCTCAGTCGCCTAAACAACAAGGTTTTTTTCTCTTTCCCCTATTTCTATTATGGATACCTAGAGGGTCTGCTCCTTGTCAGCCTCATTCCAAGAACATGATAGAGCAGCCATCATCTACACTACAGTGTTTATGGTGGATATCACAGACAGAAAAAGAAAGGTTAATTACAAAAGGGCTCTTAATGCTTCTACTCATATTTCATTTGCTAAAGGAAATCATAGCCACCTCTAACTTTAGAGTGAGGAATGAGCTCTGAAAAAGAACTATGAACATTGGTAGATATCACTAATAATCTATACCCATCCAACTCAACATCTCTCATTTTTTCACAGTATTTTCTTCCTCTGCTGTCTTTTCAGATCTATCTCTTTTACTTTACAGGCTTTGTCCTTAATCTCTTTCCTCATTTTTTTAGAATTTGATTTTACCAAACTTTCTCTCATGCTTTTCTTTCTATTAGCTATGTATTTTAAAATAAGATTCTCTTAAATACAAAACAAAGCAAATGCTATTGTTGGCATTTCTAATAACTTTAGATATTCCTTCATCTTTTTTCTTTCCTTTTATATCCAAAATAATTATTGTTTTTCGTTTGATGGCTTCATTTCCTCAATTTATACTAACCCTTTAATCCTACCCTTTTACACTCAAGCACACTATTGACATCTTTCTCATGAAAAACATCAGTGTTTCCTCACATATAAGAATTAATAGTCTGTTTTCATTTTTTATCCTGCTTAACTTCTCTGCTTTACTGTCATTGGTGATGTATTGTTTCCTACTCTCATGTCTACCTGTTTCCTATTTAGTAGGCCCTCTTATATAAGTCTATTAATGGGCATTTACTCCAATTTTCCATTTTTCTATCTTCCCTTTTCTCTTTTTTTCTTTTCTTTTCTCTTTTCTTTCTTTTTCTTTTCTTTTTTTTTCATTTACCTTTACACTCATCTGTTCTGGCTCTCTCAACCATTCTCTATCAACTAATCTAATCTGCATTTCAGCTTTTACCCCACACTCCTTATAGCTAGGCTAATATTTTTAATTATCTAATTGGCATTTCCAAGTAGATCTCTAGCATCTCAAACTCAACATGTCAAAATATGAACTTATCATCTACTTGTGTTTATTTTCTCTCTCTCCTGAAGTCCATATTTCAATGAATGGTACAAAAATAAATTATCCAAACTTGAAACCCTGGAGAAGTCAAACATATTTGACTTCTCCTTTCTCTTTTTCCATAATTCCAACTGGGTTTCCTTCTGAAATGTTATTTTAATTGTTTCTGTTGGTTTTAACTCCTTTTAGTGAACTTTTATTGGTTTTTCTGCCTACCTTCCATTTTTCTTTCTTATGGAAGTATATTCCAGGTTTTGCTTTAAGCAGCTATGTGCTTTGTGTAGAATTACGACAACACCTCTATTCATGGGTATTAATGTTAGATCTTGGATTCTTTCCCTTTGTTCACAATAACTAATTTAGTTAAGAATATCTGAGAATTTAGGCCAAATTTATCCCAAACTCACAGAAAGATTGGAAGTAAAGTTTAAATATTTTTATTTCCTCTGAACCATTTGAGAGTAACTTGCTGACAATGTTCCATCAGTCTCTAAATCTATGGTATGTAATTCCTGAAAACAAGAACATTCTCCCCGATAGCAATGATACAACTATTAAGATCATGGTCTCCTTCCTCCACCTTTAAAGTCAGGAGCAAAGCATCTTTGAATCTCTTTCTGATTCTGACTCTGACCCTCCTGTGTCTTCCTTTCAATTACAAGGACTCATGATTACATTAGGTCCAATTGAATAATCCAGGGCAATCTCTCTGTGTTAAATCCTTAATTTATTTGCATTTTCAAGGTTCTTTTTGACATGCAAAATAACATATTCACAGGTTCTGGGGTTTAAGATGTGTACGTCTTTAAGGGGCCACTCTTCTGCCTACTACACCATCTAAGCTTTAGATCCAACTCAGGTTTTATCAATTGTCCCAATAACATCCTTTATCTCAAAATAATAAATCTTGAATCATACACTGCATTTAGTTGTCGTGTTTCTTTAGTCTCCTTCCATCTGGAACAGTTCCTCAGTCTTTCTTTACCTTTCATATCCTTGACAGTTTTGAAGACTGAGTATAATTATTTTGAAATGTGTGCCTCAATTTGGTTTTGTCTGTAAATCCTCATGATTTCCTTTACTTTGCATCCTATCATGTAGCAACCGATTTTAATTAGTCATATTGCTGATTATATTCACTTCGATCACTTGATTAAAGCAGTATCTGCTAGAATTCCTTAATTTAGACCTACTCCTTTTTCTTTTGGTATTAATGAACATTCTATGTGGAAGTATATTGGGGTTATACTACTATCCCATTCTTCAATAACTTTCAATTTATTAATTTATTAATGTATTATATTATCAGTATAGATACATGGTAGAGAGTTAATTACTATTTTACTTATAGTAAAACCCATTATAACCTGTTACTATCATTATTTATTTTAATGCTCACATTGTCTTCGATTTAGACAGTGGAAATCCCTTTAAACTAGCATCTGTGTTTTCGCGACCCCATAGTTCTTTGAGCACTTCTGCATTTTCTAGCTGAGCTGTAAAATCAACCATTTCTCCAAGGAGTTCTGGCTCATTTTATTGTAGAATGATGATTGGAAACCAATATCTGGATGTTCAGTGTGTTTATTGGTATTGGGGATCACTACTTTCAGTACATTTCAGTGGACAGAAATAAGGAACGTACACACACATACACACATACCTTTATCAAAAACTATATGTAGATGCTAACTCTTCAAGTCAAATACCACATTTTAGTTTTCTAGGACTAAACTTTTGGAGAAGGAGAAGAAATGAAAGAGGAAAGAGAGGCTCAGGCATAAATTACCCTGAGGTAAAATCTAAATATAATAAAATTTTCCCATTTTGTTGAGGTAAAATCTAAATATAACAAATTTTTCCCATTTTAAGTTAAAAAAAGAGAGCATTTTTTTTCATCCTCAATGTTTCTTCATTCTTTTTGCAGTAACAGCCTCCCCTGACCTCTGGTCCCAGGTAACTGCTGATCCACTTTCTCTCACTTTCACTGCCTTTACCAGAATTAGACATGAAGAGAATCACATAGCATGTGATCTTTTGTGTTTGAGTTTTCCACTTAGCATAATGCATCTTAGATTATCCATGTGGTTGCATGTATCAATAGTTTGTTCTATTACTGAGTAGTATGCCACTGTATGGATATATTGCAATTTTTTTACCTATTCATCAGTTGATGATGCTTTGAGTGCTTCTCAGGTTTTGTATTTATGAATAATTATCTTTGTGAGAACATATGTTCTACTTCTCTTGGTAAGTAAATAGGAATGTGACTGCTAGGGTGTATGATGTGTATGCTTAAATTATAAGACATTGGCAAACTTTTCCAAAGTGGTTGTAATATTTGATTCCACCTAAATGTATGAGAGTTCCCATTGTGCCACATCCTCTTCAGCACTCGGTAATGTTGGTCTTGTTAATTTTAGCCATTCTTGTGGGTATGTAGTGATATTTTATTGTGTTTTTTCTTTATATTCCTATGGCGGCTGGTAATTTTACGCATCTTTTCGTGTGTTTGTTGTCCATTTGGGTATTATAGAGAAATGTCTTTTCAGATCTTTTGCCATTTATTAATTGAGTTGTTTGTCTTGTTATTGCTGAGTCATAGGAATTATTAATATATTCTGGATACACATTCCTTTCCAGGTATTCTTTGCAAACATTTCTCCCAGTCAGTAGTTTGTGTTTTGTTTTCTTAATTGTGTCTTTCAAAGAGCAAAGCTTTTTAGTTTTGATGAAATACAATTTACCATTTATTTCTTTTTATGGTTTATGCTCCTGTGCCTTATTTAGAAAATTATTGCCTAATCTAATGTTACAGAGAGTTTTCTCTGACACATTTCCAAGCATTTTATTGTTTCAGATTTTATGCTTAGATATAGGATATATTTTGAGGTAATTTTTGTATGTAGTGTGAAATTTGAGGTTCATTTCTTCTATGTAGATATTTAGCTGTTCCAGCTCCATTTGTTGAAAAGTCTATTTTCTCCTCCATTTAGTTACTTTAGCAACTTGACCTTATAAATGTAGGCCTATTTCTAGACTTCCGTTTTGTTCCATTGATCTCCAGTCCTATCCTTTATCCCATATCATATTTTCTTGATTACTTTAGCGTGATTGTAGTAGTGTAAGGTATTCAAGTATGTTCTTATTTTTAACACTTTTTTTGCTAAGTTCTTTTCCTTATTGTATAAATTTTGAAATAGGCTTGACAAGTTCTTCAAAAAATGTTATTTTATTCAACCATCTAGAATGTTATTTTATTCAACCATAATTCTGGGTGATATATGCCCAGACCTATTGTTAATATCTTGTAATCATATGGAGGTTGAAAATAAAGTGGACATTGACAAGTGTAAAGATATGGAGAGATACTGTGTCTAAGTTACATATTTTGAGTCGCTGAATCAAACAACTGTTTGATTTTCAATTACTCGATACAATAAATTCTATCTTTGGAACAAACCAATTTAAGTCGCTTTTTTTGAGTCCCTTGCAAATAGTAGTCCTAATTTTTATATTCCCATCACAATTTTTCTAGTTCAGACACTTTTTATCTCTTCCAGAACTATTGTCCCATAAAGATATACTTCCACAGCTATGAAATCAGATAATTTTAAGAAGCTTCTCATCACGTATTAAAAAAATACCAAACTTTAAAATATATATAATTAATTAATTATTTGTGGCTGCGTTGGGTCTTCGTTGCCATGCACGGGCTTTCTCCAGTTGCGGTGAGTGGGGGCTACTCTTCGTTGCAGTGCACGGGCTTCTCATTGCAGTGGCTTCTCTTGTTGCAGAGCACAGGCTCTAGGCACGTGGGCTTCCGTAGTTGTGGCACGTGGCTCAGTAGTTGTGGCTCGTGGGCTCTAGAGCGCAGGCTCAGTGGTTTTGGTGCGTGGGCTTAGTTGCTCTGCGGCATGTGGGATCTTCCTGGACCTGTCATTGAACCCGTGTCGCCTGCACTGGCAGGTGGATTCTAAATCACTGCACCACCAGGGAAGTCCAAAAAAATGCCAAACTTTTAATCACGGAATTTAAGACTTCTGATTATTGGGCTTTGCTATAATATTTTTTAAACACATTTTTTGCCCTCCTCTACCTCAGCTCACACAATCTTTGGTACAATAATATTGACTTTCTCACTTTATGTCCAAATAAAATGAGAACACCCTGGAACAGCACTCTCCTGAATTTTTAATTAAAACAATTTTTTGCTGCTGCTTCTAAGTTTGGGTACTTATTCCACTTATCTTTGACAGTTGAAACCCTAGGTATACTACATTTTCATTATCCCTACAGAATTTTCTAGATCTCATAACAGAATTAGTTCCTCCATTATCCATCCTTGAGGTGACTAGAGGATTTTCAGCCTTCATGAAAACAATTATTACAGCCTTATTTCATTATGCTTTGTGTACACATCTCTCTCCCTCTAAAATATGAGCTCCTAAGCACAGGATCCATATTTGTATCCTCTAAAGTGCCTAGAAGAACGTCTTAAGGAAAGTGTTTGTTAAATCAATTACAAAAAGCAACTAAAAGTATTCTTAATTCTTGAAAATAAATTTAAAAAACAAACTTTTAAGCTCCAAGAACAACTGATGCATCTTGTCTTGTTTCTTTGTTGTTCCCTTGAAGTTAAGGATTTGGGGGTTTATTTTAGATATTACAAGCCTCTTATTCTTGAAGGGCAACTCTGTTGCTATTTCTGGTCTTTTAGTTCAAAGGCATATATGTAATGTAAGGGTTCTCTCTTTTAGGATCACAGGGACCAACAAGTATACATTCTAATAAAACCAAAGATACTTAAATTGTAATTTATTTCATTGTGTCTATGTAAGTTTAGATTATTAATACATTTATACACATTTACCAACAAAATATGATTTCAGAGTAATATTGAATAAATGGAAAACTCTCTCTGAAAATTTAATGTGTTTTATACCCTGATCAGAAGTTTTTAATCTGTCTTGAAATGTTGTTACTTTCCTCACCTCTTCATTTTAATATAAGATGTTAGATGGCAATTGTCAGAAAAATCTACCAAGCCCAGATGTACTTTGGGGTCTATTCCTGTAACTAAAGAAGTTCTTTAATTTAGGAATTTATAAAGATGGCAAAGAAGATAAAACTGAATGAATTCATACCACATGTGGGGACCACATAAGCTAGTCTACATAGAGTTTATTAAGCACCAATTTATAAATGAAACCTGTATAAAACTCTATAGGATAGTTTTCTTTCTTTTTAAAATTTTATTTCCAATACCTCTACTTTAGAAAAGGGGCAAATATCCTTAGCCTGATGTAGCCAAGATAATTGTCTGTATCCTGTTTCTTTTATCATCATTAAGGCTGTACTAGTGGCATGGCAGAACTGGCTTGTACTGGTTTCCTCGAGTCAAATGTTAAATATTCAGAAATTTTCCATGTCAGCTGTTAAAGCATTAGTATTTTAAAATTGGCCATGGTGTAAGTATTCACACCAGAAACAAAGCAAACTCTACTGAATTAGGATTCCTACTGTCTTGGTCTGTTCAGACAGCTGTAACAAAAATACCATAGAGTGAGTGGCTTAAACAATAAACTGTCATTTCTCACAGTTCTGGAGGCTACAAAGTCTAAGATGAAGTCACATCTGGAGAAGGACTGCTTCTTGGTTTATAGATGCCCGTTTTCTTACTGTGTCCTCACACGACAGAGGGGTAAGGGAGCTCTCTGGGGTCTCTTTTATAAGGACACTAATGCCATTCAAGAGGGTTCTACCACCATGACCTAATCACCTACCAAAGACCTCATCTCCAAATACCATCACGTTGGGGATTAGGATGCCTGTATAAATTTGGGGAGTGTGTGGCCAAATATTCAGTCTATAGCATCTACCTATACATACAGGGAAGTGATTTACAAATATACCACTGATTGTTATAGTTATAGGTACTCTTATTTTTGTTTTATGCTGTTTTGTTCCATAGCAGTCTGTCCTGAGAACCTGCTTCTTTACAAAATGGGGATGCTGCTAAGTACTGGCTTATCTCAAGGGTCTTAAACTGTTTTTTTCAGTGCATTATCCACTTGGGTGCAGGGAATTCTTTCGTCTAACTAATGGGTGTTCAAGAAGCCCCACTCCACCCACCCCGCCCTGACCCTGAGCATATACGTGACCTTGGAAAGTTGTGGTTTGCTATCCAATTGGTGTTAAGAAAAGTCTGGAAGACATGGTTTGTTCATACAGCTTAGTCAACCAATGAAGTATTGATACAGAAAGCATCAACTGAGCTTAGCAGACTAGGAGCAAGTTTTCTAAAGCTCTTGGTGATAGAACAGTTCTTCTTAAAGTTGTCCTTATCAATTCATGATTGATAACATTCTTTATTCTAACTACCCTGCTCCCAACCTCATCCAAGGTACTCTTCTTTTATTCAGTTCAAAAAAAAAGCTGAAATGCTCTTTCCCTATATTTGAAATTGCTGAACAGGTCATAATTTCACTGAGTTTTCTTTCTAATATTTAGATTTTTCCCAGTGCAGTTTGCTGAATATTACTTATCGGAGGATTCTCTCTCTCTAATCTGCACCCTAGACTTTAAGAATTGGCTTCCCCAATGCCTCACTCATCAGTACTTAGCCACCTGTGGACTAAATTTGCTGACAATGAGATGCAGTATGTAGAGGAATTGAAACTGGGAGTCTGGGTGTAGCTATGCCCCTCTGGTCCTCACCATGGGCAAAGCTCTTCCTGCCACTGGGGAGGAGCCTCTGGGGTCAGAAAAGATGGTCAGAGGGAACACTTATTCTGAGGCAGGGGGAGGAGAGAATGAATGCCTACTCTTTAAAAGCACTCTGACCTGAATCCTCAATCCCAGCATTCTGTGGTAGAAAGATTGGCTCACTCTGCTGCCTGGGTTGGGGTACAGTGGTCTGTTCAACTGATGTTCGTATGACACTTCTGCTTTGAGGGAATTGGGTAACATACTCCTTTATTACTACTGAGCATGGGGGCCTGAGACAGGAGGCCTCAGAATTTGGAGGGCATTGGTTATCTCCCTGGGTAGTACTGAGTTTAGGTTAGTCTTGTCACAACTATTAAGGGCAGGGAACATCTTCATCTATCTTCTCTTTTATCTGAGAAATGCTATGTCTATGTATCTATGCTATAGCTGAGGGTTTTTTACACAGAAACTTACTGGGGAGAACAAAACAGAGGATGGGCTCCGTCTCCTTTAGGTTTGCCCACTCTTTCTTGGATATTCTTTCTCCTCTATTATCATTTTGCATTTATCGATATCTATGGGTGCTTCTGTTTAAAAAAAAAAATAAAAGAGGAGGAAGAAGTTGGGATGGGGATGGGGGATTAAGTAGAATGGATCTTAAATTGGAGAAGATGGTATGTTGCCTATTCCTATTTGACCTATTGTACTGGATTTGAACTTCTCCAGTTAACATATGAGAACTGGAAATGGATGGATCGTTTTTTCATGGGAGGCTTAGACTAAACAATCACCAAAAAAGATAAATTCTCCTACAGTCTTAGTTACTCTGGACTCTTGAGAAGGCAGAAAACCATGAAGGTATACTACAGACAATTTATCTGACTTCATGATAAGAGGGTCATGTGAGAATGGTTTTACAATGGTGTGAGACAGGTATCATCTATCATGGGAAATGGATCCTGAACCCATATATACTTACATTTTTAACCTAGAATTCAGAAAACTTAAGTTTCTGAATGAGAAACCTGTATTTTCCTTTTCCTGCCTTCCTGTTTAGCTTTTCTCAGCCTTCATGGTGCTCTCAAAAGGCCTAATAACTACAGTGGTTAATCTTAGAAAATGTTTTTCATAGAAAAAGGAGCTGTTTAGGAAAAAAAAATCAATCTATTATTCTATTTAAAACTTTATTATGCTCCATACAGATATTTTAAATCCCATTAAAGAGTGAGATTTTCCAATTTTGAATGCTTATATGTTTGAAAATATCAGTGAAAATGTACTAATTAACAAAAGAGAAACTGAGATCCACACCCATTTCTTGAAGAATTCATACTGTCTTCATAGGTAGAGCTCTTTTCTTTGGTTCTTTACTCCTGAAAAAGCATAAAGACATTTTAAAAGACATTATTATTGTGAGGCAGAAAGTTTTTAATATATCTTAGAGGGATTATATTATAAATTAAAAGTGATTTCCATTTGGTCAGATTTTACATAATTTTACAAAGAAGTTTAAGATAGATATCCTTTAAACAAATTCAGCACTTGGAGATATAATAAATTAGGACATTATCACTTTAATAAAAAGTTTCCACCAAGTTATTTATATTGAATGCTATAGTGTGTCACCCAGATCTCACTTCAGGGGTCAATTCCCCTACTGTCCCAAGAGTTACCTGCAGATGGTTCACAGTTAATTCTACCCTCAGGTATTACTCTCAGACAAAGGAAGTTGCCTCACCCATGTTTATCTCTTCCCTGAAGCATATATCTTGACTGAGTCATGTTGGGAATAAACTGTGTGGTCCCCTTGTGTTTTTTGGATACAACTGTGAACCATTGCAACTTCAGAAGTCTCCATGAAATTGGCTGTCTTTTGTCACAACAGCATTGCAGCTTAGCTTCTTACTCTGTCCATTCCTGCTTGCCTTACTTCTCCACAGGTGTTAATCCCAAGCACATTATACTTCTTGAATTCAAATCTCTGTCCTAGATTCTGTTCCACACTAAATGAAGCCTGAGTGTTGGTACCAGTATCTGGGTGGTCTAAGGAAACAGATTCTAAAAGATTTTGGACCTTGATCGTCTGCCAGCCAGAAGGCAATGCATATTTCATTATGGGTGATGAGTGCAATACTGATATTCCCTTGTATGATGTAATTGTGCAGTTGGTCAAATTTTAACCAGTGGTGAATTAGGATAACATACCAGTAGAAGGGAATGCACTGATGGGCACAATAACCCCTATGATTGAGAAGCTCAGAGCAGGCAGTAAATATAGGACAGTAGAATTGGATGGCTGCTGCTGAATGTCATCAATTTACTGGAAAAGACAGACAAAGGCATGGGTTATTAATCACCAATTTAAAGTGAAATGTGAAAACCAGAGGGTTTCCTTGGCAGAGTATGAAGAGACTCTCATCTTCTACAGCCAGATATAAAAAGCAGAGGATCAGACCCAGAACTTAATTATAAGGAGATCAGAGCCTTAGAGAAGACTGAATTGTCAACTTCAGCAAATATGCTATGCCAAGGTTAGGGTCTTGATTGGGAAAGAGTGAGACCCCTCTTTTCTCCCCCAGCTTATTGAGATAGAATTGCATATAACATTGTGTGAGTTTAAGGTGTACAGCATGATGGTTTGATGTACATATATATTGCAAAGTGATTTCCACAGTAAATTAATACAGCCATCACCTCATGTAATTACTTTTTTTTTGTGGTGAGAATTTTTAAGACCTACTTCTTAGCAACTTCCAAGTATACGATACAGTATTGTTAATTATAGTTACCCAGCTATACGTTAGATCCCCGGAACTTATTCCTCTTATAACTGGAAGCTCATACCCTTTGACCAACATCTCTCCATTTCCCCACTCCCAAACAATCACCAGTCTACTCTCTGTTTCTATGAATTCGTTTTTTTCCCCAGGATTCCACATATATGTGAGATCATACAGTATTTGTATTTTTCTATCTGATTTATTTTACTTAGCATAATGCATTCAAGGTTCAACCACAAAGTCACAAATGACAGAATTTCCTTCATCTTTTTTGTCTATGATTCTTCATTGACCAATTGGTTTTTTAGTAGCATGGTGTTTACTCTCCATGTGTTTGTATTTTTCCCATTTTTCTTCCTGTAATTGATTTCTAGTTTCATACCATTGTGGTTGGAAAAAATGCTTGATATAATTTATAGCCTCTTAAATTTGTTGAGACTTGTTTTATGGCCTAGCATGTGATCTATCCTGGAAAATGTTCCATGTACACTTGAAAAGAATGTGTATTCTGTTGTTTTTGGAATGTCCTGTAGATATCTATTAAGTCCAACTGGTATATTGTGTCATTCAGGACCTCTGTTGCCTTATGGATTTTCTGTCTGGATGACCTGTCCATTGATGTAAGTGGGTTGTTACAGTGCCCTACTATTATTGTGCTATTTTCAATTTCTCCCTTTATGTCTGTTAATACTTGCTTTATATATTTAGGTGTTCCTATATTAGATCCATATGTGTTAATGAGTGTTATATCCTCTTCTTGTATTGATCACTTTATCATAATATAATCCTCTTCTTTGTCTTTTGTTATAGGCTTTGTTTTAAGTCTGCTCTGTCTGATATGAGTACTGCCACCCCAGCTTTCTTGTCATTTCCATTTGCATGGAATAGCCTTTTCCATCCCCTCATGTTAGCTCTGAAGTGAGTCTCTTATAAGCAGCATATAGATAGATGGGTCTTGTTTTTTTTATCCAATCAACCACTCTATATCTTTTTATTGGAGCATTTACTCCATCAACTGACATTTAAAATGATTATTTATAGGTATGTACTTATTGTCATTTTGTTACTTGTTTTCTGGTTGTTTTTGTAGTTCTTCTCTGTTCTATTCTTCTCTTAGTTTCTTCCCTTGTATTTGATTTTCTTTAGTGGTATGCTTATTTTCCTTTCTGTTTAATTTTGTGTATCTGTTGTAGATTTTTGATTTATCATTAGCATGGGGTTCATATATGTTGACCTATAACTATATCTAATTGTTTTAAACTGATAGTCATTTAAGTTAAGACACTTTCTAAAAGAGCTGTTTTTTTACTCCCCTCCCTCACATTTTGTGATTTTGATGTCATATTTTTTATCTTCATGTTTATTACTTAACTATTTATTGTAATTATAGTTAATTTTACAATTTTTTGTTTTAATCTTTGTACTAGCTTATTTAAGTGGTTGATCCACAACCTTTACTGTATATTTGCTTCTACTTGTGGGATTTTTCCTTTTCTATAAAATTCTTACTTCTTGCTGTGGCCTTTTCTTTTCCATTTAAAAAAGTCAATTTAACATTTCTTTTAGGATCAGTTTAGTATTTATGAACTCTCTTAGTTTTTGCTTGTCTGAGAAGTTCTTTATCTCTCCTTCAATTCTGAATAATAATCTTGCTGAAGAGAATATCCTAGGTTGTAGGTTTTTCTCTTTCAGCACTTTAACTGTATCATGATATTCTCTTCTTGCCTGCAAAGTTTCTGCAAAAAAATCAGCTGGTAGCCTTATGTAGTTCCTTTGTATGTGACTCTGTTTTCTCTTAGAATTATCTCTTTATCTTTAACTTTTGCCATTTTAACTATGATGTGTCTTGTTGTGGGTCTCTTTGGGTTCATCTTGTTTGGGACTCTCTGTGATTCCTGTACCTTAATATCTATTTCATTCTTCAGGTTTGGGAAGTTTTCAGCCATAATTTCTTTTTCTTTTAATTTATTATTTATTTATTTATTTATTTATTTATGGCTGTGTTGGGTCTTCATTGTTGCACACAGGCTTTCTCTAGTTGCAGTGAGTGGGGCTAATTGTTTTTGTGGTGCGTGGGCTTCTCGTTGTGGTGGCTTCTCTTGCTGTGGAGCACAGGCTTAAGGAGTGTTGACTTCAGTTGTTGTGGCTCATGGGCTCTAGAGTGCAGGCTCATTGGTTGTGGCATACAGGCTTAGTTGCTCTGTGGAATGTGGGATCTTCCAGGACCTGGCATCGAACCCGAGTCCCCTGCATTGCAGGCGGATTCTTAACCACTGTGCCACCATGAAAGTCCCTCAGCCATAATTTCATCAAATACATTTTCGACCTCCTCTGTCTCTCCCTTCTCTTTCTGGGGTCCCTATAATGTGAATGTTGGTATTCTTGAAGTTGTCTCAGTGATCCCTTAAACTGTTCTCATTTTTTAAAATTTGTTTTTCTTTTTGCGGTTCTGATTGGGTGATTTCCACTATTTTATCTTCCAGATCATTAGAAGAACTTATGCTTTCTTCTGTATCACCTAGTCTGCTAGTGTGTTTTTTATTCCAGTTATTATATTCTTCAGCTATGACTGGTTCTTTCCTATATTTTTTAGCTCCTTGTTAAAATTCTCACTGTGTTCATCTATTCTTTTTCCTAATTCAATTAGCAGTTTTATTACTGATGCTTCAGACTCTTTGTCTGGTAAATTATTTATCTTTGTTTCATTTGTTGATTTTTCAGGGTTTTTTTCTTCTTCTTTCACTTGGAATAAATTCTTCTGTATTCTCATTTTTGCTTGACTTTCTCTGACTCTATGAAGTTAGGTGAAACAGTTACATAGCCTGGTCTTGAAGGGGTAGCTTTGTGTGTGAGCATTCCTATGACATCTATGTGTGTCCAGTGCCATTGGTGGGAGAGCTAGATCTGAAGTGATCATGAGTCACATCTTCCCCCAGTGTGTGCTGGCAGCTATCCCCTTGGTGGGAGGTGGGACTGGAAATGGAGGGGCTAGAACCAGAACCAGGTGTGAGCTGGGGTTTCTCCTACGCTCAGTGGCTATCACCACCCTATCAGGGTGGGTTTGGGTCCCAAGTTGCTGGAGCAAAAGCCCTAAGGGTTGGGTCTGAGCTGGTTCTGTTCCCTTTAAGTGTGAAGCAATGGCACCTTCAACCCTCTCTGTGCATCACTGTGCCAGCATGGGGAAGGGATGATATGGTCAGAGTGTAGCTGCTCCTCTTACCCTTTTACACTGGTCCTTCTTGGTCTCTGTGGTCCAGGGAGATGCTTCACCCTTATCACTGGGTTCTGAGATTTTCACAATTGTGTCTTGTGTATGAGTAGTTTCTGGTTAGTCTTCTCATGAAGGGAACTGAAATTGGGGATGACCTATTTTGTCATCCATATGACATCACTGTCCTCCTCCCCCGCAAAATCTTGAGATGAAGAAATCTAGGTCAATGCATTTGGAAACCTTTCATCCAGAGATTCCTCTGTATTGGCTAAGTCTGTAGAAGTAGTCTACTCTTTCATATTAAAAGTCATCTTTCTCCATTTCTTGAAGACAATGCTGTTCTCTGTCTTGAAAGACAATATACATCCCACCTCCTTTGATCTACTCTAATTCCAGTCCTGGCCAGAAACTAAAATCTAGGATTAAGGGACAATATAGTTTAGCTAGATATGTGCTAGTTTTGCTAAAAAAGAAAGAGGATGACATACCAAAAGAAATGCAGGATTTACTAATTTAATAGTGATGGCAGGAATTGTGTATGTATGGGACTGGATCTTGAGGGAGCTGGACCAATTGCAAACACTCTCCCATGATACTGGTAATACATTTTGGTGAGGATGAGAGAAGATAGTGCTAACTAACTAGGTGGATTTTTGGAAGCTGAAAGAAAGTGATGGCTCTCACTGAGATATAAATGTCAAAACTAAGATGGCATATAGTGAAAGAAAGGATAAAAAGAGTCAAAGAATTGGCCTGCTGGAGTGGATAAACTGCATAAGGCCTACAAACTCAGTAGCTGACTATGTTCTGCAGGAGGCTGGGGGACATTCTGTTTTCCACAGTGAGTAAGGTGAGAGAGTCTCCCACTTTGTTGTGAAGGTCAGTGGTGGCTATCCTCTGAAGTCCAGGATTGATCACTGGTACATAACACTGGAAAGAGGGAAGAGTTTACATTGAGATCTAAGGATCTGGAATATCTCTGACAAAATGGGAAATAAAGAATTCTGAAATAACATAAGCTAGGTGACAATGCAGCAAGGTCAGAGTGGCAGCTGTGGGGCTGAGTCACATAGAAATATAGAGATACTTGTTAGAACACTGTAAGCTTAGGGAAAACATAAATGAGAAGCTGACAAGGATATTGATCATTTTATAAAAAATCAAAGGAATTCGAGGATGGATGATCAGGAGGCTGAGGGTTTCTGCCCCCATAGAATGTCACAGTCCCTTGCCCAGTTTCATGATATGAGCCAACTTTAAGTTCCAGATTACACTGACCAAAGGAAAGGCCAGTTTTCCAGGAGAAGGAACCTGTAAAACAAAGCAAATGTACCGTGCTATAAAGATTTGAAGTCCTTACTCAGAGGGACCTACATCCATTTAATTGGGTAACCATACACTGGGTAAAGGGAAATAGCCTCATCACTAACTAATCGTGTGAACTTGGATGAATTAAGTTTCCCTGGGGTAAGAGTTGATTCATTTGTTAATTGACGGAATTATACTGGGTGATTGATCTTTAAAGCATCTTGAAACTTGGAAAGTTAAATGTTTTCCTTTTCATTATGTTTTTATTGCAATTTGGGTTACAGAGTTACTGGTTGGGAACAAAAAATATTAAAGACATGTTTGAATCTTATGGGATAAGGTCTTGGTCATTCTGAAAATAGGTACAAGTTGTATGAACGTTGTATAATAATGCTAATGAGACAAAAGGAAGGCTTCCTCATGGCAGATGACTTGTAACGGACCATGTAACAATGATGTGAATAACTCATTACATTCTTCAAGCATATGCAATATTTGTGATATGAGAATTTGTAGACATGATTTAATTCATGATTCCTTCATTCATCAATTACTCATTGAGGGCCTATTTTGTGCCCAGACTATACTAGGCCCTGGGGATATAGAAATTAATAAGATCCCAATTTTTAAATAGCTCAGAGTCTACTGGGAGAGACAGACATATACACAAATATTGCAATGTAAAAGATTTGGTATAATAGAGTATAAACAGAATGCTGCTGATGAATTTGGTAATGACCTTATGTGGACAGGATACATTTCTTCTACAAAGATTGACTTTGAGTCAGTTTGAGTATGTCATTCAGTTTGAGTATGTCTGCATTATAACAAAGGTGACCCCCATCACTCTATCATAAGTCAACAAGGCACTTCCTTAAAATCAACAATTGTTGTAGCTATTCGCATCAGCTCTGCAGTTCTGCGGGGATATAATAAACCCTTCTCTTTGAGCAGATCTTATCTAGCATATATTTTAACCTAAATATCACAGAAATAATTCTTACTGGAGAAAAAGGGAAGACTGAAAACTGAAAATAGAATTTCTTAGACTAGAATTATGATTCCAGGCTGGGCCACTCCCAAGCACCTCAATGTGGCAGAGGAGAAAGATTGCAGAAATGAAGGGAAAGATTAGACTATGGAAAAAGAGAGACTACAAAGCAAGTAAGGAATTATTTTATAGCTAGAGAGAGTTAACATAATATATAAGACATTAACTTCTACAACCACCCTACATTTTATCCTTCCTCTTCTAAAACAACGCACCATGTGGTCACTCTGGTAACTTAAAAGCAGAAGCTACCTGAAGTCAACAACTCTTTCTACCATTTTCTAAATTCAGACCCCACTGGAGGGCTAATGCTAGGGGACGTGGAGGGGGCTGGTAGTTGAGGGTCTGGGTCTGTGAGGAAGGGACAGTCTAGCAAATTGGGGACTGCTTTTGAGATTACCAAAAGGAGGAAAGGGGGATTATCCTGGGTGAAAGGTAATAGAGGTCAGTGTATCTTAGAGTCACAAAAACACTGTATGTCATCCAAACTGAGACAATTTTGAGAGTGAAAGCTCGTACAAAAAAATTAATTTGAAATTTTGAAAATATGTATCTATGGATTAACCAATTAGCTTCATAACATTGGTTGACTCTTCAAATAGTTTTTTTCAAATAAATTCAAATATAAAAGTTTTTCTAAAAAATAAAAGTAACATATACTAGGTATATTAAAGCCACGTTTAAAAAAATTTCCTTTATGTTGATTATCTGTACATTAAAAATAAAAGAAGAATTATTCTTGGTATATATTCATATATTTTAATTCCTTTCTATCTCTAATCCTTAGTTATTAGGATTTTTCTGAAAATACATTTTAATTATCCTATTAATTACTTAATTATAATTCCCTGTATTCATACCTTTAAGTGATTTCTCTCTAAATCATATTATGTTGAATTGAGGAAATACTCTTTCTACTGGTACTGAGGTACATGCAAGCTTGGTGAACATTCTGCTAAATGGAGGCTATTCTCAAATTCTAAGCATTTTCACATTGAAATTTGCGATTATTTCAGACCAGATATTTTCACAGGTAATGTCTTTTCACCTCCATCAAAAGTCCTTTCTTTGAAATATATTTTTGAAAATAAGACATGTCAAATTAAGTTTTCACTTATTTATGATTCATCTAAATGATTTGTCAAATTCACATACACAATATTTTAGGCAACCTCAATTTTATTTCACTTTGGTTCAGCATATAAATTTTCAAATGAAGCTCCATCAAAAAATCATTTTCATGAGTTATAAGATATAGTCTGAATCACAAATACAGAATTTTCTAAATTAAATTATATATGCTATTTGTATTCTTATCTTTTAATGTGTTCAGTCCCTTGTGTGCTTTTATAGGGAAAATTTTTAATGCCTTTCTGCTTGCAAGCTTTTGTTCAGTAATTTCAGTTTACTGAAAACTTTACAATGGGAGATTTTTGGTGATCCATTGTCTAAGTCCATTTTGGCTGCTGTAACAAAATACCATAGACTAGGTGGCTTAAACGACAAACATTTATTTCTAATAGTTGTTGAGTCTGGGAAGTCCAAGATCAGGGCACCAACAGATTTGGTCTCTGGTGAAGAACTGTTCCTAGTTCATAGATGGTTGTCATCTTGCTGTGTCCTCACATGGCAGAAAGGGTAAGGGAGCTCCCAGTCTCTTTTATAGGACCAATGATCCCATTCATGAGGGCTCCATTCTCATAGTCTAATCATCTCCCAAAGGCCCCACTTCCTAATATCATATTGGTGGCTAGGATTTCAACACATAGATATTGGGGGAACACAAACATTCAGACCCTAACATCCGTTTATTAAATAGAGTAAGGTTTGACAATTGACCTTGAAGAAAGTACAACTAAAATTTAGAAGCCTCACTTATTAATAAATGTAATGCCATTGTAGGAAAATTAGAGTGAATTATAAAGTAGTTGTCCAGTTGTTCAAACCTTCCAAAATTGGATTGATGCTGGGCAGCAGAAAGAGTACACAACACCTAAGTTAATCTCTGCTCCATGGGTTTCTTTATTTGGTAAGAATATTTTTCCCCCAATAAGCTATGGTCACCAAAATTTTAAATTCACATAATAACCACAAAACAAATAAATGAATTTTCAATTTTGATCTTTTTAAATGAACTTATAATAACATTAAAATAATATAGTATTTTAATGTTTAAGTGAATGAACTTTCAAAAACCCCCCTACTACTCCCCCACTCCCCCCCCCCCCCCGCCACAAATCATGTTAGAATCTGTGAAACATAGGTAGTGCCAAGAAAAAAAGGAAGAGCTTCTAATTTCTACTCTATAGTATTCATTTCTGGGATCCTTAGAATCCAGTCCTGTATGACTCTGCCTCCATGCCTTGTGTATATGGCACCTGGTGGTGTGCTGGAACCAGCTCCTACCCACTTGCTAGAACAGATTGTGTGCATCCCTTCCCAACTCCATATTCAGTTATTTTAAGTAGGTAGCTTGAAATTGTCCATGATAGAAACATGTCCACCATAGAATTTGGCAAATGCTACAAGTTAGATTTCCTCACCCACCCACCCTACCATCAGAGCTGGTTGTTTAATGTTTCCCAGCAGACTACTGCCAGGAACCCTGGTATGATTTCTTCCTACACACAGTAAGCAGCTATTCCTTGCTGAGAAGTCTACACTTGAAAATGATGCTGCAATAGAGTAGTTCATGTTCAGGGTGAACCACAGATCCTGGTTTGGCTAGAGAATCCCAGTGAACACCTGCTGGGCCAGAGTCCTGTCCTGCTTAGCATTTCAACCTGAAATATTCACAAAGTATGAATTTCAAATAAATACACTTAATGGTTACACTAAAATCAGTCAAGATGGGTTTGGTAAAATTTCACTTTCTACTTCCAGCTTCTACCTTGATCTTGCCTAGTAGTATGTAAAATACTAATGCTGTGATCAGAATACTCTCTGGCTATATGATTAAATGAAAAAGATGACCTGCAAGACCCAATGCTCTTTTCCAGACCCCTCCCACACACAATATAATTTATACTTCTCTTTCAAGGAGAGCAACCAAGTGCTTGCTGATGATAAAATGAAACATACACATGAGTATGTTTAGGTTCAGCTAACTTCAGCTGGGTGTCCTTGGTGGTGGGAAGAGAATTTCAAACTGCTGCCTCTGCTGGACGTTTAGTGTATTACTGTCCTGTGTTACCCAATACCAGTTTAGGCAAGAAGTAAAGCAGAGTGCAGTGTCTTATTTCTTAGAAATTATCCCAGTCGAGAAAATGTTTTGCAGTCTCATTGAAAGTGAATTTTTCAAAGCGCTAAAATTCAACTTTCAAGTGATTAGGTGCCAGCAGTTTTTGCAACCATAATTAAATGTCATGTGCATAACTTATAAATGTTCAATAGCCAAATATTTTTATATCCTAGCTTTTGGAGAATGGGCTCAAAATAATATTTTCATAAAGCACACACTACTCACTGTGACCCTAGCTCCAGCAAAATAGATAATAATTAATTGAAGTTTATGTAGCATATCTAAAGAATAATCAGGTATTTAAAAATAAAGTGTCAATCAAGGTGTATTAGTTTTTTATTACTGCCATAATAAATTATTATAAATGTGGTAGCTTAAAACAACATAGACTTACCTCACAGTTCTATAGATTGGAAGGTCTGACATGAGTCTCAATGGGCTAAAGTCAAGGTGTCAGCAGGGCTTCCTACAGGCTTCTGGGAGAAATTGTTACCCTGCCTTTTCCAGCTTCTGGAGGCTACCTGCATTCCTTGGCCTGTGGTCCCCTTCCTCCAGCTTCAAAGCCAGTAATGTTGCATCTCTCTGGTCATCTTTCTGTAGTCACATCTGCCTCTCTATGACCATGCCATTGAAAAGTTTACTGATTTTAAGGACTCATTTTAAAGATACGTCTGGATAATTCAGGATAATCACCCTGTCTCAAGTCTCTAACTGAATCACATCTGCAAAGTTCTTTTGCCATATAAGGTAACATATGCACAGGCTCCTGGTGATCATCTTGTGTGTGGGACCCAGGGGTGGGGTGCATTATTCTGCCTACCACAGAAGGTGACAGTTCTTAGCAAAGAATATGCTGTGTTCATCGGAAAAGCTCTAGAGATCATTCTTCTGTCATTGCTTTGAAGGGATAGAAAAAATGACCTAAATTTGGAATAATTTTTAGGACAATCATAAATGAAGGTGTTTATGTTTTTTCCACATGCTTCAGGTACTACTTTTCCACATAACATTGAGAAGAGTCTATAACCAGATACAAGATCCAATACTGATAATTTCTTCATTTCTGTAACTCCTTGAAACTTCCATTCACAGTGGCCAGATGTCTATTGTTTGGTTAGAAATTAATTCTGTAATTGTTTAAAAGAAGTTTCCTGTCCAAGCCCACACATGTGGCTCAGGTGCATTTCAACAGCTCTGCTGTTAGTTTCTTTAATTACAGCCAGGATTCCGGACACTCACACATGCCCCCCCACCCCCAAAGGCTTCATGCTCATACAGTTAAATGAAAGAAATAATCATTGAATGGCGCTCCCTTAGATCTTGGGCAAATGTGTAAATTTTAATCCAAAGATTACTTCAAAGGTAAATTCAAATATATAACACAATTTTAAGTTTTTAATAATAGAAATTTGATCAATCTAAAGTTAAATGATTATATGATTGACCATTTATACATGAATATATATTTCTGTTAATATTTGTGCATACATAAATACAAAACCTCCACAAAATGAGGAACATAAATTTTAGAAGTTTTCTCGATAGTGAAATGTCTTAAAATTGTTTGTGTTCTCTTCTATGTAATTATTAGAAAGCAAAGAATATTTAGAAATAGAAGTTATGCAATACACTGGACACAGGAGACAGTCTCTAATACAGGTGGGGCATCTGTGGTTGCATGAAATTGTTGAAAAATAGATAAATTGATGAAGGAAAAACAGTCTATGAAAGCATGAGATAAATTCAGTTAAACATAGTAAATAACTTCCCTCCTTGAAGATATAATTCTATCACCATCTTGAAATGTCAAGAATGAAAAGGTTTTGAGATTACAAATTCTTAATGAAAATAAAAGTGAAAGACATATAAAAATTGTCATTTAAAATTAAATTAAAAATATATTTGTCATTTATAAATAGCTTATTTTCATTTTCAAAATTCTTTAACCCTATATAGCTATAACAAAGTACCACACGGTGGTTTAAAACAACAGAAGTGTGTTCTCTCATAGTACAGGAATCAAGGTATTAGCAGGGCCATGCTCACCTGGAAGCCTCTAGGGAAGGGGCCTACCTTGCCTCTTCCAGCTCCTAGTAGTCCAGGCATTCCTTGGCCTTAGATAATTCTAATCTCTGCATTTGTCTTTACATGGCCATCTTCTGTCTATGCATCTGTCTCTTCTTTCAAGGACACTAGTCATACTGGGTTAAGGGCCTACTTTACTCCTATGTGACTTCATCTTAACTAATTACATTTGCAATAATCCTATTTCCAAATAAGGTCACCTTCTAAGGTACTGGAAGTTAGGATTTGAACATCCCTTTTTGGAGGGACACAGTTCAGCCTATAACAGTCCAGTTATGTAAAAAGACTGGTTCTCTTATGAGACTTAAAGAGATGATTAACCTAAAGCTGATGTGGGTTCTACTTCATTTTTTAATGGGTCAAGAATTAGTCTAAATTACTAAATCTATGTTTACCCTGGTTCACCAGTTCAGTTTTCTGATTATTACATTAAAAAAAAAACAGTTTGGGTATGATTTTAGAGAACTGATAAAATTGAATATATTTTAAAGTCTATGATATTAAGATATAGTATATATACAATAAAGAAATGAAGGTGCTGTTAAATGGGCCAAATTCCATCATTTGTCTTCCAATCTCAATTCCAAATCTGAATGAGTAAGTATTATCTCTGTTATTCTACTTGCATAAGAAATTAAACAAATAGGCATGATTTTAGTGCTGTCCAATCTGCTCCACCAACCTGATAATATACTAGTACTATAAAAATTATGAACGTGCATATGGTTGCCTCAGATACGTTATGGAACAAGGCAAGATGTGAGTGAATAAAGAAATAAAAGGCATGTACATGTTGAAAAGTCATCTTTCTTAATTTAAGCAATGCATGAGGTATGATGGATTTCTATTAGACAAAACTAGGCCAAGATGTGACACTTAAAATTGACTACAGATTCTATTTTTTAGAAACTTATACATGCAGTAATACAGCTGAATTAAGAAGTTGCCTGTGCCCTTTGTGACTACCTAGAGGGATGGGATAGGGAGCGTGGGAGGGAGGTGCAAGAGGAGGGGATATGGGGATATATATATACATATAGCTGATTCACTTTGTTATACAGCAGAAACTAACACAACATTGTAAAGCAATTTTACTCCAATAAAGATGTTAAAAAAAAAAAAAAGAAGTTGCCTGTGCAGAAATATTCTAAATAGTTACCAACCAAACTTTATAAAGACTTTCAGAGAAAGAAAAGACCCTCCAGTTTTCTTACCTCATCCAGAGCACTTTGTATTTTGTTGGAAAAATTGATTATTTATATTGTACACTTTTCTAATTATACATAAAATGTGTTTTTCTTTAAGCTGTCACAAGTCATTTTTAGAGTGAGATAGCGGTCAAATAAATAGACTCCCTGCCTCCATGCAGAGCATAGTCTCCAGGATTTTATGACAAGTCTGGAACCCTAGGTATAGTATAGTAGTAGTAGCCAGCCTACCCTAGGTATACCATGTAACTGTTTCTAGTAGTCAGCCTACCCTAGGTATACCATGTAACTTTCTTTCTGAGTCTTGCTCTTGCCAAAAGTACTGTCATAAAGTGTTTTATGGTCAGAACCACACATCCTGGTTTGCCTGGGACAATCCAGTGAACACTTGCTGTGTTCTTTTGTCTAGAACTTTTCCTGATTTGTTTATTTTGTAATGATATATGAATTACAAATAAATGCATTAAAATAAGCCAGAATAGGCTTGGTAGACTTTCATGCTATGCTTCCAGCTTCTGCCAAGGTCTTGTTCCCTAGTGTGTGAAGCTCAAAAGCAGCAATCAAGGTTCTCTTCAACATGTGATTAAATAGGAAACATGATCAGCAATAACTGATTATTCTTTCTTGACTCCTCGCAAACAACACATTATGTCTTTCAAGGATGAAATGCCAAGTTCATGCTGATGATAAAACAAAATGCATTTTGACGTTGTGGGCTTAGGTCAACTAACTCCTTCTGAATATGAGTGGTGGTAGGAAAAGTATTACACACCACTGCAGTAGCAGTGAGATATTTACATTTATGAGCAAAAGGCTTAGAATATTTTTTTCTCACCCAAGTATCAGGATGTCACATTGAAACTCACATGCATACTAAATCAACTCTGCATTTCAGCAAGAATATATTTCAAAACCTGTGTTTTTTTTTCAATAACAGGAAAGGGATACTTTTTTTTTTTTTAATTAATTAATTAATTTATTTTTGGCTGTGTTGGGTCTTCATTTCTGTGCAAGGGCTTTTCTCTAGTTGCGGCGAGCGGGGGCCACTCTTCATCGCGGTGCGCGGGCCTCTCACTATCGCGGCCTCTCTTTTTGCGGAGCACAGGCTCCAGACACGCAGGCTCAGTAGTTGTGGCTCACGGGCCTAGCTGCTCCGCGGCATGTGGGATCTTCCCAGACCAGGGCTCGAACCCGTGTCCCCTGCATTGGCAGGCGGATTCTCAACCACTACGCCATCAGGGAAGCCCCATAGGTTTGCCTTTTATAGAATGTCATATAATTGTACTTATACAGTATGCAGATTTTTCAGATTGGCTTCTTTTACTGAGTAATATGCATTTAAGTTTCCTCCATGTCTTTCTGTGGCTTGATGGATCATTTCTTTTTAACACTGAATAATATTCCATTGTTTAGAAGTACCACAGTTTGTTGATTCACTCACTTACTGAAGGATTTCTTGATTGCTTCCAAGTTTTGGCAATTATGAATAAAGCTGCTGTAAACATCCATGTGCAGGTTGGACGTAAGATTTCACCTGTCTTGGGTAAATATCATATAGTGTGATTGCTGGATCATATAGTAAGAGTATATTTAGTTTCATAAAAAAACTGCCAAACTGCCTTTCAAAGTGGCTGTACCATTTGATATTCCCACCAGGAATGAATGAGAGTTTCTGCCGCTCCACGTCCTCATCAGCATTTGGTG
The DNA here is from genome assembly GCF_965194825.1 of Balaenoptera physalus. Classification (NCBI taxonomy): domain Eukaryota; kingdom Metazoa; phylum Chordata; class Mammalia; order Artiodactyla; family Balaenopteridae; genus Balaenoptera; species Balaenoptera physalus. Next base: position 111,043,874 of record NC_138891.1, on the reverse strand, counting down.
TTGTCAGTGTTGTTGGGCCATTCTAATGGGTCTGTAGTAGAATTTTGTTGTTTCAATTTGCATTTCCCTGATGACATATGATATTGAGTATCTTTCCATATGATTATTTGCCAACTGTATATCTTCTTTTGTGAGGTGTCTATTAAGGTCTTGGCCCATTTTTCAATCAGATTGTTTGTTATTGTTGAGTTTAAAGAGTTCTTTATATATTTTGGATAACAATGTTTTATCAGATGTGTCTTTTGCAAATATTTTCTCCCAAACTGTGGGTTACCTTTTCATTCTCTTGACAATGTCTCTCACAGAGAAGATATTTCTAATTTTAAAGAAATGCAGCTTATCAATTCTTTCTTTCATATATTTTGACTTTGATGTTGGTATCTAAAAAGCCATCACCATACCCAAAGTCATTTAGATTTCAGGAGTTTATCTTTTAGGAGTTTTATAGTTTTGGTTTTTACATTTTAGTTCTGCGATTCATTTTGAATTAATTTTTATGAAGGATGTAAGGTCTGTGGCTAGATTCTTCTTTTTTTTTTTTTTTTCTTTGCACGTGGATGTCCAGTTGTTCCAGTACTATTTGTTTAAAAGACTATCTTTGGCTTTTTTTTCCCCTAAAAACACCAAATGGTGGATGACGCCGGTGCTGCGGGAGGGCCCGGAGGCCCTGGAGGCCCCGGGGGCCCTGGCATGGGAGGCAGTGGTGCCTTCCGCGGAGGCTTCGGCAGCGGCGTCCGGGGCCGGGGCCGGGGTTGCGGTCGGGGCCGGGGCTGAGGCCGCGGAGCTCGCGGAGGCAAGGCCGAGGACAAGGAGTGGCTCCCCATCACCAAGCTGGGCCACTTGGTCAAGGACATGAAGATCAAGTCCCTGGAGGAGATCTATCTCTTTTCTTTGCCCATCAAGGAATCTGAGATCATTGACTTTTTCTTGGGGGCATCTCTCAAGGACGAGGTTTTGAAGATTATGCCTGTGCAAAAGCAGACCCGTGCTGGCCAGCGGACCAGGTTCAAGGCGTTTGTCGCCATCGGGGATTACAACGGACATGTTGGTTTGGGTGTGTAGTGCTCTAAGGAGGTAGCCACTGCCATCCGTGGGGCCATCATTCTGGCCAAGCTCTCCATCGTCCCCGTGTGATGAGGCTACTGGGGGAACAAGATTGGCAAGCCCCATACCGTCCCTTGCAAGGTGGCTGGCCGCTGTGGCTCTGTGCTGGTGCGCCTCATCCTTGCCCCCAGGGTCACTGGCATCGTCTCAGCCCCTGTGCCCAAGAAGCTACTGGTGATGGCTGGAATTGACGACTGCTACACCTCTGCCAGGGGCAGCACTGCAACGCTGGGCAACTTCGCCAAGGCCACTTTTGATACCATTTCCAAGACCTTCAGTTATCTCACTCCTGATCTCTGGAAAGAGACGGTGTTCACCAAGTCTCCGTATCAGGAATTCACTGACCATCTTGTGAAGACCCACACCAGAGTTTCCGTGCAGAGGACCCAGGCTCCAGCTGTAGCCACCACATAGTTTTCTATAAGAAAAATAAAGTGATTGAAGCTAAAAAAAAAAAAAAAAAAAAGACTATCTTTGTTCCATTGTATTGTCTTTGCTCCTTTGTCAAATATCAATTGACTATATGTGGGTCTATTTCTGGGCTCTCTATCCTGTTCATGGATCTATTTGTTTATTCTTCCATCAATACTACACTGCTTTCATTACTGTTGCTTTATAGTAAGTCTGAAATTTGGGAAGTGTCAGTTATTCAACTTTGTTCTTCTCCTTCAGTATTGCATTGGCTATTCTAAATATTTTATTTCTCCCTATAAGCTTTACAGTTAGTTTGTTGATACCCACAAAATAACTTACTGGGATTTTGAATGGAATTGCATTGAATTTATAGATCAAGTTAAGAACTTATGCCTTGACAATTTTGAGTCTTCCTATTCATGAACATAAAATATCTCTCTGTTTATTGTTCTTATTTGAGTTCCTTCATCAGAGTTTTGCAGTTTTATATTAACCACATATATATTTTGTTAGATTTATACCTTTCTGAGGGTGCTAATGTAAACAGTATTGTGTTTTTAATTTCAAATTAACCTTTCATTGCTGATATATAGGAAAGTAACTGATGTTTATTAGCCTTGCATCCTGCAACATTTCCAGAGTTACTAGTTACTAGTTACTTACTACTTACTTACTAGTTCCAGAGTTTTAAAAATAAATTGTTTTGGACTCTCTACATAGATGATAATGTCATCTGCAAGCAAAGACAGTTTTATTTCTTCCTTCCCAATCTGTTTACTTTTCATTTTCTTGTCTTACTGAATTCACCAGTACTTCCAGTATGATGTTGAAAAGTGGCAGTAAAACGGGACATCCTTGCCCTGTTTCTGATCTTAGTGGGAAAGCTTTTAGTTTCTAAACAGTTAAGTGTGATGTCAGCTGTAGGTTTTTCTATATATTCTTCGTCATGTGGAAGAAGTTTCCCTCTATTCCTAGTTTACCAAGAGTTGTTATCATGAATAGGTATTGGATTTTGCCAAATGCTTTTTCTGTGTCTACTGATACAATCATGTAATTTTTCTTCTTTAGTCTGTTGTGATGCATTACATTAATTGGTTTTTTAAATGTTGAATTTGCCTTGCATACCAGGGGTAAATCTCACTTGATCATGGTGTATAATTCTTTTTATACATTGTTGGATTCAATTTTCTAACATTTTACTGAAGATTTCTACATCTATGTTCATGAGAGATACTGGTCTATAGTTTTTTTTTTTTTTTTTTTTTATAATCTGTTTGGTTTTGGTATTAGGGTAATTCTGGCCTCATAGAATGAATGAGGAAGTAATATCTGATTCTGTGGTCTGAAAGAGATTGAGAGAATTGACATAATTTTTTTCTTTAAATATTTTGTAGAATTCACCAGTGAACCATTTGAATCTGGTGTGTTTTTGTTTTGGAAGATTCTTAATTGTTGAATTAATTTGATCAATAGATATAGACCTATTCAGATTGTCTATTTATTCTTTTGTAAGTTTTGCAGATTGTATCTTTCAAGGAATTGGTCCATTTCATCTAGGTTATGAAATCTGTGGACATAGAGTTGTTCATAGTATATATTTATTATTTTTTCCCTGTTCATGGGATCCGTAGTGATGTTATCTTCTTTCATTTCTGATATTAGTAACTCGTGTCCTCTTTCTTTTATTATTTAGCCTAAGTAGGGGTTCATTGATTTTATTGATCTTTTCATAGAACCAGCTTTTGCTTTCATTGATTTTTCTCAACTGATTTTCTGTTTTTAGTTTCATTAGAGCATAAATCAATTTTTAAAATTATTTCTTTTCTTATGCTCTCTTTGGATTTAATTTGCTCTTCTTTTTCTAGTTTTTAGGGTAGATGCTTAGATTATTGATTTTAGATCTTTCTTCTTTTCTGATGTATGCATTCAATGCTGTGAATGTCTCTCTATGCATTGCTTTCACTGCATCCCACAAATTATAAGTTGTGTTTTCATTTTCCTTTAGCTTAAAATATTTTAAAATTTCTCTTTATTTCTTCTTTGACCCATGTGTTACTTTAAATTATGTTGTTTAATCTTTACATATTTGGAGATTTTCCCATTATCTTTCTGTTATTGATTTCTAGTTTAATTCCATTTTGTTCCTAGAACAGATGTTGTATGACTTCTATTCTTTTAAATCTGTTAAGGTGTGCTTTATGGATAAGAATATGGTCTGTCTTGGTGAGTGTTCCATGTGAGCTTGAGAAGAGTTTGTATTCTGCTGTTCTTGGACAAAATAATCTATAGATGTCCATTATATCCAGTAGATTGATGGTGTTTTGAGTTCAACTATGTCCTGACTGAATTTTTGCCTGCTAGATCTGTCCATTTATGAGAGAGAGGCATTGAAAACTCCAGCCGTGATAGTGGATTCACCTATTTCTTTTTGTAATTCTACTAGTTTTTGCCCCACATAGTTTGAGGCTTTATTGTTGGACACATACACAAGGATTTTTATATCTTTTTGGAGAATTAATCCCTCTATAATTATGTAATGCCCTTCTGTATCTCACATAACTGTCCTTGTTTTGAAGTCTACTCTGCCTGTAATGAAAATAGCTACTTTCACTTTCTTTTGATTAGTGTTAGCATAGTTTATTTTTTTCCATCCATTTACTTTTTATTTGTATGTGTCTATATATTTAAAGTAGGTTCCTGTAGAAAACATACAGCTAGGTCTTTTTTTTTGATCCACTGTGACAATTTATGTCTTTTAATTGGTGCATTTAGACCACTGATGATCAATTGATGTAGGTAGATTAATGTCTATCATATTTGTTACATTTTTCCATTTGTTGCCCTTATTCTTTTTTCCTATCTTTGTCTTTCACTTTTTTTTTGGCCTTTTATTGTTTTAACTGAGTATTTTATATGATTTCATTTAAATGCATATGTATATATATATGCATATGTATATATATATGTGTGCATATAGGTATATGTGTGTGGGTATATGACAAATGAACATTTCCTGTTGACCCTGGGGCCTGACTTAAAAAAAAATCCAACTGTACTGAGATAATCCAACTGTACTGAGATATAACTGACAAATAAAATTGTGAGATTTATAAAAAATGATATGCCTATATGTAGGGTTTCTTTCTTCCTTTCTTCCTTCCTTCTTCCTTCTTTATTCCTTCCTTCCGTCCTTTCTTTCTTTCTTTCTCTTTTTTCTCTTTCTTTCTTTCTTTTCTTTCTTTCTTTCTTTTTCTCTCTTTCTTTCTCTCTTTCTTGCTTTCTTCCTTTCTTCCTTCCTTCCTTCTTTCCTACCTTTCCTTCCTTCTCTCTTTCTTCCTTCCTTCCTTCTTTCCTTTCCTTCCTTCCTTTTCTTTCTTTCTCTTTCTTTCTTTCTTTCTCTCTCTCTTTCTTTCTTTCTTTCTCTCTTTCTCTCTTTCTTTCTTTCTCTCTTTTTCTTTCTCTCTTTCTTTCTTTTTCTCTTTCTTCCTTCCTTCCTTCTTTCCTACCTTTCCTTCCTTCTCTCTTTCTTCCTTCCTTCCTTCTTTCCTTTCCTTCCTTCCTTTTCTTTCTTTCTTTCTCTTTCTTTCTTTCTCTCTCTCTTTCTTTCTTTCTCTCTTTCTCTCTTTCTTTCTCTCTCTCTTTTCTTTCTCTCTTTCTTTCTCTCTTTTTCTTTCTTTCTCTTTCTTTCTTTCTCTCTTTCTTTCTTTCTTTCTTCCTTCCTTTCCTTTCCTCCCCTCCCCTCCCCTCCCTTCCCCTCCCCTTCCCTTCCATCCTGCTTTCTGTTCTCTGAGCTTCCTGGATCTGTGGTGTGGTGTCTGACATTAATTTGGGGAAATTCTCAGTGATGATTGTTTCAAATTATTTTCTGTTCCTATCTTTCTTCTCCTGATATTCCCATTATGCATATATTACACCTTTAGTAGTTGTCCCACAATTTTTGGATATTCTGATTTTTTAGTCTTTTTTCTTTTTTCATTTTTACATTTTTTATTGAGATATATTTAAGCTTAGAGCTTATTTTTTCAGCTATGTGCAGTCTACTAATAAGCCCATAAAAAGAATTTTAAAAATTCTGTTACGGTGTTTTTGATCCTAGAATTTCTTTTCATTTCTTTCTTAGAATTCCTATTTCTCTGCTTACATTGATCATCAGTTATTGCATGCTGTCTACTTTATCCATAAGGGCCCTAAGTAAATCATAGTTGCTTTAAATTTCTAGTCTGATAATCCCAATATCCGTTTCATATCCGAGTCTTGTTCTGATGCTTTCTCTGTCTCTTCAAACTGTGTCTTTGCCTTTTAGTATGTCTTGAATTTTGTCTTGGTAGCCAGACCTGATGTACCTGGCGATGGTTCCTGCAGAAATTTTTTCTCGTAGGTTTCTGCTCTTATAAGTTGCCATTTTCAGTATTCACCTATTGGTCTCTCCAATTTTGGGGGCAACATTTTGCCATGTGACCTCACTCCTCTTAGGAATCTAAGAAGAGATGTTGCTTTGTCAGTTTGTTTGGCATTTTAGTTATTGTTAGGATTGAGTGGTGGCTTCCAAGCTTCTTACATGCTGGACCAGAAACCAGAATTCCTCCTTACTGATATGATTAACTAGTGTATAGAAAAAGATATGTTTCATAGATGATGCTTAATAAATACAGTCTTATTAAAAAACGAGTTAAGTTTGTTACCTAGGGATTTGGAAGCAGTGAACATAGTGTGTTCTTCCTCTACAACCAAATTTAGTTAAGAATCACCATTACATGAAACTTCCCTGCTTACTTCATTTGGGTCCGATTATCTGAATCACTCTAGAAATTTAACAGTGATATAAATAAATAACATTTGATTGTGTCTTATATAAAAACACTAAAATGAATTAATTTGCATTTATCTGTTTTCTCCACCAATATAAAAATGTATCCAAGGCAGGACCATGTCTTCTATTGTCATTACTTGTGAAATAACTAATCCTTAAAATGCAATATTTTTTGAAAGTTTAATTATCAGAATGAATCTTTAGAGATACCTCTTTGCAAATAAATGTTATTATTGGATAACTTGTCTCATATAGTATATAAGATCACTGAATATCACTGTATAAACTTATTTGGAGCAGGTAGCATGGTGATAAGTATGACAGTATACAAATGAAGGGAGAACTATTTGAGACTTATTAATAAGCTTATTCTCATTAATGTATTGAATTTCTGATGGTATTCCTCATCTACTTTTGTGCACATATTATCCACTCTGATGGAAATTCATGATGAAGTGACACAGAATATAATATTAACTTTTGATAATTTTCTTGAGTTACCAATATGTACCAAGTTCACTAGTAAAGTGAAATGAAATTCAGGGACATCAATCTTAAAAACAAACTAATTGTTGTCTATTTACCTAGATAAAAGCCTTATACTGCCACTTAATTTCCCCCCCATTACCCATGGCCTTTATTAAAATACTATTGTTCCAAGTTGAAAAAAATTATGAATTCCATATGCAAATTTGTAACCTACTAGGGCTAGCAAGCTCATAATGAACTATTATGAACTTCATTATTTGAAGTAGCATTTTGTTATGGAACATGGTTTTTACTTGCTTTCTTATTTCTGTTCATTAAAACAATGAGCACATCATAATGAATAAAACATTTGTATGACATTTATTACATCCACTACTAAGGTGCCAATACTGACCATAAAGTAAACTCATGCTCTCCCATGTCTGTTTCAAAATCCAATTAATAGGTGTCTGAGAATTGTTGAGAAAACAAAAGCTTAGGTTTCCCAAAGGCTGTCAACATCTGTATATCTTTTGGAAACCTAAATACTTTTCATTTCAGAAAGAAGAGAACATGAACAGATGGAATTTGACTTTTGTGGCATATGGATAAAATAAATCTAATTTACTTTGTACTAAATACCATTCTTTAATTATTAAAAAATGCACTTTTGTAGGAATAAAAATAACTAGAATGGATCTGTAAAGGTATAGGGAGTTCTGTTGCCACTAAGTCATTAGATTGTACAGTATTTGTAAAGAACAGTAAGTCACATATACTAATATATAATTACTGTCTCACTGACCTGATGCCATCAGGGACTAAGGTATTTAACACTGGTAATTGTCTAAATCCTAAATCTTACCACTTTAAACACCAACATTTCAAAATGTTAACCATATTTGTTAGAATTCTTTCTGGCATGTATTACATGCTTTTCAGCTGAGAAAAAAAAAAATCTTTACTACATTTTTTCACTAACCCAAAACAAAGAAATGAGTAATTTAGAATTTTGGATTAATAGTTAAACTTTTAGTTAGTCCAAATATATAAATAATATACAAAAATTAAAAAATATATTGAAAAATGAGGAATAGTACTAAAGTTACAGTTCTTAACCTGAGGACTAGGTAGAATTAAAATAAGATTCTTAGACTTCTCTATATTCGATTTTGTTATAAAATATTGGCTAATTATGAAGATGAAATTAGCATGGCTGAAAGGAATACTCATCTATTCCTAAATTTATTTTAATGTTAATTAACATTAAAATAAATTTAGGAATAGATGAATTAACACCATTTCTCTTCTTTTATCTGTTTAGCTTGTTGAACTAAAATTTGAAGCAAGTTTGGGCAAGGAATTAAGTAATGGGAGTCTTAGGGAATAAATAAATATGTATTAAAATATATATTTTTTAATGCAGTGAAACCTTAATCAGTTTTTCTGGGGGATAGAAATTTTCACCTAATTGAATATCCAGTAACTATGTTTCATTCACCACCTATTGAAGGCCACTGATTTTTCCAACTTACGTTGTGTAATGGGAATTAAAGGAAAAATTGGTATATGTAGAAGAGGAAGAATGGAGAGTAGCAATAGCAAATATTCTCAAGTCTCTCAAGGGGATTTGAGTGATTGCCCTTATATATAATCCGTAATTACTTCACAAAAGCTAATGCATTGTTAGTAGCATCATCATTATTAACACTCAAGGAAGAATATAAGATAATCAATGTTAAGTGCCAATTAAGTAGACTAGAAGGGGTCTAGAAAAGCTTTGTGAATGAGGTAAGAATTTGACCCATAAGAAAGGAAAGAAATGGAAAGGAAGGCAGACAGTGTTCTTTACCTGAACATTAGTATGAGCAATAATACTAAAAGAAAACATGTATTTCTGTATTTTGGGGGATGTGTAGAGCTTATGTCTCATAAATGTGTAAGACTATACTTACTTAGGAACTGAATTGAGTAAAAGCACCATATTTACATAGCTGTTAATTCAATGTGCCAATCTGCATATCATTTACACTTTGTTACCATACCCATCAATCAGTTCTGGACACCAGCCAGTAAGTGACAAACACTTAGCCTTAAATTAGAGAAAGAAACTAAAAAAAAAAAAAAAATCTGGTGACTTTAACATGACTATATTACTGATTTTTGTGGCAGAGTAAATGAATTTTGGTATAATTATGATTGAATCCTTTTGGTATTTTATGAGTAATAGAGTTATCAATCACATTATTTAAAATAAAACAACATTTCCATCAAATTTTACTTTGCAATATAATCACATGTATTTATAAAGAATGGGTTTTAGTGAGGAAAATTATCCTTGGAGTCTAGAAAAGTAGTCATTTATTTTTTCTCTTTTAAAAGTGTTTTAAGGAATGATTTTTAAGATTAAAATATCATAGAGTAAAATATGTAATGACTCATTTATGATTAATGAGATAAATCATGATTAATAGGAAATTATTCGTAGCATAGTGACTAAGAATTTGAGCTTTTGAGTGAGATAGACCTGGATTCAAATCTCAGTTTTCTAACTTAATGTGCTTAACTCTGTGCATGACCCAGAGTAAGAGCTCAGTGAATGATAGTTCTTTGTTTGCATTCACTCTTTGCCTCTTAATAGCACACTTTTTTTTTTTCATTTTAACTATTTTTTTTTAATTGGGGTATAGCTGTTTTCCAATGTTGTGTTAGTTTCTACTGTACAGTGAAGTGGAGTTCCCTGTGCTATACATCAAGTTCTTATTAGTTATCTATTTTATACATATTAGTGTATATATGTCAATCCCAATCTCCCAGTTCATCCCACCCCCCACCTCCCAACCCCCTCAATAGCACACTTGTGTCTGCTGTGTAAGTTAACTGTTGGTATAGTTGAAAGCCTGGGTCATAGAAAAGGGGTAACAATCCCACATATGCTGCTAAGGAACTCACTTGGTTACTAGCATCCATAGACTGTGAATTCTAGCTCCCTAAAAAATTACTTCCTTCCCTGTGAGGTTGCTCTTAGTTGTCTTTCAGAATTATTCTTGCAGTAGCTGTGTTACAAAATTAGTTATTTCATTTTGTTTGTTTGTTTATTCAATTTATTTAAACTAAAAACAAAAACACAAACAATTCACACATTTCTTCCACCCTCCATGCCCCATCTCTGGCAGCTGCCAATCTATTCTCTGTATCTATCAGCTTGATTTGTTTGTTTGTTTGTTTATTCATTTAACACAGTATTTGTCTTTCTCTGTCTGACTTATTTCACGTAGTATAATACCTTTGAGGTCCATCCATGTCATTGCAAATGGCAGAATTTCATTCTTTTTTATGGCTGAATAATGTTCCATTGTATACAAATACCACATCTTCTTTATCTATTCATCCATTGATAGATACTTAAATTGTTTCCATATCTTGGCTATGTAAATAATGTTACAATGAACATTAGGGTGCATATATCTTTTCGAGTTAATGTTTTTGTTTTCTTCAGGTAGATACTCAGAAGTGGAATTGCTGGATCATATGGTAGTTCCATTTTTAATTGTTTGAGAAGCCTCCATACTGTTTTCCATAGTGACTGTATGAATTTACCCTCCCACCAACAGTGCACAGGTGTTCTCTTTTCTCCACATCCTCACCAGCATTTGTCTTTTTATTAATAGCCATTCTGACAGGTGTGAGGTGATATCTCATTGTGGCTTGGATTTGCCTTTCCCTGATTAATGATGTGGAGCATCTTTTCATGTACCTCTTGGCTATCTGTATGTCTTCTTTGAAAAAAAATGTCTATTCAGGTCTTCCCATTTTTCAATCAGGTTGTTTGTGTTTTTTTTTTTTTTTTGCAATTAAGTTATATGTGTTCTTTATATATTTTAGATATCAGCCCCTTATCAGATATATCATTTGCAAATATTTTCTCCTATTCATAGGTTTCCCTTTCGTTGATGGTTTCCTTTGCTGTGCAGAAGCTTTTTAGTTTGAATCAGTCCCACACGTTTATTTATGTATTTGTTGATTTTGCTCTTGGACCCAGAACCAAAAAATTATATCAAGGTGCTTACTCTTATATCAAGGTGCTTACTGACTATATTTACTTCCAGTTTTATGGTTACAGGTCTTACATTCAATTCTCTAATCCATTTTGAGGTAATCTTTGTGTATGGTATAAGATAGTGTGGTCCAATTTCATTCATTTATATGTGGCTGTCCAGTTTTTCCAGCAACATTTATTGAAGAGACTGTCCTTTACAAGGACATCTTGTATCATCTTGGTTCCTTTGTCATAAATTAATTGACTATAGTTGTGTTGGTTTCTTTCTGGGCTCTCTATTCTGTTCCATTGAAACGTGTCTGTTTTTATACCAATACCATACTCTTTTGATTACTATACCTTTATAATATAGTTGGAAATCTATGCCTCTAGCTTTGTCCTTCTTTCTCAAGATTGCTTTCAATGTCTTTATGACGCCATACAAATTTTAGGATTGTTCTATTTCTGTGAAAAATGCCATTGAAAATCTTGGTTATTTCATTTGAACTCCTTTGTCTTTTTCTATAAGACATTTGAAAGCAGAGACTTTACTGGTTACTTAGGTCAGCTGCTTTTTCCTTACCTTTCTCAGTGAGATTTTGTCAGATACTTGCCATATAATTTGACAGTTTGTCACAGCTGCACCAAATTTTTGATATTTTTTGCTACATATTGCCTAATGACTCTCAAGAAATGTTGCATATTTCTATCAGTGGAATGTAAAAGTGAACAATATCTTAAAGTCTAATACTTGTAAAAGCTTTTGCTTTTGTGAAAAAAGCCCTGGACTGCGGTATAATAGGCATTTCATAGGTACTAAATGTAAGACACTGAGTACACTGAAAATGCTCTGGGCATCCATTTCCCATCTTCACAATAAATTAGTTAAATTACACTAATGAACATATTCACTTAATATATCCAAAGAGTGTAATCCCTCATATATATGTATATATATTCGAATATATATATTTGAATATATATATAAACATATATCTAAATATATATTTGGAAAACAGTTAAAAGTTAAATACTAAAACAAGTCAAAATACAAGCTTTATATTCGAGAAAGATTGTTTGTAAGGGATGGAAAAGAAAAAAGTAGTAAGTTATTTATCATGCAAAGATGTAACACTTGATTTATAAGAGTCTGAGTTCTAGGCAGGCCACAGTTAGTACAAGAATACTAAGAGAGGGAATTTTAAGAGAGAGAGAGGAAAATAAAGATAATTATTCCAACCCTAAGTAGGTCATGTCCTCAAAAACCAGAAGTAATTGGACATCTTTGCATTTAATCCATGGAAATAGGCATCATTTTCCTATAAAGATATGAACATTTCCTAAATGAAGGAGAATACCTCACTTCGACATGAAGTAGAGCCACAAAAAAATCTCTATAGGTTTCTGACTGGATAGCTCAGTCATGTAGGTCTGGCTATGTGGGCTTAAAACTTGCTTGCACTTTTGTTTTAGCCCTTTTGGTATGTTTTCCTTTTAGCTGGGTATTGAATCTTTTATCAGTCTGACCAGGCCACTTAACTGCCCCTGCTACTTGTCTTACATCCAGTTGTCCAGTCCTGAGTGACTGATCTTGCTTAGCCTGAGTCCCAGCAAGCCTGGGTCTAGATACCAGTGCCCTGCCTTTATTCTGGGTCTGTTTTCTTGAATTCTGGGTATATAGCATGTATTTTGACAGGACAGTATAACATTTATAAAACTAGGACAGAAGTAGCTAATACTTTGGGGAAAACCTAGATGAAACAAATTGCATTTCATCACAAATAATCCTAGTAAACTGAAAAAAATAATTACTAGTTTGGTGAAGGAAATGTGATGCAGTAGTTTGGATTCCAATCAGACAGTTAAAAAATTTTCAGTTAATAAATGAAACTATGAAATTAAAACAAAAAACACCATGAACTTGACAAGGATTGGGAAATGTTAATAGACAATAATATCCAAATTTGTAATCAGTAAGAGGGTGAAAATCAAAGGACCATTCAATCATTATTAAAGAAATAGTTTGTGAGTTCATTATAGACTAATCTTATTTTCATTTCTGATTGGTAGTTTAAGGGAAGTTATACATAATAAATATGAATGTGAGCAATGCATTTAACATGTTAATTTGTGAGAATTTGAAAGATTGTCCTCTTCCACTAAGTATATACACAACTTTGGAAAGAACACACGGAAAGCAGGTAGGGGAGAGGAAATATCTCTAGTGTCTGTTAAAACAACAGAACTGATTCTGACAATAGATAGGATGGTTACAGCTCGACAGCCTCACAGCCCTGTCACGATATCTTTGTGGATAAGATGCAAAAACACACCAATCCCTAGTAAAGGACTGTGGATTGACTGTGTACAGCTGATTGCTGATTAATGGATCATTGTCTACTGTGATAAGTTCTCAAAAAACATGTTTTGGAATTCTGTTCCTTTAAAAACCGCACATTCAGCAGTTACATCAACAGCTTTTCTGAACACACAGAAGTCATGGTCATCTTATTTGTGGGTGACACAAATCTAGATTGTTAATCTAGTTAATGCATTGCATGCAAGATTTGGATTCTAAAGATCTTGCCAAGTTTGAAGAATGGCCTGAATCAAACAAAAAGAAATTGAATGGATAATGCAAAGCTTCACACTTAATCTAAAAAATCCAAAAGAAAAAAACAAAAGAAACGTCAGATACAATGAAATTAAAATCAGTGACTTAATGCCATTTTATGTAAAATTTATTTTGAGGACCTGGATAACTCTAAGATCCACATAAATTAATATGACCTGTGACTACCACAAATTAATTTAGGATGCATTGATGGAGACAGAGTATAGAACAAGACTAGACTATACTGTGATCACCACTAATGACTTTGGGATGCATTCCTGGAAATACAGTGTATAGTGTATAAAATAAACTTCCTTTCTTCTACTGTGTGTCCAGCTTGTATGAATCACATTTTAAGGGAATGGCAGACATAATAAAGATTACTTAGCATGATGAAAGAAAGGTACTATATGAAAACATTCCAATGAAATAGGTTTTGAAGCACATGTGAATTGCTGTGTATGAGAGAAGTGGCAAATATCAAGGCTTGAGAGATTGGTGAGTAGGACACCATCAGTGACTCACTGGGGTCTAAGTATAAGATGGTGCTGGGAGGAAACTCTGTGTATTTGAAATCATGCCCATCAAATGACAGCCTTGCTCAAGAAATGTCTTTTAGTCATAGATGTTGTCAGTTGAGACTAGGCTGCCCAGAGGGAGTAATATAATTAAAGTGACAATAGGTGAGTTGCGGCAGGGAAGCCAAGAACTATCAATAACATACTTTAAATGTTAGAAATGATTTTTCTGACAATTTCTAACTGTGGTAGATTACATATTGTTCCCAATTATCAGAAAAATCATCTCTGACATTTAAGGTACATCTCTCACAGGTAGGCACAGCAGTCACACAGCAACCAGTAAAGACAGATAATTCTCTCTCAGGGAGAGCCACATGATTTGCAATGCCTCCCTGTGAGCAGTGTTATTTTCTTTAGGTTTGGCCATGGGACTTACTTTAGCCAATAGAATGCAAGGGAAGTGAGATATGAGACACTGGAAAGACATTTTCAAGGCTATTAGGATGTTCAGCCACCTCATTTTTTCTTCTGCCACAAGAACAAGATAGGATCTGCACATCAGCCTGAATTCCAGGAGGCAGACCATAGGGAACATAGCTAAAGACCTGCTATGGATGCCCAGCTGAAATACAACGTGAGGAATAAATTAAGCCTTCATTGTGTTAGGACGCTAAAATTTGGAGATTGTTACTGAAAACTTCCCTGGCAAAATCTGACTGATTAAAACACCACAGAACCCAGGGAAAGTATCTGTGCTAGGTACTGAGGTAAGGCTTTTAGGCCACATCAAGCTTCTATGATGCTCCTTGGCTGGTTAACCTTAAATAAGAAGCTTGCAACTTTTGTCAAGTGAAGCTTGTCAAGTGAAGGCCTAGAGACAGGATAATGGCCTACACCAGTCAATGAGGGTTTAAAAGTATTTAGTTGTTTCCAGAAAGTAGAGTTAGAACAAAGACAGCAGAGTTGCTCTCATTTTAATAAGAAAATATCTAATAATTAGAAATGTTTCAAAGAAGCATGGGCTTCTGATGCTTCCCTATACTGAAGTCATGCAGAGATGAAGTAATCACTTTTCTGGGATTTTGAGAGGAAGAATCAGGAAAGCATCAGTCTGAATGATTCAATAAAGCTATACTAAATACAATAACCAACATTTCCTCTTATGCTTCTTTTTTTTTTGATAATTTGTTAAAGCTTTTTTTTTAATTGAAGTACAGTTGATTTACAGTGTTGTGTTAATTTCTGCTGTGCAGCAAAGTGATTCTACATATATATATATATATATATATATATATATATATATATATATATATATATTTAAATATTCTTTTCCATAACGTTTATCTCAGGATATTGAATACAGTTCCCTCTGCTATACAGTATAGGACCTTGTTGTTTATCCATTCTGTGTGTAATAGTTTGCGTCTGCTAACCCCAAACTCCCAATCCATCCCTTCCCCACTCCTCCTCCGCCTTGGCAGGCACAAATATGTTCTCTATGTCTGTGATTCTGTTTCTGTTTCACAGATAGGTTCATTTGTGTCATATTTTAGATTCCACATATAAGTGATATCATATGGTATTTGTCTTTCTGACTTACTTCATTTAGTATAATAACCATTAGTTGCATCCACGTTGCTGCAAATGGCATTATTTTGTTCTTCTTTATGGTTGAGTAGTATTCCACTGTATATATGTACCACATCTTCTTTATTCATTCATCTGTTGATGGACATTTAGGTTGTTTCCATGTCTTGACTGTTGTGAACAGTGCTGCTATGAACATAGGGGTGCGTGTATCTTTTTGAATTCTTATGCTTCTGTAAGAGCCCAAAAGACTTGTCTAAGTAAATTGAAAAGATAAGGAAATTCAGCTTTGATACAGCTCCCCTCTCGGTGTCCTTTTCCTGTTTCAGTTACTAGCAAGACTAAACACTATGGCTTTTCCAATGCTTCTTTCTCAACCTTAAGTAAGATATTTGGACACACCATCAAGGTAATGAGGACCTTCTAGTACAGTATCAAATAATTGGCCTAAGCTTGGACCTGCTTTATTTTATATGTATATTATTTCCTATACCAGATCATTTTAATCTGAGCTTTGCTTATTTATTAACTAGGTAAAATACTATTTCTCCTGCCTACTTCATACTGATCTTACATAATGAAACAAAATAATGTAGGTAAAAACAATTGTAAATAATTTAGGGAAAATCAAATATAGACAGTTACTACTATCATCCTTTCTTTATCATTGCCATCATCATCCCTCTGTATATAATTATACTTTAAAAGAGATTACACCCCAATAACAATGTTAAATAGAATGAAATTATTACTTAATGTGGAAATAAAAGTGGAGTTTTTGTTTTTTGTTATCAGCAGAGAGGCAATCCTTCTCAGGATCTGTCAAACTATGATACTTAGGTAGCAGCATTTTCTTCTCATCTGCAAGATTTTCTTGAGAGAAACAGCAATTATTTAGTAATTAAAACTAGGCAATGAAGACCTTTTTAAAATATCTCTTCTAATTCATTATAGAGTATATTGATGACAAAAGACAATGCATGTTTGCTACTCATTCATATATACCCAGGGTCATCATTCTCATTAATAATATGTGAATAAAAATTGAACAACCACAGTGAATTGACCAATAACACAAAAATCTGATGATAATCTAGAAGGCAAAAAATGAAATTGCAAAAAATTTTTGGGAAAATGGGAAGTAGGCTATGTACAGATGCAGTTTGGTATTAATCAATGGATACTGAAAGTAATTCAAAGACATGCCTGTGGAAAGTTGATGCTAAACGTAATGTAGTATTTGTTCTATGCACTCCATTTCATGTGCTGCCTAGCTTTCCAGAATTGTCATCTCATAATCTTCAGGTGCCGTGTCCCTAATTCTTCTATCCCGGCACATGTTTACACACCATATTCAGGTTTTTCTCAGCATTCATCACTACTCCCACCCCGTACACTCCCAAGCTATTAAATTGCTTTATCCTCCCTCATCAAATGCCTCACTCCCTCAGTATTATTTATCTCAGGGGACTGCTCATGTGACCTGCTAATATGTAACTGATAACTAGGGGTTATGGCATTGTAAAATAGACCATATATGGACGAGTTTATCGTAAAACTTCAGACAGTATGATAAAGTAAAATGAATTTTTAAGAACAGTGAGTATATGGTATCTAAGAGCAGGTTAGTCTTTCAAATATCATTTCAGTCAAATTATAAAATTAGCCTAATTTGGAAAATTATCTGGATATTTGACTAAAGTAAAGCTAGAAAAAATTAAGAGTAATCAGACCCACCCTTAAAAAAGAATAGATTAAGGATTAAGCACTGTAATTAGAAAAGGCTCTGTCAGTTGGTTTCTTCTTTTTCTTTTTAACACTTACTACATGGGAGATAAATTTTTGCTGCTACTGCTCTGGAATTTATGTAATTCAGACAGTTTCTAAGTGTCATCTATTTTCATGTACAAAGTTAGCAGCAGTTGATGCATTTTTTATTTGGAATGGAATATATACTCTCATGGGCAATATACCCTTTGAAGACAGAGAGTTTGATAAGCACACTTCAAGAAAGATTTTTTTGATGCATGTTGTATTCTCTTTATAATGTGTTTGAGATCCTGAAAATTTACTCTTGTTGTGATAGGAGGAAATAGAAATTTAAAAACAGTTAATGGTTTTATTTATGTTCTCTCTATTTACTTGATATTGTCAAAATGGTTGTCTGGTAGTGTAATAAATATAACCAATTTCTTGAAACTAATAACTAATCCTGAGTGAATCTGAACCGATGCTATAGTCCATTAAGTTTCCAACTATGGTTATAATTTTGTAATAGACCCAGATAACAGACTATATTTTTTCATTATCATAAACCTGAAGAGGAGACAGAAAGTGGAAAGATACAGATGTTTACAAAGTTCTCACAAAGGTTCTTGTAAAAAGGCCAGAAGTAGTGGATTAGAAAATCTAAACCTTCTTTATGGTTCTGATATCCTCCTTGACTATTAAATATGTGGAACTGTCCAGTATGAGAAACTTATGGAAATAAATCAGAAAGAAACCAGAACTCAACAGTGGTACAAACAACGGAAAATAAATGGCTTTTAAAGACTTAATAAATGCACATGTCTCTGCCACTAACTGGATTATGTGAAACAGAACAGAAGATACCCCTACTCAAGCAAAATATTTTGATTTAATACCAAAGCACAAGCACAAAAAAGCACATCTATGGTTTTAGCAATACCTTAAGCTTTATAATTTAAAAAAATATTTGGATTGTAGCCACATTTGAAAGAGAAAACCAATATAAGTCAAGTGCCCTTTCTTCTCTGGTGCACAGCTTATAGAAATATGTTTATTTTACATCCCTGTATTTGCATACATACCACTCTCCTTGTTTCTTTGATAAAAGTTTTATGGGCAATAAATTATAAATCATGCTTATGTATAATTTATCCCTTTAAATACATATTTTATTTTTTGGCTTTTTAAATGAAAACCATCTTTAGCTTTGTATTTTTAAGAGATTCAAATTCAGTACTTTAAGAAATTCATGAATAAGGCATGTTTCAACCTTAATTTGCATTTTTATAGTGTCTGCTGTAGAACAGTAAAGATTTTGCTTTCTGAGTGTACTCTTTCAGGCAGACACGATTCCCTTAAGAATAAGCCTTGAGAAAATTCACTTGCCCTTCATAAAACATACATTTCATTATCTCCCTATAAATTGGACACTTCCCTAACATGGTTGTACATTTGCACCTACTCCCCGAATATTGTAATATCCTCTAGTTCAAATACACACACATACAAACAGAAAATGACCATTTTATTGTGTGGATTGAATGGCAAGTGACTTGACATGAATCCAAAATGCATTCCACCTTCAAGAAGATAATCTTGAAATTACATGATCCTTTAAGTAAGAAAATCATGTGGGAGAAATTAGTTTTCCTGAGCGATTATCACGTTTTAGACTTGGTTTAATATGTTAATATTGGTTAAGATGGCTATGAGCTTAGAATATATTTAGAATACTGAAGCAAAGAACTTTCGTTGATAAACTACAAGGGAACAGAATTCTCTAACTGTTTGAAAACGAATCTAAGGACTGTAGTGATACTAAGAGCATAGATAACATTCTCTCTTCTCTCCCTCCCCTCAATATAGGCTGATTTCTTAGCGGTTACTGGTATTCATGAAGCTTAGTTTTGTAATTAGGGGAGGAGCTGCATTTTCCTTGGGACCGGGGCCTTGAGTAAGAAGGGAAGTTTAGGTATTACCTAGGGGACACCATCCTATTGCAGAGGAACTAATTTTGGAACCTCTAATGATCCCCTTTTACTCACTCTTACTTTTCTAATATTAGAATGCCCTATACTCACAGTCATCTTTTAATAATCTGATCATTTCTTTCTTTCTTACTTAAAGATCTCTAATTGTTACTGTTATTATTTTCAAATTGTGTACCCCTCCCAAAAAAGATATATTGAAGTGCCAAACCCAAGTACCACAGAATATGTCTTTATTTGGAAATAAGGTCTTTGCCTAGATAGTGAAGTAAAAATGAGGTCATTAGGGTGGATACTAATCCAATATGTCTAGTATTCTTACAAAAAGGGGAAATTCGAATCCAGAGACAGACACACACACAGAAGGAAGACCATATGAAGACACACGGGGAGAAGGCCACGTGAAGACAGAGTACTGGGGTGATGCATCTACAAGCCAAGTGGCTACCAGAAACTAGGAGAGAGGCATGGAAAACAGTGCCTTCTCAGGCACCTTCAGAGGGAGCATGGCCTTGCTGACACCTTAATCTCAGACTTCAGACTTCCAGAACTAAAAGACAATAAAATTCTTGTGTTTTAAGTCAGTTTGTTGTACTTTGTTACAACAGTGCTAGGAAACTAGAAATCTAATACAGATTTTCATTGTTCTAAGATTAATTTTATACTCTTTAGGTGGATTACAAAGCCTTTTAGGGTCTGGGCCCTGTGTAGCTTTCCAGCTTCTACATTAACTAATGCTTTCCTTCTTGCTCTATTATGAAGCAGTAGTGGGTACCTATCAGTTCCTCAAAATGTCACAATTTCTCTTTTCTTTCACCCGAGCCTTCTCCATTCTCCTTCCTGACACATCTCCACCCCAAATACTTCATTTGACTATCCCTAGTCAGCTTTTAGGTCTGAATGTCAATATTACTTCTTCTTTCAGAAGTCGTTCTTGCTCTTCTAATCTCCCGTAATACTCTACTCCTCTGTCATAAAAGGAGTAGTGTTCTAATTTAGTGTTCACATGACTAATTTAGTGTTCACTAAATTTGTGTTTCCCTCCCTTGCAAGACTGAACGTTTCCTGAAGGAAAGAACTATGTTTTTCTTACTCATGCCTTAGCTTTAGTACTTATTAGCTGCCCAATAAAATATTTATTTAATAAATAAACAACTGAATGGAAGCATGTCATCTTCTCCCTACCCTGCTCCTTTGCCTAGGTTTGTGCTCCATTAGGAGGGGTGGGTATTAACTTCCTAGGGCTGCCACAAAAAATGACCATAAACTTGGTAGTTTAAAACAATACAGATTTATTCTATCACAGTTTTGGAGGCCAGAAGTCTAAAATCAAGTCTTGGCAGGGCAGTGCTCTCTCTGAAGCCTCTAGGGGAAAATCTCTCCTGTCTCTTCCAGCTTCTGGTGGCTCCTGGCATTTCTTGGTTTATGCAGCATAACTCTAATCTCAGCTTCTCTCTTCACATGGCTTTTTTTCATGTATCATTGTGTCTCAGATCTCCCTCTTCCTCTCTCATATAAAAACATCTGTCATTGGATTTAGGGTCCATCCTAAATCGAGGATGATCTCATCTTGGAATCTTTAAATTAATCACACCTGCAAAATTATTTTTTCCAAATAAGATCACCTTCATAGGATCCAGGGGTTATGATTTGAACCTATCTTTTGTTGAACACTCTTCAGCCCACTACAGAGTGAGGCTGACTATGGTAATTTTATGAGATTTGTGGTAATGTGGACATAAACTCAGTTGCTCTGGGGTTTAGATGAAAAGGGTTGCACAGAGTGAAGAGAAGAGAGATTTATTTTCCCAACTGTTGCACAGAGTCCAGTCATCTCCTGGCACCCAGGGGACTGGCGCTTTGCTGACATGAGGAGATATCGGCTTTGGTGTGGACATTGGTATCCTTTCAGTGGCAGAAACTGTTTCACGGGCAGAGGACATGGCAAACAAAGTTTGAGCAGGAGAAGCAGATGGATGGTGGACACTTAAGGAGACTGCAACTGAGAGGGGTTTCTAGGGACTCCCTGAAATAACAGGCAGACAACTTCAGGGAGAAAAATGGTGAGCTAAGACCCACTGGAATGGGAAATAAATGTCAAGGTGAACCCATATTTGCCACAGCTTGGTAAGGCCAGATGTCACTTAGTTTCTAGCTGTAATTTAAATAAAAAATGGGATTTAAAAAAAATGATTATATGAAATAAACTACAAGGAATTCCAATTAATCACATTAATGTGAGAAGGATTAGATAAATAGTTGAAGTTCACAGAATCGTCTGCTTCATTTTAGCTTTAAATTTACCATTTTTTCCTCAGTAACATTACTATAAAACAGAATTAATGAGTGATTTGAGTCTCTCTATCTTTGATTGAGATCTCCTCTTAGTGAGCCTAATTAGAAATAACAATATTAAAAAAGCATTATCAGTCTTATATTTCGGTAGAATAATTTTTTTGACTTGTCTAACTGCCCACTATGGTGTGATCAGTTACCCTGGGTTAAAAGAAAAAATATCACTGGAAAGTATCACATTTTATATTATCAGCCATTTCCACTTGCCATAAATGATTTTTTTTTTTCTGATACTTTCCAATATGATAATACACTGGTGCAATGGTCTTGTGGACAAAAGACTTGTGAGTGTGGTACGTTGCAGGTAAAAACCCACAAAGAACAAAGAACATAAAATCAGAATCCATGATTTGAGGTCTAAGTGGTCACATAACCTTGAGTAAATCACTTAATCTTTCTGATTAGTCCAAAAGACTCTCTTAGCTCCGCTATCCTGTGATTCTAAAGAGGAAATAGGTAACAGAAATCTGTCTGACTCTTGCAGCAGCTCCTTTAAGGGGTTCTGTGAATGAGGTGTTCTACATACCCAAGGATCAGCTGAAAGTTCTTGGCAAGCTTCCTGGAATCTACAAGAGATAATTTCACAAGGAGTCTCAAAGGGAACCGAAGTCAAATTAGTGCACTTTGCCTGGGGTTAACCACACCAGAGTCAGGCAAAAAGGGAGAATAAATGGAGTAGAAGTGCTTAGATCTCATACGTAGAAAAAAATAAGTCTGTGGGCTATTTTTTTTTTTTTTTACATAAAATGTACTAGTTAGATATTAGAAATAAGTACTATACTTGTGAAGAATCTACCATTTCTAAATCCTGTCGTTATCTCTTGAAAGTGACGCCCATATATAAATTATACACCAGGTGAAGAGTTGGCACTTGGTTTTCTTTTCTCCTTGCCTGACCTTTCCTCCCTTCTTGCTTGCCACTTCCCTCCCCTCCTCCCTCCCCTCCTCCCTCCACCTCCTCCCTCTCCTCTCCTCTCTCTCCCCTCCCCTCCCCTCCCCTCCCCTCCCCTCCCCTCTCCTCTCCTCTCCTTCCTTTCCTTCTTAAGGCTACTGCATAAGAAATAAGAACTTTTCTCAGTATTGAAGGTGGATATAGTTGGGGCTCACCTCTAACATCAGAGGTGAACATTTCTTAACACTCATTTATGACAAGTACATATTTCACCAATAACTTGGAGTCCAACCTAGAATGAAAAAAAGAAAGGAAAATATTATTAGCAATTTATTCAAGAGAAATATTTAAAAACAGAAAAGTTTACCACTCCTTTTTATGACCAGACTAAGCTAGCTGGTAAAATAAGAAATGTTCTTGTCAATATTTCATATATAAACCAGTTCTCTGCTTTAAAACATGATTTTAGATAAGTTACATTTTCTCATATTTTTTGAGTAAACCAGTAGATGAAAATCTGCTCCATTTTGATAAGTCATTGCATAATGACTAAATTATGAAATCCGAAAACATTTTTGGAATAGCAATTAAAATTAATACAAGAAGTTTTGAAGATAATTAACAGAGAAAATTGGGACACATCTACTTTAGAGACATACATGACATATCATTGGTACTTGCTTATGTTTAAGGCATTAATTGAATATGTCATCCAGATTTTTGGAATAAATAAATTCTAAGTGAGTAATAACATTTTTATCATAACAACCAAACTAAAAGACAGTGTTCTGGTTTTCAACTGCTACCTGTGCCAAATGTAAACATTCTTCCATATTTCTGAATTATGGTTTTATTGAACTCTAATTAATCCTATACCATTAGGGGATTATGACACTCATAGAATCATATTGAATGGGATATAAAGTCAACTTCTTTTTTTCTCCCAGTTTTATTGAGAAATAATTGAAATACAGCACTGTATAAGTTTAAGACATACAGCATAATGATTTGACTTACATACATCATGAAATGATGAGCACAATAAGTTTAGTGAACATCCATCATCTCACATAGATAAAAATTAAATAGAAAATATTTTCTTTCTTCTGATGAGAACTCTTTGGATTTATTCTCTTAACAACTTTCAAATATAACATAGAGGAGAGTTAATTATATTTATTATGTTGTACGTTACATCCCTAGTACTTACTTGCAACTGGAAGTAGCTTTAGATTGCCTTCATCCAATACCCCTCCCTCCCACCCTGCTGCTGGTAATCACAGACCTGATTTCTTTTTCTAGGAGTTTGTTTGTGAAGTATAATTTACCTACAACACTATGTTAGTTACTGTTATACAGCACAGTGATTTAATATTTCTATACATTTCAAAATGATCATGATGGTAAATCTAGTTATGATTGGTCACCCTACAAAGATACTACATAATTGTTGACTTGATTTCCTACACACTGTATATTTCATACACCTGACTCATCTACATTGCAACTAGAAGTTTGACCACTTAATCTTCGGCATTGATTTCTTTCCTCCCCCACCCTCTCCCCTTTGGCAACCACCTGTTTGTAATCTGTGTCTATAATTCTATTTCTGTTTTGTTTGTTCATTTGTTTTTTGTATTTTTTTTTTTTTTTTTTTAGATTTCACATACAAGTGATATCATACAGTATTTGTCATTCAGTGTCTGACTTATTTCACTTAGCATAAAACCCTGTAGGTGCATCCATGTTGCTGCAAAGGGCAAGATTTCATTCCTTTAATGGCTGAGTAATATTTGATTGCATATGTGTATATTTATTTTTATATATATATATATATATATATATATATATATATACACACATACATATATATATATATATATATATACACACATACATATATATATATATAACATCTTTATCCATTCATCTATTGATTGACACTTAGATTGCTCCCATATCTTGGCTATTGTAAATAATGCTGCAACGAAAAAAGAGGTGCATATATCTTTTCAAATTAGTGTTTTCATTTTCTTGAGATAAACACCCAGTAGTGGAATTGCTGAATCATCTAGTAGTTCCATGTTTAATTTTTTGAGGAATCTTCATACTGTTTTCAGTAGTGGCCACATCAATTTATACTTCTACAAACAATGCACAAGTGTTCCCTTTTCTCCGCATCCTTGCCAACACTTGTTTGTTTTTGTTGTTGTTGTTAAATGTATGTATGTATGTATGTATTTATTTATTTATTTTTGGCTGTGTTGGGTCTTTGTTGCTGTGTGCGGGCTTTCTCTAGTTGCAGCAAGCGGGGGCTACCCTTTGTTGTGGCGTGTGGGCTTCTCATTGTGGTGGCTGCTCTTGTTGCAGAACATGGGCTCTAGGTGTGCAGGCTTCAATAGTTGTGGCATACGGGCTCAGTAGTTGTGGCTCGTGGGCTCTAGAGCACAGGCTCAGTAGTTGTGGCGCATGGGCTTAGTTGCTCCATGGCATGCGGGATCTTCCCGGACCAGAGATTGAACCCATGTCCCCTGCATTGGCAGGCGGATTCTTAACCACTGTGCCACCAGGGAAGTCCAACACTTGTTATTTGTTGTCTTTTTTTATAATAGCCATTCTGACAGGTGTGAGGAGATATCTCATTGTGGTTTTGATTTTCATTTCCCTGGTGATTAGTGACCTTGAGCATCTTTTCATGTGCTTGTTGGCCATCTGTATGTTTTCTTTGAAAATATGTCTATTCAGATCTTCCCACTTTTTAATTGGGTTGTTTGTTTTTTTGATGTTGACTTGTATGAGTTCTTCGTACATTTTGGATATTAACCCCTTATCAGATATATTATTTGCAAATATCTTCTCCCATTCAGTAGGTGCCCTTTTCATTTTGTTGATAGTTTCCTTTGCTGTGCAAAACGTTTTACTTTGATGTAGTGCCATCTGTTTATTTTTGCTTTTGTTTCCCTTGCCTGAAAGGACATATCCAAAAAATTTTACAAAGACTGATGTCAAAGAATGTACTGCTTATATTTTAGATATTTTAATAATTTCAGATCTTACATTTAAGTCCTTAATACATTTTAAATTTATTTTTGTGCACTGTGTGAGAGAGTAGTCCAGTTTGATTCTTTTGAATATAGCTCTCCAGTTTTTCCCAACACCATTTATTGAAGAGGATATCTTTTCCCAATAATATATTCTTGCCTCTTTTGTTATAGATTATTTGCCAGTATAAGCATGGGTTCATTTCTGGGCTGTCTGTTCTGTTCTATTGACCTATGTGTCTGTTTTTGTGCCAGTACCATACTGTTTTAATTACTCTGGCTTTGTAGTACAGTTTGAAATAAGCGCTAGTGATACCTCCAGCTTTGTTCTTCTTTCTCAAGATTATTTTGTCTATTCAGGGTCTTTGGGGGTGCCATGAAAATTTTAGAAAATTTGTTCTATTTCTATGAAAAATACCATTGGTATTTTGATAGGGATTGCATTGAATCTGAAGATTGCCTTGGGTATTATGGTCATTTTAACAATATTAATTCTTCCAATCCATAAACATGACATATTTTTCCATCTTTTTGTGTCATCTTCAACTTCTTTAATCAGTGTCTTATAGTTTTTTGACTACATGTCTTTTACCTCCTTAGATTTATTTCTAGGTGTGTTATATTTTTTGATGTGATTGTAAATAGGATTATTTTCTTAATTTCTCTTTCTGATAGTTAGTCGTCAGTGTCTAGAAATGCAATAGATTTCTGTATGTTAGTTTTGTATCCTGAACCTTTACCAAATTCATGAGGAGCTCTAGTAGTTTTTTGGTGGGGTGGATGGTTGTGGGTTCAGGGGTCCAGGATCTAGTGTTGGCCTGCTGGTTTGCAGGGATGCTTCCTAATACAGCTGGCTGCAGTGTCGGAGGTGTTGCAAAGCTTTTGTTGGCTTGCTGGTTGGGGGGGGCAGGGCCTCAGGGGGTCCCAGGGCTGGTGTCTTTCTGTTGGTGGGCAGAGCCAGGTCTTAGAGTCTCTGTCTGCAGCCCACTGGTGAGTCAGTTCCTGAAACAGATGGCTGTAGTGTCTGGGGTGTCCCAAAGGTGGTGTCAGCCTGCAAGTGGGTGGGGCTGGATCACAGTGTGGATGGCTGAGGGGCCCAAGGTGTCTCAGACATGGTGTTGTCCTGCTGCTGGACCAGGGTCAGGGCCCAGGTGGTCCCAAGGCTAGTGAAATCCTTCTGGTGTTTGGGCTGGTTCCTCACATGGCTGACTGTGGGGCTATGGTGGTTCTGGATCTGATGTCTGCCGGCTGGTTGGTGGGACTGGGGCCCAGGGGACCCCAGGGCTGATGCCTGACCACTGGTGGGTAGATCTGTATCCTGGGTTCTCAGGCTGCCGGGCTCGAGGTTCTCAGAGCTGGTATTGACCCACTGGTGGGTAGGGCTAAGGTCCAGGTCTCCTAGAGGCTGAAATAAACTCTTTATTACCATAGTTGAAATACAGTTTATTGGTTGTATTACTTAAAGAAAAGAAAGTCCTTACATATATAAAAATTCTACAAAAGATACTACAAAAAAGAAAATTACAGACCAATATCACTGATGAATATAGATGCAAAAATCTTCAACAAAATACTAGCAAACAGAATCCAAAAACACATTAAAATGATCATACACCATGATCAAGTGGGATTTATCCCAGAGATGCAAGGATTCTTCAATATATGCAAATCAATCAATGTGATACACCATATTAACAAATTGAAGAATAAAAACCATATGATCATCTCAATAGATGCAGAAAAAGCTTTTGACAAACTTCAACACCCATTTATGATAAAAACTCTCCAGAAAGTGGGCATAGAGGGAACCAACCTCAACATAATAAAGGCCATATACAACAAACCCACAGCAAACATCATTCTCAATGGTGAAAAACTGAAAGCATTTCCTCTAAGATCAGGAACGAGACAAGGATGTCCACTCTCTCAACTATTATTCAACATAGTTTTGGAAGTCCTAGCCATAACAATCAGAGTAGAAAAAGAAATAAAAGGAATACAAACTGGAAAAGAAGAAATAAAACTGTCACTGTTTGCAGATGACATGATACTATACAAAGAGAATCCTAAAGATGCCACCAGAAAACTACTAGAGCTAATCAATGAATTTGGTAAAGTTGCAGGATACAAAATTAATGCACAGAAATCTCTTGCATTCCTATACACTAATGATGAAAAATCTGAAAGAGAAATTAAGGGAACACTCCCATTTACCATTGCAACAAAAAGAATATAATACCTAGGAATAAACCTACCTAAGGAGACAAAAGACCTGTATGCAGAAAACTATAAGACACTGATGAAAGAAATTAAAGATGATACCAACAGATGGAGAGATATACCATGTTCTTGGATTGGAAGAATCAATATTGTGAAAATGAGTAAACTACCCAAAGCAATCTACAGATTCAATGCAATCCCTATCAAATTACCAATGGCATTTTTTACAGAACTAGAACAAAAAATCTTAAAATTTGTATGGAGACACAAAAGACCCCAAATAGCCAAAGCAGTCTTGAGGGGAAAAAAAACAGAGCTGGAGGAATCAGACTCCATGACTTCAGACTATACTACAAAGCTACAGTAATCAAGACAATATGGTACTGACACAAAAACAGAAACATAGATCAATGAAACAAGATAGAAAGCCCAGAGATAAACCCACGCACCTATGGTTAACTAATCCATGACAAAGGAGGCAAGGATATACAATGGAGAAAAGACAGCCTCTTCAATAAGTGGTGCTGGGAAAACTGGACAGCTACATGGAAAAGAATGAAATTAGAACACTCCCTAACACCGTACACAAATATAAACTCAAAATGGATTAGAGACCTAAATGTAAGACCAGACACTATAAAACTCCTAGAGGAAAACATAGGAAGAACACTTTCTGACATAAATCACAGCAAGATCTTTTTTGATCCACCTCCTAGGGTAATGGAAATAAAAACAAAACTAAACAAATGGGACCTAATGAAACTTAAAAGCTTTTGCACAGCAAAGGAAACCATAAACAAGATGAAAAGACAACCCTCAGAATGGGAGAAGATATTTGCAAACGAATCAATGGACAAAGGATTAATCTCTAAAATATATAAACAGCTCATGCAGCTCAATATTAAAAAACCAAATAACCCAGTCCAAAAATGGGCAGAAAACTTAAATAGACATTTCTCCAAAGAAGACATACAGTTGGCCAAGAAGCACATGAAAAGATGCTCAACATCACTAATTATTAGAGAAATGCAAATCAAAACTGCAATGAGGTATCACCTCACACCAGTTAGAATGGGCCTCACCAGAAAATCTACAAACAACACATGCTGGAAAGGGTGTGGAGAAAAGGGAACCCTCTTGCACTGTTGGTGGGAATGTAAATTGATACAGCCACTATGGAGAACAGTATGGAGGTTCCTTAAAAAACTAAAAATAGAACTACCATATGACCCAGCAATCCCACTACTGGGCATATACCGAGAGAAAACCATAATTCAAAAAGACACATGCACCCCAATGTTCATTGCAGCACTATTTACAATAACCAGGTCATGGAAGCAACCTAAATGCCCATTGACAGATGAATGGATAAAGAAGATGTGGTACATATATACAATGGGATATTACTCAGCCATAAAAAGGAACGAAATTGCGTCATTTGTAGAGACATGGATGGATCTAGAGACTGTCATACAGAGTGAAGTAAGTCAGAAAGAGAAAAACAAATGTATATTAATGCATATATGTGGAACCTAGAAAAATGGTACAGATGAACTGGTTTGCAGGGCAGAAATTGAGACACAGGTGTCGAGAACAAACGTGAAAAAAAAGATAGGAAGAGGGATGAAAAATATGATGGAACAAATCTGATGCTGATGCTGTGTTGCAGAATTGAAGAGAACATTTCTTGTATGTTTGGGTGTCATTTTTGCTTGTTTCCCATAGGTGTAGTACATCTGTGTTATATGCAGCTTGGGTTTTCATTTGTTTTTATTTTTTAACATAGACCTTAATCTAGTGGTGGTGGTTGTTTTAATCTCTGCTTTCAGAAAGGGTCTGTGCTCCACACTTTGCATCCTGTGATAATTATTCCTCAGGAGAAGTGGTAAATAGGTGCAATGGACAAGAGGAGTCATCATCTCCAACTAAAACCTCTGTGGGGAAAATCTGAAAGGTGAGGCACCAGATAAGAGATGCTGGAATTCATGCTTGGTTCCTGTAGCCAGGCAGCCTGGGCAATATGCTCAGGGTTCTAGCTGGTTCTGTGGAGGGCACTGGCAGTTACCTACAATGAGACTCTGTTCATCCACTTTAGTTAGTACCTCATCACTTTCAGCGTGGTGTCACCCAGCTGGCTTGAGCAAGATGACACCTCCAGCTTGAACTGGGCTCCATTCCATTTTCTTGGAGTTTGTGGAGACCTGTGGTGCTTTCTTTAAGTGCAGTTGGTGCTGGCACTTTCACTGTAAATTTTAATCTGTGTTTGGAAAAAGGTGATAAGAACAGTTTGTTTCAAGTCCCTGGTGTTTAAGCCTTAAGCAATTCCCAGCAAATACATTCAAGGCTCCTTCTGGTTTGATGGGCTGCAATTTGTAGTCTTATTAATAGTAGCAGTGTTCAGATTCTCCTTAATAATATGCACCCCAAGCAAGTCTGTACACGGGCATCAGTATTTCTCTGTGGTTCAAAGTTTGTGCTGATTGCTTTTAGCATTTTTGGTGGTGCTTGTTGATCATTGCAATTGTGAGAAAAATACCGGCATATGCATGCATTTATCTGAGGGTTTTTTCCTTGTTTTAATGGGACCAAAAACGGGATGCTTTTGAGATGCATTCCATTTCATTGCAGCTCTTCCACAATAACATGAGTGTTAGTACCTAAAACTGCACAGTGAGTTACATGTAAGTGCTTAATGTATTCTGTTTTTCTGTACAGTTATTTCACCATCAGTATTTAATCTATTTCTTTGTAAATTATCTTGATATGTGTTGTGCTTGAAAGTTATTATATAAATAGCATTTTAATCTAAAAAAAAAAAGTCTTGGAAACAACTTGTATCCATTGACAGATGAATGAATAAAGAAAACGTGATATGTAAGAAAAAAAAATTCATAAAAAAGGAACACAGATATTCTATAAACGTGTGCAAACCTGTTCAGCTTTATTAATAATAAATGGGATTCATTTATTAATAATAAATTTCTACTCATTTGTTGATAAGCAATTATAAAAAATAATGATAAAAAGTAAGTTAATTAAAAGTCTAAATTTTTGGAATCTTTCAAGAAGGTATTTTAGTAATAAATAGCCTTATGATTTATATACAACAATTTAACCTCTGAGATTTTATCATAAGATAATTAGGAATATTTAATATATAGATAAGAAATGCAGCAATTGTTTAATAATAATCTCTCATATTTCCTAAAATGAACATATTGCCAGACATAGACTAGACACTGTTCCTGAATCATTTCCTTCAACTTTTATAACCCCACCCTGGTTTCTTCTGGTTTCTGGATTTAGCATCTAAGGAACTGGGAAGTTGTCACTTAATCCTAACAACAAATAAAAAGCTGAACAAACAGAAAACTAATGTCTTCTTACACCCATCACAGAATTGAGGTCACAAGGCCCCCAAAATTAGAGTGACAGACAGACAGGTACAGAGAATTATAACTTACCAGAGAAGAAAACTCCATGAGAAGCAGTGCCAGGGTAGGAAAAACTAAACTGTGATTGACCAATTTCTTGAGGCTCAGTGTGAACAAATTTGAGATTTGAGAACTACATGGGTACCAATCTTAAGGGGAACCCTCATGCTTTTGTGAATTTTATCTCCAGGAGCCCTTCTAGTTTCTCACAGTGAAGATTTCAGAATAATCTCCTCGTGCTTCCAATAGGAGAATAGGAAAAATTGTCTTTTTGAAATACATGCAAAACATTCTGTTTTTCTTAACAAGACCCGTCCTCAAGAGAACTACATTACTAGAGCCTATCGTACTGGGATGTTATCAGAGCCTAACTACCCTGGAAGAGCAGAAATAACCAAGTCCGGTCTTCTCTAGCCATTCTGTCCTACCTAAGAAGAAAAAAATTGAGAAACATTTGGGAAATTCACAGCCCAGGGAGGGGCACAGGCTCACTAAAAGACTGAGACCTAATCCTAGGGCTATAGGATGCTTCCTTCTCCTGCACCCCCAGTAGCCTCACCACCACACCACTAAAGCTCTATTTACCCAAGTACTTTTACCCAGTACGTCATATCCAACTTTCAACAAAATTTACAAAGCATACTAAAAGGCCAAAAACACAGTCTGAAGAGAAAAGCAAGCATCAGAACCAGACTCAGATATGGCACACATGTTGCAAATATTAGAATGGGAATTTAAAATAACTATGATCAATAGACTAAGGGTTCTAACGGAAAGAGTAGATAGCATTCAAGAACAGATGGTTTACATAAGCGGAGGGATGGAAATATTAAGAATCAAAAAGAAACACTAGAAATCCAAAACATTGTAACAGAAATGAAATATACTTTTGGTGGGCTCATTAGTAGACTGTACATGGCTGAAAAAAGTATTAGTGAGCTTGAGGATATGCCCAAACCCCTGATTTGAAGCTGTGACTCAGAGATGTGAAAATCACACAGAGCTAAAATAGCAGACACCAGATTCTCATCCATATCTGTCTGATTCTAAAGTAACTGCTCAATCACTCTACTCTCTTTATTTTCATCTTTCTCTCTTCTTAATATAACATAATGGAATTAGCAACTGATGATTAGATATATATTAGGAAACATATGTTGACAAGGGAAAATATCCATTCAAGGAAAAAGGAAGTTTTTTAAGTTCAGTTTAATCCAAGTTTGTCCATATGTATTTTCTATGTGTTGAAAAAAATGAAAGGATTATAACAACATGCCTAATGGTGTTTACTTCTGAACTGTGGAATTATAGATGACTTTTTTCTTATTTTGTTAAGGCTTTTCTGCATTTGTGAATTTTTGACAATGTATGTGTATGATTTGTGGTACTAACAAGTAATAACTATGTTGAAAATAATAATATTAAAAACAAAGAGGAACGGAATCTTAAAAATTAGAACATAAACAACGTATGAGCAAGTAAGACCAGAAGAAAATGTTGAGAGATCTGTATTAAAAGTTCTATCATTCTATTAGTGATCACTGATAACATATTTTCCTATTTAGACTAGTTACATTATATTTTAGAATTTCAGATTTTGATATTAACAATGAATCATAAGAAAATTTGTTCTTATTCTCTACATTTTATCTCCTTATTACCGATAGTCATCATATAATAATTATAATGATGACTAATAATATTTGAGCCGAGTTCTGTTGATGCAGGAGAAGATGCTGAAACATGCTCCTTTTCTTCACAGTTTCTATGGTTCACATGTTTCAAAAGTATATGTCATCCAGGTAGAAAATATAATAGATATGGAAAGATGGAGGCTTTCATTTTTATTTTTTTCAAATTTGTCACCTTGGAAGAGAAAATGACTCTTTATTTTGTAACTCAGACAGGAGGCAAACAGCACATGGCATTGCTGACAGGTGCAAAATCAAAATTGACAAATCCTGGAGGAGAAGAAACTTATCATTGCGAAGTGAGGCATCTCTGTGCTTGCTACCTGGGCCTTTATGGTCTCCTCCTGCTGCTGCTCAGCAGCTCCCAAGGTCCAGCTGACATTAGTCTGGTTTCTCAGACAAGTCAAAAAGGGAAAAATAATTTGATCATAAGGAAATAAAAGGGTTGGTAGAGAAGACCAGCCATTCTTTCTGCTCTTGTTATGATGAAGGGTCAGAGAGCAAGGCTGATACAAAATCTCAAAATGGGGTATGAGAAAAGGAGGAAGAATTAGATTTCTGTTTACCACCAGTTTTCTTAAAACTAAACATAATCCAATAGTTAACAGCAAAGACTCACTGATGATGTGAGTGCCATTAAAATGTTAATGCTCATACATCACTGGTAGCAGTGAAATTCAGCACAACTATTTTGCAAATGTTTTGACAAAAGCTATCAAGAACCACCTATATGTTCATTTATCTTGGTATGTATGCGATGCTATCTACACAGTTCCAAATACTCGTGTTGGTGTTACATATTGCGAAAACTGAAACTAAGTAAACATACATTGTCTTAGAAATGTTTGTTCCATGATTAATAAAACCATGGTATATCAACTTGATGGATTATTATGCAGTCATTAATAGGACCAGTTAGGCAAAATAAACATCTAGAAACAGAAAATGTTTAGGGAGCAATTCTGCTTTGGCAAAAGCAATATATAGACTTGTATGTATACAGTGGTTGAAATTTTAGGAAAAATATGTATATTCAAAGAAAAACTGTGTTACCAAAAGGTAAAATAAAAATGTGCTAAAGTAATGAATTAATGGAGATTTTACTCCACTTTTCTATTTTTAAAACTTCTGTAATGTTATACTCTTCTTAGTAAGAAAATCATAAAAATGGTCAAACAGTTAATATTTAATTTTTCCATGCCAGAAAACTAGTATTCAGGTAAATCTCCAGAAAGCATTTGAAAAATGAATCTTCTAGAATCTGATTTTTGTAACTTATGCAATAATCAATAGTAAGGAAATATGCTTATAATTATTTCTAACTTGTATTAACTTTATTGTTTCTAATGTAATGTGCACAGTTTAAGGTAAAAGAAAGAACTAAATACTGAAACAAATAAATAGGTCTCACAGTTAAGCTGATGTTCTCCAATGATTTCCAAGTGCTCTCAAGTTAACACCAGAATGGAAAATGGAAATGTTTGTATGTTTCACTGTGGTACATGGAGGTTTCATTTGCCATGGTTGTCCCAGGCCCCACCTCTGTCGTAAGTGCTAAAGAGATAAATAGTTCTGCACACTTGAAACCTATTGATAAGCTCTGCTTTGAAACATGTCAAGAAATAAGTAGAATAAAATCATGAAGGTAAATTTGGTGGGAGAATGTGGGTGTGTGTATATGGGTTGTGTGTGTGAGACAGAGAGAGAGCACCTTTGCGGTTGATTGGATGAATGGGAGGGTCATAGAAATTCACCTTTCTGCTGTGACCTCCCATTACTGTCTGAATTTGGTTTCAGTAGATAATTGTCCTAAGAATCTCCCCTCCTCCCAATCCTGACCCCTGGGCAAATCTCTTAAAGTCCACTGATCTGCCTATGAAGTTGAAAGCAAAGAAATAGGCAGCTCCTAGTTACTTAGGTAACACATTTACAAGCTTATAATCTCTTTTTTATTTTTCTATTCATTCCTTTATAAAGTTGTCTGCAGTTAAGAAATCGCTGTTGAGATTCATGTATAGTCATAGATGAGTTTATGACCCTTTGTTTATTAATGAACAGAGATTTATTGGGAGAAAATGTGTGCTAGGAATTCTCCAAATGTAGAAAATGATAATTAAAAAGAAAAACAACCAATCTTACTTGAAACAATATAAGGAGGAAAAAGGCAGTACAGCAGTGTTCTTTGAATCTATAGAAACATCAGAGCAAACGTGTATCTTGTCTTTTTGCTATTTATTGTATAAAATGAAAAGAATATCTATAGATGTCTGAGAATATCAGCTTTTAATTTTAGATTCTTTAAGTATAAACATGATGCCTACCCCCGTCTCTCACTCTCTCTGTCTTTGTTTATTTGCTTGCTAAATTGAAAACAATACTTAAAAGATCTGGTGCAGCCTAAGAGAAGCTGAGGAATTTATTGACCACTCATTTTATCAGTTTCCTTCAGAATGTAAATTGCTATTCAGGAGTATTCAAGCCTTTTTAACACCTGTGTGTTAGAAAAACTATGCTGTGGAACTCATTATAATTGAGAATAATAATTTTCCAACTGTTTTCTCTGGAGCTGTATGCTTCAGAGATTCTGCATATTTTTAATCTGGTTTTCATTTATATATATATACTTCAGTTATTAAAATTTATAACATAATTGATGTGAACTCTCAAATGTTTACAATTTAGAAACTACTGATATATTGTTTTATCTGCACTGAAAATTCTCTTGCTAACCTTACTTTATTGAACAGTGTTCTGCAATTATTAAGAAAGTAGTAAAAACAATTACCAGTTCCAACTGATTATCAGATTTCCTAGATTCTGTGCAATGGAAACAAAATCTAAGATTACGCTGGACTTGAAGTGGTTATATTACTACAATTGTCATCTGTAACCTCCAATTCCAAATGTTTTTGTTCCCTAACATAGCCTCGTGGTTCTCATTAATTAAATTTACACTAAATATATGTAAATTTGAATTTATGAGATAGATTTATACTAATAAAGTCATTCTTTAAAAAATCTTTTTTTAATAGTATGAGAGTTTCTTCTAAGATTTTGTTTGTATAAATGATTTCTATGACTAATTACTTGACGAGTGATGTAGATGTTTTGGGAATGCATTCGTATTCCAGATCTCCTAATTGTAATGCAAACTTCCTTTCTGAAAATTTGTACTAGGTAGGGTTCATAAATTCTCTGAAACAAACTTAACTAATACAGAAATGTTTTATTATTTGGTATAATAAGAAAGCACTTACCTTCCACCTGAGGAGAGCAATTAGCTGACGCTTTCCAGCCACAGCATCTTTGGGGTCCCTTTCAGCATTTGTGCCAAGGCCAAGCTTTTCTCAGGAGACCCCCCTCACCCAGCCAATGGCTGAGCACTGGCGGCCCAAGGCAAACTCAGAGGTCCCCAATGGCTTGGTTGAGATTTTGTCAGATCTGCCCAATCCTATTCCTCCTCTTTTTTTCCCACAAACATTCGCTTTCCCCCCAGCCTCAAAACTATTGGGTTGGCCCAAGTTCATTCGGGCTTTTTTCGTAAGATGGTACAGAAAAACCCGAACGAACTTTTTGGCCAGCGTAATACTATAATTGTCTCTGAATCTGTTTCCCTCAGAACGTGAATTGTCTCATTTAGATAAATGCTTATGTATACCTTTTTATTATTTGAATTTATAAAATTTATTGGATAAATTAATATATAAGTAAGATTATTGGGGAACATGAGTGCTTCCTTCAAGTTCCTGTACTTGAGACAGCCATTTTAAGACCTTTCAACACTTTAGTTAAAGCTTTTCACATTTTGTCCACTGGAATAAGAGGAAACGTATCAAGAATATAAATTTATTTTAATCAACTCTGTAAGTTGGTTGTAGTCAGTGTGCTGGGAAGTATAAAAATGTTAAAATGTAACTTTTAATTTTTGACACATTTCCATAAAATATTATCATAATTCAATATACTTATACATATTTCTCTTTACAAATAACAAATGTAAAATTAGGAAGAAATAAACAAAACGTAATTACAGCCAGTTGTGTAATGGGGAATTTGGCAATAATGGGAAAAAATTAATGGCAAGCTTTAAATTTTCTTGTTTATTTTTAATTTTAATTTATTTATTTTACATATTCTGTGCTTAATATGGCTTTACATATTTCATAGATATTTCCTATACCATATTGTTCTTCAGTCCAAGTATTATATTGCTTAGAAAATACCTTTTCTTATGTAATTTATATCTCATAGTTTTAGACGACTATTTAGAAATTCATTTAGACTGATCTAACTAGACTAGATCCAGCTGGTCCGGAATCTCATCCATATCATAATTATGTGCCTTTGGTTATATCGTTTAGAGAATACATTCAACATCTTCTCAATGCCAATTGGGGTTGTGTTGGTGGGTGAGGTTCATCCTCTCCAGTTCTCCAGGCTTTAACTTGGACACATTTTACATGTAGGTTGCCTGCTTAGCTCCTGTCATTTTGTGGCTCTTATTTTAAGGTAATCAGGATATGGTCCTTACCCCTTTCTTTACTGTGAGGATACAATCAAAATGATTATTTGCATAGTGATTTACTTTCCACAGTGTCCAAATTTCTAAGTTCAAATCCATGTCTGTGGTTATAAACATAAGCATTCCTTCCTTAAGGGGCTTTTATTAATCCTTACCTTTTTATTTGGTGAAATTCAGGTACAAAAACAAAACAAAACAACCAAAACTTATTAAGGATATACTATGAAGAAAACCCTCAGTAATCAAGTGGATTAAATTTATGACCTTGGGCCATTATACCTGTCTTCACATAAATAAGCACTTTATACTATCTTATGTACAATTTGAACACCAAGTATTTTAAAGGCCTGAGAAACATTACTATGTTTAAGAAAAAGTTGTGATATATAGACTACCAAAAATACACTAGAGCTTTTTTTTTTTTTTAATTTTTTATTCTTTATTCACTGAGGGGGAACTCCTATAAATGTTGCAGTCTCACTTTTGCTAAATGGAGTACTGAAAACCACATATCCACCTTCTTTTTATGGCATAAAAAGATCTAACTTTTCACTGTAAGTGAAAAGTGAATCTTTTATTTCACTTTTCATGATGTAGTTCTTCAGGTAGCTGGCAAAACCCACTGCCCATTCAGCAATTATGCAATTCCCTCCTGGTGCAACAAATGTATTCTTTGTGTCTTTATTCTTAGGCTTATTATACTGAGTTAAGAGGATTAATCTACTGGTGGAACTCTATTATTCTCTACATTAGGTCAGAAAAAAAGATTAGTTTTGTAGAGAAAAATTGCAAAGCAGTAGTCACATTTGATACTTTTTTCCTGTTGTTTTAATTAAGCTATATCCTGGATTCTAAGGAATAAATATATTAGTAATGATATTATTTTGGAACTTGGAGTAAGCCCTGATGTCTGACACTAACTAGGAATGTGACTTTATTCAAAACATTTAATCATCATATGCGTTATTTTCCTCATTCATGTCTCCTGTGCTATAAATTTCCCCACAACATTGACTTCTTCTACTAAACACGTATGTATACTGATGCTGAAAACACAGCCTCTGCGCACCAGTGCCGAATCGAATCTCAGAGAGAAGTTTGGGTGAAGTAGAGAAGAATAGCTTTATTGCTTTGCCAGGCAAAGGGGGGACACAGAGGGCTCCGTGTCCTCAAAAACTGTGTGCCCCAACCTGAGAGGATTTGGTGAGGAGTTTTATAGCAATGGTTCAAGGACAGGGCTGCTGATAAAGATTAGGGTGTGTACAGGGCCTGCACTCCTTTAATCTGGCCTCAGGTGGTCTTCTCTGGAATGAAGAATGCTTACACCTTCCATTTGTTGGGGATTTTAGTTCTGTAAAGAGCTCAAAGATATCGCTATGTGTATACCTTTAGGTAGAACCAGGACCCTGCCCCAAGCCTGCACTGTTGTTTCTTTGCTGCTCCTCCCTTGTCTCTGCATCCTCTCTCTTCCCTGATTAGCAACTGTTTGGAAGGCTTCTGTGCCCAGGAGCTTCACAGGGTTCTGCTCAGTTTCAGTACTCAAATCTCTTTCATAAGAAAAATCATTATATTTTTCAGCATGGGATTCTTTTCCTGATTACTTAAAGGAGATGAATAAAGTGAAATTAACAAATAAACACATGGATATTTATGATTTACAAGTTCTACTCACTTATTTGGTCATTTACTAAACATTGATCATTTGCATGTGCTAGGAACTACTCTGAAAATTTAGTTTGCACACGTGACTTGAGTCCTAAGTTAATCATTATATCTTTTTCTCAGATACTTGACATTTGTCCACATCTCTTCCAGACATTTTCCTTGTTGATTTCATTCTCCTTCATGGTTTCCACTATCACCTACATGTCAATAACTCTCACATTTACATCTATGACTCAGATCATCTCCTGAGCTCTGGTTAGATGTAGCCAACTTTTATAAGATATTCTGTACCTTGCTTTAGTATAAGCACTTTATAATCAATAAATATATCACTGAATTACTTTTTCCCAAAACCATTTTTTTCACCTCTATACTCAATTCTGATGTCATCACCGATAACCCAATTGTCCAACCTAATTCTGGCAATTACCATGTATTCTTATTACTCCAATACTTACACATCCAATCATTTTCTGATTTCTACCAATGCTATCATTTTTACACACCTTAAATCTTCCTTTATTCCCTATGTCACATACTACTTAAGTAGTCACTACGTGACCTTCCAAACCCCAGGCTGTCTTCCTACCCCAAAATGATCTTTCTAAAAATGCATTTGTTCATTTTTGCCCTATGAGTAAAAGTATCACAAGTGATTCATTGCCGGCAGTATCATCTACACCTCCAACTCTACCTGCTTCTCTTGCCACCTCCTGCTTCCCTATCTATACTTCATGTTGTAGTCACACTCAACTACTTTCTGTTTTCTGAATCATGTCACTTCAGGACTCCAGAATGTTACATAGACTGGTCCATCTGCTTTAAGTAATCTTTTATGTCTCCAGTCCTCAGAAATTTTTAATGTGTTCCATAGCTCCCAGATTAAGAATTCCTTAAGAAACATTCCCTGAATTACACAAATTCTTCTTTTCCTTCTTTGTGCTTCTTTTATTTTTCATAATGGTCATTTGGTCACATATATTATAATCTAATAGACTGTGAGTAACACATGTCTTATTGTACAATCTTTGTAACAACAGAAGATCATTGACTATGGAGATGCAAAGGCTTGTATTCCTCAGTGCTACTTCATTGATCTTGTGCAAGTTTCTTAGCCATCTTAAAAATGGGATAATTCCTTAGTTGAAACGAATATATAAGGGTCAAAAACATATATGTATGTCATTACCTAGGCATGTGCCAGGTTCAGGTAGGCATTTATAGACTTTATAGTTTCAATAGTTTTTCATTTATATCATGACCTTACAGGAGATTTGCATTGATAGGGCTTTCTCTTTTTTTTTTTTTTTTGATTCAAAAATGTGCTCTTTTTATTAGTTAAAGTCTAAGTTTTACTCTATGTGCATTTTATGTTCTGAATTATTTCCACTGGACTGGTATTTACCCCAAAATAATTAATGGCAGAGAAGAAAAACTTTTAAAATTTACAAGGGCTCCTTCTATCAGCAGTGTTACCCCTTGTTACCAGTGGCTTAGGTATTTCCATTTCTGGGATTGCATAAAACTTTTCTCTGCTGTGAAAAGATAAATACACCTTTCTAATGTTACATGACATAATTGTACCAGTTTTTACTTTCTATAATTTCTAGAACCAAATCTAATTAATATATTTTAAAAAACTTCTTTCTACTAGTTATGTTACTAAATCAAATAAATAGAAAAAAAATGTATATTTCCCTCAGAATAACAACTGGCATATCATATGCACTTAATAAATGATAAAATGACAAGGATAATGCTAATTACAATTTTTGTGTACTCAATATTTAGCTCAGACTCTGACAAATTGGAGGTGTTCCAATAAATAATCAAGAGATTAAGTGAATGAGTGATTGAGTTAAATGAAGGAATTAAATCAAATTAGTGGCTGTAAACTGTGGTTGTCAGAGTCACCTGTAGAACAGTTTTTAAGAAGTCAGATGCCTACTTCTAAATAATGACCTACTATTAGAAACTCTGGACTCAAGGCCAAAACATCTTTATTTTTAATAGTTCATAATGTCTGTACACTGCAATGAAATGTGCTTAATGCCACTGAACTGTACACTTAAAAATGGTTAAAATGGTAAAGACTGTGTTGTACATATTTTACTACAAAGAAAAAAAAGTTCATAATGTCTATTCATTATGGCAATGATTCTTAGTGGTAGAATACCCTGTGGGAAACACAAAAGGTCTCAAGAGTTGGGAGATCATAGATTGAAAAAATCATATGTTTTCCACAAATTCTGAATGTTTCCAAATATTGTATTGTTTTCCTTCAGCCATGAGGTAATGACATAGAATGCACTAGAATTTTTCCTGACTTAATCAACTTCTGTGTAAAATTATTTTATCTCTCTGATGTTTATCTTTTCTTATCTGGATCTATATACCTTAGTCTTAAGAACTAACACCAGGTTAAGGGATGTCCTAGAGGGCCAATGACAATCCCAGTGTCAAAGGGACAATCCCAGTTGTGGAAATGGATGGTGTCCACACAAAGCCAGTTAACAAGCACATCTGGATCAAATGCTGCCAGTAGTTACTTTAGATATCTTAGTTTGGCTATTCCATAAGTTGACCATAGTCTCCAGAGGAATATATTCACTGAAGTTTGTTGTCACAGAACAATACACAAATTGCTTGAAACATGCCATAATTGACTTTAGACATTTTTTAATTGGTAGTCGTAGTTTTGATAAGGTGTGACTTCTAAATATGTTTATTTTGAATTTCTTTCTGCTCTTCCCAAATCGGCCCACCAGTGAGATACCTAATTGCTTTAATAGTAGTGTTCTGAATCTAGTTATATTTGAATCAAGCTATGCAAAGCTTTCATGAAAAGAGAGAATAAAACATAGACATGAATCATTCTCCAACTTTAGTATACATGGGAAACACTCAAATTGCTTGTCAAAAATGCCAATTTCTAAGCTCAACTCTAAGAGATGATTTTGTAACTCTGGAGTGGAGATGAGGGTATACATTTTTAATAATACAAATGATGTAAGTGGTTCCAACAAACACTAAAACCTTAAGGTAACGCCCACTGACTCCCCCCCACTTCAGTATACTTAGATTTTGGAAGGTCCATGGAAGAAGAGATATTACTTATTTTTCACCTTACAATTAGATACTTTTCTTGCTGAAATGTAAGCAACAAATGAGCAGATGATGCTTTAATGAGCATCATCTACACCATTCTTTCTATTCCTTCTAATGCTTCTCTTATTTACACTAGTAACAAGTGTTAATATAGCAAGTATTTTTTCTTCTTAATTAGTACTTTAATTTTTTAAACTTTCTTCAAGTACCTTTGCATTGAAGTTATATTCAGGAGATCACATTCAGAATAACAATGACCACAGAGGGACTTCCTGGTGGCGCAGTGGTTAAGAATCCGCCTGCCAATGAAGGGGACACGGGTTCGAGCCCTGGTCTGGGAAGATCCCACATGCTAAGCCCGCTCGCTGCAACTAGAGGAAGCTGGCACATGGCAATGAAGACCCAATGCGGCCAAAAATAAATTAATTTAAAATAAACAAAAAAACAATGGCCACAGAATGCATTGTTTGTGATGATAAAATAAGAAAAAACTCCACCCATTATATTAATATTCATGTGCATGTGTGTATGCATTTATGAGTATATCTATATATATGTATAAAATTCCATTTAAATTACTGATTATAATGAAAAAAGTGCTTCTGAGTTTCTGATATTCCTAATGATTTTTTAAAAATTTTATTTATAGCCTATGATAAAATGTTACTTCTGAAGTGTGGTGTTTCCCTACTTCCATATACTTAGACAAAGATTGTTATAACCAAACCATGGTAGTTCTAAATATTTATAAAGCAAAATCACATCATGGTTTTAAAACCCCATGTCACTTTTTCACTACTCTGCAGTAGTGATTAATATGAACTAAGCAGAAGCGGCCATTTTACTGAATCTTTGATTTAATTATTTATGATAGGAAGTGAGCAGAGATCGAGATGTTCTCTTAAAAGTAGTTTCTCTCAGAGGATACTGATGTCTTTGACTTAGATTATATTTAATTCACCTCAACTGTGCCTAATGCTTTCTTCACTTTTTTTCCCTGCAGATTAGGAAATTATTTCTAAAGTAGTTCTTCTTCAAAAGAACTATGAACAATCAAGAGTATTCACTGTTATCCATTCAAAATGCTAGAGTCAACGCAGGAACAGGCAAATTTAGGATACCTATTTGTAAATCAACAGGCAAAGTTCCTTAAACTTAGAAATCAGATGGGACTTTAGGTGAAAAGAGGAAATGTCAAATGAGATTGCAAGACTGGTGGCAAGAGATGGATCCTACTTTACTTGCTTTCTGTTTAATCCTTTCCCAAGTGTCCTTGCCTTTGAAAAGCAAGAAACTGAATTAAACTCTCAGGCTGTTTCTTACATTAATGGAGAAATTTCCCTCTCCTGTTTCTCCCACCATTTTGAACTTCCCTTAGAGACCACCTCTGAGGTACACCCTGATTCAGTGAAACTAAACTATGAATTAAAAATGCATATTCACCTAAGTTCTCCTTCTGGCATGAAAATTCATTAGCAGTGCCCTGGTGAAGCAGAAGCAGAGATTTTGTTTTAGCAGTATTTGGGAAAATTGCAATCATTTTCCATGATTGGTCTTTCCTTAGGGTTTCAATTAGCTGTTGCCTATTCTTCCTTATTGCTAAGTCCTCAATTATCTCTTCACTTTACTCACTGGTTAATAATGAATTCTCTTTAATGATATATCTCTTTATAAAAGAGTTTTTCCCAAGTGTTGACCCTGTAACAATACCTCTTAAGAGACATTATTTGATTGTGTCCTATTTATATTGAAACTGAAGAAAGGGTCAAATTGTTTTTAAATTTGAGGCTGGATAAAC
Source organism: Balaenoptera physalus (assembly GCF_965194825.1). Classification (NCBI taxonomy): domain Eukaryota; kingdom Metazoa; phylum Chordata; class Mammalia; order Artiodactyla; family Balaenopteridae; genus Balaenoptera; species Balaenoptera physalus. Next base: position 110,999,854 of record NC_138891.1, on the reverse strand, counting down.
TTTGTGAACTCTGGGGTGGGGGTGGTGGGATGAATTGGAAGATTGGGATTGACATGTATACACTAATAGGTATAAAATAGATAACTGATAAGAACCTGCTGTATAAAAAAAACAAAAAAAAAAACAAAAAAAACCAACAACTTTGTGAACTCTGATTGTTGACTCCATCCCTACCTGAAAACTTTGGCACTATTTAAGATCCCAGAGCTATTGAGCAATCCTGGGGTGAGTGAACGGAGGTTTTCAAGCATGAGTAAGACTAAATTTTTTCAGTCAGGTACACAAAATAGATGCACAGAAATTAATTTCCATAATAGAAATATACAGAAAATGTTATTTTTTTAAGGCCTGATTTTGTGGGCTGAGCTGCATACTACAGCAAATGTTATAAATTAATGTAGACATTTTATAGTTTAGTGATTTTCTTCATCTGCAATTCAACAATATTCATTACCTAGCTAAGCCAATGTAACTTCTGAGGAGACTACCCCAAAATAAAGCAACTAATTTAAAATATGTGAAGACTTGAAGGAAAAGGATAAATCAGGTTGTACAGTAAATACCTCTTTATCTTACTATATTTGAAGAAATTTTGCAGTAGAGTGACTAGTCATTATCTTTTGCTTCATCTCGAAGTTCTAGAGAATAGGGAATTGATTTTCAACCAAAATCTTTGAAAGGCTTTGAAAATAACCAAATCAAGTATTGCAGATACATTCTGACTTTTCCTTTGTGAGTATACTAATATGTTGGCTTATGAGAACTGGGTCACGGATAAGGCAAGTGAGGAGTCTAAGGTACAAACTTTAAGGATGTACTTAATTTCAGGGTCATGCAAACCCTGACCCAGCAATTGTATGGCCCTAAGGGTGAGTGTCCCCTGACAATTTTCATCCTAGGCTCCTTATTCTCCTCGTCCTAGTCTCAGCCCTTTGACTTATATTTGTATTATTGTTAGAATACCAGGTAATGTAGAAGTATACTTGCTTTTGAAATGAAGCCAGTACCTTAATGTGTAGTTTTAGCACACCTTTCTCATATGAGCAAATTGCTGTCGTGCTGTTCATCTTTCACTAATACTATTTGTGTTTCTCATGAGTTGGGGTATTTGGATGCTATTATTGTCTTGACATATGATGCAATTAGTCCAGTGTAGATTTTTCAGAAAATGAGTATTTGAAGATCTGCTTTTTCTTTGACTATGTATTTACTGATACCTAAGAGAAAACTTGATAAAAATATTTTTTAAAGTAAGCTGAGGGTTCACTTACTTGATGTGTGGTTTGAAAATGATACAGTCTCCCCTAAAGTCAGAAAACAGCTCTGGTGCTTAATATACTGATGTGTGTCATACAGGAGCGTTCTGTACCAGCAAACTTGTTTTAGGATGCATAGATAGTGAAGGCTTAATTCTACTTTTAAAAGACAAGATAGGAAACTAAGACCACATCATTCTGACTTGAAAAGGCAATTTAAAATACTCTGTAAGGCTAAAAAGGAGGAACTCTGGTAAAGGCCAAGGCAAGGAGACTTCCTAGATCACTGTAGCATGAGTGAAGTCCTTCCATCTCTAGACTTCTAGACTTCTGGTTAAAGCTAACTTACCTACGAGGCACAAAGCTATTAGGTGCCAAAAAAACCCTGTTTTTTATTTAAATCAGAAGAAACAATGAATATAATCCAGCCTGTGCAATATTTATCATTTTGCTAACATAGTTGTAAAATATAATTATTAATTTTTTTAATTAAAGAAGAGGACCACAAAATCAAAATTCCTAGGGCCAAAGAAAGTCATAATATGTTTGAATCTATTGTCACTGGAAGATGTTTATTTCCTGGTAAGAAGCATCTCATGGCCTAGTTTATGTCACATCCTCATCTATTTGGCTAAGTGCCACCAGATTTTGAAATTGAGGCACGGTTTAAAAAATAAGGTAGATGCCAGATGGCAAAAAAGAAACAAATAAACGAGCCAAAAATACAAGAAATGTCTGTTTCATATGGTGATTAGGCATTATGAATCCTGAAAATAGATATGCATTTATACAAAAGTTTTAGGAATTCTTGGATGAAAACTGCTAATTCCTTTCAACGTCAGGCCTATGTTCCTGGTGAGAAGGTGGTGCAGATAGATGTATCTGATATGTATGTCTGAGCTGGATTTGGAAAGATATTGACAAACCAGTTTTCCATCCACCAGTTTGTCCCTCCATATTTTGTCCTGGAATTTAGTTGTAATGGTTTTCTGTGGTATGGAATCACCAATTCTCCCTAAACATCTTGCTTTCTACCTAATATCAAGTTTTGTGAGGTATGTTAGTTTGCTAGGGCTCCTATAAACAAAGTACCACAGACTGAGTGGCTTAAACAACAAAAATTTATTTCCTCACAGTCTTGGAGTCTGGAAGTCCAGGGTCAAGGTGTTGGCAGGGTTGCTTTCTTCTGAAGCCTTTCTCTTTGGTTCATAGATGGCCATCTTTTCCCAGTGTCTTCACATGGTCTTTCCTCTGTACGTGTTTGTGTTCAAATTTCCTCTTCTTATAAGGAAGGATATCAGTCATATTTGGTTAGGGCCCACTGTAATGACTTTGTTTCAACTTAATTATTTCTGTAAACTCCTTATTTTGAAATATAGTCATGTTCTGAGGGTTAGGACTTCAACGTATGAATTTGGTGGGTGGGAGGGGCTGAACCACAATTATCCCATAACATGAAGTAATCAAAATAGATTAAATATACTGCTCTAGGTAGATGTATGTTTAATTATTATTATTGCAGATTTTAACATTTAATATATGGTATGCTTTAATATGGACTAGGTAGTTGGAACAATGGAGGGTTTTGAGGACCTAGGCTTGTATCATTTAAGGCTGGAAGGAATTTAGGCTGCTGTGACAAGAACATGGTAAAGAACATTAACTTTTAGTAGATCCAATAATAACATTTCCTATAAAGCATTGTTTCTAATGTTGTGATACATGTATCAGCCACATCAGAATCACTAGGGATGCTATTTGTTGGCTCTCCCCCTGATCCATGGAAGCAGATTCTCTGGAGGTGGGGGCTGAATTACTGTATCTGCATTTTTGTAAAGCATTCCAGGTGATGCTAGCACATACTGATTTGATAACTGCTCTGGAATCGAGTAGTATTTTTCCTTTTATATTTTTTTAATTTAACGGCTGCTATAGACTGAAAGTTTGTGTCCCTCTAAAAAATTTGTGTTGAAACCTAATCCCCAATGTGTTGGTTTTAGGAGGTGGGGCTTTGGGGAGATGATTAGGTCATGAGGGCTCATGAATAGGGTTAATACCCCTATCGCAGAGACTCCAGAAATGTCTCTTGCCCTTTCTACCATAAGAGGACACAGCAAGAAGACTGCTGCCTATGAATTAGAAAGCAGGCTCTCACTACACACCAAATCTGTGCCTTGATCTTAGACTGCCCAGCCTGTCATGATAGCTTTGTGGATAAGATGCAGAAACACATTGGATGCTAGTAAAGGACCATGGATTGAAGAACAGGTAATTGCTAATTAATGGATCCTTGTCTACTGTGATAAGGTCTACTTGTGTTGTTTATAAGCCTCCCCGTCTATGGTATTCTATTATAGCAGCACAAACTGGCAAAGATAAAGGCTTTCAGATTCACAGAATTAGAATAACGATAATCAGTCATCACATCTGTTTATTATTGCTGTGGGCTCATCTATCTATCTATCTGTCTATCTATCATCATCATCCTCTGTCTATATCTATCATCTAAAATATTCTGAATGTTCTTGAACTCACCAACCAAACCAAGAACTAACACACTGATAGTAACTTAAATCTACTTAGATGATCTCTCCCATCTCATACCCCATCCCTCTGTGGCGACCATTGTCTGAATTATTCAATCATTCACTTGCTAAAAAAAAATGCAATTTATAAGTATACATATGTATGTGTATATATGTCTGTATAAATATGTGTACATACATATATATGCACACATTTATAAACACATACATATACAAACATATATACATACATAAAACATATAAGCGTGTGTGTGTGTGTGTGTGTGTTTGTGTGTGTGTGTGTATATATATATAGTTTTAACTGTTTAGAACTTTCTTTAAAAGGGTATCAACCTTCTAGGATTTGTTCAGAGCCTTCTAGGATTTGTCCAGCTCCTCCTCCCCAATACCAACCTTGTAATGAATTTCATTATTCTAAATTGTTGCAAATAATGTCATTATTTGTTCATTTTAACTATTATAGGTATATTTGTTCATTTTCACTGTTATAGAATTGTATTGAATAAATATACCATAATTTAACTATTCATTCTCTTCTTCAGTTAAGTTCATTTCTAGTATTTTCCTCTTATAAATATCCTTGTTAGTAATACCCATGTATATGTATCCAAGATACATATGTGAGGGATATTCTTGAATATAAGCCTAGAAATGAAAATGTTGAATAGTAAGTTATGAAAATGATAACTTTAAATAATATTACCAATCTAGTCACTTCAGCTATTTATATTCTGGTCAATAATGTTGAAGCTAACCACTCTAGTGTATAGTATTATCAGAGTTCTTAATTTTTGTCAATCAAATGAATAAGAAATGACATCTCAATTTGCCTTTCTTTAACTACAAAGAGATTAGCATCTCTTCATATCCTTACAGGTCATCTGTGTTTCATCTTCTCTGAAATGCCTGTTTATGTCTTTTGCCTATTTTTCTATTACATACTTTGTCTTTTACTTATTGATTTTTAGAAAGGTTCCTTTCCTTTCAATATATCCTTGATCTTATTACCTTGTCCGTTACATTATTGCAGATATCTTCTACCAGTTTTTACTTAGTATTTTCTCCTATGTTAAGGTACCTTTTGAATAAACTGAAATTCTTAATTTAAATAGAGTCAGTTTTATCAATTATATCTTATATAGCTAGCACACTTTTTCTGTCTTGTTTGAGAAAACCTTCTTTATCCCAAGGTCAGGAAGATATTAATCTGTATCTTATACAAAGAGTTTAAAGCTTTGTTTTGTTTTGTTTTTTAACATCTTTATTAGAGTATAATTGCTTTACAATGGTGTGTCAGTTTCTGCTTTATAACAAAGTGAATCAGTTATACATATACATATGTCCCCATATCTCTTCCCTCTTGCATCTCCCTCCCTCCCTAAAGCTTTGTTTTTAATATCTATGTTCTTTAACTGTTTGGATTTGCTTATGTGTAAAGTATGAGGTAGGGATCTAATTTCCTACAATATTTTAAATATAGATGATCATTTTTCTTCAGTTCCACTAATTGAATTTTGTTCATTTTCAGCAGATATTGCATGCCACCGTTGTCATATATCAAGTTTCCATGAATGGGTCTCTCTACACTATTTTATTTAATCTGTTAGTTTGTAAATCCCCAACACAAGACTACACTATCACATTTATTATAGCTTCATAATAAGTCATGATATCTGGTAGAGCAAGACCCCACTCTATTCTTTTTCTGCAAAAAATTCTTGGCTACTCTTGACACTTTAAACTTTCATATATATTTTAAAATCAGCCTCCTGTCAAGTTTCATAAAACCTTGTTGGTATTGAGTGTCAAAAAAAAATCTGTTCATCCTGTGGACTTACCAGGGTCACAAAGAAAAGAAAACAGAAGTATTACTCTGGCCTCTAAAACTACTCTATTGGAATCAGTTAATATTTACACATATTGCATTTAGAAAATATATCCTTAAATAGTATTTACTTTCGGTTTTGAAAATTTATGTTTGCTTAAGGCATTAAAAGGAAGAAATTGTAATTTAAAGTTTGTATTTTTCTCCTATCCTTGTGGTTTGCATATTGTGAGGATTTAGAATGATGTTATTTCAGCTTCATTTTTATAACTGTAATGGACTAATTTATGGACTGTTTCTTCATGCCTTTTTATTTTATAGATCTTCAAGTAGCAAAAACTATAGTTTCCGTTAAAAGATAGTTTATTTATTATTATTGAAAATAAATGAATCTTTCTTTCACAAATCTTAAAACTTTGTTATTTGGACAAATCTCAATTGGTTTAACATTCACAATCCTCTCAATAATACCAGAATGGTACCATCACCCCACCCTTATCTTTGTAAGGAAAATAGTTTCAGGCATAATGTATAACTTGGATGAGCAGCCATAATATGGCAATCACAACATGACTCCATTCTCTCATAGCTTTATATATTCACTGGTTGTAAGTTAGGTAACATGTAAATCCACAGCAGCAATTTACAGAATAGAAATCTAGTGATCAAAGGAGTTTGTGTAGTTTCTTTAAGTGCATTATTTATTCATGATACGTAGCTGAGATAGTGGTAGAATTTAGCTTTGTGCATATGCCTGTTACTTCACTTTATTTCTTTTGGCAAAGGTTTCTTTTTTCTTTTTCCCCCAGTTCAAATTTGCTCAAGGACATAGAATGTGAGGGCATTTAGTATTCTGGTACAGTGCCCTCTGTTCTGTTAATCCTTTTTATGCTGAGAAGCTGGAATGTGAAAAGGTTGTAAAACAAGGAAACAAACTCAAATGGTTATTTCTTGTTTTAGTCTAATACCATTATAATACAGCACCAATGAGCATGGTGGCAAAGATAATAAGAGTGTGACCGCCCTATTTGTGTCTGAAATTCACTAAGACATCAATTCTAATTTACATTAAGTGAAAAGGTATTTACAAAGCATCAAACGAAAGATAGAATTATAAAAAGCGCAACTTCCATTCTTCTGTTCTGACCATGTGCCTTGCAGTAAGCTCTGTTTGGGTTTAAGCTTTTACTTTGGATTGAAATCAGTTAGAAGAAATTGGATTCTAGGACTGAAGATCTCCTCATTGAAAAATCAGTAAACAGAAGGGAGGGAGAAAAGCAAACTGTGTAATTGAGAAAAATTAAAATCCTCCCTGTAAATGAGGTTATACACAAGATCAGAGCATAAACGAACAATAACTGAAATGAAAGTGTGAATCAAAAGTATACAGGACGTCCTGCAGGACAAATTATATGTCTCCAATATAGATGAAATCAATTTCATGCTCATTTTATTAGTACTGTCACGGATGGTCTGTCCTAAGACAGAATCTAGGTGAACTGAGTTATTTACCTACTGCAGTACCAAGTGATCTTTTAGAGCAATGTTTCTTAAACTTCCTTGTTCCCTAGGGTACTTGTTAAAAATACAGATTACTTTGCCCTACCTGAGATCTACTGATTCAGAATTTATGGTGTGGGAATTTGGAAATCTGTATTCATTATTAGTTAAATTTGGCAAACACTGCTTTAGAGGAAGTTAATACAGGAACCAGCATAACACTAGTCATGTGTGTGTGTGTGTATGTGTATGTAGTACTACTTTATAGAAAGTAACATTTGTTTATTTTAAAGATTTCCCTAAAAAGGCACAAAACTGCAAGAGCAATCTAGTTCATGTTCAGTTTATTTCAGTTATTTTCCCGATAAGTATAACAATGGCTCTGGCTTTTCGTTTTTATTTTATTTTATTTTTGTCAGAAGTGCATCCATGTTGGAGTGAGACTAGTGCCTTCTCATTAGCAAAACAGAATGTGTTAGTCTCTAGACTAAGCAAGTTCTAAAATTTTATCTTCCTCTGGTACGTGGGAAGGGATAATTTAAAATGTGCTTTTTACTTATCTCCATTAAAATAGGCAACATGAAGGGAGTTTCACATGTCTGATTTTCTCTATTACTAAATATAATAGAAATTGTTTAAAGCAAAAACAAAAAACAACACGGCCAGTTCCATCCAATAATTTCAGAATGTGTTCTTAGAGATAAAAAAAATATATATTGAGGATTTCATTTTAATTGTATATGTAACAACTACACGAATACATTTTCTTTTGAAAATTAGACTATTTTGCATATGCAGCTTTTCTGTTTGGGAACTTTTACTCTCTGGAAGGTGGTATATGTTTAACAGCAAGATATCCATTTTTTTTTCCAGTAGGAAGATAGGTTCAAAGAGATTTAGCAACTTGCTTGGAGGCGCACATCAGTTGATAGAAAAGTCAGATGTAAGGGAACGATTCCTCACTGACCGCCTGGTCTCTTGTGGAAATGTGTTTGTAGCCATTGCTCTTTCTGAGACAACTCAGCTCTCGAGAAATCTGCCTTTCTTGCTTTGTCGTCCACAGTCGCCCTTCCTTTCTGCATCGCAGGTGTCAAAACCGCTTGTGAGGATGATTAGTCAAAATAACTGCTTTTTCTCCTACATGTTCATCTTTATAGAGCTTTCCACAGGAGCCAACCTGAGGGGCAGATGCTCCACAGCCCCAGCCTCATCTCTCCCTCCTCCCGTGACCACCTGCTTCCTGCCTCAGCACTTGGATGCACCTCAGAGCGCAGCTGCTTTCTCTGTCCCAGGCCCCATGGCCCCCTCAGTCACGGCACGAGTGCTGTGTGAGCAGTGACCCTTGTGGCTTCCCTGTCATCGTCCAGCTGCCTTCAGCCTGAGAACTGACTTTAACAGATTCCCCTCACATTTCTGCTGTCAGCCTGACGCCAGACCTCACACCTTCCCTCCTCCTTTTCACTGGCCTCCTGTCTCTGTTAGGAGCTTCAGAGATTCTCTAACACACCCCATCTGCCCACTCACACCTCCCAGTTTAATGGCCACCCACCTCCTTGGCCTGTGCCTGCTCTCATCTCCAAGGAGAGATACAGTTCTCCTCCGAACAGGAGGAAGTGAAATGTCGAGGTCTTCCCTAACGTGTAGTTGACAGTGTTGTTCAACTGAGCTTCAAATCAATTTAAATTTCGTGAAAAGAAGCATTACAAATATGCCTACATCATATGTAAGTCTAACGCAGAGGTTATCTCGGAGCAGGCCTAGAAGACAGGCTTAATGAGAGATAGGTAGCGCAATTGCTGTAGAAAAAGCACTACAATAAGAACTGAAATATGCCAGGGTGCTGGAGCTCTAATTTCTGCCTACCTTGAGCAACAAGATTTCTGGCCTTGGGAAGTCGCTTGGATGATCCAGGTCTCAAATGCCTCATTAATAAAATGTAAATTGTAAATTTTTGTCTGCTTAAGGACCATGGCCTTGGCCAGGTAAAATTTTAAATTAAGTTCACTTCATTATAAAAGTAAGGAAAAAATATTTAACATTTAACAAAATTTGACAATATTTAGTTCTGTTAAAAAGAGAACAGAATTTTATGTTATGATAGTAGTGTGGAAACAGTATTTGAAAATATATAAAACAGCAAGCAAATCTCTTTTAATAAGAATGTTTACATATTTAAGTATTTCTTCTTGTAGGTACACATAGACATATATATTCTGTCTCTCTTCTTTTTCCCTCTCCCTCTCAAATGCATAAAATTGTGTACTTCTGCTTGCCCCTACTTTTTCACTTAAATTTATATTATAATTTATATCATAATTTAACTTAAGTTTTATAGTAAGTGTAGTCCATTTTATTTCAGTATTTATCTTAGTTTTCACAGGTTATATTACATTCTATTAATAGTTCTCTTTGTAATTTTTTTAAATTTTATTTTATTTTTTATTATTTTTATTTATTTAATTATTTATTTATTTATTTATTTTTGGCTGTGTTGGGTCTTCATTTCTGTGCGAGGGCTTTCTCTAGTTGCGGCGAGCGGGGGCCACTCTTCATCGCGGTGCGTGGGCCTCTCACTGTCGCGGCTTCTCTTGTTGCGGAGCACAGGCTTCAGACGTGCAGGCTCAGTAGTTGTGGCTCACGGGCCCAGTTGCTCTGCGGCATGTGGGATCTTCCCAGACCAGGGCTTGAACCCGTGTCCCCTGCATTGGCAGGCAGATTCTCAACCACTGCGCCACCAGGAAAGCCCTTAAGTTTTATTTTTAAGATATGATTGACATATAAAGTTATATTAGTTTCAGCATGATAATCTGATATATGTATGTATTACAAAATGATCACCACAAGTCTAGTTAACATCCATCACCTCACATAGTTACAAACTTTTTTCTTCTGATGAGAACTTTTAATATCTACTCTCTTAGCAACTTTCAAATATAAATAAAGTATTAACAATATTAACTAACTACAGTTAACAGTACTTTATTGTATACCATGCTATACATTACATCCCCAGGATTTATTTTATAACTGGAAGTTTGTACCTTTTGACCACCATCACCAATTTTGCCCCCCTCCCAACTCTGCAACCACCAATCTCTTCTCTGAGTTCAGTTTTCTTTCTTTTTCTTTTTTTTAGATTCTACATGCAGTGGAATGAGATAATCTCTTATCTTTTAATTCAGATTTTTGGACATTTCTTAGGTATTTATTATGTTTTAGGTACTATTAAAATATTTTCCATATAGCATCTTATTTGATGAACAATTATTTATATCCTGTTTTATTCCCAGTAGTGTTTACATAAAATAGCTTATAAAAATGTAAAATATCATAATGAAGAGCACCTGAGAAAATCAGTGAGATGAGAAAGTAAGCAAGCATAGAAAAAAAAAGAACTGAAGCAAGAAGTATGAAATGCATACTGTCAAGTTTCACACATTCATTAGAAATATACAACAAATTAGATTTGGGGGTTTTAAGAGCCAAGTAGGGGAAAGGGAGTGTTGGTTAGTATGGAGGTTTAACTACTCAGTTACCAGTATTATAAAATGAAATCAAACTAATTCCCTGGAAATGCACAGTTCTTTGGTATGAAGATAAATCTCAGGCAATAAAGATGTTGAGTCCTATACTTTTACTATGATTTTTAAAGTTAGAGAATGTGAACATGTTTACAATTCTTGATACATATTACCAACTTTCTCTCCCAAATCAGCATTGGATATTGTCATATAAATTTTCCAATGCAATAGAAGGAAACCACTCCTCCTTGTTTTATTAATTTCTATTTCTTTGGTTGTAGTAAGGTTGAATATTTTTCTCATTGTGTTTGCCTCTAGTTGTATATATTTGTAGTTCATAAATTGCCCAATTCCTTCTGTCTGTAAGAATTTTGATGAGGGATCTTATGAGGGAAGTTTTGGCCCATGGAGCTCTGCCTTAGTCTTTATAGGTAAATATCTCACTGTTTGTTAAGATCTAGCTCATTAGATTGGGTTTTCCACAACTGAGGCACTTATATCTAATTCCAGTATTATTGATTATGGCAGGGTCTAGTCTTCCTTTTTTTGTAAATTTTTTAATGGAAATATCACCTCAAACTCTGATACACTTTTGGTTTTTATGTATCAGTTAAAGTTGAAGAGAGCAGATAACAGGGTGACAATGCATTCGGTCATTTTGTTTATATCCACCTTACATTTTGGACTAGATTCAAACTTTTTATTAATTTTTAATCAAAGATATATGTTTTCACTCATCCTATGGCAATCAATTTTTGCTGCAGTCCACTAGCAAAAAAGCTATTATTTAAATTTCTTGATATTTTTTCCCTCTTGCCAAACTTCTCAGGAACAGTATTAGATCTGTGATTTAAGGACTCATTATGTTAACACACTATTCTTGTCACCTGTTTTTCTGTGTTGTATTGATTCCAAAAGAGTTTAAATCATCTTCAGAAAAAAAGGGTGGGTAATTTTTTTAAAGTTTTTATTTTCGTGAATTCTGCTAACATTTATTTCAAAAACAAAGGAGTATGTTTTCAAGCGCTGCTTTTAATCATGTAGCTCTCTTAGCATGTGGCCTATTAACCTAGAGCCTTCTCTAAGGATGCATTTTTGAATGTTTCCAAGAAATGCTGGACACAGTTCTCTCAGAAAGGCAACCTGCTCCTATTCCATCACGTCAACTGCATCTGCTCCAGACACATGCTCCGTGAATTTGGACTGCTGGTGTCAGGAGAAAATCGCCACAGCCACGTGCTATGATGCTTTCCCTGGAAACACATATTTGTGAATATTCTGCAAGAGCCAGACAAAAGGGGATAGAAATATAGGAAAACAAGCACATGCCTCTAAATCCAGTCTAGGCCTTAAGAAGATTCCCTGATTTTTTGCTAGACAATTGGATGCAGATAGAGAATATTGATAAGGCTCAGGGATAGAACAAAACACCAAAGAAAGGAATTTGAATTCTTTAGTCTAAGGAGAAGGTTGGAAGGTTAAAGACTGTCTTATTAGTGACATTCAAGTTATATAGAAGGTTTGTAATTGAGTCAAAATGAATTAATCTTTCTCAAAGGCAATTTTGATTTTTGTTCCAATGCCTTTAAATAAGAGAAAAGGGGGGAAGGGTAGCGGGGCAGGGGATGATAGAATGTCTGTGAGCTTGGGCAACTTTCCCAGAATTTCCTTTATCTCACCTCCTGATAGTGAACTCAGGATTCCTCAATCTAATTCTCTTCCCCTGTTCTTTCCTTTCTATCTATCCTTTCACCATTTCAATCCAGAATGAAACATTGTCCTGCCAAAACTGTCCCATGTGTACTACCGCAAAGAGATCTTCAGAGAGTGGTACCACTGCCTTTTGATGTAAGAGTGAGAAAATCATCTTGTCAGAAGATACCAAGCAGGATTTTAATTTGGTGTAAAGCAGACATTTCTGATAGTGATGATTATTGAACACAAGAGACCCGCTGGGGAAGGGAGCTATGCATTCTCTTTCCTTGTATCGGGGTAGCTTGCTTTACCAGTGTAGAGAAAGTTGACTTGAAAAGCAAGAAAGGCCCCGAATGGCTTGTCAAACTTTTCACTCCAGTTTATAGTATCCAAACAGTATAAACACCATCTCTCTAGTCTAGCCTATTTGTAGTGCTCTATTAATTCTGGAAAATACTGTGTTGTAAGATCTTCACCAAGTTTGGGTTTTGGCTTGCCATTTTTTATTTAAAATAGAATGGGGGATTCATTATTGTTACTTATCAAGATTATATTCTAAATGATCAAAATATGCTTAAAAAGTAATAGAGTTTTTGTTTGTTTTTGGAAAACAAATGCAAGGTTACCTTTCTCAATTTTCTTAATAGTCACCCTAAGGTTTTTATTCGTAATCAGTACCAGGTAATTACTAAATGAGGTAATTTGGATTTAAGGTAAATGAAATCTGTGTTTAATACATATGACATTACATGTTTTTGATATTTTTAATCCCTAGTCATAGAATTATGCAGTGTTTACTATTGTCACTCCAGGGATCATCATAAAAATCTGTTAATCAGGCAGAGCTAAATTTAGTAGTTATATAGCAGTCAGCGAGAACAGCATCTTGACAGAGACTTAGTAGTATCTCAAAATAGGATATAAGAGGAAGATATTTACAGAGTTTGAGGGCCTGGGCTGGGTGATATTAAGGCAGGTCTTGGAAGACTGGGAATTTATAGGGATTGGTTAAAGTTTAGGATATAATAGCTTTGGATTGGTGTATACTGCGAGGTGAGGTTCTTCAAGAGAGAATTGATGAACAAGCTGTTAAGTAAACTCTTTAGTTAATATAGTCTTATCTTGTAGTAGCAGATATTTTATGGAGCAAGAAGCTAAGTTATTTTACTTGGTCCCAGCATTGTTTAACACAGGGACAGGAAAGTATACCTGGCCTCAGCATTAATATAGCGCAAGGAATTATGTTGCTTTTAATTTCTTGATTTTGTATTTAATCTCTTAAATTGTAGTAATAAAATAGAGGGCTAAATTTCTTAATTATCATTTATTAAAAACAGTTGAAAACTCAATTAAAAGATTTCTCATTTTCCCTTTATAATAAGAGAACAGATTAGCTCTTATTTTCATATTTTCTTTATCCAATATTAGTGATTCTACTAGGTTTCTAGCTAATATAAGATTTTAAATCACAGTGTACATTTTTAATACATGAATTCTATATTTAATTGTGCTAAAACAAAACACCAACCTTTTAGAAGTTTGCACATCCCAAGTTGATTTTAAAGGGTATTCATTAAGACCATGATTTTAAATAATGTAAGAGCTAAAGATAAAGCTAGGCAAGGAAATATGCTTATAGAAAAGTTACTAGAAAATGATTTTTTAATTAAAATAACATATTTTTTCGTATGTTACTGGAAAGAGAACAGAATGTAAAATAAAGCCGAAAAGTCTAAAATACCAACTTGTTAATTGACATAATCCTTTGTATAAAACATCATGGACCACAAATATCGTGAATTAATATTAATAGACAAAAAACCCTAACTATCTGTTCAAAAATAATGGAATGAACAAATGAGTGATTAAGCAGGCATGTAGCCATTACAATAATGTTTATGAAACTTTTTGAATTGGAGAAAATTTCATATAGAATAAGTGTAATAAAAGCAGTAAAAAAAAAAATCACAGTTGTAGTATGTATAATCTTGTGGCAGACATTATTAGTTGCTTGCCTAATATCTAGTTTATTCCGTTTTCTTTACACCGATTTGTTAGAGGGAAGAATGCCCAGCGAAATATTATCCTGCCCCAAATCTCTTTAAGGTAGAGGTGGCCAAATGATATTTTACGTGGACTTATGGGAAACTTGCTTTACTTCAATAAGCATTGTCCTGTCCTCTTTGATGCTTCTCCTACTTCCCTCGCGGAATGCAGGGAACAGTCATCTTGCTGTTATGAGATTACCATGGAGATAGAGCTGCAAGCTAAGGATGGAGAAGTAGAAACAGAGAAGGGTCATGGTCCCTGGAGGCACTGTGACAGCTCTGGACTGCCTGTATCTGTACTGCTTGTTATGCCAAAACAAAACAGAACAATAACGAAAAACTTGGAAAAATTAGGAAAAGCATCTTCCCCTTTTAATCCACTGTAATCAGTTTCCACTGTATGCCACTGAACACAGTCCTTAACAGATACAGATCCCAATTAATTAATTAATTAATTAAGAGAAAACACACCAACTATTTTTCTGCATGTCGTGATTATAGTAATTTCTGCATGTCGTGATTATAGACAATTTGAAAAATTGTGTCTGTGTGACACATTTTAAGTATGTACAATGATACTATTTATTTTATAATCAGAAATTTATGTATTTATGTATATTGAAAGCAAATATATATTTATTTAAGGGGTAGATTTATAAGGTGACAAAGTTAATATGCCTACATATTTTTGTGATACTGACCAGATATGCATGAAAAAGACATTAGAGAGTATGATATAAACAGAAGAAAAGTCTGCTAGGATATTAATATGCTTTTTGCTTTTTGGACAGATTGAGAATCTGCCCAAACAAGTCTAACAGTGTATACATAAAGACAATTCAACTAATTTAAGCAGAGAAGCTATCAAATTTCTCTGTTTCTTTCATAGGTTGTTTATGAATTTCTTGAATTTGTTAGAGAGGCTCATAGCGCATTCTGTTTAGTAACTCTCAAGGACAATTAATAAATGCTCCTAAGTGTGTGTGAGTGTGGTAGCAAAGTGAGTGGAAAGAGGGTTATTATTCTGATCAGCCCTTCACAGAAGTGATTCACAAAATTGTCCAAAGCATTACTAGTGTTTCTTTGAACAGTTTTCTCTATATGGCTCATGATTGGTCTCTTGAAGTGTTAATATTTATAAAATGAAGCATGCTTTTGTTTTTGTCATGAATTGGTTGTTTTAATGAGAACCTCTGTTAGTCATCCCCACCACTCTGGTGAGGATCTCTTTATTTTTATTCCCATCTCTCTTGCTCCCCTGCCTTTTCCCCGTGACCACTTGAGAGCAAGACAGATAATTGGATTTTATTGTTCTACTGAAATGAACACATTTTGTTCCTCTATGCCAAAAATGTTTGAGGACCTTATAATCCTAAGTGTATGATCTTCAAAACTGAGGTAAAAGAAGGCCATCTAATAAACTGTGCTTGTGGAAATTTATTTTTTTCCATAAATCATTCAACAACACTGGCTGCACCTCTGTGGATTTCACATCAGTCCATCAGCATTTGTAGCAGGTTAATACAATCAAATTCAAGATTTCTTTTTGTAAGTGTTCCATGTAATTCTAGAGGCCAGACCAACAGGGGACCAATGTTTTCTAGAAATGTTAACACTAGAGGAGTGCTTACTGCTCACTTAGTCTACTCCCTTTATTTTATGAATGAGAAAACTAAATGACTCTAAGTCCCAAACAAACTGTAGTGCTCTGATTTTCTTCAACATTTCAATCTCTGTCTCCCCTCAGGACCTGAAGACATGGTGTTGCCCTTTCCTGGACACATCCCAACTTGCTTAAATAACTGTAAACTTAACCCTTCCTCCAGGAAGCTTTTTCCATGGCTCTAATACACAGCAAAATCACTTGCATACAGTAGGTGCTCAAATTTATTTATATGTTGAGTGAATGACTTGATAAAGTTAACAAACAAAATGTGTAATTTCATACATGTAAAAATAAAAAGCTTTTTTATTTTGGGAGTATTAATTATAGATAAAGAAAAGCCATAATTGTTTCAGTTTCACAAGAAATAGAGGCTTCTTTTCATTGCATGTAGCTAGAAAAACAATAATAGACTAATTTCGTTCTAAAATACAGTATTCAAATTTCCCATGAAACACTGCAGTTTTGTGTGATAAGAGTTTACATTTGTCCAGAAAAATTGGTAACTTACTATACTCACACAATGGAATTCTAAGCTACAATGAGGATAAATGAACTCCACCCACATGCAACAATATGGATAAATCTCACAAAAATCATCCTGAGTGAACAAAGCAAGGAACTAAAATGTACATACTTACATTTTCCAGTTACATCATGTTGAAAGTCTGAATGGTCGTTACCCTTTGGGGAGTGGTGACTGAAAGGGATGAAGGGTTTCTGTTGTGCTGATCCTGCTAAGCTTCTTGTCATGGGTCAGGGTTTTGCAGGCAGGTATTCATCTTGAATAAATTTATTGCACTATGCAATTACAGTTTTTTAACTTTCTTGTACATACCTTTACTTCAATAAAAATACACACTTGCCCCTGCCTCCCACATACCCCAAACTGCTCAAAGTTAAGAACCCAGGCAGTAGAACTGACCAGTAAAATAATGAGTTGTAATTCACACTTACACACATACACACCCTTTTATCCTCACTGCCATTATTGTATCATCCAGCTAATTTTTTTTTCTCTTTACCATGTAGTTTGTACAAGGCCATATATATTAAAACATGGTAAGATGACTAGACCCGATCAATATCAAGTTAGATGTGAACGTTTCCATGGATTTCATGTTGCTCAAGCAACTTTACCCAACTCTAGATGTCTTACTCTACTGACCTTGTCGTTTCCATATAAAGTAGAGATATTCAACTGTGGGTTCTTTTAAATAGACCATACTCACTGTGGGTAACACCTCAGTAATAATAACAAGCTATGTGGTTGTCTGTGTTTTAGCTAATTTATAAAATTGGAGTACATCCAATTTATCAGATGCCTCTGATGCCATGGCCCCCAGGGCCTTGACCCACCTGAGTTTACCTATTGTTGTGGATAGTTCACTGTGAACTGACAGCTTCTCACATCACGGGCATGTCTGTCACTCTTCTCTGATAAAGGATTTGTGCGGCATTGTAGGAATTTTGAAGGAGTTAACATACCTGGGGGCAATACTCAATGCCTGGGGGATGGGACTGTAGATAAATTCTCCAGTCTCTGCAGCTACACTGACTGTTGCCCTGTGAGATGGAGTTCCAACTGATGCACACTTTACTGGTTTTTCTACCTACCATGCCCTCTTTCTCCTGTGTATATTCCTGAATCACTTCCTAAATAGACTGCCTACACCAAAGCACTTGCCACAGCACCTGCTTTGGAGGAGGCACAAGGACACCCTCCTTTTATTATGGCATCCGCTTATCATTTAGGAATCTTTTAAATTATGAATTTGTCTTTCCTTTTCCATTATCCTCTGAAGTTTAGGGACATAGTTTCACCAGACTTGGAAATCTTAAGACAGCATTCTTCCATTCTACCTCCTTTCAGCATTTTTTAGGAAGGTACAATCCAATGCCATAGACAGAATGCATAAATTTGGGGCACACTTCCTCCTTTCAATTTTTTTCTCACTCTTCTTCCAGGGAAAATATCTGAAAATAAATTATTAGCGACTTTCTTCAATGTGAAGATGTTTTGCCAGTAGCCTGGAGAACAATGCTAGGGATGACGCCTTAATAATTTATCAGCCATTACCTCTCAGCCACACACAGATGTCTTCAACTTCATTTAAAGCTCTTGAGAGAAGGACCTATCCAATAACTCATCCATAGGGGAGTCTCCCACTACTTCTCCCTTCTGCTTTTCAACCTGTGTAAGCCCTCTGTTTAAAACCACTATATTCATCTGCTAGGACTGCCATAACAAAATACCACAGGCTTGGTGGCTTAAACAACAAAATTTATATTTTGTCACAATTTTAGAGGCTAGAAGTCCAAAATCAAGGTGTCAGCAGTGTTGGTTTCTCCCGAGGCCTCTCTTCTTGGCTGGCAGATGGCTGCTTTCTTGCTGTG
The DNA here is from genome assembly GCF_965194825.1 of Balaenoptera physalus. Classification (NCBI taxonomy): domain Eukaryota; kingdom Metazoa; phylum Chordata; class Mammalia; order Artiodactyla; family Balaenopteridae; genus Balaenoptera; species Balaenoptera physalus. Next base: position 110,981,403 of record NC_138891.1, on the reverse strand, counting down.
TCCTACATGGTGGTTCCTCTGTCTGTACATCCCGGTTTGTCCTAATTTCCTCCTCTTATAAGGACAGCAGTCAGATTGGATTAGTCCTCATTTTAACTTCATTACCTCTTTACCTATCTCCAAATACAGTCTCTCACACTGAGGTACTGGGGGTTAGGGCTTCAACATATGAATTTTGAGAGAACACAATTCAGTACCTTAGCAGCCATATTGGCTCTAGAAAACACAGCAATAGAACCCAATGACAGAAAACAAGGAGGAAAGCTGGCCACTGGTGTGGCTGAGCACAGAGAAATGAAATGGAAGGCTCTGCCCAGGCTGGGTATGTATAGAGATGAGGAAAGGAAGGCAGAACAGAAGCCCTCATCAGCAATGAGGACTGTGACTTCCCTGGAGTTAGATGCCACCTCTGCTCTCTTCCTTTTTTTCTTGTCTGACGCAAAGTATACCAATTTAATCAGGAAGGACACTGTCCTTCACATTACAAGGTACTCATTGGTTTCGCAGATTGAGATTGCAGAAACAGTAGAAGTTTTAGAGACATACTCTCCAGAGATATTGTGTTTCATATGTCAGTCAGCTTTGCTATTGTACCTGCCCTGTTCCTTAATCTCATGAATCTCTTGATTCCTTATCTATGAACTGAGGATAATATCTCTCTGAAAAGATTTGTGTAAGATATAAATGGGACAATGCATATATATTTCCACATATATACTAGACCTTAATAGATGCTCAACCAATTTTTATCTGTATGTTCACACTGTCTTACAAGTCCTGAGAAAATACTTCAAAAGCCATGTAAATTTTGAAATGGTGAACAAGGCTGAAGCAGTGGAAAGCTCCTTGGGAGGCCAGGGGCATGAGAAACCTCAGGAGCTTCGCAGTAGAAAATATTCAGAAACCAAAGGATAGATAGGCAGAGATTAAATAGAAATTTTGATTTTTTCCCCCTATTCTTGGCTAGTGTGTTGGGCATGTGGAAAGGCATTGGCACAAAAGACATTGTTTATAGAACCAAGTAACTGCAGCTAATCAGGCTCCAAAAGATTAATCAAAGGAATTCTTGCTCATTCTCAGAGAACATTAGTTTGTCCATTGCTCTGTACACCAGCCTGATATTATGCAGTAAACTGGAAGGTCAAAATAAGCATCTTTTCATGGAGTTTTGTACTTGTTTATTGATGCTTCTAGTTGCTTACTTTCCGTACTTTTCCAGGCATTTGCCTAATGGATTTGGAGTATTGACAGTAGTAGAGCCATGGATTTGAGCTGTGCAGAGTAAATACCTAAATGTTTGTTCTGTGCACACACTAAGAAAGTAAACGTGGGTGTCTTTTAAAATCATGAACAGCTACAGTAGAGCAACTCAGGTTCAGGCAGAGACTAAATCATCCTCTAAAATAGCAGAACAAATAGGCACAGAGCTTACGGGTGCTTGGCCATTTTCGCATTGACTACTGCTATATAATTCCCCAAAGATTGCTCCGTCAGTTTTGTGTGCATTCTAAGCTAGTTACCCTTTCCTAGCCTAGAAATACTTCAAACAATATAATTTAACTCAGTAGATAAACCTCTGAAAATTTATATTTTTCTCAAGTTTTATTGTTAATTGCCCAATACCTACCAATTTAGGGCATGCTAAATAATGTTCAAAAGCTGAATGGTTTCCTTTCCATTTCTTTTTGCTTGTGCCTCATTAAATTATAGTGTAGGAGAAACTGCGACATAATAAAGGCACACAAAGATTTATTGGAAAATCATAAGGAAGAAAGATGAGATGACAACTATAAAAGGCTGGGGAAGATGATAACAAGGACAATGTAGATAGAAAAACCAGTGAAAAGGGAGATTATCACACTATTAGAGTTCCTTTTCTTTGTGATCACTGCCAGCTTCTCTTGAAGTAGCTGGCTTCACAATAGCATATTTACCTTTGAGGATATATTCATGCATGACTTCTGCCCTGAATTTCTGCTCGTTCATTTAACCAGGAACATTTTATTTAAATCATGTTGCTCATTTAAAAAAAAAAAAAGATGTTTACATGTACCTAGAAAGTCATGGCACGTGGCACTAACGACTTTATATGCAAGCTCTATTCACCTCACCAGGATTATCACTGTTCTAGTGACAGAGGGGAAAAGAGGAAGAACCCTGCAAATTAATAAGAAGACCTCACATTTAGAAAAATCTTTTACACTTTATGTTTTACTTTAATAGTTTTTGGCCAAAATAATTCATTATTTAATAAACCAATATACTTATTAATATTACTAGCAGTGACAGCACACCCTTCTCCATAAAATCACAAATAGCAGACTCAGGAATTTTAAATTTCTGTGTTCAGAGTGCATGAATTTGACCTTGGAAAGTCCAAAAATATGCTTGTGATACACCCCTTCAGACTGAATAAGTAGCATGAATTCAACACATAGTGTCCTAACTTAAAAGCACACTTTATAATTTCACAAAGTAATGTTATGGTTCAGGTATAACACCACAGTATCTATCTATCCATCTGTCTATCTTTTATATATTAATATAATACAATTATCTACTTGAATATTGACACACCTGTCTGATTTTTTCCTGATGGCGACACATTCAAAAACATGCATGAGGGTTGTTACTCTATATTGTTGTTTTAAAGTTTTCCTTACCCATTAAGCGCAGTGTTTTTAACTACACAGAATGCTTCAAGGATTGGTGATAAAATGCTTGACAGCTATTAAGAGTCAAACAAACTGTATTTTTTCTTTCAGAAAGAAACCTGAACACCAGGGATCCTTCTCCTATTGCTACTGTCTTTTGGTGATTTAAGTAGCCTGCCACCACAAGAGAAAGCTGACATTGTTGGACCATGGCTCTTTCATGCTCTTTCATTTATTTTTAAAAATTTTTTGACAAGTAATGTTCAGAATTCCCTTTTTGCTGTTGCTTAGGTGAGGCTCTCTAAACAGCAGCAAAAAAACCCAAAAAACCTGAGACATAGGAGAGTTTTGATTATTTTTTCTTACTGTTGGCTTCTTCTCAACAAAGGGTGTTTAGTGGAGGAAGATTAGAATTTAAATTTAAAAAACCTCTCTTTGTTAAGTTTTCTTTTAAAATGAAATTATTTATAGTTTATTTAGATGGCATTTATTTTATACCTTAGATCACATGAGACTTTAGTCATGAATATATCCCATCAGTTTATTGGTTTACAAACTTTTAAAAAAAGTAATAGGATCGGCAAATTATCTTGATCATCGTAAGCAAATCAGGAATAGAGATGAGTATAAAGTTATTTTACTCATTCATTTTTGTTCTCCTTCCCTGGCATAAATATGAAGATGAGAAGTAATCACATAAATTTACACTTTGCATTTGTGTTTGTTTTTAAACACAGGCCATAGTTTATGTTTTTGACATAGACCATAGTCACTTCAGAGTCAAATAGTTCTATTGCAAGCTAAGTGTTACCTTAGGCCATGAGATAGTCTGTTTAAATATATACAATTTATGAATGTAGTTTCTCTTTTTCCACCTCTCTAAATGTATGAATTGCCTAATTGTCTGCCCTTAAGTCTTTGTCTTTTCTCTCTACACTCTATCTTTTTGCAATCCAGTCCACTCTCACATATTTAACAATACTAACAACTGTCATAATTCCTAGGACCTTCTGATTTCCTTCACTGGTTGCCTAGGAGGAAAGCAGGCAGTGTCTCTGAAACAGCTGAGCAGAATATTACTACATATGATAGGACCTCTGATCCTAAACAGAGTTCCTTTGTCTAGAACTCACCAGAAATTTGTCATTGCCAATGCTACAAAACATTCCACTATCTATCTACCTATCTTTTGTGTGATAAATATATGTGAAAATCTAAAACATCTCCATGATGCTTATGTCCAAAAGAAGGGGCTGTGCAAGCATAAACATCAAGAAGGTGAGAACTTCTACAAAGAAAAGGGAATAAGAACTTTCAGATTATCCCAGGGCAGATCAGAAAAACATGGCTTCATAATTTTGCAAAAAATCAAAGCTGTCCCTCAGAACCAAGGCTACTTGAATTTTGTGTTCTCTCTCACAAATGGTGTTGATCCTAACAAATTGGTGTTCTAAAGTATTTCACTCTAAGTAACTAAAATCAAAAAAATATATATATATATATTTTAATTAATTAATTAATTTATTTTTGGCTGTGTTGGGCCTTCGTTTCTGTGCGAGGGCTTTCTCTAGTTGCGGCAAGCGGGGGCCACTCTTCATCGCGGTGCACGGGCCTCTCACTATGGCAGCCTCTCTTGTTGCGGAGCACAGGCTCCAGACGCGCAGGCTCAGTAGTTGTGGCTCACGGGCCTAGTTGCTCCGTGGCATGTGGGATCTTCCCAGACCAGGGCTCGAACCCGTGTCCCATGCTTTGCAGGCAGATTCTCAACCACTGCGCCACCAGGGAAGCCCCTCAAAAATATTTTTAAAAAGTATATGATTTGACCATACCCCTACCACTGTCATACAACACATCTGACTCATATGTTCATAAATATTGCATAAGATAAATTCTAAAGTTAGAACTCATCCTTCTTTTTGTGGGTTAGAATTAAAATTCCTCAATCAGAAATAAGTCTGATAAATAAATAAATAATAAGTAATTAAAAACATGTGAATTAATCATTTTGCTGTTTGAGGAATTATACTGAACAGAAGGAAAAAGACGTAAGAACTAGTTTGAGGAGACTAACTGAAAGAAGGATAAATTTCAGTTTTAGACTTTATATTTTGCCTCTTAACTGTTGTGGCAGATTATATTTTTAAAAAATAACTGTAATACCATCTCCCACCCAACCTGTTCTTACAAGGTGATCTGCCCCTCCTCTCACTTAGAATCATGGTCTTTTTTTTTTACCTTGCATCTGTACAGAGGGTTATGATTGGTCTGACCAATAGGGTACAGCAGGAATCATGCTATATGACTTATAAAGATAGGTAATAAAATAAAAGATCCACATGATTCTCCTTTAGGAAACTTGCCTTGGGAACCAAGCCACTACACTGTGAGGAAGCCCAAGCTAGACCATAAGGAAAGGTCACAGAGAGGAAGTGAGGACCCAGGCCAATAGCCACCATCACCTGTCAAATGTATGATTGAACACATCTTAAGATGAGCCAGGTCCCAGCTTTTAAGTCTTCTAGTCAAGGCCTCAGAAAATACAGAACAAAGACAAGACAGCCATCCTATGTTCTGTCTGATTTCCTGGCCCTAAGGATTCATGAGCACAATAAGTTGTGCTTCTATGCCATTAAGTATTAAGGTAATTTGTTACACAGCCATAGTGATTGGAACACCTGCCTCCTCTTAAATGAATAAAGCATTAGGAGCAGTGATGAGAGTCAAGTCATTGATTGATTTTTCATTTAAATTGACTGAATGTACATTTAGAATCATGTGCCAGATGTTTTAGTTGATGATACATACATGTATTATTAATAAGCTTTTAAACTGAAACAAAACAAAAATCGATGAAAACTCTACTATTTGTATTTACATTTCTATGATTGTAAGTGTGTGAGTGTGTGGTCACATTGCCATCCATAAGGAACCACATGACGGTGTAGGTTCCTTGACCCACACTGTGTCAAATCTTAGTCTCTTTGTCTAGACCACTGGGTCCCTGCATATGCTCTTGCTCTCGTCACAATACATCGCTCTTGGTCATGTGCAAAAACACTGGGCCATTCCCTACACTTGCTCACAGAATGTGGGTACTCTCTGAGAAGCTATTCCCAGGGAACACCTGTTATAAAACTCTGAAGCTAAGGGCTACTTTGTATTATCTCTGTGGCAGTGGTGAAGAATATATAGAAATGACTACATTTTCAATTGTTAATGAGCTATCTGATGTAATTTCTGTCTATAAGAAATTATGGGGGTAAAGTATTTGAAATGTTTGATGTACTCAAATTGAATTTTGGAAAGAATAGAATAAATACTGTTAGGATAATTAAGGAGGAGATATACAAAAATTTGACTCATAGTAGAATGTAGTTTTAGAATAGAGTTGTAGAAAAAATACTGTAATTGTTGATGTGTACTTTAAACAAATTGAAGTCAATTTGAAATGTGAACTTGTTTAGTTGCTTATAGCATAATCCAAAATAGTTTTGTAGGGAGTTATTTTTTTGCACAAATAGATTTCCCTCTAGGACTATGTTAATTGGAATCTGTCTTTTAATGAGTCAAGTAGCAATAACAACAAATGCTCTTTTTTTTTTTTCTTGAGGAATAAGAGCCTGTGTGCTAACATTTCCACTGAAATATGTTAATATTTTTCTCACATAATTGCTGAAATATGATATCATTGAAGCGACACCTAGCTCAAATTTTAATACTAAGTTTCAAGACAGATTTTACATATGATTGAAAACTGGGTCTGAATGTATATGCTTTAAAGATAACTTATTGGAAGAATGATGTCATAATTAGGAAAGAGCAGAAATTAATCTTGATGACAACTTTACTAAGAACACAGTTCTCTGGACATGATATGTTTTAAATTTCCTTTACTCAGAAAAATAATAGTACATTTTATTTAATTTTCAAAACTTTGACTAAGGTAAAATTAAGTCATAATGAAAACTTTGTGTCTATTATAACACACATTTATATATGTGTGTGTATATATGTATACATACACACAAATAATATTTTGAAGGGTATCTTCAATGCTTTGACCAATTTTAACAATGTACCAAAGAGTAGAACTCATAATAGCTTCTTAAAATTTTACTTCTAGGATTTGCAATAAACACAGATGTATTTATTTTGAGGATTAGATATTTAAATAACTGCAGTTATTTTAATTTCTGATTATACATTCAAACTGTATGAAAACACAAACTGTATAAAAAGCATATCCCATCTTATATATTTTTCATTCAACAAATACCATTGGAACAGAGATTCTCACCCTGAGACTGTCAGTTGTCATTTAGAGTGATTTACACAATTTTTCTCCATGTGAGACTAATTCCCATAGAAATGAGAAAGCATTTTCTTTTCGTTGTCCAACCTATTTGATATTATACCTTACTTTAAAAAGCTTCCCAGGAAATGTCTGTTATTTTTTATTTCTTATTATTTTTTATTATTGTTTTATTGTAACAATTGGATCATCTTGAAGATCATGAATGATTTGAAGAAACAGTGAAATACTGGATAAATAAGTGTTTTATCAAACCCTTATGTCCCAAGAGTCTAAGGAAGGAAAACAAATCAGAAAAGAATTTACAGAGGGGGGACCTTCAACATAGCGGAGGACTAAGACGTGGAGATCACCTTCCTCCCCACAAATACATCAAAAATACATCAACATGTAGAACAACTCCTACAGAACACGTACTGAACGCTGGAAGAAGACCTCAGACTTCCCAAAAGGCAAGAAAATCCCCACGTACCTGGGTAGGGCAAAAGAAAAAACAGAGGCGAAAGAATAGGGATGGGACCTGCACCTCAGGGAGGGAGCTGTGAAGGAGGAAAAGTTTCCACACACTGGGAGGCCCCTTCACTGGCAGAGATAGGGGGTGGGCGGGGGGGGGGAAGCTTCTGAGCAACAGAGGAGAGCGCAGCAACAGGGGTACAGAGGGCAAAGTAGGGAGATCCCACACAGAGGATCAGAGCCAACCAGCACTCACTAGCCTGAGAGGCTTGTCTGCTCACCTGCTAGGGTGGGTGGGGGTTGGGAGTTGAGACTTGGGCTTCGGAGGTCAGATCCCAGGGAGAGGACTGGGGTTGGCTCTGTGAACACAGACTGAAGGGGGCTAGTGTGTCATAGCTAGCCGGGAGGGAGTCTGGGAAAAATTCTGGACCTGCCTAAGAGGCAAGAGACCATTTTTATGGGGTATGCGAGGGGAGGGGATTCCTTCCCTGTCTGCCTACAGAAGGCAGAGCACCGCCTAAACCAGATCCAGAGATGGGTGTGAGCCACGGCTATCAGCTCGGACATCAGAGATGTGCATGAAACGGTAACACTGCTGCTACAGCCACCAAGAATCCTGTGTGCAAACACAGCTCACTATCCACACGCCCCCAATTCCCTGCCCCCCCCGACCACCACCCAGGAGCCTGTGCAGCCCGCCACTGCCAGGGTCCTGTGATCCAGGGACAACTTCCCCAGGAGAACAGATGGCTCACCTCAGGCTTTTGCAATGTCATGCTGGCCTCTGCTGCTGCAGGCTCTCCCCGCATTCCATTTATAACTACTGAACCCCTCCCTCCCCCTGGCATGAGTGAGCCAGAGCCCCCTAATCAGCCGCTGCTTTAACCCCATCCTGTCTGGGTGAGAACAGAAGCCTGAGGGCAACCTACACTTAGAGGTGGGCCAAAACCAAAGCTGAACCCCAGGAGCTGTGGGAACAAAGGGGAGAAAGGGAAATTTCTCTGTGCAGTCTCAGGAGGAATGGATTAAATCCACACAATAAACTTGAGGTACCCTGCATCTGTGGAATACCTGAATAGACAAAGAATCAACCCAAAATTGAGGCGGTGGATTTTGGGAGCAAATGTAGACTAGGGGTTTGCTGTTTGTGACTGATTTCTTTCTGATTTTTATATTTATCTTAGTTTAGTTTTTAGTGCTTGTTATCATTGGTTGATTCGTTTATTGGTTTCCTTGCTCTCTTCTTTTTTTTATTTTAATATTTTTTTTATTTTTAATTTTAATTATTTTATTTTATTTTATATATATATACATATATATATATGTATTTTTTTTTCTTTCTTTTTTTCTCCCTTTTCTTCTGAGCCGTATGGCTGACAGGGTCTTGGTTCTCCAGCCTGGTGTCAGGCCTGAGCCTCTGAAGTGGGAGAGCCGAGTTCATGACATGGTACCACCAGAGACCTCCCAGCCCCACATAATATCAATTGGCGAGAGCTCTCCCAGAGATCTCCATCTCAACACTAAGACCCAGCTCCACGCAATGGCTAGAAAGCTCCAGTATTGGACGCCCCATGCCAAACAACTAGCAAGAAAGGTACACAAACCCACCTATTAGTAGAGAGGCTGCCAAAAATCATACTAAGTTCACAGACACCCCAAAACACACCACTGGATGCAACCGTCTCCACCAGAAAGACAAGATCCAGCCCCACCCACCAGAGCACAGGCACGAGTCCCCTCCACCAGGAAGCCTACACAAGCCACTGAGCTAACCTTACCCACTGGGGGCAGACACGAAAAATGATGGGAAATACGAAAATGCAGCCTGCAAAACGGAGACCCCAAACACAGTGAGTTAAGCAAAATGAGAAGACAGAGAAATATGCAGCAGATGATGGAACAAGGTAAAAACCCACCTGACCAAACGAAGAGGAAATAGGCAGTCTACCTGAAAAAGAATTCAGAGTAATGATAGTTAAGATAATCCAAATCTTCGAAATAGAATGGAAAAAACACAAGAAATGTTTAACAAGGACCTAGAAGAACTAAAGAGCAAACAAACAATGATGAACAACACAGTAAATGAAATTAAAAATTCTCTAGAAGGAATCAATAGCAGAATAACTGAGGCAGAAGAATGGATGAGTGACCTGGAAGATAAAATAGTGGAAATAAATACCTCAGAGCAGAATAAAGAAGAAAGAACGAAAAGAATTGAGGACAGTTTCCAAGACCTCTGGGACAACATTAAATGCACCAACATTCGAATTAGAGGGGTTTCAGAAGAAGAATAAAAAAAGAAAAGGGTCTGAGAAAATATTTGAAGAGATTATAGTTGAAAACTTCCCTAACATGGGAAAGGAAATAACCACCCAAGTCCAGGAAGTGCAGAGAGTCCCGTACAGGATAAATCCAAGGAGAAACATGCCAAGACACATATTAATCAAAATATCAAAAATTAAATACAAAGAAAAAATGTTAAAAGCAGCAAGGGGAAAGCAACAAATAACGTATAAGAGAATCCCCATAAGGTTAACATCTGATCCTTCAGCAGAAACTCTGCAAGCCAGAAGGGAGTGGCAGGACATATTTAAAGTGCTGAAAGGAAAAAACCTATAATCAAGATTACTCTACCCAGAAAGGTTCACATTCAGATTTGACGGAGATATTAAAAGCTTTACAGACAAGCAAAAGTTAAGAGAATTCAGCATCCCCAAACCAGCTTTACAACAAATACTAAAGGAACTTCTCTAGGCAGGAAACACAAGAGAAGGAAAAGACCTACAAAAACAAACCCAAAACATTAAGAATATGGTGATAGGAACATACATATTGATAATTACCTTAAATGTACATGGAATAAATGCTCCAACCAAAAGGCATACACTAACTGAATGGATACAAAAGCAACACCTGAATACATACTGTATACAAGAGACCCACTTCAGAACTACGGGTAGATACAGAATGAAAGTGAGGGGATGGAAAAGATATTCCATGCAAATGGAAATCAAAAGAAAGCTGGAGTAGCAATTCTCACATCAGACAAAATAGACGTTAAAATAAAGACTATTACAAGAGAAAAGGAAGGACACTACATAATGATCAAGGGATCAATCCCAGAAGAAGATATAACAATTGTAATATTTTTGCACTGAACATAGGAGCACCTCAATACATAAGGCAACTGCTAATAGCCATAAAAGGGGAAATTGACAGTAACACAATCATAGTAGGGGACTTTAACAACCCACTTTCACTAATGGACAGGTCATCCAAACAGAAAAGTAATAAGGAAATACAAGCTTTAAATGAGACATTAAACAAGATGGACTTAATTGATATTCATAGGACATTACATCCAAAAACAACAAAATACACTTTCTTCTCAAGTGCTCATGGAACATTCTCCAGGATAGATCATATCTTGGGTCACAAATCAAGCCTTGATAAATTGAAGAAAAATCAACTTGTATCAAGTATCTTTTCTGACCACAATACTATGAGACTAGATATCAATTACAGGAAAAAAACTGTAAAAAATACAAACACATGGAGGCAAAATAATACACTACTAAATAACTGAGAGACCACTGAAGAAATCAAAGAGCTAAGCAAAAAATACCTAGAAACAAATGACAATGAAAACACAATGACCAAAAACCTATGGGATGCAGCAAAAGCAGTTCTAAGGGGGAAGTTTATAGCAATACAATGCTACCTCAAGAAACAAGAAAAATCTCAAACAACCTAACCTTACATGTAAAGCAATTAGAGAAAGAAGAACATAAAAGAATCCAAAGTTAGCAGAAGGAAAGAAATCATAAAGAGCAGATCAGAAACAAATGAAAAAGAAATGAAGGAAATAATAGCAAAGATCAATAAAACTAAAAGCTCGTTCTTTCAGAAGATAAACAAAATTGATAAACCATTAGCCAGACTCATCAAGAAAAAAAAGGGAGAAGACTCAAATCAACAGAATTAGAAATGAAAAAGGAGAAGTAACAACTGACACTGCAGAAATACAAAGGATCATGAGAGATTGCTACAAGCAACTCTATGCCAATAAAATGGACAACCTGGAAGAAATGGCTAAATTCTTAGAAATGCAAAACCTTCCGAGACTGAACCAGGAAGAAATAGAAAATATGAACGGACCAATCACAAGCACTGAAATTGAAACTGTGATTAAAAATCTTCCAACAGACAAAAGTTCAGGACCAGATGGCTTCACAGGTGAATTCTATCAAACATTTAGAGAAGAGCTAACACCTATCCTCAAACTCTTCCAAAATATAGCAGAGAGAGGAACACTCCCAAACTCATTCTATGAGGCCACCATCACCCTGATACCAAAACCAGAGAAAGATGTCACAAAAACAGAAAACTACAGACCAATATCACTGATGAACATAGATGCAAAAATCCTCAGCAAAATACTAGCAAACAGAATCCAACAGCACATTAAAAGGATCATACACCATGATCAAGTGGGGTTTATCCCAGGAATGCAAGGATTCTTCAATATACACAAATCAATCAATGTGATACACCATATTAACAAACTGAAGGATAAAAACTATATGATAATCTCAATAGATGCAGAAAAAGCTTTCGACAAAATTCAACCCCCATTTATGGTAAAAACGCTCCACAAAGTAGGCATAGAGGGAACTTACCAAAGCATAATAAAGGCTATATATGACAGACCCACATCCAACATCATTCTCAGTGGTGAAAAACTGAAACCATTTCCTCTAAAACCAGATACAAGATAAGGATGCCCACTCTCGCCACTGTTATTCAGCATAGTTTTGGAACTTTTAGCCACAAAACTAAACTAGCAGTCCGAGAAGAAAAAGAAATTAAAGGAATCCAAATCAGAAAAGAATAAGTAAACCTGTCACGGTTTGCAGATGACATGATACTATACATAGAGAATCCTATAGATGCTACCAGAAATCTACTAGAGCTAATCAATGAATTTGGTAAAGTAGCATGATACAAAATTAATGCACAGAAATCTCTTACATTCCTATACACTAATGATGAAAAATCTGAAAGAGAAATTAAGGAAACACTCCCATTTACCATTGCAACAAAAAGAATAAAATACCTACTTATAAAACTACCTAAGGAGACAAAAGACCTGTATGCAGAAAATTATAAGACACTGATGAAAGAAATTATAGATGATACAAACAGATGGAGAGATATACCATGTTCTTGGATTGGAAGAATCAACATGGTGAAAATGACTATACTACCCAAAGCAGTCTGCAGATTCAATGCAATACGTATCAGACTACCAATGGCATTTTTCACAGAACTAGAACCAAAAATTTCACAATTTTTATGGAAACACAAAAGACCCCAAATAGCCAAAGCAATCTTGAGGAAGAAAAACGGAGCTGGAAGAATCAGGCTTCCTGACTTCAGACTGTACTACAAAGCTACAGTAATCAAAACAGTATGGTACTGGCACAAAAACAGAAATATAGGTCAATGGAACAGGATAGAAAGCCCAGAGATAAACCCATGCACATATGGTCACCTTATTTTTGATAAAGGAGGCAAGAATATGCAATGGAGAAAAGACAGCCTCTTCAATAAGTGGTGCTGAGAAAACTGGACAGCTGCATGTAAAAGAATGAAATTAGAACACTCCCTAACACTATACACAAAAATAAACTCAGAATGGGTTAAAGACCTAAATGTAAGGCCAGACACTATAAAACTCTCAGAGGAAAACACAGGCAAAACACTCTATGACATAAATCCAGCAAGATCCTTTTTGACCCACCTCCCAGAGAAATGGAAATAAAAACAAAAATAAACAAATGGAACCTAATGAAATTTAAAAGCTTTTGCACAGCAAAGGAAACCATAAACAAGATGAAAAGACAGCCCTCAGAATGGGAGAATATGTTTGCAAATGAAGCAACTGACAAAGGCTTAATTTCCAAAATATACAAGCAGCTCATGCACCTCAATATCAAAAAAACAAACAACCCAATCCAAAAATGGGCAGAAAACCTAAATAGATATTTCTCCAAAGAACATATACAGATTGTCAACAAACACAGGAAAGGATGCTCAACATCACTAATCATTAGAGAAATGCAAATCAAAACTACAATGAGGTATCACCTCACAGCAGTCAGAATGGCCAGCATCAAAAAATCTACAAACAATAAATGCTGGAGAGGGTGTGGAGAAAAGGGAACCCTTTTACACTGTTGGTGGGAATGGAAATTGATACAGCCACTATGGAGAACAGTATGGAGGTTCCTTAAAATACTAAAAATCGAACTACCATATGACCCAGCAATCCCATTACTGGGCATATACCCTGAGGAAACCATAATTCAAAAAGAGTCATGTACCACAATGTTCATTGCGACACTATTTACAGTAACCAGGACATGGAAGCAACCTAAGTGTCCATCGACAGATTAATGGATAAAGAAGATGTGGCACATTTATACAATGGAATATTATATAAATGGCAGGACAGGAATAAAGACGCAGATGTAGAGAATGGATTTGAGGACATGGGGAGGGGGAAGGGTAAGCTGGGACAAAATGAGAGAGTATCATTGACATATATACGCTACCAAGTGTAAAATAGATAGCTAGTGGGAAGCAGCTGCATCACATGGGGAGATCAGCTCGGTGCTTTGTGACCACCTAGAGGTGTGGGATAGGGAGGATGGGAGGGAAATGCAAGAGGGAGGGGATATGGGGATATATGTATACATATAGCTGATTTACTTTGTTATACAGCAGAAACTAACACAACATTGTAAAGCAATTATACTCCAATAAAGATGTTTTAAAAAAAATAATTTATATTACTATTCAATGAGAAATAATGCAAATTGAAATCCATTTAATTTAAAATAGTTTTTTGTGAAAGATAAACAGAGATGAAAGAGTAATTTTACAAACGATGCCAAATGTTGTAATTAGAAAGTACATGTGTATCAAAAAATGTTTCTTCTCTCAGTCATTTTGAATGTACTAATGACATTTGAACCAGGCATTAAATACTGAAAACAATTGGAAATATGACATGATGAACAAAGTGAGGCTGTGTGTATACAGGGATTTTCTTTCTTTTTTTCCTCTTTATTTATTTGTTTTGGTGACTTAATTTTATGAGAACTTAGGAGAGACAATGAAAGAAAGGAGAACTGAGTATATTATTTATATGTGTTAATGCATTTAGGTTGATAAATTATAAAGTCATCACCTATTTTTAAGTAGGGTTCTATCAGACAAAAAGAACATCTGTGAGTAATATGTAGTAAGCTGTTTATTACAAGCATTTGTCCTTACCCACTTGTGGGAGGTGGTTAAGCCATCCCATTCAGGCTCTTGCTCCTCTTCTTGTGTTGTGCCTGAAGTCAACATGGTCAGCAGCAGGAAAAAAAAGATGTCTGTGAAGTGGAGGAGAGTGATGACAAACTGGAATTTGGGAGAATCACTGAAATCCAAAAGGATGAACTAGAACCTGTGTGCCTCTCTCTTACCTCCTGCAAACTTGATGATATGGGTGATGTGCAGAGTATGCTGTTGTCCTTCATGAACAGAGCTGTACATGTATCTGACCCAAGACTGTTAGAAGAAGGAAGAAAGGAGAAAAGGAGGAGGAAATGCAGCAGGAGCTGGCAAAGCTTCAGGCCCAGCTGCTGCCCTAGGGCCACAGGATCAGCCAACATTAATGGCAACCTTCATAAGTAGCAGCACTATTTGACCCCATATCAATAGGGATGATATCCTCTCCTTCCCAAGGAGAAAAAAAATGATTTGGGGGTGGAGTAAAAACAATCTTATTACAATAGTTGAAACTATACCCTGTAACTTACAAGGCTCATAAGGTAGAAACAAAATGATACACCAAGAAAACACCACACTTGTTTTGCAGTGTACCAGGAAACCACAGATAAGGAAACAACTTACTGATAGCACTTTTGACTGAGCATTATGCAGGTGCAGTAGGGACCACGGACTAGCATGACTGACAGTGAACTTTAGACATCAGGCCGAAAATCCACTGCATGTTACATATGGAACACCCCCAAATTTTCACGTGTAACCCATGAAAAGGCAGTTGCACCTGAATACAGAACTCTTGAAACCTCCAAATTGCTTTCCACCAATCATTTCTGAGACCCTCCCCCTGTTAATTTCTGCTTCCATGATAAATATCCCAATCAACAGCCAATTAGAGAGACATCGGAGCTTTGTCTCCTGTCTCCTTGCTTGGCGATCCTGCAATAAAGACTTTTTATCTCTGCAGAAGACTGTTGCCTCAGTATTTGGTCTTTCCGTTGTGTGGCACACAACCAGCCCCCTTGCTCAGTTACATCAACTTTGGTCCTCCACAGCTTAGCCCAACTAGGCAAAGTCTTGTTCTTTAGTATTTAATTTCAGGAGGGCGGGAAGGTCAATTCGGAAAAAAAGAAGTTGAATAAAGATTCCTGTGGAAAGCAACAACGAAAAAAAGTGTTGAGAAACAGCACCTTTTAAAAAATTAATTAATTTATTTATTTTTGGCTGTGTTGGGTCTTCTTTGCTGCATGCGGGCTTTCTCTACTGGTGGCAAGCAGGGGCTACTCTTTGTTGCGGTGCAGGGACTTCGCATTGTGGTGGCTTCTCTTGCTGTGGAGCACGGGCTCTAGGCGTGCAGGCTCAGTACTTGTGGCACATGGACTTAGTTGCTCCGTGGCATGTGGGATCTTCCTGCACCAGGGATGGAACCCGTGTCCCCTGCATTGTCAGGCAGATTCTCAACCACTGCACTACCAGGGAAGTCTCCCTACACTAACCCTTAAACATGGAGATTGCTTCACTTCTGCCTTCCAAATCTCATGCAATTTTCTACAAAATGTCTAGTCCAAAATTGATGCAGAACTGAGGCACCTTGCTTATGTAACATGAAGTTCAATATTTCTAATATTTCTGTACTATAGTGGAAATATTTTAACCTTTGGGGACTTAATTTCAAGTCCACATCTATACTCTGAGCTAGTTGTCTGACATTGGGCTAGTTATGTAATATTCCTAATCACAAAATATGAATTATATGATTGCTTTTGCTGTGAAGTTTAAATGAGGTGTCACAAGTGAAATCACTCGCTGTAGAATGACATGAAGGTGAGTAGATACATAGCTAAAACATTTGCTGTGTGCTATGTATTACTAAACATAATAGTAATATATTAGTAACATATAGTCCATTAATAACTTTTAAATGTTAGAAAGGATTTTGGACATTTCTAAGTTTTTGTAATTTAATATAACTCATTCACTTTATAGTGGTGGAAACTTGTTTTTAGATAGAGTAGGTAATTCAGCCTCACTGATCAGTGGCAGAGTTCTAGGTATCTCTCAGACATCTAAAATCTCAATCCAGTTTTTTACAGTTACATAATCTGCTTCTTGTAAGATTATGAATCACTATTTTTAAATTAAATTAAATTATATGTTTTTCCTTCTTTAGTAGTTTAAGGGAACATTTTCTCTGGCTGTCAGACAGATGAGCAAGAAAAACAGGGAGGCAGGTGGTCTGATGTTGAGAGTACAAACTCTGAAGTCAGAACTGGATTCCTCTGATCCAGGTTTCATAGCTTACTCATCCATGATCTCTTCCAAATTACTTCTCCTCTTTAAGCTTCAGTTCACTTATGTAAAATGTGTACAAAATAGCAAGATGTGGAAGGTCAGCATTTAAGACAATGGCAAACAGTAAGCTCTAAATAAAGGTAGCTATTACTCTTGTATTCAGTCTGGTAGAGTTTTAACATCAGTGTCCTAATGGCAGCAAAACATGTTTGCTAGATCAGAACCTAGGGAGTAAAGTTTTATGTGACTTGGTTTAAAGAAGTAATATTATGCAAAAAGTCACATCCTCTGTGAATTTCCTTAACGCTAGAGATACATCAGTTAAATTCAGAAAGCCAGTAGTGCAAGACATTTGAAAGCCAGCAGAGCATGAGGCTGGACAGAAGATGCATTGTTATGTGAAAGGCTGGCTGAAGAGGATATCAGTTGAAAAATTATTATTCAAACTGAATGATCCGTATGATACTGTATTGTATTGTCCTGACAAAGTCTTGCTAAAGGAGATTTTGTTACAAGACTGAAAAATTATTACTACACACTAGAAGATGTGGAATCTTAACAAGGATAGAATTGTTAGAATTCCTTCACAGTGATCAGGTGATCTCAAACTTTCCCTGAAAAGCATTCACTGATTGAAAGACATTTGTCTATTAGTTTTGCTTTAGATTTCTCAGGGGCAGTTACACTGTATTTGATTTTACCAAACTCCTTAATGATGCTGATAGCTTCCTTTGCTTGCATTAGCACTTTTATAGCAGAAAGGGAAATAGCAGTATTTAAATCTCAACATGTCTAAAATTCCTTAAATGCCCACCTTTCAAGTTCTTTTCAGAACTGTTGGTACTACAGATGTATAAATTTGCACTAATACACTCTAATATTCTATAGAGCTACACATTAGTGTCAAGAGAATTATCTACTTATATTATTTAATACTCACATCAGACTTACTGTTGTCATTATTATCTCATTTTACATTTAAAGACACTGAAACTGAGGAGATAAATTCATTTATCCCAGTGTTGTATGAAGAGGAGGAAAAATCCAAGCCCAGGAATGTTTAATATAAATCCCACACTTCTGCCATTCCTCAACACACCATTCATTTTTTTCTTTAATTGAAGTACAGTTGATTTATAATATTATATTAGTTTTAGGTGTATAACTAGTGATTCAATATTTTTATAGATTATACTCCAAAAAGATTATTGCAAAATAATGGCTATATTGCCCTGTGTTGTATAATATATCCATGTTGCTTCTTTTTTATACAAGTGGTTCGTATCTCTTAATTCTATACCCCTATCTTGGCCCCCTTCCCTCTCCACCACTAGTTTATTCTCTATATTTGTCAATTTGTTTCTGTTTTGCCATATACATTTGTTTTGTGTTTTGGATTCTATACAGAAGTGATAACACAGTGTTTGTCTTTCTCTGTCTGAACTATTTCACTGCTAGAAAGTAGTAATACTCTCTAGGTCCACTGATGTTGCAAAAGGCAGAATTTTATTATTTTTTATAATGGAATAATATGTAATAATATATAATTGCATATACATATATGCATATATATGTATATATATACCCCCCTTTTTTTTATCCTTTCATCTGTTGATGGACACTTGGACACTTAGGTTGCTTCTCTATCTCGGCTATTATAAATAATGCTGCTATGAACATTGGGGTGTATGTATCTTTTTGAGTCAGTGTTTTTACATTCTTTGGATGTCTACACAGGAGAGGGATTCCTGGATCCAAGGGTAGTTCAAGTTTTAGTTTTTTTTGAGGAACCTCCACACTGTTTTCCATAGTGGCTGCACCAATTTACAGTCCCACCAGTAGTGTACAAGTGTTCCCTTTTTTCCACATCCTCACCAACATTTGTTATTTGTGATTATTTTGATGATAGCCATTCTGACAGGTGTGAGGTAATATCTCATTTCTTTTGATTTGCATTTCTCTGAAGATTAGAGATGTTGAGCATCTTTTCATGTGCCTATTGGCTATCAGTATGTCTTCTATGGAAAAATGTCTATTCAAGTCTTCTGCTCATTTTTAAATTGGTATGCTTGATTTTTGATATAGAGTTTTATGAGCTGTTTATATATTTTGAATATTAACCCCTTATTGGTCATGTCATTTGCAAATACATTTTCACCCATTCAGTAAGTTGTCTTTTTATTTTGTTGATGGTTTTCTTTGCTGTGTAAAAGTTTTAAGTTTACTTAGGTCCCATTTGTTTATTTTTGCTTTTATTTCTTTGCCTTTGATAACAGATCAAAGAATATTGCAACAATTATGTCAATGAGGATTCTGCCTATGTTCTCTTCTAGGAGTTTTATAGTTTCAGGTCTTATATTTAGGTCTATAATTCATTTTATTTTGTATGTGGTGTGAGGAAATGTTCTAATCACATTCGTTTACACGTAGCTGTCCAGTTTTCCCAACACCATTTATCGAAGAAATTTTGATATAGAGTTTTATGAGCTGTTTATATATTTTGGATATTAACCCCTTATTGATCATGTCATTTGCAAATATTTTCACCCATTCAGTAAGTTGTCTTTTTATTTTGTTGATGGTTTTCTTTGCTGTGCAAAAGTTTTAAGTTTAGTCAGGTCTTTCCTCCATTGTATATTCTTTGTTGTAGATTAATTGACTGTAAGTGTGTGGGTTTATTTCTGGGCTCTCTATTCTGTTCCATTGATCTTTGTGTCTGTTTTTTGTGTCAGTACTGTGCTGCTTTGATTACTGTAGATTTGTGGTATTGTCTAAAGTCTGGGACATGATACCTCCAGCTTTATTCTTTTTTCTCAAGATTGCTTTGACAATTTGCAGTCTTTCCTGGTTCCATATAAATTTTATGATTATTTGTTCTAGTCCTGTGAAAAATGTCATGGGTATTTTGATGGAGATTGCATTAAATCTGTAGATTGCTTTGGTTATCTTTCCATTTCTTTGTATAATTTTCAGACTCTTTCATCAGTGTTTTATTGTTTTCAGAGTATAGGTCTTTCAACTCCTTGGGTAAGTTTATTCCTAGGTATTTTATTCTTTTTCATGCAATTTTAAATGGATCATTTTCTTGCTTTCTCTTTGTGATTGTTCATTATTAGTGTACAGAAAAGGAACAGATTTCTGTATATTGGTCATGTATCCTGCAACTTGACAGAAGTAATTTATTAATTCTAATAGCTTTTGGGTGGAGTCTTTAGGGTTTTCTATATATAGTATCATCTCATCTTCAAATAGTAAGAGTTTTACTTCTTCCCTTCCAATTTGGATGCCTTTTGTTTATTTTTCTTTTCTGAGTGCTGTGGCTAGGACTTCCAATACTGTGTTATATAGAAGTGTCAAGAGTGGGCATCCTTGTCTTATTCCTGATTTTAGAGGAAAGACTTTCAGCTTTTCACCTTTGAGTATGATGTTAGCTGTAGGTTTGTCATAAATAGCCTTTATTATGTTGAAATATGTTCCCTTTACACAAACTTTAATGAAAGTTTTTATCATGAATGAATGTTGAATTTTATCAAACTTTTTTTGGCATATATTGAGATAAACATGTGATTTTTATCCTTCCTTTTGTTAATGTGGTTTATCACATTGATTGATTTGTGAATGTCGAAACATCCTTGCATCCCTGGAGTAAACCCCACTTGATTATGGTGTATTATCCTTTTAGTACATTGTTGAAGTTGGTTTGCTAATATTTTGTTGTGGATTTTTGAATCTGTATTCATCAAAGCTATCTGCCTGTAATTTTTTTTTTTTTTTTTTTTTGTATTGTCTTTGGTTTTGCTATTAGGGTAATGGTGGCCTCATAGAATGAATCTGGGAATCTTCATCCTCTTCAGTTTTTTGGAATAGTTTGAGGAGGATAGTTATTAGCTCTCTTTATATTTTGGAGGGAATTCCCCTGTGACTCTGTCTTGTCCTGGACTTTTGTTTGCTGGGAGTTTTTTTAATTGCAGATTTAATTTTACTACTAGTGATCAGTCTATTTGGATTGTCTGTTTCTTCCTGATTTAGGCTTGGGAGGTTGTATATTTCTAGAAATATGTTTATCTTTTCTAGGCTGTCCAATTTGTTGACATATGACTCTTCATATTATTCACTTATGAATTTTTGTATTTCTGAGGTATCAGTTGTTATTTCTCCTATTTAATTTTCTTGTTTTGTTTATTTGGGTCATATCTATTTTCTTCTTGGTGAGCCGGGCTAAAGATTTATCAGTTTTGTTTATCATTTAAAAAAAAACAACAACAGTTTTTTGTTTCATTGATCTTTTATATTTTTTTAATCTCTATTTTATTTATTTCCTCTCTGATCTTTATTATTTCCTTCCTTTAGCTGACTTTGGGCTTTGTTTGTTCTTCTTCTAATTCTTTTAGGTGGTAGGTTAGATTGTTTATTTGAGGTTTTGTCGGTTCTTGAGGAAAGCTTGTATTGCTGTGAATGTCCCTCTTGAAACTGCTTTTGCTTTAACCCTTAGATTTTGGAAAGCTGTGTTTCTATTTTTATTTTTCTCGAAGTATTTTCTGATTTCCCCATGAATTCATCATTGACCCATTGGTTTTTTAGAAGCGTGTTGCTTCGTCTCCACATGTTTGTTCTTTTTCCATTTTTTTTTTCTGTAGTCGATTTCTAGTTTCACACCACTGTGGTAGGAAAAACTGCTTGATATAATTTCTATCCTCTTAAATTTGTTGAGACTTGTTTTGTGGCCTAGTATGTGATCTATCCAGGAAAGCATCCATGTGTACTTGAAAAAAAAAAATTATTCTATTCTGGGGTGAAATGTCCTGTAGATATCTATTAACTCCAGTTGGTCTATTGGAGACCAATTTCCTTATTGATTTTCTGTCTGGATGATCTGTCCATTGATGTAAGTGGGATGTTAAAGTTCCCCACTATTATGGTGTTGTTGTCCATTTCTCCTTTTATGTCTGTTAATATTTGCTTTATATATTTAGGCACTTCTATATTGTGTGCATATATGATAATGAGTGTAATATCCTCTTCTTGTATTGATCCTTTTATCATTATATAATGCTTTCCTTTGTCTTTAGTTACAGACTTTGTATTAAAATCTATTTTATTTGATGTGAGTATTACTTACTCCCATTTTCTTGTTTCCATTTGCATGAAATATCTTTTTCCATCCCCTCACTTTGTCTGTGTGTATATTTACCTCTGAAGTGAGTCTCTTGTAAACAGCATATATATATATAGATATAGATATACAACATATATATACAAAACATACATATACACATACAAATATATACAAAATACAACGTATATATATATATATATATATATATGTCAACCTATAACTGTATCTACTTGTTTTAAACTAATAGTCTTTTTACTAGCTTATTTAAGTGGTTGATACTCAGCTGTTATATTTGCCTTTGTTATTGGGATTTTCCCTTTCTTATAGATTCCTTCTTCTTGTTATAGCCTTTTATTTTCCTTAGAGAAGACCCTTTAACATGTCTTTTAGGGTAGGCTTAGTATTGATGAACTCTTAGTTTTTGCTTATCTGAAACGTTCCTTATCTCTCCTTTAATTCTAAATGACAATCTTGCTGGATAGAGTATCCTAGGTTGCAAGTTTTTCCCTTTCAGCACTTTGCATATATCATGCCACTTCCTTTTTGGCCACAAAGTTTCTGCAGAAAAATCAGCTGACTGTCTCATGGATGTTCCCTTGTACATGACTCTTTGTTTTTCTCTTGCTGCCTTTAGAATTCTCACTTTAACTTTTTCCATTTTACTTATAATGTACCTTGGCATGGGTCTCTTTAGGTTCATCTTGTTTGGGACCCTCTGGGCTTTCTGTACCTGGACATCCATTTCCTTCTGGTTTGGGAAATTTTCAGCCATAATTTTCTCAAATTACTTTTTTGATCCCCTTCTCTCTATCCTCTCCTTCTGGGACCCCTATAATGCAAACGTTGGTACACCTGATATTGTCACAGAGACCCCTTAAACTATTCTTTTTTTTTTCTTTTTCTTTATGCTGTTAATGATTGGGAAATTTTCATTATTCTATGTTCCAGATCACATTTTTTTCTTTTTGCTGTTCTGAATGGGAAATGTCCATTATTCTGTCTTCCAGAACACATATGTGTTCTTCTGTGTCACCTAGTTTGCTATTAATTCCTTCTAGTATGTTTTTAATTTCAGTTATTTTATTTTTCAGTTCTGACTGGTTCTTTTTTATATTTTCTAGTTTCTTGTTAAAATTCTCACTGCATTTATCTATTCTTTTCCCTAATTCAGTTAGGATTCTTATTAATACTTTGCCTTTTTTATATGGTAAATTTTAATTTCTGCTTCACTTTTGTCTTTTCAGTGATTTTTCTCTTGCTCTTTCGGTTGAGACAAATGCTTTTGTCTTCTCATTTTGCTTAGCGCTCTGTCTCAATGAAGTTAGGTGAAACAGTTACCTATTGCAGTACTGAAGACATGTCCTTAAGTGGGAGTGTCCCTATACAGTCTGTGTATATGCAATGGCTTTGGTGGGAGAGCTGGATTTGATGTGTATACAAGTCATGTCTTTCCTCAGTGTGTGCTTGCACACTATCACCTTGGTAGAAAGTGGGGCTGGAGGTGGAGGGGCCAAGGCCAGAGCCAGGTGTGAGCAGGAGATTCCCCTCTGCTCAGTGGCAATAACCACCTTACCAGAGGTGGGATGAGGGTTCAGGTTGCTGGAGCAGAAACCCTGAGGGTCGGGCCTGAGCTGGCTCTATTCTCTATAATTGTGTGCTCTCCCTGCTTCCTGCACCGACACCCTTGCCCTAGGAGGGAACCGTGCTGGAGTAAGAGGGGCCAGTGTGAGCACATGCTGTGGGTCGGGATGCAGGCTGTAGCAGTCCAGCTCAGAACAAAGACCCAAACTGTTTCTGACCTGCTGGCTATGTAAGTGCCAGTAATGGCTCCCCCACCCTGTTCAGATGCTACTTCAGGTCTGAGCCTCCTCGGAGTCTCACAGCTGAGTCCTCACCTTAAGGTGGAGCTGAGTGATGAAGCAAGTGGGGCTGGAATGTTCACTTGACACAAGGGGAAGGTTTCAGGAAACAGGCCAGGTGCTGAAGCAGGTTTCAATCTGCCCTCTCTGCCCCTGCTTTGGGAGCAAGCAAGTGTGCATGCATTCCTCATGAGCAAAGTCTAGGCTTCCCATAGCCCTCCTGTTAGTCCCACCAGCCCTCCAACCAGCCAAGGATGCTCGTCTTCTCTGTGTCAGACCTCAGGGCTGGGGCACCCAATATGTGATTCAAACAGCTCAGTCCCCAGGGAGGATCTCCACCCATGTAATCTCTTTTATCCTCTGAGTCCCCTCCTAGGGGCACAGGTCCCGATCTGATCAATTCTCTTCCCCTCGTGTCTGATTTTGTGTGGATTCTTCTTACAGCGTTGGTTATATAGGAGTCTTTCTGCCAGTTTGCAGTCAGTTTTCAGTGAAAATTGTTCCACATGTAGATGTAGTTTTGATGTGTTCCTGGGGGAAGGTGTGTTCCACATCCTCCTACTCTGCCATCTTTATCTCCTCCTCCACATCATTTACTTTTAAATCTCATTCAAACTTGATAGGATTTTCTGATTGCTTTTCCTTTTCTTTTCAGAGTAAAAGTCTCAGTTTGAAGCTTACTGGTATTTTTTTCATTTTTAATGCCTTTTCTATGATCAGTGTTCAAAATCATCCTCAATTACTATAGAATATATATATTTCCTGTCCAGAAAACATAGGTTTTCCTAGAGTGACTGTGTCTCAGTTTGCCAGAGACAGTCTTGGCTTATGCCTGTTGTCTCAGTGTACTAAATTTGTTAGGATTTTTCCTGAATTGTTCATTTATAAACAGTGTGCTGTTATGATTAACAGTTGCATGAAAATGAGCTGAGATAGGTTAGCAAGACCTTCACCATGTAATTCTAGTTTTTGTCATAATATCATTTAGTAATTTGTGTTATTCATATGTGGTGAACAGAATTCTCACTTTTAACACATGGTTTAATCTGAAAGAATAACTCTCTTTTTCTGACCATTTTCAAACTCTACTTAGTTAAACCCTTCCTTCAAGAGAACACGCAGGATACACACTAATTAAAGAAAAGATGCTTACATAAGAGAAATCAGGACAGCTAACTTTGTCTTGTGTGTGGCAGCGATGAGAGAAATGGTTGCTACTGCAGTCTTGCTGTCTGTGTGTGTAACAGCTAGTTGCTGTGATCCATATAGGGGTCAGCAGTGACCATACACAGCCAGCAGTCATCATGGAAAATTTGGTAAATGACAGGTTAGGTGTACATGAAATATGTATGAGGAATAAAGTCTGAGTGATTGTGATGTGGTTTTATAGAAAGTAATCTGATTACTCTCACTACAGAGATATAAATCCACAACTATTAATTTTAATGTTTAGTAATGCTTTTTATTTTGTAATGAACCCATTTGCTGTTAGTAAGTAAAAAGAAAAATGAAAATGAATTTTTACAATGCAAGAGTAAGGAAGTTTTGATGATGAAAAATTAACTTGCACAAAATGCATCTCAACATTTATGATCCAACATAAGGAGCATAGTGGCCACAAGAGAACCAGAAGAAACAAATCTGTTAAAGAAATACAATCAGTTATTTTAGTAGAATGTGCCTAGAGATGACAGTTTAAGATATGCAGCTGAAGAAGTTGTGTTTACTTATCACTCTGTAAAACACATTTCATTTAGTCCAAAAAATGTTCTTCTAAATTAATTTTGTTCATTGTTGATGCCAATTTTTATTTGTACATATGCAAAATGAAGTTATAGCAGTTACTTAGTTGACTCCATTAGCAGAATAAAATATTTGAAAAGAGTTAAGTAATGAAGGGTTTATCTTAATGTTTGTTCCTTACATTTCATAAAGAATATCAATTAATTCCAATCAGAGACGATGGCAGCTGTGAGGTGCACTGCTCAACTCTCCCTTCAAGAGAATGCGCCATGGGGAGTATAGTTGAATCTATGCTTCCTCACATTCATTGTGATATTCCTGTCAAAGCCCTGTTCCCCACCCCCACCCACAAACTTCTTCCAGTAAGTGTCTGAGCATGGCAGTGGTACTAGAGCCAGACAATTCCTGCCCAATGCAGGACAACTCTATTGAGCAGTCTTTGCTCAGGGACTCCCCATTGTCCTGAATGAGACTCTCTCAAAACTGCATTAGAAGTGTAGACTGAAGCTCTTTCTACCCAATCCTCCTTCCTTTACACTTTTTTTTTCAGGTGTCAGATATGCATTGCTGTCTAAAGCTCTCCCTGTCTTCCTTTGTTCTCTGCCCTTTAGCCTTCACTGGTGATTCCCAATAATTCTCTTGCAGTCTATCCTATCTTGGCTTCTCCTTTTCAGATGACCAGAATTGACACAGAAATGATGTTCTACCAATTGAAAAAGAAACTGTGGTTACCAAAGAAATATTTTTATACATACACAGAATAACTGAGCCACAATATGTTTGTGGAAAGCTGGTGTTTTGGTTTTTATTTATTTATTTACTTTTTGCTGCATTGGGTCTTAGTTGAGGCACACATGATCTTCATTGTGGCACACAGGTTTCTCTCTAGCTGTGGCGTGGGGGTTTTTCTCTCTAGCTGTGGCACGCAGGCTCCAGGGCACATGGGCTCTGTAGTTGTGGTGTGTGGGTTCCAGAGTGCATGGGCTCTGTAGTTTGAAGAATACAAGCTCAGTAGCTGTGGCGCACGAGCTTAGTTGCCCCACAGCATGTGGGAACTTAGTTCCCTGACCAGGAATCGAACCCGCATCCCCTGCATTGTAAGGCAGATTCTTTACCACTGGACCAACAGGGAAGTCCCGGAAAGCTGATGTTTTTAATGAAAACCTCTTTCAGTGTGGCAGTATGTGCTTTCTCTGTGTGGTGTTCATTATAACTTTAGAATTATTTGAGCCCTTGAAATTCTGTGAT
Source organism: Balaenoptera physalus (assembly GCF_965194825.1). Taxonomy (NCBI): domain Eukaryota; kingdom Metazoa; phylum Chordata; class Mammalia; order Artiodactyla; family Balaenopteridae; genus Balaenoptera; species Balaenoptera physalus. The sequence goes on along the minus strand of NC_138891.1, from coordinate 110,954,388 downwards.
TTTGTTTTAAAATATCTTCATTTGTAGAAAAATATTTGATAAAAATTTCTATTTTATTAGTATAAAGATATGTTCTGTATAAAAATGGAATTAAATTGAGAATTTCTATGAATTTTTAGACTGAAATTGGCAAAATATGCAAAAAAATTATTTATAATGATAATTTATTTGAAATTTTTTGTCTTGCAAAATATTTTGTCAAAGAGCCTTACTTTTTATGCAAGTAAAAATCGTACCTATGAAAATACTTGGGCTGAAATATTTATACATTTCAACATGAAAATTAGAATCTGGAACATCCTACTTTTAATAGAGTTTGCTCTGAGCTTTCTAAGTACTTTGATGATTGCAGGCAATTTAATGAAAAATATGGAACATGCTAAGATAATATTGAAAAAATATGCCTTCAGAAATATATAGTGGCAGAGTATAAGAGTATGCTTAAAATGGGTGCTTATGTAGTATCATCCTGACTGTTTTTTCTTGCTTATAATTGATTAGACTAGAAATTTTGGAATCAAGCTGACTCCCGTCTTTGTAGAATGTAAAATTCAAGAAGGCAGAAACACAGTTTTGTTCACTGCTGTATCACCAGAATTTGATAAGTGTCTGGTCTGTAGGAGACACTTGATAAATATTAATTGAACTGATGAGTGACTGAATGATACTTCTAGTCTTGTACTCCAAATGCTTCAGTTTCCCCCTATTGTAATTGTCCTTTATATATGCATCAGAATGTTATGGCTAAAAATAGGCATTAGGAGGCAATTCTCAGTTGGTTTCTTGCTTTTCCGCCTACCTTGTGAGCAGAGTCACTGACTTCTTTTGTTCTGGATTAATTTTTCAAGGATGTTTACAGACAGCCTTATAAGACAGAAACCATGTGTACCTCTGGGGCAGAGGGTAGATTTATTTCTTGACAGAGTAGTAAAGATAGTATCTTCAGGACAAAATTCAGGAAAGATTTCTGTCCTTTATAAAAGATTGGGGCTCTCTAAACTCAGAATCCCTGTTCTTTAACATAACCCACTGCAGCATCACTTGTTCCTCTTTGTGTTACACTGTGGGTATTAGGGTTTGGAAGACTGGCACAAATACTGATGATCTGATTACTGCTATTGATGTAAGTAATAAAATACTTTGTCTCTAATTCAACAGTGTCATATTCCTTCCACCATCCATGAAACAATGGTTAGGTTGAAAATAGATTTAAAATCTCAGACTTTCACAATTCTTGAAAATAGTCTGGGATCATTATCAGCTGCAATTGTTTTATGATTTAGGACTAATAAGGTTATGTCCCTAACTGTTTGCATCTAGCTAGAACAAACACATTATGAGTATTAATCATCATGGCCCAAATACTTATGCCAGGACCTCTGTGGAAATATAAAGTTGAGAAATAAACACTCAGTTTCTTCATAGGGAAATGTATATATTGTAGACAGATATATGTACGCATACACCTCACAGTATGGTTGTAAACAAATGAAAGATTAGGGTTAAAGAATGGACAAGATTTCTTGAGGACATAAAACTGAGCTAGGCCTACAAGAATGAATTCAATGTGACCAGAAGAAGAAAGGGTAAGAAAAAGATTTTCCATTATACTGACAAGAGAATTAGAGAATAGTCAGCAGTCTTGTTTTACTAGAACTGAGTGTGCATGTCAAAGAGCTATAATCTGTAAGGAAGTAGAATCAAAGAATCATCTGACTTTAAGTTAGAAACCAGAGTTACAAATACTATTCTATACAATTAGAAATGAATACTAGAAACTCATGAAATATTGTTTGTATGTGTGTGTGTGTGTGTGTGTGTGTGTGCGCGCTTATGTGTATGTATGTTTTTTCCAGCAAAGTGTGTTTTTTCTTTCTTTTTAAGTGGAGGTGACAAAACCAGCTCTGTTTTATTCAATTAGCACAGGTGAGCCTTTGAGAGAAGGGAAATAAAAAACTAGAGGCAGTTTTGTTTTGCAATAATTATGTGAAAAGTGATAATAACTCTGATTTAAGGGAGATTTTACTGTTGAATAAGGCACATGTGGTTAATAATTTGGTCTTATGAGATAAAGAAGAGAAGAAGTTGAGGATAATTGGAGACTTTCAGCATGAGAAACTGAATGGGTGCTCAGGACATTAACATCACAATAAATATAATAAGAATACATGTTTTTGAAGAGAAGGCAATGAGTTTATTTGTGAACCTATAGAATTACAGATGTTACCATGTATCCAGGGAGCAATATTGAGAAGACCTTTAGAAATGGGATTCTGGACCTCAGACGAAAATTGAGGGTCAGAAATATCAATTATAAAATTAGTTTATCATTGAGCCCAGAAATAAACCCACACACCTAAGACCAATTAATCTTTGACAAAGGAGGCAAGAGTATACAATGGAGAAAAGACAGTCTCTTCAGCAAGTGGTGTTGGGAAAGCTGGACAGTCGTATGTAAATCAGTGAAGTTAGAACACCCCCTTATACCATACACAAAAATAAACTCAAAATGGCTTAAAGACAAATATAAGACATGATACCATAAAACTCCTGGAGAGAACATGGGCAAAACATTCTCTGACATAAATTATTGAAATGTTTTCTTAGGTCAGTCTCCCAAGACAAAAGAAATTAAAGCAAAAATAAACTGATGGGACCTAATCAAACTTACAAGATTTTGCACAGCTCATTTCATAAACAAAATGAAAAGACAACCTATGGACTGGGAGAAAATATTCACAAACGATGCGACCAACAAGGGTTTAATTTCCAAAATATACAAACAGCTCATACATCTCAATAAAAAAAAAAAAAAAACCCAAAATCAAAAAACAAACCAGTCAAAAAATGGGCAGAACACCTAAATAGATATTTCTCCAAAGAAGTCATACAGATGGCCAATAGACACATGAAAAGATGCTCAACAGTGCTAATTATTAGGTAAATGCAAATCAAGACTACGATGAGGTTATTATCTCACACCAGTCAGAATGGCCATCATCAAAAAGTCTATAAATAACAAATGACGGAGAGGGTATGGAGAAAAGGGAGCCCTCCTACACTGTTGGTGGGAATGTAAATTGGTGCAGCCACTATGGGGTATGGAGGCTTCTTTAAAAACTAAAAGTAGAGTTACCATATGACCCAGCAATACCACTCCTGGGCATATGTCCGGACAAAACTATAATTCGAAAAGGTACATGCACCCTTATGTTCTTAGCAGCACTATCTACAATAGCTAAGACATGGAAGCAACCTAAGCGTCCATTAACAGATGAATGGACAAAGCAAATAGGAGTGGAAGTTTGGAAAAGTGAATACACAACCCATTTATGCTGAAGTATTGAGAAAAGGCTCAAATCTAAAGCACCACCTACCTCTGTAGTTGGTGGATGTTTGGGGTGAGGATGGGGAGTGTTGCTGAAATTGAAGGATTGATTAAAAATCTGTATAAATTCATAGGGCCTTGAACTTTCATCACCACTCTTCATAGCCAGAACATTATTCTCCACTTCTTACTCCAAAAGGATCCAGGAGTTTTACCCTCTGGAGAGGTTCAACCAGAGGGCCTAGGGACTAAGGGACAGCAGGTGCAGATTGTGGGGTGTCTCTTTGAGACTGAGGGGATAATTGGAAGTCTGCATGATGAAAAGTGAGATCTCTACTCCTTTTCTCTTCTTTGGGCTCCAAGATCACTGACAGCCTGGCCTGATTTCCTAGGTACTCAGTCCCACTCATACACATGAAACAACCATTAGCGTTTTAGAGTCACCTTCTCAAAGGTGAAAGGCTTTTCAAGAATCACCAGAAACTCTGAGAAAAACCTCTAAACATGGAAGAATGAAATGAAATCTGATATTTTGCATCTTGACTTTTTGTTTCTTGCTTGGTTTTTCAGGTATTGAGAGTGAAGTCTCAAAACATCTAGAAGGAAATTCATGGACCCTTAATATATTTTTGTATATAGTTGCAAACTTAATTAATTTTTAATGTTACTATGGTTATCTGTTTTATACTATGTCTTATTAATGGATTGAGATCAGTAATATCTTAAAGCAAAACAATACAAAACACTATTCTGGTTTAAAATAACTGAACTGAACTCCTTTAGATGGAACAAATAGATGACCACACTTTGATTCTTTACTCTTAAATTATAAATATAATAAAAATATTAAATAAATATAATATACAAAATAAATATAAAGAAAAAAGATAGCTTACATCTATCAACTGACTCATTTATGTGGTCTCACATGAAGTAGGGGCCTAATTTATAATCAAACCACAGAGGTGGGAATAAAGAGGAATTTTCATATATTGGTGTTACTGGATACAGTTACTTTAAAACTGGGTTAATTTAAGACACGTTTGTTCTACCGCATTTATTTTACATCTTCTAAAAAAATAGCCCAAATTTGTTTTCAAAATTTGACCTCATTTTGGGGATGAACACAATTCATTTAAATCACGAGAGTGGCCTTATCTATACTATCTTAATGTAATAAATTTTTCTGAGTTAAGTGAAAGTAGGTTGTATACTGTACATATTAATCAATTAATGACATTGTAACACAATGAAATTGAAAATCAAGGAAAAATACAAGACACCTCTTAGAAATCATGACTACTGATAACTTTTAGTTGGACACAATAGTAGGTGCCCACTAAATGACAAAATAATTTTTTGTCTTATTTTGTGGTTTTTTTTAAGGAACTGGTATAATTATTTCACTTCAATTTGTGAAGAAAACAAGAAATGTTAGTGATGCTTAGTAAATTGTGAGGTTTTCACTAGGAACTAAAAGCTGATTAAAATAAATGATGTAAATTAAATAAACATGTTTCAAATTAGATGATTAAGGCAGTGTCAATCATTCTAGTTACATGAAAAGTAACAGACACATTAATATGTATACTTTTTCCCACATGCATACCTGCTCTGTATGCATTTAAGGATATGAGGCCATTTCAGAGTATCACTGTGTGCATACTTTTATTGGTATTTCTTGTATGCTTTGATATTTACTTCAAGGAGTTTGACATTGCAACATATTGTCCTATAGAAATAATGGTTTAAGAAACACAATACAAATCTATTTGAAGAAACATGACAAACCTGTGAAATCATCATCCACTTAGATTAATTGTTATAAAGGTAGTAGGGATAAAAGTTTAGATTGAATGAATCAGCCTACTCTTAAGAAAATAATTAAATATCAACCCTTTCTATCATAGATGCTAGAGAAAATGAGACTGTTTGCAATGGACAATTCCTTTTCTTTAAAGTAACTTATGATTAAAAATGAATTATTTAGCTTTATGGCATGTTTCTTTCATAAGACCTTAAATTAAGACTCTAGAATTAAAAAATACTTTGAATACAAATAGCCTACATTTCATGTTTTAAATTAAGGGTCCTTTACCTACTATCAAATATAACATAATTTTAGTGAAGCATACTTTTAAAAAATAAACTGCAGATAATACATCTTGTTATTTTGTATGAATTATTATTTGATTAATAATCTAGACAGGTTAGCTTTTTTTTTTTCTGGTGGAACCATGTAAGACAAAAAGAAGAGGGCAAATGAAAAAACTGGTTTTTAGTTATTAATGGTTAATGGGGATAAACAGTAAAACCCAGTGGGTAAAAAGAAATTTTTTCCTACTTACTGCTTTGTGATAGAGAGGAAAATATGTGGTACATTTTTGCAATTGATGAAACAATACTGATCCATTATTATTAACTAAAGTCCATAGTTTACATTAGGGTTCAGTTCTTATGTAATTACATAGACTTTGAAAAATATATAATGACACATATCTACCATTTTTGTATCATATAGAATACTTTCGCTGCCCTAAAAATTACCTGTGCTCCTCCTATTTATCCCTGCCTCCTTTCCCCTCCCTCCCTTCCCCTAAACCTCTGTCAAAGTCATTGATCTTATTACTATCTCCATAGTTTTGCCTTTTCCAGAATGTCATATTGTTAAGACTAGAAATCAACTATAAGAAAAATACTGAAAAAAACACAAATAGTGTTTGTGGAGGCTAAACATTATGCTACTAAACAACCAATGGGTCACTGAAGAAATCGAAGAGGAAATCAACAAATACTTGGAGTCAAATGAAAATGAAAACACAGTAATCCAAAATCTATGAGACCCAGCAAAAGCAGTTCTAAGAGGGAAGTTTATAGCAATACAAGCTTAACGCAGGAAACAAGAAAAAAAAATTCAAAAAGCAACCTAGAGGAACTAGAAATAGAAGAACAAACAGAAGCAAAAGTTAGTAGAAGGAAATAAATCATAAAGATCAGAGCAGAAATAAATAACATAGAGACTAAAAAAAGCAATAGAAAAGATCAATGAAACTAAGAACTTGTTCTTTGAAAAGATAAACAAAGTTGATAAAACTTTAGCCAAACTCATCAAGAAAAAAAAGAAAGAGGGCCCAAATCAATAAAATCAGAAATAAAAAAGGAGAATTAAAACTGAGATCACAGAAATACAAAAAATCATAAGAGATTACTGCAATCTATTATATGCCAATACAATGGACAACCTAGAAGTAATGGACAAATTCTAAGAAATGTATAATCTCTCAACATTGAATTAGGAAGAAAAAGAAAATATGAACAGACCAACTACCAGTAGTAAAATTGAATCAGTAAAAAAAATTCCAAAAAACCTCCCAGCAAAAGTGTAGGACCAGATGGCTTCACAGTTGAATTCTATCAAACATTTACAGAAAAGCTAACATGTATCCTTCTCAAACTACTTAAAAAAATTGCAGAGGAAGGAACACTTCAGAACTCATTCTACAAGGCCAGCATCACTCTGATACCAAAACCAGATAAAGATATCACACAAAAAGAAAATTACAGGGTAATATCACTGATGAACATAGATGTAAAAATCCTCAGCAAAATATTAGGAAACCAAGTCCAACAATACTTTAAAAAGATCATACACCATTATCAAGTGGGATTTATCCCAGGGATACAAGTATGGTTCAATATCCACAAATCAATCAATGTTGTACATCACATTAACAAACTGAAGAATAAAAGCCATATGATTGTCTCAATACATGCAAAAACAACTGTGACAAAATTCAACATCCATTTATGATAAAAGCTCTTCAAAAAGTGGGCATAGAGGGAACAAGTCTCAACATAATAAAGAACATATATGACAACCCCACAGCTAACAGCATACTCAATGGTGAAAAGCTGAAAGTATTTCCTCTAAGATCAGGAGCAAGACAAGGATGCCCACTCTCACCACTTTTATTCAACATATTATTGGAATTTATTCTATGGCTAGGAAGTCCTAGCCATAGAAATCAGACAAGAAAAATCAATAAAAGGAATCCAAATTGGAAAGGAAGAAGTAAAACTGTCACTTTTGCAGATGTCATGATATCATATAGAAAATCCTAAAGACAATGCCAAATAACTATTAGAACTCATCAATGAATTCAGTAAAGTTGTAGACAAAATTAATATACAGAAATCTGTGGTGATTCTATATAATAACAATAAACTATCAGAAAGAGAAATTAAATAAACCATCCTATTTACAATCACATCAAAGAGAATAAAATACCTAGGAATAAATCTAACCAAGCAGGTAAAAGATCTGTACTCAGAAATCTATAACACACTGATGAAAGAAATTAAAGACAACACAACAAATGAAAAGATATACTATGCTCATGGATTGGAAGAATTAATATTGTTAAAATGTCCATCCTATCCAAGGCAATCTATAGATTTAATGCAAGCCCCATCAAATGGCATTTTTCACAGAAACAGAAGAAATAATTCCAAAGTTTGTATGGAAACACAAAAGACCCTGAATAGCCAAAGCAGTATTAAGAAGAACAAAGTTGGAGGTATCACACTCCCTGATTTCAAACTCTACTACAAATTACAGTAATAAAAAAAATGTGGTAGGGCAGACTGTCATGTAGTTGGAATTTGTAGCCTTTTCAGATTGACTTCTTTCACTTACCTATATATATTTATGTTCCCTCCATGCCTTTTGGTGGCTTGATAGCTCATTTAAAATTATTGATGAATTATATTCTATTGTATCTATATATTAGAGTTTATCCATCTCCTATTGAAAGACCTCCATATTGCTTCCAAGTTTTGGCTCTTATGCATAAAGTTGCTATAAATATCTATGTGCAGGTTTTTTGTTTGGACATAAGTTTTCAACTTATTTGAGTAAACAACAAGGAATGCAGTTGCCGGATCATATATTTGGAATATATTTAGTTTTGTATGAAACTGCCAAACTGTCTTCCTAAATGGCTGTTACTATTTGCATCCCCACCAGCAGTGAATGACAAGTCCTGTTCATCCTTGCCAGCATTTGGTGTCAGTGCTCTGGATTTTAGCCATTTTAATGAGTGTAGTGGAATCTCATTGTTGTCTTAATTTGTGATAACCTAATGACATATAATGTTGAATATCTTTTACTATATTTATTTGCCACCTATATAACTTCTTTGGTGAGGTGTCTGTTTAGATCTTTTGCCCATTTCTTAATTGGGTTGTTTGTTTTCTACTTTTTGAGTTTTAAGAGTTCTTTGTATATTTTGGATACCATTACTTTCTCAAATAAATGTTTTGCAAAGATTTCCTCTCAATCTGTGTCTTATCTTTTCATTATCTTAACTGTCTTTCACAAAATAGAAGTTTTTAATTTTAATGAAGTCTAACATCATTTTTCCTTCATGAATTGTACTTCAGTTTTAGCCATGTTGACTCTTCCTATCCATGAACGTGGAATATGTCTTCATTTATTTAGATCTACTTTTATTTTTTTCATCAGTTTTCCTCATTGAGATTGTGTAGATATTTTGTTAGATTTATACCTAAATATTTCTCTCTTTTTTGGTGCTAATGTAATGGTATTGTGATTTTCATTGAAAATTTTAATTTTTCTTACTGGTATACAAGAAAGCAATTGACATTAGTATATTAACGATTTATCCTGTAACATTGCTATAATCATTTGCTAGTTCCAGGAGTTTGCTTTTTTTTTTTTTTTTTGTGGCAATTATTTTGGATTTCCTACAAAGACAGTGATTATGTCTGCAAGATAAGACAGTTTTATTTCTTCCTTCCAAATCTGTATACACTTTGTTTTCTTTTCTTCTATTATTTTTGCATTAGCTAGGACTTAATTTGGTGTTGAATACGAGTGGTGAGAGCAGACATTCTTGTCTTGTTCTTCATCTTGGTGGGAAACCATCTAGTTTCTCACATTAAACTATGATATTAATTGTAGGCTTTTGTAGATGTGCTTTATCAAGCTGAGGGAGTTCTCCCCTATTCCTAGTCTTCTGAGAGTTTTTTTTATTATGAATGGGTGTTGGATTTTGTTAAATGCTTTTTCTGCATCTATTGATATGATTATATGATTTTTATACTGTATTTTGAAATCATGTAGAAAAATAATATAAAACAATAAATATAAATTTAGAAGCATGTTCAAAGTTATAAAAACTTCCTTATCTCCTATTTTATTCATTTAAAAAGCTGATATATTAAAGAAGACTATGAATTAAATTATTGACAGTTGATCTAATTTTTTTATCTGAGAACTTCTATCAAGATGATACAAACATTAGATAATGGAGGTTAGGAAAGAGAATCTCTGAAGACAAATATTTTTAAGTGTTAGGAAGAAATAAGAATATTAATTCAAGTAATTAATATTTAGTTAATTTCAATATTAACTTAATTTCAATTCAATGTAACCTGCAACATTTTTAGCATTTTATTAGTTCCTTCTTTGACATGTTCATTCATTCAACAAATTATACAGAGATTGGTAGTTTCTATCACAATATTTATTCTACATGGCATGACATGATTTTAGGAGCTCTTTTCAAAGGCAGGGGATATACACTTCTCATGTTCTACTGAGGGAAATAGGAAAAAAAATAAGCACAAGTAAATATACATTAGGTTGTAAAAAGTACCGCTAAGGAAAATAAAACAGAATAAGGTGATAATGTGCTGCAGTGTTGCATCAGACAAGATGGGTGCCATTTTCATCAGCAAATTCTTTTCTAATGAAGGGAGATTGGAATGGAGACATGAACAAAGTAAGGTAACAAGTCATGCAGACATCTGAAGGAAGACTGTCCTGGGAAGAGGGCTTAATGAATGCAAAGATCTGGAGTGAGAGCTGAGTAAACTCTGAGGATTTGAGCTAATTTGAGGATTAGCTATAAGAGAGGAGACATAAAAGGGATGATACTATAGATGTAGCTAGACTCAGATCACATAGCACCTTGAAATCATGTTGGGATTTGGGATTCCATTCTAAATGTACTAGAAATCCACTGAAATATTTCAAGCAGAAAAGTTCCATAAGCATATTTCTGTTTTAAAAGAATTACTTTAGCTACTGAATGGATACAAGATAAAAACAGCTAAAAGTCAAAGCAAGGAGACCAATTAGTAGACTATTGCAATAATTCAGGTGAAAATTGATGGTGGCTTGGACTATTGTGCCATTATTGTGGCACAAGAAGTGGAGAGAGATGGCTGGATTTGGGATATATTTTGAAGGACTTGCTGTTGGATTAGATATGAAGAATGTTGGTTATTTTAACACTAGCTATTGTAACAAACACACTCCATTTTAACAGTGGCTTAGAATAACTAAAATTTCATTTTGCTCTCTAAACAGTCCACTGTGGTGTTTCTGGTCAGTGTGTGAGTGGTGGTGGTGGTGGTGGTGGTAGTGGTAGGAGTACTTTTCACACAGTCATTCAGGGAGGCAGGGTGATGGAGACTCTGCTAACCTCAACGTGTAGCTTCCATGGTTGCCCAGGTGTTGACATCCAACTGGCTGATGGAGAAAGAAAAAAATGGAGATAGCACATTCACTTCTTAATCATATTGCCCTCATCTTGAGCAAACATCATTTCCAGTGATGAGCCACTGTGCCCTAAATTATATGCACAGGGGCTGGGAATTACAGTTGCTTCTTGGGCAGCTACTTTCCTATAATAACTGCTATGCAAAGTGAGAAATGAATCATTAGTGGAAAGTTAGTCATCTCTACCATATGAGATATGAGGAAAAATAGCAGACAAGTATGGTGTCAACATTTTGAATTTACCTACTGTGCTGTCAATGTACTGGGCAGGTGAGGAACACTAAGGTTGCAGGCAAAAGTTTATTTTTGTATAAGTTAATTTGAGACATCCATTGGATACTCAAGTTGATAGTCAAATATGGAGTTGAGAGAGGAGGTTTTATCTGATACATTTTTGGTGACAATCAGAATAAAGGGAATGTATAAAGTCAGATATGAGCTGAGAAAATCATGTGAATAAGGAAGAAAAATAAGTTCAAGGATTTTGCCATTGTGAAAAGTTTAATTGTAAACCCCATTTTACACACAATAAAATTGTGGCAAGAAGTTAAATGAAAGGAAAAATCAGAACTAAAAAGAAAAGCCATATTAATTGTTCTCCAATATCCTTTCTGCATTCCTTCTAGAAATGGTAAGTAACTTAAGTAAATGGCTGTAAGAGAAAACTAGTTTCCGCAAGTAGCCTATTTGTAGTAGAAATTTTAAACTTTTTTTTTTTTTTTTTTTTTGCTGGGTTTCCGTATCCTGATTTTATTCTTTGGGCAGTTTCTTTCTTTGTTGATGTTCAAGCTCAATAATGGACACTTCTTAGCTATAAGGAACTCCTCTGTTTTATTTTTAATTGAATCTGGGACTTTGAAAGTTTGAAAGCCACTTTTTTTTTTTTTTTCCCACTGCAGTACTTCAGAAGAAATTGCAAAATAGATTTTGCAAGAATTTTTTGCTTTGCTTTGGAGGGATGGCATATAATCCCTACATGAAGTCACAGAGGCTGCCTCTGAGATACTTTCTTTGCTTCTCACACCAAGTACTTCAAAAGAGAATGCACTGCTTTCTATGACACACTGAAGCTTCCTAAACATGCCATATGCACATTTGTCTCCCATCAAATTTGATAATCAAGTAACACTAAAATTTAATATAATAGACATTTTTCTGTATTTTATACTTCTATATTTTATAAAAGAATTCTTATTATGAATCTGCAGACTGAAGGTAGTGGTCTTTTAACTGGTGCTTTGTTCAAACATGATACCATGTAATCATGCATTATTGTATAGCAAAATTCTTCAAATAGAGTACACTTCTACTGCAAGTTTTCCTACACTCAATGCTCACATAATTATTTTATCAGCGTATTATTGCACTCACTAAATGATTCTGAGTAATGTGAACTGAAGGGTTAAAGTTCTGATTATTGGATATAGAAAAGAACAGTTTATAGATGTGTGAGGGGTTTAGTCAGTTACTGAAGTGATCCGTAAGATAGATGTCAGAGGTAAAAAATATTTGAGAATTACTTATTAAAATCATTAATAGCTGCTGACACATGTTTATTAACCAAGCAAATAAATACACAAATTTTCTTTCTAAATGTAAAGATTTGTGAATACATTTCAGCATCTTTAAGTTATGTGAAATATCAATAAATAGGGTACTGTGTCTCAAAATGGGAGTCAAATAAATAAAATAAGTAGGAAAAATCAAAATTTAAAATAGGTATATATGAAGTCTATCTTGTTATTTCAGAAAAAAAGTCCTTTACCAAAATTCATGAAGCAACACTCAAACTTTATTTCAGAGTAGTATAGCACATATTTAGACAATCTTACCAAAAGCTAAAATGAGTTAGAGCACCTCATTGGTATATTTTATTCTATGTGAGTGAGAAGATTGTCAAATGCAAAAAATTTCATTGTAATTATTATAATTCAGAGAATATTGTTACATATAATCTAACATAAAGGATTACTAAAGAAAAGGTACTTTGAAGACCTAGAAAACAGTACTGTATTACTTGCATCACTATTGAGAGAAAGGAATGTATTGAATAAGTGATAATACAAAAATTTAAACATGATTTCCTGAGTGATTAATGGTGCTATTGACAAAAACAGAGATATTAGCAGTTTCATAATGTTTTAAAAATCCATATATCATTGTCTTTTGACATTTCAAATACTAATTCAAGTGATACAAGAAGTTATATGATCTACTAACCAGCTAGGCATGCTTATATTTAACTTGGATACCATCCAACTTGACATTGTATGCAGGTCAACCTAATCAAGAAGGCTTTAAATTGTCCATGTTGGGAAGAGAAAAAATTATTAATACTCTCAGTTATACTGGTTAAAGGGAGGAATAAATGGTAGATGAGAGATGAGAATAGATGAGAAGAATGGTAGTTCATATTGGCAAAGAATTTGGAAAAGGAATAGTAAGCAATATTTTCCTTAAGGAATTTCAAACTTGTACAGTGACACTTGAACAACATGGGGGTTAGAGTTAGTAAAAAATTTGCACATAGCTTATAGTAGACCTTCATATCTGTGGTTCCGAATCCACTACTCAAACAACTGTGGATCATTGTAGTACTGTAGTATTTACTATTGAAAAAATCCACAAATAGCGAAACTATGCAGTTCAAACCTCAGTTGTTTAAGAGCCAACTATAGTTTATTGAACCTAAGAATTGATCTTGTTTGGCTATGACAACACTTTAGTACTTCCATGTCATCATAAACTTGATTCCTCTGTGTAGTGTTGTGTATCTAACCTGATTCAATTTTTTATTTTATTTTTTTGTCTGAGTCATGTAGGAAATTGAGTTTGCTTCTCTTTACTTTGGAGTTTATGTAACTAATGTGAACTTGAATTTACAAAGCATGAGCAATGTTCAAAGTCAGAGTCAGTATGATTACCTCTGTCTGTCTCTCTCTCTTTCTCTTTCATATATACATATATATATATATATATATATATAAATGTCAGGGCAGAACAACATGGTAATTATGAAAGTTTCATTCTATGGGGAAATTCTCATGATAATAGTAATGGTAAGAGAAAAAAAGAGACAAAAGTATATGATTTGGACTTTGAGGTATGTATATAAACCATATATAAAAGATAACTATATTTTAATATAACAAAACTATTTGTTTATACATATTTAAAATTTCCCAAATATTTTATAATAATAGTCCATATTTTTTATCAGAGAACCAGATTCATGCAACTATTGAACCTGAGGGCAGATTTACCTAGCAAGGCATGTATTCAAGTATAAGATACAAAAGTGTTGTCATAGAATGATATATCACCTGGGGTGATAAGGGAAATTAGATGATGCATGCCTAAATCAAATCATAAAATGGTCTTGGAAAGGGGTTAGCAAAGTTTTTCTGTAAGAGGCCAGGTAGTAAATATTTTAAACTGTGTGTATAATAATGTCTCTGATAACATTCAACTCTGCTGTTGCAGCACAAAGCAACCATAGACAGTAAATGCCCTCTAAAAATTATTTTTAATAAAAACAGGCAGCAGGCTAGATTTGGACTATGGGCTGTAGTTTGACAATCCCTAGTCTAAAATATTTCTGAGCATTGACAACCACTGCTCTGGAGTCTGTTCAGTGAAATTTACTAGATCATAACTTGCTTGAAGGTAGGATATTGGCCTTGTATTTTCATATCACTTATGACACTTAATATCTGTGATCACATAGGAGACACTTGATAGAATATTAATGAAAGAATGAATGGATTGATCAGTGAAAAGTCCAGTGATATCTACCATGGTTCCACACTACCACACTTTTTCTTGTAAGCAGGGCTGACATTCAGACAAAGCAGTTTGACCTAATGGGAAAAACATGGGCTTTAGTGTCTGATAGAATGACCTGGGTTTAAATAATTGATCTGCTACTTATAATTGGTATATCTTGGACAAGTTATTTAACTGCTTTCAGTTGTAAATTTTACATTTATCAAAAGGAATTGATGATAGTGACATGTTATTGGTAAGTTGAATTCATTAAGTAAGATATTATTAATCTTTTAAATAAATAACAGGATGAGAGTTGATGCTTAGGAAAAAGTAGCTTTCATTCACTTTAGTTGGGAGGCACAATTTGATTAACTTTGAAGGGTCATAAAATGAGAATGGAAAGGGCCTTGACAGCAGTTAAGACCTATCCGTCTTTCTTACCTTCCTTTCTTAAAGATAAAAATTCATCAAAGCCTAGAAAGATTAAAGAAGTGTAAAGAACCTCAGGATTAGGAATTAAGAGGCTGGACTTTAGTTCTGGTTTGACCATTAAATAATTATGGCATATATGCATATGAGGGTTATTTACCTATTTCAGCCTATTCCCTTGACTAGTGGAACAAAGTAGTCTTTAAGCCTCTATCCAAAGTTAACATTCAATGTTTATATTGTGAAATTGGCTTACCCATTTCTGTTCAACTCTGTTCTCTCCCTAGCCACAACACACAACTATGCCCACGCAGCCACACGTATGCATGCAGTTCTAAACATATTCAAAATAATCTATAGTGAGAAAGAATTTAAATTAAAAGCAAAATTAAAAAAAAATACCAGAAAAGAATTTCATTAGACTTACAGTATGTTAAAGAAGTGATGGGTTTCAAATGAGAATGGCTTTTGTGATTGCTATGATAGAAATCCAGTCCATGATGTTACGTTAAAGCTCTGTTGTGTCAGGTCTTATTACATTGCTAACGTCACTTTAATATTCCTTGAGTCAGACATTTCCTTCTGGAAGCACTTAAAGAGGCTGACATAGGTGGAGAATAAAGCTCATTTTCAAAAACAGTCTATATATGACCTTTTCATAGCGGTTCTGCTCCCTCCCTACTTTTTTTTCCTCCTAAGCACAGCTGCAAGTTTAAGTAGTCAGGCAAACTATAATCAGCCACTTAGATTGACTGCCGAATCACAGTTGTGCCCAATTTGCCTGTTTAACTTTTTTTCTTGCTTGATTGACCTTGGTTCTCTCCTCCCCCAAGTTTTCATGATGACAGCTTGAAAATGCCATATCTTCGCAATGTTGTGAGTGCATCAGAAACTACTCACATACGTACAAAGCAGAGTCGCCGAAGTCTTAAATTGTTAGTACATTTAATTTTGCCCTATTTTTATTTGTATTAAAATTAATTACAGACATCTCACAGTGCTTCATTTTCGGTGTAAATTTCAATTTTAAATACAGTTGGTTTTCTGATAGTTTTCTTGAGTATATATAAAGAGTATATATTTAGTATGTAGGTATATATATACATATATACAATGTATGTGTGTATGAATATCTATATAACATCTGTATAGATCTATATAATGTGTATATATGTACAGATATATACATACTAACATCTATGCTTTTATACTATATATTTAGTATGTATATATAAGTAGAGATATTTATTGTGTGTGTGTATATACATATATAGAGTTTGTGTGTGTGTGTGTGTGTGTGTGTGTGTGTGTGTGTGTGTGTGTGTGTAGAGAGAGAGAGAGAGAGAAAGAGAGAGAGTTTATAAGGCTGTAAATTTCTGGTACATGTATTTTTTTGCTTTTCATTACAAAAAAGAAAAGAACACCAAAGCAAAAAGCAACCATTTTTGTGACTAGGCATTTGACTTTCCAGGAATAAAGCAGACAGAAAATGTTCATTCATTCTTAGTATAAATAGTAACTCTAACCCTTTGTCACCTCCTTTCTCATTTTTGTAAAGCTGAAAAACGTTCAGTATATTAACTTATAATATGTCAGTTCTGAAAGGGGAAAAGAAAAAGTACTATGATAAATATAGCTACAGAGGATACGTAACATTTTTAACTTTATATTTTTAAAGAGATCAAGCTTTAATGTCATAGAGGGATAGATGTTAAATGGTATAAGAAGGATAGGACTGTCACATAGGTTTACTCTATCAGAAATTTCCGTGTGTGTGTGTGGGGGGGGTGTGGGTGTGTGGATGTGGGTGTGTGAGACAGACAGAGACAAAGACATAAGAGAGAGACAGAATTTCTGCTTTCCTTCATTTTACGGAAGAAACTTTGTTTTATATCTTACAGTAATAGCATGTGAGATTATACATTTAAAATATATTACAAAGTTGTTTTTAATATTAACTGCTCACAATGAATTTAACCCAAATGGACATCTCTCTTCTTTTTGTTTTAGCATCAAATTTTAAATTATTTTTTAAGGTCTTTCTATTATTTTCTATATTTGAATGATAAGTTATCTGTAATGGAAATTTCAGGAGTATTTATTAAATACCAAGACTAAATCCTTTCATTGAGCGCTTCTCAGATATGAAGGTGCAGACTAAGCACTTGGAAACCTTGTTAAAAATGAAGATTCTCATTCAGACAGTCTGAGGTGGAGCCTGAGATTCTGTGTTTCTAACCAGCTCCCAGGTGATAATTGATGCTTATGGTCCATGAAAAAAAACTGAGTAGATAGTCTTTATTTCAAAACAATGATTTAATAATACTAATAGTAACAACAATATTAATTTTATATAAATTTTATCTCCAGAGAGAATAATAGTTAATAGGAAAATTAATAATCAGGTACATAAGAAAACCCAATTTATTGAATCTTATCTATGTAGAACATTCTGTTCCAATGCCATATTAATACTGAATTTTTGCAGCTGTCCTGTGGGTCATTTGTCCAATATTGGTTTGTATTGGTTGGTTATAACTTGTTGAATTATGGCAAATTGTTGGCCTTTCATAGTCAAATATTTCAGAAAGCTTTTAAGATAAAGTCTATTAAGAAACAGTTGAAGTGTTTTTAAACTGTTATAAAGTCTTTTGGAATGCCAATGAATTGAAGTAAAAAGCTTCTTTGCATCTTAAAGCCACAACTCATGAACTGTGAATGAAAAACCAACTGCGAAGGAAAAGGATGGGTATATCCCATTGTAAATTAGTACAAAAATCTGTATTTTGCCTAGTGATAAACAACACTCACTACATATACTATGGCTTAGACCAGATCTTTTCTGAAAGCTAAGTAGACTGTACTTCAATGAGCGATTCTGGGAGGATGATTAGCTATAGATGTATAACAGCTCTCATAAACACTGTGCTGAGAAAATAAAAGAGAATTTATGTGGCACTGGAATATCTCTAAAAATATTAGAAGTTAATAGATGCTGGAACTCAGGATGTCAAACATCCCAAATGTCTTAATCCTAAAACAAGTTTTTAATAAATGATCTGGCACATACATATTCTTTTGCTCTCTGTTTGACTCCCTGCTTTAGATATTTCTAATAACAAAATCTTTCTTACATATCTTTATATTCATTTGTCTATTCTTGAGCTACACTTGCCATAGGGATGAGAGAATATTGGTGGTTTATCAAGTACTACAACAGGCTTTTTTTTTGTTTTAAGGAACTCATTTCACAGGTAAGAAAAAGTAGTGGTGGGGTAGGACAAGATCAATCAATTAAAAATAATACAATTGTTGAAGACTGTACAAGACACTGTGATGGTTATTAGGGAGAATTAAAAATAATATGAATATGAATAAAATAACAATGCAATATTTCAAAGCAGTGTGGGTAGTGCTGGCCGAAAGAATTGTCCAGCCAGTGAGCGCTTTTCAGTGAGTGCTATTTTTGGTTGAGAGAGCTTTGTGAACACTATTCTGTAATTCTACTTTGTACTAATTTGCTAGGGCTGCCATAACAAAATACCAGAGACTGGATGGCTTAAACAATAGAAACTTATTCTCACAGTTCTGTAGGCTACAAGTACAAGATCAAAGTGTTGGCAGAGTTGGTATCTTCTGAGGACCCTCTCTTTGGCTCAC
Organism: Balaenoptera physalus; assembly: GCF_965194825.1. NCBI lineage: Eukaryota > Metazoa > Chordata > Mammalia > Artiodactyla > Balaenopteridae > Balaenoptera > Balaenoptera physalus. Next base: position 110,935,615 of record NC_138891.1, on the reverse strand, counting down.
AGATAGCCACCTTCTCACTGTGTGATCACATAGTCTTTCCTCCGTGCACATGCATCCTTGGATGTTCTTTGTGTGCCCAAATTTTCTCTTCTTATAAAAATACGAGTCAGATTGGATTAGAGCTCACCCTAACGACCTTATTTTAACTTAGTCACCTCTTTCAAAGTCCTTTCTCTGAATATAGTTACATTCTGAGGTACTGGGTTCAGGGCTTCAGTGTATTAATTTTGGGGGGACACAGTTCAGTGTACAACACACTCAGAAGTCTACATCTGTAAGATACCTAGTTCAACATTCTTATTTTACAGGTGAGGAATTAGAGCCTTCCCTAAGAATTGAAATGTCTTGTGCAAGGTCATCAAATTAGTAGTAGAGTCTAGAATAAATCGTAGATAGCCTAAGTTCCTGACAGGTTTATTTTTTTCTTTTCACTTTATCACATGACTAATACAAGCCTGATATGCTTCCCACAGATACTGAATTTAGAGCTGTACTTAAGGAATAAGTAGGCACAATAACTGGGGTGTCAGAATTCACGGCTGATATCATTTTCTCTAATCCAGTTCTTCTAGTTGGGTAAGCTTTGTTAGAGCCAGGAAATAGTCTCAGAAAAACACATGAATGGATTAGTACAACCAAGGTCTGAACCTAGCTTGGGTGTAATGGCCATTATCTCTAACTTCCTAGTGTAAGAATACATCCACGTTCCTACAGTTCCTGAGGTTTGATTCTTGCTGTGTTGAATGAATCATTCTTAACAGAGTTGACATTTATGAGGATTTTAAACATGTACTTGTGAAGTTCATTTTGTTATTTTTGGCAGCAATGTGGTAGATGACATCACATGTAAAAGTATTTGAGAAAAATTTATTTTAAAAAGCCAGAAACTACCATCTTGAAAGACAAAATAGTAATATTGTTTTTTTAAAAAGGGAAAAATGCTAGAAATTTCTAAATGTATAAACCAATTTAAATTACCAAGATTCACATTAGCAAGTGCCTCCTTTTTCCTAATTACTTAACCTACAGACTTCTTTTGAATTATTATCTGCTTATACTTTATTGACTTTGAAAGTTCAGTTGTGCAATTGAATTTCATAGGAATTTGAAAAACTAGCAAGCAAGTTGCTAAGTAAAAATAAAATGCAAAAAATGCTGTCAAATGAACCAAGGATAGACATATTTAGGCTAACTACAGCAAAATGATGCCAAAATGAGTCTCATTTGTAGAGATGTTTCTATTTGAAAAAAAAAAAGAAAAAAGATTGGATTGATTCTTGGTAGTTTACTTTAAATTTTGACAGAGGGGATGTCACCAACCCCTGAGACTATTTCCCGATTTTAAGTTTGCAAAGTTATACTAAAGGAATGCCTTCAAATACTGGAGAAAATTTCAAAATGACCACTTTCTCTTATCAGATCCATAAACTGTAGGGTGTATGTTTTCCTGTGTTGGGCTTGGGCACCTTGGAGTCTGGCCCATCTGAGACTAAAGAACCAAGCATCGATCAGCATGATCCTTCTCCTGATGAAATTTTTTTCCCATCACTTCCCTACAATATAGATGTAGAAGATTAAAGTGCTGTGTTGAGAAAATATTTGTGTGATATAAAAGGTAAGTGCATCCTATAGTCAGGATTAGTCAGTGTATCCACTCTGCCAGCTTTTCAAAAATTATTGCCATAGATTATGGCTATATCTCCTCTTTCCAACTCATATCCTTTTACAGTGACTTTATTATACAACACTCTTGATCTACTTATGGTGGGAATAAAGCCAGTGGAGTCAGCCAAAGGCTATTTAAGATAAGACTTATCCAGATGATAAGACTTCCTTAACCATTCTACCAAGCATAATTATCAAATTCCTTGTGATCCTCCTTACCAAGACCCTGCTTTATTTTCTTTATAGCAGTCATCTTTAACTGAAATCATATTATTTTCCTTCTTTTCCTGTCTTGTCTCATTAGATTATAAAGGTTGTGTAAGTGGGGAATGATCACTGCTCTATCCCTAGCTTCTAAAGTTGTACCTAATATAAAAGGGTTTTTAATATATGTTTGCTGAATAAATTAATTAATTTACTGGTGCACACTATATTTAGTGTTTAGTGATACTTTGATTATCATTGTTGCTCTAATTCTCAAGCTACTAGTGTTTGATCCAGGCATTTTGACAACTTAATTTCAAGACAGTCTTTTTCAGAACTACCTAATCTTCACTGTGTTATTTTTATAACTGATGGTAGAAATCTTCTACAGGGAAATGTGTGTGGGAATGGGACATATCTTTCAAGGGGTTAAAAAAAAATCTTATTAAACATGCCTGTAGAGTATTGCCAGTTCCATGGGAGGATGTGTTGAGGAGATGTAGTACAGAGAAAAGGAGAAAAGCTAAATATAGGGCCAGGACCACAGAAATAAAATGAGATTAAAAGATAATTTAAAAGTATTGCAAGTAGCTAATAACAAAGGAAAGAAGGAGGGAATCCTTTTTCAATCACTCTAAAAGTAATTATAAAGAACTTGCCTGTAAACATGCTGCAATATGTAGCTGACTGGCTGTGGAGAGACTTTAATGGGTAGCTTTTCATTATTTTCCTTGTGTCTGTTCATGCTTTTCATGTATGATTGAAATACAGATAAAAACTAGACAAAATCCTATTATATAAAAGAACATCTGCAAAATTTTTTATGTCATGATAAAACATTTAAAAGTTTAGATGTTCTAAAAAAAATCAACTATACTAATTTACAAAACCAAAGTAACACAGCTGCAAAAACATCATTTTAATAAGTATTTACTTCATACTCTTGATGTACAGGAATTTCAGCTCAGTATGCCAGACTTTTAATTACTGAATTTTTTGGGATCCCCCTTTTATGCAGAGTTTCTAAAAATTTCTGATAAAATTTGGTAAGAGCAAAAGAGCATGCACTTCTAACTTATCTTCTACATGTTATTTTCTAGGTTCTGTATATCCAAATCAAAGCAACAATGTACTCTTAATATACAATAGAAGGGGTATCCTGCCTGAGTAATTAGATAAATTGAATAGTGAGACGTGTCCATGGGACATTCAAGATATAAAATGTCATAAAAGTGAAATTGTCCACTGGTATCGAGACTCTTTCTAGGTATAGCTTTTTTCTTCAAAATAAACTGAGTGGGGAATGCAATAAAACCTGTAAAGGCTGACTGCTTTAGGTGAAAGTGGCAGTAGCGATCGGGGATCCCCGCTCACTCTACTGTCCCTTCCCCCACAAGGAAAAGAACATTCTAACTGATATTCAACGAGAATCATTATGGTTACCAAGATCTATCTATTTTCGTAGTTGTGGTCTCTAAATTTTTAAATAAGAATATAACAGAGCGATATACTTTTTCTGGAAGAATCAGATTTTTTTAGGCCCTTTGCCTTCTCTATGCCATGGGGCTTAAGTAGAGTCTTAGGTCCAGTGCAGAATAGAGGCTTACAGAAAGATTTCTTAAACTCAAAAAGTTTACCAACTAGTAAAGTCCAATCCTGCAGTTCTAGCAATCTTCTTCTAAACAAAATACCCTAACTCCCTACATCCTTATTACTTGATAAGGCATGGAAAGAGAATCTCATCAGGGGGAGCAAGCAAATGCTTCATGCTCTCTCTTTAGTCAAGATCAGTTGGGCCAGACATCTTGGTACTCTGGCTGAACATTGGAGAGTATAAACCCTAGATTTTATGCATCTGTAAAGAAAAAGCAGTTATTTTAGTTTTCTTTCCAGTATTTGAAGACATTCTTTTAGAGTAAGTTCACTAACTCAATTAACAGGAAATAAAAGTCATTGTTCAGGGGTATAGACAATGAAAAGTATTCTGAACTCAAAGAGGGATTAAGTAGAAGGTTAGAAGAATTAATATTTTCTGCCTGAGTTAATTTCCAATTCTATTTCAAAATTAGACACCTGTCTTATTTTCAACAAAATTCTGTTTAAATATTTCTAGTTATCAGAGAACATGCTCTTCTGAAATCAAACTCTTTCATTTGTGGAGTTCTAATTATCTGGCAATATTTACATGGAACTGAAATCTGTCTGCCTGTAATTATGAGCCATTATTTCTAGTTGTCCAGTATGAAAAGAAAAAGGATAATCATTTTTTCTTTTAATCATGTATTCATCCATCATTCAGCAAGTACTTACTGGGTGCATTACCCATGCTAGTCATTGTGCTAGGTGACAGGGATGCAAGAGTAGATAAAGAAAGTTCCTATCCAGGGGAGGTTTAGAGCATTGTTTTGGACAAACATAAACAAGGTAACAGGATGGCATACAGGATTCTAGGTGCCTCTCTTTCTGTTTCCATATCATTCATTTAAACCATTATGTATTCAGTTTTTCAAGCCAGAAAACCAAAAATCATTCTTGATTCTACCTTTTTCCTCACTCCCTTAGCCAGTCTATCATTTAGTTTTATTGTTTATACCTCTAAAATGTAGCTTGAATGCATTCATATCTTTCAATCTCCCTACAAGCTCTGCATTCCAAGCCATCACCATCTCTCAAGTAGACTACTGCAATAATTTCCTACTTTGTCTTCCTGCTTCCACTGTTGATCGTCTACAAACCGTTCAAAGAATGTAAAGTAAACGTCTAAAAATATAAGTCAGTTTGTATGATAAATCTGCTAAAAACAACCTTCAAAAATGTGTTGGTGTCCTGAGAATTATATGCAAATTCCTTACTTTGATCTACAGAACTTTGCTTGACTTAGTCACTGCTTTTCTTTTGCAAATTTACCTCATGTTACTCTATCACTAAGTTTGCCACCATGGAAGCATCTTTCTTCAGGATGTTTGTACTTTTTCTTGGGGTTTATTTCTACCCTTAATACATCACCTACACACACCTAAATGATAATATAATACAAGAGACTTCCCTAAACCACTCTAGATAAGCAAGCTAATAGAAGTCTCTTCTCTAGTGCTCCATACCCTTTTTCCTCTTCACTTTATATATTTTGTTTTTAACCTCTTATTAAGAGTCTCCTCCACCAGACTGTAAATTTCATACTATCTTAGTTGAATCCCTCATGTCTCATTTATTGACTGACATATATTAGTCACTCATAAAATATTGTTAAATGAGTAAGCAAGTGGATTAATCAATACATTCAAAGGGAACCTACCATAAACTTGGCATGTTTATTGCCTAGACTTATGTTTGACAAAGTTAGCAGGTGAAAACGTATAATAGTATATACACTAATATTCTTTTATCTTTTTATATGGAGCTTGGGCTTCAGTCCTATCATCATACTAGTTACCCTTTTCAGGATAAGTAATTTTGTCAATATTCATCTTAAAATACAGAGTCCAAATATTGCTGCAAAATGTAATATGCACTACTTTGACCCAGTAATCCCAAATATAGGATTTTATCCTAAGAAAATAATTAAACTTGTAAACAAATGTTTAAATGTAAGTATTTTTCATTATATTGCTATTTAAAAAAAGAAAAGTGCTAGATCAAATCAAAATGTCTGTTTAGTAATACAGTTTAAACACAAATATAATAGGGTTCCCCTGAATAATTTTCAAAGAAATACAAGTTTATAATTAAAAAATTACTAAACCCAAAAGTAATAAGCCAATATGATCAGGAGTCATCAGAAATAACAACAGTAAGAGACCCACAGGGAATTATTAATCATAGAATATAAAATAAATATTTTAATCTGAATAAAAATATAGAAGAGTGAAGGTAAAAAAATTATTAAACTTAACTAAACAAATTTGATAAATAACTAAATAGAGGATTTAGAAGTAATGAATAATTGAATATTAAAAATTTAAGGAGGCTTTCAGTAATAACTGACTAGGTAATTTGTGCTAAGTTTGTCACTCTGATCAAAATATATATATTTATAAAAAGGCTTTTGTAAAGCCAACATCTGAAGTAAGATGGAAATTTGGCGATAAGTATGATGTTGGGAGCCACTTTTCCCCTAGGGATGACTGCTGATGTCACAATTGGTGGTTGAGAGACTAAGAAGCTGCATAGCACTTTTGTCAACCTTCTGGGCTAGCAGGATACAAGCTGAATACTGGTACCCGCCAAGGACTCCAAAGAAGTATACAACAGAAATAACAGTGAATCTAAAGTAGTTCACTCTCCACAGGGACTATAGCCCAAATTTGAATCATCTCAATCTTTGAAATTGAATTCAGGTCATAGGACATTGCTATATCCCCAGGAATCTGTGAGAGGCAAAAAAAAAAAAATCTGAAGTAAGATAACATCATCCTGGGTCTTAACATCATTTTTGTAATTTTTCAACTACAGTGTCCTGCAAACAATAATAATAATAATAAAAAATAACCAGGCATCCAAGATTGAGGAATTTCCAGATAAATTGAAATAATATAGAAGTAAACATGAAAAAGTATAGATATTCCAGGACCAAAAAATAAGATAAGTGAATTATGAATTTGCCAACAGATTAAAACTGGAATATAAATCAGAAGAAAATATCCAGAATAAAACAGAGAGAAAAGAAAGAAAAATAAAGAAAGTGACATAGAAGATACTGTTAAAGCTATAACAATTGATTCTCATTTTTTACAGTAGTTATGTTCTAGAAGTTTTCTGTAAACACTGAATTAGTGAATACTAAACCATTGTTCCAAAGGGAAATATGGGATTAGGTTCTCACGAGCCTCTGGTCACATTTTCATCAACTTTCATCAATACATAACCTTGTTTTATGTGTGTTTCTCTTTAAAGATGCTTCAATATATATTAACATTGAACTTGTAGTCAACAGCACTAAAGCTCATGCTTGAATGAATTTTATCTAACATATGTATTTTCTCTGTAAAACACATGACAGCCTTCTTATGCTTAGGAATACTAAGCAGCACTTCAGCACTATATTGGGGGGCATTTTAATTTCCTCTTTGATTTCACTGGTGATCCATTAGACCCACTAGTAGCATGTTGTTTAGTCTCCATGTAATCATTTTTTTCTCATTTCTTTCTCTGTGGTTGATCTCTAATTTCATGCCCTTGTGTTCAGAAAAGATGCTTGAAATAATTTCTATACTCTTAAATTTTTTAAGGCTTGTTTTGTGCCCTTGTGTGTTGTCAATCCTACAAAATATTCCGTGTGCACTTGAAAAGAATGTGTATTCTAGTTTTTTTGGATGTAATGTCCTAAAAATATCAATTAAGTCTAACTGTTCTATTGTATCACTTAGAATCTCTGTTGCCTTATTGATTTCCTGTCTAGAAGATCTATCCATTAATATGAATGAGGTGTTAAAGTCTCCTACTATTATTGTATTCCCATTAATTTCTCCCTTTATGTCTGTTAGTATTTGTTTAATATATTTGAGTGTTCCTATATTGGGTGCATATATGTTGATGAGTAGAATATCCTCCTCTTGTGTTGATCCTTTTATCATCATATAGTGCCTTTCTTTATGGCCTTTGTTTTAAAGTCTGTTTTGTCTGATATGTGTATTGTGACCCCGGCTTTCTTGTCATTTCTGTTTCCATGAAATTTCTTTTTCCATTTATTTGGGGATATTTTAAACAGAAAAATCACCAACAAAAAGCAAAAACATGTAAAATATGACACTAAAATGAAACACTTATATAGACCATGAAAAGGGCACATATTTACAGCTTGAGAACTGAAACAAGAGGGCAGAATGTTACTTCATTTGACTCATCTGGAAACATGCATATTAGAGACTCAGATATTTCACATCGTTGTGCATGTCCAACAGATGACTGTAAAAACACCGTAAGTATTGATTTTGAGTTTATGTCTTAGTCTTTTCTGGCTGCTATAAAAGACTACCATACACTGGGTGACTTATCAACAACAGAAATTTATTTTTGACAGTCCTGGAGACTGGGAAGTCCAAGATCAAGGTGTTGACATATTCAATGTCTGGTGAGAGTGACTTCCTAGTTCATAGATAGGTGTCTTCTTGTTGCACCCTCCTCACATGGTAGAAGGGCTGAGGGAACTCTCTGGAGTCTCTTTTACAGGAACACTAATTCCCTTCATGAGGGTTTCCCCCTCATTACCTAATCACCTCCGAAAGGCCCCAATTTGAAATGCCATTTCACTGGGGATTAAGTTTCAACATACAGATTTTGGAGGAACACAAACATTCAGTCTATAGCTTATTGCAAATAAATTTTAGCAAGTAGACAAATTTACAAATATGGAACAGAAAATAAGAAAGGTGGAAAATTAATAAACCTCCATTTCAACAAAATACAAAAAGAACAATAAAATAAATGCAAAGTAAATAGAAGAAATGAATTAAATAGAATACAGACATAAAATAGAAAGTATTATCAAAATGAAATGTTTCTTTGAAAGACCAATAAAATTGAACATCATATAAGACTGATGTAAAAAAGAAAAAAAAAGGAATGTAAAGGATTATTAAAGATTATACTAACATTAAAGTGATAATATGTTATAAACAATCTTATACAAATAAAATTTAAATCATAAATAAAATGCATATATTTCTTAAAAATAATGTATCCTATCTGTTGCAAAAAATATAGAAGAATATGACACAAATTTTGATACACTGATATATAAAATTTTATAGAAAAACATTAAAGAAAACCTAAGCTAGGTTCACAGAGAGGGGATTTAATAATGAAAGGATGTCAGTTCTCCCAAAATTGCTGTGTAGATTTAATACCATTTAAATAAAAGTCCCGCCAGGGATTGTCATGTGCTTAAAATGTAAAACTTCACAGATAGATTGTTTGGGGGGTACAGTTTTTTTGTGTATGGCAAAGCTAAAAAGAAAAACAGGGAATAATTCAGGACAGTGGTTATCTTTGGGTGACAAAGAGTATGGTTAGTGAAAGACACAGAGGGGTTTCAAAGGATTTGGCAATATTTTATTTTCAGCTAGTTTGTGGTAACCACATACTAATTTTTTATATTGTTGCTTTAAAACTGTACATGCACATTCTATACATTTTGTATGTGTGGTATTTTTATACTTAAAATCTGAAGTAGGTCTTCCCTGGTGGTGCAGTGGTTAAGAATCCACCTGCCAACACAGGGGACATGGGTTCGATCCCTGGTCAGGGAAGATCCCACATGCCGTGGAGCAACTAAACCTGTACACCACAACTACTGAAGCCCACATGCCCTAGACCCTGTGTGCCACAACTACTGAGCCCCTGTGCTGCAACTACAGAAACCTGCACACCACAACTACTTAAGCCCACGTGCCCCAGAGCCCATGCACCAGAACTACTGAGCCCATGTGCTGCAACTACTGAAGGCTCCGTACTTAGAGCCCATGCTCCACAACAAGAAAAGCCACCTCAATGAGAAGCCTGCGCACCGCAATGAAGAGTAGCCCCCGCTTGCCACAACTAGAGAAAGCCCATGCAGCAACGAAGACCCAACACAACCAAAAATAAAAATAAAATTAAAAAAACTCTGAAGTAAATGAATAAACTGTAGAATTGTAATTATAAAACTGTATAACATGTAAGATCTTTATGTAAATATAGGTACACATATTTACATGTGTGTAGATATCCTGGATGAAATTGAACTCTAAAATTTTTCTTTCAAATCTTGACTATTGAAAAGGGAAATACTCTCACTTAAAAACTGTAGCAACTTTTTGCCTACTAAGAGTTGTAGGTCTGGATTTTCCTCTGAGACATACTGTCTATTTTTGGACAAATGTCCTTGAGTACATAATTTTGGATTATTGTACAGCAAATATCCACACAATATTCCCAGAAGAGACCCAAATTCAGTAAAGAATGATTTCAGAATCATCTGAATGATTTAATGCTTAATATAGTTTAGTAATTGGGTGTTTAGCTCAGATCAAAATTTAGATATGCTATGCCTCTGCATGATTGTGTGCATTAAGAAAAAAACTTGAAGAAATATTCTGCATTGTTATTAGTCATCATTGAAGGTTGGTGGGATTATGAAAAATGTTTATTATCTTCTTTGTATTTTTGTGCACTTTCCAAACATTTTACAAAGAGCATATTACTGTGACTAAGAAAAAAATAAACCTTGCATAAACTGCAGAGCCCAGCATAGAACATATACACTCAGTTGTGGCCCAAACATTGCTGATTTCAGTGGGATGATTACCCTCTTTACCTGACTCTAGACTTGTGTTATTTTGCTCAATATTGCATCAGGTGCCATGCCATCTTTTGGTTCATATTGACCTTATAGTCAATCAGAACATAAAGATTTTTTTTTAGGTAGGTTTCTATTAAAGCAGATTGCTACAGGAGATCTTGTTAACTGAAATGCAGAACATTATCTCTGTTTATGTAATCATGTGTTTAAGTTCGTATTCTCAGCTTTTCAGCACATTTCAGTAGAACAACATATAGCTGAATGACCTTGATTCCTACTCAACCAATAAAATTGAAGACCCTCAACATGTCATTGCAACTTCCTTTCACTCCATCTCAGAATTTCTCTTCAGTATCATCTATTTCTTTTTTTACCTTTACTATAGACTGAGGAAGGATTTTGTTCCTTCAATTATCTTAACTCTCTCATACATTTTCAGTAACTTTCTCATAATTGCTATCACTTTATTCATATGGATGCCTAGATCTCCTATATTCTTAAAGAGGTAACCCCCTATCCACACCTGGTTAGGTTTGAGTTGTTCTCAAACTCTCCCATGAAACTTTTTCTTTAAATTTATTGAAAGATTGATCTCCATTAGCATTTTAGGCCTTTGCACTTTTGATTCTGCTCATAATATTTTCTGTTTGACTACTTGCATAAAAGTAATCAAAAAAATTCTAGTTATGAAAGTGAAAAACAATTTCTCTTAGCACATTTCCTGAACCATGATCTGCCATCCCTTGGGAATAGGACTGCAGTCCATGGAGATGTAGTAGTAGGAACTCAGCCCCTAGGCTGGAACTTTACATAAGTGAGGTTTTTTAGGCTAAAACAAGTACATAACCTTAGTAAAAGGTGAATCCTAGGAACCTGGACACACAAAGGCAGGGAGATACATTATTTTTAAGGAAATAATTAAAAGGTCACCATTTTTGGGTTTCCAGATTCTAAGTGATAAATGCAGGATAAAAGTAATTCAGTTATTTTTGTTGTTGTTGTTAAATAGTACCATATTTCCTCATTCTTACAAGGCATAAAACTTAGAATCACCATAAGTTCTTCCCTTGCACTCTCTCACTCACTTCACAATCCCATCCAGACAAAAATCACCAAAGCCTCCATTCTCCTGTGGAGCATAGTGTCTTTTACCTTAACATCTGCTCAACTGCCTCGTTTCTATTTTCCTGGCTCTTATTGTCACTCATCTTAATTATTGCCAGAACCTTTTAGGGAATCTCCCTGTTGACACTCTGGACCTTCTCCAATATATATATTTTCCATTCAGTTGTCAAAAGGGTCTTCCTGTAACATAATAACTTGGTAGTTATTCCATCACTGCAATAACTTGGTAGGTCCACAATATTTTCCACAAAAGCTTCAAGCTTCTTAGCTTAGTATACAGAGTCTTTGTTGGTATGCTCCCTGTCTATGTGTCTAACTTTATTTACTCTCATATTCCCACACTCCACTATCTTCTACATCAGTATCATTAATATACAAAGTCTTTAACGGTTTCTATACTGATACCTCTGCTGTAATATTCTTATTAGCCCCACTCTGTGATATTGTTTCATTTAACTAACTCCTGCCCTTTCAAATTTGGCTGAAGCAACAACAGTGCTCACTCCGACTGTGATCTTGAAGTTCTTCCTTGGGCTCCTTGCAAACTTTTTCTGTAGCATTTAACAAACTTGCTTATTTCCCACACTAAGCTACAAATTTACTGTGTACGGGAACCACATCTTGTTTGATTTAGTGTCTTTATTACACAGCAAAATAATTAGCTCTCAGTGGACACTCAATAAATATTTTTTGGTATAATATATGTCATTTTTACTTCCCAGAGAACACCAAAAAAAAGGAAATCCCACAGTTAACAGCCTCTGGAACTACAGATACCTTTACAAATACACTCATTACACATTTCTTCCCCATAGGAAACTTTTATCCCTGTAGTTTTTTGTCATTTACATGTCATTTCAATTTTTCTGCTAACATTATCCAAATTTCCCTTTGGGCAACCACTCTATCCCCTAACCTCACAGTAACAGGTGTAAGTATATGACTTGTTTGCAAGTTAGACAATCAAAACATAGCACTATCTTGACATGGATCAATTAAGGACTTTTGACCCAATCAAGGCTATTGAGATTCAAATAAATATTTGGTAGGACTACTGGAAAGGAAATGTAGACCTTTTCCCACTGGTTTTGTACCTTGGAATTTGTAGAATGAGAACTACTGGTAGATTATCTTAATACTAAATGGAGATTGAGAAGGCAGTCAGCTTGGAGATTAAAGAGCAAAATAATGGAGAGAAACCTTATCCAGAAACATCATTTTAGTCTCTGAATCAAACAGTGGTTTAGCCAAACAGTTCATTTTAAAATATATGAGCCAATAAATTTTTTAAACTTATTTGCCTAAGACAATTTGAGTTCAATTTTCTGTCACTTTCAACCAAAAGTTTCTAAACTGCAGTTAGTTTTTCCATGTGTGTCTTGATATATATCCTCATGTTGCTCTCCTATAAGTATCCTGTATGACTTCTTAACACCTATAGCCCTTCTTTGTACAAAAAAAGCTGCTAATGATTGGTTTCATATTTATCTGTTGAGCTTTGTATTTTGTCTATATTCTCCTCTTCTCCTCTATGTCGGCTATACTGAGCTACTTATCTTCTGCCTATTGGCCATTTATTTTTAGATCCTAGTTGCATATTCTTCAGACTACTGTTGTAACATATTGTATTACACACAATTTAGTATATGTAACTTGTTACATTTCTGACTTCTGCTAGGTTCTAAGTTATTTGAGAGCAGCCCTGTGTAAGTTTTGAAGATAGCTCTACAGGCTCCTTTTAGGTAGTTCTTGGGTAATTTTCTCAGTAATCTAAAGACCCAAGAGGAATCCTCTGTAGATCTCTGGAGAAGCCTCCAGAGAGATTGTGTAAGTCTCTGGAGAAGCCTCCAGAGAGACTGTGTAAGTCTCTCTTCTTTGGTATACTGTCTTGCAAACCTCAAGCCACCAAGTTTGTGGTAAGTTCGTGAACATTTTTCTCCATATCCTCAACTCAGGGAGACCGCCAAGTTCTACCTGTGTTCCCCTTCCCTGGACTGTGGCTAAAAAATTCTCTCTAGACAGTAAAGTGAGCCAATCATTGAATTCTGTTTGTTTGTTTTCTGTCTTAAAAGGATCAATGTTTTGGACTGCCTGGTACACAATCCTTGAAAGACATGTTTTATAGCACTGGTCCCCAACCTTTTTGGCACCAAGAGACTGGTTTCGTGGAAGACAATTTTTCCACGGATGGCACGGGGGTGGGGAATGGTTCAGGTGGTAATGTGAGCAATGGAGAGCGATGGGGAGTGGCAGATAAAGCTTCACTCCCTCTCCTGTTGCTCACATCCTGCTGTGCAGCCCAGTTCCTAACAGGCTGCAGACCAGTACCGGTCTGTGGCCTGGGGGTTGGGGACCCATGTTTTATAGTTTATCTCATTTTTAAATTTGTTTTAGATAACAGGTCAAATTCATTTCATGTTTCTTGGTTATAGCTAAGAGCTAAAGTAGAAAAATAATTTAAATCAGGAATTAGAAATCATACAACCTTTGGGAGTTTTGGAGCCTAAGATCAGAAAAGCCTTTTCCAAGATATCCTAAAGTGCAAAAATTTATGGCAAGCTTCTTCTAGTGATGTCAATGACCTACAACCCCATAGTGAGTGATTTTCCAGAGTAACCGACCTTACCAATTTGGAATCCAAGAGAAGTCTACACTGGAGATGTTAGTTGGATGCTCACAACAGTGACTTCCAGAAGGACCCCTGAAAGCCAGGAGAAGACATTGTAGATGATCTTAACTGCCTGAACACAGCACAACTATAGAAAAATGGCCTAGTTTTCTCCTAAAGATCTCATTAGAGAGCCCTCATTGGTAGATCTAACCCAGAATAACAGTGTAAAAGAATTCAAACAAATGTAGTTCTGGGCTTCTCCCCTACTGGAAAGAATATAGAATGGGTAGGATAATGCCAAGTTGACAATGGAAAATTTGGCACTATTCATATTTATGTTAATGAAGCATAGCATAATATTTAATATGTAGTTGGTACTTGATAAATATTGAAGACTGAATGAAAGAATCAGTTCTGGTAAGGAATTGGTTATACAAATTTGTTTAAAGATTCATGAACTTTTGGAAAAAGAAAACTACTTTTAGTAGTTATAATATTATATTGCCATTATAATATTCATCAAAACGTTTTGTTTAAATGAAATATCTCCTTTATTCTTCTTATACAGAAGAATTTTATATACTTCTTAACAGAGTATATAAAATGCACTTAAGTGAAGTGTCATGCTATTTAGAGAAGCAGCTTAACATTTGACTAAATTACAATGAAGAGATAGAAAACATAAACTCTAATATGACACTGTATTTCAATGTTTATGATAAATTTTTGAAATTGTTAGCTGTTCTATAAACTTGTAGTATATTAAGTATCTTAAAATTGATGACTATAATGCACAGTTTGCAAAGTGTTTCACCCATGTAAGATACTGTTAATGAGAGTTTGTGATATTTCAATTCTGATAGCTAATAGAACTAAAATAAAAATAGCAATGACCTATTTCAAGAAGGATCTAAATATGGTTAGTTTTCTGGGAAGGGATATAACAATTATATATTATTGAACAGACTTTTGTATACATACTTAAATTATACTGATATCACTGCATTATGAGTGCTTGTTTTCTTCTCTGTAAACCACATATCAGAATTTATAATGGAATCTCTCAAATCAGTGACTCTTCTTAACCCTGAAGCAGAAAAATCCCAGCAGCCCAGGCAAATGGTTAATGGAGAAAATGTCCTGTTATCAAGCTGTACTTATTAGCCATTATTATTATTTTGGATTACGTCAAGTGGCCAAGATAAAATATGTTCACTGAAAGTGCCTAATTTAACTAGATTGTCTTTATTAACAAGGCCCTATTAAGTGGTTTCAGCTGTAATAGCATTTGAGTTCCATTAGGTTTTGAAGTGATTTAGAAATTCAAATTATTTAAAAAAATTAGATGTCAGGGTGGTGGATAATTAGTAAATACCAAGTTGAAGTTGCAAATTTATACTGAGTAGTGGAATTGAACAGAAACATTGGATGTTGTTGAACTACAAACATAGAGCTGAGAAAACACTATTAAAGCCACTTGTTCTTTGGCATGTGCAATAGAAAATATTTAAGCATTTAAACATATTATGTCCTTTTTAGTAAGACAGTAACTAAATGAATACTGTTCTTTTAAAAAGGCAGAAAAGGTGATAGGTATTTTACTTGTGTGTCTACATATGGAAGCTGTTAATTACTTTCAATAAATAATTTCATCACTAAATTATTAAAACTATGCCTGATATAAAAAAATAAATAAATGCATAAAATAAGATCTCAGGTGTACTTTTTAAAAATTAATTAATGGTTATAGAATTTTGAATTAATATTAAGATGAAAACTCAGTGTTTCCTAAATCAACAACAAAGAACATAATAAGACTGGAATTCATTTTATTGTTGTTTTTTTAAAATCTTTTATACAATCCATATATATTTCCTGGGCTGCTACTATGAAGCCAACATCTTTTAGACTCTAAAGATATAATGACAAGAAAAACAGGCATGATTTCTGTTGGAAAATGGAAATTAATATCAAGTAGTTACCTTTGGCAAATGCCATGAAAGAAACATTTAAGAAAGAATTTAAAAAGCAATTCTAAACAAACTCTTGCAGAAATCACAGATAGAATACTTTCCAACACAATTCTATGAGGCCAGAATTTAACCTGATACCAAAACAAGACAAAGATATCATAAGAAAACTAGAGAATAAATATCTCTCAACAACATAGGTACAAAAAATTTAAATAAAACCTTAACAAATTGAATTCAATAATACACCAAATTGATACTATATCCCAAGTAAATGAGGATTATTCCAGGAGTGCAAGGATGGTTTGCCATTCAACAAATGAAAATGGGAACCCACATAGTCATTTCACTAGAGACAGAAAAAACAATTGACAAAAAAGAAATCCATTAAAAAAAAATGTCAGCAATCTGGGGGAAAAAAAAAAAAATTCTGTCTCATAGAGTATCTATGAAAAACCCGTACCTAATATCATATTTAATTGTGAAAGAATGAATGTGTTCCACTTGTGATTAAGAAAAAAAAAAACCCTAAGATAAGTAAAGTCTGAGGATCTAATGTAAAACATGATGACAATAGTTGATAACACTGTATCATATAAGTGAAGTTTGCTAAGAGAGTAGAACTTAAATGTTTTCACCAAAAAAAAAGAAAACAGAAAAAGAAAAAAATAGGAAAAAGGAAATAAAAAGATAATTATGTGAGCTGATGGATATGTCAATTAACTATTAATTAGATGGGGGAAATCCTTTCACAATGTATTCATATATTAAATTGCCATGATGTACACTTTAAATATCTTACAATTTTGTATGTCAATTTTACCTCAATAAAACTGAAATAAATTAAAGCCACTTAGATTGGGTTAAAGGAGTAAAGTTATCTTTATTCTCAGAAAGTCATCTATATGGAAATCCTATGGAATCAACAAAAAAGCTGCTAAAATAATAGGTATTTTAGTATCACCAATAGTATAAACTAATAATTGTATAGGGTAAAAGATTCATATACCCCCAATAAATCGTTTTTATATCCTAACAGTGTACACTGGGAAATTGAAATAAAAATTCAATAAAATTTACATCAACATCAAAAATATGAAATACTTTAGGATAAACATGATTTAAAACCATGCAAAATTATACATTGAAATGTGCAAAATACTTCTGTGATATATCAAAGAATAAATAAATGGAGATGTATAATGTATTAATGGATCAGAACATTCAATGTTGCTAAACTGTTAATTTTCTCCAAACTAATGTTTAGACTCATAGCTATCTAAATCAAAATCCTATCAGGCATTTTTGTAGAAACTGACAAACTGATTCTAATATTCATATAGAAATACAAGGATCTAGAACAGCTAAAACAACTTTGAAAAATAATAACAAAGTTGGAGGACTTAATTAACTGATTTCAAGATTCATCATAAGGCAATCACACTTAAGACAAAGTTATACAGAATTCTATTTAATCCACAGGTGGTTATAAAAATTGCTTTTGTAATCCATATCTCAATCAAAAGCCAAGGCTTTGCTAATTAATGTAACAAATGTTAGAAATGACTTTCACTTATGAAATGAATGGTATCCTACATATCTGGATGACTGAAGTATCTTAGAGACAGCCCCTGACTATTACATGAAAGAGACAACTCTGCTAGGTAAATAGCATATATCTTTAAGGATGATATTCTAAACTACTTTCCCAAATAAATTTGTTTGACTGAGAATACTGAAGATGCTGGATGCCTAATGTCAACTATAAATGTAACAGAGTCCTACTTCCAGAACATTAGCTGGTAAGCCTTAAATAAACCTTTTATGCAAGGTAGTGTCCAAAACAACTAAAATGACCAAAGGCTGACTTCATTTGGTTTAAAGAATAAGATATATTATTTTATGTACTTTCTTGTTAATATTGTTTACAAGTGTTTGTATGGTAAAAATAATTGTGGCAAACTTTGGTCTAAAGTGTGTTCTAGTTATAATTTGGCAGCAAAATGTTGGCAGGTGTAAGTCATCTTTACTTACCTTAAACTTTTCATTGACAGCCACAGCCTACCCAAAAGCCTAAGAATTGTATTTAACCCAATTGGTCCTCAAATGAGTGAATATCACCTTTTAAAACATTCTAATATATCGAAATCTTCAGCACTCTTCATTCAAATTTTTGCAGCTTTCATCACCTCTATTTAATGCTTCCAGACAGCTTTTCATTTTGAAACTTCACGTTTCTTAGATATCAGTATGGAAGAGTCCCAATACAGCAGGGTATCTTCATTGTTGTTGTCGTGGTTGGTATTATTATTATCTTTAAACATGTTCAGAAATAGCAGTAAAAATATGAAAGAAAATAAAGTTTGCTGTACACCTGAAACTAACACAACATTATAAATCACCTATACTCCAATAAAAATTTAAAAAAATAAATAAAGTTGCAAGCAGCTTCTGCTTTCTATGAGTGGGTTTTTAAATTTAACTTTGGAGCTAATTGTGTCTCTGTTCTTTGAAAAAGCCTTTGAGTGATCATTTAAATTAAGTGCATCTAAAACTTAAGAACAAAGAATCTTCTTAAAAAATCCTGTTTAGTAATATAATTAGTTGTATTTTGTAATTTTCCCTCCATAAATTATGTTCCTGGTATATATTTGTGTTTTAAAATATGGAGTCACACCTCTCCTCTCCACAAGTGCCATGATTATATACGAACACATGTCTGTTCAGTGTTCTATGTGCTGTTACTTGAGCCATCACAAGGAGAGGCTGGCAGAAGACATATAGAGCCATACTGTCCCCCCACCTAAAGCCTGGAGAAACCAAATAGAAGCAGAAAAAAGCTTTGTGCTGTGCAGTATGGATTATACTGTGAAGTCCTATATGTGGAGTTACTTCATACCCAATAACTTAGACCTTTGCAAATACCTTGAAATTGGACTGGGTTTTTTATTTCGTTTTGTAACTGTACACTGTTTTCTAAAAAAAATTATTGAAGCATAGTTGATTTACAATGTTTTATTAATTTCTGCTATACAGCAAATTGATTCAGTTATGCATATATATACACTCTTTTTCACATTCTTTTCCATTATGGTTTATTACAGGATATTGAATATATTTCCCCGTGCTATACAGTAAGACCTGTTGTTTATCCATTCTATATATAATAGTTTGCATCTGCTAATCCCAAATTCCCAGTCCATCCCTTCCCACCCGCAACTTGGCAACCACCAGTCTGTTCTCTATGTCTCAGAGAAAGTTTCTGTTTCATAGATAAGTTCATTTATGTCATATTTTAGATTCTACGTATAAGTGATATCATATGGTATTTCTTTTTCTGACTTATTTTACTTAATATGATAATCTCTAGGTCCACCCATGTTGCTGCAAATGGCATTATTTCATTTTTTTTTATTGCTGAGTAGTATTCCATTGTATGTATGTATCACATCTTTATCCAATCATCTGTTGATAGACATTTAAGTTGTTTCCATGTCTTGGCTATTGTGAATAGTGCTGCTATGAACACAGGGGTGCATGCATCTTTTTGAATTATAGTTTTGTCAGGGTATATGCCTAGGAGTGGGATTGCTGGATCATATAGCAACTCTATTTTTAGTTTATTGAAGAACCTCCATACAGTTTTCCATAGTGGCTGCATGAGTTTACATTCCCACCAACAGTGTAGGAGGGCTCCCTTTTCTCCACACCCTTTCCAGCATTTGTTATTTGTAGATTTTTTATTGATGGACATTCTGACTGGCTGAGGTAGTGTTTTGGTTTGCATTTCTCTAATAATTCACAATGTTGAACATCTTTTCATGTGCCATCTGTATGTCTTCTTTGGAGAACTGTCTATTTAGGTCTTCTGACCATTTTTCAATTGGGTTGTTTGTTTTTTTTGTTGCTGAGTTGTATGAGCTATTTGTATACTTTGGAAGTTAAATCCTTGTCCTTTTGTAACCATACTCTTGAGGCTGGAGGTGGTGTTTACTGTCTCCTGATGATCATCCTGGTGTCCAAAGCTAATTCTCTAGCAGAAGATTAGTACTTGGAGGGTAAGACTACATTGGTGAGAAGGGTGAAGAGTTGTCTCTCTCTAAACCTTAGAGAGACAGGAGGAATTGATGCCCAGGGCCTTCCTCACTGTGAATGGGAATGCTGGCCAGATGTGATTGTCTTTCCTCTACTGCAGTGAAACAAGACATTAGCTTAGTAAGAAACTTCAAATCTGTGGAAAATTCTGTAGGAGGAATTGGGCTTTTGGACTCTTAAGGAAGTCATATTTAGTGTGACATTTAAAAATATCTTTATTGGAATTTAGTTGTGTTTTTTCTAAGCTTTCAGTGAAGTGTGTAGCATTGAAGGAAGCTGAGGCTTGGCTCTTTGCCCAAGGAAACCAAGTGCCCCAGAGAAGATCAGTATCAGATTGAGGGGAGGGTGTCCTAAGACTGTAACAGATAAACTTCCAAAGAAAGGAGCATAGTTTGCAGGCAGATGGATGGCAAGCAGTGTCTGAGCATGTGGGGCAGTGTCTCTGACCACTGTGCTTTCACCTTAAAAAGAAATGTTACCCTGATGCTTAGAACATTTACACATACACAATTTTTTCTCATCCAGTTCACTGTCAAATTTTAAAAGGCTCTTAACTTTATTCAACAATATCTTATTAGACCTTTATTCTAAAGAAGAAATAATACAAAACATAGAGAAACTTGTGTGTGTAAAAAATTTTGCCAGGTAAGTATTAATTACAATTGTGAATATTGGAAAACATCAAACTGTCTAATAGTGGGAAATTAGGAAAATAATAAAAAATTTGTTTGGAATAATTGCAACCATTAGAAATTAGTTATGAAGCCTTGGTAAATACACAAGTAAATGCTTATTATAAGATGTTAAGTAGAAAACGCAGGGTACAAAATATCATTCAGTGACAACAGGAACATTCATTGGAGAAAAAAATGACTAGGAAATAATATATTAAAATGATAGGAAGAGTTATAGTAGGATGGTTGGATTATAATTATTTTAATCATTTTCTTCTGGAGTCCTAATTATGTTTAATAGTTTTTATAATTAAATTAAAAAATAGATTAAAAAAGGAAAAAAAACAGACTTGTCTGTCTAGGTAGACAGAAAGTTGGGTCAAGAGGCAAACACAAAAACTAACTGAGGAGATTTGGGTGCTCAGACAAAAGTGTGAATAGAATAAAGACTTTTCTTTTTAACCTGAGGCTGCCCTATTCTGCCAGGCAAGCTAAATTACATGATTTACTGAGGTAGAAAGCCAAACTACCATAGTCCAAGATAAAAATATTTTGTAAGCTAGGATTTTTTATTTTTGAAAGACAAATTCAAGTTCCTATGTCCAGAGATTATGTTTTCATCTTCCTCGGATCTGACAGTATCTGTAGGAATTGCATATCCTTCAGCAAGGGAGCAATCTCCTCTGGGTCCTTGAATTGATGAAAGTCAGTTCAGGGTTCTTGAGTTCTCTTGTAATATTTCCTTTCTCCTCCAGTGTCCTCACTTTGTGACTGTGAAGAGGAAAAAGGTATTAATATTTTTATGTATATTTTTTCCGTTTTATTATTTCACTGATTGTTTTCCAAATAGCCAACAGATAAATAAACATCTTCTGAATAGGTTAAGTTTTACTGTACTTTATAATAGTAATATCAATTTTGATGTCACCATCAAGGAAGAACGTATTTTTGCCCAAATATTTATATTTGACACTGTGATGTAACACTGGCCCAATTCTGTATTATAAAGTAGAGAACATGCATCTTTAGGAGTGTTAAGCTTCTTAGTTCTTTTTTCTTCCCCTTTTTTCCAGCCCTCCCCTATGGTACCCTTCATTTCTCTCTGTTTTATTCTCTGTGTCAGTGTCTACTCTCAGGAAACGATCTGAGAAAAAGAAAAAAGTTTCATTCATCTCTTAAAGTATGTAAAGAATTAGCTCTTCCTAGAAGATGAGCATTTCAAAAAGGACAAAAGCTTTAACTTTCAGTAAAAGTTTGACCACTGTCAGTATTTCAGGTAGATTTTATCTGGAGTGTTGGTAAAAGTTACAGGGTAATAAGTAACATTACATGACCCAGACCAGTCATAAAATCAAAGTACATCCCTCCTGAAGAGGGGGAAAAGAAAAGATTTATTCTGTCATTCAGTTCATGTCTGGCCTCTTTCTACCACATGGATAGTGCTGGTTTGTAGTTAGAGCAAATGAGGAAAACACATGAAGCTGAGAAAATATGGTTGCTCATTAAAAAAATAAATAAATAAATTGGAGAGAGCAAGAAAGTGATAGAAGATAATGACATCATTTGGAATCCTGAATTCAACCATACCTGTACATCCCAGTTTCTCTTCCCCAATCATCATAATCATCATCATCATAAATAAAATGTATAGACTATTTACTACATATAAATCATCAGACTAAGTACCTTCTATGAATGTCCTCAATGAAGTTTCATAAAAATCCAGGGAGAAAGGTTCTATTATTCTCTTTTTATAGATGGGAAAACAGAGGTCAGAGAGTATAGGTGTCACAGATGACATTTCCCAGGAAACAGCCCCTTGTATGGAGTTTAGCATTCAGGGTGTTTATTAAGGACTGCTCTTGAGACCAATACCTGTGAAAGGGAAGGGAAGCAAGTACAAGTGGGTAGAGAGAGAAGTTGAGCTGTAGTGCAGACCTAAAGACAGTCTTGGAATTGTCTCTGGGAGCTCTGGGTCTGTAACTCTACTTCAATGATATGCTGTTGGGGCAAGAGCTTGGTTCTTTATAGACCAATTCATCAGTTCTTAGATTTGCCTCATCTCGGGAAGAGGGTGGGACTTTAGAAAAGGTGGATCTCTTCACTTGAGGCAATTATTGGAGGGACTAACAATTGAAGGCTTCTGCCAGGGCACTTTCCACAGACATGGCATCAAGTCCCTCACTGAAGGGGGATCTGGGTGGTATATCACTGTGTCTACCACAGTAACTAGTTCAGGATGTCACAAGAGGAACCAGGGAGTTAATCTTGACAGTTGGATTCAATAGCTGGATCTCAACTATGAACATCCTGTTGCTTCTTTTTAGCATCATGAGAACTGTGTTTTCATACCTGCAGCTGAGAGAGTCCTGGGTAATATATTACCCTATTTTTTAAACCTTCCTTACTGGTATGGTGTTATAAATTCTTTAAAAAGAATTTTGTGTAAGGAAATGTAATTGGGATAACTTTGCTGAGATAATAAGTTCACTCCCCAAATCCAGCACAATTATTGCTTTTTACAGACAGCTTTCCTATTCTCTCCTCCTAAAATGAATCAAGATTTTAAAATAATGTTTTGTGAAACTATTATCACTTCCTTTTGAACACTTTTCTCAGCATGTGATTGTCCATTTATTTGTTAGAATATTTGGAAATGCTTAACAACAATTTATTGAACGGGGGAATGAATCAGTTTTTAAGAACCGATGCTATTTTTATACATTATTTCCCCTCATCTAGGAGAGTAAAAGTTTTGGGCCTTTTGGTGTAAGGCTCGAATGTGACAATTGTCTTTTAGCTATTATTTCTCAAGTCCTTTTTTTAATGTTAAAGTCACAATTTCAATCCTGTTATGCAGAAAGATAATGCATTAGTTTGAGAGCAGTTGAATACTTCTTTTTTTTGTTTAAATTAATTTGGTTATGAAGCAAAAGAAAAGACATCCTATAACAACTAACTTTGAAAGTAGTAGAATGCTGAAGGGAAGATTGGTGAAATAAGAATATTGGGGATTAGACTGAAGACAAAAATCAAATCATTTTCTGGTTACATAGACATTAGATTCTTTGTTAGCAAGTTTCAATAAAATTAGTTGTCTGTTATGCCACCTCAGGTTTAAATCTAGACTCACTTGAGATATATGGAATGCACCAGACAGGTTTATATACTACTTTTTAAGAATAACTACAGAATCTTCCTAAAATCATTATACCTCAGTGGGGTTAAAAATGATTTCAAACTATTGATTTTTGAACATAGTTATCTTAATCATTTGGATTCCAGTTAAGTAATTAGGGAAAATAACATGGAAAAAAAGTGAAGTAGAGTAATTATTGAAGTATAACTTACTGGTGCTAGTAGAAGTTTTTAAAAAGTAGATGCATTGTAAATTGCAACTATAATTGACAATCTGATCTCTAGAGGAATAGATGGATACAGAAGCTTTATAAGGTTAACATGTTAAGACAGGTATAAACTTGAAAAGTTTGAATCTCACTGAGGCAAAACCAAAGTGTTAGATAAAATTGAGCTAAAGTGAAAAAGAAGGAGCTCAGAAACTAATAACGTAAAAAGAAAAAATTGAAAGATGACATTCTTCAAAAAAAGGGTGAATAAACTGTGAGAATGTATTCATGTAACTATTTTTCCAATAAAACATCATTTAATCACAAAGGTTAACTTTCTCTAAGTGCAAATAACACACAGCACATAAGGTAATATAATATTTTTTTAACATATAAAGAGTTATTGTAGAACATGTTTAAATTGCCTGACCCATAGTAGTGAAATTTTCACTTTCTAATTCCTGGTCCCTTTGTTTACCAAGGGCAGATATCTTTCAGTCAGCTGGCCAGCTGGTCAGTTCAACACTACCTGGATTAATCTTAAAATTGACTCAGACCAGCTCAGCTAATCAAGCCTGAAGACAGACAAGAAAAATAAGAAAGTTAGTTTTCTGCAGTAGGTTCCTAGCTGTAGGCTCTTACGTTTACTTAGATTACGAGAAAGTATTCCTTATTTCTCACTCTTACCTGGCTTTATAATTTGCCTCACTGTGGTGAATGAAATCCAACAAATGTCATTTGCATTCCTTAACTGTTAGATACCACATGAGAGTTGCTCAGCTATGTTTATTTTCTATAAATCCATCTGATAACCTGAAGGAGTCACTGATTTTAGGTCAGAGAAGTAATATTCTTAGATAAAAATTACTTTGTTGATTAAATTGTTTCACATATTAGAATAAGTAAAAAGCTATATTTTAAATAGCATACAGTGTTTTATCAATTTCTAGTATTCATTAATCCATATGAGGTAAAAGTAGTAAAAGGGGGACAGACTCAGGTAATTGATGATCTTTGTCAATTATTATTTGATATAAAATGGGATACTGAATTATATTATGCTTACTTAAAGCAAAACAAAACAGTAATTCCTACATCTCCATTAATTCTTTCCCAGGATATATTCACTAACATAATTTTGAGTCAAAGAAACAGTTGTTCATATTATTTTCTAAGCAGACTTATTTAGGAGTAATTTTACATCTTTCATTCTTTGATAGCTCATCTTAATTTAAAAAAACAAAAAATATCAAATAAGCAAACAAAAAATTCCCTAAGTACGTTCATAGAGTATGGTATTGCTATATTGTAATTTTTATTTTAGTCTTAGCAGACAGTTTATATCCTACAATAATTTTTCTCAAAAATAGGCAAAATTGTTAATATTTTGGAAAAAGTGAACAATTTTATGACATCATTTTTTTATATCTTTCAAAGGAAATTTTACCCACAGCACAAGAATAGTCTCACAGTATGTATCAGATAGCCCTGTATATCATTGAACTTCTTGATCTGTTTGTGGCATCTGTTATTTTCTAATCTTGTTTATTACCTGACACAGAATTATTCAGTCTTCTTTTCCTCTTGCCATCTGTTATCTGGCTCATTCTTTTGTCTTATCCACTTAATAGAGTTGTTTCCCAGGAATCTTACTTAAAACTTGTCTCTTCATCAACAAAACTCTCACTCTTTGCAGTCTCAGGCAATTTACGATGTAACAATACCTCCCTATTCTTATAAATCCAAATATTTTACCTCACTAAAGTTTATACCCAACATTTGAAAGTATTCATTGGAAATAATCCATTTTGAATTTTACCAACAACTTGCATTAATGCCTCTGGCACTGAATAAATCTTCTCTCTCTCAACATTATTTTTTTTCAGTGTTCTTTATTTCTATTAGTATCATTTTCCCATTATATTTTCCATATTGTATCAATATTTTCTTTACTTTTACATGGGACAGAAAATATGTATGAATATTTATAGATTTGATAGATTTAAATAGGCAAGTACAGACAATCTCAGTCAGAAGATCAGTTAATAGATCTAAAGATGAGATGAACAGAGAAGAAAGAATCAGTTTGTGCTTAGTTTGGGGAAAAGTTATAGAGACTTTATAGAAAGAAAAACTTGAACATATGGTAGATAAGTTTTTATAACCTATAATAAATTGCATAATGGATTTTATAAGTTATATTTGCATTTTTTAAGGAACAGTAAATATAATGCCTTTCAAATCCTTATTAGATTTTGAACTGGTTGGCATTTCTTTGAATTTTACATGAAGCTCAGACTTGACTGCAGGTAGCAAGGCTTTATGGGTATTACATGCACTTGGCTCATATTTCTATCAAATTTTTTATGAAACTTCCTTAAAGTTAGAATTTTCATCATTATATTCTCCTTGGGATATTTAGTCTTTAATATTTGTTGAGTAAAAAAATAAGTGAGTGATTGTGGACTCCTGTAACCTCTTCAAGGCCAGACCTTATTATATTTTCATCAAAGCTTACCTCTATTTTTCATTTTGAAATGCATTTCAGTGTCTATATCTATTTAATAGCCTAAATTGAGTTTATCCAAATTTATTATCTTCTGTTTTCTTATAAACTCCTTTCCATACAATTCATGTAACATTTCTCATTACTGACTTTGTTCTTTAATTCTGTGCCTTTATCATAAAAGGCATGTTGAACCAGCTAAACTATTCTGGAACACTTGACTAGACTAGGAGCTGGGATGACCTACTTGCCTCTTCTTCCCTCCTGGGCTCTGGGGATTTTTCTACTGGGTAACTTCAATCTTAATGGAGGTGAAAATATCTGAAGCATAATTATACTTCCAAGAGCTTCATAACTAGTCTAAACATTACGGGATTGAAGTTGTGAGTCACTTAATTTCAAAGCAACACTGAAAATAGTCTCTTTAAATATCTGAAGTACAGAAATAGACTAAATCATGCTTAAGAATAAATGGCAATAACTTTCCTCTCTAAGAACAAGAAACTTGGGAGAGAATATCAACTGGCTTCTGTTCAGTGAACTCTTGGCTTTGGCACAAATTCTAATTCTAACAACAGGCAGAATATCCAATTCTACTTGCTATCACTCTTCATACAATGGCTTTCAAATTTTCTTCGGTATTACTTACTCAAGTATATTTATTTATAGTACACGTGAGATCAGCACATACAAATATACACAGTGAAACAAAAGTGTCATGAAGGCACACTTGCAGGTAATATGATTCTATTATTTATTCTATATTTAAAATATTATTATTATTATTATGAGACTAAAAATTATTATCATTGTTAGTAGTAGTATAAGTAATATTTGCTACTGTATTTGTTTCACAGGCCAAGAGAAGTTCATAAACTACACTTTGAAAAACACTGCCATGTGCAAAGAACTTTGAATTAATTGGTTGTAGCAGCATGTAGAATGGAGAAAAGGCATAAAAGGAGGCTAGAATAGGCATGAGTATTATCTACACACTGTCTTTTTTGGAGATACTACATGTCTATGTTAAATTACTCTGTACTTTTTAGTTTTACAAAGCATTTTAAAATAAAAACCAAATTTTAAGTTGTGAAACCCTATCCTTACTGCAGTAGTCATCATCCCCAGAAGGACGTTTATATGTTTGAATAATATTTCATTCTTTGCGGTATTAAACATTGGAAAATTATATATTTTGTTTCACATTTCCTAGTAGTATCTGACTTCATGAAGTGCCTCCATAGGTATGAACAAAGATAATATTTGATAGAATACAACCTGGTTTTAACATTTTAAAGTTTTTTAAATGTACACTTTAAAAACAAATGTTTACATCAGACTGAAAAATTTGATGCCTAGGATCAAATATCAGTTGTAGAAGTCTAAACTTATATTAAAAAAGATCTAATTTTCAGGAGAAGGTAGATTTATTCAACCACTGTTTTTAAAAAACACATTATAATTTGTGATGTATTTTAATTTCTTTCTTCAACATCTAATAAAAAAGGGGTGAGGAGTGTTAGAGCCACAACTTGATTCACATCCTCAAGATGCATAAAGTACATTAAAGATGGTTTTTCCTAAGAGTCATATTCTGGAATCTAGGTCAAGTTGGTTAATTAGTTTCCACCAGAGTGCCAATTCTGATTGACAAGTGGAGACTATCACCAAATATAAATAAAAACAGTTTTCTCTGGAGGTTTTTACATTCTGTTTCTCAATGGCCACGCCATCAAAATGGCCATGTCATGGTGGATGTGCCAAAATAAACTGAAACTTATCCAATATGTGAGACTGCTTGAAGGTGAGAAACTCCTTCTGAGACTTGCGAGTCATAACCTACTCCTAATTTTTAAAAACCTACTGGTCAGTGAAATATGCTTTTGAGCATAACAGTGCATTTGTACGTTCATTCATTCAACAAATATCCATTAAATATTTTCTATATGTGTCAGTTTGCTAGGGGTTAAGAACTGAACAAAAATATGTCTTGTAAGATCTCTGCCTTCTATAGCATAAGTTAGAGTGGCTCAGTTGGGCTGGAGAACCTATTCGCATGTGTGCTTAGTGATATGATTGCCAAGTTGATGTTGGCTGTCTGTTTTGAGCTCAGCTGGGGCTTTTGGTTGGAGGTTTCGTTCTCTCTATGTGAGCCTCTCCGTGAGACTTCATGGTCATTTCAATGTTACAGATGGATTCCAGTAGTGAGTGTGCTATGAGAGCCAGGTGGAACATGCAAATCTTCTTTTGACTTAGTATTAGCAAGCCCAGAACATCACTTCTGCCAAATTTTATTGGTAAACTGAGTCATCAAGCAGAGGGAAATTAGATCTCGTCTACTGATGGGAGTAAAAGCAAAGAATTGTTTTCCATTTCAACTGAACACACATATCAGACACGTTCAAGACCCCATTCTTAGCCTGGTCCTAGATATGGTTCTAAATTTAGAGTTTGTCTTTCTCCTTTTCATATTCATTTTTCCCTTTTCTTCTTTGTCTACCTCTGCTACGTGTTTAGGTATCTCATCAATGTCTGTCTCCTCTGAACCCTCTTTTTGTTTCTTCTCTAAATTTTGTCCAATTTAATTGGTCTAAATTCATTAATCTAAATTAGACTAAAACCTGAATCATGTCTTTCCCCTTCCCTACATTTCATCAAAATTTTGTTTTTCACCCTGGAGAAGAATCCAAGCTGTTTTGCCAACTTGCCCCATACCCAAAGTCGCTTGACATAGCCCAAACGTTGTTGTTTTCTGCATCTGAATCATCTACCAATCTTTTTGTCTTTGTGGGTGATACAATTTTATTTACTTTTTTCTATAATTTATGTCTTGAATGAATATGACTTTAAATTGGAGATCCCAGGCTAAAATTATAAATGGAATTCAACATTCCTTTCAAAACTGGGGGAAGCCAAGCTAATATCAGCAATCTTAGTGCAAATAAACGATCGGGAGAAAATGGGGCAAAGCAAAGCACTGTCAGGCAGGAATCAATAGTCAACCACACTTCCTCACTCAAATTTTCTTTTTCCTGAGCACTTTTCTATCAAATTATACAAGACGATTTTTAACAGGACACTCTATCTCCTTATAAATTTCTTACAGTTACTCTCTGTTGTCTGAAGCCATAGTCACCTACAGGTCTTATATTGTTTCCTTCTAAAGTTTCATGTTAAATTTCTATGCATTAAATCCTGGTTACCCAGTCTACCTTCATTAGTGTGTAAAGGAAACATGAGAATTTATCTTTATGTCAACATTTTGACTTAAAATCTATAATTATTCTTTATTAATAAGTTACATAAAAATGCTGTTGTATGTGTCACACAAGGTATCAAAGGCATCCTGAGGAATGGTTGAGGTTTCACCACACAGAGGGGTTGACAATGATACCTCCACTCTTTTGTTTGCTTTAAGTGCATTTCTATGTATTATAATTTAACTGTGTCCAGGGTTTTAAATATATATTACCAAAGAAATTATCACCATAAAGTGTTGATGTTGTCTAAAATGATTCCTCGGGGTAACATATTGAATCAGCAGAGTTAAACAAGAAATGAGCAGACCTAATGTTACACTTAGCACTATTTATGAATTCAGCAAGTATGTTAAGTTAATATACATTTTAGAAAACAGTGCTATCTGATAAGAATTCAGCACCCAAATAGCAATTCTCAGGAGGGTGTTTCCCTAAGTGTAAATGGAATTTTAGCTAATGGTAGCATTGTGTATAGCTTTACATTTTAAAATGTTACTTAGCTCCTCTGTATGTGATAATTTTAATTTCTAAATGTGTATATATATAATGCACATTATACAGTGTCTTATGAAACATTATATCAATTAATATAATAATTTTATATAAATGAAAACATTTATCTATTTAGTGAATGTGTAAACATTTTCTATTGAGGCAGTCAGCAATTTTAAAAGTTTTGATAACTGGTCTCCAATTCTTTGAAGTATTTTTCATAGTCCTTAGTGATCTGGTTCTATACTACTAATATAATCCTAGGAGTCCTTACATCACAGTGCAAAGTATTGGCTCCAGAAAAACCAAATGATTTTTCCTGTATGCACTGGTGTTTTCCATCCAACTGGATTTTTCAGTCTTCTATATATTTGTCTGCCTTGCAACACTTCAGTGTTCAATATAATTGTATAAGGATAATTCAATCTTAAAATTATCCTTAATTATTTTGCTACATTTTGATCTTTTCTTAATCCCTATAGCATAAAGTATATTTTCATATTCCTGTCTTGTATTGTTGTTTCCAACTGGATTGTAAACTCCCTAAAGTTATACATTTTTTAAAAAAAATTTATTTATTGTATTTTTGGCTGCGTTGGGTCTTTGTTGCTGCGCACAGGCTTTCTCTAGTTGTGGTGAGTGGGGGCCACTCTTCGTTGCGGTGCGTAGGCTTCTCATTGCGGTGGCCTCTCTTGTGGAGCACAGGCTCCAGGTGCACAGGCTTCAGTAGTTGTGGCTCGTGGGTTCGAGAGCGCAGGCTCAGTAGTTGTGGCGCACAGGCCCAGCTGCTCCGCGGCATGTGGGATCCTCCCGGACCAGGGCTCGAACCCATGTTCCCTGCGTTGGCAGGCAGACTCCCAACCACTGCACCACCAGGGAAGCCCGTTTTTTTTTTTTAATGTCAAAAATGGTCTGAGAAGAAGCAAAACAGGGGAGAAGCTAAGGGAAGAGAAAAAAATGCTCAAATATAAAGGGGAATATAAAACTGCTCTTATTTGATAATACATTTCAAGTTTAGGGTACAAACATGTAACAACTTGAAAATTAGCCTTGTTGGACTGTTCATACATTTAAATCTCATTTCAGAGTCAGTGAAGGAAAACATGCCTCTTATTCAGACTGTGTATCAAAAAACTATTTCTTATAATTAGTCATATTAAGATATCCTGGATATCCCCTTTTATGGCTGTTAGCATTTGCCTTATGTATTGAGGTGCTCCTATGTTGCATGCATAAATATTTATAATTGTTATATCTTCTTCTTGGATTGATCCCTTGATCATTATGTAGTGTCCTTCTTTGTCTCTTGTAATAGTCTTTATTTTAAAGTCTATTTTGTCTGATATGAGAATTGCTACTCCAGCTTTCTTTTGATTTCCATTTGCATGGAATATCTTTTCCCATTCCCTCACTTTCAGTCTGTATGTGTCCATAGGTCTGAAGTGGGTCTCTTGCAGACAGCATATGTGTGGGTCTTATTTTTATATCCATTCAGCTAGTCTGTGTCTTCTGGTTGGAGCATTTAATCCACTTACATTTAAGGTAATTATCGATATGTAAGTTCCTATTACCATTTTCTTAATTGTTTTGTGTTTGTTTTTGTAGGTCTTTTCCTTCTCTTGTGTTTCTTGCCTAGAGAAGTTCCTTTAGCATTTGTTGTAAAGCTGGTTTGGAGATGCTGAATTCTCTTAACTTTTGCTTATCTGTAAAGGATTTAATTTGCCCATCGAATGTGAATGAGATCCTTGCTGGGTAGACTAATCTTGGTTGTAGGTTTTTCCCTTTCAGCCCTTTAAATATGTCCTGCCACTCCCTTCTGGCTTGCAGAGTTTCTGCTGAAAGATCAGCTGTTAACCTTATGGGGATTCACTTGTATGTTATTTGTTTCTTTTCCCTTGCTGCTTTTAATATTCTTTGTATTTAATTTTTGATAGTTTGATTAATGTGCATCTCGGCGTGTTCCTCTTTGGGTTTATCCTGTATGGTGCTCTCTGTGTTTCCTGGGCTTGACTGATTATTTCCTTTCCCATATTAGGGAAGTTTTTGACTATAATCTCTTCAAATATTTTCTCAGACCCTTTCCTTTCCTCTTCTTCTTCTGGGACCCCTATACTTCGAATGTTGGTACATTTAATGTTGTCCCAGAGGTCTCTGAGACTGTCCTCAATTCTTTTCATTCTTTTTTCTTTATTCTGCTCCCTGGCAGTTATTTCCACCATTTTATCTTCCAGCTCACTTATCCATTCTTCTACCTCAGTTATTCTGTTATTGATTCCTTCTAGAGTATTTTTAATTTCAGTAATTGTGTTGTTCATCACTGTTTGTTTGCCCTTTAGTTCTTCTAGATCCTTGTTAAATGTTTCTTGTATTTTCTCCATTCTGTTTCTGAGATTTAGGATCATCTTTACTAACATTACTCTGAATTCTTTTTCAGGTAGGTTGCCTATCTCACCTTCATTTATTTGGTCTTGTAGGGTTTTACCTTGCTCCTTCATCTATAACATACTTTTTTGTCATTTCATTTTCTTTTTTTTTTTTTTTAATGGGTGGTGCTGTATTCCTGTCTTACTGGTTGTTTGGCCTGAGACGTCCAGCACTAGAGTTTGCAGGCAGTTGGACAGAGCTGGGTCTTGGTGCTGACATGAGGACTTCTGGGTGGTCTCACTCCGATTGATATTCTCTGGGGTCTGAGATTCTCAGTCCAGTCGTTTGAACTTGGAGCTCCCACCACAGCAGCTTGGGCCTGACCTCTGGCCTGGGAGCCAAGATCCTGCAAGCTTCGTGGCACAGTAAAAAAAAAAAAAAAAAAGAAGAAAGAAAGAATAAAAGGAGCAGTACAATATCAAAGAATAAAAAACAAAATAAATTTAGAAAGACAAAAAGTATATTAGGAAAAATAAGACTATAGTTGAAACAACTGCAACAAAGCAAAATAACACCACAACAGAAAAAAGAAAAAAAAAAGGGGGGGGGGACAAGCCAAAAGGAGAGAACAGTAAGAAATTATAAAGAATAAAATAAAATTAGAAAATTAAAAGATTTATTAGGAAAACTAAAAAATAAAAGAATCAAGAACAATGAATCAACAAGTTAAAATGGAACCCCAATCTAAAAGAGGAAAAAACAAAGAAAAGCCATGATTATGGGGGTGGAGTTTAGGCGGGGGTGGAACTTAGGCAGGGGCAGGGTTTAGGGTGGGGCAGGACCTAGGCAAGTGTGGGGGGTGACGTTTGAGCTTTGGGTGGGGCCTAGGCTCAGGACCCATGTAGTCGGAAAAGGCCCTGGAGGCGAGGCCCAGGTAGGGTGACATTCAAGCCTGGGGCAGAGCCTCTGCTTAGGACCTGCGTGGAAGGGGAGAGGCAGCATTTCAAAAGGAGGGTGTCTGGAGTGCGGCATTCCACAGTTTGGAGGTAGGGCCCTGAGTGAGTGTGGGTGGGGTTTAGGCCCAGCTCATTGAAGGGGTCTCCGAGTGTAGAGGTAGGGCTCTGTGTGGGGGTGTAGGGGTGGGGTTTGGGCTCTGCACAGCATGAAGGAGGCTCCATGGGCAGAGGATTAGGCCCGGGAGCCCAACAGTCTTCCCGGTACCTAAGTGGACAGGGAAAGCAGTGTCCCCATTCCCTTCCGTTCCCTTGCGCCCCTCCCCCACCATCTCCCCCAGGGTCTCCCTGTCCCCACTGGACCCCTAACTGTGGGTGGGTGCTGGTGGGTGTAGGAACTCTTCCTCTCCACCAGCCACCCCTCAGGGGCGCCAGTCCCGGAGGTCCGGCCTTTACTTTTGCTCCCCCTTCCCTCCCTCCCACTTCCTCAGGACCCACGCATCTTGAGGGGATCTTGGTGGGCAGAGGATCAGGCCTGGGATCTCAGCAGGCTTCTGGTGGCCCAAGTGGTCAGGAGAAACCTGGCCGTGCTCACTTTTGATCCTCTGCTCTCCCAATTGTTCCACAGTTTGTCCCTCGGGCTTGGGATCCCTTCCTCTCCCCCAGCCACCACTCAGGGGCGCCAGTCCCGTCCTGCCTTCACTTCTCCTCCCCCTTCAGTCCCACCATGCCCCACATCCTACTCGGTCACTGGGGGTTCCTCCCGTCCCTTTAAGTGTCCATGGTCCCCCACTAGTGCCGTGTAGGTGCACTAGTTGTGACAACGTGCAAATTCCATGTCCTACTAGTATGCCATCTTGATTCGGGGACTTTAACACCCCACTTTCACCAATGGACAGATCATCCAAAATGAAAATAAATAAGGAAACACAAGCTTTAAATGACACATTAAACAAGATAGACTTAATTGATATTTATAGGACATTCCATCCAAAAACAACAGAATACACTTTCTTCTCAAGTACTCTTGGAACATTTTCCAGGATACATCATATCGTGGGTCACAAATCAAGCCTTGGTAAACTTAAGAAAATTGAAATCGTATCAAGTATCATTTCCGATCACAATGTTATGAGCCTAGACATCAGTTACAGGAAAAAAAACTGTAAAAAATACAAACACATGGAGGCTAAACAATACACTA
This sequence comes from Balaenoptera physalus, assembly GCF_965194825.1. Classification (NCBI taxonomy): domain Eukaryota; kingdom Metazoa; phylum Chordata; class Mammalia; order Artiodactyla; family Balaenopteridae; genus Balaenoptera; species Balaenoptera physalus. Next base: position 110,900,867 of record NC_138891.1, on the reverse strand, counting down.
CTAAATAACCAAGAGATCACTGAAGAAATCAAAAAATACCTAGAAACAAATGACAATGAAAACACGACGACCCAAAGCCAATGGGATGCAGCAAAAGCAGTTCTAAGAGGGAAGTTTATAACAATACAATCCTACCTCAAGAAACAAGAAAAGTCTCAAACAACCTAAACTTACACCTAAAGCAATTAGAGAAAGAAGAACAAAAAACCCCCGGAGTTAGCAGAAGGAAAGAAATCATAAAGAGCAGATCAGAAATAAATGTAAAAGAAATAAAGGAAACAATAGCAAAGATCAATAAAACTAAAAGCTGGTTCTTCAAGAAGATAAACAAAATTGATAAACCATTAGCCAGACTCATCAAGAAAAAAGGGGAGAAGACTCAAATCAACAGAATTAGAAATGAAAAAGGAGAAGTAACAACTGACACTGCAGAAATACAAAGGATCATGAGAAATTACTGCAAGCAACTCTATGCCAATAAAATGGACAACCTGGAAGAAATGGACAAATTCTTAGAAAAGCACAACCTTCTGAGACCGAACCAGGAAGAAATAGAAAATATAAACAGACCAATCACAAGCACTGAAACTGTGATTAAAAATCATCCAACAAACAAACGCCCAGGACCAGATGGCTTCATAGGCGAATTCTATCAAACATTTATAGAAGAGCTAACACCTGTCCTTCTCAGACTCTTCCAAAATATAGCAGAGAGAGGAACCCTCCCAAATTCATTCTACAAGGCCACCATCACCCTGATACCAAAACCAGACAAAGATGTCACGAAAAAAGAAAACTACAGACCAATATCTCTGATGAACATAGATGCAAAAATCCTCAACAAAATACTGGCAAACAGAATCCAACAGCACATTAAAAGGATCATACACCATGATCAAGTGGGGTTTATCCCAGGAATGCAAGGATTCTTCAATATATGCAAATCAATCAATGTGATACACCATATTAACAAACTGAAGGATAAAAACTATATGATAATCTCAATAGATGCAGAAAAAGCTTTTGACAAAATTCAACACCCATTTATGGTAAAAACTCTCCAGAAAGTAGTCACAGACAGAACCTACCTGAATATAATAAAGGCCATATATGACAAACCCACAGCCAACATCGTTCTCAATGGTGAAAAACTGAAACCATTTCCACTAAGATCAGGAACAAGAAAAGATTGCCCACTCTCACCACTGTTATTCAACATAGTTTTGGAAGTTTTAGCCAGAGCAGTCAGAGATGAAAAAGAAATAAAAGGAATTCAAATCAGAAAAGAAGAAGTAAAGCTGTCACTGTTTGCAGATGACATGATACTATACATAGAGAATCCTAAAGATGCTACCAGAAAACTACTAGAGCTAATCAACGAATTTGGTAGAGTAGCAGGATACAAAATTAATGCACAGAAATCTCTTGCATTCATATACAATAATGATGAAAAATCTGAAAGAGAAATTAAGGAAACACTCCCATTTACCATTGCAACAAAAAGAATAAAATACCTAGGAATAAACCTACCTAAGGAGACAAAAGACCTGTATGCAGAAAACTATAAGACAGTGATGAAAGAAATTAAAGATGATACAAACAGATGGAGAAATATACCATGTTCTTGGATTGGAAGAATCAACGTTGTGAGAATGACTATACTACCCAAAGCAATCTATAGATTCAATGCAATCCCTATCAAACTACTGATGGCATTTTTCACAGAACTAGAAGAAAAAATTGCACAATTTGTATGGAAACACAAAAGACCCTGAATAACCAAAGCAATCTTGAGAAAGAAAAACGGAGCTGGAGAAATCAGGCTCCTGGACTTCAGACTATACTACAAAGCTACAATAATCAAGACAGTATGGTACTGGCACAAAAACAGATATATATATCAATGGAACAGGATAGAAAGCCCAGAGGTAAACCCACGCACATATGGTTACATTATCTTTGATAAAGGGGGCAAGAGCATACAATGGAGAAAAGACAGTTTCTTCAGTAAGTGGTGCTGGGAAAACTCGACCGCTACATGTAAAAGAATGAAATTAGAACACTTCCTCACACCATACACAAAAATAAACTCAAAATGGATTAAAGACCTAAATGTAGGCCAGAGACTACAAAACTCTTAGAGGAGAACATAGGCAGAACACTCTATGACATAAATCATAGAAGGATCCTTGGCACTTGACCCACCTCCTAGAGAAACGGAAATAAAAACATAAATGACATATGGGACCTAATGAGACTTAAAAACTTTTGCACAGCAAAGGAAACCTAAACGAAATGAAAAGCCAACCCTCAGAATGGGAGAAAATATTTACAAATGACATTTTTGCAACTGACAAAGGATTAATGTCCAAAATATACAAGCAGCTCATGCAGCTCAATATCAAAAAAACAAACAACCCAATCCAAAAATGGGCAGAAGACCTACGTAGACATTTCTCTAAAGAAGATATACAGGTTGCCAACAAACACATGAAAAGATGCTCAACATCACAATCATTAGCGAAATGAAAATCAAAACTACACTGAGGTATCACCTCACACCGGTCAGAATGGCCATCATAAAAAGTCTACAAACAGTAAATGCTGGAGAGGGTGTGGAGAAAAGGGAACCCTCTTGCACTATTGGTAGGAATGTAAATTGATACAGCCACTATGGAGAACAATATGGAGCTTTCTTAAAAAACTAAAAATAAAACTACCATATGACCCAGCAATCCCACTACTGGGTATATACCCTGAGAAAACCATAATTCAAAAAGAGTCATGTACCACAATGTTCAATGCAGCACTATTTACAATAGCCAGGACATGGAAGCAACCTAAGTGTCCATCGACAGATGAATGGATAAAGAAGATGTGGCACATATATACAATGGAATATTACTCAGCCATAAAAAGAAATGAAATTGAGTTATTTGTAGTGAGGTGGATGGACCTAGAGTCTGTCATACAGAGTGAAGTAAGTCAGAAAGAGAAAAGCAAATACTGTATGCTAACACATATATATGGAATCTAAAAAAAAAAAAAAAAAAAAAAATGGTTCTGATGAACCTAGGGGCAGGACAGGAATAAAGACCCAAGCGTAGAAAATGGACTTGAGGCAATGGGGAGGGGGAAGTGTAAGCTGGGACGAAGTGAGAGAGTAGCCTTGACATATATACACTACCAAATGTAAAATAGATAGCTAGTGGGAACCAGCTGCACAGGGAGATCAGCTCAGTGCTTTGCAACCACCTAGAGGGATGGGATAAGGAGGGAGATGCAAGAGGGAGGGGGGATATGGGGCTATACGTACGCATATAGCTGATTCACTTTTTTATACAGCAGAAACTAACACAACACTGTAAAGCAATTATACTCCAATAAAGATGTTAAAAAAAAAAGATATCATGGATAATGTATCCTGATGTGAGTTGTATAAATGAATAAAATGTTTTATAGACTGAAATGCTCTTATAGAGCTTTTTAGCCACACAGACTCTAAGATATGGAGGTACCAACCTAGAATGACATTGAACAAATTGAAGCAAATAACTGCTCTCCAAAGTATTTTAAAGGTGCCAAGAGAATCTGTAGAGTATAGTGGTTAAGGGCACACACACTGGAGCCAGATTGGCTGCCTTCAAGTCCCATTTTATTTATTGGCTTGGCCAAAAAGTTCATTCGGTTAGTTTACTCAAACCCGAATGAAGTTTTTGCCAACCCAATACTTTCCAGGTGAGTTTCTAATGACAATTACTAATGTGTGCCTCACTTTCCTCATTTGCAAAATAAGCGTAACAGTGGTCCCTAGCTCATAGATAGATTTGTTGTGATAATTCAATGAGCATACCTAGGTAAAGCACTTCGATCTGAACCTGAGGCATAGGAAGTACTATAAAGTGCTTTTTAATGCTACTACTATTCTAGTAGTTTTCTAAATGCAGTGCCAATTTCAACTGACAAACTAGATTGTGAGTTTCTGAGTTCAGGAGATTGTGTCATCTTAATCCTTTTTTCCTTCTCATTGCCCAGCAGGTGGTTTATGTAACATGTGACATCACACACACAGAAATAAACAAACCAACAGCCCTTATCAAACAGTATTTCCTGAAGTGTCCTCTTAATAATTGTTGTCAGCATCCAACTGCTATAGATATCTATAGTTTACCTGAAGGATTGAGTTGATTCAGAACTTTATGATGACAATCCAAGTGTTAAAAAAAGTCATACTGTACTCCAAAATCAGCTTTATATAATATACAATAAGCTTTGCTACTCTGTTAATTTAATTATAAATACAACAAATTATGGATTCTGTGCCATCGTATGCTAATAAAATTTCTCACACTCTCCTCAATGGTATTATTTCCCAATTTGTTCTTTGGAAATCCTTAAGCCAGTATGGCTGGAACAGTAATATTCTTGTACAATGTATATTGACCTCCTTTTTCTAGAATTTTTCAAATTCTGCTAATCTTTTTAAATGTGTTTTACGCTGGGGTCACATTTTCCTACACCAGGATCCTTAATGTTATATGAGAGAACAACATTGCTAAAGAGGATTTTCCTTCTTACATCATACACTTCATGCTGCTAAATTCTTGCTTTGCTTCTATATCCTAGGAAGGATGATTGGGGCTGTAGCAGTATCTATCTCCTTTGAGTTGAATATCGTGTCCTGAGGCAGTGTGCTCTGTCATATTCTGGTGTATACATCAACATGTCACAGTACAGTGAGGGATGGAGGATGTTGTTGTTGGTCTTTTTTTTTTAAATTTCCGGTGGGAAATGGAAAATCCTAATTGGAGTGTGAAGTGAAAATGATTTTCCATTTGCCAAAGCCGTGGACAGCATATGCTTCTTGGATGTCCTGACTAAAAAGTTTCATTGGCGGGTTATCTCAGGACAGTTACTGTTTAACCTCTCCACCTCTGATTTAGAGTAGGCTGCCTTTGCCTTCAGCCAGTACTCAATATGGATCTTTTAAATAAATTACTATGAATGTTAAGACATTTATTTCCATATCCAGTGTGAACTGACAACTGAAGTAGTATACAATGTAATAAAGAAGAGTAGAATGCAGTGTAAAGTATAATAAAGAGTGAATGCCAAATATATATAGGACTAAGATATTTTAAATTGGTGTAAGGAAATAAATGTGAAATTTATTTTCACATTTTAAAAATTTCCTCAAGACAGTACTTTGAATATTGTATCACATAGTATTCTGGCTTAATAGTGTGAATTAAAAGAATACAAAGTTTAATAGTTGCCACCTCAAAATGCAGCAGCTTGAAAAATTTATTAGTGTTCATGCGTCTATAGATCACCTGGTTTGTTCTTATTTGAGCTGAGCTTACTCAAGTCTATGGTCAACCTTGTTTTGAATGCTCAGCTCTGCCAGTTTTAGAAGGGCCGTGTCATATGTTTGAGGGTCAAATATCTTTACATTAGTCTGTGATTTCCTCATCTGTGACAATTAGACTCTTCTCCACATCATCTCTTATATTCCAGAAGGCTTTTCTGGATTTGTTAAGTTGGCAGTAGCCAGGTTCTATGTAGAAGTATATTAAGACCTTTGAGGTCCCTGCTTGGAATTTCACACAAACATTCTGTTGGACAAAGCAAGCCACAGGGTTAGCCTATATTCAAAGTTTGGGGAAATATACCCTTTCTATGGCTGATGTGGTTTGAAAGTTACATTGAAAATGGCTTTGATACAAGAATTATTGAGGCGATTTTTATAATGTCTATTCCATAACTTTAAGAAAATGTACTAAAATATCTATTTTATCATTTATGGTTTGTCTTTCTTCTGTGGAGAACACTAGTAACATAAAATATTTTAATTGCCATCTTTAACCGTACATCTGATTTTTAAAAAGCCTATTACATAGCCATTTGACATTTTAAAGTTGTTGTTCTGCCATTACATTGTTATGTATTATCTCTGTAGAGAATACTATTGGCTTATTCTTCAAACTGAGGTAAGGGTATCTTGAGACTACATGAAGTATTGCAAAGGATAACTGGACAAGGATAGAGGATAGGTTTCTAGTTAATCAGCCACAGTGGAAAGTTCTGAATTCAGGCATATTTGGAGTAGCAAAATACAGTGTCTCCCCACAGAGAATTTACAGATTATTTGAAAAATAAAACAACAACACAGAAAATAGTATTTTGTGTAGCTGCACAGCCTTACCCATTGTTGTAGCATCAGGTGCATTCTGGAGGAAGCACAGGGAGAAATGATGTTGGGAATATTGATGTATCATGGAGAGTATGTTTGCCTTAGTGATTTTGGAGTTTATCATGAAAGAGACAGGAAGACACCAGTGAGTGGACTTGAATAATTTTATGTCCTAGGAAGGAAAAGAAAGAGAACTAGCATTAAGTTAGCACTTACCATGTTCAACCTCTGATGCTTCTTGCCAAATGGTATGCTATTTTATTTTCACAGGAATCCTAGAGCTGATATCATCTTCAATTTACAGACAAGGATACTGAATCGGATAGGTTAATTGATTTATCTAAAGTCATGCATCTACAAAAAGTTATAAGATTTTATACAGTTTGTTTAATTCACTACTCTGTTTTCCCCTATATTAGAGATTTATCTAGAAATGGTGTTGAGTAGCACTTTAGTTGAAATTATTGGGAGTTGATTAAAATATCTAGATTAAATATAATGCAGATTAGAGCCAAGGAGTTTCCTGTGAAGGGAAGAGAAACAAATGCTTTGGCATAAAATTTGGTGAATGTCTTTTAATCATGTGACCTAGAATGTTGAGCTCTCACAAAATTAATTGAAGCAATGCTTGATGAAAAATTATTACCTATGTGCAAAAATAATCGAGTGAAAGACAGTTTAAAATTAAGCTAATTAAAACTATTCAGTATGTTTCTACAATCATGGAAGCACTGTGTTTTATTTTGGCTCATTCAGTTATTTTATGTATTCTGCAAAATGGCTGAGTTACTATTTCCATCCTCTATATGAGGCAGAGATATTTTTCAGTATAATTTTGGAAATTTTTCATAGAAAAATGTGTATAGGTGCAAAGACATTATTTGACTTTATTTGTCAGTAAGCTATAAAATATTCATGCACAATATTTCATTTATTCTGATAATGTGAGAATGGTTTTCATGCTTATTGCAAATGCTTATTCTGAAATAAAATATTTTCTTCCTTTTACATATGCATTATACAACTAAAATATTTTAACTGGTACAACAGTACTAGCTGAAAGTGATTCAAATCAGACACATGCCGTGATACAAGCCAAACACTTTCTTTTTTTTAAATTTAAAATTGTTTTCTCATAGAATAACTCATATTTTACCCTTGAAGGATTTTCTTTCTTTCATTTGTGGAAAGACCAGGTGGGTCACACAGGTCATTCACAGTTATGAAAGAAACAAAAAATCTCTCTTCAGAGGTGAGATATCCTTTATTTTTCACTGGAAAACAAATTATTTGCTTGGATGGAAACCTTTTGTATAGCAGTGTAATTGCTGATATCTGTGGGGTGGCTTGGAAAATGAGATGCTCTGTCTCAAGGAGTTATAACTTATCCTTGTGCTTATAACTTATAACTTATCCTTATAAAATTTGAATAAATAAATGGGAGCCGACCTTGGAGTTTCTTGCAGTGAAGAGATACATGAAACACAGCTGAGAAATCAGGACTAAACCTCAAATGATAACAACTAAACATGGTAAAATTATTTAGCAGTGGGATTAGGCTTTTTTTTGTTTGTATTATGTACACTATAAACATTTTTCTACATTTTTTCATAAAGATTTTGATTCTCCCTGGTCTCCAAAAAGCAGATGATATGTATATAAAGCTAATAAATGTTTAAGAAATTAAAATGTAATCATCTTTAGCTGTCTTATTTTTGTTTAATTGGAATAATAACATTGTGCCAAGTGATCTATACAATAGGAGATAAATGACTTATTCATTAATTCACTCAACTATTTATTGAATGCCAGCTATGAGTCAAACTCTCTTCTTGACACTGTAAGTTGAGCAATAACTGAAATAACCAAAATGTGTTTTATCTTAGAGTTTGAAACTAGTAGAAGCAGAAAGAATATAAACAAAAAAATATAGATCAGTTTGTGATAATGCTATGAAGAAATAGAAGGCTGCCTGGGAAGGCCTCTCTGAAAAGGTAATCGAGCTAGAATAAATATTTTAGGGAAGGGATAGAGAAAGCCTTGAAGGTGTCCAAGGTAGAAGGGAACCAAGTGCAAAGGCCCTGAGCGCAAAAGTGTTTGGTGTGTTCCTGGAACATCAAGGAAGTGAGTGAGGCTATATTAAAATTGTATGCTAAGCTGATATTTATGTAGAAGATAAGGAAGACTGGTTCTTATATAATTTAATATAAAATTTTATTAACTTTGAAATATCAAATTCTTATTCTCCCTGATATTTTGATTTAATTCTTAACTGATGTACCTATCAGTGTTCATGAATTTTGTTTGTCAAATTTGTGGTAATTTGAGGAATTTAAGGTAACATTAAAAACTTAAGATTTTTCTTCCTTCACCTCCTATTCCATCCATTACCCAATATTGGAGCAGGATTTAACACTGACATGTTCCAAAGAACTGAAAATAAGGGGAGAAGAGCATGATCAGTTGCAGAAACTAAGTTCACAGGGCATGCCTGTGCCTGAAATATCAAGGTTTTGACCAAAAATAGTTTACATGGAACCAGATTGGAAAATATAGTTTTGATATTGTGATTTATAATAATTATATATCTAGTCTTCATCCATTTCTGGCACAGAGCTTCTAAAACCCTTGGAATTTCGTAAGTGATGAGAGCATAAAGGTATCTTTTGTTATGTTAATTGGGTAACTTTCTGCTGGTTGCCAGAAGAACCAACCATGTGATTGGAGGGTTGGAACTTTCGGTCTTACCCCCTGATCTCCGGAGAGTGGAGAAGGGCTGGAGGTTGAATTGATGGCCAAATAGCTAATGATTTAATCAATCATGCCTATGGAATAAGCCTCCATAAAACCCCAAAAGAACATGGTTCAGAGAGCTTCTGGGTTGGTGAACTCCTGGAAATTTGGGATATTGTTGTGCCTGGAGAGGGCTTGGGAGCTCTGTGTTCTTTCCTCATATTACCCTATGCATTCTTCCACCTGGCTCTTCTGAGTTACATTCAATCTAGTAAGCAAAATATTTCTCTAAATTCTGTGAGCTGCTCTAGCAAATTAATCAAACCCAAGGAGGGGAGTCATTGGAACACCCAATCTTCAGCTAGTGGGTCAGAATTTCAGGTGGCAACCTAGACTTGAGATTGGCAAGTGAAGTGGGGTAGGGGGCAATCTTGTAGGACTTTTCACCTGTGGGATCTGATGCTATCTCTATGAAGTGTCAGAATTGAATTATAGGACATACAGCTGGTGTCCTAGAATTGCTTGGTGGTGTGGGAAAACCACCTCCTCCCACATTGTAACTGGGTGCAGAATCATAATAGAGAAAGCTGAATAAAATATTGTTTTCCTGAGAAAGGAACACAATATCGCAGGAAGTGTGTAGAGGAGAACTTAGCCATAGAGTTTGAAGGACAAAGGGGATTATTAGGACTGGCAATGTGATAGAGAACATTCCTCCTGGATTGTCTTTACCCTTAAAGATAAGCAGGTTGGCAATAGTAACAGGAGGAAGACCAGTGGTGCACCCATTTGGAAAACATAAGGGCAGGGAGTTTTCTACAGGCACAGACACACTATGTTCTGCAGTGAGATCCAAGTCAATAAAAGCACACAACGATGTTCCCAGTATAGAGTCTTCTCCAAACAGAGAGTTGACAAATACAAAGATAAAATTCTCCTGCTGACAATACAGCTCCCCGAGTTCCCAACCATTGCAGAAGATACTTAGACTAATATCAATGTGCCCTCTAAGAGTATCTGAGAGGAACCTAATCAAATCTAGGATAAATGTGAGGGCATCTAAGGAGTGCCCAGTCATTATATTTTTAGAAAATACCAGATTTCCATAGACTCCCATTATTCAATGGGTAAAAATGGAACATTTGGAAAGATTACTATATAGTTTTTAGAAACTTAAATATCAACCACTTACTTCCTGAAGCACTGTGTCTCCCTTCTTGATTTCCATGGCCCACACCAAGGGCAGGAACCTTAGAATGTTATATTTTCCCTAACACCTAAAAACGGTTCCTGCCTCTCAGATGTCCAATAAATATATAGAAAATAAGTGGATGGATCTCTTTGACTTTTCCTTTTAACATTACCATCGTAATTTCTTCTCAATCTGCCCAGCCCTAAATATGGCTTATGTCCTGAGCCTTCTTTACTCACACTCCCCAGTCATCCTAATAACAAATCTGGTAATGATGTCACTGATGCTTGGATCTGTAACTATTCATATCTTCAATTGTATGCTTGACATGTCTACCTGAGTATCAAAACCTCAAATTCAGCATCTCTAAAATTGAATTATTATTTTTCTTATTAAATCTGATTATCCTCCTAGATGACCTATCTCAGCCAATAGTGACTTTATTTACCCAGCTGCCAAATCAAAAACTTCGTCTTCACTTTTGATTTGTTTCTCTCTGTCCCCTACATCTCAACAATAAATTTTCTCTAAACCAGAAAGTAAGCTCTCCAATCCATCCACCTCTTTCTGTCCCCACTATCATCAACCTAGTTCAAGTCATCATGGTCTCTTACTTGAATAACTGCTTCAGCTTTCTAACTGGCCTGACTGCCCACTGTTTAGCATCCTGCAACACAATCTCTCCCAGATGTGAATCTGCTCACAGTTACTTGCCTATTTAAAAGTCTTTTGTGGTCCCATTGCTTTTAGGATGAAATTCAAAGTTCTTACCATGACTTTAAAAACCCTATGTGATCTTTCTCATATTTATTTCTCATTTCTCTCCACTTCACTTCCAGAAAATTTTGTTACCAAAACTAAATTTTTTTTTTTTAACTTTTTTGAATGCAATGTTGTTCTCTCTCATCTCTAGATCTCTGCACATGCTATTCTCTGTCTGAGAAACATTTCTCCTCTTTTTCTTCTCTCCCCTTTCCTAACCCTTCCCCTGAGCTAAAATCCCCAAGTCTTAGTTTTGGCATCATTTGATTTGGAAATCTTTTTATGATCAGTAAATCTGGATTAGGGTCTCATCCCAAACCTTGGTGCAATTCTATCAACAGACTCATCAAACTCTCTGTTGATGTGCCTAGGTTTCCCACCAGAATGTAATATCTGTGAGGGCAGGAATATGTTCCTGTTGACTGGTAAAGAGCATGTACATTGTAAGTGATCTATAAATAGTTTTAAATTAATAAATGAATGATCAAAGATATGCAACAAAGTGTTAACTGTGATTACCCTTGTGCAGTCTGATTAAAGATTTTATAATATTCTGCCTTATACTTTTCTGTTTTAACTAAATGTTTTCAATTAACATGTGATGGTTAGTATTTTTAATGTGTCAATTTGACTGGGCTAATGGATGCCCAGATAGCTGGCAAAACATTATTTCTGGGTTTGTCTGTGAGGGTGTTCTGGAAGAGATTAGCATTTGAATTGGTAGACTAAGAAGATCTCCCTTATCAATGTGGATGACATCATCCAATATGTTGAGGGCCTGAATAGAACAAAAAGGTGGAAGAAGAGTAAATTTTTTCTCTGTTGAACTGGAACATACACTTTATCTTGCCCTTGAATATTGGCATTCCTGGTTCTTGGGCCTCTTCAGACTCAGACTGAACTACATCATTGGCTTTCCTTGTTCTCCAGTTTGCAGAGGGCAGATCATGGGACTTCTTGATAACAGTCCATAATCTCATGGGTCAATCCCTATAACAAATCTCTCTCTTTCTCTCTCTGTATCTTTGTTTCTGACTCTGTCACTGTGTCTCTCTGTGGCCCCATATATATACATATATGTGTGTGTGTGTGTATATATATATATATATATATATATATATATATATCAGATAATATAATTATATATATATATATATATATATATATATATGATCTCTGCAAAAAATCTTATTTATATATATCCTACTGGTTCTTTTTCTCTGGAGCACCCTAATCTTATACACATGTATAATACCACTTTACTATTGATTAACCCAAATATAGCATTTCTGTATGTTTTAGGTTTTAAGGTATAACTGAGATGAAGTAGACTACAATATTTGTTGTTATACCTATGTGAGCTAATTCTATTTTTAAAACATCATTTGCTATTCTTACTTTCAGCCGAATTTTAAAATATTTATGCCTATTCTTTCAGCTGAGAAGGAGAAGTTTTGCATGTGTGGAAAAAAAGCACACTGTAGTATTCTTCTCTTAATTTTTGAATGTAATATAAAATAAAGTAAAATTTACTTTAAATATACTCATTACTTGAATGCTATCATGGAAATATGCATTACCAATTTACTAGTCTCAAATATATCTTAATATTCCATTTCCTTCTTCTCCAAGCCCCTTCTAATAATAAAGGTACACTCATTGAAAACTTAGCTGTCCTAAAATTTTACTCTTCTTGGGCTATTCACTTTTTTTTTTTTTTTTTTTAGAATTATATGACTATAAAATTTACCTTAATTTTGGGCCTCCTTGGGTTGTCTATCAAGAAGTTTAATGTTGCTCAATCAATGCTTGGTAACTGAATAAACTATCAATAAAATATTACTAGCTGACAAGTATGTTCTTAATCAAATAGCAAAATGAATTTATATAGTATCATTGACCCTATGCTCAGCATTTTTTTATCCTTAAAAACATTGGCAGTAGTTGTAATCAATCTTAGATTACTTAACCTCTCTGAAAAACAATTATTTATCTATAAAATAAAGATAATTAATTTCCTACCTTATATTTCTTATAGAATTAAATGAGATGATACATTTGAAATATATACATTGTACATAATAAGCACTCAATAAATGTCATTTCAAAGTGATTAGAAACATCTTGCCCATTATTCACAATCAGAGCATATGTATTCATTGTTTTTTTTTTTTTTTTCTATTTTGTAGAATAATCTGCATTGTGTAGTATCATGGCAGTCCCTTCTTGCCAAGTCTATGTAAATTTAATATTCCTCTAATGTTTTACTTGAGCTTTATGAGCTCTTAGAAAGAGTTATCACCCATCATTCCTGACTTATAAAGAAGCCTAATACAGGAAAAAAAACAAGTTTTTCAGTTTTCAATTATTACTGCTTTAAATCATTTTGTTTAGAAAATATCCAGAAACTTCCTATTAGAATGTTGATTATAGAGGTGATTAGGCACTACATTAAGTCCTTCAGTGGACTAGGGTACCACTTGGAAAAGTATCTCTGTAGTGAGTTAATTGGTACTCTAGACCAAGAGCATTACTGTATCTTCAAAAATGCCTTACTTTACCTGGGAAAAATTCATGAGAAAAAATCTTCCAACCAATGAAGACGTGGGATTAATACTTATACACTTAAAGTAACTCACTTTCTCAAAATAAGCGAAATTACTCTAATTCTAGTCAGATTTCAAAGCCCATTGTTATGATTTATTTCAACATTTACCGTATGGCAATAGTGCACTAAGCAAGCCAGAGTGACAATTCTACAAGGATACCAGTAATTATTCAGGTTAAACTAGTTTTATTACATATATGCCAAAACCCAATTTTTAAGCATGGATAACTTCATTTTACTTATTTCAAACTCAAAGTCATAGAGGACATCATACACATATAATAAAAAGCTTTAAGAATTTCAGTTGTTTGCTAGCCATCTGTGACAAGCTTCAAAAACTTGAAAAGGAAGACTACTCACAAAGCAGAGACTATGGGTACAGCACCAAACAATAACCCACAAATGAAAGAAGAAACTAAAAATTCAACCAGAAATAAACCCCTGATTGTTCTCCTGTCAGCCTGTCACCTACATGAAACAGCTGCTAAAGCAAAGACAGACACAGCAGCTGTTGCTACTAAGAGTACTAATGCTAAAGCTTTTCACAAAGACTTTTATTTTCATTAATATAAAACTGTGCCAACATATTTCATCAATCCGGTGACACTGCCCATCTCAATAGGCTCTCAATAAGGCCTCTGCCAGTGTCACAGTTTTGTCCAGTTTAGCATTCGTACCATTTTATTAAAGTATTAGAACTTAAGCTACTCTCTTCCCTGTTTTGTATATTAGTGAAGAAGATTTTAAAAAATCTTTCAAATAGGCATTCTTATTTGAAATGCCAATTTTAGACACACCAAATTCCTCCACATATTAGTCCATGGATAAAAGCAGGAAAACAGCTAATCTCGCAAGTACCTTCCAAAGAAAGAGACACAGCAAAGAGAAGTAACAAACAACAAAGGAAACCTGAAAATTCAAATATGAAGCATAAAATAATTCAGACCCCAGCTCTTATAACTCCTAAAGTTACTGTACCTCAATTTCTTTGTCTATGCAGCTCCCTAGGCTTGGAATGCCCTTCCATCCTTTTCTTTTCTTTTTTTTTTTAATTGAGGTATAGTTGCTTTACAATGTCGTGTTTCTGCTGTACAACAAAGTGAATCAGCTATATGTATACATATAATCCCCTTCCTCTTGAACTTCCCTCCCCCCACATCCCACACATCTAGGTCACCACAGAGCATGGACCTGAGCTCCATGTGCTATACAGCATGTTCCCACTAGCTATCTGTTTTACACATGGTAGTGTATATATGTCAATCCCAATCTCCCAATTCATCCCACTCCCTCTTACCCTCCCACCCCCGGGTCCACATGTCCGTTCTCTATGTCTGTGTCTCCTTTCAACTTGGTTACTTCTAATCATCCCTAAACATTCTTGAGACGAAATGTCACGTCCTCTTTTAGGTTCCCCTAGGCGGAGTTAAATAGGCCCTTATCTATTTGTTATTAATTTTATACATACTTCTATGTAACATTTATTATACTGTAATGTAAAGACCACTGTCTTGTGAACTACTGAGGGCATGAACTTGCTTTCTTCACTTGGTAATTCCAGTACCTAGCTCAGAACCTGTTTAACCTAAGCACAACAAATATTTCATGAGTGAATGAATAACAATATTGCCCCAATAGAAATTAGCCAAAGATAAAATTGTTATCTTCTGTACCTTGAACTGTATAACCTGGTATCAGAAAGATTTTTTCTACTGAAAGGAGAAGATACGGAGCAAAGATACTGAAGAACACATACAAGTCAAATTGGTATTCTGTTTTAAATAATTGGTGACCCTTTATTTTCCGTATGTAAAATGGAATCAGTTTTGCACATAACACTTTTACTATGGATTTAGAAACGTTAAATTTTGTTCAGAAGATAGATCAGGATAGAAGACATGGAATTATATCATCATAAATATATTTGATGTCACATATTAACTTTAACATTGAGAACAGATGTCTCAGAGAAGAAAAAGACTAGAAAAGGGACCAGTGGATTAAAAAATACTTAGAGAGATACTGTTCAACTGAAGACTTAACAATGAATATGTTAACAATTAGTAAAATCCAAAAATAGAATGAGATATTGTAGAAAGTAGCAAATTTTTTGTCCATGAAGATATTCAAACACTTGGTAGAGGGAATTCAGTCATTAAATGGACCGTAAGACTAGCTTAATTTTAAAGACTCTTTCTTTTTCTAAATTCCATAGTAGTAATATTGTAGTTACCAAAGTTAGGGTAAGACATCGTTTCAATTTTACGGCATATTTTAGCGCTTTTTTTTTTTTCTATTATAGTGCTTTAAGGACATTGTTAATGCTTCCTTTCATAAAATCAGTTCAGCTATGGGAAATCCCGGGTTTATACAAAGTTCCCTGGATTTGAAGTTAAAATAAAATTGCTATAGATTTTAGCTCAGTGTTTTTAATAATGTGTGATTTATCACTTTTGTGTTACCATATAACTCTAATATCTCAAACTCTGTCTCTACAAATGGCAAACTTTTGATTTGATTTTATTTATTTTGGGGGGGGCATCTTCCAACCTCAAAATGACTGCTCTCATCACTTTATTGTGCTAATAGTCCTCACCATTCAACACAGCAAGAAAAAAATAAAATGCATCTCGACTGGCAGAAAGTACTAAAACTGTCTTCATTCTCAGACAACATGATTGTCTATTTAGAAATCCAATGATAGCTATAAAAAAACTGTTAGACATAGCAAGTGAGGTGAGCAAATTGACAAAATATTGCACTGTATATGAAAGTATTAAAAATATAAAATAGTTATATATCTGAAAAATGTGTATAGGGCCTTTACACTGAAAACTGTAAAACATTTCTGAGAAAGTAAAGAACACCTAAATCACAGAGATAACCATGTTCACAGGGAGAACACTCAACATTGTTAAAATGCCTATTATCAGTGCAATCTCAATCAAAATACCAGTAAGCTCTCTTTTATAAATTGACAATATATGTAAAATATATATACAGTTATAATTCAACATAATATAATTTAATCACTCCTCTCCTCTTTCTCTCTCTCTCTATATATATATACATATATATATATATATATATATTTTTTTTTTTTCCCTAAATGAGCTTTCCTAATTTACCTTACTTCTACTGATTTTTGAAAGTAAGTTGTTTATCTCATATTTGTCATATTTGGGTTTTAAGATTTTTCAAGTTTTTTTAATATGCTATATGAGAAAAAATGGTTTATATTTTATTTTTCATTTCTGTGGTTATTAACTATGATTAACATTTTCATATATTCGTTTACCATTTGTATTTGTTATTATAAGGGAGGGGGGTGTCTCTTTCTGGCTAAGCTCTCAAACTACTAAAATGTTTCTCAAGCATCAATATTAGTGATATTCATACTCCACTTTTAAGCCTTTCTCTGTAATTTTTGTAGCAAGTATGAGATATTTGATTTCATACTTAACAAATATTAAAATTTTTTATAGTCAAGTAATATTTCTTTATGATTTTGCCAATAATATCTGAGCTGAGAAATTCCTTACCTAGAGTATAATAGATTCACTTTCATCTAGTTTTCCTTTCATTTCATTTCTTATAATTAACCTTTTAACTTTACTTGATATTTCCTTTGGTGTACATTGTGAAGTGAAGATATAATCTGTATATTTGTTTTGCTTTTTCCCCAATTGGTTGTGAACTAACTGCTTCATAATATTTCATGAATACCCTCTCCTTCACAAAGGGTCCGGAGTACTTATTTGGAGCTTGGCTATTTCTGATTAGTATCTTGCTACCTATTGATGTTGGCCTTCTAGGTCAAAGCTTTTCAGATCAATTTTTATTTTCAAATATTTTTCTCTTCTTTTCATGATGATATTCTTCTAAGTGAACAATGAATCATTTATCTACGTTCCAAAATGTCATCCAAATTAAAGTTTACATGACATTATGTTGTTGCTAATAATTAAATTGGTGAATGGGTCTACTTACAGTTTATTTTCTAAATCAAAGCAAGTGTTTATCTTTTTCACTTATACGTATCATCTTTATAGAAGTTATAAAATAAGTTACTCCTGAATATAAATTTTTAAAAAACATAAGTACTTAGTCATATACAGATGTTTTTCATGGGGTCATTTTAGGAAGCACAGTATCAGTAAACATATTTTCTCTTTCATAAATTCTCACTGAGCAATCATGATATGCTTGGTTAAATGCTATGTACAGGCATGGGTAATTATAAATAAAATGCATGGTCACTTATCCCATAGCAATCAAGGATTATGGACAATAAAGGGTTTTGAAATTCAAGATATATTAAGGAGCTTAGAATTGGTCTTGAAAGAAGTATAGTTCCTGAGCTGATTTATGACATTAGAAAAGTGGGTTTTTAGAAAAAATTGTCAGATTATCATCTGATTAGCTGTGTGCAGAATAAATTAGAAGGTGAGAAAGCACAGAAAGGAAAAGCAATTAAAAATATACAACAATAATACAAATGGGTCATTAAAAGCTAGGTAAGGATGGTAACAATACCATGGAAGGAAAAGAAATAATATGAAAAACATTACAAATGTAAAATTGATAGTAATTTAATCATTCAATAGATAATTATTAAACCTAGTGTGTGTCAGACACTGGGCAAAGTGAGAAGAGTACAAATATGGAAAAGCAAACTATTTGTCCTTTGAAAGCTCTCCATATAGAAAAAGACCAAGAAAGAGACAAATAACTCATAATAGCACTAGATATACACATTGTATAATCATGAACCGAAGTGTTACAAGTGACTGATATTATAAATACATGCAGAGAAGTGATAGATCTACCTGGCTTTCAATCGAGATTGGAATATTTATTCTGAATCTATTCATACAACAGATATTTGTAGATGGCATTTGGAAATTGTTAGACACTAAGGATACACAAGTAAACGCATAGCTATGGTCCCAACATATGTAAAACTCAAAATTTGGTGAAGAGAATGAATGTGTAACAAGGTAATTATCATACAATGTGATAAGCACTGGAATGGAAGAGATGATATATTGGTATGTGAGAACACAAAAGAGGGAACTAATCCATATATTGCACGTCAAGATGAATATTTATTTTTAAGCACAAATGAAATAATATTACAGAAAATTTTTGTGCCTTGGGCCAAAAAGCAAGAATCAATTTCATATTATCTAAGTTCTCTATGAATAAAAAAATCAAAATTAATAGATAAATTAATAATCATACATATATTTGGAAAGTAATAAAATTCAGTATGTAAGTTGAAGAAGAAATTATAGTGGAACTACACACTATTCAGACCCAAGAAAGATGAAACCCTATATGGCAAAATTTCTAGGATATAGATAAAGCAATATTTTAAAAGTAGTTTATACAATCATTAATGAATACATTGCAAAGAAGAAAGACTAAAGTGAGTTAGTAAGGTGTTTGACTCATTATATTAAAAAATGATAGAGTAAACTTGATGAAAGTAAAATAATGAAAATCAGAGCAGAAATTGAGATAAAATGCAAAACAGGAGAAAATTAACAAAACAAAATAATACATCATGGAAACGTTTTTTAAAGATAAAACTATGATCTTATTGGTGCAGAACATTGCAACAGAAGGCATAAATATGTGAAGTATGAAATAAGCAATATAACATCAATAAATATTATGTATTCCTAACAAATATTCTAAAATGTCAATACATTTGAAAATATTAAAAAATTGAACAATTTTAAGCCAAAAGTGTAGATTCCAAAACTGACAGAAGAGAATATCTGAGTAGATCTATAATTATTATAAAAACTCAGTAAAATGTAAAAAAAAAAAAAAAAAAATCACCCTACTTCTGCCTTTGGTAAATCTACTAATCAATCAGTCAGTCAGTCAGTCAGTCCTAGGCTGCTGTGAGTCAATTCTGTCAAATGTTCCAGGAAGAAATGTTTCCTATATTATATAATATTTTCTAAAGAATAGAAAAACATGGTAAATCTACCTAGTTTATTTTAGGAAGCTAGTATTATATATAATTGATATTAAAAACATTTAAATACATTATAAGAACAAATCTAGAGGAAAATTTCACTGATATAAATACATGCAAAAACCCTAAATAAAATATTAAAAAAGCAAATGTAGCAATAGAAAAAATACATGAGAAATTCTAGAAAGTCTTATAAAGAGTAACAAAATCCTACAGCAAACTTTATATATAAGGGTGAAAATACAAGCATTTCTTTTTAAAATCAGAAATAACATAAGGGTTTTTTTGAATTATTACACCTTCTATTCACTACTGTACTTGATGTTCTGTCCAGCAGATTGTACAGAAATATGATAGCAAAGTTATAAGTGTTGAAAAGAAATAAACACAAGATAGTTATGTTTTAAGAAAATATACAGAAGAAAATCAGAATGAATAAATGCAAGGCTGCTGGACAAAAGTTAGTATATAAAAGGCAGTTGTGTTCCCACAAGCAACATGTAACTAGAAAATATAATTTAAAAAAGATGCCATTTACATTAGTAACAATAATGTAAGGTATATAAGATCAAATATAACAAAACAAAAAATGTTATGAATTAATGATGAAACTTCCTTAAAGGAACTGAAAAATGTGATATATGCAAATATGTGCACATGAATGGAAAACTTCAATATTTTCAAAATATCATTTCTCCCTGAATTAATAAACTGAAAGCAAGTCCAATCACAATCTTATCATTTAAAAATGTGTTTGTAATTTGAATGAAGATTCTAAAATAAATATGAAGTAGTTGTGGGTCAGAAATATCTAAGAAAGTGTTGAGAATAATGTGGTTTATGAGCAAAGCTAAATAGCAAGGCTAAGTATAAAGTTATATTAATTAGGACTGTGTATCTCAGATAAACAAATACACCAAAAGATTAAAACAGAAGACCCCAAAACTGACACAAAAGCACATGGAGTTATTTGGCATATGACAGAAGCAGCATTATAAGCTAGTGGGAAAAAGATGAGCTTTTTGATTAGTATTGGGACATGTGGCTATTTCTTTGGAAAAATAAAATTACATCCCTACCTCACACCTCACTGAGACGTATTCCAGATGAATTAAAGGGCTAAATATAAAAAACATTTAAAACAAACATTTTATACTTACAGGAAAACATATAAAGCTAATTTTAACTCTTTGGGATTGGGACTTATAAGTAAGACACATGCATTCACAAATATCACCAACCATAAAAGACATACTGCTAAATTTAATTATATTTAAATTAAAATGATAGCACAGAGGAAATAAAGCACAAAGTATCAGGAGATCTGACAGATTGCAAGGGTTATTATTCAGATTCACTACAAGATAAATTAGATAATAAAAAATCAAACCAATTAGAAATGAATAAAGATTATGAACAGGACATTATTCACAGAAAAGAAAAACTTCAATAGTAAATATAGGTATATAGGTATAAAAAATATGGGTATAAAAAATGCTTAACCTCAGTAGTCATTAGGAAAATGCAGATTACAACTGTGAGATACTATGGATAGGCTAAAATTATAAATCTGACAATTATAGGTTTGGATGAGGATATGGGTGATAGTGTATATATGGTGATACCAAATAATGCTGGTGGGAGTAATACTTGGTATAAGCATATTGGGGTACATTTTGACGATATCTAACGTAGGTAAAAATCTGCATACCCAGTGTTGAAATAATTCTTCTTGTCCTAGAGGAACTCTTGCATATGTTCACAAGAAGGACTTTGCATAAAACTATTCAACTCAACATTTTTTCCTAATAGGAAAAAAATGAAAACGTCCTCAATGTCCAACAATAGGATGGAATAAAGAACATGTAGGATATTCATACAATGGAAGACTATATATATTAGTTAA
Source organism: Balaenoptera physalus (assembly GCF_965194825.1). Classification (NCBI taxonomy): domain Eukaryota; kingdom Metazoa; phylum Chordata; class Mammalia; order Artiodactyla; family Balaenopteridae; genus Balaenoptera; species Balaenoptera physalus. The sequence goes on along the minus strand of NC_138891.1, from coordinate 110,879,481 downwards.
AATGAATTAGAGCTACATGTATAGACCTGAAAATATAATAAAAAGTAAAAATGGATAAGAAATCTTAAACTGCCAAAAGATATATAAAGTATATACCTACTTACATAAAAAGTAAAAAGATAGAGAATATTACTGTATATTTTCACAGGCTACACATAGAAACTTCAGATTAATTCTGGTGAAACTAATGAATGAATGGATAAATATACATTTACCCTAGGAGGAAAAATTTTTAAATATAGACAGTTGGAAAATATATTGACTCTGCACTTGCGAAGACAAATTAGATTTTAGAAATCATTTATTCAGTAGCAACAGCCTCAAATTTTTCCTGATTAAAAATAATATGAACTCATGTAAAATATTCAAATGTGAAAAAAGATATAAAAACAGCAGATAATATATTGCCTAAAAGATGCCAGAATTTCTTGTGTCTGTTTTTACAAAATCTACATATAGTATTATACATACTGATTTTTAATTAGTTAACATTCTATATTAGACAAATTTTCAAGTAAACAGATAAAGGTCTGTATCATAATTTTTAATGAATGCATGGTAGTCCATTTTATGGTTAGGCCAACATTTATTTATGTAATTACCGCTGCTAAATGGTTAGATCATTTCCAATTATTTGTTGTTATAGAACATGGTAGGGAGGAAATTGTTTACATTTGTCTTTTAACATGCTTGTTTTGTTACTTCAGAGGAGTGACAGTTCGACGTATACACATTACCAAATGCCTGCCCAGAAGGGTTATATACTCATGTCTAATCCTGTGTTGTATCAGTCTTTTCAATCTTTTACAACACACTAGATGAAATAAATCTTATTTTTAGAATTTGAAAATCATACATTGCTGGCAATAATTATTTTAAATTTTTATTATTTTTCCTAAATTGACTCTGTAGGTTCATTTTCTCTTATGTGGAATGTTCAAATTTTTATCTATTTTAAAATTTTCCTATATACATTTTAGTGCTAAATCATTTAAAATATTTTATTATATAATAAAACAAAGATGTAGGAAACTGTATAAAATAAACATGTAGCTCAATGAATTACCATAAGTTAAGTACCCTCATAATATTGACCCAAATACCAAGGTCATGAAATAGAATTTTACTAGACACTACATGTGACCCAGCCCAAGAATGACCTCTTCTCTCCCTTCAAATGAAAACACTTCTGAATCTTACAGTTGTTTTATAGTTTTATAGTTGTTTTATATCACCCATGATGCATTTTTATTTTTACATTGACAGCCTGTATCTAGGTGCATTACTTCATAGAGTATTACAAAACGCTGATGTTCTAATTATATAAGTACTTTTTCACTAATTGACAGAATGTTCTATAAAGAGAAGCTTCCCCTCAACTGCTAGTTTCTACCCTATGGTAGTATTAATATAAGAAAAAAGGATAAATGTTAAATTCTTTATGTTTATTTGCCAGTTTTCTAGACAATGATTTGTTGCTATCCTTGTAAGGGGATCAGTTAGTTAACCCTGTATCTTTCATATGCAATTATATTTCTTGTTTCCCATTCTTTTTTTTAGTTTTTCTCTGTTGTCTTAATCTTTATGACTTTTAGGACTTTTCTTCTTTTCTCTTGTCATTCCTGGATTGGGTATAAATCTTGGAATGTTCTTTTTAAATCCAATATTAAAGATATTCACTTATATTTTCTTCAAGCACTTTTATTATCATCATAAATTTATGGCCATTTAATATTTTAAATCTTTAATCAATTTAGAAATTTCCCTCCAAATGGCTTGCAGTTGTACAAATACATAACATTCCTTTTTATTAAAGTATAGCATACATACAAAGCAGTACAGTTCAATGAAGTTCCAGAGTATACACACCTGTGTAACCGAATTAAGGCTCGTTCTCAGCATCCAGGAGCCTCCTTCTTGCCACCGTCAATTCAATATTCCCACTCTCTTCCTCACCCAAAGAACCCAACTATACTGATTATTAACACCAAAGATTATTTTTCTTTGTTTTCAAAATTTATATAATTGAAGTCATAACATATATATTCTTATATATCTGGCTTTCTTTATTCAATATTAACATTTATACAATTTCATCCATGTCATTGTATGTAATATAATTATTTTTCAATGCTTATAAAGCATCCTTCAGTTAATACAATGTATTTTCATTATTCATTCTACAGTTTATGGACATCTTCTTAGTTCTAGTCTTTGGCTATTATAGTTAATTCCATTTTGGTCATATTTTAATAAGGCTGTTTGTGCACATATGTATGAATTTATGATTTGTATATATCTAGTAGAATTACTGGGTTGTAAGGTATGCTTTAATCAATGCCACCAAATAGATGTCCAGAGTGTTTCTAGTACTTTCACTAACATGTGAGAGTTCTTACTGCTCCATATCCTCATCAAACCTTTCTTTTTTTTTTTTTTTAATTAATTAATTAATTTATTTTTGGCTGTGTTGGGTCTTCGCTTCTGTGCGAGGGCTTTCTCTAGTTGTGGCAAGTGGGGGCCACTCTTCATCGCGGTGTGCGGGCCTCTCACTATCGCAGCCTCTCTTGTTGCGGAGCACAGGCTCCAGACACGCAGGCTCAGTAGTTGTGGCTCATGGGCCCAGTTGCTCCGCGGCATGTGGGATCTTCCCAGACCAGGGCTCGAACCCATGTCCCCTGCATTGGCAGGCAGATTCTCAACCACTGCGCCACCAGGGAAGCCCCTCTTTTATTATGTTATTGTTCTTCTTTGTTATTGCCCATGATCAGTGCAATGTTTTAGTTATAACTATATGAAACATTTATTACATGATAGAACAAAATAATGAGCATTCTAAAAAATGGCCAATGTATGGTCAGCTGGAATTTGAATAATGGCTTAGAGCTAAACATGAATAGAATTGTAAATCCTCATGGATCAACTCATCTCCAATATACTGACATGAAAATAGAAGATAAAATATAATTTTCATGAAAATTAAGTGCAAGGTATTTTACTGTCTGAGAAGCTGCAGTAAGTAAGAAATATAAGATATTTGATTTCTTCATGCATTAAGTAGATTACACACCACCACCACCACCATCATCACCTACAGGCACCAAATTGTCATGTCTGGCTGTATGTAATCAGTTCAGTAATAATGAGTCATTTGTAGTCAATAAAAATTTTATACTAGGTATAGTATTAATTGCTTTGATATTAAATTTCTTTTTAAATTTTGGGATATTGTCATATGCCTAACAGTACCACATTCTCTTTCCCATTTAGTATAGTATACAGCAAGTCATCTTGAAGTGAGTGGTACTGTGAAATATTTAGTATAAGACTTCAGAAATCTAGTTTTTCTCTTCCCTACTTGCATTTTTACCATGTTGCCTTAGGTATGGATGGCTTCATTTATGTGGCAGTAAACACATATTTTGGCATACTAAAATTATTTAATTTCATTGAGGATATGTTGAAGATAAACAAAATTCATTTTGTCTTACTAATTGTGTCATCATCCCTTTTCCAAGTTACAAAGCATTTTCTTACTGAATAAGATTTTTATCCTCCATTCTCACTAAAGTTTGAAAACATTTTGATCCAAACAAGTTATTATTTAGAAAAGCATGTAGTATATGGGCTCAATCATTATACCAATAAAATAATATAGTAAACCTGTTTGGTTAAGTCCACAATAATAGAAGTTTAACACATGGACACTACTACTAAAAGGAAGATGTTAATTATCAAAAAAAAGAATTAGTGAATATTTGGAGAGAAAAAAAAAGAAAACAAAATTAGATGTTATTACACAGGGCATAAAGGGAATTGTAAAACATTCTTTTCATAGGGCAGGCCTGAAAGAGATAGGACAAAAAAAAAAACAAACTAGGTAAAGCTATTAACAGATGACACTTAAAAAAGGCAGAAATTTCTAATGTTGCTTATTTTAATTTGTGCCATTAAAAGCAATTGAAATAGGGACCTGTAGAATAAGAGGGCAAAGAACAAAGATGCAATGGGGAAAAGAATGGTTAGAGAAAGCACATTGCAAATGTGCATATTCCTGGGTATGTTAAAAGTATTAGGCACTGATGATTTGAATCATGAAAAAAAGCTGTTAGACTGTTTCTTATAATTCATTGAGAATCAGCAGGATATCTGAAGAGTCTTTAGCTACAGCTAAAATAAAAAAAAAAAAGTTCTGCTGAAAAGTGTACATTTATTTATCTTTTGTGCTTGTAACTTAACTAACAAAAGAAAATTTTTTCTAGTAGTTAGAGAAAGATGCACCATAGAATTTTTTAAGATTAAAAACTCTTGTCATACCAAATAATGGCTTCAGAAGATCCAAGAAAAATAATAAATGTAATCAGTCTTCATATTAGCAAGACTTTTGACTTTGTTCCACATGACATATTCATCAATAGACTGTTCAACTGAACTGTTAGACTCAAATGCAATTGTAGAATGACTGTGTACATGGCTTATCTAAAACATCATTATCAATAGTTCAGGCTGAGACTGGAAGACATAATAAGAAATGCTCTATAGAGACTTGGCCCAGTTCTATTTAACATTTTCATTCATGACCTAGATAACAACATGGAAAAGTTACTCTTTAAGGATAGGTTTAGCATACTAAACCACTGTAAAATATTAGGAAAAAAATCATCAGAAAAAATTTAAAAATGATATAAATCAATATTAAACAAATACAAATTGGAAAATAATTTGTACTGATAATGTCAGTGAAGTATTTACTTCCTCAGTGCAACATAAGTTGAAGATATATTAACCCTATTATACTGTTTATAAAAACCAGAAAGTGTGTTTGTTGGAATACAAACATATTTTAAGCTTTCATTGACTCATCTCATATTCAGCTGAGGGTTTCAACTTATTTAAAACACATTTTGAAAAACTGGAGGCACCAATATAAAAAAAATGGACAATTCTATTTACACGAAAAATGTGATCCATTGGTGATACAAGAGTATTTGAAGCTGGCAATAAACAAGGGAGTGTTTTAAGAAAATGCTAATGATTTCCTGCTACCATGAAAGTCAGAATATAATAACATAGACTTAATTGGGAGTATTGATAAGAGAAGAGTTCCATGATTTAGGTATTAAAGATAGGAAGTTTTGTACTCTCTAGTCTATAAATTTTCAAGACTAGCATTAGTTCAATTTGTATCTGGACTAGACTAGGTCTTAAATTTGATTCCAACCCAGGAAAGTCTTAACCCTTGTAATAAAGCACCTGGAGTTGAAAATTCTTTGTACTGATTGGTTAGTCCACTTCTCATGGTAAATGTAGGCAGGAAGAATTCTCAGATGACACCCCCCCCCACCCGCCAATGACCTATCCCCTTGTATAATCCATTTCCCTTGAGTTTGTTCCTTCTAACCAAAAAAATGACAAAGGTGAAGGGATTATGCAAATGTACTAAGGTTCCAAATCAGTTGACTTTAAATTAATCAAAACAGGTATTAATCAAGGGAGATTATTTATATTAAACAAAAGGTGAGCCCTTTAGAAGAGAGTCTAGAAGTCAGAAACCCAAAGGAGCAAAGATTATTCTGCTGACTTTCAATGAGAAAGTGACCATGAGTTCTGTAGTTGCGAGGAAATGAACCTGCCAATAACCTGAGGGAACTTTGAAGCTGATCTTTTCACATGCATGCTTGCTGACTCTCTCCACCTGCCACTTTCTTTATGCCCCCTCGTCACAATATTCCCTGCTATGTAATACTGTCAGCCGTTCGTTATGAAAATAATGATTTGTCTACTCCTTTGTACTTTTGGGGTAGACATCTTAACCAGGTTAAACTGCCACTAATTGGCACTCTTTGCAGACTATACATTTGGACCGTCTTTCTTAAATATTTACTATGTATCTAGGCAGGAGGGCCAACATGAGTGTCAGGGTTTTTAAAAATAATAAATTTCCACTTGAAAATAATATACTTTAATGAAAATGGAAACACTTTACATTTCACCATCTATTTATATAAATGGATTATTGGCTCCAGCATACTCACTTATTGTAATAATATTTAAATACATAGTATTTGTGAAACCCTGAAAACAGTACTCTGTTTTTCCCTGTTACCTGTCTTTGTGGGTAGGTGCCTCCTTGGTAGACTTGTTACAATGTGAGCAGTAGAATTGAACAGTGATAAGAACACAGGCCCTGAACTGAACCTTGTCTCTCCTTCTTACTAGTTCTATGAACTAGTAAAAAAAAAATTGTCCTTTATTCTCTGTGCCTTAGAAAACTTATCTGTATATTGGAGATAATAATAGTATTATCTTTTAAAGAAATTGTTAACTAAATTCGGTAGCATGTATAAAATGTGTTTACAGTAGTTTTTGGACATTATATACACTCAGTAAATATTAATTAGTATTAATTATTAACTATTACTTACTCTTGTAATTATTCTATTAATATTACTACATGCCCCCCTGTCTTATTTGGATTACAATTATCCATCACAAGCATAATTATAAGGCAGTTCAAATTTACTCTTTGTATCTAGTCACATATGTAAGGGTGTTCGCTTCGTCTTTTTCTTATTCAGCCTGCTGTTCTTGCAATGCCTTCAACTCCAGCACTGTCTCCTAGACAAGAGCCTTAGAATGCTCCAGCTGTCAGATGCAATCAAGTGGTTGAACTACAGATCCCTCTAAAATCTCAGCACTCTGTAGAGTTAGTTTTGTTAAACAAGGAAATCAGCAAAAACTTCATACATTATTAGAGGCTATGTTCACCTGTGTTAAAAGGATCAAGAACAAAATTCCTATGAAATTCTGTATATATATCTTCCCAGGGAAAAAAAATTTCATTAGAAAATTTAAGAAAGTTAAGAAGATTGAATGATTTAAGATAATTCAGGCCAACTCAGGAAAATGGTGGAACCAGAGAATTGTTTCTTTCCTTTCCTAAGGACACCTGTGCACTTTTGTCCTTTGCTTTCCGAAGTTTTCAGTGATAGATACAAGTAGCTATTATGAGTCATTGATTCTTGTGGTTTGAAAAGCTGATTACATTTTACTCTGAATACAATGTATTCAAAATGTACCTCTGTCATACTTGCACATTTTAATCTTTATGTATATGTGCATATCAGTCAGGATTATCCAAAGAAATAGGACCAATTATATATACATGTTATATATAATTATATTATTTACATATATAGAGAGAGGCAGAGAGGGAGATATTGATCATAAAGAATTAGCCCCTTTGATTATGGAGGCTGACAGGTCCCAAGATCTGCAGTCAGCAAACTGGAAACCCAGGAGAGTGGATGGTGTAGGTTTAGTCCAAAGACCTGCAGGCTTAAGATTCAGGAAGAGCTGATATTTCAGTTTAAGTTCAATGGCAGAAAAATAATAATAATAATAAATAAACCAACGATATCCCAGATCAAGGCAGTCAGGCAGGAGGAAAATCCCTCTTACTCATGGGAGTGCCAGCTCTTTTGTTCTATCTAAACCTTCAATGGATTGAATGGGCCTGCCCATATTAGGGAGGGTAATCTGCTTTATTCAGTTTATTCAAATGATAATCTCATCAAGAAACACCCTCACAGACACCCCCAGAATAACGTATGACCAAATGTCTGGAAACCCTGTGGCCCAATCAAATTGACACATAAAATTAATTACCACAATGCATATATGTAATAAAAATAATATCAAACATTTATAAGTTAGTAGAATTTGAGAAGAGCTAAGAGCAACCTGAAATTAGAATTAATGGTACAACTGCTTTGTTCTTATTTCTCCTTCTCTCTATTCTTCTTTCCCTTCTTTTCTTCAGCATAATTTATTGACACCACTAATAACCAAGAATACACAGATGAATAGCCCACAATATATTATTGTAAATTCTCATCAATGTGATAAGTATTATAAAAGGCCATAATCAAGGGGCTAGGGAATCTCCCAAGAGGAAGAACCTAACTGTCTGGAGATGCAAGAGTGTTTTCCTTAAGTAGATGTCAAATAAGTTGCAGTTTGAAGAATGGTTTTATGTTTGTAAATCAACCTTGATGCATATAAAATGTCTTTAAAAACATAAGAAACAGAAGATGTTATATAGTCTATTTAGGGAAAACTAGATTGCTCTGTATGACTGTGGTAAAGAGCTTTCCATTTTATGCAAAGGCATTTGAACTTTATCCTATATTCAAGTGGAGTGTTGAAGAAATTTAAAGTAGAGAAGTATCATAATTATGCATTTTAGAAACATCCCTCTGGCTGTGGGGTGGGAGAATGGAGAATAAACTAGAGAGTATTTTAAAATTAAAAGCATATGAAATGTGAAATTTTTTCTAAAGGACATTGTGATAGTCAAGATAAGAAACATAAAGCAAAGATAGTAATAATGGCAAAGAAGAAACAGAACTAAAATAGACTCTCATTTAATCATAAGGACTCAGACTTATATGCTAAAGGAAATTAATAAAACTCTGTCATCCATGTTTCCAGCTTGAGCAACCAAATAGTCCTGATTAAATGTATCAGTGCATGTGTCTGCCTTAGGATCTTACTTTGCTACTGAAACTGATTATCAGTTCCTATGCTTGGAAGAAAATGTTTCTCATCTTTCTTGAAATCTATAAAGTGCAATGTTGAGATCTGGGTTCATGGTCTAGATTTTGAGGAAGAATGGAATGGAACTGAATTTTAAAGATATTTTTAGAATGATAAGCCTAATCTCTGGGAAGGTGTGCTGGCTGCAAGGTTTTAGGATAACCCATGATACTGTATGCATAGCCACCTCTTAATAGGCCATTACTGATATAAAGTGGAGATGAATCTTACTTACATGATGCCGCATTTCCCTTAAGAAAGAGAGCTTGGGAAATTAAGGGGGAAGAAGCATGGTATTTCAGTTCTTCTCCATTGTGTTTTGTTACTTTATTATTAAACTTGAACAATGTTTCCAGTCTGTAATTTTAATGTCTAATGAATATGTTATAAATAACTTTATTCCTTCACTCTCCAGGTGTTTAATTATCAAACAGCATAGGGATCTTTTGTACTACCATTTTCCTTTTATATTTTATAATGTTATTAACCTTCCAGGACAATTATTTTAGTTATTGTCCCCAAAATATATGTAGCTCATTTTAACTTAAAATTAGTTCTTCCTCACAATTACCTGCCTCCCCAACACAATCTGTCTTTAAAAATTTAGCATAGGTGAAATCTACCGACATTTAAATTGTGATTCATGCTACTCGCATCCCAGGTTAGGGCTTTGTCTTTCTGCCTGGCAAAGTATGTCCTTACTGTTAAACTTGGCTGGATATCTTTGCCCTGAGGCACTTCACCATATATAATTTTATTATAATACAGTGTATGTAGCAGCCCAGATCTCTGAAATCATCCCCATGTATCATTTCCACAGAATGTTGACTTGTTCTCACTGTTTTTGGTGGCCATTCTTCCTCTGCAATGAACTTTATTTTTTCTTTTCAAAACACTTTAATTGTTCTTCAGTAATTTTAATTAATTCAAGGTTATGCAATGAACTTTTAAAAGTAGAAGTTTTAAAGCAGAAAAAGACTGAAGATTAAAAAAAAATTATTATTTTTTAATTTTTAAAAATTTTTATTGGAGTATAGTTGATTTACAATGTTAGTTTCAGGTGTACAGCAAAGTGAATCAGATATATATATATAGATAGATATCTAGATTATATATAGGTGTATTTATATATATCTTTAACTCCTTTCTTTTTTAGATTCTTTTTCCATATAGGTCATTACAGAGTACTGAGTAGAGTTCCTTGTGCTATATAGTAGGTCCTTATTAGTTATCTATTTTACATAAGACTGCAGAATTTAGTTTAGCAGTTTAACATAAGAAAACCTTTGCATAATGATAAATATATTTTTCTTTAGTGATTGAGTTTTAAAAATGTGGTCATGTATTGATTCAGTCAATTGTTAGACTTAAGAATTTTCCATTAGTTACCAGGAACTGGAATAGTCACTGGAACTTTCACCAAATCACTTGAACTTGAAGTCTCTAACCCTCAATATCTGAATTTGTAGAATTGGATGACATGAAAAATAAAAGGGAAATATAATCAAAACACTTGGCTACACAGTATATGCTATATAAATGGTACTTATTAATGTAGGCTTTTTAGAGTAATACTTAAAAGTACAGCTTTTACAGCCAGACTGCCTGGATGTAGTTGTATTCACTGGCTGTATGAACTTACACAAGATACTCTATAAAATGAAAATATGGTATTATTTTTCCCATTGGGTTGTTATGAGGTTTCAAAGCGTCACTATGTACAGAATATGTAGTACATGGTATGTGTATAGTTCATGTGTAGCAAGTAATCACTAAAGTAGCTAGTAAAGGTGTCTCTAACATTTTACCTAGTTTTAGATATGTAACAAAATATGTATGGAAAATTTAGGAACACTAATGGACAGTCTTGGCCTTTATTAAGTTACTCTTTGTGGCTATGTTAATATTAGCACCATAAAATACAAAGTACAAAGAAGAACAAAGAACACATTTCCATATATGTAAAGAATTAAAGAAACATTTTGAAGTGGTTGTGAAAATATACAGCCATAATAAGGACTTTCTACCTTCATGTCTTATGTTCTGCTCTTGCATAACCTCACTGTATGATTTAACAACTTTAGTTTAAACATATTTTCTTTTGTTTGTTATCAGAGTCATTAGAAGCATAAAGCATATCAATTTTAGGGACATTATTGTGTATTTGAGAGATATTTGTAACATAGGGCCTTTGCAAAATTTTCATACCTAACAGACATGGTATATGTATGGGAAATTTAACTATTATATATTTCTTTGTTCATAAATTGTAGTTAATTAGTTTTAAGAAATTCATGGTGTGATGTAATTTCTGGAGTTTTCCAGGCTCTAGGATTGTTTTATTTCAACTATTTCCCCCAATACCCCAATTGTTAAAATCAAGTTACTGAGAACTAAAAAGAAAAGAAAAAAAGAAAGAAAAAAAAAAGAAACAACTCAGTTAAGTGTAACTTTCTGCAAATCCTAATGTTTCTGCTGAATCCTAATTACTTTCCTATTCTAACATCATGTGTTTGATATCATGGAAGCCTTCTCATATCCTCCTTCACCTTTTTCTCTGCAAGTCTGTACCTGAGATGCCTTCACTGCAACTTGTATCATACCCCAATCTTCTTTCACCTTCCAAAGCAAAGACTCTGCTAAGAGGAATTCACAGTCAGTCCAGACTTCATTACTCCAGCCAATATCTCTTGAGGAAGTAGTGCTCAAAGAAAGGAAGGTACTTTGATTACCACGTTCTTTGTGCCAGATTGATTTCTTTATATTGACATTGTCATATTTGTTCATTGTCTTGGCCTAGTGCTGGTATTTAGAAAAAGGAGCCAGTAATGTTGCACTATTAAGTTTCTGGTGCAAACCAGAATTCTCTTCCTGTAGGAGGTTGAACTAGAGAGAAAAATAACAAATATGTGTATAATTCCTTAGAAAATATCGTGATGTTATTGTATTGTAAGCTAAGATTTACTAAGAGTGGTTTTGGAATAAACTGGTTATTTTACTATTCTGGTTTAGTTAGAGTTACCATATAGATAACACTGATTTATAAATACTGTAAATAAAATGAAATAACTCACTGCATAGAAAGATGTCAAATATATACATATATATGTATGTATATATATATATTTATACACATATACATATATATTCTCTTTGATGATTTAGAAAGCACTTTTCATGAATTTTGAATATAAAAAAACAAGTGACAGCATTGAAAAATATCAATTTTTTAGAATTGTCATACTAATTTTTGGTGTTTTCTTACAGTAGTTATCACACATAATATCCTAGTACCCTAGTATCAGTAAAATATCTTTTATAAAGAGCTGATAGATTGAGTAGGTTATGGACATTAAATTCCTGATTAATAATGGTTCCATTGTTTTAGAATTCCTCCTCCCTCCCTTTATGAAATACCCAATAAAGGCTGGCCTACCCCAGTGGTCTGCTGTATGTGTGTGTATGTATGTAATCCAACTAATGCAAGAAATAAAGGCACTTTGAAAATCTATATATATGTGCTATTTATTTTATCTTTCTTTTCAAACTTCCACAGTGGTCCCATTCAACCCAATAAGTTATCTTTGAAAATAAACCTGGGGTCAGCTTGTGTGGAACTTTGGAAACTACCAGTAACGCTATTGACCTGGAGCTTGCTAATCTCTTCATAAAATCAGATTATGGATTTATTGATAAGTATATAAAATAAGGGCATCAATAATCAGACTCTTTCTATTTACTTTAGAAAGCATTTTATAATTTACTTGAGTAAATTTGTTCTCAAATGATTAAAATTACTTCAAATTATTTCAATGCACACAAAATAATTAGGGAACAAGACAGCCTAGGAAAATACTAGGTCATAGTGCAAAAGGGAAACTAAGAATATACACTGTTGATCTTTCACAAAGCACAGAACCTGTTTATTGGTTGCAAAGATTTGACTGTGTAAACGTGTGTGTGTGTGCGTGCGTGCGCTCACGCACATGTGAATGTAAGTAATTCTGTTGATTATATGTCCTTTAATTCTTTAATTCTGTTCCTGAAATACCATGTGTTACCAGTTTTTTTACTATGTGATTCACAATGTAGTACCATAAAAAGTGATTCAGGGAATACCATAGCTCTTTAACATCCTTTGTATTATGTACATAAGTTGTATTTTAATACATAATACATGATTAGATATAATGAATAGTAGATTTTTCATGAAGATAACAATTCACTACTCTCTGAATTGATTCTTTCTCATGGTTGAACTCATGGTAATATGATTCTTATTCCAATCTCATGGAGGGAAATTCTTTCCTCTGACTAGCGTTGATTACTTCTCAAGAAATGATTTTAATATTCTTTAATATTAAAAATTCCTTCAGCAGCCAATGCAAATGACTAATGTGATATAGTAGACATAAAATCCAGTGACATTCAGGATGCACTGTTAAAACTTAAGCCCTAAGTTTCTTGCCTACATTTATATGTTGTCACAAGTAGTCATCTTTTATGTTATTTCAATGATGGCACATTTGTTGAGTTACAAATGAAATCAACCTATTACTTTCCTTTACCCAGATTATAAAATTGTTGAAATAAAACATTTTACTAACACATTCCTTGTATCTGGAAGGTCTATAATTTTAAGAAAACCAAAGATCTATGTAACTTTTCTTACTAAAATATTCTAGTTTTCATGTGATCAATTTTCTTGAGTAAATGATTCATTGCTGTCTTTTCATTGTTTTGCCTAAAATAGCTGAAGATGATTCAGACTCACTGCTTGGTGATTAACCTACAAATGGGTAACCTTGATAAAGTAATCCCTACTTATTATATCTTACTACAATGTAATACAATATAATGTAATATAACACAATAACATAATAATATAATATAATATAATAATTGTATTCTGTTCCATAAGATTTATATAGTGCTTGCCTGGTGCCAGACACTACCGTGGGCAGCAAGAATAGAAATTAAAAATAAGCGTTCTGAGACCTGTTATGTTGCTTACTATCTTTGTAGATTTGGATAATTTTCCTAAATTCTCTGAACCTCAGTTTTTTCTTTTATAAAATGGAACTAATAATATTTACATCATAGTGTGTGTGTGTGTGTGTGTGTGTGTGTGTTTGTGTGTGTGTGAAATTTAAAGGAAAAAAAAAATGCAAGCAAACTCTTATCCATAGCCTGCAAGCCCTCCATGGAGACTGGCTAATAACACTCCCAGAAGTTTGGGAAATGGTAAGGTGCAGACTCTACCACATTCAGTTATCTCCATAGAAGAGACAGGCATGTAAGCCACAATAAGTGTAACACTAAATATGCAAAATATTAAAGTAGCATAAGGGAGGGAGGAGATTGAGGATCCCTTCACTGAGGAGATGCTGCTTAGCCAGAATTTGAGGAAGGAAAAGGAGTTTCATAGAGAGATAAGAAAAGCAAAATAGGTTATTTTATGTCAATGAAATGTGGTTAAGACAGGATGGTAGGAGCCATTAAAAAGTTCAGAATAACTGGAAGGTAAAGTGTGAAGGAGTCAGACATATTCCACAAAGTGGGATGTAAAGACAGGTTCTTTTATTTTTCTTCAGGGTCAATCTCCTTCTCTTATAGCTCTCAGAAACTTTCATGTACTCTTCAAAGCTTTTTATTTATCCATGTATCATTTATTGATGCCAGATACTAAGTGCTGGGACTTTAAAGGAAGATATAATAAAGTAATTAACAATTTCCTGTTCTTAAGTCTAATAAGAGAAAAGCGTATATCTATAATAAAAGCACACTGCAGTGGTTCTTTAACAGCTACATACAAGAAGCTACAGGGGAGAATTCTATATTTGTATGTGATAGAATCCTTGTTACCAGATTAATCATCCCACCTGAAAAACTACAGAATCTGGATATAATATTTTGAAAAAAAAAAAAACAAAAAACTATTTGAAGTCATCAGAAAAGAAAAAAAAAAGCCAAGAATTTAGTAGTCAATATCCCAGAGAGAAGGAAAATGTGTTGTGGTGAGCTGAATTTTTCTGTAGACTTTCCCTGTCAAGGAATTTGGTTTATTCACAGCAAGAAACAGACCCGTAGATGAAGTAACAGCCTCAAGCTTGTTGTGTCTCACTGAGCTGAGTAGAAAAATATTGGATTTAAGGCTATCAAAGCAGTCAAGACTTAAAGGGTCAATAACCTGAATATTATGCTACATATCTGGGGCAAGATTCCAAGAAACTAGACCAAAAGCAGCCGTTAGGAGGCTCAAAAGCTAAGGAGAGATTGCCGCTGGCCACAGAGTTGTGAGAAAGATGGGAATACCTGCTGTGCAAGGGAAGAGAGCTCCTGGTAAAGTTCTCAAGCTTTAAGCTGAGACCTTTTGTTTATTCCTTATCTTAAGTATTGATTGTTAATTTTATCCCTTTTCAATTGCTGACAATATGCCAATGATTCCCAAAGCACTAGCTACAGGATCAAACAATTTTGTCAAATCCAGATGTATATTTCAACTGCAACTGGCTCTCTCCACTTGGGTATGTGTAGTGTTGTCAAGTGTACCAAGTTCAACTATAAGTATAGTCTCTTGTCCTCACCCTCACACATTCCTTTTCCTGGATTTCTTATATCAGAAAGAAATGTAAATAATATATTCTCATGTACCCAGGGACCCAACAGACACTCCTATGATTTTTATTCCTTTGCTTCACTCTCTAGAAGAAATTTTACCCTAGACCCTGTAAATTAATGTCTAAAATACCGCTAAGGACCTGTTTTCACTCTAATTCTACTTGTCTTTATCCAGTTGATATCATCACTTGCTCACATTATTTCAGTGGTCTCCTAATGGCACCCTTGCTTCCAGCCCCTCCCTCTCCAATATTCAAAGTAATTATCATCACTTATTGTAGCATGTCACTTCTTTTTTGTGGCTAATCATAGTCCAAATGAATATATTGCCATCCACAATTTGGCCTCCCTTCCTAAAACTTCTCCCCATGGGACCTGTGACCCCCAGATGCCCTATGCACCTAGATGCCTTTACTTATGTTCCTCCCTCTGCCGGAACACCTTCCTACCCTTCCTGCTCTTTCTTCACCTGAAAAAATGCTGGTCATCCTTTAAGGCCCAGTGTAAATATTGTCTCTTCTATGAAGTCTTTCTACTCAGAAATTAATTTGTTTCTTTCTTTATAATTCTATAACTACTTCAGTCATAGTGCTAGATTAACACTTATATTGTTAACTGCTTATAAACCTATCTCCTCTTTTATATGGTGTGCCCCATTAGACTGGGTGCATACTAATTGCCTTGTTTCCTTACAACTTAGCCTAGGACTCCTGAGACATAATAAGTGGTTGACTGGGTGATATTTTCTTCCCTAAGGACCGTTCTTGGTCTGTGCACACCCCAAATATGCAAGGACTGGTCTTTTAAAATGAACATTTATATCCTTATATTCCATCATATAGTTAAAAGTTTTGGGGAAAAAAGCAGCATTCAAAAAAGCATACCAAAAATTATAGTTCTTATAGGAAATGTCTTTAAGTATTATACAAATAAATGTAGAAAACAGTCTGACTGAAATGAAATCATCATGAGGCCATTTTTAAATTGACTTTGTCTTCTGATTTGTATAATTTAGTATGCTTCTAGACTTATCTAGATTAATTGTTATCACCTTTCTGAAGTCAAACAAAAGACATTATATAAGAATCATATAATTAACACCAAACTCTGTAATTTCAGCAAGAATATAAATCAAATAAATAATCTATTATTCATTAATATTTTCTATTTCTAGTTTATTACTTCCTTGGTCCTGCATAAGAACAAGGAAAAAAACATAGGTTGCTGCCACCAATGCTGTAATTAAAACTCCAACATGGAAAACATCTGAAAAATAGTATGTTATTTTTATTTCTGAATAACACAAATGATTTTGGCAAACATGTTAGTTTCCAGCATGGACCTTTTCCCCTGGTTCTCTTTGCCTCCTGCAAAAATAAATAAAGTCAAAAATAAATAAAGCTTAATTTTTTTAAAAAATGAGGAAAAAACCTGAAAGAAAACATAACCATCTTCATTATGGGATAATATTGTGTGCTTTAAAAAAATAATTTATATAGGGAGTAATGACAATTATTTTTTTCAAGAATGTCATACATGAGAACTAAATTTATAGAAAGAACAATTTACACGTAACATTAGAGACTATCACTTCCCTTGTCTGAAATGTAAGCAAGCCATTCATTGGCCAGGTATTCCAATGTGATAATACATGATCTTCTAAAACCTGCTACCAGTAATGCCTGTCTCAGGAATTCACGAATATCATTCCTTTATCTGAAGTATCTTTTCCAGATGTCTCAATGAGGGACAATCACTAGTGCTAATTTAATATAATGTTTTATATAAATGTGTTTTTAGGCCATCTATGGATGCCTACTGGTAGCAAAGAATAAAAACATCATTGTTGCTTTATAATTTTCCTCTAATAATTTGATATTAATTTATGTTATGAGTGAGGATTTAGCTTTCCCACTGGTATTAACTTTCTATTTAATTAAGTCAAACTAAAGGGTAATCAATTAATTCATAACTATATTTTCCATGTCCAACTCAAGATCTATTTGTGTAACTTCCCTAGCTGTTCTGTAAGTTCTTGGCATAGTCAAAGATTTTCAGCCAAATGTATTATTGGAAGTTAGACAAAATACATGGAGTGGGAGGCATAACTTAAATTGCTTTCACAACTCTCCCAACCATCTTCCTAAAAATCTATGGTATATTGAACCAGAGAGTAGAACTTTTATTCATGTTCTTTAAAACAGCTCTAAAACAGTGAATTTCCTTGGAAATCACTCTGAACAGTCAGAGATACTCATCATAAAAAATGGTGGCATGATTGATAAATCAATGCTCTTCAAACAAACTATATTACCATTCATTTTAATAATCAGAAATCTTACAGAATGGAGAGCATAAAAATACTACAACAGAGGTAGGGGAAATAACTTACAAGTTAAAACTTGCAACAAACTACCTCTTTCAAAAAGAAAACAGCACACTTCCTATCATAGTACCTAGTTAGATAATGTAAACCTATAGATAGGAAGACAATGACTTCAGGAGACCACAAAAGCAATGGTTGAAACTGGATGTTTTTGTGTTGGATAATAAAACAATTGGACTTTTTCTGGTAAGAAAAAGGCATTCTTCATAAAAGGAAGAGGAAACACTAGAGACACATGAAACCTGTTGAAGGTTTTCTAATTAAGCCCTAAATTTGAATTCCTATTATGTAAATCTATGACATTTCAGTAACTGTAGTATCTTTTTTGTGAAATATTCTAAGAAAATTCAAAGACAAAATATCTTAAGGAAATACTAGGACAAAATGTGTTAGAATGTACCTGACAGCCATGTTTAAAAAATCTAAAACTTTTAAAAAGATAAAATTATTATCCAGAATTTTTAGAGAAGATAATGAAAGTTAAAGAAGAATATGTCTTTCCCCCGCCCCCAAGGTATAATTCCTTGTATTTTTTTTAACCCTCTTTAATATAATGAAGGGAGTTTTTACTCCTGTCTTGCTCTCAAACTATTTCTGCAGTGCTTAATTTGTCTGCATCCTTAGTACAGTAATTTGAAACAACAACATGAGCTAAATATTTTACCACTTTGCAAAAAAGAACAATAAAAACCAGAGAGGTTAAGCAATTTGTTTAAGGTGTAGAGAAAAATTAGAATTAAGTAAGACTCCAAATACTTAAACACTTCATTTTGAAGTATTTTGTGACAAATATTTTGGTATTTCTGTACCATGGATGAAATGAAATTCATTGAATATTTTTTTCTTTATGGATGCATTATAAGAAATTTGTGGTCTTTTCTTTTTCTGAAAAATAAACCTTTCATAACTGTGATTTGTTATTTGGGATTTAGGAACAAATTACTACTGTTTTTTTATGCCTTTGAATATAAAGTACAAAAACAAATTAAAAGAACAAAATATTGGTGGTTTCCTCCCATAATTCCTCTTCAGGGAGACTGAACACTTTTTTTACTATAGATATATGAGTTTATGTAAATATTTTTTTATTAAATTTTAGCAGTAATTCACAATAATTTTTTGCTGTATACCATTAAAACATTAGATTGTTTTGATATGTTATACCACTGAGGAATTAAAAGTGTCAAAACATCAAGCTAGTTGGAAATCATTATTAATTACTAGTCCTGTGTAGCAATGATAGGTATCTATGAAAGCATTTCTAGGCCAGAAATATGAACAGGAAATTTATAGAGGAGGAAATTCTAATCACTAATAAACTTACAAAACAGTTTTTAACCTTGCAAGAAATCAGAGAATTGCTAACTAAAGCATGAATGGGATACTGATTTCTTCTGTGAGATTAGCAAACAATTAAAATATGATAATATCAAGTGTTGAAAGGGACATCAGTATATGGAAACAGGTTCTTTCATCTGATAAAACACTTAAAGGACAATGAGCAACATCCATTAAAATTTTACACATACATTTTTCTGTGACTCAGCAATTCTACTTCAAAATATTAGAATTTAGATTAGGAGAAATACTGCTATATTAACATAAGAAATCCTCCTATATTAACCCAAGAAAAAATCATAATATATACCGCAGCATTGTTTGTATTAGAAAAAAAAGAAACATAAACATCAATTAATATGATTAGGTTAAAAACAAATTGGAATTTTGTGCATTACTTTGCTGAGACAATGCTAAATGAAAAAAGAATATACTACTTCTATAACTTTTCTTCTTCCCTCCTAAATAATGTGTCTATTTCCCATGACTGTGTGTATGTGTATGTGTGTGTGTGTGTGTGTGTTTGTGAATACATAGAAAACAAGTATAGGATATGCACAGCAGTTAGTAACCAATAAGAAGACTGAGATTGGTGTATTAAAATCAATATTTGTGACTTCATTCTTATGTACAATAGTTTAGTATTTTTCCATGAAAAAATATTTGTTATTTACATAATTAAAGTTTTTGTTTAAAAATCAGCTTAAGATAATACAATAATAGCTTAGATTAAAAATATATATAATCCCAGGCCTAATGTTAGGCCTAATAGTTACCATTTAGCTTTATGTCAGCATTGCAATATAACTATTTTCTGTTCTAGATCATCTTTGACAAGATTATAATTCTTACCTATGTCTTGAAACAGGTTGTGTCTCACTCTAAACCATATCATCAAATGCATGCATCACAATGTTATCTGAGAGACACTGCTTTAACAATAGGTATTAAAAAATGCTCTAGGCCATTTTGGCCCTGCACAGTGAGTGCTTAGGTTCTTTTTGTTGGATAATGATAACCTCTGGAGAACTTTGAGGTAGGTGAAGATTAGCTCTACCCCTAGAGTCTTGCTATATTCTTAAATGGAAAGAAACCCTTAGGCCAATTCCAGCCACATATACAGAAATATATTAAGCAAACATTAGCAAGTAGATATAAAATAGTTCATGCCACTTATTTTGTAAGTTCAGTGAAACCCCAGCTCTCTGACCTTTTGATGCTTCAACCACACTTTGAATGAAAGGTTCATATAAGGCAGACATGCTAATATTCCAGAGATAAAATTCTATTTTCCTTTTAGTTGATAACAAAAATTAGAAATTTTTGAACTCAGTGGTTGGACACAAGACCATTTGATGATCAAGTTTTGTGAGAATTTTATGCTCTGATAATGCAAAGATGAGGAGTGGTTCTTAATTATTTTAGTCAATTTACATATCTTGAATACTATTAATTTTGCTAAGAATCCCTTGCTAATATTCATCATGGTGATTAACAAGCCACTAGTTATGTTTCAGCAATAGAGACATATTTCTAAGATTTATTATGCTATTTGGAAAAGGCCTAGTATTGTTTGAGATATGGATATTAGGAGTGCTTTTAGTCATTACTCCCAAATTTAGATTTTATCAATTTAATTATAACTGAACACCCTTGGAGTTCAAATTCCTGATTAGGGCAACTGACAAAACCTAGGTATAGTATAATAAGTGTTTTATGTTTCATCAAAACAATGAATATACTCAGTTTTACCAAAAATACATGTTATGTATTAACTAAAATTTATTGATATGACTGTGGAGAGCTTGGGATTTCTCACTGTACCATGGTGCCCTGACTGAGAAGCAGAATATCAAGAATATTTGTTAAACTCCATTTCTTTTGGCTTAAAAATGTTTTGTTAATTTCACAGGTAAATTATTTCTTTATTATCTTCTCTTATTATTATAACAGTCAAGACTCTTGGTTACAAGAACATAATCCAAATCAAACTGATTTAGGAGTTCACAAAAAAACCCAAAATAAAACAAAAGTTCACAAAAAAACCCAAAATAAAACAAAAGTTCACAAAAAAAGGTGGGATCCAGGATTGGCCTAATTGTGGCTCCATCTTGATCATCCATTTTTTTCCAAGGCTCTGCCCTTTCCATATATAAGTTCATCCTAAGGCTGCGTCCATTTTGTAACAAAATGTGCATCTTTCCAGTACATCATCCTGATTGGAGAGAGTATATATGTCAGAACTGTGAGCAGAGCTTTTATGCTCCACTTTGGGCCAACTTAAACACATTCTCATAGCTAAAGCAAATACTGTGACCAGGGGATGAATTGTGATGATTGGTATAGTCAGGGATTCATGCTTACTTCCCTAGATGGGAGTTTGGTTAACCTCCCTGGAATAGCACTTAGAAACTAGGGACAATGATAAAGAGTACGCAGTAACAATGAGTGCTTAGGAGAAAACAAACACGTGTCCACTGCAATAATTAATATTCTACTGTGTCCCTCGGAGAATATCATGATAAACCCTCTAATTTTAAATAGTTTAAATACAAGAGGGGATAAATAATAAATAATCATTAAAATATTAAATACATTGCTCATGCTTCTCCACACTGGACTTACTTATGGATGTCATAGGAAGAAACAACTACTTTCTAGATATTAATACACAACTATCGTAAAATGGCCATATAAAGAGGTCTTCTGAATCTTGTTTTTGGTCATTCTTCTTATGCTAAACTGGTAATAGCTGGATGATGTTCTTAAGTACATGGGCATTAGTCAAAATGCCATAAACATCATATGGAGAGAGCAAAGGGAACACACACTTTTTTTCTCCAGAATGCCATTTTCCAAATTAAGGTACAGGCAGTTTAGGAAAGAGAATCCACTTCTACTGGTCTCTGAATTCCTGCTATCCTCCATACTAGTTTTTCTTTGAAAAATACTTGAATGAGGAAATGGGATTTGGTCATTTTAGTGTTCTTTGACCTGGTCACATTTTACTTTTATTATGAAATTAATGCCTCTTTCCACTCAAAGCAAAAATTCTCAATTTTCCAAGTTATTCAAACAGAATACATTTGTAATATGTCCATTTATTTGATTTAAATAATTCATGTCCAGCTAGGGATAAACTTTTATGTCAAGCTCCCTTTGCCTCCCTTAGTAATGCAGAAAAGAACAGAAGCTAATAATAGGTGTAGTCATCTTTAATTACTAGAATTAATGGAAAGACTTTGTAATTACTTTCTATAAAGCTTTTTTTTTTTTTTTTAATTCAATGAAAACAGGCTAGAAAAGCAGCTAATTTCAGAAATCCTGCGGCTGCTTGCCAAGGGTTTAAGCAACCAATGATAGTCAGGGTCATTGGCTCTTTGAAAAACCAGGGGTGCCTGCTAGTTGTAGGTTTCAGTAGCACCACTGGGAACTTTCAATTTAACTTGATACTTAAAGCGGACAGTGGGAGTTTTCAATAAACTCAGTTAATGTTGAAAGCAAAGTGCTATTAAAAACATGGGTAAACATTGATTTTAGGCTTTAGAGCCATTCAGGAACTCTTCTTGGGAAGGTCTCTACCACCTCATTCCTACAGTAAGAAGTGACTGCTATGGTAACACATAAAACTGCACACAATAGTTCTCACATCACTTTCTTGTCTGTGTTCATGAATGGTTGCATTTTTAAATCATGTAGCATTTTCTTAGAAACCATCTTAGGATGAGAAACTTCTTCAGACTTTGAGGACTTGTGCCGCATGCACATCTAATTTTCAATATGGCTGTAATTTTTGGCAGTGTGACAGGCAACAAATCTTGTATTTTGAGCGTTTCCATTAGTGTCACTTCTGAATCTATCACCATTCAACTTATGTCTCCTGAAATGTGTTTGGCTGATCTGGACATGAATGGGCTGTGAATCGTAGCTGCAGATGGCTCAAAAACATACTTTACAGTGAGCAAACTCTGGATGACTGAAAGAACATTGACAGAAATACTACAAGAAAAAAATGTATGTCATTTCAATAACTGAGGGAATAAACTATAATCAAAGCAACAAGAAAAATACGAAACTGCTCCCCAACAAAAATTGTCACAGCCCCCTGATGAATTAAAATGAATTTGGCCATTTCAAGCAAAAACCATAAGACTTTCCCATTCTCCCCAACATAGAGGATTTTCTGGTTGGTTATTGGGCTTGCAGGATATGAGAGGCCGTGAGCTCTCAGAAGTGACTCACTGTGGGGAAGGTCAGTGTGAAACTGAGCCAGAGTCCACGAGGGTAACAAGAAACCTGCTGAGAATACCCAGGGGAATGCCAAGTCCAGAGGGACAGAGCCTGATGATAAACAGGAGGCAACATCCTGGTTGGGAACCAGATTGCAGCTGAGGCAGATTGTGGAGAAATGAAGAAAAACAGGGCCAAGTGTTAGGAAGAGGTATTTAGCTGCATTATAACAATTGCTTAGAAAACCTTTGAACTTATTTAAATGTTACTAAAAGCTATTTCCAACAATAAGTTTATAATTTATCATTTTAAAGTTTCCTGTAAGTGAACTACAGAAATATTTGATACCAGTTGGAATCTTCTCTTTATTTTGTTTGCTGTTGATCTTGGTTCTCTTTTGATTTTCTGATATTTGACTCTCCAGGAACTTAGTGGTCCTGTTCAATTTGGAAAATTATTTCAATATTTAGGGGCATAATTTGCTCATTTTAATTTTTTCTTTTCATTTATTTTGTTAGTTGAATGTTATCTTCCCAATCAATCCTCTGTGTTTTGACTGTTTTTTTTTCACACTCTTTTCCTCTTTGCCATTACTCCGACTGTATTTACTTATTCAAATTATATTTTTAAAATTTGCAAATTTCTTTTGCATTCTCTGCAATTTTTTTTTAAATTAATTAATTAATTTATTTTTGGCTGTGTTGGGTCTTCGTTTCTGTGCGAGGGCTTTCTCTAGTTGCGGCGAGTGGGGACCACTCTTCATCGCGGCGCGCGGGCCTCTCACTGTCGCGGCCTCTCTTGTTGTGGAGCACAGGCTCCAGCCGCGCAGGCACAGTAGTTGTGGCTCACGGGCCCAGTTGCTCCGAGGCATGTGGGATCTTCCCAGACCAGGGCTCGAACCCGTGTCCCCTGCATTGGCAGGCAGACTCTCAACCACTGTGGCACCAGGGAAGCCCTCTCCACAATTTTTACAGCAAACTTTTCTTGTTTGTATTTTATGGCCTCAATAACTTATCAAACAACTCCGAGGATACAAACTTAAAATATATAAACATTTCTCCAGTTTTCTCCTTCTTATCCAAAGTGCTATTTTCTCAAAGATCTGGTGACTCTGGCTTTCTGTTAATATTTAAGAATAAAGAGTTAGTTTGGATCACAGCTTCTTCTATTTGGATACATTTCTCAATATGTGTGCCTTGTTATTCAATCTGTCTGAAATACTTTAATAGCATTTGCATGTTGATCACTGTATGTAGGTGTCTTGGGTTTCCTCTGTGGTTATGTATTGAAACTTAGTTTCTCCAAAGCCCTGTTTCCTTGATTATAAGTCTGACTGGCAGTTAAAGATATTGGGTAGAGCTGTGGGACTTGCAGGCATGCTTTGGTAACCGTATGAGGAAACCAGAAGCAGACCCACTGTTGCTCCTAGCCCTCCTCTGCAAATCTCAAACGAGATGAAATAACTTTGAAGTCCTAACTTCATCTTAGAAAACTTCATTTTCCCCGAGCCATGCAATTTCTATAAACAGAGCTCCAGTATTTTCCTTGGGAAAAACGCCAGGTGCTAAAGACCTATATAAGCTGAATTGGGTGGGGGACAGAGGATGAGTCGGGCCAAATGACCTAGCAGATTTTACCACAGAAAGCCTTTCAATTAATCAACCCGTTTTCTGCCCCACTACTCATTCCCACTGTCAAAACTTACCTGTCCCAAAGTCGTGGGCTTTAAAAAAATATTACCTCCCATCTCTACTCTTTCTACTTTGATTTTTTGTGCAAGATTGCAGCTGCTTCTATTCTGATTAATTTCTCATTTTGTATGTCTTGATTTTCAACCTGTCAGAAATATTTTTAATTGTGTTTGCATGTTAATGACCCATCTCTGCTATGGACACTGTACCCTTTGCTATTACAGATTTTAACATTTTGTACTTCATGGCAATAAGATTTAGGGGGAACTAGAGGGCAGATAAGGTTGCTTCTTCTGCTAACTTGAACTAAAATTTCTAATATGATTTTTTAAACTCAAAGAATGTATTAATTTTCTGTTGTTTCTGTAACAAATTACCACAAACTTAGTGGCTTACAGCAACACAAATATTATCTTATAACTTGGAGTTCAGAAGTCTAAAAATGGGTCTTATGGGACTAAAATCAAAGTCTTAGCACCACTGAGTTCCTTCTGGAGATTCTAGGGAAGAATCTATTGCTTCCTTTTCCAGCTTCTGGAGGCTGCTCAGGTTCCTTGTCTAACGGCTGAATCACTCTAAGATCTGCTTAATTGTCACATCTTCTCTGACTCTCCT
The DNA here is from genome assembly GCF_965194825.1 of Balaenoptera physalus. Lineage (NCBI taxonomy): Eukaryota > Metazoa > Chordata > Mammalia > Artiodactyla > Balaenopteridae > Balaenoptera > Balaenoptera physalus. Next base: position 110,854,002 of record NC_138891.1, on the reverse strand, counting down.
GCATCCTTCTTGCTCTTATAAAAACCCTAGTGATTACATTGGGCCCACATGAATAATTCAGGATTATCTTCCTATCTCAAGATCCTTAACTTTTAATCGCATATGCAAAGTCCCCTTTGCCATGTAAGGTAACGTATTCACAGGTTCCAGGGATTAGGATATAGACAAGTTTGAGGGGTCATTATTCTGCCTACCATAAACATGTACATGATATTATGTCATCAGTCAACATCCTGGCACATCCTAATTGCTACAGAGATATTCCATCAACTATATATCATAATTTATTTAACCAATATATCTGCTGGCCTGTCTTCTACCTAACTGAGGATACGGATATAAATGGGAAATTCCAGAACTCCTTACAATCTGTGTCAAAGTAGAGATAAAAATCTAAATTCTCTGAATGATGTACATTTTATAACAAAATGTGTCAATTACTTTTAATGTTTGTTCTTATGATGAATAGAGATTCCACCAATTTATACACCCAAATTCTTCTTTAAGCAACTGGAAATCACAGTCTTTTATGATTCTCAGATACTGGGATGAGATTCATTACTTTAAATTGTTAGGTTACATTGTGTAGTAGTAACAAAGTGGTTAAAGGCAAGCATCTGTGACAAGAAAGTTGACAGTATTTAGACATATTCTGCAAACCACTCATCAACTCTAAAAATTAAGAACTCATGTAAATTTAGTTATCAGCACCTGCCTGAAACTGAAACTTCAGAATTTCCAGAATTAGGCGAGAAATGTTGATATCTTCAAACATGTCGTCTTCGCCATCTCTGAAACAATTTTGTCCAAAGAAGTGATAAAAGAGTGAGGAAGTCAGTTAAGAGAACTCTCATAGACTACTTAAGAGCTAGAACTGAAGCTGACATTTTCTTTATATTCTCTACATTACTGAGCCTAGTTTTGTGTTTGTTGGAGCTCAATTGGTACTTGCTGATAGATTAGTTGAATTCTAATAAGCAGCCAAAAAAAATCATTGAGAAGATGAGCATGGGAATGTCCATCTCAAGTTCTAGGGCTAGTTTCTTACAGGATTCAGTGACTTCAGAACGGTTTACCTTTGTGATGCCTCCTGAAAATGGCCTCTCTGAAACACAAAAAAACCTTTCATTACTGGGACTTCAGTTTGAACACAGTTTTCTTCTAGAGAATAAAGACAAGACAGAATGACTACTCCCTGAAGTTCTTAAAGGTAAAATACACCTTATAGCCAGTGACTGTTGACACAGAAAAGTATCTCGTATATGTATTGATTTATAAAGAAAAGACTATTGTCTTCACAACCAGATTGTTTATAGAAACTATGTTTGAAAAATAAAACTTCAGATTTTAGTCAAGACAGCCATATCATCAGCAATTTTCAGAGACCTGAAGTTGAGATCATTTTAATATTGAACAGACATTCTCCATCCTATGCCGATCATTATTTATGAGTGACTTCAATTGCCGAATTAAAGAACTGTGATACAGAACTGCAAAAATGTATCATTAAACCACTGAATATGAAAGAAGAAGGCTGTGAAACCCTGGGGTGCTACAAGCAGCAACGCAATGTGCTGTGAAAACACATTAATTTTGGAAGGATCTGTCTCACCACCATCATTTGACCCTGAAACAAAACCAAAACAAAACAACACAAAACAAGAAACCAAACAAAGCCCTGCACAGGTACAGAATGTTTCTTCTTTGAACAGCACAACAGAAAATAACTAACACAGTTTGGCACGGAAAGTACAAAATGCTTTCAAAGCTGGAGCAATTGACCATCCATTTTAGCCACTATCCCTAAAATAAAGGACAGGAGAGGGAGAGTGAAAAGTAATTGCTCACCACAGTGTTATTTTATCATCCTTTATAGCTGGCTTTTCTTGTTTCAGAGAGGAAATATTATTTGGAATGTGAATTAGAAAATTTCAGAAGTGTTTTCCTGATAGTATAAGAGGTATTTGTTCCTATTTGATTCTCTTTTTAAACTTTTAATTACTGAATTTTATCTTATGTCTCCTTGATTTTTTCTTATATTTGCAGAGAAAAAGCCATATTTTTCAACTATTAGAAATAGACTGGAAGACACACCCATAAATTGTGTGTAGTTTTGCAAATATTTCTGTCTCAGGAAATGAATGAAGAAAAAAAATTCTTTTGTTTTGTTTTGGCATAATAAGGGTTCCAGTAGCCAGAGAAGAACTCCCTCCAGAACTAACCATGGCAGGGAGATTTACCCCTGCAACAAACACTTTCTTTTCAATTTATACAGCATCCTAACACTAGCCAGTGTATTGCCATTTTTCTCTGACTGGCCTAACACTTTGTTTGGAGTAAACCTTGGCAGTGTACTATTCTAAGTGTAGGGTGTCCATCTACACCATAGCAGATGCATCAGTCATTAGTGGTCTAACCCATTAAAGCCAACCAAGGAATCTTCCCCTATGAACTTCAGTGCTTCACTATTTTAACTGTCTATGACATACAGACTGGAGTACCTTTGATGGGAGTCACCAATCAACCTTTTGTATCCCAAGACCCAAACACCCTTAGGTAGAAAGAATAGTGCTACTGGTGTCTTTCTTAAAAGGGGACCAATATTCATTCACTTCAGGCCCCATCTATAAAAGAAATGGTAGTAAAATACAGAGCCAACTGACAGAAAACATCAGCTCTGAGGTGAAATTCTCCCACCAGTTTTCAACCGTCATTAGTACAAGTGAAAAAGGAGACTGTTAAAGCTGCCTTGTCATGTGTATGTGGAGGCTGCATATTCTGGGCAGCTGGGGCTGGTTACAAGAGCCTTTGTGTTGTCCTGGGTCTTGTTTACATTTACATTTTTCCAGAGGATACCACCTTCAAGTGGACTCTTGTACTGCTCATGCCATACTCAGGGCCATGGGTGGGGAAATGGTAGAATTAAAAGAAAGCTTGTAAAGAAATCCAGAAACAGGACTTGATTTGCCACAGTCGGTGTACCACATGGAAAATGAAGGCACTGCTGAAGTAGATAAATATTACTGGTGTAGGTAAATAAGGCAGTTGTCACAAATATTTATAATAGGATTTATTCAGGGCATTGGTTATTTGCATAATCAATAGCTGGTGTCTGAAACACTTTGAGGTCCTCCAGATATTTGCATCTCAGGTTATTGTTTAGCAAGACACTATTACCCTTAAGCTAGACAGAAGCTGAGTGGAGACTGTCACTGAGCCCTGGGGACAGTGGAACAAGCACACAGTGTACTTACCCAGTGGGAGCTGAAACCACAGAGAAGCAACGGCCTTGGCCAGAAAGCCTTATAAGCCTGAAACTGTGACAGCAATATCCTGAATTCTTTCATCAATCCTCCAATTTCCCACCAGTGTCTCCCAATGATAAATCCTAGTTTGCAACCAACAAATTGACACTGGACTTAGAAATACTAAGCTGGCACATGTCAGGTGCCTTGCAGTTCAGTGAAGATCAGGGGAAGGGGAAGGAACGGATATGAGGGCAGCCAAGGAGATCTGGGAATAATTTTCAAAGGATCACTGGTTCTTGTGATCTATCTTGGTCTTGTAACATAAAACCCTGGTCCTCTTTCTGGAGAAACGCTCTCCCCACCCATTGCCTACTACCAACCCTCACTTCTAACCCCTTTTGCTATATAAACAGGCTGGTTAAAAAACATGATACAAAATCTGTGAGCCCTTGTAAAAAGTAGTGATTTATCAATGAAGATTTCAAATAATGGATATAAAAGAGGTACTCACACATTCATTCTCCAATCTGTGGACGTGAATATTCTTATTAGTATCTAGTACCATCTCTTCTTATTCAGTTCCAGGAATCATCCCTCTGCATTCTTTATTTGTAAATGTGTCATATCTGGTTGTTTTAGTCCATTTGGGCTGCTGTAACAAAAGTACTGTATACTGGGTAGCTTAAACAATGAACATTTATTTCTTATAGTTCTGGAGGCTAGAAAATCCGAGATCAAGGTACCAGTAGATTCAGTGTCTGGTAAGAGCTCACTTCATGGTTTATAGATGGCTGTATTCTCCCTGTGTCCTCACGTGAATGAAGGGTGGAAGGAGAGTTCTGAGATTCCTAATAAGGACACTAATTCCATTCACAAGGACTCCACCCTCATGACCTAATCACATCCCAAAAGTCCACTGCCAAACATCATCACATTGGGGATTAGGTTTCAACCTATGAATTAGGTGGGAACACAAATATTCTTCTATAGCACTGGCTAATTTTATACCTCTCGTCACAAGAAAAAGATAGAGACTCTGCTATTACTCACTGTTCCATGGCCCTATATTCAATATAGAATTTGTCTGTACTGAAACTATACAGACCTTTTTGCCTCTACATTTCCCTAATATTTACATAATTCTAGGGTTTCATTATTACTCATTATGTTGATCATCTATCATGCTGCCCATGACAGCTGGCTCCTGATGACTCTCTTAAAGATTGTTACTGTGCTTTGTTGATGGTAATCACAAATCAGTCTTACCCAGAATACACAGAAAATTGTGAACAATGATTCAGTTTTTAGTCATGTTAAACTGACTGTTTAGAATTTTGTAGCATTAACATTGAATAACACATCTTCCAAAAACAGCACTCTGAAAGTCTTTAGACAATAACCACTGCATTTCCAGGTTGGGATCTGTTCCAGTTTTGACGTACCCATGTCTTTTGCAGCTACCATCAGAAGGGACAATAAGAATGTTTGTCCCTTATCTGGAAGAGCATCTTAGAAGACATAGGAAGTGACCACATTGATTGGAAGGGCTGGTTTGTACTGTGGAGTAACAGTCTTATATTCTCTCAGAGGAGATAGTTGTGGTCACTTGTTTTAGTTTCATAGGGCTGCCATAACAAAATACTACAAACTATATGGATTAAACAATGGAAATTTATTGTCTCACCTCTCTGGAGGCTAGGATTGCTTCCTTCCAATGACTATGAGGGAGAAACTGTTCCATGCCTGTCTCCTAGTTCCTGGTGGTTTGCTGGCAATCTTTGGTGTTCTTTGGCGTGTGGCATTGTAATTCAAATCCCCCCATGGCATTTTCTCTCTTTCTCAGTCTCGATGTCCAAGTTTATCCTTTTTGGAAGGATACAGACATATTGGATTAGTGTTTATCCTAATGACTTCATCTTAACTTGATCATCTGCAAAGCCTCTATTTCCAAATAAGGTCACAATCACAGATACCAGGCATTAGGACTTCAACACGTTTTAGGGAGTCACAGTTCAATCCAGAGTACTGTTCTTGGCTGACTGCCTGATGTTTGACATAGAGCTTGCAGAAGGGGTGGGGTAACTGCCCTTGGTGCCAATGATAGGCGATGCCTAATACCACCCCCACTGCTCCTGAGTGTTGTGGAGGTGAGGTGGGCTGCATGGTTGAAATCAAATGGGACTGAGCTATTCTAGCCCACACCTGTGGCTCAAGCCCAAGCGTTAGCAATGTGTTGTTGGAGAACATGAGTTCTAAACTAATCCTACCTCTGACATGAATGAGAGTTAACCAAAATCATAACATTAGCACCATTCTGGCAGCTTAATATTACATGATCCTGTGAGAGAATCCTATTTTTCCCATTTCTTTGGTGGTATGGAAGAACTTTTTGATTTTTAATTTTCTATTTTTATTTCTTTTTGCTTATTTCCATGGGAATCTCTATAGTGTTAGACACCACTTATCTAGAAGAAAAGAACAATACACCAGTATCCTTTCATTAGGAAATTAAAAATTAAAAAGTGCTTCCAGACAAATATACTGTTGATGATATAATGTATAGCCAAGTGACACATAAGTATGAAATGATTTTCTCAGTTTTACTTTGTATCAAAATCTGTGATATTAAGCAGAAATTTGTTTTAGTTATTGAATCAAGTAATTAAAAGAACAGAAGACAAATTTCATTTACATTGAAGTTAATAAATTGGTTATCTTTCTTTTTTCAGGGTTTATGATGATCTTCTAAATAATGGACTCTAGGAGCACATAACTTGACATTTTGGTCTCTAATTCAGGGATACATTGAAAAGAAAAGCAGCTAGATAGAAATTATTAATGTCAGTGATGTTAAAAATTCTTCACTGAAGAAAACTTAAATGGAAAAGTACTTTAAAACTATAATCTGTGACTTGAAGTACAAATTAAAATATATTTTTAAAAGTTACTCTCAAAAGATGTGTTTTTCATTAAAAAGAAGATAGCTGAAACAATGTTCTAATCTCAAAGTACGTGAAATTTCAAATTCTAAGGAGGATACATGTACAACAATGTAATTATCTAAGTAGTTTTGAGGAAGAAAAAAGTTTTCTTTTTTTAATAAAGACTTATTATTTCACTAAATGAATCATAGTTTGACTAAATTCAGTTTTTAATTCAGTGATAATTCAGCTTTTAAAATTTGGGCTTTATCATAGTCTAGAGGAAAGAGGGTGAGTAAAAACATCTACAGCAGTGTTTTGTTATCTTATGACTTCATGAGACATTTATATCATGGGACCAGAGTCTGGTTCTCAGTACTTTATAATCTGGATATTGATTCTTATCAGTCTACCTAGGGATGTTCATATGCTAGTATATTCATCCAAATAACAATAGATTAATTTAAAAGTCAGAAAGCAGTTTTATAACTGTGCATGGAGACATTCAAATGTTTAATCATGATCCCCATTTACATGCTAACTCAATACTTTAGTAGCTTCCTGCATTCTAAAGAATTAAGTTTAATATATTTATCTTGGCATGTGATATACAGTGACCTTATTCTGAACATATTTCTACACTTATCTGTGATTACTCCTCTCCATACCCGCTATATTCCAGAAATTTTTCCAGTTTCACCTTTTTCCTTTTATGAGTTAACTACATTATACCCTCCACTTGGCGTGCCATTCCTCCTTTCAAGAGACGTTTACATCTCTACAGATTCAGCTCATGTTATCCCTTTCATGAAATCTTCTCCTATTCTACCCTCTGCTTCCAAATGCCAGATGAAGAATTATTAATTCTTTTCTATATCTTTTTACTTAATATTGTAGCTATGTTTTCATGGATTTATTTCCCCTATGATTACATACTTTTAAGGCAGCAGATAAGACATTGACATATTAATTATTGCATTCTCCGTAGCTTTATGCAAAATGTCTTCTACTTAGTATTTTCTCAATAAAATAATTTAATAAAGTATGCTGAGATTTTAAAAAACAGTTAAACAAAATATTTATACTGGTTAATCAGTTCAAATTTATTAAAAGATCTGATTGGAGGAAATTTGAGGATTTTAATTAGTAACATTAATAAAATCTGGTAGTTTAATCCAACCCTTTATACAAAAGGACATATTTGCCAAACAAATATAAACATTTATCTTCAGTGTTGTGATTCCTATTCTCTAAGTAAGAGCCAACATATTGCTAAATGCTTGGCCCATATGTAGACACTCAAGAAATGTTGCCTGAATGGATGCCAGTGTCAGATTCTGGCCTTTTGGCTCTCCATTTTTTCCCCCAGATTTCAGTCATGCCTTAGCCTTCTGCTGACTTTACATAGAAGAAGTTACAATTAATTAGGTCACAGTTTATCCTATATTGGCTTTATCTGAGTCTCTTTAATGAGATTTGAGAAGCCCCCCTGTGTAATCATCCTCACATTTAGGAACCATCTGTTAGAATAGGTCACTTCTGCAGGTGGCTAATCTCATTAATTTATGTAGAATCTTTCCAGCTTCAAGATCAGAGTGAAATTTTCCTACTAGTTCCCAATCTTTGGAGGAACACCTCATTTGGAGTCTTTAGCCATCTATGATCTGGAGAAAGAACTAAACATACCTTAATTTATACGCAAATTCCTTTTACAGTGAGAATGATTCACATGATATGTAGTACAAGTTAAATTGACTCCACATTTATACAGCCTATTGTTACTCTCCATGGAGAGCCAGCATGCCATTTAGAAAGGTGGTAATTTGAGCCTTAATTACTATTGACTCAAATGGTGACTCATGACAACTGTGTTCCTTCAGAAATAACACACAATGAATCCTACTGAATTCTTACATCTTCATTTAATCTTAACATTGGAGATAGCAGAGCTTGAACTCTGCATAAAAGTATGTCCAGAATTGTCTGTAAAGAAGAATATTTGGTCTGCACCTTTTCAGCTGCTCTGTCTTTCTACACTGGTTGAACAGCAGTGTTATTGAAAACAATCATAAATTATATATTTTGCATTAATGACACTGACTACTTGTACCAATGGATAAAGTAAACATGAACACCCAATGATTTTAGAGAAAGACAGAATAACCCCAATATCAGAACATGGCATTATAAAAATATGTATTCTGCTCATGAAAGCAGAAAATTACTATCATAAAATTTAATGCTTTTATTGAAGTGAAGTAGAGAGAGATTACTAAATGTTAGAATTGAAGGAACCTCAGCGACCTTCTTAATCATTTCACTTTTCAATAAGGAAATAACTACAGAAATCTGTTGTGACCTACATATAATCAGACAGCTAATTATGGAAAACAAGAACTAGAATCGGTATCCAGGCTGTCAATACTCTGTGTGTGTGTGTGTGTGTGTGTATGCGTGTGTGTGTGTGTGTGTGTGTTTAATAGAATATACATTTTTTCTTTTGAGAAGATTTATGTTCACAGCAAAGTTGAGTGGAAGGTACAGAGAATTCCCATATGCCTCCTGTCCGCACATATATATAGCTTCCCCTTTTATCAACATCTCCCACCAGAGTGGTACATTTGGTACAATTGATGAACCTACACTGACAAATCATAATCACCTAAAGTCCATAGTTCATATTGGGGTTCACTCTTGGTGTTGTACATTCTATGTGATTGAACAAATGTATAATGACATATATCTACCTTTACAGTTCCACTGAATAGTTCCACTACACTACACTGAGTAGTTCCACTGCTCTAAAATCCTCTGTACTCCATCTAATCATCCCTCCCTCTTCTGTAACCCTGGAAACCACTTTTTTTTTTTTTTTTTTTACTGTCTCCATAGTTAGGCTTTTTCCAGAATAACATATAGTTGGATTCACAGTATGGAGCCAATTTTTCAGGTTGGCTCCTTTCACTTAGTAATATGCATTTAAGATTTCTCCATGTCTTTTCTGTACTAAGTTCTTTTTAGTATTGAATAACATTCCATTGTCCTGATGTACCACAGTGTATTCATCCATTCACTTATTGAAAGGCATCTTGGTTCCTTCCAGCTTTGGCAATTATAAATAAGGCTGTTACAGACAAACTGTGTGCAGGTTTTTATGTGGACAAAAGTTGTCAACTCATTTGTGTAAACACCAAGAAGAGCAATTGCTGGATTGTATGGTAAGAATATGATTAGTTTTATAAGAAATCACCAAACAGTTCTCAAAGTGGCTGTATCATTTTGCATTGCCACCAGCAACGCATCCTTACTAGGATCTGGTGATGTCAGTGTTCTGGATTCTGACTATTCTAATAGGGGTGTAGTATATCTTTTGTTGTTTTTTTTTAGTTTGTATTTCCCTGATGACATGTGATGTGGAACAACTTTTCATGTGCTTATTTGCCAACTGCCTATCTTATTTGGCAAGGTGTCTGTTAAGATTTTGGCCCATTTTTTAGTCAGTTGTGGTTTGTTTTCTTACTGTTTTAAGAGCTTTTTAAAAAATATTTGGGATAATGGTCCTCTATCAGATATGTGTTTGCAAATATTTTCTCCCAATTCAGCTTGTGTTTTCATTCTCTTGCCAGTGTCTTTCACAAAGCAGAAATTATTTCTTTTAATGAAGTCCAGCTTATCAATTATATCTTTCATGGATCGTGATTTTGGTGTTGTATATAAAGACATTGCTGTATCCGAGGTTGTTCAGGTTTCTCCTATGTTATCTTCCAGGAGTTTTATAGTTTGGCATTTTACATTTAGGTGTATAAGGCATTTTGAGTTAATTTTTGTGACGGGTGTAAAGTCTATGTCTAGAGTGAATTTTTGCATGTGGATGTCCAGTTGTTCCAGCACCATTTGTTAGAAAGACTATCTTTGCTCCACTGTATTTCTTTTGTACATTTGTCAAAGATCTGTTGACGGTATTTATTTGGGTATATTTCTATGCTCTCTGTTCTGTTCCCTTGATCTATTTGTATATTCTTTTTTTTAAAATAAATTTATTTATGTTTATTTTTATTTATTTTTGGCTGCATTGGGTCTTAGCTGCTGCACAAGGGCTTTCCCTAGTTGCAGCGAGTGGGGGCTAGTCTTCGTTGTGGTGTGTGGGCTTTTCATTGTGGTGGCTTCTCTTGTTGTGGAGCATGGGCTCTAGGAGTGCGGGCTTCAGTAGTTGTGACACACAGGCTTAGTAGTTGTGGTTTGTGGACTCTAGAGCACAGGCTGAGTAGTTGTGGCTCACGGGCTTAGTTGTTCCATGGCTTGTGGGACTTTCCCGGACCAGGGCTCGAGCCTGTGTCCCCTGCATTGGCAGGCAGATTCTTAACCATTGTGCCACCAGGGAAGCCCTATTTGTCTGTTTTTTGCTAGTGCCAAACAGTCTTCATTAATGAAACTTTACAGTAAGTCTTGAACTGGGTTAGTGTCTGTCCAACTTTGTTCTTCCCTTTTAATATTTTTTGGCTATTATGGGTCTTTTGCCTCTCTATGTAATCTTTAGAATCAGTTTGTTGATATCCACACATAACTTCTGGGATTTTGATTGATTGGGATTGCAGTGAATCTATAGATCAAGTTGGGAAGAACTGACTTCTTGACAATACTGAGTCTTCCAGTTCATGAACATGGAATAGCTCTCCATTTATTTAGATCTTCTTTGCTTTCTTTTATCAGACTTTCATAATTTTCCTCATATACATTTTGTACATATTTTGTTGGTACATAATTATATACCTAGGTATTTCATCTGGGGGGTTGTGAATGTAGATGCTATTTTTTAAAAATTTTTATTGGGAAGACCTTCAAGATGGCGGAGGACAAAGACGTGGAGATCACCTTCCTCCCCACAAATACATCAAAAATATATCTACATGTGGAATAACTCCTACAGAACACCTACTGAACACTGGCAGAACACCTCAGACTTCCCAAAAGGCAAGAAACACCACATATACCTGGGTAGGGCAAAAAAAAAAGAAGAAACAGAGACAAAAGAATAGGGACAAATCCTGCACCTCTGGGAGAGAGCTGTGAAGGAGGAAAAGTTTCCATGCACAAGGAAACCCCTTCACTGGCGGAGACGGGGTGTGGATGGGGGGGAAGCTTCAGAGCCACGGAGGAGAGTGCAGCAAAAGGGGTGCAGAGGGCAAAGCAGAGAGATTCCCGCACAGAGGATCAGTGCTGACCAACACTCACCAGCCTGAAAGGCTTGTCTGCTCACTGACCAGGGTGGGTGGGGGCTGGGAGCTGAGGCTCAGTCATTGGAGGTCAGATCCCAGGGAGAGGACTGGGGTTGGCTGTGTGAACACAGCCTGAAGGGGGCAAGTGTGCCACAGCTAGATGTGAGGGATTCCAGGAAAATCTCTGGACTGGCCTAAGAGGCAAGAGACCATTGTTTCGGGGTGCACGAGGAGAGGAGATTCAGAGCGCTGCCTAAACAAGCTCTGGGGACAGACACGAGCTGCAGCTATCAGCACAAACACCAGAGACCAGCATGAAATGTTAAAGCTGCTTCTGCAGCCATCAAGAAACCTGTGTGCAAGCACAGGTCACTATCCACACCTCCCCTACTGGGAGCCTGTGCAGCCCACCACTGCCAGGGTCCCATGATCCACAGACAACTTCCCCGGGAGAAAACACGGCACGCCTCATGCTGTTGCAATGTCATGCAGGCCTCTGCCACTGCAGGCTCACCCTGCATTCCACACCCCACCCTCCCCCCGGCCTGAGTAAGTCAGAGTGCCCTAATAAGCCACCGCTTTAACGCTGTCCTGTCTGGGCGAACAACAGACTCCAGAGGGCAACCTACATGCAGATCCGGGGCCAAATCCAAAGGTGGACCCAAGGAGCTGTGCGAACAAAGAAGAGAAAGGGAAATTTCTCAGTGCAGCCTCAGGAGCAGTGGATTAAATCTCCACAATCAACTTTATGTACCCTGCATCTGTGGAACACCTGAATAGACAACAAATCATCCCAAAATTGAGGCGGTGGACTTCGGGAACAACTGCAGACTTGGGGTTTGCTGTATGTGACTGACTAGTTTCTGATAAATATGTTTATCTTAGTTTAGTTTTTAGTGCTTGTTATCATTGGTGGATTTGTTTATTGGTTTGCTTGCTCTCTTCTTTTAATTTTATTTTAATATATTTTTTATTTTTAATTTTAGTAATTTTATTTTATTTATTTTTCTTTCTTTCTTTCTTTTCTACCTTTTCTTCTGAGCTGTGTGGCTGAGAAGGTCATGGTGCTCCAGCCGGGTGTCAGGCCTGAGCCTCTCAGGTGGGAGAGCTGAGTTCAAGACATTGGACTGACAGAGACTTCCTGGCCCAATATAATATCAATCAGCGAGAGCTCTTTCAGAGATCTCTGTCTCAACAGTACACAGCTCCACTCAACGACCAGCAAGCTACAGTGCTGGACAACCCATGCCCAACAACTAGCAAGACAGGAACACAACCGCACCTGTTAGTAGACAGGCTGCCTAAAATCATAATAAGTTCAGAGACACCCCAAAACAAACCAGCGGACACACTCCTGCCCACCGGAAAGACAAGATCTAGCCTCATCCACCGAACACAGGCACCAGGAAATGTACACAACACACTGAACCAACTTTACCCACTGGGGGAAAACACCAAAAACAACGGGAACTATGAACCTACACCCTGCAAAACGGAGACCCCAAACACAGTAAGTTAAGCAAAATGAGAAGATGGAGAAATACGCAGCAGATGAAGGAGCAAGGTAAAAACCCACTAGACAAAACAAATGAAGATGAAATAGGCAGTATACCTGAAAAAGAATTCAGAGTAATGAAACCAAAGGTGATCCAAAATCTTGGAAATGGAGAAAATAAAAGAAACATTTAACAAGGACCTAAAAGAACTAAAGAGCAAACAAACAATGATGAACAACACAATAAATGAAATTTAAAATTCTCTAGAAGACATTAATAGCAGAATAACTGATGCAGAAAAACGGATACTGACATGGAAGATAAAATAGTGGAGATAACTACCACAGAGCAGAATAAAGAAAAAAGAATGAAAAGAATTGAGGACAGTCTCAGAGACCTCTGGGACAACATTAAATGCACCAATATTTGAATTATAGGGGTACCAGAAGAAGAGAAAAAGAAAGGGACTGAGAAAATATTTGAAGAGATTATAGTTGAAAGCTTCCATAATATGAGAAAAGAAAAGTCAATCAAGTCCCTGAAGCACAGAGAGTCCCATACAGGATAAATCCAAGGAGAAACATGCCAAGAAACATATTAATCAAAATATCAAAAATTAAATACAAAGAAAAAATATTAAAAGCAGAAAGGGAAAAGCAGCAAATAACATACAAGGGAATCCCCATAAGGATAAGAGCTGATCTTTCAGCAGAAACTCTGCAAGCCAGAAGGGAGTGGAAGGACATATTTAAAGTGATGAAAGGGAAAAACCTACAACCAAGATTACTCTATCCAGCAAGGATCTCATTCAGATTTGATGGAGAATTTAAAACCTTTACAGACAGCAAAAGCTAAGAAAATTCAGCACAACCAAACAAGAAATGCTAAAGGAATTTCTCTAGGCAGGAAACACAAGAGAAGGAAAAGACGTAGAAAAACAGACCCAAAACAATTAAGAAAATGGTAATAGGAACATACATATCAATAACTACCTTAAATGTAAGTGGATTAAATGCTCCAACCAAAAGACATAGACTAGCCGAATGGATACAAAAACAAGACCCTTACATATGCTGTCTACAAGAGACCCATTTCAGACCTAGGGACACATACAGACTGAAAGTGAGGGGATGGAAAAACATATTCCATGCAAATGGAAATCAAAAGAAAGATGGAGTAGCAATTCTCATATCAGACAAAATAGACTTTAAAATAAAGACTATTACAAGAGACAAAGAAGGACACTACATAATGAACAAGGGATCAATCCAAGAAGAAGATGTAACAATTGTAAACATTTATGCAGCCAACATAGGAGCACCTCAAAACATAAGACAAATGCTAACAGCCATAAAGGGGAAATCGACAGTAACACAATCATAGTAGGGTACTTTAACACCCCACTTTCACCAATGGAAATAAATAAGGAAACACAAGCTTTAAATGATACATTAAACAAGATGGACTTAATTGATATTTATAGGACATTCCATCCAAAACAACAGAATACACTTTCTTCTCAAGTACTCATGGAACATTCTCCAGGTTAGATCATATGTTGAGTCACAAATCAAGCGTTGGTGAATTTAAGAAAATTGAAATCATATCAAGTATCTTTTCTGACAACAACACTATGAGAATAGATATCAATTAAAGAAAAAAACTGTAAAACATACGAACACATGGAGGCTAAACAATATGCTACTAAATAACGAAGAGATCACTGAAGAAATTTAAAAATACCTAGAAACAAATGACAATGAAAACACGATGACCCATAACCTATGGGATACAGCAAAAGCAGTTCTAAGAGGGAAGTTTATAGGAATACAATCCTACCTCAAGAAACAAGAAAAATCTCAAATAAACAACCTAACCTTACACCTAAAGCAATTAGAAAAAGAAGAACAAAAAAACCCCAAAGTTAACAGAAGGAAAGAAATCATAAAGATCAGATCATAAATAAATGTAAAAAGAAATGAAGGAAACAATAGCAAAGATCAATAAAACTAAAAGCTGGTTCTTTGAGAAGATAAACAAAATTGATAAACCATTAGCCAGACTCATCAAGAAAAAAAGGGAGAAGGCTCAAATCAATAGAATTAGAAATGAAAAAGGAAAAGTAACAACTGACACTGCAGAAGTACAAAGGATCATGAGAGATTACTACAAGCAACTCTATGCCAATAAAATAGACAACCTGCAAGAAATGGACAAATGCTTAGAAGAGGACAATCTTCTGAGACTGAACCAGGAAGAAATAGAAAATATAAACAGATCAATCACAAGCCCTGAAATTGAAATTGTGATCAAAAATCTTCCAACAATCAAAAGCCTAGGACCAGATGGCTTCATGGGAGAATTCTATCTAGCATTTAGAGAAGAGCTAACACCTATCCTTCTCAAACTCTTCCAATATATAACAGAGGGAGGAATGCTCCCAAACTCATTTTATGAGGCCACCATTGCCCTGATACCAAAATCAGACAAAGATGTCACATACACACACACAAAACTACAGGCCAATATCACTGATGAACATAGATGCAAAAATCCTCAACAAGGTACTAACAAACAGAATCCAGCAACGCATTAAAAGGAATATACAACATGATCAAGTGGGGCTTATCCCAGGAATAAAAGGATTCTTCAATATATGAAAATCAATCAGTGTGATACACCATATTAACAAATGGAAGGATAAAAACCATGTGATCATTTCAATAGATGCAGAAAAAACTTTCGACAAAATTCAACACCCATTTGTGATAAAAAATCTCCAGAAAGTAGGCATAGAGGGAACTGACCTCAACATAATAAAGGCCATATATGACAAACTCCAGCCAACATTGTTCTCAGTGGTGAAAAACTGAAACCATTTTCCACTAAGATCAGGAAAAAGAAAAGGTTGCCCACTCTCACCACTATTATTCAACATAGTTTTGGAAGTTTTAGCCACAGCAATCAGAGACGAAAAAGAAATGAAAGTATTCCAAATCACAAAAGAAGAAGTAAAACAGTCACTGTTTGCAGACAACATGATACTATACCTAGAGAATCCTAAGATGCTACTAGAAAACTTCTAGAGCTAATCAATGAATTTGGTAAAGTAGCAGGATCCAAAATTAATGCACAGAAATCTCTTGCATTCCTATACACTAAAGATGAAAAATCTGAAAGAGAAATTAAGGAAACACTCCCATTTATCATTGCAACAAAAAGAATAAAATACCTAGGAATAAACCTACCTAAGGAGACAAAAGAACTGAATACAGAAAAGTATAAGAGACAGATGAAAGAAATTAAAGATTATACAAACAGATGGAGAAATATACCATGTTCTTGGATTGGAAGAATCAACATTGTGAAAATGACTATACTACCCAAAGCAATCTACAGATTCAATGCAATCCCCATCAAACTACCAATGGCATTTTTCACAGAACTAGAACAAAATATTTCACAATGTATATGGAAATACAAAAGACCCTGAATAGCCAAAGCAATCTTGAGAAAGAAAAACGGAGCTGGAGGAATCAGGCTCCCCAGGTTCAGACTATATTACAAAGCTACAGTAATCAAGACAGTATGGTACTGGCACAAAAACAGAAATATAGATAAATGGAATAGATTAGAAAACCTAGAGATAAACCCACATATGGCCACCTTATGTTCGATAAATGAGGCAAGAATATACAATGGAGAAAAGACAGCCTCTTTGCCAAGTGGTGCTGGGAAAACTGGACAGCTACCTGTAAAAGGATGAAAGTAGAGCACTTCCTAACACCATGCACAAAAATAAACTCAAAATGGATTAAAGACCTAAATGTAAGGCCAGATACTATAAAACTCTTAGAGGAAAACATAGACAGAAAACTCTATGACATAAATCACAGCAAGATCCTTTTTGACCCACATCCTAGAGAAATGGAAATAAAAACAAAAATTAAAAAATGGGACCTAATGAAACTTAAAACTTTTGCAGAGCAAAGGAAACCATAAACAAGACTAAAAGACAACCCTCAGAATTGAAGCAACTGACAAAGGATTAATCTCCAAATTAGACAAGCAGCTCATGCAGCTCAATATCAAGAAATCAAACAACCCAATCCAAAAATGGGCAGAAGATCTAAACAGACATTTCTCCAAAGAAGATATACAGATTGCCAACAAACACATGAAAGGATGCTCAACATCACTAATCATTAGAGAAATACAAATCAAAACTACATTGAGGTATCACCTCACACCAGTCAGAATGGCCATCATCAAAAAATCTACCAACAATAAATGCTGTAGAGGGTTTGGAGAAAAGGGAACCCTCTTGCACTGTTGGTGGGGAAGTAAATTGATACAGCCACTATGGAGAACAGTATGGAGGTTCCTTAGGAAAATAAAAATAGAACTACCATATGACCCAGCAATCCCAGTACTAGGCATATACCCTGAGAAAGCCATAATTCAAAAGAGTCATGTACCACAGTGTTCATTGCAGCACTATTTACAATAGCCTGGACATGGAACCAACCTGTGTCCATTGACAGATGAATGGATAAGGAATATGTGACACATATATACAATGGAATATTACTCAGTCATAAAAATCAAAGAAATTGGGTTATTTGTCATGAGGTCAGTGGACCTAGAGTCTGTCATACAGAGTGAAGTAAGTCAGAAAGAGAAAACAAATACCGTATGCTAACACATATATATGGAATCTATTTTAAAAAATGGTTCTGAAGAACCTAGGGGCAGGACAGGAATAAAGATGCAGATGTAGAAAATGGACTTGAGGACACAGGGAGGGGGAAGGGTAAGCTGGGACAAAGTGGGAGAGTGGCATTGACATATATACACTACCAAATGTAAAATAGATAGCTAGTGGGAAGCAGCTGCTAGCACAGAGAGATCAGCTCGGTGCTTTGTGATCACCTAGAGGGTTGGTATAGGGAGGGTGGGAGGAAGACGCAAGAGGGAGGGGATATGGGGATGTATGTATACATATAGCTGATTCACTTTGTTATACAGCAACAGCTAACACAACAATTTAAGCAATTATACTCTAATAAAGATGTTAAAAAAAAAAGAAAGGAAAAAATATTTTATTGGAGTATAGTTGATTTAATGTTTTGTTAGTTTCAAGTGCACAGCAGAGTGAATCAGTTATACATATACATATATCCACTGCTTTTTAGATTCTTTTCCCATGTAGGCCATTACAGTGTATTGAGTAGAGTTCCCTGTGCTATACAGTAGGTCCTTATTAGTTATCTATTTTATGTATAGTAGTGTGTATATGTCAATCCCAATCTTCCAATTTATCTGTCTCCCACCCCACACTTACCCTCTGGTAACCATAATTTTTTTTCTACACCTGTAACTCTATTTCAATTTTGTAGATAAGTTCATTTGTACCCTTCTTTTTTTGATTTCACATATAAGTGATATCATATGATATTTTTCTTTCTCTGACTTACTTCACTCAGTATAATAATCTCTAGGTACATCCGTGTTGCTGCAAATGACATTATTACATTCTTTTTTATGGCCTAGTAATATTCCATTGTGTACATCCAGAGAAAACCATAATTCGAAAAGATACATGCACCCTATGTTCATTGCAGCATTATTTACAATAGTCAGGACATGGAGGCCACCTAAATGTCCATCAACAGAGGAATGGATAAAGAAGTTGTGGCACATATACACAATGGTATTTTGTTTTTAATTTAAATTCCACTTGTTCATTGCTGGTATATAGGAAAGTGATTGACTTTTTTTGTGTGTGTGAAATTATGATTTTTTTTAATCTTACAAAAATAGAAAAAATGGAACACTTCAAACATGATTTTTAAAATGTGCTAGAATAAGTCATAAAAACAATAACTAGAATGTATATTTTAAGGGATCTGCTACAATTTGAAATATTTGTCAGTCAGTGTCCTACATTTATCTCTCTAATAGTGATAATGTATCCAAGTGACTTATTTTTTTAATTAATTTATTTTAATTTATTTATTTTTGGCTGCATTGGGTCTTCTTTGCTGTGCACAGACTTTCTCTAGTTGTGGCGAGCGGGGGTTACTCTTTGTTGCAGTGCATGGGCTTCTCATTGCAGTGGCTTGTCTTGTTGAAGAGCACAGGCTCTAGGAGTGCGGGCTTCAGTAGTTGTGGCGCATGGGCTCAGTTGCTCTGCGGCATGTGGGATCTTCCCGGACCAGGGCTCGAACCAGTGTCCACTGCATTGGCAGGCAGATTCTTAACCACTGCACCACGAGGGAAGTCCCCAAGTGACTTTTTGGTAAGTATTTAACTCAAAATTATTTCTTTCACTCATTTATTTTGAGATAGTCATTCAGAATTAACAGGGTTCCTATATCACCAAAATCTATTACTAGGTCAAGTCATTTCTTAACTAAATATGCAACAGTTAAAAAAAGAAGCATGCAAAAAATGTGGCAATCAAAAAGAAGTTGTTTTAACTTTAAAAGGTGACCTGTAGGTTACTGGTTCCATAAAGCTTAATTTTTTTTAAAAAGGTGATTGACTTTTGTATATTAACCTTGTATCCTGTAACCTTGGTATAATTGCTTTAGTTCCAGGAGTTTTTTTGTCAATACCTTGGGATTTTCTGAATTAAATGATATGTTATCCATGAAAAAATACAGTTTTATTTCTTCTTTCTCAATACATAGTCCTATTAAATCCTTTCCTCATCTTATTTCATTAGCTAAAAGACTTCCAGCACAATGTTGAAAAGCAATGGTGAGAGGGGACAACCTTGCCTAGTTCCTGATCTTAGTGGAAAATTTTGAGTTTCTCACTAGTATTAGCTGTAGATGGTTTTGCAGGTATATTCTTTATCAAGTTGAGAAATTTCCTTTCTACTTCTAGTTACTGAGAGTTTTTATCATGGATGGGTGTTGCATTTTGCCAAATGATTTTTTTGTTATCTATTTATATGATCATGTAGCTCTTATCTTTTAGCATGTTGATGTGTGAGATTACACTAATTGACTTCCAAATGTTAAATCAGTGTTGTATACCTGGGATAAATCCTATCTGGATTCAATTTGCTAATATTTTGTTAAGGATTTTTGCATCTATGCTCAGTGAGATATTGGTCTGTAGTTTTCTTTTTTTATAATGTCTCTGTCTGGTTTTGGTGTTAGGATCATGCTGACCTCATAGCATGAGTTAGGAAGTATTCCCTCTGCTTCTGTCCTCTAAAAGAGATGATAAAGAATTGGTACAATTTTCTTCTTGAACATTTGGTAGAATTCACCAGTGAACCTATCTGGGCCTGGTGCCTTCTGTTCATATTGTATATATTTTTTGTGTCTGTGAGTTTTGGAAGATTGTTTCTTTCCATGAATTGGTCCATTGGTTATGAAGTTTGTTGGCATAGAGTTGTTCATAGTATTCCTTAATTATCCTTTTAATGCTCATGGGAGCTATAGTGGTGTCCCTTCTTTCATTTCTGTTATTAGTAATTTGTGTCCTCTCTCTGTGTGTATGTTTTTCTCCCACTATTATATGATTTTCCTCATAAATTTATTGCCATAATTTATTATAGACATCAGTCCTGTTGTGATTTTCTTAAAGTAGTTTCACCTAAAATTTCACAACTCAGTATTAATTATCTCTATTTTCTTAATTTTTGTATGGCTTAGAGACTGGGCTTCCTCAAATACATAGAGTAGTCCTGGAAAAAATATATTGCTTACAATATAAAAATCAATTTTAAAAAAATCAGGTACAGAATCTTTCCTGGTTTTATGTTACTGATCTTTGGTAACTAACTAATCAGCAATACTTCTGACTGTTCTATGTGGTAAATAATTTTCTTTTCCCGAGCTAAAATGGATAGAGAATGAGAAAGACATTAGCAAAGAGTGAAGTTGATATCTTTATCATTTTGTGTGTTTGTATAAACGTACAGGAGAGACAGTTAACTGATTCAGATTTTGGCATTGGCCCTATGTGAGACATTGCCAGTCTGGGAGCAAATGGCACAGGGCAATGGTGGAATAATTTTCTGGCTCTTGAAAGTTCTCTTTGGAAGGGCTGTGTGTCATTCTGCTCACATTTTCTTGACTAAAGTAAATCACAGAGGCAATTCTGATTTCAGTGAAATGTGAAGCTAAACCCCCCACAGAAAGAAACATTCAAATCTCATGTCCAGGTCCAGTGAATGAGATGAGGATTACCTTCTCCCACAAATATGGGCAGCAAATATTTAAGAATAGTTATATAATCAATTTTGGAATCCATGAAAAATTATCTATAAATAGTAGGTAATAAAGGTGAAAACTATTAAAACATCAAGAATTGGTTCCTATCAGTTTCCCAGTTAATTATGAAACCTACTGTTCCTGTTCTAAAGGTGTGTCTTATTGATGCCCAGCATTTGAAACTAGTTCTTCTTTGCCTTCTTTTTAAAAACCTGATTGAATAATTGAATAGGATGGAAAAAAAAGGAAAGAAAGAAGGAGAAAGAGAGAGAGGAAAGAAGAAGAAAAAGAAGAGGAAGAAGAAGGAGGAGGAGAAGGTAGAGAAGAAGGAAAAAAGAAAGAAATAAAAGAAGAAAGATAAAAAAATTAAAAAGGTGAAGAAAGAAAAGAGAAGAAACAGGAAGCAAATTTGCATATGTATAGTGACCAACTGTCCTGGTTTCTCCAGGATCAAAGGGTTTCCTTAGATGTGAAATATTCATTGCTAAACCTGGGAAAGTCTAGGCAGACCAGGATGGATGGTCACTTAATTTGTACACAGCCTTCATAAAGAAAGACTCTGTATAGAGCAGCAGCATAGAGGAGTAGAAAGTGTAAGTTTGCCTGCCACAATTTTCATGTATGTTGAAAGAAGACATGCCATTCCTGGGTGAGAGAAAAGACTCTCTTACTCACAGCAAAGGCAGCAGACAGCATATAAGCATTTTCCTGTACTGTTCCCTGAGTCCTAATTGCCACAGGGTGATGTGGAAAGTGCAAGGATATACCTTTGCATACAGTGAGTTGTGTTCCAAACAAGGAGCTTTGAGCTCAGGTAACCCAAATCTTTTAAATAGGCAATAAACCTGACTGACTTTTGTTCCATAGGGAAATATTATCTTCATTATACTAGACAGTAAGCATGCCTCTCTTGTCCCTGGATGAAGATATTATTTGTACCTTCCAAGATATTTCATTTGGATTTCATACAAATATCCATGAAAATAATCTGGAATAAAGGTAGTCAGTGTTTCTGGTGACAAGACATGCAAAAATGTGACAGACTTCTGGAAATTTGGTTCCTAACAATTTTTTTCCAGATTCCTAAAACTGTTATGGGATGCACTTTAGCATTCTAATGGGATATTGGGATAGAAAATTTAATATTCTCTCATATATTTTAATTATAGGTATAGGTACCACAAAACTTTGGCATAAAGAATTTTTGTGCTGGGAGTTAAGACAGGGGTCTAGGAAATTAAAATTGTCTTTAGTCATACACACACATAAACAAGCATACATTATAACCATGAGTTCACAGACTATGGTCCATACAGACTGGTGGTCCACACAGTCAGGAGTGGTTGGAGGGCAGCGATGCTATACTTATACATATAAAAATAATAAAGACATCTTTCTAAGTTGTCTGCATGTTGTTCATAACATGATAGTGAATCCTGTGAATACAGGTAAGTGTTGTACTTTCTTTGCCTGAGAGGTGCTTCTGGGGAGTTGAGTTGCACATTGTTTGGCTCATAGTAAAGTAGACTTAGCACCCTCTCCTGTGCCTTCTCTACCTACCAGGCTTCTCTGACTGTTCAGTTTGCCTAAGACTGCATCTTCAGCAGCCTGAAGAGTCTCTGATAGCCTTGGAATAAACAGCAATATTTCTGAGTACTGAGCCCCTGTTCTGTATCTTTGGCACCCTCAATAATTAACATAATTTTATATCTATCATCAGACATAGCATATTAATAGGCAGTGGTCCTCAGTTGGGGGTTTTGTCCCCTAGGACATTTGGCAATATCTGGAGACATTTTTTTTTAAACGTGATGATCCATTTATTTATTTATTTATTTATTTATTTATTTATTTATTTATTTATGGCTGTGTTGGGTCTTCGTTTCTGTGCGAGGGCTTTCTCTAGTTACGGCAAGTGGGGGCCACTCTTCATCGCGGTGCGCGGGCCTCTCACTATCGCGGCCTCTCTTGTTGTGGAGCACAAGCTTCAGACGCGCAGGCTCAGTAATTGTGGCTCACGGGCCTAGTTGCTCCGTGGCATGTGGGATCTTTCCAGACCAGGACTCGAACCTGTGTCCCCTGCATTGGCAGGCAGATTCTCAACCACTGCGCCACCAGGGAAGCCCTGGAGACATTTTTGATTGTCACAATTTGGGTAGAAGATTGCTAGCAGTGTCTAGTGAGTAGAGGTCAAACAACAACAACAAAACACCCTACAATGCACAGTCTAGCCTACAATAAAGAATTATGTGTCCCAAAATATCAATAGTGCCAAGGTTGAGAAACCCTGCTATAGGATATTGTATATAGTTAGCCACTTTTAATTCAGTACTTAGCAAATAGTTATAATAATTCTATCTAGTGACTGTATATAATTATATTTATGTATTTCCTTTCGTCACTCTTTGCACTATCGATTTTATGTGTCTTTTGAAAGGAGCATATCACAGGTTTCTTTAGTGTGAATTGTTGACCAGTAAATCAGATAAAGAATGGCCATCTATCTGGAATTGATTTAAAATATACAGGAGTACAAACTATTGTAAATTTGGCTGTTAAAACCCTTTCACTACATTCATTCTGTAAGACCAAAGAGCTAAGCTTGAGTCAAGAAGACATTCATGAGGTGCTGTCTTAGTGGATTGTTAATTATTTAAAATGGACCTTTTAAAATAGTCCTGATTTCTCAATAACCCAGGGACTATTTCTCTTATTTATTTGCCACATCAAGTGCTTTATGGTCTGCAATGCAATTGTTAACACTTTAATCGTTAAATGTTTCTCAGTTTATCATATTTTAACATGGAACATCAAAATCTTTAAAATGTATTCTATTCAGCATATATTTGGGCAATAAGTAACAGAAGAGCTATATTATTGGCAGAGAGATTCAACAGAAAATATAACTAAAGGAGAAAAAGTTTTATCAATGGCTGAGTATGTTTTGGCTGCTGTTTCAGCTGCCTAGAATCTACAGTTGTATGTCCTAGTGGTAAGTATTTGGACCAGGTAGGGAGGGGTTCAGAGTGTTAATCTACTTAAACAACAATCTAATTGCTGCTCCTTCACTTGAAGCAATAAAGCTTCATTTGAATCTGACATTCCATCTGTTAATCTGCTTGAAATTTCAGATAAACAAACCCAAAGAAATCAATCACCATCCCACTGCATGCTCCATTAGTTTCAGGGATTCCTGGGAGGCTACAAAATTGAGTGTGATCACCAATCTAAAATTGGAGTTCAATTACAAGGTAGGAAGAGAGTGGAAAGGACACATGAATTATCCCTACTGAAACAAATATGGAGCCATTCGTAAATGAATTTTAAACCCTACATTCAGTATCTTTAATTTTTTAAATTATGATAAAATTTTGGAAGTTGTAGGCAGTGTTTCTTCCCTCATCTTACTATCATTGTCCTGAAACCGTATTTTAGAAAATTGATCAAGTAACATGTTGCATGTGGCTTACTCTGTATATCTCTAAGCCCTTCTGCACAAACTTAGAGTTGGTCAAATAAGGGAACATCTGGATTTTAAGTAGTTTTCTTTAGGAACTATCAGCATTTCGCTGTTGAAGTGTGGAGTTATGGAGTGTGTACTTAGAAGCTGCAGTATTGCAAAACAGGTGCATTGTACACATCCAGGTACTTGTACACTATTTTTTTGTGCCTCTGGTCCTGTACCAGAAACATATATTTTATTGTTACTTGCTTTTTAAACTTTGGTTTAGCTACTTAAAGAAAATCTGCTTAGGGCACAATTTGCCTCAGATCCATTCCAAATTGTACATTTGTTTTCCAATAAAAATAAATTATAATTTATCCTTTCCCCCACATCTACCCAAATCCCATTAACAGGGGTTCACCCATCCTTCAGTAGTGAGTGTTGGCCACTAACAACTCAACAGGTACTCTCTTCTCAAGAGGATCATTTTCAGGCAAAGGCAGACCTCCCTGCCTGGGAGCCTCCACTTTGAGCCCCTATGTCCTCTGTGGCCATACATGACTGTCATAGAGGGACAAAAATTTGACCCTTTTGCATCTAGGTGGGATTCTGTGGTGTAACTTGTGGATCAGTGCTCCCTGTGAGATCAAGCCTAAGCTATTCTAGCAGGTACCACATTACTTACCTCTATCCCCCCGCCCCCCCTCACTGCTTTATCCTACTTTCCTCACTCCCTCTCCTGATTCATCTTCCTAACAAGAATCCCCATCTCAGGGTATGCTTCTTAAGACCTAAAAACGCCTACTAATAGAATCAGGGATATTATTATTTATTTTGTTATTAATATAATTACCTGTCCTTCAGAAAATTACAGTATTGATAGTTAATACTGACTGGCATTTTAATCTAAGGCACTAAGCCAATTAGTTAAATATATCTTCTAAATTTATATTGCCTAAAACACTGTAAGTAGTAGTTGCTAAAACTTTTTTCAATTTTACAGTTGAATAAACTGAGGTAAACGAAAATTACCGCTAAGTAATTTGCAGAATAGATGGCTAAATAAATGAATACATGTTGCATGCATTGCAAGACTATATTTTATATTCTATTTGCAAAGAAAGAAATCTGAGACTTAAGTCAGTACTTAGCTGGCATTTATTAAGATACCAGTTTATGATGACAGGGTAGGTGTTCAGTGTTACAAAGAAAAATAAAACAGGTTAAGGGAGATTGGAATACGCATGTACTTGTGAGTGTGTTGCTGGTAGGGGTGTGGAGGATTGCTTGGTATATTTTGCAGTCCTCCCTGTTAAGATGACACTGAGGCATGAAACAAGTGAGAAAGGGAGTGACTTATGCAGATGTCTTGAGGAAAAGCATTCTAGGCATAGAACAGCAAATCCAAAGGCTCTGATAGGAGTGGGTTGATGTGGAGATGGTGCAAAAGGAGGGTACACTGACACGAGCAAGGGTGAAGTGGAAGAGAATAAATAAGAACAGAGAAAACATTTTCTTTTACTCTGTGTAAGATAGGACACCAGTAACATCTTAGACATAACAGGGACACAACCTGTCTTCCATTTCATAAGTATCCCTCAGCTTGCTCTGTGTGGCTTAGGGGCAAGAGTAGAAGCAAGCAAAGCAGTTAGGAAGTGTGTATAATTACCCAGAAGAGATGGAAGGATTCCAACATGAATTCTAATGACTGTTTTTTTTCCCCACACTCAACTGTTCTCCAACACCAGCAGGTGTCCCACAATTCACCTCAATTCTGGCACTTTCTACCAGGAGATAACTTCAGATCCCACATGTTAATGGCTCAGTCCTACAAGACTCCTTCCCACCCCTTTTCAGATGCCAATTGCAAGTCCTGATTGTCACCTGTGCTTCTGACCCACCAGCTATATATAGATTGGAGTTTCCAAGGACCCCTTCCTGGGGTTTGACTAATTTCCTAGAGCAGTTCACAGAACTCAGAGAAACATTTTAGTTCCTGTATCACTGGTTTATTAAAAAAGGACATAACTCAGGAACAGTCAGGTGTAAGAGATGGGGAAAGGACCTTGAGCTTCCATGCTCTCTCCACGTGCTCCATTCTCCCCAAATCTCCACATGCTTATCAACTTAGAAGCTCTCTGAACCCCATCCTTTTGGGTTTTTATGGAGGCTTCATCACATAGCCATGATTAGTTAAGGCAGTGGCCATTTGAAGTTAAACTCAACCTCTAACCCCTCCCCAGAGGTCGAGGGTCGGACTGAAAGTTCCAAACTGCTAATCACATGGCTGGTCCTGCTGGCAATCAGCCCCCAACCTTAGGTGACCTAAGAGCTTCCCAAATGACCTCATTAACATATAAACCACGTCTTTATCACTTTCCTCACTTGGGAAATTCCGAGGGATTTAGGAGCTCTGTGCCAGGAACAGGGTACTAAGACCAAATATTGATATATATTTCTTATATATAAATCACAATATCACAAATGTGGTGACATGGAAATTGTGAGAAGAGATCAGATTTTAAATATATTTTGAATAAAATATTTGTTTATATAAAGAGTTAAAATTATTTTCCCTAATGAGTCACCCTGATAATTTCTCTTAGGGAGACACCTCCCAATGTTGAGACTAAACCTTAATAACCTCTCTTGGCCTATTGGTTGAAATATAAAGCTCAGGTGATGACTGACTGCCAGGATTCCAGGCAAGATAGAAGGAACTCTGCATAACAAAATGATAAGAATTAGGTCCTGGGGCATGGGGCAGGTAGGGGTTTAAGAAAGAGACAGAGCATTGGAGGGGGAGCCAGATGACAGAATGCTGATTGCTACACCAGGGATTCCTCCCCACTGTTTCTGAAATCTTCAGTGTTCCTAGAAAAGTCTTGAGGTGATTGAATTTCTTGTGGAGAGGCAGCTGTTTCAAAACTAGGTTGACACAGAGATAGAACTAGGCAACATCAGGGACAAAACAGTGGGGAGGCCTCCTGCCGACCTGGGGTTATTAGAAATGTAAGGAACACTCAGTGAGCTGAGTTCATTAGTCACTTTGACAGACCACTCACTCCCAAACCCCATACAAATCCCATAGAGTAATACAAACGTGTGGTTCTGTTGTTAATATCATAGAAAATTTACAAGTTTTCTAGTGGGTGTTTATAACTGAATGTTGTACAGTTCTAACCTTTATGACAGCAGTTTCAAACTGTGCTCACCACTCAATCTCTCTCTCTGCTTCTCCCCGCTCTCTCAGCAAGGGAAGGAACTCTGCAAACCAGTGGAAAAAGCTCACTATTGTCTTTTCTCTAAAATTGTCCTATATACTTGTCAGGAAAATCCTGTGGCATGGAAAAATACCTGGGCTACCAGCTGAAGCATGTTCCACCAAATTCACTGGAGTGAGGGTGTATGGTAGGCAAGAGACTTTCATATTAAAACTTCTAGAGAATGCTTGTAGATGTCCAAACAACACATTTACAAACATAAAATTACTTCAGATTGTTTGTTTAATACTTCTCATTAAGATAGAAATTCACAATGGGAAAAACATGTTCCATTTAAGGGATAGACACTGAAGTATTTTATAACCTGTACCTCTTTGTACTGTTCTATAAGAAGTAGGTAATGTGAGGGAAACTGAAGTTTATAGCAAATACATGTCTAAATGTATACATTTTTAGCTTGATACTTGAGCAGAAACAATGATATATCTAGTTAATTTTCACCTGTGATTTGCTGTAATGACATATGCATGAATTTAATCAACTGCAATATACAGTGTAGTATATATCTCATATAATCTTATGTATCTACAGAGCTAACAAGAGATCCTGATGGTAAGGAAAAAAGTTTACTTAAATTGTTTAATAACTGTTTCAAAAGTGCCTGATATTGGTTTATTTTTAAATGAAACATAATACTCTAAGGAAATTTTTAGTTTTATGACATTTTAAAAACAGCAGGAGTATAGAGTATACATAAATTCCAGTCATGTTTACGTTGATTATCTCAATGAAATCCAATATCACAATCACATCACCAGATAATGAGATTCAAGAAAGTATTATTGTTCAAGCAGGTAGCTCAGTGGGATCAAAATAAATGTAAAAGAGTACAACCATTGTTTTCCAATAATAGCAAGAATGTAATAACCTTTGCTGAAGGACAGAATGATATCTTTATAAATACTTTTAATTTAAAGTAATAAAAAAGTTTTCCCTATTACCTTTAAAATAATATATCACAGTTTGAAAGTCTCAGCAGAAGCTTGAACCAACTTCAAAAAGAGGAGTATCATTTATTAGCTTACACATAGGAGTTGCTTGGTGAGCAGTCTGAGACTGTTGCAGCAGTTCTAAGTACTGTAACTTTTCTTCTTTTTATAAAAAGATGCCAATTTATTGCTTTATCACAAAAGTCATATAAGTGGGTTCTATTTGTATATACAATATAGCTACTGTCTGGGGTGAACAAAATTTAGTTTTATTACAATGTTATTGAAAGAAAAAAGCAGAATAAAAAGTTCATAGTAAAATCTTATCTACTATTAATGCCTTTTTTTCCCATATGTACACTACATGATATGAACCTGTCTACACATTTGAACTATCTAAATCTTATATTCAATTTTTCCATTGATTTTGTTTTCTTACAACAATCAAAATGCAGAATTTAAGAGGTAATATTATACCCCTTACTTTAATAAATTTGGAGAATTATCAGTATATTGTGTAGTGGTACAGACTAGTTTTACTTTATGGCAATTATAGTCTTATACTTGTTTCTAATTTCCTTTATGCTCAGTGGCCTTAAATATGTAATTTTATTTTACTAAATGTTAAAGCATAATTAACAAAGCATTAAGAAAGATTTTTAAGTCCATTGAACAAAGCAATGGAAAAAGGTAAATACTGTAGAAAATTTCCATATTTAGAGATTTTTTTTCCCTGATAATTTAATTTATAGTTCATAATACATACCTGTAATACATTTACATCAGTACATTTTTTAATGCTTCTGGGTTTGTCAGTCATGAGTATTTAATACTTAAATTTTTGTATTAAGTAACACCACTAATCTAGAAAACATTAATACAAGCTAATGATGGAAACATGGACTTTCTAAAGGGAAGTTAGAACAAAGAGAAAGGAATAAGGCAAAAGGAAACTGAGTGAAGGGAAGGTTAGTTCAAACAAGATTATGATAACAGGTAAGAGAAGGATAAAAGGACAACAGTTTTAATAATTGGGTATAAATGTCACATACACTTATAAAACCATCTTCTGAGTCTCTCCAAAAATCATAAGGTTTTTGTGCATATTAATATATGGATAAAGTCTGTTTTTCAGTAAATTTCTTTGTAAAACAATTGAATACAGAATTGTATTAACCTGAAGTGTAGGCTATGGTGGTTCATTTCATTGCAATCCACATTCTACAAACTGCATTTTACTATTACAAAATAGTAAAGAGGAAGGACAGGCAGATGGCAAGAAGAAATTAAAAATGTCCAACTTACTGAATGAAATTTTATATTGGAGATAAGAAAAAGTGATGTATTTTAGATTTATTTTATAAAGGAGTGAAGTTTAAGGTCAAGGATAAGGTAAGATTAATTATTGAGACAGAAGGATAATGACTTAAGTGATAGAAAAAGAGAGAAGATACCTAGACTAACACCTTACTGAGTTATTGCATGCCTGAGTTATTCCAGGGCAATATTCTGAAGTGAAGATTGAAAAAAAAAAAAGAAGAAAGAAGAAAGATAAATTTGGGAATCATCTGAAGACAAGTAAGTTACAAAAGGTAATTAGAATCTTAAAAGAAATGACTGCAAAGAATGTGGTACTCTAAAATATTCTGGGGAAGATTAATGAATAAAAAACTTTGAAATGGAATAGAGTACTCAGGGGTGAAGATATAAAATTAGGAGATGAAGCATCTGGAATTCAAGAGATAGGTTAGCCAACTGTAAGATGGATGTCTGTTTTCTCCTGAAAAACCAATGCTTTAACTTGGCTTCAACTGAAGAGCAATAATGGACAAATGAATAGCTAAACTTTCAAACTGTATTGGTCTATTCTTTTATTTATTGAATCTCAATATGCATTCACTTCAATGTTAAAAAGAAAAACTTCAAAGAAAAAATTCATTTTGTGATTGGAAATCAGAAAAGGCCCTGAAGTATACAGTCTTCTGTTAGATGTTGTAGATATAGTATTTCTCATCTAGTAGTTTATCAGTTCATAAAATGTGTCCAAGTTTGAAAAAAAAAATTTTTTTTAAAAAGACTTGAATGCAGTACTATGCATACATCTAAAAACTACAGGCTTTGCAGTGTTAGTGCTTGCTGATCATAATGGTCTCATAGCTGCTTCCAGTGGTGATGGTTCCCAGACACCTAACCATGGATTCACAATATGTTCATCCTCCTCTCTTTAAATGTACAATGGTCAAGACACTCTTGTCAGTGTGATATAATTTATTCTCTGCTGTTGTAATGCATCATGCTGCTGGGATGACAGAGAAGAAGAAATGTGGCATGAAAAGGGCTTTCTGAATAGTGAATTTATGAAAAGTAGGTAATGGTTTATTTGTTCCTTTTTTTGAGGGGTAGAAAAATCTATCTATTTATTAAAAATTTTTATTGGAGTATAGTTGATTTACAATGTTGTATTAGTTTCAGGTGTACAGCAAAGTGAATCAGTTATACATATACATATATCTACTCTTTTATAGATTCTTTTCCCATATGGGCCATTACAGATTATTTGAGTAGAGTTCTCTGTAATATACAGTAGGTCTTTTTTAGTTATCTATTATATATATAGTAGTGTGTATATGTCAATCCCAATCTCCCAATTTATCCCTCCCCTCCCTTACCCTCTGGTAATCATAAGTTTATTTTCTACATCTGTAACTATATTTCTGTTTTGTAGATAAAGTTCATTTGTACCTTTATTTATTTTATTTATTTATTTATTATTATTTATTTATTTATTTTTGGCTGTGTTGGGTCTTCATTTCTGTGCGAGGGCTTTCTCTAGTTGTGGCAAGCGGGGGCCACTCTTCATCACGGTGCGTGGGCCTCTCACTATGGCAGCCTCTCTTGCCACGGAGCACAGGCTCCAGATGCGCAGGCTCAGTAGTTGTGGCCCATGGGCCTAGTTGCTCCGCGGCATGTGGGATCCTCCCAGACCAGGGCTCGAACTCGTGTCCCCTGCATTAGCAGGCAGATTCTCAACCACTGCGCCACCAAGGAAGCCCTGTACCTTTATTTTTAGATTCCACATATAAGTGATATAATATGATATTTGTCTTTCTCTGTCTGACTTACCTCACTCAGTATGACAATCTCTAGGTCCATCCATGTTGCTGCAAATGGCATTATTTCATTCTTTTTTTATGGCTGAGTAATATTCCATTGTATACATGCACCACATCTTCTTTACCTATTCCTCTGTTGATGGACATTTTGGTTGCTTCCATGTCCTGGCTATTGTAAATAGTGATGCAATGAACATTGGGGTGCATGTATCTTCTCGAATTACGGTTTTCTCTGGATATATGCCCAGTAGTGGGATTGCTGGATCATATGGTAACTCTATTTTTAGTTTTTTAAAAAACCTCCATACTGTTCTCCATAGTGGCTGTACCAGTTTACATTCCCACCAACAGTGTAGGAGGGTTCCCTTTTCTCCACACCCTTTCCAGCATTTATTGTTTGTAGATTTTTTGATAATGACCATTCTGACCAGTGTGAGGTAATGCTTCATTGTAGTTTTGATTTGCATTTCTCTGATAATTAGTGATGTTGAGCATCTTTTCATGTGCTTTTTGTCCACTTGTTTGTCTTCTTTGGAGAAATGTCTACTTAGATCTTCCACCCATTTTTTGATTGGGTTGTTTGTTTTTGTGATATTGAGCTGCATAAGCTGTTTGTATATTTTGGAGGTTAATCCTTTGTCAGTTGCTTCATTTGCAAATATTTTCTCCCGTTTTGAGGGTTGTCTTTTCATTTTGTTTATGGTTTCCTTTGCTGTGCAAAAGCTTTTAAGTTTCATTAGGTCCCATTTGTTTATTTTTGTTTTTATTTTCATAACTCTAGGAGGTGGATCAAAAAAGATCTTGCTGCGATTTGCATCAAAGAGTGTTCTGCCTATGTTTTCCTCTAAGAGTTTTATAGTATCAGGCCTTAAGTTTAGGTCTTTAATCTATTTTGAGTTTATTTTTGTGCTTTTTATAGCAGGTAACATGTTACAGTTACCTAGGAGTGTCAAAAGGAAACAATAATGTAACTCTTAGTTCTCTGTTGCATATACATTGCCAACACTATTTCTCTGCATAATCATTCTCACATATTCTATATCCACTGAATAGTACTTAATTCTGTAATACTGAATGCATTAAAAAAATCAAAACATTTAAGAAAACTAAAATTCAAAGGAATAAGATTTGTATCTATTTTACAATCATCTGCTGTTTACCCAGAGTTAACATTCGTATCATTAGTAATGAACTGTTAAAGTTGAAAGGGACTTGGGAAACCATTTACTCCAAATAACTTATTTTTAAATGAAATTATGTTTAAAAGTATTGAGAGCACTTAGTATATCCATTTACTCTTTGTGTGTGTTTGTGTGTGTGTGAGTGTGTGTGTGTGTGAGTGTGTGTGTGTGTGTGTGTGTACAGAATGTTCTACTTTATTTACATTAACGATAAAATGAAAATCTCTGACCATATGCAACTTAGGAATTAGATTTACTGATAACAAATAATTTGAAAGGAATACATGTACATAGATTTACATCAGGTACTACTGTCTGACTTTTGGAAGTAGACTTGAACATCTTTACCAGGAAAGATACTAGTCTGAGTCATCTTACTTGCACTTCATCCCATTTTTTCAAATTATGGTCTCTCCATTTACTCTTTACAGACAAAATACTTATTCTTTATTATCTTACTACTAAAATTATTGCTTCTTTCTTGAATCTATGCATGTATTTGTCTGAGCTTATTTTACTCTTTAATCTATCCATCAATTTATTTATGCCTCTAGACTGTCAGCAAACATTTAATGAACTTCTACTGTATACCAGACTCTGTGCTTTATGATAAGTGTATTTAATTTTAGTGATAATATTAAAAAGATAGTTTTAATAGACTCTATTTTAGAGCAGTTTTTGGTTCACAGCAGAATTGAATAAAAAAGTACAGAGAACTCCCATGTAGCTTCTTGCCCCCCACATGCATAGTCTCTCCCATTATCAACATCCTCCACCAGAGTGGTACATTTGCTACAATTGATGAACCTACATTGACACATCATAACCCAGAGTCCATAATTCACATAATTCACTCTTGATATTGCACATTCTTCGGGTTTGGACAAATTTATAATGATACATATCCACTGAAAAAGACTTTTTGAGATAATTTTTTAAATATTATGTATTCCCCATCCCTGTAGTCCTCTCACAACACTACCACTACATCAGTGATCCTGGGAGCAGCCATAGAATTCTATAAGTGCTGATTTTGAGAGGAGACTGATATTGTTAAGAACCAGCTGTCAAAGAGCCTCTTGAAAATCGTAGCAGCATCAATAGCCTGGAAAGCCAAAGTGCTTTGGATTTGCAAAGGCCAGACTCTGTGAGACAAGTCCAAAAGCATTTTTTGATGATCAACAAACCAAAACCTGAACATTAAGTTTAACCCAAGAACTATAGAGCTGGAAAGAATGAAGAGATACATAAGGAGAGTTACCTGATTGGATTGGGTGAAAATCTTGCAACTGGAAAGCTTTGAAGAACTGGAATGACTGAGAGTGTCATAGGCTTCATTTTCATTACCAGAGCCACATGTCAGTATGCCTTGATTTTTAATCACCATCAGGTAGAAAGTTAGGAGATACGTAAGAAGGAAAATCCTGAATTGAATGGAACGGTTTCTCAACAGACACAACAATTTAAGCAAGAAGTGATTAAATATGCCACGAATATCATAAATGGAATTTAAACAGATTATTATAAGCAATAAATAAACTTACATTTTTGCACAGTAGTTAGCACATAAAATTAACAGTTGCTAATGATAAAATAGAAATAACTTTCTGGATGGAAATACATCTGAGAAATAGGAACCAAAAAGTTTGAATCCCTGATTAGTTTTTCTTTTTCTCTGCATAGTCTCACAGTAATAGTTTTCACTTCATCATACTTAATTTTTGACTCTCCTTTTATTGTCACTAGTCTTGTCAATGTCACCAGATATTCTTACCTTCTGATCTCTCACTCATGGGACCTAGCATCAAGTAGCAGGATTCTAATTCTAATTTTCTTAGAGAGACAATCTGATTGGCTTATCTTGATTCAGGTTTCTACCCTATCAGTTCTGGTTGGGTGATTGGATGTGGGTTGATAAAAAGCAAGTGTATGTATTCGTTTATTTAAATATGGAGACTAGGACCAGTTTTGCTGGGGGATGGACAATTCTCAAAGAGGATGTCGGTTGAATGAGAGCTCATTGCAATTTTGCAATAATATTCCCTTCATGGAATTTAAAAATTTAAAACATGGAACACACATACCAAAGAAAACACAAATATCATATGCATTTTAAATCATATATGTAGCAGAAATATGTTTTCTTTCTTTCTCAATGGGAAGAAACCTTTTTGAGCCCTAATGCCCAAAAGAAACCTTATGAATTTAGTTTCTCTTGACAAATGAGAATTTTTTTTACATTAATAGTGGGATTTAGCTTTTACACAACTGACTTTATTATTTAAACATTCAGTTATTCTAAATCACCAGCTAATTCAGACAAAAGTAGAGTTGGTTCAATTATTTGCATCACAAAGGATAAAAATATTAGTTTGGGTTTAAAATGCAAATGAATCTGAGATTCCATGAACTAATATAGATGTTATGATTGTTATATGTGCAATAAACATGCAGTGTGCAACATGTAATAAAGATCTATGTACAGAAATACAGATACTTTAAGTTTTAGCTTGAAGCTACTTTATTATTATATAATCTATTTAGATAATAAATATGTAGATATATTTGAAATGATGTGATATTTAAAGTAACTACATTTCAAATTTATATGGCTAATGGCTTTACAATGAGGGAAGCTAATAGAGCTTTGGAGATTATATGCTTTAACACATGAGTAAACTTATTAGGAAATGATGATAAGGATGAAGCACATATTTCTGTTCTTTTCTAACTTACTGATTAGTTTGATTTTTTAAAATCTAGAACTGCAAATGTTTTTTTTTATGCTCTTTTCAAACTTCTGTGAAGATCTCATCTATTAGTCTGCATATAATATTAAAAATTTTTTAAAAAGAGTCATATCTATATAAAGATAATTCTGAAGGTACATTGAGAAAGCATGTGGTTAGGACTAGGAGTCTCATTTGTGTATTTTTGTCCAATATCTGCAAGACTATCTTGCAAAATCTTCAAGAAAGAGGTAATTACCTATATATCTCCACAATAAAGACAGCATTCAGTAGAATGAGTGATAGTAACCAGGGAGGTAAATGGGTTGTCAAACTCTGTCACCTTATCACTGAGGATTTCCTACATAAAAATGACAGGAAGGATATGTGATGGCCTTATACTTAAATGATAGTGGAGCAAAAAATAGAAAAGGATAATCACCTCTATACAGCAAATCTGATTCATTCCTCAGTGTGAGAAGGTGAGCTGTCTTACAAGTGTTCAAGGTATTGTTACAGACTCAGAATAGTAAAGATGGCACATTTGTATGTTGTATTGGTGGAGCACAATAATTATTTTTCCAGGAGAATATTAATGCTGCTCCTCTTCAAAAGGAAGCTTCAGAGCAGGAAGCAAGATTGTGGCAGCTACCCACATGCTATGAGTTGAGGGATGCCAATCTTTCAGTTCAACAGAACAAGTGGTTTTGCCTTAAATTTATATCAGAAGATTAGTTCCTCTGGACAAAGCCATTGCAAATCCAGGAAAATAAACAGGCAAATACCCTGCTACAGGATTAAAATGCTGCCACTAAAGGATAGCAAATAATCTATTGTTATCTTTTTCAATTTAGCAGTAGATTAATTTATTACAATGTTTGCTCAAAGGGAGACAAACATAAAATAAACAGATATGAATAGAGGAATATTAGAATGCATCCTGCATATGGGGTCATGTTGGTAAGAAGAGCAGTGATGTGTGGACAGAATATTTTCATGGATAAATGAATATATGTGGCTGTCCCACCTAAATTCTTTGGGTGCATGAAGCCTGTTTTATCTTTAGAAAATCATAAAGCATTATTAATAAGATTTAAAAAAATAAAAATGTGAGAGTATCCCTACAGAAAAACTTAGTTTTGCCAGAGTTTTTCCAAGGTCCAGTAGTAGAGTTGTGAAGATCATGCCTTAAATGCAGTCCATCTATATATAGAAAAGAAGTATTCATCTTTTCCTAAGGCCAGGAATTTACTCATTTTCAGCTATTCCTCCCAATGTACTGACATATAACGGGCATTCTGAAAACAAAGTTAAAGATAAATAATGGGTAAATATCAAAAGTACTAAGTATAATTATTATAACAAAATTGTATTTGTTTTATATTTGCTATTTTATAAATCATGTTAGGCAGGTAGTTCCTTCTAGCTTAATTGGAAAATAAACATTGATTCAAATAAAAGTCATCAGGAAAGAAGCAAATTTGTACAAATTTCATGACTCAGCTTTTCACAATTTCCCACTGTGAAATTTAACAAGTGTCAGAAAAATTCAATAATTTATAATACCCCAAACTCAACTATTATCCTAGAAATCCAGTGTAGCTGATAGATACACATTTTAACCCCCTTTTTTTAATTTGGAGTATAATTGCTTTACAATGTTGTGTTAGTTTCTGCTGTACAATGAAATGCATCATCTATATGTATACCTGTATTTCCTCCCTCTTGAACCTCCCTCCCACCTGCCCCATCCCACCCATCTAGGTCATCACAGAACACCAAGTTGAGCTTCCTGTGCTTTATAGCATGTTCCTGGAGCTATCTGGTTTTTTTTTTTTTTTTCATAAATTTATTTATTTATTTTATCTTTGGCTGTGTTGGGTCTTCATTGCTGCACGTGGGCTTTCTCTAGTTGAGGCGAGTGGAGGCTACTCTTCATTGTGCTGCGTGGGCTTCTCACTGAAGTGGCTTCTCTTGTAGTGTAGTATGGACTCTACACACGTGGGCTTCAGTAGTTGTGAACTGGCTTATTTGCTCCGCGGCATGTGGGATCTTCCCGGCCCAGGGATTGAACCTGTGTGCCCTGCATTGGCAGGCGGATTCTTAACCACTGTGCCACCAGGGAAGTCCTTTATGCCACATTTTAACTCTTGATGGAGAGCAAGAGTTACAGCTGGAAGGATATACTAAGGGAACAATGTAATCTTATCCACGATAAAAAGAAGTCCAAAACACAGTCTTTATCAATAGAAAAATGGAA
Source organism: Balaenoptera physalus (assembly GCF_965194825.1). Lineage (NCBI taxonomy): Eukaryota > Metazoa > Chordata > Mammalia > Artiodactyla > Balaenopteridae > Balaenoptera > Balaenoptera physalus. Next base: position 110,815,946 of record NC_138891.1, on the reverse strand, counting down.
AACTTCTTTTTAAGGTGACTAAGACAATTTTGACCCTCAATGCCTTCCATTTCTACTTTCAGTTAGCATAAATACCACATGCCCTTTGACAGACAGGATCATGAAACATCCAGAGTTGCAAAGTTTGGATTAGGAAGTGGCTGGGTCACGAAAAGCCACAGAAGTGATACATTGTGTGGTTGACATATTTCATCCATGATTTTTCAATAAGGAATTGGCTAAAGACTACATAAGAATCTAATCTATTCACGACATTTTCTAAAAAAAAAAAAAAAAAAGCTGAAATACCAAGACTATTTTCTTCCATTCAGAAGTAAGAATAAATACTTTTGCTAGATGCCAGAAATTTGGCTAAAGCCTACATCCATTTATCTAGCTCCATTTAAATATCAGAAAAGATACCTTTTTATTGTGGTAAAATATACATAACATAAAATGTACCATTTTAACTATTTTTAAGTGTAGTCTAGTGGCATTAAGGACATTCACATTTTTGTACAACTATCACTACCATCCATCTCCAGAACTTTTTCATCTTTCCAAGCTGAAACTCTGTATCCATGAAATAACAACTGCCGTTCTCCCCTCCTCCCTAGCCCCTGGCCACCTCTATGAATTTGACTACTCTAGGCACTTCATATATGTGTAATCACTTAGCATAATGTCTTCAAGGTTCATATATGTTGTAGCATAATCAGAATTTCCTTCCTTTTTAAGGCTGAATAATATCTCACTGTATGTATATAGCACATTTTGCTCATCTGTTCATCCATGGATGGAGACATCCATGCTTCTTCCTTTTTAGGCTGAATAATATCTCATTGTATGTATATAGCACATTTTGCTTACCTGTTCATCCATAGATGGATACATCTATGCTTCCACCTTTTGGCTATTGTGAATAATGCTGCTATGAACATGGATATACAAGTATCTCTTTGAGTCTCTGCTTTTAATATTTTTTGGTATACATCCAAAAATATAGTTGCTGGGTCATACGGTAATTCTATGTTTAATTATTTTAGGGACTGCCATACCATTTTCCACAGCAGCTATACCATTTTTACCTTCTCAGCTGCAATGCACAAGGGTTCCAATTTCTTTACATCTTCATCAACACTTGTTATTTTCTGTTTTGTTTGTTTGCTTTTTTTTTTTTCTGTGCATATCTACCCTAATGGGTGTAAAGCGATATATCATTGTGGTTTTTATTTATATTTTTCTAATGATAAGTTATGTTGAGCATCTTCCCATATGCTCATTGGCCATTGTATATCTTCTTTGGAGAAATGCCTATTCAAGTCTTTTGTCCATTTTTAATCAGGTTGTTTATTTTTTTGCTGTTGAGTTGTATTGTTAGTATTTTTTATGTTTTATGGTAGAAGCTACAATATGCATCCTTGCCTTACTGGAGGATACATTAAATTTGTACCTTGACCACTTCCTGGTTAATGTAATGACCTTATGACATTGATAAATGCTATTGATTTATGACGTTAATAAAAATAATTACAGATGACCACTATTAAAATTAAAAACTGGATTTGCAGAAGCAGGAAAAGAAGAAGGAAGAGAAAGAGAAGGAAAGGAAAGGAGAGGGTGAGGGAGGAAGAGAACAGGAAGACAAGAGCCAAATAAAAATATGTATGCAACCCATGAAGCAGCAAGAAAAGATAAAATTACAGGATGAAAGCAAAACATTTCAGTGATTTTAGTAAATGCAAATAAAAACGTCTGCAGTTTTCTGACTGGTAGGAAAAAACCATTCATATGCCACCATTGTGTACTTATATAGATTCTAATTTAAAAATGATATAATAAAACATTGTCATTTGAGAAGTAGGTTGGCCCCCTAGGATAGGAGCAGATGTAACATAATCCAGGGAATTTTCCTTGGTCTCACAGTCTCTAAGTGAGGCCAAGGACATGCAGTTGTCACACATCTGGAAATACCAGTTGTTGTCATACCTCTTGGTACTTAAATTATGATTCTAGAAGAGGTTATACTAAACATCTAAGTGCTTCCCTTTAAAGGATTGTTTATAAATATTGTCCTGTCCTGTTTCCTGAAAGAAATTTAGACATAATAAGCCCACCTTTTCTTCACAGAGGAAGAAGTAGAATCCATGGCTAGTTGATCATGAAAAAATATCTGTGCTTTCGGTTTTCCAAAATCCTGAAAGGGCATTTCTTCACATCCTCCTATTCAATGACAAAGAGAATCAAAACAAAATAGAGAAAAATATGATAGATCTAAATCAAAGGGGCACAGATTTTAAAAGTCAAAAGTGAAACAAATGTATGCAGACATAAAGTAATAGATGAAAGAGTAACACTAGAGGAATTTAAAACAAAAATTCTTGCATGTTACAAAAATATTTTTACTTATTGAAAAAGATGTATTTAATAAAGAAAATATGAATTATAAACTCTTAATACTGAATAACATTATCAGGCTAATGAAAAATAATGGTAAGGAATAAAAGAAGAAATTTAGAGTGATCACATAGAAAAATGTAATTTTAATATAAATTTGAATCTTGGGCAAAAAGTAAGCAAAAGTAAAGATATAGCACACTGAATTATATAATATTAAAACTAACAAAGAATTGTTACAGGAATCAGTGTAATATTTAGAAACATAATGTACACAATAAAGTAAAAAATTGCCAGTTATATTCTCAACTAGAATTGCATGAATACATTTCTCACAACAGTTTGACAGTTTGAGAAATGAATAATAAATGTTCAAACAAAATAAATGAACACTTTGAGAAATATAGAAAGATATTTTGGGTAATAAATTGTAATATAAAGTTAATGGGGAGAAATAGTTGAAAATAATCAGATTTAAAGACATCAAGGTACTTGCTCTTCTATATAGTAAATATAAGATATAACTAGAATAATTAAAAAAATAAACATCTCTAAGAAAAGGATAAGTTACACAGACAAAAATCTCCAGAAATGGGCATTACAAAGAACTTATATATGTGATAAAGTTTAGAATTAAATCTCTCACAAAGAAAGTCTATTTAATTAATGGTGCTGAGGCACATTTTTAAATTATTGGGGTAAAAATAAAGAAAGATCTCTAAAAATACTATGTACAAAAAAATACAAATTAATTTTTAAAATGGAAAGATGAATTGCAGGAAGAAAGGAAGAATAAAAGGAAGAAAAACTCAAAGTGATTATTTGAATAATCCTGGTTTTAGAGAGCGATTAAGTGTATAGCTATATGGGTATATTTTTTAATATATTATTAAGCATACATTTTTCCCAAAAACTATATATTTCTTTTTATTTGTATAAATAATGAAAATATTTTAAAAATTGTTTGTAAATATGTGATAGCAAATTCCATAGGAGAAAGAGGTTTCAGTCAATTTTTGCAAAGTAATGTGTTGACCAGAAGTCCCAAGATATAAGTTAACTCTGCACTCTAGATCATGTGTCTCCTGGGAGATGAAGAATTTAACTGACCCTTTGATTACAAAGAGATAGTAGAGCCTTCCAGTTTCCAGTTCCACATGTAAGTGGCTTGGAAGTCGCACTTCCGTTTGAACAAATAAAAAGCTGAACAAACTGAAAAGTCAACAACTCATTTTGGATCCATAAAAGAGGTGAGGATGTAGGACAAATTGCTGTCCTCAGTACTGGAGAGATAGACAGGTGAGCATAGGGAGTCATAGCTTACCTGGAGCAGATACACACAAGTGGAAATCGCCAGGGGAACTAATGCCCAGTTGGGAAAACCTGAAATGTAATTGACATATTGCTGGAGGCTCAGTGCAGGCAAATCTGAGAGTTAAGAACTCCAGGGGGACCAAGTCATAGGGCAGCCTTCACATTTTTTAGAATTTAAAAACAATTTTAGAATTCACAGATAGCTTGAAGAGGAAGAGCAAGCACCAGAATCGGACATGGCAGGGATGTTGGAAATATAGACTGGATATTTAAAACAGCTATTATTAATATCCTAAGGGTTTTAATGAATAGGGGCTTCCCTGGTGGCACAGTGGTTAAGAATCTGCCTGCCAGTGCAGGAGACATGGGTTCGAGTCCTGGTCCGGGAAGATCCCACATACCGTGGAGAAACTAAGCCTGTGAGCCACAACTACTGAGCCTGCATGCCACAACTACTGAAGCCTGTGCTCCTAGAGCCCATGCTCTGCAACAAAAGAAGCCACCACAATGAGAAGCACACGCACCGCAACGAAGCTTAGCCCCCACTTGCCGCAACTAGAGGAAGCCTGCGCGCAGCAGCAAAGACCCAACACAGCCAAAAATAAATATAAATAAAATTTAAACATTTAAAAAAATATCCTAAGGGTTTAATGAATAAGTTAGACAGCCTGCAATAACACATGGACAAAGTAAGCAGGGAGTTAGAAATCCTAAGAAAAAAATAAAAAGAAATGCTCAAGATCAAAAACACTCTATAATTGAAATGAAGTATGACTTTGACTGACTTATTAGTGAACTGGACATGGCTGAGGAAAGAATCTCTGAGCTTGAAGATATCTCAATGCAAACCTCCCAAACTAAAAAGTAAAGAGAACAAAGAATTTTAAAAAAGAACAAAATATTCAAGAACTATCTTACAATTACAAAAGGTATAACACATGTAATGGAAATACCAGAAGGGGAAGAAAAAGGAAAAGGACAGAAGACATATTCAAAACAACAGTGACTAAGAATGTCACCAAATTAATGTCAGATGCCAATCCATAGATCCAAGAAGGTCAGAGAACACTAAACAGGATAAACACCCAAAACAACAACAATAAAACCTACACCTAAGCATATTACTTTTAAACAATAAAAATCAAAGGCAAAAAAAAAAAAATCTTAAAAGAAGCTGGAGCAGGGGTGGGGGAAACACCTTACTTATAGAGAAACAAAGATAGGAATTACATCTGACTCCTCAGAAATTATGCAAGCCAGAAGAGAGTGGAGCGAAATACTTAACGTATTGTGAGAACAAAGCCATCAACCTAGAATTTTCTGTTCTCTGTGAAATTATCCTTTAAAACTGAAATAGAAATAAAGGCTCTCAGACACAGAAAAACTGAAGGAATTTGTTGCCAGGAGACCTGCCTTGAAAGAAATGTTAAATGAAATTCTCTAGCAAGAAGGAAAATAACATAGGTCAGAAACTTGGATCACCATAAAGAAAGGAAGAACATCAAAGAAGTATAACTGATATGAAAAGAAAGGAGAAAAATATAATCATATAACAGACACCTCACCAAAGAAGATATCCAGATGGCAATACAATCATATGAAAAGATGTTCCACATCATACATTGTCAGGGAAGTACAATTTAAAATTACAATGAGATGCATCTTCTAGAATGACTGAAGTCTAGAACCCTGACAACACCAAGTGCTGGCTAAGATGTGGACAGTAGGAACACTCATACATTGCTGGTGGAAATGCAAAATGGAACAGCCACTTTGGAATACAGTTTGGTAGTTTCTTACAAAGCTAAACGTTCTTACCTTACAGTCAAGCAACCATGCTCCTTGGTGTTTACCCAAAGGAAATAGCCAAGGAAAAACATGTACTTGAATATTTATATCTGCCTTATTTATAATTGCCAGAACTTGAAAGCAACCAAGATGTTCTTCTATTGGTAAGTGGATGAATAAACTGTGGTACATCCAGACAATGGAATATTATTCAATACTGAAATGAAATGAAAAGACATAGAACCTTAAATGCGTATTAGTAAATGAAAAAGGTCAATCCGAAAAGGCTACATACTGTATGATTCCAACTATTTGACATTCTGGAAAAGGCAAAACTATGGAGACAGTTAAAAAAAAAAAGAAAATCAGTGGTTGACAGGGATTTATGGGGGAGGGGAAGAAGAGGGATGAATAAGTAGAGCACAGAGGATTTTTAGGGCAGTGAAAATACTCTGTATTATATCATAATGATGGGTACCTGTCATTATACATTTGTGCAAACCCATAGAATGCACAATATCAAAAGTAAATTCTAACATAAATGGACATTGGATATTTATAATGTGTCAATTTAGGTTCATCAATTCTAAGAAATGTACCTCTCTGGTAGGAGATGTTGGTAATGGAGACCCATATGTGTGCTGGGCTGGGGTATACAGGAAATCTTTTCCTCTCAATTTCACTGAGAAACTAAATATTTTCTAAAATAATAAAGTCTTTAAAAAAATAGTAGTAGGTATCACTTTAGGACAAGATGTCAGTAAGGACTTTGAGGTAGGGAAGTGAGGAAGAGCATGAGAAGAAGTTCTCTCTATTGCTAAAAGCTGGATTTATTACTTTGACAGAATATTTTTGGTTATAAATTTGTGAAGCAAGAAATTTCAAGTTGGAATGAAATTAAATTTGTATCTCATCTTTGAATTTTAATATTGGAGATAGGCTCACTAAATGTGTGTTGGCCAAGACAAAGTATGTTTAGTTTGCTACTAGTGATTTGGGGTCTTTGTTTAGTTGTAGATTACAAGTTTCAGGTGAAAACGTTAATAAGAGGCAAAGACACAGAAGAAAGGTATATAAAGACTTGAAAAGTACTTGCCTAAGTATATTTTTCATATGACTCGGTATTAAGTGTCAAAATTAATTTAAAACACCAATGACAAATTAGAAATAAATATTTGAAACACATAATCTCTATTAAAATGATTTTATATATCAATAAAGCAGGGAAAATATTCCAATGGAAATAAGGCCAAAAAATTAACAAATTACTTTTTAGAAGTGCAAAATTTTTGTACACCTATTTAAAATTCATGTTCCACTTGAATTAAGAAATGCAAACATATGTTGTGAAACAGGGAGTGGTAAAACCACTTTCCCTAATCTGTGGGTGACTTTATATTGGTGTGTACATTTTATACAGGAATTTGACAATATTTATAAAAAGGTTTAGAAATGTCCATGGCCTTCAACTTGAACATTTTTCTTCCTTGGCTATATACTAAAAAAATAGTCAGAAACTATAAGAATATTTATGGCAACATTTTTTTCAATAACCAAAAAAAAGGAAAAAAAAAATAAAGAGCTCAAGTCTTTCACAAAGTATATATATGTATATATTTATTAAATTACAGCAAAATGATATTTGTTAACAAAATTATAGCACAAAATTAAATTATAGTATTAATTCATAATCAAATACGTTTTAAAAATGTGTGATAACATAGGAAAATAAATTGGCATAAAGTGTTAAATGACATTCTAGGATAATAATATGATACACACATCATGGTGTGATTTTGTTTTAAGAAATATGCTTAAAAAATGATGAATTCATGAAGGCCTCAATCTATGGGTCAATTCATATTCTCTCTCTCTCTCTTGCTCTCACTCTCACTGCCATTTCAAAGGATTTCAATGTCTATTATTTAATATGTATTTGTTAAAGTCCAGATCTTAAAAATATGGACAGGCTAAAAAATATGGGCACAATGGTCAGATTGAGAAAGATATCATAAGGCCAGTAATCTTTCTTTCTGACTCATTCCTTAAAGGGAATACTAATGAGGAGAAAAAAATAAAAACAAAAATATTTCTTCAAGAGCAGCAGTTGTAGGTGAGCACTGAAAATGTACTTATGGTGAAAGCTAGGAAACAATGTGAACAGGCAGAGAACGGGAAAAAGGGAAGAGATGAAACTTTTTTCTCTCCTTTTTTTTTCTTTTATAACATGTGTTGATTGCTATGTTTAGCATTTTACTTCTGAACTCTCTTTTAATCCTCTCAATACTCAGCCCTGAGGCTCAGAGCTGGGATTTAAAGCTGGGTTTGTGAGAATCCAAAAAGTAGATGAGACATCGGGGGATGGGGGTGTCTTATATACTATACTGCTTCCTATAGTAACTGGCACCCTTGGCATGATCTTAGAAGAATGTCCTTCAATAACCTGTTCATCTTCAGCACTAATTTATAATAAAAATAATTTAACATTGGGTATCTGATCCGGAAAATATTCTGTATATGTTTTATAATGATGATTCAAATCAGTTCTAATTAACATGTATCCTAAGTATAGAGATTTCTAAATATCTACATCTTAAAAGAATTTTAGCATTCAAGCAATATAGTATACATTTTACAGATATGGAAACTGAATCACAGAGATGAGCATTCTTTAATCCCACCTCAGCATCTGTCAGTTCCCCTGGTCCTTTATTTTTTTTTACAAATACTTTACTGAAAATCATAGAGATATGATAAAAGATGTTAAAGACAGAATAGTATTCTCATGCCAGAATAATATTTTAAAATCATTTCTTTTTCTGGAACAACATAGACTACTTTTTGAAGCTCTCAGCTTGGTCCTAGACTGAACTCTATGCTGTGATTTAGACTTACTGGGTAGGAGGAATCAAGTATTACATTCTTGGCCTGCTACGCTGGAAGTGTGGAAAGCTGCATGCACAAGAGATGTATTAGACAAATTCTGGTTGCCTATGGGCATAGGGAAGGGGTGGGAGTAGAATATTCCTGGACTATATAATTATAAAATTAATGCCTAGGAATTATAGAAAGGTCTTTTTTATTTAAACAGGAAAATACATATATATTTTAAATACATGTATATTTAAAAAAAGAGTACCTCTATAAGCATAAAGTCCATGCTGACCACAGACAGGTAAATTTTTTTTTTCTTCCTTATTTCTCAAATTCCCTTTTCATATGGTGTATTTACTCCTTATGAGGGTCCTGCAGCAAAAGTAACCTGAGGCTGTTACCTAGGGAGGAATCATCTTACGGTGCATTCTGCTTTGCTGCTTCACTAACCTTTGTCCACTGTAAGCATCTGGAACAGTTACATTAATACTAATTGTGGCTTAAGAGACACAGGGGGAACAGGGAAATGGAGTAGGAAAGAGCACATGTCAGGTATTTGCTCCCTGCCAAATGGTTTGGTGGCTTCTGATCTCCCTAAGTGAGAAGTATAGAAAGCGATATTTTGCTCCAGAGAGAGCACGGGAGTGTTGATCAGTTGGTCATCTTTGCAACCGTGGGAAACATATAGTTCAGAGAATACAGAATACAACTAAGAATTAAATGTAGACCAAGATGAAGGGGTGCTGTACACTGTCTCGTGGAGGGAATTGCGTTCAGGTCTCCCAGACCTGGTTTTTCTCCTTACTGCTGAGATCCTTTTAATAGAGTAATAGATAAGAATCTTATTAATGCTCCATGTCATGATTTAAAAAAAGAATGGTATAGGGAATTCCCTGGCGGTCCAGTGGTTAGGACTCTGCGCTTTCACTGCCAAGGGCCCGGGTTTGATCGCTGGTGGGAGAACTAAGATCCCACAAGGTGTGGCATGGAAAAAAAATGGTATAAAAACATCAGCCAACCAAGACCCCACAGGTCTTCTTGAGAAAATGCCATGAGACTTTACATAGTGATGAAAATAATTCTCAAGTGTGATCTCAGAGTTAAAAAATAAAAAACAAAATCAATAAGTATGTAATCTTGGGAAGTATGGACACATTTTTTCTTAAAGAAACAACTAAGAAAGGCTAAAATCTTGGTTGTATTGAGTGAAACTATTGGGCAGCCTAGTCATATCCAACCCCCTCCTTTGGTAATGAAGAAAGAGGGTCAGAGTAGGAGATGCTGATGGAGGTCATGCTGTGGGTTGGCAACAAAGTAGCAAATGACCGATTATAATGCATGTAATTCACCAATCCCAGAGATGGGAAGTGTTTCAAGGTCAACATGAAGTAATTTAAGAAATGATATTACTATTCTATTTTGCTTTAAAAAGATATTTCTTGTGAGGAATACGTGCTATAAGAATATATAGTGTTAGAATTCTGCTTTATTAATGAGTGACAAAAGATTAGCTAAAAGTAACTACTCACCGAAGTGGGATATTTATGAGCCCTGAATCTGACTGGTTTTATGAGATATACTACATAGCGGGAGCCATAAAGTTGGGAGAAATGTGGAAGCAAAGGTAGAATAGAAGTAGGGAAACTGGCTTTATTGTCACATGTTCTAGCTTTCACAAATAGAAGCAAAATATCAGAGGCATGCCTGGAGATTCTCAATCTGGCTAATGCTCACAATAAAGACCATCTAATGGTCCATGAATGGATTAGAACTGAAGTGTCCTCAAGGCTGTGCACAATGAGCTGGTTTTACCATCAAGTGTTTCCTGCTCTGTGGAATCCAAGCTGCTTTAGCATGACCATCTAGGGGGGATCTAGAAGATGGGGGCAATGGATAGTATTTACAATCATACTTAAATTGTGATACATGTAATCCACTCTTAAACCCTTCCCCTCCTTTAGGACAAAATCGTGTCTCCCTCTCCTCTTTTCTCATGCAGTACTCAAGGCTGTTTGTTCTTTCTTCAGAATGACCGCCATCATTTTGAACTGCTTGTGTCTTTTTTATGGGTGGTAGGTATGGGAAGCACACACAATATGTTGAGACCAGCAGAACTTGGAGACAGCATGGGTGGAGAATATAGGAAAGTGAAAAATAGTTTGAAGATTAAGGAAGTGAATATAACAGATTGAATGGTTTCAGTTGTGACAGAGTCAGATGAGTACTTAGCTCTAAGTCCTCTAAGTTTGCCTAGAAAACTGACTGGAAAAGATAGCTATAAATATTAGAGTAGGAAAGTTAAGTCTAAAAGTGTGAAGAGGGGCTGAGATTTTATCCCACTTTCAAGCTAACAAGTTAGTCTAACACAGTTTCTCTCTCTCTCTCTCTTTCACACACACACACAGACACACACAGAAACCCTAGACCCCTGGATCAGAAAACAGATTTTTTATTTATTCACACACCAATCTTAGCAGCAGCACTGGATGCCTATACTCCAGTTCCCCATGGAGACAACAAGAGCCAGATGTTACCTGCATGTGCAGTGGGAATTGCACCACAGGAGAGGGATCACAAAATAAAGGAGACCCAGAGCATACATAGGGTGGCTGGCACAACTACCTTCCTCCCCTTCAGAAAGGGAGAGAGAGATGCTCTGGAATGTTAAAAAAATAATTCTCTCTGAGGAAGATAGGGAAGGTCTCTACCCTGCGTTGTAAGCAAATGACTCCAGAGCAATACCAATCTCTAACTTTCAAATCATGCTTTCCATTTAATTATTCAGCCTTGATCATCCAGAACCATGAAGATATTCATGGAGAGCCGAGTTGTTTCAAAACAATGAGAATTTGCTTGGCAGCCTGATTTGAAATGGGGAAACCAAGAAATAAAACCAGGTAATAAACTCTTTGAGGATAGGGATGATTTCTATATTTATTATCTCTCTTATAACCCAGCATTGTTTTAGAAGTTGACAATATTGAAATATAGAATATAACATATCAGAGAGGCCGTATTTCATCTTTTCACTGAGCTCTATTATAACATATTTTGAGCAAATACAGCTCATGTGATTCAACCACAAAGCAATTTTACTTTGTCTTCCAATATTCCTTTAAAGCTTATTTATTTTAAATAGTGAGATATCTACTCACACCCTCTGAGTAAAAACTCATGACTTCTGTGTTTTTTCTCCTAGCATTCTTAAGCAAAAATTTTAAGTTTAATAAAAATTAATAATAAAAATAAACTGTAAGTTAGAAATGACAATTTGAACTGCCTATTTAAAATATTCAATTCCCTGTAATCATCAAAGTGTCCAGCTTTATTCAAAGTTATAGCTATTCCTTCTCCTCTCATGTAAAAAGTTAAACACAGCCATGAGATGGCCAGAAAAGGGAAATAATTGTCTGCCTGCTTTCTTCCTTATTCACCTTCTCTAAAATGTATCAACTATGTTTTTTCTCCAAAGTTGAAGCTGGGGAAGAGAACAAAAGTAAGTGAAATAGCAAATATTTTGCTTTATCAGATGGTTTTACAATGCTGGGTCTGGCAGATAGCTAAACCTGAATTTATCTTAAGTGGCACTTTTTTTGTGTGTAGGGGTAAGAGATTCTTTGCAGATATATTATTAACTAAAGATCTCTTAACTGCATCCATCAGAAATACCCCCTTAATTTAACTGGTTGCTTACTGCTTCCACAATGCCTAGAAAATGTTGAAATTGACTTAGCTATTGCCTGTTGTATAACTGCCTTGGGTGGTCCTAGATGATCCCATGCCAAGGTATTCTTTTGTGTGGCACATCTTCAATTTTTGAACAATCATGCAAAGTTTGATGCGTGAAATTCTTGGAGTGCAGGAAAGATCCCATTGTGCCACTTCTCCCTGATCCATCTCTCAACATCAAACTAGCAACACGTCTTCTTGTTCTCAGACATTTCAGGCAGAAGTTAGAAACCAGTCTGCGCTGGGTCCCCTCTGCTTCTACAGACTGAATAAAGCAAGTAGTAAACTCTAATTAACTAGCATAAGACCTTTTTTTTTTCAATATGAGGTGAAAAAAAACCATGTTCTCTCCCAGTTGATCGAGCAGAGTCACAGGATTTTCTGCCAAAAAATCCTCCTTAAAAATTCTCCCATTTTTCAACATTCCATCCCATCCATAGCTTTAACATGAGTAATGGGTTTAAGACAGAAACCCATTGGCTACTTCCATTAGAACGTTTTGTAAGGTAGTCTTTGGAATGTAGAATGTGCTGTCCCATGCTTTCTGCCTAAACTAAGCCAGGAAGTGTCCTATTTAACTTCCTGTTACCATACCAGCTTCTTAAAGACAGCAATTAGCTCTTGTATTTCTTTTTTATACCACAATACACTGGGTTTGCAGATGATAACTAAAACTGTTCTATGAACTAACAAGACCATCACTTCAAATGTACTTAAACAATTTTATATTAAAAAATTCAATTTGTAGACACATGTCCAGGATTTCCTCCATATGGAAAAGCACACTGGCTTGGGAGTGAATACTGTGGTTCTTCCTTACTTTTTGTGTCAACATAGGTACATTACTTAACACCTCTCTCTGAGTCTTAATGTTTTTATATATAGAGCTGGGATGAAACTATTTCACAGTGTCTTTGTGAGAATTTCACACAGTATATGTAAAGTTGATAGGACTTGTCACATGGAAGCACATAAAATATTACATATTTTGCTACTATTGTTTCCCACCAAATTGAAATTCCGATATAGCTTGCAAAATCTAGTTAGAAATTTGTCTCCTTTTTAGTTTTGCTAATCTTTCAGTGCAGATACTAATAAAGGTGAAAACCAAGATAGAAGGAGAGGCAGAACATGAAATGGAATGGATAGTTCTCCTACCAGATTATCTACGCTCCAAGTAATTTATTATTGGTTGCATTCCTGTGATTATGATTTTGAAAAACATTGCATAAAAAGGCTCATAATGAACATAGCCTTGAGTAAGTATAAACTGAATTAAAAAAAATTTTTTTTAAATACTTGGGGAAATGAAAATTCTCAAAACTAGTATTTCATAAAGCACAGATTTTAAAAATATGATTTTAAAATATCATATTAGAATATTAACTTATGAAATGTCTAGTTATTATCCCTTTTACTAAACACAGGAAAAGCAAAAAAAAAAAAATACCTTTAAGCTGTAAAAGGAAAATTCTTTATAATCAATACTATTTTATTATTTTATTTTAATTTTATTGGAGTATAGTTGATTCATAATATTGTACTAGTTTCAGGTGTACAGCAAAGTGATTCAGTTATACATATACATATTTTTGTTTTGTTCTTTTTTAGATTCTTTTCTCATATAGGTTTATCACAGAATATTGAGTAGAGTTCCCTGTGCTATACAGTAGGTCCTTGTTGGTTATCTATCGTATATATAATAGTGTGTTTATATTCATCCTAAGCTCCTGATTTATCCCTCTCCCAAATGTTTCCCCTTTGGTAATCATAAGTTTATTTTTGATATCTATAAGTTTGTTCCTGTTTTGTAAATAACTTCATTTGTGTCAATTATATTCCACATATGAGTGGTATCATATATTTATCTTTGACTTACTTCACTTAGTATGATAATCTCTAGGTTCATCCATGTTGCTGCAGATGGCATTATTTTGTTCTTTTTTATGGCTGAGTAATATTTCATTGTATGTATGTACCACATCTTCTTTATCCATTCCTCCATCGATGGACATTTAGGTTGCTTCCTTGTCTTAGCCATTGTAGATAGTGCTGCAGTGAACATTGGGGTGAATGTATCTTCTCAAATTATGGTTTTCTCTGGGTATATGCCCAGGAGTCGGATTGCTGCATCATATGGTAGTTCTGTTTTTAGTTTTTTAAGGAACCTCCATACTGTTCTCCATAGTAGTTGTACCAATTTACATTCCCACCAACAGTGTACGAAGGTTCCCTTTTCTCCACACCCTCTCCAGCATTTATTGTTTGTAAACTTTTTGATGATGGTCATTCTGACCTGTGTGAAGTGATACTTCATTGTAGTTTTGATTTGCATTTCCCTGATAGTGATGCTGAGCATCTTTTTATGTGCTTTTTGGCCATCTATACATCTCCTTTGGAGAAATGTCTATTTAGATCATCCATCCAGTTTTTGATTGGGTCGTTTGTTTGTTTTTTTGATATTAAGCTGTATGAGCTGTTTGTGTATTTTGGAGATTAATTCCTTGTTGGTTGCTTCATTTGCAAATATTTTCTCATGTTCTGAGGGTTGTCTTTTCATTTTGTTTACGGTTTCCTTTGCTGTGCAGAAGCTTTTAAGTTTAATTAGGTCCCATTTGTTTATTTTTGTTTTAATTTTCATAACTCTAGGAGGTGGATCAAAAAAGATCTTGCTGCAATTTATATCAAAGAGTGTTCTGCCTATGTTTTCCTCTAAGAGTTTTATAGTGTCTGGACTTATATTTAGGTCTTTGATCCATTTTGAGTTTATTTTTGTGTATGGCGTTAGAGAATGTTCTAATTTCATTCTTTTGCATGTAGCTGTGCAGTTTTCCCAGCACCACTTATTGAAGAGAATGACTTTTCTCCATTGTATATTCTTGCCTCCTTTGTCATAGATTAATTGACATAGTGCATGAGGTTATTTCTTGTCTTTTTATACTGTTCTATTGATCTATATTTCTGTTTTTGTGCCAGTATCATACTGTCTTGATTACTGTGGCTTTTTAATATAGTCTGAATTCAGGGAGTCTGATTCTGCCAGCTCCATTTTTCTTTCTCGGGATTGATTTGGCTATCTGGGCTCTTTTGTAGTTCCATATAAATTAAAATTTTTTTTGTTCTAGTTCTGTGAAAAATGCCCTTGGTTATTTGATAGGGATTGCATTGAATCTGTAGATTACTTTGGGTAATATAGTATATTTTAAAGAATAATTTTCATAGAAATGAAAGTCTGGTATCTGAATAATAATTGTGCTCATTCTGAGACTTAATAGATTATTATTATAATATCAGAAAAAATGATAATTAGTTTTTTAGGAAGTAGTATGTCACTTATTAACATGTGTGTAAGCTAATAATAATTAACATTCAAATAGAAATACCTGAATACATTTTACTATGAATGTAAATAGGAGCCAGAAACCAAATCTATAGCAGTAAAATAGGAAAAAATGATCTCAGATGTTACTTTATTCTCTAGTAAAGCTATAAAGCCTTTTATTTATGGCTAAGAACATTCTACTTTAACTGGCTTTTATCATGTGGAAATAACTGAAAAACATTTTTTTTTTTTATTCAGACTGTCTTGAGGGCCAACAGCTTTTTAACACAGAGGCCGTAACTTAAATAGTGAAAAATAAAGTTTTTGAGACTCTGAGGACTTATTTTTTTCAAAGAGAGAGAGACAGGTGCTAATATTTCCAAAGCGTGATTTGATATACTGAGTTCTGCTAATGAATACAGATATTTTATAGGTATATTTATACAGCATAACAAAACTACTTTTAAAAATGCTTTCTTATTATTTTTTAAAAATATTTCAGAAAATTCTTCACTCTGAATTAGTATCATTGCCTATACCAAGGATATATTAAATTTTTAACAATTGGACAGTAATATAAATTAATATATGATATATATAAAAAATATATTCCATTTAGTCTTTAAATCATTGCTGTCTAAGGAAACTGTTTGCAATGATGGAAATGTTTCTTCACTGTACGATATGGTAGCCATTCTCACATGTGGCTATTAAATATTTGAAATGTAGCTAATATGTCTGAAGAAATTAATTTTAATTTTATTTAATTCTAATTCATTTAAATTAAAATTTAACTCACCATATGTGATTGGTGCCTTCCATATTAGACAACACACCTTTAAAAAAATGAACTACATATATCAAAATCTGATTATCAAAGGTATACATTGTAATGAAAATCACTCATCAGATCCTTCTCATAATTTCCAAATCATTTTTGATTTTTCAAAATTGTATGAAATGACATCTCTAGGTAAAACATGCCCTTATCTGGTCTCCAGTCTGATAAAAAGAATTGCATAATAAAAACCTATCCTCTGATTTTCCCAGCTTCTGGTCTTTGCTGCAGCCAGAGGGCACCCAGGTGCTCTGCCACCTGTCCTGGATGGTACATACTTTGCATACTTCATGTGAGTGCTTCCCACAATGACTGGTCTCAGAAAGGCCTTGGTGACTGCTGATAATACTTCCAAAAATGCTGCCTGCTTTGTCATCTGCTCCATTGCCCCCATGAAGTTGAGCTCCCTTGGAACCATGGGTAGACACAGCACATGCATTCAACTGTGCCACCTGTCACCTTAATGCACTTGATGATCACTGGTAGCATCTCTGCCAAGCCCCATTAACTGCCACGGTGGCCAACACTATGCAAATCAATCAGTATAGAAATATTTGAATCTTTTGACAATTGGTGCAACTTTTGTTGATCGTAATCACTGTACAGTCTTAGGAGTTAAAGGGTTTTGTTCTTTGTGTGTTTTTTCTAGCATTTGTTTACTGCCTTAGGTATTAGCAGGGACTCAGAATGTAGTTTTGTATTTATCACTTAGAAAATTCATACATTTTAAGGAGCTGCATGTGTCTAAGATAGGATTGAAAAAGAAAGGAAAGGAAATCATGTTTACCCAGTTGAAACAACACCTTTTTACTTTATGTCTGGATTACTTCTCTTTGGTTGATTTATCAACACATTTTGATCTTTTCTGGTGTAGTTTAACATCTGTTCAATTATCATATTCTTAACACACATTTCCTCAGCATGTTTTCTGCTCGTTCTTCCCTTTGTTCTCTTGGACAAATTGAGTGATGACGATTTCATTTGAGATGTGAAATATTAAAGGTTAAGTGGAGATTATGCAAGTGAAGTAAGCCATCAGGATGAAATTGGAGAAGATCAAAGGAAAAATAATGGGGGGAAAGAAAGAGAGAGAAAAAGTGGTAGGAAAGTAAAAGGAAGACATACATTTTAAAATCTAGAATTTTGGTGATTTTTTGGACTGATCTGATTAATTTTTTAAATAAAATTTGCCATTCCAATACGAATCTGGTAAATATCATACTACTATTAACTTAGCCTTCTGAAAAAATTCATTCTACTGACATTATGCTGTCAGAGAGAATTTCCTATTTTCTTCTTCCTGTGCTTTCTCCTAATTGCTTAACTTTGCAGCATAATCTCTTAACATGTTTAACTCCATTTTCTCATTTTCTGAATGAAAATGAACTCTTGTTTTTGACTTTGAAAGCTTCCTCAAGGTCTCAAGTATCATTCGTTTTATAATTTGTACTTTTCAATATTACCATGTCTTTGTTCTCTTTCACTTTTTGCAGAGCCCTTAATATACATTTAAATAATAAAGGGAAATACAGGATCCCAGCTGGAATTCAATTTTTGTACATTCTCTTTCCCCCCCCTCTTATTATGAGAAATGAAACTAACAAGTTAAACATTGATATAAAATGTAGATGTTCTTTGCTAATATCAAGACTCTCTTTAAATAATAGAGTAAAATTGTTAAATGATTACCTGAGAAACACACACACACATACACGCACACTTGACCATTCAACTCAATATGTAAGATGGGTCACTTTTACCACCATGTAATTCTATTTACAGCCTTTGTTTTATTGAATTAGTTCATTCTAAGTTCATATTAGATTTCATAACATTCTCAATTATGTGTTATTTGTTAACACAGATTTCTGTGGACTTCAAAATGCAGAGAGGGAAAATTATAAATTTCTTTTACAGAGATGTTTGGGCAAAGTTAATTTCAGAATCTTGAAATTAAAACTCCTAACAGTACAAATTTGATTTCAGTTGTTATCATTTTCTTAACTACAAATAAAATGCAATGAAAAGATTTTAAATAAAAAATAGAGACAAAGCTGGGAACAGAAAGTGGCTGGAAGAACACCTAATATTTAACTTAGCCATGTAAACTACTATCAAGACTAGAGAACCCTTTTTTTTTTTTATATCAGAAATATAATACATTCCAATTTTCATAGTCTAAAGTTTGACTCAGACTTTAGAAGGAGTCTTTCTCCCCCTCATCCTCTCCCCAACAATTTTTAAATAATCAGAACTATTTTACTAATTTGAGAACATAAAATTAAACTGAGGGAGTAAAAACATCAATTACAGGCATTTTTAAAGCACAGTATTGCTTTCTGGCTTCTTCGATAACCTTCATACACGGTAAAGGTAAACAACTAGTTAATCTGGATATGGCCATAATTTTATCAGGTCTGACACTCACAGACCTCTTTTTATTTATCAGTAAAAAAATATATTTTCCCCCACACGGTTTTTACATTTAAATTTCTGCTGTGATTTTAATGGGCTTTGTAGCACATCACATTGAACAAGAAACTGGCAGAGAAATATTTCCAAATTTAGTTCCAACCCCTAAATACCTTAGGTAATTATTATAGTGGAGTGAAGGGAGGTTATAATGGATCAAGCTATCCTATTTTAACTGTACTGATTATATTTCACAGTGGTTCCAGGGGCTACTTGTGGATTGTATGTATTAATATGCCTCCAAAAAGGAGCAGCCTTGCCCTTCTCAACGAGTGGAGTTAGTTTCCGTATTGTACAGTGTCACTTTATAAGTTAATTAATGAATATTAATTATCTCCATGATTACCTATAAGTCAGGCAATCCTATGAATACTATTGAATCCAAAGTATCAGTTATCAGCATACTCCAAATACAGACTTAGTGTTCTTGCTCTTTCAAAACAACCTGAATTTTAAAATGCCATCATGAACTTGTGTGTGTGCTTAAGGAATCTTCTTGAAAT
This sequence comes from Balaenoptera physalus, assembly GCF_965194825.1. Lineage (NCBI taxonomy): Eukaryota > Metazoa > Chordata > Mammalia > Artiodactyla > Balaenopteridae > Balaenoptera > Balaenoptera physalus. The sequence continues at coordinate 110,796,730 of NC_138891.1, read as the reverse complement.
AATCCCTCATCAAATTTCTTTCAATATATATCAGTCTCACTTATGCATTTACTGATTGCTTGATTGATTACAAGAGAAACCACACATATATATATGTTGAAAAAATACCATCCTGATGATTAATTTTTTAATGTATTTGTTTTATTTTTCATAGAAACTTTTACTTTCAAAAATTTTTTAATTTAACTGTACAGCATGAGTTAAGTTTCAATATTGATTAAGTATATAAGTAACAGCTTTCAGCCAAACTGCCCTGGCCATACTTAGCAGTCTGAAACTGCTAAAACAGAAACCATATTCTTAACAAAATAGAATACTTACAAGAGCATTTAATTAAGATATTTTCAAATAATATGTATAATGCTTTAATGGAAAGTCTTCTTAAGTATATTTTATACCTGGAACCTCTAAATAAAATTTGGATAATGTGAGGCAAAAATCTGAATAGCTAAACCTGAAATATGTATGAGAGACTTCACCTCAAATATGAGTTCTTTATTTTAAGTAAAGTAATAAAAATAAAATATAAAGGGTATTACTTATTCAGTTTCTTCAAGATTTAGTCATTTAACTTAATGGAAAAAAATTGAGCTTTTACTGTGAGCAAGATGTTATGTAAGTGCTTTTCCCACATTGTGATATCTAAATAGAACAAGAAATTATTTCTAATACATGCAAAAAGAGTTTTGGCTTTGAGATTCCAGAACGTCTTGAAAATTGAAGAGAATCAATGAATGTTGCTAATTCATAACCCAAATAGTTTTATTTTACATATCTATTGCCACCACAAGAACTGAAGAAGTGCTTGGTCAACATGATATTTTGAGCATAGAAACTAGAATTAAGCATTGAGAAAGAGTGTGTTTGTAAATGATTTTTAAAAACATACTGACCCCAGTAGGCTTGAGAAATTTAATAAGAGGTGTCAGATTTCTAGGACAAAAGAAAAATGGAGTAAAACTTTACTGGTTGAATTTACTCACTGATTTATTTCTTCAACCAAAATTTATTATACATCTACTTAATATATGCTACATACTGGCTTAGGGATTGAGCATGCACCCATGAACAAGACATTGTTCTTCCACTCAAAGACTTTATAAATTTGTGAGTAATATTTATATAAATAAAAATGATAATAGAACACAATATATTCTGTATTAATATATGCCTAAGGAGCTATAGAAACAGAGAGCTTCTACCTCAGCCAACAGATGTTGTAGGGAGGAGAAAATTACCAAGAAATAATGACATTTATGTTGAGTTTTGGAAGTCAGTAAGGAATACCAGGGGAGGCAATTATATGACAGAGTTTAAAGAACCAGGAAACAACTTACCATGATATTTCTAGAAAATTTCAAGCATAGGATGTTTGTAGAATCCTTATGGAAGATGAATTTTGAGATATTAACAAGGGGCATAGTGTAGTTTCCATCATGATCATCATCATTTTTATTTTATTGGACATAAATCAAGCAAACACTGTACTTAAAGTTGTTTTGTGTGTTTTGTTTGTTTGTTTGTATTTTCTTGAATCTATACTTTTAAATGTTATTTGGACTACTTATAACCAATATTCATTGTTCTAAAGAGTGCTGGGTAACATACTAAGTTGATTTTAAGTTGGGAAATGATAACTGTGACTGCAGTATGTGGGATACATTGGAAGGTACCAGGTTGAAGACAAGAAACACTTTAAAAGCTTCATGAGAGTGCAGAACTTTGCTAATTTTTTCCACTATTGTGTGTACAGCACTAGAACAGCAGCTGGTATGTCATGGACACACAATAAATACTTATTAAAAAAAAAAGTGTATAATAATATTGCAGTCCCTGAGTTTAAGTAAGGCCATTGCAACTAAAAGAAAGCAGAAGGAATTTGTGTGGCAGACTTTTAGGAAATGGAATCATCAAGGAAAATTTAACAAATATATTTGGTTGGGTACGGAGAGGAAAATAGATATGTAGAGGATGGTTCCCAGGTTTTTGACTTGGGCTTCTGAGTGAAATGGTTGTGCTATTAATTGAGATAGCAAATACAGGGAGAAAAATCTTTGGCTCTTCAAGTTTTCCCAGCAGTTAATGATCAAACATCATTTAGCTTACCTGTGAATTCCACAGGTAAGACACATTTTGACTGAAAATTTACCTGCAGAAAAGCTATGTGCACCCATTCTATCTTTCACATAGGTTAGCTTTTACTTTTAAAAGAATATTCTCAACAGAATATAATTCTTGACAGAAAAGAGAAGAAGGAGATGAAAGCTTATACAGCTATTCTTTCTATCATCTGGCAATCTAACTCTCTGTGATATAAGCTTTGGGTAAATCAATTTCTTGATCCTTTTTACATTTTAAAATTTGTTTAAATAGTAGATTATACCCTATCTTTTCATATTGTGATAATTTTGTCATTGATTCATTTAAGTGCCTCTTCCTCCTTCTTTATTTTACACTTGTTGGTAATTTGCTAAGAGAAAGGTAGTGGGGACAGAGGAAGCATTTTGTACATTAAACTGGCAGTGCTTGTAACTGATTGAAAGAAGTAAGGCAGGGAGATTCAGAGAAAGAAGGCTTCTTTAAGCAGTAGAACTGAGGTTTGAGTTAGAAATAAAGGAACAAAGAGGTTTTCTTGGTTTTTTATTTGTTTGTTTAATTTTGGTCAAGCTATTTGTACTCCTTTCATATAGTAAATGAAATCTTTTACTTTGAACAAGAAAAAAAAGCAAAAACATATCTTTCGTATGATACAATGCAATGGTTCCTTCCCAATGACTTCTGGAAATAGCTCTGAAGAGGAGAGATGGTTTTGTTGCCATGTTTTATGAGACATCACCATTATATTTACTCTCTCGTGGCCTTGTTGTAATAGAAGTTAGAAGCCCTCTTGTTGCCATATATTTAAATGATTTGAGGATGCTACTTGTGGCTGTTTCCCCAAAATGACTGGTCCACCTGTTATTCTGCCTGACCATAGGTATTTACAACATGCTCTCTGTTTTACTTGTACCTCAGTTGACATAATATTTTTCAACAAGTTCATGTGTTACTTTTAAAGTAACTTAATTCAACTCTTGTAGACAAAAAGAAACATTTCCTTTCTGTGGACATTCAGGATGAGATGGTGGCACCAGAGGTCTCAGTAACACCACTTCAGGGAAATATTTCTAGGATCTAACACATTCGGCAGAGAAAAGGAAGATGAGAAACTGGCCTTTTTCTGAAAATGTGATAAAAGCAACATCATACCAGAAGAAAACTAACAGTGAATGGAGGTAGATCCACCTACCGAGACCTGGAGGTCAACACATATTCAAGGGCAGATCAGAGAATGAGCTTCCCCGAAAGAGGAAGCAGGAGATCTGAAGGAGAAATCTTTTCATAGAAAGGATGTGCTCTATTTAACAGAGCTTGACTTCAATATCAGTCAATTCAGGTGGCTCTACACAGAGGAAGCATCTCAACCCAGTGTCCAAAGAGAGCAGGCACTTCGTGGACTTTTAAGCAAACATGCCAGGAGCTCATTTTAAAACAGCTACTCTTGTTTGGATGTACCTGAGTCATCCCACTAGGGAAAATTTCTTGTTCTGAAGGAAAATTAGAGTCGTTTTAAATATTTTTAAAAAGCAACAAATGAAGTTCAATTGTAAAATAAGCATCAAGGGTATGTTCCTTTTAACTGAAAAAAACCACAATAATTTATGCAGAACACAAGACATATTCTTATGGTGGAAGGTCACTTTGAGCAGCCAAGTGATTATTAATGCAAAGAAAATCCAACATTGCCTTTCAAGGCGGTAAAAATTTTGGAAACAGACTCTTAAGGGGGAAAAAAGCTGTAAAACTACAGGTGTCAGAAGAGAATGTAAGATCAAGCCAATAATCCTGCTGTGATGAAGCTATAGGGAAGCTAAAAACTAGTAAAACCTGTCAGAGTTCTGTAATTAAAAGCTACTAGTGACACCTAAATATGCTAAAATATATATTATTATATACTTAAATATGATTTTCAAAGTAAAAGGGTTCTAACCCAAAAGTGATTTAAAAAGTAAAACATATTTTTCTTAAAAATGCATTAAGTGGTATTTTATCTATAGGCTAATCCAAAAAGTCCTATTTGACCTAAAGTATAGCTGGAATTAAATTAATTCATATGTTTTTGTTCTAACCAGCTTATTTTCATTGTGTTATAATGTTCTCCACCTCATTCTTTTGTTTCCCCTCTCAATGTTTTTTTATTTTCCAGTTAAAGAGGCTTTTGTGGCATCTTATTAGCAGAAAGGCATGGCCATAGAACTGGGATATAGCTTCTGTTTTAACTTTTATCCTATGGAGATGAAAATTTTAGATTCTAGTTAAAAAGAGATGAAGCAGTTAAGAGAGAACTTCCAATTTTAGAACTATGGAAGTTCCTGTCCAAAGGTCATGATGAAATATTAGGTAATTTTAGGTAAGGTCATTTATAAGTGGATTTTTGGTTAAAAGTCAAAGAAGAACGTGGATTTTTGACTTTTGTGATTCATAGAAGAATCAAGTCATAACCGAATGTCATACATAGAAGAATGTGGATTTTTTTTTTTTTGCTGTTTGTAACAGAATCAGCAATCAAAAAAATGTCAAAGATGTGCTAGAGAATTGAATGTAACAAAATTAAGTTTAATAGAAATAATTGAGTATCAGACTTGGGTCCAAAAATTCTATCTGTACAGTACAGTATGTGAGAGACCAATGTATATAAATACATTTTGAGGCTTTCTAACTGGGAAGTCAATGTGAACCAGCAGTGAGATCTAGTTGCCAAATTGATACAATCTTAGGCTTCATTATTAGTAATAATTGGTGGGAAGTGATAGTCCCACTCCACCTTGCACAATCTGTTGTCAGACCACAAATGGAACTCTCTGTTCAATCTGTTCAGTTTTGTTGTATGGCAGTTTAAAAGTCAAAAGCATGATGCATATTCAGAGGCGAGTAGCCAGCACTTTGAATGGACTTGTAACAGTGGCGTATGAGGAATGATTAAAAGGGGTAGGAGCATTTAATATGAAAAGTGGAAAATTATGGGGTAGCAAATATGTTCACACTATGAACCTCAGAGGCCCCAAGCACTTAATGGAACCATCAACTCTCATCTATCATAATTCAAAATATATCAGCTCTGAAACATGAAAGGTATGACTAGAAGTCTAAAATGATTGTATTTTTCTATTACTATTAATAATATCTTTGACACATAAACACTTTGAATTATTTCAGAAAATATTATCAGATTTTTTGATCCTATTTTGCTGATGCCCTAAGCTCATACTCCAGAGCATTCTGAAGATATAGTGAACTCCTTGACAAGGTGGAGAGTTTCCAAATACTAGAACTATTCAAACTGCGAAGGTAATATATTCAGTATTCAAGTATTCAAAGTGTAGTTGATCCAGAAGACTGCCAAAGTTTCATTTAAATTAAGCAGTACTATTTTTGTTCCTAAATAATGATTTCTTTCCTATTAATTCATATTCATATATAAATTGAATCTATTACATAGAAAGTTTCAGATGAAATAAAACTGAGATAAATTAGGTTAATATATGTTAGTTTCTATATTTAACTAAGCTTTTTACTTAACAGAAATTTATTAAGTCAGCTTTTCAATTCTGCATTAACCTTGTCAGAGCCTTCATGGTATTGCTTTGGCACTTCGTTCAGAGTTTGCTTTTGAAGATTGTTGGTAGATCACACAAAACGAGATACAAATTTTCCATTTGAACACAGGAGATTTTTTTTGTCCATTTTCTATTGTAATTTGATAGGTATGTAGTCTCATTTTTAGTAGAAATAGTTGTTTCATGTGCCCACACAAAAATATACAGACTTCATTTTGTTTAGAATGGCTTAAATAAATATATTTGGGTTCAAAAAGTACAAAAGTTGTATTTTTTATTCTTATGGAGAAAGTCTACGCTTTCAAAAAATATCAGTAGTTTTAGGTCTTATTTCAGACATCGTTTGCTTCAGGAACAATAGAGAAATCTCCTATAGGAGATTACAATGACCAAAAAGCATGAGTAAATTAAGGATTCCCCCCTGCCCCCCATATCTTGGATGATAAAATTTGGATTTAACAAAATGCATGTCCTGATTCCTATTTTCATTTAGCCACTTTGTTGCATGCTATTATGGCATACCATTCCCTTCCTTGTGCATTCCCTAATTAGTTTCATTCCAAAATCAGTTTGAATGTATATATGTTCCTTAAAAATAAATAATCCCTGATTAAAATATGAAATAAGCAAATACTACATTTTTGCTATTGTCTTCTTTATATTACAGTGAAGAAACTGAAGCTCAGTGAGTTTATGTGATATGTTCATATTTATCCTAAAGAAATATTCTTTTGTGGTCTCACATTATTTTGTGTTTTAGAAATGGGTATTTTTCTTAAAATAAAAGGAACATACAATAAAATACACAGACTATTCAGCTTGATGAGATGAGTGTATCAGTAGTTCATTCTTTTTATTGCCGACTAGTATTCCATTGTATCGATATACCATAATTTGTTTATTCAGTTTTCTGTTGAACATCTGTTTTTATTTTTTTCAGTTTTTAGCTGTTATGAATAAAGAGGCTATAAACATTTTTGTACAACTCTTTTTGTTATTATGTGCTTGTGTTTCTCTTGAATAAATAGGATTGGAATTTTTTTTATAAGAAACTCCCAAACCAATTCTTCAAATTGTTTGTTGCTGATTTACATTCCCATCAGCAATGTATGAGACTTCCGGTTGCTTCATATCCTGTTCAATGGTTGGTATTGTCAAGTTTTGTTTTTCCATTATAGTGACTATGAAGTGTAATTTCATTGTAGTTTTTTTTTTTTTTTTTAATTTATTTATTTATGGCTGTGTTGGGTCTTCGTTTCTGTGCGAGGGCGTTCTCTAGTTGCGGCAAGCGGGGGCCACTCTTCATCGCGGTGCGCGGGCCTCTCACTATCGCGGCCTCTCTTGTTGCGGAGCACAGGCTCCAGACGCGCAGGCTCAGCAGTTGTGGCTCACGGGCCCAGTTGCTCCGCGGCATGTGGGATCCCCCCAGACCAGGACTCAAACCCGTGTCCCCTGCACCGGCAGGCAGACTCTCAACCAGTGCGCCACGAGGGAAGCCCGCATTGTAGTTTTAATCAGCATTTCCTCAATGGCAAATGACGATTAGCAGCTTTTCATGTGCTTACTGGCCATTTGTGTATTTTATTTAGTGTTAATAATATATATTAAATAACTTAAGGAATTATCTCTCACACTATCTGCCCATTATCTGATCAATATTTTAGTCTTTTGAGTCATCTGATTCTTAAGTGTGTTGCAATAGAAGAGGCATCCATTTTATCTCATAATTTCATTATGGAAATAAGCCTCACAGAGGTTACATGACTTGACCAAGGTCATTTGTCTTGTAAGATCCAAAGCTAGGAATCACTCTGGACTTGATTTGCAGTGTTTTCCCACTAAATGCTCTTCTTTAAAAAAAAAAGTCTGTGTGTGTGTGTGTGTGTGTGTGTGTGAACCATGTAAATAGGGATTTGCTATAAAGGGAAGACCCAATTGTTTCTGGATCACAGGAGTTTGTTTGTCAACACAATGCCCGTACACTAATGTAGCAGTTATATATGATCTATAATAAAGAATGTCTTCATGTACTTACTGAATTTTGATAAAATTTTATTCACCAGTAATTTTTTTTAAAGGTTGGAAATGCCAAGCAAGGGTGTAATATGGTTCACAGATTTCTCTAATAATAAAGAAAAAAAAATTCTACTGTTTTTCCCTCTTTGTGGAGACTCACAGATCATCACATCTATAATTGAAAAATGTGGACTATGCAAGCAGATATCCTTCACATTCACTTAGGAGAGAAATAAAATATTCTAAGTAGATCACGTTCAGATAAACAGAATATTAATTCTTCCTGGTTGTACAGAAAGAAAACCATCATTTCAGAAAGTGGCATAAAATGAATTTCTTTAAAAGCCTGCAAAGCAAAATATTGAAATCACAATGTCGAAAACCCATTTGTGATTGTAATATTTATGAAAAGAGTCAGAATTCCTAGGACCTATAGGATCATTTGGGAGTAGAGCAAAATAAGTTTACTTCAAATTTGTAAAACATGCTGCTCTAATCCAATAGGGCATTATTTTTTTTGAAACTCAAATTTAATTTTATTTAAACTACTTAAATGAGATTTTATGAAACTAAGGCTGATTTTCTGACTTACTACTTGATATTTCACTTGGATAACTAACAGATAATTCAAATTTAACCTGGTGAGAATGTAAAAAATTCAGATTACTCCTCTGTTCAAAATTTTTAATTTCCCCAATAATATATAAAATCCGAACTCGACTATATTTACTAATACTTCTATACTTGAATCCAACTTTGTGCACCTTTCTGAGCTTGTAACTTCCTACTAATCGGCTACTTAAAGCTGATACATCATTCACAGAGGGAAAACAACAACAGCAGCAGCAGCATAATAAAGTAAGGAAAAATTTGGTCCTAAAAGCCTATAGTTTTTTTGGGGTAAATAAGAGATTTCAGAAATTAGAAGGCACTAACTTTTTTGTAAATAACTATAGTGATGTCATTTAGATGTCAAACTCAAGCTAAAAAAAAAAATCACTTTTGAATGTAGAGTAAGTCTTTATTAAGGACAGAATTTAATATACTATAAGTAGTCTCCATTTAAATTCTTCTGACTCTTTTGACTTGAAATTTCTCTAACTACAATCTCTTGTCATATCTAGGATAAAAAAAAAATGTTCTGACTCTATAGATGGGCTAAATGCTGATGATATAATTGTGGAGTTTTAATTGCTAACTTAAAAAAAAAAAACTTGTATAAGTCTCTAATTATCTTGTAAATTCATTAGAAATCTCCCTGGAAAATACAGATTTTTTAGAATTTAATACATTGGTTCTTATCATAATCAGAAGGTTTGGGGACAGTGACACATAGGAGTTTCTCTTTGTTTTATAATAAGTGATATATGCAGCACATTTTTGTATAATTAATACTTTGACAATTCTTTTTATAATGGTTTACATTTTGGGTAAATTAGCAATGGAATTAGAATCCATATGCTGATTAACAAGCAATGGATTGCCTCTGAAATTTAATTCTTATTTCCAGTTTAAGAGTCATGCAAGGAAAAAAAAGTAAAGACGTGCCTTTTTTGTTGTCTATGGAAAGTTCATGTTCAATTAGAAAACACTAGAAATAAAATTTTAAATGATATTAGCGAGTTCAGCTCTGAAAGTTGGAGGACAGAGAGGGATTTATTGCCCCTACTGTTTTGCAGGAGTAAAATTTTGAAGCTACAGAAAACCTTTTATATAAAAAATAGTTCCATTTTATTTTCGTCACTAGTTAATCTATTTTGCTTTCATTGTTAAACTCAGTGATGAGAAAGTATCAACAAATGATAGTCTTCAAAAATTCATTAGAGTAGCTCATTTCATTGAAAATAATCTATCAAATATCATCTCCCTTTTATAAATCATATTTTCCAGATACCCCTAAGAAAGCATCACTGTTCTAACATATGCCATTTTGAGTTGTCTATCATATCATACTAGCAGTAATATGAAGTTACTAAGTGAACCAGATACTGAACCTGAAATTTTTGACAGGGTAAATACAGGGCTGTCATCTTAAATATGTGGCACTCAGGGTTCAGCAAACTATTCAGGTTATGGAAACCACATGCAGTCACATACATAGCCAAGGTCCCACTATGCCAGGAGATGAGATGTCTATTGATTTTCTAGTTAACAGCACTGCTGGCATGCCTGCATTTCCTTCCTAGGTGGAATTTAGTATCTTCTCCTAAGATCAATACTTCCTTTGGTCATCAAAAGAAGTTCATTCTCTTTAATAGCTATGAGATAGTAAAAACAAACTAGTATATAATAAAACACTAACATAAGAGGGGAAAAAGATGATTATGATAAATGATAAACATTGATGTTGATAATAATTATTGTTTTGGGGATGTTGTGGGGAAACAAAATGTTTATAAGCCTATAACATTATTCTGTCATTTGTCCACTTTGTGGTCCCTTACTACTTTATTCACATTGTTAGTACATAACCTTTTGTTACTTTTGAACCAGTTTTGTGTAGGTCTGTCTCCCTCCTAGCTCATGACCTCCCTAATTGAACCAATATTCTTATTTGTCTCAGTAACTCTTCTAATCCAAGAAGCCACCACAAACTAGGTGTTCAATATGTTTGTTGAATTAATTATCAAAAGAATAACTGTTATAGATATTTACTGCATACCTCTCTTCTTTCCTTCAGAAATTGAGACATTAATTTACTGTCACAGGAATCAGAATAGGAGTATCAGAAAGGTATAGCTATTCAAGAAATAGAGAATTTGTTAGAGCATTGTATCAGATACTTAAATATTTCTGCATGGATTATTTTCTTGGTGGTTTATTAATAAAGGGAATATTTTAAACCATCTTCTGGTATTTTCCTACCTACTACAGAAGGCTGTTTAGCCTGTAGACACTGGTATATGTTTAATGATTATGTACAGACACTATCTTTCTGATTGATTCATGTCCACTGTACTGCAGCAGCCATGGATACATGTTTGCCCATCATCAGATGTGACATACACAATGATTACAAACTAATTTATTGTTAATTAAAATAGAACACCGTTAACAATTTCGATCTGTTTTAAAAATAATGCAATTAAATACAAGGTTTAGGGTAGGATTACATATAAAATGTGCCACTTCCTTCCTTCATCAGTGTTAAATAATAGAAGCTGATTTTTTTTTTTTTTTTTTTTTTTTTTTTTTACTATGAAATGAAGAAAATATACATCTGGTTAAATAGGGGTCCTGAGTAGAGGGCAGTGTGTAGTAATACATAGGAGTTTATGGGTCAGCCTCCTTGAGATGGTAAAATTGTGAAAGATTTGGAGGTGAGGGGGTTAGCCAAGTAAGTGGTTACATGGAGGAAGAATATCCCAGCAGAGAGAAAAGCTAGAACAAAGTACCTGAGGTGAAATATGTTCTGCCATGATATAGGAACTGGAAGAAGAAGAAGGTCGGAGTGTAATAAGATAGAAGAAGGAGGTCTAGATCATGTAGGAGTTTGGCAGAACATTGTATGGACTTTGGTTATTCCTGTGAGTCAAATCAAGAGAGGTTTTGCAGAAAGAAGTTTTAGATCCAATTTAGAACTTTTGAAGGCTTTCCTTGTCTTGAGAAGGGCAAGGATAGCTGCATAGAATCCTATATGGAGCTTATTTCTATAATTAGGCTAGAGATGATGCTGCTTTGGACCAAGGTGGTAGCAATGGAGGTAGTGTGAATTGGTTGTATTATAGATATATTTTAAACATAGATTCAATAGAATTTCCTGGTAGACTGAGTAAGGAGTGTAAGAGAAGAAAATATTTCAAGGATAGCTTTAGGTTCTCTCACTTGAGCAACTGAAATGATGGGATTGCATATAAGTCAACTTATATGGGAAGATTGTGGATGCAGGAGATTTTTTTGTGGGGGAAGATCACGAATTCATTTGACATCTGATATAATATTAGATATCCAAAAACACTAATTTATTTGCAGAAGTAACAAATGATCCTGATAGAAGATACAAAAACAGAAGGAAATAAAATTCTCTATATTTCTGTCACCCAGGAATTATAGTGAAGAATGTCCTGTGCGTGAGAAAGTGTGTGTTTTGGTGTATCACCAATATAATTGTAAGTTTAAAAGTACATTATGTGGGAGGAGTGACATCAGAAAGGGGCAGATTAGGAGGTCCCAGTTATTGTTCCCCAATCCTGACTGAAGAGGCACTGACTTAAGAACAACGTGTGGAACAAAATACCTTTAGGAGAACTCCAGAAATCAATTAAGAAGTTGCAATACCCACAAGTACATGCAAAGCTGAGAATAGCCACATTAAAACAGATTTTAAAAAACTCTTTCTTTTTATCTGTTATTGCCCCAGCCCTAAGCAGGTACTGTTCAGTTCAAGTTGTAGCTTTTCCCTTGAGGAGGAAAGAGAAGAGTGGAATGTGTGTTCAACATTCTGACTGACCAAGGGATCAGTTTCTGTTCACCTAACTTGGAATATTAATGGAACCGGCATAGTTTTGAATGTCAGAAACAGGGGAGAGCACAGGTGGTTTGCTGTGGCACCAGAGGGCCCTCTGTACCACAGACAGATGTTGGCATAGCTCAGTGAGATTGTTAGAAGGCACTAACTTGTAGCTTCTACCATAAGAGGGAGAAAAGGGGGGCATGTCTCGTGTTCTGGCTTTTTGGAGCACTGCTGAAGGGATTGGTATCTGTCTCAACTGACTCAGATTATGACATGTAGGCAGCATACTTTCAATGCCTGGGGGGACCTGAGATCAAAGAAGAATGGGGTGGCTTGCTGCTGTAGCACCAAAGAAACTGCAATACTGCAGACAGACACCAGTGAAAGCAAAAGATTATCTGCTCTTAAAAAAGAAACCAGCAAGCCTCTGTAAGTGGAAAATTACATGTATAAGCCCAGACAGGTTTCATTTCCCACAAAAGGTTTCTGATGCTCTTAGAATCTCTAGCCAGATTGATTGGTGAAGGTCCCCCTATACAAAGCCAGTTCATAAAGAGTGAGAGAGGTTGCTGTTTTTCAAATACATAGAATTCAGAAAGAAAAAAAAAAATCACAAGGCACACAAAGAAACAGAAACATGGCCAAAATTTAGAACTTCAGAAACCAACCCCAATGAAATGGAGATCTATGACCTGATGAAGAATTAAAAATAATTGTCTTAAATAAGCTCAGTGATTTAAAAGAGAACACAGATAGAAAACTAAAATACATCAGAAAACAATGCATGAGCAAAATGAAAGTATTAACAAAGAGATAAAACCCATTAAAAATAACCTGTAGAAATTCTGGAGACAAAAATATACATTAACTAAATTGAAAAATTTCATTTGAGGTTTGACATCAGACTTGATCAAGCAGAAATTTAATCAGTGAACTTGAAGAATTGTTTAATCAGTGAACCTGAAGACAGGTTGTTTGAAATTATTGTCAGAGGAGTGAAAATAAAAAGAATATAAGTGAAGAAAAATAAGGGGATTTATAGGACACCATCAAGCAAAACAAAGTACATATTATGAAAGTTCCAGAAGGAGAAGAGAGAGAAAGGGACAGAGAGCTTACTTGAAGAAATAATGGATGAATATTTCCCAAATCTGAAGAAATGGACATCCAAATCAAGAAGCTTAAAAGATCCAACTAAGATGAACTCAAAGAGACCCATGCCAAGACACATTGTAATCAAACTGTCAAAAGACAAACACAAAAAGAGAATATTGAAAACAGGAAGAAAAAAGCAAAACATTACATGCAAGGGAATTAGCATAAGATTATCAGTGGATTTCTTAGCAGAAACCTTACAAGCCAGAGGTAATGGGATGATAGACTCAAAATGCTGAAATAAAAAACTGCCAACCAAGAATACTATATCTGGCAAAATTGTCCTTCAAAACTGAAGGAGAAATAAAGATTTTTCATAGATTAACAAATATTAAAGAGAGTTAAATACCACTAGACTTGCCATAAATGCTAAATTCTTCCAGTTTAAATAAAAAGAAGCTAGATAACAACACAAAAACATATGAAAATATAAAGCTTCCTGGCAAAGGTAAATATATAGACAAATACAGAATACTGTAATACTGTAATGGTAGTGTGTAAAGCACTTTTTAAAAAAAAATTTAATATTTAATAAACCAAAAATAAACTTTATTTGTAAAGCACTTTAATTCTGGTATAAAATTTAAATACAAAAAGCATAAAAATAACTATAACTATAAAACTATGTTAATGGATACATAATATAAAGGATGTAATTTGTGACATCAATAACATAGTGTGGGAGTGGAGTGATGTGAAAATTTCGAGTTTTTGCATATAATTAAAATTATGTTCTTAACAGTTTACGATATATTAACTATAAGGTGTTATACTTACAATAGATTGTTATAACTCTAAGATCTAAGCTAAGTAGTAACCACAAAGAAATATAAATAGATTAAAATAAAAGAAAGAAATCAAAGCATGTCAATACATAAAATTAATAAAACAAAAAGAAAAGAAGCAAGAGAGTAAAAGAGAGATTAAAAAGCTCAAAGACAGACAAAATATATCAATAAAATGACAATAGTAAGTCCTTTTTTATAAGAAATTATTTTAAATGTAAATGGATTAATCCCCCAATCAAAAGACATAGAGTAGCTGAATGAATAAAAAAAAATGCAACATATGTTGTCTACAAGAGACTCACCTTAGATATAAAGACACATGTCACAGAGGACATGATTTTATATGTTGAAAACTCCAAAGCTTTCACAAAAAAATTGTTAGAACTAATAAATTCAGCAAAGTTGCAAGAAACAAAATTGATACACATGAATCAATTGTGTTTCTATGCACTATCAATGTCCAATCTGCAAAGACAATTAAGAAAATTCCATTTATGGGAGTGTCACAAAAAATGAAATACTTAGGAATAAACCAAACCAAGGAAGTGAAAGACTTGTACAGAAAAAATTGTGAAACATTGCATAAGGAAGTTAAAGACACAAATAAATTGAAAGAAAACCCATGTTCATGGATTGGAAAGCTTAATATTATTAAGCTGTCCATACTACCCACAGTGATCTACAGAGTCAATGAAATGTGTATTAAAATCCCAAAGGCAATTTTTTCAGAACTAGAAAAAAATTCTAAAATTCATATGGAATTTCAAAGGACACCCCCCCCATAGCCATCTTGAACTGGAAGAACAAAACTGGAGGCCTCACACTTCCTGATTTAAAAATTTCTTACAAAGCTACAATATTCAAAACAGTATGGTATTGGCATAAAGACAGTTATCTAGACCTGTGGAACAGAATAGAAACCAGAAATAAAGCCTCACATGTATGGTCAAATGTTTTTGGAGAAGACTGCCAAGATTGCACCATGGGGAAAAGGATAGACTCTTTAACTAATGGTGTTGGGAAACTGGATATCTTTTTTTTTTAGAAATTCACGTTCTTTTATTTATTTATTTATTTATTTATGACTGTGTTGAGTCTCCGTTTCTGTGCGAGGGCTTTCTCTAGTTGCGGCAAGTGGGGACCACTCTTCGTCCCGGTGTGCGGGCCTCTCACCAACGCGGCCTCTCTTGTTGCGGAGCACAGGCTCCAGATGCGCAGGCTCAGTAATTGCGGCTCACGGGCCCAGTCACTCCGTGGCATGTGGGATCCTCCCAGACCAGGGCTCGAACCCGTGTCCCCTGCATTGGTAGGCAGATTCTCAACCACTGCGCCACCAGGGAAGCCCCGGAAACTGCATATCTTCATGTAAAAGAATGAAGACTGGCCCTTATCTTACACTATATATAAAAACTAACTCAAAATATATTAAAGACCTAAACATACAATCTTTACCTATAAAATTCCTAGAATAAAACAGGGAAAAATTTTTTATCACATTGGAATGGGCAATAATTTCTTATACATGACATCAAAAGCACAGGTAACAAAAGTGAAATAGACAAATGAAACTATATAAAACTTGAAAACTTCTTCACAGCAAAGAAAATAATAGAGTGAAGAAGCAAACTATGGAATCAGAGAAAATATTTGTAAACCATATTTGATAAGAGATTAATATCAAGGATATATAAAGAACACCTGTAACTCAATAATGAAACAACCAAAAACCTGATTTTAAAAATGAGCTAAGGAATTGAGATTTTTTCTCCAAAAAAAAAAATAAAAATGGCCAAAAGCATATGAAAAAGTACTCAACATGACTAATCATCAGGGAAATGCATATCAAAACCACAATGAAATATCACTTCATATCCATTAGGGTAAACAATATTCAAAAAACAAAAAAGAAAAAGAAAATAACAAGTGCTGCTGAGGAAGTGGAGAAATTGGGACACTTGTGCACTGTTGGTGGGATTGTAAAATGGTGAAGCTGCTACGGACAACTATATGGAGGTTCCTCAAAAAATTAAAAGTAAAACTATCATATGAGCCAGCAATCCCACTCTGGGTATATAACCAAAATAATTGAAAACAGAATTTTGAAGAAATACTTGCACACACATGTTCATTGCAGATTTATTCACAGTATCCAAGAAATGAAAGCATCCTACATGTACGTGGAGGAATTGATAAGGAAAATGTGGTGCATGCATAGAATGGAATATTATTAAAGCACAAAAAAGAAGGAAATCTTGTGCTACAACAATGGATGAACCTTGGGGACAATATGCTAAGTGAAATAAGTCAGTGACATTAAGAAAAATATAGTATGACTCCACTTATATGAATTATCTAAGTTAATCAAACTCAGAGAGAGAATAGAATGTTGGTTTCTATGGACTGGACAAAGGGGGAAATGGTGAATTGTTGTTCAAGGGGTATAGAGTTTCAGTCGTGCAAGAAGAAAAAGTTCTAGAGATCTCTTATATAACAATGTGTATATAGTTAACAATATTGTAAAGTATTTTAAAAAATTTAAAAAGTATATTATGTATATAATTCCAAGTCTTTAAATATATTTCCACAACTATATTTGGATGGGCAGTTTATCCCATTATATGGACATGCCATATTTTATTTATGCATGCTTTAAATATTGAAGTTTTTCTTATTCTCTAATGTTTTCAATTAAAAATAAAACTGTAATAATTCTTGTACTTAATGATTTTTATCTCTGACACTTTTGTTAGTGTACTTGCTTACAATTCTATCAGTCCCCAAACTCCTTTTATGTGTAATATATTTCACAGTGTCTCCTTTGTTATCCTGAAATGAAATCCACACATACTATAAGAAAACTGTACAAGCAATTTTTAAAAATCTGTATAATATCATGTTCAAATATAATAGATAAAAAAGGGAAGATAAATTTTACTGAAATAATATACATTTAAATATGTAAATGCTTGAGAATGATATACTAGAACATAAGTGTATAAACTTTTTCGATAAAGGGTCAGTTACCTAATAATTTTTTATTTTTGTCAGCCACATAATCTCTGTTGTAACTATACAACTCTGGCACTGTAGCACAAAAGAAAGCCATAGACAATATGCAAATGAATGAACACTGCCATGTTCCAATAAAACTTCATTTGCAAATTTAGATGGAAGGCTTGATTTGGCCTAGAATCTTAGTTTGCCGATCTCTGCACAAAAGATATAAAATTGAACAGTCAAATGTTTGCATCCAAATATGAAATGATTGCAAATTCAATAACTTTAAATAAAAATTGATAGAAGTGTGTGTGTGTGTGTGTGTGTGTTTGTGTGTGTGTTGGCAACTTAAATAACATTAGTAGCATTGCTGATGATGACCTGATATATATTTTTTTAATTTTATTTTTATATTTTTTTAATTTAATTTAATTTATTTTTTTATACAGCAGGTTTTTATTAGTTAGATGACCTGATATTTTGAAATTGGAATACTTGGTAAAATTCTGAACTAAAGTACAAATTATATGCATAGTCTTTTTAGCCACATGAATACTTTGTAAAATTATTTGAAACTTCTGGAGCCATACCAATTGTTGTGTCAACTAAAAATAATTCTACACATTTCCAAAATGCTCCCTCCATAGTAGTATCGCCCCACGGGAACTGTCTTTTTGGTTAAATTGTTGAAAATGGAAACTCTGTATCAAAAAATAAATAGCAGGTTTTTTATTATACTTTCTTTACTTATCACTCTTTTTGAGCTAGAGAATGAGATTACTACTTTCTTAGAATTTATACCAATTTATCTCACACAACACTTACTTAACTGCCAGATTTGGTACTTAACCATCATATAAATTTATAAAAATATGTATTACTTTATTCATCATTAATATTTTGGATGAAAAGCCATTTTATTTATATGAGTGTAAATCTAATTTTTATAAATATAGCTATATTCCTAATAAAAGATACAATTATTTATATTTTATATCTTAAACAGAAATAAGCACTAATAAATATTCCACCTCTTCTCACCTATTATAATTTACTATTAGGATATTTTCATAAATAAGTTCTGGAAATTAATATATTTCTACTGAAATGATTCAATGTGTGAAATAATTATTAGGTGAATCAAGATGACCAGGATTATAAACCATTAAAGGGCTTGTAAAATATCGTTGCAAAACAGAACAAACTGTGAACATGTTTATAATGACATCAAAACCTTGATACTGAACTGTGGGTATGCTCAGTTCGTGCCTACTTTAATTGAAATTTGCTACAAAAATGGTTATTTCTAAGAAAGTTTTACTCATTATGAATTATTTCTACTTAAACTTTTTGAGCCTTGTGGTTATAGATACATTTGATGAATCAAGGAATAAAACCCTCAGTCTTTTGTCATTTTCTATGATACGGACATTTTTGAAGATTGCATGCCATCGTTTTGTGTATGTCCCTCAATTTGTGTTTGTCAGATTTATTATCATCAGCAGTCAGACTTGAACTGCAACAGGGCATAACTTTCATTATGTTTATTTTTGTTGGTATGGTACCACACTATTGATTTGACTCTAAATGTAATACCATACTTTGATTTTTAAGTTTTCAATTTCATTTTTTATTTTCCTCAAGCAATTTTCCTCTGCTCTTCCTAACACTCCTCTTAATATGGGCTCCATTAGGGTAGATATTTTGACCGTCTTGACTAGCATTTTATCTCCTAGACAAATGACTACATATATTTCCTCATGACTAGAGTCAGATCAAATATTTTTGGCAGAAATAAATGTTGTTTCTCAGTGCATCACATTCAAAACATACATTTTGTCAATTCGCCCCCTTATTCTTGATGTTAATTTTGATTACTCGGTCAAATCGGCTCAGCAGATTTTACACTATAATGTTATCATTTTTCTCTTTGCAATTAATATGTAATGTATGGGGAATGCTTCTAGACTTTGTAAATGTCGTGTTTCTCTTCAAATTTTTACCCAAATGGTTTATTAACGGTTTATGGTTTTTGCCTGAGTCGATACTCTGAGAACCGCAAAATGATGATTTTATAACTCTGTTTTTATCTACATTTATAAGTTGAAATTCTAATGTAATAAAGTTATTTCCCTCCCTTCTTACTTATTCATGAATTTTTATATTTTCAGTAGTAATGTAATCCCTTACTGTCATTTTCATGAGACATGTCCACTAAATACAGTGTGTGATATTATACTGAATGAGTGAGTGAAATTACCATAAAGAACATTTATAACAATTATATAAATTGAATATTCATAAAATTATTGTACCAGTGTTATATTTCTGTAATTATATAAGAACATGCCCTTATATTCTGTTTAGTTTTTAGAAAAAAAATCAGAATTATAGATAAAGTGATGTGATATCTACAACTAATTCAGTAACTCAGTAATGTGTGTGTGTGTGTGTGTGTGTGTGTGTGTGTGTGTGTGTGTGTATACAGAGAGAGAGAACTGTGCAAGGGGGTGAAAACACCATGAGAAGTATTCCTGCAAAAATGAACTACCTAAATGTAAATGCAGCCATGATGAAACATTAGATAAGCTCAAATCAAATTATGAGATATTCCACAAAACAACTCACCTGTAATCCTTAAAATGTCAATATTATGAAAGACAACCAGAGGGGAGGGGAAGAGAGAGAGAGGGAATGTAGCAAAGTATTAACAATTGTTGCATTAATTTGGGTGAAGGGTCTATGGAGTTCTTTGTACTATTTGCATGACTTTTCTGAAAATTTGAAATTATTTCAAAATAAAAAGTTAAAATTTAGTTATTGAAGAAATAATAATGTCAACACATCAGAAATGCCACAACTCTTAAAATTTTGATCTGCCTTACAATGTAGAAACCGTTTTTCTACAAATGTTTTTATTAAACTTTGTAATTTTATTGGCCTCAAGCTTCCTATGTGTTCTACTATACATTTCAAATATGATTCATTTGTCCAACAATTGAACTGATGAAGTAAAATACCTCCCCAAGCCAAGATACTGTTTTGTTGCAAAGGCTGATTTTAAAATATCAGTGACACCCAAAAAATATTGATAAAGTGTTTTTTGCCTGTAAAGACAACAAGTACTCACCATTCCATCCACTCATTTTCTTTCAATCCTAATCAAGTGAATTTTTTCTTTTTCTGTTCCTTTCTATTCCATTCTGTTCTGTTTCATTAAGGATTTCATGTATCCTTACATGGCCTTTTAATTTTTCTCCAATATATAAAACCAGGCTATCAGGCTTATTCCTCAGTAATTTTGCTCATAGATCAAAGTCAGTACAGAAGACAATATTCTTCTAGACTATGCACCATAAGTAAGAGAGTCACCTCCTATACAAAAGGCCCAGTTGCACATAAAGGGTATGTTTCTGGAAAAGAGTGCCAAGGCAGAGAAGGCCCTAGTTTGGGTAAGGAGAACAGAAAAATACCTTGACCTTTGATAGAAAAGAAGAGTGCAGACCCTTCTGCGATGAGAAAAATAACTTTTGTTATGAGTTGCTGGCTGGGCATTTTACAATATGATGATCTTGTTCACACCCAGAGTCTGGACACTTAGATAAGAACTTGAGTCTAGGGTTCCTGCCATCAGTTCAGGCTTTGCTTTTCCCAGGACACCTCTTAAAATAACCACTTAGATTTAAGGCTTCAAATACCACCACCCCAGTCACCTTGTAAGTAGTAAGTGATTGCTACCCTGCTCTTTAACTCCTGGTCACTTGATTGCCTTTCCCCTAGCTCATCGTGCCCAACCTTCCACCCTCATCCCTTTCTGAGATCTGTAAGTAAAAATCTGTGATTACTTCCTTTGTGTGGCTGTATGAAAACTGAACCTTCAATCAAAACAACCGCATGGGTTTCACTTCCCCAAAGTAGGGGCTCAGATGCTGGGGAAGCTACCTGTCCATTCTGTGTGGGTGGCTTGTGCCCCCTCATTCAGCAGGTTCATAATCTGCATATTCTTAATTTAATACAGCAGCCATGGACCCTGCAACACAACTTCTTATGAGAAGTGAAAAAAGAGTGCAGTACCTTGGGTTGGCCAGATACCCACAGGATGAGCTGGAGTGGGAAATATTGAATTTAGGTTTAGGATAGTTAGAGAGATTTCTACTCATCAAGCTTGGAGGAGAAGAAAAGAATTTCCACTCACACATTGCCTCTCCACCCACCCCTCCTTCTCTCCTAGATTCGTATACATATATTTGTACATACATGTATATTTGTGAATATATGTACCTATATATGTATAGGAAACATAAATAAAATAATAGATTCAGTCTGATACTTTGGAAGTCTTCATCTTTTCAAGTGATCTTTCTAGCTTTAGGTGAGCAGTGCCCAGCAGCAGGGTAGGGGGAGAAAGGTAGTAATTGCCTTCTATACTGGGTTACATTTTGGTTTAGTAGTAGTTCTTGGTTCAGATGATTTTGTGACAGTTTCCTTTGTATTTTTACCTACATAAAAGTAAATTATTTCTTAAGACCTTAGCTAAGTCAGTTCATAAATTAAGGCTGCCTATACTATGTTAATGATATATATCAGGGTGCGCATGCCGGAGCTGATCTCCGGTGGCCTTGGCCTGCAGTGGCTTGAAGCAGGGTTTCGGTTCCAGTCAGAGATTGAGGTCGGGTCGCGGCAGTGAGAGCACCAAATCCTAGCCGCTAGACCAGTGGTGAGTGACAAGGCTCTGGCCCTTCAGCTTTGCAGAAAAGAATTCCTACAAAGATGGAAAGTAGAAACAAGTAAAGTATTTATTAGGAGAAAAAAGAGTACAGTACGTGTGGATGGACACACGGGTGGACTCAGAGAAAGGGTCGCACCCTCATGGAAGTTTGAATCACTTTTATGGGGCATTTCTTCCAGGTTTCCTTTGGCCAATCATTTTGATTTGCCTGGTTCAGAATCCGTATTTGGTATATCTCAGGATCCTCCCATGTGTGCATGTGCATTTCTCAGCCAAGATGGATTCCACTGAAGAAGCCTATGGGTAGTTGGCATCACTTACTACGAGGTGGCGCCCCCTCCCTTTAGACCTCCAAGGGGCTTTCTAGTCGGGAACGTTTCCTTGACTCCAAAAATGAGAAATAATGTGGTCTGTTATCTTCTATTTGGGCAGGGTCCAGCCTCCTTTCTCAATTGTCCTGCTATTTTCATCTTGCAGTATTGGTCCCAAGGGAACGAATCTCCAATTGCTTACCCTGTGGAGGGGGGCCCATCTACCTCCTACCTCAGAGCCAACTCATAGACAACTAAGAATGATTTTTTTTAAAGATAAAATCATATGTTAGACAATCTATGTGGTGATGCACCTGTTCCGGCATTCTCAACAGTCTGATTTGTCGCCGCATAGAGAATATATGTCATTTGTATTTTTACTTTGTTAGAATGGTATCAAAATTTGTATGATTGTCTCTGAATGTAATACCACACACTGATTTCCACTATTCATTTTTATTTTTTATTCATTTTTATTTTATATTTTAGCAACTTTCTTCAATTCTTCCCACACTCACTCACCATGTGGGCTCCATAATACAGAGGTTTTTTTCTGCCTTGTTTATCATTATATTCCTAAGACCAATCCCTGCACAAAGGAGGTACTTAAATATTTTTAATGAAGTAAATGCATGGGTAAATGATTAGATATCTTTTGCATGCCAATAACTTTGCTAGTTTTGTGTTAAAACTTATCAAAAACCATGCTGTGGGGAATAATAATAATAATAAACTTTAGCTTTGTCATAAAAGTTAGAGTTATCCAGTCACCATGGAGTTGTCTTCTCTGTATAAACAGTTTGCACTGTACAATTTAGAATGTTGGGTGGATATTCTTGAACACACTTATAGAATTTAATGATGTGAGGGACATTAACGTTATAAAATGATCTATACACATTTAAGTAGAATTTTAAGGGATCATTGATTGTGGTTGGAGAGGTGAGGAAAGCAAAAAACAATATATATATATATATATATATATATATATATATATATATATATATATATATATATATATATATATATATATATATATATATATATAATGTAACCCTCATGGATTGAAATTTTTGCCTCTTTTCCCCAGACAAATGACTTTCTCTGGGTGAGTGCCATTTCTCCAGCAGCTGAAACTAAAGGCAATGGCCAGTTTGGGAACTATGCATTATGAAATTTAGAAATTATTGCTTGTTAAGATCTCTGACATCAGAATTATTTTGAAATATTTCTCTTACATTGTCCTCTACCAATTGGTCTGAGTTGGTACAATGTATTTACTAACATTACTTTGGGGTTGTGTTTCATGAAAGTCAGTATGGCATAATGGTGAAGAATGTAGGCTCTGGGGACTCAAATCTGGACTCAAACCAAGTCCCAACTAGCTGAGGGATGGAGCAATTTATTCAGTCTCTTTGAGCCTCATCTGTAAATAGGGATAATAATTAGTTTGTTGTGAATAATTAGTTTGTAATGCATATCAAGTACCAGAACCATGTCCAGCACTTCAGAAGTACTTACTAATATTGCAATTTGTTAGTATATGGAAAGAGTATATGAAGAATATTAGTGTATGGAGAGAATTAATGTATGGAGAGAGAGAGATTAGTATTCATATAGTATGATGTCCTGTGGACACCAGCTAGGATAAAAGTGTCTATGAGGGATCACTGGAAAAGTTGACAGCACAGTGCCTATGTGGGTTTAGGGTTGTTTCATTTTCCTACCCGGTGAAAGAGTGTATCAGGCTTTTAGGTCACTGGAGCAATCCCCATTCCATTAGCTGATGATCTGGTTTCTTATCTCATTTTTTAGATAATTCAGGGTAAACTTTTTTACTTGTTGTAACTTCTAAGTTTTATGACTGAAAGTCAGAGTGTTCTGAATGTAATATTATTCTACTGAGATAATATTTTTTCTCATCCTGAGTATCTAGGACTAAATACCCTGAGTGTAAGAATGACACCAAAACCTCACAAAACAAACTTCTAGTAGCTTTGTACCCCAAACAGCAATACTGGACAAATTACCTCATCACGGTACCTCTACTTCTATCATTTTTCCAGATGAAGTGTTGAGGTCAAGTCCCTCCCAGATGCATTGTGTAGCCTGTGGTCCACTTTTAATCCCATCATTTTCTATTTAACTTGATATCTTCAATCCCTCTCCTCTCTGATATTATTAGAATGAAAAAAGTGCGGTAAGTCTTAGAGCTTTATACATGTAGCTGAAAGGAGAGCTTTTGCAAAGACCAGAGACATCTACAATAAAAAGTTAACTTTTTGATCAACAAAAAGTGAGTGTCACTATGAGAGAAAAAAAGTCAGAATTTTTTTTTAAAAAAGCTCATAACACAAATGTGTATAAAATTATGGCATAAGATACATGATATTTGTGAGATTGTAGAGAAAATTTTTTCATTTTCTGCAGTTAGGGCTTTCTGAACAAAACTAAAACAGAAACTTGGGGCCTGAATTAAAAGACAATCCTTTACTTGAAAGATGATTGAATAGATAGTAAGGGATTTTTACACTAGTGAAAGTGCATTTTTAAATGTCAAAGGGGGATAAATCCAGAAACATTTCAAGGTTTGAAACACTGAAACACCTGTCTTATCTTTCCCTAGAGAGATTTACTCACATTCCAAGAGTTAGAACCAGGGTCCTTCCTCATTTTTTCCCAAGGACAATTCGTTTTCATCAAGGAGATTGAGTTTCTCTTCCTTCTTTAGAAGAAAAGGGAGATAATACATATATAAACTCACAGGTGCATATTTTTTAGGGTTCCTCCCTTTCAGTTTAGACAATTTTATATACATAGCCCTGCCCATCAAGCTCTCTTCTCCTTGACCCAGAAAGGAGAAAGGAAGAAAAGGAATCATTGTGGTTATAAATCATGTGTTTACTTTTAGGACAATATGAGTATGGATATTAAAAACTGTAGAAATGGAAAAAGATCAAAGCATTTATTTACAATTATTTCTTACAAATCACTGATGACACAAGAACTGTTTGCATTGTTGCCTCTCCTAAGTTAACTCATTTGTTTGAACTGTTAAATATGTTTTCTAATGGGAGTAAAACATGGGGACAAGTTGGATGCAGGCAGCTGAAGATAAACATTTGTTATTAAAATGTGGGTTAGGGATTGTTTTGGGGAAGGATTAGTTTAATTCTGTTCTTTGGTAGAAGAAAGACGGTTCTACACCCTCTTCCTGACCCAGCTCTGGGCAATATAAATTTTGAAACTCTGTTAAATGACTTGGTCATTTATTTCCATACTTCTTGTCTGCAAAATTTTCCTCAGCTTTGATCATAAAGATCTCTTCTTTTAGTATGCTATTCTTTCAATGTTGTGTCTAACTTGATTTTTTCCATCTCCTTGTCTTATATCATACTTAAGTATAAAAAATTTAGGGGAACTAAAGGGAATAACCTACCTGATCCTCTTTCATCCATGTAATTTCTCCTGTTCCTATAAAATAGAACAGAACAGGAAGTTATCACCTTATTCCAACACCCATGTAAAGCCTGATTATGAAAGACATTCATTCTACTAAGCTCCTCTCTGTTTATTGTGATCAGTTCAGACAGCTTTCAGAGACAGACACTAGATGTTCGATTCTTTATGAAATAAATGGAAAATCTCGGCCATATGAGGATCTACCTTTACATTTGCATCTAACAAGGATTAAATTGTGATAGTTTTGTTTTGTTTTGTTCTGTTTTCTTCTTATCCATAGCTGATAAGTCTAAATTGTAAACAGTTGTATTCTCAGGAAAGATACAAAACTCATTGACATTTTCAGTTCATTGAAGTTTTCAAAAAATATCCAAAATGTAAGTACTTGTTAATAACTTTTAAAAGCTGGAGTGTTTCTTGATTTATACATGGGCATGGGGTTTATATATAAGGGAGAAGAGAGAAAGAAGATAGTAGAGAATAAGGAAAATAAGAAGAAGAAAGGAAAAAGTTGAAAATGAAGGAATAGAGAAATAGAGGGTAGAAAATGAGAAAGGAAAGAAGTGAAAAACTGAAGTATTTATTCAAGTATCACAGAAATATATTATTGCACCAAATTACATTAGTTTGAACAATAATAGTGTTCTTTTAGTTTTGATTCCTTTATCATGTTTTCAGTAAAATAATATTCAGATTAAAGTATACTTAACTTTTATATATTGCTACAGAAGGAGAACTTTAGTGATGACTAATGATGATTATTTAGTTAACATTTATTAAGAGTTTACCACATTACAGATACACTGGTTCTGTAAGTATATTAAATTCCTTATCTTACCAATGTCCTATGAGGTATGTACTGTTCTATGCTCCACTTTTGAGATAAAAACTGAGACTTAGTATCTTAAAACTGTTTGTGAACATCGCAAATCTGATAAAAATGGCAGATTTGTACTCATGTTGTCTCTTTTTCAGAACCTGAGTTTCTAAACACTTTGTAAAACAGGATTTTTATGGAGTCATTTTTTTCTGGCAGAAACAACATCATGTTCAAGTGGAATTTTCCACTGAAACCCAAGGACAGAGTAAATTTTCTTGGCACTAGTAGTACATGCAAAAAAGATGGTGGAAACATAATGTTGTCATATTTAAATCTCCTCATGCACATCAAGCATATAAATTGTGGGGACATTGGAGGAATTTGTTTTGTTTTGTTTTTTAAGTGGAGTTTTAGTGAGAGCTAAATCTTGCTGTAGGTGTGGGTTTGTTTCCCTATATACAGAATTCAAGAGACAATTTGACCTTTATGGGGACAATTCAGAATGTTTCAAAATTGTCTTCTGCAGTTTAAGACTGGTGTTTAATTCATGCCTGAAAACACAACAGGGCAGGAAGATTTGCATACTCAGAGTATTTCTGGGCCAAGAATGCATGACTATATCTTGAGGAGAAATTGTGGATTGCACATACTAGGGAGGCTGTGTGGACCATCCTCAGTTGCTCTCCAAGAGTGCAGCTTCCATGGCAAATGGACCTCAGCAAAAAGAAGCTACATCTGACTCTAGATGCTTAGTGCCTAAGGAAAGAATGAGCGACCAGCCACAATAGACAATGGAACCACAAATGAGAGATCATGGCAAAAGAAAAACTCACAAATAATTTCTAATATTAAGCCAGCTTTCAAAAATGGTCAACCCAGAGAAGGTGATATTGTACCCCTACAATTTTAAACAAGTTGGAACTTTTTTGCCCACCTCTCTCTCCCATTCCTCCCTGCCTCCCCGCCACCATGAATATTTTGTCTTCTTGTGCCCTGTCTATCTTGGAGGCATATAAAATAGAAGTTGGTAAGCTAAGGAATGAGCATAGATGTGAAAAGTGGAAAGAGAAAAGCAGTCAATTTCCACTCAACTCCACTCCACTATACACAGTAAGGCTTATCAAGTCTGCCTTGGGGGAGTGGGAAAGTTTTGCCTTGAAAATGAGGTTCAAAATATTTGTTATTTTGTAATCATGGACATTGTTATTTTTAATAGTTTTTAATTTAGAGCAGTTTTAGGTTCACAGCAAAACTGAACAGAGAATGTGGAGAGTTCCCTACCTCCATACACCTACAACATCCTCCACTATCAATGTCCTGCACTAGAGTGGTACATTTGTTACAATTCATGGACCTACATGGACACATCATTATCACCCAAAGTCCATAAGTTACATTACTGTTCATTCTTGGTGCTGTATATTCTATGGGTTTTGACAAATGTAAAATGACATGTATCCACCATTATAGTATCATAAAGAATATTTTCACTGCCATAAAAATCCTCTGTGCTATTCATCCCTCCCTCCTCCTAACCCTTGGCAACCACTGATCTTCCTGTTGTCTTCACAGTTTTGCCTTTTTCAGACTGTCAAATAATTGCAATAATACAGAAGGTATACTTTTCAAACTGGCTTCTTTCACTTAGTGACATGTATTTAAGGTTCTTTCATGTCTTTTCATGGCTTGCTAGCTCATTTTATTTTAATGCTCAGTAATAATGTGGTCTGAAAGACATCATGGTTGCTTCCAAGTTTGTGAAATTATGAATAAAACTTCTATAAACATCAAAATACTTGTTTTTTTTTTTAAAGACTTTTTTGATGTGCACCATTTTTAAATTTATTAATTAATTTATTTATGGCTGTGTTGGGTCTTCGTTTCTGTGCGAGGGCTTTCTCTAGCTGCGGCGAGCGGGGGCCACTCTTCATCGCGGTGCGCGAGCCTCTCACTATCGCGGCCTCTCTTGTTGCGGAGCACAGGCTCCAGACGCGCAGGCTCAGCAACTGTGGCTCACGGGCCCAGTTGCTCCGCGGCATGTGGGATCTTCCCAGACCAGGGCTCGAACCCGTGTCCCCTGCATTGGCAGGCAGATTCTCAACCACTGCGCCACCAGGGAAGCCCAAAATATTTGTTTTTGTATGGATATAAATTTTCAGTTCATTTGGGTACATACCAGGAAGTGCACCTGCTGATCCTGTGGAAAGAGTACGTTTAGTTTTTAAAGAAATTGTCAAATTGTTTCCCAAAGTGGCTGTGCCATTTTGTATCCCCACCAGCAATGAATAAGAGTTATGGTTGCTGCACATCCTCACCAGAATTTGGTAATGCCAGTGTTTTGGAGACATATTCATTATTGATCAGAGGCTATTGTATCACAAGGAAGTGATTAGAAACTCAGGAGTCTCCCCCAAAATTTCTTATAGAAGTATTCAAGAATTAGCCCCACAAATTAATGAAGAAGAAAAAGAGAGTTAATAATAGTACCTGAATATTATCACAAGGGTGATGCTTATACACTGTATTACAAAATTAAGATATCTCTAGTATACGCAATTCAAATTGCTTTAAATTCAATGCTGTCACCCTATATATGTTGTCACAGAGATTTGTAAGCTGAATTCAGCTTGTCATTTCATGAATTTGGCAACATCTAAAAGTATTCATCTAAGGTAGTCTTATGAACATTAATTAGTTTTATCCTTTGATTTAACATTTACTAAGTACCTTACCTAGAATATGCCAGGCATTATGCTAAAACTTGGGATACATGTATAAATAAAACATGTCTCTTGTCCTTAAATAATGTATTAGTCAGAGTTGTTTTGGTTAAATGTGACAGAAACACCACTTATACTACTTAAACATAAATGAGAATTTATAGTTCATATAACTGAGGAGTCCAGTAGTAAAGCTAACTTTAAGACTTCTGGGTTTTTTACATGCTTTTCTCTGTTTCTGTCTCTCTGTCTCATTGTCTCTTTCCTTCAGAATTTATCATTTCTTTGTATATTGTCCTAATCACGCTTTGCCTTGCTATAGATAAACTCTATCAAGATGATAAAGGTGAGAGCATTGCTGCAAAACTATTCTGGAAATACATCATTCCTATTTACAATCCCAGAGAAGAGAGTTTTTCTCTCTCTTACCATGTCCTTAAAAATCTGATTGGAATTTTGGGATGATATGTTCTTCAGTGTTATTTTTGTAGATTATTATACCTTGAGTTAAAAGATGGGATTTAAGACAGCAATGACTGTACCTGTACAAGTAAATGAAAGGACTCACAAGACTCCGCAAGGTGTACTTATGTAGGACTTTTATCAAGATGAAAGTAAAATATATTAGGAGAAAGGAAGCACTGGCAAGAATTGCAGACCCATAGGTTTGTAGGTATAGATACCCAGGATCATTTAATAATTGCACAGAAAGTGCTTCATCTCTGGATTTTGTACCACCAAGATATGTGCAAGGAATCTTGTTTTAAAGAGACATGGAAAAAAGTACCCTGTGAGGTCTTTTATGCCCCACTGATTAAGGAGCCCAGCCAAACTGTGAAGCAGTTAAAACAGGAATAAGCCACCAGTTTATACATTCTCAAACTGACTCTCAGTGCCACTAGGGCAGTTCTGAACTTTAAACAGCAGTTTATATATTTTTACCTAACTCCATTATTCTTATCTTGACCAAGAGTCAGAACCAGACTTACAGATATCCCCAAAGATAAGCATAGAACTCTCCCAGGTCAACTGAGAGAGTTCACTTTATTTCACGCAAAGTGTATGTTATTTCACACAAAGGGTACAAGGAGGGTAACGTATGGTGGGGAAATTTGAACAATTTATGCTATTGTGAAAAATGTCTAACCTTGTTCTGGGGGAGAAACGACAAGAAAAATGTCAGACTTGTGAAAAGCGCTTGTCATTCTGAGTATGCAACCAGAGACGTTCAAGAAAGAAGTGAATTCCAGAAGAGAAAGATGGTTTATCCTTCGCTGTATTCTAGAATGGTTCTCTTTGCTTTCTTTCAGAGGAGGCTGAGTTGTGAGTAGGTAGATCTGTCTGTCAAAAAGCCTCTATCTGATTCAGTCTTTATATGTATAGATTAGCATATAAATATTTATACATCATGACTTGAAGGTAGCAGTGAGAAGTTAAATGATAGATGGGCTTGAGTCATCATTCTGATGGATCATTCTCTTCCCACTTATAACATACATGGTATGCAGGGGACCCAGAAGTCCTGCTGTTTCCCAATAAAGAAACATGGAGGTGCTCGGACTAGAATGAATGCAGAGGTTTGGGGTTAGAAAGAAGAGGCAGAGGTCTGAGACCTATGGAAAAGTGAGGGACTTTACAGAGAGCACAGGGCAGTGACAAATCCATGGAGCTGACCAGTCTACTTACTCTAAAGAAGAGCCCACCAGGGGTCCAGAGAACAGCACATAGCTCCCTGCAGCCATGAGGATACAGTAAGTCCTCTTCAAATAACCATTTGCCTTCTTGAGGAAGAGAAAAGGAATATTGCAAATTTGAAAAACTCATGATTTGCTTATAAACAAAGTCATGCAAATGCATTATTTAAAAGCGTATTAGAGCTGTTAAACTAAATATTTAAAATGAAAACTGAAAGGAAAGATGTTTGAACCAAGGAAGAGTGCTATTTAGCAAGTATAGCTTGCCTCCACATCTTGAACAATGAAGTGGGAGCAAAGATTCTGTGTCTTATCAGAATAATTGTGCTTTATGTTGATTTATCATGTCCTCAGTTATTTACGAGAAAGAAGTTCTCACTTTTGAAAGAGCTAAAGTTCTTTACAATCATATTACTTCTGTGATTACTTTTTAAATTTTATGGTCACTTTGATTGAATAGATAACCAAGGGCTATTTCTTGATAAACCATAATCCTCTCTGCAGTACATTGAATAGTGGACCCCAAAAGTTCATGTCCACCTGGAACCTTAGAATGTGAACTTATTTGGAAATA
Organism: Balaenoptera physalus; assembly: GCF_965194825.1. Lineage (NCBI taxonomy): Eukaryota > Metazoa > Chordata > Mammalia > Artiodactyla > Balaenopteridae > Balaenoptera > Balaenoptera physalus. The sequence goes on along the minus strand of NC_138891.1, from coordinate 110,765,354 downwards.
GGATCTTTGAAGATAATTAGTTAAGAGGCAGTCATACTGGATTGGGGTGGGCCCTGAATACAATTACCTATAAACTTAGAAAAGAGGAGAGGACACACAGAGAAACATACAGGAGGGCAATGCGAATAAGGAGGCGGAGATTGGGATGACTTTTCTACAAGCTAAGAAATGCCACAGGTTGTGGAGAGCCATCAGAAGCTAGAAAGAGACAAGTACGGATCCTTCACTAGAAGCCTTCAGAGATAGTATGGCCCTGTAGATACCTTGATTTCTGGGATAGCTGAGCAATATCCCAGACTTTTGTGTTCTGAGAAAATTCAAATTGCAAAGGACTCCCTGCATATTCTAAGCACTCACCACCTGTACCCTGTCTTCACCATTTTTCATGATTCTCATAAATTACCTGCCTGTACCTCCTCATTTTACTTATCTATGTAACATCTTAGGCTCCTTTCCTTCTCTTTGAAATATTTCTTTTTAATGAAAAATCTCTCTATTGCAATAACCTGAATAAAATAATTTCCTTAATTGCCAAGGCATTTTTATTTCTCATCGCCTAGACTAAGAAACATTTTGATATAAAAGTGTCAGAGTATAGAATCTGAGTTTCTTAAAAAAAAAGAGAGAGAGAAAAAGAAAAAAGGAAGTTGCAAAATGATTTCCTGAACTCAGATAGTGAGCAATTTTTATTTTTTTTGTCAGAAAAGCTCTGTACTTATCTCTCCATGAAACAAAATGGTGTTATAAGAAAAAAAAAATCACTTGTATTAAAACCCAACAGCTTGTCCCAGGTTGCTATGCAGACTATTGGGAAATTACCCCGAATTCAATTGGGTAAAATGTAGCAGAGCCAAGAAGATAGGTTTATATTATCTTTGGGCTTTTTGTAAGACGTAAAAGCAGAGGTGTTGGGTCACAAAGGCTCCAATGACTCATTAATATGAATGATAGATATTTATTTGATTTGGAGGAAAAATGATGTATTTTCTATACATTAAATGTTTTCTAAAGAAAATATATATTTTATAAAACCTCATCTTTTTAAATTCTTAAGTAGTTTCAATAACATTAAGAAAGGAAAAAGAAATGAGTTGATGTGAATGATTAAATAATTTTAGCAGAGCCTTAGCAAATGGAATGAAGTAATAGAAGCAACTACAATTTTACAACATATGGGTTCAGCCATTGGTTTTTTGAAATGCATATTTTAATGAATTGTTTGGATCCTAGAGAACAAGGATAAATTTACTTAAATGACAATCTCAAAAGCAGTGTGACACAATCATTCCTTTAACCCTGTCATGTCTCATTTTCATGATAAAAAACAAGAGACAACTTTGGATTGAGACCTTCTGTTTTGGTTTTACATCCCAGGTTTCAAATATTGTCTCCACTGAGGTAACTAGCTGCTTTAGACAAATTGAGATCAAATCAATTTTTCAGAGTAGACTTATGATCTTTTCTTTACCAAATATAATTTAGCATTTTCAAAAAGTCACAGGATTGTAACTCCATATAATTCCAGTTGATGCTGATAGGAACTGTATTGATCAGTTTCACAGTATCTGTAACCTTTGGATAAGATGAAGAAATCTAAGTATGATGGGTAACAACAAGTAGCCTAAGACAGTACAGACATGAGAGGCAATTTTTTCAACATCAACAGTAACCTGCCAGTTACTCTAAATAGATGTTTGAAGATAATGATCTTACAATATAGGTAAATATACTTCCTTTTAAAACTCAGCTGCCTAAACTGTATAGTTAAGTAATAGGTTAGTTGTTTATGTGATAAAAGTCAAACAACCAAGCAGACTACTTCTGATGTTTCAAGCAAGGGTCTTACTGCATCACTGGATGTTACTGCTCATGGCTCAATATTCTGTTCTCCTTTCATGAGGAGACATATGTTACGATGGTAAAGGGCTTACATCAAGTAGCTTGCCTGCTATCTTTATCTGAATGCCATCAGGTATGAATTTGGATGTAACAAAATAAAAATAAAAGAGATGAGATCAGACTCACGTAAATAAAATAACACAAAGATACATTGGGTATTTAGAAAGGCTATTTAATTGGGATGCTAATTATCTAAGTTGGAACTTAAACTTTCCTAATGTTGAGTTTCCAGAGAAATGCATGTTCTCTTCTTTGTCATACTCAAGGAATAAGCAAGCAGAACTTAGAAAACCTGTTTTGAATATTGGGAAGGGGAAGACACAAGGTTAGCTTCTGTATTGTTATATCAAGCAAAACATTTATCACTTAAACCAAGCAAAGTTTCTAAATGCCAATTTGAAAACCATGAAAAGTCTTCAACAAATATATTACAATCAAGAAGAGTGGGCTAAATATTTTTTCACATCATTTACCACTGATTGTTGTAAATGTACTTCCACCTTAATTAATAAAAGATGATTTCAAAATGAATAAATCACAAAGGATTTCCTTCCAGCACTTGGCCTAATGATGAATAAATGAAGACAAGAGAATTCTATTGGAACATAAAGACATTTTTTTTCCCTTAAAGGTGAGCTAAAGTGGCTTTTGAAACACACAAAGAAAATGTGCTTTATTGAAAAGAAAAATCTTCATTCACTGTATTTGACATTAAAGCTAAGAGGAATCTGTAGAAATAAAGTCTCTTCAAAGAACTCTTTACTTGCAGGCACTCTGATTAACTAATTGAGAACAGGACAATAATATTTTTCCTCCTCAGATTTAAAAAAAAGTTAAAAATAAATGCAGTTAATACAACTGCAACAAAGGAGTCAGTCAAGTGAAATAGTCCATGTTATAGAACAGTAAAATAGCAATAATCACAACAAAAGAAGTTTTAAAACAGTGAAAGAAGTAAAAAATGCAATTTATTGTTGTGTTAACGGAGAACATTTTATATGCTTATGAAGGAAAATATCCCAGCATATTTTAGACATCCATGTATATTTCCATGTTGAGGGCAACTATTTAGTTAAAGGGAATATTTTAAGGGATTGGGATGTTCTTGCCACCTTATTAATATTCAGTGTTATGATTAAGCAAAGGTGAAGAGAACATTACACTTGGAATACTGAGGTCAAGCTCTAGTCTCTGTCTGGAGCTCCAGTTTCTGTCTTGGTGCTCTTGTGCAAGTCATTCACATCTCAAAGCTTTAGGGTAAAAAAAAAAAAAAAAAAAAGAGGGCAGTTAAAGAGATCTTCAATTCTCCTACTAGCACTAATTTTTAACTTAAAAAAAACCCTGTGGCATGACATCAAATAACAGAGAAACAAAGAAAGCTCTACAGATCATAAGAAACCCATACAACCTTATACGGCATCAATTAGTTATAGCAGCCTTGCACTTCAACAATTACAGGAAGATCGTCAAAACAAAATAAAGCAAAACAACACTTGTCTACTTTTTTTAAACATAGAAAAAAGGAATGAGCAAGCACAGCAGAAGTGCTCTCATTCTATTTAGCTGAGATAGAGTTTCTAATAGAAATAAGGAAGTGATGTGAGTTGAGAAGAACTGCTGATAAAAAGCTATCATCCAGCTTAGGATGGAATGTCACAAAGAAAAACACAAACTTGGTATCAAAGTCAGACAAACTCAAACTCAATGTCACAGTTGAACTTTCTATATCATTTTTCAAAGACTAAGGAAACATAAATTAGAATACTGTAAACATTTTTCACTAGGCATGGATTGAAAAGCCTTTTGAAGGTTAATTAGCTACTTCATCTTCCTCTATTTCAATGACAACAGTTCCTCACAAAAATAAAAGATTTCAGGTATTCAATATCAAGTCTCTACTTTTTGGTTCACTGTATTTAGAAAGTCGTATATAAGAACAAAATTTCAGAATCTGGAAGAACTTCTCAGCCTGTTAGCTTTACATGTATAATTTAAACACTCTACCTAGATGTGAAAACCCAAATTTATCACATAACTCTTCCTCACATGGTACATTGCAAGAATTGCTTTGGGGGCAAAAGTGTGAATTTAAAAAAAAAAAAAACAAAAACGTCTTTTTTTTCTTTTATCCACCTTTCTCCCATTCTGAAATATAATCTTAATAAATCTCGGGTCGCTGACATAAGTTGTTGAAAACTAATAGAATAGAGTTGGTGGATACTTTTCAACACCTTTCACCTTTTCAACACAATCTGCAGTGTCATATTAAACCTGTTGAAAAACTTCCCAAAATAGAAACTAAATTAATCCGTCTAACGAGACAAATACAGATTCAGGCTTTGAAAGGTCTCTAATTTTTGGTATGTGCAACAAATTCACAATTAGGAATTACAAGGAAAACAGTATCTTAGCTTCCAGTTTACTCTGTCTAGTATTAACTAATGAAACAACACTGTTGATAGAAGTTTTTGTTGAAATTTAGAATATAATTGATTTCTAGCCACATGTTAAACTTTGAACAACCTTGCATTATAGAATGACTTAAGTAAAATAGATAATAGCAGATAAAATTAATAGAGATCTAGGAGGATCCAGTAGTAAACATTTTAGCATCATTACACAATGATTATTGAAGCAAAATTTCTAGAACAATGCTGCAGCTCATTACCATATATATTTCTAATCCAAGCATGAGTTCTCCTATAGTCCAGAAATGCAGGTGCTTTCTTGAACCAGGATGAGTTTATCTTTAATTTAATTCTGGGCTTTCATTTTGGGAATTTTTTATGCAATAACAATCTGCTTTTTGGCTTCTTTCAAAATATAGTCTTTAACTTTCTAAATATAGGCATACTGGGAAATCATCAGGAAGAATTCATCAGAAGTACTTGCAAGGGAAACAGAGTTTATTAGCTTTGACTTTTCTTTGAAAACTGAAATTTCTAAATGAAATCTTCTGAACTAAATTTTCTAAAATAATATTAACTCAAATAATAAGCTACAGAATTCTGGGGGCTTTTAGCGGAAATGCAATCATATACTGAAGCATTAACACTTTTCTTCCATTTTCTATTGTTTGTTTTCCAATTTTCTGTTGCTTTATCTTTCCTTAAAATACTTGTTTTGCACCCAGATACTTCCATTAAAAATCATATATATGATGTTCTGTAATAATTTATATAGCTCTTTTTTTTCCATACAAATTAACTCACATGACAGTCTTCTTGATTTCCTGCTTGCCTGGCTAACTTCCTGTCTCCTTGCCTTGGTGCGAAATACTGTAGTGTTTCTTTCCTAAAGAAAAAAAAGCGGAAGATATTACAAATAAATAGCAAAATATCAGATGAGAGAAAATGTGGTAGAAAATACTCCACTGGAATATAAGCTCCATGAAAGTCAGGGTTTCAATTTTTACAGCAGTTTTATGCCCATTGAACCATTTATATTGAAGGTATTCAATAGATGTTTTAAGAATAAATTAATTGATGTGTTGATTCTTTTCCACATTTCCTGAGACCTCCAGGTTGTCTAGAAGTATTTAAGGGAAACATTGAGCGCACTTACCTAATTTTCTGGGAATTTTTGACCAAATATCAAAGGAGAATTCTATTTTCTAATTCACAAATTAATTGATAGATTCTTTTTTATAAGACAGTGCATTAAACATAATCAGAGGTCTTTAGTGATAGACATCATTTAGAAGGGTTTTTCCCCAAAGTCCTTTTATTTTCTACTCATGATAATAATAAATATTAATTCACTCTTTGCTGGGAAGCTTCCTCTCCTGAACTGCTTCACAGGTCTGAGAAATACTGCAGACTTTCCTCTTCCTTCCACGTCCACTTAAAAAGGGGATAAATAAAATATGTTCATCTATGGTCAAGCTCCATGAATAGCAACGTTCAGTACTTCTTTAATGTTTGGGATGACTTGCATCCCTTATTTATATTTAAGAATTGATGAAAATGACACTCAACGACAGTGTTTTCTTTCTTATTCATATACAAAGTTGTAGGCTTCCTCTATTGTCTAATTGAATTATTACAAAATAGCAAGCTTATAAAATTTTTCATGACATAGTTAAAATACATAAAAATTTCTGTTCTCTTTCTCTTATTATAACTTTTATATATTATGAGAATTGAATAGCCTAGCATCATGTTTTCCTCGTAAGAGTTCTCAGATTCCATATGTTCAGAGGTAAATAAAACATTGCCAAATGGTAAATGGCAAAAAAGGCCTATTGGGCCTGCTGAAACAGGATTTGCCAAATGTCCCTTGGCACATCAACTGTTGTGCAGGTACCACCCAGGTTAATAATATGTTTTGTCCCAGGTCTCCCAAAAGTGCTTTGTTCCTTCAACTTATAACAAGTGTTACAGAATTCTAATTTTGGATTATGGTTCTGTTCCATAGAGACCAACTAATTGGGTAGCAGAAAACAGTTAGATCTAGGAACTTAAAGATAATGATCTCTAATGGTAGGAAGACTTCGTGATATTAGGAAGTAACATATTTAAATAATAATTTCCTGATCACCAATTAGTGTAGCCATTAACAAACATTGCTTTGTAGGTATGAACATGACATATGGTCTCTCCTAGACCTAGTAACATATCTCTTTTGGTGATACCTGGTGATTTAAAAATTACATGTTATTTTGTTGTTCTACTAATTGTATATGGAATGTAACTCAAGACTCTGCTAGCACATAGTTTTGTATAAACATATAAAAACCAACTGAAAAATGTATTAAGGGATATATACATTTTATAAGGTTTGGGTATAAAAAAACAAGAGGTTTGTGAATATTCTCAAACGGATTCAAAAATTTATGTGGAGAGGCAAAAGACCCAGAATAGTCAAAATAATGCAAAGGAGAAGAACAAAATTGGAATACTGACACCCTCCCAAATTCAAGACTTACTATACAGCTCTAGTAATCAAGACAGTGTGGTATTGGCAAAAGAATTTGCCAATATGAAAATGAATCTAGACACAGACCTTACACCCTTCACAAAAATGAAGTCAAAATAGAGAACAGACCTAAATGTAAAATGCAAAACCATAAAATCCTTAAAAGATAACATAGGAGAAAACCTAGATGACCTGGGATATAGTCGTGGCTTTTTAGATACAACACCAAAGGCATGATACATGAAAGATCCATAATTGGAAGCTGAAATTCATTAAAATTAAAAATTCCTGCTCTGTGAAAGATACTGTCAAGAGAATGAGAAGACAAGCCATAGACTGGGAGAAAATATTTGCAAAAGACACTTCTGATAAAAGACTGCTATCCAAAATACAAAAGAACAAAGAAATCTTAACATTCAACAATAAGAAAACAAAACCCAATTAAAAAATGAGCCAAAGTCCTTAACAGATACCTCACCAAAGACGACATACAGATGGCAAGTAAGCATGTGAAAAGATGCTCCACATCATATGTCTTCAGAAAAATGCAAATCAAATAACAATGAGATACCACTATTTATAATGGTCAAAATCAGGAAAACTGAAAACACCAAATGCTGATAAAGATGTGGTGCGATGAGAACCCTCACTCATTGCTGGTGGGAATGCAAAATGGTACAGCCACACTGGAAGAGAGTTTGGCAGTTTCTTATAAAACTGAACATACTCTTACCATATGCTCCAGCAATTATGCTTTCTGGTATTTACTCAAAATATCTGAAAACTTATGTCCACACAAAAACCTGTCCATGGATGTTTATAGCAGGTTTAATCACAATTGCCCAAACTTGGAACCAATCAAAATGTCCTTCAGTAGGTGAATGGATAAACAAACTCTGGTACATCCAGACAATAGAATATTATTCAGTGCTTAAAATAAATAAGCCATCAAACCATGACGAGACATAGAAGAACCTTAAATGCACATTACTAAGTGAAATAAACCAATTGGAAAATAGTACACACTGTGTGATTCCAACTATATGGCATTCTGTAAAAGACAAAGCTATGAAGATAGTAAAAGGACTAGTCATGGCCAAGGGTTTAAGGAGGTAAGGAGGGATGAATAGATAGAGAAGAGAGGATTTTTATGCAGTGAAAATATTTTGCATGATACTAAAATAATGGATACATGTAATCGTACATTTGTCCAAACTGACAGAATGTACACCAAGCTTGAAAGCCAAGAGTGAACTATAATGTAAACTATAGACATTTGGTAATTATGATGGAGGTTCATCAACTGTAACAAATGTACCACTTTGGTGGGGGGCATTGATAATGAGGGAGGCTGTACATTTGTGAGAGCAGGGGGATCATGGGAAATTTCTGTACCTCTTTTCACTTTGCTATGAACTTAAAACTGCTCTAAAAAAAAAGTCTTTAAAAAAAATCAAAGCATTTGTTTGAAAGTAAAGTCAGATGGCAATTTCATTTTAAAAAAGAGGCTATATACAGGAAAAATATTATAAAGAGAGCTATTTTGCAGGCCTCCCTTTTGGGTTAGAATAGTATTGGGTACAGGCAAAACCAGTTATGGCCAATAAAATGTCCACTAGCAATGTGGCCTGCAATTTCTCCATAGAGCTACCTTAAGTATGGTGTGAATTGGGTGATTAATCTCAGCATCGTAATTCAGGGAATCTTGTCTTCTCAAAAAAAAAAAAAATCTATTGGACTACTTGGGGTGGTGGGGGAGAGGAAGTTGTACTACTCAAAAATGCTACTTTTAGTTACTACTCAAAAATGCATACATTGACAAATCATAACAAGGATGTTGGTGCAGACCCAGATTAAATAAGTGAGTGGAAGGGACCATAAATGGCCATAGCAGCCATTATTACTAGCCAAGAGCATGTCATGCTTACTTCATAGCTTGAATTAAAGCTTTCTTAGCTTTCTTACCTGGAATTGCCTTCCCTAACTCAGTCTGTCTGAGGGCAAACTGCCCTCCTTGATGACTTCCAACCAGTCAGTTCACTCAGAGGAAAAATAAAACAAAATGAAACAAAGCAGGACCTATTTCCACAGAACATCTGTGCATAAGCCTTTTAAACCAGTCTTTGCTGTTTATTCAATGAGACAGTCTACACAATTGACCTTCATATATGAGTAAACTACAGCTGCACACTGTTTTATGTCAGAGTAATTCTCTGAGTTATTATATGAAAATATTAATCTCTGAGTCATTCTCTGAGCAATTCTTTGATTCTGTCTCTCATATATATATATATTTCTTTTCTTAAAAGTGGACCACAAGGAGAGAGAAATGAATTCACTAAGAAATGAATCTTTTGGAGTTGGGGATTCTCAGGAACATGGTTGGGAAATATCTTGAAGAGTAATTGCTGTATAAGGAGATGGGCAATTCTCCCTGTTGTAAGACATATAAATAATAACTTCTACCTTTTCATGAAGTTGGACTGTCTGTGCCTAACAGGTAGGCATGTCTGAAGATGACAAAAATCAGAAAACAGCATGTCTAGTAACACAGTCAGGCAGTTATTTAAGGAAGGCTGGCTTTATTTTTAAGATAACCACTGAAGCTCATAACTATCCATATGTATTTCCAATTTAATGGGAAGCGTTCATATAAATTGAAAATACGTTTATGGGCAGTATGGTTAGTGGAAATAGACTGTCTAGAACAAGCAGATTTGATTTTAAATCCTGGCTTAATTTTTAACTTGCTGTATGATCTTGGGAAAATAACATATTTCTTTGAGCCTCAGTTTCCTCATGTGTGAAAGAAAAAGAGTGAAAACTTACCCATTGATTTATGCTAATGGTAGGAGACAATGTATCTAAATGACAGTGCAACTGTGCTCAATATACAATCATCTTCATTATTATAACTTTAAAATACTTTTCTCTAAAATATACCTTTAAAGTAATTATAATGCATATTATTTTTCTGTATTATGTTATTCAAGTTAGGGATTCTGTATAAAAAGTACTAACCTGTGTAATTATTTAAGCAATAATCACTTTAGATTTTAATTTTTATTTCTACTACTACCTGCACATAGTAGCATAAGGTGCATTTCTGATAGTATTCCATCACCTGCTTATGGCATTATCACCACATCTTCCATGAAGCCTAACTAATCTTTCCAGTCTTTTTATCCTTTTTTGCTAATGCTGACACATCTAATGAAGGTCATATTCGGTAGCAATTTGAATGGCAAACCCTAAAACGGAAAGAAAAAAACTAACTGGGTCAGCAAAAATAAATAACTCATCTACCCAGCATTGTCTTTTCCCTTACATATAATTCTGTCAAAGGTAACACTACTGTTTCATTTTTCAGACACTTTTAAATAGTTAAGGGTTAAATGTCATGCCTCATTATTAATTAATGTGATAATATTTTTATTCCAAAGACCATGTTAGTAATGATACATATTTATTTAAGTTTGTGTGTGTGTATAAGCATCTTAATTTTACATCTTCAAGCTATTCTTTATCAGAAGGCTCTTTGTGTTTTAAACATACAATATTAAACACAATTTACCAGTATTAAAGTTCAACTGGAAATGAATTTAATATGTCATGTAAAATGCCCTTTATCTGTGACACATTTAAATTTGCTAAAATAGAAGACTCAATATCTTTTTCTACCTGAAGGGGAGAGAGGTTAGGTGACACAGCAAATTAACTTTAAGGCTGTCTCTTTTCATCTCTGAAGACCTGAAGGTCACATTTACTTATATTGACTTACAAATGGAAAGTATAGTGGTTCCAGAAATCACCTATGTACCACACAAATTGCCAATCATGGAGATCTACATTCAAAAGAGTCCCAAAACAACAACAAGGGGAAAATGCCACAGATAAAAAATAATATACTAAGTCTTTACAAGGAGTTTTTTGTAGGAGGCATGATGAGTTTTAACTGTATTTCTTAATGCCCTCCATAATGTTATATAGTGATAAGACTTAGTAATCCTTTTTCCATTTATTCTTTTCTTTTTAATTTATTGAGAAAACTATGAAACAAGAAAATCCAAGTAAGCTAGTCAAGGTCAAAGTCACAGAGTGAAATAGAGCAAGACTCAGAGGGAGCCATTATGTCTGCTGAATCTCTTTGTCGAAGTTAGTGGAATCAACTGCAATACCTTGAAACTACCTGCTTTCTGCTTTGTTGATTTCTCTACCACTACTTGTCACTCTCCTGAGTTAAAAGGTGAACTTTTTTCTGCTTATTATTTCTGTATAGTGATTTATTTAAATTAGCACTATATTTTCAAATCCACTTACATAGTAAAAACAATAGAACATATATCCATGATTATTAGCAAAATAAACAAAATAAGATATCTTGAGTATACAAGTATATCAAGTGTACAGCTTTAGGTTATATAAAGGACCGTAAGCATGGAGATTATTTCATTTTCCTTTGAACCCTGAAAAATGCATTTCTTGAATTCCCGTTTTCTCTTTGTGACTGAGTTTAAGCTATACTCAAGCAACCTGACTCAGAATATGATCTCTTTAAAAAGCTGTCTCAAGTGTGGGGAAGATTAGGAAGATTACCCTTTATACCATAATTTAGAAATATTCTCTTCCATAAATAGTCTTTGAGACTGATTCAGGAAATTGAATGGTGAACTAGAGAAAATAGTGGTGAATCTTCAAACTTGTGCTAATAATTCCAGAAGTTTATACATACCATAGCCAGAAAATAAAAGCCTCTCCTGCCCTAGCTCATACACCATCATCATGAGAAAAATAGAAAATTCCATACCTTCCACACATTTTTCTAAGGGAATATTTGCTTTAGACTCTCCTTATTGTTTTCTTTTTTTAATTGAAGTATAGTTGATTTTATAAATCAACTATTGCCTCAGTTTCAGATGTACAGCATAGTGATTCAGCTATTTTGTATTTTTAGTTTTGTGTGGATTATATTCTATTATAGGTTATTCAAGATATTGAATATAATTCCCTGTGTTATTTAGCAAATCCTTGTTGCTTATCTGTATTATGTATAGTAGTTTGTATCTGTTAATCCCATACTCCTAATTTATCCCTCCCCACTCCCTCTCCCCTTTGGTAACTGAAAGTTTGTCTTCTATGTCTGTGAGTCTGTTTCTGTTTTGTATATAGATTCATTTGCATTATTTTTTAGATTCTACATATAAGTGATATCATATACTATTTTTCTTTTTCTGACTTATTTCACTAAGTATAACATTCTCCAGGTCCATCTATGTTGCTGCAAATGACAATATTTCATTCTTTTTTGTGGCTGAGTAATATTCCATTGTAAATATATACCACATCATCTGTTGATAGGCACTTGGGTTGTTTCTATGTCTTGACTATTGTAAATAGTGCTGCTATGAACATGTGATTTCCCTTATTCAAACAAGGAAATGAAACAATGCAACTTATCCTGTTTATCTGTTCACTTTCCAACTTTACATGTGTTTCTGCTCTTTAATCACTTCAAATGAGGAATACATAGCACAGAATAAATAAGGCTATCACTTTTCAATGGTGTTAATTTTATTCATAAGAAAAATTTATGTTTACTCATCCAAAAAGTCACTGAACCATAAGGTTAATTGCAAAAATAGAGATTCACAAGAGGAAGATAAGGAATTTGAAAATATATTAAATATTCACATATTCACTATTAAATATAACATATTATAAATGGGAAATACACATATTGTTTTCATAGTACAAAATTAAATAACTTGAATATTCCCTGTATTCTGAGAGTGAGTGAATCTGAATCTGAGAGTGGGTAATCTTTCCTTTTTCTCCTCTATAAAGGAGATAGCTACAAGTTAAGACAGAGTGAGGAGTAAATAAATGATGATAGATAGATATACCTATACATACATATCCTTGAATGCAAGTTTGATACTTTTATATTTTCCACACTTTGACTTGCCCTGTATATTAATAGATGGTTTCTCTCCAGTCTACATCCTTAAGTGTCAATCTGTATAAAAGTTTTTACTACATACCTATTTTCTTTTAGTTACTACAGTTTCTGCCTCGTTTATCATATGTGAACTTACTTTTCTCTAAAGAGCCACAGTTAATTCTCTAAATGATATATTGCAAGCACCACAGTTATTTACTTTTCTATCACTGATTATTTTCCTAAACTTGACACATTGCGTAACCCCAAATCTTCGGCACATGCTTTTGCTTCCAATCTGTTTCTGGATGTTTTTATTCTTCTTCCCTTTATATATATTCAGAAATAGAGTTTAAATTATATATAAAACTATAAATGGTAAAGTTCTTAGTGTATTTTCCCCTAAAATAAGATTATATAGAAACACATATCTTAAAAATTTAAATCCCATTACAATAATTTTCCCAACCCAAATCCTAACAATATATTTCTACCTATAAAACTCAAAGATATTGGAAACATTCACATGAAACAATATACATTTATTTTTGGTGTGACACTAGCAAATTCTCTTAAGACTAGAGCCAGATATATTGTACTCTGATTCTTCCACTTGCAAAACTGAGAGGATGTGAAACCTCTAAATTCCTAAAGTCTATTTCATCCAAATTACATTCAGTGTTTATTTAAGCTGCGTTGCTACCCACCAAAGCAATTTGTTTTCATTGAAATGAAAATAAGAAACTTACTCAATACAGATACAGGCATTTATTTTTTCCTTAGGTTCATAGTCAACATTGTAATTGCTCTTTGTTTCGATGTTTACATAGTATTTCTAGAAAATAAAAAAGACAATCTTTTTGACATTTGTATGTCTTAATTTGTGATTTTTTTCCCTTCAATTATGTTATAGGCTATCAGAGTAATGCTATTCTGAGTATCAGACTTTAAATTTCAGATTTATTTAGTGTATTCTTTAACACTGCTCACAAAAATCAGTTTTATTAGGTTTAATTATATATACCTATATATGTGTGTGTGTGTATATATATATATATATATACTCTCTAATTTCTAGCAAGTTCTTTGACTTTTAAGCATATTTGTAATATAAAAACTACTTTGCCTGAACCCTATATTCTTGTATGTCATGATGTGGAAAGATGTAAAATTGATTGCAAACTTTCCAGAAAATGTCAGATGACCTGCCATTTTTAAAGCAGGCAAATTAATTTGCCAGTTTCCTTTCTTCTTAAAAAAATCACTTCTTTGTTAAAATATATTTATATTTACATTCTATTGAGTTATTTGTTTCACTGAAGCTCTATGTAGGAGTAAATTGTTCTTTTTTTCTTCCTTGCCAAATTACAGATTAGAGCTATCCCTTTTAAAAGTTTTTTTCTGAATCTCCTAAAAAATCTTTGATTATGGTTTAAAAGGATCGTTATTAGCCTTATAAGAACTCCATTTTGGTACTTTTATTTCTTTGCAATACTCATAATTAGGTGTGTATAATTAAGTTTTTCATTAAAATTGTCTTAATTGCTTTGCTTCCAATAAAAATGACAAACAAATACCTTGAATCTATTTAATGCCTTAATTTTTCCCAATGAGTTAGATTACACAGTAAGGACCAGATTCATAAAATATTTTCTGCACCATTTCCTTCAGAACTTTAAACATTTTCTTCAAATTATATATTTCTGGGCAAAATACAAATAATTCTGATTTACAACAATCCCTGGAGAGAATTTACTTTTCCCGTGTTATACACATCATTGTGTGCTATGCATAATTTTAGAGGGAAAATTAATTGATAACAAAAAATGCAGTGGCCTAGCTAACACATTGCTGCAAATTTTTTCCTTCTAAATTGTACAGTATTGCTGACAATGACAACATAGGCTTAGATACAAACGTCAACAGGGATGTAGATTCATATAATCTGTACCATAATTAAAGAGAGTAAAAGAGCATTTGAAGATAACATAACAGAGCAATGTGGTCATGCAGGTTGGATGTGAGTATTGACTCACCTCTGCAGGTTCAGAAACACTTTTCTAAGATGAAGGCAGTATACCTTATTCTTGAATTACATTTGCACTAAACTATCAGCTAATATTAAATGATTCATTTTCTTTTCTCTCTTTTTTTTTTTTTTCCATCCTCCTAGTCAAAAATTACTGGTTTTCTGTATTATTCTAACTGACCTTTGCTAGGTGACTGGCTAAACAATTTGATAAACTAAGTATAGAGTTTCTAAATTACCTCGTTTCCATTCTAAGAAGGCTCTTCAATTTTTCATGCCAAAGTAAGGACTGCTTTTGAGACTTTCATGTAAGCTGGTAGAATAAGAAATCTATTTAGCAGAGTACAATTATTGGATTAAAGTAGTTATCAATTTGCAAAAGAAGAACTTCCATGGGTGTGCCCCCTCCATTCTTCCTTTCCCTGCCTCATTTTATTTTCTTTACTTCCTATCATTACCTAACCTATCAAAACCATTGTTTCTGCCAACCCCAGTAAAATGTGAACTTGCTTACAACAGAGATTTTTTTCTATTCATTACTGTAGCACCAACAGCTACAATGGTACCTGACATAGTACGAACTTAATAGGTTTAAGTTGAAATAAATTCATCATTGAAATAAGAGGAGACAGGGATCAGACATCTGTATTCCCCCCAAAGAGTCTTATTTTCTTATAGTTTACACCAATGTTGGATGTGTTTCTTCTTATACTACATTGCTAAATCTCATGTTTCCGATGTTTGTACAGTCATATTACTGTATTCCCCATCAAAGTACTTCTTTTCCCTAAAATCCAGTGAAATGCTGACTTTCTAAGTCAAACAGTACTCCTTATGGATTTGTATATCCAGTATGATTTAGTGAATCAACCAAAAACACTCTTTCCTCCTTTTTCTCTAGTTTTAAAGAGACCTGTGTTTCTCTTCTGTGTGAAATGTTGGGGTTTCAAATTCTGGTGACAAGGGCAGGATATTTAGAGCAAGAAAAACCTGTGTTTGAGTCCAAGCTTTACCCTTTGTTTCCCATATAATATTGGGAAGTCTGTTTACCTCCCCAAGAGCCTCAGTTACATCTTCTGTAAAATTGGAAATAAAAAAAAAAATCCTTGTTCAAGCTACACCTTAGAATTAAGAGAATGAGAAAGTTTGAAATTGCTTTATAAACACTAGAGATCCATGTTTGTGTCTTTTTTCTATCAAACCAACTAATAAAACATTTCTTTGAAACATTATGTAAGAGAGCTTCAATTTTGTCATCCAACTGAACTGTAATTTGAATAGTTAGAATATTAAATTTTAAATAATCAAGGGCTCTAATTCTGTATAAACATTTCTACTAATTTCTTATCATTTTACAAAATCTTGCTGAGTACTATTGGGGAATGTCAAAAAAGATAGGGAGTTTTCTTGCAAAAAGTTTGAAATCTAATCGGAAAAAAACAAGAGAAAATGAAATAAAAGTGGACTAGATAATGCAGGATGAGTTTGAGAATAGTCATTTATCTTTCCAGCATTTTCTTTTTTTTTTTTTAACTTCTTTATTGGAGTATAATTGCTTTACAATGGTGTGCTAGTTTCTGCTTTATAACAAAGTGAATCAGCTATACATATACATATATCCCCATATCTCCTCCCTCTTGCGTCTCCCTCCTTCCCACCCTCCCTATCCCACCCCTCTAGGTGGTCACAAAGCACCGAGCTGATCTCCCTGTGCTATGCGCTACTTCCCACTAACTATTGGTTTTACATTCTCATTCCAAATAAATAAAGAAAAACCCAATGATAAAGGAATTTCAAATGCAAAGAATTAAAGCTAGAATCTAATGGTAGGTAGATCCAAATTTCATGAATTTTAAGGAATTTAAGATTGCAGTTGTTCATATAATAAGTGATAAAAACAAGTTAATAAAGTCAAGTTAGAACATGTCTTCCTGAAAATAAGTCCAAGATAAAATAAATAGAGGTATTAACAAATGCCACCTATTTTACGAGGATAAGAGATGGTGATGATGGTAAGTCATAAAAAGTTGACGATTCCACATGGCTTTTTTTAGTGCAATTTAAAAAGAACCATTGTATATGTAGTTTTACAATAGTTATGTATGATTACTATTGTTATACAATGTGTTGTATCAGAGTCACAAACAACTATTCCAGGCCAAAGGTTTTTGGTGACTTGGGAAAGTATTCTACAAAACTCTTCTCTATTTCAATGGCTAAATTATCTGGACAAAGACTAGGGAGAATCGTTAGGCCACTGTACTACTGAAAAATATGGCAGTTACCTGTTATGGACTGAATTGTTCCTCCCCCCCCAAAATTTATAGGTTGAAACCCTAATCCCCCATGTGACTATATTTGGTAATTAAGGTTAAATGAGGTCATGAATTTGTGACCCGAATCCAATGAGATTTGTGTCCTTATAAGAAGAGACATCAGGAGTGTGTGTGCATAGAAGAAAGGCCAAGTGAGGACATAGGAAGAAGGTGGCCACCTGCAAGCCAGAGAGAAGCCTTGGGAGAAACCAATCCTACTGACACCTTGATCTTGGACTTCTACCCTCCAAGACTGAGAAAATTCATTTCTGTTGTTTAAGCCATGTAGTCTATGGGTTTTGTTATGGCATCCCTTGCAGACTAAAGCATTATGCAAAGTTTCACTGAAGTAATAACATTTTTAGAAACTGATACTTTCTTCAAAAGCGGTGAAAAAAGGAAGAAAGACTAAGAACAAGAGCTAAGAGAATAGGACAGCTGTGTCCAGAGGCTTGGGGATATCATCAGCAAGATTGTTTACAAGTAACTTCTGGCTGGGCTTCCTCAGGAAGATCAAAGCAAACATGTGATATAACACAAGGTAGCATGATAAGAAAACTGTACTTGGCATGAAATTTTTCAGTATTTTCATCCACACAAGGGATAAAAGTGCTAAGATTTGGAATTCTCCTCCTTGGATGTTCATGTCTTCAACTTTCTCCTTTTTCCATATTTCAGTTGAATCTCTGAATAGTTACCTCTAGAGTAAGAGGATCCTAGGGTAAAGTGAGGAGGGCAAATCTGTTCACATCAGTGAGAAAAATACACTCAAACTTAGATAGAACTATCATTGTTCATTAACGAATAACTAGGAAAAATACTGATAACTTTATGAAAAAATTCTATAACATAAAGAAATAAAAACACATGGAACTCAATAAATGGTTGAAAACATGCTTGTGAAAGTATTTCCTAAATGAATAAGAAATAAATGTAGACTGCAATATTGTGTACTCTAAAGTAAAACAAAAACTCTGAATTGTGAATTAAAAAGAAGATAATGATGTAGAATGAGAAAGAAAGGTAATTGGCATACTATGTGAAAAACAATTTAAAAAGTTATGAAAATAAGCACATAACTTTTATTAAAAACATTAAGAATGGGCTTCCCTGGTGGCACAGTGGTTGAGAATCTGCCTGCCAATGCAGGGGACACGGGTTCAAGCCCTGGTCTGGGAAGATCCCACATGCCGCAGAGCAACTAGGCCCGTGAGCCACAATTACTGAGCCTGCGCGTCTGGAGCCTGTGCTCCACAACAAGAGAGGCCGCGATAATGAGAGGCCCGCGCACCGCGATGAAGAGTGGCCCCCACTTGCCGCAACTAGAGAAAGCCCTCGCACAGAAACGAAGACCCAACAGAGCCATAAATAAATAAATAAATAAATTAAAAAACAAACATTAAGAACATTAAAAATTTTAAAAATTAAAATTGAGACAGTAAATAATCATATCAGCATTGTGAGTCATTTGCCAGTAAGCTGCTCTCAGAGTGAAAATGATCAGGGAAAAGACATACTAGACTATTGGAAAAGATATACTAGAAATACAATACATAAATAAATGATGTTGTTCATTCGTCTATTCAAGTCAAATCTCTATTGACACGTATCGACTTACAGGATGTATAATCCAGGGACTATACTTGGTACTGCAGATTATGTTGTGAGCATTAACAGATGCAAACTTGACTGATACTGTATCTCATAACTTAAAGTTCAGAGTGAAGAAAAATATTAATCAAAAACGCACACAATACATACATACATAGGCATACACACATATATTCACACACACACACACACACACACACACACACACACACACCCCTTCAATGAAATGAAGCAGAGGTCTGGAATGACTCCACTGAGGAAGTGACAGCCCTATGGCCATCTGAGAATAAGCAGGAAATAAACAAGCAAAGTGAGGATGGTAGAATTGCTCAGTAAAAGAGAACTGCTCAGTAAAAGCAAGTCCCCATGCCCAGCAATTACTATTACACACTGCTCATATGAAGGACTAAAAGAAGTATGGTGGGTCTGGGTCAAAAAAACGCGGTGGTGTAGTAATTATGAATGGGCTGGAGATGTAGTTAGGTTTGGATCTAAGTCATTGCAGGCTTCCATAGAGGATGGTCCCTACTTACAGGCAATAGAAAGCCATTGAAATGTTTCAACAGAGGGAGGAAAAGGAGGTGGGGTATGGGAGCAGTGAGATGATATGACTATATTTTAAATTTGAAAATATGTTTTAGGCTGAGGTTTGCAAATTTGATTGAGGAAAGACAAAAAGCATGAGTGGACTAATTCTGAACATATTGCCGAAGTCCACTCAATTCATGTCCTGTAGTACTCAGGTAGCAACAGGAGAGAAAAGTAGATAGATTAGAGGGATGTTGTAGAAATAAAATCAGTAGACCTTGGTGATGAATTGCCTATGAGCCTGATGGAGTAGGAGTTGTCAACCTTTAGTACCGTGGCTGTAGCTCCACTGAATTTGATACAGTGGCATCTAAGTTCTGCTTATATACCTTTGGATTGCTTTACCCTGGGGTACATTTACTCCCAATAACCAGCACCTTCATCTCCTTGTCAAAGGGTTGCCCTCAGGCTCATGGAGGATTCCTTAAAATCAACCCAGTTCTCCTGATTCTCAGATGCAGCTTCTTATAACTCGTAAGAAATGAGGTTGACTTGAGCATAGACTACCTCAGCTCAGGGCAGATAACAGCTCTGTCTTCCCTTTAGCTTTTAAAATTTTCTAATCATACTGTTTCCTCCGGGTCATGTGACAAGATTTCTTTTTTGGAGGTATTGCAGTTGCATTTCATTAATCACGTACTATATAACAAACAATACCAACAACCAGGTACTGTGTGCTTGGGTTCATAGTTCACAGAATATAGCAGCCTCCACAAGACCCTTATTTACCTTAGTCCACACTCTATTATATATCCCTTAAGTCAATTATGTAACCAATTGCTAATTAAAGGCCAAATTCTCAGGTATCCCTGAGAGGAAAGGAAAAAGATGATGCTGCTTTTAATCTTTGCTTTCCTTTTATTCAACCAGATGACTGGTTGAATATTTGTAATTTCCTCATGCATACTTATGATTTTTGTAATAGCAAATTTTACAATATTTGATTCATGAAAACAGGTATGGTAAAGTATTAATGATCACCAAGAACTGAACTATACAATAAGGATTTGGACTTCCCTTTTTAGAAAACATGTTCTCTGTGGCCATATCCCCTTACAAATTTTCTGACATGATTTCTACTCTTAGAACACCCCCAAAACACACACACACACACACACACACACACACACACACTCTCTCTCTCTCTCTCTCTTTTGCATTGTTTCACCCAGAAGAGGGAGGTAGCAGTAATACCCTTAGAAGATCTTCTTCAGTCCATCCCCACTACCTGTACATCAATCAAAAAACAAAGAAAAAATATTGGGAGTTAAGAAAGATAGAGGATTTTGTAATCCCATCATCCTCATCCTTTCATCCCCATCTCCAGATCTCAGAAAGCTTTCTGAAGGAGAATCCCTTCACGTTGAGACAGCCCAGAAACCTAACCCTTCATGATAAGACCATCATGTGCCATATATTTTCATGACAACATCTACATATATATATACATATATATATACATATATATATACATATATATATATATATATATACATATATATATATATATATATATATATATATAAGTTACATGTGAACCCACCATTCATGCCTCTGGCTATAGAACATCCCCTGTCTTCTTTTTGCCCTAAGTAACAAACAGTGCTTTAAATATTGCATTTGGCTGCTGAGGGCCACTGATTGTCATGGATCCCTTGAGAATGTTGGAGAAGTGTTTTTATTAATTAATTGACTATGTTTAGAGCAGTTTTATTTGTTTATTTTAATCTTTTTATTGGAGTATAATTGCTTTACAATGTTGTGTTAGTTTCTGCTGTACAACAAAGTGAATCAGCTATATGTATACATATATGCCCATATCCCCTCCCTCTTGAGCCTCCCTCCCCCCTCCCCACCCCACCCCTCTAGGTCATCACAGAGCACCGACCTGAGCTCCCTGTGCTATGCAACAACTTCCCACGAGCTATCTATTTTACACATGGTAGTGAATATATGTCAATGCTACTCTCTCAATTTGTCCCACCCTCCCCTTCCCTCTTCTGTGTCCACAAGTCTGTTCTCTACATTTGCGTCTCTTTTCCTTAGAGCAGTTTTAGGTTTCAGAAAATTGAGAACATAGTACAAAAAGTTCCCACATATTTCCTCCCCTATTAATAACATCTTGTATTTGTGTGATACATTTGTCACAATTGATGAGCCAATATTGAATTATTATTATTAAATGAAGTCCATAGTTTCCATTACAATTTACTCTTTGTGTTGTACAGTTCTATAATTTTGACAAGTGCATAATGTCATATATCCACCATTAAGGCATCTTATAGAATAGTTTCACAGCCCTAAAAATTCTCTATGCTACACCTATTCACCTCTCCCCCTCAACCCCAAGTAGTCACTGATCTCTTTACTGTCTCTATAGTTTAGTCTTTTCCAGAATGTCATATAATTGGAATTATACAGCAAATAGCCTTTTTAGAATGGCTTCTTTTATTAAGCAATAGACATTTAAGGTTTCTTCCATGTCTTTTCATGTCTTGATAGCTCATTCCTTTTTATCACTGAATAATATTCCACCATATGAATGTACCACAGTTTGTTTACCTAGTCATTTCTTGAAGGACATCTTGGTTGCTTCCAGTTTTTGCCCATCCATTTTTTTTAAGAGGCACTTAATTCTACTTCTCAATCAAATCACTACTATACCAGTGGCAGAACAGGTGATTTCCACTGATGTTGTGCTTCTTAGTAGATTTTTGTACTCTGGCAGTGGTAAAATGTACTTTTTTTCTAGTGATCATAAGAGGTGGCAGAATTTATCCACAATCCATTATTGCAAACTCCTAATGATTTCTCAGCTATAACTTGGTCACAAGGCAGGTGCTGCACAAAGTAGAATAACTATCTATTCTGGACAAAACCAAAATTGGGCAAGAGTCCAATTATGTCCACACTACCAAATATGATGCCTTCACTTATGCCTATTGTGCAGAATTACCATACCTTTTTCAACAAAGTTTTAGTGTCTGCTAGGCAAATGGTGAAGGATTTACCTCTTTCAGTCTCAGGAAGTTCCATCAGTAAACTGGGCAGCTTCCTTTGGTCTAGCAGAAAGGGAATCACAGCATTTAGATTCACCTAGAGAGGCTATCAGTTTTTCTGGAAGTTCTGTGATTAGTTCACAAGACAGAGCTTCAGTGTGTTCATGGATGCTATGTACTCTCCTAGACCTGCCACAAGTGATGTTCTCCTTTGCATCCATTTCATCATTCAGTTCTGAGGAGCTGCTCCATTTTAAAGATATGTCTCTTTCACATTATCAATAACATGCTATTTATTTATTTATTTATTTATTTATTTATTTATTGGAGTATATAAATGGAGTATAACCTTTATTTATTTATTTATTTTTGTGGTATGTGATTTTTTTTTCCCTTTTTTTCTCACATCTTTATTGTAGTATAAATGCTTTACAATGTTGTGTTAGTTTCTGCTGTACGACAAAGTGAATCAGCTATATGTATTTTCAGAATTATTTTTAAGTGTTTTCCTGCTAATTTTTATGGAGAAGAAAACTGTGAGAACCAATGACTGAACATTTACAACATTACAAAATTTTATTTATCTCAAAAAAATGATTCGAATATATATAATTCTACATGTATATTAGTCTTATTTGAATTATCTTTATTCCTGATGGTTAAGCACACTGGGCTATATATAAAAAATACTCATTTGAAATAAAATTTATAAGCTACTCACACAGAGATAATTTGGGGAATTAGGACTATTATCATACATTAAAGTTAAAATTGTCGATAATCCAAATAATTCAACATTTTAGGTACTGCACAAATGGATATCATTAAAAGCCAAAAGTTTGAATGCTATTCTAGGGCCATTCAATAGATGGTTTTGGATGAAATTTCTTTTAAATTGAAGTATAATTTTTATTCAGTGAAATGCATAAATAATCGGAAATGTACAGTTTGATTTTTGACAAATGCTTACATCTGAGTAATACACATACGTCACATACGTGTGTCAAGATGTAAATATTTCCTCTTGCCCTTTCATATTTAGTTCTTGTCTCCTCCACTCTTCTGGTTCTTATCATCCTGAATAAAATTTGCTTTTTCCAAAACATTATATGCATGCAGTCGTACAGTGGGTACTATTCTGAGTCTAGCTTCTTTCACTCGGTATGAACGTTTGGGGATTCAGCCATGTTGGTGAGTGTATCTGTATTTTATTCCTTTTGGTTTTCTAATAGTATTCCATTATATGAATTTACTACAGTTGTTTACCAAGTCTCCTGTTGGATTTCTGTTTCATGTTGGAGAGTAAACCTGACCCAGTTACTCCAGCTTGTTTGAAAGCAGTGGTCTATTTAGAAAAGACCAAGATAAGAATCCCATCATGTGCAGCATCAATGCAATGGCAGTCTTGTGTCTCTCAGGTGCAGCTCAGTATCCCAAGCAGACATTTCTCAGAGGTATGTTTGGTCTTGAGAGATGAGTGACTAAGGCAAGATCCATCTCAGCTCAGGAAACCAAACCAATGGTGTTCTTTCAGCTTTCATACCTTTTCACCTGTTGCTCCTCAATGACAGCTTATAAAATAAACAGTCTTGAAACCCTCACATACAGTGTGTTTGTGTTCTAATTTAGAACAGTGTAGAATTCATAGCAAAATATAAACAAAAATCCTTGCTCATTTTAGATCTGGTACACTTCTATATGTTTATTGGGCTGATGCTGAAAGTTTAACCAAGGGTCAAAATTTCAGGCATCCTCAAGGCTGGAGATATGGCAGCCATGGGGTTGTATCACTTGTATCTCCCTTCAGAACACAGCCTGATGTTCAGCTACAAGGAGTTCAGTTAGCCTCTATGTGTTCGCACCATCAGGACCTGCTTCAGCTTTAGAGCAGGTGCTGCACTCTCCTGGGGCAGCCCCTGGCCAGCTGGCAAATGTGGTGGGAGTCTTAAGCCTAACTTGTTTCTGTACAATGCTAGACTATTCTATTAGATCATCTTTGTTCTGGAACTTCCTATTGGGTTAACTAAGACTGTCATATCTATTGTCATGACATCCTTGCCCATCCTGCCCACCCCCTGATCTCTTGTCTTTTTATCTAAGCCAAACTCTATCCACTTTATACTGTCTGTTCAACGCCCTATCTATCTGTTCAAGTTTGTAAGTGTGTCAAAGGAATGTATAAAACTAAAGCCTATAATCTTTCCTCCTGATTTAGTTGGGTCCTGCAGGAAGCCCATGAAGCTGACACTTAAGAGTTAGAAGTGCAAAAGATTTATTGGAGAGGAAGGATGAAACCTGAAAAAGAAAAAAGAGAAAAAAGCTGAAATGAGCACAGAAAGCCTTTGGAACTTCATCCATAAATTTAGCACTAACAATTCTAAAAAAAGAAAACAAATCTAATTACATCTAGAAGAGTATTAATGATTTTTTCTGTGTAAAAAAATCCAACATTCGCTAATTTCTACAAGATAGTCTCCTAAGTATACTATTGCAAAATCTTGAAACTTCATAATGAGTTTTGTGTTTTCGCTAAAAATCTTACCCCACTAACTAAACTTAAAATGCTTCCTCTTGTTCCATGGATACTTCTCTGATATATTGGTTTAAAAACCAAAGAATTGCAAAATAGTGCAATTGTTTTTATTAGCCTGGGACTTTAGAAGACTAATGCAAAAGAAACTATTGCAACTCATATTGTTGTAAATGCGTTTCTCACCCTAGTTTTTACTTTAAAAATCCCTGTGAAAGAATGATAAGACTCTACAACACCCAAAGTTTCCCTTCATGAAACATTTAAAATAATCTCTGAATCCCAGAAGTTTATTTTGTATTTATTAAAATTCTGAAAGGAAACTCTGAACTCATTAGCTTCTACTATTTATCCCTTATTTTCTGGGTGAGTACTGTAATCAATATTAAATTTGCTTTGAAATGCCTTAGTAATGTAACAATACATCACAAGGGTAAATTCCTCATAGCATACCTGTTCAGAATCTAAAAATCTCCTAGCATTCCATGCATGTCTCTCATGACTAACAATTTTATGTGGTTTTGTGTAAAATATGATAGAAAGCTGGTTATCCATTCTTCTTCATTTGTTCCTTTATTCTTTATTCAATAAGCATGCATTGAGTATACATGATGTGTCAATTAATGAGTATATAGAGATATAGTCCCTGACATCAAAGAGCAATTAAATGCCTCTACTTTTTCCTTCAGAGCTTACAATGATATTGAAATGAATGTACTACTTTTGTAATTTATATACAACTGTTTGAGTTGGTTGCATATAAAACTCCTGTCACGTTTAATCATCTTCACTCTTCTTCATAGCCCTGAAAGAGATGCAGAACTAGTAATGTTGTGTTACATGTGTAAAATTCAGTCATATGCAAGGTGTCTTTCTGTGCTCTTCCAGCTCTCAGAAATCTCAGCCTGATTTTCTCTGGTCCCAGTTTAGTCAGGTACTTACTTTTATGTCATCATAAACCATTTAGGCACCTAGATCTACATCCTTTTTTAAAAAAATGAGTTTAAGTTTACCTGAGGTTTTGAGTGAATGTGGTTTGCACATGTTGGACCAAATGGATATGAAGTTCTTAGGGGCCTGATAAGTTCAGCCTCGCTTGGTGCTGGCTGAGGTTTTCATGGTCAAACCCAGAAGGAGTAAAGAAAGGTAACTGGTCTCTGACTTTCACAGAGCTCCCTGGCAGAGGGAAGAATAGTGCTCAATGTTGGGGAAGCTTAAAGTATGTAAATCTCTGTGGTCCTTCCCACTTCTCCCTCTCAGAGCCTGTGGTTTTTAGATTGGCCTTCAAGTCCAGTGACTTTTGAACTCACAAGTCAAGATTTTGCTGCTTTTTTTTTTTTTTCCTGTTCAAGTCTAGTGATTTAGAGTGGAGAATGGTATGTTTTCTGATACAAATATAGGAATAGACTATCTGTGTTTAAGGAAAGACAATGAATACATATTTCTAAATATTATGTTACAATTTTGTTCTAGCTGTTTATTGGAAATTTTTAGCTAGCTGTGAAAGATAAAAATGATTAAGATCGGATTTGGTTAATAAACATCTTGACAACAAAAAGTCATACAATTAATCTCATGATACTCAGAAACATCCATAACTCAAGCCTGTGCTTTTATGTAAATTAGTATATGCAGATCTGCTATACTTGTGTAATAATTAAAAGTGATGGGCATTTTTATTTGTTTATTTCAAAGTTAAGTCATTAAAGATATACATGGATATCTAAAGATTTAGAAAACAATTGTAGAATAACAAAAAAGTGTGTAATTCCTAAATGACAACTTTTATGAATTGAATACACTCATGAAACCATCACCCAGATCAAGAAAAAGAACCTGACCTGCATCTTTGAAAGCCCCATTCTGCTCCCTTTTCTATTGTTATCACTCTGTTCACCCGTGTAACATTATCTCAACTCTTGACTATGTAGTAGTTTTGTCTGTTTTAGATTACATGTAAATAGAATTCTCCCTTTTGTGACTGGCTTCACTGCTCAGTATTATGTGTGTTATTTTCGTTGATATTGTGTGTAGTATCAACTTATTTATTCACAGTTCTATATGGTATTCTATTGTGTAATATGTACACTTCCTTTATCCACCCCACAGTGAATGGATGTTTTTCTAGTCTTCTGCTTGGAGCTATGATAATTAATACTATAAACATTGTTGTACATGTGTTTTGGCAAGCATTTCTGATGGGTATATACCTAATGGTGGAATTCCCATTTGGCATTATATTACTCTTTTGATTCAGCCACAAAGTGAAAAAAAAAAGATCCTGAAAGTGTTATTATGATATTTTACATATATAATGCATATATAGTTAAGCTATATATTTATGTCAATATTATATTTTCTGATTAGTTCATTTCAACTGTATTCTTGCACTGTTATTATTCATTTCCATTATTATCCAGCTACTAATTCATCTATCCAATTAATTCTTATACCCAGACATATAATCTGCCTGGGTACTAAGCAAGGTGATTTATTGAAAAGGTATATTTTGAGGGATTAAAAATAGAAGGAAAACAGAATAATATCACGAAAACCATTAGATTATTGTGAGTGATGAATAAAATTTTGTTAGAGTGTTAAAATTTAATACCCTATTAAAATCCCAATATATTTTGTTTTCAAATTTTAATCACCGAAAAACCCTGCATTATCATTTATCAAAATATGTAAGACAGTCATGCAGATTACGTTTTCTTTTGTAATTAAGACTATTTTTTTTAAAGCAGTGTCAGTCTCACAGCAAAATTGAAGGGAAGATAAAATGATTTCTCATATATCTTCTGCTTCCTCACAGGCATAGCCTCCCCCTTTATCCATTGCCCCCACCAGAGTTGAACATTTGTTACCATTCATGAATCTACACTGACACATCATAATTACCTGAAGTCCTTAGGTACATTATATTTCACTCTTCGGATTGTATATGGGATTGGACAAATGTATGTAAATGTATCCACCATTATAGTATCTACAGAATATTTTCATTGCCCTAAAAATAGGCTCTGCCTATTCATCCCTCTCTTCAACCCCCTGGGTAACCACTTATCTTTTTACTCTCTCAATAGATTTTCCTTTTTCAGAGTGCCATATAGTTCAAGTCACACAACATGTAGTGTTTTCAGATTGACTTCTTTCACTTAGTAATATAAATTTATGTTTCTTCCATGTCTTTTCATGACTTGATAGCTCATTTCTTTTAAGCACTGAATAGTATTCCATTGACTGGTTGTACCAGAGTTTGTTTATCCATTCACCTACTAAAGGACATCTTGATTACTTCCAAGATTTGGCAATTATGATTTAACCTGCTATAAACATCCACGTGCTCCATGGTATTTGGGAAAATTCCAAGGAGTTCGATTGTTGGATTGTATGATAAGAGGATGTTTAGTTCTGTAAAAGACTGCCAAACTGTCTTCCAAAGTGGTTGTATAATTTTGCATTCCCACCAGCAATGAATGACAGTTTCTGTTGCACCACATCCTTCCCAGCATTGGGTGTCAGTGTTCCTGATTTTGGTCTTAGTATAGTGGTATCTTGTTGTATTAATTTGCATTTTTCTGATGACATATGATGTGGAGCACCTTTTCACATGCTTATTTGCCATCTGTGTGTCTTCTTTGGTGAAGTGACTGTTAAGGTCCTTGGCTCACTTTTTAATTGGGTTGTTTGTTTTCTTGTTGTTGTTTGTTTGTTTTCTTGTTGTTGAGTTTTAAGAGTTCTTTGTATGTTTTGGGTAACATTCTTTTATCAGAAGTGTCTTTTGCAAATATTTTCTCCTAGTATGTGGCTTGTCTTATTCTCTTGACAGTATCTTTCACAGAGCAGAAAATTTTAATTTTATTAAAATCCAGCTTATCAATTATTTCTTTCATCAATCATGTCTTTGATGTTGTATCTAAAAAGGTATCACCATATTCAAGGTCATCTAAGTTTCCTCCTATATTATCCTCTATAAATTTTACATTTTACATTTAGGTCAGTGATCATTTTGAGTTAATTTTTGTGAAGGGTGTAGGCCTGTGTCTAGATTCCTTTTGTTGCTTGTATATGTCCAGTTGTTCCAGCATCATTTGTTGAAGACTATCTTTGTTCCATTGTATGTATTGCTTTTGTTCCTTTGTCAAAATTCAAATGACTTTGTGGTTCTACTTCTGGGCTCTCTATTCGGTTCCATTTATCTATTTGTGTATTCTTTTGTCAATACAACACTGTCTTGATTACCATAGCTTTGTAGTAACTTTTGAAGTTGGGGGACACCAGTCTTTCAACTTTGATCTTCTCCTTTAGTATTGTTTTGCATATTTTAGGTCCTTTGCCTCTCCAAAAACTTTAGAATCGGCTTGTCAATATCTATGAAATAACTTGCTGGGATCTTGAGTGAGATTGCCTTGAATCTGTAGATTAATTTGGGAAGAACAGATAACTTGATAATATTTAGTCTTCCTATCTGTGAACATGAAATATCTCTCCATTAGTTCCTCTCTGATTTTATTCAACAGAGTTTTGTAATTTTACTCATATAGATCTTCTACATATTTTTAGATTTACACCTAAGTATTTTAATTTTGGGAGTGCTAATGTAAATTCCATTGTGTTTTTAATTTCAAGTTCCATTTCTTCATTGCTGGTGTAAGGGGAAAGCAATTGACCTTTGTATATTAACCTTATGTCCTGCAAACTTAATATAATTACTTATGAGCTCCAGGAGGTTTTTGTAGATGATTCTTTTGGATATTTTACATATATGTTCTTTTTCTATGCAAAAAACTCATTTTATTTCTTCCTTCTCAACCTGTATACCTTTTATTTCCTTTTCTTGTCTTGTTACATTAGCTAGAACATCCAGTCTGATGATGAAAAGCAGTGGTGAGATAGAACATTCTTGCCTTGTTTCTGATTTTAGCAGGAAACCTTGAGTTTCTCACCTTTATGTATGATGTCTGTGGGGTTTTTGTATTAATAGATGGTCTTTGTTAAGTTGAGGTGGTTCCCCTCTTTTCCTTTACTGACAGTTTTTATTATGAATGGGTGTTGGATTTTTGTCAAATGCTTTTTCTGTATCTATTGATATGGTAATGTGATTTTTCTTCTTTTGCTTGTTGATGTGAATTATATTAATTGATTTTTGAATGTTGATCCAGCCTAGAAGTAGGATAAATCCCACTTGGTTGTGATACATAATTGTTTTTATACATTATTGAATTAGATTTGCTAGTGTTTGACTGAGGATTTTTGCATTTATGTTCATGTTGGTTTTCTTTTCTGTAATTTTCTGTAGAGGTAGTGTTCTGTAGTCTTCTTTTATTAGAGTGTCCATTTCCTGGTTTTGTTATTATGGGGAGCCTGGCCTTATAAAATGAGATAGAAAGTATTGCCTCTGCTTCTTTGAAATAACAGGTTTTCTATTCTGTTCCATTGATCTGTGTGTCTTTTTTTGTGCTAGTGCCATGCTGTTTTGATTACTGAAGCTTTGTAGTGTAGTCTGAAGTCAGGGAGTCCAGCTCCATTTTTCTTTCCTTTACTCCAGCTCCATTTTTCTTTCTCAAGATTAATTTGGCTATTCTTTTGTGTTTCCACACAAATTTTAAAGTTTTTTGTTCTAGTTCTGTGAAAAAAAATGCCATTGGTAATTTGATAGGGATTACATTGAATCTGTAGATTGCCTTGAGTAGTATGGTCATTTTAACAATATTGATTCTTCCAATCCAAGAACACAGTATATCCTTCCATCTGTGTTGTCTTCAATTTTCTTTCATCAGCATCTTAGACTTTTTGGAGTACAGGTCTTTTGCCTCCTCAGGTAGGTTTATTCCTAGGTATTTTATTCTTTTTGATGTGATGTTAAATGGGATTGTTTCCTTAATTTTTCTTTCTGATATTTTGTTGTTAGTGTATAAAAATGTAACAGATTTCTGTCTATTAATTTTGTATCCATCAACTTTACTGAATTCATTGATGATCTCTAGTATTTTCTGGTCTTTAGGGTTTTCTATGTATAGCCTCCTGTTGTCTGCAAAGAGTGACCATTTTACTTCTTCTTTTCCAATTTAGATTCCTTTTATTTCTTTTTCTTCTCTGACTGCTGTGGCTAGAACTTTCAAAATTCTGTCAGATAAAAGTGGTGAGAGTGGACATCCTTGTCTTATTCCTGATCTTAGAGGAAATGCTTTCATATTTTCACCATTGAGTACGATGTTAGCTGTGAGTTTGTCATATATGACCTTCTTTATGTTTAAGTATGTTCCCTCTATGCCCACTTTTTGAAGAGTTTTTTTTTTAAATCATAAATGGATGTTGAATTTTATCAAAAGCTTTCTCTGCATCTATTGAGAAAATCATATGGTTTTTATTCTTCAGTTTGTTAATGTGGTGTATCACATTGATTGATTTGTGGTTATTGAAAAACCCTGGCATCCCTGGGATAAATCCCACTCAATCATGATGTATGATCCTTTTAATGTATTGTTGGAGTTGGTTTGCTGGCATTTTGTTAAGACTTTCTACATCTATGTTTATCAGTAATATTAGCCTGTAATTTTCTTTTTTGTGATATCTTTTCCTGGTTTTCATATCAGGGTGATGGTGGCCTCATAGAATGAGTTTGGGAGTGTTTCTTCCTCTGCAATTTTGTGGAAAAATTTCAGAAGGATAGGTGTTAATTCTTCTCTAAATGTTAGATAGAATTTGCCTGTGAAGCCATTTGGTCCTGGACTTTTTTTGGGGGGGAGTTTTCTAATCACAGATTCAATTTCAGTACTGGTAATTGGTCTAGTCATATTTTCTATTTCTTCCTGATTCAGTCTTGGGAGATTGTATCTTTCTAGGAATTTGTCCATTTCTTCTAGATTGTCCATCTTATTGGCATATATTTGCTAGTAGTATTCTCTTGTGATCCTTTGTATATCTGTCATGTGTCGGTTGTAACTTCTCTTTTATCATTTCTCATTTTATTTGGGACTTTTCTCTTTTTTTTCTTGACGTGTCTGGCTAAAATTTTATCAATTTTATCATTTCAGTGAACCAGCTCTTAGTTTCATTGATCTTTTCCATTGTTTTTTTTTAGTCTCTATTTTATTTATTTCTGTTCTGATCTTTATGATTTCTTTCCTTATACTAACATTGAATTTTATTTTTTCTTCTTTCTCTAGTTGCTTTAGGCATAAGTTTAGGTTGTTTATTTGAGATTTTTCTTGTTTCCTGAGGTAAGTTTGTATTGCTATAAAATTCCCTCTTAGTACTGCTTTTGCTGTGTCCCATAGGTTTTGGACCATCATGTTTCATTTTCATTTGTCTCTAAGTATTTTTTTATTTCCTCTTTGATTTCTTCAGTGATCCATTGGTTGTTTAGTAGCATATTATTTACCCTCCAAGTGTTTGTGTTTTTTCAGTTTTTTCTTTTTCCTGTAGTTCTTATCTAGCCTCATAACATTGTGGTCAGAAAAGATATTTAATACAATTTGAGTCTTCTTAAATTTACCAAGACTTGCTTTTTGGCCCAGCATATGATCTTTCCTGGAGAATGTTCCATGTGCACTTGAAAAGAATGTGTATCCCGCTGCTTTTGGATGAAATGCTCTATAAATATCAACCAAGTCCATCTGATCTAATGTGTCATTTAAGGCCTGTGGTTTTCTTGTTGATTTTCTGTCTGGGTGATCTGTCCATTGGTATAAGTAAGGTGTTAAAGTCCCCCACTATTATTGTGTTACTATCAATGTCCAGTTTTATGGCTGTTAGCATTTGCCTTATATATTAAGGTGCTCCTGTGTTGGGTGTGTATATATTTACAACTGTTATAGCTTCTTCTTGGATTGATCCTTTGATCATTATGTGGTATCCTTTGTTTCTTGTAATGATCTTTATTTTAAAGTCTACTTTGTCTGATATAAGTATTGCTACTCTAACTTTCTTTTGATTTTCATTTCTGTGGAATATCTTTTTCCAGCCCCTCACTTTCAGTCTGTGTATATCTCGATATCTGAAGTGAATCTTTTGTAGGCAGCAAATATACAGGCCTTGTTTCTGTAGCCATTCAGCCATCTGTGTCTTTTGGTTGGAACATTTATTCCATTTACATTTAAGGTAATTATTGATATGTATGTTCCTATTGCCATTTTGTTCATTGTTTTGGATTTGTTTTTGCAAGTCTTTTTTCCCCCTTTCTTCTTTTATTATCTTATCATTTGATGACTATCTTTAGTGTTATGTTTGGATTCCTTTTTCTTTTTTTGTGTGTTTTATAGATTTTATTTTGCAATTACCATAGGTTTTTGTATAGCAGTATATATATGTTGCTGATCTCTTAATTTCAAATGCATTTTAGATACCTTGCATTTGTATTCTCCTCTCATCCCAATTACTGTTTTTGACATTATATTTTACATTGAATTGTTTTCTGTATCCCTTAACTGCTTATTATAGATACAGATGATTTTACTACTTTTGTCTTTTACCATCCCTACTAGCTTTGTGTGTGAATGGTTTCCTATCTTTATTGTATGTTTGCCTTTACCAATGAAATTTTCCATTTCATAACTTTCTTGTTTCTAGTTTTGGCCTTTTCTTTACTGCCTAGAGAAGTTCCTTTAGCATTTGTTCTAAAGCTGGTTTGGTAGTGCTGAATCCTTTTAGCTTTTGCTTATCTGTAAAGCTGTTGATTTCTCCATCAAATCTGAATGAGAGCCTTGCTGGTTAGAGTATTATTGGTTGTAAGTTTTTCTCTTTCATCTCTTTAAGTATATGGTGCCACTCCCTTCTGGCCTGCAGAGTTTCTGCTGAAAAATCAGGTCATAGCCTTATGGGAGTTCCCTTGTGTGTTATTCATTGCTTTTCACTTGTTCCTCCTAATAGTCTCTCTTTATCTTTAATTTTTGTCATTATGATTATAACGTGTCTTTTGTGTTCCTCTGTGGGTTAATCCTGTATGGGACTGTTTGCTTCCTGAACTTGGGTAACTGTTTCCTTTCCAAGGTTAGTTATTATCTCTTCAAATATTTTCTCAGGCCCTCTGTCTCTCTCTTCTCCTTCTGGGAAACCTATAATGCAATTAGCTTGCTCGATGTCCCAGAGGTGTCTTAAACTGTCCTCATTTCTTTTTATTCTTTTTACTTTCTTCTGTTTGGTGGCAGTGATTTCCACTACTCTGTCTTCCAGCTCACTGATCCATTCTTCTGCCTCATTTAGTCTACTATTGATTCCTTCTAGTTTATTTTTCATTTCAGTTATATTGTATTCTTCAATTCTGTTTGGTTCTTTATATTTTCTAATTCTTTGTGAAAACATCTAATTTTTCACTCTGTTCAAGCATTCTCCTCCTGAGTTCTTTGATCATCTTTACAATCATTACTCAGAACTCTTACTTAAGTAGATTGCCTATTTCCATGTCACATAGTTCTTCTTCTGGGGCTTTATCTTTTTCTTTTGTCAGAAACATATTCCTCTGTTGCCTCATTTTATCTAAATTGCTATTTTTATTTTTAATGTATGTGGTAGGTTAGTTACATTTCTTGACCTTGGAGAAGTTGCCCTCTGTAGGAGACATCCTATGCACCCCAGCAGTGCACTTCCCTCTCATCAATCAAGGGCCAGGGACCAGCTAGTCTCAGGGTACTGTCTGGCCTGTGTTTGTGGACTCTGTCTGCAGGCTGAAGGACTGTAGTTTTCTTGCTTGTGCTGTCTGCTTCCTGGTGGGCGAGGTAATTTTTTAATAGTTATAGGCTTACTTAGGTTGTCTATTTCCTTTTGTGTGAATTTTGGCAGATTGTATCTTTCAAGGAATTGATCTATTTTATCTAGATTATGACGTTTGTAGGCATAGAGTTGTCCATATATTTATCATTTTATGGTCCATGGGAGCAGTAGTGATGTCCTCACTTTCATTTCTGATATTAGTAATTTGTGTTCTCTCTTTTTTTCCTTAGGTAGCCTAGATAGAGGCTATGGATTTTTTTTTTTTTTTTAATTTTCAGAGAAGCAGATTTTGTTTTGTTGATTTTTCTCGATTTTCTGTTTTCAACTTCATTGGGGTTTGCTCTAATTATTATTATTTCTTTTCTTCTGCTTACTTTGGATTTAATTTGATCTTCTTTTTCTAGTTTCCTAAGGTAGAAATTTATATTATTAATTTTAGATCTTTTTTATTATATGCATTAAATGTTATTAATGTTCATTTAAATACTGCTTTTTCTGTATCCCACAAATTTTGATAGGTTTTTAAAATATTTAATTCAAAATATTTTTAATTTATTTTGAGATTTCTTCTTCGACCCACATGTATTTAGAAGTTGATTGTTTAATTTCCATGTATTTTGGGGATTTTCAGTTTTCTTTGTTATTGATTATTAATTTCTAGTTTAATATCATCCTTTTTTATTCCTGATAACTTTCCTTGCTTTGATGTTTGATCTGTCTGAAATTAATTTAGCTACTTCTGCTTTCTTTAGATTAGCGTTAGCCTGCTATATTTTCCACCATCCATTTACTTTTAATCTATATATGTGTTCAAATTTAAGGTGTTTTCTTGTGGACAACATGTAGGTGAGTGTTGCTTTTTGATACACTCTGACATCTCTGTCTTTTAATTGTTACATTTAGACGAGTGATGTTCACATTGGTTATTGATATAGTTGGATCAATATTTACCATATGTTACTTTGACTTTGTTGCCCTATTCTTTGTTCTATTTTGTTGTTCTCTCTTTTTCTGCCTTTTGTGGTTTTAATTGAATATTTTTTATCACTCCACTTTCTCTTCTTTCTCAGCATATTTGTTATGTTTTTAAAAAACTTTTTAATGGTTTCCTTAGATTTTGCAATATATATTTACCACTAATCCAAAACCACTTTTAAATAACACTATACCAATTGATGGGTAATTTGAGTACCTTATAATAACAAAGTAATCCCAATTTTCCCTCCTGTCCCTTGTATCAATTCAAAGGACAATCATTTCATTTGTATACTTTCATATAAACATACATACATAAACATATACATGCATGTAAATGTGTACATATATGCATAAGCATATATAGTAGAATATATTGTTATTGTTTTTAGCAAACTGTTTTCTGCCAGGTTATTTACAGATAAGAATACACATGTTTATTTTTACTTGTTCCATATAGAACAAGTAAAAATGTGTAGATTTTATGTAGATTTGAATTTCTGACCTATATTACTTTTCTTCCTTTTTTTATGTAGATTTGAATTTCTGACCTATATTACTTTTCTTCTCTCTGAAGAACTACTTTTAATATTTCTTGCAAAGCAGGTTTACTGGCAACAAATTCCCTCATTTTGTGTGACTTAGAAAAAAATAATTCTTATTTTTCTTCCTCTATGTGTTTTTTTTTTTTTTTCCTTTTCCTTCTTTCAGGCTTTTTTCTTTATCTTTGATTTTCTGTAGTTTGAAAATATTACGCCTACATGTAGTTTTTGTTTGTTTGTTTGTTTGTTTGTTTGACATTTATCCTGCTTGCAGTACTCTGAGCTTCTTGGATCCATGGATTGGTATCTGACATCATTTTGGGAAAATTCTCAGTCATTATTATTTCAAGTATTTCTTTTTTTCCTTTCTCTCTTTCTTCTTCTGTTATTCTCATTATGTATATGTTATTCTTTCGGTGGCTGTCCCACAGACATTGGATATTCTCTACTGTTTCTTTCAGTCTGTGTTCTCTTTGCATTTTAGTTTTCAAGGATTCTATTCATATACCCTTTATCTTAAATTCTTTTCTCAGCCATACCCCATCAACTAAAAAGCCCATCGAAGGTATCCTTCAATCCTCTTCATTCCAAAGGTAGAAAAATAGTGAATGAGAAAAATAGAAACAAAGAACAAGGGCAATAAAAACAGTTTTTAAAAAACATTTTTGGTTCTTTCTTAGAATTTCCATCTCTCTGTTTACATTGCCTATCTGTTCATGCATGTCTTCTATTTTATCCATTAAAGTCCTTAGCATATTAATCATAATTTTTTAAATTCTTGGTCTGATAATTCCAATATCCCTGACAACTCTGGTTCTGATGAATGGTCTCTCCTCAGATTGCATTTTTTTGCCTTTTGGTGTGCCTTGTACTTTTTCTTGAAAGCTAGATTTGATACACTGAGTAATAGTAACTGCTGTAAATAGACCTTAGTAATGTGGTTGTCGGGTATGCAGAGACCAGAAGAATTCCATAGTACTATGATCAGTTCTCAGTGTTTAGTGGATCTATGCCTCTGGACTTTGAATTTCCCAAGAGTTTCTCAGATTTTTTCTCCACTTAGGTGGAATAGGATGGCTAGAATAGTCTAGAGTTGGGTATTTTCTTTCCCTCAGTTTAGTTAGGGTCTCATAATACCCGGTAGATTAGGCTTTGCTTAACTAGGTTTTCCTTAGGGCAGGACTTGTTAAGCACAGTGTGTATTTCAAAATGGTTCTTTTTTTCCTTCCCCCTGCTAGAACCTGAGGGGATTTTTCTCAGTAACTACTGTGGGCATCTTGTCAAGCTCCTGGTGGTAAATCTCATGATATTGTGAGGGTTCACCTATGACTAGTTCTTCTTGGAGATTTTTAACTCTCAGACATGTGCATGCTGAGCCTCCAGCAAATTGTCAATTACAGTTCATGTTTCCCTACCTTGGCACTGGCTCCCACAGTGATTTCCACCTGTGAGCTGCTGCTCTGATAAGGCACAAATTCCAGAATTCACCTGCCTTTCTGTCTCTCCAGTTTTAGGGGTAGTGCTTTGCCCTGTGTTTTCCCCTCTTATGGATTTGAGAAGAGATGTTTATTTTTTAGTCTGTTCGGTTTCTTACTTGTTTTTAGGACAGAGTGGTCAATTCCTAGCTCCTTACATAGGGAGCTGGAAAGTAGAAGTCCACAAATTAACTTTGAATAATAGAACTTTGAATCTTAGGAAAAAAACCTGTTTGTCTACATACTTGGTGAACAGGGGTATTTTCTGTGTCCTTTGGACAAGCAAGCAAAGCATCTTATCTGTATTATCTACATATTCCAGGATAAAGTCTTGCCTTTATCAAATATATACATAATATTCCATAAAATATCAAACTTTGCAGCCATTTATCCAAATATCAAGGAATTGTTATTCCTTGATATTTTTAAATAAATTTCAATTTGTTATAGAGAAAAATATTTTGTCTGAGAAAAATTGTCCTTATGGAGTCAGATAAATATAGAACAAATGGAAAATAGAAACATAGGTTAATCTGAGATAAATAAAAATAAAAATTAGTAATCAGGCAAAGAATTTCACTGCCTTTTGAATCATCTGTTTCCCAGGAAAAATATGAAATCCATTGACTGAATGGGATCCTTTTCAAAAAGAAAAAAAAAGTTAAACTAGAAAGGATTCTCAGTAAAACACATTAAATTGATTACATCCTTTATTTTCTCTCTAAAACCTACACAAAATATAAAGGAATAAAATAAAAAGGGTATTTATCCATATGAACTAATAGTAAGTGAAGAGGCAAAAGAAAAAGGGAGTATCAATAACTTCTGAAAGAGACAAGGGATTCATATTTTAGTGTAGCTTAAATACTAATTCCAGTAGAGCTAAACACCAATTAGAATTAAGACAGTTTTCCCACTAAATATGAACATTTTGAGATGCCATTTACCCTAGAATACTAAAGCCAGACACAGAGCTGAAAATGGGAACATGGTCTGAATGACTTCAGATAGAGTGACTAGAAGATAGACTTCTCTTAGTATTCACAGCCAAGGAGTTACCTTGCCTCCAACTTTCTACCCTCAACAGTAATCTAGATATTCATTCTCTGGAGAATTGAATCCTGAGAAGCTCTGGAATTGTGGTCTCCATTTACACAGAAATTATGGGTAAAGTGTGGGTCTAAAACCAAGGGGATTGGTGAAAGCTGTAAGTGATGCACAACCATGTCCTCTTCTTTGTTCTACTCTCAAAATGCTGCAATCCAGGTATCTTATTTTCCAAATGCCATTGCTCTTTTTCAAAGCAAGATAATGGAGGACTTTTTCTTTTTCCTGAACAAGCAGAATCCTGTAGAGGAACACATTGAATCATCTGCCACAAATTATGGTGCAACACTTGATAAAACTGCAGTGGAGCCTGTTAGACAACACGCTCCTAAGAAAGCTCACAGAGATTCTAACAAAATTTCTCAGACATAATCTTAAATATGGTTAGAGAATTAATTTTATTGAAAGTAAAAAATGGAAAAGGGCTTGAAATTTGTAAATTAAATTTAATCAGGTAGATTGTTAACAAGACGACCACAAAAAAATTGGATATCTTGAAAAATGCACAAGAAATGCAAAATATAATTTATGATAGATCATATAAATAATAGAGGTGGAGTACTAGAAGTACCTTTAGATACCATATTAATCTGGTCTTTCTTTTTGACCCAGGAAACTGGAGTGACGTGTCCAAATTTGAAAAGCCTGAAAATTGGCATAGCTATAATTCCTCACATAATTTACATTTATCTCATAATATATATTTTCAAGAAAGGTAATTATATTAAAAGAAATCAAACAGCTTCTTCTCTCACTTCCCTCTCCCACTATCCTTTAAATGAGGCTGACAGTTATGGTAAGAAGTCGGAAAATAAAGTCTGGTTGTATATTTAGTACAGAATAGACATAGCACAGAAGTAGGAATAAGTTTAAGAAGGACATAAATAAGGAAGAGAACATAGAAAAATTCTCACTGAGAAAAATTCTCACTGTGAGTCTCACCAAGTACAGATAGTCCCCTTGCATTTAGGTTGGAGGGAGGCGAGATGAAATTATCACACCCTTACACTTTTGAGAAGCATATTGAGAGCAGCAGTCACACTGTAGGAAATCCTAGTAACTCCTGCCTGTGACATAAGGTTCTACCACTTTTCACTGTCACTGTCTCCTGTGTTTCAGGGGAGGAATTTGACAGCACAGTACAGACTCTCAAGGCGCTGGGAACAGACGAAATGATGTTGGCAGCCACGGAAGAGTGTGGACTGCTCAGTGGTACGGGGATTCTATACTTAGCTATGTGTGTGCACAAAGGGAATTCAGTTAAGCCACTCCTTCAGCTGGAAAGAATAATTGAGAGGACACTTGAAAATTGTTGTTGATTCATTTGAAATTGTACTATAATTCTATAATGGTGACCTGGTAGTTTATTTATAAGATAGCCCAGGTTACACTGCAGTAATAAACTCCAACATCTCAACAGCAAGTACAGTAAACATACTTGCTCACACGTTTCTGCCGTAGGTCTGAACAACTCTCCAGGGCAGCTGTCCTCGAAGTTATGGTTCATTTATTTAAGGTGTTTCAATCCTATAACACCTGCGTCTCAACACATGATTCTGATTTTGCAGCAAGATCACAGATAAAGAGAGTTCTGGAGAGTCTCTCACTGAAAATCAAACATTTTGACTTAGAAGTAATACATGCCAATTACTGTCAGAGACGACTGTTCAGATATAGTCATATGATCACCTAACTTCAAGGGGTCAAAAAGTATAAGCCTTCTGTGAGCAATAAAAGAGAACTGGAGGCAAGTAAGTGCTTGAAATCTCTGCTATACCTGATGAAGTGTCTATTCCAAATGCAAAAGCAAAGATTTACCAGAAATAATGAATAGAAATTGTAGAAAAATTGAAGAAATGGGAAAAATGCATAATGTTTTTTTTTCCAATTATGATATTGTGAAGTTGCTGACATTATCTTGGGATTAAAAGGGAAAAATTGATTCTTGTGCATTTCTGTGAGAAATAGAAAAATAAATAAATAAATAAATAATAGCTAATAAATTAGTAGAGGTTAATGAAAGAAATGAATCTTTTATCAAATTTCTGAAACTGTAATGGATTGCTGAGTGATATCATAGAATCTTAAACCTAGGGTTTTTAAAGAATTGCTGTAGAAGACAGTATTGCAAATATTCTTGGGGATAAGAATCACATACAGATTGCTTAGTCTTTCTCTTTGAAATACTGATTCATAAATCTGTTTTCAGGTCAGATTTTTTTTTTTTTAATGAAAGCTCCATGTGATTGAAGTTGAGTGGCAATGCTGCAATAAGGTGTATGTATTTTCCTTTCTAATTCTATCGGTCCGTTTTCATTCTAACTACATAAATCTATGGATATTTTTCTATAGAGAGAAAATTTTCAGCTTTATTATGTAGTTAACTTCAGTGGCAATTATTTCTTGTAAATTAATCTCTAGATGCATATCTTAAAAGGAAAATTTAATGGTAGAAGAGGTATGTTTTAAAAGAACAATTGGCATCACAGGTTTGTGAGTTTTGTTGTTTTTCATTCTGTCTCACATCTGCATTATAAACAACTATAAACGCTTCTGAGTTATCTACCATTAGTTAATCATAGAAGAGATTATCGCTATAAATTAGAATTATTGCTCTGCCTTCTTAAGAGGAGTTAAATTAAAAGAAATTAGACCTCTAAGTCCCTGCTTCAATGTTTTCTGTCATCTACAATAATTTTCTTGGAGAAATGCCATATCTCCCTTCAGCTATTTAACTCAATGATTCTGTCCTTTTACTGAAAGATTCAGTGTTTATTCATAGAACACGCATGTTACAATATTACTGTGATTATCTATTTTCTTTGTCTGTGGTCGAAATGCCATCTGCAATAAATATAGCTTTCTTAGAAGGGTGACATCCACAACATCATCTATCAATACTCAAATTATGAGGAGCATTTTTTCTACTATAAAGAATAATAAATACCACAATAAATATCATAAAGGTACTCTTCTTCCAATTTACTCATGTTTAAAATTAAAATAGTATTGTCTATGTGAAATAAACAACAACTCAATTTAGATAATTTTTGCATTTGCAAAATTATTATAAAATATTTATATAATTTAAAATACTTTATATTAGGATATACTAATATTAATGTTTGAAAATTTAATGGCTTGAGAATAGCATTCTTAACTTATTTTGAGAATGTAAATAATACATTTTATTTTGTTCTTTGTGTGCTAAGTGTTAAGAGAATTCAGTTAATCTGTATGTTATTTTCAAAATTTAGCTTTAGATCATTGTCCAGTGTAACTCTGGATAAAGATTCAAA
Source organism: Balaenoptera physalus (assembly GCF_965194825.1). Lineage (NCBI taxonomy): Eukaryota > Metazoa > Chordata > Mammalia > Artiodactyla > Balaenopteridae > Balaenoptera > Balaenoptera physalus. The sequence goes on along the minus strand of NC_138891.1, from coordinate 110,723,416 downwards.
ACAATTTACAGTCATACCTCATTTTAATGTTCTTTGCTTTATTAAGCTTCACAGATATTGCATTTTTTACAAATTGGAGGTTTGTGGCAACCCTATGTCGAGCAAGTCTACCAGTGCCATTTTTAAACAACATTTGCTCACTTTGTATCTCTGTGTCACATTTTGGTAACTCTCGCAGTATTTCAAACACTCTACCAGCAGGTTATATAAAAAATTATAACTCACTGAAGGCTCAGATGATGGTTAGCGTTTTTTGGTAGTAAAGTATTTTTAATTAATGTATGTACATTGTTTTTTTAAAGCATAGTGCTACTGCACACTTAATAGACTACAGTATAGTGTAAACAAAAGTTGTGGGACTCTATTGTGATATTCACTTTATTGTAGTGGTCTGGAATTAAATCCACAATAATTCTAGGGTACACCTCTCTGATATTCTTTATTACTCTGAGTTAAAATATAACACATTAGGGTCTTTAAAATATGCTGTATATGCATATTTAAGCAGAAGTTATTCAATTAAAAACATTTAATTCTATAATATGTGGATGTATATAGATTGTTTTCATAGACTGAAAAAGAGTTTAAATGTATATATACTAAAATATTAATACTAGTTACCTCTGGATTATAATTTACATAACTCTTTTCAGAGCATTTGTTAAAGATTTTTACATTCATTATGTATAATTACATAATAATTATAAAAAACAAAAATGTTAAGTATTTAGTATATTTTAAGAGTATAACATTCAGTTTAAATAGCAGATATTAATAGATAACATTTCAGTGTGCTGTAGGCTGATACATAGTTTTTTCTACAAGTCAAACTTGGGTACCCTATTTTGTTTTCCATAAATATTTAGAAAGACTCAAGTATTTATAGCAAAAGTATTCTCTCTAATTGTATTACAATAAAACAATATCCACACATTATGGTGGAAAGCCTATTTATAACGCTCCTGCTATAGAAATGAAGCCAGCTGATCACTGAGGAACAAACTCGTGGGTGAGAGTTTTGACAAAAGACTAGGCAAATATTCCAAGTGTACATAAATATTTAATTCCAAGTATATGTAAATAAAAGTGACTAGTTTTCTTTCTTTAATTGAGAAAAATATTGAGGGTTATACATTTTCTCCTGGGAAAACTTAAGAACATCTTTATTGTGACCCATTTTTATATGAAACATTAATTTCATTGCTTGCTAATTTTAGATCATATTTGTGGATCAGGTATTCTTTTAGCACTTTGTATGCATTATTTTAGTAAATCCTTACAAAATCTTTGTGAAGTATGTATTATTTTTCCCAACTTGGCAGTGGGAAACTAAAGCATGGCCATTAAAAAAAAATGCCCAAGCTCACACACTTAATAAGTGGCATATTTGAACCCAGGAAGTCTAGTTGCTGTGTTAATCTCTGTTATATTGAGATCCTAGACAGGACATACATTCAGTTTTGATTGCTGCTTTGATTAAGGCTTAATCAGAAGTTTATTTAAAATCTTTTTCATTTTCATTTAAGTTCAAAATTCAAAATATATGGAAGGTAATATATTGACAATCTTCCCCCTTAACCTTATTCCCTGTAATGATGTGAATTTTGTCTTCTATAAAATATATATTCATGTTGTCTTTTTTCCCTATTGAGGTGTTAATATTTTTATTAGCTAAATGTGGTAGTTCAGTACTAAAAGAACTTCCCACCAGTATGTAATAGAAGCCTAGAATGGCTTGGAGTTTGGAAGATATGTGTCTTAGTTTTCTGGTATCCAAGATCCACGGATTCTTGGCTGAGCCTCAACCAATCAGTCCATTTACCCAAGGGTGTTTGATATGGAAAAGTTAGAGAAATAGCTTTGATATAAGGGCGGTGAATATTTTTCCTAGTGTTTTTACTCATTTAACCCCTCTCATGATAATTTTTATGCAGAGTTTTAAAATTTTACGCAGTTGTTTTTTATAAATCTTTTATGGCTTCTGGGATTTGTGTGGAAGTTAGAAAAGCCTTTACTACCTGAAGATTATATAAAAATACCACCAGGATTTGTTCTAGTATTTTATTAAAGTTTTATATATATCTAAGATTTTAATCCTTTTGGAATTGATCAAGTATAGTATATATGGCATGGTACTTAACTTTACTCCAGTTCTTTGACCAAATATCCCCGCACGAATTATTCCTTCAGTGACTTGAGGTGTGTTTATTAAATAAAATATCTGAAACTATATATTGGCTTTTTTATGGACTTTCAACTCTGCTCCTTGGACTTATTGGTTTATTCGTATGCCATTAGAATGTTATTAACATTACTGAGGCTTTATAACTGATAGGAAGGCCCTCCTGTTTATTTGTTTATCAAAGGGAAAACTTTCATAATTTTCAAGATACTTATGCTTTCCTTTTTCCATAGAATCTTTTCTAGCCAAAAGACTTTCTGTTAGTGTTTTTATTTAGATTATGTTAAATTTATGATGCAGTTTATGGTAAATTGGTAACTTTTTCTTTAATAAGTGTTGTACACGTCATTTTTTATATGATTTATTCATTGTCTATTTATTTTCTTAGGATAATTTTTCTGCATAGATTTTTTTTTCATCCAAGAAGATGGCCTGTTTTTTGATCAGTACAGAGCATTTTTATCCTTCAGAAGCATTTTAAAATTTTACTTTTTAAAAAATTTCTTACGAATATCATTACTAAGTTATATAGCACGTCCATGGTTATTAGGAATCAAAATTTTCTTACATTGTGTGTGTGTTCAATTTGATTATATAACATATTGATATATATGTATAGTTTTTTTTCATTTTTTTAAATCAGTCATCAATTTTATACACATCAGTGTATACATGTCAATCCCAATCGTCCAATTCAGCACACCACCATCCCCACCCCACCGCAGTTTTCCCCCCTTGGTGTCCATAAGTTTGTTCTCTACATCTGAGTCTCAACTTCTGCCTTGCAAACCGGTCATCTGTACCATTTTTCTAGGTTGCACATACATGTGTTAATATATGATATTTGTTTTTCTCTTTCTGACTTACTTCACTCTGTATGACAGTCTCTAGATCCATACACGTCTCAACAAATGACTCAATTGCATTCCTTTTTATGGCTGAGTAATGTTCCATTGTATATATGTACCACATCTTCTTTATCCATTCGTCTGTCAATGGGCATTTAGGTTGCTTCCATGACCTGGCTATTGTAAATAGTGCTGCAATGAACATTGGGGTGCATGTGTCTTTTTGAATTATGGTTTTCTATGGGTGTATGCCCAGTAGTGGGATTGCTGGATCATATGGTAATTCTATATTTAGTTTTTAAAAGAACCTCCATATTGTTCTCCATAGTGGCTGTATCAATTTACATTCCCACCAACAGTGCAAGAGGGTTCCCTTTTCTCCACACCCTCTCCGGCATTTGTTGTTTGTAGATTTTCTGATGATGCCCATTCTAACTGGTGTGAGGTAATACCTCATTGTAGTTTTGATTTGCATTTCTCTAATAATTAGTGATGTTGAGCATCTTTTCATGTGCTTCTTGGCCATCTGTAAGTCTTCTTTGGAGAAATGTCCATGTAGGTCTTCTGCCCATTTTTGGATAGGGTTGTTTGTTTCTTTAATATTGAGCTGAATGAGCTGTTTATATATTTTGGAGATTAATCCTTTGTCCGTTGATTCATTTGCAAATATTTTCTCCCATTCTGAGGGTTGTCTTTTCGTCTTGTTTATGGTTTCCTTTGCTGTGCAAAAGCTTTTAAGTTTCATTAGGTCCCATTTGTTTATTTTGGTTTATTTCCATTACCCTAGGAGGTGGATCAAAAAAGATCTTGCTGTGATTTATGTCAAAGAGTGTTCTTCCTATGTTTTCCTCTAAGAGTTTTATAGTGTCTGGTCTTATGTTTAGGTCTCAAATCCATTTTGAGTTTATTTTTGTGAATGGTGTTAGGAAGTGTTCTAATTTCATTCTTTTACATGTAGCTGTTCAGTTTTCCCAGCACCACTTATTGAAGAGACTGTCTTTTCTTCATTGTATATCCTTGCCTCCTTTTTCATAGATTAGTTGACCATAGGTGCGTGGGTTTATCTCTGGACTTTCTATCTTGTTCCATTGATCTATGTTTCTGTTTTTGTGCCAGTACCATATTGTCTTCATTATTGTAGCTTTATAGTATAGTCTGACGTCAGGGAGTCTGATTCCTCCAGCTCCATTTTTTTCCCTCAAGATTGCTTTGGCTATTTAGGGTCTTTTGTGTCTCCATACAAATTTTAAGATTTTTTGTTCTAGCTTTGTAAAAAATGCCATTGCTAATTTGATAGGGATTGCACTGAATCTATAGATTGCTTTGGGCAGTATAGTCATTTTCACAATATTGATTCTTCCAATCCAAGAACATCGGATATCTCTCCATTTGTTGGTATCATCTGTAATTTCTTTCCTCAGTGTCTTATAGTTTTCTGCATACAGGTCTTTTGTCTCCATAGGCAGGTTTATTCCTAGGTATTTGATTCTTTTTGTTGCAATGGCAAATGGGAGTGTTTCCTTAATTTCTCTTTCAGATGTTTCATCATTAGTGTATAGGAATGCAAGAGATTTCTGTGCATTAATTTTGTATCCTGCAACTTTGCCAAATTCATTGATTAGGTTTAGTAGTCTTCTGGTGGCATCTTTCGAATTCTCTATGTATAGTATCATGTCATCTGCAAACAGTGACAGTTTTACTTCTTCTTTTCAAATTTGTGTTCCTTTTATTTCTTTTCTTCTCTGATTGCCGTGGCTAGGACTTCCAAAACTATGTTGAATAATAGTGGTGAGAGTGGACAACCTTGTCTTGTTTCTGATCCTAGAGGAAATGCTTTCAGTTTTTCACCAGTGAGAATGATGTTTGCTGTGGGTTTGTCGTATATGGCCTTTATTATGTTGAGGTAGGTTCCCTCTATGCCCACTTTCTGGAGAGGTTTTATCACAAATCGGTGTTGAATTTTGTCAAAAGCTTTTTCTGCATCTACTGAGATGATCATATGGTTTTTCTTCTTCAATTTGTTAATATGGTGTATCACATTGATTGATTGGCGTATATTGAAGAATGCTTGCATCCTTGGCATAAATCCCACTTGATCATGGTGTATGATCCTTTTAATGTGGTGTTGGATTCTGTTTGCTAGTATTTTGTTGAGGATTTTTGCATCTATATTCATCAGTGATATAGGTCTGTAATTTTCTTTTTTTGTAGTATCTTTGTCTGGTTTTGGTATCAGGGTGATGGTGGCCTCATAGAATGAGTTTGGGAGTGTTCCTTCCTCTGCAATTTTTTGGAAGAGTTTCAGAAGGATGGGTGTTAGCTCTTCTCTAAATGTTTGATAGAATTCACCTGTGAAGCCATCTGGTCCTGGACTTTTGTTTGTTGGAAGATTTTTAATCTCAGTTTCAATTTCATTACTTGTAATTGGTCTGTTTATATTTTCTATTTCTTGCTGGTTCAGTCTTGGAAGGTTATACCTTTCTAAGAATTGATCCATTTCTTCCTGGTTGTCTATTTTATTGGTATAGAGTTGCCTGTAGTAGTCTCTTAGAATGCTTTGTATTTCTGTGGTGTCTGTTGTAACTTCTCCTTTTTCATTTCTAATTTTATTGATTTGAGTCCTCTCCCTCTTTTTCTTGGTGAGTCTGGCTGATGGTTTATCAATTTTGTTTATCTTCTCAAAGAACCAGCTTTTAGTTTTATTGATCTTTGTTATTGTTCTCTTTGTTTCTATTTCATTTATTTCTGCTATGATGTTTATGATTTCTTTCCTTCTGCTAACTTTGTGTTTTGTTTGTTCTTTCTCTAGTTCCTTTAGGTGTAAGGTTAGATTGTTTATTTGAGATTTTTCTTATTTCCTTAGGTAGGCTTGTATAGCTATAAACTTCCCTCTTAGAACTGCTTTTCTGCATCTCATATGTTCTGGGTTGTCTTGTTTTCATTGTCATTTGTCTCTAGGTATTTTTTGATTTCCTCCTTGATTTCTTTAGTGATTCTTTGGTTATTTAGTAACGTATTGTTTAGCCTCCATGTGTTTGTGTTTTTTACGTTTTTTTCCCTGTAATTGATTTCCAAACTCATAACATTGTGGTCAGAAAAGATGCTTGATATGATTTCAATTTTTTAAAGTTTACTGAGGCTTGATTTGTGACCCAGGATGTGATCTATCCTGGACAATGTTCTGTGCATACTTGAGAAGAAAGTGTAATCTGCTGTTTTTGGATGGAATGTCCTGTAAATGTCAATTAAATCCAACTCGTCTATTGTGTCATTTAAAGCTTGTGTTTCCTTATTTATTATCATTTTGGATGATCTGTCCATTGGTGTAAGTGAGGTGTTAAAGTCCCCCACCATTATTGTGTTACTGTTGACTTCCTCTTAGAGCTGTTAGCAGTTGCCTTATGTATTGAGGTGCTCCTATGTTGGGTGCATATATATTTATAATTATTATATTTTCTTCTTGGATTGATCCCTGATCATTATGTAGTATCCTTTCTTGTCTCTTGTAACATTCTTTATTTTAAAGTCTATTTATCTGATATGAGTATTGCTATTCCAGCTTTCTTTTGATTTCCTTTTGCATGGAATATCTTTTTCCATCCCCTCATTTTCAGTCTGAATGTGTCCCTAGGTCTGAAGTGGGTCTCTTGTAGACAGCATATATATGGGTCTTGTTTTTGTATCCTTTCAGCGAGCCTGTGTCTTTTGGTTGGAGCATTTAATCCATTCATGTTTAAGGTAATTATCAATATGTATGTTCCTATGACCATTTTCTTAATTGTTTTGGGTTTGTTTTTGTAGGTCCTTTTCTTCTTTTGTGTTTCCCACTTAGAGAAGTTCCTTTAGCATTTGTTTTAGAGCTGGTTTTGTAGTGCTGAATTTTCTTAGCTCTTGCTTGTCTGTAAAGCTTTTGATTTCTCCATCGCATCTGAATGAAATCCTTGCCAGGGAGAGTAATCTTGGTTGTAGGTTCTTCCCTTTCATCACTTTAAGTATATCATGCCACTCCCTTCTGGCTTGTAGAGTTTCTGCTGAGAAATCGCTGTTAACCTTATGGGAGTCCCTTGTATGTTATTAGTCGTTTTTCCCTTGCTGCTTTTAATAATTTTTCTTTGTCTTTTATTTTTGCCAATTTGATTACTATGTGTCTTGCATGTTTCTCCTTGGGTTTATCCTGTATGGGACTCTCTGTGCTTCCTGGACTTGGGTGGCTATTTCCTTTTCCATATTAGAGAAGTTTTCAACTATAATCTCTTCAAATATTTTCTCTGGTGTTTTCTCTCTCTTCTCCCTCTGGGACCCCTATAATGTGAATGTTGTTGCATTTAATGTTGTCCCAGAGGTCTCTTAGGCTGTCTTCATTTCTTTTCATTCTTTTTTCTTTAGTCTGTTCTGTAACAGTGAATTCCACCATTCTGTCTTCCAGGTCACTTATCCGTTCTTCTGCTTCAGTTATTCTGCTATTGATTCCTTCTAGTGTAGTTTTCATTTCAGTTATTGTATTGTTGATCTGTGTTTGTTTGTTCTTGAGTTCTTCGAGGTCTTTGTTAAACATTTCTTGCATCTTCTCAATCTTTGCCTCCATTCTTTTTCCGAGGTCCTGGATCATCTTCACTATCATTATTCTGAATTCTTTTTCTGGAAGGTTGCCTATCTCCACTTCATTTATTTTTTTTTTCTGGGGTTTTATCTTGTTCCTTCATCTGGTATATAGCCCTCTGCCTTTTCATCTTACCTATCTTTCTGTGAATGTGGTTTTTGTTCCACAGGCTGCAGGATTGTAGTTTTCTTGCTTCTGCTGTCTGCCCTCTCCAAAACCATATTTTAAGAAGATTAATTTACCTGCCCTGTACTTAATACAGTGGAGAAGGGAAAAGACTGAGTTACAAGGCAATTAGAGTCCATTGTGAGAGAATCAGCGTGTGAACAAAGGTAGCAGCAGATGAGTAAAGATGATGGGACCATTCAGCAGGCAAATTGAATATTAAATGAACAGGATTTAATAGCCCATAAGGAGGATACTGATGGCTAGGAGAAAACAAAGGAGGAAAGGATAAAGGATATTTGTTCAGAATGAAACTTCTCTATAGTGTGTTGAGCAGACCATTCCAACTGCATGTTAGAAGATGAAATTAATCTAGTAAACCAGTTAATGAGAAGCAAACACCAACTTAATTGAGTTGTGTGCCAATGATATCTAGGGCAGCTCAGAATTTAAAAAGTAAAAAGAAAATGTTGATTGTCCATGAAATATGCAAATTATTCTGTGTGGAAATTATTTCTGGGAGAAGATGAATATTGTAAAGGATTATATTAACAAAAGAGTAAATAGAATTGGAAAACAGGAGTAGCAGATGTTATCTTTTGTTTCCTACTTGTCAGAGCCAACAAGTCCTGCATTCTCGACATTATGAGTTAAATTGCTGTTGCCCACACTCCACTAGGCCTCAGGTGTTTGAGCTTAATCTCAATACTTAATAGGAAACCTTCAAACAAAAAGTGATACTGTACTCTGGTAGCACTGCTATCGAAGTTTTAAAAATATAAGCCAGTATTATCAATTTCTTCATATATGATTGGTCAGTATGAATCAGGATATTTGTATTATGCTTTAAACCTTAAAGAATTTTAAAGTTCTTTACCTTCATTGTTGATCTGTCTACACATACATAACCTATGCTCCACTCTTTTCTATATCAGACATATAAATATATATTGAAATTAGACTGAGTTATTCCTGAACACTCAGAACTATATTCAGGAATCAGAAATTAATTTTCAAATGCTATTTTAAATTTTCTAATATGGATAATACTTGCTTTATACATAGGTAGGAACCAATATGAGGTCATTTTGGAAATCTAAATCTACTCTCCAGCTTGGATAGAGTTTCTATTTAAAGAGCTCCTTTTTTTATGTTTGCTTTTATATTGCAGATGTGTCCTATTTCAAACTAAAATTGAACAAACTATGTTGGTGAATTATCATGCTCTAAGATGAAATCACCTGTATATGTTTAACAATTTTAATTCATAATATATTTCCATAGATTTTACCAGAAAAAAATGATTTAAAGTCAGAAGAACTAATTTTTGTTAAAATATTATTTGATTTAACATCTTTGCCATTCAGTTTCTCTCTTGCTAATGTATGAGAGTGAAGTTTGCTTATCACTACTTCAAAAGGAGAGCTAGTTGATGATTGGTACTTCTAAGAGGACTTCTCATTCTTTGGAAGATTCACCAGTGTAGTACTTCTAGGATCATAAAAATTGATTAGTACTTAAATATTTTTGTTTTTGATAGCTTGGATATAAAATTATCTCTTTAGCCTTACTCTATATTTATAATCACCACTGAGATGAAAGTTGATTTCTCCATCAGCCGGCTCTGGTCTCAGTTATTCCTGTCCACATCTATTCTTGTCACTTTTTGAATCACATTTTTCCCCTCACCAGAATTAATATTTTCCTCTTTTAAATACCAAAACTTTCTTCTTTTAAATAACACCACAATGATATTATTGAACCAAGTACATATCAATGAATTTTTTTCTAGACACTCCAAAAATAATTGCATTTTTTTCTGTTATCTGGCATGATGAGACAATCAGATTCTCTAGGGAATTAAGTATTCCTATTAATAGCTTTATCATAATCATAATCTATATATTAAATATCAGTTTCCAACAAATAAAAAAATTATAAAAAAGTTCTAACACTAAACACACACAATTCATATATATGTTTTCATAATTCATAAATTACTCCAAAACCTTGCAATACCTTGAGGTCATCAATTGTAACTTTATTAACTATTTTATAGTAAAAAACTTTCATCTTTCATCTTTTTTCCTTTCTGTCAATCATATACAATTGTTTTATTATAATTTTTAGTAGGAAATATAATCTGCAAGTTATTGTAGATGTTATATGGCATAGAAAAGTTGACTTTACTTGCTCCCTCTCCCAAGAAAATATAAGTTAATCTTTTGGTCACTCAAATATTTCATTCTTATTTCCACAATCCCCATGCTGTATTCTAATAGCAGGAATAGATCAGTTTTTTAACCCATATACCTTTCTAACCTGTGTATAAGAATAACTAATAATATAAAATTTTCAGAAATGTGCTTTGTTCCAACTAAAACAAATTGGATAAAATGTATCTTCCAATAATTTTTATCAGACAGAAAATAAGCAGAAACCAAACGTGTCATCCAACATACATAAAGGTCATTTATGTTAATGATCATGGTGAAACATATATGTGAATATTCTTATTTCATGGTTATTTTGTGTGATTGGGGCCAAAAAAAATTAATTTGTATCATTGAAACTTTTGAGTATTACTTTAAAAATCAAAGAAAAACATGCATTTAAAATACATGAAAGTTACTTTTATTGCAATCTTATATTTGGATTAACCTACAATCAAAAAATTGAATCATGAGGGAGCTTCAAGATGGCGGAAGAGTAAGACATGGAGATCACCTTCCTCTCCACAAATACATCAGAAATACATCTACATGCGGAACAGCTCCTACAGAACACCTACTGAACGCTGGCAGAAGACCTCAGACCTCTCAAAAGGCAAGAAACTCCCCACGCACTTGGGTGGGGCAAAAGAAAAAAGAAAAAACAGAGACAAAAGAATAGGGATGGAACCTGCACCAGTGGGAGGGAGCTGTGAAGGAGGAAAGGTTTCCACACACTAGGAAGCCCCTTCGTGGGCGGAGACTGCAGGTGGCAGAGGGGGGAGCTTTGGAGCCACGGAGGAGAGCGCAGCAACAGGGGTGTGGAGGGCGAAGCAGAGAGATTACCGCACAGAGGAGCGGTGCCGAGCAGCACTCACCAGCCCAAGAGGCTTGTCTGCTCACCCGCTGGAACGAGTGTGGGCTGGGAGCTGAGGCTCCGGCTTCGTTGGTCGGATCCCAGGGAGAGAACTGGGGTTGGCTGTGTGAACACAGCCTGAAGGGGGCTAGTGTGCCACAGCTAGCTGGGAGGGAGTCCAGGAAAAGTCTGGAACTGCTGAAGAGGCAAGAGACTTTTTCTTGCCTCTTTGTTTCCTGGTGTGCAAGGAGAGGGGATTAACAGTGTGGCTTAAGGGAGCTCCAGAGACGGGCGTGAGCCACGGCTATCAGTACAGACCCCAGAGACAGGCATGGGACGCTAAGGCTGCTGCTACAGCCACCAAGAAGCCTGTGTGCAAGCATAGGTCACTATCCACACCTCCCCTCCCAGGAACCTGTGCGGCCCGCCACTGCCAGGGTCCCGTGATCCAGGGACAACTTCCCCAGGAGAACACATGGCTTGCTTCAGGCTGTTGCAACGTTACGCTGGCCTCTGCCGCTGCAGGCTCTCCCCGCACTCCATACCCCTCCCTCCCCCCGGCCTGAGTGAGCCAGAGCCCCCGAATCAGCTGCTCCTTTAACTCCGTCCTGTCTGAGCGAAGAACAGACGCCCTCAGGCAACCTACACACAGAGGCGGGTCCAAATCCAAAGTTGAACCCTGAGAGCTGTGCAAACAAAGAAGAGAAAGGGAAATTTCTTCCAGCAGCCTCAGGAGCAGCGGATTAAATATCCACAATCAACTTGATGTACCCTGCATCTGCAGAATACCTGAATAGACAACGAATGATCCCAACTTGAGGAGGTGGACTTTGGGAGCAAAGATATATATATTTATTTCCCTTTTCCTCTTTTTGTGAGTGTGTATGTGTATGCTTTGTGTATCTGTGTGTGATTTTTTCTGTATAGATTTGCTTTTACCATTTGTCCTAGGGTTCTGTCTGTCCTTTTTATTTTATTTTACTTTTCTAAAATTTTTTCTTAATAATTATTTTTTTTTTTAATAAATTCATTTTATTTTATTTTACTTTATTTTATCTTCTTTCTTTCTATTTTTTCTTCCTTTTATTCTGAGCCGTGTGGACGAAAGGCTCTTGGTGGTCCAGCCAGGCATCAGGGCTGTGCCTCTGAGGTGGGAGAGCCAAGTTCAGGACACTGATCCACAAGAGACCTCCCAGCTCCATGTAATATCAAATGGCAAAAATCTCCCAGAGATCTCCATCTCAACGCCAACACCCAGCTTCACTCAACGACCAGCAAGCTACAGTGCTGGACACCCTATGCCAAAGAACTAGCATGACAGGAACACAACCCCATCCATTAGCAGAGAGGCTGCCTAAAATCATAATAAGTCCACAGACACACCAAAACACACCATGAGACGTGGACCTGCCCACCAGAAAGGAAAGATCCAGCCTCAACCACCAGAACACAGGCACTATTCACCTCCACCAGGAAGCCTACACAACCCACTGAACCAACCTTAGCCACTGGGGACAGACACTAAAAACAACAGGAACTATGAACCTGCAGCCTGTGAAAAGGAGACCCCAAACAAAGTAAGTTAAACAAAATGAGAAGACAGAAAAACACACAGCAGATGAAAGAGCAAGGCAAAAACCCACCAGACCTAACAAATGAAGAGGAAATAAGCAGTCTACCTGAAAAAGAATTCAGAATAATGATAGTAAAGATGATCCAAAATCTTGGAAATAGAATAGAGAAAATACAAGAAGTAATTAATAAGGACCTAGAAGAACTAAAGAGGAAACAAACAGTGATGAACAACACAATAAATGAAATTAAAAATTCTCTAGAAGGGATCAGTAGCAGAATAACTGAGGTAGAAGAATGGATAAGTGACCTGGAAGATAAAATAGTGGAAATAACTGCTGTAGAGCAGAATAAAGAAAAAAGAATGAAAAGAATTGAGGACAGTCTCAGGGACTCTGGGACAACATTAAACGCACCAACATTCGAATTTATAGGGGTCCGAGAAGAAAAAGAGAAAAAGAAAGGGACTGAGAAAATATTTGAGGAGATTATAGTTGAAAACTTCCCTAATATGGGAAAGGAAATACTTAATCAAGTCCAGGAAGATCAGAGAGTCCCATACAGGATAAATCCAAGGAGAAACACAGGAAGACACATATTAATCAAACTATCAAAAATTAAATACAAAGAAAAAATATTAAAAGCAGCAAGGGAAAAACAACAAGTAACACACCAGGGAATCCCCATAAGGTTAACAGCTGATCTTTCAGCAGAAACTCTGCAAGCCAGAAGGGAGTGGCAGGACATATTTAAAGTGATGAAGGAGAAAAGCCTACAACCAAGATTACTCTACCCAGCAAGGATCTCATTCAGATTTGATGGAGAAATTAAAACCTTTACAGACAAGCAAAACCTAAGAGAATTCAGCACCACCAAACCAGCTTTACAACAAATGCTAAAGGAACTTCTCTAGGCAGGAAACACAAGAGAAGGAAAAGACCTACAATAACAAACCCAAAACAATTAAGAAAATGGTAATAGGAACATACATATTGATAATTACCTTAAATGTAAATGGATTAAATGTTCCAACCAAAAGACATAGACTGGCTGAAAGGGTACAAAAACAAGACCCGTATATATGCTGTCTACAAGAAACCCACTTCAGACCTAGGGACACATACAGACTGAAAGTGAGGGGATGGAAAAAGATATTCCATGCAAGTGGAAATCAAAAGAAAGCTGGAGTAGCAATTCTCATATCAGATAAAATAGGGTTTAAAATAAACACTATTACAAGAGACAAAGAAGGACACTACATAATGATGAAGGGATCAATCCAAGAAGAAGATATAAATATTGTAAATATTTATGCATCTAAAATAGGAGCACCTCAATACATAAGGCAAATACTAACAGCCATAAAAGGGGAAATCAACAGTAAAACAATCATAGTAGGGTAATTTAACACCCCACTCTCAACAATGGACAGATCATCCAAAATGAAAATAAATAAGGAAACACAAGCTTTAAATGATACATTAAACAAGATGGACTTAATTGATATTTATAAGACATTTCATCCAAAAACAGCAGAATACACATTCTTCTCAAGTGCTCATGGAACATTCTCCAGGACAGATAATATCTTAGGTCACAAATCAAGCCTTGATAAATTTAAGAAAATTGAAATCGTATCAAGTATCTTTTCTGGCCACAATGCTATGAGACTAGATATCAATTACAGGAAGAAATCTGTGAAAAATACAAACACATGGAAGCTAAACAATTACTACTTAATAACCAACAGATCACTGAAGAAATGAAAGAGGAAATCACAAAATACCTAGAAACAAATGACAATGAAAACACGACGACCCAAAACCTATGTGATGCAGCAAAAGCAGTTCTAAGAGGGAAGTTTATAGCAATACAATCCAACCTTAAGAAACAAGAAACATCTCGAATAAACAACCTAACCTTATGCCTAAAGCAATTAGAGAAAGAAGAACAAAAAACCCCAAAGTTAGCAGAAGGAATGAAATCATAAAGATCAGATCAGAAATAAATGAAAAAGAAATGAAGGCAACGATAGCAAAGATCAAAAAACCTAAAAGCTGGTTCTTTGCGAAGATAAACAAAATTGATAAACCATTAGCCAGACTTATCAAGAAAAAAAGGGAGAAGACTCAAACTAATAGAATTAGAAATGAAAAAGGAGAAGTAACGACTGACAATGCAGAAATACATAGGATCATGAGAGATTGCTACAGGCAACTCTATGCCAATAAAATGGACAACATGGAAGAAATGGACAAATTCTTAGAAATGCACAACCTGCCGAGACTGAACCAGGAAGAAATAGAAAATATGAACAGACCAATCACAAGCACTGAAATTGAAACTATGATTAAAAATCTTCCAACAAACAAAAGCCCAGGACCAGATGGCTTCACAGGTGAATTCTATCAAACATTTAGAGAAGAGCTAACACCTATCCTTCTCAAACTCTTCCAAAATATAACAGAGGGAGGATCACTCTGAAACTCATTCTAGGAGGCCACCATCACCCTGATACCAAAACCAGACAAAGATGTCACAAAGAAAGAAGACTACAGGCCAATATCCCTGATGAACCCAGAGGCAAAAATCCTCAACAAAATACGAGGAAACAGAATCCAACACCACATTAAAAGGATCATACACCATGATCTAGTGGGGTTTATCCCAGGAATGCAAGGATTCTTCAATATACACAAATCAATCAATGTGATACACCATATTAACAAATTGAAGAAGAAAAACCATATGATCATCTCAATAGATGCAGAGAAAGCTTTCATCAAAATTCAACACCCATTTATGATAAAAACCCTCCAGAAAGTAGGCATAGAGGGAACTTTCCTCAATATAATAGAGGCCATATATGACAAACCCACAGCCAACATTGTCCTCAATGGTGAAAAACAGAAACCATTTCCACTAAGATCAGGAGCAGGACAAGGTTGCTCACTCTCACCACTATTATTCAACATAGTTTTGGAAGTTTTAGCCACAGCAATCAGAGAAGAAAAAGAAATAAAAGGACTCCAAATCAGAAAAGAAGAAGTAAAGCTGTCACTGTTTGCAGATGACATGATACTATACATAAAGAATCCTAAAGATGCTACCAGAAAATTACTAGAGCTAATCAATGAATTTTGTAAAGTAGCAGGATACAAAATTAATGCACAGAAATCTCTTGCATTCCTATACACTAATGATGAAAAATCTGAAAGTCAAATTAAGAAAACACTCCCATTTACCATTGCAACAAAAAGAATAAAATATCTAGGAATAAACCTACCGAAGGAGACAAAAGACCTGTATGCAGAAAACTATAAGACACTGATGAAAGAAATTAAAGATGATACAAATAGATGGAGAAATATACCATGTTCTTGGATTGGAAGAATCAACATTGTGAAAATAACTCTATTACCCAAAGGAATCTACAGATTCAGTGCAATACCTATCAAACTACTACTGGCATTTTTCACAGAACTAGAGCAAAAAATTTCACAATCTGTATGGAAACACAAAAGACCCCGAATAGCCAAAGCAATCTTGAGAAAGTAAAACGGAGCTGGAGAAATCAGGCTTCCTGACTTCAGACTATACTACAAAGCTACAGTAATCAAGACAGTATGGTACTGGCACAAAAACAGAAATATAGATAAATGGAACAGGATAGAAAGCCCAGAGATAAACCCACGCACATATGGTCACCTTATCTTTGATAAAGGAGGCAAGAATATACAGTGGAGAAAAGACAGCCTCTTTAATAAGTGGTGCTGGGAAAACTGGACAGGTACATGTAAATATATGAAATTAGAACTCTCCCTAACACCATACACAAAAATAAACTCAAAATGGATTAAAGACCTAAATGTAAGGCCAAACGCTATCAAACCCTTAGAAGAAAACATAGCAGAACACTCTATGACATAAATCACAGCAAGATCCTTTTTGACCCACCTCCTAGAGAATGGAAATAAAACCACAGATAAACAAATGGGACCTAATGAAACTTAAAAGTTTTTGTACAGCAAAGGAAACCATAAACAAGATGAAAAGACATCCCTCAGAATGGGAGAAAATATTTGCAAATGAAGCAACTGACAAAGGTTTAATCTCTAAAATTTACAAGCAGCTCATGTAGCTCAATATCAAAAAAAACAAACAACCCAATCCAAAAATGGGCAGAACACCTAAATAGACATTTCTCCGAAGAAGATGTACAGATTGCCAAGAAACACATGAAAGAATGCTCAAAATCATTAATTATTAGAGAAATGCAAATCAAAACTACAATGAAGGGCTTCCCTGGTGGCGCAGTGGTTGAGAATCTGCCTGCCAATGCAGGGGACACGGGTTCGAGCCCTGGTCTGGGAAGATCCCACATGACGCGGAGCAACTAGGCCCGTGAGCCACAGCTACTGAGCCTGTGCGTCTGGAGCCTGTGCTCCGCAACAAAAGAGGCCGCGATAGTGAGAGGCCCGCGCACCGCGATGAAGAGTGGCCCCCGCTTGCCACAACTAGAGAAAGCCCTCGCACAGAAACGAAGACCCAACAGAGCCAAAAATAAATAAATAAATAATTAAAAAAAAAAAAAAAAAAAAAAAAAAAAAAACTACAATGAATTATCATCTCACACCAGTCAGAATGGCCGTCATCAAAAAATCTACAAACAATAAATGCTGGAGAGGGTGTGGAGGAAAGGGAACCCTCTTGCACTGTTGGTGGGAATGTAAATTGGTACAGCCACTATGGAGAACAGTATGGAGGTTCCTTAAAAAACTAAAAATAGTACTACCATATGACCCAGCAATCCCACTACTGGGTATCCCTGAGAAAACCATAGTTCAAAAAGAGTCATGTACCAAAATGTTCATTGCAGCTCTATTTACAATAGCCAGGACATGGTATCAACCTCAGTGTCCATCAACAGATGAATAGATAAAGAAGATGTGGCACATATATACAATGGAATATTACTCAGCCATAAAAAGAAACAAAATTGAATTATTTGTAGTGAGGTGGATGGACCTAGAGTCTGTCATACAGAGTGAAGTAAGTCAGAAAGATAAAAACAAAACCATATGCTAACATATATATATGGAATCTAAGAAAAAAAAAATGGTCATGAAGAACGTAGGGGCAAGATGGAAATAAAGACACAGACCTACTAGAGAATGGACTTGAGGATATGGGGAGGGGGAGGGGTGAGCTGTGACAGGGTGAGAGAGTGGCATGGACATATATACACTACCAAATGTAAAATAGATAGCTAGTGGGAAGCAGCCACATAGCACAGGGAGATCAGCTCCGTGCTTTGTGACCACCTAGAGGTGTGGGATAGGGAGGGTGGGATGGGGGGAGATGCAAGAGGGAAGAGATATGGGAACATACGTATATGTATAACTGATTCACTTTTTTATAAAGCAGAAACTAACACACCATTGTAAAGCAATTATACTCCAATAAAGATTAAAAAAAAAAATTGGATCATGATCACAAGTAAAGACCACAAAAGAAATACATTGAGGTCATTCCCAGTATAATGGTCTTTGGTTTTTCTACTTATGAAATACTTACCTAAATTTTTAAAGAATTTTGACTGCATTAGAACTTGGAATGAGCTAAGGCTTAAGTACCATGTTTAATACCCTCTCATCATTCTCTAAATTACATAAAATATCTTAGGGCATTTAAAATAACAATTAAACTGTTCATACATCATTTGACAATTGTCTATTAGTGGTTTAACATTCTCAGTGTTCGTAGTGATTCAGTGTGATCAGGGACCACTGCTGAAGAGAAAGGTGGAAGGACCAAGTGGGGAAGGCCTGAAAACCATGGTATAATTAGCTTGATTAATTTCTCTACATGTTTAGAGGGTTTTTTCTTTTTAAATATACATTGATGAATTTTTATAAATCAGAAAAATGACATTTTTATATTAGCCATTACTTATTATTATTTTCATATACCAAAGGATTTTTATGAGGCATGATTTTAAAAATTAAAAATATTTTTTTAATTAAAGTAATGTGAGGCCTATTTGCTTTGTCAGTAAACCCATAATTTCATTTGCAGTTTTCTTTTTACAATGGCATAATGTTCTATGTAATTCTGTTTTTTTACATTAATACATATAGCTTATAATACAAGATTATTTAAGTTTCCAATATTCTCTGTAATATGTTTTTAGGCAAATTAATGTTCTTATTATACAGTTATCCTTGAACTACCTGGGTTTGAACTATGTAGATCCACTTAAATGCAGATTTTTTCAATAGTAAATACTGCAGTACTACACGATACGTGGTTTGTTGAATCCACAATGCAGCCAGAGGGCTTTCTGTAAGTTATATGTGGATTTTTGACAGCATAGAATCAGTGCTCCTAACCCCTGCATTGTTCAAGGTTCAAATGTAGTGATATATTTACTATAACAATATGTTTTAAAATAAATATAGAAAAACAAATTTCTTGATAATTATAATGGCATAAATTTAAATGTTGATTTACCTACCTTTTTATCCTTAGGTTTTACTCTATTAGTTCAAGTAACATACTCACACAAACATATGCAGACACATACACATATACAGACACATACATCATATATATCTTTCATGTATTTTTGCATGCACACAACATAAATACATTCTATATTATAAATATATATAGTATGTGCAAACACACATGCATTCACTATTACTCCTCATGATATAAAATATATGTTCTCTCTATGTCAAAAGATTAAAATTGTGTAAACAGTAACAGAACAATAAATTTTTCTCTTGGCTACTGAAGAATGAAGAAGATGAATCATGACATTAGTTTGACATTCTTCCTTTCTTTTTTATAAAGATAACCTTATAGAAAGATCAGAAGCTTACAAGATTATTTCCAAAAGTAGAAGCAATAACAAAATTTTTCCCATGTAAATAGCATTTTCTGGGAGTCCTGGAATTGTCACAAATTCACTGTGTGAATTGGGGTATTTATAAAATCTGGACTTTAGATTCTTTATTGGTATTATCAAAGCATTGAAAAAGAGCAGTGGCATTCAATATATTTTTAAACTTCAGCATACTGTAGTAAATACATTTAAGAATAAAGACTAGGTGACACAGACCAACGCTCTTTTAGAGGACATTTAGAAAAAAAATATGTGAAATATTAGAAATTCCCTGCCTGAAAGAACTGGCAAACTATCCAGATAGCAAATAAATACTGGTCCAAATTGAGAACTGGACAGAAATCCAAAGTTTTTATTAATTTGGGTTGGGGCCATTTTTGCCTTTGGAGAATTGCTGATCTCAAGGACATGGATTAAAATTGTGCAATGATTTTAACAGCCTTGATGGTCTAGTGGGACATAAATTAAAATCCAGGAAATGCCATAGTGAACTCTCATCACTTTGTAATGTAATCCTAAAAACCCATATCCTAGAAATAAGGGGGAATTAAAAAAAAATTGACCGGAGTTCCTCTGTAAGTCATCAGTGACCCATGACATTTTAACCCTTGACAAGGAGATTGCCTTGTAAGTATCTTTGAGCATCTGTCAGAAGCAAATGGGAATCTTCTCTAGAGGAGTAAAACATTATTCCAGACCTCAAATTATGTCTATAATTTCTTAAAATACAGTATCTGTCCTACAGTCAATGGATCCAGATACTGGAATTACCAGACAATTGACAAAAATAGCTATGCTTTCTTTATTCAATGACTTAAAAATTTAAGTGTTTCAATTGAAAGTTGGAATCCATAAAAATGTAATAACAACTTTGCAAAAGTACTAAATAGAAACTCTTTAGATTAATATATATTAACTAAAATTAAGACAGTGAGTGTGATTATCAGTAAATGGAATACAGATAT
Organism: Balaenoptera physalus; assembly: GCF_965194825.1. Classification (NCBI taxonomy): domain Eukaryota; kingdom Metazoa; phylum Chordata; class Mammalia; order Artiodactyla; family Balaenopteridae; genus Balaenoptera; species Balaenoptera physalus. Next base: position 110,703,108 of record NC_138891.1, on the reverse strand, counting down.
AAACTAAATTTAAATGAGCAAAGAATAATTAAAAATTAATTATATGTTTTAATATCAAGATAGAGTTCTCAGTAACTCATGGTAAAAGATAAAAGCACAATTGGAATTTGAAATAATTTAAAACTGAGAGTCAGTGAAAATATAAAATCTAAACACTTGTGGTATGAAGGTAAACAGAGCATAGAGAAATACTTATAGCCTTAAATACATGTATTAGAAAAATTAAAAGCATAAAATCAATGAGTTATTCACATATATATAAGTAAATATATATATAAACATAGAAAACAAGTAATACAATTAATCATCTAATAAAAGAATTAAGCTACCTGTGGGTCCTTAAGAAGAGTAAATGAGACTGATAGGACAATATAATCGATATCAGGATTTAAAGGGACTAATCACTCTAGATCCTGGATATATTAACAGTGTGGTAAAAGAATACTTGAATAAAACTAATGACAATATCTTTGAAAATTTAAAAGAAATGAACAAATTCCTAGAGAAACTTACAACTACAACTTATCCAAACTTACACAATGGTATGTAGATAATCTAAGCATTTTTATTCAATTTTTTATGAATATTTTTAAACATATAGAAAAGTAAAAAGAATTTTATAGTGGACTCTCATATACCCACAACCTAGATTCTGTTATTAATATTTTGCTATACTTGTTTTATCATATAACTATGTAAATATTCCTCTATCTAGCCATCAAACTAGCTTATTTTTGATGCATTTGAAAATAAATTTTAGACATCAGTATAATGTCCCCTAATTAGCATGTATGCTATTAACTAGAATTCAATTTTTATATACAGTTTTCTGTTGAGGTAAAACTTGCATATAATGAATTCTAAAAATTTTAAATGAACATTCAGTGAGTTTTGACAAATGTATAAACCTGTGTAACCTTAACCCTACCAAAGTATAAATCATTACCTAACAGCCCCTTCTAGTCAACCCTTGCTCCCTCTCAAGATAACCACTCTTAGGGTTTTTTGTTTGTTTGTTTAAAATATTTTTAATTGAAATATAATTGACTTACAATAATGTATTAGTTTCAAGTGTCCAACACATTTATTTGATATTTTTATACATTATAAAATGATCATGATAAGTCTTTCATCTTTCACCCTATAAAATTATTGCTGTATTATTGACTATATTCCCAATGTTGCATTACAGCCCCATGACTTATTTTATTTTTTTGTTAAATTTTTATTGGAGTATAGTTGCTTTACAATGTTGTGTTAGTTTCTACTATAAAGCAAAGTGATCAGCTATAACATATACATATATCCCGTCTTTTATAACTGACAGTTTATACCTCTTAATCCCCTTCACCTATTTCACTCATCCCAATGAAATCTTGCCACTTGTGACAACATGTATAGACCTCAAGGGTATTATGCTAAGTGGAATAAATCAGACAGAATAAGACAAATACCATATGATTTCACTTATATGTGGAATCAAAAAAACAAAACAAATGAACAAATTTAACAAAACAGAAACAGACATAGATAGCTACTCTTGATTTTCTACCATAATTTAATTTTTCCTGTTCTAGAAATTCATATAAATGGAATCATAGAGCATGTGCTTTTTAATCTAAGCCTAACTTTCACTTGTACAATGATTTTGAGATTCATGCATGCTGTAGTGTATAAGTAGTTTATTCCTTTTTGTTGCTGAGTAGTATTTCTTTGCATGCATATACTGCAGTTTGTTTATTCTTCTATTGATGGATGCCTCAGCTATTTTCACTTTTTGACCATGTTGAATAAAGCTGATATAAGCATCCTTAAGAAATTATTTCTAAAATGTATTCAGAAACGAAAAGGACAAAACACAGTTAAGACATATTTGAAAAGGAACTGAGTTTGAGGATTTGTTTTATAGGGTTTTAAGACTGAGGACACACGAATAGACCAAAGAAAGACAATAGAAAGCTGGAAACAGTCACACGCGCGCACACACACACACACACACACACACATACACACGAGAACTTAATTTATGACAAAGGTGGCACTGTTAATAATCATAAAAAATTAAAACTTGCCTATTATTAGCAGTAGAGTATAACTTGTGCCACCTGCATTTATACTCAGAGTAAAATTATTAATGTTAGCCTTAGTGATCAATCTTCAGTTGTACGTTTTTACATGAAGTTCATAGTGGAACATTTTTGGTATGAAAAGTTCACTTTTTCTTCAAGGTAGGCAGTATATAAAGAATCATTTATTTTAAATAGAGTCTCCCTAGAGCTCTCTGACTACAAGACCAGACTCCAATCAAGAGTCTATTAGAGTCAAATACCTATGAAATAGAGAACAGTGTTACTTGTCCTTTATAGATCATGTCCTTCTTTGCTCAATTAAGACTTCCTTTCAAATAGGTGTTAGGAAAACAATTAAAAAAAAAAAGCCACAATATTTGCATTAAAAAGAGGAGAAAACACACGCTGAAGAACTAGTAATTGCTACATTATAAAGTGATATAAGCGTGTAGTTTTTCCGACTAAAACTCTCTAGGAGAAACAAGGAGGTTTGCATATGTGAACAAATTAGCAACTCTTGTTTTGACACAATGGGACATATTATTGTACACTCATATTATTTTTTAGTTCAATTGCATTTGGTTAAACTTAATTTTTGATTTCCAATTCGTAAGGATTGAAAAGAAAAATATATCCATGTGATATAGTGAATGTTGAAGGAAATATCAATTATTTTACCTTGAAAATCAGGCTTATTTTACCTTGAAAATCAGGCTTCCTAGAAAAACTTGCTCTTTTGATGGTAAAAAGAAAGAAAAAAACTGGATCAGAAGGTTAAAAACTACAAATTGTGCCTAGAAAGTGTAAGAGAGATGACAGAAGAAGTATTTACATGTGGCCATAACATGGGACATTAAACTTACATTTGGTTTATTTTCCCTACTTCCACCATCCACTTCCTGTGTAGAAACATCTGAGTATTTTCTATATCAGATGTTATATCAGGACACTATTTCAGAACAGTGTAGTTTAAGGGGAGCCCCTGCACAAGTGTCAGTCATGGTCTCCTAATCTCTTCCTAGGTGGAAAGAGGCAGAGCCCATCATTTTGCTTTTCTATGGAAAGAATTAAATGAAAGCCTTCAAGAGAGCTATAGAAGAGTTGGAAAAGAAGGTAGAAAGGAGACTGTTGAGGAATATTAGATCAATCTACAAAAATGGAAATGCTCCCAAAGATCACTTCTGGAAAATGAAAAGGTGCTGCTGATACTATGAGATTGGCCACTTCCCCACTGGAATTTGTTAACTGGAAAAATCTGCTTGATAGATCCAGAACTTCTTTTTTCTGTGGGGGAGGAGGATTATGATGAGGACGTGGTTTCCTATTAGTTTGAGTAAATAGATACGGAAGTTAACTGGGTTCGTGAAGATACTAGTCTTCCACTAAAAAGACTGCCTGACAAGATCTCCTAAGCCTCTCTCACATGTAGTCACATTACAGAGGAATCACTTGATGTCCTTTATGATGAGTGAGAGTGGGACAACCTAAGCTCCTGGACATCACCCAGTCTTACCTGAGATATAATGGGAACACTAGTAGAGAAAGCCAGCTAAGAACTGGAAGACCAGGTGTGCTCTCCTATCACCATTGTGTGGCTGGCAATCTGTCCCTATGTCTCTCCCTGTTTCCCTTAGGTGATGGACCAGGAAGAGGGAGGACAGAAGAGCAGAAGAGCTCTTCAAAAGTGGTGAACACTCAGCAAGGGACCTTCTAATCATGACTGCAATGTTAGTTCTTGAATCTGATTACATAACTTGTCCAAAAAATTTTGAGATTTAGACTAGAAAAAAAAAAAAAAAACCTTAAGTTAAAATTAACTATCTCACTGTCATTGCCGAAAGGAATGAGTATCTTTAAAGGAAATTTATTTGTGTAATAAAAATTTTAATATTTGTGTACATCTGGCTTGTAGTTACCAATTTGTATAAAAATAACATATAGTAAGGTGAGAAAACTTAAGTGTTACTCCTGCTTTGGGCTCCTTAAAACACATTTCAGTTGCTCTGGCTTCATCCATCTAGTAACCTATCAATCTAAATTCTCTGTGACAGTGAGCATTTCTCTTTCTTCCAATTAGGTAAGTGAATCTTTAACTAAGAGGTTAGGTGTAAGAAATAAACCAGGATCAATACATAGACGTGGGGCTGCTGTGGAAGCAGCAGTGCTTCCATTATATTATAGAATGCTTCTAGTATGATATGAAGAAGTCTGGAGAAAAATTCATTATGTAAGAACAGATGATGAGACAAAATATAGGAAGCATGAGAGAAAATAGTGTCAAGTGTGAAGA